>NC_138075.1:107403857-109903857 GCF_964212035.1 Myotis nattereri
CACAACTAGAGAGTTTTCTTACAAATACGTACTAGAACCGTCTGGATTTTAACTGAGTCATACAAAAGTCGCCAGAGTAATGCGGCCTCAATTGTAAACATGCGCAGTATAGACCTCACTTACAGGCTTTCTACACGAATTTTGAGCTGTATAAACAAGAATTCTTAATATTTGAAAGCACATTCAAGTGAAAACGATCCCTAAAGTGCCCTGAGTTGTAAATATTATCAGTTTGCTGGTCATTTCACGGCTTTCCACTGGTAATGTCTGTGATTACAAACGGCAGGAAATGTAGGAAGAATCTATTTACTTTTATTTCAAGTTGTTCTTCCAAGTTTTTAATCATTTCTGGACACTCTAATTGCGTATTTTAAGAGTTTTACCACAACTAGAGAGTTTTCTTACAAATATGTACTAGAACCTTGATGATTTTAACTGAGTCATACAAAAGTCGCCAGAGTAATGCGGCCTCAATTGTAAACATAAGCAGTATAGACCTCACTTACAGGCTTTCTACACGAATTTTGAGCTGTATAAACAAGAATTCTTAATATTTGAAAGCACACTCAGGTGAAAACGCTCCCTAAGGTGCCCGGAGTTGTAAATATTATCAGTTTGCTGGTCATTTCACGGCTTTCCACTTGTAATGTCTGTGATTACAAAGGCAGGAAATGTAGGAAGAATCTATTTACTTTTATTTCAAGTTGTTCTTCAAGTTTTTAATCATTTCTGGACACTCTAATTGCGTATTTTAAGAGTTTTACCACAACTAGAGAGTTTTCTCACAAATATGTACTAGAACCTTGATGATTTTAACTGAGTCATACAAAAGTCGCCAGAGTAATGCGGCCTCAATTGTAAACATACGCAGTATAGACCTCACTTACAGGCTTTCTACATGAATTTTGAGCTGTATAAACAAGAATTCTTAATATTTGAGAGCACATTCATGTGAAAACGCTCCCTAAAGTGCCCGGAGTTGTAAATATTATCAGTTTGCTGGTCATTTCACGGCTTTCCACTGGTAATGTCTGTGATTACAAACGGCAGGAAATGTAGGAAGAATCTATTTACTTTTATTTCAAGAAGTTCTTCCAAGTTTGTAATCATTTCTGGACACTCTAATTGCGTATTTTAAGAGTTTTACCACAACTAGAGAGTTTTCTTACAAATATATACTAGAACCTTGATGATTTTAACTGAGTCATACAAAAGTCGCCAGAGTAATGCGGCCTCAATTGTAAACATACGCCGTATAGACCTCACTTACAGGCTTTCTACACGAATTTTGAGCTGTATAAACAAGAATTCTTAATATTTGAAAGCACATTCAGGTGAAAACGCTCCCTAAAGTGCCCGGAGTTGTAAATATTATCAGTTTGCTGGTCATTTCACAGCTTTCCACCGGTAATGTCTGTGATTACAAACGGCAGGAAATGTAGGAAGAATCTATTTACTTTTATTTCAAGTTGTTCTTCCAAGTTTTTAATCATTTCTGGACACTCTAATTGCGTATTTTAAGAGTTTTACCACAACTAGAGAGTTTTCTTACAAATATGTACTAGAACCGTCTGGATTTTAACTGAGTCATACAAAAGTCGCCAGAGTAATGCGGCCTCAATTGTAATCATACACAGTATAGACCTCACTTACAGGCTTTCTACACGAATTTTGGGCTCTGTAAACAAGAATTCTTAATATTTGAAAGCACATTCAGGTGAAAACGCTCTCTAAAGTGCCCGGAGTTGTAAATATTATCATTTTGCTGGTCATTTCACGGCTTTCCACTGGTAATGTCTGTGATTACAAACGGCAGGAAATGTAGGAAGAATCTATTTACTTTTATTTCAAGTTGTTCTTCCAAGTTTTTAATCATTTCTGGACACTCTAATTGCGTATTTTAAGAGTTTTACCACAACTAGAGAGTTTTCTTACAAATATGTACTAGAACCTTGATGATTTTAACTGAGTCATACAAAAGTCGCCAGAGTAATGCGGCCTCAATTGTAAACATACGCCGTATAGACCTCACTTACAGGCTTTCTACATGAATTTTGAGCTGTATAAACAAGAATTCTTAATATTTGAAAGCACATTCAGGTGAAAACGCTCCCTAAAGTGCCCGGAGTTGTAAATATTATCAGTTTGCTGGTCATTTCACGGCTTTCCACTGGTAATGTCTGTGATTACAAACGGCAGGAAATGTAGGAAGAATCTATTTACTTTTATTTCAAGAAGTTCTTCCAAGTTTTTAATCATTTCTGGACACTCTAATTGCGTATTTTAAGAGTTTTACCACAACTAGAGAGTTTTCTTACAAATACGTACTAGAACCTTGATGATTTTAACTGAGTCATACAAAAGTCGCCAGAGTAATGCGGCCTCAATTGTAAACATACGCAGTATAGACCTCACTTACAGGCTTTCTACACGAATTTTGAGCTGTATAAACAAGAATTCTTAATATTTGAAAGCACACTCAGGTGAAAACGCTCCCTAAGGTGCCCGGAGTTGTAAATATTATCAGTTTGCTGGTCATTACACGGCTTTCCACTGGTAATGTCTGTGATTACAAAGGCAGGAAATGTAGGAAGAATCTATTTACTTTTATTTCAAGTTGTTCTTCAAGTTTTTAATCATTTCTGGACACTCTAATTGCGTATTTTAAGAGTTTTACCACAACTAGAGAGTTTTCTTACAAATATGTACTAGAACCGTCTGGATTTTAACTGAGTCATACCAAATTCGCCAGAGTAATGCGGCCTCAATTGTAATCATACGCAGTATAGACCTCACTTACAGGCTTTCTACACGAATTTTGGGCTGTATAAACAAGAATTCTTAATATTTGAAAGCACATTCAGGTGAAAACGCTCTCTAAAGTGCCCGGAGTTGTAAATATTATCATTTTGCTGGTCATTTCACGGCTTTCCACTGGTAATGTCTGTGATTACAAACGGCAGGAAATGTAGGAAGAATCTATTTAATTTTATTTCAAGAAGTTCTTCCAAGTTTTTAATCATTTCTGGACACTCTAATTGCGTATTTTAAGAGTTTTACCACAACTAGAGAGTTTTCTTACAAATACGTACTAGAACCTTGATGATTTTAACTGAGTCATACAAAAGTCGCCAGAGTAATGCGGCCTCAATTGTAAACATACGCAGTATAGACCTCACTTACAGGCTTTCTACACGAATTTTGAGCTGTATAAACAAGAATTCTTAATATTTGAAAGCACACTCAGGTGAAAACGCTCCCTAAGGTGCCCGGAGTTGTAAATATAATCAGTTTGCTGGTCATTTCACGGCTTTCCACTGGTAATGTCTGTGATTACAAACGGCAGGAAATGTAGGAAGAATCTATTTACTTTTCTTTCAAGAAGTTCTTCCAAGTTTTTAATCATTTCTGGACACTCTAATTGCGTATTTTAAGAGTTTTACCACAACTAGAGAGTTTTCTTACAAATACGTACTAGAACCTTGATGATTTTAACTGAGTCATACAAAAGTCGCCAGAGTAATGCGGCCTCAATTGTAAACATACGCAGTATAGACCTCACTTACAGGCTTTCTACACGAATTTTGAGCTGTATAAACAAGAATTCTTAATATTTGAAAGCACACTCAGGTGAAAACGCTCCCTAAGGTGCCCGGAGTTGTAAATATTATCAGTTTGCTGGTCATTTCACGGCTTTCCACTGGTAATGTCTGTGATTACAAAGGCAGGAAATGTAGGAAGAATCTATTTACTTTTATTTCAAGAAGTTCTTCCAAGTTTTTAATCATTTCTGGACACTCTAATTGCGTATTTTAAGAGTTTTACCACAACTAGAGAGTTTTCTTACAAATATGTACTAGAACCTTGATGATTTTAACTGAGTCATACAAAAGTCTCCAGAGTAATGCGGCCTCAATTGTAAACATACGCAGTATAGACCTCACTTACAGGCTTTCTACACAAATTTTGAGCTGTATAAATAAGAATTCTTAATATTTGAAAGCACACTCAGGTGAAAACGCTCCCTAAGGTGCCCGGAGTTGTAAATATTATCAGTTTGCTGGTCATTTCACGGCTTTCCACTGGTAATGTCTGTGATTACAAACGGCAGGAAATGTAGGAAGAATCTATTTACTTTTATTTCAAGTTGTTCTTCCAAGTTTTTAATCATTTCTGGACACTCTAATTGCGTATTTTAAGAGTTTTACCACAACTAGAGAGTTTTCTTACAAATATGTACTAGAACCTTGATGATTTTAACTGAGTCATACAAAAGTCGCCAGAGTAATGCGGCCTCAATTGTAAACATACGCCGTATAGACCTCACTTACAGGCTTTCTACATGAATTTTGAGCTGTATAAACAAGAATTCTTAATATTTGAAAGCACATTCAGGTGAAAACGCTCCCTAAAGTGCCCGGAGTTGTAAATATTATCAGTTTGCTGGTCATTTCACGGCTTTCCACTGGTAATGTCTGTGATTACAAACGGCAGGAAATGTAGGAAGAATCTATTTACTTTTATTTCAAGTTGTTCTTCCAAGTTTTTAATCATTTCTGGACACTCTAATTGCGTATTTTAAGAGTTTTACCACAACTAGAGAGTTTTCTTACAAATATGTACTAGAACCGTCTGGATTTTAACTGAGTCATACAAAAGTCGCCAGAGTAATGCGGCCTCAATTGTAATCATACGCAGTATAGACCTCACTTACAGGCTTTCTACAGGAATTTTGGGCTGTATAAACAAGAATTCTTAATATTTGAAAGCACATTCAGGTGAAAACGCTCTCTAAAGTGCCCGGAGTTGTAAATATTATCATTTTGCTGGTCATTTCACGGCTTTCCACTGGTAATGTCTGTGATTACAAACGGCAGGAAATGTAGGAAGAATCTATTTACTTTTATTTCAAGAAGTTCTTCCAAGTTTTTAATCATTTCTGGACACTCTAATTGCGTATTTTAAGAGTTTTACCACAACTAGAGAGTTTTCTTACAAATACGTACTAGAACCTTGATGATTTTAACTGAGTCATACAAAAGTCGCCAGAGTAATGCGGCCTCAATTGTAAACATACGCAGTATAGACCTCACTTACAGGCTTTCTACACGAATTTTGAGCTGTATAAACAAGAATTCTTAATATTTGAAAGCACACTCAGGTGAAAACGCTCCCTAAGGTGCCCGGAGTTGTAAATATTATCAGTTTGCTGGTCATTTCACGGCTTTCCACTGGTAATGTCTGTGATTACAAAGGCAGGAAATGTAGGAAGAATCTATTTACTTTTATTTCAAGTTGTTCTTCAAGTTTTTAATCATTTCTGGACACTCTAATTGCGTATTTTAAGAGTTTTACCACAACTAGAGAGTTTTCTCACAAATATGTACTAGAACCTTGATGATTTTAACTGAGTCATACAAAAGTCGCCAGAGTAATGCGGCCTCAATTGTAAACATACGCAGTATAGACCTCACTTACAGGCTTTCTACATGAATTTTGAGCTGTATAAACAAGAATTCTTAATATTTGAAAGCACATTCAGGTGAAAACGCTCCCTAAAGTGCCCGGAGTTGTAAATATTATCAGTTTGCTGGTCATTTCACGGCTTTCCACTGGTAATGTCTGTGATTACAAACGGCAGGAAATGTAGGAAGAATCTATTTACTTTTATTTCAAGAAGTTCTTCCAAGTTTGTAATCATTTATGGACACTCTAATTGCGTATTTTAAGAGTTTTACCACAACTAGAGAGTTTTCTTACAAATATGTACTAGAACCTTGATGATTTTAACTGAGTCATACAAAAGTCGCCAGAGTAATGCGGCCTCAATTGTAAACATACGCCGTATAGACCTCACTTACAGGCTTTCTACACGAATTTTGAGCTGTATAAACAAGAATTCTTAATATTTGAAAGCACATTCAGTTGAAAACGCTCCCTAAAGTGCCCGGAGTTGTAAATATTATCAGTTTGCTGGTCATTTCACGGCTTTCCACTGGTAATGTCTGTGATTACAAACGGCAGGAAATGTAGGAAGAATCTATTTACTTTTATTTCAAGAAGTTCTTCCAAGTTTGTAATCATTTCTGGACACTCTAATTGCGTATTTTAAGAGTTTTACCACAACTAGAGAGTTTTCTTACAAATATGTACTAGAACCTTGATGATTTTAACTGAGTCATACAAAAGTCGCCAGAGTAATGCGGCCTCAATTGTAAACATACGCCGTATAGACCTCACTTACAGGCTTTCTACACGAATTTTGAGCTGTATAAACAAGAATTCTTAATATTTGAAAGCACATTCAGGTGAAAACGCTCCCTAAAGTGCCCGGAGTTGTAAATATTATCAGTTTGCTGGTCATTTCACGGCTTTCCACTGGTAATGTCTGTGATTACAAACGGCAGGAAATGTAGGAAGAATCTATTTACTTTTATTTCAAGTTGTTCTTCCAAGTTTTTAATCATTTCTGGACACTCTAATTGCGTATTTTAAGAGTTTTACCACAACTAGAGAGTTTTCTTACAAATATGTACTAGAACCGTCTGGATTTTAACTGAGTCATACCAAATTCGCCAGAGTAATGCGGCCTCAATTGTAATCATACGCAGTATAGACCTCACTTACAGGCTTTCTACACGAATTTTGGGCTGTATAAACAAGAATTCTTAATATTTGAAAGCACATTCAGGTGAAAACGCTCTCTAAAGTGCCCGGAGTTGTAAATATTATCATTTTGCTGGTCATTTCACGGCTTTCCACTGGTAATGTCTGTGATTACAAACGGCAGGAAATGTAGGAAGAATCTATTTACTTTTATTTCAAGAAGTTCTTCCAAGTTTTTAATCATTTCTGGACACTCTAATTGCGTATTTTAAGAGTTTTACCACAACTAGAGAGTTTTCTTACAAATACGTACTAGAACCTTGATGATTTTAACTGAGTCATACAAAAGTCGCCAGAGTAATGCGGCCTCAATTGTAAACATACGCAGTATAGACCTCACTTACAGGCTTTCTACACGAATTTTGAGCTGTATAAACAAGAATTCTTAATATTTGAAAGCACATTCAAGTGAAAACGATCCCTAAAGTGCCCGGAGTTGTAAATATTATCAGTTTGCTGGTCATTTCACGGCTTTCCACTGGTAATGTCTGTGATTACAAACGGCAGGAAATGTAGGAAGAATCTATTTACTTTTATTTCAAGTTGTTCTTCCAAGTTTTTAATCATTTCTGGACACTCTAATTGCGTATTTTAAGAGTTTTACCACAACTAGAGAGTTTTCTTACAAATATGTACTAGAACCTTGATGATTTTAACTGAGTCTTCCAAAGGCGCCAGAGTAATGCGGCCTCAATTGTAAACATACGCAGTATAGACCTCACTTACAGGCTTTCTACACGAATTTTGAGCTGTATAAACAAGAATTCTTAATATTTGAAAGCACACTCAGGTGAAAACGCTCCCTAAGGTGCCCGGAGTTGTAAATATTATCAGTTTGCTGGTCATTTCACGGCTTTCCACTGGTAATGTCTGTGATTACAAACGGCAGGAAATGTAGGAAGAATCTATTTACTTTTATTTCAAGTTGTTCTTCAAGTTTTTAATCATTTCTGGACACTCTAATTGCGTATTTTAAGAGTTTTACCACAACTAGAGAGTTTTCTCACAAATATGTACTAGAACCTTGATGATTTTAACTGAGTCATACAAAAGTCGCCAGAGTAATGCGGCCTCAATTGTAAACATACGCAGTATAGACCTCACTTACAGGCTTTCTACACGAATTTTGAGCTGTATAAACAAGAATTCTTAATATTTGAAAGCACATTCAGGTGAAAACGCTCCCTAAAGTGCCCGGAGTTGTAAATATTATCAGTTTGCTGGTCATTTCACGGCTTTCCACTGGTAATGTCTGTGATTACAAACGGCAGGAAATGTAGGAAGAATCTATTTACTTTTATTTCAAGTTGTTCTTCCAAGTTTTTAATCATTTCTGGACACTCTAATTGCGTATTTTAAGAGTTTTACCACAACTAGAGAGTTTTCTTACAAATATGTACTAGAACCGTCTGGATTTTAACTGAGTCATACAAAAGTCGCCAGAGTAATGCGGCCTCAATTGTAATCATACGCAGTATAGACCTCACTTACAGGCTTTCTACAGGAATTTTGGGCTGTATAAACAAGAATTCTTAATATTTGAAAGCACATTCAGGTGAAAACGCTCTCTAAAGTGCCCGGAGTTGTAAATATTATCATTTTGCTGGTCATTTCACGGCTTTCCACTGGTAATGTCTGTGATTACAAACGGCAGGAAATGTAGGAAGAATCTATTTACTTTTATTTCAAGAAGTTCTTCCAAGTTTTTAATCATTTCTGGACACTCTAATTGCGTATTTTAAGAGTTTTACCACAACTAGAGAGTTTTCTTACAAATACGTACTAGAACCTTGATGATTTTAACTGAGTCATACAAAAGTCGCCAGAGTAATGCGGCCTCAATTGTAAACATACGCAGTATAGACCTCACTTACAGGCTTTCTACACGAATTTTGAGCTGTATAAACAAGAATTCTTAATATTTGAAAGCACATTCAAGTGAAAACGATCCCTAAAGTGCCCGGAGTTGTAAATATTATCAGTTTGCTGGTCATTTCACGGCTTTCCACTGGTAATGTCTGTGATTACAAACGGCAGGAAATGTAGGAAGAATCTATTTACTTTTATTTCAAGAAGTTCTTCCAAGTTTGTAATCATTTATGGACACTCTAATTGCGTATTTTAAGAGTTTTACCACAACTAGAGAGTTTTCTTACAAATATGTACTAGAACCTTGATGATTTTAACTGAGTCATACAAAAGTCGCCAGAGTAATGCGGCCTCAATTGTAAACATATGCAGTATAGACCTCACTTACAGGCTTTCTACACGAATTTTGAGCTGTATAAACAAGAATTCTTAATATTTGAAAGCACACTCAGGTGAAAACGCTCCCTAAGGTGCCCGGAGTTGTAAATATTATCAGTTTGCTGGTCATTACACGGCTTTCCACTGGTAGTGTCTGTGATTACAAAGGCAGGAAATGTAGGAAGAATCTATTTACTTTTATTTCAAGTTGTTCTTCAAGTTTTTAATCATTTCTGGACACTCTAATTGCGTATTTTAAGAGTTTTACCACAACTAGAGAGTTTTCTCACAAATATGTACTAGAACCTTGATGATTTTAACTGAGTCATACAAAAGTCGCCAGAGTAATGCGGCCTCAATTGTAAACATACGCAGTATAGACCTCACTTACAGGCTTTCTACATGAATTTTGAGCTGTATAAACAAGAATTCTTAATATTTGAAAGCACATTCACGTGAAAACGCTCCCTAAAGTGCCCGGAGTTGTAAATATTATCAGTTTGCTGGTCATTTCACGGCTTTCCACTGGTAATGTCTGTGATTACAAACGGCAGGAAATGTAGGAAGAATCTATTTACTTTTATTTCAAGAAGTTCTTCCAAGTTTGTAATCATTTATGGACACTCTAATTGCGTATTTTAAGAGTTTTACCACAACTAGAGAGTTTTCTTACAAATATGTACTAGAACCTTGATGATTTTAACTGAGTCATACAAAAGTCGCCAGAGTAATGCGGCCTCAATTGTAAACATACGCCGTATAGACCTCACTTACAGGCTTTCTACACGAATTTTGAGCTGTATAAACAAGAATTCTTAATATTTGAAAGCACATTCAGGTGAAAACGCTCCCTAAAGTGCCCGGAGTTGTAAATATTATCAGTTTGCTGGTCATTTCACGGCTTTCCACTGGTAATGTCTGTGATTACAAACGGCAGGAAATGTAGGAAGAATCTATTTACTTTTATTTCAAGTTGTTCTTCCAAGTTTTTAATCATTTCTGGACACTCTAATTGCGTATTTTAAGAGTTTTACCAAAAGTAGAGAGTTTTCTTACAAATATGTACTAGAACCGTCTGGATTTTAACTGAGTCATACAAAAGTCGCCAGAGTAATGCGGCCTCAATTGTAATCATACGCAGTATAGACCTCACTTACGGGCTTTCTACACGAATTTTGGGCTGTATAAACAAGAATTCTTAATATTTGAAAGCACATTCAGGTGAAAACGCTCTCTAAAGTGCCCGGAGTTGTAAATATTATCATTTTGCTGGTCATTTCACGGCTTTCCACTGGTAATGTCTGTGATTACAAACGGCAGGAAATGTAGGAAGAATCTATTTACTTTTATTTCAAGAAGTTCTTCCAAGTTTTTCTTCATTTCTGGACACTCTAATTGCGTATTTTAAGAGTTTTACCACAACTAGAGAGTTTTCTTACAAATATGTACTAGAACCTTGATGATTTTAACTGAGTCATACAAAAGTCGCCAGAGTAATGCGGCCTCAATTGTAAACATACGCAGTATAGACCTCACTTACAGGCTTTCTACATGAATTTTGAGCTGTATAAACAAGAATTCTTAATATTTGAAAGCACATTCAGGTGAAAACGCTCCCTAAAGTGCCCGGAGTTGTAAATATTATCAGTTTGCTGGTCATTTCACGGCTTTCCACTGGTAATGTCTGTGATTACAAACGGCAGGAAATGTAGGAAGAATCTATTTACTTTTATTTCAAGAAGTTCTTCCAAGTTTGTAATCATTTATGGACACTCTAATTGCGTATTTTAAGAGTTTTACCACAACTAGAGAGTTTTCTTACAAATATGTACTAGAACCTTGATGATTTTAACTGAGTCATACAAAAGTCGCCAGAGTAATGCGGCCTCAATTGTAAACATACGCCGTATAGACCTCACTTACAGGCTTTCTACACGAATTTTGAGCTGTATAAACAAGAATTCTTAATATTTGAAAGCACATTCAGGTGAAAACGCTCCCTAAAGTGCCCGGAGTTGTAAATATTATCAGTTTGCTGGTCATTTCACGGCTTTCCACTGGTAATGTCTGTGATTACAAACGGCAGGAAATGTAGGAAGAATCTATTTACTTTTATTTCAAGTTGTTCTTCCAAGTTTTTAATCATTTCTGGACACTCTAATTGCGTATTTTAAGAGTTTTACCACAACTAGAGAGTTTTCTTACAAATATGTACTAGAACCGTCTGGATTTTAACTGAGTCATACCAAATTCGCCAGAGTAATGCGGCCTCAATTGTAATCATACGCAGTATAGACCTCACTTACAGGCTTTCTACACGAATTTTGGGCTGTATAAACAAGAATTCTTAATATTTGAAAGCACATTCAGGTGAAAACGCTCTCTAAAGTGCCCGGAGTTGTAAATATTATCATTTTGCTGGTCATTTCACGGCTTTCCACTGGTAATGTCTGTGATTACAAACGGCAGGAAATGTAGGAAGAATCTATTTAATTTTATTTCAAGAAGTTCTTCCAAGTTTTTAATCATTTCTGGACACTCTAATTGCGTATTTTAAGAGTTTTACCACAACTAGAGAGTTTTCTTACAAATACGTACTAGAACCTTGATGATTTTAACTGAGTCATACAAAAGTCGCCAGAGTAATGCGGCCTCAATTGTAAACATACGCAGTATAGACCTCACTTACAGGCTTTCTACACGAATTTTGAGCTGTATAAACAAGAATTCTTAATATTTGAAAGCACACTCAGGTGAAAACGCTCCCTAAGGTGCCCGGAGTTGTAAATATTATCAGTTTGCTGGTCATTTCACGGCTTTCCACTGGTAATGTCTGTGATTACAAACGGCAGGAAATGTAGGAAGAATCTATTTACTTTTCTTTCAAGAAGTTCTTCCAAGTTTTTAATCATTTCTGGACACTCTAATTGCGTATTTTAAGAGTTTTACCACAACTAGAGAGTTTTCTTACAAATACGTACTAGAACCTTGATGATTTTAACTGAGTCATACAAAAGTCGCCAGAGTAATGCGGCCTCAATTGTAAACATACGCAGTATAGACCTCACTTACAGGCTTTCTACACGAATTTTGAGCTGTATAAACAAGAATTCTTAATATTTGAAAGCACATTCAAGTGAAAACGATCCCTAAAGTGCCCGGAGTTGTAAATATTATCAGTTTGCTGGTCATTTCACGGCTTTCCACTGGTAATGTCTGTGATTACAAACGGCAGGAAATGTAGGAAGAATCTATTTACTTTTATTTCAAGTTGTTCTTCCAAGTTTTTAATCATTTCTGGACACTCTAATTGCGTATTTTAAGAGTTTTACCACAACTAGAGAGTTTTCTTACAAATATGTACTAGAACCTTGATGATTTTAACTGAGTCTTCCAAAGGCGCCAGAGTAATGCGGCCTCAATTGTAAACATACGCAGTATAGACCTCACTTACAGGCTTTCTACACGAATTTTGAGCTGTATAAACAAGAATTCTTAATATTTGAAAGCACACTCAGGTGAAAACGCTCCCTAAGGTGCCCGGAGTTGTAAATATTATCAGTTTGCTGGTCATTTCACGGCTTTCCACTGGTAATGTCTGTGATTACAAACGGCAGGAAATGTAGGAAGAATCTATTTACTTTTATTTCAAGTTGTTCTTCAAGTTTTTAATCATTTCTGGACACTCTAATTGCGTATTTTAAGAGTTTTACCACAACTAGAGAGTTTTCTCACAAATATGTACTAGAACCTTGATGATTTTAACTGACTCATACAAAAGTCGCCAGAGTAATGCGGCCTCAATTGTAAACATACGCAGTATAGACCTCACTTACAGGCTTTCTACACGAATTTTGAGCTGTATAAACAAGAATTCTTAATATTTGAAAGCACACTCAGGTGAAAACGCTCCCTAAGGTGCCCGGAGTTGTAAATATTATCAGTTTGCTGGTCATTTCACGGCTTTCCACTGGTAATGTCTGTGATTACAAAGGCAGGAAATGTAGGAAGAATCTATTTACTTTTATTTCAAGTTGTTCTTCAAGTTTTTAATCATTTCTGGACACTCTAATTGCGTATTTTAAGAGTTTTACCACAACTAGAGAGTTTTCTCACAAATATGTACTAGAACCTTGATGATTTTAACTGAGTCATACAAAAGTCGCCAGAGTAATGCGGCCTCAATTGTAAACATACGCAGTATAGACCTCACTTACAGGCTTTCTACATGAATTTTGAGCTGTATAAACAAGAATTCTTAATATTTGAGAGCACATTCATGTGAAAACGCTCCCTAAAGTGCCCGGAGTTGTAAATATTATCAGTTTGCTGGTCATTTCACGGCTTTCCACTGGTAATGTCTGTGATTACAAACGGCAGGAAATGTAGGAAGAATCTATTTACTTTTATTTCAAGAAGTTCTTCCAAGTTTGTAATCATTTCTGGACACTCTAATTGCGTATTTTAAGAGTTTTACCACAACTAGAGAGTTTTCTTACAAATATGTACTAGAACCTTGATGATTTTAACTGAGTCATACAAAAGTCGCCAGAGTAATGCGGCCTCAATTGTAAACATACGCAGTATAGACCTCACTTACAGGCTTTCTACACGAATTTTGAGCTGTATAAACAAGAATTCTTAATATTTGAAAGCACATTCAGGTGAAAACGCTCCCTAAAGTGCCCGGAGTTGTAAATATTATCAGTTTGCTGGTCATTTCACGGCTTTCCACCGGTAATGTCTGTGATTACAAACGGCAGGAAATGTAGGAAGAATCTATTTACTTTTATTTCAAGTTGTTCTTCCAAGTTTTTAATCATTTCTGGACACTCTAATTGCGTATTTTAAGAGTTTTACCACAACTAGAGAGTTTTCTTACAAATATGTACTAGAACCGTCTGGATTTTAACTGAGTCATACAAAAGTCGCCAGAGTAATGCGGCCTCAATTGTAATCATACACAGTATAGACCTCACTTACAGGCTTTCTACACGAATTTTGGGCTCTGTAAACAAGAATTCTTAATATTTGAAAGCACATTCAGGTGAAAACGCTCTCTAAAGTGCCCGGAGTTGTAAATATTATCATTTTGCTGGTCATTTCACGGCTTTCCACTGGTAATGTCTGTGATTACAAACGGCAGGAAATGTAGGAAGAATCTATTTACTTTTATTTCAAGAAGTTCTTCCAAGTTTTTAATCATTTCTGGACACTCTAATTGCGTATTTTAAGAGTTTTACCACAACTAGAGAGTTTTCTTACAAATATGTACTAGAACCTTGATGATTTTAACTGAGTCATACAAAAGTCTCCAGAGTAATGCGGCCTCAATTGTAAACATACGCAGTATAGACCTCACTTACAGGCTTTCTACACAAATTTTGAGCTGTATAAATAAGAATTCTTAATATTTGAAAGCACACTCAGGTGAAAACGCTCTCTAAAGTGCCCGGAGTTGTAAATATTATCATTTTGCTGGTCATTTCACGGCTTTCCACTGGTAATGTCTGTGATTACAAACGGCAGGAAATGTAGGAAGAATCTATTTACTTTTATTTCAAGAAGTTCTTCCAAGTTTTTAATCATTTCTGGACACTCTAATTGCGTATTTTAAGAGTTTTACCACAACTAGAGAGTTTTCTTACAAATATGTACAAGAACCTTGATGATTTTAACTGAGTCATACAAAAGTCTCCAGAGTAATGCGGCCTCAATTGTAAACATACGCAGTATAGACCTCACTTACAGGCTTTCTACACAAATTTTGAGCTGTATAAATAAGAATTCTTAATATTTGAAAGCACACTCAGGTGAAAACGCTCCCTAAGGTGCCCGGAGTTGTAAATATTATCAGTTTGCTGGTCATTTCACGGCTTTCCACTGGTAATGTCTGTGATTACAAACGGCAGGAAATGTAGGAAGAATCTATTTACTTTTATTTCAAGTTGTTCTTCCAAGTTTTTAATCATTTCTGGACACTCTAATTGCGTATTTTAAGAGTTTTACCACAACTAGAGAGTTTTCTTACAAATATGTACTAGAACCTTGATGATTTTAACTGAGTCATACAAAAGTCGCCAGAGTAATGCGGCCTCAATTGTAAACATACGCCGTATAGACCTCACTTACAGGCTTTCTACATGAATTTTGAGCTGTATAAACAAGAATTCTTAATATTTGAAAGCACATTCAGGTGAAAACGCTCCCTAAAGTGCCCGGAGTTGTAAATATTATCAGTTTGCTGGTCATTTCACGGCTTTCCACTGGTAATGTCTGTGATTACAAACGGCAGGAAATGTAGGAAGAATCTATTTACTTTTATTTCAAGTTGTTCTTCCAAGTTTTTAATCATTTCTGGACACTCTAATTGCGTATTTTAAGAGTTTTACCACAACTAGAGAGTTTTCTTACAAATATGTACTAGAACCGTCTGGATTTTAACTGAGTCATACAAAAGTCGCCAGAGTAATGCGGCCTCAATTGTAATCATACGCAGTATAGACCTCACTTACAGGCTTTCTACAGGAATTTTGGGCTGTATAAACAAGAATTCTTAATATTTGAAAGCACATTCAGGTGAAAACGCTCTCTAAAGTGCCCGGAGTTGTAAATATTATCATTTTGCTGGTCATTTCACGGCTTTCCACTGGTAATGTCTGTGATTACAAACGGCAGGAAATGTAGGAAGAATCTATTTACTTTTATTTCAAGAAGTTCTTCCAAGTTTTTAATCATTTCTGGACACTCTAATTGCGTATTTTAAGAGTTTTACCACAACTAGAGAGTTTTCTTACAAATACGTACTAGAACCTTGATGATTTTAACTGAGTCATACAAAAGTCGCCAGAGTAATGCGGCCTCAATTGTAAACATACGCAGTATAGACCTCACTTACAGGCTTTCTACACGAATTTTGAGCTGTATAAACAAGAATTCTTAATATTTGAAAGCACACTCAGGTGAAAACGCTCCCTAAGGTGCCCGGAGTTGTAAATATTATCAGTTTGCTGGTCATTTCACGGCTTTCCACTGGTAATGTCTGTGATTACAAAGGCAGGAAATGTAGGAAGAATCTATTTACTTTTATTTCAAGTTGTTCTTCAAGTTTTTAATCATTTCTGGACACTCTAATTGCGTATTTTAAGAGTTTTACCACAACTAGAGAGTTTTCTCACAAATATGTACTAGAACCTTGATGATTTTAACTGAGTCATACAAAAGTCGCCAGAGTAATGCGGCCTCAATTGTAAACATACGCAGTATAGACCTCACTTACAGGCTTTCTACATGAATTTTGAGCTGTATAAACAAGAATTCTTAATATTTGAAAGCACATTCAGGTGAAAACGCTCCCTAAAGTGCCCGGAGTTGTAAATATTATCAGTTTGCTGGTCATTTCACGGCTTTCCACTGGTAATGTCTGTGATTACAAACGGCAGGAAATGTAGGAAGAATCTATTTACTTTTATTTCAAGAAGTTCTTCCAAGTTTGTAATCATTTATGGACACTCTAATTGCGTATTTTAAGAGTTTTACCACAACTAGAGAGTTTTCTTACAAATATGTACTAGAACCTTGATGATTTTAACTGAGTCATACAAAAGTCGCCAGAGTAATGCGGCCTCAATTGTAAACATACGCCGTATAGACCTCACTTACAGGCTTTCTACATGAATTTTGAGCTGTATAAACAAGAATTCTTAATATTTGAAAGCACATTCAGGTGAAAACGCTCCCTAAAGTGCCCGGAGTTGTAAATATTATCAGTTTGCTGGTCATTTCACGGCTTTCCACTGGTAATGTCTGTGATTACAAACGGCAGGAAATGTAGGAAGAATCTATTTACTTTTATTTCAAGAAGTTCTTCCAAGTTTGTAATCATTTATGGACACTCTAATTGCGTATTTTAAGAGTTTTACCACAACTAGAGAGTTTTCTTACAAATATGTACTAGAACCGTCTGGATTTTAACTGAGTCATACCAAATTCGCCAGAGTAATGCGGCCTCAATTGTAATCATACGCAGTATAGACCTCACTTACAGGCTTTCTACACGAATTTTGGGCTGTATAAACAAGAATTCTTAATATTTGAAAGCACATTCAGGTGAAAACGCTCTCTAAAGTGCCCGGAGTTGTAAATATTATCATTTTGCTGGTCATTTCACGGCTTTCCACTGGTAATGTCTGTGATTACAAACGGCAGGAAATGTAGGAAGAATCTATTTAATTTTATTTCAAGAAGTTCTTCCAAGTTTTTAATCATTTCTGGACACTCTAATTGCGTATTTTAAGAGTTTTACCACAACTAGAGAGTTTTCTTACAAATACGTACTAGAACCTTGATGATTTTAACTGAGTCATACAAAAGTCGCCAGAGTAATGCGGCCTCAATTGTAAACATACGCAGTATAGACCTCACTTACAGGCTTTCTACACGAATTTTGAGCTGTATAAACAAGAATTCTTAATATTTGAAAGCACACTCAGGTGAAAACGCTCCCTAAGGTGCCCGGAGTTGTAAATATAATCAGTTTGCTGGTCATTTCACGGCTTTCCACTGGTAATGTCTGTGATTACAAACGGCAGGAAATGTAGGAAGAATCTATTTACTTTTCTTTCAAGAAGTTCTTCCAAGTTTTTAATCATTTCTGGACACTCTAATTGCGTATTTTAAGAGTTTTACCACAACTAGAGAGTTTTCTTACAAATACGTACTAGAACCTTGATGATTTTAACTGAGTCATACAAAAGTCGCCAGAGTAATGCGGCCTCAATTGTAAACATACGCAGTATAGACCTCACTTACAGGCTTTCTACACGAATTTTGAGCTGTATAAACAAGAATTCTTAATATTTGAAAGCACATTCAAGTGAAAACGATCCCTAAAGTGCCCGGAGTTGTAAATATTATCAGTTTGCTGGTCATTTCACGGCTTTCCACTGGTAATGTCTGTGATTACAAACGGCAGGAAATGTAGGAAGAATCTATTTACTTTTATTTCAAGTTGTTCTTCCAAGTTTTTAATCATTTCTGGACACTCTAATTGCGTATTTTAAGAGTTTTACCACAACTAGAGAGTTTTCTTACAAATATGTACTAGAACCTTGATGATTTTAACTGAGTCATACAAAAGTCTCCAGAGTAATGCGGCCTCAATTGTAAACATACGCAGTATAGACCTCACTTACAGGCTTTCTACACAAATTTTGAGCTGTATAAATAAGAATTCTTAATATTTGAAAGCACACTCAGGTGAAAACGCTCCCTAAGGTGCCCGGAGTTGTAAATATTATCAGTTTGCTGGTCATTTCACGGCTTTCCACTGGTAATGTCTGTGATTACAAACGGCAGGAAATGTAGGAAGAATCTATTTACTTTTATTTCAAGTTGTTCTTCCAAGTTTTTAATCATTTCTGGACACTCTAATTGCGTATTTTAAGAGTTTTACCACAACTAGAGAGTTTTCTTACAAATATGTACTAGAACCTTGATGATTTTAACTGAGTCATACAAAAGTCGCCAGAGTAATGCGGCCTCAATTGTAAACATACGCCGTATAGACCTCACTTACAGGCTTTCTACATGAATTTTGAGCTGTATAAACAAGAATTCTTAATATTTGAAAGCACATTCAGGTGAAAACGCTCCCTAAAGTGCCCGGAGTTGTAAATATTATCAGTTTGCTGGTCATTTCACGGCTTTCCACTGGTAATGTCTGTGATTACAAACGGCAGGAAATGTAGGAAGAATCTATTTACTTTTATTTCAAGTTGTTCTTCCAAGTTTTTAATCATTTCTGGACACTCTAATTGCGTATTTTAAGAGTTTTACCACAACTAGAGAGTTTTCTTACAAATATGTACTAGAACCGTCTGGATTTTAACTGAGTCATACAAAAGTCGCCAGAGTAATGCGGCCTCAATTGTAATCATACGCAGTATAGACCTCACTTACAGGCTTTCTACAGGAATTTTGGGCTGTATAAACAAGAATTCTTAATATTTGAAAGCACATTCAGGTGAAAACGCTCTCTAAAGTGCCCGGAGTTGTAAATATTATCATTTTGCTGGTCATTTCACGGCTTTCCACTGGTAATGTCTGTGATTACAAACGGCAGGAAATGTAGGAAGAATCTATTTACTTTTATTTCAAGAAGTTCTTCCAAGTTTTTAATCATTTCTGGACACTCTAATTGCGTATTTTAAGAGTTTTACCACAACTAGAGAGTTTTCTTACAAATACGTACTAGAACCTTGATGATTTTAACTGAGTCATACAAAAGTCGCCAGAGTAATGCGGCCTCAATTGTAAACATACGCAGTATAGACCTCACTTACAGGCTTTCTACACGAATTTTGAGCTGTATAAACAAGAATTCTTAATATTTGAAAGCACACTCAGGTGAAAACGCTCCCTAAGGTGCCCGGAGTTGTAAATATTATCAGTTTGCTGGTCATTTCACGGCTTTCCACTGGTAATGTCTGTGATTACAAAGGCAGGAAATGTAGGAAGAATCTATTTACTTTTATTTCAAGTTGTTCTTCAAGTTTTTAATCATTTCTGGACACTCTAATTGCGTATTTTAAGAGTTTTACCACAACTAGAGAGTTTTCTCACAAATATGTACTAGAACCTTGATGATTTTAACTGAGTCATACAAAAGTCGCCAGAGTAATGCGGCCTCAATTGTAAACATACGCAGTATAGACCTCACTTACAGGCTTTCTACATGAATTTTGAGCTGTATAAACAAGAATTCTTAATATTTGAAAGCACATTCAGGTGAAAACGCTCCCTAAAGTGCCCGGAGTTGTAAATATTATCAGTTTGCTGGTCATTTCACGGCTTTCCACTGGTAATGTCTGTGATTACAAACGGCAGGAAATGTAGGAAGAATCTATTTACTTTTATTTCAAGAAGTTCTTCCAAGTTTGTAATCATTTATGGACACTCTAATTGCGTATTTTAAGAGTTTTACCACAACTAGAGAGTTTTCTTACAAATATGTACTAGAACCTTGATGATTTTAACTGAGTCATACAAAAGTCGCCAGAGTAATGCGGCCTCAATTGTAAACATACGCCGTATAGACCTCACTTACAGGCTTTCTACATGAATTTTGAGCTGTATAAACAAGAATTCTTAATATTTGAAAGCACATTCAGGTGAAAACGCTCCCTAAAGTGCCCGGAGTTGTAAATATTATCAGTTTGCTGGTCATTTCACGGCTTTCCACTGGTAATGTCTGTGATTACAAACGGCAGGAAATGTAGGAAGAATCTATTTACTTTTATTTCAAGAAGTTCTTCCAAGTTTGTAATCATTTATGGACACTCTAATTGCGTATTTTAAGAGTTTTACCACAACTAGAGAGTTTTCTTACAAATATGTACTAGAACCGTCTGGATTTTAACTGAGTCATACCAAATTCGCCAGAGTAATGCGGCCTCAATTGTAATCATACGCAGTATAGACCTCACTTACAGGCTTTCTACACGAATTTTGGGCTGTATAAACAAGAATTCTTAATATTTGAAAGCACATTCAGGTGAAAACGCTCTCTAAAGTGCCCGGAGTTGTAAATATTATCATTTTGCTGGTCATTTCACGGCTTTCCACTGGTAATGTCTGTGATTACAAACGGCAGGAAATGTAGGAAGAATCTATTTAATTTTATTTCAAGAAGTTCTTCCAAGTTTTTAATCATTTCTGGACACTCTAATTGCGTATTTTAAGAGTTTTACCACAACTAGAGAGTTTTCTTACAAATACGTACTAGAACCTTGATGATTTTAACTGAGTCATACAAAAGTCGCCAGAGTAATGCGGCCTCAATTGTAAACATACGCAGTATAGACCTCACTTACAGGCTTTCTACACGAATTTTGAGCTGTATAAACAAGAATTCTTAATATTTGAAAGCACACTCAGGTGAAAACGCTCCCTAAGGTGCCCGGAGTTGTAAATATAATCAGTTTGCTGGTCATTTCACGGCTTTCCACTGGTAATGTCTGTGATTACAAACGGCAGGAAATGTAGGAAGAATCTATTTACTTTTCTTTCAAGAAGTTCTTCCAAGTTTTTAATCATTTCTGGACACTCTAATTGCGTATTTTAAGAGTTTTACCACAACTAGAGAGTTTTCTTACAAATACGTACTAGAACCTTGATGATTTTAACTGAGTCATACAAAAGTCGCCAGAGTAATGCGGCCTCAATTGTAAACATACGCAGTATAGACCTCACTTACAGGCTTTCTACACGAATTTTGAGCTGTATAAACAAGAATTCTTAATATTTGAAAGCACATTCAAGTGAAAACGATCCCTAAAGTGCCCGGAGTTGTAAATATTATCAGTTTGCTGGTCATTTCACGGCTTTCCACTGGTAATGTCTGTGATTACAAACGGCAGGAAATGTAGGAAGAATCTATTTACTTTTATTTCAAGTTGTTCTTCCAAGTTTTTAATCATTTCTGGACACTCTAATTGCGTATTTTAAGAGTTTTACCACAACTAGAGAGTTTTCTTACAAATATGTACTAGAACCTTGATGATTTTAACTGAGTCTTCCAAAGGCGCCAGAGTAATGCGGCCTCAATTGTAAACATACGCAGTATAGACCTCACTTACAGGCTTTCTACACGAATTTTGAGCTGTATAAACAAGAATTCTTAATATTTGAAAGCACACTCAGGTGAAAACGCTCCCTAAGGTGCCCGGAGTTGTAAATATTATCAGTTTGCTGGTCATTTCACGGCTTTCCACTGGTAATGTCTGTGATTACAAACGGCAGGAAATGTAGGAAGAATCTATTTACTTTTATTTCAAGTTGTTCTTCAAGTTTTTAATCATTTCTGGACACTCTAATTGCGTATTTTAAGAGTTTTACCACAACTAGAGAGTTTTCTCACAAATATGTACTAGAACCTTGATGATTTTAACTGAGTCATACAAAAGTCGCCAGAGTAATGCGGCCTCAATTGTAAACATACGCAGTATAGACCTCACTTACAGGCTTTCTACACGAATTTTGAGCTGTATAAACAAGAATTCTTAATATTTGAAAGCACATTCAGGTGAAAACGCTCCCTAAAGTGCCCGGAGTTGTAAATATTATCAGTTTGCTGGTCATTTCACGGCTTTCCACTGGTAATGTCTGTGATTACAAACGGCAGGAAATGTAGGAAGAATCTATTTACTTTTATTTCAAGTTGTTCTTCCAAGTTTTTAATCATTTCTGGACACTCTAATTGCGTATTTTAAGAGTTTTACCACAACTAGAGAGTTTTCTTACAAATATGTACTAGAACCGTCTGGATTTTAACTGAGTCATACAAAAGTCGCCAGAGTAATGCGGCCTCAATTGTAATCATACGCAGTATAGACCTCACTTACAGGCTTTCTACAGGAATTTTGGGCTGTATAAACAAGAATTCTTAATATTTGAAAGCACATTCAGGTGAAAACGCTCTCTAAAGTGCCCGGAGTTGTAAATATTATCATTTTGCTGGTCATTTCACGGCTTTCCACTGGTAATGTCTGTGATTACAAACGGCAGGAAATGTAGGAAGAATCTATTTACTTTTATTTCAAGAAGTTCTTCCAAGTTTTTAATCATTTCTGGACACTCTAATTGCGTATTTTAAGAGTTTTACCACAACTAGAGAGTTTTCTTACAAATACGTACTAGAACCTTGATGATTTTAACTGAGTCATACAAAAGTCGCCAGAGTAATGCGGCCTCAATTGTAAACATACGCAGTATAGACCTCACTTACAGGCTTTCTACACGAATTTTGAGCTGTATAAACAAGAATTCTTAATATTTGAAAGCACATTCAAGTGAAAACGATCCCTAAAGTGCCCGGAGTTGTAAATATTATCAGTTTGCTGGTCATTTCACGGCTTTCCACTGGTAATGTCTGTGATTACAAACGGCAGGAAATGTAGGAAGAATCTATTTACTTTTATTTCAAGTTGTTCTTCCAAGTTTTTAATCATTTCTGGACACTCTAATTGCGTATTTTAAGAGTTTTACCACAACTAGAGAGTTTTCTTACAAATATGTACTAGAACCTTGATGATTTTAACTGAGTCATACAAAAGTCGCCAGAGTAATGCGGCCTCAATTGTAAACATATGCAGTATAGACCTCACTTACAGGCTTTCTACACGAATTTTGAGCTGTATAAACAAGAATTCTTAATATTTGAAAGCACACTCAGGTGAAAACGCTCCCTAAGGTGCCCGGAGTTGTAAATATTATCAGTTTGCTGGTCATTACACGGCTTTCCACTGGTAGTGTCTGTGATTACAAAGGCAGGAAATGTAGGAAGAATCTATTTACTTTTATTTCAAGTTGTTCTTCAAGTTTTTAATCATTTCTGGACACTCTAATTGCGTATTTTAAGAGTTTTACCACAACTAGAGAGTTTTCTCACAAATATGTACTAGAACCTTGATGATTTTAACTGAGTCATACAAAAGTCGCCAGAGTAATGCGGCCTCAATTGTAAACATACGCAGTATAGACCTCACTTACAGGCTTTCTACATGAATTTTGAGCTGTATAAACAAGAATTCTTAATATTTGAAAGCACATTCACGTGAAAACGCTCCCTAAAGTGCCCGGAGTTGTAAATATTATCAGTTTGCTGGTCATTTCACGGCTTTCCACTGGTAATGTCTGTGATTACAAACGGCAGGAAATGTAGGAAGAATCTATTTACTTTTATTTCAAGAAGTTCTTCCAAGTTTGTAATCATTTATGGACACTCTAATTGCGTATTTTAAGAGTTTTACCACAACTAGAGAGTTTTCTTACAAATATGTACTAGAACCTTGATGATTTTAACTGAGTCATACAAAAGTCGCCAGAGTAATGCGGCCTCAATTGTAAACATACGCCGTATAGACCTCACTTACAGGCTTTCTACACGAATTTTGAGCTGTATAAACAAGAATTCTTAATATTTGAAAGCACATTCAGGTGAAAACGCTCCCTAAAGTGCCCGGAGTTGTAAATATTATCAGTTTGCTGGTCATTTCACGGCTTTCCACTGGTAATGTCTGTGATTACAAACGGCAGGAAATGTAGGAAGAATCTATTTACTTTTATTTCAAGTTGTTCTTCCAAGTTTTTAATCATTTCTGGACACTCTAATTGCGTATTTTAAGAGTTTTACCACAAGTAGAGAGTTTTCTTACAAATATGTACTAGAACCGTCTGGATTTTAACTGAGTCATACAAAAGTCGCCAGAGTAATGCGGCCTCAATTGTAATCATACGCAGTATAGACCTCACTTACGGGCTTTCTACACGAATTTTGGGCTGTATAAACAAGAATTCTTAATATTTGAAAGCACATTCAGGTGAAAACGCTCTCTAAAGTGCCCGGAGTTGTAAATATTATCATTTTGCTGGTCATTTCACGGCTTTCCACTGGTAATGTCTGTGATTACAAACGGCAGGAAATGTAGGAAGAATCTATTTACTTTTATTTCAAGAAGTTCTTCCAAGTTTTTCTTCATTTCTGGACACTCTAATTGCGTATTTTAAGAGTTTTACCACAACTAGAGAGTTTTCTTACAAATATGTACTAGAACCTTGATGATTTTAACTGAGTCATACAAAAGTCGCCAGAGTAATGCGGCCTCAATTGTAAACATACGCAGTATAGACCTCACTTACAGGCTTTCTACACAAATTTTGAGCTGTATAAACAAGAATTCTTAATATTTGAAAGCACACCCAGGTGAAAACGCTCCCTAAGGTGCCCGGAGTTGTAAATATTATCAGTTTGCTGGTCATTTCACGGCTTTCCACTGGTAATGTCTGTGATTACAAACGGCAGGAAATGTAGGAAGAATCTATTTACTTTTATTTCAAGTTGTTCTTCCAAGTTTTTAATCATTTCTGGACACTCTAATTGCGTATTTTAAGAGTTTTACCACAACTAGAGAGTTTTCTTACAAATATGTACTAGAACCTTGATGATTTTAACTGAGTCATACAAAAGTCGCCAGAGTAATGCGGCCTCAATTGTAAACATACGCAGTATAGACCTCACTTACAGGCTTTCTACATGAATTTTGAGCTGTATAAACAAGAATTCTTAATATTTGAAAGCACATTCAGGTGAAAACGCTCCCTAAAGTGCCCGGAGTTGTAAATATTATCAGTTTGCTGGTCATTTCACGGCTTTCCACTGGTAATGTCTGTGATTACAAACGGCAGGAAATGTAGGAAGAATCTATTTACTTTTATTTCAAGAAGTTCTTCCAAGTTTGTAATCATTTATGGACACTCTAATTGCGTATTTTAAGAGTTTTACCACAACTAGAGAGTTTTCTTACAAATATGTACTAGAACCTTGATGATTTTAACTGAGTCATACAAAAGTCGCCAGAGTAATGCGGCCTCAATTGTAAACATACGCCGTATAGACCTCACTTACAGGCTTTCTACACGAATTTTGAGCTGTATAAACAAGAATTCTTAATATTTGAAAGCACATTCAGGTGAAAACGCTCCCTAAAGTGCCCGGAGTTGTAAATATTATCAGTTTGCTGGTCATTTCACGGCTTTCCACTGGTAATGTCTGTGATTACAAACGGCAGGAAATGTAGGAAGAATCTATTTACTTTTATTTCAAGTTGTTCTTCCAAGTTTTTAATCATTTCTGGACACTCTAATTGCGTATTTTAAGAGTTTTACCACAACTAGAGAGTTTTCTTACAAATATGTACTAGAACCGTCTGGATTTTAACTGAGTCATACCAAATTCGCCAGAGTAATGCGGCCTCAATTGTAATCATACGCAGTATAGACCTCACTTACAGGCTTTCTACACGAATTTTGGGCTGTATAAACAAGAATTCTTAATATTTGAAAGCACATTCAGGTGAAAACGCTCTCTAAAGTGCCCGGAGTTGTAAATATTATCATTTTGCTGGTCATTTCACGGCTTTCCACTGGTAATGTCTGTGATTACAAACGGCAGGAAATGTAGGAAGAATCTATTTAATTTTATTTCAAGAAGTTCTTCCAAGTTTTTAATCATTTCTGGACACTCTAATTGCGTATTTTAAGAGTTTTACCACAACTAGAGAGTTTTCTTACAAATACGTACTAGAACCTTGATGATTTTAACTGAGTCATACAAAAGTCGCCAGAGTAATGCGGCCTCAATTGTAAACATACGCAGTATAGACCTCACTTACAGGCTTTCTACACGAATTTTGAGCTGTATAAACAAGAATTCTTAATATTTGAAAGCACACTCAGGTGAAAACGCTCCCTAAGGTGCCCGGAGTTGTAAATATTATCAGTTTGCTGGTCATTTCACGGCTTTCCACTGGTAATGTCTGTGATTACAAACGGCAGGAAATGTAGGAAGAATCTATTTACTTTTCTTTCAAGAAGTTCTTCCAAGTTTTTAATCATTTCTGGACACTCTAATTGCGTATTTTAAGAGTTTTACCACAACTAGAGAGTTTTCTTACAAATACGTACTAGAACCTTGATGATTTTAACTGAGTCATACAAAAGTCGCCAGAGTAATGCGGCCTCAATTGTAAACATACGCAGTATAGACCTCACTTACAGGCTTTCTACACGAATTTTGAGCTGTATAAACAAGAATTCTTAATATTTGAAAGCACATTCAAGTGAAAACGATCCCTAAAGTGCCCGGAGTTGTAAATATTATCAGTTTGCTGGTCATTTCACGGCTTTCCACTGGTAATGTCTGTGATTACAAACGGCAGGAAATGTAGGAAGAATCTATTTACTTTTATTTCAAGTTGTTCTTCCAAGTTTTTAATCATTTCTGGACACTCTAATTGCGTATTTTAAGAGTTTTACCACAACTAGAGAGTTTTCTTACAAATATGTACTAGAACCTTGATGATTTTAACTGAGTCTTCCAAAGGCGCCAGAGTAATGCGGCCTCAATTGTAAACATACGCAGTATAGACCTCACTTACAGGCTTTCTACACGAATTTTGAGCTGTATAAACAAGAATTCTTAATATTTGAAAGCACACTCAGGTGAAAACGCTCCCTAAGGTGCCCGGAGTTGTAAATATTATCAGTTTGCTGGTCATTTCACGGCTTTCCACTGGTAATGTCTGTGATTACAAACGGCAGGAAATGTAGGAAGAATCTATTTACTTTTATTTCAAGTTGTTCTTCAAGTTTTTAATCATTTCTGGACACTCTAATTGCGTATTTTAAGAGTTTTACCACAACTAGAGAGTTTTCTCACAAATATGTACTAGAACCTTGATGATTTTAACTGACTCATACAAAAGTCGCCAGAGTAATGCGGCCTCAATTGTAAACATACGCAGTATAGACCTCACTTACAGGCTTTCTACATGAATTTTGAGCTGTATAAACAAGAATTCTTAATATTTGAAAGCACATTCAGGTGAAAACGCTCCCTAAAGTGCCCGGAGTTGTAAATATTATCAGTTTGCTGGTCATTTCACGGCTTTCCACTGGTAATGTCTGTGATTACAAACGGCAGGAAATGTAGGAAGAATCTATTTACTTTTATTTCAAGAAGTTCTTCCAAGTTTGTAATCATTTCTGGACACTCTAATTGCGTATTTTAAGAGTTTTACCACAACTAGAGAGTTTTCTTACAAATATATACTAGAACCTTGATGATTTTAACTGAGTCATACAAAAGTCGCCAGAGTAATGCGGCCTCAATTGTAAACATACGCCGTATAGACCTCACTTACAGGCTTTCTACACGAATTTTGAGCTGTATAAACAAGAATTCTTAATATTTGAAAGCACATTCAGGTGAAAACGCTCCCTAAAGTGCCCGGAGTTGTAAATATTATCAGTTTGCTGGTCATTTCACGGCTTTCCACTGGTAATGTCTGTGATTACAAACGGCAGGAAATGTAGGAAGAATCTATTTACTTTTATTTCAAGAAGTTCTTCCAAGTTTTTAATCATTTCTGGACACTCTAATTGCGTATTTTAAGAGTTTTACCACAACTAGAGAGTTTTCTTACAAATACGTACTAGAACCGTCTGGATTTTAACTGAGTCATACAAAAGTCGCCAGAGTAATGCGGCCTCAATTGTAAACATACGCAGTATAGACCTCACTTACAGGCTTTCTACACAAATTTTGAGCTGTATAAACAAGAATTCTTAATATTTGAAAGCACATTCATGTGAAAACGATCCCTAAAGTGCCCGGAGTTGTAAATATTATCAGTTTGCTGGTCATTTCACGGCTTTCCACTGGTAATGTCTGTGATTACAAACGGCAGGAAATGTAGGAAGAATCTATTTACTTTTATTTCAAGTTGTTCTTCCAAGTTTTTAATCATTTCTGGACACTCTAATTGCGTATTTTAAGAGTTTTACCACAACTAGAGAGTTTTCTTACAAATATGTACTAGAACCTTGATGATTTTAACTGAGTCTTCCAAAGGCGCCAGAGTAATGCGGCCTCAATTGTAAACATACGCAGTATAGACCTCACTTACAGGCTTTCTACACGAATTTTGAGCTGTATAAACAAGAATTCTTAATATTTGAAAGCACACTCAGGTGAAAACGCTCCCTAAGGTGCCCGGAGTTGTAAATATTATCAGTTTGCTGGTCATTTCACGGCTTTCCACTGGTAATGTCTGTGATTACAAACGGCAGGAAATGTAGGAAGAATCTATTTACTTTTATTTCAAGTTGTTCTTCAAGTTTTTAATCATTTCTGGACACTCTAATTGCGTATTTTAAGAGTTTTACCACAACTAGAGAGTTTTCTCACAAATATGTACTAGAACCTTGATGATTTTAACTGAGTCATACAAAAGTCGCCAGAGTAATGCGGCCTCAATTGTAAACATACGCAGTATAGACCTCACTTACAGGCTTTCTACATGAATTTTGAGCTGTATAAACAAGAATTCTTAATATTTGAAAGCACATTCAGGTGAAAACGCTCCCTAAAGTGCCCGGAGTTGTAAATATTATCAGTTTGCTGGTCATTTCACGGCTTTCCACTGGTAATGTCTGTGATTACAAACGGCAGGAAATGTAGGAAGAATCTATTTACTTTTATTTCAAGAAGTTCTTCCAAGTTTGTAATCATTTCTGGACACTCTAATTGCGTATTTTAAGAGTTTTACCACAACTAGAGAGTTTTCTTACAAATACGTACTAGAACCGTCTGGATTTTAACTGAGTCATACAAAAGTCGCCAGAGTAATGCGGCCTCAATTGTAAACATACGCAGTATAGACCTCACTTACAGGCTTTCTACACAAATTTTGAGCTGTATAAACAAGAATTCTTAATATTTGAAAGCACATTCATGTGAAAACGATCCCTAAAGTGCCCGGAGTTGTGAATATTATCAGTTTGCTGGTCATTTCACGGCTTTCCACTGGTAATGTCTGTGATTACAAACGGCAGGAAATGTAGGAAGAATCTATTTACTTTTATTTCAAGTTGTTCTTCCAAGTTTTTAATCATTTCTGGACACTCTAATTGCGTATTTTAAGAGTTTTACCACAACTAGAGAGTTTTCTTACAAATATGTACTAGAACCTTGATGATTTTAACTGAGTCATACAAAAGTCGCCAGAGTAATGCGGCCTCAATTGTAAACATACGCAGTATAGACCTCACTTACAGGCTTTCTACACGAATTTTGAGCTGTATAAACAAGAATTCTTAATATTTGAAAGCAAACTCAGGTGAAAACGCTCCCTAAGGTGCCCGGAGTTGTAAATATTATCAGTTTGCTGGTCATTTCACGGCTTTCCACTGGTAATGTCTGTGATTACAAATGGCAGGAAATGTAGGAAGAATCTATTTACTTTTATTTCAAGTTGTTCTTCAAGTTTTTAATCATTTCTGGACACTCTAATTGCGTATTTTAAGAGTTTTACCACAACTAGAGAGTTTTCTTACAAATATGTACTAGAACCGTCTGGATTTTAACTGAGTCATACAAAAGTCGCCAGAGTAATGCGGCCTCAATTGTAATCATACACAGTATAGACCTCACTTACAGGCTTTCTACACGAATTTTGGGCTGTATAAACAAGAAGTCTTAATATTTGAAAGCACATTCAGGTGAAAACGCTCTCTAAAGTGCCCGGAGTTGTAAATATTATCATTTTGCTGGTCATTTCACGGCTTTCCACTGGTAATGTCTGTGATTACAAACGGCAGGAAATGTAGGAAGAATCTATTTACTTTTATTTCAAGAAGTTCTTCCAAGTTTTTAATCATTTCTGGACACTCTAATTGCGTATTTTAAGAGTTTTACCACAACTAGAGAGTTTTCTTACAAATATGTACTAGAGCCTTGATGATTTTAACTGAGTCATACAAAAGTCGCCAGAGTAATGCGGCCTCAATTGTAAACATACGCAGTATAGACCTCACTTACAGGCTTTCTCCATGAATTTTGAGCTGTATAAACAAGAATTCTTAATATTTGAAAGCACATTCAGGTGAAAACGCTCCCTAAAGTGCCCGGAGTTGTAAATATTATCAGTTTGCTGGTCATTTCACGGCTTTCCACTGGTAATGTCTGTGATTACAAACGGCAGGAAATGTAGGAAGAATCTATTTACTTTTATTTCAAGAAGTTCTTCCAAGTTTTTAATCATTTCTGGACACTCTAATTGCGTATTTTAAGAGTTTTACCACAACTAGAGAGTTTTCTTACAAATACGTACTAGAACCGTCTGGATTTTAACTGAGTCATACAAAAGTCGCCAGAGTAATGCGGCCTCAATTGTAAACATACGCAGTATAGACCTCACTTACAGGCTTTCTACACAAATTTTGAGCTGTATAAACAAGAATTCTTAATATTTGAAAGCACATTCATGTGAAAACGATCCCTAAAGTGCCCGGAGTTGTAAATATTATCAGTTTGCTGGTCATTTCACGGCTTTCCACTGGTAATGTCTGTGATTACAAACGGCAGGAAATGTAGGAAGAATCTATTTACTTTTATTTCAAGTTGTTCTTCCAAGTTTTTAATCATTTCTGGACACTCTAATTGCGTATTTTAAGAGTTTTACCACAACTAGAGAGTTTTCTTACAAATATGTACTAGAACCTTGATGATTTTAACTGAGTCTTCCAAAGGCGCCAGAGTAATGCGGCCTCAATTGTAAACATACGCAGTATAGACCTCACTTACAGGCTTTCTACACGAATTTTGAGCTGTATAAACAAGAATTCTTAATATTTGAAAGCACACTCAGGTGAAAACGCTCCCTAAGGTGCCCGGAGTTGTAAATATTATCAGTTTGCTGGTCATTTCACGGCTTTCCACTGGTAATGTCTGTGATTACAAACGGCAGGAAATGTAGGAAGAATCTATTTACTTTTATTTCAAGTTGTTCTTCAAGTTTTTAATCATTTCTGGACACTCTAATTGCGTATTTTAAGAGTTTTACCACAACTAGAGAGTTTTGTCACAAATATGTACTAGAACCTTGATGATTTTAACTGAGTCATACAAAAGTCGCCAGAGTAATGCGGCCTCAATTGTAAACATACGCAGTATAGACCTCACTTACAGGCTTTCTACATGAATTTTGAGCTGTATAAACAAGAATTCTTAATATTTGAAAGCACATTCAGGTGAAAACGCTCCCTAAAGTGCCCGGAGTTGTAAATATTATCAGTTTGCTGGTCATTTCACGGCTTTCCACTGGTAATGTCTGTGATTACAAACGGCAGGAAATGTAGGAAGAATCTATTTACTTTTATTTCAAGAAGTTCTTCCAAGTTTTTAATCATTTCTGGACACTCTAATTGCGTATTTTAAGAGTTTTACCACAACTAGAGAGTTTTCTTACAAATACGTACTAGAACCGTCTGGATTTTAACTGAGTCATACAAAAGTCGCCAGAGTAATGCGGCCTCAATTGTAAACATACGCAGTATAGACCTCACTTACAGGCTTTCTACACAAATTTTGAGCTGTATAAACAAGAATTCTTAATATTTGAAAGCACATTCATGTGAAAACGATCCCTAAAGTGCCCGGAGTTGTAAATATTATCAGTTTGCTGGTCATTTCACGGCTTTCCACTGGTAATGTCTGTGATTACAAACGGCAGGAAATGTAGGAAGAATCTATTTACTTTTATTTCAAGTTGTTCTTCCAAGTTTTTAATCATTTCTGGACACTCTAATTGCGTATTTTAAGAGTTTTACCACAACTAGAGAGTTTTCTTACAAATATGTACTAGAACCTTGATGATTTTAACTGAGTCTTCCAAAGGCGCCAGAGTAATGCGGCCTCAATTGTAAACATACGCAGTATAGACCTCACTTACAGGCTTTCTACACGAATTTTGAGCTGTATAAACAAGAATTCTTAATATTTGAAAGCACACTCAGGTGAAAACGCTCCCTAAGGTGCCCGGAGTTGTAAATATTATCAGTTTGCTGGTCATTTCACGGCTTTCCACTGGTAATGTCTGTGATTACAAACGGCAGGAAATGTAGGAAGAATCTATTTACTTTTATTTCAAGTTGTTCTTCAAGTTTTTAATCATTTCTGGACACTCTAATTGCGTATTTTAAGAGTTTTACCACAACTAGAGAGTTTTCTCACAAATATGTACTAGAACCTTGATGATTTTAACTGAGTCATACAAAAGTCGCCAGAGTAATGCGGCCTCAATTGTAAACATACGCAGTATAGACCTCACTTACAGGCTTTCTACATGAATTTTGAGCTGTATAAACAAGAATTCTTAATATTTGAAAGCACATTCAGGTGAAAACGCTCCCTAAAGTGCCCGGAGTTGTAAATATTATCAGTTTGCTGGTCATTTCACGGCTTTCCACTGGTAATGTCTGTGATTACAAACGGCAGGAAATGTAGGAAGAATCTATTTACTTTTATTTCAAGAAGTTCTTCCAAGTTTGTAATCATTTCTGGACACTCTAATTGCGTATTTTAAGAGTTTTACCACAACTAGAGAGTTTTCTTACAAATACGTACTAGAACCGTCTGGATTTTAACTGAGTCATACAAAAGTCGCCAGAGTAATGCGGCCTCAATTGTAAACATACGCAGTATAGACCTCACTTACAGGCTTTCTACACAAATTTTGAGCTGTATAAACAAGAATTCTTAATATTTGAAAGCACATTCATGTGAAAACGATCCCTAAAGTGCCCGGAGTTGTGAATATTATCAGTTTGCTGGTCATTTCACGGCTTTCCACTGGTAATGTCTGTGATTACAAACGGCAGGAAATGTAGGAAGAATCTATTTACTTTTATTTCAAGTTGTTCTTCCAAGTTTTTAATCATTTCTGGACACTCTAATTGCGTATTTTAAGAGTTTTACCACAACTAGAGAGTTTTCTTACAAATATGTACTAGAACCTTGATGATTTTAACTGAGTCATACAAAAGTCGCCAGAGTAATGCGGCCTCAATTGTAAACATACGCAGTATAGACCTCACTTACAGGCTTTCTACACGAATTTTGAGCTGTATAAACAAGAATTCTTAATATTTGAAAGCAAACTCAGGTGAAAACGCTCCCTAAGGTGCCCGGAGTTGTAAATATTATCAGTTTGCTGGTCATTTCACGGCTTTCCACTGGTAATGTCTGTGATTACAAATGGCAGGAAATGTAGGAAGAATCTATTTACTTTTATTTCAAGTTGTTCTTCAAGTTTTTAATCATTTCTGGACACTCTAATTGCGTATTTTAAGAGTTTTACCACAACTAGAGAGTTTTCTTACAAATATGTACTAGAACCGTCTGGATTTTAACTGAGTCATACAAAAGTCGCCAGAGTAATGCGGCCTCAATTGTAATCATACACAGTATAGACCTCACTTACAGGCTTTCTACACGAATTTTGGGCTGTATAAACAAGAAGTCTTAATATTTGAAAGCACATTCAGGTGAAAACGCTCTCTAAAGTGCCCGGAGTTGTAAATATTATCATTTTGCTGGTCATTTCACGGCTTTCCACTGGTAATGTCTGTGATTACAAACGGCAGGAAATGTAGGAAGAATCTATTTACTTTTATTTCAAGAAGTTCTTCCAAGTTTTTAATCATTTCTGGACACTCTAATTGCGTATTTTAAGAGTTTTACCACAACTAGAGAGTTTTCTTACAAATATGTACTAGAGCCTTGATGATTTTAACTGAGTCATACAAAAGTCGCCAGAGTAATGCGGCCTCAATTGTAAACATACGCAGTATAGACCTCACTTACAGGCTTTCTCCATGAATTTTGAGCTGTATAAACAAGAATTCTTAATATTTGAAAGCACATTCAGGTGAAAACGCTCCCTAAAGTGCCCGGAGTTGTAAATATTATCAGTTTGCTGGTCATTTCACGGCTTTCCACTGGTAATGTCTGTGATTACAAACGGCAGGAAATGTAGGAAGAATCTATTTACTTTTATTTCAAGAAGTTCTTCCAAGTTTGTAATCATTTCTGGACACTCTAATTGCGTATTTTAAGAGTTTTACCACAACTAGAGAGTTTTCTTACAAATATATACTAGAACCTTGATGATTTTAACTGAGTCATACAAAAGTCGCCAGAGTAATGCGGCCTCAATTGTAAACATACGCCGTATAGACCTCACTTACAGGCTTTCTACACGAATTTTGAGCTGTATAAACAAGAATTCTTAATATTTGAAAGCACATTCAGGTGAAAACGCTCCCTAAAGTGCCCGGAGTTGTAAATATTATCAGTTTGCTGGTCATTTCACGGCTTTCCACTGGTAATGTCTGTGATTACAAACGGCAGGAAATGTAGGAAGAATCTATTTACTTTTATTTCAAGAAGTTCTTCCAAGTTTTTAATCATTTCTGGACACTCTAATTGCGTATTTTAAGAGTTTTACCACAACTAGAGAGTTTTCTTACAAATACGTACTAGAACCGTCTGGATTTTAACTGAGTCATACAAAAGTCGCCAGAGTAATGCGGCCTCAATTGTAAACATACGCAGTATAGACCTCACTTACAGGCTTTCTACACAAATTTTGAGCTGTATAAACAAGAATTCTTAATATTTGAAAGCACATTCATGTGAAAACGATCCCTAAAGTGCCCGGAGTTGTAAATATTATCAGTTTGCTGGTCATTTCACGGCTTTCCACTGGTAATGTCTGTGATTACAAACGGCAGGAAATGTAGGAAGAATCTATTTACTTTTATTTCAAGTTGTTCTTCCAAGTTTTTAATCATTTCTGGACACTCTAATTGCGTATTTTAAGAGTTTTACCACAACTAGAGAGTTTTCTTACAAATATGTACTAGAACCTTGATGATTTTAACTGAGTCATACAAAAGTCGCCAGAGTAATGCGGCCTCAATTGTAAACATACGCAGTATAGACCTCACTTACAGGCTTTCTACACGAATTTTGAGCTGTATAAACAAGAATTCTTAATATTTGAAAGCAAACTCAGGTGAAAACGCTCCCTAAGGTGCCCGGAGTTGTAAATATTATCAGTTTGCTGGTCATTTCACGGCTTTCCACTGGTAATGTCTGTGATTACAAACGGCAGGAAATGTAGGAAGAATCTATTTACTTTTATTTCAAGTTGTTCTTCCAAGTTTTTAATCATTTCTGGACACTCTAATTGCGTATTTTAAGAGTTTTACCACAACTAGAGAGTTTTCTTACAAATATGTACTAGAACCTTGATGATTTTAACTGAGTCTTCCAAAGGCGCCAGAGTAATGCGGCCTCAATTGTAAACATACGCAGTATAGACCTCACTTACAGGCTTTCTACACGAATTTTGAGCTGTATAAACAAGAATTCTTAATATTTGAAAGCACACTCAGGTGAAAACGCTCCCTAAGGTGCCCGGAGTTGTAAATATTATCAGTTTGCTGGTCATTTCACGGCTTTCCACTGGTAATGTCTGTGATTACAAACGGCAGGAAATGTAGGAAGAATCTATTTACTTTTATTTCAAGTTGTTCTTCAAGTTTTTAATCATTTCTGGACACTCTAATTGCGTATTTTAAGAGTTTTACCACAACTAGAGAGTTTTCTCACAAATATGTACTAGAACCTTGATGATTTTAACTGAGTCATACAAAAGTCGCCAGAGTAATGCGGCCTCAATTGTAAACATACGCAGTATAGACCTCACTTACAGGCTTTCTACATGAATTTTGAGCTGTATAAACAAGAATTCTTAATATTTGAAAGCACATTCAGGTGAAAACGCTCCCTAAAGTGCCCGGAGTTGTAAATATTATCAGTTTGCTGGTCATTTCACGGCTTTCCACTGGTAATGTCTGTGATTACAAACGGCAGGAAATGTAGGAAGAATCTATTTACTTTTATTTCAAGAAGTTCTTCCAAGTTTGTAATCATTTCTGGACACTCTAATTGCGTATTTTAAGAGTTTTACCACAACTAGAGAGTTTTCTTACAAATACGTACTAGAACCGTCTGGATTTTAACTGAGTCATACAAAAGTCGCCAGAGTAATGCGGCCTCAATTGTAAACATACGCAGTATAGACCTCACTTACAGGCTTTCTACACAAATTTTGAGCTGTATAAACAAGAATTCTTAATATTTGAAAGCACATTCATGTGAAAACGATCCCTAAAGTGCCCGGAGTTGTAAATATTATCAGTTTGCTGGTCATTTCACGGCTTTCCACTGGTAATGTCTGTGATTACAAACGGCAGGAAATGTAGGAAGAATCTATTTACTTTTATTTCAAGTTGTTCTTCCAAGTTTTTAATCATTTCTGGACACTCTAATTGCGTATTTTAAGAGTTTTACCACAACTAGAGAGTTTTCTTACAAATATGTACTAGAACCTTGATGATTTTAACTGAGTCATACAAAAGTCGCCAGAGTAATGCGGCCTCAATTGTAAACATACGCAGTATAGACCTCACTTACAGGCTTTCTACACGAATTTTGAGCTGTATAAACAAGAATTCTTAATATTTGAAAGCAAACTCAGGTGAAAACGCTCCCTAAGGTGCCCGGAGTTGTAAATATTATCAGTTTGCTGGTCATTTCACGGCTTTCCACTGGTAATGTCTGTGATTACAAACGGCAGGAAATGTAGGAAGAATCTATTTACTTTTATTTCAAGTTGTTCTTCCAAGTTTTTAATCATTTCTGGACACTCTAATTGCGTATTTTAAGAGTTTTACCACAACTAGAGAGTTTTCTTACAAATATGTACTAGAACCTTGATGATTTTAACTGAGTCTTCCAAAGGCGCCAGAGTAATGCGGCCTCAATTGTAAACATACGCAGTATAGACCTCACTTACAGGCTTTCTACACGAATTTTGAGCTGTATAAACAAGAATTCTTAATATTTGAAAGCACACTCAGGTGAAAACGCTCCCTAAGGTGCCCGGAGTTGTAAATATTATCAGTTTGCTGGTCATTTCACGGCTTTCCACTGGTAATGTCTGTGATTACAAACGGCAGGAAATGTAGGAAGAATCTATTTACTTTTATTTCAAGTTGTTCTTCAAGTTTTTAATCATTTCTGGACACTCTAATTGCGTATTTTAAGAGTTTTACCACAACTAGAGAGTTTTCTCACAAATATGTACTAGAACCTTGATGATTTTAACTGAGTCATACAAAAGTCGCCAGAGTAATGCGGCCTCAATTGTAAACATACGCAGTATAGACCTCACTTACAGGCTTTCTACATGAATTTTGAGCTGTATAAACAAGAATTCTTAATATTTGAAAGCACATTCAGGTGAAAACGCTCCCTAAAGTGCCCGGAGTTGTAAATATTATCAGTTTGCTGGTCATTTCACGGCTTTCCACTGGTAATGTCTGTGATTACAAACGGCAGGAAATGTAGGAAGAATCTATTTACTTTTATTTCAAGAAGTTCTTCCAAGTTTGTAATCATTTCTGGACACTCTAATTGCGTATTTTAAGAGTTTTACCACAACTAGAGAGTTTTCTTACAAATACGTACTAGAACCGTCTGGATTTTAACTGAGTCATACAAAAGTCGCCAGAGTAATGCGGCCTCAATTGTAAACATACGCAGTATAGACCTCACTTACAGGCTTTCTACACAAATTTTGAGCTGTATAAACAAGAATTCTTAATATTTGAAAGCACATTCATGTGAAAACGATCCCTAAAGTGCCCGGAGTTGTAAATATTATCAGTTTGCTGGTCATTTCACGGCTTTCCACTGGTAATGTCTGTGATTACAAACGGCAGGAAATGTAGGAAGAATCTATTTACTTTTATTTCAAGTTGTTCTTCCAAGTTTTTAATCATTTCTGGACACTCTAATTGCGTATTTTAAGAGTTTTACCACAACTAGAGAGTTTTCTTACAAATATGTACTAGAACCTTGATGATTTTAACTGAGTCATACAAAAGTCGCCAGAGTAATGCGGCCTCAATTGTAAACATACGCAGTATAGACCTCACTTACAGGCTTTCTACACGAATTTTGAGCTGTATAAACAAGAATTCTTAATATTTGAAAGCAAACTCAGGTGAAAACGCTCCCTAAGGTGCCCGGAGTTGTAAATATTATCAGTTTGCTGGTCATTTCACGGCTTTCCACTGGTAATGTCTGTGATTACAAACGGCAGGAAATGTAGGAAGAATCTATTTACTTTTATTTCAAGAAGTTCTTCCAAGTTTGTAATCATTTCTGGACACTCTAATTGCGTATTTTAAGAGTTTTACCACAACTAGAGAGTTTTCTTACAAATATATACTAGAACCTTGATGATTTTAACTGAGTCATACAAAAGTCGCCAGAGTAATGCGGCCTCAATTGTAAACATACGCAGTATAGACCTCACTTACAGGCTTTCTACACGAATTTTGAGCTGTATAAACAAGAATTCTTAATATTTGAAAGCACATTCAGGTGAAAACGCTCCCTAAAGTGCCCGGAGTTGTAAATATTATCAGTTTGCTGGTCATTTCACGGCTTTCCACTGGTAATGTCTGTGATTACAAACGGCAGGAAATGTAGGAAGAATCTATTTACTTTTATTTCAAGAAGTTCTTCCAAGTTTTTAATCATTTCTGGACACTCTAATTGCGTATTTTAAGAGTTTTACCACAACTAGAGAGTTTTCTTACAAATACGTACTAGAACCGTCTGGATTTTAACTGAGTCATACAAAAGTCGCCAGAGTAATGCGGCCTCAATTGTAAACATACGCAGTATAGACCTCACTTACAGGCTTTCTACACAAATTTTGAGCTGTATAAACAAGAATTCTTAATATTTGAAAGCACATTCATGTGAAAACGATCCCTAAAGTGCCCGGAGTTGTAAATATTATCAGTTTGCTGGTCATTTCACGGCTTTCCACTGGTAATGTCTGTGATTACAAACGGCAGGAAATGTAGGAAGAATCTATTTACTTTTATTTCAAGTTGTTCTTCCAAGTTTTTAATCATTTCTGGACACTCTAATTGCGTATTTTAAGAGTTTTACCACAACTAGAGAGTTTTCTTACAAATATGTACTAGAACCTTGATGATTTTAACTGAGTCATACAAAAGTCGCCAGAGTAATGCGGCCTCAATTGTAAACATACGCAGTATAGACCTCACTTACAGGCTTTCTACACGAATTTTGAGCTGTATAAACAAGAATTCTTAATATTTGAAAGCAAACTCAGGTGAAAACGCTCCCTAAGGTGCCCGGAGTTGTAAATATTATCAGTTTGCTGGTCATTTCACGGCTTTCCACTGGTAATGTCTGTGATTACAAACGGCAGGAAATGTAGGAAGAATCTATTTACTTTTATTTCAAGTTGTTCTTCCAAGTTTTTAATCATTTCTGGACACTCTAATTGCGTATTTTAAGAGTTTTACCACAACTAGAGAGTTTTCTTACAAATATGTACTAGAACCTTGATGATTTTAACTGAGTCTTCCAAAGGCGCCAGAGTAATGCGGCCTCAATTGTAAACATACGCAGTATAGACCTCACTTACAGGCTTTCTACACGAATTTTGAGCTGTATAAACAAGAATTCTTAATATTTGAAAGCACACTCAGGTGAAAACGCTCCCTAAGGTGCCCGGAGTTGTAAATATTATCAGTTTGCTGGTCATTTCACGGCTTTCCACTGGTAATGTCTGTGATTACAAACGGCAGGAAATGTAGGAAGAATCTATTTACTTTTATTTCAAGTTGTTCTTCAAGTTTTTAATCATTTCTGGACACTCTAATTGCGTATTTTAAGAGTTTTACCACAACTAGAGAGTTTTCTCACAAATATGTACTAGAACCTTGATGATTTTAACTGAGTCATACAAAAGTCGCCAGAGTAATGCGGCCTCAATTGTAAACATACGCAGTATAGACCTCACTTACAGGCTTTCTACATGAATTTTGAGCTGTATAAACAAGAATTCTTAATATTTGAAAGCACATTCAGGTGAAAACGCTCCCTAAAGTGCCCGGAGTTGTAAATATTATCAGTTTGCTGGTCATTTCACGGCTTTCCACTGGTAATGTCTGTGATTACAAACGGCAGGAAATGTAGGAAGAATCTATTTACTTTTATTTCAAGAAGTTCTTCCAAGTTTGTAATCATTTCTGGACACTCTAATTGCGTATTTTAAGAGTTTTACCACAACTAGAGAGTTTTCTTACAAATACGTACTAGAACCGTCTGGATTTTAACTGAGTCATACAAAAGTCGCCAGAGTAATGCGGCCTCAATTGTAAACATACGCAGTATAGACCTCACTTACAGGCTTTCTACACAAATTTTGAGCTGTATAAACAAGAATTCTTAATATTTGAAAGCACATTCATGTGAAAACGATCCCTAAAGTGCCCGGAGTTGTAAATATTATCAGTTTGCTGGTCATTTCACGGCTTTCCACTGGTAATGTCTGTGATTACAAACGGCAGGAAATGTAGGAAGAATCTATTTACTTTTATTTCAAGTTGTTCTTCCAAGTTTTTAATCATTTCTGGACACTCTAATTGCGTATTTTAAGAGTTTTACCACAACTAGAGAGTTTTCTTACAAATATGTACTAGAACCTTGATGATTTTAACTGAGTCATACAAAAGTCGCCAGAGTAATGCGGCCTCAATTGTAAACATACGCAGTATAGACCTCACTTACAGGCTTTCTACACGAATTTTGAGCTGTATAAACAAGAATTCTTAATATTTGAAAGCAAACTCAGGTGAAAACGCTCCCTAAGGTGCCCGGAGTTGTAAATATTATCAGTTTGCTGGTCATTTCACGGCTTTCCACTGGTAATGTCTGTGATTACAAACGGCAGGAAATGTAGGAAGAATCTATTTACTTTTATTTCAAGTTGTTCTTCAAGTTTTTAATCATTTCTGGACACTCTAATTGCGTATTTTAAGAGTTTTACCACAACTAGAGAGTTTTCTTACAAATATGTACTAGAACCGTCTGGATTTTAACTGAGTCATACAAAAGTCGCCAGAGTAATGCGGCCTCAATTGTAATCATACACAGTATAGACCTCACTTACAGGCTTTCTACACGAATTTTGGGCTGTATAAACAAGAATTCTTAATATTTGAAAGCACATTCAGGTGAAAACGCTCCCTAAAGTGCCCGGAGTTGTAAATATTATCAGTTTGCTGGTCATTTCACGGCTTTCCACTGGTAATGTCTGTGATTACAAACGGCAGGAAATGTAGGAAGAATCTATTTACTTTTATTTCAAGAAGTTCTTCCAAGTTTGTAATCATTTCTGGACACTCTAATTGCGTATTTTAAGAGTTTTACCACAACTAGAGAGTTTTCTTACAAATATGTACTAGAACCGTCTGGATTTTAACTGAGTAATACAAAAGTCGCCAGAGTAATGCGGCCTCAATTGTAATCATACACAGTATAGACCTCACTTACAGGCTTTCTACACGAATTTTGGGCTGTATAAACAAGAATTCTTAATATTTGAAAGCACATTCAGGTGAAAACGCTCTCTAAAGTGCCCGGAGTTGTAAATATTATCATTTTGCTGGTCATTTCACGGCTTTCCACTGGTAATGTCTGTGATTACAAACGGCAGGAAATGTAGGAAGAATCTATTTACTTTTATTTCAAGTTGTTCTTCCAAGTTTTTAATCATTTCTGGACACTCTAATTGCGTATTTTAAGAGTTTTACCACAACTAGAGAGTTTTCTTACAAATATGTACTAGAACCTTGATGATTTTAACTGAGTCTTCCAAAGGCGCCAGAGTAATGCGGCCTCAATTGTAAACATACGCAGTATAGACCTCACTTACAGGCTTTCTACACGAATTTTGAGCTGTATAAACAAGAATTCTTAATATTTGAAAGCACACTCAGGTGAAAACGCTCCCTAAGGTGCCCGGAGTTGTAAATATTATCAGTTTGCTGGTCATTTCACGGCTTTCCACTGGTAATGTCTGTGATTACAAACGGCAGGAAATGTAGGAAGAATCTATTTACTTTTATTTCAAGTTGTTCTTCAAGTTTTTAATCATTTCTGGACACTCTAATTGCGTATTTTAAGAGTTTTACCACAACTAGAGAGTTTTCTCACAAATATGTACTAGAACCTTGATGATTTTAACTGAGTCATACAAAAGTCGCCAGAGTAATGCGGCCTCAATTGTAAACATACGCAGTATAGACCTCACTTACAGGCTTTCTACATGAATTTTGAGCTGTATAAACAAGAATTCTTAATATTTGAAAGCACATTCAGGTGAAAACGCTCCCTAAAGTGCCCGGAGTTGTAAATATTATCAGTTTGCTGGTCATTTCACGGCTTTCCACTGGTAATGTCTGTGATTACAAACGGCAGGAAATGTAGGAAGAATCTATTTACTTTTATTTCAAGAAGTTCTTCCAAGTTTGTAATCATTTCTGGACACTCTAATTGCGTATTTTAAGAGTTTTACCACAACTAGAGAGTTTTCTTACAAATACGTACTAGAACCGTCTGGATTTTAACTGAGTCATACAAAAGTCGCCAGAGTAATGCGGCCTCAATTGTAAACATACGCAGTATAGACCTCACTTACAGGCTTTCTACACAAATTTTGAGCTGTATAAACAAGAATTCTTAATATTTGAAAGCACATTCATGTGAAAACGATCCCTAAAGTGCCCGGAGTTGTAAATATTATCAGTTTGCTGGTCATTTCACGGCTTTCCACTGGTAATGTCTGTGATTACAAACGGCAGGAAATGTAGGAAGAATCTATTTACTTTTATTTCAAGTTGTTCTTCCAAGTTTTTAATCATTTCTGGACACTCTAATTGCGTATTTTAAGAGTTTTACCACAACTAGAGAGTTTTCTTACAAATATGTACTAGAACCTTGATGATTTTAACTGAGTCTTCCAAAGGCGCCAGAGTAATGCGGCCTCAATTGTAAACATACGCAGTATAGACCTCACTTACAGGCTTTCTACACGAATTTTGAGCTGTATAAACAAGAATTCTTAATATTTGAAAGCAAACTCAGGTGAAAACGCTCCCTAAGGTGCCCGGAGTTGTAAATATTATCAGTTTGCTGGTCATTTCACGGCTTTCCACTGGTAATGTCTGTGATTACAAATGGCAGGAAATGTAGGAAGAATCTATTTACTTTTATTTCAAGTTGTTCTTCAAGTTTTTAATCATTTCTGGACACTCTAATTGCGTATTTTAAGAGTTTTACCACAACTAGAGAGTTTTCTTACAAATATGTACTAGAACCGTCTGGATTTTAACTGAGTCATACAAAAGTCGCCAGAGTAATGCGGCCTCAATTGTAATCATACACAGTATAGACCTCACTTACAGGCTTTCTACACGAATTTTGGGCTGTATAAACAAGAATTCTTAATATTTGAAAGCACATTCAGGTGAAAACGCTCCCTAAAGTGCCCGGAGTTGTAAATATTATCAGTTTGCTGGTCATTTCACGGCTTTCCACTGGTAATGTCTGTGATTACAAACGGCAGGAAATGTAGGAAGAATCTATTTACTTTTATTTCAAGAAGTTCTTCCAAGTTTGTAATCATTTCTGGACACTCTAATTGCGTATTTTAAGAGTTTTACCACAACTAGAGAGTTTTCTTACAAATATGTACTAGAACCGTCTGGATTTTAACTGAGTCATACAAAAGTCGCCAGAGTAATGCGGCCTCAATTGTAATCATACACAGTATAGACCTCACTTACAGGCTTTCTACACGAATTTTGGGCTGTATAAACAAGAAGTCTTAATATTTGAAAGCACATTCAGGTGAAAACGCTCTCTAAAGTGCCCGGAGTTGTAAATATTATCATTTTGCTGGTCATTTCACGGCTTTCCACTGGTAATGTCTGTGATTACAAACGGCAGGAAATGTAGGAAGAATCTATTTACTTTTATTTCAAGAAGTTCTTCCAAGTTTTTAATCATTTCTGGACACTCTAATTGCGTATTTTAAGAGTTTTACCACAATTAGAGAGTTTTCTTACAAATATGTACTAGAGCCTTGATGATTTTAACTGAGTCATACAAAAGTCGCCAGAGTAATGCGGCCTCAATTGTAAACATACGCAGTATAGACCTCACTTACAGGCTTTCTCCATGAATTTTGAGCTGTATAAACAAGAATTCTTAATATTTGAAAGCACATTCAGGTGAAAACGCTCCCTAAAGTGCCCGGAGTTGTAAATATTATCAGTTTGCTGGTCATTTCACGGCTTTCCACTGGTAATGTCTGTGATTACAAACGGCAGGAAATGTAGGAAGAATCTATTTACTTTTATTTCAAGAAGTTCTTCCAAGTTTGTAATCATTTCTGGACACTCTAATTGCGTATTTTAAGAGTTTTACCACAACTAGAGAGTTTTCTTACAAATATATACTAGAACCTTGATGATTTTAACTGAGTCATACAAAAGTCGCCAGAGTAATGCGGCCTCAATTGTAAACATACGCCGTATAGACCTCACTTACAGGCTTTCTACACGAATTTTGAGCTGTATAAACAAGAATTCTTAATATTTGAAAGCACATTCAGGTGAAAACGCTCCCTAAAGTGCCCGGAGTTGTAAATATTATCAGTTTGCTGGTCATTTCATGGCTTTCCACTGGTAATGTCTGTGATTACAAACGGCAGGAAATGTAGGAAGAATCTATTTACTTTTATTTCAAGAAGTTCTTCCAAGTTTGTAATCATTTCTGGACACTCTAATTGCGTATTTTAAGAGTTTTACCACAACTAGAGAGTTTTCTTACAAATACGTACTAGAACCGTCTGGATTTTAACTGAGTCATACAAAAGTCGCCAGAGTAATGCGGCCTCAATTGTAAACATACGCAGTATAGACCTAACTTACAGGCTTTCTACACAAATTTTGAGCTGTATAAACAAGAATTCTTAATATTTGAAAGCACATTCATGTGAAAACGATCCCTAAAGTGCCCGGAGTTGTAAATATTATCAGTTTGCTGGTCATTTCACGGCTTTCCACAGGTAATGTCTGTGATTACAAACGGCAGGAAATGTAGGAAGAATCTATTTACTTTTATTTCAAGTTGTTCTTCCAAGTTTTTAATCATTTCTGGACACTCTAATTGCGTATTTTAAGAGTTTTACCACAACTAGAGAGTTTTCTTACAAATATGTACTAGAACCTTGATGATTTTAACTGAGTCATACAAAAGTCGCCAGAGTAATGCGGCCTCAATTGTAAACATACGCAGTATAGACCTCACTTACAGGCTTTCTACACGAATTTTGAGCTGTATAAACAAGAATTCTTAATATTTGAAAGCAAACTCAGGTGAAAACGCTCCCTAAGGTGCCCGGAGTTGTAAATATTATCAGTTTGCTGGTCATTTCACGGCTTTCCACTGGTAATGTCTGTGATTACAAACGGCAGGAAATGTAGGAAGAATCTATTTACTTTTATTTCAAGTTGTTCTTCCAAGTTTTTAATCATTTCTGGACACTCTAATTGCGTATTTTAAGAGTTTTACCACAACTAGAGAGTTTTCTTACAAATATGTACTAGAACCTTGATGATTTTAACTGAGTCTTCCAAAGGCGCCAGAGTAATGCGGCCTCAATTGTAAACATACGCAGTATAGACCTCACTTACAGGCTTTCTACACGAATTTTGAGCTGTATAAACAAGAATTCTTAATATTTGAAAGCAAACTCAGGTGAAAACGCTCCCTAAGGTGCCCGGAGTTGTAAATATTATCAGTTTGCTGGTCATTTCACGGCTTTCCACTGGTAATGTCTGTGATTACAAATGGCAGGAAATGTAGGAAGAATCTATTTACTTTTATTTCAAGTTGTTCTTCAAGTTTTTAATCATTTCTGGACACTCTAATTGCGTATTTTAAGAGTTTTACCACAACTAGAGAGTTTTCTTACAAATATGTACTAGAACCGTCTGGATTTTAACTGAGTCATACAAAAGTCGCCAGAGTAATGCGGCCTCAATTGTAATCATACACAGTATAGACCTCACTTACAGGCTTTCTACACGAATTTTGGGCTGTATAAACAAGAATTCTTAATATTTGAAAGCACATTCAGGTGAAAACGCTCCCTAAAGTGCCCGGAGTTGTAAATATTATCAGTTTGCTGGTCATTTCACGGCTTTCCACTGGTAATGTCTGTGATTACAAACGGCAGGAAATGTAGGAAGAATCTATTTACTTTTATTTCAAGAAGTTCTTCCAAGTTTGTAATCATTTCTGGACACTCTAATTGCGTATTTTAAGAGTTTTACCACAACTAGAGAGTTTTCTTACAAATATGTACTAGAACCGTCTGGATTTTAACTGAGTCATACAAAAGTCGCCAGAGTAATGCGGCCTCAATTGTAATCATACACAGTATAGACCTCACTTACAGGCTTTCTACACGAATTTTGGGCTGTATAAACAAGAAGTCTTAATATTTGAAAGCACATTCAGGTGAAAACGCTCTCTAAAGTGCCCGGAGTTGTAAATATTATCATTTTGCTGGTCATTTCACGGCTTTCCACTGGTAATGTCTGTGATTACAAACGGCAGGAAATGTAGGAAGAATCTATTTACTTTTATTTCAAGAAGTTCTTCCAAGTTTTTAATCATTTCTGGACACTCTAATTGCGTATTTTAAGAGTTTTACCACAACTAGAGAGTTTTCTTACAAATATGTACTAGAGCCTTGATGATTTTAACTGAGTCATACAAAAGTCGCCAGAGTAATGCGGCCTCAATTGTAAACATACGCAGTATAGACCTCACTTACAGGCTTTCTCCATGAATTTTGAGCTGTATAAACAAGAATTCTTAATATTTGAAAGCACATTCAGGTGAAAACGCTCCCTAAAGTGCCCGGAGTTGTAAATATTATCAGTTTGCTGGTCATTTCACGGCTTTCCACTGGTAATGTCTGTGATTACAAACGGCAGGAAATGTAGGAAGAATCTATTTACTTTTATTTCAAGAAGTTCTTCCAAGTTTGTAATCATTTCTGGACACTCTAATTGCGTATTTTAAGAGTTTTACCACAACTAGAGAGTTTTCTTACAAATATATACTAGAACCTTGATGATTTTAACTGAGTCATACAAAAGTCGCCAGAGTAATGCGGCCTCAATTGTAAACATACGCCGTATAGACCTCACTTACAGGCTTTCTACACGAATTTTGAGCTGTATAAACAAGAATTCTTAATATTTGAAAGCACATTCAGGTGAAAACGCTCCCTAAAGTGCCCGGAGTTGTAAATATTATCAGTTTGCTGGTCATTTCACGGCTTTCCACTGGTAATGTCTGTGATTACAAACGGCAGGAAATGTAGGAAGAATCTATTTACTTTTATTTCAAGAAGTTCTTCCAAGTTTTTAATCATTTCTGGACACTCTAATTGCGTATTTTAAGAGTTTTACCACAACTAGAGAGTTTTCTTACAAATACGTACTAGAACCGTCTGGATTTTAACTGAGTCATACAAAAGTCGCCAGAGTAATGCGGCCTCAATTGTAAACATACGCAGTATAGACCTAACTTACAGGCTTTCTACACAAATTTTGAGCTGTATAAACAAGAATTCTTAATATTTGAAAGCACATTCATGTGAAAACGATCCCTAAAGTGCCCGGAGTTGTAAATATTATCAGTTTGCTGGTCATTTCACGGCTTTCCACTGGTAATGTCTGTGATTACAAACGGCAGGAAATGTAGGAAGAATCTATTTACTTTTATTTCAAGTTGTTCTTCCAAGTTTTTAATCATTTCTGGACACTCTAATTGCGTATTTTAAGAGTTTTACCACAACTAGAGAGTTTTCTTACAAATATGTACTAGAACCTTGATGATTTTAACTGAGTCATACAAAAGTCGCCAGAGTAATGCGGCCTCAATTGTAAACATACGCAGTATAGACCTCACTTACAGGCTTTCTACACGAATTTTGAGCTGTATAAACAAGAATTCTTAATATTTGAAAGCAAACTCAGGTGAAAACGCTCCCTAAGGTGCCCGGAGTTGTAAATATTATCAGTTTGCTGGTCATTTCACGGCTTTCCACTGGTAATGTCTGTGATTACAAACGGCAGGAAATGTAGGAAGAATCTATTTACTTTTATTTCAAGTTGTTCTTCCAAGTTTTTAATCATTTCTGGACACTCTAATTGCGTATTTTAAGAGTTTTACCACAACTAGAGAGTTTTCTTACAAATATGTACTAGAACCTTGATGATTTTAACTGAGTCTTCCAAAGGCGCCAGAGTAATGCGGCCTCAATTGTAAACATACGCAGTATAGACCTCACTTACAGGCTTTCTACACGAATTTTGAGCTGTATAAACAAGAATTCTTAATATTTGAAAGCACACTCAGGTGAAAACGCTCCCTAAGGTGCCCGGAGTTGTAAATATTATCAGTTTGCTGGTCATTTCACGGCTTTCCACTGGTAATGTCTGTGATTACAAACGGCAGGAAATGTAGGAAGAATCTATTTACTTTTATTTCAAGTTGTTCTTCAAGTTTTTAATCATTTCTGGACACTCTAATTGCGTATTTTAAGAGTTTTACCACAACTAGAGAGTTTTCTCACAAATATGTACTAGAACCTTGATGATTTTAACTGAGTCATACAAAAGTCGCCAGAGTAATGCGGCCTCAATTGTAAACATACGCAGTATAGACCTCACTTACAGGCTTTCTACATGAATTTTGAGCTGTATAAACAAGAATTCTTAATATTTGAAAGCACATTCAGGTGAAAACGCTCCCTAAAGTGCCCGGAGTTGTAAATATTATCAGTTTGCTGGTCATTTCACGGCTTTCCACTGGTAATGTCTGTGATTACAAACGGCAGGAAATGTAGGAAGAATCTATTTACTTTTATTTCAAGAAGTTCTTCCAAGTTTGTAATCATTTCTGGACACTCTAATTGCGTATTTTAAGAGTTTTACCACAACTAGAGAGTTTTCTTACAAATACGTACTAGAACCGTCTGGATTTTAACTGAGTCATACAAAAGTCGCCAGAGTAATGCGGCCTCAATTGTAAACATACGCAGTATAGACCTCACTTACAGGCTTTCTACACAAATTTTGAGCTGTATAAACAAGAATTCTTAATATTTGAAAGCACATTCATGTGAAAACGATCCCTAAAGTGCCCGGAGTTGTAAATATTATCAGTTTGCTGGTCATTTCACGGCTTTCCACTGGTAATGTCTGTGATTACAAACGGCAGGAAATGTAGGAAGAATCTATTTACTTTTATTTCAAGTTGTTCTTCCAAGTTTTTAATCATTTCTGGACACTCTAATTGCGTATTTTAAGAGTTTTACCACAACTAGAGAGTTTTCTTACAAATATGTACTAGAACCTTGATGATTTTAACTGAGTCATACAAAAGTCGCCAGAGTAATGCGGCCTCAATTGTAAACATACGCAGTATAGACCTCACTTACAGGCTTTCTACACGAATTTTGAGCTGTATAAACAAGAATTCTTAATATTTGAAAGCAAACTCAGGTGAAAACGCTCCCTAAGGTGCCCGGAGTTGTAAATATTATCAGTTTGCTGGTCATTTCACGGCTTTCCACTGGTAATGTCTGTGATTACAAACGGCAGGAAATGTAGGAAGAATCTATTTACTTTTATTTCAAGTTGTTCTTCAAGTTTTTAATCATTTCTGGACACTCTAATTGCGTATTTTAAGAGTTTTACCACAACTAGAGAGTTTTCTTACAAATATGTACTAGAACCGTCTGGATTTTAACTGAGTCATACAAAAGTCGCCAGAGTAATGCGGCCTCAATTGTAATCATACACAGTATAGACCTCACTTACAGGCTTTCTACACGAATTTTGGGCTGTATAAACAAGAATTCTTAATATTTGAAAGCACATTCAGGTGAAAACGCTCCCTAAAGTGCCCGGAGTTGTAAATATTATCAGTTTGCTGGTCATTTCACGGCTTTCCACTGGTAATGTCTGTGATTACAAACGGCAGGAAATGTAGGAAGAATCTATTTACTTTTATTTCAAGAAGTTCTTCCAAGTTTGTAATCATTTCTGGACACTCTAATTGCGTATTTTAAGAGTTTTACCACAACTAGAGAGTTTTCTTACAAATATGTACTAGAACCGTCTGGATTTTAACTGAGTCATACAAAAGTCGCCAGAGTAATGCGGCCTCAATTGTAATCATACACAGTATAGACCTCACTTACAGGCTTTCTACACGAATTTTGGGCTGTATAAACAAGAATTCTTAATATTTGAAAGCACATTCAGGTGAAAACGCTCTCTAAAGTGCCCGGAGTTGTAAATATTATCATTTTGCTGGTCATTTCACGGCTTTCCACTGGTAATGTCTGTGATTACAAACGGCAGGAAATGTAGGAAGAATCTATTTACTTTTATTTCAAGAAGTTCTTCCAAGTTTTTAATCATTTCTGGACACTCTAATTGCGTATTTTAAGAGTTTTACCACAACTAGAGAGTTTTCTTACAAATATGTACTAGAGCCTTGATGATTTTAACTGAGTCATACAAAAGTCGCCAGAGTAATGCGGCCTCAATTGTAAACATACGCAGTATAGACCTCACTTACAGGCTTTCTCCATGAATTTTGAGCTGTATAAACAAGAATTCTTAATATTTGAAAGCACATTCAGGTGAAAACGCTCCCTAAAGTGCCCGGAGTTGTAAATATTATCAGTTTGCTGGTCATTTCACGGCTTTCCACTGGTAATGTCTGTGATTACAAACGGCAGGAAATGTAGGAAGAATCTATTTACTTTTATTTCAAGAAGTTCTTCCAAGTTTGTAATCATTTCTGGACACTCTAATTGCGTATTTTAAGAGTTTTACCACAACTAGAGAGTTTTCTTACAAATATGTACTAGAACCTTGATGATTTTAACTGAGTCATACAAAAGTCGCCAGAGTAATGCGGCCTCAATTGTAAACATACGCCGTATAGACCTCACTTACAGGCTTTCTACATGAATTTTGAGCTGTATAAACAAGAATTCTTAATATTTGAAAGCACATTCAGGTGAAAACGCTCCCTAAAGTGCCTGGAGTTGTAAATATTATCAGTTTGCTGGTCATTTCACGGCTTTCCACTGGTAATGTCTGTGATTACAAACGGCAGGAAATGTAGGAAGAATCTATTTACTTTTATTTCAAGTTGTTCTTCCAAGTTTTTAATCATTTCTGGACACTCTAATTGCGTATTTTAAGAGTTTTACCACAACTAGAGAGTTTTCTTACAAATATGTACTAGAACCGTCTGGATTTTAACTGAGTCATACAAAAGTCGCCAGAGTAATGCGGCCTCAATTGTAATCATACGCAGTATAGACCTCACTTACAGGCTTTCTACACGAATTTTGGGCTGTATAAACAAGAATTCTTAATATTTGAAAGCACATTCAGGTGAAAACGCTCTCTAAAGTGCCCGGAGTTGTAAATATTATCATTTTGCTGGTCATTTCACGGCTTTCCACTGGTAATGTCTGTGATTACAAACGGCAGGAAATGTAGGAAGAATCTATTTACTTTTATTTCAAGAAGTTCTTCCAAGTTTTTAATCATTTCTGGACACTCTAATTGCGTATTTTAAGAGTTTTACCACAACTAGAGAGTTTTCTTACAAATACGTACTAGAACCTTGATGATTTTAACTGAGTCATACAAAAGTCGCCAGAGTAATGCGGCCTCAATTGTAAACATACGCAGTATAGACCTCACTTACAGGCTTTCTACACGAATTTTGAGCTGTATAAACAAGAATTCTTAATATTTGAAAGCACACTCAGGTGAAAACGCTCCCTAAGGTGCCCGGAGTTGTAAATATTATCAGTTTGCTGGTCATTTCACGGCTTTCCACTGGTAATGTCTGTGATTACAAACGGCAGGAAATGTAGGAAGAATCTATTTACTTTTATTTCAAGTTGTTCTTCAAGTTTTTAATCATTTCTGGACACTCTAATTGCGTATTTTAAGAGTTTTACCACAACTAGAGAGTTTTCTCACAAATATGTACTAGAACCTTGATGATTTTAACTGAGTCATACAAAAGTCGCCAGAGTAATGCGGCCTCAATTGTAAACATACGCAGTATAGACCTCACTTACAGGCTTTCTACACGAATTTTGAGCTGTATAAACAAGAATTCTTAATATTTGAAAGCACATTCAGGTGAAAACGCTCCCTAAAGTGCCCGGAGTTGTAAATATTATCAGTTTGCTGGTCATTTCACGGCTTTCCACTGGTAATGTCTGTGATTACAAACGGCAGGAAATGTAGGAAGAATCTATTTACTTTTATTTCAAGAAGTTCTTCCAAGTTTGTAATCATTTCTGGACACTCTAATTGCGTATTTTAAGAGTTTTACCACAACTAGAGAGTTTTCTTACAAATATATACTAGAACCTTGATGATTTTAACTGAGTCATACAAAAGTCGCCAGAGTAATGCGGCCTCAATTGTAAACATACGCCGTATAGACCTCACTTACAGGCTTTCTACACGAATTTTGAGCTGTATAAACAAGAATTCTTAATATTTGAAAGCACATTCAGGTGAAAACGCTCCCTAAAGTGCCCGGAGTTGTAAATATTATCAGTTTGCTGGTCATTTCACGGATTTCCACTGGTAATGTCTGTGATTACAAACGGCAGGAAATGTAGGAAGAATCTATTTACTTTTATTTCAAGAAGTTCTTCCAAGTTTTTAATCATTTCTGGACACTCTAATTGCGTATTTTAAGAGTTTTACCACAACTAGAGAGTTTTCTTACAAATACGTACTAGAACCGTCTGGATTTTAACTGAGTCATACAAAAGTCGCCAGAGTAATGCGGCCTCAATTGTAAACATACGCAGTATAGACCTCACTTACAGGCTTTCTACACGAATTTTGAGCTGTATAAACAAGAATTCTTAATATTTGAAAGCACACTCAGGTGAAAAAGCTCCCTAAGGTGCCCGGAGTTGTAAATATTATCAGTTTGCTGGTCATTTCACGGCTTTCCACTGGTAATGTCTGTGATTACAAACGGCAGGAAATGTAGGAAGAATCTATTTACTTTTCTTTCAAGAAGTTCTTCCAAGTTTTTAATCATTTCTGGACACTCTAATTGCGTATTTTAAGAGTTTTACCACAACTAGAGAGTTTTCTTACAAATACGTACTAGAACCGTCTGGATTTTAACTGAGTCATACAAAAGTCGCCAGAGTAATGCGGCCTCAATTGTAAACATACGCAGTATAGACCTCACTTACAGGCTTTCTACACGAATTTTGAGCTGTATAAACAAGAATTCTTAATATTTGAAAGCACATTCAAGTGAAAACGATCCCTAAAGTGCCCGGAGTTGTAAATATTATCAGTTTGCTGGTCATTTCACGGCTTTCCACTGGTAATGTCTGTGATTACAAACGGCAGGAAATGTAGGAAGAATCTATTTACTTTTATTTCAAGTTGTTCTTCCAAGTTTTTAATCATTTCTGGACACTCTAATTGCGTATTTTAAGAGTTTTACCACAACTAGAGAGTTTTCTTACAAATATGTACTAGAACCTTGATGATTTTAACTGAGTCATACAAAAGTCGCCAGAGTAATGCGGCCTCAATTGTAAACATACGCAGTATAGACCTCACTTACAGGCTTTCTACACGAATTTTGAGCTGTATAAACAAGAATTCTTAATATTTGAAAGCAAACTCAGGTGAAAACGCTCCCTAAGGTGCCCGGAGTTGTAAATATTATCAGTTTGCTGGTCATTTCACGGCTTTCCACTGGTAATGTCTGTGATTACAAACGGCAGGAAATGTAGGAAGAATCTATTTACTTTTATTTCAAGTTGTTCTTCCAAGTTTTTAATCATTTCTGGACACTCTAATTGCGTATTTTAAGAGTTTTACCACAACTAGAGAGTTTTCTTACAAATATGTACTAGAACCTTGATGATTTTAACTGAGTCTTCCAAAGGCGCCAGAGTAATGCGGCCTCAATTGTAAACATACGCAGTATAGACCTCACTTACAGGCTTTCTACACGAATTTTGAGCTCTATAAACAAGAATTCTTAATATTTGAAAGCACACTCAGGTGAAAACGCTCCCTAAGGTGCCCGGAGTTGTAAATATTATCAGTTTGCTGGTCATTTCACGGCTTTCCACTGGTAATGTCTGTGATTACAAACGGCAGGAAATGTAGGAAGAATCTATTTACTTTTATTTCAAGTTGTTCTTCAAGTTTTTAATCATTTCTGGACACTCTAATTGCGTATTTTAAGAGTTTTACCACAACTAGAGAGTTTTCTTACAAATACGTACTAGAACCGTCTGGATTTTAACTGAGTCATACAAAAGTCGCCAGAGTAATGCGGCCTCAATTGTAAACATACGCAGTATAGACCTCACTTACAGGCTTTCTACACAAATTTTGAGCTGTATAAACAAGAATTCTTAATATTTGAAAGCACATTCATGTGAAAACGATCCCTAAAGTGCCCGGAGTTGTAAATATTATCAGTTTGCTGGTCATTTCACGGCTTTCCACTGGTAATGTCTGTGATTACAAACGGCAGGAAATGTAGGAAGAATCTATTTACTTTTATTTCAAGTTGTTCTTCCAAGTTTTTAATCATTTCTGGACACTCTAATTGCGTATTTTAAGAGTTTTACCACAACTAGAGAGTTTTCTTACAAATATGTACTAGAACCTTGATGATTTTAACTGAGTCATACAAAAGTCGCCAGAGTAATGCGGCCTCAATTGTAAACATACGCAGTATAGACCTCACTTACAGGCTTTCTACACGAATTTTGAGCTGTATAAACAAGAATTCTTAATATTTGAAAGCAAACTCAGGTGAAAACGCTCCCTAAGGTGCCCGGAGTTGTAAATATTATCAGTTTGCTGGTCATTTCACGGCTTTCCACTGGTAATGTCTGTGATTACAAACGGCAGGAAATGTAGGAAGAATCTATTTACTTTTATTTCAAGTTGTTCTTCAAGTTTTTAATCATTTCTGGACACTCTAATTGCGTATTTTAAGAGTTTTACCACAACTAGAGAGTTTTCTTACAAATATGTACTAGAACCGTCTGGATTTTAACTGAGTCATACAAAAGTCGCCAGAGTAATGCGGCCTCAATTGTAATCATACACAGTATAGACCTCACTTACAGGCTTTCTACACGAATTTTGGGCTGTATAAACAAGAATTCTTAATATTTGAAAGCACATTCAGGTGAAAACGCTCCCTAAAGTGCCCGGAGTTGTAAATATTATCAGTTTGCTGGTCATTTCACGGCTTTCCACTGGTAATGTCTGTGATTACAAACGGCAGGAAATGTAGGAAGAATCTATTTACTTTTATTTCAAGAAGTTCTTCCAAGTTTGTAATCATTTCTGGACACTCTAATTGCGTATTTTAAGAGTTTTACCACAACTAGAGAGTTTTCTTACAAATATGTACTAGAACCGTCTGGATTTTAACTGAGTCATACAAAAGTCGCCAGAGTAATGCGGCCTCAATTGTAATCATACACAGTATAGACCTCACTTACAGGCTTTCTACACGAATTTTGGGCTGTATAAACAAGAATTCTTAATATTTGAAAGCACATTCAGGTGAAAACGCTCTCTAAAGTGCCCGGAGTTGTAAATATTATCATTTTGCTGGTCATTTCACGGCTTTCCACTGGTAATGTCTGTGATTACAAACGGCAGGAAATGTAGGAAGAATCTATTTACTTTTATTTCAAGAAGTTCTTCCAAGTTTTTAATCATTTCTGGACACTCTAATTGCGTATTTTAAGAGTTTTACCACAACTAGAGAGTTTTCTTACAAATATGTACTAGAGCCTTGATGATTTTAACTGAGTCATACAAAAGTCGCCAGAGTAATGCGGCCTCAATTGTAAACATACGCAGTATAGACCTCACTTACAGGCTTTCTCCATGAATTTTGAGCTGTATAAACAAGAATTCTTAATATTTGAAAGCACATTCAGGTGAAAACGCTCCCTAAAGTGCCCGGAGTTGTAAATATTATCAGTTTGCTGGTCATTTCACGGCTTTCCACTGGTAATGTCTGTGATTACAAACGGCAGGAAATGTAGGAAGAATCTATTTACTTTTATTTCAAGAAGTTCTTCCAAGTTTGTAATCATTTCTGGACACTCTAATTGCGTATTTTAAGAGTTTTACCACAACTAGAGAGTTTTCTTACAAATATGTACTAGAACCTTGATGATTTTAACTGAGTCATACAAAAGTCGCCAGAGTAATGCGGCCTCAATTGTAAACATACGCCGTATAGACCTCACTTACAGGCTTTCTACATGAATTTTGAGCTGTATAAACAAGAATTCTTAATATTTGAAAGCACATTCAGGTGAAAACGCTCCCTAAAGTGCCTGGAGTTGTAAATATTATCAGTTTGCTGGTCATTTCACGGCTTTCCACTGGTAATGTCTGTGATTACAAACGGCAGGAAATGTAGGAAGAATCTATTTACTTTTATTTCAAGTTGTTCTTCCAAGTTTTTAATCATTTCTGGACACTCTAATTGCGTATTTTAAGAGTTTTACCACAACTAGAGAGTTTTCTTACAAATATGTACTAGAACCGTCTGGATTTTAACTGAGTCATACAAAAGTCGCCAGAGTAATGCGGCCTCAATTGTAATCATACGCAGTATAGACCTCACTTACAGGCTTTCTACACGAATTTTGGGCTGTATAAACAAGAATTCTTAATATTTGAAAGCACATTCAGGTGAAAACGCTCTCTAAAGTGCCCGGAGTTGTAAATATTATCATTTTGCTGGTCATTTCACGGCTTTCCACTGGTAATGTCTGTGATTACAAACGGCAGGAAATGTAGGAAGAATCTATTTACTTTTATTTCAAGAAGTTCTTCCAAGTTTTTAATCATTTCTGGACACTCTAATTGCGTATTTTAAGAGTTTTACCACAACTAGAGAGTTTTCTTACAAATACGTACTAGAACCTTGATGATTTTAACTGAGTCATACAAAAGTCGCCAGAGTAATGCGGCCTCAATTGTAAACATACGCAGTATAGACCTCACTTACAGGCTTTCTACACGAATTTTGAGCTGTATAAACAAGAATTCTTAATATTTGAAAGCACACTCAGGTGAAAACGCTCCCTAAGGTGCCCGGAGTTGTAAATATTATCAGTTTGCTGGTCATTTCACGGCTTTCCACTGGTAATGTCTGTGATTACAAACGGCAGGAAATGTAGGAAGAATCTATTTACTTTTATTTCAAGTTGTTCTTCAAGTTTTTAATCATTTCTGGACACTCTAATTGCGTATTTTAAGAGTTTTACCACAACTAGAGAGTTTTCTCACAAATATGTACTAGAACCTTGATGATTTTAACTGAGTCATACAAAAGTCGCCAGAGTAATGCGGCCTCAATTGTAAACATACGCAGTATAGACCTCACTTACAGGCTTTCTACACGAATTTTGAGCTGTATAAACAAGAATTCTTAATATTTGAAAGCACATTCAGGTGAAAACGCTCCCTAAAGTGCCCGGAGTTGTAAATATTATCAGTTTGCTGGTCATTTCACGGCTTTCCACTGGTAATGTCTGTGATTACAAACGGCAGGAAATGTAGGAAGAATCTATTTACTTTTATTTCAAGAAGTTCTTCCAAGTTTGTAATCATTTCTGGACACTCTAATTGCGTATTTTAAGAGTTTTACCACAACTAGAGAGTTTTCTTACAAATATATACTAGAACCTTGATGATTTTAACTGAGTCATACAAAAGTCGCCAGAGTAATGCGGCCTCAATTGTAAACATACGCCGTATAGACCTCACTTACAGGCTTTCTACACGAATTTTGAGCTGTATAAACAAGAATTCTTAATATTTGAAAGCACATTCAGGTGAAAACGCTCCCTAAAGTGCCCGGAGTTGTAAATATTATCAGTTTGCTGGTCATTTCACGGCTTTCCACTGGTAATGTCTGTGATTACAAACGGCAGGAAATGTAGGAAGAATCTATTTACTTTTATTTCAAGAAGTTCTTCCAAGTTTTTAATCATTTCTGGACACTCTAATTGCGTATTTTAAGAGTTTTACCACAACTAGAGAGTTTTCTTACAAATACGTACTAGAACCGTCTGGATTTTAACTGAGTCATACAAAAGTCGCCAGAGTAATGCGGCCTCAATTGTAAACATACGCAGTATAGACCTCACTTACAGGCTTTCTACACGAATTTTGAGCTGTATAAACAAGAATTCTTAATATTTGAAAGCACATTCAAGTGAAAACGATCCCTAAAGTGCCCGGAGTTGTAAATATTATCAGTTTGCTGGTCATTTCACGGCTTTCCACTGGTAATGTCTGTGATTACAAACGGCAGGAAATGTAGGAAGAATCTATTTACTTTTCTTTCAAGAAGTTCTTCCAAGTTTTTAATCATTTCTGGACACTCTAATTGCGTATTTTAAGAGTTTTACCACAACTAGAGAGTTTTCTTACAAATACGTACTAGAACCGTCTGGATTTTAACTGAGTCATACAAAAGTCGCCAGAGTAATGCGGCCTCAATTGTAAACATACGCAGTATAGACCTCACTTACAGGCTTTCTACACGAATTTTGAGCTGTATAAACAAGAATTCTTAATATTTGAAAGCACATTCAAGTGAAAACGATCCCTAAAGTGCCCGGAGTTGTAAATATTATCAGTTTGCTGGTCATTTCACGGCTTTCCACTGGTAATGTCTGTGATTACAAACGGCAGGAAATGTAGGAAGAATCTATTTACTTTTATTTCAAGTTGTTCTTCCAAGTTTTTAATCATTTCTGGACACTCTAATTGCGTATTTTAAGAGTTTTACCACAACTAGAGAGTTTTCTTACAAATATGTACTAGAACCTTGATGATTTTAACTGAGTCTTCCAAAGGCGCCAGAGTAATGCGGCCTCAATTGTAAACATACGCAGTATAGACCTCACTTACAGGCTTTCTACACGAATTTTGAGCTGTATAAACAAGAATTCTTAATATTTGAAAGCACACTCAGGTGAAAACGCTCCCTAAGGTGCCCGGAGTTGTAAATATTATCAGTTGGCTGGTCATTTCACGGCTTTCCACTGGTAATGTCTGTGATTACAAACGGCAGGAAATGTAGGAAGAATCTATTTACTTTTATTTCAAGTTGTTCTTCAAGATTTAATCATTTCTGGACACTCTAATTGCGTATTTTAAGAGTTTTACCACAACTAGAGAGTTTTCTCACAAATATGTACTAGAACCTTGATGATTTTAACTGAGTCATACAAAAGTCGCCAGAGTAATGCGGCCTCAATTGTAAACATACGCAGTATAGACCTCACTTACAGGCTTTCTACATGAATTTTGAGCTGTATAAACAAGAATTCTTAATATTTGAAAGCACATTCAGGTGAAAACGCTCCCTAAAGTGCCCGGAGTTGTAAATATTATCAGTTTGCAGGTCATTTCACGGCTTTCCACTGGTAATGTCTGTGATTACAAACGGCAGGAAATGTAGGAAGAATCTATTTACTTTTATTTCAAGAAGTTCTTCCAAGTTTGTAATCATTTCTGGACACTCTAATTGCGTATTTTAAGAGTTTTACCACAACTAGAGAGTTTTCTTACAAATATATACTAGAACCTTGATGATTTTAACTGAGTCATACAAAAGTCGCCAGAGTAATGCGGCCTCAATTGTAAACATACGCAGTATAGACCTCACTGACAGGCTTTCTACACGAATTTTGAGCTGTATAAACAAGAATTCTTAATATTTGAAAGCACATTCAGGTGAAAACGCTCCCTAAAGTGCCCGGAGTTGTAAATATTATCAGTTTGCTGGTCATTTCACGGCTTTCCACTGGTAATGTCTGTGATTACAAACGGCAGGAAATGTAGGAAGAATCTATTTACTTTTATTTCCAGAAGTTCTTCCAAGTTTTTAATCATTTCTGGACACTCTAATTGCGTATTTTAAGAGTTTTACCACAACTAGAGAGTTTTCTTACAAATACGTACTAGAACCGTCTGGATTTTAACTGAGTCATACAAAAGTCGCCAGAGTAATGCGGCCTCAATTGTAAACATACGCAGTATAGACCTCACTTACAGGCTTTCTACACAAATTTTGAGCTGTATAAACAAGAAATCTTAATATTTGAAAGCACATTCATGTGAAAACGATCCCTAAAGTGCCCGGAGTTGTAAATATTATCAGTTTGCTGGTCATTTCACGGCTTTCCACTGGTAATGTCTGTGATTACAAACGGCAGGAAATGTAGGAAGAATCTATTTACTTTTATTTCAAGTTGTTCTTCCAAGTTTTTAATCATTTCTGGACACTCTAATTGCGTATTTTAAGAGTTTTACCACAACTAGAGAGTTTTCTTACAAATATGTACTAGAACCTTGATGATTTTAACTGAGTCATACAAAAGTCGCCAGAGTAATGCGGCCTCAATTGTAAACATACGCAGTATAGACCTCACTTACAGGCTTTCTACACGAATTTTGAGCTGTATAAACAAGAATTCTTAATATTTGAAAGCAAACTCAGGTGAAAACGCTCCCTAAGGTGCCCGGAGTTGTAAATATTATCAGTTTGCTGGTCATTTCACGGCTTTCCACTGGTAATGTCTGTGATTACAAACGGCAGGAAATGTAGGAAGAATCTATTTACTTTTATTTCAAGTTGTTCTTCAAGTTTTTAATCATTTCTGGACACTCTAATTGCGTATTTTAAGAGTTTTACCACAACTAGAGAGTTTTCTCACAAATATGTACTAGAACCTTGATGATTTTAACTGAGTCATACAAAAGTCGCCAGAGTAATGCGGCCTCAATTGTAATCATACACAGTATAGACCTCACTTACAGGCTTTCTACACGAATTTTGGGCTGTATAAACAAGAATTCTTAATATTTGAAAGCACATTCAGGTGAAAACGCTCTCTAAAGTGCCCGGAGTTGTAAATATTATCATTTTGCTGGTCATTTCACGGCTTTCCACTGGTAATGTCTGTGATTACAAACGGCAGGAAATGTAGGAAGAATCTATTTACTTTTATTTCAAGAAGTTCTTCCAAGTTTTTAATCATTTCTGGACACTCTAATTGCGTATTTTAAGAGTTTTACCACAACTAGAGAGTTTTCTTACAAATATGTACTAGAACCGTCTGGATTTTAACTGAGTCATACAAAAGTCGCCAGAGTAATGCGGCCTCAATTGTAATCATACGCAGTATAGACCTCACTTACAGGCTTTCTACACGAATTTTGGGCTGTATAAACAAGAATTCTTAATATTTGAAAGCACATTCAGGTGAAAACGCTCTCTAAAGTGCCCGGAGTTGTAAATATTATCATTTTGCTGGTCATTTCACGGCTTTCCACTGGTAATGTCTGTGATTACAAACGGCAGGAAATGTAGGAAGAATCTATTTACTTTTATTTCAAGAAGTTCTTCCAAGTTTTTAATCATTTCTGGACACTCTAATTGCGTATTTTAAGAGTTTTACCACAACTAGAGAGTTTTCTTACAAATACGTACTAGAACCTTGATGATTTTAACTGAGTCATACAAAAGTCGCCAGAGTAATGCGGCCTCAATTGTAAACATACGCAGTATAGACCTCACTTACAGGCTTTCTACACGAATTTTGAGCTGTATAAACAAGAATTCTTAATATTTGAAAGCACACTCAGGTGAAAACGCTCCCTAAGGTGCCCGGAGTTGTAAATATTATCAGTTTGCTGGTCATTTCACGGCTTTCCACTGGTAATGTCTGTGATTACAAACGGCAGGAAATGTAGGAAGAATCTATTTACTTTTATTTCAAGTTGTTCTTCAAGTTTTTAATCATTTCTGGACACTCTAATTGCGTATTTTAAGAGTTTTACCACAACTAGAGAGTTTTCTCACAAATATGTACTAGAACCTTGATGATTTTAACTGAGTCATACAAAAGTCGCCAGAGTAATGCGGCCTCAATTGTAAACATACGCAGTATAGACCTCACTTACAGGCTTTCTACACGAATTTTGAGCTGTATAAACAAGAATTCTTAATATTTGAAAGCACATTCAGGTGAAAACGCTCCCTAAAGTGCCCGGAGTTGTAAATATTATCAGTTTGCTGGTCATTTCACGGCTTTCCACTGGTAATGTCTGTGATTACAAACGGCAGGAAATGTAGGAAGAATCTATTTACTTTTATTTCAAGAAGTTCTTCCAAGTTTGTAATCATTTCTGGACACTCTAATTGCGTATTTTAAGAGTTTTACCACAACTAGAGAGTTTTCTTACAAATATATACTAGAACCTTGATGATTTTAACTGAGTCATACAAAAGTCGCCAGAGTAATGCGGCCTCAATTGTAAACATACGCCGTATAGACCTCACTTACAGGCTTTCTACACGAATTTTGAGCTGTATAAACAAGAATTCTTAATATTTGAAAGCACATTCAGGTGAAAACGCTCCCTAAAGTGCCCGGAGTTGTAAATATTATCAGTTTGCTGGTCATTTCACGGCTTTCCACTGGTAATGTCTGTGATTACAAACGGCAGGAAATGTAGGAAGAATCTATTTACTTTTATTTCAAGAAGTTCTTCCAAGTTTTTAATCATTTCTGGACACTCTAATTGCGTATTTTAAGAGTTTTACCACAACTAGAGAGTTTTCTTACAAATACGTACTAGAACCGTCTGGATTTTAACTGAGTCATACAAAAGTCGCCAGAGTAATGCGGCCTCAATTGTAAACATACGCAGTATAGACCTCACTTACAGGCTTTCTACACGAATTTTGAGCTGTATAAACAAGAATTCTTAATATTTGAAAGCACACTCAGGTGAAAAAGCTCCCTAAGGTGCCCGGAGTTGTAAATATTATCAGTTTGCTGGTCATTTCACGGCTTTCCACTGGTAATGTCTGTGATTACAAACGGCAGGAAATGTAGGAAGAATCTATTTACTTTTCTTTCAAGAAGTTCTTCCAAGTTTTTAATCATTTCTGGACACTCTAATTGCGTATTTTAAGAGTTTTACCACAACTAGAGAGTTTTCTTACAAATACGTACTAGAACCGTCTGGATTTTAACTGAGTCATACAAAAGTCGCCAGAGTAATGCGGCCTCAATTGTAAACATACGCAGTATAGACCTCACTTACAGGCTTTCTACACGAATTTTGAGCTGTATAAACAAGAATTCTTAATATTTGAAAGCACATTCAAGTGAAAACGATCCCTAAAGTGCCCGGAGTTGTAAATATTATCAGTTTGCTGGTCATTTCACGGCTTTCCACTGGTAATGTCTGTGATTACAAACGGCAGGAAATGTAGGAAGAATCTATTTACTTTTATTTCAAGTTGTTCTTCCAAGTTTTTAATCATTTCTGGACACTCTAATTGCGTATTTTAAGAGTTTTACCACAACTAGAGAGTTTTCTTACAAATATGTACTAGAACCTTGATGATTTTAACTGAGTCTTCCAAAGGCGCCAGAGTAATGCGGCCTCAATTGTAAACATACGCAGTATAGACCTCACTTACAGGCTTTCTACACGAATTTTGAGCTGTATAAACAAGAATTCTTAATATTTGAAAGCACACTCAGGTGAAAACGCTCCCTAAGGTGCCCGGAGTTGTAAATATTATCAGTTGGCTGGTCATTTCACGGCTTTCCACTGGTAATGTCTGTGATTACAAACGGCAGGAAATGTAGGAAGAATCTATTTACTTTTATTTCAAGTTGTTCTTCAAGTTTTTAATCATTTCTGGACACTCTAATTGCGTATTTTAAGAGTTTTACCACAACTAGAGAGTTTTCTCACAAATATGTACTAGAACCTTGATGATTTTAACTGAGTCATACAAAAGTCGCCAGAGTAATGCGGCCTCAATTGTAAACATACGCAGTATAGACCTCACTTACAGGCTTTCTACATGAATTTTGAGCTGTATAAACAAGAATTCTTAATATTTGAAAGCACATTCAGGTGAAAACGCTCCCTAAAGTGCCCGGAGTTGTAAATATTATCAGTTTGCAGGTCATTTCACGGCTTTCCACTGGTAATGTCTGTGATTACAAACGGCAGGAAATGTAGGAAGAATCTATTTACTTTTATTTCAAGAAGTTCTTCCAAGTTTGTAATCATTTCTGGACACTCTAATTGCGTATTTTAAGAGTTTTACCACAACTAGAGAGTTTTCTTACAAATATATACTAGAACCTTGATGATTTTAACTGAGTCATACAAAAGTCGCCAGAGTAATGCGGCCTCAATTGTAAACATACGCCGTATAGACCTCACTGACAGGCTTTCTACACGAATTTTGAGCTGTATAAACAAGAATTCTTAATATTTGAAAGCACATTCAGGTGAAAACGCTCCCTAAAGTGCCCGGAGTTGTAAATATTATCAGTTTGCTGGTCATTTCACGGCTTTCCACTGGTAATGTCTGTGATTACAAACGGCAGGAAATGTAGGAAGAATCTATTTACTTTTATTTCAAGAAGTTCTTCCAAGTTTTTAATCATTTCTGGACACTCTAATTGCGTATTTTAAGAGTTTTACCACAACTAGAGAGTTTTCTTACAAATACGTACTAGAACCGTCTGGATTTTAACTGAGTCATACAAAAGTCGCCAGAGTAATGCGGCCTCAATTGTAAACATACGCAGTATAGACCTCACTTACAGGCTTTCTACACAAATTTTGAGCTGTATAAACAAGAAATCTTAATATTTGAAAGCACATTCATGTGAAAACGATCCCTAAAGTGCCCGGAGTTGTAAATATTATCAGTTTGCTGGTCATTTCACGGCTTTCCACTGGTAATGTCTGTGATTACAAACGGCAGGAAATGTAGGAAGAATCTATTTACTTTTATTTCAAGTTGTTCTTCCAAGTTTTTAATCATTTCTGGACACTCTAATTGCGTATTTTAAGAGTTTTACCACAACTAGAGAGTTTTCTTACAAATATGTACTAGAACCTTGATGATTTTAACTGAGTCATACAAAAGTCGCCAGAGTAATGCGGCCTCAATTGTAAACATACGCAGTATAGACCTCACTTACAGGCTTTCTACACGAATTTTGAGCTGTATAAACAAGAATTCTTAATATTTGAAAGCAAACTCAGGTGAAAACGCTCCCTAAGGTGCCCGGAGTTGTAAATATTATCAGTTTGCTGGTCATTTCACGGCTTTCCACTGGTAATGTCTGTGATTACAAACGGCAGGAAATGTAGGAAGAATCTATTTACTTTTATTTCAAGTTGTTCTTCAAGTTTTTAATCATTTCTGGACACTCTAATTGCGTATTTTAAGAGTTTTACCACAACTAGAGAGTTTTCTCACAAATATGTACTAGAACCTTGATGATTTTAACTGAGTCATACAAAAGTCGCCAGAGTAATGCGGCCTCAATTGTAATCATACACAGTATAGACCTCACTTACAGGCTTTCTACACGAATTTTGGGGTGTATAAACAAGAATTCTTAATATTTGAAAGCACATTCAGGTGAAAACGCTCTCTAAAGTGCCCGGAGTTGTAAATATTATCATTTTGCTGGTCATTTCACGGCTTTCCACTGGTAATGTCTGTGATTACAAACGGCAGGAAATGTAGGAAGAATCTATTTACTTTTATTTCAAGAAGTTCTTCCAAGTTTTTAATCATTTCTGGACACTCTAATTGCGTATTTTAAGAGTTTTACCACAACTAGAGAGTTTTCTTACAAATATGTACTAGAGCCTTGATGATTTTAACTGAGTCATACAAAAGTCGCCAGAGTAATGCGGCCTCAATTGTAAACATACGCAGTATAGACCTCACTTACAGGCTTTCTCCATGAATTTTGAGCTGTATAAACAAGAATTCTTAATATTTGAAAGCACATTCAGGTGAAAACGCTCCCTAAAGTGCCCGGAGTTGTAAATATTATCAGTTTGCTGGTCATTTCACGGCTTTCCACTGGTAATGTCTGTGATTACAAACGGCAGGAAATGTAGGAAGAATCTATTTACTTTTATTTCAAGAAGTTCTTCCAAGTTTGTAATCATTTCTGGACACTCTAATTGCGTATTTTAAGAGTTTTACCACAACTAGAGAGTTTTCTTACAAATATGTACTAGAACCTTGATGATTTTAACTGAGTCATACAAAAGTCGCCAGAGTAATGCGGCCTCAATTGTAAACATACGCCGTATAGACCTCACTTACAGGATTTCTACATGAATTTTGAGCTGTATAAACAAGAATTCTTAATATTTGAAAGCACATTCAGGTGAAAACGCTCCCTAATGTGCCTGGAGTTGTAAATATTATCAGTTTGCTGGTCATTTCACGGCTTTCCACTGGTAATGTCTGTGATTACAAACGGCAGGAAATGTAGGAAGAATCTATTTACTTTTATTTCAAGTTGTTCTTCCTAGTTTTTAATCATTTCTGGACACTCTAATTGCGTATTTTAAGAGTTTTACCACAACTAGAGAGTTTTCTTACAAATATGTACTAGAACCGTCTGGATTTTAACTGAGTCATACAAAAGTCGCCAGAGTAATGCGGCCTCAATTGTAATCATACGCAGTATAGACCTCACTTACAGGCTTTCTACACGAATTTTGGGCTGTATAAACAAGAATTCTTAATATTTGAAAGCACATTCAGGTGAAAACGCTCCCTAAAGTGCCCGGAGTTGTAAATATTATCATTTTGCTGGTCATTTCACGGCTTTCCACTGGTAATGTCTGTGATTACAAACGGCAGGAAATGTAGGAAGAATCTATTTACTTTTATTTCAAGAAGTTCTTCCAAGTTTTTAATCATTTCTGGACACTCTAATTGCGTATTTTAAGAGTTTTACCACAACTAGAGAGTTTTCTTACAAATACGTACTAGAACCTTGATGATTTTAACTGAGTCATACAAAAGTCGCCAGAGTAATGCGGCCTCAATTGTAAACATACGCAGTATAGACCTCACTTACAGGCTTTCTACACGAATTTTGAGCTGTATAAACAAGAATTCTTAATATTTGAAAGCACACTCAGGTGAAAACGCTCCCTAAGGTGCCCGGAGTTGTAAATATTATCAGTTTGCTGGTCATTTCACGGCTTTCCACTGGTAATGTCTGTGATTACAAACGGCAGGAAATGTAGGAAGAATCTATTTACTTTTCTTTCAAGATGTTCTTCCAAGTTTTTAATCATTTCTGGACACTCTAATTGCGTATTTTAAGAGTTTTACCACAACTAGAGAGTTTTCTTACAAATACGTACTAGAACCTTGATGATTTTAACTGAGTCATACAAAAGTCGCCAGAGTAATGCGGCCTCAATTGTAAACATACGCAGTATAGACCTCACTTACAGGCTTTCTACACGAATTTTGAGCTGTATAAACAAGAATTCTTAATATTTGAAAGCACATTCAAGTGAAAACGATCCCTAAAGTGCCCGGAGTTGTAAATATTATCAGTTTGCTGGTCATTTCACGGCTTTCCACTGGTAATGTCTGTGATTACAAACGGCAGGAAATGTAGGAAGAATCTATTTACTTTTATTTCAAGTTGTTCTTCCAAGTTTTTAATCATTTCTGGACACTCTAATTGCGTATTTTAAGAGTTTTACCACAACTAGAGAGTTTTCTTACAAATATGTACTAGAACCTTGATGATTTTAACTGAGTTTTCCAAAGGCGCCAGAGTAATGCGGCCTCAATTGTAATCATACGCAGTATAGACCTCACTTACAGGCTTTCTACACGAATTTTGAGCTGTATAAACAAGAATTCTTAATATTTGAAAGCACACTCAGGTGAAAACGCTCCCTAAGGTGCCCGGAGTTGTAAATATTATCAGTTTGCTGGTCATTTCACGGCTTTCCACTGGTAATGTCTGTGATTACAAACGGCAGGAAATGTAGGAAGAATCTATTTACTTTTATTTCAAGAAGTTCTTCCAAGTTTGTAATCATTTCTGGACACTCTAATTGCGTATTTTAAGAGTTTTACCACAACTAGAGAGTTTTCTTACAAATATGTACTAGAACCTTGATGATTTTAACTGAGTCATACAAAAGTCGCCAGAGTAATGCGGCCTCAATTGTAAACATACGCCGTATAGACCTCACTTACAGGCTTTCTACATGAATTTTGAGCTGTATAAACAAGAATTCTTAATATTTGAAAGCACATTCAGGTGAAAACGCTCCCTAAAGTGCCTGGAGTTGTAAATATTATCAGTTTGCTGGTCATTTCACGGCTTTCCACTGGTAATGTCTGTGATTACAAACGGCAGGAAATGTAGGAAGAATCTATTTACTTTTATTTCAAGTTGTTCTTCCAAGTTTTTAATCATTTCTGGACACTCTAATTGCGTATTTTAAGAGTTTTACCACAACTAGAGAGTTTTCTTACAAATATGTACTAGAACCGTCTGGATTTTAACTGAGTCATACAAAAGTCGCCAGAGTAATGCGGCCTCAATTGTAATCATACGCAGTATAGACCTCACTTACAGGCTTTCTACACGAATTTTGGGCTGTATAAACAAGAATTCTTAATATTTGAAAGCACATTCAGGTGAAAACGCTCTCTAAAGTGCCCGGAGTTGTAAATATTATCATTTTGCTGGTCATTTCACGGCTTTCCACTGGTAATGTCTGTGATTACAAACGGCAGGAAATGTAGGAAGAATCTATTTACTTTTATTTCAAGAAGTTCTTCCAAGTTTTTAATCATTTCTGGACACTCTAATTGCGTATTTTAAGAGTTTTACCACAACTAGAGAGTTTTCTTACAAATACGTACTAGAACCTTGATGATTTTAACTGAGTCATACAAAAGTCGCCAGAGTAATGCGGCCTCAATTGTAAACATACGCAGTATAGACCTCACTTACAGGCTTTCTACACGAATTTTGAGCTGTATAAACAAGAATTCTTAATATTTGAAAGCACACTCAGGTGAAAACGCTCCCTAAGGTGCCCGGAGTTGTAAATATTATCAGTTTGCTGGTCATTTCACGGCTTTCCACTGGTAATGTCTGTGATTACAAACGGCAGGAAATGTAGGAAGAATCTATTTACTTTTATTTCAAGAAGTTCTTCCAAGTTTTTAATCATTTCTGGACACTCTAATTGCGTATTTTAAGAGTTTTACCACAACTAGAGAGTTTTCTTACAAATACGTACTAGAACCTTGATGATTTTAACTGAGTCATACAAAAGTCGCCAGAGTAATGCGGCCTCAATTGTAAACATACGCAGTATAGACCTCACTTACAGGCTTTCTACACGAATTTTGAGCTGTATAAACAAGAATTCTTAATATTTGAAAGCACACTCAGGTGAAAACGCTCCCTAAGGTGCCCGGAGTTGTAAATATTATCAGTTTGCTGGTCATTTCACGGCTTTCCACTGGTAATGTCTGTGATTACAAACGGCAGGAAATGTAGGAAGAATCTATTTACTTTTCTTTCAAGAAGTTCTTCCAAGTTTTTAATCATTTCTGGACACTCTAATTGCGTATTTTAAGAGTTTTACCACAACTAGAGAGTTTTCTTACAAATACGTACTAGAACCTTGATGATTTTAACTGAGTCATACAAAAGTCGCCAGAGTAATGCGGCCTCAATTGTAAACATACGCCGTATAGACCTCACTTACAGGCTTTCTACACGAATTTTGAGCTGTATAAACAAGAATTCTTAATATTTGAAAGCACATTCAAGTGAAAACGATCCCTAAAGTGCCCGGAGTTGTAAATATTATCAGTTTGCTGGTCATTTCACGGCTTTCCACTGGTAATGTCTGTGATTACAAACGGCAGGAAATGTAGGAAGAATCTATTTACTTTTATTTCAAGTTGTTCTTCCAAGTTTTTAATCATTTCTGGACACTCTAATTGCGTATTTTAAGAGTTTTACCACAACTAGAGAGTTTTCTTACAAATATGTACTAGAACCTTGATGATTTTAACTGAGTCTTCCAAAGGCGCCAGAGTAATGCGGCCTCAATTGTAATCATACGCAGTATAGACCTCACTTACAGGCTTTCTACACGAATTTTGAGCTGTATAAACAAGAATTCTTAATATTTGAAAGCACACTCAGGTGAAAACGCTCCCTAAGGTGCCCGGAGTTGTAAATATTATCAGTTTGCTGGTCATTTCACGGCTTTCCACTGGTAATGTCTGTGATTACAAACGGCAGGAAATGTAGGAAGAATCTATTTACTTTTATTTCAAGAAGTTCTTCCAAGTTTGTAATCATTTCTGGACACTCTAATTGCGTATTTTAAGAGTTTTACCACAACTAGAGAGTTTTCTTACAAATATGTACTAGAACCTTGATGATTTTAACTGAGTCATACAAAAGTCGCCAGAGTAATGCGGCCTCAATTGTAAACATACGCCGTATAGACCTCACTTACAGGCTTTCTACATGAATTTTGAGCTGTATAAACAAGAATTCTTAATATTTGAAAGCACATTCAGGTGAAAACGCTCCCTAAAGTGCCTGGAGTTGTAAATATTATCAGTTTGCTGGTCATTTCACGGCTTTCCACTGGTAATGTCTGTGATTACAAACGGCAGGAAATGTAGGAAGAATCTATTTACTTTTATTTCAAGTTGTTCTTCCAAGTTTTTAATCATTTCTGGACACTCTAATTGCGTATTTTAAGAGTTTTACCACAACTAGAGAGTTTTCTTACAAATATGTACTAGAACCGTCTGGATTTTAACTGAGTCATACAAAAGTCGCCAGAGTAATGCGGCCTCAATTGTAATCATACGCAGTATAGACCTCACTTACAGGCTTTCTACACGAATTTTGGGCTGTATAAACAAGAATTCTTAATATTTGAAAGCACATTCAGGTGAAAACGCTCTCTAAAGTGCCCGGAGTTGTAAATATTATCATTTTGCTGGTCATTTCACGGCTTTCCACTGGTAATGTCTGTGATTACAAACGGCAGGAAATGTAGGAAGAATCTATTTACTTTTATTTCAAGAAGTTCTTCCAAGTTTTTAATCATTTCTGGACACTCTAATTGCGTATTTTAAGAGTTTTACCACAACTAGAGAGTTTTCTTACAAATACGTACTAGAACCTTGATGATTTTAACTGAGTCATACAAAAGTCGCCAGAGTAATGCGGCCTCAATTGTAAACATACGCAGTATAGACCTCACTTACAGGCTTTCTACACGAATTTTGAGCTGTATAAACAAGAATTCTTAATATTTGAAAGCACACTCAGGTGAAAACGCTCCCTAAGGTGCCCGGAGTTGTAAATATTATCAGTTTGCTGGTCATTTCACGGCTTTCCACTGGTAATGTCTGTGATTACAAACGGCAGGAAATGTAGGAAGAATCTATTTACTTTTCTTTCAAGAAGTTCTTCCAAGTTTTTAATCATTTCTGGACACTCTAATTGCGTATTTTAAGAGTTTTACCACAACTAGAGAGTTTTCTTACAAATACGTACTAGAACCTTGATGATTTTAACTGAGTCATACAAAAGTCGCCAGAGTAATGCGGCCTCAATTGTAAACATACGCAGTATAGACCTCACTTACAGGCTTTCTACACGAATTTTGAGCTGTATAAACAAGAATTCTTAATATTTGAAAGCACATTCAAGTGAAAACGATCCCTAAAGTGCCCGGAGTTGTAAATATTATCAGTTTGCTGGTCATTTCACGGCTTTCCACTGGTAATGTCTGTGATTACAAACGGCAGGAAATGTAGGAAGAATCTATTTACTTTTATTTCAAGTTGTTCTTCCAAGTTTTTAATCATTTCTGGACACTCTAATTGCGTATTTTAAGAGTTTTACCACAACTAGAGAGTTTTCTTACAAATATGTACTAGAACCTTGATGATTTTAACTGAGTCTTCCAAAGGCGCCAGAGTAATGCGGCCTCAATTGTAAACATACGCAGTATAGACCTCACTTACAGGCTTTCTACACGAATTTTGAGCTGTATAAACAAGAATTCTTAATATTTGAAAGCACACTCAGGTGAAAACGCTCCCTAAGGTGCCCGGAGTTGTAAATATTATCAGTTGGCTGGTCATTTCACGGCTTTCCACTGGTAATGTCTGTGATTACAAACGGCAGGAAATGTAGGAAGAATCTATTTACTTTTATTTCAAGTTGTTCTTCAAGTTTTTAATCATTTCTGGACACTCTAATTGCGTATTTTAAGAGTTTTACCACAACTAGAGAGTTTTCTCACAAATATGTACTAGAACCTTGATGATTTTAACTGAGTCATACAAAAGTCGCCAGAGTAATGCGGCCTCAATTGTAAACATACGCAGTATAGACCTCACTTACAGGCTTTCTACATGAATTTTGAGCTGTATAAACAAGAATTCTTAATATTTGAAAGCACATTCAGGTGAAAACGCTCCCTAAAGTGCCCGGAGTTGTAAATATTATCAGTTTGCAGGTCATTTCACGGCTTTCCACTGGTAATGTCTGTGATTACAAACGGCAGGAAATGTAGGAAGAATCTATTTACTTTTATTTCAAGAAGTTCTTCCAAGTTTGTAATCATTTCTGGACACTCTAATTGCGTATTTTAAGAGTTTTACCACAACTAGAGAGTTTTCTTACAAATATATACTAGAACCTTGATGATTTTAACTGAGTCATACAAAAGTCGCCAGAGTAATGCGGCCTCAATTGTAAACATACGCCGTATAGACCTCACTGACAGGCTTTCTACACGAATTTTGAGCTGTATAAACAAGAATTCTTAATATTTGAAAGCACATTCAGGTGAAAACGCTCCCTAAAGTGCCCGGAGTTGTAAATATTATCAGTTTGCTGGTCATTTCACGGCTTTCCACTGGTAATGTCTGTGATTACAAACGGCAGGAAATGTAGGAAGAATCTATTTACTTTTATTTCAAGAAGTTCTTCCAAGTTTTTAATCATTTCTGGACACTCTAATTGCGTATTTTAAGAGTTTTACCACAACTAGAGAGTTTTCTTACAAATACGTACTAGAACCGTCTGGATTTTAACTGAGTCATACAAAAGTCGCCAGAGTAATGCGGCCTCAATTGTAAACATACGCAGTATAGACCTCACTTACAGGCTTTCTACACAAATTTTGAGCTGTATAAACAAGAAATCTTAATATTTGAAAGCACATTCATGTGAAAACGATCCCTAAAGTGCCCGGAGTTGTAAATATTATCAGTTTGCTGGTCATTTCACGGCTTTCCACTGGTAATGTCTGTGATTACAAACGGCAGGAAATGTAGGAAGAATCTATTTACTTTTATTTCAAGTTGTTCTTCCAAGTTTTTAATCATTTCTGGACACTCTAATTGCGTATTTTAAGAGTTTTACCACAACTAGAGAGTTTTCTTACAAATATGTACTAGAACCTTGATGATTTTAACTGAGTCATACAAAAGTCGCCAGAGTAATGCGGCCTCAATTGTAAACATACGCAGTATAGACCTCACTTACAGGCTTTCTACACGAATTTTGAGCTGTATAAACAAGAATTCTTAATATTTGAAAGCAAACTCAGGTGAAAACGCTCCCTAAGGTGCCCGGAGTTGTAAATATTATCAGTTTGCTGGTCATTTCACGGCTTTCCACTGGTAATGTCTGTGATTACAAACGGCAGGAAATGTAGGAAGAATCTATTTACTTTTATTTCAAGTTGTTCTTCAAGTTTTTAATCATTTCTGGACACTCTAATTGCGTATTTTAAGAGTTTTACCACAACTAGAGAGTTTTCTCACAAATATGTACTAGAACCTTGATGATTTTAACTGAGTCATACAAAAGTCGCCAGAGTAATGCGGCCTCAATTGTAATCATACACAGTATAGACCTCACTTACAGGCTTTCTACACGAATTTTGGGGTGTATAAACAAGAATTCTTAATATTTGAAAGCACATTCAGGTGAAAACGCTCTCTAAAGTGCCCGGAGTTGTAAATATTATCATTTTGCTGGTCATTTCACGGCTTTCCACTGGTAATGTCTGTGATTACAAACGGCAGGAAATGTAGGAAGAATCTATTTACTTTTATTTCAAGAAGTTCTTCCAAGTTTTTAATCATTTCTGGACACTCTAATTGCGTATTTTAAGAGTTTTACCACAACTAGAGAGTTTTCTTACAAATATGTACTAGAGCCTTGATGATTTTAACTGAGTCATACAAAAGTCGCCAGAGTAATGCGGCCTCAATTGTAAACATACGCAGTATAGACCTCACTTACAGGCTTTCTCCATGAATTTTGAGCTGTATAAACAAGAATTCTTAATATTTGAAAGCACATTCAGGTGAAAACGCTCCCTAAAGTGCCCGGAGTTGTAAATATTATCAGTTTGCTGGTCATTTCACGGCTTTCCACTGGTAATGTCTGTGATTACAAACGGCAGGAAATGTAGGAAGAATCTATTTACTTTTATTTCAAGAAGTTCTTCCAAGTTTGTAATCATTTCTGGACACTCTAATTGCGTATTTTAAGAGTTTTACCACAACTAGAGAGTTTTCTTACAAATATGTACTAGAACCTTGATGATTTTAACTGAGTCATACAAAAGTCGCCAGAGTAATGCGGCCTCAATTGTAAACATACGCCGTATAGACCTCACTTACAGGATTTCTACATGAATTTTGAGCTGTATAAACAAGAATTCTTAATATTTGAAAGCACATTCAGGTGAAAACGCTCCCTAATGTGCCTGGAGTTGTAAATATTATCAGTTTGCTGGTCATTTCACGGCTTTCCACTGGTAATGTCTGTGATTACAAACGGCAGGAAATGTAGGAAGAATCTATTTACTTTTATTTCAAGTTGTTCTTCCTAGTTTTTAATCATTTCTGGACACTCTAATTGCGTATTTTAAGAGTTTTACCACAACTAGAGAGTTTTCTTACAAATATGTACTAGAACCGTCTGGATTTTAACTGAGTCATACAAAAGTCGCCAGAGTAATGCGGCCTCAATTGTAATCATACGCAGTATAGACCTCACTTACAGGCTTTCTACACGAATTTTGAGCTGTATAAACAAGAATTCTTAATATTTGAAAGCACATTCAGGTGAAAACGCTCCCTAAAGTGCCCGGAGTTGTAAATATTATCATTTTGCTGGTCATTTCACGGCTTTCCACTGGTAATGTCTGTGATTACAAACGGCAGGAAATGTAGGAAGAATCTATTTACTTTTATTTCAAGAAGTTCTTCCAAGTTTTTAATCATTTCTGGACACTCTAATTGCGTATTTTAAGAGTTTTACCACAACTAGAGAGTTTTCTTACAAATACGTACTAGAACCTTGATGATTTTAACTGAGTCATACAAAAGTCGCCAGAGTAATGCGGCCTCAATTGTAAACATACGCAGTATAGACCTCACTTACAGGCTTTCTACACGAATTTTGAGCTGTATAAACAAGAATTCTTAATATTTGAAAGCACACTCAGGTGAAAACGCTCCCTAAGGTGCCCGGAGTTGTAAATATTATCAGTTTGCTGGTCATTTCACGGCTTTCCACTGGTAATGTCTGTGATTACAAACGGCAGGAAATGTAGGAAGAATCTATTTACTTTTCTTTCAAGATGTTCTTCCAAGTTTTTAATCATTTCTGGACACTCTAATTGCGTATTTTAAGAGTTTTACCACAACTAGAGAGTTTTCTTACAAATACGTACTAGAACCTTGATGATTTTAACTGAGTCATACAAAAGTCGCCAGAGTAATGCGGCCTCAATTGTAAACATACGCAGTATAGACCTCACTTACAGGCTTTCTACACGAATTTTGAGCTGTATAAACAAGAATTCTTAATATTTGAAAGCACATTCAAGTGAAAACGATCCCTAAAGTGCCCGGAGTTGTAAATATTATCAGTTTGCTGGTCATTTCACGGCTTTCCACTGGTAATGTCTGTGATTACAAACGGCAGGAAATGTAGGAAGAATCTATTTACTTTTATTTCAAGTTGTTCTTCCAAGTTTTTAATCATTTCTGGACACTCTAATTGCGTATTTTAAGAGTTTTACCACAACTAGAGAGTTTTCTTACAAATATGTACTAGAACCTTGATGATTTTAACTGAGTTTTCCAAAGGCGCCAGAGTAATGCGGCCTCAATTGTAATCATACGCAGTATAGACCTCACTTACAGGCTTTCTACACGAATTTTGAGCTGTATAAACAAGAATTCTTAATATTTGAAAGCACACTCAGGTGAAAACGCTCCCTAAGGTGCCCGGAGTTGTAAATATTATCAGTTTGCTGGTCATTTCACGGCTTTCCACTGGTAATGTCTGTGATTACAAACGGCAGGAAATGTAGGAAGAATCTATTTACTTTTATTTCAAGAAGTTCTTCCAAGTTTGTAATCATTTCTGGACACTCTAATTGCGTATTTTAAGAGTTTTACCACAACTAGAGAGTTTTCTTACAAATATGTACTAGAACCTTGATGATTTTAACTGAGTCATACAAAAGTCGCCAGAGTAATGCGGCCTCAATTGTAAACATACGCCGTATAGACCTCACTTACAGGCTTTCTACATGAATTTTGAGCTGTATAAACAAGAATTCTTAATATTTGAAAGCACATTCAGGTGAAAACGCTCCCTAAAGTGCCTGGAGTTGTAAATATTATCAGTTTGCTGGTCATTTCACGGCTTTCCACTGGTAATGTCTGTGATTACAAACGGCAGGAAATGTAGGAAGAATCTATTTACTTTTATTTCAAGTTGTTCTTCCAAGTTTTTAATCATTTCTGGACACTCTAATTGCGTATTTTAAGAGTTTTACCACAACTAGAGAGTTTTCTTACAAATATGTACTAGAACCGTCTGGATTTTAACTGAGTCATACAAAAGTCGCCAGAGTAATGCGGCCTCAATTGTAATCATACGCAGTATAGACCTCACTTACAGGCTTTCTACACGAATTTTGGGCTGTATAAACAAGAATTCTTAATATTTGAAAGCACATTCAGGTGAAAACGCTCTCTAAAGTGCCCGGAGTTGTAAATATTATCATTTTGCTGGTCATTTCACGGCTTTCCACTGGTAATGTCTGTGATTACAAACGGCAGGAAATGTAGGAAGAATCTATTTACTTTTATTTCAAGAAGTTCTTCCAAGTTTTTAATCATTTCTGGACACTCTAATTGCGTATTTTAAGAGTTTTACCACAACTAGAGAGTTTTCTTACAAATACGTACTAGAACCTTGATGATTTTAACTGAGTCATACAAAAGTCGCCAGAGTAATGCGGCCTCAATTGTAAACATACGCAGTATAGACCTCACTTACAGGCTTTCTACACGAATTTTGAGCTGTATAAACAAGAATTCTTAATATTTGAAAGCACACTCAGGTGAAAACGCTCCCTAAGGTGCCCGGAGTTGTAAATATTATCAGTTTGCTGGTCATTTCACGGCTTTCCACTGGTAATGTCTGTGATTACAAACGGCAGGAAATGTAGGAAGAATCTATTTACTTTTATTTCAAGAAGTTCTTCCAAGTTTTTAATCATTTCTGGACACTCTAATTGCGTATTTTAAGAGTTTTACCACAACTAGAGAGTTTTCTTACAAATACGTACTAGAACCTTGATGATTTTAACTGAGTCATACAAAAGTCGCCAGAGTAATGCGGCCTCAATTGTAAACATACGCAGTATAGACCTCACTTACAGGCTTTCTACACGAATTTTGAGCTGTATAAACAAGAATTCTTAATATTTGAAAGCACACTCAGGTGAAAACGCTCCCTAAGGTGCCCGGAGTTGTAAATATTATCAGTTTGCTGGTCATTTCACGGCTTTCCACTGGTAATGTCTGTGATTACAAACGGCAGGAAATGTAGGAAGAATCTATTTACTTTTCTTTCAAGAAGTTCTTCCAAGTTTTTAATCATTTCTGGACACTCTAATTGCGTATTTTAAGAGTTTTACCACAACTAGAGAGTTTTCTTACAAATACGTACTAGAACCTTGATGATTTTAACTGAGTCATACAAAAGTCGCCAGAGTAATGCGGCCTCAATTGTAAACATACGCAGTATAGACCTCACTTACAGGCTTTCTACACGAATTTTGAGCTGTATAAACAAGAATTCTTAATATTTGAAAGCACATTCAAGTGAAAACGATCCCTAAAGTGCCCGGAGTTGTAAATATTATCAGTTTGCTGGTCATTTCACGGCTTTCCACTGGTAATGTCTGTGATTACAAACGGCAGGAAATGTAGGAAGAATCTATTTACTTTTATTTCAAGTTGTTCTTCCAAGTTTTTAATCATTTCTGGACACTCTAATTGCGTATTTTAAGAGTTTTACCACAACTAGAGAGTTTTCTTACAAATATGTACTAGAACCTTGATGATTTTAACTGAGTCTTCCAAAGGCGCCAGAGTAATGCGGCCTCAATTGTAATCATACGCAGTATAGACCTCACTTACAGGCTTTCTACACGAATTTTGAGCTGTATAAACAAGAATTCTTAATATTTGAAAGCACACTCAGGTGAAAACGCTCCCTAAGGTGCCCGGAGTTGTAAATATTATCAGTTTGCTGGTCATTTCACGGCTTTCCACTGGTAATGTCTGTGATTACAAACGGCAGGAAATGTAGGAAGAATCTATTTACTTTTATTTCAAGAAGTTCTTCCAAGTTTGTAATCATTTCTGGACACTCTAATTGCGTATTTTAAGAGTTTTACCACAACTAGAGAGTTTTCTTACAAATATGTACTAGAACCTTGATGATTTTAACTGAGTCATACAAAAGTCGCCAGAGTAATGCGGCCTCAATTGTAAACATACGCCGTATAGACCTCACTTACAGGCTTTCTACATGAATTTTGAGCTGTATAAACAAGAATTCTTAATATTTGAAAGCACATTCAGGTGAAAACGCTCCCTAAAGTGCCTGGAGTTGTAAATATTATCAGTTTGCTGGTCATTTCACGGCTTTCCACTGGTAATGTCTGTGATTACAAACGGCAGGAAATGTAGGAAGAATCTATTTACTTTTATTTCAAGTTGTTCTTCCAAGTTTTTAATCATTTCTGGACACTCTAATTGCGTATTTTAAGAGTTTTACCACAACTAGAGAGTTTTCTTACAAATATGTACTAGAACCGTCTGGATTTTAACTGAGTCATACAAAAGTCGCCAGAGTAATGCGGCCTCAATTGTAATCATACGCAGTATAGACCTCACTTACAGGCTTTCTACACGAATTTTGGGCTGTATAAACAAGAATTCTTAATATTTGAAAGCACATTCAGGTGAAAACGCTCTCTAAAGTGCCCGGAGTTGTAAATATTATCATTTTGCTGGTCATTTCACGGCTTTCCACTGGTAATGTCTGTGATTACAAACGGCAGGAAATGTAGGAAGAATCTATTTACTTTTATTTCAAGAAGTTCTTCCAAGTTTTTAATCATTTCTGGACACTCTAATTGCGTATTTTAAGAGTTTTACCACAACTAGAGAGTTTTCTTACAAATACGTACTAGAACCTTGATGATTTTAACTGAGTCATACAAAAGTCGCCAGAGTAATGCGGCCTCAATTGTAAACATACGCAGTATAGACCTCACTTACAGGCTTTCTACACGAATTTTGAGCTGTATAAACAAGAATTCTTAATATTTGAAAGCACACTCAGGTGAAAACTCTCCCTAAGGTGCCCGGAGTTGTAAATATTATCAGTTTGCTGGTCATTTCACGGCTTTCCACTGGTAATGTCTGTGATTACAAACGGCAGGAAATGTAGGAAGAATCTATTTACTTTTCTTTCAAGAAGTTCTTCCAAGTTTTTAATCATTTCTGGACACTCTAATTGCGTATTTTAAGAGTTTTACCACAACTAGAGAGTTTTCTTACAAATACGTACTAGAACCTTGATGATTTTAACTGAGTCATACAAAAGTCGCCAGAGTAATGCGGCCTCAATTGTAAACATACGCAGTATAGACCTCACTTACAGGCTTTCTACACGAATTTTGAGCTGTATAAACAAGAATTCTTAATATTTGAAAGCACATTCAAGTGAAAACGATCCCTAAAGTGCCCGGAGTTGTAAATATTATCAGTTTGCTGGTCATTTCACGGCTTTCCACTGGTAATGTCTGTGATTACAAACGGCAGGAAATGTAGGAAGAATCTATTTACTTTTATTTCAAGTTGTTCTTCCAAGTTTTTAATCATTTCTGGACACTCTAATTGCGTATTTTAAGAGTTTTACCACAACTAGAGAGTTTTCTCACAAATATGTACTAGAACCTTGATGATTTTAACTGAGTCATACAAAAGTCGCCAGAGTAATGCGGCCTCAATTGTAAACATACGCAGTATAGACCTCACTTACAGGCTTTCTACACGAATTTTGAGCTGTATAAACAAGAATTCTTAATATTTGAAAGCACATTCAGGTGAAAACGCTCCCTAAAGTGCCCGGAGTTGTAAATATTATCAGTTTGCTGGTAATTTCACGGCTTTCCACTGGTAATGTCTGTGATTACAAACGGCAGGAAATGTAGGAAGAATCTATTTACTTTTATTTCAAGAAGTTCTTCCAAGTTTGTAATCATTTCTGGACACTCTAATTGCGTATTTTAAGAGTTTTACCACAACTAGAGAGTTTTCTTACAAATATATACTAGAACCTTGATGATTTTAACTGAGTCATACAAAAGTCGCCAGAGTAATGCGGCCTCAATTGTAAACATACGCCGTATAGACCTCACTTACAGGCTTTCTACACGAATTTTGAGCTGTATAAACAAGAATTCTTAATATTTGAAAGCACATTCAGGTGAAAACGCTCCCTAAAGTGCCCGGAGTTGTAAATATTATCAGTTTGCTGGTCATTTCACGGCTTTCCACTGGTAATGTCTGTGATTACAAACGGCAGGAAATGTAGGAAGAATCTATTTACTTTTATTTCAAGAAGTTCTTCCAAGTTTTTAATCATTTCTGGACACTCTAATTGCGTATTTTAAGAGTTTTACCACAACTAGAGCGTTTTCTTACAAATACGTACTAGAACCGTCTGGATTTTAACTGAGTCATACAAAAGTCGCCAGAGTAATGCGGCCTCAATTGTAAACATACGCCGTATAGACCTCACTTACAGGCTTTCTACACGAATTTTGAGCTGTATAAACAAGAATTCTTAATATTTGAAAGCACACTCAGGTGAAAAAGCTCCCTAAGGTGCCCGGAGTTGTAAATATTATCAGTTTGCTGGTCATTTCACGGCTTTCCACTGGTAATGTCTGTGATTACAAACGGCAGGAAATGTAGGAAGAATCTATTTACTTTTCTTTCAAGAAGTTCTTCCAAGTTTTTAATCATTTCTGGACACTCTAATTGCGTATTTTAAGAGTTTTACCACAACTAGAGAGTTTTCTTACAAATACGTACTAGAACCGTCTGGATTTTAACTGAGTCATACAAAAGTCGCCAGAGTAATGCGGCCTCAATTGTAAACATACGCAGTATAGACCTCACTTACAGGCTTTCTACACGAATTTTGAGCTGTATAAACAAGAATTCTTAATATTTGAAAGCACATTCAAGTGAAAACGATCCCTAAAGTGCCCGGAGTTGTAAATATTATCAGTTTGCTGGTCATTTCACGGCTTTCCACTGGTAATGTCTGTGATTACAAACGGCAGGAAATGTAGGAAGAATCTATTTACTTTTATTTCAAGTTGTTCTTCCAAGTTTTTAATCATTTCTGGACACTCTAATTGCGTATTTTAAGAGTTTTACCACAACTAGAGAGTTTTCTTACAAATATGTACTAGAACCTTGATGATTTTAACTGAGTCTTCCAAAGGCGCCAGAGTAATGCGGCCTCAATTGTAAACATACGCAGTATAGACCTCACTTACAGGCTTTCTACACGAATTTTGAGCTGTATAAACAAGAATTCTTAATATTTGAAAGCACACTCAGGTGAAAACGCTCCCTAAGGTGCCCGGAGTTGTAAATATTATCAGTTTGCTGGTCATTTCACGGCTTTCCACTGGTAATGTCTGTGATTACAAACGGCAGGAAATGTAGGAAGAATCTATTTACTTTTATTTCAAGTTGTTCTTCAAGTTTTTAATCATTTCTGGACACTCTAATTGCGTATTTTAAGAGTTTTACCACAACTAGAGAGTTTTCTCACAAATATGTACTAGAACCTTGATGATTTTAACTGAGTCATACAAAAGTCGCCAGAGTAATGCGGCCTCAATTGTAAACATACGCAGTATAGACCTCACTTACAGGCTTTCTACATGAATTTTGAGCTGTATAAACAAGAATTCTTAATATTTGAAAGCACATTCAGGTGAAAACGCTCCCTAAAGTGCCCGGAGTTGTAAATATTATCAGTTTGCTGGTCATTTCACGGCTTTCCACTGGTAATGTCTGTGATTACAAACGGCAGGAAATGTAGGAAGAATCTATTTACTTTTATTTCAAGAAGTTCTTCCAAGTTTGTAATCATTTCTGGACACTCTAATTGCGTATTTTAAGAGTTTTACCACAACTAGAGAGTTTTCTTACAAATATATACTAGAACCTTGATGATTTTAACTGAGTCATACAAAAGTCGCCAGAGTAATGCGGCCTCAATTGTAAACATACGCCGTATAGACCTCACTGACAGGCTTTCTACACGAATTTTGAGCTGTATAAACAAGAATTCTTAATATTTGAAAGCACATTCAGGTGAAAACGCTCCCTAAAGTGCCCGGAGTTGTAAATATTATCAGTTTGCTGGTCATTTCACGGCTTTCCACTGGTAATGTCTGTGATTACAAACGGCAGGAAATGTAGGAAGAATCTACTTACTTTTATTTCAAGAAGTTCTTCCAAGATTTTAATCATTTCTGGACACTCTAATTGCGTATTTTAAGAGTTTTACCACAACTAGAGAGTTTTCTTACAAATACGTACTAGAACCGTCTGGATTTTAACTGAGTCATACAAAAGTCGCCAGAGTAATGCGGCCTCAATTGTAAACATACGCAGTATAGACCTCACTTACAGGCTTTCTACACAAATTTTGAGCTGTATAAACAAGAAATCTTAATATTTGAAAGCACATTCATGTGAAAACGATCCCTAAAGTGCCCGGAGTTGTAAATATTATCAGTTTGCTGGTCATTTCACGGCTTTCCACTGGTAATGTCTGTGATTACAAACGGCAGGAAATGTAGGAAGAATCTATTTACTTTTATTTCAAGTTGTTCTTCCAAGTTTTTAATCATTTCTGGACACTCTAATTGCGTATTTTAAGAGTTTTACCACAACTAGAGAGTTTTCTTACAAATATGTACTAGAACCTTGATGATTTTAACTGAGTCATACAAAAGTCGCCAGAGTAATGCGGCCTCAATTGTAAACATACGCAGTATAGACCTCACTTACAGACTTTCTACACGAATTTTGAGCTGTATAAACAAGAATTCTTAATATTTGAAAGCAAACTCAGGTGAAAACGCTCCCTAAGGTGCCCGGAGTTGTAAATATTATCAGTTTGCTGGTCATTTCACGGCTTTCCACTGGTAATTGTGATTACAAACGGCAGGAAATGTAGGAAGAATCTATTTACTTTTATTTCAAGTTGTTCTTCAAGTTTTTAATCATTTCTGGACACTCTAATTGCGTATTTTAAGAGTTTTACCACAACTAGAGAGTTTTCTTACAAATATGTACTAGAACCGTCTGGATTTTAACTGAGTCATACAAAAGTCGCCAGAGTAATGCGGCCTCAATTGTAATCATACACAGTATAGACCTCACTTACAGGCTTTCTACACGAATTTTGGGCTGTATAAACAAGAATTCTTAATATTTGAAAGCACATTCAGGTGAAAACGCTCTCTAAAGTGCCCGGAGTTGTAAATATTATCATTTTGCTGGTCATTTCACGGCTTTCCACTGGTAATGTCTGTGATTACAAACGGCAGGAAATGTAGGAAGAATCTATTTACTTTTATTTCAAGAAGTTCTTCCAAGTTTTTAATCATTTCTGGACACTCTAATTGTGTATTTTAAGAGTTTTACCACAACTAGAGAGTTTTCTCACAAATATGTACTAGAACCTTGATGATTTTAACTGAGTCATACAAAAGTCGCCAGAGTAATGCGGCCTCAATTGTAATCATACACAGTATAGACCTCACTTACAGGCTTTCTACACGAATTTTGGGCTGTATAAACAAGAATTCTTAATATTTGAAAGCACATTCAGGTGAAAACGCTCTCTAAAGTGCCCGGAGTTGTAAATATTATCATTTTGCTGGTCATTTCACGGCTTTCCACTGGTAATGTCTGTGATTACAAACGGCAGGAAATGTAGGAAGAATCTATTTACTTTTATTTCAAGAAGTTCTTCCAAGTTTGTAATCATTTCTGGACACTCTAATTGCGTATTTTAAGAGTTTTACCACAACTAGAGAGTTTTCTTACAAATATGTACTAGAGCCTTGATGATTTTAACTGAGTCATACAAAAGTCGCCAGAGTAATGCGGCCTCAATTGTAAACATACGCAGTATAGACCTCACTTACAGGCTTTCTCCATGAATTTTGAGCTGTATAAACAAGAATTCTTAATATTTGAAAGCACATTCAGGTGAAAACGCTCCCTAAAGTGCCCGGAGTTGTAAATATTATCAGTTTGCTGGTCATTTCACGGCTTTCCACTGGTAATGTCTGTGATTACAAACGGCAGGAAATGTAGGAAGAATCTATTTACTTTTATTTCAAGAAGTTCTTCCAAGTTTGTAATCATTTCTGGACACTCTAATTGCGTATTTTAAGAGTTTTACCACAACTAGAGAGTTTTCTTACAAATATGTACTAGAACCTTGATGATTTTAACTGAGTCATACAAAAGTCGCCAGAGTAATGCGGCCTCAATTGTAAACATACGCCGTATAGACCTCACTTACAGGCTTTCTACATGAATTTTGAGCTGTATAAACAAGAATTCTTAATATTTGAAAGCACATTCAGGTGAAAACGCTCCCTAAAGTGCCTGGAGTTGTAAATATTATCAGTTTGCTGGTCATTTCACGGCTTTCCACTGGTAATGTCTGTGATTACAAACGGCAGGAAATGTAGGAAGAATCTATTTACTTTTATTTCAAGTTGTTCTTCCAAGTTTTTAATCATTTCTGGACACTCTAATTGCGTATTTTAAGAGTTTTACCACAACTAGAGAGTTTTCTTACAAATATGTACTAGAACCGTCTGGATTTTAACTGAGTCATACAAAAGTCGCCAGAGTAATGCGGCCTCAATTGTAATCATACGCAGTATAGACCTCACTTACAGGCTTTCTACACGAATTTTGGGCTGTATAAACAAGAATTCTTAATATTTGAAAGCACATTCAGGTGAAAACGCTCTCTAAAGTGCCCGGAGTTGTAAATATTATCATTTTGCTGGTCATTTCACGGCTTTCCACTGGTAATGTCTGTGATTACAAACGGCAGGAAATGTAGGAAGAATCTATTTACTTTTATTTCAAGAAGTTCTTCCAAGTTTTTAATCATTTCTGGACACTCTAATTGCGTATTTTAAGAGTTTTACCACAACTAGAGAGTTTTCTTACAAATACGTACTAGAACCTTGATGATTTTAACTGAGTCATACAAAAGTCGCCAGAGTAATGCGGCCTCAATTGTAAACATACGCAGTATAGACCTCACTTACAGGCTTTCTACACGAATTTTGAGCTGTATAAACAAGAATTCTTAATATTTGAAAGCACACTCAGGTGAAAACGCTCCCTAAGGTGCCCGGAGTTGTAAATATTATCAGTTTGCTGGTCATTTCACGGCTTTCCACTGGTAATGTCTGTGATTACAAACGGCAGGAAATGTAGGAAGAATCTATTTACTTTTCTTTCAAGAAGTTCTTCCAAGTTTTTAATCATTTCTGGACACTCTAATTGCGTATTTTAAGAGTTTTACCACAACTAGAGAGTTTTCTTACAAATACGTACTAGAACCTTGATGATTTTAACTGAGTCATACAAAAGTCGCCAGAGTAATGCGGCCTCAATTGTAAACATACGCAGTATAGACCTCACTTACAGGCTTTCTACACGAATTTTGAGCTGTATAAACAAGAATTCTTAATATTTGAAAGCACATTCAAGTGAAAACGATCCCTAAAGTGCCCGGAGTTGTAAATATTATCAGTTTGCTGGTCATTTCACGGCTTTCCACTGGTAATGTCTGTGATTACAAACGGCAGGAAATGTAGGAAGAATCTATTTACTTTTATTTCAAGTTGTTCTTCCAAGTTTTTAATCATTTCTGGACACTCTAATTGCGTATTTTAAGAGTTTTACCACAACTAGAGAGTTTTCTTACAAATATGTACTAGAACCTTGATGATTTTAACTGAGTCTTCCAAAGGCGCCAGAGTAATGCGGCCTCAATTGTAAACATACGCAGTATAGACCTCACTTACAGGCTTTCTACACGAATTTTGAGCTGTATAAACAAGAATTCTTAATATTTGAAAGCACACTCAGGTGAAAACGCTCCCTAAGGTGCCCGGAGTTGTAAATATTATCAGTTTGCTGGTCATTTCACGGCTTTCCACTGGTAATGTCTGTGATTACAAACGGCAGGAAATGTAGGAAGAATCTATTTACTTTTATTTCAAGTTGTTCTTCAAGTTTTTAATCATTTCTGGACACTCTAATTCTGTATTTTAAGAGTTTTACCACAACTAGAGAGTTTTCTCACAAATATGTACTAGAACCTTGATGATTTTAACTGAGTCATACAAAAGTCGCCAGAGTAATGCGGCCTCAATTGTAATCATACACAGTATAGACCTCACTTACAGGCTTTCTACACGAATTTTGGGCTGTATAAACAAGAATTCTTAATATTTGAAAGCACATTCAGGTGAAAACGCTCTCTAAAGTGCCCGGAGTTGTAAATATTATCATTTTGCTGGTCATTTCACGGCTTTCCACTGGTAATGTCTGTGATTACAAACGGCAGGAAATGTAGGAAGAATCTATTTACTTTTATTTCAAGAAGTTCTTCCAAGTTTTTAATCATTTCTGGACACTCTAATTGCGTATTTTAAGAGTTTTACCACAACTAGAGAGTTTTCTTACAAATATGTACTAGAGCCTTGATGATTTTAACTGAGTCATACAAAAGTCGCCAGAGTAATGCGGCCTCAATTGTAAACATACGCAGTATAGACCTCACTTACAGGCTTTCTCCATGAATTTTGAGCTGTATAAACAAGAATTCTTAATATTTGAAAGCACATTCAGGTGAAAACGCTCCCTAAAGTGCCCGGAGTTGTAAATATTATCAGTTTGCTGGTCATTTCACGGCTTTCCACTGGTAATGTCTGTGATTACAAACGGCAGGAAATGTAGGAAGAATCTATTTACTTTTATTTCAAGAAGTTCTTCCAAGTTTGTAATCATTTCTGGACACTCTAATTGCGTATTTTAAGAGTTTTACCACAACTAGAGAGTTTTCTTACAAATATGTACTAGAACCTTGATGATTTTAACTGAGTCATACAAAAGTCGCCAGAGTAATGCGGCCTCAATTGTAAACATACGCCGTATAGACCTCACTTACAGGCTTTCTACATGAATTTTGAGCTGTATAAACAAGAATTCTTAATATTTGAAAGCACATTCAGGTGAAAACGCTCCCTAAAGTGCCTGGAGTTGTAAATATTATCAGTTTGCTGGTCATTTCACGGCTTTCCACTGGTAATGTCTGTGATTACAAACGGCAGGAAATGTAGGAAGAATCTATTTACTTTTATTTCAAGTTGTTCTTCCAAGTTTTTAATCATTTCTGGACACTCTAATTGCGTATTTTAAGAGTTTTACCACAACTAGAGAGTTTTCTTACAAATATGTACTAGAACCGTCTGGATTTTAACTGAGTCATACAAAAGTCGCCAGAGTAATGCGGCCTCAATTGTAATCATACGCAGTATAGACCTCACTTACAGGCTTTCTACACGAATTTTGGGCTGTATAAACAAGAATTCTTAATATTTGAAAGCACATTCAGGTGAAAACGCTCTCTAAAGTGCCCGGAGTTGTAAATATTATCATTTTGCTGGTCATTTCACGGCTTTCCACTGGTAATGTCTGTGATTACAAACGGCAGGAAATGTAGGAAGAATCTATTTACTTTTATTTCAAGAAGTTCTTCCAAGTTTTTAATCATTTCTGGACACTCTAATTGCGTATTTTAAGAGTTTTACCACAACTAGAGAGTTTTCTTACAAATACGTACTAGAACCTTGATGATTTTAACTGAGTCATACAAAAGTCGCCAGAGTAATGCGGCCTCAATTGTAAACATACGCAGTATAGACCTCACTTACAGGCTTTCTACACGAATTTTGAGCTGTATAAACAAGAATTCTTAATATTTGAAAGCACACTCAGGTGAAAACGCTCCCTAAGGTGCCCGGAGTTGTAAATATTATCAGTTTGCTGGTCATTTCACGGCTTTCCACTGGTAATGTCTGTGATTACAAACGGCAGGAAATGTAGGAAGAATCTATTTACTTTTCTTTCAAGAAGTTCTTCCAAGTTTTTAATCATTTCTGGACACTCTAATTGCGTATTTTAAGAGTTTTACCACAACTAGAGAGTTTTCTTACAAATACGTACTAGAACCTTGATGATTTTAACTGAGTCATACAAAAGTCGCCAGAGTAATGCGGCCTCAATTGTAAACATACGCAGTATAGACCTCACTTACAGGCTTTCTACACGAATTTTGAGCTGTATAAACAAGAATTCTTAATATTTGAAAGCACATTCAAGTGAAAACGATCCCTAAAGTGCCCGGAGTTGTAAATATTATCAGTTTGCTGGTCATTTCACGGCTTTCCACTGGTAATGTCTGTGATTACAAACGGCAGGAAATGTAGGAAGAATCTATTTACTTTTATTTCAAGTTGTTCTTCCAAGTTTTTAATCATTTCTGGACACTCTAATTGCGTATTTTAAGAGTTTTACCACAACTAGAGAGTTTTCTTACAAATATGTACTAGAACCTTGATGATTTTAACTGAGTCTTCCAAAGGCGCCAGAGTAATGCGGCCTCAATTGTAAACATACGCAGTATAGACCTCACTTACAGGCTTTCTACACGAATTTTGAGCTGTATAAACAAGAATTCTTAATATTTGAAAGCACACTCAGGTGAAAACGCTCCCTAAGGTGCCCGGAGTTGTAAATATTATCAGTTTGCTGGTCATTTCACGGCTTTCCACTGGTAATGTCTGTGATTACAAACGGCAGGAAATGTAGGAAGAATCTATTTACTTTTATTTCAAGTTGTTCTTCAAGTTTTTAATCATTTCTGGACACTCTAATTGCGTATTTTAAGAGTTTTACCACAACTAGAGAGTTTTCTCACAAATATGTACTAGAACCTTGATGATTTTAACTGAGTCATACAAAAGTCGCCAGAGTAATGCGGCCTCAATTGTAAACATACGCAGTATAGACCTCACTTACAGGCTTTCTACACGAATTTTGAGCTGTATAAACAAGAATTCTTAATATTTGAAAGCACATTCAGGTGAAAACGCTCCCTAAAGTGCCCGGAGTTGTAAATATTATCAGTTTGCTGGTCATTTCACGGCTTTCCACTGGTAATGTCTGTGATTACAAACGGCAGGAAATGTAGGAAGAATCTATTTACTTTTATTTCAAGAAGTTCTTCCAAGTTTGTAATCATTTCTGGACACTCTAATTGCGTATTTTAAGAGTTTTACCACAACTAGAGAGTTTTCTTACAAATATATACTAGAACCTTGATGATTTTAACTGAGTCATACAAAAGTCGCCAGAGTAATGCGGCCTCAATTGTAAACATACGCTGTATAGACCTCACTGACAGGCTTTCTACACGAATTTTGAGCTGTATAAACAAGAATTCTTAATATTTGAAAGCACATTCAGGTGAAAACGCTCCCTAAAGTGCCCGGAGTTGTAAATATTATCAGTTTGCTGGTCATTTCACGGCTTTCCACTGGTAATGTCTGTGATTACAAACGGCAGGAAATGTAGGAAGAATCTATTTACTTTTATTTCAAGAAGTTCTTCCAAGTTTTTAATCATTTCTGGACACTCTAATTGCGTATTTTAAGAGTTTTACCACAACTAGAGAGTTTTCTTACAAATACGTACTAGAACCGTCTGGATTTTAACTGAGTCATACAAAAGTCGCCAGAGTAATGCGGCCTCAATTGTAAACATACGCAGTATAGACCTCACTTACAGGCTTTCTACACAAATTTTGAGCTGTATAAACAAGAAATCTTAATATTTGAAAGCACATTCATGTGAAAACGATCCCTAAAGTGCCCGGAGTTGTAAATATTATCAGTTTGCTGGTCATTTCACGGCTTTCCACTGGTAATGTCTGTGATTACAAACGGCAGGAAATGTAGGAAGAATCTATTTACTTTTATTTCAAGAAGTTCTTCCAAGTTTTTAATCATTTCTGGACACTCTAATTGTGTATTTTAAGAGTTTTACCACAACTAGAGAGTTTTCTCACAAATATGTACTAGAACCTTGATGATTTTAACTGAGTCATACAAAAGTCGCCAGAGTAATGCGGCCTCAATTGTAATCATACACAGTATAGACCTCACTTACAGGCTTTCTACACGAATTTTGGGCTGTATAAACAAGAATTCTTAATATTTGAAAGCACATTCAGGTGAAAACGCTCTCTAAAGTGCCCGGAGTTGTAAATATTATCATTTTGCTGGTCATTTCACGGCTTTCCACTGGTAATGTCTGTGATTACAAACGGCAGGAAATGTAGGAAGAATCTATTTACTTTTATTTCAAGAAGTTCTTCCAAGTTTTTAATCATTTCTGGACACTCTAATTGCGTATTTTAAGAGTTTTACCACAACTAGAGAGTTTTCTTACAAATATGTACTAGAGCCTTGATGATTTTAACTGAGTCATACAAAAGTCGCCAGAGTAATGCGGCCTCAATTGTAAACATACGCAGTATAGACCTCACTTACAGGCTTTCTCCATGAATTTTGAGCTGTATAAACAAGAATTCTTAATATTTGAAAGCACATTCAGGTGAAAACGCTCCCTAAAGTGCCTGGAGTTGTAAATATTATCAGTTTGCTGGTCATTTCACGGCTTTCCACTGGTAATGTCTGTGATTACAAACGGCAGGAAATGTAGGAAGAATCTATTTACTTTTATTTCAAGTTGTTCTAAAAAGTTTTTAATCATTTCTGGACACTCTAATTGCGTATTTTAAGAGTTTTACCACAACTAGAGAGTTTTCTTACAAATATGTACTAGAACCGTCTGGATTTTAACTGAGTCATACAAAAGTCGCCAGAGTAATGCGGCCTCAATTGTAATCATACGCAGTATAGACCTCACTTACAGGCTTTCTACACGAATTTTGGGCTGTATAAACAAGAATTCTTAATATTTGAAAGCACATTCAGGTGAAAACGCTCTCTAAAGTGCCCGGAGTTGTAAATATTATCATTTTGCTGGTCATTTCACGGCTTTCCACTGGTAATGTCTGTGATTACAAACGGCAGGAAATGTAGGAAGAATCTATTTACTTTTATTTCAAGAAGTTCTTCCAAGTTTTTAATCATTTCTGGACACTCTAATTGTGTATTTTAAGAGTTTTACCACAACTAGAGAGTTTTCTCACAAATATGTACTAGAACCTTGATGATTTTAACTGAGTCATACAAAAGTCGCCAGAGTAATGCGGCCTCAATTGTAATCATACACAGTATAGACCTCACTTACAGGCTTTCTACACGAATTTTGGGCTGTATAAACAAGAATTCTTAATATTTGAAAGCATATTCAGGTGAAAACGCTCTCTAAAGTGCCCGGAGTTGTAAATATTATCATTTTGCTGGTCATTTCACGGCTTTCCACTGGTAATGTCTGTGATTACAAACGGCAGGAAATGTAGGAAGAATCTATTTACTTTTATTTCAAGAAGTTCTTCCAAGTTTTTAATCATTTCTGGACACTCTAATTGCGTATTTTAAGAGTTTTACCACAACTAGAGAGTTTTCTTACAAATATGTACTAGAGCCTTGATGATTTTAACTGAGTCATACAAAAGTCGCCAGAGTAATGCGGCCTCAATTGTAAACATACGCAGTATAGACCTCACTTACAGGCTTTCTCCATGAATTTTGAGCTGTATAAACAAGAATTCTTAATATTTGAAAGCACATTCAGGTGAAAACGCTCCCTAAAGTGCCTGGAGTTGTAAATATTATCAGTTTGCTGGTCATTTCACGGCTTTCCACTGGTAATGTCTGTGATTACAAACGGCAGGAAATGTAGGAAGAATCTATTTACTTTTATTTCAAGTTGTTCTTCCAAGTTTTTAATCATTTCTGGACACTCTAATTGCGTATTTTAAGAGTTTTACCACAACTAGAGAGTTTTCTTACAAATATGTACTAGAACCGTCTGGATTTTAACTGAGTCATACAAAAGTCGCCAGAGTAATGCGGCCTCAATTGTAATCATACGCAGTATAGACCTCACTTACAGGCTTTCTACACGAATTTTGGGCTGTATAAACAAGAATTCTTAATATTTGAAAGCACATTCAGGTGAAAACGCTCTCTAAAGTGCCCGGAGTTGTAAATATTATCATTTTGCTGGTCATTTCACGGCTTTCCACTGGTAATGTCTGTGATTACAAACGGCAGGAAATGTAGGAAGAATCTATTTACTTTTATTTCAAGAAGTTCTTCCAAGTTTTTAATCATTTCTGGACACTCTAATTGCGTATTTTAAGAGTTTTACCACAACTAGAGAGTTTTCTTACAAATACGTACTAGAACCTTGATGATTTTAACTGAGTCATACAAAAGTCGCCAGAGTAATGCGGCCTCAATTGTAAACATACGCAGTATAGACCTCACTTACAGGCTTTCTACACGAATTTTGAGCTGTATAAACAAGAATTCTTAATATTTGAAAGCACACTCAGGTGAAAACGCTCCCTAAGGTGCCCGGAGTTGTAAATATTATCAGTTTGCTGGTCATTTCACGGCTTTCCACTGGTAATGTCTGTGATTACAAACGGCAGGAAATGTAGGAAGAATCTATTTACTTTTCTTTCAAGAAGTTCTTCCAAGTTTTTAATCATTTCTGGACACTCTAATTGCGTATTTTAAGAGTTTTACCACAACTAGAGAGTTTTCTTACAAATACGTACTAGAACCTTGATGATTTTAACTGAGTCATACAAAAGTCGCCAGAGTAATGCGGCCTCAATTGTAAACATACGCAGTATAGACCTCACTTACAGGCTTTCTACACGAATTTTGAGCTGTATAAACAAGAATTCTTAATATTTGAAAGCACATTCAAGTGAAAACGATCCCTAAAGTGCCCGGAGTTGTAAATATTATCAGTTTGCTGGTCATTTCACGGCTTTCCACTGGTAATGTCTGTGATTACAAACGGCAGGAAATGTAGGAAGAATCTATTTACTTTTATTCCAAGTTGTTCTTCCAAGTTTTTAATCATTTCTGGACACTCTAATTGCGTATTTTAAGAGTTTTACCACAACTAGAGAGTTTTCTTACAAATATGTACTAGAACCTTGATGATTTTAACTGAGTCTTCCAAAGGCGCCAGAGTAATGCGGCCTCAATTGTAAACATACGCAGTATAGACCTCACTTACAGGCTTTCTACACGAATTTTGAGCTGTATAAACAAGAATTCTTAATATTTGAAAGCAAACTCAGGTGAAAACGCTCCCTAAGGTGCCCGGAGGTGTAAATATTATCAGTTTGCTGGTCATTTCACGGCTTTCCACTGGTAATGTCTGTGATTACAAACGGCAGGAAATGTAGGAAGAATCTATTTACTTTTATTTCAAGTTGTTCTTCAAGTTTTTAATCATTTCTGGACACTCTAATTGCGTATTTTAAGAGTTTTACCACAACTAGAGAGTTTTCTTACAAATATGTACTAGAACCGTCTGGATTTTAACTGAGTCATACAAAAGTCGCCAGAGTAATGCGGCCTCAATTGTAATCATACACAGTATAGACCTCACTTACAGGCTTTCTACACGAATTTTGGGCTGTATAAACAAGAATTCTTAATATTTGAAAGCACATTCAGGTGAAAACGCTCTCTAAAGTGCCCGGAGTTGTAAATATTATCATTTTGCTGGTCATTTCACGGCTTTCCACTGGTAATGTCTGTGATTACAAACGGCAGGAAATGTAGGAAGAATCTATTTACTTTTATTTCAAGAAGTTCTTCCAAGTTTTTAATCATTTCTGGACACTCTAATTGTGTATTTTAAGAGTTTTACCACAACTAGAGAGTTTTCTCACAAATATGTACTAGAACCTTGATGATTTTAACTGAGTCATACAAAAGTCGCCAGAGTAATGCGGCCTCAATTGTAAACATACGCAGTATAGACCTCACTTACAGGCTTTCTACATGAATTTTGAGCTGTATAAACAAGAATTCTTAATATTTGAAAGCACATTCAGGTGAAAACGCTCCCTAAAGTGCCCGGAGTTGTAAATATTATCAGTTTGCTGGTCATTTCACGGCTTTCCACTGGTAATGTCTGTGATTACAAACGGCAGGAAATGTAGGAAGAATCTATTTACTTTTATTTCAAGAAGTTCTTCCAAGTTTGTAATCATTTCTGGACACTCTAATTGCGTATTTTAAGAGTTTTACCACAACTAGAGAGTTTTCTTACAAATATGTACTAGAACCGTCTGGATTTTAACTGAGTCATACAAAAGTCGCCAGAGTAATGCGGCCTCAATTGTAATCATACACAGTATAGACCTCACTTACAGGCTTTCTACACGAATTTTGGGCTGTATAAACAAGAATTCTTAATATTTGAAAGCACATTCAGGTGAAAACGCTCTCTAAAGTGCCCGGAGTTGTAAATATTATCATTTTGCTGGTCATTTCACGGCTTTCCACTGGTAATGTCTGTGATTACAAACGGCAGGAAATGTAGGAAGAATCTATTTACTTTTATTTCAAGAAGTTCTTCCAAGTTTGTAATCATTTCTGGACACTCTAATTGCGTATTTTAAGAGTTTTACCACAACTAGAGAGTTTTCTTACAAATATGTACTAGAGCCTTGATGATTTTAACTGAGTCATACAAAAGTCGCCAGAGTAATGCGGCCTCAATTGTAAACATACGCAGTATAGACCTCACTTACAGGCTTTCTCCATGAATTTTGAGCTGTATAAACAAGAATTCTTAATATTTGAAAGCACATTCAGGTGAAAACGCTCCCTAAAGTGCCCGGAGTTGTAAATATTATCAGTTTGCTGGTCATTTCACGGCTTTCCACTGGTAATGTCTGTGATTACAAACGGCAGGAAATGTAGGAAGAATCTATTTACTTTTATTTCAAGAAGTTCTTCCAAGTTTGTAATCATTTCTGGACACTCTAATTGCGTATTTTAAGAGTTTTACCACAACTAGAGAGTTTTCTTACAAATATGTACTAGAACCTTGATGATTTTAACTGAGTCATACAAAAGTCGCCAGAGTAATGCGGCCTCAATTGTAAACATACGCCGTATAGACCTCACTTACAGGCTTTCTACATGAATTTTGAGCTGTATAAACAAGAATTCTTAATATTTGAAAGCACATTCAGGTGAAAACGCTCCCTAAAGTGCCTGGAGTTGTAAATATTATCAGTTTGCTGGTCATTTCACGGCTTTCCACTGGTAATGTCTGTGATTACAAACGGCAGGAAATGTAGGAAGAATCTATTTACTTTTATTTCAAGTTGTTCTTCCAAGTTTTTAATCATTTCTGGACACTCTAATTGCGTATTTTAAGAGTTTTACCACAACTAGAGAGTTTTCTTACAAATATGTACTAGAACCGTCTGGATTTTAACTGAGTCATACAAAAGTCGCCAGAGTAATGCGGCCTCAATTGTAATCATACGCAGTATAGACCTCACTTACAGGCTTTCTACACGAATTTTGGGCTGTATAAACAAGAATTCTTAATATTTGAAAGCACATTCAGGTGAAAACGCTCTCTAAAGTGCCCGGAGTTGTAAATATTATCATTTTGCTGGTCATTTCACGGCTTTCCACTGGTAATGTCTGTGATTACAAACGGCAGGAAATGTAGGAAGAATCTATTTACTTTTATTTCAAGAAGTTCTTCCAAGTTTTTAATCATTTCTGGACACTCTAATTGCGTATTTTAAGAGTTTTACCACAACTAGAGAGTTTTCTTACAAATACGTACTAGAACCTTGATGATTTTAACTGAGTCATACAAAAGTCGCCAGAGTAATGCGGCCTCAATTGTAAACATACGCAGTATAGACCTCACTTACAGGCTTTCTACACGAATTTTGAGCTGTATAAACAAGAATTCTTAATATTTGAAAGCACATTCAAGTGAAAACGATCCCTAAAGTGCCCGGAGTTGTAAATATTATCAGTTTGCTGGTCATTTCACGGCTTTCCACTGGTAATGTCTGTGATTACAAACGGCAGGAAATGTAGGAAGAATCTATTTACTTTTATTTCAAGTTGTTCTTCAAGTTTTTAATCATTTCTGGACACTCTAATTGCGTATTTTAAGAGTTTTACCACAACTAGAGAGTTTTCTCACAAATATGTACTAGAACCTTGATGATTTTAACTGAGTCATACAAAAGTCGCCAGAGTAATGCGGCCTCAATTGTAAACATACGCAGTATAGACCTCACTTACAGGCTTTCTACACGAATTTTGAGCTGTATAAACAAGAATTCTTAATATTTGAAAGCACATTCAGGTGAAAACGCTCCCTAAAGTGCCCGGAGTTGTAAATATTATCAGTTTGCTGGTCATTTCACGGCTTTCCACTGGTAATGTCTGTGATTACAAACGGCAGGAAATGTAGGAAGAATCTATTTACTTTTATTTCAAGAAGTTCTTCCAAGTTTGTAATCATTTCTGGACACTCTAATTGCGTATTTTAAGAGTTTTACCACAACTAGAGAGTTTTCTTACAAATATATACTAGAACCTTGATGATTTTAACTGAGTCATACAAAAGTCGCCAGAGTAATGCGGCCTCAATTGTAAACATACGCCGTATAGACCTCACTTACAGGCTTTCTACACGAATTTTGAGCTGTATAAACAAGAATTCTTAATATTTGAAAGCACATTCAGGTGAAAACGCTCCCTAAAGTGCCCGGAGTTGTAAATATTATCAGTTTGCTGGTCATTTCACGGCTTTCCACTGGTAATGTCTGTGATTACAAACGGCAGGAAATGTAGGAAGAATCTATTTACTTTTATTTCAAGAAGTTCTTCCAAGTTTGTAATCATTTCTGGACACTCTAATTGCGTATTTTAAGAGTTTTACCACAACTAGAGAGTTTTCTTACAAATACGTACTAGAACCGTCTGGATTTTAACTGAGTCATACAAAAGTCGCCAGAGTAATGCGGCCTCAATTGTAAACATACGCAGTATAGACCTCACTTACAGGCTTTCTACACGAATTTTGAGCTGTATAAACAAGAATTCTTAATATTTGAAAGCACACTCAGGTGAAAAAGCTCCCTAAGGTGCCCGGAGTTGTAAATATTATCAGTTTGCTGGTCATTTCACGGCTTTCCACTGGTAATGTCTGTGATTACAAACGGCAGGAAATGTAGGAAGAATCTATTTACTTTTCTTTCAAGAAGTTCTTCCAAGTTTTTAATCATTTCTGGACACTCTAATTGCGTATTTTAAGAGTTTTACCACAACTAGAGAGTTTTCTTACAAATACGTACTAGAACCGTCTGGATTTTAACTGAGTCATACAAAAGTCGCCAGAGTAATGCGGCCTCAATTGTAAACATACGCAGTATAGACCTCACTTACAGGCTTTCTACACGAATTTTGAGCTGTATAAACAAGAATTCTTAATATTTGAAAGCACATTCAAGTGAAAACGATCCCTAAAGTGCCCGGAGTTGTAAATATTATCAGTTTGCTGGTCATTTCACGGCTTTCCACTGGTAATGTCTGTGATTACAAACGGCAGGAAATGTAGGAAGAATCTATTTACTTTTATTTCAAGTTGTTCTTCCAAGTTTTTAATCATTTCTGGACACTCTAATTGCGTATTTTAAGAGTTTTACCACAACTAGAGAGTTTTCTTACAAAATGTACTAGAACCTTGATGATTTTAACTGAGTCTTCCAAAGGCGCCAGAGTAATGCGGCCTCAATTGTAAACATACGCAGTATAGACCTCACTTACAGGCTTTCTACACGAATTTTGAGCTGTATAAACAAGAATTCTTAATATTTGAAAGCACACTCAGGTGAAAACGCTCCCTAAGGTGCCCGGAGTTGTAAATATTATCAGTTTGCTGGTCATTTCACGGCTTTCCACTGGTAATGTCTGTGATTACAAACGGCAGGAAATGTAGGAAGAATCTATTTACTTTTATTTCAAGTTGTTCTTCAAGTTTTTAATCATTTCTGGACACTCTAATTGCGTATTTTAAGAGTTTTACCACAACTAGAGAGTTTTCTCACAAATATGTACTAGAACCTTGATGATTTTAACTGAGTCATACAAAAGTCGCCAGAGTAATGCGGCCTCAATTGTAAACATACGCAGTATAGACCTCACTTACAGGCTTTCTACATGAATTTTGAGCTGTATAAACAAGAATTCTTAATATTTGAAAGCACATTCAGGTGAAAACGCTCCCTAAAGTGCCCGGAGTTGTAAATATTATCAGTTTGCTGGTCATTTCACGGCTTTCCACTGGTAATGTCTGTGATTACAAACGGCAGGAAATGTAGGAAGAATCTATTTACTTTTATTTCAAGTTGTTCTTCCAAGTTTTTAATCATTTCTGGACACTCTAATTGCGTATTTTAAGAGTTTTACCACAACTAGAGAGTTTTCTTACAAATACGTACTAGAACCGTCTGGATTTTAACTGAGTCATACAAAAGTCGCCAGAGTAATGCGGCCTCAATTGTAAACATACGCAGTATAGACCTCACTTACAGGCTTTCTACACAAATTTTGAGCTGTATAAACAAGAAATCTTAATATTTGAAAGCACATTCAGGTGAAAACGCTCCCTAGGGTTCCCGGAGTTGTAAATATTATCAGTTTGCTGGTCATTTCACGGCTTTCCACTGGTAATGTCTGTGATTACAAACGGCAGGAAATGTAGGAAGAATCTATTTACTTTTATTTCAAGAAGTTCTTCCAAGTTTGTAATCATTTCTGGACACTCTAATTGCGTATTTTAAGAGTTTTACCACAACTAGAGAGTTTTCTTACAAATATGTACTAGAACCGTCTGGATTTTAACTGAGTCATACAAAAGTCGCCAGAGTAATGCGGCCTCAATTGTAATCATACACAGTATAGACCTCACTTACAGGCTTTCTACACGAATTTTGAGCTGTATAAACAAGAATTCTTAATATTTGAAAGCACATTCAGGTGAAAACGCTCCCTAAAGTGCCCGGAGTTGTAAATATTATCAGTTTGCTGGTCATTTCACGGCTTTCCACAGGTAATGTCTGTGATTACAAACGGCAGGAAATGTAGGAAGAATCTATTTACTTTTATTTCAAGAAGTTCTTCCAAGTTTTTAATCATTTCTGGACACTCTAATTGCGTATTTTAAGAGTTTTACCACAACTAGAGAGTTTTCTTACAAATACGTACTAGAACCTTGATGATTTTAACTGAGTCATACAAAAGTCGCCAGAGTAATGCGGCCTCAATTGTAAACATACGCAGTATAGACCTCACTTACAGGCTTTCTACACGAATTTTGAGCTGTATAAACAAGAATTCTTAATATTTGAAAGCACACTCAGGTGAAAACGCTCCCTAAGGTGCCCGGAGTTGTAAATATTATCAGTTTGCTGGTCATTTCACGGCTTTCCACTGGTAATGTCTGTGATTACAAACGGCAGGAAATGTAGGAAGAATCTATTTACTTTTCTTTCAAGAAGTTCTTCCAAGTTTTTAATCATTTCTGGACACTCTAATTGCGTATTTTAAGAGTTTTACCACAACTAGAGAGTTTTCTTACAAATACGTACTAGAACCTTGATGATTTTAACTGAGTCATACAAAAGTCGCCAGAGTAATGCGGCCTCAATTGTAAACATACGCAGTATAGACCTCACTTACAGGCTTTCTACACGAATTTTGAGCTGTATAAACAAGAATTCTTAATATTTGAAAGCACATTCAAGTGAAAACGATCCCTAAAGTGCCCGGAGTTGTAAATATTATCAGTTTGCTGGTCATTTCACGGCTTTCCACTGGTAATGTCTGTGATTACAAACGGCAGGAAATGTAGGAAGAATCTATTTACTTTTATTTCAAGTTGTTCTTCCAAGTTTTTAATCATTTCTGGACACTCTAATTGCGTATTTTAAGAGTTTTACCACAACTAGAGAGTTTTCTTACAAATATGTACTAGAACCTTGATGATTTTAACTGAGTCTTCCAAAGGCGCCAGAGTAATGCGGCCTCAATTGTAAACATACGCAGTATAGACCTCACTTACAGGCTTTCTACACGAATTTTGAGCTGTATAAACAAGAATTCTTAATATTTGAAAGCAAACTCAGGTGAAAACGCTCCCTAAGGTGCCCGGAGGTGTAAATATTATCAGTTTGCTGGTCATTTCACGGCTTTCCACTGGTAATGTCTGTGATTACAAACGGCAGGAAATGTAGGAAGAATCTATTTACTTTTATTTCAAGTTGTTCTTCAAGTTTTTAATCATTTCTGGACACTCTAATTGCGTATTTTAAGAGTTTTACCACAACTAGAGAGTTTTCTTACAAATATGTACTAGAACCGTCTGGATTTTAACTGAGTCATACAAAAGTCGCCAGAGTAATGCGGCCTCAATTGTAATCATACACAGTATAGACCTCACTTACAGGCTTTCTACACGAATTTTGGGCTGTATAAACAAGAATTCTTAATATTTGAAAGTACATTCAGGTGAAAACGCTCTCTAAAGTGCCCGGAGTTGTAAATATTATCATTTTGCTGGTCATTTCACGGCTTTCCACTGGTAATGTCTGTGATTACAAACGGCAGGAAATGTAGGAAGAATCTATTTACTTTTATTTCAAGAAGTTCTTCCAAGTTTTTAATCATTTCTGGACACTCTAATTGTGTATTTTAAGAGTTTTACCACAACTAGAGAGTTTTCTCACAAATATGTACTAGAACCTTGATGATTTTAACTGAGTCATACAAAAGTCGCCAGAGTAATGCGGCCTCAATTGTAAACATACGCAGTATAGACCTCACTTACAGGCTTTCTACATGAATTTTGAGCTGTATAAACAAGAATTCTTAATATTTGAAAGCACATTCAGGTGAAAACGCTCCCTAAAGTGCCCGGAGTTGTAAATATTATCAGTTTGCTGGTCATTTCACGGCTTTCCACTGGTAATGTCTGTGATTACAAACGGCAGGAAATGTAGGAAGAATCTATTTACTTTTATTTCAAGAAGTTCTTCCAAGTTTGTAATCATTTCTGGACACTCTAATTGCGTATTTTAAGAGTTTTACCACAACTAGAGAGTTTTCTTACAAATATGTACTAGAACCGTCTGGATTTTAACTGAGTCATACAAAAGTCGCCAGAGTAATGCGGCCTCAATTGTAATCATACACAGTATAGACCTCACTTACAGGCTTTCTACACGAATTTTGGGCTGTATAAACAAGAATTCTTAATATTTGAAAGCACATTCAGGTGAAAACGCTCTCTAAAGTGCCCGGAGTTGTAAATATTATCATTTTGCTGGTCATTTCACGGCTTTCCACTGGTAATGTCTGTGATTACAAACGGCAGGAAATGTAGGAAGAATCTATTTACTTTTATTTCAAGAAGTTCTTCCAAGTTTGTAATCATTTCTGGACACTCTAATTGCGTATTTTAAGAGTTTTACCACAACTAGAGAGTTTTCTTACAAATATGTACTAGAGCCTTGATGATTTTAACTGAGTCATACAAAAGTCGCCAGAGTAATGCGGCCTCAATTGTAAACATACGCAGTATAGACCTCACTTACAGGCTTTCTCCATGAATTTTGAGCTGTATAAACAAGAATTCTTAATATTTGAAAGCACATTCAGGTGAAAACGCTCCCTAAAGTGCCCGGAGTTGTAAATATTATCAGTTTGCTGGTCATTTCACGGCTTTCCACTGGTAATGTCTGTGATTACAAACGGCAGGAAATGTAGGAAGAATCTATTTACTTTTATTTCAAGAAGTTCTTCCAAGTTTGTAATCATTTCTGGACACTCTAATTGCGTATTTTAAGAGTTTTACCACAACTAGAGAGTTTTCTTACAAATATGTACTAGAACCTTGATGATTTTAACTGAGTCATACAAAAGTCGCCAGAGTAATGCGGCCTCAATTGTAAACATACGCCGTATAGACCTCACTTACAGGCTTTCTACATGAATTTTGAGCTGTATAAACAAGAATTCTTAATATTTGAAAGCACATTCAGGTGAAAACGCTCCCTAAAGTGCCTGGAGTTGTAAATATTATCAGTTTGCTGGTCATTTCACGGCTTTCCACTGGTAATGTCTGTGATTACAAACGGCAGGAAATGTAGGAAGAATCTATTTACTTTTATTTCAAGTTGTTCTTCCAAGTTTTTAATCATTTCTGGACACTCTAATTGCGTATTTTAAGAGTTTTACCACAACTAGAGAGTTTTCTTACAAATATGTACTAGAACCGTCTGGATTTTAACTGAGTCATACAAAAGTCGCCAGAGTAATGCGGCCTCAATTGTAATCATACGCAGTATAGACCTCACTTACAGGCTTTCTACACGAATTTTGGGCTGTATAAACAAGAATTCTTAATATTTGAAAGCACATTCAGGTGAAAACGCTCTCTAAAGTGCCCGGAGTTGTAAATATTATCATTTTGCTGGTCATTTCACGGCTTTCCACTGGTAATGTCTGTGATTACAAACGGCAGGAAATGTAGGAAGAATCTATTTACTTTTATTTCAAGAAGTTCTTCCAAGTTTTTAATCATTTCTGGACACTCTAATTGCGTATTTTAAGAGTTTTACCACAACTAGAGAGTTTTCTTACAAATACGTACTAGAACCTTGATGATTTTAACTGAGTCTTCCAAAGGCGCCAGAGTAATGCGGCCTCAATTGTAAACATACGCAGTATAGACCTCACTTACAGGCTTTCTACACGAATTTTGAGCTGTATAAACAAGAATTCTTAATATTTGAAAGCACACTCAGGTGAAAACGCTCCCTAAGGTGCCCGGAGTTGTAAATATTATCAGTTTGCTGGTCATTTCACGGCTTTCCACTGGTAATGTCTGTGATTACAAACGGCAGGAAATGTAGGAAGAATCTATTTACTTTTATTTCAAGTTGTTCTTCAAGTTTTTAATCATTTCTGGACACTCTAATTGCGTATTTTAAGAGTTTTACCACAACTAGAGAGTTTTCTCACAAATATGTACTAGAACCTTGATGATTTTAACTGAGTCATACAAAAGTCGCCAGAGTAATGCGGCCTCAATTGTAAACATACGCAGTATAGACCTCACTTACAGGCTTTCTACACGAATTTTGAGCTGTATAAACAAGAATTCTTAATATTTGAAAGCACATTCAGGTGAAAACGCTCCCTAAAGTGCCCGGAGTTGTAAATATTATCAGTTTGCTGGTCATTTCACGGCTTTCCACTGGTAATGTCTGTGATTACAAACGGCAGGAAATGTAGGAAGAATCTATTTACTTTTATTTCAAGAAGTTCTTCCAAGTTTGTAATCATTTCTGGACACTCTAATTGCGTATTTTAAGAGTTTTACCACAACTAGAGAGTTTTCTTACAAATATATACTAGAACCTTGATGATTTTAACTGAGTCATACAAAAGTCGCCAGAGTAATGCGGCCTCAATTGTAAACATACGCCGTATAGACCTCACTTACAGGCTTTCTACACGAATTTTGAGCTGTATAAACAAGAATTCTTAATATTTGAAAGCACATTCAGGTGAAAACGCTCCCTAAAGTGCCCGGAGTTGTAAATATTATCAGTTTGCTGGTCATTTCACGGCTTTCCACTGGTAATGTCTGTGATTACAAACGGCAGGAAATGTAGGAAGAATCTATTTACTTTTATTTCAAGAAGTTCTTCCAAGTTTGTAATCATTTCTGGACACTCTAATTGCGTATTTTAAGAGTTTTACCACAACTAGAGAGTTTTCTTACAAATACGTACTAGAACCGTCTGGATTTTAACTGAGTCATACAAAAGTCGCCAGAGTAATGCGGCCTCAATTGTAAACATACGCAGTATAGACCTCACTTACAGGCTTTCTACACGAATTTTGAGCTGTATAAACAAGAATTCTTAATATTTGAAAGCACACTCAGGTGAAAAAGCTCCCTAAGGTGCCCGGAGTTGTAAATATTATCAGTTTGCTGGTCATTTCACGGCTTTCCACTGGTAATGTCTGTGATTACAAACGGCAGGAAATGTAGGAAGAATCTATTTACTTTTCTTTCAAGAAGTTCTTCCAAGTTTTTAATCATTTCTGGACACTCTAATTGCGTATTTTAAGAGTTTTACCACAACTAGAGAGTTTTCTTACAAATACGTACTAGAACCGTCTGGATTTTAACTGAGTCATACAAAAGTCGCCAGAGTAATGCGGCCTCAATTGTAAACATACGCAGTATAGACCTCACTTACAGGCTTTCTACACGAATTTTGAGCTGTATAAACAAGAATTCTTAATATTTGAAAGCACATTCAAGTGAAAACGATCCCTAAAGTGCCCGGAGTTGTAAATATTATCAGTTTGCTGGTCATTTCACGGCTTTCCACTGGTAATGTCTGTGATTACAAACGGCAGGAAATGTAGGAAGAATCTATTTACTTTTATTTCAAGTTGTTCTTCCAAGTTTTTAATCATTTCTGGACACTCTAATTGCGTATTTTAAGAGTTTTACCACAACTAGAGAGTTTTCTTACAAAATGTACTAGAACCTTGATGATTTTAACTGAGTCTTCCAAAGGCGCCAGAGTAATGCGGCCTCAATTGTAAACATACGCAGTATAGACCTCACTTACAGGCTTTCTACACGAATTTTGAGCTGTATAAACAAGAATTCTTAATATTTGAAAGCACACTCAGGTGAAAACGCTCCCTAAGGTGCCCGGAGTTGTAAATATTATCAGTTTGCTGGTCATTTCACGGCTTTCCACTGGTAATGTCTGTGATTACAAACGGCAGGAAATGTAGGAAGAATCTATTTACTTTTATTTCAAGTTGTTCTTCAAGTTTTTAATCATTTCTGGACACTCTAATTGCGTATTTTAAGAGTTTTACCACAACTAGAGAGTTTTCTCACAAATATGTACTAGAACCTTGATGATTTTAACTGAGTCATACAAAAGTCGCCAGAGTAATGCGGCCTCAATTGTAAACATACGCAGTATAGACCTCACTTACAGGCTTTCTACATGAATTTTGAGCTGTATAAACAAGAATTCTTAATATTTGAAAGCACATTCAGGTGAAAACGCTCCCTAAAGTGCCCGGAGTTGTAAATATTATCAGTTTGCTGGTCATTTCACGGCTTTCCACTGGTAATGTCTGTGATTACAAACGGCAGGAAATGTAGGAAGAATCTATTTACTTTTATTTCAAGAAGTTCTTCCAAGTTTGTAATCATTTCTGGACTCTCTAATTGCGTATTTTAAGAGTTTTACCACAACTAGAGAGTTTTCTTACAAATATATACTAGAACCTTGATGATTTTAACTGAGTCATACAAAAGTCGCCAGAGTAATGCGGCCTCAATTGTAAACATACGCCGTATAGACCTCACTGACAGGCTTTCTACACGAATTTTGAGCTGTATAAACAAGAATTCTTAATATTTGAAAGCACATTCAGGTGAAAACGCTCCCTAAAGTGCCCGGAGTTGTAAATATTATCAGTTTGCTGGTCATTTCACGGCTTTCCACTGGTAATGTCTGTGATTACAAACGGCAGGAAATGTAGGAAGAATCTATTTACTTTTATTTCAAGAAGTTCTTCCAAGTTTTTAATCATTTCTGGACACTCTAATTGCGTATTTTAAGAGTTTTACCACAACTAGAGAGTTTTCTTACAAATACGTACTAGAACCGTCTGGATTTTAACTGAGTCATACAAAAGTCGCCAGAGTAATGCGGCCTCAATTGTAAACATACGCAGTATAGACCTCACTTACAGGCTTTCTACACAAATTTTGAGCTGTATAAACAAGAAATCTTAATATTTGAAAGCACATTCATGTCAAAACGATCCCTAAAGTGCCCGGAGTTGTAAATATTATCAGTTTGCTGGTCATTTCACGGCTTTCCACTGGTAATGTCTGTGATTACAAACGGCAGGAAATGTAGGAAGAATCTATTTACTTTTATTTCAAGTTGTTCTTCCAAGTTTTTAATCATTTCTGGAAACTCTAATTGCGTATTTTAAGAGTTTTACCACAACTAGAGAGTTTTCTTACAAATATGTACTAGAACCGTCTGGATTTTAACTGAGTCATACAAAAGTCGCCAGAGTAATGCGGCCTCAATTGTAATCATACACAGTATAGACCTCACTTACAGGCTTTCTACACGAATTTTGGGCTGTATAAACAAGAATTCTTAATATTTGAAAGCACACTCAGGTGAAAACGCTCCCTAGGGTTCCCGGAGTTGTAAATATTATCAGTTTGCTGGTCATTTCACGGCTTTCCACTGGTAATGTCTGTGATTACAAACGGCAGGAAATGTAGGAAGAATCTATTTACTTTTATTTCAAGAAGTTCTTCCAAGTTTGTAATCATTTCTGGACACTCTAATTGCGTATTTTAAGAGTTTTACCACAACTAGAGAGTTTTCTTACAAATATGTACTAGAACCGTCTGGATTTTAACTGAGTCATACAAAAGTCGCCAGAGTAATGCGGCCTCAATTGTAATCATACACAGTATAGACCTCACTTACAGGCTTTCTACACGAATTTTGAGCTGTATAAACAAGAATTCTTAATATTTGAAAGCACATTCAGGTGAAAACGCTCTCTAAAGTGCCCGGAGTTGTAAATATTATCAGTTTGCTGGTCATTTCACGGCTTTCCACTGGTAATGTCTGTGATTACAAACGGCAGGAAATGTAGGAAGAATCTATTTACTTTTATTTCAAGAAGTTCTTCCAAGTTTGTAATCATTTCTGGACACTCTAATTGCGTATTTTAAGAGTTTTACCACAACTAGAGAGTTTTCTTACAAATACGTACTAGAACCGTCTGGATTTTAACTGAGTCATACAAAAGTCGCCAGAGTAATGCGGCCTCAATTGTAAACATACGCAGTATAGACCTCACTTACAGGCTTTCTACACGAATTTTGAGCTGTATAAACAAGAATTCTTAATATTTGAAAGCACACTCAGGTGAAAAAGCTCCCTAAGGTGCCCGGAGTTGTAAATATTATCAGTTTGCTGGTCATTTCACGGCTTTCCACTGGTAATGTCTGTGATTACAAACGGCAGGAAATGTAGGAAGAATCTATTTACTTTTCTTTCAAGAAGTTCTTCCAAGTTTTTAATCATTTCTGGACACTCTAATTGCGTATTTTAAGAGTTTTACCACAACTAGAGAGTTTTCTTACAAATACGTACTAGAACCGTCTGGATTTTAACTGAGTCATACAAAAGTCGCCAGAGTAATGCGGCCTCAATTGTAAACATACGCAGTATAGACCTCACTTACAGGCTTTCTACACGAATTTTGAGCTGTATAAACAAGAATTCTTAATATTTGAAAGCACATTCAAGTGAAAACGATCCCTAAAGTGCCCGGAGTTGTAAATATTATCAGTTTGCTGGTCATTTCACGGCTTTCCACTGGTAATGTCTGTGATTACAAACGGCAGGAAATGTAGGAAGAATCTATTTACTTTTATTTCAAGTTGTTCTTCCAAGTTTTTAATCATTTCTGGACACTCTAATTGCGTATTTTAAGAGTTTTACCACAACTAGAGAGTTTTCTTACAAAATGTACTAGAACCTTGATGATTTTAACTGAGTCTTCCAAAGGCGCCAGAGTAATGCGGCCTCAATTGTAAACATACGCAGTATAGACCTCACTTACAGGCTTTCTACATGAATTTTGAGCTGTATAAACAAGAATTCTTAATATTTGAAAGCACATTCAGGTGAAAACGCTCCCTAAAGTGCCCGGAGTTGTAAATATTATCAGTTTGCTGGTCATTTCACGGCTTTCCACTGGTAATGTCTGTGATTACAAACGGCAGGAAATGTAGGAAGAATCTATTTACTTTTATTTCAAGAAGTTCTTCCAAGTTTGTAATCATTTCTGGACACTCTAATTGCGTATTTTAAGAGTTTTACCACAACTAGAGAGTTTTCTTACAAATATATACTAGAACCTTGATGATTTTAACTGAGTCATACAAAAGTCGCCAGAGTAATGCGGCCTCAATTGTAAACATACGCCGTATAGACCTCACTGACAGGCTTTCTACACGAATTTTGAGCTGTATAAACAAGAATTCTTAATATTTGAAAGCACATTCAGGTGAAAACGCTCCCTAAAGTGCCCGGAGTTGTAAATATTATCAGTTTGCTGGTCATTTCACGGCTTTCCACTGGTAATGTCTGTGATTACAAACGGCAGGAAATGTAGGAAGAATCTATTTACTTTTATTTCAAGAAGTTCTTCCAAGTTTTTAATCATTTCTGGACACTCTAATTGCGTATTTTAAGAGTTTTACCACAACTAGAGAGTTTTCTTACAAATACGTACTAGAACCGTCTGGATTTTAACTGAGTCATACAAAAGTCGCCAGAGTAATGCGGCCTCAATTGTAAACATACGCAGTATAGACCTCACTTACAGGCTTTCTACACAAATTTTGAGCTGTATAAACAAGAAATCTTAATATTTGAAAGCACATTCATGTCAAAACGATCCCTAAAGTGCCCGGAGTTGTAAATATTATCAGTTTGCTGGTCATTTCACGGCTTTCCACTGGTAATGTCTGTGATTACAAACGGCAGGAAATGTAGGAAGAATCTATTTACTTTTATTTCAAGTTGTTCTTCCAAGTTTTTAATCATTTCTGGAAACTCTAATTGCGTATTTTAAGAGTTTTACCACAACTAGAGAGTTTTCTTACAAATATGTACTAGAACCGTCTGGATTTTAACTGAGTCATACAAAAGTCGCCAGAGTAATGCGGCCTCAATTGTAATCATACACAGTATAGACCTCACTTACAGGCTTTCTACACGAATTTTGGGCTGTATAAACAAGAATTCTTAATATTTGAAAGCACACTCAGGTGAAAACGCTCCCTAGGGTTCCCGGAGTTGTAAATATTATCAGTTTGCTGGTCATTTCACGGCTTTCCACTGGTAATGTCTGTGATTACAAACGGCAGGAAATGTAGGAAGAATCTATTTACTTTTATTTCAAGAAGTTCTTCCAAGTTTGTAATCATTTCTGGACACTCTAATTGCGTATTTTAAGAGTTTTACCACAACTAGAGAGTTTTCTTACAAATATGTACTAGAACCGTCTGGATTTTAACTGAGTCATACAAAAGTCGCCAGAGTAATGCGGCCTCAATTGTAATCATACACAGTATAGACCTCACTTACAGGCTTTCTACACGAATTTTGAGCTGTATAAACAAGAATTCTTAATATTTGAAAGCACATTCAGGTGAAAACGCTCTCTAAAGTGCCCGGAGTTGTAAATATTATCATTTTGCTGGTCATTTCACGGCTTTCCACTGGTAATGTCTGTGATTACAAACGGCAGGAAATGTAGGAAGAATCTATTTACTTTTATTTCAAGAAGTTCTTCCAAGTTTTTAATCATTTCTGGACACTCTAATTGCGTATTTTAAGAGTTTTACCACAACTAGAGAGTTTTCTTACAAATATGTACTAGAGCCTTGATGATTTTAACTGAGTCATACAAAAGTCGCCAGAGTAATGCGGCCTCAATTGTAATCATACACAGTATAGACCTCACTTACAGGCTTTCTACACGAATTTTGGGCTGTATAAACAAGAATTCTTAATATTTGAAAGCACACTCAGGTGAAAACGCTCCCTAGGGTTCCCGGAGTTGTAAATATTATCAGTTTGCTGGTCATTTCACGGCTTTCCACTGGTAATGTCTGTGATTACAAACGGCAGGAAATGTAGGAAGAATCTATTTACTTTTATTTCAAGAAGTTCTTCCAAGTTTGTAATCATTTCTGGACACTCTAATTGCGTATTTTAAGAGTTTTACCACAACTAGAGAGTTTTCTTACAAATATGTACTAGAACCGTCTGGATTTTAACTGAGTCATACAAAAGTCGCCAGAGTAATGCGGCCTCAATTGTAATCATACACAGTATAGACCTCACTTACAGGCTTTCTACACGAATTTTGAGCTGTATAAACAAGAATTCTTAATATTTGAAAGCACATTCAGGTGAAAACGCTCTCTAAAGTGCCCGGAGTTGTAAATATTATCATTTTGCTGGTCATTTCACGGCTTTCCACTGGTAATGTCTGTGATTACAAACGGCAGGAAATGTAGGAAGAATCTATTTACTTTTATTTCAAGAAGTTCTTCCAAGTTTTTAATCATTTCTGGACACTCTAATTGCGTATTTTAAGAGTTTTACCACAACTAGAGAGTTTTCTTACAAATATGTACTAGAGCCTTGATGATTTTAACTGAGTCATACAAAAGTCGCCAGAGTAATGCGGCCTCAATTGTAAACATACGCAGTATAGACCTCACTTACAGGCTTTCTCCATGAATTTTGAGCTGTATAAACAAGAATTCTTAATATTTGAAAGCACATTCAGGTGAAAACGCTCCCTAAAGTGCCCGGAGTTGTAAATATTATCAGTTTGCTGGTCATTTCACGGCTTTCCACTGGTAATGTCTGTGATTACAAACGGCAGGAAATGTAGGAAGAATCTATTTACTTTTATTTCAAGAAGTTCTTCCAAGTTTGTAATCATTTCTGGACACTCTAATTGCGTATTTTAAGAGTTTTACCACAACTAGAGAGTTTTCTTACAAATATGTACTAGAACCTTGATGATTTTAACTGAGTCATACAAAAGTCGCCAGAGTAATGCGGCCTCAATTGTAAACATACGCCGTATAGACCTCACTTACAGGCTTTCTACATGAATTTTGAGCTGTATAAACAAGAATTCTTAATATTTGAAAGCACATTCAGGTGAAAACGCTCCCTAAAGTGCCCGGAGTTGTAAATATTATCAGTTTGCTGGTCATTTCACGGCTTTCCACTGGTAATGTCTGTGATTACAAACGGCAGGAAATGTAGGAAGAATCTATTTACTTTTATTTCAAGTTGTTCTTCCAAGTTTTTAATCATTTCTGGACACTCTAATTGCGTATTTTAAGAGTTTTACCACAACTAGAGAGTTTTCTTACAAATATGTACTAGAACCGTCTGGATTTTAACTGAGTCATACAAAAGTCGCCAGAGTAATGCGGCCTCAATTGTAATCATACGCAGTATAGACCTCACTTACAGGCTTTCTACACGAATTTTGGGCTGTATAAACAAGAATTCTTAATATTTGAAAGCACATTCAGGTGAAAACGCTCTCTAAAGTGCCCGGAGTTGTAAATATTATCATTTTGCTGGTCATTTCACGGCTTTCCACTGGTAATGTCTGTGATTACAAACGGCAGGAAATGTAGGAAGAATCTATTTACTTTTATTTCAAGAAGTTCTTCCAAGTTTTTAATCATTTCTGGACACTCTAATTGCGTATTTTAAGAGTTTTACCACAACTAGAGAGTTTTCTTACAAATACGTACTAGAACCTTGATGATTTTAACTGAGTCATACAAAAGTCGCCAGAGTAATGCGGCCTCAATTGTAAACATACGCAGTATAGACCTCACTTACAGGCTTTCTACACGAATTTTGAGCTGTATAAACAAGAATTCTTAATATTTGAAAGCACACTCAGGTGAAAACGCTCCCTAAGGTGCCCGGAGTTGTAAATATTATCAGTTTGCTGGTCATTTCACGGCTTTCCACTGGTAATGTCTGTGATTACAAACGGCAGGAAATGTAGGAAGAATCTATTTACTTTTCTTTCAAGAAGTTCTTCCAAGTTTTTAATCATTTCTGGACACTCTAATTGCGTATTTTAAGAGTTTTACCACAACTAGAGAGTTTTCTTACAAATACGTACTAGAACCTTGATGATTTTAACTGAGTCATACAAAAGTCGCCAGAGTAATGCGGCCTCAATTGTAAACATACGCAGTATAGACCTCACTTACAGGCTTTCTACACGAATTTTGAGCTGTATAAACAAGAATTCTTAATATTTGAAAGCACATTCAAGTGAAAACGATCCCTAAAGTGCCCTGAGTTGTAAATATTATCAGTTTGCTGGTCATTTCACGGCTTTCCACTGGTAATGTCTGTGATTACAAACGGCAGGAAATGTAGGAAGAATCTATTTACTTTTATTTCTAGTTGTTCTTCCAAGTTTTTAATCATTTCTGGACACTCTAATTGCGTATTTTAAGAGTTTTACCACAACTAGAGAGTTTTCTTACAAATATGTACTAGAACCTTGATGATTTTAACTGAGTCTTCCAAAGGCGCCAGAGTAATGCGGCCTCAATTGTAAACATACGCAGTATAGACCTCACTTACAGGCTTTCTACACGAATTTTGAGCTGTATAAACAAGAATTCTTAATATTTGAAAGCACACTCAGGTGAAAACGCTCCCTAAGGTGCCCGGAGTTGTAAATATTATCAGTTTGCTGGTCATTTCACGGCTTTCCACTGGTAATGTCTGTGATTACAAACGGCAGGAAATGTAGGAAGAATCTATTTACTTTTATTTCAAGTTGTTCTTCAAGTTTTTAATCATTTCTGGACACTCTAATTGCGTATTTTAAGAGTTTTACCACAACTAGAGAGTTTTCTCACAAATATGTACTAGAACCTTGATGATTTTAACTGAGTCATACAAAAGTCGCCAGAGTAATGCGGCCTCAATTGTAAACATACGCAGTATAGACCTCACTTACAGGCTTTCTACACGAATTTTGAGCTGTATAAACAAGAATTCTTAATATTTGAAAGCACATTCAGGTGAAAACGCTCCCTAAAGTGCCCGGAGTTGTAAATATTATCAGTTTGCTGGTCATTTCACGGCTTTCCACTGGTAATGTCTGTGATTACAAACGGCAGGAAATGTAGGAAGAATCTATTTACTTTTATTTCAAGAAGTTCTTCCAAGTTTTTAATCATTTCTGGACACTCTAATTGCGTATTTTAAGAGTTTTACCACAACTAGAGAGTTTTCTTACAAATATATACTAGAACCTTGATGATTTTAACTGAGTCATACAAAAGTCGCCAGAGTAATGCGGCCTCAATTGTAAACATACGCCGTATAGACCTCACTTACAGGCTTTCTACACGAATTTTGAGCTGTATAAACAAGAATTCTTAATATTTGAAAGCACATTCAGGTGAAAACGCTCCCTAAAGTGCCCGGAGTTGTAAATATTATCAGTTTGCTGGTCATTTCACGGCTTTCCACTGGTAATGTCTGTGATTACAAACGGCAGGAAATGTAGGAAGAATCTATTTACTTTTATTTCAAGAAGTTCTTCCAAGTTTGTAATCATTTCTGGACACTCTAATTGCGTATTTTAAGAGTTTTACCACAACTAGAGAGTTTTCTTACAAATACGTACTAGAACCGTCTGGATTTTAACTGAGTCATACAAAAGTCGCCAGAGTAATGCGGCCTCAATTGTAAACATACGCAGTATAGACCTCACTTACAGGCTTTCTACACGAATTTTGAGCTGTATAAACAAGAATTCTTAATATTTGAAAGCACACTCAGGTGAAAAAGCTCCCTAAGGTGCCCGGAGTTGTAAATATTATCAGTTTGCTGGTCATTTCACGGCTTTCCACTGGTAATGTCTGTGATTACAAACGGCAGGAAATGTAGGAAGAATCTATTTACTTTTCTTTCAAGAAGTTCTTCCAAGTTTTTAATCATTTCTGGACACTCTAATTGCGTATTTTAAGAGTTTTACCACAACTAGAGAGTTTTCTCACAAATATGTACTAGAACCTTGATGATTTTAACTGAGTCATACAAAAGTCGCCAGAGTAATGCGGCCTCAATTGTAAACATACGCCGTATAGACCTCACTGACAGGCTTTCTACACGAATTTTGAGCTGTATAAACAAGAATTCTTAATATTTGAAAGCACATTCAGGTGAAAACGCTCCCTAAAGTGCCCGGAGTTGTAAATATTATCAGTTTGCTGGTCATTTCACGGCTTTCCACTGGTAATGTCTGTGATTACAAACGGCAGGAAATGTAGGAAGAATCTATTTACTTTTATTTCAAGAAGTTCTTCCAAGTTTTTAATCATTTCTGGACACTCTAATTGCGTATTTTAAGAGTTTTACCACAACTAGAGAGTTTTCTTACAAATACGTACTAGAACCGTCTGGATTTTAACTGAGTCATACAAAAGTCGCCAGAGTAATGCGGCCTCAATTGTAAACATACGCAGTATAGACCTCACTTACAGGCTTTCTACACAAATTTTGAGCTGTATAAACAAGAAATCTTAATATTTGAAAGCACATTCATGTGAAAACGATCCCTAAAGTGCCCGGAGTTTTAAATATTATCAGTTTGCTGGTCATTTCACGGCTTTCCACTGGTAATGTCTGTGATTACAAACGGCAGGAAATGTAGGAAGAATCTATTTACTTTTATTTCAAGTTGTTCTTCCAAGTTTTTAATCATTTCTGGAAACTCTAATTGCGTATTTTAAGAGTTTTACCACAACTAGAGAGTTTTCTTACAAATATGTACTAGAACCTTGATGATTTTAACTGAGTCATACAAAAGTCGCCAGAGTAATGCGGCCTCAATTGTAAACATACGCAGTATAGACCTCACTTACAGGCTTTCTACACGAATTTTGAGCTGTATAAACAAGAATTCTTAATATTTGAAAGCAAACTCAGGTGAAAACGCTCCCTAGGGTTCCCGGAGTTGTAAATATTATCAGTTTGCTGGTCATTTCACGGCTTTCCACTGGTAATGTCTGTGATTACAAACGGCAGGAAATGTAGGAAGAATCTATTTACTTTTATTTCAAGAAGTTCTTCCAAGTTTGTAATCATTTCTGGACACTCTAATTGCGTATTTTAAGAGTTTTACCACAACTAGAGAGTTTTCTTACAAATATGTACTAGAACCGTCTGGATTTTAACTGAGTCATACAAAAGTCGCCAGAGTAATGCGGCCTCAATTGTAATCATACACAGTATAGACCTCACTTACAGGCTTTCTACACGAATTTTGAGCTGTATAAACAAGAATTCTTAATATTTGAAAGCACATTCAGGTGAAAACGCTCTCTAAAGTGCCCGGAGTTGTAAATATTATCATTTTGCTGGTCATTTCACGGCTTTCCACTGGTAATGTCTGTGATTACAAACGGCAGGAAATGTAGGAAGAATCTATTTACTTTTATTTCAAGAAGTTCTTCCAAGTTTGTAATCATTTCTGGACACTCTAATTGCGTATTTTAAGAGTTTTACCACAACTAGAGAGTTTTCTTACAAATATGTACTAGAACCTTGATGATTTTAACTGAGTCATACAAAAGTCGCCAGAGTAATGCGGCCTCAATTGTAAACATACGCCGTATAGACCTCACTTACAGGCTTTCTACATGAATTTTGAGCTGTATAAACAAGAATTCTTAATATTTGAAAGCACATTCAGGTGAAAACGCTCCCTAAAGTGCCTGGAGTTGTAAATATTATCAGTTTGCTGGTCATTTCACGGCTTTCCACTGGTAATGTCTGTGATTACAAACGGCAGGAAATGTAGGAAGAATCTATTTACTTTTATTTCAAGTTGTTCTTCCAAGTTTTTAATCATTTCTGGACACTCTAATTGCGTATTTTAAGAGTTTTACCACAACTAGAGAGTTTTCTTACAAATATGTACTAGAACCGTCTGGATTTTAACTGAGTCATACAAAAGTCGCCAGAGTAATGCGGCCTCAATTGTAATCATACGCAGTATAGACCTCACTTACAGGCTTTCTACACGAATTTTGGGCTGTATAAACAAGAATTCTTAATATTTGAAAGCACATTCAGGTGAAAACGCTCTCTAAAGTGCCCGGAGTTGTAAATATTATCATTTTGCTGGTCATTTCACGGCTTTCCACTGGTAATGTCTGTGATTACAAACGGCAGGAAATGTAGGAAGAATCTATTTACTTTTATTTCAAGAAGTTCTTCCAAGTTTTTAATCATTTCTGGACACTCTAATTGCGTATTTTAAGAGTTTTACCACAACTAGAGAGTTTTCTTACAAATACGTACTAGAACCTTGATGATTTTAACTGAGTCATACAAAAGTCGCCAGAGTAATGCGGCCTCAATTGTAAACATACGCAGTATAGACCTCACTTACAGGCTTTCTACACGAATTTTGAGCTGTATAAACAAGAATTCTTAATATTTGAAAGCACACTCAGGTGAAAACGCTCCCTAAGGTGCCCGGAGTTGTAAATATTATCAGTTTGCTGGTCATTTCACGGCTTTCCACTGGTAATGTCTGTGATTACAAACGGCAGGAAATGTAGGAAGAATCTATTTACTTTTCTTTCAAGAAGTTCTTCCAAGTTTTTAATCATTTCTGGACACTCTAATTGCGTATTTTAAGAGTTTTACCACAACTAGAGAGTTTTCTTACAAATACGTACTAGAACCTTGATGATTTTAACTGAGTCATACAAAAGTCGCCAGAGTAATGCGGCCTCAATTGTAAACATACGCAGTATAGACCTCACTTACAGGCTTTCTACACGAATTTTGAGCTGTATAAACAAGAATTCTTAATATTTGAAAGCACATTCAAGTGAAAACGATCCCTAAAGTGCCCGGAGTTGTAAATATTATCAGTTTGCTGGTCATTTCACGGCTTTCCACTGGTAATGTCTGTGATTACAAACGGCAGGAAATGTAGGAAGAATCTATTTACTTTTATTTCAAGTTGTTCTTCCAAGTTTTTAATCATTTCTGGACACTCTAATTGCGTATTTTAAGAGTTTTACCACAACTAGAGAGTTTTCTTACAAATATGTACTAGAACCTTGATGATTTTAACTGAGTCTTCCAAAGGCGCCAGAGTAATGCGGCCTCAATTGTAAACATACGCAGTATAGACCTCACTTACAGGCTTTCTACACGAATTTTGAGCTGTATAAACAAGAATTCTTAATATTTGAAAGCACACTCAGGTGAAAACGCTCCCTAAGGTGCCCGGAGTTGTAAATATTATCAGTTTGCTGGTCATTTCACGGCTTTCCACTGGTAATGTCTGTGATTACAAACGGCAGGAAATGTAGGAAGAATCTATTTACTTTTATTTCAAGTTGTTCTTCAAGTTTTTAATCATTTCTGGACACTCTAATTGCGTATTTTAAGAGTTTTACCACAACTAGAGAGTTTTCTCACAAATATGTACTAGAACCTTGATGATTTTAACTGAGTCATACAAAAGTCGCCAGAGTAATGCGGCCTCAATTGTAAACATACGCAGTATAGACCTCACTTACAGGCTTTCTACACGAATTTTGAGCTGTATAAACAAGAATTCTTAATATTTGAAAGCACATTCAGGTGAAAACGCTCCCTAAAGTGCCCGGAGTTGTAAATATTATCAGTTTGCTGGTCATTTCACGGCTTTCCACTGGTAATGTCTGTGATTACAAACGGCAGGAAATGTAGGAAGAATCTATTTACTTTTATTTCAAGAAGTTCTTCCAAGTTTGTAATCATTTCTGGACACTCTAATTGCGTATTTTAAGAGTTTTACCACAACTAGAGAGTTTTCTTACAAATATATACTAGAACCTTGATGATTTTAACTGAGTCATACAAAAGTCGCCAGAGTAATGCGGCCTCAATTGTAAACATACGCCGTATAGACCTCACTTACAGGCTTTCTACACGAATTTTGAGCTGTATAAACAAGAATTCTTAATATTTGAAAGCACATTCAGGTGAAAACGCTCCCTAAAGTGCCCGGAGTTGTAAATATTATCAGTTTGCTGGTCATTTCACGGCTTTCCACTGGTAATGTCTGTGATTACAAACGGCAGGAAATGTAGGAAGAATCTATTTACTTTTATTTCAAGAAGTTCTTCCAAGTTTGTAATCATTTCTGGACACTCTAATTGCGTATTTTAAGAGTTTTACCACAACTAGAGAGTTTTCTTACAAATACGTACTAGAACCGTCTGGATTTTAACTGAGTCATACAAAAGTCGCCAGAGTAATGCGGCCTCAATTGTAAACATACGCAGTATAGACCTCACTTACAGGCTTTCTACACGAATTTTGAGCTGTATAAACAAGAATTCTTAATATTTGAAAGCACACTCAGGTGAAAAAGCTCCCTAAGGTGCCCGGAGTTGTAAATATTATCAGTTTGCTGGTCATTTCACGGCTTTCCACTGGTAATGTCTGTGATTACAAACGGCAGGAAATGTAGGAAGAATCTATTTACTTTTCTTTCAAGAAGTTCTTCCAAGTTTTTAATCATTTCTGGACACTCTAATTGCGTATTTTAAGAGTTTTACCACAACTAGAGAGTTTTCTTACAAATACGTACTAGAACCGTCTGGATTTTAACTGAGTCATACAAAAGTCGCCAGAGTAATGCGGCCTCAATTGTAAACATACGCAGTATAGACCTCACTTACAGGCTTTCTACACGAATTTTGAGCTGTATAAACAAGAATTCTTAATATTTGAAAGCACATTCAAGTGAAAACGATCCCTAAAGTGCCCGGAGTTGTAAATATTATCAGTTTGCTGGTCATTTCACGGCTTTCCACTGGTAATGTCTGTGATTACAAACGGCAGGAAATGTAGGAAGAATCTATTTACTTTTATTTCAAGTTGTTCTTCCAAGTTTTTAATCATTTCTGGACACTCTAATTGCGTATTTTAAGAGTTTTACCACAACTAGAGAGTTTTCTTACAAAATGTACTAGAACCTTGATGATTTTAACTGAGTCTTCCAAAGGCGCCAGAGTAATGCGGCCTCAATTGTAAACATACGCAGTATAGACCTCACTTACAGGCTTTCTACACGAATTTTGAGCTGTATAAACAAGAATTCTTAATATTTGAAAGCACACTCAGGTGAAAACGCTCCCTAAGGTGCCCGGAGTTGTAAATATTATCAGTTTGCTGGTCATTTCACGGCTTTCCACTGGTAATGTCTGTGATTACAAACGGCAGGAAATGTAGGAAGAATCTATTTACTTTTATTTCAAGTTGTTCTTCAAGTTTTTAATCATTTCTGGACACTCTAATTGCGTATTTTAAGAGTTTTACCACAACTAGAGAGTTTTCTCACAAATATGTACTAGAACCTTGATGATTTTAACTGAGTCATACAAAAGTCGCCAGAGTAATGCGGCCTCAATTGTAAACATACGCCGTATAGACCTCACTGACAGGCTTTCTACACGAATTTTGAGCTGTATAAACAAGAATTCTTAATATTTGAAAGCACATTCAGGTGAAAACGCTCCCTAAAGTTCCCGGAGTTGTAAATATTATCAGTTTGCTGGTCATTTCACGGCTTTCCACTGGTAATGTCTGTGATTACAAACGGCAGGAAATGTAGGAAGAATCTATTTACTTTTATTTCAAGAAGTTCTTCCAAGTTTTTAATCATTTCTGGACACTCTAATTGCGTATTTTAAGAGTTTTACCACAACTAGTGAGTTTTCTTACAAATACGTACTAGAACCATCTGGATTTTAACTGAGTCATACAAAAGTCGCCAGAGTAATGCGGCCTCAATTGTAAACATACGCAGTATAGACCTCACTTACAGGCTTTCTACACAAATTTTGAGCTGTATAAACAAGAAATCTTAATATTTGAAAGCACATTCATGTGAAAACGATCCCTAAAGTGCCCGGAGTTTTAAATATTATCAGTTTGCTGGTCATTTCACGGCTTTCCACTGGTAATGTCTGTGATTACAAACGGCAGGAAATGTAGGAAGAATCTATTTACTTTTATTTCAAGTTGTTCTTCCAAGTTTTTAATCATTTCTGGAAACTCTAATTGCGTATTTTAAGAGTTTTACCACAACTAGAGAGTTTTCTTACAAATATGTACTAGAACCTTGATGATTTTAACTGAGTCATACAAAAGTCGCCAGAGTAAAGCGGCCTCAATTGTAAACATACGCAGTATAGACCTCACTTACAGGCTTTCTACACGAATTTTGAGCTGTATAAACAAGAATTCTTAATATTTGAAAGCAAACTCAGGTGAAAACGCTCCCTAAGGTGCCCGGAGGTGTAAATATTATCAGTTTGCTGGTCATTTCACGGCTTTCCACTGGTAATGTCTGTGATTACAAACGGCAGGAAATGTAGGAAGAATCTATTTACTTTTATTTCAAGTTGTTCTTCAAGTTTTTAATCATTTCTGGACACTCTAATTGCGTATTTTAAGAGTTTTACCACAACTAGAGAGTTTTCTTACAAATATGTACTAGAACCGTCTGGATTTTAACTGAGTCATACAAAAGTCGCCAGAGTAATGCGGCCTCAATTGTAATCATACACAGTATAGACCTCACTTACAGGCTTTCTACACGAATTTTGGGCTGTATAAACAAGAATTCTTAATATTTGAAAGCACATTCAGGTGAAAACGCTCTCTAAAGTGCCCGGAGTTGTAAATATTATCATTTTGCTGGTCATTTCACGGCTTTCCACTGGTAATGTCTGTGATTACAAACGGCAGGAAATGTAGGAAGAATCTATTTACTTTTATTTCAAGAAGTTCTTCCAAGTTTTTAATCATTTCTGGACACTCTAATTGTGTATTTTAAGAGTTTTACCACAACTAGAGAGTTTTCTCACAAATATGTACTAGAACCTTGATGATTTTAACTGAGTCATACAAAAGTCGCCAGAGTAATGCGGCCTCAATTGTAAACATACGCAGTATAGACCTCACTTACAGGCTTTCTACATGAATTTTGAGCTGTATAAACAAGAATTCTTAATATTTGAAAGCACATTCAGGTGAAAACGCTCCCTAAAGTGCCCGGAGTTGTAAATATTATCAGTTTGCTGGTCATTTCACGGCTTTCCACTGGTAATGTCTGTGATTACAAACGGCAGGAAATGTAGGAAGAATCTATTTACTTTTATTTCAAGAAGTTCTTCCAAGTTTGTAATCATTTCTGGACACTCTAATTGCGTATTTTAAGAGTTTTACCACAACTAGAGAGTTTTCTTACAAATATGTACTAGAACCGTCTGGATTTTAACTGAGTCATACAAAAGTCGCCAGAGTAATGCGGCCTCAATTGTAATCATACACAGTATAGACCTCACTTACAGGCTTTCTACACGAATTTTGGGCTGTATAAACAAGAATTCTTAATATTTGAAAGCACATTCAGGTGAAAACGCTCTCTAAAGTGCCCGGAGTTGTAAATATTATCATTTTGCTGGTCATTTCACGGCTTTCCACTGGTAATGTCTGTGATTACAAACGGCAGGAAATGTAGGAAGAATCTATTTACTTTTATTTCAAGAAGTTCTTCCAAGTTTTTAATCATTTCTGGACACTCTAATTGCGTATTTTAAGAGTTTTACCACAACTAGAGAGTTTTCTTACAAATATGTACTAGAGCCTTGATGATTTTAACTGAGTCATACAAAAGTCGCCAGAGTAATGCGGCCTCAATTGTAAACATACGCAGTATAGACCTCACTTACAGGCTTTCTCCATGAATTTTGAGCTGTATAAACAAGAATTCTTAATATTTGAAAGCACATTCAGGTGAAAACGCTCCCTAAAGTGCCCGGAGTTGTAAATATTATCAGTTTGCTGGTCATTTCACGGCTTTCCACTGGTAATGTCTGTGATTACAAACGGCAGGAAATGTAGGAAGAATCTATTTACTTTTATTTCAAGAAGTTCTTCCAAGTTTGTAATCATTTCTGGACACTCTAATTGCGTATTTTAAGAGTTTTACCACAACTAGAGAGTTTTCTTACAAATATGTACTAGAACCTTGATGATTTTAACTGAGTCATACAAAAGTCGCCAGAGTAATGCGGCCTCAATTGTAAACATACGCCGTATAGACCTCACTTACAGGCTTTCTACATGAATTTTGAGCTGTATAAACAAGAATTCTTAATATTTGAAAGCACATTCAGGTGAAAACGCTCCCTAAAGTGCCTGGAGTTGTAAATATTATCAGTTTGCTGGTCATTTCACGGCTTTCCACTGGTAATGTCTGTGATTACAAACGGCAGGAAATGTAGGAAGAATCTATTTACTTTTATTTCAAGTTGTTCTTCCAAGTTTTTAATCATTTCTGGACACTCTAATTGCGTATTTTAAGAGTTTTACCACAACTAGAGAGTTTTCTTACAAATATGTACTAGAACCGTCTGGATTTTAACTGAGTCATACAAAAGTCGCCAGAGTAATGCGGCCTCAATTGTAATCATACGCAGTATAGACCTCACTTACAGGCTTTCTACACGAATTTTGGGCTGTATAAACAAGAATTCTTAATATTTGAAAGCACATTCAGGTGAAAACGCTCTCTAAAGTGCCCGGAGTTGTAAATATTATCATTTTGCTGGTCATTTCACGGCTTTCCACTGGTAATGTCTGTGATTACAAACGGCAGGAAATGTAGGAAGAATCTATTTACTTTTATTTCAAGAAGTTCTTCCAAGTTTGTAATCATTTCTGGACACTCTAATTGCGTATTTTAAGAGTTTTACCACAACTAGAGAGTTTTCTTACAAATACGTACTAGAACCTTGTTGATTTTAACTGAGTCATACAAAAGTCGCCAGAGTAATGCTGCCTCAATTGTAATCATACGCCGTATAGACCTCACTTACAGGCTTTCTACACGAATTTTGAGCTGTATAAACAAGAATTCTTAATATTTGAAAGCACACTCAGGTGAAAACGCTCCCTAAGGTGCCAGGAGTTGTAAATGTTATCAGTTTGCTGGTCATTTCACGGCTTTCCACTGGTAATGTCTGTGATTACAAACGGCAGGAAATGTAGGAAGAATCTATTTACTTTTATTTCAAGTTGTTCTTCCAAGTTTTTAATCATTTCTGGACACTCTAATTGCGTATTTTAAGAGTTTTACCACAACTAGAGAGTTTTCTTACAAATATGTACTAGAACCGTCTGGATTTTAACTGAGTCATACAAAAGTCGCCAGAGTAATGCGGCCTCAATTGTAATCATACACAGTATAGACCTCACTTACAGGCTTTCTACACGAATTTTGGGCTGTATAAACAAGAATTCTTAATATTTGAAAGCACATTCAGGTGAAAACGCTCTCTAAAGTGCCCGGAGTTGTAAATATTATCATTTTGCTGGTCATTTCACGGCTTTCCACTGGTAATGTCTGTGATTACAAACGGCAGGAAATGTAGGAAGAATCTATTTACTTTTATTTCAAGTTGTTCTTCCAAGTTTTTAATCATTTCTGGACACTCTAATTGCGTATTTTAAGAGTTTTACCACAACTAGAGAGTTTTCTTACAAATATGTACTAGAACCTTGATGATTTTAACTGAGTCATACAAAAGTCGCCAGAGTAATGCGGCCTCAATTGTAAACATACGCAGTATAGACCTCACTTACAGGCTTTCTACACGAATTTTGAGCTGTATAAACAAGAATTCTTAATATTTGAAAGCACATTCAAGTGAAAACGCTCCCTAAAGTGCCCGGAGTTGTAAATATTATCAGTTTGCTGGTCATTTCACGGCTTTCCACTGGTAATGTCTGTGATTACAAACGGCAGGAAATGTAGGAAGAATCTATTTACTTTTATTTCAAGAAGTTCTTCCAAGTTTTTAATCATTTCTGGACACTCTACTTGCGTATTTTAAGAGTTTTACCACAACTAGAGAGTTTTCTTACAAATATGTTCTAGAACCGTGAGGAATTTAACTGAGTCATACAAAAGTGGCCAGAGTAATGCGGCCTCAATTGTAAACATACGCAGTATAGACCTCACTTACAGGCTTTCTACACGAATTTTGAGCTGTATAAACCAGAATTGCTTATATTTGAAAGCACATTCAAGTGAAAACGCTCCCTAAAGTGCCCGGAGTTGTAAATATTATCAGTTTGCTGGTCATTTCACGGCTTTCCACTGGTAATGTCTGTGATTAAAAACGGCAGGAAATGTAGGAAGAATCTATTTACTTTTATTTCAAGTTGTTCTTCCAAGTTTTTAATCATTTCTGGACACTCTAATTGCGTATTTTAAGAGTTTTACCACAACTAGAGAGTTTTCTTACAAATATGTACTAGAACCTTAATGATTTTAACTGAGTCATACAAAAGTCGCCAGAGTAATGCGGCCTCAGTTGTAAACATACGCAGTATAGACCTCACTTACAGGCTTTCTACACGAATTTTGAGCTGTATAAACAAGAATTCTTAATATTTGAAAGCACACTCAGGTGAAAACGCTCCCTAAGGTGCCCGGAGTTGTAAATATTATCAGTTTGCTGGTCATTTCACGGCTTTCCACTGGTAATGTCTGTGATTACAAACGGCAGGAAATGTAGGAAGAATCTATTTACTTTTATTTCAAGTTGTTCTTCCAAGTTTTTAATCATTTCTGGACACTCTAATTGCGTATTTTAAGAGTTTTACCACAACTAGAGAGTTTTCTTACAAATATGTTCTAGAACCGTCTGGATTTTAACTGAGTCATACAAAAGTCGCCAGAGTAATGCGGCCTCAATTGTAAACATACGCCGTATAGACCTCACTTACGGGATTTCTACACGAATTTTCAGCTGTATAAACAAGAATTCTTAATATTTGAAAGCAAATTCAAGTGAAAACGTTCCCTAAAGTGCCCGGAGTTGTAAATATTATCAGTTTGCTGGTCATTTCACGGCTTTCCACTGGTATTGTCTGTGATTACAAACGGCAGGAAATGTAGCAAGAATCTATTTACTTTTATTTCAAGAAGTTCTTCCAAGTTTTTAATCATTTCTGGACAATCTAATTGCGTATTTTAAGAGTTTTACCACAACTAGAGAGTTTTCTTACAAATATGTTCTAGAACCGTCTGGATTTTAACTGAGTCATACAAAAGTCGCCAGAGTAATGCGGCCTCAATTGTAAACATACGCAGTATAGACCGCACTTACAGGCCTTCTACACGAATTTTGAGCTGTATAAACAAGAATTCTTAATATTTGAAAGCACATTCAAGTGAAAACGCTCCCTAAAGTGCCCGGAGTTGTAAATATTATCAGTTTGCTGGTCATTTCACGGCTTTCCACTGGTAATGTCTGTGATTACAAACGGCAGGAAATGTAGGAAGAATCTATTTACTTTTATTTCAAGTTGTTCTTCCAAGTTTTTAATCATTTCTGGACACTCTAATTGCGTATTTTAAGAGTTTTACCACAACTAGAGAGTTTTCTTACAAATATGTACTAGAACCTTGATGATTTTAACTGAGTCATACAAAAGTCGCCAGAGTAATGCGGCCTCAATTGTAAACATACGCAGTATAGACCTCACTTACAGGCTTTCTACACGAATTTTGAGCTGTATAAACAAGAATTCTTAATATTTGAAAGCACATTCAGGTGAAAACGCTCCCTAAAGTGCCCGGAGTTGTAAATATTATCAGTTTGCTGGTCATTTCACGGCTTTCCACTGGTAATGTCTGTGATTACAAACGGCAGGAAATGTAGGAAGAATCTATTTACTTTTATTTCAAGAAGTTCTTCCAAGTTTGTAATCATTTCTGGACACTCTAATTGCGTATTTTAAGAGTTTTACCACAACTAGAGAGTTTTCTTACAAATACGTACTAGAACCTTGATGATTTTAACTGAGTCATACAAAAGTCGCCAGAGTAATGCGGCCTCAATTGTAAACATACGCAGTATAGACCTCACTTACAGGCTTTCTACACGAATTTTGAGCTGTATAAACAAGAATTCTTAATATTTGAAAGCACACTCAGGTGAAAACGCTCCCTAAGGTGCCCGGAGTTGTAAATATTATCAGTTTGCTGGTCATTTCACGGCTTTCCACTGGTAATGTCTGTGATTACAAACGGCAGGAAATGTAGGAAGAATCTATTTACTTTTATTTCAAGTTGTTCTTCCAAGTTTTTAATCATTTCTGGACACTCTAATTGCGTATTTTAAGAGTTTTACCACAACTAGAGAGTTTTCTTACAAATATGTACTAGAACCTTGATGATTTTAACTGAGTCATACAAAAGTCGCCAGAGTAATGCGGCCTCAATTGTAAACATACGCAGTATAGACCTCACTTACAGGCTTTCTACACGAATTTTGAGCTGTATAAACAAGAATTCTTAATATTTGAAAGCACATTCAGGTGAAAACGCTCCCTAAAGTGCCCCGAGTTGTAAATATTATCAGTTTGCTGGTCATTTCACGGCTTTCCACTGGTAATGTCTGTGATTACAAACGGCAGGAAATGTAGGAAGAATCTATTTACTTTTATTTCAAGAAGTTCTTCCAAGTTTTTAATCATTTCTGGACACTCTAATTGCGTATTTTAAGAGTTTTACCACAACTAGAGAGTTTTCTTACAAATATGTACTAGAACCTTGATGATTTTAACTGAGTCATACAAAAGTCGCCAGAGTAATGCGGCCTCAATTGTAAACATACGCAGTATAGACCTCACTTACGGGCTTTCTACACGAATTTTCAGCTGTATAAACAATAATTCTTAATATTTGAAAGCAAATTCAAGAGAAAACGTTCCCTAAAGTGCCTGGAGTTGTAAATATTATCAGTTTGCTGGTCAATTCACGGCTTTCCAGTGGTAATGTCTGTAATTACAAACGGCAGGAAATCTAGGAAGAATCTATTTACTTTTATTTCAAGTTGTTCTTCAAAGTTTTTAATCATTTCGGACACTCGACTTGCGTATTTTATGAGTTTTACCACAACTAGAGAGTTTTCTTACAAATATGTTCTAGAACCGTCTGGATTTTAACTGAGTCATACAAAAGTCGCCAGAGTAATGCGGCCTCAATTGTAAACATACGCAGTATAGACCTCACTTATGGGATTTCTACACGAATTTTCAGCTGTATAAACAAGAATTCTTAATATTTGAAAGCAAATTCAAGTGAAAACGTTCCCTAAAGTGCCCGGAGTTGTAAATATTATTAGTTTGCTGGTCATTTCACGGCTTTCCACTGGTAATGTCTGTGATTACAAACGGCAGGAAATGTAGCAAGAATCTATTTACTTTTATTTCAAGAAGTTCTTCCAAGTTTTTAATCATTTCTGGACAATCTAATTGCGTATTTTAAGAGTTTTACCACAACTAGAGAGTTTTCTTACAAATATGTTCTAGAACCATCTGGATTTTAACTGAGTCATACAAAAGTCGCCAGAGTAATGCGGCCTCAATTGTAAACATACGCAGTATAGACCTCACTTACAGGCCTTCTACACGAATTTTGAGCTGTATAAACAAGAATTCTTAATATTTGAAAGCACATTCAAGTGAAAACGCTCCCTAAAGTGCCCGGAGTTGTAAATATTATCAGTTTGCTGGTCATTTCACGGCTTTCCACTGGTAATGTCTGTGATTACAAACGGCAGGAAATGTAGGAAGAATCTATTTACTTTTATTTCAAGTTGTTCTTCCAAGTTTTTAATCATTTCTGGACACTCTAATTGCGTATTTTAAGAGTTTTACCACAACTAGAGAGTTTTCTTACAAATATGTACTAGAACCTTGATGATTTTAACTGAGTCATACAAAAGTCGCCAGAGTAATGCGGCCTCAATTGTAATCATACGCAGTATAGACCTCACTTACAGGCTTTCTACACGAATTTTGGGCTGTATAAACAAGAATTCTTAATATTTGAAAGCACATTCAGGTGAAAACGCTCTCTAAAGTGCCCGGAGTTGTAAATATTATCATTTTGCTGGTCATTTCACGGCTTTCCACTGGTAATGTCTGTGATTACAAACGGCAGGAAATGTAGGAAGAATCTATTTACTTTTATTTCAAGAAGTTCTTCCAAGTTTTTAATCATTTCTGGACACTCTAATTGCGTATTTTAAGAGTTTTACCACAACTAGAGAGTTTTCTTACAAATACGTACTAGAACCTTGATGATTTTAACTGAGTCATACAAAAGTCGCCAGAGTAATGCGGCCTCAATTGTAAACATACGCAGTATAGACCTCACTTACAGGCTTTCTACACGAATTTTGAGCTGTATAAACAAGAATTCTTAATATTTGAAAGCACACTCAGGTGAAAACGCTCCCTAAGGTGCCCGGAGTTGTAAATATTATCAGTTTGCTGGTCATTTCACGGCTTTCCACTGGTAATGTCTGTGATTACAAACGGCAGGAAATGTAGGAAGAATCTATTTACTTTTATTTCAAGTTGTTCTTCCAAGTTTTTAATCATTTCTGGACACTCTAATTGAGTATTTTAAGAGTTTTACCACAACTAGAGAGTTTTCTTACAAATATGTACTAGAACCTTGATGATTTTAACTGAGTCATACAAAAGTCGCCAGAGTAATGCGGCCTCAATTGTAAACATACGCAGTATAGACCTCACTTACAGGCTTTCTACACGAATTTTGAGCTGTATAAACAAGAATTCTTAATATTTGAAAGCACATTCAGGTGAAAACGCTCCCTAAAGTGCCCCGAGTTGTAAATATTATCAGTTTGCTGGTCATTTCACGGCTTTCCACTGGTAATGTCTGTGATTACAAACGGCAGGAAATGTAGCAAGAATCTATTTACTTTTATTTCAAGAAGTTCTTCCAAGTTTTTAATCATTTCTGGACACTCTAATTGCGTATTTTAAGAGTTTTACCACAACTAGAGAGTTTTCTTACAAATATGTTCTAGAACCGTCTGGATTTTAACTGAGTCATATAAAAGTCGCCAGAGTAATGCGGCCTCAATTGTAAACATACGCCGTATAGACCTCACTTACGGGATTTCTACACGAATTTTCAGCTGTATAAACAAGAATTCTTAATATTTGAAAGCAAATTCAAGTGAAAACGTTCCCTAAAGTGCCCGGAGTTGTAAATATTATCAGTTTGCTGGTCATTTCACGGCTTTCCACTGGTAATGTCTGTGATTACAAACGGCAGGAAATGTAGCAAGAATCTATTTACTTTTATTTCAAGAAGTTCTTCCAAGTTTTTAATCATTTCTGGACAATCTAATTGCGTATTTTAAGAGTTTTACCACAACTAGAGAGTTTTCTTACAAATATGTTCTAGAACCGTCTGGATTTTAACTGAGTCATACAAAAGTCGCCAGAGTAATGCGGCCTCAATTGTAAACATACGCAGTATAGACCTCACTTACAGGCCTTCTACACGAATTTTGAGCTGTATAAACAAGAATTCTTAATATTTGAAAGCACATTCAAGTGAAAACGCTCCCTAAAGTGCCCGGAGTTGTAAATATTATCAGTTTGCTGGTCATTTCACGGCTTTCCACTGGTAATGTCTGTGATTACAAACGGCAGGAAATGTAGGAAGAATCTATTTACTTTTATTTCAAGAAGTTCTTCCAAGTTTTTAATCATTTCTGGACACTCTACTTGCGTATTTTAAGAGTTTTACCACAACTAGAGAGTTTTCTTACAAATATGTTCTAGAACCGTGAGGAATTTAACTGAGTCATACAAAAGTGGCCAGAGTAATGCGGCCTCAATTGTAAACATACGCAGTATAGACCTCACTTACAGGCTTTCTACACGAATTTTGAGCTGTATAAACCAGAATTGCTTATATTTGAAAGCAAATTCAAGTGAAAACGTTCCCTAAAGTGCATGGATTTGTAAATATTATCAGTTTGCTGGTCATTTCACGGCTTTCCACTGGTAATGTCTGTGATTACAAACGGCAGGAAATGTAGGAAGAATCTATTTACTTTTATTTCAAGAAGTTCTTCCAAGTTTTTAATCATTTCTGGACACTCTAATTGCGTATTTTAAGAGTTTTACCACAACTAGAGAGTTTTCTTACAAATATGTACTAGAACCGTGAGGATTTTAACTGAGTCATACAAAAGTCGCCAGAGTAATGCGGCCTCAATTGTAAACATACGCAGTATAGACCTCACTTACAGGCTTTCTACACAAATTTTGAGCTGTATAAACAAGAATTCTTAATATTTGAAAGCAAATTCAAGTGAAAACGCTCCCTAAAGTGCCCGGAGTTGTAAATATTATCAGTTTGCTGGTCATTTCACGGCTTTCCACTGGTAATGTCTGTGATTAAAAACGGCAGGAAATGTAGGAAGAATCTATTTACTTTTATTTCAAGTTGTTCTTCCAAGTTTTTAATCATTTCTGGACACTCTAATTGCGTATTTTAAGAGTTTTACCACAACTAGAGAGTTTTCTTACAAATATGTACTAGAACCTTGATGATTTTAACTGAGTCATACAAAAGTCGCCAGAGTAATGCGGCCTCAATTGTAAACATACGCAGTATAGACCTCACTTACAGGCTTTCTACACGAATTTTGAGCTGTATAAACAAGAATTGCTTATATTTGAAAGCAAATTCAAGTGAAAACGTTCCCTAAAGTGCCCAGAGTTGTAAATATTATCAGTTTGCTGGTCATTTCACGGATTTCCACTGATAATGTCTGTGATTACAAACGGCAGGAAATGTAGGAAGAATCTATTTACTTTTATTTCAAGTTGTTTTCAAGTTTTTAATCATTTCTGGACACTCTAATTGCGTATTTTAAGAGTTTTACCACAACTAGAGAGTTTTCTTACAAATATGTACTAGAACCTTGATGATTTTAACTGAGTCATACAAAAGTCGCCAGAGTAATGCGGCCTCAATTGTAAACATACGCAGTATAGACCTCACTTACAGGCTTTCTACACGAATTTTGAGCTGTATAAACAAGAATTCTTAATATTTGAAAGCACATTCAGGTGAAAACGCTCCCTAAAGTGCCCGGAGTTGTAAATATTATCAGTTTGCTGGTCATTTCACGGCTTTCCACTGGTAATGTCTGTGATTACAAACGGCAGGAAATGTAGGAAGAATCTATTTACTTTTATTTCAAGAAGTTCTTCCAAGTTTTTAATCATTTCTGGACACTCTAATTGCGTATTTTAAGAGTTTTACCACAACTAGAGAGTTTTCTTACAAATATGTACTAGAACCTTGATGATTTTAACTGAGTCATACAAAAGTCGCCAGAGTAATGCGGCCTCAATTGTAAACATACGCAGTATAGACCTCACTTACGGGCTTTCTACACGAATTTTCAGCTGTATAAACAATAATTCTTAATATTTGAAAGCAAATTCAAGAGAAAACGTTCCCTAAAGTGCCTGGAGTTGTAAATATTATCAGTTTGCTGGTCAATTCACGGCTTTCCAGTGGTAATGTCTGTAATTACAAACGGCAGGAAATCTAGGAAGAATCTATTTACTTTTATTTCAAGTTGTTCTTCAAAGTTTTTAATCATTTCGGACACTCGACTTGCGTATTTTATGAGTTTTACCACAACTAGAGAGTTTTCTTACAAATATGTTCTAGAACCGTCTGGATTTTAACTGAGTCATACAAAAGTCGCCAGAGTAATGCGGCCTCAATTGTAAACATACGCAGTATAGACCTCACTTACAGGCCTTCTACACGAATTTTGAGCTGTATAAACAAGAATTCTTAATATTTGAAAGCACATTCAAGTGAAAACGCTCCCTAAAGTGCCCGGAGTTGTAAATATTATCAGTTTGCTGGTCATTTCACGGCTTTCCACTGGTAATGTCTGTGATTACAAACGGCAGGAAATGTAGGAAGAATCTATTTACTTTTATTTCAAGTTGTTCTTCCAAGTTTTTAATCATTTCTGGACACTCTAATTGCGTATTTTAAGAGTTTTACCACAACTAGAGAGTTTTCTTACAAATATGTACTAGAACCTTGATGATTTTAACTGAGTCATACAAAAGTCGCCAGAGTAATGCGGCCTCAATTGTAATCATACGCAGTATAGACCTCACTTACAGGCTTTCTACACGAATTTTGGGCTGTATAAACAAGAATTCTTAATATTTGAAAGCACATTCAGGTGAAAACGCTCTCTAAAGTGCCCGGAGTTGTAAATATTATCATTTTGCTGGTAATTTCACGGCTTTCCACTGGTAATGTCTGTGATTACAAACGGCAGGAAATGTAGGAAGAATCTATTTACTTTTATTTCAAGAAGTTCTTCCAAGTTTTTAATCATTTCTGGACACTCTAATTGCGTATTTTAAGAGTTTTACCACAACTAGAGAGTTTTCTTACAAATACGTACTAGAACCTTGATGATTTTAACTGAGTCATACAAAAGTCGCCAGAGTAATGCGGCCTCAATTGTAAACATACGCAGTATAGACCTCACTTACAGGCTTTCTACACGAATTTTGAGCTGTATAAACAAGAATTCTTAATATTTGAAAGCACACTCAGGTGAAAACGCTCCCTAAGGTGCCCGGAGTTGTAAATATTATCAGTTTGCTGGTCATTTCACGGCTTTCCACTGGTAATGTCTGTGATTACAAACGGCAGGAAATGTAGGAAGAATCTATTTACTTTTATTTCAAGTTGTTCTTCCAAGTTTTTAATCATTTCTGGACACTCTAATTGCGTATTTTAAGAGTTTTACCACAACTAGAGAGTTTTCTTACAAATATGTACTAGAACCTTGATGAATTTAACTGAGTCATACAAAAGTCGCCAGAGTAATGCGGCCTCAATTGTAAACATACGCAGTATAGACCTCACTTACAGGCTTTCTACACGAATTTTGAGCTGTATAAACAAGAATTCTTAATATTTGAAAGCACATTCAGGTGAAAACGCTCACTAAAGTGCCCCGAGTTGTAAATATTATCAGTTTGCTGGTCATTTCACGGCTTTCCACTGGTAATGTCTGTGATTACAAACGGCAGGAAATGTAGCAAGAATCTATTTACTTTTATTTCAAGAAGTTCTTCCAAGTTTGTAATCATTTCTGGACAATCTAATTGCGTATTTTAAGAGTTTTACCACAACTAGAGAGTTTTCTTACAAATATGTTCTAGAACCGTCTGGATTTTAACTGAGTCATACAAAAGTCGCCAGAGTAATGCGGCCTCAATTGTAAACATACGCCGTATAGACCTCACTTACGGGATTTCTACACGAATTTTCAGCTGTATAAACAAGAATTCTTAATATTTGAAAGCAAATTCAAGTGAAAACGTTCCCTAAAGTGCCCGGAGTTGTAAATATTATCAGTTTGCTGGTCATTTCACGGCTTTCCACTGGTAATGTCTGTGATTACAAACGGCAGGAAATGTAGCAAGAATCTATTTACTTTTATTTCAAGAAGTTCTTCCAAGTTTTTAATCATTTCTGGACAATCTAATTGCGTATTTTAAGAGTTTTACCACAACTAGAGAGTTTTCTTACAAATATGTTCTAGAACCGTCTGGATTTTAACTGAGTCATACAAAAGTCGCCAGAGTAATGCGGCCTCAATTGTAAACATACGCAGTATAGACCTCACTTACAGGCCTTCTACACGAATTTTGAGCTGTATAAACAAGAATTCTTAATATTTGAAAGCACATTCAAGTGAAAACGCTCCCTAAAGTGCCCGGAGTTGTAAATATTATCAGTTTGCTAGTCATTTCACGGCTTTCCACTGGTAATGTCTGTGATTACAAACGGCAGGAAATGTAGGAAGAATCTATTTACTTTTATTTCAAGAAGTTCTTCCAAGTTTTTAATCATTTCTGGACACTCTACTTGCGTATTTTAAGAGTTTTACCACAACCAGAGAGTTTTCTTACAAATATGTTCTAGAACCGTGAGGAATTTAACTGAGTCATACAAAAGTGGCCAGAGTAATGCGGCCTCAATTGTAAACATACGCAGTATAGACCTCACTTACAGGCTTTCTACACGAATTTTGAGCTGTATAAACCAGAATTGCTTATATTTGAAAGCAAATTCAAGTGAAAACGTTCCCTAAAGTGCATGGATTTGTAAATATTATCAGTTTGCTGGTCATTTCACGGCTTTCCACTGGTAATGTCTGTGATTACAAACGGCAGGAAATGTAGGAAGAATCTATTTACTTTTATTTCAAGAAGTTCTTCCAAGTTTTTAATCATTTCTGGACACTCTAATTGCGTATTTTAAGAGTTTTACCACAACTAGAGAGTTTTCTTACAAATATGTACTAGAACCGTGAGGATTTTAACTGAGTCATACAAAAGTCGCCAGAGTAATGCGGCCTCAATTGTAAACATACGCAGTATAGACCTCACTTACAGGCTTTCTACACGAATTTTGAGCTGTATAAACAAGAATTGCTTATATTTGAAAGCAAATTCAAGTGAAAACGTTCCCTAAAGTGCCCAGAGTTGTAAATATTATCAGTTTGCTGGTCATTTCACGGATTTCCACTGATAATGTCTGTGATTACAAACGGCAGGAAATGTAGGAAGAATCTATTTACTTTTATTTCAAGTTGTTTTCAAGTTTTTAATCATTTCTGGACACTCTAATTGCGTATTTTAAGAGTTTTACCACAACTAGAGAGTTTTCTTACAAATATGTACTAGAACCTTGATGATTTTAACTGAGTCATACAAAAGTCGCCAGAGTAATGCGGCCTCAATTGTAAACATACGCAGTATAGACCTCACTTACAGGCTTTCTACACGAATTTTGAGCTGTATAAACAAGAATTCTTAATATTTGAAAGCACATTCAGGTGAAAACGCTCCCTAAAGTGCCCGGAGTTGTAAATATTATCAGTTTGCTGGTCATTTCACGGCTTTCCACTGGTAATGTCTGTGATTACAAACGGCAGGAAATGTAGGAAGAATCTATTTACTTTTATTTCAAGAAGTTCTTCCAAGTTTTTAATCATTTCTGGACACTCTAATTGCGTATTTTAAGAGTTTTACCACAACTAGAGAGTTTTCTTACAAATATGTACTAGAACCTTGATGATTTTAACTGAGTCATACAAAAGTCGCCAGAGTAATGCGGCCTCAATTGTAAACATACGCAGTATAGACCTCACTTACGGGCTTTCTACACGAATTTTCAGCTGTATAAACAATAATTCTTAATATTTGAAAGCAAATTCAAGAGAAAACGTTCCCTAAAGTGCCTGGAGTTGTAAATATTATCAGTTTGCTGGTCAATTCACGGCTTTCCAGTGGTAATGTCTGTAATTACAAACGGCAGGAAATCTAGGAAGAATCTATTTACTTTTATTTCAAGTTGTTCTTCAAAGTTTTTAATCATTTCGGACACTCGACTTGCGTATTTTATGAGTTTTACCACAACTAGAGAGTTTTCTTACAAATATGTTCTAGAACCGTCTGGATTTTAACTGAGTCATACAAAAGTCGCCAGAGTAATGCGGCCTCAATTGTAAACATACGCAGTATAGACCTCACTTACAGGCCTTCTACACGAATTTTGAGCTGTATAAACAAGAATTCTTAATATTTGAAAGCACATTCAAGTGAAAACGCTCCCTAAAGTGCCCGGAGTTGTAAATATTATCAGTTTGCTGGTCATTTCACGGCTTTCCACTGGTAATGTCTGTGATTACAAACGGCAGGAAATGTAGGAAGAATCTATTTACTTTTATTTCAAGTTGTTCTTCCAAGTTTTTAATCATTTCTGGACACTCTAATTGCGTATTTTAAGAGTTTTACCACAACTAGAGAGTTTTCTTACAAATATGTACTAGAACCTTGATGATTTTAACTGAGTCATACAAAAGTCGCCAGAGTAATGCGGCCTCAATTGTAATCATACGCAGTATAGACCTCACTTACAGGCTTTCTACACGAATTTTGGGCTGTATAAACAAGAATTCTTAATATTTGAAAGCACATTCAGGTGAAAACGCTCTCTAAAGTGCCCGGAGTTGTAAATATTATCATTTTGCTGGTAATTTCACGGCTTTCCACTGGTAATGTCTGTGATTACAAACGGCAGGAAATGTAGGAAGAATCTATTTACTTTTATTTCAAGAAGTTCTTCCAAGTTTTTAATCATTTCTGGACACTCTAATTGCGTATTTTAAGAGTTTTACCACAACTAGAGAGTTTTCTTACAAATACGTACTAGAACCTTGATGATTTTAACTGAGTCATACAAAAGTCGCCAGAGTAATGCGGCCTCAATTGTAAACATACGCAGTATAGACCTCACTTACAGGCTTTCTACACGAATTTTGAGCTGTATAAACAAGAATTCTTAATATTTGAAAGCACACTCAGGTGAAAACGCTCCCTAAGGTGCCCGGAGTTGTAAATATTATCAGTTTGCTGGTCATTTCACGGCTTTCCACTGGTAATGTCTGTGATTACAAACGGCAGGAAATGTAGGAAGAATCTATTTACTTTTATTTCAAGTTGTTCTTCCAAGTTTTTAATCATTTCTGGACACTCTAATTGCGTATTTTAAGAGTTTTACCACAACTAGAGAGTTTTCTTACAAATATGTACTAGAACCTTGATGAATTTAACTGAGTCATACAAAAGTCGCCAGAGTAATGCGGCCTCAATTGTAAACATACGCAGTATAGACCTCACTTACAGGCTTTCTACACGAATTTTGAGCTGTATAAACAAGAATTCTTAATATTTGAAAGCACATTCAGGTGAAAACGCTCCCTAAAGTGCCCCGAGTTGTAAATATTATCAGTTTGCTGGTCATTTCACGGCTTTCCACTGGTAATGTCTGTGATTACAAACGGCAGGAAATGTAGCAAGAATCTATTTACTTTTATTTCAAGAAGTTCTTCCAAGTTTGTAATCATTTCTGGACAATCTAATTGCGTATTTTAAGAGTTTTACCACAACTAGAGAGTTTTCTTACAAATATGTTCTAGAACCGTCTGGATTTTAACTGAGTCATACAAAAGTCGCCAGAGTAATGCGGCCTCAATTGTAAACATACGCCGTATAGACCTCACTTACGGGATTTCTACACGAATTTTCAGCTGTATAAACAAGAATTCTTAATATTTGAAAGCAAATTCAAGTGAAAACGTTCCCTAAAGTGCCCGGAGTTGTAAATATTATCAGTTTGCTGGTCATTTCACGGCTTTCCACTGGTAATGTCTGTGATTACAAACGGCAGGAAATGTAGCAAGAATCTATTTACTTTTATTTCAAGAAGTTCTTCCAAGTTTTTAATCATTTCTGGACAATCTAATTGCGTATTTTAAGAGTTTTACCACAACTAGAGAGTTTTCTTACAAATATGTTCTAGAACCGTCTGGATTTTAACTGAGTCATACAAAAGTCGCCAGAGTAATGCGGCCTCAATTGTAAACATACGCAGTATAGACCTCACTTACAGGCCTTCTACACGAATTTTGAGCTGTATAAACAAGAATTCTTAATATTTGAAAGCACATTCAAGTGAAAACGCTCCCTAAAGTGCCCGGAGTTGTAAATATTATCAGTTTGCTAGTCATTTCACGGCTTTCCACTGGTAATGTCTGTGATTACAAACGGCAGGAAATGTAGGAAGAATCTATTTACTTTTATTTCAAGAAGTTCTTCCAAGTTTTTAATCATTTCTGGACACTCTACTTGCGTATTTTAAGAGTTTTACCACAACTAGAGAGTTTTCTTACAAATATGTTCTAGAACCGTGAGGAATTTAACTGAGTCATACAAAAGTGGCCAGAGTAATGCGGCCTCAATTGTAAACATACGCAGTATAGACCTCACTTACAGGCTTTCTACACGAATTTTGAGCTGTATAAACCAGAATTGCTTATATTTGAAAGCAAATTCAAGTGAAAACGTTCCCTAAAGTGCATGGATTTGTAAATATTATCAGTTTGCTGGTCATTTCACGGCTTTCCACTGGTAATGTCTGTGATTACAAACGGCAGGAAATGTAGGAAGAATCTATTTACTTTTATTTCAAGAAGTTCTTCCAAGTTTTTAATCATTTCTGGACACTCTAATTGCGTATTTTAAGAGTTTTACCACAACTAGAGAGTTTTCTTACAAATATGTACTAGAACCGTGAGGATTTTAACTGAGTCATACAAAAGTCGCCAGAGTAATGCGGCCTCAATTGTAAACATACGCAGTATAGACCTCACTTACAGGCTTTCTACACGAATTTTGAGCTGTATAAACAAGAATTGCTTATATTTGAAAGCAAATTCAAGTGAAAACGTTCCCTAAAGTGCCCAGAGTTGTAAATATTATCAGTTTGCTGGTCATTTCACGGATTTCCACTGATAATGTCTGTGATTACAAACGGCAGGAAATGTAGGAAGAATCTATTTACTTTTATTTCAAGTTGTTTTCAAGTTTTTAATCATTTCTGGACACTCTAATTGCGTATTTTAAGAGTTTTACCACAACTAGAGAGTTTTCTTACAAATATGTACTAGAACCTTGATGATTTTAACTGAGTCATACAAAAGTCGCCAGAGTAATGCGGCCTCAATTGTAAACATACGCAGTATAGACCTCACTTACAGGCTTTCTACACGAATTTTGAGCTGTATAAACAAGAATTCTTAATATTTGAAAGCACATTCAGGTGAAAACGCTCCCTAAAGTGCCCGGAGTTGTAAATATTATCAGTTTGCTGGTCATTTCACGGCTTTCCACTGGTAATGTCTGTGATTACAAACGGCAGGAAATGTAGGAAGAATCTATTTACTTTTATTTCAAGAAGTTCTTCCAAGTTTTTAATCATTTCTGGACACTCTAATTGCGTATTTTAAGAGTTTTACCACAACTAGAGAGTTTTCTTACAAATATGTACTAGAACCTTGATGATTTTAACTGAGTCATACAAAAGTCGCCAGAGTAATGCGGCCTCAATTGTAAACATACGCAGTATAGACCTCACTTACGGGCTTTCTACACGAATTTTCAGCTGTATAAACAATAATTCTTAATATTTGAAAGCAAATTCAAGAGAAAACGTTCCCTAAAGTGCCTGGAGTTGTAAATATTATCAGTTTGCTGGTCAATTCACGGCTTTCCAGTGGTAATGTCTGTAATTACAAACGGCAGGAAATCTAGGAAGAATCTATTTACTTTTATTTCAAGTTGTTCTTCAAAGTTTTTAATCATTTCGGACACTCGACTTGCGTATTTTATGAGTTTTACCACAACTAGAGAGTTTTCTTACAAATATGTTCTAGAACCGTCTGGATTTTAACTGAGTCATACAAAAGTCGCCAGAGTAATGCGGCCTCAATTGTAAACATACGCAGTATAGACCTCACTTACAGGCCTTCTACACGAATTTTGAGCTGTATAAACAAGAATTCTTAATATTTGAAAGCACATTCAAGTGAAAACGCTCCCTAAAGTGCCCGGAGTTGTAAATATTATCAGTTTGCTGGTCATTTCACGGCTTTCCACTGGTAATGTCTGTGATTACAAACGGCAGGAAATGTAGGAAGAATCTATTTACTTTTATTTCAAGTTGTTCTTCCAAGTTTTTAATCATTTCTGGACACTCTAATTGCGTATTTTAAGAGTTTTACCACAACTAGAGAGTTTTCTTACAAATATGTACTAGAACCTTGATGATTTTAACTGAGTCATACAAAAGTCGCCAGAGTAATGCGGCCTCAATTGTAATCATACGCAGTATAGACCTCACTTACAGGCTTTCTACACGAATTTTGGGCTGTATAAACAAGAATTCTTAATATTTGAAAGCACATTCAGGTGAAAACGCTCTCTAAAGTGCCCGGAGTTGTAAATATTATCATTTTGCTGGTAATTTCACGGCTTTCCACTGGTAATGTCTGTGATTACAAACGGCAGGAAATGTAGGAAGAATCTATTTACTTTTATTTCAAGAAGTTCTTCCAAGTTTTTAATCATTTCTGGACACTCTAATTGCGTATTTTAAGAGTTTTACCACAACTAGAGAGTTTTCTTACAAATACGTACTAGAACCTTGATGATTTTAACTGAGTCATACAAAAGTCGCCAGAGTAATGCGGCCTCAATTGTAAACATACGCAGTATAGACCTCACTTACAGGCTTTCTACACGAATTTTGAGCTGTATAAACAAGAATTCTTAATATTTGAAAGCACACTCAGGTGAAAACGCTCCCTAAGGTGCCCGGAGTTGTAAATATTATCAGTTTGCTGGTCATTTCACGGCTTTCCACTGGTAATGTCTGTGATTACAAACGGCAGGAAATGTAGGAAGAATCTATTTACTTTTATTTCAAGTTGTTCTTCCAAGTTTTTAATCATTTCTGGACACTCTAATTGCGTATTTTAAGAGTTTTACCACAACTAGAGAGTTTTCTTACAAATATGTACTAGAACCTTGATGATTTTAACTGAGTCATACAAAAGTCGCCAGAGTAATGCGGCCTCAATTGTAAACATACGCAGTATAGACCTCACTTACAGGCTTTCTACACGAATTTTGAGCTGTATAAACAAGAATTCTTAATATTTGAAAGCACATTCAGGTGAAAACGCTCCCTAAAGTGCCCCGAGTTGTAAATATTATCAGTTTGCTGGTCATTTCACGGCTTTCCACTGGTAATGTCTGTGATTACAAACGGCAGGAAATGTAGCAAGAATCTATTTACTTTTATTTCAAGAAGTTCTTCCAAGTTTGTAATCATTTCTGGACAATCTAATTGCGTATTTTAAGAGTTTTACCACAACTAGAGAGTTTTCTTACAAATATGTTCTAGAACCGTCTGGATTTTAACTGAGTCATACAAAAGTCGCCAGAGTAATGCGGCCTCAATTGTAAACATACGCCGTATAGACCTCACTTACGGGATTTCTACACGAATTTTCAGCTGTATAAACAAGAATTCTTAATATTTGAAAGCAAATTCAAGTGAAAACGTTCCCTAAAGTGCCCGGAGTTGTAAATATTATCAGTTTGCTGGTCATTTCACGGCTTTCCACTGGTAATGTCTGTGATTACAAACGGCAGGAAATGTAGCAAGAATCTATTTACTTTTATTTCAAGAAGTTCTTCCAAGTTTTTAATCATTTCTGGACAATCTAATTGCGTATTTTAAGAGTTTTACCACAACTAGAGAGTTTTCTTACAAATATGTTCTAGAACCGTCTGGATTTTAACTGAGTCATACAAAAGTCGCCAGAGTAATGCGGCCTCAATTGTAAACATACGCAGTATAGACCTCACTTACAGGCCTTCTACACGAATTTTGAGCTGTATAAACAAGAATTCTTAATATTTGAAAGCACATTCAAGTGAAAACGCTCCCTAAAGTGCCCGGAGTTGTAAATATTATCAGTTTGCTAGTCATTTCACGGCTTTCCACTGGTAATGTCTGTGATTACAAACGGCAGGAAATGTAGGAAGAATCTATTTACTTTTATTTCAAGAAGTTCTTCCAAGTTTTTAATCATTTCTGGACACTCTACTTGCGTATTTTAAGAGTTTTACCACAACTAGAGAGTTTTCTTACAAATATGTTCTAGAACCGTGAGGAATTTAACTGAGTCATACAAAAGTGGCCAGAGTAATGCGGCCTCAATTGTAAACATACGCAGTATAGACCTCACTTACAGGCTTTCTACACGAATTTTGAGCTGTATAAACCAGAATTGCTTATATTTGAAAGCAAATTCAAGTGAAAACGTTCCCTAAAGTGCATGGATTTGTAAATATTATCAGTTTGCTGGTCATTTCACGGCTTTCCACTGGTAATGTCTGTGATTACAAACGGCAGGAAATGTAGGAAGAATCTATTTACTTTTATTTCAAGAAGTTCTTCCAAGTTTTTAATCATTTCTGGACACTCTAATTGCGTATTTTAAGAGTTTTACCACAACTAGAGAGTTTTCTTACAAATATGTACTAGAACCGTGAGGATTTTAACTGAGTCATACAAAAGTCGCCAGAGTAATGCGGCCTCAATTGTAAACATACGCAGTATAGACCTCACTTACAGGCTTTCTACACAAATTTTGAGCTGTATAAACAAGAATTCTTAATATTTGAAAGCAAATTCAAGTGAAAACGCTCCCTAAAGTGCCCGGAGTTGTAAATATTATCAGTTTGCTGGTCATTTCACGGCTTTCCACTGGTAATGTCTGTGATTAAAAACGGCAGGAAATGTAGGAAGAATCTATTTAATTTTATTTCAAGTTGTTCTTCCAAGTTTTTAATCATTTCTGGACACTCTAATTGCGTATTTTAAGAGTTTTACCACAACTAGAGAGTTTTCTTACAAATATGTACTAGAACCTTGATGATTTTAACTGAGTCATACAAAAGTGGCCAGAGTAATGCGGTCTCAATTGTAAACATACGCAGTATAGACCTCACTTACAGGCTTTCTACACGAATTTTGAGCTGTATAAACAAGAATTGCTTATATTTGAAAGCAAATTCAAGTGAAAACGTTCCCAAAAGTGCCCAGAGTTGTAAATATTATCAGTTTGCTGGTCATTTCACGGATTTCCACTGATAATGTCTGTGATTACAAACGGCAGGAAATGTAGGAAGAATCTATTTACTTTTATTTCAAGTTGTTTTCAAGTTTTTAATCATTTCTGGACACTCTAATTGCGTATTTTAAGAGTTTTACCACAACTAGAGAGTTTTCTTACAAATATGTACTAGAACCTTGATGATTATAACTGAGTCATACAAAAGTCGCCAGAGTAATGCGGCCTCAATTGTAAACATACGCAGTATAGACCTCACTTACAGGCTTTCTACATGAATTTTGAGCTGTATAAACAAGAATTCTTAATATTTGAAAGCACATTCAGGTGAAAACGCTCCCTAAAGTGCCCGGAGTTGTAAATATTATCAGTTTGCTGGTCATTTCACGGCTTTCCACTGGTAATGTCTGTGATTACAAACGGCAGGAAATGTAGGAAGAATCTATTTACTTTTATTTCAAGAAGTTCTTCCAAGTTTGTAATCATTTCTGGACACTCTAATTGCGTATTTTAAGAGTTTTACCACAACTAGAGAGTTTTCTTACAAATATGTACTAGAACCTTGATGATTTTAACTGAGTCATACAAAAGTCGCCAGAGTAATGCGGCCTCAATTGTAAACATACGCCGTATAGACCTCACTTACGGGATTTCTACACGAATTTTCAGCTGTATAAACAAGAATTCTTAATATTTGAAAGCAAATTCAAGTGAAAACGTTCCCTAAAGTGCCCGGAGTTGTAAATATTATCAGTTTGCTGGTCATTTCACGGCTTTCCACTGGTAATGTCTGTGATTACAAACGGCAGGAAATGTAGCAAGAATCTATTTACTTTTATTTCAAGAAGTTCTTCCAAGTTTTTAATCATTTCTGGACAATCTAATTGCGTATTTTAAGAGTTTTACCACAACTAGAGAGTTTTCTTACAAATATGTTCTAGAACCGTCTGGATTTTAACTGAGTCATACAAAAGTCGCCAGAGTAATGCGGCCTCAATTGTAAACATACGCAGTATAGACCTCACTTACAGGCCTTCTACACGAATTTTCAGCTGTATAAACAAGAATTCTTAATATTTGAAAGCACATTCAAGTGAAAACGCTCCCTAAAGTGCCCGGAGTTGTAAATATTATCAGTTTGCTGGTCATTTCACGGCTTTCCACTGGTAATGTCTGTGATTACAAATGGCAGGAAATGTAGGAAGAATCTATTTACTTTTATTTCAAGTTGTTCTTCCAAGTTTTTAATCATTTCTGGACACTCTAATTGCGTATTTTAAGAGTTTTACCACAACTAGAGATTTTTTTTACAAATATGTACTAGAACCGTCTGGATTTTAACTGAGTCATACAAAAGTGGCCAGAGTAATGCGGCCTCAATTGTAAACATACGCAGTATAGACCTCACTTACAGGCTTTCTACACGAATTTTGAGCTGTATAAACAAGAATTCCTAATATTTGAAAGCAAATTCAAGTGAAAACGCTCCCTAAAGTGCCCGGAGTTGTAAATATTATCAGTTTGCTGGTCATTTCAGGGCTTTCCAGTGGTAATGTCTGTGATTACAAACGGCAGGAAATGTAGGAAGAATCTATTTACTTTTATTTCAAGTGGTTCTTCCAAGTTTTTAATCATTTCTGGACACTCTACTTGCGTATTTTAAGAGTTTTACCACAACTAGAGAGTTTTCTTACAAATATGTACTAGAACCATGAGGATTTTAACTGAGTCATACAAAAGTCGCCAGAGTAATGCGGCCTCAATTGTAAACATACGCAGTATAGACCTCACTTACAGGCTTTCTACACGAATTTTGAGCTGTATAAACAAGAATTCTTAATATTTGAAAGTACATTCAAGTGAAAACGCTCCCTAAAGTGCCCGGAGTTGTAAATATTATCAGTTTGCTGGTCATTTCACGGCTTTCCACTGGTAATGTCTGTGATTACAAACGGCAGGAAATGTAGGAAGAATCTATTTACTTTTATTTCAAGTGGTTCTTCCAAGTTTTTAATCATTTTTGGACACTCTAATTGCGTATTTTAAGAGTTTTACCACAACTAGAGAGTTTTCTTAAAAATATTTACTGGAACCGTAAGGATTTTAACTGAGTCATACAAAAGTGGCCAGAGTAATGCGGCCTCAATTGTAAACATACCCAGTATAGATCTCACTTACAGGCTTTCTACACAAATTTTGAGCTGCATGAACAAGAATTCCTGATATTTGAAATCAAATTCAAGTCAAAAGGCTCCCTAAAGTGTCCGTTGTTGTAAAAATTATCAGATTTCTGTTCATTTTCCAGATTTCCACTGGTAATGTCTGAGATTAAAATCGGCAGGAAATGTAGAAAGAATCTATTTACTTATATTTCATGTGTTTCTTCCCAATTTTTAATAATTTCTGGAAACTCTAATTGTGTATTTTAAGAGTTTACCCACAATTAGAGAGTTTTCTTACAAGTATGTAGTGGAACCATAAGGATTTTTACTGAGTCAAAAAAAGACGCCAGAGAAATTCGAGCTCAATTGTAAACGTAAGCAGTATAGTCCTCACTTAAAGCCTTCCTACACAAATTTTGAGCTGTATAAACAAGAATTCCGAATATTTGAAAGCAAGTTCAAATGAAAACGCTCCCTAAAGTGGCCGGAGTTGTAAATATTATCAGTTTTCTGGTCATATCCCAGCTTTCCACTGGTACTGTCTGTGATTAAAAACGGCAGGAAATGAAGTAAGAATGTACATATTTCTCTTTCAAGTGTTTCTTCCAAGTTTTGAAACCTTTCTGGAAACTCTAATTGCGTATTTTAAGAGTTTTACTACAATTAGAGAGTTTTCTTACAAGTATGTACTGGAACAATAAGGATATTATGTGATTCACGAAAAAAGACACTAGAGAAATTCGGCCTCAATTGTAAACATAAGCAGTGTAGTCCCCACTTACAGCCTTTCTACACAAATTTTGAGCTGTATGAAAAAGAATTCCTAATATTTGGAAGAAAATTCAAGTGAAAAGGCTTCCTAAAGGCCGGTGTTGTAAAAATTAACAGATTTCTGGTCATTTCACGGCTTTCCACTGGTAATGTCTGTGATAAAAAATGGCAGGAAATGTAGGAAGAATCTATTTACTTTTATTTCAAGTGGTTCTTCCAAGTTTTTAATCATTTCTGGACACTGTAATTGCGTATTTTAAGAGTTTTACCACAACTAGAGAGTTTTCTTAAAAATATTTACTGGAACCGTAAGGATTTTAACTGAGTCATACAAAAGTGGCCAGAGTAATGCGGCCTCAATTGTAAACATACGCAGTATAGATCTCACTTACAGGCTTTCTACACAAATTTTGAGCTGTATAAACAAGAATTCTTAATATTTGAAAGCAAATTCAAGTGAAAACGTTCCCTAAAGTGCCCGGAGTTGTAAATATTATCAGTTTGCTGGTCATTTCACGGCTTTCCACTGGTAATGTCTGTGATTACAAACGGCAGGAAATGTAGGAAGAATCTATTTACTTTTATTTCAAGAAGTTCTTCCAAGTTTTTAATCATTTCTGGACACTCTAATTGCGTATTTTAAGAGTTTTACCACAACTAGAGAGTTTTCTTACAAATATGTTCTAGAACCGTCTGGATTTTAACTGAGTCATACAAAAGTCGCCAGAGTAATGCGGCCTCAATTGTAAACATACACAGTATAGACCTCACTTACAGGCTTTCTACACGAATTTTGAGCTGTATAAACAAGAATTCTTAATATTTGAAAGCACATTCAAGTGAAAACGCTCCCTAAAGTGCCCGGAGTTGTAAATATTATCAGTTTGCTGGTCATTTCACGGCTTTCCACTGGTAATGTCTGTGATTACAAACGGCAGGAAATGTAGGAAGAATCTATTTACTTTTATTTCAAGAAGTTCTTCCAAGTTTTTAATCATTTCTGGACACTCTAATTGCGTATTTTAAGAGTTTTACCACAACTAGAGAGTTTTCTTACAAATATGTTCTAGAACCGTGAGGAATTTAACTGAGTCATACAAAAGTCGCCAGAGTAATGCGGCCTCAATTGTAAACATACGCAGTATAGACCTCACTTACAGGCTTTCTACACGAATTTTGAGCTGTATAAACAAGAATTCTTTATATTTGAAAGCACATTCAAGTGAAAACGTTCCCTAAAGTGCATGGATTTGTAAATATTATCAGTTTGCTGGTCATTTCACGGCTTTCCACTGGTATTGTCTGTGATTACAAACGGCAGGAAATGTAGGAAGAATCTATTTACTTTTATTTCAAGAAGTTCTTCCAAGTTTTTAATCATTTCTGGACACTCTAATTGCGTATTTTAAGAGTTTTACCACAACTAGAGAGTTTTCTTACAAATATGTACTAGAACCTTGATGATTTTAACTGAGTCATACAAAAGTCGCCAGAGTAATGCGGCCTCAATTGTAAACATACGCAGTATAGACCTCACTTACAGGCTTTCTACACGAATTTTGAGCTGTATAAACAAGAATTGCTTATATTTGAAAGCAAATTCAAGTGAAAACGTTCCCTAAAGTGCCCAGAGTTGTAAATATTATCAGTTTGCTGGTCATTTCACGGATTTCCACTGATAATGTCTGTGATTACAAACGGCAGGAAATGTAGGAAGAATCTATTTACTTTTATTTCAAGTGGTTCTTCCAAGTTTTTAATCATTTCTGGACACTCTACTTGCGTATTTTAAGAGTTTTACCACAACTAGAGAATTTTCTTACAAATATGTTCTAGAACCGTCTGGATTTTAACTGAGTCATACAAAAGTCGCCAGAGTAATGCGGCCTCAATTGTAAACATACACCGTATAGACCTCACTTACAGGCTTTCTACACGAATTTTGAGCTGTATAAACAAGAATTCTTAATATTTGAAAGCAAATTCAAGAGAAAACGTTCCCTAAAGTGCCCGGAGTTGTAAATATTATAAGTTTGCTGGTCATTTCACGGCTTTCCAGTGGTAATGTCTGTGATTACAAACGGCAGGAAATGTAGGAAGAATCTATTTACTTTTATTTCAAGTGGTTCTTCCAAGTTTTTAATCATTTCTGGACACTGTAATTGCGTATTTTAAGAGTTTTACCACAACTAGAGAGTTTTCTTAAAAATATTTACTGGAACCGTAAGGATTTTAACTGAGTCATACAAAAGTGGCCAGAGTAATGCGGCCTCAATTGTAAACATACGCAGTATAGATCTCACTTACAGGCTTTCTACACAAATTTTGAGCTGCATGAACAAGAATTCCTGATATTTGAAATCAAATTCAAGTCAAAAGGCTCCCTAAAGTGTCCGTTGTTGTAAAAACTATCAGATTTCTGTTCATTTTCCAGATTTCCACTGGTAATGTCTGAGATTAAAATCGGCAGGAAATGTAGAAAGAATCTATTTACTTATATTTCATGTGTTTCTTCCCAATTTTTAATAATTTCTGGAAACTCTAATTGTGTATTTTAAGAGTTTACCCACAATTAGAGAGTTTTCTTACAAGTATGTAGTGGAACCATAAGGATTTTTACTGAGTCAAAAAAAGACGCCAGAGAAATTCGAGCTCAATTGTAAACGTAAGCAGTATAGTCCTCACTTAAAGCCTTCCTACACAAATTTTGAGCTGTATAAACAAGAATTCCGAATATTTGAAAGCAAGTTCAAATGAAAACGCTCCCTAATGTGGCCGGAGTTGTAAATATTATCAGTTTTCTGGTCATATCCCAGCTTTCCACTGGTACTGTCTGTGATTAAAAACGGCAGGAAATGAAGTAAGAATGTACATATTTCTCTTTCAAGTGTTTCTTCCAAGTTTTGAAACCTTTCTGGAAACTCTAATTGCGTATTTTAAGAGTTTTACTACAATTAGAGAGTTTTCTTACAAGTATGTACTGGAACCATAAGGATATTAAGTGATTCACGAAAAAAGACACTAGAGAAATTCGGCCTCAATTGTAAACATAAGCAGTGTAGTCCCCACTTACAGCCTTTCTACACAAATTTTGAGCTGTATGAAAAAGAATACCTAATATTTGGAAGAAAGTTCAAGTGAAAAGGCTTCCTAAAGGGGCCGGTGTTGTAAAAATTAACAGATTTCTGGTCATTTCCCAGGTTTCCACTGGTAATGTCTGTGATTAAAAACGGCAGGAAATGTAGGAAGAATCTATTTACTTTTATTTCAAGTGGTTCTTCCAAGTTTTTAATCATTTCTGGACACTCTACTTGCGTATTTTAAGAGTTTTACCACAACTAGAGAGTTTTCTTACAAATATGTACTAGAACCGTGAGGATTTTAACTGAGTCATACAAAAGTCGCCAGAGTAATGCGGCCTCAATTGTAAACATACGCAGTATAGAACTCACTTACAGGCTTTCTACACGAATTTTGAGCTGTATAAACAAGAATTCTTAATATTTGAAAGTACATTCAAGTGAAAACGCTCCCTAAAGTGCCCGGAGTTGTAAATATTATCAGTTTGCTGGTCATTTCACGGCTTTCCACTGGTAATGTCTGTGATTACAAACGGCAGGAAATGTAGGAAGAATCTATTTACTTTTATTTCAAGTGGTTCTTCCAAGTTTTTAATCATTTTTGGACACTCTAATTGCGTATTTTAAGAGTTTTACCACAACTAGAGAGTTTTCTTAAAAATATTTACTGGAACCGTAAGGATTTTAACTGAGTCATACAAAAGTGGCCAGAGTAATGCGGCCTCAATTGTAAACATACGCAGTATAGATCTCACTTACAGGCTTTCTACACAAATTTTGAGCTGCATGAACAAGAATTCCTGATATTTGAAATCAAATTCAAGTCAAAAGGCTCCCTAAAGTGTCCGTTGTTGTAAAAATTATCAGATTTCTGTTCATTTTCCAGATTTCCACTGGTAATGTCTGAGATTAAAATCGGCAGGAAATGTAGAAAGAATCTATTTACTTATATTTCATGTGTTTCTTCCCAATTTTTAATAATTTCTGGAAACTCTAATTGTGTATTTTAAGAGTTTACCCACAATTAGAGAGTTTTCTTACAAGTATGTAGTGGAACCATAAGGATTTTTACTGAGTCAAAAAAAGACGCCAGAGAAATTCGAGCTCAATTGTAAACGTAAGCAGTATAGTCCTCACTTAAAGCCTTCCTACACAAATTTTGAGCTGTATAAACAAGAATTCCGAATATTTGAAAGCAAGTTCAAATGAAAACGCTCCCTAAAGTGGCCGGAGTTGTAAATATTATCAGTTTTCTGGTCATATCCCAGCTTTCCACTGGTACTGTCTGTGATTAAAAACGGCAGGAAATGAAGTAAGAATGTACATATTTCTCTTTCAAGTGTTTCTTCCAAGTTTTGAAACCTTTCTGGAAACTCTAATAGCGTATTTTAAGAGTTTTACTACAATTAGAGAGTTTTCTTACAAGTATGTACTGGAACAATAAGGATATTATGTGATTCACGAAAAAAGACACTAGAGAAATTCGGCCTCAATTGTAAACATAAGCAGTGTAGTCCCCACTTACAGCCTTTCTACACAAATTTTGAGCTGTATGAAAAAGAATTCCTAATATTTGGAAGAAAATTCAAGTGAAAAGGCTTCCTAAAGGGGCCGGTGTTGTAAAAATTAACAGATTTCTGGTCATTTCACGGCTTTCCACTGGTAATGTCTGTGATAAAAAATGGCAGGAAATGTAGGAAGAATCTATTTACTTTTATTTCAAGTGGTTCTTCCAAGATTTTAATCATTTCTGGACACTGTAATTGCGTATTTTAAGAGTTTTACCACAACTAGAGAGTTTTCTTAAAAATATTTACTGGAACCGTAAGGATTTTAACTGAGTCATACAAAAGTGGCCAGAGTAATGCGGCCTCAATTGTAAACATACGCAGTATAGATCTCACTTACAGGCTTTCTACACAAATTTTGAGCTGTATAAACAAGAATTCTTAATATTTGAAAGCAAATTCAAGTGAAAACGTTCCCTAAAGTGCCCGGAGTTGTAAATATTATCAGTTTGCTGGTCATTTCACGGCTTTCCACTGGTAATGTCTGTGATTACAAACGGCAGGAAATGTAGGAAGAATCTATTTACTTTTATTTCAAGAAGTTCTTCCAAGTTTTTAATCATTTCTGGACACTCTAATTGCGTATTTTAAGAGTTTTACCACAACTAGAGAGTTTTCTTACAAATATGTTCTAGAACCGTCTGGATTTTAACTGAGTCATACAAAAGTCGCCAGAGTAATGCGGCCTCAATTGTAAACATACACAGTATAGACCTCACTTACAGGCTTTCTACACGAATTTTGAGCTGTATAAACAAGAATTCTTAATATTTGAAAGCACATTCAAGTGAAAACGCTCCCTAAAGTGCCCGGAGTTGTAAATATTATCAGTTTGCTGGTCATTTCACGGCTTTCCACTGGTAATGTCTGTGATTACAAACGGCAGGAAATGTAGGAAGAATCTATTTACTTTTATTTCAAGAAGTTCTTCCAAGTTTTTAATCATTTCTGGACACTCTACTTGCGTATTTTAAGAGTTTTACCACAACTAGAGAGTTTTCGTACAAATATGTTCTAGAACCGTGAGGAATTTAACTGAGTCATACAAAAGTCGCCAGAGTAATGCGGCCTCAATTGTAAACATACGCAGTATAGACCTCACTTACAGGCTTTCTACACGAATTTTGAGCTGTATAAACAAGAATTCTTTATATTTGAAAGCACATTCAAGTGAAAACGTTCCCTAAAGTGCATGGATTTGTAAATATTATCAGTTTGCTGGTCATTTCACGGCTTTCCACTGGTATTGTCTGTGATTACAAACGGCAGGAAATGTAGGAAGAATCTATTTACTTTTATTTCAAGAAGTTCGTCCAAGTTTTTAATCATTTCTGGACACTCTAATTGCGTATTTTAAGAGTTTTACCACAACTAGAGAGTTTTCTTACAAATATGTACTAGAACCTTGATGATTTTAACTGAGTCATACAAAAGTCGCCAGAGTAATGCGGCCTCAATTGTAAACATACGCAGTATAGACCTCACTTACAGGCTTTCTACACGAATTTTGAGCTGTATAAACAAGAATTGCTTATATTTGAAAGCAAATTCAAGTGAAAACGTTCCCTAAAGTGCCCAGAGTTGTAAATATTATCAGTTTGCTGGTCATTTCACGGATTTCCACTGATAATGTCTGTGATTACAAACGGCAGGAAATGTAGTAAGAATCTATTTACTTTTATTTCAAGTGGTTCTTCCAAGTTTTTAATCATTTCTGGACACTCTACTTGCGTATTTTAAGAGTTTTACCACAACTAGAGAATTTTCTTACAAATATGTTCTAGAACCGTCTGGATTTTAACTGAGTCATACAAAAGTCGCCAGAGTAATGCGGCCTCAATTGTAAACATACACCGTATAGACCTCACTTACAGGCTTTCTACACGAATTTTGAGCTGTATAAACAAGAATTCTTAATATTTGAAAGCAAATTCAAGAGAAAACGTTCCCTAAAGTGCCCGGAGTTGTAAATATTATAAGTTTGCTGGTCATTTCACGGCTTTCCAGTGGTAATGTCTGTGATTACAAACGGCAGGAAATGTAGGAAGAATCTATTTACTTTTATTTCAAGTTGTTCTTCCAAGTTTTTAATCATTTCTGGACACTCGACTTGCGTATTTTAAGAGTTTTACCACAACTAGAGAGTTTTCTTAAAAATATGTACTAGAACCGTGAGGATTTTAACTGAGTCATACAAAAGTCGCCAGAGTAATGCGGCCTCAATTGTAAACATACGCAGTATAGACCTCACTTACAGGCTTTCTACACAAATTTTGAGCTGAATGAACAAGAATTCCTGATATTTGAAATCAAATTCAAGTCAAAAGGCTCCCTAAAGTGTCCGTTGTTGTAAAAATTATCAGATTTCTGTTCATTTTCCAGATTTCCACTGGTAATGTCTGAGATTAAAATCGGCAGGAAATGTAGAAAGAATCTATTTACTTATATTTCATGTGTTTCTTCCCAATTTTTAATAATTTCTGGAAACTCTAATTGTGTATTTTAAGAGTTTACCCACAATTAGAGAGTTTTCTTACAAGTATGTAGTGGAACCATAAGGATTTTTACTGAGTCAAAAAAAGACGCCAGAGAAATTTTAGCTCAATTGTAAAGGTAAGCAGTATAGTCCTCACTTAAAGCCTTCCTACACAAATTTTGAGCTGTATAAACAAGAATTCCGAATATTTGAAAGCAAGTTCAAATGAAAACGCTCCCTAAAGTGGCCGGAGTTGTAAATATTATCAGTTTTCTGGTCATATCCCAGCTTTCCACTGGTACTGTCTGTGATCAAAAACGGCAGGAAATGAAGTAAGAATGTACATATTTCTCTTTCAAGTGTTTCTTCCAAGTTTTGAAACCTTTCTGGAAACTCTAATTGCGTATTTTAAGAGTTTTACTACAATTAGAGAGTTTTCTTACAAGTATGTACTGGAACCATAAGGATATTAAGTGATTCACGAAAAAAGACACTAGAGAAATTCGGCCTCAATTGTAAACATAAGCAGTGTAGTCCCCACTTACAGCCTTTCTACACAAATTTTGAGCTGTATGAAAAAGAATACCTAATATTTGGAAGAAAATTCAAGTGAAAAGGCTTCCTAAAGGGGCCGGTGTTGTAAAAATTAACAGATTTCTGGTCATTTCCCAGGTTTCCACTGGTAATGTCTGTGATAAAAAACGGCAGGAAATGTAGGAAGAATCTATTTACTTTTATTTCAAGTGGTTCTTCCAAGTTTTTAATCATTTCTGGACACTGTAATTGCGTATTTTAAGAGTTTTACCACAACTAGAGAGTTTTCTTAAAAATATTTACTGGAACCGTAAGGATTTTAACTGAGTCATACAAAAGTGGCCAGAGTAATGCGGCCTCAATTGTAAACATACGCAGTATAGATCTCACTTACAGGCTTTCTACACAAATTTTGAGCTGCATGAACAAGAATTCCTGATATTTGAAATCAAATTCAAGTCAAAAGGCTCCCTAAAGTGTCCGTTGTTGTAAAAACTATCAGATTTCTGTTCATTTTCCAGATTTCCACTGGTAATGTCTGAGATTAAAATCGGCAGGAAATGTAGAAAGAATCTATTTACTTATATTTCATGTGTTTCTTCCCAATTTTTAATAATTTCTGGAAACTCTAATTGTGTATTTTAAGAGTTTACCCACAATTAGAGAGTTTTCTTACAAGTATGTAGTGGAACCATAAGGATTTTTACTGAGTCAAAAAAAGACGCCAGAGAAATTCGAGCTCAATTGTAAACGTAAGCAGTATAGTCCTCACTTAAAGCCTTCCTACACAAATTATGAGCTGTATAAACAAGAATTCCGAATATTTGAAAGCAAGTTCAAATGAAAACGCTCCCTAATGTGGCCGGAGTTGTAAATATTATCAGTTTTCTGGTCATATCCCAGCTTTCCACTGGTACTATCTGTGATTAAAAAAGGCAGGAAATGAAGTAAGAATGTACATATTTCTCTTTCAAGTGTTTCTTCCAAGTTTTGAAACCTTTCTGGAAACTCTAATTGCGTATTTTAAGAGTTTTACTACAATTAGAGAGTTTTCTTACAAGTATGTACTGGAACCATAAGGATATTAAGTGATTCACGAAAAAAGACACTAGAGAAATTCGGCCTCAATTGTAAACATAAGCAGTGTAGTCCCCACTTACAGCCTTTCTACACAAATTTTGAGCTGTATGAAAAAGAATACCTAATATTTGGAAGAAAGTTCAAGTGAAAAGGCTTCCTAAAGGGGCCGGTGTTGTAAAAATTAACAGATTTCTGGTCATTTCCCAGGTTTCCACTGGTAATGTCTGTGATTAAAAACGGCAGGAAATGTAGGAAGAATCTATTTACTTTTATTTCAAGTGGTTCTTCCAAGTTTTTAATCATTTCTGGACACTCTACTTGCGTATTTTAAGAGTTTTACCACAACTAGAGAGTTTTCTTACAAATATGTACTAGAACCGTGAGGATTTTAACTGAGTCATACAAAAGTCGCCAGAGTAATGCGGCCTCAATTGTAAACATACGCAGTATAGAACTCACTTACAGGCTTTCTACACGAATTTTGAGCTGTATAAACAAGAATTCTTAATATTTGAAAGTACATTCAAGTGAAAACGCTCCCTAAAGTGCCCGGAGTCGTAAATATTATCAGTTTGCTGGTCATTTCACGGCTTTCCACTGGTAATGTCTGTGATTACAAACGGCAGGAAATGTAGGAAGAATCTATTTACTTTTATTTCAAGTGGTTCTTCCAAGTTTTTAATCATTTTTGAACACTCTAATTGCGTATTTTAAGAGTTTTACCACAACTAGAGAGTTTTCTTAAAAATATTTACTGGAACCGTAAGGATTTTAACTGAGTCATACAAAAGTGGCCAGAGTAATGCGGCCTCAATTGTAAACATACGCAGTATAGATCTCACTTACAGGCTTTCTACACAAATTTTGAGCTGCATGAACAAGAATTCCTGATATTTGAAATCAAATTCAAGTCAAAAGGCTCCCTAAAGTGTCCGTTGTTGTAAAAATTATCAGATTTCTGTTCATTTTCCAGATTTCCACTGGTAATGTCTGAGATTAAAATCGGCAGGAAATGTAGAAAGAATCTATTTACTTATATTTCATGTGTTTCTTCCCAATTTTTAATAATTTCTGGAAACTCTAATTGTGTATTTTAAGAGTTTACCCACAATTAGAGTTTTCTTACAAGTATGTAGTGGAACCATAAGGATTTTTACTGAGTCAAAAAAAGACGCCAGAGAAATTCGAGCTCAATTGTAAATGTAAGCAGTATAGTCCTCACTTAAAGCCTTCCTACACAAATTTTGAGCTGTATAAACAAGAATTCCGAATATTTGAAAGCAAGTTCAAATGAAAACGCTCCCTAAAGTGGCCGGAGTTGTAAATATTATCAGTTTTCTGGTCATATCCCAGCTTTCCACTGGTAATGTCTGTGATTAAAAACGGCAGGAAATGAAGTAAGAATGTACATATTTCTCTTTCAAGTGTTTCTTCCAAGTTTTGAAACCTTTCTGGAAACTCTAATAGCGTATTTTAAGAGTTTTACTACAATTAGAGAGTTTTCTTACAAGTATGTACTGGAACAATAAGGATATTATGTGATTCACGAAAAAAGACACTAGAGAAATTCGGCCTCAATTGTAAACATAAGCAGTGTAGTCCCCACTTACAGCCTTTCTACACAAATTTTGAGCTGTATGAAAAAGAATTCCTAATATTTGGAAGAAAATTCAAGTGAAAAGGCTTCCTAAAGGGGCCGGTGTTGTAAAAATTAACAGATTTCTGGTCATTTCACGGCTTTCCACTGGTAATGTCTGTGATAAAAAATGGCAGGAAATGTAGGAAGAATCTATTTACTTTTATTTCAAGTGGTTCTTCCAAGTTTTTAATCATTTCTGGACACTGTAATTGCGTATTTTAAGAGTTTTACCACAACTAGAGAGTTTTCTTAAAAATATTTACTGGAACCGTAAGGATTTTAACTGAGTCATACAAAAGTGGCCAGAGTAATGCGGCCTCAATTGTAAACATACGCAGTATAGATCTCACTTACAGGCTTTCTACACAAATTTTGAGCTGTATAAACAAGAATTCTTAATATTTGAAAGCAAATTCAAGTGAAAACGTTCCCTAAAGTGCCCGGAGTTGTAAATATTATCAGTTTGCTGGTCATTTCACGGCTTTCCACTGGTAATGTCTGTGATTACAAACGGCAGGAAATGTAGCAAGAATCTATTTACTTTTATTTCAAGAAGTTCTTCCAAGTTTTTAATCATTTCTGGACACTCTAATTGCGTATTTTAAGAGTTTTACCACAACTAGAGAGTTTTCTTACAAATATGTTCTAGAACCGTCTGGATTTTAACTGAGTCATACAAAAGTCGCCAGAGTAATGCGGCCTCAATTGTAAACATACACAGTATAGACCTCACTTACAGGCTTTCTACACGAATTTTGAGCTGTATAAACAAGAATTCTTAATATTTGAAAGCACATTCAAGTGAAAACGCTCCCTAAAGTGCCCGGAGTTGTAAATATTATCAGTTTGCTGGTCATTTCACGGCTTTCCACTGGTAATGTCTGTGATTACAAACGGCAGGAAATGTAGGAAGAATCTATTTACTTTTATTTCAAGAAGTTCTTCCAAGTTTTTAATCATTTCTGGACACTCTACTTGGGTATTTTAAGAGTTTTACCACAACTAGAGAGTTTTCTTACAAATATGTTCTAGAACCGTGAGGAATTTAACTGAGTCATACAAAAGTCGCCAGAGTAATGCGGCCTCAATTGTAAACATACGCAGTATAGACCTCACTTACAGGCTTTCTACACGAATTTTGAGCTGTATAAACAAGAATTCTTTATATTTGAAAGCACATTCAAGTGAAAACGTTCCCTAAAGTGCATGGATTTGTAAATATTATCAGTTTGCTGGTCATTTCACGGCTTTCCACTGGTATTGTCTGTGATTACAAACGGCAGGAAATGTTGGAAGAATCTATTTACTTTTATTTCAAGAAGTTCTTCCAAGTTTTTAATCATTTCTGGACACTCTAATTGCGTATTTTAAGAGTTTTACCACAACTAGAGAGTTTTCTTACAAATATGTACTAGAACCTTGATGATTTTAACTGAGTCATACAAAAGTCGCCAGAGTAATGCGGCCTCAATTGTAAACATAAGCAGTATAGACCTCACTTACAGGCTTTCTAAACGAATTTTGAGCTGTATAAACAAGAATTGCTTATATTTGAAAGCAAATTCAAGTGAAAACGTTCCCTAAAGTGCCCAGAGTTGTAAATATTATCAGTTTGCTGGTCAGTTCACGGATTTCCACTGATAATGTCTGTGATTACAAACGGCAGGAAATGTAGGAAGAATCTATTTACTTTTATTTCAAGTGGTTCTTCCAAGTTTTTAATCATTTCTGGACACTCTACTTGCGTATTTTAAGAGTTTTACCACAACTAGAGAATTTTCTTACAAATATGTTCTAGAACCGTCTGGATTTTAACTGAGTCATACAAAAGTCGCCAGAGTAATGCGGCCTCAATTGTAAACATACACCGTATAGACCTCACTTACAGGCTTTCTACACGAATTTTGAGCTGTATAAACAAGAATTCTTAATATTTGAAAGCAAATTGAAGAGAAAACGTTCCCTAAAGTGCACGGAGTTGTAAATATTATAAGTTTGCTGGTCATTTCACGGCTTTCCAGTGGTAATGTCTGTGATTACAAACGGCAGGAAATGTAGGAAGAATCTATTTACTTTTATTTCAAGTTGTTCTTCCAAGTTTTTAATCATTTCTGGACACTCGACTTGCGTATTTTAAGAGTTTTACCACAACTAGAGAGTTTTCTTAAAAATATGTACTAGAACCGTGAGGATTTTAACTGAGTCATACAAAAGTCGCCAGAGTAATGCGGCCTCAATTGTAAACATACGCAGTATAGATCTCACTTACAGGCTTTCTACACAAATTTTGAGCTGCATGAACAAGAATTCCTGATATTTGAAATCAAATTCAAGTCAAAAGGCTCCCTAAAGTGTCCGTTGTTGTAAAAATTATCAGATTTCTGTTCATTTTCCAGATTTCCACTGGTAATGTCTGAGATTAAAATCGGCAGGAAATGTAGAAAGAATCTATTTACTTATATTTCATGTGTTTCTTCCCAATTTTTAATAATTTCTGGAAACTCTAATTGTGTATTTTAAGAGTTTACCCACAATTAGAGAGTTTTCTTACAAGTATGTAGTGGAACCATAAGGATTTTTACTGAGTCAAAAAAAGACGCCAGAGAAATTTTAGCTCAATTGTAAAGGTAAGCAGTATAGTCCTCACTTAAAGCCTTCCTACACAAATTTTGAGCTGTATAAACAAGAATTCCGAATATTTGAAAGCAAGTTCAAATGAAAACGCTCCCTAAAGTGGCCGGAGTTGTAAATATTATCAGTTTTCTGGTCATATCCCAGCTTTCCACTGGTACTGTCTGTGATCAAAAACGGCAGGAAATGAAGTAAGAATGTACATATTTCTCTTTCAAGTGTTTCTTCCAAGTTTTGAAACCTTTCTGGAAACTCTAATTGCGTATTTTAAGAGTTTTACTACAATTAGAGAGTTTTCTTACAAGTATGAACTGGAACCATAAGGATATTAAGTGATTCACGAAAAAAGACACTAGAGAAATTCGGCCTCAATTGTAAACATAAGCAGTGTAGTCCCCACTTACAGCCTTTCTACACAAATTTTGAGCTGTATGAAAAAGAATACCTAATATTTGGAAGAAAATTCAAGTGAAAAGGCTTCCTAAAGGGGCCGGTGTTGTAAAAATTAACAGATTTCTGGTCATTTCCCAGGTTTCCACTGGTAATGTCTGTGATAAAAAACGGCAGGAAATGTAGGAAGAATCTATTTACTTTTATTTCAAGTGGTTCTTCCAAGTTTTTAATCATTTCTGGACACTGTAATTGCGTATTTTAAGAGTTTTACCACAACTAGAGAGTTTTCTTAAAAATATTTACTGGAACCGTAAGGATTTTAACTGAGTCATACAAAAGTGGCCAGAGTAATGCGGCCTCAATTGTAAACATACGCAGTATAGATCTCACTTACAGGCTTTCTACACAAATTTTGAGCTGCATGAACAAGAATTCCTGATATTTGAAATCAAATTCAAGTCAAAAGGCTCCCTAAAGTGTCCGTTGTTGTAAAAATTATCAGATTTCTGTTCATTTTCCAGATTTCCACTGGTAATGTCTGAGATTAAAATCGGCAGGAAATGTAGAAAGAATCTATTTACTTATATTTCATGTGTTTCTTCCCAATTTTTAATAATTTCTGGAAACTCTAATTGTGTATTTTAAGAGTTTACCCACAATTAGAGAGTTTTCTTACAAGTATGTAGTGGAACCATAAGGATTTTTACTGAGTCAAAAAAAGACGCCAGAGAAATTCGAGCTCAATTGTAAAGGTAAGCAGTATAGTCCTCACTTAAAGCCTTCCTACACAAATTTTGAGCTGTATAAACAAGAATTCCGAATATTTGAAAGCAAGTTCAAATGAAAACGCTCCCTAATGTGGCCGGAGTTGTAAATATTATCAGTTTTCTGGTCATATCCCAGCTTTCCACTGGTACTGTCTGTGATTAAAAACGGCAGGAAATGAAGTAAGAATGTACATATTTCTCTTTCAAGTGTTTCTTCCAAGTTTTGAAACCTTTCTGGAAACTCTAATTGCGTATTTTAAGAGTTTTACTACAATTAGAGAGTTTTCTTACAAGTATGTACTGGAACCATAAGGATATTAAGTGATTCACGAAAAAAGACACTAGAGAAATTCGGCCTCAATTGTAAACATAAGCAGTGTAGTCCCCACTTACAGCCTTTCTACACAAATTTTGAGCTGTATGAAAAAGAATACCTAATATTTGGAAGAAAGTTCAAGTGAAAAGGCTTCCTAAAGGGGCCGGTGTTGTAAAAATTAACAGATTTCTGGTCATTTCCCAGGTTTCCACTGGTAATGTCTGTGATTAAAAACGGCAGGAAATGTAGGAAGAATCTATTTACTTTTATTTCAAGTGGTTCTTCCAAGTTTTTAATCATTTCTGGACACTCTACTTGCGTATTTTAAGAGTTTTACCACAACTAGAGAGTTTTCTTACAAATATGTACTAGAACCGTGAGGATTTTAACTGAGTCATACAAAAGTCGCCAGAGTAATGCGGCCTCAATTGTAAACATACGCAGTATAGACCTCACTTACAGGCTTTCTACACGAATTTTGAGCTGTATAAACAAGAATTGCTTATATTTGAAAGCAAATTCAAGTGAAAACGTTCCCTAAAGTGCCCGGAGTTGTAAATATTATCAGTTTGCTGGTCATTTCACGGCTTTCCACTGGTAATGTCTGTGATTACAAACGGCAGGAAATGTAGGAAGAATCTATTAACTTTTATTTCAAGAAGTTCTTCCAAGTTTTTAATCATTTCTGGACACTCTAATTGCGTATTTTAAGAGTTTTACCACAACTAGAGAGTTTTCTTACAAATATGTTCTAGAACCGTCAGGATTTTAACTGAGTCATACAAAAGTGGCCAGAGTAATGCGGCCTCAATTGTAAACATACACAGTATAGACCTCACTTACAGGCTTTCTACACGAATTTTGAGCTGTATAAACAAGAATTCTTAATATTTGAAAGGACATTCAAGTGAAAACGCTCCCTAAAGTGCCCGGAGTTGTAAATATTATCAGTTTGCTGGTCATTTCACGGCTTTCCACTGGTAATGTCTGTGATTACAAATGGCAGGAAATGTAGGAAGAATCTATTTACTTTTATTTCAAGTTGTTCTTCCAAGTTTTTAATCATTTCTGGACACTCTACTTGCGTATTTTAAGAGTTTTACCACAACTAGAGAGTTTTCTTACAAATATGTTCTAGAACCGTGAGGAATTTAACTGAGTCATACAAAAGTCGGCAGAGTAATGCGGACTCTATTGTAAACATACGCAGTATAGACCTCACTTACAGGCTTTCTACACGAATTTTGAGCTGTATAAACAAGAATTCTTAATATTTGAAAGCAAATTCAAGTGATAACGCTTCCTAAAGTGCCCGGAGTTGTAAATATTATCAGTTTGCTGGTCATTTCACGGCTTTCCACTGGTAATGTCTGTGATAAAAAACGGCAGGAAATGTAGGAAGAATCTATTTACTTTTATTTCAAGTGGTTCTTCCAAGTTTTTAATCATTTCTGGACACTGTAATTGCGTATTTTAAGAGTTTTACCACAACTAGAGAGTTTTCTTAAAAATATTTACTGGAACCGTAAGGATTTTAACTGAGTCATACAAAAGTGGCCAGAGTAATGCGGCCTCAATTGTAAACATACGCAGTATAGATCTCACTTACAGGCTTTCTACACAAATTTTGAGCTGCATGAACAAGAATTCCTGATATTTGAAATCAAATTCAAGTCAAAAGGCTCCCTAAAGTGTCCGTTGTTGTAAAAATTATCAGATTTCTGTTCATTTTCCAGATTTCCACTGGTAATGTCTGAGATTAAAATCGGCAGGAAATGTAGAAAGAATCTATTTACTTATATTTCATGTGTTTCTTCCCAATTTTTAATAATTTCTGGAAACTCTAATTGTGTATTTTAAGAGTTTACCCACAATTAGAGAGTTTTCTTACAAGTATGTAGTGGAACCATAAGGATTTTTACTGAGTCAAAAAAAGACGCCAGAGAAATTTTAGCTCAATTGTAAAGGTAAGCAGTATAGTCCTCACTTAAAGCCTTCCTACACAAATTTTGAGCTGTATAAACAAGAATTCCGAATATTTGAAAGCAAGTTCAAATGAAAACGCTCCCTAAAGTGGCCGGAGTTGTAAATATTATCAGTTTTCTGGTCATATCCCAGCTTTCCACTGGTACTGTCTGTGATTAAAAACGGCAGGAAATGAAGTAAGAATGTACATATTTCTCTTTCAAGTGTTTCTTCCAAGTTTTGAAACCTTTCTGGAAACTCTAATTGCGTATTTTAAGAGTTTTACTACAATTAGAGAGTTTTCTTACAAGTATGTACTGGAACCATAAGGATATTAAGTGATTCACGAAAAAAGACACTAGAGAAATTCGGCCTCAATTGTAAACATAAGCAGTGTAGTCCCCACTTACAGCCTTTCTACACAAATTTTGAGCTGTATGAAAAAGAATACCTAATATTTGGAAGAAAATTCAAGTGAAAAGGCTTCCTAAAGGGGCCGGTGTTGTAAAAATTAACAGATTTCTGGTCATTTCCCAGGTTTCCACTGGTAATGTCTGTGATAAATACGGCAGGAAATGTAGGAAGAATCTATTTACTTTTATTTCAAGTGGTTCTTCCAAGTTTTTAATCATTTCTGGACACTGTAATTGAGTATTTTAAGAGTTTTACCACAACTAGAGAGTTTTCTTAAAAATATTTACTGGAACCGTAAGTATTTTAACTGAGTCATACAAAAGTCGCTAGAGTAATGCGGCCTCAATTGTAAACATACGCAGTATAGACCTCACTTACAGGCTTTCTACACGAATTTTGAGCTGTATAAACAAGAATTGCTTATATTTGAAAGCAAATTCAAGTGAAAACGTTCCCTAAAGTGCCCGGAGTTGTAAATATTATCAGTTTGCTGGTCATTTCACGGCTTTCCACTGGTAATGTCTGTGATTACAAACGGCAGGAAATGTAGGAAGAATCTATTAACTTTTATTTCAAGAAGTTCTTCCAAGTTTTTAATCATTTCTGGACACTCTAATTGCGTATTTTAAGAGTTTTACCACAACTAGAGAGTTTTCTTACAAATATGTTCTAGAACCGTCAGGATTTTAACTGAGTCATACAAAAGTGGCCAGAGTAATGCGGCCTCAATTGTAAACATACACAGTATAGACCTCACTTACAGGCTTTCTACACGAATTTTGAGCTGTATAAACAAGAATTCTTAATATTTGAAAGGACATTCAAGTGAAAACGCTCCCTAAAGTGCCCGGAGTTGTAAATATTATCAGTTTGCTGGTCATTTCACGGCTTTCCACTGGTAATGTCTGTGATTACAAATGGCAGGAAATGTAGGAAGAATCTATTTACTTTTATTTCAAGTTGTTCTTCCAAGTTTTTAATCATTTCTGGACACTCTACTTGCGTATTTTAAGAGTTTTACCACAACTAGAGAGTTTTCTTACAAATATGTTCTAGAACCGTGAGGAATTTAACTGAGTCATACAAAAGTCGGCAGAGTAATGCGGACTCTATTGTAAACATACGCAGTATAGACCTCACTTACAGGCTTTCTACACGAATTTTGAGCTGTATAAACAAGAATTCTTAATATTTGAAAGCAAATTCAAGTGATAACGCTTCCTAAAGTGCCCGGAGTTGTAAATATTATCAGTTTGCTGGTCATTTCACGGCTTTCCACTGGTAATGTCTGTGATAAAAAACGGCAGGAAATGTAGGAAGAATCTATTTACTTTTATTTCAAGTGGTTCTTCCAAGTTTTTAATCATTTCTGGACACTGTAATTGCGTATTTTAAGAGTTTTACCACAACTAGAGAGTTTTCTTAAAAATATTTACTGGAACCGTAAGGATTTTAACTGAGTCATACAAAAGTGGCCAGAGTAATGCGGCCTCAATTGTAAACATACGCAGTATAGATCTCACTTACAGGCTTTCTACACAAATTTTGAGCTGCATGAACAAGAATTCCTGATATTTGAAATCAAATTCAAGTCAAAAGGCTCCCTAAAGTGTCCGTTGTTGTAAAAATTATCAGATTTCTGTTCATTTTCCAGATTTCCACTGGTAATGTCTGAGATTAAAATCGGCAGGAAATGTAGAAAGAATCTATTTACTTATATTTCATGTGTTTCTTCCCAATTTTTAATAATTTCTGGAAACTCTAATTGTGTATTTTAAGAGTTTACCCACAATTAGAGAGTTTTCTTACAAGTATGTAGTGGAACCATAAGGATTTTTACTGAGTCAAAAAAAGACGCCAGAGAAATTTTAGCTCAATTGTAAAGGTAAGCAGTATAGTCCTCACTTAAAGCCTTCCTACACAAATTTTGAGCTGTATAAACAAGAATTCCGAATATTTGAAAGCAAGTTCAAATGAAAACGCTCCCTAAAGTGGCCGGAGTTGTAAATATTATCAGTTTTCTGGTCATATCCCAGCTTTCCACTGGTACTGTCTGTGATTAAAAACGGCAGGAAATGAAGTAAGAATGTACATATTTCTCTTTCAAGTGTTTCTTCCAAGTTTTGAAACCTTTCTGGAAACTCTAATTGCGTATTTTAAGAGTTTTACTACAATTAGAGAGTTTTCTTACATGTATGTACTGGAACCATAAGGATATTAAGTGATTCACGAAAAAAGACACTAGAGAAATTCGGCCTCAATTGTAAACATAAGCAGTGTAGTCCCCACTTACAGCCTTTCTACACAAATTTTGAGCTGTATGAAAAAGAATACCTAATATTTGGAAGAAAATTCAAGTGAAAAGGCTTCCTAAAGGGGCCGGTGTTGTAAAAATTAACAGATTTCTGGTCATTTCCCAGGTTTCCACTGGTAATGTCTGTGATAAAAAACGGCAGGAAATGTAGGAAGAATCTATTTACTTTTATTTCAAGTGGTTCTTCCAAGTTTTTAATCATTTCTGGACACTGTAATTGAGTATTTTAAGAGTTTTACCACAACTAGAGAGTTTTCTTAAAAATATTTACTGGAACCGTAAGTATTTTAACTGAGTCATACAAAAGTCGCTAGAGTAATGCGGCCTCAATTGTAAACATACGCAGTATAGACCTCACTTACAGGCTTTCTACACGAATTTTGAGCTGTATAAACAAGAATTGCTTATATTTGAAAGCAAATTCAAGTGAAAACGTTCCCTAAAGTGCCCGGAGTTGTAAATATTATCAGTTTGCTGGTCATTTCACGGCTTTCCACTGGTAATGTCTGTGATTACAAACGGCAGGAAATGTAGGAAGAATCTATTAACTTTTATTTCAAGAAGTTCTTCCAAGTTTTTAATCATTTCTGGACACTCTAATTGCGTATTTTAAGAGTTTTACCACAACTAGATAGTTTTCTTACAAATATGTACTAGAACCGTCAGGATTTTAACTGAGTCATACAAAAGTGGCCAGAGTAATGCGGCCTCAATTGTAAACATACGCAGTATAGATCTCACTTACAGGCTTTCTACACAAATTTTGAGCTGCATGAACAAGAATTCCTGATATTTGAAATCAAATTCAAGTCAAAAGGCTCCCTAAAGTGTCCATTGTTGTAAAAATTATCAGATTTCTGTTCATTTTCCAGATTTCCACTGGTAATGTCTGAGATTAAAATCGGCAGGAAATGTAGAAAGAATCTATTTACTTATATTTCATGTGTTTCTTCCCAATTTTTAATAATTTCTGGAAACTCTAATTGTGTATTTTAAGAGTTTACCCACAATTAGAGAGTTTTCTTACAAGTATGTAGTGGAACTATAAGGATTTTTACTGAGTCAAAAAAAGACGCCAGAGAAATTCGAGCTCAATTGTAAACGTAAACAGTATAGTCCTCACTTAAAGCCTTCCTACACAAATTTTGAGCTGTATAAACAAGAATTCCGAATATTTGAAAGCAAGTTCAAATGAAAACGCTCCCTAAAGTGGCCGGAGTTGTAAATATTATCAGTTTTCTGGTCATATCCCAGCTTTCCACTGGTACTGTCTGTGATTAAAAACGGCAGGAAATGAAGTAAGAATGTACATACTTCTCTCAAGTGTTTCTTCCAAGTTTTTAATCATTTCTGGAAACTCTAATTGCGTATTTTAAGAGTTTACCCCCAATTAGAGAGTTTTCTAACAAGTATGTATTGGAAAAATAAGGATTTTCACTGAGTCGTACAAGAGACGCTAGAGAAATTCCGCCTCAATTGTAAATATATGCAGTATAGTCCTCACTTACAGCCTTTCTACACAAATTTTGAGCTGTATGAACAAGAATTCCTAATATTTGAAAGAAAATTCAAGTAAAAAGGCTCCCTAATGTACCGGAGTCATAAATATTATCAGTTTTCTGATCATTTCCCAGCTTTCCACTGGTAATGTCTGTGATTAAAAACGGCAGGAAATGAAGTAAGAATGTACATACTTCTCTTTCAAGTGTTTCTTCCAAGTTTTTAATCATTTCTGGAAACTCTAATCGCGTATTTTAAGAGTTTTACCACAATTCCAGAGTGTTCTTACAAGTATGTACTGGAACTCTAAGGATATTAAGTGATTCACGAAAAAGACACTAGAGAAATTCGGCCTCAATTGTAAACATAAGCAGTGTAGTCCTCACTTACAGCCTTTCTACACAAATTTTGAGCTGTATGAACAAGAATTCCTAATATATGGAAGCAAAATCAAGTGAAAAGGCTCCATAAAGTGGCCGGTGTTGGAAAAATTATCAGATTTCTGGGCATTTCCCAGGTTTCCACTGGTAATGTCTGTGATTATAAACAGCCGGAAATATAGAAAGAAACTATTTACTTTTATTTCCAGTGTTTCTTCCAAGTTTTAAATCATTTCTGGAAAATCTAATTGTGTATTTATAGAGTTTTACCACAATTAGAGAGTTTTCTTACAAGTATGTACTGGAACTGTAAGGATATTAAGTGATTCACGAAAAAGACACTAGAGAAATTCGGCCTCAATTATAAACATAACAGTGTAGTCCTACCTTACAGCCTTTCTAAACAAATTTTTAGCAGTATGAGCAAGAATTCCTAATATTTGAAAGAAAATTCAAGTGAAAAGGCTCCCTAATGAGGCCGGAGTCATAAATATTATCAGTTTTCTGATCATTACCCAGCTTTCCACTGGTAATGTCTTTGATTAAAAACGGCAGGAAATGTAGTCAGAATCTATTTACTTTAATTTCCAGTGTTCCTTCCCAGTTTTTAATCATTTCTGGAAACTCTAATTGCGTATTTTAAGAGTTTACCCACAATTAGAGAATTTTCTTACAAGTATGTACTGGAACCATAAGGATTTTCACTGAGTCGTACAAAAGACGCCAGAGAAATTCCGCCTCAATTGTAAATATAAGCAGTATAGTCCTCACTTACAGCCTTTTTACACAAATTTTGAGCTGTATGAACAAGAATTCCTAATATTTGAAAGAAAATTCAAGTGAAAAGTCTCCCTAATGTGGCCGGAGTCATAAATATTATAGTTTTCTGATCATTTCCCAGCTTTCCACTGGTAATGTCTGTGATTCAAAACGGCAGAAAATGAAGTAAAAATGTACATACTTCCCTTTCAAGTGTTTCTTCCAAATTTTTAATCATTTCTGGAAACTCTAATTGTGTATTTTAGGATTTTACCCACAATTAGAGAGTTTTCTTACAAGTATGTACTGGATCCATAAGGATTTTCACTGAGTCATACAAAAGATGCCAGAGAAATTCGAGCTCAATTGTAAACATAAGCAGTATAGTCCTCACTTAAAGCCTTCCTACACAAATTTTGAGCTGTATAAACAAGATTTCCTAATATTTGAAAGCAAATTCAAGTGAAAAGGCTCCCTAAAGTGGTCGGTGTTGTAAAAATTATCAGATTTCTGGTCATTTCCCAGGTTTCCACTGGTAATGTCTGTGATAAAAAACGGCAGGAAATGTAGAAAGAATCTATTTACTTTTATTTCTAGTGTTTCTTCCAAGTTTTTAATCATTTTGGAAAATCTAATTGCCTATTTTAAGAGTTTTACCACAATTCCAGAGTTTTCTTACAAGTATGTATTGGAACTCTAAGGATATTAAGTGATTCACGAAAAAGATACTAGAGAAATTAGGCCTTAATTGTAAACATAAGCAGTGTGGTCCTCACTTACAGCCTTTCTACACAAATTTTGAGCTGTATGAACAAGAATTCCTAATATCTGAAAGAAAATTCAAGTGAAAAGGCTCCCTAATGTGGCCGGAGTCATAAATATTATCAGTTTTCTGGTCATTTCCCAGGTTTCCACAGGTAATGTCTGTGATTATAAACAGCCGGAAATATAGAAAGAAACTATTTACTTTTATTTCCAGTGTTTCTTCCAAGTTTTTAATCATTTCTGGAAAATCTAATTGTGTATTTATAGAGTTTTACCACAATTAGAGAGGTTTCTTACAAGTATGTACTGGAACTGTAAGGATATTAAGTGATTCACGAAAAAGACACTAGAGAAATTCGGCCTCAATTATAAACATAACAGTGTAGTCCTATCTTACAGCCTTTCTACACAAATTTTGAGCTGTATGAACAAGAATTCCTAATATTTGAAAGAAAATTCAAGTGAAAAGGCTCCCTAATGAGGCCTGAGTCATAAATATTATCAGTATTCTGATCATTTCCCAGCTTTCCACTGGTAATGTCAGTGATTAAAAACGGCAGGAAATGAAGTATGAATGTACATACTTCTCTCAAGTGTTTCTTCCAAGTTTTTAATCATTTCTGGAAACTCTAATTGCGTATTTTAAGAGTTTTATCCCAATTAGAGAGTGTTCTTACAGGTAAGTACTGGAGCCATAAGGATTTTAACTGAGTCATACAAAAGACACCAGAGAAATTAGGCCTCAATTGTAAACAGTAGCAGTATAGTCCTCACTTACAGCCTTTCTACACAAATTTTGAGCTGTATGAACAAGAATTCGTAATATTTGAATGCAAATTCAAGTGAAAAGGCTCCCTAAAGTGGACGGAGTTGTAAATATTATCAGATTTCTTGTCATTTCCCAGGTTTCCACTGGTAATGTCTGTGATTAAAAACGGCAGGAAATGTAGTCAGAATCTATAACTTAATTTCAAGTGTTTCTTCCAAGTTTTTCATCATTTCTGGAAACTCTAATTGCGTATTTTAAGAGTTTTATCCCAATTAGAGAGTGTTCTTACAGGTAAGTACTGGAGCCATAAGGATTTTAACTGAGTCATACAAAAGACACCAGAGAAATTAGGCCTCAATTGTAAACAGTAGCAGTATAGTCCTCACTTACAGCCTTTCTACACAAATTTTGAGCTGTATGAACAAGAATTCGTAATATTTGAATGCAAATTCAAGTGAAAAGGCTCCCTAAAGTGGACGGAGTTGTAAATATTATCAGATTTCTGGTCATTTCCCAGGTTTCCACTGGTAATGTCTGTTATTAAAAACAGCATGAAAAGTAGTAAGAATCTATCCACTCTTATTTCATGTTTTTCTTGCTAGTTTTTAATCATTTCTGGAAACTTAATTGCGTATTTTAAGAGTTTTACCACAATTAGATAGTTTTCTTACAAGTTTGTATTGGAACCGTAAGGATATGAAGGGATTCTCGAAAAAGACGCTAGAGAAATTCGGCTCCAATTGCAAACATAAGCAGAGTAGTCCTTACTTACAGTGTTTCTACACAAATTTTGAGCTGTATAAACGTGAATTCCTAATATATGAAAGCAAATTCAAGTGAAAACGCTCCGTAAAGTGGCCGGAGTTGTAAATATTATCAGGTTTCTGGTCATTTCCCAGCTTTCCACTGGTAATGTCTGTTATTAAAAACGGCATGAAAAGTAGTAAGAATCTATCCACTCTTATTTCATGTTTTTCTTCCAAGTTTTTAATCATTTCTGGAAAATCTAATTGTGTATTAATAGAGTTTTACCACAATTACAGAGTTTTCTTACAAGTATGTACTGGACATGTAAGGATATTAAGTGATTCACGAAAAAGTCACTAGAGAAATTCGGCCTCAATTGTAAACATAAGCAGTGTAGTCCTCACTTACAGCCTTTCTACACAAATTTTGAGCTGTATGAACAAGAATTCCTAATATTTGGAAGCAAATTCAAGTGAAAAGGCTCCATAAAGTGGCTGGTGTTGGAAAAATTATCAGATTTCTGGTCATTTCCCAGGTTTCCACTGGTAATGTCTGTGATAAAAAACGGCAGGAAATGTAGAAAGAATCTATTTACTTTTATTTCTAGTGTTTCTTCCAAGTTTTTAATCATTTTGGAAAATCTAATTGCCTATTTTAAGAGTTTTACCACAATTCCAGAGTTTTCTTACAAGTATGTATTGGAACTCTAAGGATATTAAGTGATTCACGAAAAAGATACTAGAGAAATTAGGCCTCAATTGTAAACATAAGCAATGTGGTCCTCACTTACAGCCTTTCTACACAAATTTTGAGCTGTATGAACAAGAATTCCTAATATTTGAAAGAAAATTCAAGTGAAAAGCCTCCCTAATGTGGCCGAATCATAAATATTATCAGTATTCTGATCATTTCCCAGCTTTCCACTGGTAATGTCTGTGATGAAAAACGGCAGGAAATGAAGTAAGAATGTACATACTTCTCTTTCAAGTGTTTCTTCCAAGTTTTTAATCATTTCTGGAAACTCTAATTGCGTATTTTAAGAGTTTTACTACAATTAGAGAGTTTTCTTACAAGTATGTACTAGAACCCTAAGGATATTAAGGGATTCACGAAAAAGACACTAGAGAAATTCCGCCTCAATTGTAAACATAAGCAGTATAGTCCTCACTTACAGCCTTTCTACACAAATTTGAGCTGTATGAACAAGAATTCCTAATATCTGAAAGAAAATTCAAGTGAAAAGGCTCCCTAATGAGGCCGGAGTCATAAATATTATCAGTTTTCTGGTCATTTCCCAGGTTTCCACTGGTAATGTCTGTGATTAAAAACGGCAGGAAATGTAGTCAGAATCAATAACTTAATTTCAAGTATTTCTTCCAAGTTTTTCATCATATCTGGAAACTCTAATTGCGTATTTTAAGAGTTTTATCCCAATTAGAGAGTGTTCTTACAGGTAAGTACTGGAGCCATAAGGATTTTAACTGAGTCATACAAAAGACACCAGAGAAATTCGGCCTCAATTGTAAACAATAGCAGTATAGTCCTCACTTACAACCTTTCTACACAAATTTTGAGCTGTATGAACAAGAATTCGTAATATTTGAATGCAAATTCAAGTGAAAAGGCTCCCTAAAGTGGACGGAGTTGTAAATATTATCAAATTTCTGGTCATTTCCCAGGTTTCCACTGGTAATGTCTATGATTAAAAACAGCAGGAAATGTAGTCAGAATCTATTAACATTAATTTCAAGTGTTTCTTCCAAGGTTTTAATCATTTCTGGAAACCCTAATTGCGTATTTTAAGAGTTTTACCACAATTAGATAGTTTTCTTACAAGTTCGTACTGGAACCATAAGGTTATGAGGAGATTCTCGAAAAAGACACTAGAGAAATTCGGCCTCAATTGTAAACATACGCAGAGTAGTCCTTACTGACAGTCTTTCTACACAAATTTTGAGCTGTATAACCATGAATTGCTAATATTTGCAAGGAAATTCAAGTGAAAACGCTCCCTAAAGTGCCCGGAGTTGTAAATATTATCAGTTTGCTGGTCATTTCACGGCTTTCCACTGGTAATGTCTGTGATTAAAAACCGCAGGAAATGAAGTAAGAATGTACATACTTCTCTTTCAAGTGTTTCTTCCAAGTTTTTAATCATTTCTGGAAACTCTAATCGCGTATTTTAAGAGTTTTACCACAATTCCAGAGTGTTCTTACAAGTATGTACTGGAACTGTAAGGATATTAAGTGATTCACGAAAAAGACACTAGAGAAATTCGGCCTCAATTGTAAACATAAGCAGTGTAGTCCTCACTTACAGCCTTTCTACACAAATTTTGAGCTGCATGAACAAGAATTCCTAATATTTGGAAGCAAAATCAAGTGAAAAGGCTCCATAAAGTGGCCGGTGTTGGAAAAATTATCAGATTTCTGGGCATTTCCCAGGTTTCCACTGGTAATGTCTGTGATTATAGTCAGCCGGAAATATAGAAAGAAACTATTTACTTTTATTTCCAGTGTTTCTTCCAAGTTTTTAATCATTTCTGGAAAATCTAATTGTGTATTTATAGAGTTTTACCACAATTAGAGAGTTTTTTTACAAGTATGAACTGGAACCGTAAGGATATTAAGTGATTCACGAAGAAGACACTAGAGAAATTCGGCCTCAATTGTAAACATAAGCAGTGTTGTCGTCACTTACAACCTTTCTACACAAATTTTGAGCTGTATGAACAGGAATTCGTAATATTTGAAAGCAAATTCAAGTGAAAAGGCTCCCTAAAGTGGACGGAGTTGTAAATATTATCAGATTTCTGGTCATTTCCCAGGTTTCCACTGGTAATGTCTGTGATTAAAAACGGCAGAAAATGTAGTCAGAATCTATAACTTAATTTCAAGTGTTTCTTCCAAGTTTTTCATCATTTCTGGAAACTCTAATTGCGTATTTTAAGAGTTTTATCCCAATTAGAGAGTGTTCTTACAGGTAAGTACTGGAGCCATAAGGATTTTAACTGAGTCATACAAAAGACACCAGAGAAATTAGGCCTCAATTGTAAACAGTAGCAGTATAGTCCTCACTTACAGCCTTTCTACACAAATTTTGAGCTGTATGAACAAGAATTCGTAATATTTGAATGCAAATTCAAGTGAAAAGGCTCCCTAAAGTGGACGGAGTTGTAAATATTATCAGATTTCTGGTCATTTCCCAGGTTTCCACTGGTAATGTCTGTTATTAAAAACAGCATGAAAAGTAGTAAGAATCTATCCACTCTTATTTCATGTTTTTCTTGCTAGTTTTTAATCATTTCTGGAAACTTAATTGCGTATTTTAAGAGTTTTACCACAATTAGATAGTTTTCTTACAAGTTTGTATTGGAACCGTAAGGATATGAAGGGATTCTCGAAAAAGACGCTAGAGAAATTCGGCTCCAATTGCAAACATAAGCAGAGTAGTCCTTACTTACAGTGTTTCTACACAAATTTTGAGCTGTATAAACGTGAATTCCTAATATATGAAAGCAAATTGAAGTGAAAACGCTCCGTAAAGTGGCCGGAGTTGTAAATATTATCAGGTTTCTGGTCATTTCCCAGCTTTCCACTGGTAATGTCTGTTATTAAAAACGGCATGAAAAGTAGTAAGAATCTATCCACTCTTATTTCATGTTTTTCTTCCAAGTTTTTAATCATTTCTGGAAAATCTAATTGTGTATTAATAGAGTTTTACCACAATTACAGAGTTTTCTTACAAATATGTACTGGACATGTAAGGATATTAAGTGATTCACGAAAAAGTCACTAGAGAAATTCGGCCTCAATTGTAAACATAAGCAGTGTAGTCCTCACTTACAACCTTTCTACACAAATTTTGAGCTGTATGAACAAGAATTCCTAATATTTGGAAGCAAATTCAAGTGAAAAGGCTCCATAAAGTGGCTGGTGTTGGAAAAATTATCAGATTTCGGGGCATTTCCCAGGTTTCCACTGGTAATGTCTGTGATAAAAAACGGCAGGAAATGTAGAAAGAATCTATTTACTTTTATTCCTAGTGTTTCTTCCAAGTTTTTAATCATTTTGGAAAATCTAATTGCCTATTTTAAGAGTTTTACCACAATTCCAGAGTTTTCTTACAAGTTTGTATAGGAACCGTAAGGATATGAAGGGATTCTCGAAAAAGACGCTAGAGAAATTCGACTCCAATTGCAAACATAAGCAGAGTAGTCCTTACTTACAGTGTTTCTACACAAATTTTGAGCTGTATAAACGTGAATTCCTAATATATGAAAGCAAATTCAAGTGAAAACGCTCCATAAAGTGGCCGGAGTGGTAAATATTATCAGTTTTCTGGTCATTTCCCAGCTTTCCACCGGTAATGTCTGTTATTAAAAACGGCCGGAAAAGTAGTAAGAATCTATCCACTCTTATATCATGTTTTTCTTCCAAGTTTTTAATCATTTCTGGAAAATCTAATTGTGTATTAATAGAGTTTTACCACAATCACAGAGTTTTCTTACAAGTATGTACTGGACATGTAAGGATATTACGTGATCCACGAAAAAGACAGTAGAGAAATTCGGCCTCAATTATAAACATAACCAGTGTAGTCCTATCTTACAGCCTTTCTACACAAATTTTGAGCTGTATGAACAAGAATTCCTAATATTTGAAAGAAAATTCAAGTGAAAAGGCTCCCTAATGAGGCCTGAGTCATAAATATTATCAGTATTCTGATCATTTCCCAGCTTTCCACTGGTAATGTCAGTGATTAAAAACGGCAGGAAATGAAGTATGAATGTACATACTTCTCTCAAGTGTTTCTTCCAAGTTTTTAATCATTTCTGGAAACTCTAATTGCGTATTTTAAGAGTTTACCCCCAATTAGAGAGTTTTCTTACAAGTATGTACTGGAACCATAAGGATTTTCACTGAGTCGTCCAAGAGACGCTAGAGAAATTCCGCCTCAATTGTAAATATATGCAGTATAGTCCTCACTTACAGCCTTTCTACACAAATTTTGAGCTGTATGAACAAGAATTCCTAATATTTGAAAGAAAATTCAAGTAAAAAGGCTCCCTAATGTACCGGAGTCATACATATTATCAGTTTTCTGATCATTTCCCAGCTTTCCACTGGTAATGTCTGTGATTAAAAACGGCAGGAAATGAAGTAAGAATGTACATACTTCTCTTTCAAGTGTTTCTTCCAAGTTTTTAATCATTTCTGGAAACTCTAATCGCGTATTTTAAGAGCTTTACCACAATTCCAGAGTGTTCTTACAAGTATGTACTGGAACTCTAAGGATATTAAGTGATTCACGAAAAAGACACTAGAGAAATTCGGCCTCAATTGTAAACATAAGCAGTGTAGTCCTCACTTACAGCCTTTCTACACAAATTTTGAGCTGTATGAACAAGAATTCCTAATATTTGGAAGCAAAATCAAGTGAAAAGGCTCCATAAAGTGGCCGGTGTTGGAAAAATTATCAGATTTCTGTTCATTTTCCAGGTTTCCACTGGTAATGTCTGTGATTATAAACAGCCGGAAATATAGAAAGAAACTATTTACTTTTATTTCCAGTGTTTCTTCCAAGTTTTAAATCATTTCTGGAAAATCTAATTGTGTATTTATAGAGTTTTACCACAATTAGAGAGTTTTCTTACAAGTATGTACTGGAACTGTAAGGATATTAAGTGATTCACGAAAAAGACACTAGAGAAATTCGGCCTCAATTATAAACATAACAGTGTAGTCCTACCTTACAGCCTTTCTAAACAAATTTTTAGCAGTATGAGCAAGAATTCCTAATATTTGAAAGAAAATTCAAGTGAAAAGGTCTCTAATGAGGCCGGAGTCATAAATATTATCAGTTTTCTGATCATTACCCAGCTTTCCACTGGTAATGTCTTTGATTAAAAACGGCAGGAAATGTAGTCAGAATCTATTTACTTTAATTTCCAGTGTTCCTTCCCAGTTTTTAATCATTTCTGGAAACTCTAATTGCGTATTTTAAGAGTTTACCCACAATTAGAGAATTTTCTTACAAGTATGTACTGGAACCATAAGGATTTTCACTGAGTCGTACAAAAGACGCCAGAGAAATTCCGCCTCAATTGTAAATATAAGCAGTATAGTTCTCACTTACAGCCTTTTTACACAAATTTTGAGCTGTATGAACAAGAATTCCTAATATTTGAATGAAAATTCAAGTGAAAAGGCTCCCTAATGTGGCCGGAGTCATAAATATTATAGTTTTCTGATCATTTCCCAGCTTTCCACTGGTAATGTCTGTGATTCAAAACGGCAGAAAATGAAGTAAAAATGTACATACTTCCCTTTCAAGTGTTTCTTCCAAATTTTTAATCATTTCTGGAAACTCTAATTGTGTATTTTAAGATTTTACCCACAATTAGAGAGTTTTCTTACAAGTATGTACTGGATCCATAAGGATTTCCACTGAGTCATACAAAAGATGCCAGAGAAATTCGAGCTCAATTGTAAACATAAGCAGTATAGTCCTCACTTAAAGCCTTCCTACACAAATTTTGAGCTGTATAAACAAGATTTCCTAATATTTGAAAGCAAATTCAAGTGAAAAGGCTCCCTAAAGTGGTCGGTGTTGTAAAAATTATCAGATTTCTGGTCATTTCCCAGGTTTCCACTGGTAATGTCTGTGATAAAAAATGGCAGGAAATGTAGAAAGAATCTATTTACTTTTATTTCTAGTGTTTCTTCCAAGTTTTTAATCATTTTGGAAAATCTAATTGCCTATTTTAAGAGTTTTACCACAATTCCAGAGTTTTCTTACAAGTATGTATTGGAACTGTAAGGATATTAAGTGATTCACGGAAAAGATACTAGAGAAATTCGGCCTCAATTGTAAACATAAGCAGTGTAGTCCTCACTTACAGCCTTTCTACACAAATTTTGAGCTGTATGAACAAGAATTCCTAATATTTGAAAGGAAATTCAAGTGAAAAGGCTCCCTAATGAGGCCGGAGTCATAAATATTATCAGTATTCTGATCATTTCCCAGCTTTCCACTGGTAATGTCAGTGATTAAAAATGGCAGGAAATGAAGTAAGAATGTACATACTTCTCTTTCAAGTGTTTCTTCCAAGTTTTTAATCATTTCTGGAAACTCTAATTTCGTATTTTAAGAGTTTTACTACAATTAGAAAGTTTTCTTACAAGTATGTACTGGAACCGTAAGGATATTAAGTGATTCACGAAAAAGACACTAGAGAAATTCGGCCTCAATTGTAAACATAAGCAGTGTTGTCCTCACTTACAACCTTTCGACACAAATTTTGAGCTGTATGAACAGGAATTCGTAATATTTCAAAGAAAATTCAAGTGAAAAGGCTCCCTAAAGTGGACGCAGTTGTAAATATTATCAGATTTCTGGTCATTTCCCAGGTTTCCACTGGTAATGTCTGTGATTAAAAACGGCAGAAAATGTAGTCAGAATCTATAACTTAATTTCAAGTGTTTCTTCCAAGTTTTTCATCATTTCTGGAAACTCTAATTGCGTATTTTAAGAGTTTTATCCCAATTAGAGAGTGTTCTTACAGGTAAGTACTGGAGCCATAAGGATTTTAACTGAGTCATACAAAAGACACCAGAGAAATTAGGCCTCAATTGTAAACAGTAGCAGTATAGTCCTCACTTACAGCCTTTCTACACAAATTTTGAGCTGTATGAACAAGAATTCGTAATATTTGAATGCAAATTCAAGTGAAAAGGCTCCCTAAAGTGGACGGAGTTGTAAATATTATCAGATTTCTGGTCATTTCCCAGGTTTCCACTGGTAATGTCTGTTATTAAAAACAGCATGAAAAGTAGTAAGAATCTATCCACTCTTATTTCATGTTTTTCTTGCTAGTTTTTAATCATTTCTGGAAACTTAATTGCGTATTTTAAGAGTTTTACCACAATTAGATAGTTTTCTTACAAGTTTGTATTGGAACCGTAAGGATATGAAGGGATTCTCGAAAAAGACGCTAGAGAAATTCGGCTCCAATTGCAAACATAAGCAGAGTAGTCCTTACTTACAGTGTTTCTACACAAATTTTGAGCTGTATAAACGTGAATTCCTAATATATGAAAGCAAATTGAAGTGAAAACGCTCCGTAAAGTGGCCGGAGTTGTAAATATTATCAGGTTTCTGGTCATTTCCCAGCTTTCCACTGGTAATGTCTGTTATTAAAAACGGCATGAAAAGTAGTAAGAATCTATCCACTCTTATTTCATGTTTTTCTTCCAAGTTTTTAATCATTTCTGGAAAATCTAATTGTGTATTAATAGAGTTTTACCACAATTACAGAGTTTTCTTACAAGTATGTACTGGACATGTAAGGATATTAAGTGATTCACGAAAAAGTCACTAGAGAAATTCGGCCTCAATTGTAAACATAAGCAGTGTAGTCCTCACTTACAGCCTTTCTACACAAATTTTGAGCTGTATGAACAAGAATTCCTAATATTTGGAAGCAAATTCAAGTGAAAAGGCTCCATAAAGTGGCTGGTGTTGGAAAAATTATCAGATTTCTGGGCATTTCCCAGGTTTCCACTGGTAATGTCTGTGATAAAAAACGGCAGGAAATGGAGAAAGAATCTATTTACTTTTATTTCTAGTGTTTCTTCCAAGTTTTTAATCATTTTGGAAAATCTAATTGCCTATTTTAAGAGTTTTACCACAATTCCAGAGTTTTCTTACAAGTACGTATTGGAACTCTAAGGATATTAAGTGATTCACGAAAAAGATACTAGAGAAATTAGGCCTCAATTGTAAACATAAGCAATGTGGTCCTCACTTACAGCCTTTCTACACAAATTTTGAGCTGTATGAACAAGAATTCCTAATATTTGAAAGAAAATTCAAGTGAAAAGCCTCCCTAATGTGGCCGAATCATAAATATTATCAGTATTCTGATCATTTCCCAGCTTTCCACTGGTAATGTCTGTGATGAAAAACGGCAGGAAATGAAGTAAGAATGTACATACTTCTCTTTCAAGTGTTTCTTCCAAGTTTTTAATCATTTCTGGAAACTCTAATTGCGTATTTTAAGAGTTTTACTACAATTAGAGAGTTTTCTTACAAGTATGTACTAGAACCCTAAGGATATTAAGGGATTCACGAAAAAGACACTAGAGAAATTCCGCCTCAATTGTAAACATAAGCAGTATAGTCCTCACTTACAGCCTTTCTACACAAATTTGAGCTGTATGAACAAGAATTCCTAATATCTGAAAGAAAATTCAAGTGAAAAGGCTCCCTAATGAGGCCGGAGTCATAAATATTATCAGTTTTCTGGTCATTTCCCAGGTTTCCACTGGTAATGTCTGTGATTAAAAACGGCAGGAAATGTAGTCAGAATCAATAACTTAATTTCAAGTGTTTCTTCCAAGTTTTTAATCATTTCTGGAAACTCTAATTGCGTATTTTAAGAGTTTTATCCCAATTAGAGAGTGTTCTTACAGGTAAGTACTGGAGCCATAAGGATTTTAACTGAGTCATACAAAAGACACCAGAGAAATTCGGCCTCAATTGTAAACAGTAGCAGTATAGTCCTCACTTACAACCTTTCTACACAAATTTTGAGCTGTATGAACAAGAATTCGTAATATTTGAATGCAAATTCAAGTGAAAAGGCTCCCTAAAGTGGACGGAGTTGTAAATATTATCAAATTTCTGGTCATTTCCCAGGTTTCCACTGGTAATGTCTACGATTAAAAACAGCAGGAAATGTAGTCAGAATCTATTAACATTAATTTCAAGTGTTTCTTCCAAGGTTTTAATCATTTCTGGAAACCCTAATTGCGTATTTTAAGAGTTTTACCACAATTAGATAGTTTTCTTACAAGTTCGTACTGGAACCATAAGGTTATGAGGAGATTCTCGAAAAAGACACTAGAGAAATTCGGCCTCAATTGTAAACATACGCAGAGTAGTCCTTACTGACAGTCTTTCTACACAAATTTTGAGCTGTATAACCATGAATTCCTAATATTTGCAAGGAAATTCAAGTGAAAACGCTCCCTAAAGTGCCCGGAGTTGTAAATATTATCAGTTTGCTGGTCATTTCACGGCTTTCCACTGGTAATGTCTGTGATTAAAAACGGCCGGAAAAGTAGTAAGAATCTATTCACTTTTATTTCATGTGTTTCTTCCAAGTTTTTACTCATTTCTGGAAACTCTAATTGCGTATTTTAAGAGTTTTACCACAATTAGATAGTTTTCTTACAAGTTTGTACTGGAACCGTAAGGATATGAAGTGATTCTCGAAAAAGACGTTATAGAAATTCGGCTCCAATTGCAAACATAAGCAGAGTAGTCCTTACTTAGTCTTTCTACACAATTTTTGAGCTGTACGAACAAGAATTCCTAATATTTGAAAGAAAATTCAAGTGAAAAGGCTCCCTAATGACGCCGGAGTCATAAATATTATCAGTTTTCTGGTCATTACCCAGCTTTCCACTGGTAATGTCAGTGATTAAAAAGGGCAGGAAATGGAGTAAGAATGCACATACTTCTCTTTCAAGTGTTTCTTGCAAGTTTTTAATCATTTCTGGAAACTCTAATTGCATATTGTAAGAGTTTACCCACAATTAGAGAGTTTTCTTACAAGTATGTACTGGAACCATAAGGATTTTCACTGAGCCATACAAATAACGCCAGAGAAATTCGAGCTCAATTGTAAACATAAGCCATATAGTCCTCACTTAAAGCCTTCCTACACACATTTTGAGCTCTACAAACAAGAATTCCTAATATTTGAAAGCAACTTCAAGTGAAAAGGCTCCCTAATGTGGCCGGAGTTGTAAATATTATCAGTATTCTGATCATTTCCCAGCTTTCCACTGGTAATGTCTGTGATGAAAAACGGCAGGAAATGAAGTAAGAATGTACATACTTCTCTTTCAAGTGTTTCTTCCAAGTTTTTAATCATTTCTGGAAACTCTAAATGCGTATTTTAAGAATTTTGCTACAATTAGAGAGTTTTCTTACAAGTATGTACTAGAACCGTAAGGATATTAATGATTCACGAAAAAGACACTAGAGATATTCCGCCTCAATTGTAAACATAAGCAGTATAGTCCTCACTTACAGCCTTTCTACACAAATTTTGAGCTGTATGAACAAGAATTCCTAATATTTGAAAGAAAATTCAAGTGAAAAGGCTCCCAAATGTGGCCGGAGTCATAAATATTATCAGTTTTCTGATCATTACCCAGCTTTCCACTGGTAATGTCTGTGATTATAAACGGCAGGAAATGTAGAAAGAAACTATTTACTTTTATTGCTAGTGTTTCTTCCAAGTTTTTAATCATTTCTGGAAAATCTAATTGTGTATTTAAAGAGTTTTACCACAATTAGAGAGTTTTCTTACAAGTATGTACTGGAACTGTAAGGATATTAAGTGATTCACGAAAAAGACACTAGAGAAATTCGGCCTGAATTATAAACATAAGCAGTGTAGTCCTAACTTACAGCCTTTCTACACAAATTTTGAGCTGTATGAACAAGAATTCCTAATATTTGAAAGAAAATTCAAGTGAAAAGGCTCCCTAATGAGGCCGGAGTCATAAATATTATTAGTTTTCTGATCATTACCCAGCTTTCCACTGGTAATGTCTGTGATCAAAAAGGGCAGGAAATGAAGTAAGAATGTACATACTTCTCTTTCAAGTGTTTCTCCCAAGTTTTTAATCATTTCTGGAAACTCTAATTGCGTATTTTAAGAGTTTACCCACAATTAGAGAGTTTTCTTACAAGTATGTACTGGAATCATAAAGATTTTCACTGAGTCATACAAAAGACGCCAGAGAAATTCCAACTCAATTGTAAACATAAGCCATATAGTCCTCACTTAAAGCCTTCCTACACAAATTTTGAGCTGTATAAACAAGAATTCCTAATATTTGAAAGCAACTTCAAGTGAAAACGTTCCCTAAAGTGGCCGGAGTTGGAAATATTATCAGTATTCTGATCATTTCCCAGCTTTCCACTGGTAATGTCTGTGATTAAAAACGGCAGGAAATGAAGTAAGAATGTACATACTTCTCTTTCAAGTGTTTCTTCCAAGTTTTTAATCATTTCTGGAAACTCTAACTGCGTATTTTAAGAGTTTTACTACAATTAGAGAGTTTTCTTACAAGTATGTACTAGAACCGTAAGGATATTAAGTGATTCACGTAAAAGACACTAGAGAAATTCCGCCTCAATTGTAAACATAAGCAGTGTAGTCCTCACTTACAGCCTTCCTACACAAATTTTGAGCTGTATAAACAAGATTTCCTAATATTTGAAAGCAAATTCAAGTGAAAAGGCTCCCTAAAGTGGTCGGTGTTGTAAAAATTATCAGATTTCTGGTCATTTCCCAGGTTTCCACTTTTAATGTCTGTGATTAAAAACGGCAGGAAATGTAGTAAGAATCTATTTACTTTTATTTCATGTGTTTCTTCCAAATTTTTAATCATTTCTGGAAACTCTAATTGCGTATTTTAAGAGTTTACCCACAATTAGAGCGTTTTCTTACAAGTATGTACTGGAACCATAAGGATTTTCACTGAGTCATACAAATAAAGCCAGAGAAATTCGAGTTCAATTGTAAACATAAGCCATATAGTCCTCACTTAAAGCCTTCCTACACAAATTTTGAGCTGTATAAACAAGAATTCCTAATATTGGAAAGCAACTTCAAGTGAAAACGCTCCCTAAAGTGGCCGGAGTTGTAAATATTATCAGTATTCTGATCATTTCCCAGCTTTCCACTGGTAATGTCTGTGATTAAAAACGGCAGGAAATGAAGTAAGAATGTACATACTTCTCTTTCAAGTGTTTCTTCCAAGTTTTTAATCATTTCTGGAAACTCTAACTGCGTATTTTAAGAGTTTTACTACAATTAGAGAGGTTTCTTACAAGTATGTACTAGAACCGTAAGGATATTAAGTGATTCACGAAAAAGACACTAGAGAAATTGCGCCTCAATTGTAAACATAAGCAGTATAGTCCTCACTAACAGCCTTTCTACACAAATTTTGACTGTATGAACAAGAATTCCTAATATCTGAAAGAAAATTCAAGTGAAAAGGCTCCCTAATGTGGCCGGAGTCATAAATATTATCAGTTTTCTGATCATTACCTAGCTTTCCACTGGTAATGTCTGTGATTATAAACGGCAGGATATGTAGAAAGAAACTATTTACTTTTATTGCTAGTGTTTCTTCCAAGTTTTTAATCATTTCTGGAAAATCTAATTGTGTATTTATAGAGTTTTACCACAATTAGAGAGTTTTCTTACAAGTATGTACTGGAACTGTAAGGATATTAAGTGATTCACGAAAAAGACGTTATAGAAATTCGGCCTCAATTATAAACATAAGCAGTTTAGTCTTAACTTACAGCCTTTCTACAGAAATTTTGAGCTGTATGAACAAGAATTCCTAATATTTGAATGAAAATTCAAGTGAAAAGGCTCCCTAATGAGGCTGGAGTCATAAATATTATCAGTTTTCTGATCATTACCCAGCTTTCCACTGGTAATGTCAGTAATTAAAAAGGGCAGGAAATGGAGTAAGAATGCACATACTTCTCTTTCAAGACTTTCTTACAAGTTTTTAATCATTTCTGGAAACTCTAATTGCATATTGTAAGAGTTTACCCACAATTAGAGAGTTTTCTTACAAGTATGTACTGGAACCATAAGGATTTTCACTGAGCCATACAAATAACGCCAGAGAAATTCGAGCTCAATTGTAAACATAAGCCATATAGTCCTCACTTAAAGCCTTCCTACACACATTTTGAGCTCTACAAACAAGAATTCCTAATATTTGAAAGCAACTTCAAGTGAAAAGGCTCCCTAATGTGGCCGGAGTTGTAAATATTATCAGTATTCTGATCATTTCCCAGCTTTCCACTGGTAATGTCTGTGATGAAAAACGGCAGGAAAAGAAGTAAGAATGTACATACTTCTCTTTCAAGTGTTTCTTCCAAGTTTTTAATCATTTCTGGAAACTCTAAATGCGTATTTTAAGAATTTTGCTACAATTAGAGAGTTTTCTTACAAGTATGTACTAGAACCGTAAGGATATTAAGTGATTCACGAAAAAGACACTAGAGATATTCCGCCTCAATTGTAAACATAAGCAGTATAGTCCTCACTTACAGCCTTTCTACACAAATTTTGAGCTGTATGAACAAGAATTCCTAATATTTGAAAGAAAATTCAAGTGAAAAGGCTCCCAAATGTGGCCGGAGTCATAAATATTATCAGTTTTCTGATCATTTCCCAGCTTTCCACTGGTAATGTCTGTGATTATAAACGGCAGGAAATGTAGAAAGAAACTATTTACTTTTATTGCTAGTGTTTCTTCCAAGTTTTTAATCATTTCTGGAAAATCTAATTGTGTATTTAAAGAGTTTTACCACAATTAGAGAGTTTTCTTACAAGTATGTACTGGAACTGTAAGGATATTAAGTGATACACGAAAAAGACACTAGAGAAATTCGGCCTGAATTATAAACATAAGCAGTGTAGTCCTAACTTACAGCCTTTCTACACAAATTTTGAGCTGTATGAACAAGAATTCCTAATATTTGAATGAAAATTCAAGTGAAAAGGCTCCCTAATGAGGCCGGAGTCATAAATATTATTAGTTTTCTGATCATTACCCAGCTTTCCACTGGTAATGTCTGTGATCAAAAAGGGCAGGAAATGAAGTAAGAATGTACATACTTCTCTTTCAAGTGTTTCTCCCAAGTTTTTAATCATTTCTGGAAACTCTAATTGCGTATTTTAAGAGTTTACCCACAATTAGAGAGTTTTCTTACAAGTATGTACTGGAATCATAAAGATTTTCACTGAGTCATACAAAAGACGCCAGAGAAATTCCAACTCAATTGTAAACATAAGCCATATAGTCCTCACTTAAAGCCTTCCTACACAAATTTTGAGCTGTATAAACAAGAATTCCTAATATTTGAAAGCAACTTCAAGTGAAAACGTTCCCTAAAGTGGCCGGAGTTGTAAATATTATCAGTATTCTGATCATTTCCCAGCTTTCCACTGGTAATGTCTGTGATGAAAAACGGCAGGAAATGAAGTAAGAATGTACATACTTCTCTTTCAAGTGTTTCTCCCAAGTTTTTAATCATTTCTGGAAACTCTAATTGCGTATTTTAAGAGTTTACCCACAATTAGAGAGTTTTCTTACAAGTATGTACTGGAATCATAAAGATTTTCACTGAGTCATACAAAAGACGCCAGAGAAATTCCAACTCAATTGTAAACATAAGCCATATAGTCCTCACTTAAAGCCTTCCTACACAAATTTTGAGTTGTATAAACAAGAATTCCTAATATTTGAAAGCAAATTCAAGTGAAAACGTTCCCTAAAGTGGCCGGAGTTGGAAATATTATCAGTATTCTGATCATTTCCCAGCTTTCCACTGGTAATGTCTGTGATTAAAAACGGCAGGAAATGAAGTAAGAATGTACATACTTCTCTTTCAAGTGTTTCTTCCAAGTTTTTAATCATTTCTGGAAACTCTAACTGCGTATTTTAAGAGTTTTACTACAATTAGAGAGTTTTCTTACAAGTATGTACTAGAACCGTAAGGATATTAAGTGATTCACGTAAAAGACACTAGAGAAATTCCGCCTCAATTGTAAACATAAGCAGTGTAGTCCTCACTTACAGCCTTCCTACACAAATTTTGAGCTGTATAAACAAGATTTCCTAATATTTGAAAGCAAATTTAAGTGAAAAGGCTCCCTAAAGTGGTCGGTGTTGTAAAAATTATCAGATTTCTGGTCATTTCCCAGGTTTCCACTTTTAATGTCTGTGATTAAAAACGGCAGGAAATGTAGTAAGAATCTATTTACTTTTATTTCATGTGTTTCTTCCAAATTTTTAATCATTTCTGGAAACTCTAATTGCGTATTTTAAGAGTTTACCCACAATTAGAGCGTTTTCTTACAAGTATGTACTGGAACCATAAGGATTTTCACTGAGTCATACAAATAAAGCCAGAGAAATTCGAGTTCAATTGTAAACATAAGCCATATAGTCCTCACTTAAAGCCTTCCTACACAAATTTTGAGCTGTATAAACAAGAATTCCTAATATTGGAAAGCAACTTCAAGTGAAAACGCTCCCTAAAGTGGCCGGAGTTGTAAATATTATCAGTATTCTGATCATTTCCCAGCTTTCCACTGGTAATGTCTGTGATTAAAAACGGCAGGAAATTAAGTAAGAATGTACATACTTCTCTTTCAAGTGTTTCTTCCAAGTTTTTAATCATTTCTGGAAACTCTAACTGCGTATTTTAAGAGTTTTACTATAATTAGAGAGGTTTCTTACAAGTTTGTACTAGAACCGTAAGGATATTAAGTGATTCACGAAAAAGACACTAGAGAAATTGCGCCTCAATTGTAAACATAAGCAGTATAGTCCTCACTTACAGCCTTTCTACACAAATTTTGACTGTATGAACAAGAATTCCTAATATCTGAAAGAAAATTCAACTGAAAAGGCTCCCTAATGTGGCCGGAGTCATAAATATTATCAGTTTTCTGATCATTACCTAGCTTTCCACTGGTAATGTCTGTGATTATAAACGGCAGGATATGTAGAAAGAAACTATTTACTTTTATTGCTAGTGTTTCTTCCAAGTTTTTAATCATTTCTGGAAAATCTAATTGTGTATTTATAGAGTTTTACCACAATTAGAGAGTTTTCTTACAAGTATGTACTGGAACTGTAAGGATATTAAGTGATTCACGAAAAAGACACTAGAGAAATTCGGCCTTAATTATAAACATAAGCAGTGTAGTCCTAACTTACAGCCTTTCTACACAAATTTTGAGCTGTATGAACAAGAATTCCTAATACTTGAAAGAAAATTCAAGTGAAAAGGCTCCCTAATAAGGCCGGAGTCATAAATATTATCAATTTTCTGATCATTACCCAGCTTTCCACTGGTAATGTCTGTGATTAAAAAGGGCAGGAAATGAAGTAAGAATGTACATACTTCTCTTTCAAGTGTTTCTTCCAAGTTTTTAATCATTTCTGGAAACTCTAAATGCGTATTGTAACAGTATACCCACAATTAGAGAGTGTTCTTACAAGTATGTACTGGAACCATAAGGATTTTAACTGAGTCATACAAAAGACGCCAGAGAAATTCCGCCTCAATTTTAAATATAAGCAGTATAGTCCTCACTTACAGCCTTTCTACACAAATTTTGAGCTGTATGTACAAGAATTTGTAATATTTGAATGCAAATTCAAGTGAAAAGGCTCCCTAATGTGGACGGAGTCATAAATATTATGAGAATTCTGATCATTTCCCAGCTTTCAACTGGTAATGTCAGTGATTAAAAAGGGCAGGAAATGAAGTAAGAATGTACATACTTCTCTTTCAAGTGTTTCTTCCAAGTTTTTAATCATTTCTGGAAACTCTAATTGCGTATTTTAAGAGTTTTACTACAATTAGAGAGTGTTCTTACAAGTATGTACTGGAACCATAAGGATTTTCACTGAGTCATACAAATAACGCCAGAGAAATTCGAGCTCAATTGTAAACATAAGCCATATAGTCCTCACTTAAAGCCTTCCTACACAAATTTTGAGCTGTATAAACAAGAATTCCTAATATTTGAAAGGACCTTCAAGTGAAAACGCTCCCTAAAGTGTCCGGAGTTGTAAATATTATCAGTATTCTGATCATTTCCCAGCTTTCCACTGGTAATGTCTGTGATTAAAAACGGCAGGAAATGTAGGAAGAATCTATATACTTTTATTTCAAGAAGTTCTTCCAAGTTTTTAATCATTTCTGGAAACTCTAACTGCGTATTTTAAGAGATTTACTACAATTAGAGAGTTTTCTTACAAGTATGTACTAGAACCGTAAGGGTATTAAGTGATTCACAAAAAAGACACTAGAGAAATTCCACCTCAATTGTAAACATAAACAGTATAGTCCTCACTTACAGCCTTTCTACACAAATTTTGAGCTGTATGAACAAGAATTCCTAATATCTGAAATAAAATTCAAGTGAAAAGGCTCCCTAATGTGGCCGGAGTCATAAATATTATCAGTTTTCTGATCATTACCCAGCTTTCCACTGGTAATGTCTGTGATTATAAACGGCAGGAAATGAAGAAAGAAACTATTTACTTTTATTGCTAGTGTTTCTTCCAAGTTTTTAATCATTTCTGGAAAATCTAATTGTGTATATAAAGAGTTTTACCACAATTAGAGAGTTTTCTTACAAGTATGTACTGGAACTGTAAGGATATTAAGTGATTCACGAAAAAGACACTAGAGAAATTCGGCCTCAATTATAAACATAAGCAGTGAAGTCCTAACTTACAGCCTTTCTACACAAATTTTGAGCTGTACGAACAAGAATTCCTAATATTTGAAAGAAAATTCAAGTGAAAAGGCTCCCTAATGAGGCCGGAGTCATAAATATTATAGGTTTTCTGATCATTACCCAGCTTTCCACTGGTAATGTCTGTGATTAAAAAGGGCAGGAAATGTAGTAAGAATGTACATACTTCTCTTTCAAGTGTTTCTCCCAAGTTTTTAATCATTTCTGGAAACTCTAATTGCGTATTTTAAGAGTTTACCCACAATTAGAGAGTTTTCTTACAAGTATGTACTGGAATCATAAGGATTTTCACTGAGTCATACAAAAGATGCCAGAGAAATTCCAACTCAATTGTAAATATAAGCAGTATAGTCCTCACTTAAAGCCTTCCTACACAAATTTTGAGCTGTATAAACAAGAATTCCTAATATTTGAAAGCAAATTAGTGAAAAGGCTCCCTAAAGTGGTCGGTGTTGTAAAAATTATCAGATTTCTGGTCATTTCCCAGGTTTCCACTTGTAATGTCTGTCATTAAAAATGGCAGGAAATGTTGTAAGAATCTATTTACTTTTATTTCATGTGTTTCTTCCAAATTTTTAATCATTTCTGGAAACTCTAATTGCGTATTTTAAGAGTTTACCCACAATTAGAGAGTTTTCTTACAAGTATGTACTGGAACCATAAGGATTTTCACTGAGTCATACAAAAGACGCAAGAGAAATTTCAACTGAATTGTAAACATAAGCCATATAGTCCTCACTTAAAGCCTTTCTACACAAATTTTGAGCTGTATGTACAAGAATTTGTAATATATGAATGCAAATTCAAGTGAAAAGGCTCCCTAATGTTGACGGAGTTGTAAATATTATCAGATTTCTGGTCATTTCCCAGGTTTCCACTGGTAATGTCTGTGATTAAAAACGGCAGGAATTGTAGTCAGAATCTATTAACTTTAATTTCAAGTGTTTCTTCCAAGGTTTTAATCATTTCTGGAAACTCTAATTGCGTTTTTTAAGAGTTTTACCACAATTAGAGAGTGTTCTTACAGGTAAGTACAGGAGCCATCAGGATTTTAACTGAGTCATACAAAAGACGCCAGAGAAATTCGGCCTCAATTATAAGCATAAGCAGTATAGTCCTCACTTACAGCCTTTCTACACAAAATTTGAGCTGTATGAACAATAATTCCTGATATTTGAAAGGAAATTCAAATGAAAAGGCTCCCTAACGTGGCTGGAGTTGCATAGATTATCAGTTTTCTGGTCATTTCCCAGCTTTCCACCGGTAATGTCTGTGATTAAAAACGGCCGGAAAAGTAGTAAGAATCTATTCACTTTTATTTCATGTGTTTCTTCCAAGTTTTTACTCATTTCTGCAAACTCTAATTGCGTATTTTAAGAGTTTTACCACAATTAGATAGTTTTCTTACAAGTTTGTACTGGAACCGTAAGGATATGAAGTGATTCTCGAAAAAGACGCTAGAGAAATTCGGCTCCAAATGTAAACATAAGCAGAGTAGTCCTTACTTAGAGTCTTTCTACACAAATTTTGAGCTGTATAAATGTGAATTCCTAATATATGAAAGCAAATTCAAATGAAAACGCTCCGTAAAGTGGCCGGAGTTGTAAATATTATCAGTTTTCTGGTCATTTCCCAGCTTTCCACTGGTAATGTCTGTGATTAAAAACGGCAGGAAATGAAGTAAGAATGTACATACTTCTCTTTCAAGTGTTTCTTCCAAGTTTTTAATCATTTCTGGAAACTCTAATTGCGTATTTTAAGAGTTTTACCACAATTAGATAGTTTTCTTACAAGTTTGTACTGGAACCGTAAGTATATGAAGGGATTCTCGAAAAAGACGCTAGAGAAATTCGGCCCCAATTGTAAACATAAGCAGAGTAGTCCTTACTTACAGTTTTTCTACACAAATTTTGAGCTGTATAAATGTGAATTCCTAATATATGAAAGCAAATTCAAGTGAAAACGCTCCGTAAAGTGGCCGGAGTTGTAAATATTATCAGTTTTCTGGTCATTTCCCAGCTTTCCACTGGTAATGTCTGTTATTAAAAAGGGCATGAAAAGTAGTAAGAATCTATCCACTCTTATTTCATGTTTTTCTTCCAAATTTTTAATCATTTCTGGAAAATCTAATTGTGTATTTATAGAGTTTTACCACAATTAGAGAGTTTTCTTACAAGTATGTACTGGAACTGTAAGGATATTAAGTGATTCACGAAAAAGACACTAGAGAAATTCGGCCTCAATTATAAACATAAGCAGTGTAGTCCTAACTTACAGCCTTTCTACACAAATTTTGAGCTGTATGAACAAGAATTCCTAATATTTGAAAGAAAATTCAAGTGAAAAGGCTCCCTAATGAGGCCGGAGACATAAATATTATCAATTTTCTGATCATTACCCAGCTTTCCACTGGTAATGTCTGTGATTAAAAAGGGCAGGAAATGAAGTAAGAATGTACATACTTCTCTTTCAAGTGTTTCTTCCAAGTTTTTAATCATTTCTGGAAACTCTAATTGCGTATTGTAACAGTTTACCCACAATTAGAGAGTTTTCTTACAAGTATGTACTGGAACCATTAGGATTTTAACTAAGTCATACAAAAGACGCCAGAGAAATTCCGCCTCAATTGTAAATATAAGCAGTATAGTCCTCACTTTCAGCCTTTCTACACAAATTTTGAGCTGTATAAACAAGAATTCCTAATATTTGAAAGCAACTTCAAGTCAAAACGCTCCCTAAAGTGGCCGGAGTTTTAAATATTATCTGTATTCTGATCATTTCCCAGCTTTCCACTGGTAATGTCTGTGATTAAAAACGGCAGGAAATGAAGTAAGAATGTACATACTTCTCTTTCAAGTGTTTCTTCCAAGTTTTTAATCATTTCTGGAAACTCTAACTGCGTATTTTAAGAGTTTTACTACAATTAGAGAGGTTTCTTACAAGTATGTACTAGAACCGTAAGGATATGAAGTAATTCACGAAAAAGACACTAGAGAAATTCCGCCTCAATTGTAAACATAAGCAGTATAATCCTCACTTACAGCCTTTCTACACAAATTTTGAGCTGTATGAACAAGAATTCCTAATATCTGAAAGAAAATTCAAGTGAAAAGGCTCCCTAATGTGGCCGGAGTCATAAATATTATCAGTTTTCTGATCATTACCCAGCTTTCCACCGGTAATGTCTGTGATTATAAATGGCAGGAAATGTAGAAAGAAACTATTTACTTTTATTTCTAGTGTTTCTTCCAAGTTTTTAATCATTTCTGGAAAATCTAATTGTGTATTTATAGAGTTTTACCACAATTAGAGAGTTTTCTTACAAGTATGTACTGGAACTGTAAGGATATCAAGTGATTCACGAAAAAGACACTAGAGAAATTCGGCCTGAATTATAAACATAAGCAGTGTAGTCCTAACTTACAGCCTTTCTACACAAATTTTGAGCTGTATGAACAAGAATTCCTAATATTTGAAAGAAAATTCAAGTGAAAAGGCTCCCTAATGAGGCCGGAGTCATAAATATTATCAGTTTTCTGATCATTACCCAGCTTTCCACTGGTAATGTCTGTGATTAAAAACGGCAGGAAATGTAGTCAGAATCTATTAACTTTAATTTCAAGTGTTTCTTCCAAGTTTTTCATCATTTCTGGAAACTCTAATTGCGTTTTTTAAGAGTTTTACCACAATTAGAGAGTGTTCTTACAGGTAAGTACTGGAGCCATAAGGATTTTAACTGAGTCATACAAAAGACACCAGAGAAATTGGGCCTCAATTGTAAACAGTAGCAGTATAGTCCTCACTACAGCCTTTCTACACAAATTTTGAGCTGTATGTACAAGAATTTGTAATATTTGAATGCAAATTCAAGTGAAAAGGCTCCCTAAAGTGGTCGGAGTTGTAAATATTATCAGATTTCTGGTCATTTCCCAGGTTTCCACTGGTAATGTCTGTGATTAAAAACGGCAGGAAATGTAGTCAGAATCTATTAACTTTAATTTCAAGTGTTTCTTCCAAGGTTTTAATCATTTCTGGAAACTCTAATTGCGTTTTTTAAGAGTTTTACCACAATTAGAGAGTGTTCTTACAGGTAAGTACAGGAGCCATCAGGATTTTAACTGAGTCACACAAAAGACGCCAGAGAAATTCGGCCTCAATTTTAAGCATAAGCAGTATAGTCCTCACTTACAGCCTTTCTACACAAAATTTGAGCTGTATGAACAATAATTCCTGATATTTGAAAGGAAATTCAAATGAAAAGGCTCCCTAACGTGGCTGGAGTTGCATAGGTTATCAGTTTTCTGGTCATTTCCCAGCTTTCCACTGGTAATGTCTGTGATTAAAAACGGCCGGAAAAGTAGTAAGAATCTATTCACTTTTATTTCATGTGTTTCTTCCAAGTTTTTACTCATTTCTGGAAACTCTAATTGCGTATTTTAAGAGTTTTACCACAATTAGATAGTTTTCTTACAAGTTTGTACTGGAACCGTAAGGATATGAAGTGATTCTCGAAAAAGACGCTAGAGAAATTCGGCTCCAAATGTAAACATAAGCAGAGTAGTCCTTACTTACAGTCTTTGTACACAAATTTTGAGCTGTATAAATGTGAATTCCTAATATATGAAAGCAAATTCAAGTGAAAACGCTCCGTAAAGTGGCCGGAGTTGTAAATATTATCAGTTTTCTGGTCATTTCTCATCTTTACACTGGTAATGTCTGTGATTAAAAACGGCAGGAAATGAAGTAAGAATGTACATACTTCTCTTTCAAGTGTTTCTTCCAAGTTTTTAATCATTTCTGGAAACTCTAAATGCGTATTTTAAGAGTTTTACTACATGAGAGAGTTTTCTTACAAGTATGTACTAGAACCGTAAGGATATCAAGTGATTCACGAAAAAGACACTAGAGAAATTCCGCCTCAATTGTAAACATAAGCAGTATAGTCCTCACTTACAGCCTTTCTACACAAATTTTGAGCTGTATGAACAAGAATATCTAATATCTGAAAGAAAATTCAAGTGAAAAGGCTCCTTAATGTGGCCTGAATCATAAATATTATCAGTTTTCTGATCATTACCCAGCTTTCCACCGGTAATGTCTGTGATTATAAACGGCAGGAAATGTAGAAAGAAACTATTTACTTTTATTTCTAGTGTTTCTTCCAAGTTTTTAATCATTTCTGGAAAATCTAATTGTGTATTTATAGAGTTTTACCACAATTAGAGAGTTTTCTTACAAGTATGTACTGGAACTGTAAGGATATTAACTGAGTCATACAAAAGACGCCAGAGAAATTCCGCCTGAATTGTAAATATAAGCAGTATTGTCCTCACTTACAGCCTTTCTACACAAATTTTGTGCTGTATGAACCATAATTCCTGATATTTGAAAGGAAATTCAAATGAAAAGGCTCCCTAACGTGGCCGGAGTTGTATAGATTATCAGTTTTCTGGTCATTTCCCAGCTTTCCACAAGTAATGTCTGTGATTAATAACGGAGGGAATAATTTGTAAGAATCTATTCACTTTTATTTCATGTGTTTCTTCCAAGTTTTTACTCATTTCTGGAAACTCTAATTGCGTATTTTAAGAGTTTTACCACAATTAGATAGTTTTCTTACAAGTTTGTACTGGAACCGTAAGGATATGAAGGGATTCTCGAAAAAGACGCTAGAGAAATTCGGCTAAAATTGTAAACATAAGCAGAGTAGTCCTTACTTACAGTTTTTCTACACAAATTTTGAGCTGTATAAATGTGAATTCCTAATATATGAAAGCAAATTCAAGTGAAAACGCTCCGTAAAGTGGCCGGAGTTGTAAATATTATCAGTTTTCTGGTCATTTCCCAGCTTTCCACTGGTAATGTCTGTTATTAAAAAGGGCATGAAAAGTAGTAAGAATCTATCCACTCTTATTTCATGTTTTTCTTCCAAATTTTTATTCATTTCTGGAAAATCTAATTGTGTATTTATAGAGTTTTACCACAATTAGAGAGTTTTCTTACTAGTATGTACTGGAACTGTAAGGATATTAAGTGATTCACGAAAAAGACACTAGAGAAATTCGGCCTCAATTATAAACATAAGCAGTGTAGTCCTAACTTACAGCCTTTCTACACAAATTTTGAGCTGTATGAACAAGAATTCCTAATATTTGAAAGAAAATTCAAGTGAAAAGGCTCCCTAATGAGGCCGGAGACATAAATATTATCAATTTTCTGATCATTACCCAGCTTTCCACTGGTAATGTCTGTGATTAAAAAGGGCAGGAAATGAAGTAAGAATGTACATACTTCTCTTTCAAGTGTTTCTTCCAAGTTTTTAATCATTTCTGGAAACTCTAATTGCGTATTGTAACAGTTTACCCACAATTAGAGAGTTTTCTTACAAGTATGTACTGGAACCATTAGGATTTTAACTGAGTCATACAAAAGACGCCAGAGAAATTCCGCCTCAATTGTAAAAATAAGCAGTATAGTCCTCACTTTCAGCCTTTCTACACAAATTTTGAGCTGTATAAACAAGAATTCCTAATATTTGAAAGCAACTTCAAGTCAAAACGCTCCCTAAAGTGGCCGGAGTTTTCAATATTATCTGTATTCTGATCATTTCCCAGCTTTCAACTGGTAATGTCTGTGATTAAAAACGGCAGGAAATGAAGTAAGAATGTACATACTTCTCTTTCAAGTGTTTCTTCCAAGTTTTTAATCATTTCTGGAAAATCTAACTGCGTATTTAAAGAGTTTTACCACAATTAGAGAGTTTTCTTACAAGTATGTACTGGAACTGTAAGGATATTAAGTGATTCACGAAAAAGACACTAGAGAAATTCGGCCTCAATTATAAACATAAGCAGTGTAGTCCTAACTTACAGCCTTTCTACACAAATTTTGAGCTGTATGAACAAGAATTCCTAATATTTGAAAGAAAATTCAAGTGAAAAGGCTCCCTAATGAGGCCGGAGTCATAAATATTATCAGTTTTCTGATCATTACCCAGCTTTCCACTGGTAATGTCTGTGATTAAAAACGGCAGGAAATGTAGTCAGAATCTATTAACTTTAATTTCAAGTGTTTCTTCCAAGTTTTTCGTCATTTCTGGAAACCCTAATTGCGTTTTTTAAGAGTTTTACCACAATTAGAGAGTGTTCTTACAGGTAAGTACTGGAGCCATAAGGATTTTAACTGAGTCATAAAAAAGACACCAGAGAAATTGGGCCTCAATTGTAAACAGTAGCAGTATAGTCCTCACTACAGCCTTTCTACACAAATTTTGCGCTGTATGTACAAGAATTTGTAATATTTGAATGCAAATTCAAGTGAAAAGGCTCCCTAAAGTGGACGGAGTTGTAAATATTATCAGATTTCTGGTCATTTCCCAGGTTTCCACTGGTAATGTCTGTGATTAAAAACGGCAGGAAATGTAGTCAGAATCTATTAACTTTAATTTCAAGTGTCTCTTCCAAGGTTTTAATCATTTCTGGAAACTCTAATTGCGTTTTTTAAGAGTTTTACCACAATTAGAGAGTGTTCTTACAGGTAAGTACAGGAGCCATCAGGATTTTAACTGAGTCATACAAAAGAAGCCAGAGAAATTCGGCCTCAATTATAAGCATAAGCAGTATAGTCCTCACTTACAGCATTTCTACACAAAATTTGAGCTGTATGAACAATAATTCCTGATCTTTGAAAGGAAATTCAAATGAAAAGGCTCCCTAACGTGGCTGGAGTTGCATAGATTATCAGTTTTCTGGTCATTTCCCAGCTTTCCACTGGTAATGTCTGTGATTAAAAACGGCCTGAAAAGTAGTAAGAATCTATTCACTTTTATTTCATGTGTTTCTTCCAAGTTTTTACTCATTTCTGGAAACTCTAATTGCGTATTTTAAGAGTTTTACCACAATTAGATAGTTTTCTTACAAGTTTTTACTGGAACCGTAAGGATATGAAGGGATTCTCGAAAAAGACGCTAGAGAAATTCGGCTAAAATTGTAAACATAAGCAGAGTAGTCCTTACTTACAGTTTTTCTACACAAATTTTGAGCTGTATAAATGTGAATTCCTAATATATGAAAGCAAATTCAAGTGAAAACGCTCCGTAAAGTGGCCGGAGTTGTAAATATTATCAGTTTTCTGGTCATTTCCCAGCTTCCCACTGGTAATGTCTGTTATTAAAAAGGGCATGAGGCCGGACGGAAGATGGCGGCGATATAGGCAGACGCGTCCCAGGTCGTGTCCCGGAGCAAATGGAGTCAGCAGCTGAAACTAGTAACACCCACACCGAATTGGCGAAATTGCTCAGCTGGTGAGACGGTTTGCAGCCGAGAAGAGCAGAACTCCCCAGGAAAGGTAAAAAAAAACCCAGGGATTTGGGCAGGAAAGTTTGCCAGACCTCTGAACCCAGAGAGTCGGAGGGAGACCGCGCGGCAGCCGCGTCCCTTGGGACAGGCACAGCCCCTGACGGGGGAAAGGAGAACCGCGGGATTCCTGGCGCCGCCGGGGGAATTGAGAGCTCAGTGCTGTGATCACAGAGGACTGAGCCTAAAGGGGGCAGCCTGAAGAGCTGACCAGACCATGCAGTCCCGGTAAGAGAAGAAGCTTACAGAAACCAAGCCTTCCCCGTTTCCGCGGCCGGCGTTTGTTTGATTGTTTTCACTGAATCCTGTTCATGGGACATTTCGGATACAGACACTCACCTGTGCTGAAGAGAGGGAGAGTGTGCGGAGGAGTGGAATCTGGGGAGAGACTGAGGAGAGAGGGGGAGCCGGAGAGAGGTGGCAGCGAATTGAGTGCTGAGACACCCCCGAGCACAGGACTGGGGCAGCCATTCTCTCCGGAGAGTGAGACTCCTCCCCCCAGCCCCCAGGCAAGGAGCACAGCCACACCCAGATTCCACCCTGTACAAGATCAAGGATTAAAATAACCTGATCAGTCCCTAGGAGTTAACAGGGTCTGGCCTATAGAGGGATTTTCAATCCCAGCAACAACACAGCGCTGGTAACTAACTATTACGCAGCCAGCTCTGGGCAGTGAACTTCCACTGGACAGAAAGGCCCTACAGCCTCAGAGGCCAACCCCAAAACACTGCCACCCAGAGGCTGACCCACAAACTGACTCTTTGCTAAACACAAAATAAGGCAGTCTGGGAAACAAAAGCGGTCTGCTTTAAAATAAGGACTGTGGTTTACAACACAGAGGAACAGTGTATCGCAGGGAAATTCAACACTCTCCTGGATACCTGGCAGGTCTAAGGCGAGCCACACTGAAGAATAGAAGAACCAAGGGACCTTCACTACTGCAATTTTTTTTTTCCACCTCTTAACTAAGAAACCAATTTTTTTTCTTTTTTTTTTTTTCTTCTTTTTTTTTTCTTTTCTTTTTTTTTTCTTCTTTTTCCATCACCTGATTTTACCCTTTTAATTACTACCTTCTTATTTTTAACCAGTATTACTACTGCTACCATTTTACCATTTTTTAAAGTGCCATTTTATTTTCTCTTTATTTTATTTTGGGATTAGTGTTCTCCATTCTATTTTCATCGTTATATTATTGGTTGTTTCTAGTTTGCATTCATCTCCAGGGAGCTGTTGCTGGAATTTGTTGGGATTAATGGCTGTTCTATAGGAGTATTCTCCTCATATAAAAAGTCTCTTCCCCTCTTCCACTTCATTCTCTCTTTTCGCTCTTTTTTTTTTTCTTTTCTTTTCTTTTCTCGCTTTTATTTTCCCCCCTTCTTTTTCCAAATTTCATTTTTGCACTCCTTTTATTTTTGGTACCTACTTTTCTTTTCTTTTTCTCTTTTATCTTTTTCTCTTTCTTCTTCCTTGTTCCCTAATTCTCTTAATTCGGGTGATCACCTTTATTTGGGGTTATTAATATCGTGAATATATTTGTGTATAGTGCCTGGTACGTGGTGCCTTGTTGTGTTGTATTTTGTGCCTTTAAATCAACGCAGCAGGTCCAAGCAACAGCAACCTCCTGAGCAACACACCCTCTGCCGAGGAACAGCAGCTGTACGTGAAACCTCGCCCACCAGCCAGAAGAGCCACCACAGCTGTGAACAGAACCCACCAGAGGAGCTGCTGCCAACTGAAGAGCAGCTGCTACCGCAACCGCCCGAAGAGCAACCACAGATCAAGGAGTCACTGCTACCAAGGGAGCAACCACTGAACGACTCAACGTCTAGATATGTCAGTGAGATCAAACATGGGTAGACAAAGAAACCCCCAAAGGAAAGAGAAGGAGGACTCTCCAGAAAAGCAGCTAAGTAATACAGAGGCATGCAACATGACAGAAAAAGAATTCAGAATAAGGGTCCTAGAGTGCATAAACCGGATGGAGGAAAAAATCGACAACCTCTGCAAGAAGCAAGACGAAACAGATGAAAAAATCGATAACATATGGAAGAAGCTAGAAGAAACAGATGAAAAAATCAACAACTTAAGTAAGACCCAAGAAGAAATGAAGAGTGATATAGCTGCAATGAAAAACTCCATTGAAAGTATCAACAGTAGACTAGGAGAAGCGGAGGACCGAATTAGTGAATTAGAAGACAAGGAAGCAAAACACACCCAAAATGTACTGCAATTGGAGAAAAAAATTAAAAGACAGGAGGAGAGCCTAAGGGAGCTTTGGGACAACATGAAACGAAACAACATACGAATAATAGGAGTACCAGAACAACAAAAGGATGAACAAGGATTAGAAAACCTATTAGAAGAAATAATATCAGAAAACTTCCCTGAGGTGGGGAAGAAAAAAGTCACACACGCCCAGAGAGTCCCAAACAAGGTGAACCCGAAAAGACCCACACCAAGACACATCATAATTACCATGGCAAATGTTCAGGACAAAGAGAGAATCTTACAGGCTGCAAGAGAGAGACGGAAAGTTACATACAAGGGCTCTCCCATTAGATTGTCAAATGATTTCTCAACAGAAACACATCAGGCCAGAAAAGAATGGACTGAAATTTACAAAGTGATGCAAAGCAAAGGACTGAATCCAAGAATACTCTATCCAGCAAGGCTATCATTCAAACTTGAAGGGGAAATAAGAAGCTTCACAGACAAAAAAAGGCTAAGGGAGTTTATCACCACCAAGCCAGCAATGCAAGGAATGCTAAAGGGACTGGTATAAAAATAAGAAATAAAAAGCTCAGAAAGAAAACAGCCACACAAAAACAGAAATGGCTACAAACAAGTACCTTTCAATAATAACTTTAAACGTAAACGGACTAAATGCTCCAAACAAAAGACATCGAGTGGCTGAATGGATAAAAAAACATGACCCATACATCTGCTGTCTACAAGAAACCCACCTCATTAGAAGGGACTCACACAGACTGAAAGTGAAAGGATGGAAAAATATCTTTCAGGCAAATGGAAAGGAAAAGAAAGCTGGGGTAGCAATACTTATATCGGACAAAATAGACCTCAAAGTGAAGGCCATAACAAGAGATAAGGAAGGCCACTTCATAATACTAAAGGGATCAATACAACAAGAAGATATAACTCTGGTAAACATATATGCACCCAATGCAGGAGCACCCAAATTCATAAAAAAACTCCTGGAAGATATCAAAGGAGAGATCGACAACAATACAATCATAGTAGGGGACTTTAATACACCACTGACAGCACTGGATAAGCCCTCTAGACAAACAATCAGCAAAGATACAGCAATCCTAAATGACTCACTAGATCAGATGGACTTAATAGACATCTTCAGAACACTCCACCCCAAAGCCAGGGAATATACATTCTACTCAAATGCTCATAAGACATATTCAAAAATAGACCATATATTGGGTCACAAGCAAAGTATCCCCAAATTCAAGAAGATTGAAATCATAAAAAGCATCTTCACAGACCACGATGGCATAATATTAGAAATAAACTACAATAAAAACAACCAAAAATACTCAAACACCTGGAAGCTGAATAGCATGCTATTAAATATTGATTGGGTTACCAATGAGATCAAAGAAGAAATTAAAAACATTCTGGAAACTAATGACAATGAAAACACAACAATCCAAAACCTATGGGACACAATGAAAGCAGTCTTGAGAGGGAAGTTTATAGCTCTACAGGCCTATCTCAAAAAACAAGAAAACATGGTAGTAAATCATCTAACTCTACAACTCAAAGAATTAGAAAGAGAGCAACAAGAAAACCCCAGAGTGAGCAGAAGGAAGGAAATAATAAAGATTAGAGCAGAAATAAATGACATAGAGACCAAAAAAACAATACAGAAAATCAATGAAACCAAGAGCTGGTTCTTTGAAAGGATAAACAAGATTGACAAACCTCTAGCCAGACTCACCAAGAAGCAAAGAGAGAGGACCCAAATAAACAAAATCAGAAACGATAGAGGCGAAATAACAACAGACCCCACAGAAATACAAATGATCATTAAAAAATACTATGGACTGCTCTACTCCAACAAACTAGACAACCTGGAGGAAATGGACAAATTCCTAGAAAAATACAACATTCCAAAACTCAATCAGGAAGAATCTAAAAATCTCAACAGGCCAATAACTATGGAAGAAATTGAAGCAGTCATCAAAAAGCTTCCATCAAACAAAAGCCCAGGACCAGACGGCTTCACAGGGGAGTTTTACCAAACATTCAAGGAAGAACTAAAACCTATCCTCCTCAGACTACTACAAAAAATTCAAGAGGAAGGAACACTTCCAAGCTCATTCTATGAAGCCAGCATCACCCTAATACCAAAACCAGGTAAAGACAACACAATGAAAGAGAACTACAGGCCAATATCCCTCATGAACATAGATGCCAAAATCCTCAACAAAATCTTAGCAAATCGGATCCAGCAGTACATCAGAAAGATCATACACCATGACCAAGTAGGATTTATCCCAGGGATGCAAGGATGGTACAATATCCGCAAATCAATAAACGTGATACATCACATAAACAAACTGAAAGAAAAAAACCACATGGTCATATCAATTGATGCAGAAAAAGCATTTGACAAAATTCAACACCCATTTTTGATAAAAACTCTCAGCAAGGTGGGAGTAGAAGGATCATTCCTCAACATAATAAAAGCCATATATGACAGGCCCACAGCCAACATCATACTCAATGGGCAAAAACTAACACCATTTCCCCTAAGAACAGGAACAAGACAGGGATGCCCCCTCTCACCACTCCTGTTCAACATAGTACTGGAAGTGTTAGCCATTGCAATTCGGCAAGAAGAAGAAATAAAAGGCATCCAAATTGGAAAAGAGGAAGTAAAACTGTCCTTATTTGCAGACGACATGATATTATACATACAAAACCCCAGAGACTCCATCCAAAAGCTACTAGACTTAATACATGAATTTGGCAATGTAGCAGGATACAAAATTAACCCCAAGAAATCTGAGGCATTTCTATACACCAGTAGTGAACTTTCAGAAAGAGAGATTATAAAAGCAATCCCGTTTACCATTGCACCAAAAAAATTAAGCTACCTAGGAATCAACTTAACTAAAGAGGTAAAAGACCTCTACTCAGAAAACTACAGGACGTTGAAAAAAGATATAGAGGAAGACATAAACAGATGGAAGAACATACCGTGTTCCTGGATTGGTAGAATCAACATCATTAAAATGTCCATACTACCCAAAGCAATCTATAAATTCAACGCACTTCCCATTAAAATACCAACGGCATACTTCAGAGATCTAGAACGAACTCTCCAAAAATTCATCTGGAATAAAAAAAGACCCCGAATAGCTGCAGCAATCCTGAAAAAGAACAAAGTAGGTGGGATCTCAATACCAGATATCAAGTTGTATTACAAAGCCACTGTTCTCAAAACTGCCTGGTACTGGCACAAGAATAGGCATATAGATCAATGGAATAGAATAGAGAGCCCAGAAATCGGCCCGAACCAATATGCTCAATTAATATTTGACAAAGGAGGCAAGAACATACAATGGAGCCAAGATAGTCTCTTCAATAAATGGTGTTGGGAAAATTGGACAGATATATGCAAGAAAATGAAACTAGACCACCAACTTACACCATACACAAAAATAAACTCAAAATGGATAAAGGACTTAAATGTACGACAGGAAACCATAAAAATTCTAGAAGAATCCAAAGGCAACAAAATCTCAGACATATGCCGAAGCAATTTCTTCACTGACACAGCTCCTAGGGCACTTGAAACTAAAGAGAAAATAAACAAATGGGACTTCATCAAAATAAAAAGCTTCTGCACAGCAAAAGAAACCATCAACAAAACAACAAGAAAACCCACTGTGTGGGAAAACATATTTGCCAATGTCATATCTGATAAGGGCCTAATCTCCAAAATTTATAGGGAACTCATACAACTCAACAAAAGGAAGATAAACAATCCAATCAAAAAGTGGGCAAAGGACCTAAATAGACACCTTTCAAAAGAGGACATTCAGAAAGCCAAGAGACATATGAAAACATGCTCAAAGTCACTAATCATCCGAGAGATGCAAATCAAAACAACAATGAGGTATCATCTCACACCTGTCAGACTGGCTATCATCAACAAATCAACAAACGACAAGTGCTGGAGAGGATGTGGAGAAAAAGGATCACTTGTGCACTGCTGGTGGGAATGCAGACTGGTGCAGCCACTATGGAAGACAGTATGGAGTTTCCTTAAAAAACTGAAAATGGAACTCCCATTTGACCCTGTGATCCCACTTCTAGGAATATATCCCAAGAAACCAGAAACACCAATCAGAAAGGATATATGCACCCCTATGTTCATAGCAGCACAATTCACCATAGCTAAGATCTGGAAACAGCCTAAGTGCCCATCAGTAGATGAATGGATTAGAAAACTGTGGTACATCTACACGATGGAATACTATGCTGCTGTAAAAAGGAAGGAACTCTTACCATTTGCAACGTCATGGATGGAACTGGAGAGCATTATGCTAAGTGAAATAAGCCAGTCAATGAAGGAAAAATACCACATGATCTCACTCATTCATGGATAATAGAGACCATTATAAACTTTTGAACAATAATAGATACAGAGGCAGAGCAGCCTCAAACAGATTGTCAAACTGCAGCAGGAAGGCAGGGGAGGGTTGGGGGGCAGGAGGTAGGGGGGTAAGAGATCAACTAAAGGACTTGTATGCATGCATATAAGCATAACCAATGGACATAAGACACTGGGGGATAGGGGAGGCTAGGGGACTGTCTAGGGCGGGGTGATAAAATGGACACATATGTAATACCCTTTGTAATACTTTAAGCAATAAAAAAAAAAAAAAAAAAAAAAAAGAAACAAAAAAAAAAAAAAAAAAAAAAAAAAAAATAAAAAGGGCATGAAAAGTAGTAAGAATCTATCCACTCTTATTTCATGTTTTTCTTCCAAGTTTTTAATCATTTCTGGAAAATCTAATTGTGTATTTATAGAGTTTTACCACAATTAGAGAGTTTTCTTTCAAGTATGTACTGGAACTGTAAGGATATTAAGTGATTCACGAAAAAGACACTAGAGAAATTCGGCCTCAATTATAAACATAAGCAGTGTAGTCCTAACTTACAGCCTTTCTACACAAATTTTGAGCTGTATGAACAAGAATTCCTAATATCTGAAAGAAAATTCAAGTGAAAAGGCTCCCTAATGAGGCCGGAGTCATAAATATTATCAGTTTTCTGATCATTACCCAGCTTTCCACTGGTAATGTCTGTGATTAATAAGGGCAGGAAATGAAGTAAGAATGTACATACTTCTCTTTCAAGTGTTTCTTCCAAGTTTTTAATTATTTCTGGAAACTCTAATTGCGTATTGTAACAGTTTACCCACAATTAGAGAGTTTTCTTACAAGTATGTACTGGAACCATAAGGATTTTAACTGAGTCATACAAAAGACGCCAGAGAAATTCCGCCTCAATTGTAAATATAAGCAGAATAGTCCTCACTTTCAGCCTTTCTACAAAAATTTTGAGCTGTATAAACAAGAATTCCTAATATTTGAAAGCAACTTCAAGTGAAAACGCTCCCTAAAGTGGCTGGATTTGTAAATATGATCTGTATTCTGATCATTTCCCAGCTTTCCACTGGTAATGTCTGTGATTAAAAACGGCAGGAAATGAAGTAAGAATGTACATACTTCTCTTTCAAGTGTTTCTTCCAAGTTTTTAATCATTTCTGGAAACTCTAACTGCGTATTTTAAGAGTTTTACTACAATTAGAGAGGTTTCTTACAAGTATGTACTAGAACCGTAAGGATATTAAGTGATTCACGAAAAAGACACTAGAGAAATTCCGCCTCAATTGTAAACATAAGCAGTATAGTCCTCACTTACAGCCTTTCTACACAAATTTTGAGCTGTATGAACAAGAATTCCTAATATCTGAAAGAAAATTCAAGTGAAAAGGCTCCCTAATGTGGCCGGAGTCATAAATATTATCAGTTTTCTGATCATTACCCAGCTTTCCACCGGTAATGTCTGTGATTATAAATGGCAGGAAATGTAGAAAGAAACTATTTACTTTTATTTCTAGTGTTTCTTCCAAGTTTTTAATCATTTCTGGAAAATCTAATTGTGTATTTATAGAGTTTTACCACAATTAGAGAGTTTTCTTACAAGTATGTACTGGAACTGTAAGGATATCAAGTGATTCACGAAAAAGACACTAGAGAAATTCGGCCTCAATTATAAACATAAGCAGTGTAGTCCTAACTTACAGCCTTTCTACACAAATTTTGAGCTGTATGAACAAGAATTCCTAATATTTGAAAGAAAATTCAAGTGAAAAGGCTCCCTAATGAGGCCGGAGTCATAAATATTATCAGTTTTCTGATCATTACCCAGCTTTCCACTGGTAATGTCTGTGATTAAAAACGGCAGGAAATGTAGTCAGAATCTATTAACTTTAATTTCAAGTGTTTCTTCCAAGTTTTTCATCATTTCTGGAAACTCTAATTGCGTTTTTTAAGAGTTTTACCACAATTAGAGAGTGTTCTTACAGGTAAGTACTGGAGCCATAAGGATTTTAACTGAGTCATACAAAAGACACCAGAGAAATTGGGCCTCAATTGTAAACAGTAGCAGTATAGTCCTCACTACAGCCTTTCTACACAAATTTTGAGCTGTATGTTCAAGAATTTGTAATATTTGAATGCAAATTCAAGTGAAAAGGCTCCCTAAAGTGGACGGAGTTGTAAATATTATCAGATTTCTGGTCATTTCCCAGGTTTCCACTGGTAATGTCTGTGATTAAAAACGGCAGGAAATGTAGTCAGAATCTATTAACTTTAATTTCAAGTGTTTCTTCCAAGGTTTTAATCATTTCTGGAAACTGTAATTGCGTTTTTTAAGAGTTTTACCACAATTAGAGAGTGTTCTTACAGGTAAGTACAGGAGCCATCAGGATTTTAACTGAGTCACACAAAAGACGCCAGAGAAATTCGGCCTCAATTATAAGCATAAGCAGTATAGTCCTCACTTACAGCCTTTCTACACAAAATTTGAGCTGTATGAACAATAATTCCTGATGTTTGAAAGGAAATTCAAATGAAAAGGCTCCCTAACGTGGCTCCAGTTGCATAGGTTATCAGTTTTCTGGTCATTTCCCAGCTTTCCACTGGTAATGTCTGTGATTAAAAACGGCCGGAAAAGTAGTAAGAATCTATTCACTTTTATTTCATGTGTTTCTTCCAAGTTTTTACTCATTTCTGGAAACTCTAATTGCGTATTTTAAGAGTTTTACCACAATTAGATAGTTTTCTTACAAGTTTGTACTGGAACCGTAAGAATATGAACTGATTCTCGAAAAAGACGCTAGAGAAATTCGGCTCCAATTGTAAACATAAGCAGAGTAGTCCTTACTTACAGTCTTTCTACACAAATTTTGAGCTGTATAAATGTGAATTCCTAATATATGAAAGCAAATTCAAGTGAAAACGCTCCGTAAAGTGGCCGGAGTTGTAAATATTATCAGTTTTCTGGTCATTTCCCAGCTTTCCACTGGTAATGTGTGTGATTAAAAACGGCAGGAAATGAAGTAAGAATGTACATACTTCTCTTTCAAGTGTTTCTTCCAAGTTTTTAATCATTTCTGGAAACTCTAAATGCGTATTTGAAGAGTTTTACTACATTAGAGAGTTTTCTTACAAGTATGTACTAGAACCGTAAGGATATCAAGTGATTCACGAAAAAGACACTAGAGAAATTCCGCCTCAATTGTAAACATAAGCAGTATAGTCCTCACTTACAGCCTTTCTACACAAATTTTGAGCTGTATGAACAAGAATATCTAATATCTGAAAGAAAATTCAAGTGAAAAGGCTCCTTAATGTGGCCTGAATCATAAATATTATCAGTTTTCTGATCATTACCCAGCTTTCCACCGGTAATGTCTGTGATTATAAACGGCAGGAAATGTAGAAAGAAACTATTTACTTTTATTTCTAGTGTTTCTTCCAAGTTTTTAATCATTTCTGGAAAATCTAATTGTGTATTTATAGAGTTTTACCACAATTAGAGAGTTTTCTTACAAGTATGTACTGGAACTGTAAGGATATTAACTGAGTCATACAAAAGACGCCAGAGAAATTCCGCCTCAATTGTAAATATAAGCAGTATTGTCCTCACTTACAGTCTTTCTACACAAATTTTGAGCTGTATGAACCATAATTCCTGATATTTGAAAGGAAATTCAAATGAAAAGGCTCCCTAACGTGGCCGGAGTTGTATAGATTATCAGTTTTCTGGTCATTTCCCAGCTTTCCACAAGTAATGTCTGTGATTAATAACGGAGGGAATAATTTGTAAGAATCTATTCACTTTTATTTCATGTGTTTCTTCCAAGTTTTTACTCATTTCTGGAAACTCTAATTGCGTATTTTAAGAGTTTTACCACAATTAGATAGTTTTCTTACAAGTTTGTACTGGAACCGTAAGGATATGAAGGGATTCTCGAAAAAGACGCTAGAGAAATTCGGCTCCAATTGTAAACATAAGCAGAGTAGTCCTTACTTACAGTTTTTCTACACAAATTTTGAGCTGTATAAATGTGAATTCCTAATATATGAAAGCAAATTCAAGTGAAAACGCTCCGTAAAGTGGCCGGAGTTGTAAATATTATCAGTTTTCTGGTCATTTCCCAGCTTCCCACTGGTAATGTCTGTTATTAAAAAGGGCATGAAAAGTAGTAAGAATCTATCCACTCTTATTTCATGTTTTTCTTCCAAGTTTTTAATCATTTCTGGAAAATCTAATTGTGTATTTATAGAGTTTTACCACAATTAGAGAGTTTTCTTTCAAGTATGTACTGGAACTGTAAGGATATTAAGTGATTCACGAAAAAGACACTAGAGAAATTCGGCCTCAATTATAATCATAAGCAGTGTAGTCCTAACTTAAAGCCTTTCTACACAAATTTTGAGCTGTATGAACAAGAATTCCTAATATCTGAAAGAAAATTCAAGTGAAAACGCTCCCTAATGAGGCCGGAGTCATAAATATTATCAGTTTTCTGATCATTACCCAGCTTTCCACTGGTAATGTCTGTGATTAATAAGGGCAGGAAATGAAGTAAGAATGTACATACTTCTCTTTCAAGTGTTTCTTCCAAGTTTTTAATTATTTCTGGAAACTCTAATTGCGTATTGTAACAGTTTACCCACAATTAGAGAGTTTTCTTACAAGTATGTACTGGAACCATAAGGATTTTAACTGAGTCATACAAAAGACGCCAGAGAAATTCCGCCTCAATTGTAAATATAAGCAGAATAGTCCTCACTTTCAGCCTTTCTACAAAAATTTTGAGCTGTATAAACAAGAATTCCTAATATTTGAAAGCAACTTCAAGTGAAAACGCTCCCTAAAGTGGCCGGAGTTGTAAATATGATCTGTATTCTGATCATTTCCCAGCTTTCCACTGGTAATGTCTGTGATTAAAAACGGCAGGAAATGAAGTAAGAATGTACATACTTCTCTTTCAAGTGTTTCTTCCAAGTTTTTAATCATTTCTGGAAACTCTAACTGCGTATTATAAGAGTTTTACTACAATTAGAGAGGTTTCTTACAAGTATGTACTAGAACCGTAAGGATATTAAGTGATTCACGAAAAAGACACTAGAGAAATTCCGCCTCAATTGTAAACATAAGCAGTATAGTCCTCACTTACAGCCTTTCTACACAAATTTTGAACTGTATGAACAAGAATTCCTAATATCTGAAAGAAAATTCAAATGAAAAGGCTCCCTAATGTGGCCGGAGTCATAAATATTATCAGTTTTCTGATCATTACACAGCTTTCCACCGGTAATGTCTGTGATTATAAATGGCAGGAAATGTAGAAAGAAACTATTTACTTTTATTTCTAGTGTTTCTTCCAAGTTTTTAATCATTTCTGGAAAATCTAATTGTGTATTTATAGAGTTTTACCACAATTAGAGAGTTTTCTTACAAATATGTACTAGAACCGTCTGGATTTTAACTGAGTCAAACAAAAGTCGCCAAAGTAATGCGGCCTCAATTGTAAACATACGCAGTATAGACCTCACTTACAGGCTTTCTACACGAATTTTGAGCTGTATAAACAAGAATTCCTAATATTTGAAAGCAAATTCAAGTGAAAACGCTCCCTAAAGTGCCCGGAGTTGTAAATATTATCAGTTTTCTGATCATTACCCAGCTTTCCACTGGTAATGTCTGTGATTAAAAACGGCATGAAATGTAGTCAGAATCTATTAACTTTAATTTCAAGTGTTTCTTCCAAGTTTTTCATCATTTCTGGAAACTCTAATTGCGTTTTTTAAGAGTTTTACCACAATTACAGAGTGTTCTTACAGGTAAGTACTGGAGCCATAAGGATTTTAACTGAGTCATACAAAAGACACCAGAGAAATTGGGCCTCAATTGTAAACAGTAGCAGTATAGTCCTCACTACAGCCTTTCTACACAAATTTTGAGCTGTATGTACAAGAATTTGTAATATTTGAATGCAAATTCAGGTGAAAAGGCTCCCTAAAGTGGACGGAGTTGTAAATATTATCAGATTTCTGGTCATTTCCCAGGTTTCCACTGGTAATGTCTGTGATTAAAAACGGCAGGAAATGTAGTCAGAATCTATTAACTTTAATTTCAAGTGTTTCTTCCAAGGTTTTAATCATTTCTGGAAACTCTAATTGCGTTTTTTAAGAGTTTTACCACAATTAGAGAGTGTTCTTACAGGTAAGTACAGGAGCCATCAGGATTTTAACTGAGTCACACAAAAGACGCCAGAGAAATTCGGCCTCAATTATAAGCATAAGCAGTATAGTCCTCACTTACAGCCTTTCTACACAAAATTTGAGCTGTATGAACAATAATTCCTGATGTTTGAAAGGAAATTCAAATGAAAAGGCTCCCTAACGTGGCTCGAGTTGCATAGGTTATCAGTTTTCTGGTCATTTCCCAGCTTTCCACTGGTAATGTCTGTGATTAAAAACGGCCGGAAAAGTAGTAAGAATCTATTCACTTTTATTTCATGTGTTTCTTCCAAGTTTTTACTCATTTCTGGAAACTCTAATTGCGTATTTTAAGAGTTTTACCACAATTAGATAGTTTTCTTACAAGTTTGTACTGGAACCGTAAGAATATGAACTGATTCTCGAAAAAGACGCTAGAGAAATTCGGCTCCAATTGTAAACATAAGCAGAGTAGTCCTTACTTACAGTCTTTCTACACAAATTTTGAGCTGTATAAATGTGAATTCCTAATATATGAAAGCAAATTCAAGTGAAAACGCTCCGTAAAGTGGCCGGAGTTGTAAATATTATCAGTTTTCTGGTCATTTCCCAGCTTTCCACTGGTAATGTCTGTGATTAAAAACGGCAGGAAATGAAGTCAGAATGTACATACTTCTCTTTCAAGTGTTTCTTCCAAGTTTTTAATCATTTCTGGAAACTCTAAATGCGTATTTGAAGAGTTTTACTACATTAGAGAGTTTTCTTACAAGTATGTACTAGAACCGTAAGGATATCAAGTGATTCACGAAAAAGACACTAGAGAAATTCCGCCTCAATTGTAAACATAAGCAGTATAGTCCTCACTTACAGCCTTTCTACACAAATTTTGAGCTGTATGAACAAGAATATCTAATATCTGAAAGAAAATTCAAGTGAAAAGGCTCCTTAATGTGGCCTGAATCATAAATATTATCAGTTTTCTGATCATTACCCAGCTTTCCACCGGTAATGTCTGTGATTATAAACGGCAGGAAATGTAGAAAGAAACTATTTACTTTTATTTCTAGTGTTTCTTCCAAGTTTTTAATCATTTCTGGAAAATCTAATTGTGTATTTATAGAGTTTTACCACAATTAGAGAGTTTTCTTACAAGTATGTACTGGAACTGTAAGGATATTAACTGAGTCATACAAAAGACGCCAGAGAAATTCCGCCTCAATTGTAAATATAAGCAGTATTGTCCTCACTTACAGTCTTTCTACACAAATTTTGAGCTGTATGAACCATAATTCCTGATATTTGAAAGGAAATTCAAATGAAAAGGCTCCCTAACGTGGCCGGAGTTGTATAGATTATCAGTTTTCTGGTCATTTCCCAGCTTTCCACAAGTAATGTCTGTGATTAATAACGGAGGGAATAATTTGTAAGAATCTATTCACTTTTATTTCATGTGTTTCTTCCAAGTTTTTACTCATTTCTGGAAACTCTAATTGCGTATTTTAAGAGTTTTACCACAATTAGATAGTTTTCTTACAAGTTTGTACTGGAACCGTAAGGATATGAAGGGATTCTCGAAAAAGACGCTAGAGAAATTCGGCTCCAATTGTAAACATAAGCAGAGTAGTCCTTACTTACAGTTTTTCTACACAAATTTTGAGCTGTATAAATGTGAATTCCTAATATATGAAAGCAAATTCAAGTGAAAACGCTCCGTAAAGTGGCCGGAGTTGTAAATATTATCAGTTTTCTGGTCATTTCCCAGCTTCCCACTGGTAATGTCTGTTATTAAAAAGGGCATGAAAAGTAGTAAGAATCTATCCACTCTTATTTCATGTTTTTCTTCCAAGTTTTTAATCATTTCTGGAAAATCTAATTGTGTATTTATAGAGTTTTACCACAATTAGAGAGTTTTCTTTCAAGTATGTACTGGAACTGTAAGGATATTAAGTGATTCACGAAAAAGACACTAGAGAAATTCGGCCTCAATTATAAACATAAGCAGTGTAGTCCTAACTTAAAGCCTTTCTACACAAATTTTGAGCTGTATGAACAAGAATTCCTAATATCTGAAAGAAAATTCAAGTGAAAACGCTCCCTAATGAGGCCGGAGTCATAAATATTATCAGTTTTCTGATCATTACCCAGCTTTCCACTGGTAATGTCTGTGATTAATAAGGGCAGGAAATGAAGTAAGAATGTACATACTTCTCTTTCAAGTGTTTCTTCCAAGTTTTTAATTATTTCTGGAAACTCTAATTGCGTATTGTAACAGTTTACCCACAATTAGAGAGTTTTCTTACAAGTATGTACTGGAACCATAAGGATTTTAACTGAGTCATACAAAAGACGCCAGAGAAATTCCGCCTCAATTGTAAATATAAGCAGAATAGTCCTCACTTTCAGCCTTTCTACAAAAATTTTGAGCTGTATAAACAAGAATTCCTAATATTTGAAAGCAACTTCAAGTGAAAACGCTCCCTAAAGTGGCCGGAGTTGTAAATATGATCTGTATTCTGATCATTTCCCAGCTTTCCACTGGTAATGTCTGTGATTAAAAACGGCAGGAAATGAAGTAAGAATGTACATACTTCTCTTTCAAGTGTTTCTTCCAAGTTTTTAATCATTTCTGGAAACTCTAACTGCGTATTTTAAGAGTTTTACTACAATTAGAGAGGTTTCTTACAAGTATGTACTAGAACCGTAAGGATATTAAGTGATTCACGAAAAAGACACTAGAGAAATTCCGCCTCAATTGTAAACATAAGCAGTATAGTCCTCACTTACAGCCTTTCTACACAAATTTTGAACTGTATGAACAAGAATTCCTAATATCTGAAAGAAAATTCAAATGAAAAGGCTCCCTAATGTGGCCGGAGTCATAAATATTATCAGTTTTCTGATCATTACACAGCTTTCCACCGGTAATGTCTGTTATTATAAATGGCAGGAAATGTAGAAAGAAACTATTTACTTTTATTTCTAGTGTTTCTTCCAAGTTTTTAATCATTTCTGGAAAATCTAATTGTGTATTTATAGAGTTTTACCACAATTAGAGAGTTTTCTTACAAATATGTACTAGAACCGTCTGGATTTTAACTGAGTCATACAAAAGTCGCCAGAGTAATGCGGCCTCAATTGTAAACATACGCAGTATAGACCTCACTTACAGGCTTTCTACACGAATTTTGAGCTGTATAAACAAGAATTCCTAATATTTGAAAGCAAATTCAAGTGAAAACGCTCCCTAAAGTGCCCGGAGTTGTAAATATTATCAGTTTTCTGATCATTACCCAGCTTTCCACTGGTAATGTCTGTGATTAAAAACGGCATGAAATGTAGTCAGAATCTATTAACTTTAATTTCAAGTGTTTCTTCCAAGTTTTTCATCATTTCTGGAAACTCTAATTGCGTTTTTTAAGAGTTTTACCACAATTACAGAGTGTTCTTACAGGTAAGTACTGGAGCCATAAGGATTTTAACTGAGTCATACAAAAGACACCAGAGAAATTGGGCCTCAATTGTAAACAGTAGCAGTATAGTCCTCACTACAGCCTTTCTACACAAATTTTGCGCTGTATGTACAAGAATTTGTAATATTTGAATGCAAATTCAGGTGAAAAGGCTCCCTAAAGTGGACGGAGTTGTAAATATTATCAGATTTCTGGTCATTTCCCAGGTTTCCACTGGTAATGTCTGTGATTAAAAACGGCAGGAAATGTAGTCAGAATCTATTAACTTTAATTTCAAGTGTTTCTTCCAAGGTTTTAATCATTTCTGGAAACTCTAATTGCGTTTTTTAAGAGTTTTACCACAATTAGAGAGTGTTCTTACAGGTAAGTACAGGAGCCATCAGGATTTTAACTGAGTCACACAAAAGACGCCAGAGAAATTCGGCCTCAATTATAAGCATAAGCAGTATAGTCCTCACTTACAGCCTTTCTACACAAAATTTGAGCTGTATGAACAATAATTCCTGATATTTGAAAGGAAATTCAAATGAAAAGGCTCCCTAACGTGGCTCGAGTTGCATAGGTTATCAGTTTTCTGGTCATTTCCCAGCTTTCCACTGGTAATGTCTGTGATTAAAAACGGCCGGAAAAGTAGTAAGAATCTATTCACTTTTATTTCATGTGTTTTTTCCAAGTTTTTACTCATTTCTGGAAACTCTAATTGCGTATTTTAAGAGTTTTACCACAATTAGATAGTTTTCTTACAAGTTTGTACTGGAACCGTAAGAATATGAAGTGATTCTCGAAAAAGACGCTAGAGAAATTCGGCTCCAATTGTAAACATAAGCAGAGTAGTCCTTACTTACAGTCTTTCTACACAAATTTTGAGCTGTATAAATGTGAATTCCTAATATATGAAAGCAAATTCAAGTGAAAACGCTCCGTAAAGTGGCCGGAGTTGTAAATATTATCAGTTTTCTGGTCATTTCCCAGCTTTCCACTGGTAATGTCTGTGATTAAAAACGGCAGGAAATGAAGTCAGAATGTACATACTTCTCTTTCAAGTGTTTCTTCCAAGTTTTTAATCATTTCTGGAAACTCTTAATGCGTATTTTAAGAGTTTTACTACATTAGAGAGTTTTCTTACAAGTATGTACTAGAACCGTAAGGATATCAAGTGATTCACGGAAAAGACACTAGAGAAATTCCGCCTCAATTGTAAACTTAAGCAGTATAGTCCTCACTTACAGCATTTCTACACAAATTTTGAGCTGTATGAACAAGAATATCTAATATCTGAAAGAAAATTCAAGTGAAAAGGCTCCTTAATGTGGCCTGAGTCATAAATATTATCAGTTTTCTGATCATTACCCAGCTTTCCACCGGTAATGTTAGTGATTATAAACGGCAGGAAATGTAGAAAGAAACTATTTACTTTTATTTCTAGTGTTTCTTCCAAGTTTTTAATCATTTCTGGAAAATCTAATTGTGTATTTATAGAGTTTTACCACAATTAGAGAGTTTTCTTACAAGTATGTACTGGAACTGTAAGGATATTAACTGAGTCATACAAAAGACGCCAGAGAAATTCCGCCTCAATTGTAAATATAAGCAGTATTGTCCTCACTTACAGTCTTTCTACACAAATTTTGAGCTGTATGAACCATAATTCCTGATATTTGAAAGGAAATTCAAATGAAAAGGCTCCCTAACGTGGCCGGAGTTGTATAGATTATCAGTTTTCTGGTCATTTCCCAGCTTTCCACAAGTAATGTCTGTGATTAATAACGGAGGGAATAATTTGTAAGAATCTATTCACTTTTATTTCATGTGTTTCTTCCAAGTTTTTACTCATTTCTGGAAACTCTAATTGCGTATTTTAAGAGTTTTACCACAATTAGATAGTTTTCTTACAAGTTTGTACTGGAACCGTAAGGATATGAAGGGATTCTCGAAAAAGACGCTAGAGAAATTCGGCTCCAATTGTAAACATAAGCAGAGTAGTCCTTACTTACAGTTTTTCTACACAAATTTTGAGCTGTATAAATGTGAATTCCTAATATATGAAAGCAAATTCAAGTGAAAACGCTCCGTAAAGTGGCCGGAGTTGTAAATATTATCAGTTTTCTGGTCATTTCCCAGCTTTCCACTGGTAATGTCTGTTATTAAAAACGGCATGAAAAGTAGTAAGAATCTATCCACTCTTATTTCATGTTTTTCTTCCAAGTTTTTAATCATTTCTGGAAAATCTAATTGTGTATTTATAGAGTTTTACCACAATTAGAGAGTTTTCTTACAAGTATGTACTGGAACTGTAAGGATATTAAGTGATTCACGAAAAAGACACTAGAGAAATTCGGCCTCAATTATAAACATAAGCAGTGTAGTCCTAACTTACAGCCTTTCTACACAAATTTTGAGCTGTATGAACAAGAATTCCTAATATTTGAAAGAAAATTCAAGTGAAAAGGCTCCCTAATGAGGCCGGAGTCATAAATATTATCAGTTTTCTGATCATTACCCAGCTTTCCACTGGTAATGTCTGTGATTAAAAACGGCAGGAAATGTAGTCAGAATCTATTAACTTTAATTTCAAGTGTTTCTTCCAAGTTTTTCATCATTTCTGGAAACTCTAATTGCGTTTTTTAAGAGTTTTACCACAATTAGAGAGTGTTCTTACAGGTAAGTACTGGAGCCATAAGGATTTTAACTGAGTCATACAAAAGACACCAGAGAAATTGGGCCTCAATTGTAAACAGTAGCAGTATAGTCCTCACTTACAGCCTTTCTACTCAAATTTTGAGCTGTATGTACAAGAATTTGTAATATTTGAATGCAAATTCAAGTGAAAAGGCTCCCTAAAGTGGACGGAGTTGTAAATATTATCAGATTTCTGGTCATTTCCCAGGTTTCCACTGGTAATGTCTGTGATTAAAAACGGCAGGAAATGTAGTCAGAATCTATTAACTTTAATTTCAAGTGTTTCTTCCAAGGTTTTAATCATTTCTGGAAACTCTAATTGCGTTTTTTAAGAGTTTTACCACAATTAGAGAGTGTTCTTACAGGTAAGTACAGGAGCCATCAGGATTTTAACTGAGTCATAAAAAAGACGCCAGAGAAATTCGGCCTCAATTATAAGCATAAGCAGTATAGTCCTCACTTACAGCCTTTCTACACAAATTTTGAGCTGTATGAACCATAATTCCTGATATTTGAAAGGAAATTCAAATGAAAAGGCTCCCTAACGTGGCTGGAGTTGCATAGATTATCAGTTTTCTGGTCATTTCCCAGCTTTCCACTGGTAATGTCTGTGATTAAAAACGACCGGAAATGTAGTAAGAATCTATTCACTTTTATTTCATGTGTTTCTTCCAAGTTTTTACTCATTTCTGGAAACTCTAATTGCGTATTTTAAGAGTTTTACCACAATTAGATAGTTTTCTTACAAGTTTGTACTGGAACCGTAACGATATGAAGTGATTCTCGAAGAAGACGCTAGAGAAATTCGGCTCCAATTGTAAACATAAGCAGAGTAGTCCTTACTTACAGTTTTTCTACACAAATTTTGAGCTGTATAAATGTGAATTCCTAATATAAGAAAGCAAATTCAAGTGAAAACGCTCCGTAAAGTGGCCGGAGTTGTAAATATTATCAGTTTTCTGGTCATTTCCCAGCTTTCCACTGGTAATGTCTGTGATTAAAAACGGCAGGAAATGAAGTCAGAATGTACATACTTCTCTTTCAAGTGTTTCTTCCAAGTTTTTAATCATTTCTGGAAACTCTAAATGCGTATTTTAAGAGTTTTACTACATTAGAGAGTTTTCTTACAAGTATGTACTAGAACCGTAAGGATATTAAGTGATTCAGTAAAAAGACACTAGAGAAATTCCGCCTCAATTGTAAGCAGAAGCAGTATAGTCCTCACTTACAGCCTTTCTACACAAATTTTTAGCTGTATGAACAAGAATTCCTAATATCTGAAGGAAATTCAAGTGAAAAGGCTCCCTAATGTGGCCAGAGTCATAAATATTATCAGTTTTCTGATCATTACCCAGCTTTCCACTGGTAATGTCTGTTATTATAAACGGCAGGAAATGTAGAAAGAAACTATTTACTTTTATTTCTAGTGTTTCTTCCAAGTTTTTAATCATTTCTGGAAAATCTAATTGTGTATTTATAGAGTTTTACCACAATTAGAGAGTTTTCTTACAAGTATGTACTGGAACTGTAAGGATATTAAGTGATTCACGAAAAAGACACTAGAGAAATTCGGCCTGAATTATAAACATACGCAGTGTAGTCCTAACTTAAAGCCTTTCTACACAAATTTTGAGCTGTATGAACAAGAATTCCTAATATTTGAAAGAAATTTCAAGTGAAAAGGCTCCGTAATGTGGCCGGAGTCATAAATATTATCAGTATTCTGATCATTTCCCAGCTTTTCACTGGTAATGTCAGTGATTAAAAACGGCAGGAAATTAAGTAAGAATGTACATACTTCTCTTTCAAGTGTTTCTTCCAAGTTTTTAATCATTTATGGATACTCTAATTGCATATTTTAAGAGTTTTACTACAATTAGAGAGTTTTCTTACAAGTATGTACCTGAACCGTAAGGATATTACGTGATTCACGAAAAGGACACTAGAGAAATTCCGCCTCAATTGTAAATATAAGCAGTATAGTCCTCACTTACAGCCTTTCTACACAAATTTTGAGCTGTATGAACAAGAATTCCTAACATTTTCAAGGAAATTCAAGTGAAAAGGCTCCCTAATGAGGCCGGAGTCATAAATATTATCAGTTTTCTGATCATTACCCAGCTTTCCACTGGTAATGTCTGTGATTAAAAACGGCAGGAAATGTAGTCAGAATCTATTAACTTTAATTTCAAGTGTTTCTTCCAAGTTTTTCATCATTTCTGGAAACTCTAATTGCGTTTTTTAAGAGTTTTACCACAATTACAGAGTGTTCTTACAGGTAAGTACTGGAGCCATAAGGATTTTAACTGAGTCATACAAAAGACACCAGAGAAATTGGGCCTCAATTGTAAACAGTAGCAGTATAGTCCTCACTACAGCCTTTCTACACAAATTTTGAGCTGTATGTTCAAGAATTTGTAATATTTGAATGCAAATTCAAGTGAAAAGGCTCCCTAAAGTGGACGGAGTTGTAAATATTATCAGATTTCTGGTCATTTCCCAGGTTTCCACTGGTAATGTCTGTGATTAAAAACGGCAGGAAATGTAGTCAGAATCTATTAACTTTAATTTCAAGTGTTTCTTCCAAGGTTTTAATCATTTCTGGAAACTCTAATTGCGTTTTTTAAGAGTTTTACCACAATTAGAGAGTGTTCTTACAGGTAAGTACAGGAGCCATCAGGATTTTAACTGAGTCACACAAAAGACGCCAGAGAAATTCGGCCTCAATTATAAGCATAAGCAGTATAGTCCTCACTTACAGCCTTTCTACACAAAATTTGAGCTGTATGAACAATAATTCCTGATGTTTGAAAGGAAATTCAAATGAAAAGGCTCCCTAACGTGGCTCGAGTTGCATAGGTTATCAGTTTTCTGGTCATTTCCCAGCTTTCCACTGGTAATGTCTGTGATTAAAAACGGCCGGAAAAGTAGTAAGAATCTATTCACTTTTATTTCATGTGTTTCTTCCAAGTTTTTACTCATTTCTGGAAACTCTAATTGCGTATTTTAAGAGTTTTACCACAATTAGATAGTTTTCTTACAAGTTTGTACTGGAACCGTAAGAATATGAACTGATTCTCGAAAAAGACGCTAGAGAAATTCGGCTCCAATTGTAAACATAAGCAGAGTAGTCCTTACTTACAGTCTTTCTACACAAATTTTGAGCTGTATAAATGTGAATTCCTAATATATGAAAGCAAATTCAAGTGAAAACGCTCCGTAAAGTGGCCGGAGTTGTAAATATTATCAGTTTTCTGGTCATTTCCCAGCTTTCCACTGGTAATGTCTGTGATTAAAAACGGCAGGAAATGAAGTAAGAATGTACATACTTCTCTTTCAAGTGTTTCTTCCAAGTTTTTAATCATTTCTGGAAACTCTAAATGCGTATTTGAAGAGTTTTACTACATTAGAGAGTTTTCTTACAAGTATGTACTAGAACCGTAAGGATATCAAGTGATTCACGAAAAAGACACTAGAGAAATTCCGCCTCAATTGTAAACATAAGCAGTATAGTCCTCACTTACAGCCTTTCTACACAAATTTTGAGCTGTATGAACAAGAATATCTAATATCTGAAAGAAAATTCAAGTGAAAAGGCTCCTTAATGTGGCCTGAATCATAAATATTATCAGTTTTCTGATCATTACCCAGCTTTCCACCGGTAATGTCTGTGATTATAAACGGCAGGAAATGTAGAAAGAAACTATTTACTTTTATTTCTAGTGTTTCTTCCAAGTTTTTAATCATTTCTGGAAAATCTAATTGTGTATTTATAGAGTTTTACCACAATTAGAGAGTTTTCTTACAAGTATGTACTGGAACTGTAAGGATATTAACTGAGTCATACAAAAGACGCCAGAGAAATTCCGCCTCAATTGTAAATATAAGCAGTATTGTCCTCACTTACAGTCTTTCTACACAAATTTTGAGCTGTATGAACCATAATTCCTGATATTTGAAAGGAAATTCAAATGAAAAGGCTCCCTAACGTGGCCGGAGTTGTATAGATTATCAGTTTTCTGGTCATTTCCCAGCTTTCCACAAGTAATGTCTGTGATTAATAACGGAGGGAATAATTTGTAAGAATCTATTCACTTTTATTTCATGTGTTTCTTCCAAGTTTTTACTCATTTCTGGAAACTCTAATTGCGTATTTTAAGAGTTTTACCACAATTAGATAGTTTTCTTACAAGTTTGTACTGGAACCGTAAGGATATGAAGGGATTCTCGAAAAAGACGCTAGAGAAATTCGGCTCCAATTGTAAACATAAGCAGAGTAGTCCTTACTTACAGTTTTTCTACACAAATTTTGAGCTGTATAAATGTGAATTCCTAATATATGAAAGCAAATTCAAGTGAAAACGCTCCGTAAAGTGGCCGGAGTTGTAAATATTATCAGTTTTCTGGTCATTTCCCAGCTTCCCACTGGTAATGTCTGTTATTAAAAAGGGCATGAAAAGTAGTAAGAATCTATCCACTCTTATTTCATGTTTTTCTTCCAAGTTTTTAATCATTTCTGGAAAATCTAATTGTGTATTTATAGAGTTTTACCACAATTAGAGAGTTTTCTTTCAAGTATGTACTGGAACTGTAAGGATATTAAGTGATTCACGAAAAAGACACTAGAGAAATTCGGCCTCAATTATAAACATAAGCAGTGTAGTCCTAACTTAAAGCCTTTCTACACAAATTTTGAGCTGTATGAACAAGAATTCCTAATATCTGAAAGAAAATTCAAGTGAAAACGCTCCCTAATGAGGCCGGAGTCATAAATATTATCAGTTTTCTGATCATTACCCAGCTTTCCACTGGTAATGTCTGTGATTAATAAGGGCAGGAAATGAAGTAAGAATGTACATACTTCTCTTTCAAGTGTTTCTTCCAAGTTTTTAATTATTTCTGGAAACTCTAATTGCGTATTGTAACAGTTTACCCACAATTAGAGAGTTTTCTTACAAGTATGTACTGGAACCATAAGGATTTTAACTGAGTCATACAAAAGACGCCAGAGAAATTCCGCCTCAATTGTAAATATAAGCAGAATAGTCCTCACTTTCAGCCTTTCTACAAAAATTTTGAGCTGTATAAACAAGAATTCCTAATATTTGAAAGCAACTTCAAGTGAAAACGCTCCCTAAAGTGGCCGGAGTTGTAAATATGATCTGTATTCTGATCATTTCCCAGCTTTCCACTGGTAATGTCTGTGATTAAAAACGGCAGGAAATGAAGTAAGAATGTACATACTTCTCTTTCAAGTGTTTCTTCCAAGTTTTTAATCATTTCTGGAAACTCTAACTGCGTATTTTAAGAGTTTTACTACAATTAGAGAGGTTTCTTACAAGTATGTACTAGAACCGTAAGGATATTAAGTGATTCACGAAAAAGACACTAGAGAAATTCCGCCTCAATTGTAAACATAAGCAGTATAGTCCTCACTTACAGCCTTTCTACACAAATTTTGAACTGTATGAACAAGAATTCCTAATATCTGAAAGAAAATTCAAATGAAAAGGCTCCCTAATGTGGCCGGAGTCATAAATATTATCAGTTTTCTGATCATTACACAGCTTTCCACCGGTAATGTCTGTTATTATAAATGGCAGGAAATGTAGAAAGAAACTATTTACTTTTATTTCTAGTGTTTCTTCCAAGTTTTTAATCATTTCTGGAAACTCTAATTGTGTATTTATAGAGTTTTACCACAATTAGAGAGTTTTCTTACAAATATGTACTAGAACCGTCTGGATTTTAACTGAGTCATACAAAAGTCGCCAGAGTAATGCGGCCTCAATTGTAAACATACGCAGTATAGACCTCACTTACAGGCTTTCTACACGAATTTTGAGCTGTATAAACAAGAATTCCTAATATTTGAAAGCAAATTCAAGTGAAAACGCTCCCTAAAGTGCCCGGAGTTGTAAATATTATCAGTTTTCTGATCATTACCCAGCTTTCCACTGGTAATGTCTGTGATTAAAAACGGCATGAAATGTAGTCAGAATCTATTAACTTTAATTTCAAGTGTTTCTTCCAAGTTTTTCATCATTTCTGGAAACTCTAATTGCGTTTTTTAAGAGTTTTACCACAATTACAGAGTGTTCTTACAGGTAAGTACTGGAGCCATAAGGATTTTAACTGAGTCATACAAAAGACACCAGAGAAATTGGGCCTCAATTGTAAACAGTAGCAGTATAGTCCTCACTACAGCCTTTCTACACAAATTTTGCGCTGTATGTACAAGAATTTGTAATATTTGAATGCAAATTCAGGTGAAAAGGCTCCCTAAAGTGGACGGAGTTGTAAATATTATCAGATTTCTGGTCATTTCCCAGGTTTCCACTGGTAATGTCTGTGATTAAAAACGGCAGGAAATGTAGTCAGAATCTATTAACTTTAATTTCAAGTGTTTCTTCCAAGGTTTTAATCATTTCTGGAAACTCTAATTGCGTTTTTTAAGAGTTTTACCACAATTAGAGAGTGTTCTTACAGGTAAGTACAGGAGCCATCAGGATTTTAACTGAGTCACACAAAAGACGCCAGAGAAATTCGGCCTCAATTATAAGCATAAGCAGTATAGTCCTCACTTACAGCCTTTCTACACAAAATTTGAGCTGTATGAACAATAATTCCTGATATTTGAAAGGAAATTCAAATGAAAAGGCTCCCTAACGTGGCTCGAGTTGCATAGGTTATCAGTTTTCTGGTCATTTCCCAGCTTTCCACTGGTAATGTCTGTGATTAAAAACGGCCGGAAAAGTAGTAAGAATCTATTCACTTTTATTTCATGTGTTTCTTCCAAGTTTTTACTCATTTCTGGAAACTCTAATTGCGTATTTTAAGAGTTTTACCACAATTAGATAGTTTTCTTACAAGTTTGTACTGGAACCGTAAGAATATGAAGTGATTCTCGAAAAAGACGCTAGAGAAATTCGGCTCCAATTGTAAACATAAGCAGAGTAGTCCTTACTTACAGTCTTTCTACACAAATTTTGAGCTGTATAAATGTGAATTCCTAATATATGAAAGCAAATTCAAGTGAAAACGCTCCGTAAAGTGGCCGGAGTTGTAAATATTATCAGTTTTCTGGTCATTTCCCAGCTTTCCACTGGTAATGTCTGTGATTAAAAACGGCAGGAAATGAAGTCAGAATGTACATACTTCTCTTTCAAGTGTTTCTTCCAAGTTTTTAATCATTTCTGGAAACTCTTAATGCGTATTTTAAGAGTTTTACTACATTAGAGAGTTTTCTTACAAGTATGTACTAGAACCGTAAGGATATCAAGTGATTCACGGAAAAGACACTAGAGAAATCCCCCTCAATTGTAAACTTAAGCAGTATAGTCCTCACTTACAGCCTTTCTACACAAATTTTGAGCTGTATGAACAAGAATATCTAATATCTGAAAGAAAATTCAAGTGAAAAGTCTCCTTAATGTGGCCTGAGTCATAAATATTATCAGTTTTCTGATCATTACCCAGCTTTCCACCGGTAATGTTAGTGATTATAAACGGCAGGAAATGTAGAAAGAAACTATTTACTTTTATTTCTAGTGTTTCTTCCAAGTTTTTAATCATTTCTGGAAAATCTAATTGTGTATTTATAGAGTTTTACCACAATTAGAGAGTTTTCTTACAAGTATGTACTGGAACTGTAAGGATATTAACTGAGTCATACAAAAGACGCCAGAGAAATTCCGCCTCAATTGTAAATATAAGCAGTATTGTCCTCACTTACAGTCTTTCTACACAAATTTTGAGCTGTATGAACCATAATTCCTGATATTTGAAAGGAAATTCAAATGAAAAGGCTCCCTAACGTGGCCGGAGTTGTATAGATTATCAGTTTTCTGGTCATTTCCCAGCTTTCCACAAGTAATGTCTGTGATTAATAACGGAGGGAATAATTTGTAAGAATCTATTCACTTTTATTTCATGTGTTTCTTCCAAGTTTTTACTCATTTCTGGAAACTCTAATTGCGTATTTTAAGAGTTTTACCACAATTAGATAGTTTTCTTACAAGTTTGTACTGGAACCGTAAGGATATGAAGGGATTCTCGAAAAAGACGCTAGAGAAATTCGGCTCCAATTGTAAACATAAGCAGAGTAGTCCTTACTTACAGTTTTTCTACACAAATTTTGAGCTGTATAAATGTGAATTCCTAATATATGAAAGCAAATTCAAGTGAAAACGCTCCGTAAAGTGGCCGGAGTTGTAAATATTATCAGTTTTCTGGTCATTTCCCAGCTTCCCACTGGTAATGTCTGTTATTAAAAACGGCATGAAAAGTAGTAAGAATCTATCCACTCTTATTTCATGTTTTTCTTCCAAGTTTTTAATCATTTCTGGAAAATCTAATTGTGTATTTATAGAGTTTTACCACAATTAGAGAGTTTTCTTACAAGTATGTACTGGAACTGTAAGGATATTAAGTGATTCACGAAAAAGACACTAGAGAAATTCGGCCTCAATTATAAACATAAGCAGTGTAGTCCTAACTTACAGCCTTTCTACACAAATTTTGAGCTGTATGAACAAGAATTCCTAATATTTGAAAGAAAATTCAAGTGAAAAGGCTCCCTAATGAGGCCGGAGACATAAATATTATCAATTTTCTGATCATTACCCAGCTTTCCACTGGTAATGTCTGTGATTAAAAACGGCAGGAAATGTAGTCAGAATCTATTAACTTTAATTTCAAGTGTTTCTTCCAAGTTTTTCATCATTTCTGGAAACTCTAATTGCGTTTTTTAAGAGTTTTACCACAATTAGAGAGTGTTCTTACAGGTAAGTACTGGAGCCATAAGGATTTTAACTGAGTCATACAAAAGACACCAGAGAAATTGGGCCTCAATTGTAAACAGTAGCAGTATAGTCCTCACTTACAGCCTTTCTACTCAAATTTTGAGCTGTATGTACAAGAATTTGTAATATTTGAATGCAAATTCAAGTGAAAAGGCTCCCTAAAGTGGACGGAGTTGTAAATATTATCAGATTTCTGGTCATTTCCCAGGTTTCCACTGGTAATGTCTGTGATTAAAAACGGCAGGAAATGTAGTCAGAATCTATTAACTTTAATTTCAAGTGTTTCTTCCAAGGTTTTAATCATTTCTGGAAACTCTAATTGCGTTTTTTAAGAGTTTTACCACAATTAGAGAGTGTTCTTACAGGTAAGTACAGGAGCCATCAGGATTTTAACTGAGTCATACAAAAGACGCCAGAGAAATTCGGCCTCAATTATAAGCATAAGCAGTATAGTCCTCACTTACAGCCTTTCTACACAAATTTTGAGCTGTATGAACCATAATTCCTGATATTTGAAAGGAAATTCAAATGAAAAGGCTCCCTAACGTGGCTGGAGTTGCATAGATTATCAGTTTTCTGGTCATTTCCCAGCTTTCCACTGGTAATGTCTGTGATTAAAAACGACCGGAAATGTAGTAAGAATCTATTCACTTTTATTTCATGTGTTTCTTCCAAGTTTTTACTCATTTCTGGAAACTCTAATTGCGTATTTTAAGAGTTTTACCACAATTAGATAGTTTTCTTACAAGTTTGTACTGGAACCGTAACGATATGAAGTGATTCTCGAAAAAGACGCTAGAGAAATTCGGCTCCAATTGTAAACATAAGCAGAGTTGTCCTTACTTACAGTCTTTCTACACAAATTTTGAGCTGTATAAATGTGAATTCCTAATATAAGAAAGCAAATTCAAGTGAAAACGCTCCGTAAAGTGGCCGGAGTTGTAAATATTATCAGTTTTCTGGTCATTTCCCAGCTTTCCACTGGTAATGTCTGTGATTAAAAACGGCAGGAAATGAAGTCAGAATGTACATACTTCTCTTTCAAGTGTTTCTTCCAAGTTTTTAATCATTTCTGGAAACTCTAAATGCGTATTTTAAGAGTTTTACTACATTAGAGAGTTTTCTTACAAGTATGTACTAGAACCGTAAGGATATTAAGTGATTCAGTAAAAAGACACTAGAGAAATTCCGCCTCAATTGTAAGCAGAAGCAGTATAGTCCTCACTTACAGCCTTTCTACACAAATTTTTAGCTGTATGAACAAGAATTCCTAATATCTGAAGGAAATTCAAGTGAAAAGGCTCCCTAATGTGGCCAGAGTCATAAATATTATCAGTTTTCTGATCATTACCCAGCTTTCCACTGGTAATGTCTGTTATTATAAACGGCAGGAAATGTAGAAAGAAACTATTTACTTTTATTTCTAGTGTTTCTTCCAAGTTTTTAATCATTTCTGGAAAATCTAATTGTGTATTTATAGAGTTTTACCACAATTAGAGAGTTTTCTTACAAGTATGTACTGGAACTGTAAGGATATTAAGTGATTCACGAAAAAGACACTAGAGAAATTCGGCCTGAATTATAAACATACGCAGTGTAGTCCTAACTTAAAGCCTTTCTACACAAATTTTGAGCTGTATGAACAAGAATTCCTAATATTTGAAAGAAATTTCAAGTGAAAAGGCTCCGTAATGTGGCCGGAGTCATAAATATTATCAGTATTCTGATCATTTCCCAGCTTTTCACTGGTAATGTCAGTGATTAAAAACGGCAGGAAATTAAGTAAGAATGTACATACTTCTCTTTCAAGTGTTTCTTCCAAGTTTTTAATCATTTATGGATACTCTAATTGCATATTTTAAGAGTTTTACTACAATTAGAGAGTTTTCTTACAAGTATGTACCTGAACCGTAAGGATATTACGTGATTCACGAAAAGGACACTAGAGAAATTCCGCCTCAATTGTAAATATAAGCAGTATAGTCCTCACTTACAGCCTTTCTACACAAATTTTGAGCTGTATGAACAAGAATTCCTAACATTTTAAAGGAAATTCAAGTGAAAAGGCTCCCTAATGTGGCCGGAGTCATAATTATTATCAGTTTTCTGATCATTTCCCTGCTTTCCACTGGTAATGTCTGTTATTAAAAACGGCATGAAAAGTAGTAAGAATCTATCCACTCTTATTTCATGTTTTTCTTCCAAGTTTTTAATCATTCTGGAAAATCTAATTGTGTATTTATAGAGTTTTACCACAATTAGAGAGTTTTCTTACAAGTATGTACTGGAACCGTAAGGATTTTAACTGATTCACAAAAAAGACGCTAGAGAAATTGGGCCTCGATTGTAAACATAAGCAGTGTAGTCGTTACTTACAGTCTTTCTACACAAATTTTGAGCTGTATAAACATGAATTCCGAATATTTGAAAGCAAATTCAAGTGAAAACGCTCCCTAAAGTGGCCGGAGTCCTAAATATTATCAGTTTTCTCTTCACTTCCCAGCTTTCCACTGGTAATCTCCGTTATTGAAAATGGCAGGAAATGTAGTAAGAATCTATGTACTTCTATTAAGGCTGATTACCTTTGGCGTTTTTTTGTGAATCAGTTAAAATGCTGACCATTCAAGAATATATTTCTAAGAAAACTATAAAATTATGGTAAAAATGCTAAAATACACAATGGTATTTTCCAGAAATGATTTAGAATATGTAAGAAACACTTCAAATATACGTAAGTAGATTCTTAATACACTTACTGCCGTGTTCAATCACCGAGGTTACCTGTGGAAATCTGTGAAATGACGAAAACACTGATAATATTTAAAACTCAGGCTACTTCAGGGTGCGTTTTCACAAGAATGTGCTTTCAAAGATTAGAAATCCATCTTTACAGAATTCAGAATTTGTGTATACAGTCTTGGAATGAAGAGAATAGTGTTTATGTTTGCAATTGAGTCTGAATGGCTTTGGCGTTTTTTGTGTGAATCAGTAAAAATGCTCACTGTTCAAGTATATACTTCTAAGAAAACTGTCTAATTGTGTTAAAACTGTTAAAATACACAAAGATAGTTTCCAGAAATGATTAAGAACGTGTAATAAACACTTCAAATACACGTAAAGAGATTCTTACTACATTTACTGCCATGTTCAATCACCAAGGTTACCTGTGCAGAGCTGTGAAGTGATGAAAATACTGATAATATTTACAACTCAGGCTACGTCAGGTGGCGTTTTCACTAGAATGTGCTTTCACACATTAGGAATTCATGTTCACAGAACTCAGAATTTGTGTAAACAGCCTTGGAATGAAGAGAATAGTGTTTATGTTTACAATTAAGGCTGATTGGCTTTGGCGTTTTTGTGTGAATCCGTTAAAATGCTGACAATTCAAGTATATACTTCTAAGAAAACTGTGTAAATTGTGGTAAAACTATTAAAATACACAACCATAGTTTAAAGAAATGATGAAGAACGTGTAACAAACACTTCAAATACAGGTAAATAGATTCTTACTGCATTTTCTGCCGTGTTCAATCACAGAGGTGTCCTTTGAAAGCTGTGAAATGACGAAAATCCTGATAATGTTTACACTTCCAGATACCTCAGTTTGCGTTTTCACTAGAATGTGCTTTCAAACATAGGAATACATGTTTACAGAACTCAGAATTTGTGTATACAGACTTGGAATGAAGAGAATAGTGTCTATATTAAATTTGAGTGAATGGCTTTGGCGTTCTTTGTGTGAATCAGTTAAAATGTTGAAAATTCAAGTATATACTTCTAAGAAAACTGTCTAATTGTGGTAAAACTGTTAAAGTACACAATGCTAGTTTCCAGAAATGATTAAGAACGTGTAAGAAACACTTCAAATACACATAAATAGATTCTTACAACATATACTGCCGTGTTCAGTCACCGAGGTTACCTGTGCAATGCTGTGAAATGACGAAAATACTGATAATATTTACAGCTCAGGCTATGTCAGGTGGCATTTTCACTAGAATGTGCTTTCAAACATTACGAATTCATGTTTACAGAACAAAGAATTTGTGTATACAGACTTGGAATGAAGAGAATAGTGTTTATGTTTACAATTTAGTCTGAATGGCTTTGGCCTTCTTTGTGTGAATCTGTTAAAATGCTGATGATTCGAGTATGTACATCTAAAAAAACTGTCTAGTTGTGGTAAAACTGTTAAAGTACACAATGCTAGTTTCCATAAATGATTAAGAACGAGTAAGAAACACTTCAAATACACGTAAATAGATTCTTACAACATATACTGCCGTGTTCAATCACCGAGGTTACCTGTGCAAAGCTGTGAAGTGACGAAAATACTGATAATATTTACAACTCAGGCTACTTTACGTGGCTTTTTCACTAGAATGTGTTTTCAAATCTAGGAATTCATGTTTACAGAACTCCTAATTTGTATAAACAGCTTTGGAATGAAGAGAATAGTGTTTATGTTTACAATTGAGCCTGAATGGGTATGGCGTTTTTTGTGCGAATCAGTTAAAATGCTGACAATTCAACTATATACTTCTAAGAAAACTGTGTAATTGTGGTAAACTGTTAAAATACACAATGATAGTTTCCAGAAATGATTAAGAAAATGTAAGAAACCCTTCAAATACATGTAAATAGATTCTTACTACATTTACTTCCGTGTTCATTCACCAAGGTTTCCAGTGTAAGCTGTGAAATGAAGAAAATACTGATAATATTTACAACTCTGGCTACTTCAGGTGGCGTTTTTACTAGAATGTACTTTCAAACATTAGGAATGCATGTTTACAGAACTCAGAATTTGTATATACAGACTTGGAATGAAGAGAATAGTGTTTATGTTTACAATTGAGACTGAATGCCTTTGGCGTTTTTTGTGTGAATCAGTTAAAATGCTGACGATTCAAGTATATACTTAATCCAGTGTCTATCATTGTGAATTCTAAGAGTGATAATGACATTCATATAGCGTTCTGAGCTCTATAAGCTGGAATTCTTAAGAATTTTAACTAATTTCCTTTAGAAACTCCATCTAATTGAAACAAAATGAAAACTGTAAACTATATTCTGTTCATTTCACAGAGGTTTGAACGTGTTTTCTATGTATTTTCACTGCCCTTTTAATATTAAGGATCTATCTACTTGTAATTTAAGTGTTCCATATACATTTCTGGATAATTCCAGTGTCTATAATTGTGAATTTTAAGAGTAGTATCTACATTCACTTAGTGTTCTGAGCTCTATAAACTTGAATTCTTAAGGATTTTTAACTAGTTTCCTTTAGAAAGGTCATCTCATTGTACCAGAAGGCAAACTGTAAACAGTATACTCTGAATTTCAAAGATGTATGGACGTGTTTTCACTGTATTTACACAGCCCATTTTATATTAAGGTTCTATTTTAGTGTAAAACAAGTGTTCCATATACATTTCTAGACAATTCCAGGGTCTATCATTGTGATTTCTAACACTAATAACCACATTCACATAATGATCTGAGCTCTATAAGCTTGAATTCATAAGGATTTCAATTACTTTCCTTTAGAAAGATCATCTCATTGAACCAAAATTAATACTGAAAACAGTATCCTCATCATTTCACAGCTGTTTGAATGTGTTTTCACTGTATTTACACTGCCCTTTTTATATTAAGGCTCTTTTTACTTGTGATTCAAGTGTTCTATATATATTTCTGAATAATTCCAGGGTCTTTCATTGTGATTTCTAAGAGTAATAACCACATTCACATAGTATTCTGAGCTCTATAACATTGAATTCTTGAGGATTTCAACTACTTTCCTTTAGAAAGGCCATCCTATTAAACCAGAATTAAAACTGTAAACAGTATACTCATCACTTCACCGCTGTTTGAACATGTTTTCGGTGTATTTACACTGCCCTTATTATATTAAGGTTCTACTTACTTCTAATTCCAGTGTTATATATATTTCTGGACAATTCCAGTGTCTATCATTGTGAATTCTAAGAATTACAACCACCTTCACATAGTGTTCTGAGCACTATAATTCTTAAGGATTTTTACTAGTTTCCTTTAGAAAGGCCATTTCTTGAACCAGAATTAATACTGTAAACAGTATACTCATCACTTCACAGCTGTTTGAACGTCTTTTCAGTGTATTTACACTCTCCTTTTCATATAAACTTTCTATTTACTTGCAATTCTAGTGTTCCATATGCATTTCTAGATAATTCCAGGGTCTATCCTTGCAATTTCTAAGAGAAATAACCATTTTCACATAGTGTTCTGAGCTTTATAAGCTTGAATTCTTAAGGATTTCAACTACTTTCCATTAGAAAGTCTATCTCATTGAACTGGAATGAAAAATGTAAACAGTATTCTATTCATTTCACAGATGTTTGAACGTGTTTTCAGTGTATTTACACTGCCCTTTTTATTTTAAGGTTCTATTTACTTGTAATTCAAGTGTTCCATATAATTTGTGGGCAATTTCAGTGTCTATCACTGTGAATTCTAAGAGTAATAACCACATTCACATAATGTTCTGAGCTCTACAAGCCATTCTTAAGAATGTTAACTATTTTCCTTTAGAAATGCCATCCTACTCAACTGATATTACTACTGTAAGCAATATACTAATCATTTCACAGCTGTTTGAACTTGTTTTCGTTGTATTTACACTGCCTTTTTATATTAAGCTTCTATTTACTAGTAATTCAAGTGTTCCATACACATTTCTAGACAATTCCAGGGTCTAATATTGTGATTTCTAAGAGTAATAACCACATTCACATAATGTTCTGAGCTCTATAAGCTTGAATTCTTAAAGGTTTCAATTACTTTCCTTTAGAAAGGCCATCTCATTTAACCGGAATTAAAACTGTAAACAGTATTCCCTTTATTTCACAGCTGTTGGGATTTGTTTTCAGTGTATTTACACTGCCATTTTTTTAAAAAAATATTTTTTATTGATTTTTTCCCTAGAGGAAGGGAGAGGGAGTACAAAACATCGATGGGAGAGAAACAGCGATCAGCTGCCTCCTGCACACTCCATACAGGGGATGTGACCGCAACCAAGGTATATGCCCGTAACTGGTTTCGAACCTGGGACCTTTGCGTCTGCAGGATGACACTCTATCCACTGAGCCAAACCGGTTAGGGCTAAACTGCCCTTTTTATATTAAGGTTCTATTTATTTGTAATTCTTGTGTTACATATACATTTCTGGCCATTCCAGTGTCTATCATTGTGAATTATAAGAATTATAACCACCTTCACATAGTGTTCTGAGCTCTTTAAGATTGAATTGTTAAGATTTTTAACAAGTTTCCTTAAGAAACGCCATCCTATTAAACCGGAATTAAAACTGTAACAGAATACTCATAATTTCACAGCTGTTTGAACGTGTTTTCACTGAATTTACGCTGCCCTTTTTATATAAAGGTTCTATTTACTTGTAATTCAAGTGTTCCAAATATATTTCTAGACAATTCCAGGTTCTATCATTGTGATTTCTAAAAGTAATAACCACATTCACATAATGTTCTGGGTTCCATAAGCTTGAATTATTAAGGATTTCAATTACTTTCCTTTGGAAAGGCATCTCATTGAATCAGAATTAAAACTGTAAAATGTATCCTCCTCATTTCACAGCTATTTCTAGGTGTTTTCACTGTATTTACACTGCCCTTTTTATATTAAGGTTCTATTTACTTGTAATTCAAATGTTACATATACATTTCTGAGCAATTCCAGTGTCTATCATTGTGAATTATAAGAATTATGATCACCTTCACATAGTGTTCTTAGCTCTATAACCTTAAATTCTTAAGATTTCTTACTAGTTTCCTATAGAAAGGTCATGTCATTGAACCAGCATTAAAACTGTAAACAGTATACTCTTCATTTCACTGCTGTCTGAACGTGTTTTCTCTGTATTTTCACTGCCCTTTTTATATAAAGATTATGTCTACGTGTAATTCAAGTGTTCCATATACATTTCTAGACAATTCCAGGGTCTATCATTGTGATTTCTAAGAGTAATAACCACATTCACATAATGTTCTGAGCTTTTTAAGTTTAAATTCTTAAGTATTTCAATTACTTTTCTTTAGAAAGTCCATCTCATTGAACCGGAATTAAAACTATAAACAGTATACTCATAATTTCACAGCTATTTGAACGTGTTTTCAGTGTATTTACACAGCCCTTTTTATATTAAAGTTCTATTTACTTGTAATTTAGACTGCTCTTTTTATATTAAGTTTCTATTTACTTGTAATTCAAGTGTTCCATATACATTTGTTGACAATTCTAGGGTCTATTATTGTGATTTCTAAGAGTAATAGCCCCATTCACATAGTGTTCTGAGCTCTATAACCTTGAATTTGTAAGGATTTCAACAACTCTCCTTAAGAAAGGCCATCTGTTTGAACCGGAATTAAAACTGTAAACAGTATACTCGTCATTTCACAGCTTTTTGAACATGTTTTCAGTATTTTTACACTGCTCTTTTTATAGTAAGGTTCTAATAACTTGTAATTCAAAAGTTCCATATACATTTCTGGACAATTCCAGTGTCTATTATTGTGAATCCTAAGAATTATAATCACCTTCACATAGTGTTCTGAGCTCTATAAGCTTGAATTCTTAAGAATTTTCACCAGATTCCTTTAGAAAGTGCATCTAATTGAAATGGAATGAAAACTGTAAACAGTATTATATTCATTTCACAGCTGTTTGAACGTGTTTTCAGTGTATTTACACTGCCCTTTTTATATTAAGGTTCTATTAACTTGTAATTGAAGTGTTACATATACATTTCTAGACAATCCAGTTTCTATCATTGTGCATTCTAAGAGTAATATACACATTTACATGGCCTTCTGAGCTCTATAAGCTTGAATTCTTAATAATTTTAATCCGTTTCCTTTAGAAAATCCATCTAATTGAAATGGAATGAACACTATAAACAATATTCTATTCTTTTCACAGCTTTGTGAACGTGTTTTCAGTGTACATTAAAGTTCTACTTACTTGAAATTCAAGTGTTCCATATATATATTTCTAGACAATTCCAGGTTCTCTCATTGTGATATCTAAAGGCATTAACAACATTCACATAGTGTTATGAGCTCTATAACCTTGAATTCTTAATGATTTCAACTACTCTCCATTAGAAAGGCCATCTCTGAACCTGAATAAAACTGTAAACAATATACGCGTCATTTCATAGCTGTTTGAATGTGTTTTCAGTGTACTTACACTGCCCTTTTTATATTAAGGTTCTATTTACTTGTAATTCAAGTGTTCCATATACATTTCGAGACTATCCATTTTTTATCATTCTGAATTCTAAGAGTAATCACTACATTCACATAGCGTTCTGAGCTATAACCTTGCATTCTTAAGAATTTACTATCCTTTAGAAACTCCATCTAATTGAATGTAATGAAAACTTTATACAGTATTCTATACATTTCACAGCTGTTTGAATGTGTTTTCAGTGTATTTACACTGCTCCTTTTATATTAAGATTCTGGGTACTTGTAATTCTAGTGTTCCGTATACATTTCTGGACTATTCTAGGATCTATCATTGTGATTTCTAAGAGTAATAGCCATATTAACATAGTGTTCTGAGCTCTATAAGCTTGAATTCTTAAAGATTTCAAATACTTTCCCTTAGAAAGGCCATCTCATTGAACCAGAATAAAACTGTAAACATTATACTCATATTTTCACAGCTCTTTGTACGTGTTTTTAGTGTACTCACTCTGCCTTCTTCATATTAACGTTCTATTTAATTGTAATCTTATAATTCAAGTGTTACATATACATTTCTAGACAATCCAGTTTCTATGTGAATTCTAAGAGTAATAACCATAATCACATAGCCTTTGAGCTCTATAAGTTTGAATTCTTAAGAATTTTAACTAGTTTCCTTTAGAAATTCCATCTAATTGAAAAGGAATGAAAACTGTAAACTGTATTATATTCATTTCAAAGTTGTTTCAACATGTTTTCAGTGTATTTTCACTGCCTCTTTTATACAAACTTTCTATTTACTTGTAAGTCGAGTGTTCCATATACATTTCTAGACAATTCCAGGGTCTATCATTGTGAATTCTCACTGTAATAGCCACATTCACATAGTGTCCTGAGCTCTATAAGCTTTAATTCTTATGGATTCCACCTACTTTCCTTTAGAAACTCCATCTCATTGTACCGGAATTAAAACTTTAAACAGTATACTCTTCATTTCACAGCATTTTGAACGTGTTTTCAGTGTATTTATACTGCACTATTTATATTGAAATTCTATTTACATGCAATTCAGGTTTGTCATATACATTTCTAGACAATTCCAGTGTCTATCATTGTGAATCCTAAGAATTATTACCACCTTCATATAGTGTTCTGAGCTCTATAAGCTTGAATTACTAAGATTTTCAACTGGTTTTCTTTAAAAACGCCATCATATTAAGCCGGAATTAAACTGGAAACAGCATACACATAATTTCACTGCTGCCTGAACGTGTTTTCAGTGTATTTACACAGCCCTTTTTATATTAAGTTTATATTTACTTGTAATTCAATTGTTCTGTATTCATTTCTAGAGAATTCCAGGTTCTATCATTGTGATTTCTAAGTGTAATAACCACATTCACATAGTGTTATGAGCTCTATAACCTTGAATTCTTAAGGATTTCAACTACTCTCCTTTGGAAAGGCCAAGTCTTTGAACTGGAATAAAACTGTAAATAGTATACTCGTCATTTCACAGCTGTTTGAATGTGTTTTCAGCGTATTTAGACTGCTCTTTTTATATTAAGGTTCTATTTACTTGAATTTCAAGTATTCCATATACATTTTGAGACTATCCAGTTTCTATCATTTTGAATTCTAAGAGTAATAGATACGTTCACATAGCGTTCTGAACTCTATCAGGTTGAATTCTTAAAGATTTCAACAACTTTCCCTTAGAAAGGCCATCTCATTGAACCGAATAAAACTATAAACTGTATACTCATCATTTCACAGCTCTTTGAACATGTTTTCAGCTAATTAACACTGACCTTTTTATATTAAGGTTCTATTTAATTGTAATTCGTGTGTTCTATATACATTCCTAGACAATTGTAGGGTCTATCATTGTTATTTCTAAGAGTAATTGCCACATTCACATCGTGTCCTGAGCTCTATAAGCTTTAATTCTTAATGATTTCACCCACTTTTCTTTAGAAATGCCCTCTCATTTTACCAGAATTAAAACTGTAAGCAGTATACTCTTCCTTTCACAGCTCTTTGAAAATGTTTTCAGAATATTTATACTACCCATTTTATATTAACGTTCTATTTACTTGTAATTCAAGTGTTCTATATGCATTTCTAGGCAATTCCAGGGTCTATCCATGTGATATCTAACCGCATTCACATAGTGTTATGAGCTCTATAACTGTAATTCTTAAGGATTTCAACTACTCTCCTTTAGAATGGCCACCTCTGAACTGGAATAAAACTGTAAATATATACATAGTGTTATGAGCTCTATAACCTTGAATTCTTAAGGATTTCAACTACTCCCCTTTAGAAAGGCCATATCTTAGCATCGGAATAAAACTGTAAACAATATACTCGTCATTTTACATCTGTTTGAAGGTGTTTTCAGTGTATTTACACAGCCCTTTTTTTTATTGAGGTTCTATTTACTTGTAATTCAAGTGTTACATATACATTTCTAGACAATCCTGTTTCTATTATTGTGAATTCTACTAGTAATAACCACATTCACATAGCGTTCTGAGCTCTCTAAGCTTGAATCCTTAAGATTTATAACTAGTTTCCATTTAAAACGCCATCCTATTAAGCAGGAATTAAAACTGTAAACCGTATACTCCTAATTTCCCAGCTGTTTTAATGTGTTTTCAGTATATTTACATTGCTCTTTCTATAGTAGGTTTCTATTTACTTGTAATTCAAGTTTTCCATATACATTTCTGGACAATTCTAGGGTTAATCATTTTGATTTCTAAGAGTAATACCCAAATTCACATAGTGGTCTCATCTCTATAACCTAGAATTCTTAAGGATTTCAACTACTTTCCTTTAAAATTCCATCACTTTGATCTGGAATTAATACTGTAAACAGTATACTCATCATTTCACAGCTGATTGAACCTGTTTTCAGTGTATTTTCATTGCTCTTTTTATATTAAGGTTCAATTTACTTGTAATTCAAGTGTTCAATATACATTTCTAGACAATTCTAGGGTCTATCATTGTGATTTCTAAGAGTAATAGCCACTTTTACATAATGTTCTGAGCTCTATAAGCTTGAATTCTTAACGCTTTCAACTACTTTCCCTTAGAAAGGCCAGATCATTGAACCGGAATAAAACTGTAAAGAGTATACTCATTATTTGACAGCCCTTTGAACTTGTTTTCAGTATATTTACACTTCCCTTTTTATATTAAGGGTCTATTTACTTGTAATTCAGGTGTTCCAGATACATTTCTAGACAAGTCCAGGTTCTATCATTGTGGTATCTAAGAGTAATAACCACATTATAATACTGTGTTGAGCTCTATAATCTTTAATTCTTAAGGATTTCACCTACTTTACTTTAGAAACACCATTTCTTTTTAACATAATTAAAACTGTAAACTGTATACTCTTCATTTCACAGCTTTTTGAACGTGTTTTCTGTGTACTTACACTGCCCTTTTTATATTAATTTTCTATTTACTTGTAATTCAATTATTCCATATTCATTCCTAGAAAATTCCAGGGTCTATCATTGTGATTTCTAAGAGTAATAACCACATTTACATAGTGTTATGAGCTCTATAACCTTTAACTCTTAAGATTTCAACTATTCTCCTTTAGAAAGGCCATCTCTGAACAGGAATAAAATGATAAACAATATCCTCATCATTTCACAGCTGTTTGAACGTGTTTTCAGTGTATTTACACTGCCCTATTTATATTCAGGTTCTATTTACTTGTAATTCAAGTGTTACATTTACATTTCTAGACCATCCAGTTTCTATCATTGTGATTTCTAAGAATAATAACCACATTCACATAGTGTTATGAGCTCTATAACCATGAATTCTTAAGGATTTCAACAACTCTCCTTTAGAAATGCCATCTCTGAACCAGAATAAAACTGTTAACAATATACTCGTCATTTCACAGCTGTTTGAACGTGTTTTCAGTGTATTTACACTGCCCTTTTTATATTAAGGTACTATATTCTTGTAATTCAAGTGTTCCATATATATATTTCGAGACTATCCAGTTTCTATCATTTTGAATTCTAAGAGTAATAACTACATACACATAGCGTTCTGAGCTTTATAAGCTTGAATTCTTAAGAATTTTAACTAGTATCCTTTAGAAACTTCTCTAATAGAAACATAATGAAAACTGTAAACAGTATTCTATTCATTTCACAACTGTTTCAACGTATTTTCAATATATTTACACTGCCCTATTTATATTAAGGTTCTATTTACTTGTAATTCAAGTGTTACATATACTTTCTAGATTATCCAGTTTCTATCAATATGAATTCTCCTAGTAATTACCACATTCACATAGCGTTCTGAGCTCTATGAGCTTGAATTCTTAAGAATTGTAAACAGTTTCCTTCAGAAACTCTACGTAATTGAAAAGGAATGAAAACTGTAAACAGTATTCTATTCATTTTTTCAGATGTTTGAGCACATTTTCCATGAATTTACACTGCCCTTTTTATATTAACGTTCTACTTATAATTCATGTGTTCCTTATACATTTATAGCCAATTCCAGGTTCTATCATTGTGATTTCTAAGAGTAATAATCACATTCACATAGTGTTTTATTAGCTCTATAACCTTGAATTCTTAAGGATTTCAACTACTTTCCCTTATAAAGATCATCTAATTAAGCCAGAGTAAAACTGTAAACAGTATACTCGTATTTCACAGCTGTTTGAGTGTGTTTTCAGTGTATTTAAACTGCCCTTTTTATATTAAGGTTCTTTTTACTTGTAATTCCAGTGTTCCATATACATTTCTGGACAATTCGAGGATCTATCATTGTGATTTCTAAGAGTAGTAGCCACATTCACATAGTGTCCTGAGCTCTATAAACTTGAATTCTTAAGGATTTCAACTACTTTCCCTTAGAAAGGCCATCTCATTGAACCAGAATAAAACTGTAAACAGTATACTCATCATTTCAGAGCACTTTGAACTTGTTTTCATTGTATTTACTCTGCCGTTTCATATTAAGGTTATATATACTTGTAATTCATGCATTACATATACATTTCTAGACAATCCTGTTTCTATCATTGTTAATTCTAAGGGTAATAACCACATTCACACAGCATTCTGAGCTCTATAAGCGTGAATTCTTAAGAATTTTAACTAGTATCCTTTAGAAACTCCATCTAATTGAAAAGGAATGAAAACTGTAAAGTGTTCTATTCATTTCATAGCTGTTTCAACATGTTTCAGTGTATTTTCACTGCCTTTTTTATATAAACATTCTATTTAGTTGTAATTTAAGTGTTCCATATACATTCATAGACAATTCCATGTTCTATCAATGTGAGTTCTAAGAGTAATAGCCACATTCACATAGTGGTCTGAACTCTATAAGCTTGAAATCTTAAGATTTTTAACTAGTTTCCATTTGAAACGCCATCCTCTTATACAGGAATTAAAACTGTAAACAGTATTCTCCCCATTTCACAGCTGTTTGAATGTGTTTTCAGTATATTTACACTGTCCTTTTTATAGTAGGGTTCTATTTACTTGTAATTCATGTGTTCCATATACATTTCTGGACAATTCTAGCATCTATCATTATATTTTCTAAGAGTAATAGCCACATTCCCATAGTGTTCTGAGCTCTATAAGCTTGAATTCTTAAGGATTTCATCTACTTTCCCTTAGAAAGGCCATCTTATTGAACTGGAATAAAACTGTAAAGAGTATATTCGTCATTTCATAGCCCTTTGAATGTGTTTTCAGTATATTTACACTGCCCTTTTATATTGTTTCTATTAACTTGTAATTCAAGTGTTCCATACACATTTCCTGACAATTCTAGGGTCTATCATTGTGATTTCTAAGAGTAATCACCACATTCATATAGTGTCCTGAGCTCTATAAGCTTTAATTCTTAAGTATTTCACCTACTTTACTTTAGAAACGCCATTTCTTTCTACGGGAATTAAAACTGTAAACAGTATACTGTTCATTTCACAGCTGTTTGAATGTGTTTTCAGTGTATTTACACTGTCCTTTTTATATCTAATCTAATAAAAGTCAAATAGGGTAATTAACCATATCTCTGATATGCTTCCCATTGGCTAATAAGGGTGATATGCAAATTAACTGCCAACCAAGATGGCGGTTAATTTGCATATGTTGGCGCCAAGCCAAGGACTGAGGCTTTAGGCCTGGGTCAGGGAGGAGCCAGCCAGTGATCCTTGAGCCAGCAATGGTTGATGGCGGAGGCTGCAGGGAACCGGGGTGGAGCCAGCCAGCGATCCTTGATGGTGGCGGTGGCAGGGAGCTGAGGATACCCTGGCCCAGGCCTAACACCTCGGCCTGAGGCTTTAGGCCTGGCAGGTCAGAGCCAGCCAGCGATCTTTGATGGCAGCAGCGGCAGGGAGCTGGGGGTGCCCCGGCCCAGGCCTAACACCTCGGCCTGAGGCTTTAGACCTGGGTCAGGGAGGAGCCAGCTAGCGATCGTTGGTGGCAGCTGCGGGAGCCAGGGGTGCCCCAGACCTGGCCTAAAGCCTCAGTCAGAGGCTTTAGGCTTGGGCCAGGGAGGAGCCAGCTAGCGATCATTGATGGCAGTGGTGGCAGGGAGCTGGGAGTACCCCGGTCCAGGCCTAAAACCTTGGCCAGAGGCTTTAGGCCTGGGTCAGGGAGGAACCAGCCAGCGATCCTTGATGGCATTGGCAGCAGGGAGCTGGAGGTGCCCCGGTCCAGGCCTAAAACCTCAGCCAGAGGCTTTAGGCTTGGGTCAGGGAGGAGTCAGCCAGTGATCGTTGATGGCGGCGATGGCGGCGATGGCGGGGAGCTGGGGGTGCCCCAGCCCTGGCCTAAAGCCTTGGCAAGAGGCCTTAGGCTTGGGCCGGGGAGGAGCCAGCCAGCGATCATTGATGGCAGCGGCGGTGGCGGCGGGGAGATGGGGGTGCCCTGGCCCTGGCATAAAGCCTCGGCTTTAGGCCTGGGCCAGAGCGGAGCCAGCCAGTGATCCTTGATGGTGGTGGCGGCCGGGAACCAGGGTGGAGCCAGCCAGCGATCCTTGATGGCCATGGCAGCAGGGAGCTGGGGGTGCCCCTGCCCAGGGCTAATGACTCGCCAGAGGCGTTAGGCTTGGGCAGGGGCCAAACCGGCAATTGGTGTGAACTACAGGGGAAACACCTTTTCTGACTGCTGATTGGTTAAGCTCCCTGTATGCCACTGGTAATATTCTTAGTAACTTGGGTAATAAGAGTTCAAATAGGTGATCTAGGGTTTTTTTTTTTACCACACTCCTGGAGAACAAAAGGAAGATCTGCTGCTGGAGGGTTAAGAAATGTCATATCCTGCCCTAGCCGGTTTGGCTCAGTGGATAATGCCTCGGCCTGCCCAACGCAGATTCTGGGTTCAATTCTGACCAAGGGCATGTACCTAGGTTTCAAAGTCCTCCCTGGCCCAGGCCCAGGTCAGGGCTCATGCAGGAGGCAACCAATCCAAGTGTTCCTCTCACTTTGATGTTTCTCTCTGTCTTTCCCTTCCTCTTCCACATTCTCTAAAAATCAATGGAAACATATCCTCAGGTGAGGAAAAGAAAGAAAGAAAGAAAGAAAGAAAGAAAGAAAGAAAGAAAGAAAGAAAGAAAGAAAGAAGAAAGAAAGAAAGAAAGAAAGAAAGAAAGAAAGAAAGAAAGATCATATCCTATGAAAGACACTTCTTGAAAATGCCTAAATAAAGTTATGATTTTTTCATGATAAAGCGACTGGAGTCCGTGTTGATGAAAACACCTTGGTGGCTGTGGTGACTGACAGTGGCGGCAACAATGCTGTGATGGGGCTAGTGCAGGGGTGGGCAAACTTTTTGACTCGAGGGCCACAATGGGTTCTTAAACTGGACCGGAGGGCCAGAACAAAAGCATGGATGGAGTGTTTGTGTGAACTAATATAAATTCAAAGTAAGCATCATTACATAAAAGGGCAAGGTCTTTTTTTTTTTAGTTTTATTCATTTCAAATGGGCCAGATCCGGCCCGTGGGCCATAGTTTTCCCACGGCTGGGCTAGTGCCTTCCCCTGATCAGCCCGGTCGACTCCCACAAAGGGAGGCCAGACTGTGGCTTAGGCCCGCTCTCCAAGGGGAGCAGGGAGCAGGTAGTAGGACATCCCCTAGGGCTCCCAGTATGTGATAGGGGGCAAGCTGGGCTGAGAGACTGCCCCCCTCCAGTGCACAAATTTTTGTGCACCGGGCCTCTAGTTAAGTTTTTATTTACTTGTAATTCAATTGTTCCATATTCATTTCTAGAGAATTCCAGGGTCATTCATTGTGATTTCTAAGAGTAACAACCACATTCACATAGTGTTATGAGCTCTATTACCTTAAGGATTTCAACTATTCTCCTTTAGAAAGGCCATCTCTGAACTGGAATAAAACTGTAAACAATATATTCGTCATTTCACAGCTGTTTGAACATGTTTTCAGTGTATTTACACTGCCCTTTTTATATTAAGGTACTATTTACTTGTAATTTAAGTGTTCCATATATATTACTAGACAATACCGTTTCTATCATTGTGAATTCTAAGAGTAATAACCACATTCACACAGCATTCTTAGCTGTATAATCTTGAATTCTTAACAATTTTAACTAGTATACTTTAGAAACTCCATCTAATTGAAATGGAATGAAAACTGTAGTGAGTAGTCTATTCATTTCACAGCTGTTTCAACGTGTTTTCAGTGTATTTTCACAGCCTTTTTTTATATAAACGTTCTCTTGACTTGTAATTCAAGTGTTCCATATACATTTATAGACAATTCCATGTTCTATCACTGTGATTTCTAAGAGTAATAGCCACATTCACATAGTGTCCTGAGCTCTATAACCTTGAATTCTTAAGGGTTTCAACTAATCTCCTTTAGAAAGGCTGTCTCTGAACCAGAATTAAACTGTAAACAATATACTTGACATTTCACAGTTATTTGAACGTGTTTTTATGCTGGGGTCCAACCCCAGCAGGTCCAGGGGTCCCCAAAGGTGTGGACAGAGTCAGTGAAGAAGGAATGACACAGAAACAGCGTTCAGTTGATCAGCAGCCTAGCCAGGATCTCTAGCCAAGTTATGGTCAGGATCTCCAGCGAAGTTCTGGTTAGTTTCTCCAGCCAGGTTCTGTGTCCATGTTCTCTTGCTAGGTTCTCCAGCCAGGTTCTCCAGGTTCTCCAGCCAGGTTCTGTAGCTATGTTACCTCGCTAGGTTCTCCAGCCAGGTTCTGTCCAGGTTCTCCAGCCAGGTTCAGTCACCAGGTTCTAGTCAGGTTCTCTTGCCATGTTCTATCCAGGTTCTGTAGCCAGGTTCTGTCTCTAGGTTCTTCAGCCAGGTTCTCTTGCTAGGTTCTGTCTCTAGGTTCTGTGGCCAGTTTCTGTTCAGGATCTTTTGCCATGTTCTGTCTCTAGGTTCTGTCTCCAGTTTCTGTCCAGGATCTTTTGCCATGTTCTCTCCAGCGAAGTTCTTCTGTCTCTAGGTTCTGTGTAGGTTCTGTGTCTAGGTTCTGTGTCCTGTTGTCTTGTTACATATGTATTTATACCAGTTGATTCCAATCCTATCAATCTCTATTCCAAAGGTTAGGGCATTTCTTATCTTCATTCCAGGGAGTATAGATTATGTAGCTTAACCATGATTGTTCATAGTTAAAGTGATTAATTACCCGCCTGACACTTAGTTAAGGGGTTTTATTCCCCCCCTAACTTCAGGAGAAAATTCCTACCTGGGGAAACAACCTTTCTCAGAGAGGTGACCTTGGTTAAAACACATGGTGCCAAGAAGGTGAGCAAACATATTAAGAACAGTATGCCATATATGTCAGGTCCCTTGAAACAGCAAGGATGGACTGGCTCCCGGCAGTATAGCAGTGTATAAGAAATGCTAGGAATACATGTAAATATAGCCTTAATGTCTGTAGGGCAGTGTTCAAAATAAAAACTCACTTTAAAACAGCTGTGTAATGACAAGTATACTGATTACATTTATATTTATGGTTTAATGAAATGGCGTTTTTAAAGGAAAGTGCTTAAAAGCCTTAAGAATTCAAGTCTATAGAGCTCAGAAAACTATGTGAGTTAGATTAAAATTCTTAGAATTCAAACTAGTAGAACATGAGTTGTATAGGAATGTATAAGAAATGCTTGGAATACCAGTAAGTAGAGCCTTAATGTCTCTGGGGCAGTGTTCAAACTGAAAACTCACTTTCAAACAGCTGTGAAATGAGGAGTACACTGATTATATTTATATTTCTGATTCAATGAGATGGAGTTTTTAAAGTAAGCTTCTTAAAACCCTTAAGGGTTCAAGTCTATAGAGCTCAGAACACTATGTGAATTTGATTAAAACTATTAGAATTCAAAAATTATAGAACCTGAAATTGTATAGGAATGTATATGAAATGCTAGGAATACATGTAAATAGAGCCTTTAAGTATGTGGAGCAGTGTTCAAGATGAAAACTCACATTGAAACAGCTGTGAAATGACACGTATACTGTTTACATTTATAATTCCAGTTTAATGAGATGGTGTTTTAAAGGAAACTGCTTAAAACCCTTAAGAATTCAAGTCTACAGAACTCAGAACACTATGTGAGTTAGATTAAAACTCTTAGAATTCAAAATGATAGAAGCTTTAATTGTATATGAATATATATGAAACGCTAGGAATACATGTTAATAGAGCCTTAATGTCTGTGGGGAAAGTGTTCAAACTGAAAACTCATGTTCAAACAGATGTCAAATGCCGAGTATACTGATTACATTTATATTTCCGGTTCAATGAGTTGGCATTTTTTAAGGAACCTGATTAAAATCCTTAAGAATTCAAGTCTAGGGAAAAAAATAGATGGCCCCTTGCAGGATGGAGGTGAGGGATAGGAAGTGAGTGAGTGAGGGGATGAATGGAGAGTGCGTGGATGTATGTTGTGTGTGTGTGTGATTGAGGGACAGTTAAGTCTGGCAGGAGCAGCAGAGGCTGGCAGACCAGGCTCTCTGGGATAGGGAGAGACTACCACCACTGGGCCACTCCCTGGAATGTGGGACTCAGGCACGGAGTCCATGCCATCTTAAAAGGGAGAGCGGCCTCTTAAAAAGGAGCTCAGCAGCACCACCACACAGATAAGCCTTGGACACTGCCCGCGACCGGGCAGCCACTCCAACCAAAATCCTGCAGCCACACTCACAGCCTTGTGAACCCTGGGACCTCCACCTCCAAAGGAGCATCATGCTGCCTGCAGCAGTAAGTGCAGCCTCCCCCACCCCAGAGGCAGACCTCCGACATCACAGGTCCAGCATGCAGGTCTCTGAGCCACACAACGCCACAGACTTCTCTTAGGAGTCACTGGGAGCCTCAGTTGGGTGTGATTTTATACAGACTCAGACGCACTGCCACCCCATAGAAATTCTGAATTCCCTCTGCCTGAATAACTGCCCACACACACCCAGCTGTGCAACTTCAGCTCCATGGCCCCTCAGCACCAGGGTCCCTCAGAGTGCCTCAGAGCTCAGAGCCGGTGAACTGCACTGCCACAGTTGCTCACTCCCCCTGAGCCCATCTATCCACAGGGCACATTGGGGAAGCTGCAGTGAGCCTCTGCTGGGTCCGATTTTTGACTAATAGGGATGCACTCCCCTGGGCAGTAGAAATTCTGAATTCACCCATCCTTCATACCTGCCCAAAGCATGCCAGGGCCCTTCAGAGTGCTTCAGTGCACCTGCACTAGCAAACTCACTGCGGGTGCTCCTGTCTGCCACCACAGGGAACCTGAGCCTATCCACCACAGGTGCATCAGCAAAAAACTAAGTTTCCCTACTCCATAGATACAGAACTCTGGTCACTAGAGTTGCATGCTATTCCAGCATGCAGGTCTCCCAAGACCACTGCTCCACAGGCAGCCCTGGGGCCCCACTGCGAGCCCTGCTGGTAGTGCACTTAAACAAACAGGGGTGCATTGCTGGGCTGTAGAAACGCTGAATTACTTCTTCTGGGATACCTGCTCACAGACACTGCAATCAGGGCCATTCAGAGTGTGTCAGTACATCCTGCTGGCAAACACATCACAGGTTCCTCTGTGAGCTGCTGCTGGGATCACGTGTATTCAACCACAGAGGCAGCAGCAAAAGCTGAGTCTACCCACCCTACAACTACAGAACTCTGGACACCATAGTCATGCTTTGCCAGAACACAGGCTTCCTGAGCCCCACCACCCCAATAGATGGTTCCTGGGTGCCACTATGAGTCCCTGCAGGGAACACATGATTTCAACCAAGGGCATAAGACAGCAAAAACTGAAATACCCCCTCCACAGCTGCTGATATCTAGACACCGCAGCTGCACCTTTCCAGTTCGCAGGCCTACATCAAGAGAACCTAAATAGCCCAAGTAGGGAGCTACACTAGACTACCAAACCCAGGAGAACTGAGAGGTCACACCAGTAGCACTATACCCTAAAGAAACTGGGTAGCAAAGCAATCAGAGCTAAAATTAAAACATAACAGCAAAAAATGGGAAGACAAAAAAGCAATCCACAAAGGGAAGAAAAAGAGAAATCACCAGAAAGAGAGTTAAATGAAATTGAGGCTACTAACTTATCAGAGAAAGAATTCAGAGTAATGGTTATAAGGATGCTCAAATGGCTGGATGACAAATACACACAACTCAATGAGAATTATAAGGAGCTGAATGAGAATGTCACCAACATGAAAAGGAACCAAGAGGAAATGAAGAACGACATAGTTGCAATAAAGAACACAATGGAAGGCTTAAACAGCAGACTAGAAGAGGCTGAGGACCACATCAGCAAATTAGAAGACAAGGTAGGAAAAAACACGCAAACACAGGAGCAACTGAAAAAAAAACTTAAAAAGTAAGAGGAGAACCTAAGGGAGCTTTGGGACAATGTAAAACGAAACAACATTCACTTAATAGGGGTACCAGAAGGAGAGGAGGAGAAGCAAGGAATAGAAAACTTGTTTGAAGAAATAATGACAGAAAACTTCCCTGATACTGGCAAGAAAAAAACTACACAAGTCCAAGAAGCACATAGAATGACAAACTAGATGAACCTCAGAAGACCAACACCAAGACACATCGAAATTAAATTGGCAAACACAAAGACAAAGTAAGAATCTTAAAGGCTGCCAGAGAGAGACAGAAAGTTACCTACAAGGGATCTCCTATTAGAATATCAGATGACTTCTCAACAGAAACACATCAGGCAAGAAGGGAATGGAATGAAATATATAAAGTGATGCAAAGCAAGGAAATGAATCCAAGAATACTATACCCAGAAAGGCTATCATTCAAAATTGAAGGTGGAATCAGGAGCTTCACAGACAAAAAAGGGCTAAGAGAGTTTATTACCACCAAATCAGCAATGCAAGAAATGCTAAAGGGACTGCTGTAAAAAGAAGAAACAGAAAGACAAGAAGAAACACAAACATTAAGAATAAAAATGACCACAAACAAGTACTTTTCAATAATGACATTAAATGTAAATGGATTCAATGCTCAAATCAAAAGACACAGGGTAGCTGAATGGATAATAAAACATGACCCATATATTTGCTGTCTGCAAGAGACTCACCTCAGAACAAAGGATTCACACAGACTGAGAGTGAGAGGATAGAAAAAAAATTTTCAGGCAAATGGAAATGAGGAAAAAGCTGGGGTTGCAATACTTATATCTGACAAAATAGACCTCAAAGTAAAGGCCATAACAATAGATAAGGAAGGCCACTACATAATACTTAAGGGAGCTATTCAACAAGAAGATATAACTCTGCTAAACATATATGCACCCAATACAGGAGCACCCAAATACATAAAAAAAACTTCTGGAATATATCAGGGTGAGATCAATAGCAATACAGTCATAGTAGGGGACTTTAATACCCCACTGACACCACTGGATAAATCCTCTAAACAAAAAATCAGCAAAGAAACAGCAATCCTAAATGACTCACTAGATCAGATGGACTTACTTGATATCTTCAGAATATTTCACCCCAAAGCTACAGAATATACATTCTTCTCCAGTGCACATGGGACATTTTCAAAGATAGACCATATATTAGGGCACAGGCAAAGTCTCTTCAAATTCAAGAGAATAGAAATTATAACAAGAATCTTCTCAGATCACAATGGCATAAAATTAGAAATCAACTACAATAAAAACATTGAAAAACAAACCAACACTTGAAGGCTAAACAGCATGCCATTAAGCAATGACTGGGTTACCAGAGAGATCAAAGAAGAAATAAAAAGCATCCTGGAAACAAATGACAATGAAAATACAACAATAGAAAATCTATGGGACACAATGAAAGCAGTCCTGAGAGAAAGGTTCATAGCTCTATAGGATTACCTCAAAAAACAAGAAAAACTGACAATAAATGATCTAACCCTACAACTCAAAGAGTTAGAGAGAGAACAACAAGAAAAGCCCACAGTATCCAGAAGGAAATAAATAATAAAGATCAGAGCAGAAATAAACAACATAAAGACCAAAAATCAATACAAAAGATCAATGAAACCAAGAGCTGGTTCTTTGAAAGGATTAACAAGATTGATGAACCTCTAGCCAGGCTCACCAAGAAACAAAGAGAGAGGACCCAAATAAACAAAATCAGAAATGAAAGAGGTGAAGTAACAACTGACCCTACTGATATACAAAGGACTGTCAGAAAAATACTACAAACAACTCTACTCCAACAAACTGGACAACCTCGACGAAATGGACACATTCCTAGAAAAATACAAGCTTCCAAAACTCAATCAGGAAGAATCAAAAAACCTGAATAGGCCAATAACTACTGATGAAATTAAAACAGTAATCAAAAAGCTTCCAGCAAAGAAAATCCCTGGACCAGATGCCTTAACAGGGGAGTTTTACTGAACATTCAAAGAAGAACTAAAGCCAATCCTTCTCAGACTTTTCCAAAAAATTCAAGAGTAAGGCACACTTCCAAGCTCATTCTATGAAGCCAGCATTACCCTAATCCCAAAACCAGATAAAGACACCACAAAGAAAGAGAATTACAGGCCAATATCCCTGATGAACATAGATGCTAAAATCCGCAACAAAATTCTAGCAAACCGAATCCAGCATTACATTAAAAAGGTCATACACCATGACCAAGTGGGATTTATTCCAGGAATGCAAGGCTGGTACAATATCTGCAAATTAATAAATGTGATACATCACATAAACTGAGAGACAAAAAGTTGAGAGACAAAAATCACATAATCATATCAATTGATGCAGAAAAGGCATTTGACAAAGTCCAACACCCTTTTCTGATAAAGACGCTCAGCAAAGTGGGAATAGAGGGATCATACCTCAACATAATAAAAGCCTTATATGACAAACCTACAGCCAACATCATACTCAATGGGCAAAAACTAAAACCATTTCCCTTAAGAACAGGAACAAGACAGGGATGCCCACTTTCACCACTCCTATTTGACATAGTACTGGAAGTGCTAGCCAAAGCAATCAGACAAGAAAAAGAAATAAAAGGCATCCAAATTGGAAAAGAAGAAGTAAAATTGTCATTATCCACAAATGACATGATACTGTACTTAGAAAACCCGAAAGACTCCATCCAAAAATTATTAAACATATTAAATGAATTTGGCAATGTAGCAGGATACAAAATTAATGCCAAGAAGTCTATGGCATTTTTATACACCAATAGTGAACTTTCAGAAAGAGAAATTTAAAAAAAAAATACCATATACCATTGCACAAAAAAAATTAAGATACATAGGAATAAACTTAACCAAGAAGGTAAAAGACCTCTACCCAGAAAACTACAGGACACTGAAAAAAGAGATAGAGGAAGACATAAACAGATGGAAGAACATACAATGTTCATGGATTGGTACAATCAACATCATCAAAATGTCCATACTACCCAAAGCAATGTATATATTCAGTGCACTCCCCACTAAAACACCAACAGCATATTTCAAAGATCTAGAAAGAACGCTCCAAAAATTCATCTGGAATTAAAAAAACAAAAAACAAAAAAAAAAAACAAATAGCTGCTGCGATCCTGAGAAAGGAGAACAAAGTAGGAGGGGTATCAATACCAGATATCAAGCAGTACTACAAAGCCACTGTTCTCAAAACTGCCTGATACTGGCACAAGAACAGACATATAGACCAATGGAATAGGATAGAGAACCCAGAAATCAACCCAAACCACGATGCTCAATTAATATTTGACAAAGCAGGTAAGAACATACAATGGAGTCAAGACAGTCTCTTCAATAAATGATGCTGGGAAATTTGGTCAGACACATGCAAAAAAATGAAACTAGACCACCAAATTACACCATACATAAAAATAAATTCAAAATTGATAAAGGCCTTAAATGTAAAACAGGAAACCATAAGATTATTAGAGGAATCCACAGGTAGCAAAATCTCAGATATATTCCGAAGGAATTTCTTCACTGACACAGCTCCTACGGCAATGGAAACTAAAGGGAAAATAAACAAATGGGACTATATCAAAATAAAAAGCTTCTGCATCGCAAAAGAAACCATCAACAAAACAAAAAGAAAACCCACTGCATGCGAAAACGCATTTGCCAATGATATGTCTGTAAAGGTTTAATCTCCAACATTTATAGGGAACTCATACAACTTAACAAAAGGAAGATAAACAACCCAACCAAAAAATGGGCAACAGACCTAAATAGACACTTTTTGAAAGAGGACATACATAAGGCTGAGAGACATATGAAAACATGCTCAAAGTCACTGATCATCCAAGAGATTCAAATCAAAACGACAATGAGGTACCATCTCACACCTGTCAGAATGGCTATCATCAACAAATCTACAAATGACAAATGCTGGCACAGATGCGGAGAATAAGGAACCCTCGTTCACTGCTGGTGGGAATGCAAACTGGTGCAGTCACTGTGGAGAACAGTATGAAGTTTCCTCAAAAAACTAAAAATGGAACTTCCATTTGACCGAGTGATCCAACTTCCAGAAATATATCCCAAGAAACCAGAAACACCAATCAGAAAGGATATATGCACCCCTATGTTCATAGCAGCACAATTTACAATAGCTAAGATTTGGAATCAGCCTAAGTGCCCATCAGCAGATGGATTTCAAAACTCTGGCACATCTACACAATGGAGTACTATGTAGCTGTAAAATGAAGGAACTCCTACCATTTGCAAAAGCATGGATGGAGCTGGAGAGCATTATGCTAAGTGAAATAAGTCAGTCAGAGAAAGATAAATATCACATACTCTCACTCATTTGTGGATTACAATAAACAACATAAACTGATGAACAAAAACAGATAGAGAGACAGAGAAGCATCGATTAGATGCTCAAAACTGAGAGGGAAAGCAGGGGAGGAAAGGGGTGAGGGGGAAATATCAACCAAAGGACTTGTATGCATGCATTAAATATAAGTGATGGATGTGGACAACAGGGGTTGAGGGTGAGGGCAGGATTTAGTGCAGGGGTGGGCAAACGTTTTGACTCGAGGGCCACAATGGGTTCTTAAACTGGACCAGAGGGCCGGAACAAAAGTATGGATGGAGTGTTTGTGTGAACTAATATAAATTCAAAGTAAACATCATTACGTAAAAGGGTACGGTCTTTTTTTTTTTAAGTTTTATTCATTTCAAACAGGCCGGATCTGGCCCGCGGGCCATAGTTTGCCCACGGCTGATTTAGTGGGATGAGGGGACATAGGGGGAATAAGGACACATTTGTAATATATTATTCAATAAAGGGAAAAAAGAATTCAACTCTATAGAGCTCAGAACACTATGTGAGTTAGATAAAAATTCTTAGAATTAAAAATGATAGAACCTGGAATTGTATAGGAATGTGTATGAAATGCCAGGAATACATGTAAATAGAGCCTTAATGTTGGTGGGACAGTGTTCAAACTGAATATTCACATTCAAACAGCTGTGAAATGACTAGTATACTGATTACATTTATATTTCTGGTTCAATGAGTTGTTATTTTTTAAGGAACCTGATTAAAATCCTTAAGAATTCAAGCCTATAGAGCTCAGAACACTATGTGAGTTAGAGTAAAACTCTTAGGATTAAAAATGATAGAACCTGGAATTGTATAGAAATGTGTATGAAATGCTAGAAATACATGTAAATAGAATCAAAATGTCTGTGGGGCAGTGGTCAAACACTGAAAACTCACTTTCAACAGCTGTGAAATGACAAGTATACTGATTACATTTATAATTCTGTTTCAATGAGATGGCGTTTTTAAAGGATACTACCTAAAACCCTTAAGAATTCAAGCCTGCCGAAACCGGTTTGGCTCAGTGGATAGAGCGTCGGCCTGCGGACTGAAGGGTCCCAGGTTCGATTCCGGTCAAGGGCATGTACCTGGGTTGCGGGCATATCCCCAGCGGGGGATGTGCAGGAGGCAGCTGATCGATGTTTCTCTCTCATCGATGTTTCTAACTCTCTATCTCTCTCCCTTCCTCTCTGTAAAAAATCAATAAAATATATTTAAAAAAAAAAAAAAAAAGAATTCAAGCCTATAGAGCTCAGAACACTGTGTGAGTTAGATTAAAACTCTTAGAATTCATAATGATAGAAGTTGGAAATGTATAGGGAGGTTTATGAAACACTAGGAATACATGTAAATAGAGCCTTAATGTATGTGGGGGCAGTGTTTAAGTACTGAAAACTCACATTCAAACAGCTGTGAAATAATGGCGAAGTATATTGTTTACATTTAAAATTATGGTTTAATGCGTTGGCGTTTTTAAAGGATACTGCTTAAAACCCTTAAGAATTCAAGTGTATAGAGCTCAGAACAATATGAGTTAGATTAAAACTCTTAGAATTCAAAATGATAGAACATGGAATTGTATAGAATTGTATAAAAAAATTCTAGGAAAAACTGTAATTAGAGCCTTACTGTATCTGCGGCAGTGTTCAAACTGAAAACTCACATTCAAACAGCTGTGAAATGACAGGTATACAGTTTACATTTATATTTCTGTTTCAAAGAGTGGGCTTTTTTTAAGGAACCTGCTTAAAACCCTTAGGAATTCAAGTCTATTGTGTTCAGACTCTATATGAGTTAGATGAAAACTCTTAGAATTCAAAAATTATAGGAACTGCTATTGTATAGGAATGTATATGAAATGCTAGGTATACATGTAAATAGAGCCTTAATGTCTGTGGGGCAGTGCTCAAACACTGAAAACTCACATCAAAACAGCTGTAAAATGATGAGTATACTGTTTACATTTATAATTCCAATTTAATGAGATGGCGTTTTTATTTTATTTTATTTTTAAAAAATACATTTTATTGATTTTCTACAGAGAGGAAGGGAGAGGGACAGAGAGTCAGAAACATCAATGAGAGATAAATATTGATCAGCCGCCTCCACACACCTCCCACTAGGGATGTGCCTTCAAACAAGGCACATGCCCTTGACTGGAATCAAACCGGGCACCCTTCAGCCTGCAGGCTGATGCTCTATTCACTGTGCCAAACCAGTCAGGGCGAGATGGCATTATTAAAGAAAACTGCTTAAATCCCTTAAGAATTCAAGAGTATAGGGCTCAGAACACTATGTGAGTTAGATTAAGACTCTTAGAATTCAAAAATTATAGAACCTGGAATTGTGTAAGAATGTATATGAAACTATAAGAATACATGTAAATGGAGCCTTAATGTGTGGGGGGAAGTGTTCAAACTGAAAACTCACATTCAAACAGCTGTGAAATGAAGAATATACTGACAACATGTATATTTCTAGTTCAATGAGTTGGCATTTTTTAAGGAACCTGATTAAAACTTTTAAGAATTCAAGTCTATAGAGGAAAGAACACTTGGTGAATGAGGTAAAAACAGAATTTAAAATGATAGACCCTGTAATTGTGTAGAAATGTATATGAAACACCAGGAATACAAGAAAATAGAGCAATTATGTCTGTAGGATAGTGATATAACACTGACAACTCAAGTTTAAACAGCTGTGAAATGAGGAGTATATTGTTTACATTTATATTTCCTGTTCAATGAGTTGGTGTTTTGGGGGGGTACATGGTGAAAACCCTTCAGAATGAAAGACTATAGAGCAAAGATCACTATGTGAAAGAGGTTCAAACTCTTAGAATTCAAAATGATAGACCTTGGAATTGTATAGGAATGTACATGAAACACAAGGAATACATGTAAATAGAGCATTAATGTCTGTAGGATAGTGATAAAACACTGAAAACTCAAATTTAAACAGGTGTGAAATGACGAGTATACCGTTTACATTTACAATTAGGGTTCGATGAGTTGGCTTTTTTTCGGGACGTTCTCAAAACTCTAAAGAATTCAAGTCTATAGAGCTCAGAACACTATGTGAATGAGCTTAAAACTCTTAGAATTAAAAATAATAGACACTGGAATTGATAGTAACATATGTGAAATGCCAGGAATACATGTAAAAAGAGCCTTAATGTCTGTAGTTCATTATTTAAACACTGAACATTCATATTAAAACAGCTGTGAAATGACCCATATACTGTTTACATTTATAATTCGGGTTGAATGGGTTGGCATTTTTAGGAATCATGGTTAAAACCCTTAATAAATAAGTGCTATAGAGCTGTGGTTGAGTATTTGAACACTAAAATTCATGTTAAAACAACTGTGAAATGAGTATAATGTTTACATTTGTAATTCTGGTTCAATGAGTTCGCATTTTTTAGGGAACGTGGTTAAAACCATTAAGAATTTAAGTCTATAGAGCTCAGATGCCGGGGTCCAACCCCAGCAGGTCCAGGGGTTCCCAAAGGCGTAGACGGAGTCAGCGAAGAAGGAATGACATGGAGACAGCGTTCAGTTGATCAGCAGCCTAGCCAGGATCTCCAGCCAAGTTCTGGTCTCGATCTCCAGAGAGGTTCTGCTGTTTATTGTCTTGTAACATCCCTATTTATCCCAGTTGATTTTAATCCTGTCAATTTCTATTACAAAGGTTAGGGCGTTTCTTATCTCTATTCCAGGGAGTAAAGATTATGTAGCTTAAGCATGATTGCTTGTAGTGATTAACTACCCGCCTGGCACTTAGTTAAGGAGTTTCATCCCCTCCCTGACTTCAGGGAAAAATTCCTACCAGGGGAAACAACCTTTCTAGGAGAGGCATCCCATCCCTGACTTCAGGGAAAAATTCCTACCTGGGGAAACAACCTTTCTCGGAGAGGTGACCTTGGTTAAAACACACAGTGCTAAGGGGAGCAAACATATTAGAACAGTATGCTATATACGCCAGGTCCCTTGAAACATATGCTGTGCAGATGTTTCTTTCCTGCAGCGACTGTGTCAAGCAGCAAGGGTGGACCGGCCTCCGGCAAATTCCCCCTTTTTTATTTTTTAAATGATCACGCATGCAAATCAGTGGCCACCTCTCAGATTGGGCCATTTAAGTCTCGGAAGAAGAGTGGCAAGCAATGATAGTGAGCATAGCTATAAACAGTGGATGGAGCACAGAAGGAGCCCCATTCCTGTAGAAGGTTGCCAGCCTCTTCAGTCAAGGGATTTCAGCTGTCCTCAAGTTGTTGGTTTGATTGTCTTAGTTGGTCTGGCTAGCGGGCAGCATCACTGGCGACGGGCTTCCTGAAGCGTCAGCGAGTTGAAGGGCTGCATCAAAGGATCCATCAGGGCCGTGGTTGATGGTGGTGTCGGTGTCCGAGGAGGAGTAAGCTGTGTCCTCTGGGTCAGCTAATATGGAAGATGGAGGGTAGTAGAGAGAAAAAGAAGAGAAAGCAAAAGAACTACAAGGCATGGAAGTGTTTAGAAAAAAGAGGGAGAAGAAAGGGAAGAAGGCAGCATCCTGACACAGCCCTTTCCTTCAGCTGACCCTTTCCCCATGGTCCAAGGTAGAAATGGGAAACAAGTCCTGTTGCAGTGAGAGGGCAGCTGCTGTCAGCCAGTCTCTGTCTTTACCTGGGTCCCGATCTGAGCTGGGCATGGGAAGCAGGAAGCAGCCATGGGGACAGGAGACCTTCCTCAGAAGGGGCGAGTGTTCAAGCCCCTGCACCATTGGGGAGGGGGGTCTGTGCCCCACCTTTGTTGCACCCCAAGTTTTCTCCTACTGGCCCCCGACTGTGCCTGTCTTAGGTTGCCCCACCCTGTGGAGTCTTACCCGTCGTTGACTACCAGCCATCTCTGGGCCAAGTAGGGTGATGTGAGGTTCAGTTTTGTCTCCTTGATAGCCTATGTCCCTCTGGCCTCCATGCCCAGCAACTGCCCTTGGATTCCCTCGCCTGCTGGCGGGGCTCTGGCATTGATCATAGGGAACTCAGGTTTCTTCTCTAGAGAGGGCCCAGCTTACGCCATTGGGCCAGAGACAGATCCATGGTACCAGCCACCATGAGGCTTCAACCTCAGCATGAACAGAGAGCTCAGGCAACAGCTATGGGCAATTGGATTGTAAGAAGAGGGTCCCTCTTGGCACAAGGGTAAGAGGGGCCAATACAGGACAAAGGAGAGTCCTGGAACAGGGCTTTCTCAGCCCAGGATGTCAGGCTCTTTGCACAAGACAACTCCATGTATGGCGCATATACCAAACACCCCTAGTCATGGCATAAAAGGGAGATGCCCTTCCTGGAACAGTAGGGTAGGGAGATTCTAGAAAACGCTGTGTTCAGGAAAGAAGGAGAAAGGCCAAAGAACCAGCAAACAAGTAGTTAGATTTTAAAAAAAGGAAAAAGGAAAGGAGATGTGGAGCAAAGCTGGGACATGTGGAAAGACAAAACGGAGGCACATGTGATCCTCCCAATGGACAGATTGTTCCAGCTCAGGGCTGCACATCTGCTGCAGACGGGCACTGGTCAGGTGTGCTATGATGAGGCAGAGATGGCGGGCGGTGAGACATAAGGTTGGACTAGACGGTCTGGAAACCACACAGGTGAGTCTGTGTCCTGTGGAAATATACAAGCATATCCTCTCCCCTGGGTTAAAAGTACATCAGGTCCCTTCCAGGCTCCTGTAAGCAAGTCTCTCCATTTGACGAGGGCTTTAGGTTTAGTTAGATCAGGGTTCCAATGCCTGTACATCGGGGAATTTCCCTCAGAATCTACATTTAGTATATTAATTAAAAATTGAGCATGTTGTAGAACATGATGAGGAGAGGAATATTTAAACTCATTTTCTTGTAATTTTTTAATTTGTGTTTTTAAAGTTTGGTGAGCCCTTTCTACTATTGCTTGGCCTTGAGGATTGTAGGGTATTCCTGTAGTATGTGCGATGCCGAATGTAGAGCATAAGTTTTTAAAAGCTCTAGAGGTATAGGCAGGCCCATTGTCAGTTTTAAGTGCCCTTGGTATTCCTAGGTAGGAAAAGCATTGGAATAGATGTTGACTTACATCTTTAAAGGCTTTTCCTGTACATGCAGAAGCAAGGATAACATGAGAAAAGGTATCAATACAAACATGCACATAGCAAAGTTTGCCAAAAGATGGGACATGAGTAATATCCATCTGCCATAAGTCACAGGGTCTAAGTCCTCTTCGATTAACTCCAGTAGCAGGGCTAGGAAAATGAGTAGGACAATGGCCGCAGTCACGCACAATACTTCGAGCAGCTTCTCTAGATATGCGATAATATAGACGGAGAGCAGAAGCATTTTGATGGTGAATGGCATGAGACCGCCGGGCTTCTGCTAGAGCTGTACAAACTACTGGGCGAGTTAGTAAATCCGCCTGATAATTTCCTTCGCTTAAGGGTCCTGGTAGGCAGGAATGAGCTCTAATATGTCCAATATAGAAAGCCTTTTCTCGTTTGTGAATGCAAGTTTATAGCTGAGTTAACAAAGAGAAAATGGCTGTTCTTCCTTGTGGGAGAGAGGCGGTCTCAATATGAGGAAATAATTTAACTATATATTGAGAGTCAGTGTACAAGTTAAAGGGAACCTGTTGCAATTGTTCAAAAGCATAAATGACTGCCAAAAGCTCTGTTCTCTGAGCTGACGTCTCTAGAGTTTGTTGAACATGGGTTATTGAGTCAATGATTGTTACTGCCCTACCATTAGAGGAACCATCTGTGAATACTAAGGAGGCAGGAGGTGATAATGGTTCTTTTGAACATTTAATAGGAAATATAAACGGATGTAGGGAGAGAAATTGCAATATAGGTGATCTTGGCAAATGATGTAAAATTTGTCCTGGGAAGTTACCTATAGCTATTTGCCACTCTTCAAATTGTAATAGTGTGTCTAATTGTTCTCTTTTATAAGGTATTATTATCTCAGTAACTTCTCTTCCGAAGAGTTCAATACTGCGTCGTCTACCTTTGATAATGAGAGTGGCCACTAGGGAGGGATAGGGTGGTACAATCTTCCTAGGAGTGACAGGTAAATGTATCCATTCTAATGGTCCTTCCTGCCACAAGCATCCTGTAGGAGTATATTTAGTGGCTAGAATAATTAAGACCCAAGATTTGGAATAATCTAGATACTGTAGTTGCTGTTTATTGATGGCCTGTTCTATTTTTGCTATAGCCTTTTCTCCTTCTACAGTTAATTGTCAGGGAGACTTAGGGTTAGAATCTCCCTTTAAAATGTCAAATAGAGGTTTTAAGTCAAGAGTGGTTATTTTTAGATATGGCCTGACCCAGTTGATATCACCTAATAGTTTCTGATAATCATTCAATGTGTTTAAATGATCTTTTCTTAATTGTAGAGGCTGATGGGTGATAGTAGAGGTATGTAATATTCTGTCTAAGTATGAAAAAGAAGGTTCAGTCTGAATCTTTTCTGGGGCTATTTTTAGACCGTGTTCTTCTAAAGCAAGGATGGTCTGAGTAAGAATTTCCTGTAAAGTAGCCCGATCTTTATGAGCTAGTAAAATATCATCCATATAATGAATAAGATATAGATCTGAAAATTTCTTTCTAATAACTTGCAATGCCTGATCTACAAACTTTTGACATAATGTAGGACTATTTTTCATCCCTTGTGGGAGAACCTTCCATTGGTATCTCTGATAAGGCTGTTTAAAGTTTTCTGATGGTATGCTGAATGCGAATCTTTGACAATCAGCTGGGTGAAGAGGTATAGTGAAAAAACAATCCTGTAAGTCAATAACAACAACACAATACTCCTGTGGAATTGCCACAGGGGAGGGCAATCCAGGTTGTAAGGAGCCCATATCTTCCATGGTGGCATTTATGGCTCTTAGATCTTGCAAAAGTCTCCACTTGCCTGATTTCTTTCTTATTACAAATATGGCTGTGTTCCAGGGACTATTGGATGGCTCTATATGTCCCTCTGCTAATTGCTGATCAATTAATTGTCGGGCTGCTGCTATTTTCTCAGATGTTAAGGGCCATTGCTCAACCCATACTGGTTGTGACGATTTCCAGACTATGGGATCAGCAGTCCTAAGGGCAATGGCCCCAATTACAGATCCTGTCGAGGAGTGTGAGGTATTACTTTCCTTTCCTAATCCCTTTCCTGGATTAAATCTCGTGTCTAGCATCTGTGATGTTACTCTATCACTGGGGCTATATAATAGAACTCCCATTTGAGACAAGATATCTCTTCCCCATAATGTAAAGGGGATAGTCGTAATTACATAGGGACAGAATGTTCCTGAATGTTGATCTTCATCAGTCCAAGTTAGAATCTGAGAACTCTTTTTTACATTAGATGCCTTGCCTAGTGCTACTAGGGAAGTGGAGGTGGTGTGCGTGGGCCATGAAGAGGGCCAATCCTTCTCTGCTATGCAGGAAACATCTGCTCCTGTATCCAATAGACCTTCAATTGGTTTTCCCTGAATTTGTAAAATTTTTGTAGGTCTAGTAGCATGGATTTATTGTATCCAAAATGCTGCATCACTAGATCCAAAGCCTCCGCCCCCTCTAGCTTCCTGGGTAACAGCTGTCCCTATTTTATGTATTGGTAACAGGATTAATTGGGCAATTCTCTGGTTGGGCTAAATCTGTATAGTTGTGGTGGGTGGGGAAAGTAAAATCTGTATTTCTCCTGTGTAGTCTTCATCAACAACTCCTGGGATGACTAAGATCCCCTGTAATGAGGTGGAGCTCTGTCCTAATATTAAACCTACGGTTCCCTCAGGCAGCGGCCCAGACACTCCTGTAGGAATGGCTGCTACTGGCGAGTCTGGGGTTAGTACTGCATGGGTGGTTGAGTGGAGGTCCAATCCTGCACTGCCTGGGGTTGCCCTGAAGAGGTCACTGACTGATCGAAATTTGCAAAGGGGTTGAGGGTTGATGCCCCTATTATTGCAGGGGCCTGGGGCTGGCCCCTTCTCAAGTTTCCCAATTGAGGTGATGGGATATAACCTCCTTGGGAGCTATTTGTAGAGTTTAAAGGCCGACCATTTTTATGGTATCTTGATCTACATTCCTTTGCCCAATGGAATCCTTTCTGACATCGGGAACAAACGGTTTTTGGAGGATTAATATTATTCCCTAATGTATTTCCAGGCTGTCGAGGAGCTTGCCATCTGGCCTGAGTATTATTATTTTTATTTGGGCATTCTCTGCTAAAGTGCCCAGATAAGCCACAAGAGTAGCAGTTCATATTTCTTTTATTACCTGTATTATTGCTGGCTTGTCCTATACCCTGTACATATTGAGGGTATGTCTCCCCTTTGAGAGCTGCAGCTAGAGCTACACCCTGTATAAATGCTGGACTTACATCAGCACACTGTTTTATAAAATCATTTATAGTTCCTGTTCTGCGAATTGGCCTTAATAAAGCCTGACAGGTATTATTAGCATTTTCAAAAGCCAGTTGTTTGATTAGGATATCGGCTGCCTCTTTGTTATTGATTACTCTCTTGACTGCCTGTATGAGGCAAGAAAGGAAATCCTGATATGGTTCCTCGATCTTCTGTTTAACCTCTGTAAGGGTGGTTGTTTTTCCTGCTGTATAAGGTAGGGATTTCCAGGCACTTACTGCACAACTGGTTACTTTGGTAAGTGCCTCTGTGGGCATATTCATTTGCTCCTCAGCCGTGTTAAAATCACCTTCTCCTAATATCATGTCTAGGGTTATTCCTTTTCTGGTTTTTTCGCTAGTGGCTACAGCTTTCTTAGCAAGATCATCATATTCAGTTTTCCATAATAAGTAATCGCCTTCTGAGAGACAGGATTTACAAACCTGTGACCAATCATAAGGAGTCATCCATTTACTGGCTAGGGTTTCTACCAAGGTTTGTGTGTAAGGAGCTAGAGGTCCATATTCAGAGCAGTCCAATTTTAATTCTTTAAGTACTTTGTAAGGTATAGGCTCCAAGGTAGGGTTTCTATTCCCACCAGACTCATTCTCATACGCAACTGGGAAGCAGAGTGAGAATTCAAGATCTCCATTAGCTTCAGCTTCTCTTATCTCCCTTTGAAATTTAGACATGGAGCTCATAGGAGCCACAGGACCTGGTTTAGGCTTCCTTTCTAATTTGGGGAGCCTGTTTTGAATGGGAGGGCCACTCTCCTCTCTACTGACTGGAAAGGACCAATGGTCATGTTTATGATATTTATTCTCCTCCCGATCAGTAGGCATAGCTAAATTGCTTTTAGATTGAGCTGAAGACAATGATGATGTATCCTCTCTGGGTGGAGCCGAGGGACTATTTAAATTTTGAGAAAGTTCAACCGTTTTTGCCTCTGGTGCCAAGGTGTCACAGATTGAATCCCAGAGGGAAAAGAAACATGGCAGGACCTTCTCAGATCCATGGTGTTTCTTTAATTGCTTTCCTACTTCAACCCAAGTTTTTAAATTAACAGTTCCATCCTCTGGAAGCCATTGACATACTTCTTCTATAAAACTTTCTGTCTGACTGGGAGTAACCTTTACTCCAATTCTTCTAGTAAGCATATGCGTTAAAAGATTAATACAGAGTCTTTTTTCTTTAGACTCAGTATGACCCATCTTGTCAATCTAAGTTCTGTACTAACTACCCGCTTACCCTACTTATACTCTATAGGGGGGGGTCTGAAGCACCCTACGGTGCAGTCCTATCCATCCCAAGTACGGGGGGACTTACCTAAGGGAACCCTGTTCGGGCGCCAGATGCCGGGGTCCAACCCCAGCAGGTCCAGGGGTTCCCAAAGGCGTAGACGGAGTCAGCGAAGAAGGAATGACATGGAGACAGCGTTCAGTTGATCAGCAGCCTAGCCAGGATCTCCAGCCAAGTTCTGGTCTCGATCTCCAGAGAGGTTCTGCTGTTTATTGTCTTGTAACATCCCTATTTATCCCAGTTGATTTTAATCCTGTCAATTTCTATTACAAAGGTTAGGGCGTTTCTTATCTCCATTCCAGGGAGTAAAGATTATGTAGCTTAAGCATGATTGTTTGTAGTGATTAACTATCCGCCTGGCACTTAGTTAAGGAGTTTCATCCCCTCCCTGACTTCAGGGAAAAATTCCTACCTGGGGAAACAACCTTTCTCGGAGAGGTGACCTTGGTTAAAACACACAGCGCTAAGGGGAGCAAACATATTAAGAACAGTATGCTATATATGCCAGGTCCCTTGAAACATATGCTGTGCAGATGTTTCTTTCCTGCAGCGACTGTGTCAAGCAGCAAGGATGGACCGGCTTCCGGCACTCAGACACTATGTGAATGAGCTGAAAACTCTTAGAATTCAAAATGATAGACCCTGGATTTGTATAGTAAATGCTAGGAATATATGTAAATAGAGCCTTAATGTCTGTAACATATTTTTAAAACACTGAAAACTCACTTTTAAGCTGCTGTGAAATGACCAGTATACTATTTATATTTATATTTCAGGTTCAAGGAGTTGGTGTTTTTTAGGGAACGAAAATAATACCCTTAAGAATTCAAGTCTATAGAGCTCATAAAACTATGTAAATGAGGAAAATACTCTTAAATTTAAAATGATGGATAATAGAATTGTATAGTAATGTATGTGAAACTCTAGGAATACATGTAAAAAGAGCCTTAATGTCTGTCGTTCAGTATTTAAACACTGCACATTCATGTTAAAACAGCTGTGAGTGAAAAATATATTGTGTACATGTGTAATTCCAGTTCAATGAGTTGGCATTTATTAAAGAAAGGCGTTAAATCCCTTAACAATTCAAGCCTATAGAGCTCAGAAAACTATGTGAATGACCTTAAAACTCTTAAAATTCAAAATTATATACCCTGGAATTGTATAGTAATGTACATGAAACGCTGGGAATACATGTAAAGAGCGCCTTAATGTCTGTAGTTCAGCATTTAAACACTGAATATTCAAATTAAAATAGCTGTGAAATGATGCATATACTGTTTCCATTTATAATTCCACTACAATGAGTTAGCATTTTTTAAAGAAATGGGTTACAACCCTTAACAATTCAAGTCTATAGAACTCAGAACACTATGTGAATGATCTTAAAACTCTTAGAATTCAAAATGATAGACTCTGGAACTGTATAGGAATGTATATGAAACACCAGGAATACATGTAAATAGAGCCCTATGTCTGTAGGATAGTGGTAAAACACTGTGTGAATGAGCTTAAAACTCTTAGAATTCAAAATGATAGACCCTGGAATTGTATAGCAATGTATGTGAAACACTAGGAACACATGTATATAGTGCCTTAATGTCTGTAGTTCTGTATTTAAACACTGAACATTCATGCTAAAACACCTGTGAAATGCTGAGTATACTGTTTACATTTATAATTCCGGTTCAATGGGTTGTTGTATTTTCAGGAACGTGGTGCAAACCCTTAAGAATTAATGTCTATAGAGCTCAGAACACTATGTGAATGAGCTTAAAACTGTTAGAATTCAAAATGATAGATCTTGGAATTGTATAGTAACATATGTAAAATGCTAGGAATACATGTAAATAGCGCCTTAATGTCTGTAGTTCAGTATTTAACACTGAACATTCATGTTAAAACAGCTGTGAAATGAAGAGCATACCATGTACATGTGTAATTCCGGTTCAATGAGTTGGCGTTTCTTAGGGAACATGGTTAAAACCCTTAAGAATTCAAGTCTATATAGCTCAAAATACTATGTAAATAAGCTTAAAACTCTTAGAATTCAAAATGATAGACCCTGGAATTGTATAGTAATGTATGTGAAACCCTAGGAATACATGTAAGTAGATCCTTAATGTCTGTAGGATAGTGATAAAACACTGAAAACTCACGTTTAACAACTGTGAAATGACGAGTATACTGTTTACATTTATGGTTTCTGTTCAATGAGTTGGCGTTTTTTTTGAGAATGTGGATAAAACCCTTAAGAATTAAAGTCATTAGAGCAAAGAACACTATGTGAAAGATGTTAAAACTCTTAGAATTAAATATGATACATCCTGGAATTGTATAGGAATGTATATGACATGTCAGGATACATGTAAATTGCACCTTAATGTCTGTAATTCAGTATTTAACACTGAAGATTCATGTTGAACGCCTGTAAAATAAAGAGTATAGATCCAGAGATCGGCTACTAACCCGGAAGCAATGGCTCTCAAGCAGCACAACTACATGAACTCAGAGGAGCCCTGCTTCTCCCCACAGAAATCAGATCCAAGCAACAGCAGCCTCGTGATCACCACACGCTCTGTCTGAGGAAGAGTTTCTCTGTGTGAAGCCTCCCTCCACCATCCAGAAGAGCCACTACAGCTGTGAACAGCACCAACCAGAGGACCTGCTACCAACAGAGGAGCAGCTGCTACCACAACCACCCAAGGAGCAACCACAGCCCGAGGAGCCACTGCCACCCAGGGAGCAGCCACTGAACGACAATATCTATATATGTCGGTGAGATCAAACATGGGTAGACAAAGAAACCCCCAAAGGAAAGAAAAGGAGTTGCCAGAAAAGCAGCTAAGTGATACAGAGGCATGCAACATGACAGAAAAAGAATTCAGAATAAGAGTCCTAGAGTGCATAAACTGGATGGAGGAAAAAAAATCAACAACATATACAAGAAGCAAGAAGAAAGAGATGAAAAAATCAACAACTTAAGTAAGACCCAAAAAGAAATGAAGAGCAATATAGCTGCAATAAAAAACACGATTGAGAGTATCAACAGTAGACTAGGAGAAGCGGAGGAGCGAATTAGTGAATTAGAAGGCAAGGAAGCAAAACACACACAAACTGTACTTCAACTGGAGAAAAAAATTAAAAGACAGGAGGAGAGTCTAAGGGAGCTTTGGGACCACATGAAATGAAACAAAATATGAATAATAGGGGTTCCAGAACAACAGAAAGAGGAACAAGGATTAGAAAACCTATTCGAAGAAATAATATCAGAAAACTTCCCTGAGGTGGGGAAGAAAAAAGTCACACAAGCCCAGAGAGTCCCAAACAAGGTAAACCCGAAAAGACTCACACCAAGACACATCATAATTACCATGGCAAATGTTCAGGACAAAGACAGAATCTAAAGGCTGCAAGAGAGAGAGACGGAAAGTTACATGCAAGGGATCTCCCATTAGATTATCAAATGATTTCTCAACAGAAACACATCAGGCCAGAAAAGAATGGACGAAAATTTACAAAGTGATGCAAAGCAAAGGACTGAATCCAAGAATACTCTATCCAGCCAGGCTATCATTCAAAATTGAAGGGGAAATAAGAAGCTTCACAGACAAAAAAAAAAAAAAAAGGCTAAGGGAGTTTATCACCACCAAGTCAGCAATGCAAGAAATGCTAAAGGGACTGGTGTGAAAAGAAGGAATAAAAAGCTCAGAAAGAAAACAGCCACACAAAAAAAGAAATGGCTACAAACAAGTACCTTTCAATAATAACTTGAAATGTAAATAGACTAAATGCTCCAACCAAAAGACATCAAGTGGCTGAATGGATAAAAAATCATGACCCATGCATTTGCTGTCTACAAGAGACCCACCTCATTAGAAGGGACTCACACAGACTGAAAGTGAAGGGATGGAAAAATATCTTTCAGGCAAATGGAAAGGAAAAGAAATCTGGGGTAGCAATACTTATATCGGACAAAATAGACCTCAAAATGAAGGCCATAACAAGAGATAAGGAAGGCCACTTCATAATATTAAAGGGATCAATACAACAAGAAGATATAACCTTGATAAACATATATGCACCCAATGCAGGAGCACCCAAATGAATAAAAAAACTCCTGGAAGATATCAAAAGAAAGATCAACAACAATACAATCATAGTAGGGGACTTTAATACACCATTGACATCACTGGATAAAACCTCTAGACCATGGGTGGGCAAACTTTTTGACTCAAGGGTCACAATGGGTTCTTAAACTGGACCGGAGGGCCGGAACAAAAGCATGGATGGAGTGTTTGTGTGAACTAATATAAATTCAAAGTAAACATCATTACATAAAAGGGTACGGTCTTTTTTTTTTTAAATTTTATTCATTTCAAACGTGCCAGATAAGGCCCGCGGGCTGTAGTTTGCCCACAGCTGCTCTAGACAAACAATCAGCAAAGAAACAGCAATCCTAAATGACTAACTGGATCAGATGGACTTAATTGACATCTTCAGAACACTTCACCCCAAAGCCACGGAATATACATTCCACTCAGATGCTCATGGGACATATTCAAAAATAGACCACATATTGGGCCACAAGCAAAGTCTCCCCAAATTCAAGAAGATTGAAATCATACCAAGCATCTTCTCAAACCACAAGGGAATAATATTAGAAATAAACTACAATAAAAACAACCCCAAATACTCAAACATTTGGAAGCTGAATAGCATGTTATTAAATATTTATTGGGTTACCAATGAGATCAAAGAAGAAATTAAAAACATCCTGGAAACTAATGACAATGAAAACACAACAATCCAAACCCTATGGGACACAATGAAAGCAGTCTTGAGAGGGGAGTTTATAGCTCTACAGGCCTATCTCAAAAAACAAGAAAAAATGGTAGTAAATCATCTAACTCTACAACTCAAAGAATTAGAAAGAGAGCAACAAGAAAACCCCAGAGTGAGCAGAAGGAAGGAGATAATAAAGATTAGAGCAGAAACAGATGACATAGAGACCAAAAAAAAATACAGAAAATCAATGAAACCAAGAGCTGCTTCTTTGAAAGGATAAACAAGATTGACAAACTTCTGGCCAGGCTCACCAAGAAGCAAATAGAGAGGACCCAAATAAACAAAATCAGAAATGATAGAGGCAAAATAACAACAGACCCCACAGAAATACAAATGATCGTTAAAAAATACTATGGACAACTCTACTCCAACAAACAAGACAACTTGGAGGAAATGGACAAATTCCTAGAAAAATACAACATTCCAACACTCAATCAGAAAGAATCTAAAAATCTCAATAGGCCAATAACTATGGAAGAAATTGAAGCAGTCATCAAAAAGCTTCCAGCAAACAAAAGCCCAGGACCAGATGGCTTCACAGGGGAGTTTTACCAAACATTCAAGGAAGAACTAAAACCTATCCTCCTCAGACTACTACAAAAAATCCAAGAGGAAGGAACACTTCCAAGCTCATTCTATGAAGCCAGCATCACCCTAATACCAAAACCAGGTAAAGACAACACAATGAAAGAGAATTACAGGCCAATATCCCTCATGAACATAGATGCCAAAATCTTCAACAAGCTCTTAGCAAATTGGATTGAGCAGTACATCAGAAAGATTATACACCATGACCATGTAGGATTTATCCTAGGGATTCAAGGATGGTACAATATCCGCAAATCAATAAACGTGATACATCACATAAACAAATTGAAAGAAAAAAATCACATGGTCATATCAATTGATGCAGAAAAAGCATTTGACAAAATCCAACACCCATTTTTGATAAAAACTCTCAGCAAGATGGGAGTAGAAGGATCATACCTCAACATAATAAAAGCCAAATATGTCAGGTCCACAGCCAACATCATACTCAATGGACAAAAACTAACACCATTTCCCCTAAGAACAGGAACAAGACAAGGATGCCCACTCTCACCACTCCTGTTCAATATAGTACTGGAAGTATTATCCATTGAAATTAGACAAGAAGAAGAAATAAAAGGCATCCAAATTGGAAAAGAGCAAGTAAAACAGTCCTTATTTGAAGACGACATGATATTATACACACAAAACCCTAGAGACTCCATCAAAAAACTACTAGACTTACTACATGAATTTGGCAATGTAGCAGGATACAAAATTAACCACAAGAAATCTGAGTCATTTCTATACACCAATACTGAACTTTAAGAAAGAGAGATTATAACAACAATCCCATTTACATCTCAGCAAAAAAAAAAATTAAGCTACCTAGGAATAAACTTAACTAAAGAGGTAAAAGACCTCTACTCAAAAAACTATAGGACATTGAAAAAAAAGATAGAGGAAGGCATAAACATATGGAAGAACATACTGTGTTCATGAATTGGTAGAATCAACATCATTAAAATGTCCATACTACCCAAAGCAATCTATAAATTCAACGCACTTCTCATTAAAATACCAACAGCATACTTCACAGATCTAGAACGAACTCTCCAAAAATTCATCTGGAATAAAAACGACCCCAAACAGCTGCAGCAATCCTGCGAAAGAACATAGTAGGTGGGATCGCAATACCAGATATCAAGCTGTATTACAAAGCCTCTGTTCTCAAAACTGCCTGGTACTGACACAAGAACTGACATATAGATCAATGGAATAGAATAGAGAGCCCAGAAATCAGCCCGAACCAATATGCTCAATTAATATTTGACAAAGGAGGCAAGAATATACAATGGAGCCAAGATAGTCTCTTCAATAAATGGTGTTGGGAAAATTGGACAGATATATGCAAGAAAATGAAACTAGACCACCAACTTACACCATACACAAAAATAAACTCAAAATGGATAAAGGACTTAAATGTACGACGGAAAAAATAAAAATTCTAGAAGAATCCAAAGGCAACAAAATCCCAGACATATGCCAAAGAAATTTCTTCACTGATACAGCTCCTAGGGCACTTAAAACTAAAGAGAAAATGAACAAATGGGACTACATCACAATAAAAAGCTTCTGCACAGCAAAAGAAACCATCAACAAAACAACAAGAAAGCCCACTGTGTGGGAAAACATATTTGCCAATGTCATATCTGATAAGGGCCTAATCTCCAAAATTTATAGGGAACTCATACAACTTAACAAAAAGAAGATATACAATCCAATCAAAAAATGGCCAAAAGATCTAAATAGACACCTCTCAAAAGAGGACATTCAGAAAGCCAAGAGACATATGAAAACATGCTCAAAGTCACTAATCATCTGAGAGATGCAAATCAAAACAACAATGAGGTACCATCTCACACCTGTCAGACTGGCTATCATCAACAAATCAACAAAGGACAAGTGCTAGAGAGGATGTGGAGAAAAAGGAACACTCGTGCACTGCTGGTCTGAATGCAGACTGGTGCAGCCACTATGGAAGACAGTATGGAGTTTCCTCAAAAAGCTAAAAATGGAACTCCCATTTGACCCTGTGATCCCACTTCTAGGAATATATCCCAAGAAACCAGAAACACCAATCAGAACGGATATGTGCACCCATATGTTCATAGCAGCACAATTCACCATAGCTAAGATCTGGAAACAGCCTAAGTGCCCATCAGTAGATGAATGGATTAGAAATCGGTGGTACATCTACACGATGGAATACTATGCTGCTGTAAAGAAGAAGGAACTCTTACCATTTGCAACGGCATGGATGGAACTGGAGAGCATTATGCTAAGTGAAATAAGCCAGTCAATGAAGGAAAAATACCACATGATCTCACTCAATCAGGGATAATCAAGACCATTATAAACTTATAAAGAATAATAGATACAGAGGCAGAGCTGCCTCAAACTTATTGTCAAACTGCAGCAGGAAGGCCAGGGAGGGTTTGGAGGCAGAAGGGACGTTAGTAAGAGATTAATCGAAGGACTTATATGCATGCATATAAGCATAACCAATGGACATAAGACACTGGTGGGTAAGGGAAGCCAGAGGATTCTCAAGGGCGGGGGAAATAAAGGACACATGTAATACCCGTTGTAATACTTTAAGCAATGAAACAATAAAAAATGAAGAGTATACTGTTTATATATATAATTCCAGTTCAATGAATTGCCGTTTTTTAGGGAACATGGTTAAAACCCTAAAGATTTCAAGTCTGTAGAGCTCAGAACACTATGGGAATGAGCTTAAAAACTCTTAGAATTCAAAATGATAGACCATGGAATTGTATAGAAATGTATATGAAACGCCAGGGATACATGAAAATAGAGCCTTATTGTCTGTAGGATAGTGATAAAACACTGAAAACTCATGTTAAACAGCTGTGAAATGACGAGTATACTGTGTACATGTGTAATTTTGGTACAAAGAGTTGGTCTTTTTTTAAAGAACGGGGTTAAAACCCTTAACAATTCAATTCTATAGAGTTCAGAACACTATGTGAATAAGCTTAAGACTCTTAGAATTCAAAATGATAGACCCTGCAATGGTATAGGAATGTATATGAAATGCCAGGAATACATGTAAATAGAGCCTTATGTCTGTAGGATAGTGATAAAACATTGAAAACTCATGTTTAAACAGCTGTGAAATGACAAGTATACTGTTTACATTTATAATTCTGAATCAATGAGTTGGCATTTTTTCAGGAACGTGATTAAAAACCTTAAGAATTAAAGTCTATAGAGCAAAGATCACTATGTGAAAGAGGTTAAAACTCTTAGATTCAAAATGATAGACCCTGTAATTGTATAGGAATGTGTATGAAACGCCAGAAATACATGTAAGTAGAGCCTTAATGTCTGTAGGATAGTGATGAAACACTGAAACTCACATTATTCAGCTGTGAAATAACGAGAATACTGTTAACATTTATTATTCCGGTTAAATGGGTTGGCATTTTCTTTGGTAACATGGTTAAAACCCTTAAAAATTCAAGTCTATAGAGCTCAGAACACTATGTGAATGAGCTTAAAACTCTTAGAATTCAAAATGATAGACCTTGGAATTGTATAGTAATGTATGTGAACACCAGGAATACATGTATATAGTGCCTTAATATCTGTAGTTCAGTACTTAAACACTGAACATTCATGCTAAAACAGCTGAAATGATGGGTACACAGTTTACTTTTATAATTCCAGTTCAATGAATTGGTGTTTTTCAGGGAACGTGGTTAAAACCCTTAAGAATTCAAGTCTATAGAACTCAAAAAAAAAAAAACTATGGGAATGAGCTTAAAACTATTAGAATTCAAAATGATATACCCTGGAATAGTATAGAAATGCTTGTGAAATGCTAGGAAAATGTGTAAAAAGAGCCCTAATGTCTATCCTTCAGTATTTAAACACTGAACATTAATGTAAAAACAGCTGTGAAGTAATGAGTATAATGTTTACATTTATAATTCCGGTTCAATGAGTTGGCGTATTTTCGGGAACATGGCAATAACCCTTAAGAATTAATGTCTATACAGCTCGGAACACTATGTAAATGAGCTTAACACTGTTAGAATTCAAAATGATAGACCCTGGAATTGTATAGGAATGTATGTGAAACTCTAGGAATACATGTAAATAGAGACTTAATGTCTGTAGTTCAGTTTTTAAACATTGAACATCCATGTTGAAACAGCTATGAAATGAAGAGTATACTATGTACATGTATAATTCTGGTTCAATCAGTTGGCATTTTTTAAGGAATGGGCTTAAAATCCTTAAGAATTCAAGTCTATACAGCTCAGAACACTATGTGAATGAGCTTAAAACTCTTAGAATTCAAAATGATAGACTCTAGATTTTTATAGTAATGTAAGTGAAACGCTAAGAATACATGTAAATAGAGCCATAATGTCTGTAGTTCAGTATTTAAACACTGAACATTCATGTTAAAACAGCTGTGAATTTAGGAGTATACTGTTCACATTTATAATTCCTGTTCAATGAGTTGGCGTTTTTTCAGAACATGGTGAAACCCTTAAGAATTAAAGTCTATAGAGCAAGAACCACTGTATGAATGAGGTTAAAACTCTTAGAATTCAAAATGATAGATCCTGGAATTGTATAGGAATGTATATCAAATGCCAGGAATACATGTAAATAGAGCCTTAATGTCTGTAGTTCAGTGTTTAAACACTGAAATTTCATATTAAAACAGCTCTGAAATGAAGAGTATACTGTGTACATGTGTAATTTCGGTTCAATGACTTGGCGTTTTTTAGGGAAATTGGTTAAATCCTTTAAGAATTCAAGTCTATAGAGCTCAGAACACTGTGTGAATGAGCTTAAAACTCTTAGAATTCAAAATGATAGACCCTGGAATATAGGATTGTATATGCAACGCCAGGAATACATGTAAGTAAAGCCTTAATGTCTGTAGGATAGTGATAAAACACTGAAAACTCACATTTAAACAGTTGTGAAATTACCAGTATATTGTTTACATTTATAATTCTGGTTCAATGGCTAGTGTTTTTAAAATAAAGCATTTAAAACAGTTCAGAATTCAAGTCTATAGACCTCAGAACACTATGTGAAAGAGGTAAAAACTCTTAGAATTCAAAATGATAGACCCTCGACTTGTATAGTATGTGAAATGCTAGGAATAGAGCCTTATTGTCTGCAGTTCAGTATTTAAACAATGAAATATCAAGTTAAAACAGCTGTGAAATTAAGTGTATACTGTGTACATGTATAATTCCGTTCAATGTGTTGGGTTTTTTTTAAGGAACATGCTTAAAACCTTTAATAATTCAAGTCTATAGAGCTCAGAACACTATGTGAATGAGCTTAAGTCTCTTAGAATTAAAAATGATAGACCCTGGAATTGTATAGTAAAGTATGTGAAACGCTTGGAATACATGTAAATAGAGCCTTAATGTCTGTAATTCAGTATTTAAACACTGATAATTCACCTTAAAACAGCTGTTAAGTGATGAGTATACTGTTTACATTTATAATTTCGATTCAATGAGTTGGTGTTTTTAAAGGAATTTGGTCAAAATCCTTAAGAATTCAAGTCTATAGAGCTCAGAACACTATGTGAATGAGGTTAAAACTCGTAATTCAAAATGGTTTCCAGCCATGTTCTATAATGTGTATACTGCTCTTTGGCACTGATTTCCCCTCATTCTCAAACACCTTTCTATATCTTTCCTCTTTTGAACACGAGGAAAATTATTTGGTATAAGTTACTACTGTTTTCAATTAATTCATAGTGGTTTCTAACACTGCTATGGTGTGCTTACTGCTGTATTTAAGGGATTTCCCCTTATTATCAAACACCTTTCTACACCCTTTTCTCACATTGAGAAGTGATTTACATTAGTTTTCCAACTTTTTTGTCCAGTTTACTGCTGCTTTTCAGTGAATTCTCAGTGGATTCTAACACGGTGCTATAGTGTTCTTACTGCTCTATTTAAGTGATTTCTCCACAGTGTACAAACACTTTTTAGCACACTTTCTCCACATTGAGAGTGATTTACACCTGTTTTCTAATTATTTTGTCCAGATCACTACTGCTTTTCTGTGAATTCTTAGTGGTTTCTAGCACTGTGTTATAGTGTGCTCTCTGTTCTTTACCAGGGATTTTGCCGCATTATACAAAGAGCTTTCTGCATGATTTCCTGATGTTTAGAAGGTATATCCACCTGTTTTCCAACTATTTCGTACAGTTCACTACTGCTTTATAGTGAATTCCCTGTGGTTTCTAACACTGCGCTATAGTGTGCTTACTGCTGTATTTAAGGGAATTCCCTATATTGTTCAAACACCTTTCTACACGTTTTCCTCACATTGAGAAGTGATTCTCTCATGTTTTCTAACTATTTGTTATAAGTTACTGCTGCTTTTCAGTGAATTCATAGTGGTTTCTAACACTGTGCTATAGTGTGCTTACTGCTCTATTTAAGGGATTAACCCTCATACTCAAACAACTTTCTACAGTTTTCTATCATTCAAAATCATTTTCACTTGTTATCTAACTATTCAGTAAAAGACACTGCTACTTTTCAGTGAATTCATAGTGGTTTCTAACACTTTGCTACAGTGTCCTTTCTGCTCTTTACCAGGATTTAACCACATTGGACAAACAGCCTTCTGCACTTTTTCCTGATTTCCACCTGTGTTCCAAATATTTCATACAGTTTAGTGCTGCTTTTCAGTGAATTCCCAGTGGTACATTGACAAAAACTTCCTACACTTTTTCGTCATGTTGAGAAGTAATTTCCCCATTTTCAAACTATTTATTATAAGTTACTGGTGCTTTTCAGTGAATTCCTAGTGGTTTCTAACACTGCACTATAGTGTGCTTACTGGTCTTTACCAGGGATTTTCCCGCATTAGACAAACAGTTTTCAGCACTCTATCCTGATGTTTAAAAGTGATTTCCACCTACATTGTGTTTTCCAACTACATTGCACAGTTTAGAGCTACAATTCAGTGAATTCAAAGTGTTTTCCAACCATGTGCTATAAAGTGTGTACTGCTCTTCGGCACTGACTTCCCCACATTCTCAAACACCTTTCTACACTCTTTCCTCTTTTGAACATGAGTAAAACTATTTGGTATAAGTCACTTCTACTTTTCTATGAATTCCTAAAGGTTTCTAACACTGTGTTATAGTGTGCTTAGTGCTGTATTTAAGAGAATTCCCCATATTGTACAAACACCTTTCTGTTCTCTTTCCTCACATTGAGAAGTGATTCTCACTCATTTTCTAACTATTTGTTACAAGTTACTGCTGCTTTTCAGTGAATTCCTAGTGGTCTCTAACACTGCTACAGTGTGCTTACTGCTCTATTTAATTGATTTCCCCTCATACTCAAACAACTTTCTACACTGTTTCCTAACATTCAGAATCATTTTAACTTGTTTTATAACTATTTGGTACAAGTTACTGCTGCTTTTCAGTGACTTCCTAGTGGTTTCTAACACTGAACTATAGTGTGCTTACTGCTCCATTTCAGGGATTTCCCCCATTGTACAAACACCTTTCTACACTCTTCCCTCACATTGAGAAGCAATTTCCACATGTTTTCTAACTAGTCTGACAAGTTTACTGCAGCTTTTTAGTGAATTCCTAGTGTTTCTAAGACTGTACAATTGTGTGCTTATGGCTATTTAAGAGGGATTTTCCCGTAATGGAGAAATAGTTTTCTGCACTCTTTCTTGATGTTTAGAAGGTATATATCCACCTGTTTTCCAACTATTTCGTACAGTTCAGTGCTGCTTTACAGTGAATTCCCAGTGGTTTCTAACACTGTGATATAGTGTGCTTTCTGCCCTTTAGCACTGATTTCCCCACATTGTCAAACACCATTCTATACTCTTTCCTCATGTTGAGAAGTGATTTCCACCTGTTTTCTACCTACACTGTACAGTTTAAAGATGCTTTTCAGTGAATTCAAAATGGTTTCCAACAGTGTGCTAAAATATGAGTATTGCCCTTCAGCACTTATTTCCCCGCATTCTCAAACACCTTTTTACACTTTTCCCTCACATTCAAAAGTGATTTACATTTATTTTCTAACTATTTGGTATACTTTACTGCTATTTTCCAGTGAATTCCTAGTGGTTTCTAAGACTGTGCTATAGTGTGCTTACTGCTCAATTTAAAGGATTTCCCCATATTGTACAAACACCTTTCTACACTCTTTCCGCACATGGAGAAGTGATTTACACTAGTTTTCCAACTATTCTGTACAGTTTAAGGCTGCTTTTGAGTGAATTCTCAGTGGTTTCTAACACTGTGCTATAGTGTGCTTATTGCTTTACTTAAGGAATTTCCGTTCATCCTAAAACACCCTTCTACACTCCTTCCTCACCTTCAAAAGTGATTTTCAATTTTTTCTAACTCTTTGGTACAGGTTACTGCTGCTTTTCAGTGAATTACTAGTGTTTTCCAGCACTGTGCTATAGTGTGCTTACTGTTCTATTTAAGTGATTTCCCCACATTGTACAAACACCTTTCTATACTCTTTCCCCATGGTGAGAAGTGATTTCCACATGTTTTATAATTATTATGTCCAGTTTACTGCAGCTTTTCAGTGAATTCCTAGTGGTTTCTAAGACTGTGGTATAGTGTGCTTTCTGTAATTTACCAGGGATTTTCTGCATTGAACAAACAGCTTTCTGCACTCTTTTCTGATGTTTAGAAGGAATTTCCACCTGTTTTCCAACTATTTCGTACAGTTCAGTGCCTGTTTTCAATGAATTCTCAATGGTTTCTAACACTATGCTATAGTGTGCTTACTGCTCCATTGCATGGATTTCCCCACATTGTACAAATTCCTTTCTACACTCTTTCCTCACATTGAGAAGTGATTTCCATGTGTTTTCTAACTATTTTGTCTAGTTTACTGCTGCTTTTCAGTGAGCTCCTAGTGGTTTCTAAGACATCAATATTATAATCAGGAAATTATGTAATAAGCTGTTTCAAAACACTTAGAATTCACTGTATAGACCTGGAAATCTCTAGTGAATTGTGTGAAATCACAGCTGAAATTGATAAGATATATGGGAATCAGTTCAAAACAATTGGACCTCACAGCCACAGCTCTTTAACCCTCTAGGAAAGTGTAAGATAACACATGAAAAACCTGCAAAAGTCTGGACACTATGTAGGAAACTGTTCAAAAGATGGTAACTAACAACCATTTTGCTGTAAACGCTCTAGAAAGAATATGAAAATACTTGGAAATCACAGCTATAACAAAGATGCCATTGAACAATATTACAAAACCCTTGTATTCATAGATATAGAGAGGTGTCGACATTGTAGAAAAGAGTTGACAACACTGGAAAATCACTGGTAATAGCAAGAAACTGTGTTGGAATCTGTTTCACAACACTGGAAATTCACTACAACAGCACTGTAAACTCTTTAGGAAAGCCTTTGGGAACACGTGGACATCACTGCTCTCATCTGGAAGTTTGGTAGAAACCTGTTTTAAAACACTTGAACTTCACTGCTACAGAGCTGTAAACATGGTACTATAGAGTTTGAAAACACTGAGAAATCATTAGCAGAAGCAAGACCCTGTGTTGGAATCTGTTTCACAACACTGGGAATTAACTACTGCAGTGCTGTAAACTCTCTAGGAAAGCCTTTGGAAACACTTGGACATCACTTCTATAATCTGGAAATTATATAGAAATCAGGTTGAAAACACTTGGAACTCACTGCCACATCCCTGTAAAACCTCTAGGAAAGAGTTGGTAAACACTTGAGAAACCTGCTAAAGACTGGACACTATGTAGAAATCTGTTTCTAAACAAGGGAATTCAGAGCTGTTTCACTGTAAACTGTCTAAGAAAGAGTTTGAAAATACTTAAAAGTCACAGTTATAAACAGGATAGTGTAGACCAGTGTTAGGAATTATTTGTATTCATAGATATGGAGGCGTGAATATTGTAGAAAAGAGTTTCACAACAGTGTGAAATCACTGCTAAAATCTGGAAAATATGTAGAAAGCTGTTTCAAAACACTTGCAATTCACTGTTACAGAGCTGTAAACTGTACAAAAGAGCTTGAACACACTTGGAAATCATTAGTAAAAACAATAAACTCTTCAGGAATCTGTCCATAACACTGGGAATTCACTACACCAGCAGTGTAAATGCTCTAGTAGTGAGTTTTTAAAAAAATTGTGAGCTGCTGTTAATACCAGGATAATGTACACAGTGTTAGAAAACACTTGTATCCATAGACACTGTAGAAAAGAGCTTGAAAACACTGGCAAATCACTGGTAATAGCAAAAACTGTCTTAAAATATGTTTCACAACCCTGGGAATTCACTCCGGCAGAGCTGTAATCCTTGTACAAGAGAGTTTGAAAACACTTGGAAATCATTGGTAAAAGCAAGAAACTATGAGTCTGTTTCATAACATTGGGATTCACAACTGCAGCACTGTTAACTCTCTAGGAAAGCCTTTGGAAACACTTGGTCATCACTGTTATAATCTGGGAATTATGTAGAAAGTTGGTTCAAACCACCTGGAATTCACTGCTACAGAGCTGGAAATCTCTAGTGAAGAGTGTGAAAACACTTGGAAATCACAGCTGAAATTAGAAACATATATGGGAATCAGTTTCAAAACAATTGGGACTCATGGCCACAGCCTTATCAACCCTCTAGGGCAGTAGTTCTCAATCTTGGCTGCACATTAGAATCACCTGGGAATCTTTTTAACATCCTGATTTCTGGGCCTCATCCTCTGGAAATTCTGTTTCTTTGTTACTAATGTTGTGTCCCCACCCCATAACAAAGAAACAGAATTTCCGGAGGATGAGGCTCAGAAATCAGGATTTTAAAAAGATTCCCAGGCGATTCCAATGTGCAGCTAACGTTGAGAACCACTACTCTAGGAAAGTGTAGGAGAACACATGAAAATCCTGCTAAAACCTGGACACTATGAAGGAAACTTTCAAAACAAGGAAAGTCACAGCTCTTTCACTGTACACCATCTAGAAAGAGTTTGAAAATACTTGGAAATGCCAGCTATAAAAAGGATACTGTAGAACTGTGTTAGAAAATACTTGTATTCATAGATGTAGAGCAGGGGTGGGCAAACTTTTTGACTCGAGGGCCACAATGGGTTCTTAAACTGGACCGGAGGGCCGGAACAAAAGCATGGATGGAGTGTTTGTGTGAACTCAAAGTAAATTCAAAGTAAACATCATTACATAAAAGGGTACGGTCTTTTTCTTTTTTAGTTTTATTCATTTCAAATGGGCCGGATCCGGCCCGTGGGCCGTAGTTTGCCCACAGCTGATGTAGAGTGTAGACATTGTAGAAAAGAGCTTAAAAACACTGGCAAATCACTGGTAATAGCAAGAATCTGTTGGAATCTGTTTCACAATACTGGGAATTCACTACTGTAGTTATATAAACTCTCCAGGATAGATTTGGGAAACACTTGGACATCACTGCTATAATATAGAAATTATGTAGAAAGTTGTCTCAAAACACTTCCAACTCAATGTGACAGAGGTGTAATCTCTGTATAAAAGACTTTGAAAACACTTGGAAATCATCAGTAAAAGCAAGAAACTCTTTAGGAATCTGTTCCTTAACACTGGGAATTCACTACCACAGCTGAAATTGTGAAGATACATAGGAACAATTGGAACTCACTGCCACATCCCTATAAACTCTCTAGAATAGTGTTGGAGAACACTTGAGAAACCTGGTAAAGATGGGACATGTAGGAATATGTTTCAAAACTAGGGGATTCAGAGCTTTGTTGTAAGCCATGTAAGAAAGAGTTTGAAAATACTTGGAAGTTGCAGTTATAAACAGGATAGTGTAGAACAGTGTTATAAATTGTTTGTTTTCATAGATGTAGAGATTTTAGAAGAGTATGAAAACACTGGCAAATCACTGGTAATAGCAAGAAACTGTGTTGGAATCTGTTTAACAACCCTGGAAATTTACTGTGGCAGAGCTGTTAACCTTGTAAACACTTGGAAATCATTAGTAATAACAAGAAACTCTTTATGAGTCTGTTTCATAACACTGGGATTCACAACTGCAGTGCTGTAAACTCTCTAGGAAAGCCTTTGGAAACACTTGGAGATAACTGTTATAATCTGGAAATTATGTAGAAAGCTGTTTCAAAACACTTGGAACACTTTAAGCAATAAAAAAACAACAACAAAAAACAAACAAACAAACAAAAAAAACACTTGGAACTCACTGCCACATCCCTATAAACCCTCTAGGAAAGTGTTGGAGAACACTTGAGAAAACTGGTGAAGACTGGACACTATGTAGGAATCTGTTTCAAAACAAGGGAATTCAGAGCTGTTTCACTGTAAACCATCGATACAAGAGTTTGACAATACTTGGAAATCACAGTTATAAACAGGATAGTGTAGTACAGAGTTAGAAATTAATTGTGTCATAGATATAGAGGTGTAGATATTGTAGAAAAGAGTTTGGCAACACTGTGAAATCACTGCTAAAATCTGGAAATTATGTAGAAAGCGGGTTCAAAACACTTGGAGTTCATTGCTACAGAGCTCTAAACTCTCTAGGAAAGTGCTGGAGAACATGACAATCACAAATGAAATTGCAAAGATACATAGGAATCTGTTTCAAAACAATTGGAACTCACTTCCACATCCCTATAAACCTCCTAGGAAAGTATTTGAGAACACTTGAGTAAACCTGCTAAAGACTGGACACTACTTTGAATCAGCGCAACAGAGAGAGAACTACATAACCAAACACCTTGAGAAGAGAAATCATGGTGAAACAAAGAACCAACCCAAATATGAAAGAAAAACAGGCATCATCAGAAAGGGAAGTAAACGAAATGGAGGCAATGGAGGCAAGCAACCTGTCAGAGAAAGAATTCAGAGTAATGGCCATAAGGTGGATGAAAAGAATGGAAGACCAATTCAACAATATGTGTAGGAACCAAGAGGAAATGAAGAAGAACCAAGAGGAAATGAACAGAAACCAAGAAGAAATGAAAAACGACATCACTGTCATAAAGAACTCAATAGAAAGCATCAACAGTAGACTAGAAGAAGCAGAGGACCATATCAGCGAGCTAGAAGACAAGGTAGAAAAAAATACCCAAACAGAACAGCTTCTAGAAAAAAAAATTAAAAAGCAGGAAGAGAGCCTAAGAGAACTCTGGGACAATGCTAAACGAAACAACATCCGAATAATAGGGGTGCCAGAAGGAGAGGAAATTGAGCAAGGAATAGAAAACCTGTTTGAAAAAATAGTAACAGAAAATTTCCCTGATATAGGGAGGAAAAAACTCACACAAATCCAAGAAGCTCACAGAGTCCCAAACAAAATGAAACCGAAAAGACCGACACCAAGGCACATAATAATGAAATTGGCAAACACCAACGACAAAGCAAGAATCTTAAAAGCAGCCAGAGAGAGACAGAAAGTTACCTACAAAGGATCCCCCATCAGACTAGCGACCGATTTCTCAACAGAAACACATCAGGCAAGAAGGGAATGGAATGAAATATACAAAGTCATGCAAAGGAAGGGTCTGAATCCAAGAATACTATACCCAGCGAGGCTATCAATCAAAATTGAGGGTCAAATCAGGAGCTTCACAGACAAAAATGGTCTACGGGAGTTTATTACAACCAAACCAGCAATGCAAGAAATGCTAAAGGGTCTGCTGTAAATAGAAAAAACAGGAAACAAAGAAGGAACGCAGCGGTAAAGAACAAAAATGGCGACTAACAAGTTTCTATCAATAATAACTTTAAATGTAAATGGATTAAATTCCCCAGTCAAAAGGCATAGGGTAAATGAGTGGATAAGAAAACATGACCCATATATCTGCTGTCTACAGGAAACCCACCTCAGAAAAAAAGACGCACACAGACTGATGGTGAAGGGATGGAAAAAGGTTTTTCAGGCCAATGGAAGTGAAAAAAAAGCCGGGGTAGCAACACTTATATCTGACAAATTAGATCTCAAAGTGAAGGACATAAAAAGAGATCAAGAAGGCCACTTCATAATACTAAAGGGAGCAGTCCAACAAGAAGAAATAACTCTGGTAAATATATATGCACCCAATACAGGAGCACCCAAATACGTAAGAAATCTTCTGGAGAAGATCAAGGGAGAGATTGACAGCAATACAATCATAGTAGGGGACCTTAACAACCCATTATCGCCACTGGACAAATCCTCTAAACAGAAACTCAGCAAAGAAACATCAATCCTAAATGACTCACTAGATCAGATGGAATTAATTGACATCTTCAGAACATTTCACCCCAAAGCCACAGAATATACATTCTCCTCAGGTGCACATTTGTCATCTTCAAAGATAGACCATATATTGGGTCACAGACAAAGTCTCTTCAAATTCAAGAAAATTGAAATCATATCAAGTATCTTCTCAGACCACAAAGGCATAAAACTGGAAATCAACTACAACAAAAACAATCCAAAAAAAATCAAACACATGGAGACTAAATAGCATGCTATTAAACAACGACTGGGTCGCCAGTGAGATCAAAGAAGAAATAAAAAACATCACGGCAACGAATGACAATGAAAACACAACAATCCAAAACCTATGGGACACAGCCAAAGCAGTCTTGAGAGGGAAGTTCAGAGCTCTACAAGCCTCCTGCAAGAAACAAGAAACAATGAGAATAAATGACCTAACTCTACAACTCGAAGAATTAGAAAGAGAGCAACAAAAAAAGCCCACTGTAAGCAGAAGGAAGGAAATAACAAAGATCAGAGCGGAGATAAACGACATAGAGACCAAAAAAACAATACAAAAGATCAACAAAACCAAGAGCTGGTTCTTTGAAAGGATAAACAAGATTGATACACCTCTAGCCAGGCTCACCAAGAAACAAAGAGAGAGGACCCAAATAAACAAAATCAGAAAAGAAAGAGGAGAAATAACAACAGACCCCATAGAAATACAAAGGATTGTTAGAAAATACTATGAACAACTCTACTCCAACACACTAGACAACCTGGAGGAAATGGACATATTCCTAGATAAATACAACCTTCCAAAACTTAACCAGGAAGAATCTAAAAATCTCAATAGGCCAATAACTATGGAGGAAATCGAAGCAGTAATCAAAAAGCTTCCAGCAAACAAAAGCCCGGGGCCAGATGGCTTCACAGGGGAGTTTTACCAAACATTCAAGGAAGACCTAAAACCTATCCTCCTCAGACTATGTCGAAAGATCCAAGAGGAAGGAACACTTCCCAGCTCATTCTATGAAGCCAACATCACCCTAATCCCAAAACCAGATAAAGACAATACAATGAAAGAGAATTATAGGCCAATATCCCTCATGAACATAGATGCCAAAATCCTCAACAAAATCCTAGCAAATCGGATCCAGCAGTACATCAAAAAGATCATACACCATGACCAAGTAGGATTTATCCCAGGGATGCAAGGATGGTACAATATCCGCAAATCAATAAACGTGATACCTCACATAAACAAATTGAGAGAAAAAAACCACATAGTCATATCAATTGATGCGGAAAAAGCATTTGACAAAATCCAACACCCTTTCTTGATAAAAACTCTCAGCAAGATGGGAGTAGAAGGATCATACCTCAACATAATAAAAGCCATATATGACAAACCCACAGCCAACATCATAATCAATGGGCAAAAACTAAAACCATTCCCCCTAAAAACAGGAACAAGACAGGGATGCCCCCTCTCACCACTCCTGTTCAACATAGTACTGGAAGTACTAGCCATTGCGATCAGACACGAAGACGAAATAAAAGGCATCCAGATTGGAAAAGAAGAAGTAAAACTGTCCTTATTTGCAGATGACATGATACTGTACATACAGAACCCTAAAGACTCCATCAAAAAATTATTAGACTTAATAAATGAATTCGGCAATGTAGCAGGATACAAAATTAATGCTAAGAAATCCATGGCATTTCTTTACACCAATAGTGAACTTACAGAAAGTGAAACTACAGAAGCAATCCCATTTACCATTGCCCCCAAAAAATTAAAATACCTAGGAATAAACTTAACTAAGGAGGTAAAAGACTTATATGCTGAAAACTACAGGACACTGAAAAAAGAGATAGAGGAAGACATAAACAGATGGAAGAATATACCGTGTTCATCGATTGGTAGAATCAACATCATCAAAATGTCCATACTACCCAAAGCAATTTATAGATTCAATGCAATCCCCATTAAATTACCAACGGCATATTTCACAAATCTAGAACGAACGTTCCAAAAATTCATCTGGAATAAAAAAAGACCCCGAGTAGCTGCAGCATTCCTGAGAAAACACAAAGTAGGTGGGATCTCAATACCAGATATCAAACTGTATTACAAAGCCACTGTTCTTAAAACAGCTTGGTACTGGCACAAGAACAGACATATAGATCAATGGAATAGAATAGAGACCCCAGAAATCGACCCAAACCACTATGCCCAATTAATATTCGACAAAGGAGGCAAGAGCATTCAATGGAGTCAAGACAGTCTTTTCAATAAATGGTGTTGGGAAAATTGGACAGATACATGCAAAAGGATGAAACTAGATCACCAACTCACACCATACACAAAAATAAACTCAAAATGGATAAAAGACTTAAACGTAAGACGGGAAACCATAAAAATACTAGAGGAATCCACAGGCAGCGAAATCGCAAACATATGCCGAAGAAATTTCTTCTCTGATAATGCTCCTAGGGCAATGGAAACTAAAGAGAAAATAAACAAATGGGACTAGATCAAAATAAAAAGCTTTTGCACAGCAAAGGAAACCATCAAAAAAACAACAAGAAGACCCACTACATGGGAGAACATATTTACCAATGATACCACCGATAAGGGTTTAATTTCCAACATTTACAGGGATCTCATGAAACTTAACAAAAGGAAGATAAACAATCCAATAAAAAAATGGGCAACGGACCTAGATAGACACTTTTCGAAAGAGGACATACAGAAGGCAGAAAGACATATGAAAACCTGCTCAAAGTCACTAATTATACGAGAGATGCAAATCAAAACGACAATGCGTTATCATCTCACACCTGTCAGAATGGCTATCATCAACAAATCAACAAACAACAAGTGTTGGAGAGGATGTGAGAAAAAGGAACCCTTCTGCACTGCTGGTGGGAATGCAGACTGGTGCAGCCACTGTGGAGAACAGTATGGAGCTACCTCAGAAGACTAAAAATGGAACTCCCATTTGACCCTGTGATCCCACTCCTAGGAATATATCCCAAGAAACCAGAAACGCCAATTAGAAAGGATATATGCACCCCTATGTTCATAGCAGCACAATTCACCATAGCTAAGATTTGGAAACAGCCTAAGTGCCCATCAGCAGATGAGTGGATTAGAAAACTGTGGTACATATACACAATGGAATACTATGCTGTGGTAAAAAAAAAAAGGAACTCTTGCCTTTTGCAACAGCATGGATGGAACTGGAGAGCATTATGCTAAGTGAAATAAGCCAGTCAGAGAAAGATAAATACCACATGATCTCACTCATTTGTGGATTATAGAGAACAACATAGACTGATGAAAAGGGACAGACCCAAAGACTGAGAAACAGCGATCAGGCTATCAATCCCCAGAAGGAAAGTAGGGGAGGGCAGGGCTAAGGGGAAGAGATCAACAGAAGGACTTGTATACATGTATATAAGCCAAACCAATGGACATGGACAATGGGGGGATGGGAGCATGAGTTTGTGTGTGGGGTGGAGGTTGGGGGTTAAAGGGGGGGATGAGGACACATTTGTAATACCTTAACTAATAATAAAAAAAAAGACAAAAAAAAAGACTGGACACTATGTAAGAATCTGTTTCATAACAAGGGAATTCAGAGCTGTTTTGCTGTAAACCATCGAGGAAAGAGTTTGAAAGTACTTGGAATTCGCAGTTATAAACAGGGTAGTGTAGAACAGTGTTACAAATTATTTCTATCCACAGATATAAAGGTATAGACATTGTAGAAAAGAGTTTGACAACACTGTGAGATCACTGCTAAAATCTGGAAATTATGCAGAAATCTGTTTCAAAACACTTGGACTTCACTGCTACACAGCTATAAACACGGTACAAAAGAGTTTGAACACACTGAGAAATCAGCAGCAGAAGCAAGATACTGTGTTGGAATCTGATTCACAACCCTGGGAATTCAATGCAACAGAGCTGTAAACTCTCTAGGAAAGCCTTTGGAAACAATTGATCATCACTGTTATAATCTGGAAATTATGTAAAAAGCTGTTTTAAAACACTTGGAATTCACTGCTACAGAGCTGGAAAACTATTGAAGAGTGTGAAAACACTTGGAAATCATATGTAAAAGCAAGAAACTTTAGGAATTTGTTCCATAACACTGGGAAATCACTACTACAGCAGTATAAATGCTCTAGTAACCAGTTTGAAAACAATTGTGAATTGTTGTTAATACAAGGATAATGTAGAACAGTGTTAGAAAACATGTGTATTCATAGCTGTACAGGTGTAGACATTGTAGAAAAGAGTAAGAAAACACTAGCACATCACTGGTAATAGCAAGAAACTGTGTTGGAATCTGTTTCACAACACTGGGAATTCACTACTACAATGCTGTAAATGCTTCAGGAAAGTCTTTGGACACACTGAGACATCACTCCTATATTCTGGAAATGTAGAAAGCTGTTTCAAAATGCTTGCTTTTCACTGCTACAGAGCTGTAAACTCTGTACAAAAGAGTTTGAAAAAAATTGGAAATCACTGGTAATAGCAAGAAATTGTTGGAATCTGTTTGACAATAAAGGGAATTCACTACTACAGCACTGTAAACTCTCTAGGAAAGATTTTGGAAACACTTGGACATCACTGGTATAATCTGGAAATTATGTAATAACCTGCTTCAAAAGACTTGCAATTCACTGCTACAGAGCTGTAAACTCTCCAGTAAAGTCTTTGGAAACACTTGGTCATCAGTAAAAAGCTGTTTCAAAAACACTTGGAATTCATTGCTACAGTGCTAGAAATCTCTAGTGAAGAGTGTGAAAACACTTGGAAATCATAGCTGAAATTGGAAAGATATATGAAAATCAGTTACAAAACGATTGGAACTCAATGCCACAGCCCTATAAACCCTATAGGAAAGTGTAGGAGAACACATGAAAAACCTGCTAAAGCCTGGACATGATGTAGGTATCTGTTTCAAAACATGGAATTCACAGCTATTTTGCTGTAAACCATCTAGGAAAGAGTTTGAAAATACTTGGAAATCACAGTTATAACCAGGATAGTGTAGAACAGTGTTAGAAATCGTTTTGTATTCATAGACATAGAGGTGTAGGCATTGTAGAAAAGAGTTTGAAAACACTCTGAATTCACTGCTAAAATCTGGATATTATGTAGAAATCTTTTCCAAAACACTTGGAAATCACTGCTACTGAGCTATAAACTTTGTACAAAAGAGTAAAAACCATTGGAAATCACAGCTGCAAATGGGAAACTCTATAGGAATCTGTTTCAAAACATTTGGAATTCATACGTACAGTGCTGTGAACGCTCTAGTGACAAGATTGACAACAGAAGGAAATCACTGCTACAATCTGATAACTATGTCACAATCCATATCAAAACACTTGGAATTCAAGGCCACAGTCCTGTAAACTTGCAAGGAAATAGTTTGAAAACAGAAAAAAACACTGCTATACCCTGGAAACCATGAAGGAATCTGTTTCACAACAGGGGTATTCACAGCTCTTGTGCAGTATACCCTCAAGGAAAAAGTTTGAAAACAATTGTAAATCACAGCTATAACCAGGATGCTGTAGAACAGTGTTTGAAAACATTTGTATTCATAGATATAGAGGTGTAGACATTTCAGAAAAGATTGAGAAATCACTCGTTATGACAAGAAACTGTATTGGAATCTCACAAAATTGGAAATTGACTAAAACAGTGCTGTAAACACTCCAGGAAACCTTTTGGAAACACTGGGACATCATTGCTGTATTCTGGAAATTATGTAGAAAGCTGTTTCAAAAACAGAGTTCACTGCTACAGAGCTATAAACTCAGTACAAAAGATTTTGAAAATACTGAGAAATCACTAGCAGAAGCAAGACACTGTGTTGGAATATGTTTCACAACACTGGAATTCACTACTACAGTCGTGTAAACTCTCTAGGAAAGCCTTTGGAAACACTTGGACATCACTGCTGTAATCTGGAAAATATGTAGAAAGCTGTTTCAAAACACTTGGAATTTACTGCTACAGAGCTGTAAACACTATACAGAAGAGTTTGAAAACACTTGGAAATAATTGGTGAAACCAAGAAACTGTTTAGGAGTCTCTTTCATAACACTGGGAATTCACTACTACAGAGGTGTACTGTAAACTCTCTAGTAACCAGTTTGAAAATATTTGCAAATTGCTGCTAATACCAGGATAATGTAGCACAGTGTTAGAAAACACTTGTATCCGTAGATATAGAGGTGTAGACATTGTAGAAAAGAGATTGAAAACACGGGCAAATCACTGGTAATAGCAAGAAACTGTGTTGCAATCTTTTTCATAACACTGGGAATTCACTACTACAGTGCAGTCCCCTATTCCTGTCCTTGGGATCTAGAGGACATAAGGCTCCCCTTGGTCTGGTTCAGGTTCTGATCTTCCTCTATTTTGGGCTCATTCTCTCCTTAATCTCTATGTCCCTTGTGTGAGATAATAAATGTGTATTTGAGATAAAGGAGGATGGCGACAGGCAGGAAGGTAGGGACAGAGATAGTGTGAGAGAGACCAAAGGAGCAATAGAGGAGTGTGTGGACGTGTGTGGTGTGTGTGTGTATGAGCTAGGGACAATTTGATTCTGCAGGTCTTCCAAGGGGCTGCCAAACCAGGCAGTCTTAGATGGCGGAGCCCCGCACCCAGCACGGACACTCCTGGGCAGCCAGCATGGGCACAGAGACCACGCCATCTTGAGAAACAGAGCTGCTTGAGACTAGGATCCTGGCCTCAGCACCACCCAGTCTGGTCTCAGACACAAACTAGGACCCTGCAGCCACTGGGGACAGAGACGTGCGACCACAGCTACAGACTCACAGACACCAAGAATCCAGACATCCTCACAGCAGATTTCTGTGAGTAACAGAGCCCATCCCCCTCCCTGCAGGCTCGCAGGCAGCACCATAGTAACTGATAGACCTGCCCCTTGCATGGTGTGCGCCACTGCAGGAATTTGAGCCTGAGAACTTGCAGACACTGGGAATCTGTTCCCCACAGCACCTCTGCAGGAACTTGAGCCTAGGAGTGCTCAGACACTGGGAATTTGTTCCCTGCAAGGCAATTGGGCGACCAAACCCGAAGCCCATTCAGGGTGGTAGTGCCACCTGACTTTGATTCTGGGCAAGCGCTCACTGAAGTCCCCCAAGCTGACTGGATCCTGATTCTCCAGGCAGGAGGCAGCACTAAGCACCAGTGACTTGACTCTGTTTCTTATCACAGTCTCCTGGGATCCCTGATTCCCAGTGCATTCACACTAAGAGCCAGTGACTCCAATTCTTGGTGCATGTGCACACAGGGACCCTGATTCTCAGCGCAAGGCTGAGATACTGGATTCTTGGGGAACTCTGACTCCTGGCACACACTAGGGGGCTCTGATTTTCAACACATGCCAGGGGGGTCTCTGTTTCAGTGTGGTGCAGGCAGGGTCCCTGATTCTAGGTGCACACACGAGGCCACACTTAGCGCTCGTAATGTTGCCTCTGGATGAGCCTGGTTCCCACCAACCCACGACAGCCACACATTTTAGTGTCGGAGCTCTTCAGTGACAATAGGGTGGTGCGAAGCTCCCACAGCACATGGCCCAGGCCCGGGATACTTGATGTTTGAATCTTCTGGTGGTAGTCAAAATGGGAGATGACACAATCCCCAGAGGAAAGAAAATGAGAAGTCACCAAGAAAGGAAATTAGTGAAATTGAAGCATGCAATATGACAGAAAAAGAATTCAGAGTAATGTTTGTACAATTCATTCACCAGATGGATGAGAAAATCAACAACCTATGCAAGAATCAGGAAGAAATGAAAAGTGATATAGCTACAATCAAAAACACCATGGAAGGTTTCAACAGTAGACTAGAATAAGCAGAGGACCAGATTAGTGACTTAGAAGATAAGGTAGAGAAACAAGCTCAATCTGAACAGTAACTGGAGAAACAAATTAAAAAGCATAAGGAGAGCCTAAAGGAGCTTTGGGACAACATGAAACGAAGTAACATATGCATAATAGGGCTGCCAGAAGGACAAGAAGAGCAGCAAGGATTAGAAAATCTATTTGAAGAAATAATGACAGAAAACTTCCCAGATATGAGGAAGAAAAAAGTTACACAAGTACAGAGAGTCCCAAGCAAGATGAATCCCAAAAGACCCACACCAAGACACGTTATAATTACAATGGCAAATCTTCACGACAAAGAGAGAATCTTAAAGGCTGCAAGAGAGAGTTAGAGAGTTACCTACAAAGGATCCCCCATTAGATTATCAAATGATTTCTCAACAGAAACACATCAGCTAGAAGGTAATGGAAGGAGGTCTATAAAGTGCTGCAAAGCAAAGGTCTCAATCCAAGAATACTCTATCCAGCAAGACTATCAATCAAAATTGAAGCAGAAATGAGGAGCTTCACAGGGAAAAAAAAGGCTAAGGGAGTTTATCAATATAAGGAATGCTAAAGGGAAAGCTTTAAAAAGAAGAAATAAAAAGATAAGAAAGAACACAGGCACAAAAATAGAAATGACTACAAATAAGTACCTTTCAACAATAACTTTAAACGTAAATGGAATAATGCTCCAATCAAAAGACATCGAGTGGCTGAATGGATAAAAAGACATGACCCATATATATGCTGTCTACAAGAGACCCACCTCAGAAAAAGGGACTCACACAGACTGAAGGTGAAGGGATGGAAAAATATCTTTCAGGAAAATGGAAATGAAAAAAAACAACACTGGGGTAGCAATATTTATATCTTACAAAATAGACCTCAAAGTGAAGGCCATAACAAGAGATAAGGAAGGCCACTTCATAATACTAAAGGGATTGATACAACAAGAGGATATAACCCTGATAAACATATATGCACCCAATGCAGGAGCACCCAAATACATAAAAAAAACTCCTGGAAGATATCAAGGGAGAGACTGACAACAATACAATCATAGTAGGGGACTTAAACACACCACTGACATCATTAGATAAATCCTCTAAACAAAAAATCAGCAGAGAAACAGCAATCCTAAATGACTCACTAGATCAGATGGACTTAATTGACATCTTCAGAACATTACACCCCAAAGACACAGAATATACGTTCTTCTCAAGTGCACATGGTACATTTTCAAAAATAGATCACATATTGGGTCACAAGCAAAGTCTCCCCAAATTCAAGAAGATTTAAATCATACCAATCATCTTCTCAGACCACAATGGAATAATATTAGAAATAAACTACAATAAAAGAAATCCAAAAAACTCAAACACTTGGAAGCTGAATAGCATGCAATTAAATAATGATTGGGTTACCAATGAGATCAAAAAAGAAATTAAAAACATCCTGGAAACTAATGACAATAAAAACACAACAATCCAAAATTTATGGGACACAATGAAAGCAGTCCTGAGGAGGAAGTTTATAGCTCTACAGGCCTACCTCAAAAAAAATAAGAAAAAATGATAGTAAATCATCTAACTCTACAACTCAAAGAATTAGAAAGAGAGCAGCAAGAAAAGCCTAGAGTGAGCAGAAGGAAGGAGATAATAAAGATCAGAGCAGAAATAAATGACATAGAGACCAAAAAAAAAAAAAAAAAAAAAAAAAACAATACAAAAGATCAATGAAACCAAGAGCTGCTTCTTTGAAAGGATAAATAAATAAGATTGCCGAACCCCTAGCCAGACTCACCAAGAAGCAAAGAGAAGGGCCCAAATAAACAAAATCACAAATGAAAGAGGCGAAATAACAGCAGACCCCACAGAAATTAAAAGGATTGTTAAAAATTACTATGAAAAACTCTACTCCAACAAACTAGACAACCTAGAGGAAATGGACATATAACTAGAAAAATAAAACATTCCAAAACTCAATTGATGCAGAAAAGCATTTGACAAAATCCAACACCCTTTCTTGATAAAAAAAAAAAAAAAAAAAAAACAACTCTCAGCAAGGTGGGAATAGAAGGATCATACCTCAACATAATAAAAGCCATATATGACAAACCCACAGCCAACCTCATACTGAATGGTCAAAAACTAAAACCATTTCCCCTAAGAACAGGCACAAGACAGGGATGCCCACTCTCACCACTCCTGTTCGACACAGTAGTTGAAGTACTAGCTATTGTGATTAGACAAGAAGAAATAAAAGGCATCCAAATTGGAAAAGAAGAAGTAAACTGTCCTTATTTGCAGATGACAAGATACTGTAAAGACTCCATCAAAAAATTATTAGACTTAGTAAACAAATTCGGCAATATAGCAGGATACAAAATTAATGCCAAGAAATCTATGGCATTTCTTTACACCAATAGTGAACTTACAGAAAGAGAAACTAAAAAATCAATCCCATTTACCATCACACCAAAAAAATTAAGATACCTAGGAATAAACTTAACTAAGGTGGTAAAAGACCTATATGCGAAAAACTATGGGACACTGAAAAAAGAGATAGAGGAAGACATAATTAGATGGAAGAACATACCGTGTTCATGGATTGGTAGAATCAACATCATCAAAATGTCCATACTACCCAAAGCAATTTATAGATTCAATGCAATCCCCATTAAATTACCAACGGCATATTTCACAAATCTAGAACGAACGTTCCAAAAATTCATCTTGAATAAAAAAAGACCTCAAATAGCTGCAGCAATCCGGAGAAAGAAGAACAAAGGAGGTGGGATCTCAATACCAGATATCAAGCTGTATTACAAAGCCACTGTTCTTAAAACAGCTTGGTTCTGGCACAAGAACAGACATATAGATCAATGGAATAGAATAGAGAACCCAGAAATCGACCCAAGACACTATGCCCAATTAATATTCGACAAAGGAGGCAAGAGTATACGATGGAGTCAAGACAGTCTCCTCAATAAATGGTGTTGGGAAAATTGGACAGATACATGCAAAAAGATGAAACTAGACCACCAACTTACACCATACAAAAAAATAAACTCAAATGGATTAAGGACTTAAATGTAAGACAGGAAACCATAAAAATACTAGAGGAATTCATAGGCAGCGAAATCGCAGACATATGCCGAAGGAATTTCTTCACGGATACTGCTCGTAGGGCAATGGAAACTAAAGAGAAAATAAACAAATGGGACTAGATCAAAATAAAAATATTTGCACAGCAAAGGAAAACATCAACAAAACAACAAGAAAGGTCACTGCATGGAAGAACATATTTGCTAATGTTATCATGGATAAGGGTTTAATCTCCAGCATTTATAGGGAACTCATACAGCTTAACAAAAGGAAGATAAACAATCCAATCAAAAAATGGGCAACAGACCTAAATAGACACTTTTTGAAAGAGGACATACAGAAGGCCGAAAGACATAGGAAAACATGCTCAAAGTCAATAATTATATGAGAGATTTAGAAAAATGGCGGAGGTATAAGCGGACGTGTCCTGTGCCTTGTCCTGGAGCAGATAAGGGTGAGCAGCTGAAACGGGTAACATTCAGCCCGAATAGGTAGAGGATTTTCAGCTGAGAGATTGTCTGCAGCTAGGAAAGACTGAGAACCCCCCAGGGAAAAAAAAGGACTGTTGGAGACTGAGGCTGAAGCCTCTCCTGGTGCGCCAGCTAAGCAGCGGAGACTGCGCCATCTTGGGTGGTTGTTGCCGGCATCCAGAGACCAGCTACTAACCTGGAAACAAGGGATCTCAAGCAGCATGACTGCATGAACTCAGACGAGCACTGCTTCTTCTCACGGAAAGGTTGGACATCCCCTAAAGGTGCGGTTTGCAGTTCGGGTTGGAGGGAGGACCGAGCTCGCGCGCGCGCGCGCGGGACGGAATCTGCGCCCCACAGAGTCCGCAGCCGTTGGGACCAGCGTGACCTGCGAGTGGGGAAGGGGCCCCACAGGGCTGCTGGCAGAAGGGAACGCGAAAAATGAGCCCATAGCTGGACTGGATGTAAAGGAGCAGCCTTGGACTTTGCCAATCTGCTGGCTGCTTGGTGCCAGGGGCGAGTGGGCGCACGGAGACTGCGCGCGGAGACTGTGCGCAGACCTGGAAGGTGGAGGCTTGCGAATTCGCACAACTATCAGGCTCTTGTTACAGTTCCCCTTAGATCCGTGCATTTGATTATTAAACCCAGCGCATGGGATTCCCCAGTTGGGGTCATTCGCAGAGCCTGTAGGGGAAAGTTCTTTTTGGGGAGCCTGGGAAACAGCGGACAGTGGCAAGGAACCAGCTCTGGGCAGTGGTCTTTCCGGAATCAGTTCCAAATACCATAGAGGACAAAACCCTACTGATAGAGAGGACTTAGAGCCTCGGAGGTAAATCCAGACACACTGCCACCCAGAGGCAGAGCCACGAACTGTCTCTTTTGCGATCACAAATAAAGGCAGTCTGGTAAAAAAATACAACCTGCCTTAAAATCAGGTCTGTGGTTTACTGCACGGAGGGACAGTGTATCGCAGGGAAGTTCAACACTCCCCTGAATGCCTGGCAGGACTGAGGCGTGACAAAAAGAAGAGTGGAAGATCTGAAGCACCTTCACTTCTGAATATTTTTATATATATATATTTTTAATTCTTTTTTCACCATTTCATTAAGAACCTATTTTATTTATTTTTTTATTTTTTATTTTTTTCATCACCTGATTTTACCTTTTTAATTACTACATTTTTTAACCAGTATTATTGCTATCCTTTTACCATTTTTTCAAGGGTCATTTTAATTTTTATTATTTTTTTTTATTTTTCTTTATTTTATTTTGGGATTAGTGTTCTACACTCTATTTTTATCGTTCCTTTAGCATCATTTCTCTCTATCTCACATTTACCCTTAAGCCAAAACTCTCTTCCTCACTTTTCCCCTTTTGTTGTCCTGTTTCTCTTACCCTATTCCTGCTTTGGATTTTACCTATTCCTTCTTTCTACCCACTGTCTAAATTTCACCCTACTTATATATCTAATTTCCAATCCCTCGCTCTCCCCATACAAATAGCCTCTTCCCCACCTCTATTTCATTCTCTTAATTTTTTTTGTTTTTGTTGTTTTTGTGTGTGTGTGTGTTTTTTTTTTTTTTTTTGGTCTTTTTGTGTGTTTTTTTTCTCTCCCTTTTCCCAATCTCATTTCGGCACTCCTTTTTGTTTTTTATTTTTCTCTCTAATATTTTTCTCTTTTTTCTTCTTTATCCCCTAATTCTCTTCGCTCGGGGGGGTCACCTTTATTTGGGGTTATTAATATCGTGAATGCATTTAGTTTGGTGTCTTGTACATTGTGCCTTGTTGTGTTGTATTTTGTGCCTTTGAATCAGTGCAACAGAGTAAGATCTACATAACCAAACACCTTGAGAAGAGAAATCATGGTGAAACAAAGAACCAACCCAAATATGAAAGAAAAACAGGCATCATCAGAAAGGGAAGTAAACGAAATGGAGGCAATGGAGGCAAGCAACCTGTCAGAGAAAGAATTCAGAGTAATGGTCATAAGGTGGATGAAAAGAATGGAAGACCAATTCAACAATATGTGTAGGAACCAAGAGGAAATGAAGAAGAACCAAGAGGAAATGAACAGAAACCAAGAAGAAATGAAAAACGACATCACTGCCATAAAGAACTCAATAGAAAGCATCAACAGTAGACTAGAAGAAGCAGAGGACCGTATCAGCGAGCTAGAAGACAAGGTAGAAAAAAATACCCAAACAGAACAGCTTCTAGAAAAAAAAATTAAAAAGCAGGAAGAGAGCCTAAGAGAACTCCGGGACAATGCTAAACGAAACAACATCCGAATAATAGGGGTGCCAGAAGGAGAGGAAACTGAGCAAGGAATAGAAAACCTGTTTGAAAAAATAGTAACAGAAAATTTCCCTGATATAGGGAGGAAAAAACTCACACAAATCCAAGAAGCTCACAGAGTCCCAAACAAAATGAAACCGAAAAGACCGACACCAAGGCACATAATAATTAAATTGGCAAACATTAACGACAAAGCAAGAATCTTAAAAGCAGCCAGAGAGAGACAGAAAGTTACCTACAAAGGATCCCCCATCAGACTAGCGACCAATTTCTCAACAGAAACACATCAGGCAAGAAGGGAATGGAATGAAATATACAAAGTCATGCAAAGGAAGGGTCTGAATCCAAGAATACTATACCCAGCGAGGCTATCAATCAAAATTGAGGGTCAAATCAGGAGCTTCACAGACAAAAATGGTCTACGGGAGTTTATTACAACCAAACCAGCAATGCAAGAAATGCTAAAGGGTCTGCTGTAAATAGAAAAAACAGGAAACAAAGAAGGAACGCAGCGGTAAAGAACAAAAATGGCGACTAACAAGTTTCTATCAATAATAACTTTAAATGTAAATGGATTAAATTCCCCAGTCAAAAGGCATAGGGTAAATGAGTGGATAAGAAAACATGACCCATATATCTGCTGTCTACAGGAAACCCACCTCAGAAAAAAAGACGCACACAGACTGATGGTGAAGGGATGGAAAAAGGTTTTTCAGGCCAATGGAAGTGAAAAAAAAGCCGGGGTAGCAACACTTATATCTGACAAATTAGATCTCAAAGTGAAGGACATAAAAAGAGATCAAGAAGGCCACTTCATAATACTAAAGGGAGCAGTCCAACAAGAAGAAATAACTCTGGTAAATATATATGCACCCAATACAGGAGCACCCAAATACGTAAGAAATCTTCTGGAGAAGATCAAGGGAGAGATTGACAGCAATACAATCATAGTAGGGGACCTTAACAACCCATTATCGCCACTGGACAAATCCTCTAAACAGAAACTCAGCAAAGAAACATCAATCCTAAATGACTCACTAGATCAGATGGAATTAATTGACATCTTCAGAACATTTCACCCCAAAGCCACAGAATATACATTCTCCTCAGGTGCACATTTGTCATCTTCAAAGATAGACCATATATTGGGTCACAGACAAAGTCTCTTCAAATTCAAGAAAATTGAAATCATATCAAGTATCTTCTCAGACCACAAAGGCATAAAACTGGAAATCAACTACAACAAAAACAATCCAAAAAAAATCAAACACATGGAGACTAAATAGCATGCTATTAAACAACGACTGGGTCGCCAGTGAGATCAAAGAAGAAATAAAAAACATCACGGCAACGAATGACAATGAAAACACAACAATCCAAAACCTATGGGACACAGCCAAAGCAGTCTTGAGAGGGAAGTTCAGAGCTCTACAAGCCTCCTGCAAGAAACAAGAAACAATGAGAATAAATGACCTAACTCTACAACTCGAAGAATTAGAAAGAGAGCAACAAAAAAAGCCCACTGTAAGCAGAAGGAAGGAAATAACAAAGATCAGAGCGGAGATAAACGACATAGAGACCAAAAAAACAATAAAAAATATCAACAAAACCAAGAGCTGGTTCTTTGAAAGGATAAACAAGATTGATACACCTCTAGCCAGGCTCACCAAGAAACAAAGAGAGAGGACCCAAATAAACAAAATCAGAAAAGAAAGAGGAGAAATAACAACAGACCCCATAGAAATACAAAGGATTGTTAGAAAATACTATGAACAACTCTACTCCAACACACTAGACAACCTGGAGGAAATGGACATATTCCTAGATAAATACAACCTTCCAAAACTTAACCAGGAAGAATCTAAAAATCTCAATAGGCCAATAACTATGGAGGAAATCGAAGCAGTAATCAAAAAGCTTCCAGCAAACAAAAGCCCGGGGCCAGATGGCTTCACAGGGGAGTTTTACCAAACATTCAAGGAAGACCTAAAACCTATCCTCCTCAGACTATGTCGAAAGATCCAAGAGGAAGGAACACTTCCCAGCTCATTCTATGAAGCCAACATCACCCTAATCCCAAAACCAGATAAAGACAATACAATGAAAGAGAATTATAGGCCAATATCCCTCATGAACATAGATGCCAAAATCCTCAACAAAATCCTAGCAAATCGGATCCAGCAGTACATCAAAAAGATCATACACCATGACCAAGTAGGATTTATCCCAGGGATGCAAGGATGGTACAATATCCGCAAATCAATAAACGTGATACCTCACATAAACAAATTGAGAGAAAAAAACCACATAGTCATATCAATTGATGCGGAAAAAGCATTTGACAAAATCCAACACCCTTTCTTGATAAAAACTCTCAGCAAGATGGGAGTAGAAGGATCATACCTCAACATAATAAAAGCCATATATGACAAACCCACAGCCAACATCATAATCAATGGGCAAAAACTAAAACCATTCCCCCTAAAAACAGGAACAAGACAGGGATGCCCCCTCTCACCACTCCTGTTCAACATAGTACTGGAAGTACTAGCCATTGCGATCAGACACGAAGACGAAATAAAAGGCATCCAGATTGGAAAAGAAGAAGTAAAACTGTCCTTATTTGCAGATGACATGATACTGTACATACAGAACCCTAAAGACTCCATCAAAAAATTATTAGACTTAATAAATGAATTCGGCAATGTAGCAGGATACAAAATTAATGCTAAGAAATCCATGGCATTTCTTTACACCAATAGTGAACTTACAGAAAGTGAAACTACAGAAGCAATCCCATTTACCATTGCCCCCAAAAAATTAAAATACCTAGGAATAAACTTAACTAAGGAGGTAAAAGACTTATATGCTGAAAACTACAGGACACTGAAAAAAGAGATAGAGGAAGACATAAACAGATGGAAGAATATACCGTGTTCATCGATTGGTAGAATCAACATCATCAAAATGTCCATACTACCCAAAGCAATTTATAGATTCAATGCAATCCCCATTAAATTACCAACGGCATATTTCACAAATCTAGAACGAACGTTCCAAAAATTCATCTGGAATAAAAAAAGACCCCGAGTAGCTGCAGCATTCCTGAGAAAACACAAAGTAGGTGGGATCTCAATACCAGATATCAAACTGTATTACAAAGCCACTGTTCTTAAAACAGCTTGGTACTGGCACAAGAACAGACATATAGATCAATGGAATAGAATAGAGACCCCAGAAATCGACCCAAACCACTATGCCCAATTAATATTCGACAAAGGAGGCAAGAGCATTCAATGGAGTCAAGACAGTCTTTTCAATAAATGGTGTTGGGAAAATTGGACAGATACATGCAAAAGGATGAAACTAGATCACCAACTCACACCATACACAAAAATAAACTCAAAATGGATAAAAGACTTAAACGTAAGACGGGAAACCATAAAAATACTAGAGGAATCCACAGGCAGCGAAATCGCAAACATATGCCGAAGAAATTTCTTCTCTGATAATGCTCCTAGGGCAATGGAAACTAAAGAGAAAATAAACAAATGGGACTAGATCAAAATAAAAAGCTTTTGCACAGCAAAGGAAACCATCAAAAAAACAACAAGAAGACCCACTACATGGGAGAACATATTTACCAATGATACCACCGATAAGGGTTTAATTTCCAACATTTACAGGGATCTCATGAAACTTAACAAAAGGAAGATAAACAATCCAATAAAAAAATGGGCAACGGACCTAGATAGACACTTTTCGAAAGAGGACATACAGAAGGCAGAAAGACATATGAAAACCTGCTCAAAGTCACTAATTATACGAGAGATGCAAATCAAAACGACAATGCGTTATCATCTCACACCTGTCAGAATGGCTATCATCAACAAATCAACAAACAACAAGTGTTGGAGAGGATGTGGAGAAAAAGGAACCCTTCTGCACTGCTGGTGGGAATGCAGACTGGTGCAGCCACTGTGGAGAACAGTATGGAGCTACCTCAGAAGACTAAAAATGGAACTCCCATTTGACCCTGTGATCCCACTCCTAGGAATATATCCCAAGAAACCAGAAACGCCAATTAGAAAGGATATATGCACCCCTATGTTCATAGCAGCACAATTCACCATAGCTAAGATTTGGAAACAGCCTAAGTGCCCATCAGCAGATGAGTGGATTAGAAAACTGTGGTACATATACACAATGGAATACTATGCTGTGGTAAAAAAAAAAAAAAGGAACTCTTGCCTTTTGCAACAGCATGGATGGAACTGGAGAGCATTATGCTAAGTGAAATAAGCCAGTCAGAGAAAGATAAATACCACATGATCTCACTCATTTGTGGATTATAGAGAACAACATAGACTGATGAAAAGGGACAGACCCAAAGACTGAGAAACAGTGATCAGGCTATCAATCCCCAGAAGGAAAGTAGGGGAGGGCAGGGCTAAGGGGAAGAGATCAACAGAAGGACTTGTATACATGTATATAAGCCAAACCCATGGACATGGACAACGGGGGGATGGGAGCATGAGTTTGTGTGTGGGGGGGAGGTTGGGGGTTAAAGGGGGGGATGAGGACACATTTGTAATACCTTAACTAATAATAAAAAAAAGTGAAAAAAAATAATTATATGAGAGATGCAAATCAAAACGACAATGCAATATCATCTCACACCTGTCAGAATGGCTATCATCAACAAATCAACAAACAACAATTGTTGGAGAGGATGTGGAGAAAAAGGAACCCTTTTTCACTGCTGATGGGACTGCAGACTGGTACAGCCACTGTGGAGAACAGTATGGAGTTTCTTCAAAAAAAAACTAAAAATGGAACTTCCATTTGACCTAGTGATCCCACTTCTAGGAATATATCCCAAGAAGCCAGAAACACCAATCAGAAAGGATATATGCACCCCTATGTTCATAGCAGCTCAATTCACCATAGGTAAGATTTGGAAACAGCCTAAGTGCCCATCAGCAGATGAGTGGATTAAAAAACTGTGGTATATCTACACAATGGAATACTACGCTGTAGTAAAAGAGAAGGAGTTCTTACCATTTGCAACAGCATGGATGGAACTGGAGAGCATTATGCTAAGTGAAATAAGCCAGTCAAAGAAAGATAAATACCACATGGTCTCACTCATTTGTGGAATATAGTGAACAACATAGGCTGATAAGACTGTCAAACCTCAGAGGGAAAGTGGGGGGGGGGGTAAGGGGAAGAGATCACCCAAAGACTTGTATGCATGCATATAAGTCTAACCAATGGACACAGACAACAGGGGGCCGAGGGAATGGGGGGGGGGTTATGGCGGGAATGTGGTCACATATGTAATACCTTAATCAATAAAGAAATTAAAGATTGAAAAAAATAACTGTGTAATTGAATAGTTATAACTAAATAGTATATAATTAGATGATTGCATGTAAAAAATAATTTTTTAAAATAATTGTCAATGTGGGTTAAGCACCCAGGACAATACCTGGCCCATAGTGTGCACTTCATTAAATGGCTGCTCTTTATTTACTACTCTTACATCTCCTTGTCTCTCCACTAGAGATTCGTCTTCCATGTCTGTTTTTCTATGTTCTCTGCACAAGAATCACCCTCCAGCCCTACCACCTTCTTTGAATGGGCCAGAAAAGGGAAGCTGTCACTCTTATCAGTGTAGCCACTAGGTGGCGCCAAGGACACAGGTCTGTTTAAAGGAGGTCAGGAGGGGAGGGGAATGCCTAGGCCCCTTTCCCAAAGGATGTAGCTAGGACAGTGAGGAAAGGGACGGTCAGTCAGGCCCAAAGGTGGGGTCAGGGCTGAGGTAAAGCTCCCTTACCTGCAAGAAGGTCTTGGCCTGGACTCAGAAATGCCGTTGCAGACCGGCTTTCTTGCCGGTGGAGTGGGCCAAGCTCACAGGGCAGCCTGAAACACTCAGCCTCTGGACATTTGTGGGAAGAACGAGGAAGCCTGAACATGGAATTCTGCCCTTTGAGAACTAAAACAGGTGCTAAACACTTGGGCCCAGACCTCATTCCCAGGGCGACTTACCAGGATCTGAGGCCCAGAGGCAGGGTTCTGGCCTGGAGCTTCCCGTCTTTGCAGCCTGTGGTTCTGGGAACCCTCCCGATTCAGCTGGAAGAGGAAAGAGACTGTTAGCTTGCCTCTTCCACCTCATTACAGTAATTAAGTCAGCCTTCACCTGGGCCCAGAACAGCTTCAACTTGTTGTTTTATCCATTCAATTGACCACCTCCGGTGGCAAATCACTAGGCTCAGTGTGAAACATGGAAATGACCAAGACTTGGTCCTTGGAGTTTACAGGGAAGTAATGTGTAAATAAATACTTAGGTTCCTGTCCCTGCCTTAAGGCCTTTGCATTGGCTGTTCCTTCCTGGAATGCTCTTCCCCAAAGTCTTCACAAGTAGGTTCATCCTTTTCTTTCAGGCCTCCAGGTTTTTTTCCTGATGGGTCAGGTCAGTCTCCAGTTCCCTTCCCAATCAGAATGTTAGCACTGCACTTTTATCACTTTTCAGTACCCATTAATCTCTCTGTAACTTTTATTGCTTAGTACCCGCCACTAAAATGTAACCTCCATGGGAGTGGAGACCTTGTTAATTTTGTTCAGTGCGATATTTCCTGAGCCTATAATAGGGTTCAATGAAGGCACTCAATTAATTAAATATTGTTAATGAGTAAACATAAGACTCCCCATAATCTGGTTCAGGTTCTGATCTAGGAGGACAGGGAGACTGTTCCTCTAGGACCCAGAGGAACAGAACTGGAAGGCTTTCCAGAGGAGGTGGCATGGAGCTGGGCTCTCAGACCGTGCCAGGGCTGAAATAAGGGGGGAGATTTCAGGCAGAATGACAGAAATGCAGTGCATAACAGTCTGTTTCAAAACACTTGGAATTCACTGCTACAGAGCTGTAAACTATGTACAAAAGAGTGAAAACCATTGGAAATAACAGCTGCAAATGGGAAACAGTAAAGGAATCTGTTACAAAACATTTGAAATTCATAAGTACAGCTCTGTAAACACTCTAGTGACAAATTTGAAAACAGAAGGAAATCACTGCTAAAACCTGAAAACTATGTCACAATCCACATCAAAACACTTGGAATTTATGGCCACAATCCTGTAAACTTTCAAGGAAATAGTTTGAAAACAAAGAGAAACACTGCTATAACCTGGAAACAATGAAGGAACCTGATTCACAACAGGGAAATTCACAGCTATTGCTCAGTAAACTCTTGCGGAAAGAATTTCAAAACACTTTTAAATCTCAGCTATAAACAGGATGCTGAAGAACAGTGTCTGAAAACATTTGTCTTCATAGATATAGAGGTGTAGACATTGGAAAAAAGACTGGAGAATGGTGATAGCAAGAAACTGTATTGAAATCTCACAAAATTGGAAATTGACTAGACAGCGCTGTAAATGCTCCAGGAAAGCCTTTGGAAACACTGGGACATTACTGCTATATTCTGAAAATTATGTATAAACCTGTTTCAAAACACTTGGAACTCATTGCTACAAAGATGTAAACTCTGTACAAAAGAGTTTGAAAACATGCTCAAAAACACTAATCATCCCAGAGATCCAAAACTCAAGGACAATGTGATACCATCTCACACCTGTCAGAATGGCTATCATCAACAATTCAAGAAATGCCAAGTGCTGGCAAGCATGCGGAGAAAAAGGATACCCCCTTACACTGCTGGTGGGAATGCAGCCACTGTGGACAACAGTATGGAGTTTCCTCAAAAAAACTAAAAATGGAACTCCCATTTGACCCAGTGATCCCACTTCTAGGAATATATCCCAATAAACTAGAAACACCAATCAGAAAGGATATATGCAACCTTATGTTCACAGTAGCACAATTTACCATAGATAAGATTTGGAAACAGCCTAAGTGCCCATCAGCAGATGAGTGGATTAAAACACTGTGGTACATCTACACAATGGAATACTACACTGCGGTAAAAAAAGAAGGGATTCTTACCATTTGCAACAGCATGGATGGAACTGGAGAGCATTATGCTTAGCGAAATAAGCCAGTCAGAGAATAAATATCATATGATCTAACTCATTTGTGGAACATAATGAACAACATAAACTGATGAACAAAAACAGATCCAGAGACAGAGAAGCTTCACCTGAACTTCAAACCTCAGAGTTGAATGTAGGGGAGGATGGGGGTAAGGGGGAAAGATCAACCAAAGGACTTGTATGCGTGCATCTAAGCCTAACCAATGGACACAGACATTGCGGGGAGGGGGGTATGAGGTCATGAGTGGGGGTTGAGGGGGCAATGGGGTTATAAGGACACATATGTCATACCTTACCAATAAAGGCAAAAAAAAAAAAGAAGGAATGTAACTAAAAAGAAGTGTGAAAACACTTAGAAATCAAGTTGAAAATGGGAAGCAATATAGGAATCTGTTTCAAAACACTTGGAAGTCATAGGCACAGCACTGTAAACACTTTAGTAATGACTTTGAAAACAGAAGGGAATCGCTGCTAAAATCGGAACTCTAAGTCACAATCCATATCAAAGCACTTAGAATTTACTGCCACAGTCTTGAAAACTCTCAATGTAAAAGTTTGAAAACAGAGGAAAAACACTGCTAAAGCTTGGAAACTATGAAGGAATCTGTTTCACACAGGGAAATTCACAGCTATTGATTGTGCTGTAAGCAGTCTAGGAAAGAGTTTGAAAACACTTGGAAATCTCAGCTATAACCAGGATACTGTAGAACAACGTTACAAAAAAATTGAACTCATAGAGGTGTAGACATTGTAGAAAAGAGTTTGAAAACACTGGGAAATCATTAGTAAAAGCAAAACACTGTGTTGGAATCTTTTTTACAATAATGGGAATTCACTATTACAGGGCTATATACTCTCTAGGAAAGCCATTCAAAATACTTGGACATCACTGCTATAATCTAGAAATTATGTAGAAAACTCTTTCAAAACACTTGGAATTTACTACTACAAAGCTGTACTGGTAAACTCTCCATTAAAAAGTGTGAAAACCCTTGGAAATCACAGCTGAAGATGGGAAGCTACATAGGAGTCTGTTGCAAAACCATTGGAACTCACTACCACAGCCCTATAAACCCTCTAGGAAAGAGTTTGAAAACACTTGGAATTCACTGGTACAGAGCTGTGAATTCCATACAAAAGAGTTTGAAAACACTTGGAAATCACAACTGTAAATGGAAAACTGTATAGGAATCTATTTCAAAACATTTGGAATTCATAGGTACAGTGCTGTAAATGCTCTAGTAATGAGTTTGAAAACAGAAGGGAATCACTGCTAAAATCTGCAAACCATATCACAATCTGTATCAAAACACTTGGAATTCACTGTCACAGCTGTGTATTCTCTCAATGTAATAGTTTGAAAACAGAAGTAAAACACTGCTAAAGCGTGGAAACTATGAAGGAATCTGTTTCACAAGAGGGGAATTCACAGCTATTGCGCTATAAACCTTCTAGGAAGAAATTTGAAAACAGTTGGTCGATATGGGGACTGAGCACCCAGTAGTCACTCAGAGGGTAGCACCTCTCTCAGGAAAGGAGGACACCGTTATCGGAGCTACTGGGGACTAGACCAATGGACTGTTCTGCCACCCTCACTGATGCCAACTTGGTGTCCACCAAGTAATCCATGAATTCCTGTATTTGCCAGGTTGTCCAGTGCTTCTAATGGGTAGAGACCTTTTAGTCAAGATGGGAGCAGAGATCACCTTTGCCCCAGATGGCTCAGCACAGTGTCGCCTAGGGGAGGAGACATCTCCAATGATCCTGTCCATAGTAATGCCCAAGAAGGAAGAATGGAGACTTTATACCTCCCAGTCAAAGAACTCACCATTAAAGCCTGAATTAGAGGAAGAATTCCTGCTGGTCTGGGCAAAAGGGAATCCCCTTGGCCTGGCCAAAAACCACATCCCAGTACTAATTGACCTGAAGTCTGGGCACCGCCTGTCAACATCTGCCAAAATCCAATTCCAAGAGATGCACGCCTAGAAATCCAGGCGCACTTAGACCAGCTGCTTCAATGGGGACGTCTTAAGTGGTGTCAGTCTCCATGGAGCACCCCTCTCTTGCCTGTCAGAAAGCCTAGTACTAATGATTACCACCTGGTGCAGGACCTGCGGGCTGTTAATGAGGCTGTTATAATCCTGTATTCGGGCTGCTGAATCCCTACACTCTCCTGGGACTCATTACATCAGAGGTGGAATGGTTTACATGTCTATATTTGAAATATGCCTTTTTTCTGCCTTCAGTTATTGGCACCCTCTAGTCAGCCCCTGTTTGCCTTTGAGTGGGAAAACCCAATTATGGGGGCCAAAGAACAGTTCACCTGGACCTGACTGCCACAAGGGTTCAAGAACTCCCCGATTCTTTTTAGCAGAGCACTAGCATCTGATCTGTTCAAATTTCCAGGAAAGGACATGGGGTGCATTCTACTCCAATATGTAGATGATCTTGTACTGGCTAGCTCCACATGAACTCAGTGTTGGGAAGGAACACGAGCCCTTCTGACACTCTTAACCAAAACAGGTTACCGGGTATTCAAGAGAAAGGCACAAATCTGTCAGAGAGAAGTCAAGTACCTAGGTTTCTGAATCACCCAAGGGAAAAGAAGACTAGGGACTGAAAGGAAGCAGGCAGTATGTGCTATTTCAGTCCCCAGCACCTGGCAGCAGATTCGGGAATTCCTGGGAACAGCAGGGTATTGTCGAATTTGGATCCCAGGGTTTTCAGATCTAGCTAAGCCTCTCTATGAAGCTTTAAAAGGAGAGGAGAAGGCACCCATCAACTGGGATCCTGAGCAGGAAAAATCCTTCACCACCATAAAGGCAAAGCTCACTATGGTCCTAATACTAGGGCTACCAGATGTGACACGAGACTTTAACCTCTTCATTCACAAAAACAATGGGGTAGCCCTAGGAGTTCTAATCCAGGAGTTTGGACCCAATGTAATAGTTTGAAAACAGGCAAAGACTGGTAGCCTATCTTTCCAAGCAGATTGACCCAGTAGCCTCCGGGTGGCCCCCATGTCTCAGGGCCCTTGCAGCCACGGCATTATTGGTCACAGAAGTGGGTAAGCTTTCCCTGGGGCAAAACATAAATGTTTAAGTACCTCATGCTGGTGTCACCCTAATGGAAGCTAGGGGGCAGCACTGGCTAACTCATGCTCCAATGACTGAATACCAAGAGCTTCTATGTGAAAATCCGTGGGTAAGATTAGAAGCAGTGAGAACTCTTTTTTAAAAAAATATATTTTATTGATTTTTTTACAGAGAGGAAGGGAGAGGGATAGAGAGTTAGAAACATCGATGAGAGAGAAACATCGATCAGCGGCCTCCTGCACACTCCCTACTGGGGATGTGCCCGCAACCAAGGTACATGCCCTTGACCGGAATCAAACCTGGGACCCTTGAGTCTGCAGGCCGACGCTCTATCCACTGAGCCAAACCGGCTAGGGCAGCAGTGAGAATTCTTAATCCTGCCACCTTCTTACCTATCTCTGAGGGAGCCCCTGAGCATGATTGCCTAGAAGTTGTAGAGGAGGTTTACGCCAGCTGGCCAGATCTAACAGACAGGCCTCTGCAGTATCCTGAACTGATAGTTTACACAGATGAAAGAAGCTTTCTAGATGAAGGGAAAAGATGAGCCGGGTATGCAGTAGTATCAGGCTTTGAGACAGTAGAGGCACAGGCTCTGCCCAAAGGAGGGTCAGCACAGAGGGCAGAACTTTGGGCCCTGGTCAGAGCCTTAGAACTTAGCAAGGAAAAGCATGCTAACATTTACACTGACTCATGCTATGCCTTTGCCACCCTGCGTATCCATGGGCCTATATATAAGGAAAGAGGACTTCTGACCTCTGGAGGAAAATAAATAAAAAAAACAGAATGAAATCCTAAAATTACTAGAAGCAGTCTAGGAGCCCAAGGAAGTAGCCATCATCACTGTAAAGGGTCACCAGAAAGGAAAGGACTCAGTGTCAGAAGGAAACCATTGTGTAGATGCAGCAGCCAAGCTGGCTGCTAAAGAACAAGTAGCATGGTCACAGATCATGTTGGCCCTGAATTACCTGAACTTCTGAAATACACTCCTCAGGAAAAGGAATGGGCCCAGAAAGAAGGGGGTAAGAGGATGAAGGAAGGTTGGTGGACACTCCCAGATCATAGGGTCTATGTCTCAGAACAGTTAGCCCATGAACAGTTAGCAGAAGCATGAACTTATTCATTTAGGGAAGACTGCCATAGATGCTTTGTTAAGCAGATACTATCTAATTGCCCATCTTCCCACCTTATGTGCCTCAGTCTCTCAGTACTGCCTTCTCTATACACCAAACAATGCCAAACAGGGTCCTGTACGACTGATGGGAGTACAGTACTGCAGGCAAGCTCCCTTTGAGGACTTAGAGGTAGATTTTACAGAAATAGGGCCTAGTGGAAGCTAGGAGGCAGCACTGGCTAACTCATGCTCCAACAACAAATATCTCCTAGTCTTTATCTGCACTTTTTCAGGCTGTGTTGAGGCATAGTCTACTCACACAGAGAAGACAAGAGAAGTCACTGAGGCATTGTCTAAGGACTTAATGCCATGATATGGAATTCCTTTAACAATAGGGTCATATAATGGCCCAGCCTTTGTAGCTGAAGTAGTATAGCTGGTAGCTAAGGCCTTAGGAATTAGGTGGAACTTACATACAGCTTATAGGCCCCAGAGCTCAGGGAAAGTAGTGCACATGAACCAGACTCTCAAGCAGGCTATGGCTAAGCTATGTCAAGAAACAACCTTACCCTTGACAGATATCTTGCCTCTTGTACTCCTTTGGGTATGCTGTGCCCCGAGGAAGGCCAGGATAAGTTTCTCTCCCTTTGAAATTGTATATGGAAGACCCCCCTCCTTTAATTCAACCAAAGGGAGATTTGGGGGAAATAGAAAACTTAGAAATTCAGAAGCAATTACAAAGACTTGGGACAACTATCTTTGAAGTCCACAGATGGGTTACTGCCCATGGCTGTGCAACCTCATAAGCCTGGAGACTAGGTTTGGGTAAAGGATTGGAAAAAAGAGCCCCTTAAGCCAACTTGGAAGGGACCCTATCCAGTCATACTAACCACCCCTACAGCTCTCAGGGTTGCAGGACTGAACACCTGGATCCACCACTCCGGAGTGAAAGCAGTCCACCAGCGGAGTGATGCCCAGTCTGAGTGGAAGGTGACCTCTGACCAGAAACACCCCATACATATCACCCTCAAGAAGATGGTGGACTTGGCTGATCAGCCTGTTCCAAGGAATTTAGATAACACCCTGCTGAATTCTTCCTTACATTAACATTTCTTTCTTATCTATCCTTAAAAGTAATATGCTCTGGTATTTCTGGATAATCATTGTTTTTATCTTTCTAATGTCTTTTGATGAGTGTTGCCAGAACCCTAGACTAGTAACAGGAGGAGAACTCTTCTTCCCCTGCTGGGACACATGAACACTATAAATTACTACCTTCTCCACAGTAAAGGAATTTATTGCTGTCCCCAACCAAGATGAGGTTGGTTCTTTTACTGTTACTAAACTCTCTTATTCTTGACCAGTCTCAAGTCTACACTCTGCCTCTCAAGGCTCTTCTAAGTCCTCACTCTCTCTCACAGAACCTCAACTTAACTCATCGCCTCCTCAACCTTACCAACACTGGGCTGGCTAAAGACTGCTGGCTCTGCCTTCTCCTCTCATCTATGAGCTACATGGCAGCCCCCACCTCCCTGCACACATGGTCTGATTCTAGCCAGTCCTTCCATTATAAGGTACATGGAGGACCTCCATTCCAACTTACGTGCCTCGATGAACTCTATGACTTCCAAATCACAGAGATGACAAAAAGAACACTTACAGACAGGGCCATTCAGCTGCTCCAAACTTATTTAAATGATATAACACCACACCAATCCAACAAGGTTCCTATCCTTGGACCAGTAACCACTACCTCTGCCTTAGTATTTCAGTTACCCCTTTGCATCAGAAGAGAACTCCCTGAAAAAAATGTTTTGGGTCATCTTGATCAACACCTCTGCAAATTTACTCTCAACCTTAAACCTGCTTCTAATTGGGCTAACTACGTTGTCACCCAAACAGCTCCCTTTTGGAACCCTGTTAGATTTTCAACAGGGCCCACCATCTCAGCAGTCTCCCCAACCACTGACACCTCTCAGTTCTGTTCAAGCAGACCCCACAGCTACTCAAGGTTTCACCCATGGCAGGATTGCACATTGAACTGACAGGCCTCATGCCATTGCCTTCCTTTCCACAGGCTCACACACTCTAAATTCTGGGTAGAGACTGACAGGAAATTTATTTTCTTTGAAAACTCTACCTCTCGGACTACAACAAATAATCCCCAAGGCCCCTTTCAGCCCCTTACAGGGGCAATGTTGATAGGAACTCTCTCTGCCTGGGAATGGCAGAACGGCAAGCTCACACACATCTTTACTATTGAGAATACCTTCTGTCTGGAGACACAGGGAATTTTCTTCCTCTGTGGCACCAATACCTATCTCTGTCTACCTTCCAACTAGACTGGGACCTGTGCTCTGGTTTACCTAGCCCCAGAAATAGACATGGCCCCGAACAATCAGTCTTTTAAGGTTCCATTCACTGCCTATCCTTGAATCAGAAGGGCCATCACTCCCCACACCCTCCTTGTCAGACTAGGAATAACTACAGGCCTGGGCACTGAGATAGGGGGGTTGGCAACTTCCCTTTTCTATTATCAAAGCCTACCCAAAGACCTTGCATACAGCTAGAGGAAATATCTCAGAGCATTATTGCAATTCAAAACCAGATAGACTCGCTGGCAGCAGTTACCCTCCACAATTGAAGAGGACTAGACTTTCTAACAGCAGAAAAAGGGGGATTATGTATGTTCCTTGAGGAAGAGTGCTGTTTTTATGCCAACCAGTCCAGCATTGTAAGGGATGGGGTCCAGAAACTAGCTGATTGGGCCTCAAAAAGAAGACAGGAATTATTGGAATCTTGGAGTTCCTAGAATAATATATTTAATTGAGCATCATGGGCACTCCCGTTAGCCGGCCCCCTCCTGATGCTTCTCCTTGCACTGTTATTTGGTCCTTGCATTCTTAACTTTCTCACCTGCTTTATTTCCTCTTGCTTAGAAACTTTCAAACTCCAGATGTTGTTACAAGGACACTGAACTACCATTACAACCCTCTTCGGGAAGGTGACGAAGACTGAAACTGCTGAACCCCCATAACGATGCTCCTCCTCAGCAGGAAGCAGCTAGAGTGGTCGGTGACCCTATCCCCAATTCCTGAGTCTTCTATAATCCCCAAGGCTAAGGCTAGCTTGAGGGTCAAGACAGGGGAATGAAGGGGAATATAAGACAATGGGAGGGCTAGCAACCTGAATCTGTGCCAGTAATCAGTATTTTGACACACATTCTTGCTAGTAGATAATTAGCTCCATTCTTATCTGTAATGCTTTTCCTGCTTTGCAGAACCTGTTTCCCAGAATACTCCCATTTTGCAGAGGCCATAAAACATGAACCATATACAACCCCCAGAGGGGGTTGTCAGCACTGGTACCAGCCAGGCCAGGACTTTGGGTGTAATCTCACTTCCCCCATCCCAACCCACGAAAAGTCCAAAAGCCTGATTCATATTGGGGGGGACAAAGAAATTAAGGGGATAAAAGGAAGGCTTTCTCCATATTCATCACTCATGCTTTAAAGGTTAAGTCCCCTGAGTCACCGCACTAGTGCATCTGCAATTCTGCATTAAAGGATCATCTTCTGAATCCTCTGAGTGCCTGGCTGATTATTCTTCCATGCTGCCTGGCAGCTTATTGGCAACAAAAATACTTGGAAAACACTGCTAGTACATGGATACTGTAGGACAGTGCTTGAAAACGCTTGTATTCATAGATATAGAAGTGTAAACAGTGTAGAAAAGAGTTGGAAAACACTTGGAAATCACAGGTGCAAATGGAAAACTATATAAAAATCTGTTTCAATACACTTAGAATTTACTGCCACAGCATTGTAAAATCTCTAGGAAAGAGTCTGAAAACACTTGTGAAACACTGCTAAAGCCTGGAAAATATGTAGGAATCTGTTTCAAAACAGGGAATTCACAGCTAACCCTAGCCATAAAATTAAAACTAACTGGGCCCTAACATTAACCCTGTCCTGAACCCTAGCCCTAACCATAACCATAACCATAACCATAACCATAACCATAACCATAACCCTAAGCCTACCTCTAACTCTCCAGCTGATTACAATGTGCCTGGAAGGACCCAGATGATATCCCTAAAGCTAACCCTAACCCTAAACCTAATCATACACTTAACCCTAACCCTAACCCTAGCCCTAATCCCTACCCCAACCCTATCCCTAACCCAAACCCTAGTCCCAATTCTAACCCTAACTGTAATCCCAACCCTAACTGTAACCCTAACCAAAACCCAAACCTTAACTCTAACCCTAGTCTTAGCCCTAACACTCAACCTAACTCTAACCCAAATCCTAACCCTAACCCTAAAGGTAGCCCGTTCCCTAATCCTGGCCCTAATCTGAACCCTCACAATTATCCTAGCCCCAGTCCCAATTCTAACTCTAACTCTATCCATAGCTCTAACAGCAAAGCTAAATCCAGCCCATATCATAAACCCTAACCCTAAACCTAGCCTTAACTCTAACCTGAAACCTAGCCCTAAAACTAATCCAAACTTAGCCCTAGACCTAGCCCAAAACTAATCTAACACCAGCCCTAAACTAGCCCTAACCCTAACACTACCCTACATCTAAACCTAACACAAATGAGAACTCTATTCCAAAACTTAATTCTAACCCTAGCCCAACCCTGACCATCAACCTAGCCCTCAACCTAAGGCAAACCCTAAGCCTAACCGTAACCTAAACTTAGCCCTAACCTTAACCAAAGCCTAACCCTAATCCTAACCTAAATGTAGCCCTAAAACTAATCCTAACCATTCCCCTAGCCCTAGCCCTAACTCTAAATCTAGTTAAACTTAACCCTAGTCCTAAACCTAATACTAGCTCTAACCCTAGTCCTAAAAATAACCCTAAACCTAACCATAACCATAACTTTAATACTTACTGTAGTCCTAGACCTAATCCTAACCTTAACTTTAGCCTTAGCCCTAAAGCTAACTCTAACCCTAACCTTAACCATAGCCCTCGTCCTAACCCTAGTTCTAAACCTAATCCTCACCCTAACACTAGCCCTAACCCTAAACCTAACCCTAATCCTCAACCAAACCCCAACACAACCCCTAACCTAATCCTAATGCTAACACTTTTGCTAACCCTAGTCCTAACCCTAACCCTACCCCTAACCATATCCTTAAGCTTAATCCTAACCCTAGTATGAGCCCTAACCCTAAACCTAGTCCTACCCCTAAATCTAACCTAAATACTAGACTTAGCCCTATCCCTAACCCTAATTCTAAATGTCCATGTTATTCCAATGTGCACCCAAGGACACAGATGCTAACCCTAAGTCTAACTCAAACCCTAAACCTAACCCTAGCCCTAACCCTAACTTTCCAGGTGATTTCAATGTGCAAGGAAGGATCCATATGCTATTTCTAAAGCTAACCCTAACACTAACCCTAACCCTAGCCATAACCCTAACCATAACCCTAGCCTTAACCTTAGCCGTTAACCCTAAAGCTAACCCTAACCATATCCCTAAACCTAACCCTAAATTTAGTCCTACACCTAATCCTAACCTTATCCCTAGCTCAGTGATGGCAAACCTATGACACGTGTGTCAGAGGTGACATGTGAACTCATTTTGGGTGACACGCATTGACACAGACAAAAAATGGCATAATTCAAATATTTGTCTCTCACAACGGCCAGAGTTGGGCATCACTCAAGTAATATTATTACTCAAGTTACTCATGATCAATAATGCAATTCTAAAACCAGATGTAAACATGTACATCGGTGTTGCGTAGCAAAGATACATAGTGAAAACATCCAAGATTCATTGTTCCAATATTGACATTAATATAAAAAGGTTAAGAATTGCACTATAAAGAGATTAATCTTTACTCATGACATTTTATTTTTACTCGAGTGACAAAATGCCCAATTCTGGAAACGGCCTCGTTATTGTCAACATGTGCCTCGGGTAAGCTTCCCGTGCGTTTGGGTGCATTTGGCAAACAGACGCACTCGATCGCCATGTTCATTAGGAGACAGGAGTGGGAGAGTTAGAAGAAAAAGTATACAGTGCAACAGTGCTCGACGAGAAATTCTGCGTGTCGGATAATTGATTACAGCACCATATATTTGTTGGTTATACATACTGTCTTTGAATTGTTTTGCACCAGGAGTCAGTGGGACAACACTGCAAAAACTTAATAGGTAAGAAACCTATCAACCTTTTATAAAAAACGCCGTGATTTATATTTATTTATTTTTGCAGCCTTGTGATGGAGAATCAAAAAAATAAAAAAGCAAGATTGAATGATAAAAGAAGTGGAAGTAGCAGTAGCCGACCCTTTCAAGACACATGGACCGAGATGTGCGGGATTGTTGACAGAAACAACAGATCATTGTGCATACTGTGTAATGAAACAGTAGTAAGCAGAATGTGGAATGTAAAGAGACATTTTGAAACCAATCATTGTCAGCTCTTGAAAAAAAGTATCGATGAAAGGAAGGAATACATTTCTAGGCAGCTACACCTCTATAAAAGTCAATCAAATTCCATCATTAAATTTGTAAGATGCTCTGCAAATTTAACATCAGCAAGTTACTGTATTGCTCACTCCATAGCTCAGCATGGAAAAGCCCTCAGTGACGGGGAATTTATTAAGGAAACATTTCTAAGATGTGCACCAGCTCTATTTCACGATATGAAAAATAAAGATGATATTATTAAAAGAATTTCTGAGTTACCACTCAGTAGAAATACTATCAAAGACAGAATAATAGATCTTAACAAAAATGTACAACATCAATTAAAACAAGACTTAAATAGTTGTAAATATTTTTCGATTTCTCTTGATGAAATTACTGATGTCACATCAAGTGCTCGGTTGGCCATTATTGCTAGATATTCTGATGGTCTCACAATGAGAGAAGAGTTGATAAAGTTAGAATCAGTGCCAATAAGTACATCAGGAAATGAAATATGTAAGGTTATTATAAAAACATTCAGTGACCTAAACATTGATATCTCTAAAATTGTGTCAGTCATGACAGATGGGGCACCAAATATGGTGGGAAAAAATGTGGGATTTCGGAAATTGTTTCTGGAAGCTATTAGACATACATGTGTACCTTTTCATTGCATTATCCATCAGGAGGTGTTGTGTGCCAAATCAGGATTCTCAGAATTGAATGATTTAATGTCAGTTGTAACAAAAATTGTGAATTTTATAGCTTCTCGACCCCTTCACAAGCGAGAATTTTCTGCACTTTTACAGGAAGTTGATTCAACCTACAGTGGACTACTGATGTTCAATAATGTGAGATGGCTGAGTCAAGGTAAAGTACTTGAGCAATTTGTGGAGTGCTTTGAAGAAATTACGGTATTTATTGAGAATAAGGATCTGGCAAACTTTCCTCAGATCAATGATCATAAGTGGACCAGCAATTTGATGTTTTTTACATTAATATAATATGAATGAACTGAACTTAAAATTACATTAATATAATATGAATGAACTGAACCTAAAATTACAAGGTTTTGGCAAAAGTATTGACGTTATGTTTGGATACATCAAATACTTTGAAAGTAAATGTAAAATTTTCAAGCGAGATATTGAAACTAAAACTTATAAGTATTTTCCTCGGATAAAAAAGTATTTCGAGAAGGCCACTACAACGAGTGTAATGGAGTCCATTCTTATGTACCAGAATATAGTAAACTCGTTATTTGAACAGTTCAAGAAAGATTCGACCAATTTAGAAGCCTAGAACAGACCATTAAAATAATTAAGTATCCGGATGTAGTTGTTTACAGTACTTTGGAATTAAAGGATTTCCAATGGATGCAAATTGATGATTTAGAGATGCAACTTGCAGATTTTCAAGGTAGCATTTGGACTCATGTGTTTGTCGACTTAAGGTCGAAACTTGAAAATCTGGAACGAAATCGTTTGAATAATGAAGAAGAATGCAACTACAAACAAGAAATTTTGAGTGCTTGGAACAGAGTACCTGACACTTTTAGGGACATAAAAAATCTAGCGATGGCTTTGCTAACAATTTTTTCATCAACATATTTTTGTGAGACTTTGTTCTCAGCATTAAATAATATTAAAACGAACAAAAGAAACCAGCTAACAGATGAAGTTAGTGGCACTTGCTTGGCCTTGAAGTGCACTAAGTATGAACCTGCAATCGAATTAGCAGACAAACTTCAGCACCAAAAAAGTCACTAATTTCTAGTTTTTGTATCATTTGATTATCATTGTTTTTATTATTATTTTTTCCTAAATGTACATTGTTTTTCTGTTTTTGTTCATTTTATACATATTTTTGGTTGATTTTTCTTTGTTAAATGGCATTTAAATATATAAAATAAATATCAAAAATATAAATCTTTTTTTTACTATGGTTGCAAATATTAAAAAAATTATGAATATTTCTATATGTGACACAGCACCAGAGTTAAGTTAGGGTTTTTCAAAATTTTGACACGCCGAGCTCAAAAGGTTCACCCTCACTGCCCTAGCTGTAGCCCTAACCCTAACTCTAACACCAACCCTAACTGTAGTCCTAACCCTAACCTTAACCCTAGCCCTCAACCTAACCATAACCTTAACCCTACCCTTAAATTTAATTCTAACTCCATCCCTAACCCAAACACTTGCCCAACACTAACATAAACACTAGCCCTAACCCTAGTCCTAATCTTAGCTCTACCCTAACCCTAGTCCACCACTACCCCTGGCCCTAGTCCTAACCATAATGAGAGCCCTAACCCCAACCATTAACTAGATCTAGCTCTAACACTCACCTAAGCCTAACCCTAATCCTAAACCTAATCCTAATCCTACGCTTGGCCCTAGCCCTAATCCCAAATCTAACACCAACACTTAACCCTTGACCTAACTCTAATCCTAAGCCTAATTCTAATGTTCCAGATGATTACAATGTGCATGGAGGGACCTATACACTATCCCTAAAGCTAACCTTAACTCTACTGCTAAACCTATACCAAACCCTAAACCTAACCCTTGCTTTAGCCCTAACATTAAACCTAACTCTAGAACTAACGCTAACAATAACTCTAATCCTAGCCTTAAGCCTAGCCATAACCATAGCCTTAGCCCTAACACTAACACTAAATCTAGCCCAAAGTCTAACACAAACCATAACCCTAAACATAAACATATCCTTAAACCTAATCCCAATACTAATCCTAGCTCTAAACCTAACCCTACCTGTAACAGCAAACCTAACCATAACCCTACCCCTAAACTTAATTCTAATGCTATCCCTAACCCAAACGCTTGCCCAACCCTAACATAAAACACTAGCCCTAAACATTGTCCTAACCTTAGCCCTAACCCTAACCCTAACCCTACGCCACCCTTAATCCTCAATCTAGCCCTAACTCTAACCCTATTGCAAATCCTAGCCCTAACCATTAACCAGACCTAGCCCTAACCATCACCTAAGCCTAACCCTAATGCTAACCCTAACCCAAAGTTATCTCTAAAACAAATCCTAACCCTACCTTCAGCCCTAGTCCTAACCCCAAGACTAACCTTAGACTTAACCCTAAAACTAACCCTAAACCTAGTTAACACTAGACCTAAACCTAACCTGTCACTAACCCTAACCCACACCCAAACCATAACACTAGGCATAACCTTAACCCTAACACTAGCCCTAAACCTAACCCAAACTTTAGTCCTAGGCCAAACCTTAACTCTAACCCTAAACCTAACCCTAGCCCTACCCTAAACCTACCCCTAACCATATCCTTAACTATAGCCCTAACCCTAACCCTAAACCTAATCCTAACACTAACCGAAGCCCTAGCTGTAACCATAACAATAACACCAACCTTAACCCTGGCCCTAATGCTAAAGCTAACCCTAGCCCTAACCCTAATTTTAACCCAATCCCTAAACTTAATGTTAACCCTACCTTTACCCCTAACTCTAGTCCAACTCTAAACTAACCCTAGCCCTAACCCTAACCCTAGTCTTAACTTTAGCCCACATCCTAACCCTTACCCTAGACCTAGCCCTAACCCTAACCCCAACCCTAACCCTAACCCTAACACTGACTCTAAACATGTCACTAAATGTAATCTTAAACCAAGCCCTATTCCTAACACAATATCTAACACTAAACCCTAGACCTAACACCAACCCTTAACCTTAACCTAACACAAAGCCTAATTCTAACACTCCAGGTGATTTACAATGTGCATGGAAGGACTGAGAAGCTATCCCTAAAACTAACCGTAATCCTAACCATAACCACAACCTAGTCCTAATGCTAACCCAAGCTCTATTCCTAGCTCTAAAACTAACTCTAACACTAAGCCTTGACCTAATCCTAGCCTTAATGTTAACGCTAGCCCTAACAAAAACCTAAACCTAGCCCTAGTCCTAAAGCTAACCTTGACCCTAACCCTAAAGCTAACCCTAGCCCCAGCATTAACCCTAACCCAAACCTGAAATATAACCATAGCCCTGTCCCTAATCCTAGACATAACCCTAAGCCTAGACCTAACTCTAACCCTACCCTTAGCCCTAACAAAACCTCTAAACGTAATCCTAAAACTAACCTAACCCTAACCCTAACCCTAGCCTTGCCCTAACTTGCCCTAACCCTAACGCCGACCCTATTTCAAAACCTAGCCCTAACTCTAAACCTAACCCTACTCTTAACCCTAACACTAAACTTAATTCTAACCCTAAAACCAGTCAGAACCCTAATCCTAACTCTACACTTAAGCCTAACCCTGACCCTAACTCTAACCTTAGTCCCAATCCTCACCCTAAACCTAGCCTCAGCTCTAACACTAATGCTAACTCTAGCCAAAACCCAAACATAAACATAAACACAAACATAAACCTAGCCCTAAGCCTAATCTTAACCTACTCTAGCTCTATCACTAACCTTAATACCAACCCTAACCCTAGACCTATCCTTAACACTAGCCCTAGGTTACATAGTGCTAAAGATAACCCAACTCTAGTCATAACACCAAACCTATCCCTAAGCCTAACTTCAGGCCTAACCCTAACTTTAACATGAACCCTAACTCTAGACCTAGCCTTAACCCAAACCCTAACCTTAATCTTAAACCTAACCCTAGCAATAACCCCAACCATAACCCTAATCATCACACTAACACTGGCTCTATCCCTGACCCTAAACCTAAACCTAGCCCTAATCCTAAACCTAGCCCTAACCCTAACCCTAGCCCTAAATATGGCCCTAACCCAAACCCCAGTCCTACCCAGAACCCTAACCATACCATAGCCCTAGCCCTAACTTTAACCTTAGATCCAGCCATAACCTGAATCCTAACCATAGCTCTAACCCTAATCCTAGTCCTAATGCTAACCCTGACCCTAAAACTACCTTTACCTAATCATAAGCCTAATCATAATGTTCCAGGTGATTACAATGTGCATGGAAGGACCCAGGCACTATATCTAAAGCTAACCTTATAGTATGTTATTAAACAATGAATATATTACTCCAAGGTTAAGGGAAAAATAAAAATAACTCTGGAAACAAAGAAAAATATACACACAACTCAAAATCTATGAGAGACCGTGAAAGCATCCTGAAAGGGAAGTTCATAGTATTACAGGCCTAATTCAAGAAACGAGAAAGGGGTCAAACATTTGTTCTAACCCTACAACTAAAATAATTAGCGAGATAACAAGAAAAGCCCAAAGTAGAATGAAGGAAATAATAAAGATCAGAGCAGGTATAAAAAAGCATAGAAACTAATACAAAAGGTCAATGAAACAAAAGATGATTCTTTGAAAAGATAAACAAGACCGATGAGTCTCTAGCTAGACTTATAAAGAAACAAAGATAGAAGACTCAAATAAATAAAATTAGAAATGAAGAGGCAAAGTAACAACTGACAACACAGAAATACGAATAATTGTAAGAAAATCCTTTGAGAAACTATATGCCAACAAACTGGACAACCTAGTCAAAATGGACAAATTCCTAGAACCATACAATTTTCCAAAATTCAGTCAGAAAGAGTCAGAAAACCTGAAAAGGCTGATACAACTAATGAAATTGAAGCAATAATAATAATAATTATAATTATAATAATAGCTCCAAACAAACAAAGGTTCTGGACTGGATGGCTTCACAGTCAGGTTTTACAAAACATACAAATAATAATTGACACCTATCCTCCCCAAACTATTCCAAAATATTTAAGAGGAGAGAAGACTTCTAAGCTCTTTTTACAAGGCCAGCATTATCCTAACTTCAAAGTTAGAAAAAATTACAGGTCGATACCGGTGATGAACTCTCAGAAAGAGAAACTAAAGAAACAATCTCCAAACATGGAAGCCAGCAGGATGGCAGTGAGGAAAAGAGAGTGAGTAAAGCAGTGAGATGGAAGTGTGTGGACATGTATGTATGTGTGTTGGGGGAGAAGAGGGAGTGAGGGACAGTTAGATCTCGCAGGAATCTTGGGAACTTGTGGATCAGGCTCTCCTGGACAAAGAGTCCCTGCTACTGCCACAGGCACTCCCAGAACAGAGCCCACACCATCTTGAAAGTGGGAGCAGCAGAGGCCAGGAGAGTGGCCACACCAACACCCACACTGCCCTTGGACACCACCCTGAACCCACGCAGTGAGATATTCGCCAGCCATAACTTTCAAGGGATTACCACCATGCTCCTGCAGTGAGTGGCACACTACCTCCCTGTGGGCTCCCAGATGTCCACAGTGAGCACATGCCAGAGACCTCCTGCACCATGCCTCCCCACCCAGCCTCCAGGACCCTATGCTCCAGGACCATGCACTCCAGGACCCCATGCTGTGAGTGCAAGCCAGAGGGACGCCTCACCCCTACCTGCCCAACCCCCAGGACCATGCTGATGGTGTGAGGCAAGGGCACCTGGCCTGGTGCCCTGCCTAGGCAGGACCACTCTGACAGTGTGAGCTAGAGGGTCCTAGAGCACCACCCTGTCTCGGGTGCCAGGGCAGTGCAGTGAATTGCATGCCAGGGGACTCTGGGACCTCATAGAGAGTTGCACACCAGAGGAACTGTGCACACACCCACTACTGACCTCAAGCATCTTCAGTGGACAACTAAGGCACCAGATCCATGGGGGAAGGGAGTACAACTCAGAGCAGAGACAATAAAGGCGTGCGACTCAAAGCAGACCCAGCTTCTGGGCTAAGGAGTCCCAGACCACTGGACCACTAGGAACTTCAACTTCTCGGATCTCACACAGGTTACCCAGGGCCAGAAAGTGACAGCAACTCACATTACACAGAAACAAATACAAAGGAACAACAAAAATGGGGAGACAAAAAACAATTCCCAAAGGAAAGAAAAGACTCAAGGCAGGAAAGGAACCACATGAAATGGAGGCAAGCAATCCTATATAATAAAGAGCTAATATGCTAATTAGACTGAACAGCAGAACAACCGTCCAGATGACCTTGCAGATGAAGCCAAGGCTGCAAGGGCCGGCTGAGGCAGTGAGGGTTGCCCCTTACACAAATTTCATGTATCAGGCCTCTAGTTTGTCAGATAAAGAATTCAGAGTAATGGTTATAAGGATGCTCAAACATCTGGATACAAAATTCACCAACGTGTGTAAGAATCCAGAGGAAATGAAGAATGACACAGCTGCAATAAAGAACACAATTGAATGTTCAACAGTAGACTAGAAGAAGCTGAGGATCGAATCAGTGAGTTAGAAGACAAGTTAAAAAAAAAAACACCCAATCTGAACAGCAATTGGGAAAAAAAAAATAAAAAGCAGGAGGATAGTTTAAGGGATATTTGGGACAACATGAAACAAAGCAATATCCGCATAACAGGGATGCCAGAAATAGAAGCTGAGCAAGGAATAGATAAACTGCTTGAAGAAATAATGACATAAAACTTCCCTGACTTGGTGTGAGAACCATACCTGAGTTGCCAGACAGCCAAGGCCACTCAGAGTGTGAAAGGCCTTGTTGTTAATATGCTGGAATGGCCAAGACCACTCTGAACACAGCTGCAAGACCACAGCAATCTCATGGTACAATGTTCCCTTCTATAACCCAAATGATTGATGTCACTGTTGGCAACTAGCCTCTTTTGTGTAAATAATTCTAAAACTATATTACTAAGGTTAGAGAGCTCAGATGGAGGTGAGAGCTGGTACTGCTACAATGTAAGGCTAAGAGCTCATAGAGAGTTCAGATCTAGCTACCATTAATATGCCAGTGTGCTGAGAGAGAAAAGCTTGAAGGTGGTTACTATGTGAGGCTACAGAGACCAGCCAGTGTACTGGGCAGGAGAGACAGGAGAAGCTGCTGAAGCAGAGAGCTTCGATGCTGCTACTATGTGAAGAGGTGAGTCTAGAGGGCAGCATGCAGCTGCTCAGATAATAACTGTGGGTACAAAGACTGATGTTGCTTTGTGAGAAAGATGTATTTTGTTCACCTGCCAGTGTGTGGCTGTCTATACGGGATTGCTGTGAAGGACAGTTTTTGTTTGATGGCTATATGGCCACTGGCTCCTGCAATAAAGATGCATTCTTATATAACTGCAACTTCTCATGGCTTCTCCATCTAAGACCCAGCATCCAAGAAGGTCCAGTCCCTAGGCAGAGAGGATCAGACCCAACAGTTAGTGCAACAACACAAAAACCAACAACACAACAATATAAAATATCAATAGAATCAAGAGCTGTTTCTTTGAAAGGATAAATAAGTTTGATGAATCTCTATCCAGGTTCACCAAGAAACAAAGAAAGAGGAGAGGACCCAAGTAAACAAAATCAGAAATGAAAGAATTTAAATAACAACCAACCACACAGAAATATAAAGGATTGTAAAAAAAAAAAAAAATGCTACGAACAACTGTGCTTCAAAAAACTAAACAACCTGGACAAAATGGATATATTCATAGAAAAATACAATCTACCAAACTCAATGAGGAAGAATAAGAAAACCCGAGTAAGCTGATAACTACTGATGAAATTATAGCAGTAATAAAAAAATTTAAGCAATCATCAAAATATTCCAGCAAAGAAAAGCCCTGGTCCAGAGGGCTTCACAGGGGAGTTTTACCAAACATTAAAAGAACTAAAACCTACCCCCTTCAAACTATTCAAAATAGTCAAGCAAAAGGAACACTTCTAAACTCTTTCTAAAAGCCAGCATTACCCTAATTCCAAAACCAGATAGAGACACTACTAGTACAAAGAAAGAGAATTACAGGCAATATCCCTGATGAATATAGATGCTAAAATTCTCAAAGGTTATTAGCAAATCTCATCCAGCAATACATTAAAAAGATCATACACAATGATCAAGTGAGGTTTATTCCAGGGATGCAAGGCTGGTACAATATTTGAAAATCAATAAACATGATACATCATATAAACAAGTTGAAAGACACAAATCACATAATCCTATCAATTGATGCAGAAAAAACATTTGACAAAATCCAACATCCTTTTTTGATAAAAACTTTCCGTAAAATGGGAATATAGGTTATATACCTCAACATAATAAAAACCTTATATGACAAACCTACAGCCAACATCATATTCATTGGGAAAATACTAAGACCATTTCTCCTAAGAACAGGAACAAGATAGGGATGCCCACTTCACCACTCCTGTTTAACATAGTATTGGAAGTGCTAGCCATAGCGATCAGACAAGAAGAAATAAAAGCCTTTCAATTTGGAAAAGAAGTAGTAAACCTATCATTAGTCACATGACATAATATTGTACATAGAAAACCCTAAAGACTCCATAAAAAACTACTAGATTTAATAAATGAATCCGGCAATGTAGCAGGATACAAAATTAACATCCAGAAATCTATAGCATTTTTATACACCAACTAGAGGCCCAGTGCATAACATTTGTTCCCAGTGCATGGCTGGGGGTGGGGTTCCCTCAGCCTGGCCTGTGCCTTCTCGCAGCCTGGGACCCCTAGGGGATGTCTGCCTAAGCCAGCAGGCAAGCATCCCCCGAGGGGTCCTTAGCATTGCTGCAGAGGCAGGTGAGGCTCCCACCACCACCACTGCACTTGCCAGCCATGAGCCCACCAGCCATGTTGAGTGCAGCAGTGGTGGCGGGAGCCTCTCCCACCTCCAAGGCAATGCTAAGGAGCAGCGAGCCTGGCTTCTGGGTGAGTGGCACTCCCCCTGTGGGAACTCACTGACCACCAAGATGCAGCACCTGCGATGAGCGTCTGCCCCCTAGTGGTCAGTGGACATTATAGCGACCGGTCATTCTGCCGTGTGGTCAATTTGCATATTAGGATTTTATTATCCTATCCAATAAAAAAGAAACATGGTAATTGGCGTACAACCGCTACCCTTCCCATTGGCTAATCAGGGCAATATGCAAATTAACTGCCAGCCAAGATGGCGGCCAGCAGCCAGGCAGCTTGAAACTAACATGAGGCTTGCTTGCTTCAGTGACGAAGGACTCCAACGTTCCCCGCCTGGCGCTGCAGGCCTCTGAGCTGCAACTCTAAGCAACAATGTAAAAAATATAGAAGCTAAACAGAACCCCAGACACCTGCTTTAGTCCGCTGGGCTTCAGCCAGCAGGATCGCAACATTGTAAGCAAAGGCCAGAAACCTACTTTCAGCAGCGGAGGCCTAAGAGCTGGAGCCAAGCCTCAAAGCTAAAGCTGGCCCAGAATTAAAAAAAAGAAAAAAAGGAGCGGTTGGGAGCTTCAGTAACCCCCAGCCTGAAAACAGCCCTCAGCCCCTCACCCAGACTGGCCAGGCACCCCAGTGGGGACCCCCACCCTGAAGGGTGTGTGACCAGCTGCAAACAGCCATCATCCCCTCACCCAGGCTGGCCAGGCACCCCAGTGGGGACCCCCACCCTGATCCAGGACACCCTTCAGGGCAAACCAGCCAGGACCCACATGTGCACCAGGCCTCTACCCTATATAGTAAAAGGGTAATATGCCTCCCAGCACCGGGATCAGCGGAGCCGTGAGGCCTCCCGGCAGCGGGATCAGTGTGACAGGGGGCAGCGCCCAAACCCCTTGATCACCCTGCGGCTCTGTCTGTGACAGGGGGCGGGGACACAACCTCCCTATCCACCCTGCTCTGTTCGTGACAGGGGAAGGCGCCCCAACCTCCTGATCAGCCCTGCTCTGTGCCTGATAGGGGGGAGCGCCCCAATCCCCTGATCGCCCTGCGGCTCTGTGTGTGACAGGGTGCGGCACCCAACCCCCACCCCCATGGGCCCTGCTCTGTGTTTGACTGGGTAGAGCCATAACCTCCCCATCGGCCCTGCCCTGAGTGTGAGAGTGGCAGCACCCCAACCCCCTGATCGGCCCTGCTCTGTGCGTGACAGGGTACAGAGACCCAACCCCCCTGATGGGCCCTGCTCTGTGAGTGACAGGGGGCAGTGCCCCAACCCCCTGATTGGCCCTGCTCTGTGCGTGACAGGGGGTGGCGCCGCAACCTCCCCATCGACCCTGCCTTGAGTGTGACAGGGGACGGTGCCCCAACCCCCCAATCGGCCCTACCCTGAGCGTGACTGAGGGTGGCATCACAACCTTCCAATCCGCCCTGCTTTGTGCATGACAGGGGCCAGCGCCCCAACTCCCCAATCAGCCCTGCTCTAAGCCCGACCAGGGGCTGCACCTAGGGATTGGGCCTGCCCTCTGCCACCTGGAAGCAAGCCTAAGCCAGCAGGTCATTATCTCCCAAGGGGTCCCAGACTGTGAGAGGGCACAGGCCGGGCTGAGGGACCCCCCTCCCCCCTGAGTGCACAAATTTTTGTGCACCGGGCCTCTAGTTTATATATATAAAAAGCCAGCAACTGTAATGCCGTAACGACCAGAACAATCAGTCACTAACGTGCCCACTGCAGCAAAACTGCCCATTTGGGGTGGGGTAGGCCGGCCACCCTCCCACAGTCCTTCCCCCCAGCTGCCCTGCCCCTGGTCGGTCTTCTTTACCCTGATCAGGGGGTGAGGCTGCCGGCCAACCTCCCGATTCCCCTCCCTCTGGCCGGCCCCACCCCTGATTCCCCCCAATCAGGCGGGGCTAACCAGCCAACCTCCTGCAGCCACTCCCTCTAGCTGGCCCCTCCCCCAATGGGTCCCACCACCCTGACTGTGGGTGGGGCTGGCCGGCCAACCTCCCACAGCCCCTTCCCAAGCCACAATTGACCCCTCTCATGGCATTCAGGGTTGGGGCCAGCCAGCCTACCACCCACAGTCCCTCCCCATAGGTCACTCCACCCCCAACGGCCCCCCACCCCAATCAGGGTCAAAGCCTGCTGGCCAATTGGTTACAGCCCCTCCCCCCAGCCAGCCTGGCCCTGATCAGCCCTGATCAGGGTGGGCTGGCCAACCAACCTCCCACCATCTCCTCCTCCAGACAGGCCTGGCCCCAATCCACCCCGATTAGAGGTGGGCCAACTGGACCCCACCCATGTATGAATTCGTGCACTGGGCCTCTAGTATAGAATAATGAACTCACAGAAAGAGAAACTAAAAAAGCAATCCCTTTGCCCTAACTGGTTTGGCTCAGTGGATAGAGCATCGGCCTGTAGACTGAAAGGTCCCAGGTTCGATTCTGGTCAAGGGCATGTACCTTGGTTGCGGGCACATCCCCAGGGCTGCTGCCAGAAGGGAACCCTAAAATAAGCCCATAGCTGGACTGGATGCAAAAAGGCAACCTCAGATTTTGCCAGTGTGCCAGCTGCTTGGTGCCAGGGGAGAGAGGGCTCGCGAAGAAGACTGCCCACAGTGCTGGAAGGTGGAGGGTTTTGAATTTGTGCAACTTCTCAGGCTCTTGTTTTATTCACTTCCCCTTAAATCTTTGAGTTTGATTATTAAACCCAGTGCATGGGATTCCCCAAATGGGAACACTCGCAGAGACTGTAGGAGAAAGTTGTTTTTGTGGAACCTGGGAAACAGAGCGGGGAGTAATGATTAAAGAATCAGCTCTGGGCAGTGGACTTTCCCAAACCAGTTTTAAGTACAATAGAGAAAATAAACCCTAACTGCTGGATAGAGAGGACTTGTAGCCTCAGAGGTCAATCCAGACACACTGCCACCCAGAGGCAAAGCCACAAACTGACTCTTCTGTAAATACAAATAAAGGCAGTCTGGGAAACAAATACGGCCTGCTTTAAAATCAGGATCGTGGTTTACAACACGGAGAAACAGTGTATCGCAGGGAAATTCAACACTCTCCTGAATACCTGGAAGGACTAAGGCATGCCAGACAGAAGAGTAGAAGAACTGAAGGACCTTCACTACTGCACATTTTTATTTTTATTTTTTTAAATTCTTTTTTCACCTTTTAATTAAGAAACCAATTTTTTTCTTTTTTCATCACCTGATTTTACCCTTTTAATTACTACATTTTTATTTTTAACCAGTATTATTACTACTACCATTTTACCATTTTTTAAAGTGTCATTTTATTTTCTCTTTATTTTATTTTGGGATTAGTGTTTTACGTTCTATTTTAATTATTCCTTTAGCATCATTTTTCTCTACTTCAACTTTACCTTTATGCCAAAACTCTCTTCCTCACTTTTCTACTTTTGTTGTCCTGTTTATCTTACCCTATTCCTGCTTTAGATTTTCCCTATTCCTTCTTTTTACCCCCTGTATAAATTTCACCCTACTTATATATCTAATTTCCAATCCCCTGCTCTAAATCCATATACACCTCTCTCTTATCTTTCTTCACAATTCAAATTTTTTTCCTCTCTGTCGTTTTGTTATTGTTTGCTTGATTGTTGAGTATATTGGGGTTTTTTTTTTATCTTATTATAGCTTCAATTACTTTTATTTTATTTTACTTTTTTATTGCTTAAAGTAATACAAACAGTATTACATGTGTCCATTTTTCCCCCGCCCTAGACAGTCCCCTAGCCTCCCCTATCCCCCAGTGTCTTATGTCCATTGGTTATGCTTATATGCATGCATACAAGTCCTTTGGTTGATCTCTTACCCCCCTACCTCCTGCCCCCCAACCCTCCCCGGTCATCCCGCTGCAGTTTGACAATCTGTTTGAGGCAGCTCTGCCTCTGTATCAATTATTGTTCAAAAGTTTATAATGGTCTCTATTATCCATGAATGAGTGAGATCATGTGGTATTTTTCCTTCATTGACTGGCTTATTTCACTTAGTATATTGGTTTTTTTTATGCTTGTAGGTGAGATTGTTTTGCTTTTGCTTTTGCTTTTTCTGTTGTTTTTTTTTCCCTCTGGTCATTTTTGTGCTTCTGTTTTCCCTCGCCTCTCTTGATAGGTTGTTTGTAGTTTGCATTCATCTCCAGGGATCTGTTGCTGGAATTGGTTGGGATTAGTGGCAGTTCTATTGGAGTTTTCTCCCCATATAAATAGTCTCTTCCCCTCTTCTATTTCATTCTCTCTTTTTTCTCTCTTACTTCTTTTTTTTCTCTCCCTTTTCCCAATTTCATTTTTGAATTCTTTTTTTTCTCTTTTATCTTCTTCTCTTCTTTCTTCCTTATCCCCTAATTCTCTTTGCTTGGGTGGTCAACTTTATTTTGGGTTATTAGTATTGTGAATACATTTGTGTTCAGTGCCTTGTACGTTGAGCCTTGTTGTGTTGTATTTTGTGCCTTTAAATCAATGCAGCAGAGAGAGAGAACTACATAACCAAACACCTGGAGAAGAGAGATCATGGTGAAACAAAGAACCAGCCCACATATGAAAGAAAAACAGGCATCACCAGAAAAGGAAGTAAACAAAATGGAGGCAAGCAACCTGTCAGAGAAAGAATTCAGAGAAATGGCCATGAGGTGGATGAAAAGAATGGAAGAAATATTCAACAACATGTGTAAGAACCAAGAGGAAATGAAGAAAAACCAAGAAGAAATGAAAAATAACATCACTGCTATAAAGAACTCAATAGAAAGCATCAACAGTAGACTAGAAGAAGCAGAGGACCACATCAGTGAGCTAGAAGACAAGGTAGGGAAAAAAACCCAAGCAGAGCAGCTTAAAAAAAAATTTTAAAAAGCAGGAGGAGAGCCTAAGAGAACTCTGGGACAACACAAAATGAAACAACATCCACATAATAGGGGTGCCAGAGGGAGAGTAAACTGAGCAAGGACTAGAAAACCTGTTTGAAAAAATAATGACAGAAAACTTCCCTGATATAGGGAAGAAAAAACTCACACAAATCCAAGAAGCTCACAGAGTCCCAAACAAAATGAACCCCAAAAGACCGACGCCAAGGCACATTATAATTAAATTGGCAAACATTAACGACAAAGCAAGAATCTTAAAAGCAGCCAGAGAGAGACAGAAAGTTACCTACAAAGGATCCCCCATCAGACTAGCGACTGATTTCTCAACAGAAACACATCAGGCAAGAAGGGAATGAAAGATACAAAGTCATGCAAAGTAAGGGTCTGAATCCAAGAATACTATAACCAGCAAGGCTATCAATCAAAATTGAGGGTGAAATCAGGAGCTTCCAGACAAAAAAGGACTATGGGAATTTATTACCACCAAACTAGCAATGCAAGAAATGCTAAAGGGTCTGCTGTAAAAAGAAAAAAATAGGAAATGAAGAAGGAACACAGGGGTAAAGAATAAAAATGGCAACAAACAAGTATCTATCAATAATAACTTTAAATTTAAATGGATTAAATGCCCCAATCAAAAGAAATAGGGTAACTGAATGAATAAGAAACCATGACCCATATATCTGCGGTCTACAGGATACCCACCTCAGAAAAAAAGACACACACACAGACTGATGGTAAAGGGATGGAAAAAGGCTTTTCAGGGGAATGGAAGCAAAAAAAAAGCCGGGGTAGCAATACTTATATCTTGCTGGGGTCCAGCCCCGGGGGTCCAGGGGTTCCCAAAGGTGTGGACGGAGTTGGCGAAGAATGTTTTACACGGAGACAGCATTCAGAACTCTCTAGATTTCCTTAGTCTCCATGGATCTTCCCTATGCCTGGCTGAGGCCAGAGAGAAAGATCCCAAGGCAAGCTGAGCTTTTATTTTATAGTGAGAGGTAAACAAGGTAGTGGTTACCAAAGTTACACTGTTCTTGTGAGTTTCACTTGTTTACACTGTTCTTGTGAGTTTCACTTGTTTACACCATGGTTATACGTCCTACACTTCCTCAGCCCATTAGCTTCCCAGATAAGATCTAGGGAGTGTCATAAGGTCAAGCCTAATTATGCTAAGAGGACTGTGCCCTCTAAGCTGGGAATTATTTGTGACTTTGCCCACAGGTCAGTCCGAGGCTTAACCCTATATCAGCTCCCTACAATATCTGACAAATTAGATCTCAAAGTTAAGGACATAAAAAGAGATAAGGAAGGCCACTACTTCAAAATACTAAAGGGAGCAATCCAACAAGAAGAAATAACTCTGGTAAACATATATGCACCCAATACAGGAGCACCCAAATACATAAGAAATCTTCTGGAGGAGATCAAGGGAGAGATTGACAGCAACACAATCATAGTAGGGGACTTTAAACCCCACTATCACCATTGGACAAATCCTCTAAACAAAAAATCAGCAAAGAAACATCAATCCTAAATGACTCACTAGATCAGATGGAATTAATTGACTTCTTCAGAACATTTCACCCCAAAGCCACAGAATATACATTCTCCTCAAGTGCACATGGATCATTTTCAAAGATAGACCATATATTGGGTCACAGGCAAAGTCTCTCCAAATTCAAGAAGATTGAAATCATATCAAGCATCTTCTCAGATCACAATGGCATAAAACAGGAAATCAACTACAATAACAACAATCCAAAAAAATCAAACACATGGAGACTAAATAGCACAATATTAAACAATAACTGGGTTACCAGAGAGATCAAAGAAGAAATAAAAAACGTTATGGCAACAAACGACAATGAAAACACAACAATCAAAAACCAATGGGGCACAGCGAAAGCAGTCTTGAGAGGGAAGTTCATAGCTCTACAAACCTACTGCAAGAAACAAGAAACAATGAGAATAAATTACCAAACCCTACAACTCAAAGAGTTAGAAAGAGAGCAACAAGAAAAGCCCAATGTAAGCAGAAGGAAGGAAATAATAAATATCAGAGCAAAGATAAACAGAGAGACCAAAAAAACAATACAAAAGATCAACAAAACCAAGAGCTGGTTCTTTGAAAGGATAAACAAGATTGATGAACCTCTAGACAGGCTCACCAAGAAACAAAGAGAAAGGATCCAAATAAACAAAATCACAAATGAAAGAAGAGAAATAACAGCAGACCCCACAGAAGTACAAAGGATTGTTAGAAAATACTATGAACAACTCTACTCCAACAAACTAGAAAACCTGGAGGAAATGGATATATTCAAGAAAAATACAACCTTCCAAAACTTAATCAGGAAGAATCTAAAAATCTCAATAGGCCAATAACTATGGAAGAAATTGAAGCAGTCATCAAAAAGCTTCCAGCAAACAAAAGCCTGGGGCCAGATGGCTTCACAGGGTTTTACCAAACATTCAAGGAAGAACTAAAACCTATCCTCCTCAGAATATTCCAAAAAATCAAGAGGAAGAAACACTTCCAAGCTCATTCTATGAAGCCAGCATCACCCTAATACCAAAACCAGATAAAGACAACACAATGAAAGAGAATTACAGGCCAATATCCCTCATGATCATAGATGCCAAAATCCTCAACAAAATCTTAGCAAATCGGATCCAGCAGTACATCAGAAAAATCATACACCATGACCAAGTAGGATTTATCCCAGGGATGCAAGGATGGTACAATATCCGCAAATCAATAAACGTGATACATCACATAAACAAATTCAAAGAAAAAAACCACATGGTCATATCAATTGATGCAGAAAAAGCATTTGACAAAAATCAACACCCATTTTTAAAAAAAACTCTCAGCAAGATGGGAGTAGAAGGATCATACCTCAACATAATAAAAGCCATATATGACAGGCCCACAGCCAACATCATACTCAATAGACAAAAACTAACACCATTTCCCCTAAGAACAGGAACAGGACAGGGATGCCCCCTCTCACCACTCCTGTTCAACATAGCACTGGAAGTCTTAGCCATTGCAATTCAGCAAGAAGAAGAAATAAAAGGCATCCAAATTGGAAAAGAGGAAGTAAAACTGTCCTTATTTGCAGACGACATGATATTACACATACAAAACCCTAGAGACTCCATCAAAAAGCTACTAGACTTAATACATGAATTTGGCAATGTAGCAGGATACAAAATTAACCCCAAGAAATCTGAGGCATTTCTATACACCAATAGTGAACTTTCAGAAATAGAGATTATAAAAACAATCCCGTTTACCATCACACCAAAAAAATTAAGCTACCTAGGAATAAACTTAACTAAAGAGGTAAAAGACCTCTACTCAGAAAACTACAGGATGTTGAAAAAAGATATAGAGGAAGACATAAACAGATGGAAGAACATACCGTGTTCATGGATTGGTAGAATCAACATCATTAAAATGTCCATACTACCCAAAGCAATCTATAAATTCAACGCACTTCCCATTTAAAATACCAACGGCATACTTCAGAGATCTAGAACGAACTCTCCAAAAATTCATCTGGAATAAAAAAAGACCCCGAATAGCTGCAGCAATCCTGAAAAAGAACAAAGTAGGTGGGATCTCAATACCAGATATCAAGTTGTATTACAAAGCCACTGTTCTCAAAACTGCGTGGTACTGGCACAAGAATAGGCATATAGATCAATGGAATAGAATAGAGAGCCCAGAAATCAGCCCGAACCAATATGCTCAATTAATATTTGACAAAGGAGGCAAGAACATACAATGGAGCCAAGATAGTCTCTTCAATAAATGGTGTTGGGAAAATTGGACAGATATATGCAAGAAAATGAAACTAGACCACCAACTCACACCATACACAAAAATAAACTCAAAATGGATAAAGGACTTAAATGTACGACGGAAAAAATAAAAATTCTAGAAGAATCCAAAGGCAACAAAATCCCAGACATATGCCGAAGCAATTTCTTCACTGATACAGCTCCTAGGGCACTTGAAACTGAAGAGAAAATAAACAAATGGGACTACATCAAAATAAAAAGCTTCTGCACAGTAAAAGAAACCATCAACAAAACAACAAGAAAACCCACTGTGTGGGAAAACATATTTGCCAATGTCATATCTGATAAGGGCCTAATCTCCAAAATTTATAGGGAACTCATACAACTTAACAAAAGGAAGATAAACAATCCAATCAAAAAATGGGCAAAGGACCTAAATAGACACCTTTCAAAAGAGGACATTCAGAAAGCCAAGAGACATATGAAAACATGCTCAAAGTCACTAATCATCCGAGAGATGCAAATCAAAACAACAATGAGGTACCATCTCACACCTGTCAGACTGGCTATCATCAACAAATCAGCAAACGACAAGTGCTGGAGAGGATGTGGAGAAAAAGGAACACTTGTGCACTGCTGGTGGGAATGCAGACTGGTGCAGCCACTATGGAAGACAGTATGGAGTTTCCTCAAAAAACTGAAAATGGAACTCCCATTTGACCCTGTGATCCCACTTTTAGGAATATATCCCAAGACCAGAAACACCAATCAGAAAGGATATATGCACCCCTATGTTCATAGCAGCACAATTCACCATAGCTAAGATCTGGAAACAGCCTAAGTGCCCATCAGTAGATGAATGGATTAGAAAACTGTGGTACATCTACACGATGGAATACTATGCTGCTCTAAGAAGGAAGGAACTCTTACCATTTGCAACCTCATGGATGGAATTGGAGAGCATTATGCTAAGTGAAATAAGCCAGTCAATGAAGGAAAAATACCACATGATCTCACTCATTCATGGATAATAGAGACCACTATAAACTTTTGAACAATAATAGATACAGAGGCAGAGCTGCCTCAAACAGATTGTCAAACTGCAGCAGGAAGGCCGGGGAGGGTTGGGGGGCAGGAGGTAGGGGGGTAAGAGATCAACTAAAGGACTTGTATGCATGCATAGAAGCATAACCAATGGACATTGGGGGATAGGGAGACACTGGGGGATAGGGGAGGCTAGGGGACTGTCTAGGGCGGGGGGATAAAATGGACACATATGTAATACCCTTTGTAATACTTTAAGCCAAAAAAAAAAAAGACAAAAAAGAAAGATCATACACAATGACCAAGTAGGTTTTATCCCAGGAATGCAAGGATGGTACAATATCCACAAATCAATAAACGTAATACATCACATAAACAAACTGAGAGATAAAAACCACATGGTCATACCAATTGATGCAGAAAAAGCATTTGACAAAATCCAACACCCTTTCTTGATAAAAACTCTCAGCAAGGTAGGAATAGAAGGATCATACCTCAACATAATAAAAGGCATATATGACAAACTCACAGCCAACATCATAATCAATGGGCAAAAACTAAAATCATTTCCTCTAAGAACAGGAACAAGGCAGGGATGGCCCCCTCTCACCACTTTTGCTCGCCACAGTACTGGAAGTACTAGCCGTTGCAATCAGACAAGAAGAAGAAATGAAAGACATCCAAATTGGATAAGAAGAAGTAAAACTGTCTGTATTTGCAGATGATATGATACTGTACATAGAGAACCCTAAAGACTCCACCAAAAAAATTATTAGACTTAATAAATGAATTTGGCAATGTAGCAGGATACAAAATTAATGCCAAGAAATCTATGGCATTTCTTTCCACCAATAGTGAACTTACAGAAAGTGAGACTAAAAAAGCAATCCCATTTACCATCACACCAAAAAATTTAAGATATCTAGGAATAAACTTAACTAAGGAGGTAAAAGACTTATATGCAAAAAACTACAGGACACTGAAAAAAGAGATAGAGGAAGACATAATTGGATGGAAGAATATTCCGTGTTCACGGATTTTTAGAATCAACATCATCAAAATGTCTATACTACCCAAAGCAATCTATATATTCAATGCACTCCCCATTAAAATGCCAATGGAATGTTTCACAGACCTAGAACAAACTCTCCAAAAATTCATCTGGAATAAAAAAAGACCCCGAATAGCTGCAACAATCTTGAGAAAGAAGAATGAAGTAGGTGGGATCTCAATACCAGATATCAAGCTGTATTACAAAGCCACTGTTCTTAAAACAGCTTGGTACTGGCACAAGAACAGACATATAGATAAATGTAGTAGAATTGAGAACCCAGAAATCGACCCAAACCACTATGCCCAATTAATATTCGACAAAGGAGGCAAGAGCATATGATGGAGTCAAGACAGTCTCTTCAATAAATGGTGTTGGGAAAATTGGACAGATACATGCAAAAAGATGAAACTAGACCACAAACTCACACCACACACAAAAATAAACTCAAAATGGATAAAAGACTTAAACGTAAGACGTGAAACATAAAAATACTAGAGGAATCCACAGGCAGCGAAATTGCAAACATATGCCGAAGGAATTTCTTCTCTGATACTTCTCCTAGGGCAATGAAAATTAAAGAGAAAATAAACAAGTGGGACTAGATCAAAATAAAAAGCTTTTGCACAGCAAAGGAAACTATCAACAAAACAACAAGAAGGCCCACTGCATGGGAGAACATATTTGCCAGTGATATCACCAATAAGGGTTTAATCTCCAACATTTACAGGGAACTCATGCAACTTAACAAAGGGAAGATGAACAGTCCAATCAAAATTGGCAATGGACTTAGACAGACATTTTTCGAAAGAGGACATACAGAAGGCCGAAAGACTATGAAAACATGCTCAAAGTCACTAATTATATGAGAGATGCAAATTAAAATGACAATGTGGTATCATCTCACACCTGCCAGAATGGCTATCATCAACAAATCAACAAACAACAAGTGTTGGAGGGGATGTGGAGAAAAAGGAACCCTTCTGCACTGCTGGTGGGAATGCAGACTGGTGCAGCCACTGTGGAGAACAGTATGGAGTTTCCTCAAAAAACTAAAAATGGAACTCCCATTCAACCCAGTGATCCCACTTCTAGGAATATATTCCAAGAAGCCAGAAACACCAATCAGAAAGGATATATGCACCCCTATGTTCATAGCAGCTCAATTCACCATAGTTAAGATTTGGAAACTGCCTAAGTGCCCATCAACAGATGAGTGGATTAAAAAACTGTGGTACATCTACACAATGGAATACTACACTGCGGTAAAAAAGAAGGAACTCTTGCCATTTGCAACAATGTGGATGGAACTGGAGTGCATTATGCTAAGTGAAATAAGCCAGTCAGAGAAAGATAAATACCACATGATCTCATTCATTTGTGGAATACAGAGAACAACATAGACTGATGAACAGGGACAGATCCAAAGAGAGAGAAACAGCGATCAGACTATCAATCCCCAGAGGGAAAGTAGGGGAGGGTGGGGGTAAGGGAAAGAGATCAACTAAAGGACTTGTATGCATGCATATAAGCCAAACCAATGGACATGGACAACAGGGGGATGAGAGCATGAGTGGGGGGGGGGAGAGTTGGGGGTTAATGGGGGGATAAGGACACATTTGTAATACCTTAACCAATAAAGAAATTAAAGATTAAAAAAAAATAATAATAAAAAGAAATAAATTGAAAATATATTTGAAAAAATAATGACAGAAAACTTCCCTAACCTTTTGAAGGAAATATGCATACAAGTTGAGGAAACAGAGTCCCAAACAAGACAAACCCAAAGAAGCCCACACTAAGACACTTCATAATTAAAATGCCAAAGGTTTAAGACAAAGAGATAATATTAAAAACAACAAAAGAAAAGCAATTAGTTACCTGCAAGAGAGAGGTACAACTGCCCATATAAATGTCAGCTAATTTCTCAACAGAAAGTTTGCAAGCCAGAAGGGATTGGCAAGAAATATTCAAAATGATGAAAGTAAGGACCTACAACCAAAATTACTTTACCCAGAAAAGTTTTAGAATTGACGGTCAGATAAAGAGCTTCCCAGACAAGAAAAACCTAAAGGATTTTATCATCATCAATCCAGTATTACATGAAATGTTAGAGTCTTTTTGAAGAAGGGGAAGAAGGAGAAGAAGAAAGAAGAAGAAGAAGAAGAAGAAGAAGAAGAAGAAGAAGAAGAAGAAGAAGAAGAAGAAGAAGGAGAAGAAGAAGAAGAAGAAGAAGAAGAAGGAGAAGAAGAAGGAGAAGAAGAAGGAGAAGAAGAAGAAGAAGAAGAAGAAGAAGAAGAAGAAGAAGAAGAAGAAGGAGGAGGAGGAGGAGGAGGAGGAGGAGGAGGAGGAGGAGGAGGAGGAGGAGGAGGAGGAAGGGAGGGGGAGGGGAGGGGGAGGAGGAGAAGGAGGAAGAGGAGGAGGAGGAGGAGGAGGAGAGGAAGAGGAAGAAGAAGAAGTGGAGGAAGAAATATCAAAAAATATAAACAACGCAATAGCAATAAATACATATCTATCAACAATTGAATCTAAAAATCAAAATAAATGAACTCTCAGATCAGAAATTGGGCCCCAGACTTTAGATGCCAGACATCAGAGCCATATGTTTAACCTAGAAACCAAATTTGAACCAAAAACCTTGGATGCCAGATGCAAGATATCAGACTCTGCAGTAGGATTCCAGACAAAGATTTGAAGCTGGACTCTGGATGCCAAATGCCAGAAATTTTGACACCAGAGCCAAACTCCATAACCAGGACCCAGTGCTGGAGCAAGGACCCCATATGTCAGATGCCAGGTACCAGATGCAGGAGCTAAACTCCAGATGCCAGACATGGAGCCTGACCTAGGACCCTGGACACCAGATGCCAGACACCAGACACCAAAACCAGATTCTGGATCTCCAATTCAAAGTTGGATTCAGGAACCAGGACACCAGATACCAGTCACCAAACACTAGACCAAAACTCCAGCCCCACACCCAAAGCAGGATGCCATTTAGCAAATATTAAACAACAGAATCTGGACTCTAGACCCAAAGCTGAACCCAAAATTTTAGATGCCAGATACCAAATTATGGATCTAGATTCTGTACCCCAAACAGAAAACTGAACACCACCCCAGGATGCCATGTTCCAGACAACATATGCAAGTGTTAGACTCAAACCATGGAACCAAAGTAGGAGCCTGGACTCCAGAGGCAGAATGCCAGAGAACAGACACCAGAGCCAGACTCTGGACCCAACACCTTAAGTTGGACCTCAGACCTTGATGATGTTAAACACCAGATACTGGATCTGAATTCCAAAACCTGAACCAGAGTCAGACCCCAGGCCCCAAAAGCCAGATGCCAGACACCAGAAGCCTGATATGGACTCCAAAGCCTGAACCAGAGGAAGAACCATACCCCAGACACTAGATAATAGACACCAGATGCCAGTGCTGGACTCTGGATTTGAAATTTAAAACCAGACCCCAGACACCTGGCACTAAAGTCAGACTCTGTACTTCAAAACCAATGCTGGACCTTGGACCCTAAATGCCTGGAGCCAGACAATTTAAACCAATGTGGAACTAATGGAAAACAGCAGAAGCCTGGAACATGGACACCAGATACCAGATAGTGGAACCATACATATTCTGCTCCCCAGACCAGATACCAGGCACCACTCCAAGACACCATGTGCAAGAAAACAGATGCCAGAGACAGAATCCAAACCCCAGACCTGAAGCCAGTCCATGAACCTGGATGCCAGATGCGAAACCAGATGTCACAACAGGACTCTGGACCCCAGAATTGAAGCCAGAACTTGAACACTAGATACCAAGCTTCAGACAGCAGATGCTAGTGCCAGACACTAGACCTCAGACTCAAAATTGGACCCCAGAAGCCAGATGCTAGTCAACATACCCTGCTAGCAGATTCCAGATCCAAACACAAGGCCAGACCCCAAACTCAAGTGCCAGACACTAGACACCAGAACTGGACATCAGACTCTAGACCAGATCCTGGACTTTGGTCGCTAAATGTGAGATGCCATAAAAAATGTAGCTGGAGCTGGATATTGGATCCCTGATGTCAGAAGCCAGATAACAAGGTTGGAGATGGACTTTGGCCCCAGACCCAAAGCTGGAACCCAGATTCCAGACAAAGATGTCATACACGAGATGCTGAAGCTGGACTCTGGACCACAGACCCAAAGCCAGACCTCAGAACCTAAATGCCAACTGTCATCAATCAGACACCAGAACAGGACTCTGAACTCTGAAAAAAAAGCAAGAGCCTGGACTACAGACAAAGAAGCCAGATACCAGATACTGGAGTTGAACTCTGGACACTGGACATCAGATTCTGAACCCCAGACCCAAAGCCAGACCCCTGAACCCAGATGCCACATGCCATAAAACAGACACCAGAGCCAGACTCTGGACTCCAGAACCTGTACTACAAATGCCAGCTTACAATGCCAGAGCCAGATTCTGGATCCCAGAACTGATACTTGACCCCTGATAACAGATGCCAGAGCTGGATTCCTTACTCTGGACCCAAAGTCAAACCCCAGACCTCACAATCTACTAGTAAATATCAGACACCAGAAATGGAATTCAGACTCTAGATCTGGAACCTGAACAAACCCCAGATCACAAAGGCCAGAATCTAGACACCAGACACCAAAACTACTCCAGATGTTGGACCCAAAATATACCTCAGGCCACAGATGTCAGATGCCAAACACCAGAATCCAGAGCCAGACACCACACACTGTACCAGAAGCCAGGCGCCAGAAACCAGATGTCAGACACCAGATGTAGGACTTGGACTCTGGACCCCAATACTGAAGCCAGATTTCAGATCCCTGATACCAGATGTCAGACAACAGACGACAGAACCACTCTCAGGATCCCAAAACCACTCTCCACACCCAAAGCTGAACAGCAGACCACAGACACCAGATGCCAGACTTCAGATGCTGGAGTTGGACCCTGAACCCCGGAGACCAGATTCCAGAGCCAGACACTGAGACTAGAAGCCAAAGCTGGACTCTTGACCCCAGAACTGAAGCAGACCTCCAAATTTGGATGTCAGATGCCAGATACCAATTGTCAGATGGGACACCAGACCCTGAAACCAAAGCAGGATAATGGACACCAGTGGCCAGATTTCAGACCCTAGACACCAGAGCCAAACTAGGAACCTGGGTTTAAAGCTAGATTCTGGATCCTGGACTCCAGATATAATACACCAGATGCCAGAGCTAAATCCTGGACCCTGGACTGGAAGCTGGAAACCACTACAGGACCCCAGGTGCCAGAAAACAGACACCAGTGATGAACTCTGGACCCTGAATCCAAAGCCAAACCCCCAACTCCAGATGCCAGATGCTATACACCAGTAGTCAGAGCTATACTCCAGACCTTAGACCCAAAGCAAGGATATTGGATGCCTGGTACCAGGAGACAGACCAGACTGTAAACCCCCAAAAAACCTGGACCTTGGACCCAAAATGCAAGATGCCAGACACTAAATGCCAGACCTAGACTCTGGACCTTGGACCCTGATGCCAGATGCTAGATACCTAGACTCAAGTACCTAGACTCAAAGTCAAACCCTGCATACAGATACCAGACACCAGACGCTGGATATTGAAACCAGATCCTGGATGCCAAACACCAGATGCCAGACAAAATATGTTGGAGCCTGACACCAGTTCCAAATTCAGATCCCAGTTCAAAATTCAGATCCCAGACCCTAGATGCCAGATGCAGTCACCAGATGTTGGAGATGGACTCCAGATTCTAGAACCAAACCTGGAGCAAGGATTTCAGAAGGCACATGACAGACAGCAGACACAAGAGCCAGACTCCATACATCTAACCCAAAGCCAGACCCTGGAACCAGAACACCAGATGCCAAACACTAGATGGTGGAGCCAGACTCTGGATGAGGGACAAGAAACCAAACCCCAGACTATAGAAGCCAAATGCCAGAAACCAGATACCAAAGATGGATACTGTACCCCATACTCCAGATGCCAGACTTTGGATGTCAGAGCCAGACTTTGGACCCAGAATGCCATGTGCCAGACACCACAGCAGGTCTTTGTACCCCTAACCTGATGCTATACCCCAGGCCCCAGATCCCAGATGCCAGAGGTGAATTCCTTACCTCAATCTTGAGGCTGGATCCCAGATGCTGAATGTCAGATACCAGGCAAAGGATGCCAGAGCCAGACACAGTACACCAGATCCAAAGGCAGACCATATACCCAGGACATCAGATGAAAGACACCAGGTGCTGGAGATATACTCTGGACCCCGGATGCCATATGCCAAACCAGAGCTAAACCTGGACTTTGGACCTCAGACCCAAAGGCATACCATGGACCCTGAATGCCAAATGCCAAACACCAAATGCCAGAACCAGACAATGATCCCAGATCTGAAGCCAGACCCCGAACACCATATGCTAGACAGCAAATGCAGAAGCCAGACTTTGGATCCCATAACCTAGATTCCAGACACTAGACACCAGAGCCAGACTCCTAATCCCAGATGCCAGATGCCAGACAGCCGAAGCCAGAGCTAGACTCTGAACTCAGGACCCAAAGTCAAACCTTGGACCACAAACACCAAATGCCAGACACTAGATTCTGAAGCCAGATTCTGGACCCAAGACCAGAAACCAACACCACCCCAGGACACCATGTGACAAACATCTGACCCCAGAGCTGGACTCTGGATGCTGGATCAAAAGCCAAAGCCAGGACTCCAGACACTAGTTACCAGACTCCGATTCGAGAGCTATTTTTTGGATCCTGGACATCAGATGCCAGAGACTGAACACCAAAGCTAAACTGAGGTTTTCTGCTCCAGAACTAAATGTAGCCATACCATGAACCCCGATGCCAAATGCCAGACACCAGATGCCAGGCACTGGAGGCTGGATCCTGGAACCAAAACCAGACCCCAGGTGCTGAAGCTGGACTCTATACCCTGGACCACAAGCCAGACACCACCCCAGGACACCAGGTGTAAGAAAGCAGATACCAGAGTCAGACTCTGGACCCTTAACTCAAAGCTGAATACCAGATCCAGAATGCTAGATGCCAGACACCAGATAATGGATCTGGACTCTGGACCCCATACCCAATGCAAGAATCCAGGCTCCAGTTGCCAAACCCCAGTTGCCAGAGGTGCATTCGGTTACTAAACCCTGAACACCATGTATTAAACAAAAGACACCAGAGTTGGACACTGAACATTGGACTCAAAACTGGACCGTGTACCCCAGACACCAGATGCCAGACACCATACATCAGAACTAGACTTGGACTTTGGACTCTAGACCCAAAATCAGACCATGGACCTGGGATACCAAATGTCAGACATCAGATGCCAGAACTGGACTTTGGATCTTGGATTCAAAGCCAAATCCAGGATGTCATATGCCCAAATCAGACCTCAGACCCCATAAACCAGATTCCAGACATGAAGGCCTAGTCAGTGTCCAGACCCAAGAGCCAAAGGCAAATTTGAGGCCATGGACACCAGATACCAGACACTAGAAGACAGAGCCAGATTCCAGACCCTTAACTTGAAGATGAAACTCAGACCCCAGACTCAGAAGGCCAGAGTCCAGACATTCCAGGGCAAGAGTTTCCCTAAGTAGAATGAGGGACTTCCACTCCAACAAGGGGTGCAGGGGCAACTCCTGTAGATAGCAAGTTTCCCTCCCCAGCATGGAGGTGGCATGGGAAACCCCTCTGTGGCATGGGGTTCCCAAAGAAGCATGGAGGAGAGGGGCACTCTTTTCAATGAAGGGGACAGGTGCCTTCTCTCTGGGCCACAGTTTCCAAAGTAGAACAAATGGGGCCTCTCTCCCCAGTGTGGGGAAGCAGGAGGGGGAAATGTGGATGGGGTACTCCCTGCAGGAATTTTCAAGGTAATGTGGAGGGTACCCTCCCCATTGTTGGGGAGGCAGAAGCTCCAGTCCAGAGCAATGAGTACCAAAATTAGCACAAGGGGCTCTTTTCTCAGTACAGAGGGCAGGATCCTGGGGTGCACCCAAAGTAGATAGGAAAGCACCTTCCCCAGGGCAAGGGAGGTTCCTTCCTAAAGCAGAGTTTCAGGTACCTCCCTCAGGGGCTCAGGTTCCCAAAGTACTCTTGGGGGTTATTTCCCCAGCACAGGGTGGCTCGTGGTTCCCAAAGTAGGATGAAGACACAACCCCAGGGCAAAGGTGCAGGGGTGGGGGATCTGGTGGCCCACCAGGGTGCAGAGTTTCCAAAGTGTATAAGGGACTCCCTTGCTGCAAACTTCGTGGCGGGTTCAGGATGACTTGAAGGAGGACTGATGACACAATAAACTCACTATATAAAAAATATGAATTTGGAAGGCATGGTGGGCTAGGTGGAAACCTCTTTTGTGATGAGGCACACTGAGACCAGGTCCCATCTCCAGTTATTCACTTTGAATACACATTTACCTTTTTGCAATGCATACAGGCAGATCAAAGGTAAAGTTTGGTATACAATGTAAAGATTATCAGGTCAGGAAAAAGCCTGGAACCATTGCAATCACAGCAGGGCAGTGCTGATATTCAGCTGCTGAATATCAAAGTCCATTGGCCTTCCACAATGTCTCTTTTTTATGCTAACTCTTGTTTGCTTTAGCCTACCAACTCCCTCCTTAATACAGGTGGGTGGAGCCCTGCTTAAGGGCAGGGGGTTCCCAAAATAGGAAGAGGGGATTCTTACATAGCAGGAGGGATAGGAACACACCCCCTGGGGCAATGGGTTTCAAAATAGTACAGGGAGTACCCTCCCCAGCATGGGGTGGGGGATGCCCCCCCACCTCTGAAGCACAGGGTTCCCAAATTAACACAGAGGGCACCTTCCCTTGCTGGGGGTAGAAGGGACAGGCACCCACACTCCAGGGTTCCCAAACTGCATGGGGGTCTTTCTCCCCAGCATGTGGAGGAGGGACGACTGCTCTAGATCACAGAGTTTCCTCTGTAGCCCCTGGGCTCCATTCCCAGCATCAGGGGTCCTTTGCAACCCCTCTGAGGTTATATTTCAAACTAGAGGCCCAGTGCATGAAATTTGTGCATGGTGGGGGGGTCCCTCAGTCCAGCCTGCACCCTCTCCAATCTGGGACTGCTGGCTCCTAACTGCTCACCTGCCTGCCTGTCTGATCATTCTTAACCACGTCTGCCTGCAGCCCTGATCACTCCTCTCTAACTGCTCCCCTGCTGGCCTGATTGCCCATAACTGCCCTCCCCTGCTGGCTTGATCACCCCTAACCACCTCTGCCTCGGCCTCTGCCACCGTGGCTTTGTCCAGAAGGATGTCTGGAAGATGTCTGGTCTAATTAGCATATTACCCTTTTATTAGTATAAATTAGGACAGGGAGGCTCCCTTCCTAGCTCAAGGGAGGAGGCAGGGACTTCCCATAGATGGTGCTTGGTTCCCGAAGTAAATAGGGGGTACCCTTCGCAGTGCAGGATTGTGGTAAGTTCCCCTCCAGGGCCTAGAGTTCCCAAAGTAGACCAGGGGCTCTCTCCCTAGCATGGGATGTCTCGGGCATCTATAGGGAACACAAAGTTCCCAAAGTAGTGAAGGGGTCTCCCTCCCTTGCAGAATGCCAGGATCCCTCTATAGCACTGGGGCTCCCTTCATAACACAGTTGGGATGGGGTTTCCCAAAGTAGCACATAGGCTTTTTATCCCAGCTAGGGCAAGGCAGTGGGGAGGTGAGGGCAAAGCCCCTCCCTCTGAGCATGGGGTTCTAAAAGTGGTCTGGGGGGCACCCTACCTAGTTCAGGAATGCAGGGTCCCATCTCTGGAGGGTTCATGGACCCTTCTCCAGCCTGGGTTCCCAAATAATGTGGATGTACCATCCCAAACATGAAGAGGATGCTGGGTCTTCTCTAGAGTAAGGGGTTCCCTCTGTAACACCCAGGGAAGGATAATGCCTGGAATGCAGGATTCCTAACATAGATTAAGGAATGACTCCCTAATGCATAGTTTCAAGGACCTCACTTTGGGGTATGGGTCCCCCAAGTAGCAACAGGGAAACACCCCCAACCTAGGAGGGGGGCTTGGGAGGCTGAGCAGGGCCCTGTTTCAGGATGAGTGGTTTCCAGTATCCCTGTTGTATTGCTGGGTTCTCCCTGTAGGGTAGATGGCTCCCTTGCCAGTGTGGGGGGATAAAGGGACCCTCCAGAGTGCAGGGTTCCCAAAGTATCACAGGGGGCACCTTACCCAGCGCAGATGGATGTGGACCCATTCTCTGGGGTACAGGGTTTTCAAGGTACTGCAGGGAGTACCCTAACTGGGTAGTGTACCTTCTTTGGGGCATAGGGTTGCCTAAGTAGCAAGGAGTAAGCTATCCCCAGCCTCTACAGCCTGAGGCAGCAGGAGACCTCTTCCAGAGTATGGTTTTCTTTCATAGTGTAGGGGTTGGAGATCTTCTCTGGGTTGGAGTTTCCAAAGTAGCAGAGGGGACATCCTCCCATGCACATGGGGTGGGGGACCTTCTTAGAATCTTGGTTTCCCAAAGTAGTGCATGGGGCTCCCTCCACTGCTTGGGGGTAGGGAGGCTAGAGCCATCCCTCCAGGGCCTAGGGCTTCCCAAAGTAGCCCAGGGGCACCCTTCCTTGCTTGGTGAGGCAGAACAGCGCTCCATACCTCCAGAGATGGGGTTCCCAAAAGCAGGGGACTCCCAACATGAAGGGGCAGAGGCATTCCCTTTGGTGTAGCACAGGGTAGAGAGCAGAGGTTGGTTCACCCTCAGCACACAAGGTTCCCAAAGTAGATATGAGGGAACTCTCCCCAGCATACAGTGTGGTGGTCCTCACTATTGAAACAGGCATCCCACAATTATTGGGGAGGCTCCTTTCCCAGCTAGGAAAGGTGAAGATTCCCCCCCTCCTAAGCACTGTGTTCCCAAAGTAGCCAGCTAGTGATGTGGGGGCTCTTTTCCCACTGCTATGGGTCCTGGCACCTCCCTTGGGGGCATAAGGTTCCCAAAGTAGAACATGGGGCTCCTTTTCCAGTGCAACATTTGCAGGGGACCTCCCATCTTGGGCATGGGGTACCCAAAGTAGATTGAGATTACCCTCCCCAACGCAGAGGTGTGGAGCCTCTCAGACATGAAATTCCTAAAACATCATAGGGGGTACCCTCCCCAGCACTAGGAGGTGAGGGCTTCCCTTCCAGAGGTACAGTTCACAAAGTAGCATGGGGGGTTCCCTCCCCAGTGTGGAGGGTTGGGGCTTTCCCTTCAGTTGGAGGGTTCCCAAAATAGCACAAAAGGGCTGCCTTTCAGAATGGTAAAGGGGACAGTTTCTGGGTAGAAAGCTACCAAAGTAGACAGGGAGGCACCCTCCCCAGCAATGGGGTACATGGAGGAGGGAGAAGCCTTTCTGTTCCCAAAGCAGATCCAGGAGCTCCCTCCTCAGCACAAGGGAATGGAGGCCCCTCTAAAGACAGGGTCCCCACGGTAGTATGTGGGGGTCCTCCCCAACCTAGGGTTTCTGGGACCTCCCTCAGGGATACAGGGCTCCCAAAGTACCCCAGGGGGCTATTTCCCCAGCCCAGGTGGTGGGGACCCATTCTCTAGGAAATAGCACAGAAGACACCAGCCTCAGTGCAGTAAGAGTAGCTGCCTACCCTCTGTGGCTCAAGGTTCCCAAAGTATCATGGGGTGCTCCCTTCACAGCGAGAGGCAGAGGAGAGTACTCTGTGGCAGAGGTAGTATAGGGTGTCCCTTTGCATCATTGGGGTTTGTGCCCCTGCCCCTCTCCAGAGCAACAGGTAGTGTGTAGGGGGGCTCCCTCCCATGTGTGGGGGTAGGCTCCACCCTCTGGAGTACAAGGTTCACATAGTAACAGGGGTGCTTCTTGCCCTATGTGTTTTGGATGGAGACTCCCCTTCAAGGTGGGTTCCTAAGGGCTTGCCTTCTGAGGCCTTCCCAATGTGGGCTTCCACCCTCTGGAGCATAGGTATCTGAAGTAGCAAGGGAGGTACCTTCTCCATCATGGGAGAGGCAGATTTGACCACCCTCCTGGCAGGGGTACCACTCAGACTTTCTCCTCAATGCGAGAGGGTATGTTTGGGCCATCCCTCCAGATCTCGGGGTTCCCTCCCTAGTGCTGGGGTATGGGAGGCTCCTCTATGCAGGAAGGCAGGGGTAAGAGGAGAGAGGCAAAGGGAGTGGTGTGGGATCCCAAAGTAGCACAGGGATGGTGGGTTCTTATTTCCTAGTTCTAGATTTGGGGAAGGACCCTTCTCTGGGGCACACAGAAAGTAGCACCCAGGGCAGGACCTTCTCTCTCGAGTAAGGGGGTAAGAGTTTTATCAGGGTTTCAAAGGTAGCACTGGGGTCACCCTCCTCAACATGGGGGTGGGGCTCTCTGGAGCACTGGGTTCCTAAACTGTTACCTGCAAGATGATCATGAGATCTCAGTTCTTGTCTTCTTGAAGGAAAGATCTCAATCAGGAGACAAAATGCAGCAAAGCATGTAAGAATTTATAGGCCACAGCAAAACCACACATAGGACAGTGAAACAAGGAAGGGCTTATAGTGGTTCTCAACCTTCTGACCCTTTAAATACAGTTCCTCAAGTTGTGACCCAACCATAAAATTATTTTCATTGCTACTTCATAACTGTAATGTTGCTACTGTTATGAATCATAATGTAAATATCTGATATGCAGGATGGTCTTAGGCGACCCTTGTGAAAGGGTTGTTCAACCGCCAAAGGGGTCGCGACCCACAGGTTGAGAACCTCTGGCTTAGAAGAAGCACCAGGAGCCTAGGCTGGGCTGCGTTGGCTCACTGGGAAGTTAGATAAAAGAGGCTTTGGAGACAGGTTCAGGGTGTTAGCCCGGGACGAGCTGCTATTGCCCATTGCACCCCTGGTTGCAAGTCTCCTGGGGTCCCATAGAGTTTAAGAGATGCATGTCTGTGGAGGAAGGAGGGTGGAAAGGGAATGGCAAGGGCATGCTTGCTAGAGGGAGAGGTTACTAGGTCTTCTCTGTTGAGAGTATTTATCTCTCTCTTGCAGGTGGGAATCTTAGGGGAGGTCTCAGGGAACAGTCTTGATAGAATCTGCATCAGCTTTCCAGGCATTCTCTTTCAAGGTCATGGTCTCTACTGATTGGTCAGTGCCAGGGCAGGAGATCATTAGTCAATGCAACTGGTCCTAAGGCAGCCATAGCGTCACTTGTCTAGTTTTGCTGATTTTCTGAGACTGTAGCTGAAATACAACTGAAGCCTAAATGTTATCTTTAGTGAGGAAAAGGTCAGGTGTCCAAACTGCATGATTAGGGGAGAAAAGGTTACCCTGGGGTGAAGTCCTTCCTTTCCCAGTTTTGCCCCTTGCTAGACACCCAGGGCTTTCTGCCCTGGTGACCTTCTGTACCTGGCCCATTATCCTTTCTCTGCTTTATCTGTTTAACTGCCTATTACAAAAGTTATGTGGGAGGCACCTTCCCCAGCTCACCCTCACACCTTCCCCAGGTCATTGTCCCCAGGATGGGGCAGCAGGGGCAGGGGTTGCTCCTGAGTGCAAGGCTTCCAAAGTAGTGAGGGGTAGGGGGAGGGCAGTTCCCTAGCTGTGGTGTGGTAAAAACCCTGTCTCAGGGGCATAGGGTTCCCAAAGTAGGGTGGTGGGTTCCTTCCCCATGGAGGGGTGCCAGGGGCTCTCTAGAAAGCACAGGGTTCTCTTCTCTGAAGGGGAGATGGGGACCCAACCCTCAACCATGGCCCAGGGCTCCTTCCATGGCCCAGGGCTCCCTCTGTGGCCAGCAAGGATATCTCTGTGGCCATTACTGGTTAGGATCTCTCTCTGGGGCTCCCTTGGTGGCAAGTTGGCAGGGAGTGGCCCTCTGACTTGTCAATTTGCCATAGTAGTAGGGGAGGGCTTTTACTTCAGGGCAAGGGGGATAGAGGGGTGCTAGGCTCCCAAAGTAGCTCTGGGGACACCCTCTCCTGTGAGGGGAAGCATGGGTCCCCCCTTTGGAGCATGGTGTTCCCAAAGTAGTCTGGGGTCTCCTTCCTCATGGCAAGGGGCAGAGCCCCCCTCTGGGCATAGGGTTCCCAAAGTAGCAAGGTGGGACTTCCTCCCCTTGTAGTGGAGTGGAAGCCACACCTATGGATCACAGGGTACCCTCCCAGGAGGCACCTTTCCCAAAATGGAAACTCTCTCCCCATAGCTTGGGATTTCTAAAGTAGGGGGTACCCGCCCCAGTAGCGGGGGGAAGGGTGCTATCTGGACTGTTGAACTTTCCACAGTATGGGAGGCAGGGACCCCTTTCTGGAAGTCCAGTTTCCTAAAATAGCCCAGGTGGCTCAGCGGAGGTGTGGGAGCGGTGCTTATCCTGCATGGCATATGGTTCCCAAAGTAGTCTTGGGGGCTTCCTCCCCAGCACAGCCGTGAGGGAGGAGAAGGGGGAGGAAGAGGAACCTTCCTCTAAGGCCCTGGCCTCTATAGGGTGGAATTCCCTCCATAGCCAAGGGGCCTCCCTCCCCAGGGTGTGAGCTCAGCTCCCCTTCTTGCCCCAGGGCTCCCTCCTTGTCCAGGGGTTTTTCTCCCCAGTGAGGGGAGAGAGGTGGGATTACCAGGGTACAGGGGCATTCTCTCCATGGCCCTGGGAACCTCTGTAGTGAGAAGGGCTCCATCCACAGTGAAATGCAGTGAAGGGTGCCTTCCATAGCACAGGGCTCCCTCTTATGAAGGAGGGCTCCTTCCCCAGAATGGAGGCAGGAATCCCCCTATATGACCTGAGGGTCCCTCAATGGCCTGGGCATCTTCCTGGCCAGCACTAGGTGGGAGTACCCCCTCCATAGACCAATACTCCCTCCCCAGTGTAAATACTGGGGCCCAATTTTGTGGTCCGGAACTCTCTCCATGGCCAGGGAAACTCCCTGTCTAGCAGAAGGAAAGGAGGCATTGTTTCCATGGCCTAGAACTCCACCCTGCCCGAAGCCAATTCCAGCATGTCAGCAAGGGCTGAATCATCTGGAGTGGCAAGGGCATTTCCCCAAAAGGATGATTGCTTGCTGCCAGACAGCTCAGGGCATCTTAATCTACATGTTATTGCCTCCTACTGGCCAAACACCTGAACAGCTGGAGGCATTTCCTCAAATCTGACAATGGACTGTATATACCAGGGGTCCTCAAACTACGGCCCCGCGGGCCACATGCAAATACAAATATTGTATTTGTTCCCGTTTTGTTTTTTTACTTCAAAATAAGATATGTGCAGTGTGCATAGTTTTTTTTTAAACTGTAGTCCGGCCCTCCAACTGTCTGAGGGACAGTGAACTGGCCCCCTGTTTAAAAAGTTTGAGGACCCCTGGTGTATACCCTTTGAAGTGTATATCTCCACCTTGCCTTAGGACAATCTGTGTTAATAAATAGCAAGGGGTCCTGAGACAAGGAAAACTTAGTTTCTTTAGCTAGGCTCCTCTGACTCCCCAAATGCCTTTCAAAATTATGCTTTGTCTCTGGACTCTTTATTAAGTTATACACAGCTCTTCTCCAGATTGCTGAACTCTTCTAGATGCTGGATCAAGAACTCCGGCACCACCCCATAGGGACAAGGATTCCCGCCCCATGGAGGGGTGGCAGGATCTCTCTAGAAAGCACAGGGTTCTCTCCTCTGGAGGGGAGATGGGAACACACCACAACCATGGCCCAGGGCTCTTTCCATGGCCCATGGCTCCCTTCATGGCCAGCAAGGATACCTCCTCATTACTGGCCAGGACCTCTCTCTGGGGCTCCCTCTATGGCCTGGGTCTCCCTTGGTGGTCAGGGATCTTCCTTCCCAGTGGGAGAGGGGAGCTTATGCCTGTGCTCAGTGGCCTGGGGCTCCCTCTGTGATCAGCTTGGGGGATCCTTCCATAGTCAGAGGCTACCTCCATTACCTGGGGCTCCCTCCCCTGTGTTAGATGGCAGGGGCCCCTTTCCATAGACTGGGGCTTCCTTTATGTTTAGGGGAACCCTCCTCATTTCTAGGGCATGGGGGCAATCCTCCATGGCCTGGGGCACCTTCATGGCCAGAGTGGTTTCCTCCCCAGTGCAGGGCAGCAAGGAACCTCCATGTCCAGGGGCTCCCTCTGTGGCTCAGGACTCCCTTTGTGGACTGAGCTCCCTTCATAGGCATGGAGGCTCCCTCCCCAGCACAGGGGGATGGGGCCCCCTCCATAACACAAGCCTCTTATGAGGCCAGGGGATCCTTCCCTAGCATAGGGAGGGGGAAGTCAGGGGCCCCCACATTCCATGGTCAGGGACTCCCTTCATTGTCAGGTAGACTTCCTCCACAGCAGGACAGGAAGGTGCCCTCCCTCCTTATCCCAGGGCTTTCTTCATGGACAGGGAAACTTCTTCCCCAGCGGGTGGATTGGAGCACATCCTTTGTGGCATGGGGCTCCTTCCATGCCTGGGGCTTCCTCAGTGGCTAAGGAGGCTCCTTGTCCATTATGGAGGACCCCCATCTGTGCCACAAGGCTTCCATCAAGGCCAGGGGCTCCCTCCATTGTCAGGGGTGCCTTCCCCTGCAAGGGTGGATAGTGAATCCCTTTGTGGCCGCAGCTCCCTCCATGGCCCTCCACTATCTCTGTGACTTGGGCCTCTTTCCATGGTCAGGGGAGCTCACTCCCCATTGTGGGTAGCAGGGGCCAGGGACCCTCCTCAATGGCCTTCATGGCCCAGAACTTCCTCCTGGGCTGGGGCTCTCTCCATGGCCAAGAGGGCTCCCTCCCCAGCACAGGGAGTAGGAGATCACCTCCCTGGACCAAGCCTCCCTCCTTGGCTCTGAGCTCTCTCTGTGGTGAGTGGGGCGAGGGGGAGGGGGAGCTCCTTCCCTTGTGCCACGGGGGGGGGGGGGGGGAGGGGGAATCAGGGACTTTCCCTCTTGTTGCCCAAGGTTGCCCAAGGGTCCTCCCATAGAGAGAAGGTCTCACTCCCCAGTGAAGAAGGGCAGCCCCCCCCCCCTCCCATGGCTGAGAGCTCCCTTAATTGACTCTGTACTAACACTCTTTCTCCCCTTGTTCCAAGAGTATCTCTTATTCATCTAGATCAGTAGTTCTCAATCTTGGCTTCACATTAGAATCACCTGGGAATCTTTTTAAAATCCTGATTTCTGGGACTCATCTTCTGGAAATTCTGTTTCTTTGTTATGGGGTGGGTCCACAACATTAGTAACAAAGAAACAGAATTTCCGGAGGATGAGGCCCAAAAATCAGGATTTTTTAAAAAAATATATTTTATTGATTTTTTACAGAGAGGAAGGTAGAGGGATAGAGAGTTAGAAACATCGATGAGAGAGAAACATCGATCAGTTGCCTCCTGCACACCCCCCACTGGGGATGTGCCCGCAACCAAGGTACATGCCCTTGACCGGAATCGAACCTGGGACCCCTCAGTCCGCAGGCTGACGCTCTATCCACTGAGCCAAACTGGTTATGGCAGAAATCAGGATTTTAAAACGATTCTCAGGTGATTCTAATGTGCAGGTTGAGAACCACTGCTCTAGACCATTCCAAATACAAGCCAAGAGAGGCTGAGTCCTTCCACCTACCTAATCCTGCAGTTTCATTTTTTGCCTCCTCTCCTCCCTAGCAGGAGAGCAGGGAACTTTCCTGGTTGGGCACTGAGATGGTCTTTCCTCAGGAATACACAACCAAAACTTTGGTGTGTAATAGATACCACCAAACAGTAAATAGTGGAAAGGTGGCATAGGGGAGGACTTTGCTTTCTGGACCTTGGTTCTTGGGGATGACTTTGTCAGTTAAGGACAGCATGGAGCAAGGCCAGTGAGAATGGGGGTAGGAGCGTAGGGGTAGGAACCCATGGGGTGTGAGTGCCTCTGGGGCAGCCTAGTACGGTAGTGGGTGGAAGACCTTTAGGATATAAGTATGGTTCCTGCTTGGAGAAAGGGAACTCAGTATGAGAGTAACATTTGCACATTCATTCCACAACTATTCTTTAAGCATCTCTTATGTCCAGCACTATGCTAGTTACAGTATACAAAAGTTAGAAAGAGATATGTGGTTACTATTCTCATGGAGCTGACATTGGAGAGCAGAGGACAAAAACAATCAGAAAGTAAAATACATAATTATAAATTGCAATATGAAAAATGGAAATTGGGAGGGCGCTGAGATTGAGAATAACAAGGAGGAAAGCACTACTTTAGATATGGTGGATCAGGAAAGAAAGTGCTGAGAAAGTATTTTTCCTGAGGCTGAGGCAGTGAATTATGGGAGGTTCCCTTGGCCAGAATCCCTTTCCCTCTTTTTGTACAGCATTCTAGTTCCCTTCTCTATTCTTGATCCACATGGACTCCTGTAGAGGATATGATATCCAGATCTGGTCAATCAGGGCACCCCATTCTACCCTGGCCATAGTGATGGGCACATGACCCAAATCAGGGGAAGGGCAGTCAGGCTAAAATCTTTGCCTGGGCCTTTGGACAAGAAGCATCTCCCTTTTTGTCTGAGGATGATAAATGAGGGTTTAAGCCTTGAACAACCAGGGGTGGTCACATAGAAATAGGTTGCTGAGACTAGAACTAACCCTAACAAAAGCAAAGCTAACAAATGGAGAGAGAGAGAGAGAGAGAGAGAGAGAGAGAGAGAGAGAGAGAGAGAGAGAGAGAGAGAAAATGAGAAGGAGAGGGAAGGATCTTTTGAGCAAGCCTTTTGAAGGGAGGGAAGAGGAAGAGAAATATTAGCATTCCCCCAAACTTTCTTCAAAATCATCCTCTTTCACAGTCTCTTCTCTGCCCTAAACTCTATATAAAGCTGGAGGTTAGTCCTGGGTCACAGTGCAAGGCATATTTGGAGCCCTGTCTTAGTAGGTTCTACAAGCACAGGGAGTTTCCTAAGGTATTTTTTATCTTCACCTTTTGGCATTAGCCAAAACTCTGAGATAACAGAAAAATCCCATTTCACACTATATTACATGAGTATTGGCCCTTTTCTACAAATGAGGAAAATGATTCTCAAAAAGCAGTTAACTTGCCAAGAACACACAGCTGGTGAAGGACAGATCTGTATTCACACCCAAGTTTATCCCTCTTTCTACTATTCCAGGCTAGGGTGTTGTGTGGTGCAGCATGCAGAGCCAACAAGGTGGAGGACAGGGGAGACACAAGCCTACATGGAGCCAAGCGGTTCCTGGCTTTGGAACCACAACAGCTTGACCACAGCAGCTTGGAATTCAGAGCCCTAAATTGCTCCAGTGTACTGGGGCCAGTGCAGTCCATTATTAAGAGGAAGTAGCATTTATGGGGTCTGGAGGGTGCAGCAGGGTCTAGAGTTAGCACCACAGGCTGTATGCCATATGCCACTGTGTGCCGGGTACCAAGCTAGGCACTTCTCTGTTACTGTTTTTTATCCATTCAGGAAAGTGACCAACAGCCAGAGCTCACGAGAGTTGCTGATAAAATCTTTCTTATCCTTTTTTGGGTCAGGACTTACCCCCAGGATGGGGTGAGGCTGAGGCTGGCCAGCAGCGAGTCCTAGCTGTTAGGAGCAGAAGAAGACAGTGTCAGGAGCCAGGCCCAGGAACCCACTTGCATTTCAGCCTGGCCTTGGCCCAGCTTCCTCATACCTATTCAGAATCCTCACCTGCCTCTGTGTCTCTAGCTCTACACTTCACACCTATCTACCACAGCTGCCATTGTTTTTCTGATTATTCCCTGTTTTGCTGCCAAATTCAGAAAATGTGTTTTATAATGGCAATTATTATCTACAAAGGATCTTTGAAACTTCTTGACCTGGCATTTAAAGTAGTTCAAAAATGTGGCCCTACTACTAGTAAACTTTTTCAGCTTTTTTCTTCTTTTTTTCAGATGTGGATCCCACAGATGTCAAATAGTGTTTGCTCATTCCTGATACCACACTGGCTCAGGCTGTTTCTCTGCTATTCCTGCCTCCCCTCTCCATCTTAATAAAGTTAATAAAACAACTCAGTCAGTCAACCTTTCATTCATCAGATATTTCATGCATCTCACCCTAGACTGGCCATTCCTAGACACTTCGCTGACCTGCATGTGGGAGACACAAGCCTACATGGAGCCAGGTGGTTCCTGGCTTTGGAACCACAAGCAGCTTGACCACAGCAGCTTGGAATTCAGAGCCCTAAAAAGCTCCATCCCTTATACTATTATATCTTCATCCCTCACGTATTAACCTCCTACATGAGACCTTACCCTTCTTCTCCTGCTCCATCCAACTATAAATCCTTTCAGAGCAGAGTCTATCTTCCCATTTTACAACTTCACAGTGTACTTTTTGTGGCAGGAGTTAATACGCGTGAGTCACTTAAATGGGACAAACACAGGCTCTGGTTTGGCTAAGGTGGATGGGAGATTCTGAGCAGGTATAAACTATTATCACTATTATCACAACCTTGCAGGAAGGTTGTGTGTTGGGGACAGAGGGAGATGATTGTGTATTTTGAAGCCCCTTGGCCACAAGAGCTAAGCTGAGAAAAGGCAGAGTGAGCCCCCCCCCCCCCCCGCAACCCCCCATGACACTTATATGCCAGCCCAGGGATGTGGGTGAGATGATCCTATGCTCCTCTCTTTCTGCCAATGTCTAAGGAGAGACTAGAGCTCTTCTTTAGCCCAAGGCTGCCTGTGAGGAGTCAGCAGACATGACTTCACTTGGCTATTTTACAGCCTGACAGTCCCCAAGACTCCAGGCTGTCTCCAGGGACTGGGGGAGGAGAGTTTTAGGGGGCATTTTAGCATCAAGGGTTATCTGTGATGGTGGGAAGAAGCAGAAGCCTCATTGTTCAGAGAGGAAGTCAGGTTTTACCCAGGGGAAGGGACTTACCTAAGGTCATTTTTATAGTCCTGTAGATTTTGGAGACAGAGAAGGTTGAATCCCCAGATCTACCACTTACTAGCTATAAGAGCTGGAACAAATCACAATCCAAGACTTATTTTCTGTAAATGTTATTGAAGGGTTACAATTCTAACATTTTAGAGCTGTGAGAACTAGAGAGAATAATGTATATTTATTCCTGAGTGGCAGCTCAGGCATGTAGTCCATTCTCTCCACCCAGAGTGATGTAGACACTCACTCCTCAACATCCTGGACTACTCACAAGAAAGAGTTCCTGTTTCTCAGATGACAAAACTGCCAAAGGCTTTAGGAGAGAATCAGGTCATCTTTGGGCATGGGGCAACAGGTGACAAACCTAAGATCCTGCCAGTCAGGAGACTGATCCAAAGAGATGAGTGGCTTGGGACCTAGGCCAACCTTCCCAACCCTTCCTTTCCTTCATTTGTTCATTCATTCCACAGATCTGGATAGAGAGTCTACTCAAGAACAATAAGACAGGACTAAGACGAGTTGCTCCCCACCTGAAATGCTCACAATCTAGTGAGTAAAGAGACAAAATAAGGAGACACCATCAGAGTGGAAATTACTGCTGGAGTCATGTGCACAAAGCAGGAGAACACTGTGGAAATGGAGTGCTAAATGCTTAAACTTCCTCATTTTCTTATTTTAATTGCAGAGCATGTTATAATTTTACTAGAGGCCCGGTGCACAAAAATTTGTGCACTGGCAGGGGTGGGGGTGTCCCTCAGCCCCACTTGTGCCCTCTTGCAGTCTGGGATCCCTCGGGAGATAACGACCTGCTGGCTTAGGCCTGCTCCCAGGTGGCAGAGGGCAGGCCCAATCCCTAGGTGCAGCCCCTGGTCGGGCTTAGAGCAGGGCCGATTGAGGAGTTGGGGTGCTACCCCCTGTCATGCACAGAGCAGGGCGGATCAGAAAGTTGCGATGCCACCCCCAGTCACGCTCAGGGTAGGGCCGATTGGGGGTTTGGGGCACTGCCCCCTGTCACACTCAAGGCAGGGTCGATGGGGAGGTTGCGGCGCCACCCCCTGTCACGCACAGAGCAGGGCCAATCAGAGGGTTGGGTCGCTTCCCCCTATCACGCACAGAGCAGGGCCCATCAGGGGTTTGGGGCTCCATACCCTGTCACACACAGAGTAGGGTGATAGGGGAGTTGGGGCACTGCCCCCTGTCACACACAGAGTAGGGTGTTAGGGGAGTTGGGGCACTGCCCTCTGTCACACACAGAGCAGGGCCAATCAGAGGGTTGGGGCGCTTCCCCCTGTCATGCACAGAGCAGGGCCCATCAGGGGGGTTGGGGCTCCATACCCTGTCACACACAGAGTAGGGTGATAGGGGAGTTGGGGCACTCCCCCCTGTCACACTCACGGCAGGGCTGATGGGGAGGTTTCGGCTCCACCCTGTCACACACAGAGAAGGGCCCATGGAGGGGTAGGGACGCTGCACCCTGTTACACACAGAGCAGGGCCGATCAGGGGGTTGGGGCACCTTCCCCTATCACGAACAGAGCAGGGTGGATAGGGAGGTTGTGGCCCCGCCCCCTGTCACACACAGAGCTGCAGGGCGATCAGGGGGTTTGGGCGCTGCTCCCTGTCATGCTGCCCCAGGGGCCAGGAGGCCTCGTGGCTCGGCTGATCCCGGTGCTGGGAGGCCTCGTGGCTCCGCTTGACAGAGGGGCAGTGAGGCCTCACTGCTCCACTGATCCTGGTGCTGGGAGGCTCCGCTGATCCCGGTGCCAGGAGGCCTCGTTGCTCCGCTGATCCAGGGGTGTGAGGCCTTGTGGCTCTGCTGATCCCGGGTTCAGGAGACCTCACGGCTCCGCTGATTCCAGTGCTGGGAGGCATATTACCCTTTTACTATATAGGATAGAGGCCTGGTGCACGGGTGGGGGCCAGCTGGTTTGCCCTGAAGGTTATCCCGGATCAGGGTGGGGGTCCTGCTTGGGTGCCTGGCCAGCCTGGATGAGGGGATGATGGCTGTTTGCAGCTGGTCACATCCCCTTCAGGGTGAGGGTCCCCACTGGGGTGCCTGGCCAGTCTGGGTGAGGGGCTGAGGGCCGTTTTCAGGCTGGCAGGTGACTAAAGCTCCCAACCTCTCCTTTTTTTCTTTTTTTTTTTTATATTCTGGGATTTATTTACCTTCTATGGCTGTCACTGGAACTGAGAGCTGGCTTTAGCTCTGAGACTCAGCTCCAGCTCTAAGACCTTGGCTGCTGAAAGCAGGGATCTGGGTTTGTTTGGGTTCTATAATTGAAACTCTGTTGCAACTCCAGCTCGGCCGGCTGGCTGAAAGCATGGGGCTTGTTTAGCTTCTATACTTGCAACATTGTTTCTTAAAGTACAAGCTCAGAGCCCAGCAGCGCCAGGCAGGAAACCTTGACTTCCTCCTTCACTGGAGCAAGCAAGCCTCCTGTTCGCTTCAGCTGCCTGGCTGCCAGCAGCCATCTTGTTTGGCAGTTAATTTGCATATCGCCCTGATTAGCCAATGGGAAGAGTGTCAGAGGTATGGTTAATTATCATGGTTGTCTATTATTAGATAGGATAACCTGCTACTTTTATTTGGTACTAGTGGCCTAGTGCATGAAATTCGTGCATGGGGGGGAGGTGTCCCTCAGCCCAGCCTGCACCCTCTCCAATCTGGGACCCCTTGGGGGATGCCCAACTAAACCAACAGTCGAATACCCCTCTCACAATCCAGGACCGCTGGCTCCTAACCGTTCACTTGCCTGCCTGCCTGCCTGCCTGATTGCCCCTAACCACTTTGCCTGCTGGCCTGATTGCCCCCAAATGCCCCTCCACCAGCCTGCTTGCCCCAACTGATCCCCCTGCTGGCCTGCTTGCCCCCATTGCCCCCCCTGCCAGCCTGCTTACCCCCAACTGCCCCCCTGCTGGCCTTCTCGCCCCCACTGCCCCGCCACCAGCCTGCTCACCCCCACTGCCCCCCCAACTGCCCCCCTCTGCTGGCTTGATCTCCCCCAACTGCCCTTCCCTGCTAGCCTGATCGCCCTCAACTGCCACCCCTGTCAGCCTAATCACCTCCAACTGCCTCCCTCTGCTGGCCTGCTTGCCCCCAACTGCCCTCCCCTGCAAGCCTGATTGCCCCTAACTGCCTCTGCCTCAGCCCTGCCACCATGGCTTTGTCTGGAAGGACATCGGGAAGGTCTCTGGAAGGTTTCCTGGTATAATTAGCATATTACCCTTTTATTAGTATAGATTAGGTCATAAACATTTTCTCCATGTTATTATTAAGCTCTTTAAGTATTTTCAATGGCTGCTGCATACTTTCAGTAGAGCAATGCTATAATTTAATTAGGTTTAGACAATTAGCTTGCTTTTAGGCATTTTTCCTATTCTATATAATAAAAGCCTAATGTGCAAATTGTTCGACTAGAAGTTCAACCGGGAGTTCGACCACTTGCTATGATGTGCGCTGACCATCAGGGGGTTGTGCAAAACATGGTGGGTTTCCACAATGTGGTGCTGGCAGCGGGTGGCAGTGGAGATGCGGTGGGATGGTAGAGCAGGAGAGCAGGTGGTGCCAGGCCAAGGAGGGTATGAGCAAGGGGCCCAATCATCCCACCAGCCGCCCTGCAGATGGCAACCAGCGTCGGCAGGGTCCAGGGCCACCACCCAGCTCCCAGGCACTGAGGGAGGTGGGTGGGCCCTGGCTCCAGCTGATCTTCCCACAGGTGGAATTGTAGAGCAGGTGAGGGGGCAGTGCCAGGCCACAGGGGATGCCAGGTGGGGCTGCAGGGCTGCGGGGCTGAGAGGCTGGGGGCGTGAGCTGGGGCCCAATCCCCGCAGGCCACCCTGAGGGACTTCACCCGTGCATGAAGGAGGAGGCCTTGTGTACTGGGACTCTAGTTATAAATAATACTCTTATGAGCATCTTTGTACATAAATTGTTCCTCATAGCTCTTGTTGTTTGCTTGGGGTAGATTTCTATTCACGGAATTCCTGGATCCAGTATAGCACCTCACACTAGCTAGGTGGTTCAGTTGGTTAGAGTGTTGTCCCAATACACCAAGGTTGCCAGTTTGATATCTGGTCAAGGCACATACAAGAATCCATAAATGAATGTGTAAACAAGTGAAACAACATATTGATGTATGTTTCTCTCTCTCTCTCTCTCTCTCTCTCTCTCTCTCTCTCTCTCTCTCATTTCCTCTTTTCCTAAAATCAATAATTTAAAAAAATTCCTCAATTACATATGACACTTACCGCCAAGTGTCTTTCTGAAATGATTTTCTTGGTGTATCCTCACCTGAGGATATTTTTCCATTGATTTTTAGAGAGAGTGGAAGAGAGAGGGAAAGACAGAGAAATATCTATGTGAGAGAAACACATAGATTTGTTGCCTCCTGCATGTACTCTGATCAGGGCCTGGGCCAGGATGGAGTCTGCAACTGAGGTACATGCCCTTGACCAGAATTAAACCTGGGACCCTTTGGTCTGCAGTCCGACACTCTAACCACTGAGCAAAACCGACTAGGGCCCAGCTCTTTGATTTACTAATCACATAGTCCTGGCCACATCAATTCTCCTACCTGAGCATAGTATGACAAGGGTGACAATACTGTCCTTAAGCAGTTTTATGAGGATTAGAGATGGTGAATATAAAACTCAGCTCAGTGCCTGGCTCACAATAGGAGCACAGTAACTGGTACTGCTACAATATGATCACTCCCTAGTCAAGACTGGAAGCTGCTGCTGCAGGGTTAGGCCTTTACCAACCCAACCACATGTGCCCTAGGAGCTCAACAGACAGCACGGCAGAGGCAGAGGCTAAGGCCAGAGGACAGAGAAAGTAAACAAAGGGCTCTAGGAGAAGAGCAGACGGAGGAGGTGATTTATAGGCAGCTTGAGAAAGGGAGCTGGGAAGGAGAGGGAGGGGATTAGCCCACAGGAAAAGTAAGACAAATGTGGGTAAGATCCAAAAGCAAAGACTGATTTAATGTCAGGATATACAGTGAATCCAGGTACCAGGTATCCAGAGGCTGGCCCAAGGGCAAGAGTAGGCAGCAGGGGCTCTTACAGGCTTCCCTGCACCTGGTTCTACAACTAATTCACTCCATAATCCTGGACAAGAACCTTACTTTTGTCTGGTTTTCTTCTGTCTTGGACATCCTCTTGCCTGGCATTTCCCTGAAGAGATGAATAACTTTCCATTTAGTCTTGAGTACATTTAAATAACTGCCAAACAGTTTCTCTGCTGCAGACAGGAGACAAGAATTGCCTTGGGTCTCTTGGAACAATGGAAGACTTTTCTGGAGGAGTATTGGAAAGGAGCAGGGCAGAAGTCAGAGGGAATGGTCTTGCTAAGGTAGAGAAACCACAGCCAGAGAAGAATGGACTGGGGAGCCCCAAGGCAGACACAAGGATAATTAGAAAATGGTGCCTGCTTTCATACCACTTGGCTGGAGGAACAAGCTCTGGTTTTCAGCCCTCACACATCTCATTGGCTGAATACCCTAATATTGTAGGTGGGGTTCTGCAAGAACAGACACTAGTAAGAACAGACACTGAGACAGATTTTAGAGCGCATGATGTTTAGTAGAGATCCAGGGGGAAGAAAGCAGAATTGGGCAGAAGGAAGTCAACTTGTTCTTCAGTCTCGAACAAGTCTGAGCTAAGCCAGCACCAGAGCAAATAGTGCTCATTAGAATTGTCCAGCATCAAATCTAAATGGAGGGGACTTTATACTCCTGCTTCTATCATCACCAGATTCAAACTTCCCCAAGAAGCCTGTGACCTCAGGTAAGGCAGCTCTCTACAGTAGAGGCAGGTCTGAAGGAACTGACAGATGGAGACTGTCTGCTGACCACTCACCCTGCAGCTGGGCAACAGGTTCTTCTTTAAAGCACACCTTCATATCTACCACATCTTGGGCAGTGAACCATCTGTTCCACTTTACATGACAGCCCTGAGGGAGATAAATTTTAGAGGTTACAAACCTGTGCCTTGTCCAGATGCTGTGAAAAAAAACTATAGATAAGGAAAGTAAAATCAAGTAACAGATAGTTGTATTTGTACCAAGGAAGTCTCTGTCAGGAGAGTCAGAACCTATGAGCATGCTAGTTCCTGATTTCCTGGTATGGCAGTTTTGAAATGTCCAGGATGTCATATCTCACCACTTCCGTCCCCTCCCCTGTGCCAACTCATGAGCTTGGTAATATGCTTTCTGCTGGAAGAGGATGTCAGTTTTGTGTAAGGCAAAGAACAATTTCTCTTATTTTCTCATTTCTGTGTGATTAGGCTATGAGGATTTGACATTGGAGAATGAAGAGGCACCCCTAGAAAGAAACATGTTCTGAGACTTCAAGGGAAGGGGGAATGAGACCCTCTGACTCCAAGGTCTTCAGTGGCCTCTTAGTGCCCTTAGCTTGAAGTGTAAACCCTCAATCTGACATGTAACACCTGCATAAGTTGATCCTCCTCTTCGAAGCCTGGCACAGAGTAGGGACTCAGTGTAACTGAATGAATAGAAATGGTTATTATTAAACCTAAAGGCCCGGTGCACAAAAATTTGTGCACTTCTGGGGGGGATCCCTCAGCCCGGCCTGTGCCCTCTCGCAGTCTGGGACCCCTCAGGGGATGACCACCTGCTGGCTTAAGCCCGCTCCCCAGGGGATTGGGCCTAAGCTGGCAGTAAGACATCCCTCTGGCAGCCTGGGAGCCCTCAGGGGATATCCACTTGCCAGCGGGAAGCAGACCTAATCTGAAGTTGGACATCCTTAGCGCTGCTGAGAAGGCAGGAGAGGCTCCCACCACCACCACTGTACTGGCAACCATCAGCCTGGCTTGTGGCTGAGCAGAGCTCCCCCTGTGGGAGCGCACTGACCACCAGGGGGCAGCTCCTGCATTGAGCATCTGCCCCCTGGTGGTCAGTGTGTGTCATAGTGACCAGTCATTCCCAGTCGTTCTGCTGTTAGGGTCAATTTGCATGTTACCCTTTATTATATAGGATAGAGGCCTGGTGCACGGGTGGGGGCCAGCTAGTTTGCCCTGAATGGTGTCCCGGATCAGGGTGGGGGTCCCGCTGGGGTGCCTGGCCAGCCTGGGTGAGGGGCTTATGGCTGTTTACAGCTGGTCACACCCCCTTCAAGGTGGGGTCCCCACTGGGGTGCCTGGCCAGCCTGGGTGAGGGGCTGATGGCAGTTTTCAGGCTGGCCACACCCCCTTTAGGGTGGGGGGTCCCCACTGGGGTGCCTGGCCAGTCTGGGTGAGGGGCTGAGGGCCATTTTCAGGCTGGCCAAGCACCCCCCACACACACACACCGCAACAGAAGCTCCCAGCCTCTTCATTCTTTCTTTTCTTTTTTTATTCTGGGATTTATTTACCTTCTATAATTGAAACTTCGTAGCTTGGAGTGGAGCTCAGAGCCGGCCAGGGTGGGCGGTAGGGAAGCATCTCCAGGGGCAAACCAAGGCTCCAGCTCCGTGGCCACAGCCAGCTGAAAGCAGGTATCTGGGGTTTATTTATCTTCTATAATTGAAACTTTGTTGCTGAGTGGAGCTCAGAGCAGGCAGTGGCAGCCGAGAAGCTTGGCTTCCTCCATCATTGGGGCAATCAAGCCTCCTGCTTGCTCCAGCTCTGTGGCTGCCAGCTGCCATCTTGGTTGGGTTAATTTGCATATAGTCGCTCGGATTAGCTGGTGGCCATGGCTTAAGGCATAGCAAAGGTATGGTCAATTTGCATGTTTGTCTTTTATTAGTGTAGATCCTATCTAATAATAGACAAACATGGTAATTGACCATATCTTCACTATGCCTCCCATTGGCTAATCAGAGTGATATGCAAATTAACTGCCAACAAAGATGGCGGCTAATTTGCATATACCGGCTGGGGGCAAAGACTGAAGACACCATAGAAAGAAGCCAAGCAACAGAGCAGAGGTAGCGGAGATGGGCAGGAGAGTAGCGACAGAGATGGACGGGGTAGCAGCGGCAGAGATGGGCGGGGTAGCAGTGGCAGAGAGGGGCAGGGTAGCAGTGACAGAGACAGGAGTGAAGCCCTATTCTTGCAGGAATCTTCCTGCAATGGGCTTCTAGTAGTGATAATAATAATAAAAGAACCATGTTTCTCTAGGCCCCACCAAACCATGGTACCTTTTAGGGGATTATTATTAGCAATGACTTAAAACTTCTTGGCTTACCTTGACTCTCTCCTCAAAGTCTACTTCAACCATTTCTGGGAGATAAGAGGTAAAAGCAATGAGTTAAGAGCAAAATCCTTTCACTCACCACTGAAGGAACCAGGGATCCTTGAAAAAAGGTTAATTCTAGAGGTGGGGGCATGTAACATACAAGATCAGCTTGAAACATCTTGTTCCAGAAAGTCAGGAAGTACTCAAACTATAATGGGGGATATATAAAAAGAAGCAGAGACCTCTCTAAAGGGACTCACACTGGCCAAATCTGGGACAATTTGAGCATCAAATTATATAATAGTAACAGATTATAATCCATTGAATGAAATAGCAATTCCTGAGTCCTCCTTAATATACTAAATGAATAAATAAATAAGTAAATAAATAAATAAGGAAAAGGGAATAGTCTTCCTTTCAATAGGATGCCAATAAATGTAGATGGAATGATAGAGATTTAAAAAAATCACCAGTGGATGCCAAAACTTGTGGGTGAAGGTGAGAGGAGCAGGATACACAGTCTCAAAGAATTTTTCTATAAAATGCTTAACAATCATAGGGGGAAACAATAATTTATAGTGAAGAAAATTGGTGGACACCACTTCAATCGAGTGATCAAAATTAACATCACCAATAATGGGACACGTTAACACATGCCTCCTGATATGATACACTGAGAAGGACACAAAATCACTTATGTGGTATTTCTGCCAAAAATGCATGATCAAAATCTAATTATGAGAAAAAGGATAGACACAAACCCAAATGGACAGACATTCTACAAATGACTGGCCTACAATTTCCTAAGGTGTCAGGGTCATGAAAATCAGGAAAATCAGAGGAACTGTCACAGATTAAAGGGAACCAGGAGAAAAAATAGACTTAAAAGACATTACAATAAATGAAATTTAATTTGAATGTGGAATGCTAATTAGACAAGAGTGTTGTATCAATTATATTTCTTAGTTTTGAAAATTGTGCTGTGGTTATTTTAGAGAATGTTCTTGTTAGGAAAATACACTGCATAATTTAGGGGTGAAGAGATAAAAACTTACTCAAATAATGTAAGAAATTAATATACATATGTAAAAATAGAAACAACAATAAGGCAATTGGGATAAAATTTAAACATCTAATAACCTGGGTAAAGGGGAAAAGAAGTATTTTGTAGCCCTTTTTCTAAATTTAAAATTATATCAAAATAAAAATTTATCAAAAAAAATGAGAAAACATGACTCTTACATAAGATCCAAAGAGGGCTGGGCTTTGAAGTAAACTGGGAATATGAGCACCTATACCTCGAGAAAGTGGACTCTCGTGGTCTGATGAGAGTCTATTGTGAAGCTCCCTGCACTGCTCAGGCTGCCAGTCACTCCACTGACTTGGTTCTGCTATTTGAAGTCCTAAGAGCAAGGGGGCTGTCAGTAGAAACAGTGCTAGGTCTAAGAGTGCATCATCACCATGGGTTAAAAGCTTGCTGTGTGTGGGATCTGGGCTAGGTGCCTTTTCAGGTTCTCAAACACTGAGCTAGGCATGTTAGAAACATTTTTAAACTTTAGAGAAACCTTGTTAAATACTTAGGCTCATCATCCCTGTTTTCCTAATGAGGAACCTGCATCCTGTATAGGTAAAACTGGTATCGGATTCTAACCCTGCTTTTAGAACTCCAAGTCTAATCCTCACATCCCCTACCCTCACCTAGATTTGCCCAGGACTTTCCTGTTTCCATGCCTTGGCACACATCGTTTCCTTTGTCTGCATCTCTGGTCCCCTCTTCATATCTTAACTTAGTGATTTTCTGGCCCAGTAAAGACTGATATCAAGGGCTCCTGCCTCTGAATCCCAGGTGCATTGTGATAATTAAACACTAACTGGGTTGAAATCAAGCTTTGCCTAACCATGAACTAAATTAAAACCAATCCCACTAGGATAGTATGCTGAAAATTGTTTTGAAGCTCCTTTAAAAGACAGCTGTGTAAACCATGAGGGGAAATAAAAAGACACCTAAGAAGGGGTCCCAGTGGCAAACTGATTTTAAATTTAAAAAGCAGAGCCTAGCAGTCATTTTTGCATAGTGGCCTCTCACCAACTTGCACTTCACAGAGAAGCCTTTGTACTAAATTGCCTGTATTGCATTCTATCATCTGAGCCAGCCTTTATGTTACCAGTGAGATGACAAGACTTTGGCCCTTGTTTTTTGAAGGAAGGATTTCAAACAAGAGACCAAGTGTAGTAAAGTAAGTAAGAATTTATTGGCTGCAGCAAAAATATATTTAGGCTAGAGAAATAAGGAAGGACATAGAAGAAGTAACAGGAGAGCTGAGGCTGGACTGTTCTGGTTCACTAAGTCAGAGAAAAGGAGGCCTTGGAGACAGGTTCAGGGAGTTAGCCTGGGATAAGCTGGCACTGCCCATTGTTCCCCTGGTTGCAAGTCTCATGGGGTCCCTTAGAGGGGAGAAGGAGGGAAGAGAATGGCACAGGCATGCTTCCCTGGGAGAGAGTGCTTGCTGGGTTCTTCATCCTGAGATTATTTATCTCTCTCTTTCAGGTGAAAATCTTAGGAGAGTTCTAAGGGAGGGTCTCAATAGAACATTCAGCAGCTTTCCAGGTATGCTCTTTCAGGGCCATGGTCTCCACTGATTGGTTGGTGCCAGGGCAGGGCGTTATTGAGAAGGCTAAAAAGGGCTAACTCTAATGTAACCCTGATTTTTGTGGGGCTAGCAATCTGGGTTTGTGCCAGCAAGCCCAGTGTACATTCTTGATAACCTATAATTAAGTAATTGCCTCTTTCCCAGAAACTTGTCTTGCAGAACTTGTTATCTAAATACAGAGGCCATAAAACTGAACAGTGCACTGCCCCAGAGGGGGTGTTATTAACTCTGGCGCCAGGCCAGGCCATCAGATACAGCCTCGAGACCCCCGACACCTGGGGGCCTTCTTGCAAAGCCCATGAAAAGGAATATGGAAGCATAATCCATATTTTCAGGACAAAGACCCCAGAAAGATATAAAAGAGAAGCCTCCTGCATGTTATTTTACTCAGATTTGGAAAGTTATTCCCTGAGTCCGTGGGGTAAATAAACAGTGTCACTCCTTTTCTCTGAAGCTTTGCTTGGTTTTTCTCTGGTCTTCTGCAACATTATTAGTCAATGGTCCTGAAGCAGCCACAGCATCATTTATCTGGTTTTTCTGATTTTCTGAGCCTGGAGCTGAAATACAACTGAGGCCTAGATGTTATCTTTAGGGAGGAAAAGGTCAGGGGGGCTAAACCATATGACCAGCAATATGTAAGATCAGGGGTCCAACTGAATGACAAGTGATATGCTAGGGGAGGATAGGTTACCCTGGGGTTGAAGTTCTTGTTTTACTAGTTTTGCCCCTTGCTAGGCATCTGGGGCTTTCTGCCCTGGTGAGTTTCTGTACCTGGCCCATGATCCTTGCTCTGCTCATGTCTGCTAACTGCCTATAACACTTATAAAGGAGTTCCCAGATTTCTATTTCAACCCAAAATACTGAGACTTTCCCTCATCCAATCAGAGCTGTATAGCCCTGACCAATCAGAGAGCCTCTATTCTGACCAATCAAGACAGTGCCTTTTGGACCAATCAAACTCTGAGGATTTGGAATCCTCATTTGCATGAGGAGAGTTTAATCAGTGACCAGGGGCAGGGACTTTTATTCATATAAACCAGCTCCCGTCTAGATGGGGGAATGCACTTTCCATCAAAGGCTGCATTTACCAATCTGCATTTCTGGGTTTAGAGCTGAAATACTGAAGACCCCCTACTGGAACAGAGCAAAGTGCAGCTGCCTATCTAAAGGCATGCCTTTTATAGCCATGCTGCATCACAATTGAGCTGTTCCATGCTATTTGTATTGCATAAAGTTTCCTTCTTCACTGTACCCCACATTGGAGATTTCTGTAGGTATTTTAATTGGCACCAATGACCATTGGTTGTAATTCCATGGTGCCCAATATGGAGCCCTGAAGCGATGGTCTGAAACTAACTCTGATAGCTGAAACCCCCCCTGTGCTCAACCTGTCTTCCAAAGTTCAACTGAGGATCTCAGGTAAGTCCTCTTATATCCAAGACCTCCCATGCTTATGGTGGAGACTTTACTCTGTTTAGATAGGGGACCTTCATCTGTGATCTTGGTTTAAATGTTTGGATTGAGAGGGCTCTTCTATAGATTCTGGTTTGATGCCTAGGAGGGGCATCCCTCAGTTATGCTTGGCACCTAGGAGGGTATCCTCCAGGAAGGGCTTTCCTCCATCAGGTTTGCACCTAGGCAGGGAGAGGATATGCTCCAGGTTGGGACTAGGCCTTGTCCACAAGGTTTGTGAGGAAGTTCACACTAATGGTCAAATAGGGGGAAGGATGTTACCCATAAGGAGAAGTGAAAAATGGGTAACCTATGCTTTAAATTTTTACATGCTAATCAGACACTGTTTGGGACTTTGGGTAATTGCATGTACCAGAATTATGGTCTAGAGAATTGCAATTGGCTGGACCTCTGGACAAAAGTCACATAAGGTGGTCCTGGACAGGTGCCTCAGTTGGTTGGAGCATCGTCCCATACATCAAAGAAAAAAAGGTTGCAGTTTCAATTCCCAGTCAGGGCATATATATAGGTTTTGGGTTTGATCCCTGGTAGGAGGCAACTGATAGATGTTTCTTTCTCTCTCTCTCTCTCTCTCTCTCTCTCTCTCTCTCTCTCTCTCTCAAAATCAGTGGAAACATCCTGGGGTAGGGATTTTTTAAAAATTACACAAGATAATTTCAAGCTTTTTTGGCCATGAGGAGGTTCCTTTGCGATGCCCTCCACCGCAAAGCTTATTTATTTGCATGCTGAATTATAATAACAACCAAAAAAAAACCTGTACCTCCTAGAAACAATAGGAAGCTTTAAAAAAAACCAAACTGGTACCTTAAAGAACTGTAAGTTTAGGGTCACCAAAGGAGGAACGCATGAGACCAAAGTGGTAGGGGATTATAAATTTATTAGGTCATATGGAAACCAGATGGGCTGAGCCCCTAAATGGTGCCAGCCCCATAGATAGGGAGTCAGAGGTTTTAAAGGACTCTAGTCAGGCTTTTTCTGGGTGGAGAATTCTCTGGGCAGGTCTAGATCTTGGGAAGGTCCCAAGGTGAAAGACTATGATCTACGAAAATGGAATGTGGTCTTAGTAAGTGGAATGTGGTCTAAGTGAAAGGGAATGTCCATTGTGAAGTGACCTAGAGGTCAGTTTCCAGGGGAAGGATATCCATTCAAGTATTTGATCAAACCTAACATTCCAGCCTTTTTGTTTTATGGAATAGGGACGAAGATCATATCTTCTGTAGTTACTTCCTACTGAGTGGGGATGTTGAGATCACAGGGGATGGACTTTATAGTCAGCTGGAACATGGTATAGATTACTCCTGGTTGGAGTAAGGAGTTGCAGCAGCATGATTTCCCCAAGAGACTGGTTAGTGAAGGCTCGAAAGCAATCCTGTTGTGTGACTTGGGAGGTAGATGTTATCTTTAGTAAGGAAAAGATCAGGGGCCTAAGTTGCCTGACTAGTGATATGGAAGAGGAGGATAGGTTAACCTGAGGGTGAGGTTCTTGTTTTCCTAGTTTTGCCCTTTCCTTGGTATTCAGAGCTTTCTTGTTGGTCCTGAAACAGGATTTCAAAGTATGATAGAGCAGTGATTAAGCCTCCTATGCCAGTTCCAACCCCTGCTGTGATGCTGAGGGTTATGAGGAGAGGGATTATCAGGACTGCCCTTTTGTGCCAGATATGATGGGTGAAAGTAGGCAGGAACACTAGAATGGGCCATTATCCAAAGGAAAAGAGAAAGGGAAGGAAAGGAGCAATTGAAGCCTTGGGCCTGGATGGTTGGTTAAGAAATAACTATTGACTTTCATGGAACCAATGGCCATTCAGTAGTTCTAGGTTAATTGTGGTGTTGCAAGCTTATGATGGGAGATGGCCTATTGATATATTGCCCTGTGACCTTGTAAAGCATAAAGGGGCTTGGGCAATTAGTGGAGTGTTGCCGGGGTCCAGCCCCAGTGGGTCCAGGGGTCCCCAAAGGTGTAGACGAGTCGGCGAAGAAGGAACGACACGGAGACAGCATTCAGTTGATCAGCAGCCCAGCCAGGATCTCTGTTCTGGTCTGGATCTCCAGAGAGGTTCTGCTTAGGATCTCCAGCCAGGTTCTGTGTCCATGGTCTCTTGCTAGGTTCTCCAGCCAGGTTCTCCAGCCAGGTTCTGTCCAGGTTCTCCAGCCAGGTTCAGTCACCAGGTTCTAGTCAGGTTCTCTTGCCAATTTCTGTAGTCAGGTTCAGTCCAGGATCTTTTGCTTTGTTCTCTCACTAGGTTCTGTCTCTAGGTTCTGAGGCCAGTTTCTGTCCAGGATCTTTTGCCATGTTCTCTCCAGCGAAGTTCTTCTGTCTCTAGAGGACGTTCTGTGTAGGTTCTGTGCCAATTTCTGTCTCTCTTCGTTCTGTCTTCTTACATCTGTATTTATACCAGTTGATTCCAATCCTATCAATCTCTATTTCAAAGGTTAGGGCATTTCTTATCTCCATTCCAGGGAGTAAAGATTATGTAGCTTAAGCATGATTGTTCGTAGTTAAAGTGATTAATTACCCACCTGGCACTTAGTTAAGAGGTTTTATTCCCTCCCTAACTTCAGGGGAAAATCCCTACCTGGGGAAACAACCTTTCTCAGAGACCTCGGTTAAAACACATGGTGCCTAGAAGGTGAGCAAACATATTAAGAACAGTATGCCATATATGCCAGGTCCCTTGAAACAGCAAGCATGGACCAGCTCCCGGCAGAGTGTGTAAAGTAAGCATGTCAAACTCAAAGGCTAACATGGGCCAAATAAACAAGGTTCAAGTTTATGTGAGCCTCAAAAAAAACCAAAAGCTTCAATTTTCATAGAAACATAGGTTTATTTCGATAGAGACATGCTGAATACAAAGAGCTGAAATAAATGAGTAATTGTTAACATAAAATAATAGAACATTTTAATAAAAATTAATATTTTTTCCTGAACATTAACTTACCAGACACTGAATAACTGCACAAATTAATAAGCATAACGGAAATAAACCTATTTTTCTTGTTCTCTGAAAGCGAAATATTTCCTATTGCACACACCAAAAAAGTCATTATAAGACTAATCAGCTGCTAAAATATTCACTGCTAGTATTAGTGGAGAGAAATGGTGCACCTACGCATAAGGCACATAAGGGAAATGAATACAACACGATTATAGTAATCAGAAACTAGCAAACGTAGTTCATTATTAATAATTATGTACAACAGGATAGTGTAAAAATTAAGTTATGAAATTTTTATTAAAACATTTCTTACATACAGTTATATTGGCTGGGCTGCAAAAATATTTGTTGTGGACTGCATGTGGCCCGTGGGCTGCGAGTTTGACATGCTTGGTGTAGAGTGATAGGACCTGTGACTGGGATGGAGAAAGGAGTTACCTAAGCAAGAGATTGAATATGAGTACAGAAAAGAAGGGAGGCTTGATTTGCCTGGGCTGTAGGATAATTACTTAGAGGGTGTCTGCCTTTTTGAGAAATATAGTTCCCTTTTCCTTTTTATAAGTGAGAGTGATTTTTGCCTGATTCCATCTCTTGATTGGTATAGGGATGGTGGTATATGCTGAAGAGGAGAGGAAAAGGCAGAGCCAGCAATTCCTGGCTAAGGCTGGATTGGTCTGGGTAAGGTTAAGTGTTCGTTCTAGATGAGTGAAGGTAAAAAAGTTCTTTATGGGTGTAGGAGAGGAGGGTTGGAATAGGATTAGAAGGAGAGCTAATCCCCATTTCCAAGGTTGGGATTGTCCCAAGGGGTGGAAAGGGTATGTTTGGGATCTAGAAAGAAGTAAATCTCTCCCCATGGGTAATTGAAGTCCCCTTGTAGAAGGGAGGCCCATAGAAAGGTGAAAGTCCTGATGTGAAGGAAGAGGGGGCAGTAGCTAGGACCTGGAGGGTTTGCATTGGGAGAGGAGGTGAGCTTTCAGGGAGGTCAGAGTTATTAGGGTCAATACATAGGGGACACATGCAGGGTTGTTCACTCATTTGTCCTCTTTTTCTGGGATGTAGGTAAGGTGGAGTTTGGTGGGCCTGATCTGGTGGCTATAATACTTAGGGGACTCCAGCTCATGTGATAAAGGTGTTCCTGGGATGGATTTTAATCTGGAAAGGTGGAACCATGGGGTATGCCCAATAGTTTAGCACAGTTGGGGTAGTTAGGAGTATATGATAAGGGCCTTGCCATGTAAATTATTTGACAAATGGATTTCCTTTAGGAGGACCCAGGTCCCTGGCTGTAGAGGAGTAGAGGAGGATGTCTCTAGTAAAAGGTTGAGGGAGGACATGATCAGCATGTTCTCTCAGTAACTGTCAGATGAGATTTAAAATGGGGACATAATCTCCTAGAGGGGTCTCTGTGGAAGGGAAGTTTTCTAATAAGAAGGGTTTTCCATACATGAGTTCAAAGGGACTAAAAAAGGAGGGTTCACGGGGGGTTGCCCTGATGTACTTAGGGCTAGAGGTAGGAAAGTAGTTTAAGGTTCTTTAGATTCAAGAGTTAATTTAATTAGGTGAGATTTAATTAAGGGATTCACTTTTTCTACCTTGCCTGAAGGTTGGGGCCAGTAGGGGTGTATAAGATCCACTGGATGTTCAGAGTAGAGGAGATATAACCTGTTGAGTTATTTGAGATATGAAAGCAGGTCCATTATCTGATTGTAATGAGGTGAGGCCGAATCTGGGAATGATATGCTAAATGAGAGTTTGAGTAGTAGTAGGGAGTTTTCAGATATAGTGGGGGAAGCTTCTACCCAGCTTGAGAAGGTATCTACTAGGGTTAAGAGATTTTTGGTTCTTTTTATAAGGGGCATGTGAGTGAAGTCAATTTGCCAGTCTTGTCCAGGGATTTGGCCCCTTGCCTGATGAGTGGGGAAAGAAAGTGGTCTAACCTGTTCTTGGGGAGATAGAACAGGTTTTGGTGATATCTTGCAGTAGGGGGTCTAGGACATGTGATGAGGGGTTTTAGGAATTGTAAAAGTAGCCTGTATCCTATGTGTATGGAATTGTGCATGGCCTGTAAGATATTGCAGTCCCGTCCCTGGGGAAGGATTAATTTCCCTGAAAAAAAAATTTTTTTAAATATATTTTATTGATTTTTTACAGAGAGGAAGGGAGAGGGATAGAGAGTCAGAAATATCGATGAGAGAGAAACACCGATCAGCTGCCTCCTGCACACTCCTCACTGGGTATGTGCCCGCAACCAAGGTACATGCCCTTGACCAGAATCGAACCTGGGACCCTTGAGTCCGTAGGCCAACGCTCCATCCACTGAGCCAAACCGGTTAGGACTTCCCTGAAATTTTAACCGTGGATCTTCCTGAGTGACCCCAAGAGCTAATAGCACTGAAGTCCCTCTGGGTGTTTTTTGAGGTATAGCTAAGAGTTCGGGAGATGGAGGCTTCCTCTGAGCTGCTGCCTTGGCCTCCTGGTCTGTTCTGTTATTTCCCCATATTATGGGATCATTACTGACTTGGTGTCCTTTGCAGTGTATGATTTTCAAGAAGGCTAGAAAAAGGGAGAGAGGTTCCTAAATACTAAGCAGGAAGACCTGTTGAGGCTTTCAATTATAGTGTCAAGGACTGTGAATGAGCAGTAAAAATAAAGAATGTCTAGGCTCCAATTTAAGGACATAAGTAACAGGAGAGAGCCTGGGCAGGGTTGCTTTAGCTTTCTAGGAGAAAAGGGGTCCCTTTGGAAGTCAGGGTCATCAGGTCATGACTCACTGGACAAACTTTTCTGCAATTTTCACGAACCTTCTATCCATTCACAAATAGCCAAAAAGTAAACAACTAGTATTTACATCTATGAACACACTTTAAACACTCTCTTACTTTCAAGAAAACATACCTTCAACAAAGTACAAGAGACCATGTGTAATCAAAGCTATGAGCAGGGGAGTTTAAAACTTGTCTAGCAATCAATGTTACAGTATTTTATGTTATTTTAAAATATTTATATGTTTATCATTTAACTCAGCAATGCTCCAAAGCCTTTAAGTTACCAAAGACTTTGGAAATTTATGAATAGGCCTATGAAGCTGAAGAAAAGGTTGGGGGAGAAGGGAACAAGCCCCACAGCCTGTTCTAGGACTGCAGTTTCCAGGCCTCCAGCCACTTGAATTTAAAACTGCCACATTTTTCCTTAGAGATAACATGCTAAGGTTTGGGTAATAATGAGTTCAGCTTCTGATAGTAAGCATTTGCAGTTTTGCAGTAAAGAAGGTTGTTCTTTGGTAAGGGGGGTGAGAAGCAGTTTTCAGAGCCTTAAAGGGGTGAGAATGCTGGCCTTGGGATCTAAAGACTCAGTGAGGGGTCCCTTTGCTATGTCATAGAGGGGCTTTGCAAGAAGACTACAGTTGGGAACCCAGAGGCCAAAGTACCCAGCGAGCCTGAGAACAAAGAGTATTTCTTATCTAGAGGAGGAGACAGTCATGGAGGAGGTAAGGCATTTACGGTCTAATATATGGCTCAGCTTTGTGGGGTGAAAGTGAAACTAAGGTAGATGACTGTGGTTTGGGACAACTGGGCTTTATCAGGGGATGCCTATTAGCTCTGGTGGTTGGGCACTGAGATAGAATGAGAAAAGAGTGGATAAAAGGGATATTTAGTAAGATTCAGTGTAGAGGTGAGGTGGCTAATGGCTGTGAGACTAGTTCATCAACCTTCATAATGGAGACTGAGAAGGGGACAAGGGTCCCAAGGAATTTAGGGAGGGCAGAATAAGTGTCCCTAGTGTCAATTAAAAGGAGTTCTGCTCACCTGTCACCACAATCATTACCCAAGGCTCTGTCCTGGTGATGTAAGTCTGTGGGGCCTTATCAGGGTCTGGGCAGCTTCAGTCTTCAGTGGCCAGTCCCAGGAGGCCTGAGAGGGTGACTTTGCTGAGGTCCAATCTGGAGAAGCCAGATTACAGTCTGATTTCCAGTGGTCTTCCCTTCCACACCTTGGGCAGGGCCCAGGTGGGAGGTCTTGGGTTTGGGTAGGACTTGGCCCAGTGTCCTTCCTTGTTGCATTTGAGGTATGGGCCCAGAGTAGGTTTATCCCCTGACTTGGTTGGAAGACAGGTACTTCGTCTGGGGTTCATGAGAGCAGTGGCTAGGAGCTGGAAGGCCTCCTTCTGGGCCTCAGCCTTGGCCTGATCTTGCCTTTGTTTTTGGATTTGGGTCTCCTCATCTCTATTATTAAAGACCTTAAAGGCCAGATCAACAAGGTCTTTTTGAGGGGTTTGTGGACCTGTATCTATTTTTCAAAGTTTGTGATTTATGTTGGGGGCTGATTGGGATATAAAAAGGGTGTTCAGAAGGCATCCCCTCTGAGGATGTGGGGGTCTAAGGTGGTAAATTTCTGTAAAGCCTCCCTGAGGTGGGAGAAGAGAGCTAGCTGGGTTTTTATTAAGACCCTGAGTGATTTACTAAGTTTGTCATAGTTGACCACCTTATGGGTAGCCTTTTTGAGTCTGGCAATGAGACAGGTGATTATATGGCTATGGAGCCAGCCCTCTGGAGAACTGACGTGATAGTCCCATCTCCAATCAGTTCAGGGAATTACATTAGTGCCAATCGGGTTAACCACCACATCCTGTCTATGGAGGGCATTAGCATGTTCCTGAGCTGCTTGCTAGTCAGATGCACTCCTTCTCCTCTGGGGTTAGAGGGGAGGACAGAATAAGATAGATGTCGTGCTAGGTCAAGTCACAGGACTGGGTCAGTTCTCAAATTCCTTGATAAAGGTGGTCAGGTCAGTGGGGAAAGACCTGAGACGCCTCTCAATCTGTGCAAGGTTTAACATGGAAAATGGGATGTGTACTCAGACAATACTCTCAGTACCTGCTACCTCCCTCAGGGGTAGAACCGGTGTGGGAATAGAGTGGCTGTTGAGGAAGGCAGTCTTTGGGTGGCCCCATAGCAAGTGCTGGGTGGGGAAAAGTCTGTATTGGAGCTCTCATTCTTGGGATTTGGGCCCTCAGGAGCCAGGTGATGGGGGGGTGGGGTGTTGGGGAGGAGGGTGGTTGCTGGTTAGGAGGGCCTGGGTTTTGGGAATCTACTGCAGGGGAGGGAGGGGGCACTTAAGGAAGTAGAGGTTATTGGTCTGCTGGGTCAAAAGTAGATTCAGAATCAGAAGTGTTAGGGGTATGCTATTTGTGTGAACAAGTAGTATCTAATGGATAGAGGAGGACTGACAGAGGTTTGAGACTGGAGGGTGAAAAGGCCCAGACATAGGGAATTTCTAACCATTTTCCATTGCAGTGACAGCAATTATCTAAATCATGCAATGTGTTAAAATTGAAAGTGCCATTTTCAGGCCATTGAGACTTATTATTTAGTTTATATTGTGGCTAAACAGTGTTACAAAAGTAAATGAGGTGCTTGGGCATGATCTCCCCCATGAATGTGCAGAGGGAATGTAGTGTGGCTCACAAGAGAGAAGGGTGAGTGACAGATCACAAATCCAAAGCTGACTGTTTAGGGCAGGCATCCCCACTGCTAAACAAATCACCTGGGTGTCCCCAATCCAGAAGGGCCCAAAGCTGAATGGCTGAAGTCTTCTGGCCTCACACTAGAACTTTTGAGATGAGGGACTTTTTAGAGTGAGAGTAAGTGGGCAGAAGACTTGAGGCAAGAGAATTTGTGGAACGTCACTCACCTAGAGAAGATTGGCAGGTGTGGGATGGAGGGTCAGCAATGGAGAAGGACAGGTTCCTGATCTGGCATCCTCCTTTGCTGGTTCAGACGGGTCCATAAGGGAGGGAGGACTAATTGAAGCCTAAGTAGTCCAGTCACTCGAGTAGGATTTGGAGGTAACCCCAGGTTGAGTTGCTGCTGCCTACTGCTCTCCAACTGGCAAACTCAAAGTGACCAAAGCTGGGGTGATGGATCCCCATTCCCATTTTGGCACCAAATGTTAGGGTCACCAAAGGAGGAACACACAAGGTCAAAGTGGTAGGTATTAAGAATTTAATGGTAGGTTACATGAAAACCAGGTGGGGTGAAGCCCAAAATGGCGCCAGGACCCACAGATGGGGAGCCAGAGGTTTTAAAAGATTCTAGGTGGGCTTTTTCTGGGTGGAGAATTCTCTGGGTAGGTCTAGATACTGGGAAGGTCCCAAGAGGAGAGATAATGGTCTTAGCAAGTGGAATGTGATCTAAGTGAAAGGGAATGTCCATTGTGAAGTGGCCTAAAGGTCAGTTCCCAGGGGAAGAATATCAATTCAATTATTTGGTCAAACCTAACAGTAAGTACATTCAAAAGTGTAAAATGGCCCTATGCAATTGCTTCCCTTAAGTAAAAAGCAATAATTCTAGCCTTGGCTGAGTAGGTCCCTTCTCTGTTTCCCTCCATCTCTCTCTGAAATCAATGAATAAAAATTTTTTAAAGATCCTGAAAAAGATAATTCTAAATTCAATAAATGCCTTGATAAAGTAAGAAGGGAAACCAGTAATTGGGAAACTGGAACAAAAGGAAGATCATTGGAAATTTTTTTTCTCTTACCCTTGGGCTTATAACTCAAAAAGTAGAAGATTCATTTACTTTCTATCCCCCCATCCGTGTCTATCATCCTGCCTACTCTCTACCTTTTATTCCTTCCTCATCTTTGCTTCCAGATGGGCAGCAGCAATGTCATATGGTTGTGGGAGGATACAAGTACTGTATCTACCTATGCCACCATCTTGGCAGGAAGCCTCAGTCATTATATATATAGTTGAAGTCGGTGCATGAAATTCGTGCACTGGGTGGGTGTTCCTCAGCCCAGCCTGCCCCCTCTCACAGTCTGGGAACCCTCAGGGAATGTCCTACTGACAGCTTAGGCTCGCTGGCTGCAGTGGCTCGAAGTGCGCCCTTCTGGGCGGGTCCACAGGTCCGCTAGGGGCCTTAGTCCTGGCCATGGCGTGGCTCAGAGCACGCCCCCCCTGGGCAGGAGTGGCCTCGGAGCTGGGTGACGCTGCACTCCCACCGGGGCCTTGCTCCCAGGGCAGGCTGCATGGTGTGCCTGCCTTCGAACCCCTGGTGGGAGTGGCCTCAGAGCTGGGTGGTGCTGGGGCTGGGGACAGGCTCCGAGCCATGCCGCAGCTGCTTGGAGCCCACCCCCAGCCCTAGTGTGTGGTGTGTGTCCGCTGGGGCTGGGAGCGTGCTCTGAGCTGGTTGTGATGTCCCGGCCTAATTTGCATATTTCTCTCTTATTATATAGGACAAGAGCTGTGGGGTGGGGGCAGCTTTCTCCCAGACAGAAGTGCTGGCAGAAGCCATTGTTCCTTTGCTGAGCCTTCCCTGTCACAGGAGCAACAGAAAGGCTCCATATCTGAGCTTCTATCAACCTGTCTCACACTGTTCTCCAGTTCTGGTGATTCCCTTAGAACCTGTCTCACCCAACTTGCAGGCTCACCCAAGCCATTTCTAGTGGCTTTTCCATACAATAGGCCTCTTTTGCCTCATGTTTCAGACTTTTCTAAAATCTCTCAAATAAGCAGTAGCTGGCCTCAGCATGCTCTATACCTCTTACTAAGTGGCTCCAGGACCAGAACTAGCAGCAGGCCACCATGGTTCACATGTTGGCCTCTCTTGGGCACCTCCTAACCCATCACAAGTAGCAGCCATCTGCATATTACTCAGTAGCTCATGCTCAGTGGGCTCAGGGAGGGCACAGGCAGTGGCTGACTTTGCACCTCCAGGGAGGACCCAGAATTAGTGCACACAGTAGACATCTTCAGATCATGCTGTTGGGGTCCAGCCCCAGCAGGTCCAGGGGTCCCCAAAGGTGTGGACAGAGTCGGCAAAGAATGAAGGACACGGAGACACCGTTCAGTTGATCAGCATAGCGAGGTTCTCCCTTTATTCTCCTGTGACCTCTGTATTTATACCATTTGATTTTAATCCTATCCATTCTATTCCAAAGGTTAGGGCGTTTGTTATCTCCATTCCAAGGTCACTACTCTACTGTTCCGCTAAGCTATAAGGAAGTAACTGAAGGAGATTATCCTAAGTAAAGATAATGTAGCTTAAGCATGATTGTTCGTAGTTAAAGTGATTAACTACCCACCAGGAGAGGTGACCTTGGTTAAAACACATAGTGCTAAGAAGGGGAGCAAACATATTAAGAACAATATGCCATATACCCCAGGTCCCTTGAAACATATGCTGTGCAGATTTTTCTTCCCTGCAGTGACTGTGTCAAGCAGCAAGGATGGACCGGCTTCCGACAAATTCTCCCTTTTTTATTTTTTAAATGATAGCGTGTGTAAATCAGCGGCCACCTCTCGGATTGGGTTGTTTAAGACTTGGAAGACCTGTTTGTGACTTTGCCAACAGGTCAGTCTGAGGCTTAACCCTATATCAGCTCCCCACATCATGCCAAATTGTTACCCTACCACCTCCACAAAAGAAACACTCAGGGCATGGACTTGGTGAACACTAAAGTCCCACTGAAGCAAGTCTTGCTCTTTATACAAGTCAACACCTGTATAGCTGCTCTTTTGATGTAGTCACAGCTGGTCCTCAGAGCCAGTTGGTCTGGGGATCAATTCTTCCTAGTGATGCCAATAGCAATCAAGGCTCAACTACAGTAAGATAATGCACACAGCCCACACAGGGGCACACATGGAGTGCCCAGCTCAGGTGACTGGGCCCTATTAAACATCTACTACAGCAGGTCACTCTACCAAGTCCAGGAGATATAGAAGTTCTACCAAATAAGCCACTGTAATCAAAACAGCCTGGTACTGGCACAAAAATAGGCATATAGATCAGTGGAACAGAACAGCGGACCCAAATCATACCAAGCTATTACGCTCAATTAATATTTGACAAAGGAAGCAAGAGCATACAATAGAGTAAAGAGAGTCTCTTCAAAAAGTGGTGTTGGGAAAATTGGACAGGTACATGCAAAAAAGAAAAAAATGAAACTAGACCACCAACTTACACCATACACAAAAATAAACTCAAAATGGATGAAATACTTAAATGTAAAAAAATACACCTACTAAGAAGGACTCCTTAGACTAACTAGGACTTTTAAAAATTTAAAACACTGTCTTTTAGCCCAGAAGCCATTTCTGCACAGGAGTCTCTCACACAAAGAGCATTTTACAGAGAAGCCTGCGCTAATCTGACTGCACTGTGTTTCCGCCATCTGAGCCAGCTCTCATAAAGGAGATCCTAGAATTCTATTTCAACCAATATGACTGAAACTTTCCCCATCCAATCAGAGTGGCTCTATTTTGACCAATCAGAACAGTGCTTTTGGAGCAATCAAACTGTGAGGATTTGGAGTCCTCATTTACATGAGGATGGACCAATCAGGGACTAGGGGTGAGGACTGTTGCCATATAAGCCAGCTTCCCTCTGGCTTAGGAAGTGCACTTTCCCTTTCCACTGAAGACTGAGTTTCCCTAGCTGAGCTGAAACTCCAAATATGTCTCACCAGAGCAGAACAGAGCTGCCTAGCTGAAGAGAGGCCTGGCTCTGGGATAGTCTCACAGCTGTGTTGTTTCATAGCCACAGTGCCTCAAATTGAGCTGTTCCATGGCCATGCTGTTTTCACAGCTGTGCTACAGCACTATTAAGCTATTCCACAGCTGTGCTGTTTTCACAGCTATGCTGTACCACTGATGAGCTATTTGTACCCAATACTTTCTGTCTTCACAAAAACCTGCCAGGCTGTGACAATTGATATTGTGACAACTGATTTTGCATTTTATATTCAATCCTTGGACCTACTGCTTCTTGAATTCTTCAAATACCCTGCAAAATGGTATGGGGCTCTGCCTGTGTATGGGGGGCGCTCCCCTTTAAATGAGGAGCCACAGACTGGCCTGAGGCACATTGTGTTTTGAAGCAGCTAGGACACTTATTAAAAAGTTGTAATTTTGGGGACTGAATTCTCAACCCCGGGGGTCTGATGACAGAGGGAGGCCTAAGAACAGTTCTCTTTTCTTAGGGGTGCTCTTCTACCTCTCTGATGTCCCACCAATCCACACCCCCACGCCCCCACCCCCAACAAACACACCCAGGCTGCCCCATCCAGGCCTATCTATCTCTTAGGGACATTACAACCTCTTCTGATCTCATCCCCTCTGAACTACTTCCCATCTGGAGAGATCTTTCTAGAACGTTTATGTGGACCCCTCAAGGCAGATATCGGGTTTGCCTCCTCTCTGGTCCTCAGCCCCAGCAGGGTCTGGCAGAAGTTGGTGCCCACTGTGTTTGTGGTCCTGTTGTGGTCATAGTGATTGGCTCCCAACATCCAGAAACCTCAATCAATGATGGTGACATATAAGCATGTGATTCATTTCTGGCCACAACTATGGGAGACACTAGGAGAGGTCTCCTGGGAGGCTGGGTTGGGGGAGGAGAAGAGGGACTTTGGGGAAAATGGGACACAAGGAGAAGTACCCTTAATGGTGGCTAACATTATTGTTTTTGTTGTTTATTTGGCATAAAAGGATGGATGAAATGTGGGGCCTCTTATTTTTAAGAAAGTGCTATTTAAAGTACTAAAATATAAAGGTTTTCCTCTCCCATGTTCTTTCAACCCGGCATGGTGCTTCATTTCCTGTTTAATGTTACACTCCCTCTGGCAAGGGAATACTTGTGGGACAAGTGCCCCTCACTTGTTTCTGCATAAAACCTACTAGCTGCTGAGTGTCCCCTACCAGCCACTGAACTACATTCCCCAGCTGTGGGCAGGGAAGTCAAGCCAAGCATCTCTCTTTCCCATGGTGTATTGCAGTGATGGTGAACCTATGACACACGTGTCAGAGGTGACATGTGAACTCATTTTGGGTGACACGCATCGACACAGACAAAAAATGGCATAATTCAAATATTTGTCTCTCACAACGGCCAGAGTTGGGCATCACTCAAGTAATATTATTACTCACGTTACTCATGATCAATAATGCAATTCTAAAACCAGATGTAAACATGTACATCGGTGTTGCGTAGCAAAGATACATAGTGAAAACATCCAAGATTCATTGTTCCAATATTGACATTAATATAAAAAGGTTAAGAATTGCTCTATAAAGAGATTAATCTTTACTCATGACATTTTATTTTTACTCGAGTGACAAAATGCCCAATTCTGGAAACGGCCTTGTTATTGTCAACATGTACCTCGAGTAAGCTTCCTGTGCGTTTGGGTGCATTCGGCAAACAGACGCACTTGATCGCCATGTTCATTAGGAGACAGGAGTGGGAGAGTTAGAAGAAAAAGATATACAGTGCAACAGTGCTCGACGAGAAATTCTGCGTGTCGGATAATTGATTACAGCACCATATATTTGTTGGTTATACATACTATCTTTGAATTGTTTTGCACCAGGAGTCAGTGGAACAACACTGCAAAAACTTAATAGGTAAGAAACCTATCAACCTTTTATAAAAAACGCCGTGATTTATATTTATTTATTTTTGCAGCCTTGTGATGGAGAATCAAAAAATAAAAAAGCAAGATTGAATGATAAAAGAAGTGGAAGTAGCAGTAGCCGACCCTTTCAAGACACATGGACCGAGATGTGCGGGATTGTTGACAGAAACAACAGATCATTGTGCATACTGTGTAATGAAACGGTAGTAAGCAGAATGTGGAATGTAAAGAGACATTTTGAACCAATCATTGTCAGCTCTTGAAAAAAAGTATGGATGAAAGGAATACATTTCTAGGCAGCTACACCTCTATAAAAGTCAATCAAATTCCATCATTAAATTTGTAAGATGCTCTGCAAATTTAACATCAGCAAGTTACTGTATTGCTCACTCCATAGCTCAGCATGGAAAAGCCCTCAGTGATGGGGAATTTATTAAGGAAACATTTCTAAGATGTGCACCAGCTCTATTTCACGATATGAAAAATAAAGATGATATTATTAAAAGAATTTCTGAGTTACCACTCAGTAGAAATACTATCAAAGACAGAATAATAGATCTTAACAAAAATGTACAACATCAATTAAAACAAGATTTAAATAGTTGTAAATATTTTTCGATTTCTCTTGATGAAACTACTGATGTCACATCAAGTGCTCGGTTAGCCATTATTGCAAGATATTCTGATGGTCTCACAATGAGAGAAGAGTTGATAAAGTTAGAATCAGTGCCAATAAGTACATCAGGAAATGAAATATGTAAGGTTGTTATAAAAACATTCAGTGACCTAAACATTGATATCTCTAAAATTGTGTCAGTCATGACAGATGGGGACCAAATATGGTGGGAAAAAATGTGGGATTTCGGAAATTGTTTCTGGAAGCTATTAGACATCCACGTGTACCTTTTCATTGCATTATCCATCAGGAGGTGTTGTGTGCCAAATCAGGATTCTCAGAATTGAATGATTTAATGTCAGTTGTAACAAAAATTGTGAATTTTATAGCTTCTCGACCCCTTCACAAGCGAGAATTTTCTGCACTTTTACAGGAAGTTGATTCAACCTACAGTGGACTACTGATGTTCAATAATGTGAGATGGCTGAGTCAAGGTAAAGTACTTGAGCAATTTGTGGAGTGCTTTGAAGAAATTACGGTATTTATTGAGAATAAGGATCTGGCAAACTTTCCTCAGATCAATGATCATAAGTGGACCAGCAATTTGATGTTTTTTACATTAATATAATATGAATGAACTGAACTTAAAATTACATTAATATAATATGAATGAACTGAACCTAAAATTACAAGGTTTTGGCAAAAGTATTGACGTTATGTTTGGATACATCAAATACTTTGAAAGTAAATGTAAAATTTTCAAGCGAGATATTGAAACTAAAACTTATAAGTATTTTCCTCGGATAAAAAAGTATTTCGAGAAGGCCACTACAACGAGTGTAATGGAGTCCATTCTTATGTACCAGAATATAGTAAACTCGTTATTTGAACAGTTCAAGAAAGATTCGACCAATTTAGAAGCCTAGAACAGACCATTAAAATAATTAAGTATCCGGATGTAGTTGTTTACAGTACTTTGGAATTAAAGGATTTCCAATGGATGCAAATTGATGATTTTAGAGATGCAACTTGCAGATTTTCAAGGTAGCATTTGGACTCATGTGTTTGTCGACTTAAGGTCGAAACTTGAAAATCTGGAACGAAATCGTTTGAATAATGAAGAAGAGTGCAACTACAAACAAGAAATTTTGAGTGCTTGGAACAGAGTACCTGACACTTTTAGTGACATAAAAAAATCTAGCGATGGCTTTGCTAACAATTTTTTCATCAACATATTTTTGTGAGACTTTGTTCTCAGCATTAAATAATATTAAAATGAACAAAAGAAACCGGCTAACAGATGAAGTTAGTGGTGCTTGTTTGGCCTTGAAGTGCACAAAGTATGAACCTGCAATCGAAGAATTAGCAGACAAACTTCAGCACCAAAAAAGTCACTAATTTCTAGTTTTTGTATCATTTGATTATCATTGTTTTTATTATTATTTTTTCCTAAATGTACATTGTTTTTCTGTTTTTGTTCATTTTATACATATTTTTGGTTGATTTTTCTTTGTTAAATGGCATTTAAATATATAAAATAAATATCAAAAATATAAATCTTTTTTTTACTATGGTTGCAAATACAAAAAAAAATTATGAATATTTCTATATGTGACACGGCACCAGAGTTAAGTTAGGGTTTTTCAAAATTTTGACACGCCGAGCTCAAAAGGTTCACCATCACTGGTGTATTGCAATCCCCATGGATATTGCATCCCTGCTGGGGACAGAGGGTAGCAGTGGTTGTTAGGCAGGAACTTGGAGGGGAAAGCTGAGAACCCATCCAGGGGAGATGGGTAGAAGGCAGGACCATACATGAGCCAAGGCTCCAAGTTCTTGATGCATGCTTCATTGTCCCATTAGTCTTCACTTTTAAAACAAATTTAAAGATAATATTAAGAATTTCAAGATGGCAATTGCCAAAGCATTAAGTCCTACATGCAAGGCCCTTCTGAGCAATAGGGCCCTGTGTAGTTGCACTAGTTGTTCATCCCTAAGGCCATGCCTGTTCACTACTGTTTGTTTTCCACACAGCCGAGTGACATTTTCAGCCCCAGATTTAATCATGTACGTTGCCATTGTTGCCTCGTTATGACTTCCCATTATTTTCAGGACAATGGTCTTGTCCTTACTCTGCCTCACTGGCAATATAAACTCTGAATGATCTGGCCCCAGCCTATCCTTTAACCTCATTTTGTATAAGAAGAATTTGAAGCAGTAACTTGGAGCCTTCTAGAGAGGGCACAAGGCTGCAGAGAAGGAGTGTCTCAAAGCTCCTTGTTGACATCAGGAAACCAGGAGGCACTTATAGTGAATTTCGTTTAGAAGCAGCATTGCTACTGGTTCAAGTGGCATTTGTTTTGTCCCTTTCTTTGCTAACATGCTGTTTTAATATCTGTCATTCTCTAGGCAGACCATTCGACACCTGCATCTTCTTCCTGAAGTAGCAGAGTGCACTGCCATGATGCTGGCCATAGCTCTCAGGTACCCACCCGAATGTTCCTGTACCTGACCGTTGTGGTTCACTGTTCCTGAGTGGCTAGAAGCACATGTTTACTGAGCTGGGACTCCAGTCTCACTCCCAACTTCCCTTGCTCCAGAAGAGAACAAGCCCCACTCTAATGTATCCATCATTACATTTACTGAGCCTTCCTGTCTAGGGACATAGACATGAATAAGAATAACTTTCTGCCAATCTGCTGGGGGTGGTCACCCAGGAAGAGAAATGTGCTGAGTAGCAGGAGAGCAGCGTGTGCAAGGAGAGAGGCTCTGCTGAGGAACCTAGGCTGGGAAGACCTATCACAGGAGGGAAACTGGGACCTTATAAATAAGAAGAAACTCACTGGTGAGACCAGGCAGGAAAGAAGTTCCAGCATAATAATAGGCTACTGAGTTTTACTGCAACAGGCCATATGTTAAGCACTTCACATGTCTTGAATTTCACTTAATTTAGCAGATAAGGAAACTGAGACTCAGAGAGAGCAATTAATTGTCAGAGTCCTATTCTAAGTGGGGTCTTCATTCCTAGAGTGTGGAGCTGAAAGTGAAGGGCCAGGCCAAGATCTGGGGCAGAAATATGAAGAATAGAGAGTGGAAAGAAGGGAAGTCCCCAGCTGACTAGGAAGTGCAGAGACCAGGGGCCATGTGAGGTGGGGGTGGGGCTACCACATGGTAAATCTGACACCAGGAGACATCCCAGCCCCAGGCCTTGGTTGATATCGAGGGCGTGGCACTCAGTGCTCAGGATGTGATATAGATTGTTTTTCAGTTTGCCCTGGAAAAAGGGTTGAAAAAAATAGAGCACACAACTCTTCTGATTTGACAAGGAGCTTTCAGATTTACTAACTTTCAACCACAAGAGTGTGATTCTGAGTTTCCAAGCACAGTCAGTCTTTAGACGCTAGGGTAAACACCAAAGAGGTGTAACATGGTGAATAGGCAGTCAGCAGAGTAACTGAAACATAGGTCCAGTGGATGTGGGGGAAGGGCTCCTGAGGACTAAGAATTACCTCACCACCAGCTCACTGGTCAAAGGGAGGTGGCTTGCACTGATAAAAGGGCCTTCAGGGACCATTTACATGAGCCTATCAGAGCCCGGTGAAATTGTAGAAAAACATAAGGTCAGGCCCCAACTTAGACCTATTAACTGTATGGGAGTCAGGCAAGTTGCATAATTTTTAGGTTTCATAAGTGAATCAGACCCACACTGCTGCAGGTGCCTTACTGCTTCACTTTATAGATGGGGAAACTGAGGCCCAGTGGGACACAATGACACCGAGTGGGAAGGCAGGGTGTAACTACCTCCCAACCACAACATCATTTCTCCCCCACTCCCATCCTTTCAAGCTGTTGCTTTCTTTTTTCTATTATGACAGCTGTTAACCAATGGTCTCACCAATTCAAACACCAACAGGATTCCCCAATTTGGGGTGTGATGAAGAAAAAAATTTTATTCAGTACAAACAGCTCAACAGTGATACAGCACAGCTGTGAAAAGAGCACTGCATTGGAACAGCTCAATTTGAGGCACTGTGGCTATGAAAACAACACAGCTGTGAGACTATCCCAGAGCCAGGCCTCTCTTCAGCTAGGCAGCTCTGCTCTGCTCTGGTGAGACATATTCGGAGTTTCAGCTCAGCTAGGGAAACCCAGTCTTCAGTGGAAAGGGAAAGTGCACTCCCTGAGCCAGAGGGAAGCTGGCTTATATGGCAGGAGTCCCCACCCTTAGTTCCTGAGTGGTTCATCCTTATGTAAATGAGGACTCCAAATCCTCACAGTTTGATTGCTCCAAAAGCACTGTCCTGATTGGTCAGAATAGAGCCACTCTGTTTGGTCAGAGTTACACAGTTCTGATTGGATGGAGAAAGCCTGTCATATTGGTTGAAACAGGATTCCAGGAACTCCTTTATAAGAGCTGACTCAGATGGTAAAAACACAGTGTAGGCAGGCAGACTAGTGCAAGCTTCTTTGTGAAGCACAGTTTGTGTAAGAGGCCCCTGTGCAGAAATGGCTGCTGGGCTCTGTTTTCTAAAATTTGAGTCCAGTTATTCATAAAGAGCCCTTCTTAGTAGGTGTCTAACCCCTCTGGGTTCACAGCTGTCTTCAGTTGCAAGCAACTGGGGTACCTTCAATGCTGAAAATGTTTATTAGCTCAAACTGAAGGATTCTGGAGGTGGGGGCTACCAGGGTCAACCTTGCTGCTTTGCAATTCTCCCAGATGTATTCTCTCTTGGTGGCTATTTCAGAAGCTTAGGTGTCCCCCATCTCTAACCTAACCCATGAGGGTGCTGATTTGTGAAGAAGCTGACTCATCCCTTCTTGCCAATTGGGTTTAGGCCCCACACCAGCATCTTCTGCTTAGTGGGCAAGCCATAGCTCCTCAGGCTGTGTCTGGGGTTCCAGCCCAGGGCTCTTCTCAAGGTGGTATCTGACAGTGCCACAGCACATGTCCAGCCAAAGCAGAAACTCCAGTAATGGTCTCAACACCTTCTCCCTTCCAAAAATTGAGGGTGGCATATGTTAGAGGGTCAATTAAGTTTCCTCAACCACTGAAGGGTAGGGCCCAGACAAAAAAGAAAGTGGGCCTCAATCTGAGTTTTTGAACTCCAACATCTGTACCTTTATAATGCTGTCTCTCTTGTTTCAACTACATTCTTCTGGCCTGAAGACATCTTTAGAGGGGTTTCCTGCCCCAGAAAGTGTCTAATCTGGAGATTTGGGGGGCAGAAGGTCAGTGTCCGTAAAGCCTCAAGCTGTTCTCCATTGGCTAGTTACCCACTCACCCCACCTTGGTGTCCCTATAGCCGGTCCACTAGAATGCAGTTGCATTTGCCCCCAGACTCCTTGAGGGTAGGATATGGATTGGGACACCATGTAGCCAGGATTTGGTGAATGATAGTGATGTGCTAGTCCTAGGGAAGCCCTCTTCCCCCAAATGGTTTGCTGGTAAGGGATGGAGAGTCTAGCATTTATGTACCTGGTCTGGAGTGAGGCTGGGATGGTGGGCAACAGCACCCCTGCTTCCTGACCCCTCCTTTCCCTCACCTTCTGTGACTTCAGGCTCCCTAAGTTTATGGCCTCTGAGAATGGCTCAACTAGGACATCAGAAGGCGGCAAGTGGAGGAGAACAGGAGGGAGGCAAGTGGCAGGCGAAGCTGCACACAGGAGCACAGCAGCTCTACTTCCTGTGGGTGAGGGGCCTGATGCCTGCACCTAACAGGAGATTGCACAAACCTTTCTGCACAGACTGCCTGCCCACCTAGCCTATGTACCTACTTGCCTCTCCCTCTGGCCACTGCCTCCCACCTGGGGCTGGCATCCCTGCTAAGTCCTGCAGCCTGGACTGTGTCCTCCATCACCATGGGGCTGGCAAGGGGTTGGGCCGGAAACCAGAACCCGCCCTCACATCACTGGGCACTGCTCCTTCCTCATTTTGCTGCTGATTGTAGCCCCAAACAAAATAGACTGAGCTCTTTTACTCCCTCTGGCAGCTCATCTCTAGCTTGCGGGTGTCTTCTGAGGTGTTGCAGACAGCATCAGCCAAGTCGGGGAAGACTGGGTCAACACTGTCAGGACTGGGACAGTGTGCCTGGTTCCTGGATCTCATTCAGCCCTGTCTGTGGGAGGAGAGAAATCTTTGTCGTGGCAGCCTGAGGATGATGCCCCAGCTTCAATTCAGAGATGCCTTTTGGGTGAGTGAAGACTGTCAGGGATTAAACAAGTAGAATGGGAAGAATGGCTGAAATTTCCCCAAGGTAGTTGATTGGGATGTGGTCAAGGGAAGAGAGAGATTTTCTCATAAAAATAGTGGCTGTATTTTGTATTTGTGAAGGTAACCTGGGCCACCGTCCCTCCCTTCTAAGTTGTAAGATAAAGGGGGTCCTCAGCCTGGGGTATGATTTCTTTGCAAGCTTCAAGACAGTGGGTGAGAGATATCCCCTGTACCCCAGGACTGGTTTCTCCTCCAAGTGACCCTCTCCCCAAAGCAGAATTTTTTGAGAAGAGAGTCCAATATGTGGGTGGGAATTTGAGGAGGCCAAATGAAGAAAAGAAGGGAATGGGTCACAGGTTTGGGGACCAAACAAATTGGGATATTGACTCTGTATTTAAGGGCTAGATAAGTTATTTTACTTCTCTAAGCCTCATTTTCCCTACCTACGTAGTGGAGGTTAATATTAATAAATATACCAGTCTACTGGGAGGATTAAACATGGTAATCAAATGTAACAAAGTATCTAGTACATTGCTGGCATTCAAATAGTAATTCTCTTCCCTCACCCAAACCCCCTTCCTTGAAGTCCTTAGGGACCCTTTGAAGAGGCAGGAGGGCTGGTCAATTCCTTGCTCACTTTCTTAGATTCAGTGCAGAGGTAAATCAAATCTTTTCTTCCATGAGAGAATGGCACCCGGCTGGTGGCTTGGCCTACGCCACACAGCCTGCAAGCCCAGTTTGGGCCTCAAATCCCCTCTGATTTTTCTGGCTGTTTTCAGCTTTCTCCTCTGCTCCTGGACTTTGGGCTGTCTCCAGTGCTCAAGGGGGAAAGCTGAGACCTCTGTGGTTAGAGCTGAGGAATGTGATTGTCCCAAGAGCCCCCCTTTCAGCCCCATAGAGGACTCCATGGCCCTTTGCCTCAGTCAACAGCCTCCCCTCCCTGGGTCCTTTTCTGGGACCTGTGACCAGCATGTGAGTGACCTGTTTCGTGCCTACTCTGACCACACAGTGGCTAGAGGGCTGCCTGGGTGGGGCACTCTGTGCCTCTCTGGACCTCTGTTTCCCCATCTCTACAAAGAAGGAGTGGGACCAACCCAGAGAAGTCAATGGAGACAGACCTGGCTTAGCCAATCCCACCACCAGGTTGGCAGCTGGGGATTACAAAAGGGGATGGATAGGTGGCTACAGTGAGGGAGGCAGGGAGTGGTCAGTCACCACATCATTGCTCTGACTTGGAGTATAAGGTTGGGGAAAGGGTAAGGCCTGAAAACCCAGGTTGCTCTGTGGCCAGGATACCCTGATTGTTTTCCCTCCAGGACAACTATCCCACACCAGAGTGCCTGGGCCCACCTTCCCTAGGGCAGAGCTGGGGGCAAGGAGATCTGGGCAGTAGGAGATAGTGTATGAGGAAGCAGGGTGTGGCAGTAGCAGCAGCAACAGAATCAGCAGCAAGAAAGCAGCTTCCTGAGCCGTATCCTGCCACACTCTGCACTTGCCCCACCTCTGAGCCACTGTGAGCTTCATGGGCTCCAGGTGCCTCCTGTCCTCTACTGCTGGCTCCCTGGGCCTGACTTGGGGTACAGCTTCCCTGGGGAAGGCCACATCTGGGAAGTGATTTGTGGAAACCTGTCATACTGACTGACCCTGGCAAATGCCTCAAAAGTTCACTGTCATCCCCATTGTTCCCAGGGCTTTGAATTCTAGCACCACTCCCTGACCCTCAGACCATGAGGACATCTAACACTCACAGAAACATGTGTCAATTCACTCTTTTAAACAAATGAAGTAGTTTTTTGTTTTCCACATTTTGGTGGGAAAATTAAGAGAGCTTAAGTAACTTGTCCAAGATCACAAAGCTTGGATTGAACCCAACAGGCTGGCTCCAGTGCCTGGGTTTTCACCCAGGGTGCTTCATTATTCTCTATCAACATGGCAGATCGCTAAATTTTGGGGCCCCATTGGTGAAATGGACAAAAAAATTCTGTCCTTCCTACCTCTCAGAGAAGTAGGGAGGTAAGACAAGGTTTATGGAAGTATTTTGAAGCTCCATTTATACATAAATCTGTAAAACACAAAAGGCATACTGATCTAACTGCCATGGGATGTTAGGGATAGAGCACAGCCTGCCCCCTCTACTATTTTCCCCTACCCCAGCCCAAGGCAATACCATTAAACCCTGCAGCTTGGCAGCATACTAAAAATGACTAGTCTTTAATAGTGGTAGGAAGCCCTAGAAAAATCATTTCCAACACCACAGTACTTTAATTATCTGGCAATCTCAACTTTCTAGAACACAGGTGTCACCAGCCCTGTTTCTGGCACTAGCTAATAGTAAGGAGAGAAACAAAAGTCATTTTTAAGGAGCTAAGAGCTTAAACTAAAGCCCATACACTTTACTTATACTAGATGGCCCATAGCTTTTAGGTAGGGCCTATGAACTCTGATTTTACCCATAATTTTTACAAGATCAGTCATGTGATTTTTTTAAACCGATATATATAGCAATTAGTAGGGTTCTCCATGGAACTTGATATATATTGGTGATTGACAAATATTGGTGGACCTGAACTTTTAGAGATAGTTTCACAAATATCTGGTAGCCTGATATCAAGAGAGGAGACAAAAAAAAAGTATAAAAAGCAAACAGAATGGCTCATAAGTGGTGGAAACATTCAGCATAGGAGTAGAAAAGTCCTATCCCTCAGTGGGCCTGTATTTGCAAAGTTATCAGTGTTGCCACACAGTATTTATATTTCTTTTATCTGTGGCAGAGCATTCAGATGCAGGCTGCTGTGGGAATGAGGTGAGAGTAGGGCTAGCCATGTAGGAAGGGAAGGGATAATTTGATATATATTAAACACACACCAGGATAAAGAGCATCATGGCTTTGCACGAAGTTTGTAGCTGAGCCTCAGAGCAGGGTCTGTCAGTGAAACAAAGCTGAGGCTGAGAATACAGATGCCCAAGCTGAGAAGGCCTTAGATCTCCAATAACCTGCCTCAGCACCAAGTCAGAGGGGCATAGAAGCCTAGAGAAGACAGGATGCTTCCCCTCACCCCTCCCACACACACAGCTCTCCTCTCCAGTGGCTGTGCTCCAGCAGACAACCAAACTGCATTGCAAGAAACATCTGTCTGCATCCTCAGCACAGGGCTGACAAGTGGGGTATATACTCAGTCAATGTTTGTAGAATAAATGAATGAACAGTGAATATCTACATGGTCCCACCTGCCTTCCTGAACCTATTTTCTCCTCCATTTCACTTTAGTTATATTTACAAATATTTGTTAAGCAGGGTTCTAGACTATGTGGTTTAAACTATACTGCTCAGCCTCACCCCTACATCCAATCAGATGAATGAGACCATCTTGCCCTCAAGGAAGTCACATCCAGTGCTGGAAACTCAGATTCCCTGATAACTGGGCCAGACCTTGTGTACCAAGTGGAGCAGGGCTCTGAGATATGTTTATCCCTCCCACTGTCTCACTATCTCCCAGACCTATATATCTAATGGTCTTTGCAAAAAAAGTCACTGGATATTGTTTTAAGAGAAAAGCTCTAGTCCTGGACCAGGTTTTATTGATATCTACATCCTACCACTTTTGGGGTTATTAAAAGGAAAAATAAGGACCTGAGGAGGCTAGGCCAGAGTTACTACAGTGACCTCTCACCACCACTGTGACCCACCTTTAGGCAGAAGCCACCACAGGGGACTGAGAATAGGCCTGAAATTTTCCTTCTGCTTTGTGGTCACACCTCCCCTCTTTTAAGCTGGTGTCCAGCTTCATCTGGAAAGCTCTGTGCCAAGCATGGAGGGTCTGAGGACCCCAAGAGACAGAGGACAGAGGAAAGTACTACTCCCTAGGTGGGGGCATGAATTACAAGGGAAGCACATGGGACTGAGGCTGGGCCCACCCCTCCCCCATGTGTCCACTCAGCTGATGTAGCTTCTTCCCCTTCCCAGTTTTGAGATTCTGAGGTTCCTCATTTAGGAGACTACAGAGAAAGATCCCATTTTTGACCTGTCCTAAAGCTGCCTGTCCATTACCTCAGGACCTGCCAATAGTGGCCCCAGGACTTCATGGAAAATCAGGAGAGGTTGATATTCATTGGGTACCTGTTCTGTTCTGGACACTTAAAGCTATGAACATACCTTAAAAGCAAAAAATATAAGATCCTAAAAGGAAAGTGGAAAAATAGAAGAAGAAAAAACAGGAATAAAACAGCCTTAGTAGTTTCATCACACAGAGATAGCTGGTAATATTTTGCCGTGTTTCTCTAAGATTCTTAACATAGGTACAAGCTAATTTTCTTGCATTTTAAAATTTATTTTTAATCATGGAAAAATACACCTAACATAAAATTTACCATCTTAACCATTTTAAATGTACAGTCCAAATCCGTAATTACATTCACATTGTTATAAGACCTGCCCCCTCACCCTTTCAACATAATTCCATTTTGAACATATGGTTGTGGATATGGTTTCCTTGTCTTCAAAACAACATTGCTAATGACTGTATAGTCCTACAGCTTGTGAATTTGGTGGACATGCTATGATTTATTTATTCAATCCTCTATTATTGCACATTTAGGTTATTGCCAATTATTTATTATAGACAGTGATGCAATGGGAAGATCTTTGTGTATCAAAGTTTGCATTTGAGGATTACTTCCTTGGGTAGATTCCCAGAAGAGGAGATATTCCTGAGTAAGAAAGTGGGGGTTCTCTAGCATTTGGCACTAGCAGATCCTTTGGAACCCCTCATACCCCTCTGACTAGATAGGAGCTGGAAGACCAAGCTGAGAGGGGCTCTGCTGAGAACGAAAGTCTACTCAGACACTGCACGAGGACTTGCAGTAGGGCAGGCCCTATGGCCTTGAAGGCTGAGGAGGCCAGTGGCTGAGGAGCAGGTCCTCCCGGAGCAACAGGGACTTAGAGGCGAGAGAGGGAGGCCTGGCTGTTCCACCTTTCCAACTGCCTTGTCAGTGTCTCCCTGGTCATGGCTGTCAGAAAGAAAGAGGACAGAAGTTCTCTCTGTACTACTTAGGAGAGTTCTTCAAGACATGGTGTTTTGTGTAAAAAGCACAGAACCAAACTGTGTGTGTGTCTGGCATTCAACCTGCTGTGAAAACTGGGGGAAATAAGCATTTATATTAGCTTAGGCTTGTTTTAACAACGAGAATCTCTGGAATGACGCACAGAGAACTAATTAAAGTGATGACCTTTTGGGGAAGTGAAAGAAAAGAAATTGGTGGGGAACAGGGCTGGTGGCAGTGAGTGCTTTCACTTTTTTATACTGTTTAATTTTTAGACTATGTAAATGTAGTACTTAGTTAAAATTTTAAATTAAAATAAAAATGAAAAGGGAGACATTTATTTCAAGTTCCATGAATATATTTTTATCCAAGTCCCAGCTACTTAAATCAACCCAGAGGAGTAGTAACAGTGCCTGTTTGCTGAGTACCTAATAAAAGCCAGGTACTGTGGCAGTCACTCCACATGTATCCGAGCCCACCCTGCACCGAAGGGTTGTCAATGCCCTTCCATCTCCTACACAGAGCCATGGGCAGGTCAAAGGCTATTCTATGATCACATGTCTAGGGCAAAGCAAGGGCTCTCATGAAGATCTGTCAGATGCCATCATGCTCTGCAACTGAATTCAAGGCAATTGGCTAGTTTGTTCTTGGTTCAATTATAACTCCTGTAGGATAAAAGGATGGCATTGGTTTCTATGGTCTTGGAAGCAGGGTGATTTTTTTTCATTTCTCCTCTAATTTAATGCAAGTGATCACAGATAACATATGTCATTAAAAGAAAAATATGCCGAGACCGGTTTGGCTCAGTGGATAGAGCGTCGGCCTGCGGACTGAAGGGTCCCGGGTTCGATTCCGGTCAAGGGCATGTACCTGGGTTGCGGGCATATCCCCAGTGGGGGATGTGCAGGAGGCAGCTGATCGATGTTTCTCTCTCATCGATGTTTCTGACTCTCTATCTCTCTCCCTTCCTCTCTGTAAAAAATCAATAAAATATATTAAAAAAAAAAAGAAAAGATTGCCTCACTCATAGAATTAATCTGTAATAAATAAAATAAAATGAAAAGCAACTAACTGTTACTTATTAAAAAAAAAAAAAGAAAGAAAAATATCTGTAAACAAAACTAAGAAAGTCCTGTTTGCAAGGCCGAGATGCTAATTTTAGGCAAAAATTGTGGTTCAATAGCATTCTTCTTTCACATACTCTGTGCACACTTTGTAGTCTATGAACCCCTCCCCACCCCTCATCCTCCTCCCACGCCCCCATCCCCCGCCAGAGGACCTGAGAACTTGGCTCATCTGTTCTCATTCCACAGGACATGGCCAACTGTCTGATGGTAATAGTAGATTGCAGAGGTGTGTGGTTGTGCTTGCTCCGTTTTTGCAATGCCTGCAGACAGTCACCTATAGGATTTACTGGCTGTAGTGTCCTGGGTCAAGATTGTAGCCCATACCTTTGATTTTATCTTCGGTGGAAAACAAGATCTGTTTCTCAATGACCTTCTTTGCACTGTAATTTCCAGGAACCTGGGGGCTTTTTCTTGCTGCTCCTAATACCTATCCACAACTAAGGTAGCCCCTGAAAAGGAAAGAAAGGGCCTTGCTTGGGCTTTCAAAGAGTGGGTGAGGATTTGGAAAATGGCAGAAGGACAAGTGACACTCCAGGTGGAAGGATGACATGGGCAAAGGTGTGGAGGGGGAGTGGGCACAGTGGGTTTGGGAGACAGCTTTCTGGCCTAGAGGATCGTTCAGAGTAGGAAGGGAAGATCCCAGCTGATTGTGAAAAGTCCTGACAAGACTTAGATGGTGACAGAGATACTGTTTTCTGCCTTTTTGCAACCTCTCCAGTGGTGGCTGTTTCCTCTCATGCAAAGGGGGCTGAAGGCTACAAGTTGTGGGCAAGATACCCTCCCTCCTCACCCAGAGCCTAACTAACACTATGAACTGCACAATGAAAGGAACTTGGGGTAGAAGCTAAAACCGTTGGCTTCCAGCAAGAGACAGTGGTGCCCTGTGCCTTGAGGGCTGCTCACACCAGGGCTCCCCACTGTGATAGCTCCAGAAGGTCCCTTCCTTACAGGCTGAGTAATTCCCCTTCTTGAGGCTCAGAAGGGAACAAGCTTCTTTGAAGCCTCACCTGGCCCTCACCCTCACTTGCTGGGAGCCTTGGAGAATCATTTCCCCTGTCTGAACTTCAGTTTCCATATCTGTAGGATGTCAGAGTTATGTTCACCTAAGAAGATGAGGAGGCTCAGGGCAATGCTAAAGGGACTACCTTCTGCTGCCCTTCATAGAACAGGTCCCAAGGGACCCAGATTTATAATTGGATATGCACTATACTTTAGGGTGAGCCTCATATGTGGATTCTCCTATTCTCAGAATTCCTTTCCAACTCTGTTCACCATTACATATTAAATTTCACCATTAGAGACCCTTCCCATGGCTTCAAGTGACAAGATGCATTTAATTCCAACAATAGCCCTGTGAATTTTGTATTATTTCTATTTTACAGAGAGAAAACCAAGGGGATGTGTGCCTGGGGATGCCACCCAGATGGATTTTGGGGCTAATAGGCCAGGCCTGGTGCTATCTTCTCAGGCCTGGATCAGAGAGCCCTTTGGGGTTAGTGGGAGGGTGTTGTGGTTTGCTGAGACTTAGAACCCTGAGCAATTGATGACCGTACAGGCAGATGAGTGACAGCCACTTCTGCTGATGTTGACAGGCCACCTACTATTGGGTAACAGGAAGTGCTAGCTGGAGCTCAAGTAGCAGTCAGGGTGAGGATGGACTGGCCAGTTGATACTCAGGGCTTCCTAGCTATGGAAATGAAAAAACATATGCTGAACCATACAGGAGATGAGAGGAGGAGGTGATGAACTGAGGCAGGAGAGTGCTTCAAGGAACAACAAAGAGGCCTGTGTGACTGGGGTAGAGAGATGAGGTAAAGAGTAATTGGAAATCAGGTCAGAAATGTAACAGCGAGCCAGATCTTATAGGACTGTAATTCTTAAAAAATCCCAATGTCCAGGCCACACCCCAAGCCAATTACCTCTGAATTTGGAGATGGGGACTGAGTATCAATATTTTTCAAAGTTCTCCAGTGTTTCCAAAGTGAGACACAGTTGAGAATCATTGGTGTAGATAACAGTGATGATCCTGGATGCGCTGCCATTGCTAAGGAACAGACATCTGGCTTTTACCATTTACATGACTCCATTTTACTCTCTTGTGAATGAGTAGAGGGCAGAGGTTAATTTTGTTTTTTTAACCTTATAATCTTATACAATTACTTTTTTATTTTAGTAAACTAGAGGCCCAGTGCACGGCCTTCATGCACTGGAGGTGGGGTGGGGGGAGGGGGGGTCCTCACCCTCTCACAATCCGGGATCCCTCTGACAATCCAGAACTGCTGGCTCCTAACCACTCACCTGCCTGCCTTCCTGATCATCCCTAACCACTCTGCTTGTCTGCCTGATTGCCCCTAACCACTCGCCTGCCTGACTAATCACCCCTAACCATTTGGCTGCCTTCCTGATTACCCCTAACCACTCTGCCTGCCTGCCTGATGCCTCTAACTACTCACCTGCCTGACTGCCTAACTGCTTGCCTACCTGCCTCATGGCCCCTAACCACTCTGCCTGCCTGTCTGATCACCCCAACCACCTCTGCCTCCTGCCTGATAGCCCCTAACCACCTCTGCCTGCCTGCCTGATGCCCCTAACAACTCTGCCTGCCTGATGCCCCTAACTGCTCACCTGCCTGTCTGATCTCCTGTAACTGCTCGCCTACCTGCTGCCTGATTGCCCCTAACCATCTTTGCCTCCATCCCCGCTGCTGCAGTTTCATCTGGAAGGACATCTGGAATGATGTCCAGAAGGTCATTTGGCTATCCAGTCTAATTAGCATATTATGCTTTTATTATTATAGATATACATAACATAAAATTTACCATTTTAACCATTGTAAGTGTGCAATTCAGTAGCATAAAGTACATTCACAATGTTATACAAGCATTACCACTATCTATTTCTGGACCATTTCATCATCCCAAACAGAAACTCTGTACCCATTTATACATAAAAAAGGCTAATAAGCCAAGTGTCCCTGTGGGAGCTCAACCGAGAGACCGGGGGTTTGATCACTCTCTATGACATGCGCTGACCCTCAGGGGCTGGCACAGGATGAAGGGAGGCCCCATCCAGCAGCTACAAGGCCCCGATTGGCCCTGATCACTGGCCAGGCCTAGGGACCCTACCGGTGCATAAATGTCATGCACTGGGCCTCTAGTTAAACAATAATTCTCCATCTCCATTCCCTTTTCTCCTACTTCTTTCTACTTTCTTTCTCTATGAATTTGCCTAAGTAGGAACCTCATATAATAATTGTCCTTTTGCATCTGGTTTACTTCACTTAGCATAATGTCTTTCAGGTTCACTCATATTTTAGCATGTGTCAGAATTTCATTCCTTTTTATGACTGAACACTATTCACTCACTTTGCTGAGCCTCAGTTGTTCATCTGTAACATGGAACAATAACAGCACAGTGGACTTCTCTGTGAATTAGAGGTGATAAGATATTAAGAACACTGGCCTCTCCCTATACACATCCTACCCTGTTCCTTTCCCTGAACCTGGCCCTGCCTCCTATTAAGCTCTTAGGAAATCCTTGTACCTTTTTCTGCCTGACTCAGGACTCTCCTTCAGCTGGCCTCAAGCCACATCTTCAGACACCTATCCAACCCTCTCAGATCTCTCATTGCTGCCTTTCACTCAGACTTACAGTTTTGAGCATCACACTTCCAGGCTCTTAAACCGGAGGGGCTCATTTTCTCTACCTGGACTTGTGCTCACCCCCAACCCCAACCCCTCCTTGTTCTATGTTTTCAATACATTTTGGTTTCATAAAGCAGAAGGAAGAAGTAGGATATTGAGCTGGGCCTTTAAGATTTGAGATGGTGGAGGGGAAGTGGGCAGTCATCACAGACTGGGGAGAGGGGACTGTGATAGTGGAGACTTTTCCTTCCTGATAATGGAGGAGGCCTATTTAAAAGAACAAAGCTTTTAAGCCAGACAGACTTTGGTCTAAAGTCTGGCACACCCATAAAATTGCTGTTTGGTCCTGGAAAAATTATAAAACTTCTCTCATCCTCAGTGTCCTCAAACAATAGCACCCTTCAGTCACTCTTACTGAGATAAGAGACACCAGATGCACACAGTAGGTCCTCTTTTGGTGCTTGTGTTGCCCACCTCAACCTCATCTAGGTATGTGGGATTCCTGGGAGGCCCTGAAAGTTCACAGAGTCTCACAGGGTCTCCAGAAGGTTGCAAGGTACTTTCAGACACAGGCCTACAGGCTTCCCAGCATGTTGGGACCAAGCAAGGACCCAAGGCAAGGGGACCCAGATGTGTTAGGGAACTAGCCAGCTGGGTTGCTCAGTTACTCTGGTGAGGAGCCCTGGGAGGCCCTGCAGGGCCATCTGTCAGACTCGGGGGAGGGAAGGTGGTCAATGGAAATACATTTCTAATCTCAAGCTCTTGTCAGCCCAGCTAAAACCAGAATAGCTCATCTAACCACATCACATTTGGTTCTTAAAATATAAATGTCTGTCTATGCCTTCTCAATTCTCTCCCTGTGACACCTATCCTGAACTATCTTAGAAAATCTGCAAATCATCTCACAATTATCTGTTTATTCATGGTTCCTTCCAATCCTTGGGTCAGAACACATCTAGACCAAAAACACCTAGTACAAGGACAGGTCTTCTCTGTGGAACCTCCAACTGCTCACAGACCACTAGTGAAGAGGTGCTTGTCACCTGTTGAGGCAGCTTTCCCTGCATTCCATAACTGGGGTCTCTTAAGCTCTTGGAAAACACTTCCTTGTATTGAACTGGAGTTGGCCTCCCTGTCTATCCCCCTGAGTCTCTCTCTTTTTTTTTTTTATTCCCCTGAGTCTTGCCTAGGGCTCTGAGGACATCATCCACAGATCTCTCCCTAGAAAACTTCTAACACATGCTGAGCAGTGGGGAAGAGAGATCTAATAATGGCTTTGGAAGGTAGAAGAAAGGAAAATTGTTTCCTGCTTTTACCCTACCATTCTTGTACAAAACCTTTCTAATGTCTGACATGCTCTTGGATTTATAAGCTCTTTGTTTTTTTAAAAAAAATTCTTTTTTAAAAAGAACACAACCTCTGTTTCTAATGGCCCCACAAAGATCTACAGGTGACATTATTCCTCAAGGATTCCTCAAGGGCCTTTGCTTGGGATCTTCTCCTCATCCAACCCTCCTTCTGGGATACTCTGGGTAAGGAACCAGCTTGCCTACTCTACTGAAGTCTTAGGTCATCCATCCATCCATCCATCCATCCATCCATCCATCCATCCATGGCAGTGTTTGGTCCTTCGGCTTCCTCAGTTTGCTGAATAAAAACAGTGAAGGTGAGACCCACTGTGGGGTAATAGGCGAGGGGGAGGGGAAAGAGCCTGGTTGCTACTCATTGACTTGCTCTCTCAGAGCCTCAGTTTCCATATTTCTGTAACTATTATAAGAAGTAGAGGGAATGAGTCTGTCTGGTTTATTTAAAGGTGCTGGGTAATGAGCCTTTGAATTTGCAGGCAAATGGTCTGGTTTCCTCCATGGGGCACCTCACAAGCCAACAGTCATGAAGCCACATTGTCTCAAGAGTCTCCCTGAGGCATGTGTTAGAGATTTTCTAGTTATTTTCAGATATAACTTACTCCAGTTCAACAAACTAAGATCAGAATTTCACTCTCATTCAGTTTAAAGTTTCCCAGGCTTCATTTGTGTATTTGAAGCCTATGATGGGAAAAGAGAATAGGGTCCATTTCTTCACTTGCTATGTTCTACACATACCCACTTGCTGGAATACTTGCTGCATGCTGGAGGCTAATTCCAGCACCTACTTCCAGCTTCTCCTGACATCTCCATGAACAGGACTCTAAAAGGGTGAAAGATTTGTTTTCCTGGTGCTATTGTAACTGCTGAAAGTGTAGTAGGTGGTAGGTGTCCACAGATCAGCTCTTCCTCTTCTGAATACCTTGGTAGGCTCTTTGCCAACCCGCCCCCCTGGAGTAGTACCCTCTGCAGTATCTGCCTGTTTTTTGCTGCTGTCTGCCTTAGACCCCTCATAATCATATCCAACAGTTCACTCCACACAGTTTCTTTTGGTGCCTCCTCTCACCCTGCCAGGCAGTTCTCAAGGGTAGAGTTACAGGATGCTCTTCTGAGTTACCTTCTGTGGCCCCCACTTAGTTCCAAAGTAAAATATCAGTGCCAATCCCTGGACAGGCCAGCCACCCAGCCTCACTCTTCCCTCAGCCTCCAGGCAGCTCCAGCCCATCTCCTGACTTCAGATTTCTCTAAGTAAGACACTGCCACTGGTTGTCATGGCTTCCAAAAGCCAGCATACACATATGAAACTCCCTACTAGAAGGTCAATTGAAGGTCACTTCTTCTCCTTATAGCCATTTCATAGTCAGAAAGGCCCAGAGAGGGCAAGGGACTTTACCAACGCTACCATCTTAGTCTTGGAAGATGGGAACCAAATTTAAGGCTTCCCCCTCCAAGATTAGAGGTTTAGCTGTTCTCTGATGTACTTTATGTTCTGAAATTCAATGGAAAGGAGCACTTAAAAAAGAGTATGCAGCCTTTTAAATGGATCCTCTGGTAGGGGAGAGTGTGTGGGCTGTGGTGGGTAGATGGTGCTGGCCACACTGGGGGAAGGCTCTTTCTGGTGGGGGTGGTGCAACAGGCAGAAATGGGGCAGGGCATGGGGACCTACCATTTGCAGAACAGTCACTGAGCTTGGGGCTTTGAAGAGAGGTAAAGGAATGGGAGGTTAAGAGCCAAGATCTTGGTCTGGGAGACCTGGGTTCAAATCTCAGCTGTGCTCTGCAGGTTAGGTAACCTCTCTGGGTTCCCTAGTCCTCAGCTATTACATGAGGGTAATCATCTTAGCCCAGTATCTGCATCAGAGAAAGTTCTGATCACTATTCTCACCTGATTTCATTGGCTTCTCAGATTAACCCTAGGTGGTAGGAACTATTAAGACCATTTTTCCAGGATTGGGGGTCGAAGTAGAGAGTAGAAGTTGAGAACAACCAGGGTCACCAGATGGGATGTGAATCCATATCTAGTCTGCTGAACTCTGTCCAGTCTGTCAGAAAAAGCCTGGGAACCCTCCCTGACTTGGCAGCCAGTCTGTCCTGATGGGTTTGTGCTCTAGAGGGGTGACTATCAGGGTCAGGAGAGAGGTTGGTCTCTGACACCACTTCCTCAATGAGGAAACCAGGTTCTAAGAAGGGAAGTAACTTCCTCAGAGCCCGGGTCTCTGAAGCTACCAAGAGTGATATGGGCAGGAAAAGAAGGAAGTGATGGAGGGTACAGAAAATGTTTCTCTACCCAATAGGAGCATGGCAGGGTCATGGCCACCTCACAGGCCTAGACAATGGTTCACACCCAGATCCACCTAGAGTGGGAAGCAGGTGGGCTGTCCCTGAGCAGAACAGGATAATACTTAGGCCTTCCCTACACTGTCTTAAGGCTGAGGCAGGAATATGCTTCCTCCTACCCAGAGCTTTCCTGAGTACCTCCTCCAGAAGCCTCAAGAGATAGCCTGCAGCCCTGATCTGGTCCCTTCATGGGGAATGTGAGGCCCAGAGTGGCCACCCACAGAGCATAGATGGCAGTCCTGTGATCTACATCTGGCTTGAGCAAGACTCTCAAAGGAGGGAACTGCATCTGTTGGCCACCTGGCATCCTATCTCAAGGTGGGTTACCTTAGATGCCACATTATGGGGCTTCTGGCTACTTGCTGGCTGTCAGTGCTTTGTCTGCAGAGCCAGCACAGCCCTTCTCCAAGGCAGCATTCCTCAACTGAATAACCTGAAGTACAGCTTTGATTTGAAGAGGAATTTGAATGATAATTTTCAAAAATAATTTTAAATCAGTTTTTCTGATGTTTCAAATTTTTAAAAAACAGTTCATGGGATTGAATGACTGGTGTAGGTATGCGGCTTTGGGAATAGGCCAACCTAAGTTCGTATCCCAGATTCTGACCTTTACCAGGTGAGTGACCTTGGGCCTCCTCATCACCATCCTTACCTCCTTGGGTGTGTGTTTTCAATTAGATAATGGCTGTGATGTTCTTGGTGAAGTGTGTGGCAGGTGGACTCCACAAATAGAAATTTCACAAAGGGCAAAGCAATGGGCAGGTTTCAGGTGACAGAGGCAGTGGGTGGAAAGAAAGAAGTGAGAGACCTTCCTTCTGGTTGCATTGGCATTCTGTAAATGTCAGCCTGAGCCCATAAGTGAGGGGGACCAATAAGGAGCTCTTGATATTTAGAGGATGAAGTTGGTAGGGTACAGGAAGAGAAAGTCAGGGTGGACTATGGATGGAGTGATCTGGTGCTGGGTCTTGTACTGTGGAGAACCAACTGATTAACTGATTAACTGATTGAATGATTAGTACATTTGTTTCCTCAACAGCATACTTCCCAGCTCTGAACAATGAATCAGAACTCACCCCCTTGAGGAGGTGGCTGAGGGTGCAGTCTCAGGAAGGTTGCAGCTCCTGGGGACTCAGGCACTTTCTTATAATAGGCTAGTCATTTTTGATGGTAGTAACACCTGCTAGTACCACCTGCTAGTGCCTCTGGCTCCAAGCAGACAATGAACAAGATTCTTGAGCTGGTGGCACTTTGGAGACATGAGCTCCTGGGGACTCGGCCTGCAAGGCCCCTCACTGCCTTCTGCTTCCTCCAGAACAGCCAATGTAGGTTCAGTTTTGCTTCTCTTTCTACTCTGAGAATAAGGACAGGGATTCCTACGGAGACTCAAGTTGAGCATGGACTGGCAAGAAAGAGGAGAGTGTCTTATTGCAGGGCTAGAATCCTGTCAGAGTTCACTGCTCAACTCCTTGCCATCTCTCCCAGGCACATCGTGGATTAATAATAGGTCCCTTGTCCTACTTCTGTCTGTGTGATCTCAGCTAGGCCCTTCACTTCTTTGGACCTCAGTTTCCCCAAGGACTGGGAGAGGGCACTGGACAAGATGCCTCCCTTATGGTGATCTGTGGAGTTCAGACCTGAATGCTGATGTCCAGCTTAGAGTGACCTCCTCATGGGGAAAGGGCAGGAGGCCTCCAGATTCATTTTCCTTCTGCCATGTAGGTCCAGAGGGAGGGAAGAGACTGAGACTGAGGGGCAAGAAGCCATAGTCTCCTTGCTGGTTAGTGGGCAAATTGCTGTCCATGAAAGCCACAGAAATAGAAGTCTGGCCCAGCTTAGCCCAGAAACATCAGCCTGGACACTGAAGCTGTCCCAGGCCCCAGAATAGGACTGCAGAGGGTTTGGGGTACAACTTTTTTCTGCTGGTGCCCTGAGTGGCCAATTAAGGTCCAGACACCCTGATTGTCACCCTGTGGGCAGTGGAGCCTAGGCCTAAGGAATTTCTAGGAATGCGGAAGAAAGAATAAGCTTGGGGTCCTAATTACTACAGGCCTAAAGATACCACTATTCTGAGTTTGTTGAGTGTGGGCTGGGTTTTACACAGGGCCAGTTAGTATAACTAGGGCTACCTCTACCCTTTCCTACTACATCTGACCTTCCTCGGGAGTACCACCAGCTTTGACTTTAAGACAGTAGACTTCCACCTCCAAGAGTGTGTGGAAGCTTCCTTGATTCTCTGAGCTCTGAGAGATGGGGATATGGTGTGTGAGATCAGAGAAATGGAGCTCTTTTTCCCAGTTTCTGAGGCTATCTTGGGGTCTCTGAAGAAAGAAAAGAAGACATTAGGTGCTGAATCTTGACCTGATTTCCAATTACCTGGCTGAGTGCCCTCAAGGGTTTTGGACCCTTCCTCAAGAATGGATGCATGGATAAGAAACCAAGGTAAATGCTGGTACTCACTGCCTCCCCAAACCACATCAAAATTATAAATAAATACGGAACAACTTTCATTCATAACCACCTCAAATCTGGCTGAATAGAAGCCCTACAGCTAGAGAATTAAAGAAGGAACCACACTGAGTCTGGTAGGAGGGGTGGAGGCATGGAACAGGCTTGTCCGACACCCACATGTGGCGTGTTTTTAATTGGGAGGAATATCTTAGCCACAGAGCGCCCCCATGAGGAGCAAGGGGTCCCAGCCCCACACCAGATCCCCAGCCCAGGGATCCAGTGTTGGGAAGAGAAGTCCCAATAATTTCAGGCTGTAAAAACCAGCAGGGATTTTGGCTGAGTGACATAGAGGCTGCTGGACTCTCAGGCAATTCCTCTTAAAGGGCTAGTGCACAGACTTACTCAAACTCTAAGCTCCAGCACTAGCGTAGAAGTTTGAAAGGATCCAGGGTCATACAAGGAGAAACTAACTTGTGTGGCATGAGGGCAAGAACTCGGGGGGCAGCTTTCTCCCAGACAAAAGTGTTGGCACCTCCCCCCAACAGAGCTGACTGGCAGGCACCATATCTGAGTCTCCATCAATCTTGTCCACACTGTTCAACCCACCTTGATGATCCCTGAGATCCCACCCCACCCAATTTGCAGCCCCACCCAGGCTGTTTATAGTGGCTTTTCCATACAAATGGCCTATTCTGGTTCAGGCTTCAGACTTTTCTAAAATCTCTCAAACAAGCATCAGCTGGACTCAGTGTGCCTCAGACCTCTCAATAAGTGGCCCCAGGCCCAGCACTAGCAACAGCTTGCTAAGGTGCACAGCTTGGCCTCTCTGGGAACCTCCAAGCCCAACAGAAGTAGCAGCCATCTGCAGGTTGGCTCTAGGCAGGGCACAGGCAGTGGCTGACTTTGCACTTCCTGGAAGGCCCCAGAGCCAGGGCACCCAGTGGACAGCTTCAGACCACATCAGATTACAACTCTACCACATCTACGAGTGACACATTCAAAGGATGGACTTGGTAAGCGCCAACGCCCCACTGAAGCCAGTCCTGCTCCATAGGGATATCTCTTGCACTGCAGCTCTCCCACTGTAGACATGCTGGTCCTCACAGCCAGTTGGCCTGGGGGTCAATTCCTCCCCATGATGCCAACAGCAATCAAGGCTCAACTACAACAGGACAATGCACACAGCCTACAAAGGGCACACCTAGAGTGCCCAGCTCAGGTGGGACTGGGAAGGCTGAGCCACTGGACCCTATAGGACACCTACTACACAAGCTCATAGTACCAATTCCAGGAGACATAGCAGCTCTACCTAATACATAGAAACAAACACAGGGAAGCAGCCAAAATGCAGAGACAAAGAAACATGTCACAAATGAAAGAACAAAAAAAAAATCTCCAAAAAGACCTAAATGAAATGGAGGCAAGCAAATTACTAGATACAGAGCTCAAAACAATGATTATAAGGTTGCTCAAGGAAATTAATGAGAGCTTCAAGGGACTAAGTGAGAATGTCAAGGAACTTAGTGAGAATTTCAAGGAAATAGTGAGAACATCAAAGACATGAAAAAGGACCAGTCAGCAATGAAGGCTACACTAACTGAAATGAAGAATAATTTACAGGATATCAAAAGTAGAGTAGAGGATGCCCAGAATCATATCAGTGACTTGAAATATGAGGAAGCAAATAACGCCCAATCAGAAGAGCAAAAATAAAAGAATCCAAGAACATAAAAATAGTGTAAGGAGCCTCTGGGACAACTTCAAGCGTACCAACATTTGCATCATGGGGGTGCCAGAAGGAGAAGTGAGGGAGGAAGAAATTGAAAACCTATTTGAAGAAATAATGATAAAAAACTTCCCCTATATAGTGAAAGAAAGACATACAGGTCCAGGAAGCACAGAGAGTCCCAAACAAGATGAACCCAAAGAAGCTCACATTAAGACACATCATAATTAAAATGCCAAAGACAAAGAGAGAATCTTTTTTTTTTCCTTTCCATACTTTTTTTTTTGTATTTTATTTTATTTATTTTTTTATTATTATTAGTTAAGGTATTACAAATGTGTCCTCATCCTCCCCTTTAACCCCCAACCTCCCCCCCACACACAAACTCATGCTCCCATCCCCCTGTTGTCCATGTCCATTGGTTTGGCTTATATACATGTATACAAGTCCTTCTGTTGATCTCTTACCCTTACCCCCGCCCTCCCCTACTTTCCTTCTGGGGATTGATAGCCTGATCGCTGTTTCTCAGTCTTTGGGTCTGTCCTTTTTCATCAGTCTATGTTGTTCTCTATAATCCACAAATGAGTGAGATCATGTGGTATTTATCTTTCTCTGACTGGCTTATTTCACTTAGCATAATGCTCTCCAGTTCCATCCATGCTGTTGCAAAAGGCAAGAGTTCCTTTTTTTTTAACCACAGCATAGTATTCCATTGTGTATATGTACCACAGTTTTCTAATCCACTCATCTGCTGATGGGCACTTAGGCTGTTTCCAGATCTTAGCTATGGTGAATTGTGCTGCTATGAACATAGGGGTGCATATATCCTTTCTAATTGGCGTTTCTGGTTTCTTGGGATATATTCCTAGGAGTGGGATCACAGGGTCAAATGGGAGTTCCATTTTTAGTCTTCTGAGGTAGCTCCATACTGTTCTCCACAGTGGCTGCACCAGTCTGCATTCCCACCAGCAGTGCAGAAGGGTTCCTTTTTCTCCACATCCTCTCCAACACTTGTTGTTTGTTGATTTGTTGATGATAGCCATTCTGACAGGTGTGAGATGATAACGCATTGTCGTTTTGATTTGCATCTCTCGTATAATTAGTGACTTTGAGCAGGTTTTCATATGTCTTTCTGCCTTCTGTATGTCCTCTTTCGAAAAGTGTCTATCTAGGTCCGTTGCCCATTTTTTTATTGGATTGTTTATCTTCCTTTTGTTAAGTTTCATGAGATCCCTGTAAATGTTGGAAATTAAACCCTTATCGGTGGTATCATTGGTAAATATGTTCTCCCATGTAGTGGGTCTTCTTGTTGTTTTTTTGATGGTTTCCTTTGCTGTGCAAAAGCTTTTTATTTTGATCTAGTCCCATTTGTTTATTTTCTCTTTAGTTTCCATTGCCCTAGGAGCATTATCAGAGAAGAAATTTCTTCGGCATATGTTTGCGATTTCGCTGCCTGTGGATTCCTCTAGTATTTTTATGGTTTCCCGTCTTACGTTTAAGTCTTTTATCCATTTTGAGTTTATTTTTGTGTATGGTGTGAGTTGGTGATCTAGTTTCATCCTTTTGCATGTATCTGTCCAATTTTCCCAACACCATTTATTGAAAAGACTGTCTTGACTCCATTGATAGCTCTTGCCTCCTTTGTCGAATATTAATTGGGCATAGTGGTTTGGGTCGATTTCTGGAGTCTCTATTCTATTCCATTGATCTATATGTCTGTTCTTGTGCCAGTACCAAGCTGTTTTAAGAACAGTGGCTTTGTAATACAGTTTGATATCTGGTATTGAGATCCCACCTACTTTGTGTTTTCTCAGGAATGCTGCAGCAATTCGGGGTCTTTTTTTATTCCAGATAAATTTTTGGAACGTTCGTTCTAGATTTGTGAAATATGCCGTTGGTAATTTAATGGGGATTGCATTGAATCTATAAATTGCTTTGGGTAGTATGGACATTTTGATGATGTTGATTCTACCAATCCATGAACACGGTATATTCTTCCATCTGTTTATGTCTTCCTCTATCTCTTTTTTCAGTGTCCTGTAGTTTTCAGCATATAAGTCTTTTACCTCCTTAGTTAAGTTTATTCCTAGGTATTTTAATTTTGGGGGGGCAATGGTAAATGGGATTGCTTCTGTAGTTTCACTTTCTGTAAGTTCACTATTGGTGTAAAGAAATGCCATGGATTTCTTGGCATTAATTTTGTATCCTGCTACATTGCCGAATTCATTTATTAAGTCTAATAATTTTTTGATGGAGTCTTTAGGGTTCTGTATGTACAGTATCATGTCATCTGCAAATAAGGACAGTTTTACTTCTTCTTTTCCAATCTGGATGCCTTTTATTTCGTCTTCGTGTCTGATCGCAATGGCTAGTACTTCCAGTACTATGTTGAACAGGAGTGGTGAGAGGGGGCATCCCTGTCTTGTTCCTGTTTTTAGGGGGAATGGTTTTAGTTTTTGCCCATTGATTATGATGTTGGCTGTGGGTTTGTCATATATGGCTTTTATTATGTTGAGGTATGATCCTTCTACTCCCATCTTGCTGAGAGTTTTTATCAAGAAAGGGTGTTGGATTTTGTCAAATGCTTTTTCCGCATCAATTGATATGACTATGTGGTTTTTTTCTCTCAATTTGTTTATGTGATGTATCATGTTTATTGATTTGCGGATATTGTACCATCCTTGCATCCCTGGGATAAATCCTACTTGGTCATGGTGTATGATCTTTTTGATGTACTGCTGGATCCGATTTGCTAGGATTTTGTTGAGGATTTTGGCATCTATGTTCATGAGGGATATTGGCCTATAATTCTCTTTCATTGTATTGTCTTTATCTGGTTTTGGGATTAGGGTGATGTTGGCTTCATAGAATGAGCTGGGAAGTGTTCCTTCCTCTTGGATCTTTCGACATAGTCTGAGGAGGATAGGTTTTAGGTCTTCCTTGAATGTTTGGTAAAACTCCCCTGTGAAGCCATCTGGCCCCGGGCTTTTGTTTGCTGGAAGCTTTTTGATTACTGCTTCGATTTCCTCCATAGTTATTGGCCTATTGAGATTTTTAGATTCTTCCTGGTTAAGTTTTGGAAGGTTGTATTTATCTAGGAATATGTCCATTTCCTCCAGGTTGTCTAGTGTGTTGGAGTAGAGTTGTTCATAGTATTTTCTAACAATCCTTTGTATTTCTATGGGGTCTGTTGTTATTTCTCCTCTTTCTTTTCTGATTTTGTTTATTTGGGTCCTCTCTCTTTGTTTCTTGGTGAGCCTGGCTAGAGGTGTATCAATCTTGTTTATCCTTTCAAAGAACCAGCTCTTGGTTTTGTTGATCTTTTGTATTGTTTTTTTGGTCTCTATGTCGTTTATCTCCGCTCTGATCTTTGTTATTTCCTTCCTTCTGCTTACAGTGGGCTTTTTTTGTTGCTCTCTTTCTAATTCTTCGAGTTGTAGAGTTAGGTCATTTATTCTCATTGTTTCTTGTTTCTTGCAGGAGGCTTGTAGAGCTATGAACTTCCCTCTCAAGACTGCTTTGGCTGTGTCCCATAGGTTTTGGATTGTTGTGTTTTCATTGTCATTCATTGCCATGATGTTTTTTATTTCTTCTTTGATCTCACTGGTGACCCAGTCGTTGTTTAATAGCATGCTATTTAGTCTCCATGTGTTTGATTTTTTTTGGATTGTTTTTGTTGTAGTTGATTTCCAGTTTTATGCCTTTGTGGTCTGAGAAGATGCTTGATATGATTTCAATTTTCTTGAATTTGAAGAGACTTTGTCTGTGACCCAATATATGGTCTATCTTTGAAGATGACAAATGTGCACCTGAGGAGAATGTATATTCTGTGGCTTTGGGGTGAAATGTTCTGAAGATGTCAATTAATTCCATCTGATCTAGTGAGTCATTTAGGATTGATGTTTCTTTGCTGAGTTTCTGTTTAGAGGATTTGTCCAGTGGCGATAATGGGGTGTTAAGGTCCCCTACTATGATTGTATTGCTGTCAATCTCTCCCTTGATCTTCTCCAGAAGCTTTCTTACGTATTTGGGTGCTCCTATATTGGGTGCATATATATTTACCAGAGTTATTTCTTCTTGTTGGACTGCTCCCTTTAGTATTATGAAGTGGCCTTCTTGATCTCTTTTTATGTCCTTCCCTTTGAGATCTAATTTGTCAGATATAAGTATTGCTACCCCGGCTTTTTTTTCACTTCCATTGGCCTGAAAAACCTTTTTCCATCCCTTAACCATCAGTCTGTGTGCGTCTTTTTTCTGAGGTGGGTTTCCTGTAGACAGCAGATATATGGGTCATGTTTTCTTATCCACTCATTTACCCTATGCCTTTTGACTGGGGAATTTAATCCATTTACATTTAAAGTTATTATTGATAGAAACTTGTTAGTCGCCATTTTTGTTCTTTACCGCTGCGTTCCTTCTTTGTTTCCTGTTTTTTCTATTTACAGCAGACCCTTTAGCATTTCTTGCATTGCTGGTTTGGTTGTAATAAACTCCCGTAGACCATTTTTGTCTGTGAAGCTCCTGATTTGACCCTCAATTTTGATTGATAGCCTCGCTGGGTATAGTATTCTTGGATTCAGACCCTTCCTTTGCATGACTTTGTATATTTCATTCCATTCCCTTCTTGCCTGATGTGTTTCTGTTGAGAAATCGGTCGCTAGTCTGATGGGGGATCCTTTGTAGGTAACTTTCTGTCTCTCTCTGGCTGCTTTTAAGATTCTTGCTTTGTTGTTGGTGTTTGCCAATTTAATTATTATGTGCCTTGGTGTCGGTCTTTTCGGGTTCATTTTGTTTGGGACTCTGTGAGCTTCTTGGATTTGTGTGAGTTTTTTCCTCCCTATATCAGGGAAATTTTCTGTTACTATTTTTTCAAACAGGTTTTCTATTCCTTGCTCAGTTTCCTCTCCTTCTGGCACCCCTATTATTCGGATGTTGTTTCGTTTAGCATTGTCCCAGAGTTCTCTTAGGCTCTCTTCCTGCTTTTTAATTTTTTTTTCTAGAAGCTGTTCTGTTTGGGTATTTTTTTCTACCTTGTCTTCTAGCTCACTGATACGGTCCTCTGCTTCTTCTAGTCTACTGTTGATGCTTTCTATTGAGTTCTTTATGGCAGTGATGTCGTTTTTCATTTCTTCTTGGTTTCTGTTCATTTCCTCTTGGTTCTTCTTCATTTCCTCTTGGTTCCTACACATATTGTTGAATTGGTCTTCCATTCTTTTCATCCACCTTATGACCATTACTCTGAATTCTTTCTCTGACAGGTTGCTTGCCTCCATTGCCTCTATTTCGTTTACTTCCTTTTCTGATGATGCCTGTTTTTCTTTCATATTTGGGTTGGTTCTTTGTTTCACCATGATTTCTCTTCTCAAGGTGTTTAGTTATGTAGATCTCTCTCTGTTGCGCTGATTCAAAGGCACAAAATACAACACAACAAGGCACAACGTACAAGACACCAAACTAAATGCATTCACGATATTAATAACCCCAAATAAAGGTGACCCCCCCGAGCGAAGAGAATTAGGGGATAAAGAAGAAAAAAGAGAAAAATATTAGAGAGAAAAATAAAAAACAAAAAGGAGTGCCGAAATGAGATTGGGAAAAGGGAGAGAAAAAAAACACACAAAAAGACCAAAAAAAAACACAAAAAAAACCAACAACAACAAAAACAAAAAAAAATTAAGAGAATGAAATAGAGGTGGGGAAGAGGCTATTTGTATGGGGAGAGCAAGGGATTGGAAATTAGATATATAAGTAGGGTGAAATTTAAGAAGGAATAGGTAAAATCCAAAGCAGGAATAGGGTAAGAGAAACAGGACAACAAAAGGGGAAAAGTGAGGAAGAGAGTTTTGGCTTAAGGGTAAATGTGAGATAGAGAGAAATGATGCTAAAGGAACGATAAAAATAGAGTGTAGAACACTAATCCCAAAATAAAATAAAGAAAAATAAAAAAAAATAATAAAAAATAAAATGACCCTTGAAAAAATGGTAAAAGGATAGCAATAATACTGGTTAAAAAATGTAGTAATTAAAAAGGTAAAATCAGGTGATGAAAAAAATAAAAAATAAAAAAATAAATAAAATAGGTTCTTAATGAAATGGTGAAAAAAGAATTAAAAATATATATATATAAAAATATTCAGAAGTGAAGGTGCTTCAGATCTTCCACTCTTCTTTTTGGCACGCCTCAGTCCTGCCAGGCATTCAGGGGAGTGTTGAACTTCCCTGCGATACACTGTCCCTCCGTGCAGTAAACCACAGACCTGATTTTAAGGCAGGTTGTATTTTTTTACCAGACTGCCTTTATTTGTGATCGCAAAAGAGACAGTTCGTGGCTCTGCCTCTGGGTGGCAGTGTGTCTGGATTTACCTCCGAGGCTCTAAGTCCTCTCTATCAGTAGGGTTTTGTCCTCTATGGTATTTGGAACTGATTCCGGAAAGACCACTGCCCAGAGCTGGTTCCTTGCCACTGTCCGCTGTTTCCCAGGCTCCCCAAAAAGAACTTTCCCCTACAGGCTCTGCGAATGACCCCAACTGGGGAATCCCATGCGCTGGGTTTAATAATCAAATGCACGGATCTAAGGGGAACTGTAACAAGAGCCTGATAGTTGTGCGAATTCGCAAGCCTCCACCTTCCAGGTCTGCGCACAGTCTCCGCGCGCAGTCTCCGTGCGCCCACTCGCCCCTGGCACCAAGCAGCCAGCAGATTGGCAAAGTCCAAGACTGCTCCTTTACATCCAGTCCAGCTATGGGCTCATTTTTCGCGTTCCCTTCTGCCAGCAGCCCTGTGGGGCCCCTTCCCCACTCGCAGGTCACGCTGGTCCCAACGGCTGCGGACTCTGTGGGGCGCAGATTCCGTCCCGCGCGCGCGCGCGCGCGAGCTCGGTCCTCCCTCCAACCCGAACTGCAAACCGCACCTTTAGGGGATGTCCAACCTTTCCGTGAGAAGAAGCAGTGCTCGTCTGAGTTCACGCAGTCATGCTGCTTGAGATCCCTTGTTTCCAGGTTAGTAGCTGGTCTCTGGATGCCGGCAACAACCACCCAAGATGGCGCAGTCTCCGCTGCTTAGCTGGCGCACCAGGAGAGGCTTCAGCCTCAGTCTCCAACAGTCCTTTTTTTTCCCTGGGGGGTTCTCAGTCTTTCCTAGCTGCAGACAATCTCTCAGCTGAAAATCCTCTACCTATTCGGGCTGAATGTTACCCGTTTCAGCTGCTCACCCTTATCTGCTCCAGGACAAGGCACAGGACACGTCCGCTTATACCTCCGCCATTTTCCTAAAAATCGACAAAGAGAGAATCTTAAAAGCAGCAAGAACAAGGAATTAATTACCTACAAGGAAGCACCCATACAACTGTCAGCTGATTTCTCAACAGAAACTGCAGGCCAGAAGGGATTGACAAGAAATATTTAAAGTGATAAAAGCAAGGACTTACAACAAAGATTACTCTACCCACCAAACCTATCATTTAGAATTGAAAGTCAAATAAAGAACTTCACAGACAACAGAAAACTAAATGAGTTCATCACCACTAAACCAGTATTACATGAAATGTTGAAGGGTCTTCAAGAAGAAGGAGGAGCCCTGACTGGTTTGGCTTAGTGGATAGAGCGTCAGCCTATGGACTCAAGGGTCCTGAGTTCGATTCTGGTCAAGGGCATGTACCTTGGTTGCAGGCATATACCCAGTGGGGAGTGTGCAGGAGGCAGCTGATCAATGTTTCTCTCATTGATGCTCCCTCTCCCTTCCTCTCTGTAAAAAAATCAATTAAAAAATATATTTTTAAAAAAAAGGAGGAGGAGAAAGAAGAGAAGTAGAAGAAAGATAAAAATATGGCAATAAATACATATCTATCAACACTTAACTAAGGAAGTAAAAGACCTATACACGGAAAACTACAGGACACTGAAAAAAGAGATATAGATGGAAGAACATACCGTGTTCGTGGATTGGTAGAATCAACATCATCAAAATGTCCATACTACCCAAAGCAATCTATAGATTCAATGCACTCCCCATTAAAATACCAACGGAATATTTCACAGACCTAGAATGAACTCTCCAAAAATTCGTCTGGAATAAAAAAAGACCCCGAATAGCTGCAGCAATCCTGAGAAAGAAGAACAAAGTAGGTGGGATCCCAATACCAGATGTCAAGCTGTATTACAAAGCCACTGTTCTCAAAACTGCCTGGTATTGGCCCAAGAACAGACATATAGATCAATGGAATAGAATAGAGAACCCAGAAATAGACCCAGGCTACTATGCTTAATTAATATTTGACAAAGGAGGCATGAACATACAATGGAGTCAAGACAGTCTCTTCAATAAATGGTGTTGGGAAAATTGGGCAGGTACATCCAAAAAGATGAAAGTAGACCACCAACTCACACCATACACAAAAATAAACTCAAAATGGATAAAGGACTTAAACATAAGACGGGAAACCACAAACAGAGGAATCCACAGGCAGCAAAATCTCAGAAATATGCTGAAGCAATTTCTTCACTGATACTGTTCCTAGGGCAATGGAAACTAAAGAGAAAATAAACAAATGGGACTACATAAAAATAAAAAGCTTTTGCACAGCAAAAGAAACCATCAACAAAACAACAAGAAAGCCCACTGCATGTGAGAACATATTTGCCAATGTTATCACCGATAAGCATTTAATCTCCAAAATTTACAGGGAACTCATACAACTTAACAAAAGGAAGATAAACAACCCAATCAAAAAATGGGCAACATACCTAAATAGATACTTTTCAAAAGAAGACAGAAGGAAGGCCAAGAGACATATGAAAACATGCTCAAAGTCACTAATCATCCAACAGATGCAAATCAAAACGACAATGAGGTACCATCTCACACCTGTCAGAATGGCTATCATCAACAAATCAACAAATGACAAGTGCTGGTGAGGATGAGGAGAAAAAGGAACCCTCGTGCACTGCTGGTAGGAATGCAGACTGGTGCAGCCACTGTGGCGAACAGTATGGAGTTTCCTTAAAAAACTAAAAATGGAACTTCCATTTGACCCAGTGATCCCACTTCTAGAATATTTCCCAAGAAACTAGAAACACCAATCAGAAAGGATATATGCACCCCTATGCTCAATTCACCATAACTAAGATTTGGAAACAGCCTAAGTGCCCATCAGCAGATGAGTGGATTAAAAAACAGTGGTACATCTACACAATGGAATACTATGCTGCGGTTAAAAAGAAGTTCTTACCATTTGCAACAGCATGGATGGAACTGGAGAGCATTATGCTGAGAGTGAAATAAGCTAGTAAGAGAAAGATAAATATCACACGATCTCACTCATTTGTGGAATATAATGAACAACATAAACTGATGAACAAAAACAGATCCAGAGACAGAGAAGCATCAATCAGACCATCAAACCTTAGAGGGGAAGTACGGGAGGGTGGGGGTAAGGGGGAGAGATCAACCAAAGGATGTGTATGCATGCATATAAGCCTAACCAATGGACACAGACAACAGAGTGGTGAGGGCATGGTGGGGGGATATGAGGGGGGGAAATGGGGGGATAAAGACACATATGTAATACCTTAATCAATAAAGAAATTTTTTTATTTTTTTATTTTTTTTTAAATATATTTTATTGATTTTTCACAGAGAGGAAGGGAGAGAGATAGAAAGTTAGAAACATCGATGAGAGAGAAACATCGATCAGCTGCCTCCTGCACATCTCCCACTGGGGATGTGCCCGCAACCCAGGTACATGCCCTTGACCAGAATCGAACCTGGGACCTTTCAGTCCGCAGGCCGATGCTCTATCCACTGAGCCAAACCGGTTTCGGCCTTAATCAATAAAGAATTTTTTTAAAAAAAAGGATAGCCCTAGCCATTTTGGTTCAGTGGATAGAGCATCAGCCCATAAACTGACGGGTCCTGGGTTTGATTCTGGTCAAGGGCACATACCTCAGTTGTAGGCTCCATCCCCGGCCTTGGTTGGGGCATGTGCAGGAGGCAACCAATCAATGTGTCTCTCTCACATTGGTGTTTCTCTCTCTGTCTCCCCCGCTCCCTTCCACTCTCTTTAAAAATCAATGGAAAACTATCCTCAGGTGAGGATTAACAATAAATAAATAAACAAACAAACAAACAATTGAATCTAAAATCAAAATAAATGAACAAAGAGTCTAATGGATAAAATAAACTGATGAATAAAATAGAATCAGAGGCATAGAAATGTGGAATTGAGTAATGAATCTCTGAGGGAAGGGGGAAGGGTAGTGTGAAGAGATTAACCAAAGGACTTATATGCAAATATGCATTACCCAAGGACACAGACAATAGGGTAGTCAAGGCCTGGGGTAAGGTGGAATCTGGGTGGAGGAGAGCAACGAGGAGGGGAATAAAGGGCAGGACATCTGTAATACTCTCAACAATAAAACATATATATATATATATAATACGAATGGATGTTGGGGCCAGAGACATAAAAGCCTCTGTTTTCAGTATGACATTTCATCACCTTCTCCCCTGGCAGTCAGTGAGCTTTGAGGGGGCAGCCTGACCCCAAGACCCACTCCCTAGACCTAGAGATGTCTTAGGAAAACTTCTGTCCCTTCCTAGTCCTTGAGTATAACCTCCCTCCCCAACTTCCTACACCAGAAGTTCAGAGTCCACTCCAGGGATGAGAAAAGAGAATTAGATGGCTCAGAGACAGTCACCAAATGCTGGGTGGGAGGTAAAATAGGACCTGTGTCTTGAATTCTCCAAGACGCACTTCCTCAACTGCCCTGGTTAAGAGGTGGACCTGGGGCGAACCAGGTTTTGTGCCAAATGTGTTAGGTGTGCTAGATGTGCCCTACGTGTCCTAGATGTATGAAATGTCCTACCTGTGTTCTAAATGTGTGTTGGTGTGCCCAGTCCTGACTTAAGTCACCTTCAGAGCCTACTTTACTTGGTGGGCATGAGAGGATTACCTGAGCCCACACAGACAGCCCATATAGTGCAGAGACCATATAGTGTAGAGGTTAAAAGCATGGACTTGACCCAGATGACTTTCAAGCTGTGTCACCCTGGGCACATTTCACCCATCTGTGACTCAGTTTTCAAAAACAGCTGAGATAATAGGGTTATTGAAACAATGACAGGAGCGAGCAGTGCAGGGGACCCTGTAAAGGCTGTCATCATGGGGCCTTGGTAGTGGCTCTTCCCATGGCTGTCCTGCATTAGGGAGTTGTTGCCTCCTGGACTGTAAGCTCTGATTCCAGGTAGGTCTCACTTACGTACCTGGTATCTTTACATGTGGAGCACTGGGGAGAGGTGGGGCCTTCTGTGTGCCTGTGTGAAGCCAGGTCTTGAATCTTAAGAGCTTTTGAATGAGGAAGATAGGGGCAGAAGGGGAGGTGGTCAGAGGGGTACTTGCCAGGCTATGCTCTCCATCCAGCACTGTCTAGTATGGCCCTCTCACATCCCTGTGTTCTGTGTGACAGTGCAGGGACTTCACAGCCCACACAGGCTACGAGATGCTGCTGCAGCGGCTGCTGGATGGCAGGAAGATGTGCAAGGACATGGAAGAGCTTCTGAGGCAGAGGTGAGCACCAACAGGGTTGGCAAGGGTAGGTGTAGGAAGGAGACTACCCTCCACCTAGTTCTGGAAAATGACTGAGGCTGCCCATCCCAGCCAACCTGCTGTCAGGAAGAGGGTGGTGGGGATAAAGAAGGTGAAGAGATTAGCCAAACATAAGTATAGCCCATGGACACAGACAACAGTGTGGTGAAGGCCAAGGTGGGTAAAGGTGGGTGAAGTTGGGCAAAGGATGGGGGAAGTGGGGGACATCTGTGATAGTGTCAACAATAAAAATATAAAAGTAAAAAAAGAAAGAAAATGACAACCATTTTTTCCTGATATTGAAAATATGAGTACATAAAAAAAATATTCAAAAAGTTGGACCATTTCTCTTAAAACGTATTGCCTTTTCCTATATTATGTTATAACATATTTTATACATAAAGTTATTTTCCTTACAAAAAAAACAAAGTCATGACTGTGGCTTTCCTGTGTTTCCCTAGATGTGGGCCTTCCCCAAGTGGGAAAATAATACCAAGACTCTTCAGATGTCCCTGTATTTGGCCAACCTTTATTTAGAATGGGTGTGGGGAACCTTTTTTCTGCCAAAGGCCATTTGGATATTTATAACATTATTCGTAGGCCATACAAAATTATCAACTTAAAATTATATTGCTATGAAAAAAACTTCTACATTTATTGAATTCTGACTCCTGCCTGTGGTTGCCTTGCCAGGGCCACACCAAATGATATGGCCTGCAGGCTGGACGTTCCTCACCCCTGATTTGGAGAAAGTGCTGGGGGCTTAACTTTCTGAAGGAGGAGCCTGGAAAACCATCCTGCTCCCAGATGCTAAGAGGGTGGTTTCTCCAGTCCTGTCGCAGACTTTTGAGGGATCTGCAGACATTTGAGGGAGCCATGGCCAACAGAACTGGAGGAGATGCAATGCCCATGCTTTGTTCTTGCAGGGCCCAAGCAGAGGAGCGGTACGGGAAGGAGCTGGTACAGATCGCCCGGAAAGCAGGTGGCCAGACAGAGATCAAGTAAGAGGTCCCAGAGCCTGGGCTTCCTCCTCCATTACCAGGCACTTTCTGGGCATTTAGATAGGGTTTAGGGTGGACTGGGCATGGCCAGGAAGGGTCTGGGTGGCTCCCAGGGCAGGGATGGGCAGCTCTCTTGGGTATTGAGAGGTCAGATTCTGTGTATGGGAGAAAATCCAGTGGTCTGGGTGGTGGGAAGGTCCTGGGCAGGAGGGCAGGGGCCATGTGTCCTCAGGCACTTGCAGCATAGCCATACAACCTCCCCCAAAGTCCTAAAGCCCTGAGGGGCAGGTGACAGGCCTTCCATGAGCTGCTGAGTCCCTTACAGTGTTGGCTCAGTCTAGGCTACAAGGTGAGGACACCAGCTCCTCACCCACAAGCTGTGTAATCATGGTCTGGTCACTGACATTCTCTGTGCCTGTTTCCTTATCAGTGAGTCAGGATAATAATGCAACCTTCCTCAAAAGATTAAAGGAGTCCAGGGGCTCAGTTTAGGCCTAGTTATCAGGAGAGGCAATAAAGGCAGCTGCTGGGGTGAAGCAGCCAGGCTTTTTGAGCCTTGAAACCTGGGTCTCTGTGTGCAGAGAGCTGGGCAGAGGAGTAGATGGGGAGAGAGTGATAATTTGAGAGTGGCTGAAGGAGAACTTTCTAACAGTGGAGGAGCTACCTTGGGAAAATGTGAACTCTTCTCCAGGGTGAGGACTGAGCCAGCCTGAAAGACAAAACACTGGACTCTAAGTTCTAAAAGGGCTCTGATGAGTCCTTCTCCTACCCAGGAGCCCCAAGAACTGACCTTAGCCTGCAGCTGCCATAGCAACCCCTGCTCCTGGAAATCAAGCCTGTGAGTGCCTGGCTCTGCTCAAGGAAAGTGACCCCAAAACCTGTCAGCTCCAAAGCCATTTCAGTGCCCTGAACACTCTCTAGTCTAGGTCTTCTAAAGATCTAGGGCACCCTGGCTGGTTCCTGCTTCCACCTGGATCCAGAAAAATCATGGGAAAACCTAAAGGAAGATTTTAAAATGTTATGAACCAGAGGAGATAAATGCTCAGTTTGTGCATTGGACCAAAAAAATCATGAATGCAAAGTAAGAATTCATGAGCTCTAGTCCTCACTCAGCTTTTGTGAATTGTGTGGCTATGAGCAAGTTGCTTAACCTCTCTGAGTTTGGTTCTCATCTGCCCAATCCAGGGGACTATTGTGAAGATCAACAGGAACATGGGCTGAGGGTCTTCCAGGGGCAGGGCCGAGGTTGGAAACAGGATGGGCACAGAGGAGGGCTGAGGACATGGTGATGAATGAATGGAATCTCTTGGGGCCCTTCTTTGTCCCAGTTAGGGAAGCATGACCAGGAAGGAGTCCCTGCCTACCTCCTGGCTTCCTAGGCCAGGAGGAAAACTTTCCCAGAAAAAGAGGAGTTGGAAGGGTGCTCCAGGCAGGGTCATGATGGGAGCCCAGGCTAAGGAGCAGTGAGTCACAGGGGACTTAAAACAGGAAGAAGAAGCCACTAAGGAGGAGCATAAAATGAAAGTGGAGCCAGGGTGGGCAGTGGGAAGGATGGAGAGGTACACAATATCTTGTCTGGGTTTTAGAACTATGAAGTGGCCAGGGCTATGTTCTGGGCAGCCCTGATCTCCTGTATGGTCATAGGAGGCTGAGTAGGGCAAGGTCTGCCCTGCCCTATTTAATGTGAGAACCTGGGGTGGCCATTCCCACTCTGAGTCCTGGGTTCTAGACTATGAAACGGATCAGTCACTTTCAAGATTTGCTCTGGGCAGTCACAATGTTGAGCAGAGAGCAGCAACCCATGGGAATGTCTAATAAATATGGGGTCTTAACAATTTCACAGGCTGTTCAATAAGTCAGATAATTGGGGTCATCCTGCTTAGTTTGGGGCTGAGAGGCCTGACTGGGCAGCCTCAACCATTTCTTTGGGACCCAGCCCCTCTCTGGCCCAGAATGCTGGAAACTGTGAGCCCCTGGAGGGGGAGCCTTCCTCCAACATGGGAGCCCCAGGCTGGGGCAAGGAATAGAGTCTGGGTCTGCCTTGTTGCCCACCGGAGGAGCTGGAGCCTGGGCTGGGTATGCTGAACCTGCAGGAGGAGAGACAGAAACAAAACCTGCAGGGGCCTTTACAGCTCAACCATGGAGGGTCCAGAGCAGGCCGGGAGTAGTGTGTGCAAACCAGCACTGCCTCCAACTCCCTATCAACCTTTGCCAACCAGAGGAGCAGGGCATAGCAGGATGGAATAGGGAGGACTAGGGAGGAAACACACTGGGAAATGTAGAAATGGAGGGGAGGTGTCTTTCTGCCAAAGGACTGACATGGACAAAAGCTGGAGGTGGGAAAGTGCAAGGCACATTCAGAGGCAGGAATGGAATAATCTCAGCTCACTGGCTGCCTCCCTTAGAGCCATGCCCCATGCAGCTCCCAGCACACAATAGGTTCTTAATAAGTATTGCTGTTGAGTCCCATGGCATGTACTAGGGTTAGTGAGACCATTCCATTATTCCTTTCTCTAACTATGGACCAAGTACCCATACCCATCCATTTATTCAGCAAGCATGTATGGAGCACCTTCTATGAATTTCCCCACACTAAGTCATGGGGATTCAAAATTTTAAAAATAAATAAAATAAAGGGCCCCACCATCCTGAAGCCAGAGTCTAGTACACTGAGGGTGATTTCATCTTCCCTCCCTTTAGAACCCTCTAATGCCTATCACCTCCAGGAAATTCTCCCAGACACTCTAGCTTTGCCTATCAGGGTCTTGGATTTGATCAGATCACCCCATTCCCACACCAACCTGGAGGGCTCTTTGTGGAAAGAGTGAATGAAAGCCTGGGTCACTTCTGTGTTGTGGACATTTGTGGAAGTATATTTGTGGTTAGCCCCTCTGGGAAAGGTGGCTTGACTATTTAGCTTGGGGGATGGCACCTCCTCCTGTAGAGGGAGCCCTTAGCCTCCACATGGCCAAGATCCCCAGGTCCCACAAGATGCTCATTCTCAGTCCCTTGGAGGGCAGGCAGAGGGCAGGGGATGCACAGGTTTGGTGGAGGCAAACAGACAACAAAGCAGGAAATTAAGTGACCCCAGAAATAGCCCAGCAAGAGCCAAAAGGGCAGAGCTGATTGGCCTCCCTCGCCTCTGCTGCCTGAAGATGAAGCATTTCTGCATCAGCCCTGCCCTCAGACTGGCCAGAAACCTCACTGGGGTCTGGAGGATCAACCACATACATTAAAGGGAGGTTATTCTTGTCTTCAAATGATTTTTCTCATTCACCTCCTTCGCATATTAAATCAGCAAACATCCACTGGGCAATGGAGAATGCACAAATAAGACTTGGTCCCCACACTCAAGAGATCCCATAAGCCCTTTCAATGCATTTTAAAGACAACATTAGGAAGGCAGAGGACTCTATCACTATTGCTTCTAGCCCTGCAGAAAGCTCACCTGGACTCTCCCTTCCAACTGCCAGGTCTTTACTCTGACTGTTGATCCCTATCTCTTCCCTCTCCAGTGTACCTGCACTTTGAGCTTTGGCTGAAATATCACCTCCCCCCAAAAGCTGCACCTCCTCCCCCACTTGCTCATCCTGGGTGCTGGGCATGTGCTTCCAGAAGCTGCAAAGGGCAGGGATTCAGGAAATGAAAAAGAATCAAGGTGGGCAGGGTTGGAGCCAATTTTCTTGTAAGCCTCTCTGTGGTTACCTCAAGCAAGGACAGCTCCTGAAGGAGGATGGACTTACACCATTACATTCCCACATCACCCCCACCTGTCATAGCCTAAAATGCTGTGGTTTTCCTATCAGGAGAGGGTTTTGTTGTTGCTGTTGTTTCCATAATTTCTCTTCCTCTGAGCTCAGAGAATGAAGGTATCACTAAGGATGTTGGAGGGAGACAGGCGGGCCCTGTTACCAGAAGGGGTCCTCTGACACCAACTAACTTCAGGCCCAGCCTCCAGCACAGGGAGGTGAGAGGAACCACTCCTATCAGCAGGGAGGCACCAGCCTCCTGGTGAGCCGGTGGGCAGTGGGTAGGGAGGCCAAAGCAGGGGCCTGAGGTGGGTCATGCCACATGGTGGGAACGTTACAAAAGACAATATTTATATTGGAAATGTAGGCTGTGTTTGAGCATAGAATTTCAGGCTGAACATCCTGAGAGCCAAGTCAAAAGGGGCATCTGGATGAGATATACACAAGGATAGCAGTGACTAATAGCAGAGGGTAGAGGTCTGCCCGGGGTTCCTGCCCTTGACATGCAAAGAAGACACAATAGAGGAGAGTTCAAGATCTTGGAAACAGTTTTTCTGAATGGCAAAGGGGAAGAACCTGGGGATGATAGAAAAGCTAAGAGAAACTATCTTTGCTGGGTCTCGTGGGGCAGAGAAAGACTTCAAATGGTCCCCAAATCCTCTACAAGAGTTTAAGGCCATTCCCCTGATGAGAGTTATGAGGACTGAATAATTTAGGCCAGCAGCTATCACATTTGAATGGACATCAGCAGTACCTGAGGCTTAATACAGTATGCTGGGCCCCATTGTGAGTTTCTATTTCAGGACTGGGGTGGAGCCTGAGGATCTGCATTTCCAACAAACCTCCAGATAATGTTGATGCTGCCAATGTGCAAATTACACTTTGAAATTCACTTAGTTTAGGGCTAGGGGTCTGGCATTGAGTAGACCCCCCACAGTTCTCTAGGCTCGGATCCCTGTGGGTCCTGCCAGGGTGCTGTATCTGCTTGGCCTCAGTTTCCCTGACTGTCCAATGGGATGAAGGAGTCCCCTGGAAGCCTGCCTTGCATGGATTGCTAGGAGATGCCAGCAAGAGGGCAGGAGCCCTGGGGTGTCCTGGGCAGATGTTGTATGGCCATGTGGCCACCAGGGGACCTGCGCATTGCTCTGCAGAAAGGCTGGGCCAAGGGCAGCTGCCAGATGCATCCAGGACAGAACATGTCCCTGTTGCCTCTGCATGACCCCAATAAGCCTGGACATGCTCTGGCCTCAGTTTCCCTATCTGCTTCCACTCACTGTGGCTCCTCAAGCATCCTGGTGAGGGGAAAGCCACAGTGGATTTTGCCTCCTTGATTAAGAGGCTACAAACACAGGCAGAGAATTTTACCCCTGGGAATGGACAAACTCTTACATGGAACACTGGAGATATAGCTCAGGCTAGGTTCAGGGGCCTGGGTGACCCCCAGAACTGGGCGGGGGGTGCAGTTGTAGACTCAGGAAAGGGCTGCACAATATCTGGATCCCAACAGAGATGCTTTGTACATATAAATTCATTTAATCCTCACAATAATCCTGTTTGTGTTATTATTATCCCCATTTTACAAAAGGGGAACTGAGACACAAAGAGTATAATTAACTTGTCCAAGGTTATACAGAGCCTGGACTGAACCCAGGTTGGCTGGCTCTAGCATCTGCATGTGGGAATCCAGAACAGGAGCTCCTATCCAGGGCCTGCTGGGTTCCTATGCTGGGATTCCAAATCACCTCTCCTGCACAAAACAGGGAACTCACCCCTCTGAAAGCTGATGGGCACTCTGCCCACCCACGCTGTTTCTGACCCAAAGAGCACTCTGCCTCATGGTGCCACATTATCTATCAGCCGACAGAACTTAGTCCTGGCTGGGCTCCAACATCTTTGCTTAGGCCTCAACTTGGTTCATGGTTCTGTGTACAAGCCCCCTCGGCAAGGTTGCCAGGTAAAATACAGTATTCCCAGTTAAGTTTGGATTTCAGATAAATAACAAGAGCTTTTTAAATGTAAGTACGTTCAAATATTAATGGGGAATACATACTAAAAATGTATTAGTTGTTTGATCTAAGTCCAAATTTAATTGTAGTCCTGTATTTTTATTTGCTCCATCAGGCAACCCCTACCCTCTGGTGTCTTCCCCTACCTTACAGGCCAGGTGCCAACCTCTTCCCTTCCTGCTCTCCCTGCTGCCCACCCTGCTGCCTTATGACTCCTTCTTCTGGTTTCTCTCAGGCACCTCAGGTTCAGCACACCATAAAGTAAACTCCTTATCTTCCCTCCTGGGTCCCCCTCAGAGGTGTCACCAGTGTCCACCGAGCCACCCCAGCCAGGGGCCAGAAATAGTCTCCCACTGTTCTCATCTGCACATCCTGTTCTCCCTGTTGCTCTCCCCACATTTCTCTCCTCCTTCACCCCTTCCCTGCTTGCCCCCTCCCATCCAGCTTCCTCCAAAATATCCTCCAGGCCACCTGCCTAAATCCAGGTCTAAACCCTGCCTCCTCCTACCTCAGCCAGGAGAGGGGCTCCAAGGAGGGAGGAAAGGGGCCCTGAGGACATGCAGAAGCCAGGAGCATTCTGCCCCAGTGGGGAGATTTGATTGCTTTATAATTTCCAAAGAAAAACTTTGCCTTCTAGAAATCCCAGCTCCCTTGGGTCTATCTAGGTCAGTGTATGTGAGTGAGTGACCTAGGGCCTTCCCACCAAAATAAAGTTTCTGGGGCTTGGTGGGACTTCAGGTTCCACTGCATTATCCTCCTGCTGACCCTGGCCTCTCTTTTTTGCAGCTCCCTTAGGGCCTCATTTGACTCCCTGAAGCAGCGTAAGTCACAATTTTCTTCTACTCCAGGCTGTAGGGTAAAAGGACCTTCTGGGAACATAGACAGAGGTGGATGGATTCTGGCCAGGAGAGGAGTTTAGGCTGCACGTAAGTCTGTGGGACTAACGGAGGATTTGGGATGACAGAAACTAGCTTAGGTGGGGTGAATGTGTATGTGGCTGACACCCATCGGTCTGATGTGGGAGACCAATGTCTATACTCTGCCCTCAGAAATGGAAGACATTGGCAACTCCCACATGCAGCTGGCCCTGGCCCTGCGTGAGGAGCTCCGCAGCCTTGAGGACTTCCGAGAGAGGCAGAAGGAGCAGAGAAAAAAGGTGAAGCAGGTGCTGGGGTGTTCCTCCATCACCAAGACCCCAAGTGGGAGGTGGCCATCTTCACTCTGGAGGTGGGAGGAGATGGACCCTAGGTCAGTGTATGTGAGTGGGCTTTCCCACCAAAATAAAGTCCCTGGGGCCAACGGTCCCATGGAGTATGGGGGCAGTACCCCAGGTTTGGGGGTGAGGGTGATTTGAGGTAAAAAGGGAAGGGCTCAGCTCACAGGCCTAGGAGCCCCCCTGGGGGTCCTTCCCTGAGCCATCAGAAAGAGGAGAAGACATCAGTCTTATTGACCATCCTATCTCAGCAGACTGTAGAGGGACAGTAACAGCTTGGAATTATCCAAAGAAAGAAAACTAAATTGGGGAGTCACCAAAGACTGGTCCTGAGCCCAAGGATCCAAGCTGTTTTTCTGGGAGAAAAGCAGACCTGGAACCAGTCACTGGCCACTCTGCAGTGCTGCGCAAGGCTGAGGGGGGAAACATAGCCTGCTGGTATTAGGGGGTGTTACGCTTACTTCAGCATCCACAATACTTCTCACCCAGGTGTAAGGCATGGCTATTTCTAGATGGAAGAACTGCATGGAAAGGAAGTGAGGCTCTCTCATGGGAAGTGTGCAAGCAGAGGTTGAAGGCTATGTGTCAGAAAAGCTGCAGTGGTGGGGTGGGAGGTGGGCTTGGTGATCTCTGTGACCCAGAGTCCCCTCCCAAAACCTGAGACTGATTGGCTGAGTATATGGCCTGCTGGGAGGACAAGTGAGGACACATGCTCAGACTCTAGGGTCTTAGTGATAAGAGTATTGTTCTGGACAGGGAGGGAGACATCAGCACACAGAAATATTTCTTACTTGGAGAGAAAGGATTCTTGTGAAATATACAAAAAAAAAAATGAAAATGGAAACGTCCATACAACTGAGCTGTAAAGGAGAAAAAGGTGTCAGCTAGGCTGGGCTTTGGTGTCCTCACCCAGCTACTTCCCCTCTCTGTGCCTCAGTTTTCTTCTTGCAGGATGGGACATTTATGCCCACTGCCTAAGCTTTGGGGATCCATCCCAGACCAGGTCCCCATTAGTCTTCACAGATAGGGCACCAGCTCTAATTATTGGCTCTGGCCACAGAAATTCAATGTGGCTGCCCTCCCTGTCTACCCATCTGGCCAGGCAGGGTCTCAGGCTTTTGGGATTCTAAATTTGGGTTCCTGAGCAGACAGTGGGTCCCCAAAGCTAGCTCCAGAAGCCTGTGCTACCTTGAGATGCTGGAACAGGTGACTTCTTGGAGAGGGGACTTGCCTGTAGAGCATGCAGAGCACTTGCTGTGACAGTGAGGCCCCAGGCTGGCTACTTTAAGCTCTCCTGTGGCCAGAAGGTCTACATGTTTGCAAAAGCTGTTTTGGACAGACCAACACCTTCCCCAGATCGGCCAGAACCTCCACAAGTTGAGAGCTGTGATATAGTGTTAGGGGAAGCCTGCCTGGGCATATGTGTGCACATGCTTGGGCATGTGTGTATGTGGGCCTGTATGTGTGTGTGTGTGTGTGTGGGTTTGTAGGCACACATGTGTGCACACCTATGAGCATGTTTGTGTGCCTCAGTGTATTTGTATGTGACCAGGTGCTTGCCTGAGATCTCTCCACTGGCACATGCCCTACTGTGACCTCAGACACAAAATGGCTCCAGCCCCAACACAAGGGTCATTTCATTTCTGATTCTTCTCACAGCTTATTCCAATTCTCTGTCTAGGCTGAGTTTTGTCTTCTCTATTTGAACAAGCTGCCTGGGAGGAGAGTTGAAGGTGCAATGGCCTGTGTACCTGCGTGTGGCCATGACTAAGTGTGAATAGGCCTGTACAAGGGGAACATAGGAGTGTGCTTGTGTATACTTGTGAATGGTGTCTATGGGCACTCTGTGAGTGTGTATGTGAAGGCCTGTGTATGCAAGTAGGAGCAGTGGGAGCAATGGAGCAGTGAGAGCAGTAGGATCATGGGGGCCTTTTAGTGTGTACTTCTGCATGTGTGTCATGTGGAACTAACGTGTGTACACAGTGTGTGACAGCTGTGAGTGGGTGCAGAGGCTTGTGAGGACTCTGTGTATGTGTGTGTGTGTGTATGTGTATGTATGTATACACATGTAAGTTGGATATTCTCCAACTACAGGCCAAGTCCTGGCTGGAGTTTGCAGCCAATGAGAGGACACAGTGGACATACACATGTCCTGGGCTTCTCTAGCTTTCTGTTCTGAGCAGTAATTGTAAAAGAACAGGCAATAGGAGAGGAGGACATCTTGTCACTATGCCTTTCAGAGCTGGGCGAGGGGGAAAAGTGCTACACCTCATTCCAGGGGAGCCCCACCCTCTTGGCCTAGGGGACTGTCCATAGGCCACAGCCTCCCCCTCCCCCCCACTAAGAGCTTCATGTCCCCTGCAGTACGAGGCTGTCATGGACCGTGTTCAGAAGAGCAAGCTGTCACTCTATAAGAAGGTCATGGAGGTGGGTGCAAGGCTCTTGGGCCGTGAAGGATTCAGAGCCCAAAGTGTGGACCCCAGGAGACCTGGGATGGGCACCTGGGAGAAGGCTTGCCTCAGATCTTTATCCAGGAACATCCATGTGTTCGGGGCTGCACTGGGTACCAAAGCCCCACATGGATCAGCCCTGGCACTGTTCATGGGAGACTCTTGACTGATAGGAAGGTGGTCAGTCTCAGACAGTGGCCCACAGTGTGATCCATGCTGTCAGCTGTAGACTCCAAGGGTGGAGGGAGAAGAGACCCCTGAGCTATGTCTCTTAGGATAGTGGGTGAGGAGAAAAAGGTTCCATGAAAGGGGATAGCATGTGCAGAGGCTATTAGTATCATGAGGATGCAAGGTATTTTCAGGGACTTACTGGTGGTTTAATATGATCTCCCCTCTGAAAAGGCTGGGGCCTTGGGCAGGGCTACAATGTCCCCAGTGGGTAGGGGTATGGGAACAAGACTCCCTCTCCCTCTTATTCTGGACCTTCAGATCCCTGTCCCTGGGGAGGAGGCCCCCTCTCCATTCATAGCCCCTAACAGGAAGAAGGGAGACTGGGCTCAGAGAGCCTCACTCTGGGCCCCCGCAAGTCACACCCTTGCACATGTCCAGTCCAAGAAGACATATGAGCAGAAGTGCCGGGACGCAGATGACGCCGAGCAGGCCTTCGAGCGTATTAGCATCAGCGGCCAACAGAAACAGGTGGAAAAGGTTTGTGGGGCCACTGAGGCCTATGTTGTCTCCCAGAGTTGGGGCAGGGTAAGCAAGGCAGGGAAGGGGTACAGTAGGACCCCACCCCAACCAGGCAAGGTCTGCATATGGAACATACTAGCTTCCCACCCCTCTCTGAACTTCACATTCTCATCTGTAAAATGGGTTTCCTAGAATCTTGGGGCATGAATTTACAGGGTCAGCTTGATCCCCTTTTGCCATCTCCTGGCTACACCCAAGGACCAATTCCTCAAAGCAAGCCCTCTGCAGCCCAGGCCCAGAGATCACAGGTCAATGAGAGCAGATGCTAACTCTCACATAACCCTTGGAGAGGGGCACAGTGGGCCCATGTCACAGAAAGAAAACTAAGGCCCAGTGATGGTGAGTGGATTGTCCAAGGTCTCAGTGCCAGGAAGCAACAGAGAAAGGATCCAAACCTAAGTCATCCTGAGCCCAAGCTCATGACTACTCTGGTCTCTGGGCCAGAGTGGGGGTCGCAGAGCTACCAGAGCCCAAGAACACCTTTTTCCCATTGCATATACAGGAAAACTGAGGCCCAGAGAGGGCAGGGGGTTGGGGGTGAATTTGGGGGCAGCAAGTTGGGAACCAGAGCCTAAGTCCCAACCAGTAGATTCAGCACTGGCCACATGGAGCCTCAGGTCCTGACTCCTGATTTATATTTCTCTTTCTAGGTCCTGATATCTAGTTTTCATGGGCTGCAAGTTTCTGTTTTTACTTCTTTTTTATTAAAACTTTTTTATTGTAGTCCTTTGTGGGGTGAAGCTGGAGTAAATGATGGAACTTGTTCACAAGTTGGCTCTTGAGTCTCCCCTGGGTGGTCAGGGAGGGTTGTGACAGAGGCACTTCAGTCACCCAGGAGGCTGGGAGTCCTAAGCTGGGTCTGGGTAGTCTCCAGAACAGAGGCTCAGCACTGTTTTTCCTTTGCCTCCTCAGAGCCAGAACAAAGCCAAGCAGTGCAAGGACTCAGCCATGGAGGCAGGTATGTGGCCCACCTGCCTCCTTAGACCTAGGCGGTGGATTGGACAGACCTTCCCAACACTGCACACTTTCCTACCCTGGGGATGTACAAACTCACAGGTGACTACAGTGTCATAAGTCATATGACACTGTACTTACGCAAGTAAAATACTTACGCAAGTAAAATACTTCCATACTTATGCAAGTAAAATAAAAATATTCATGTTCTCTCATTTACCAAGACTATTCTTGGTGCTTTAACTAATTTGCACAACAATCCTATGAGGTGACTGATATTATTATTATTATCCCCTTTTTTAACAGATGAGGCACAGAGAGGTTAAATAACTTGCCCAAGGTCACGGAGTCAATAGTGGTGTTGACTACATTCCAACCAAAGTCATCGGGCTCTAGAGTACAGGACTTTCACAGTCACCATCATGGCAGACAGACCCACTCAAATCTCTCTTCTTTCTCTCTCTCTCTCTCTCTCTCTCTCTCTCTCTCTCTCTCTCTCTCTCTCTCTTTCTCTCTCACACACACACACACACTGCCTTCTCTGGGTCTGTCTCCTCTGTCTTTCACCTGATGCCAAAAACCCAACACCACTTGTCTCTACCAGCATACCTCTTAGGTCAGAAATTTCACCCTGCTCCCTTCTCCTGAAAAGGGTCTCCCTTCTGCTCTGCCTCTCCCAGGACCCAGCTGCTCCCATGGCTAGGGGATGTGTGAACCCGAGTTCTGGGGACAGGTCATGGCCAAGCCTGCTGAGTCCCCAGCCCAACAGCTACCATACTCCTCCCTACTCTCCTTCAGTACTGCCCTCAGTTTCTCATCTGGAAAGTGAGAGGGTGGGACCGAGGAATGGCAAAACATCTGGACTCTGGCTTTGGATATATGGGCTCCACTCCAGACTTGGGCAATTCAGAGCACAACAGAGAGCTAAGAGTCACCCCAAAAGGAGCAGTACCATAGTGGGTAGCCCTGACAAGTGCCCAAATGAGGTACCAGCAGCCAGGGCAGGTTTGTCTGGGGAAGAGGGCACTCTGAGCAGGAGCATTGCAGGAACCAAGGGGTGAGCAGTGGAAGCAGGTGTCTAGGCTGTTGGCCTCCCTGAGGGCCACTTGTGTTTCTAGAGCGGGTGTACAGACAGAACATTGAGCATCTGGAGAAGGTACGAGGCGAGTGGGAGCAGGAGCATCAAACCACCTGTGAGGTGAGTTACACTGGGCCTCAGTTTCCCCACCTACAAAATAGGAAAGACATTCGTCCCTGCTCCAGCCACTTCATGGGGGGAAATAAGGCAGTGGGGTGGGGGAAAAGCCTTATTCCTTCATTCATTCACTCATGCATTCACTCTCCAGTCCCCTGCTGGATCCCTAACCCAGGGAGCTCACTGCCTAGCTTTATGTACTGGCTCCCTTTGTTTCAGGCAGGCATTCTTCATCCCTTTTTGTTGAAGCCAAAACTGAGACTCAGACAAAACCCATAGCTTCCTTGGGCCCCTCAGGACTGTTCCTCTCATGACATCTTCCTGGGGCCTTTCCAGTGTGTGGTAGGGCTTGGAAAGAGGGTGGAGGCAGGAACTCCACAAGGAACACAACCTCCCTATCAAAAGCCTGAGGTGCTGGCACAGATGTGGGGGTGGAGACCCCCAGCAAGGGTTTTTTGGTTAAACTTGGCTTTCAGCAGAGGGAGTCTGGCTTGTCAGCCCCAGCTGAGCTGTTGAGTGGGGCCCAGCCTGGCCTGGCTCTGCAGCTCCCTTCTCACTTCTCATCTCCCTCCCTCCCATAACCAGGCCTTCCAGCTTCAAGAGTTTGACAGGCTGACCATCCTCCGAAATGCCCTATGGGTGCACTGCAACCAGCTCTCCATGCAGTGTGTCAAGGATGATGAGGTCAGGGGGCTAAGGACGGGGAGGGAACAAAGTGATTTGGTAGGGGAGGGGCATAAAGAAAGGGCAACTTCTGGGCAACAGTATGCCCAGATCCCTCTGGGTCTGTCAGCAAACACCTTAGGCTTCAATCTGTGCCCCAGGACCCCAAGGACAGGGAAGTCAGTATTGTCCAGGGTTATGGCCTCACTGCCTGGAAGACTGTGCTTCTGTGGTTACCCTGGCATCTGCCTTCTTTCCTCACCCCTAGTCCAAGGTCTTGACTCTACTCTGAGTATGTGTTTTTTCTGCCCTTGTTAAGAAGAGAGGTGAAAAGAGGTCTGCAGAAAGGCTGGATGATGCTGGGCTGCTCTGCTCTAGGCTTCCCCTTTGTAGGAACTGAGGTCCAGTCCCTTTTCTGTCCCCCAGACATCTCTTTGGTATTCTGGTTCCCTTACTTAGCTAGATGAAGATGCTGGGTGATTGGGGTGGGTCCTACCCAGCAGAAAGGGGCCAATACCTCTCTACCAGGGTCTCTGACCACTGTTAATATAACTCCAGAGACATGAGCTCTCTTGAGGCAGCTCTGACTCCCTGGTGTTCACTGCTGTTCTTTACCTGATCTCTCCTACATGAGCTGTAGGGTTTTGGGTCCCTCCCTCCACCCAAATGACTTGAACCCACCTGAGTGGCCTCCTGTGGCAGAGGAAGAAAGGTGGGCTCTTATCCTGCCATACTGGAATAAAGCTCAGCTGCACTGAATTCTTGCTCTGTGATATTGGGCAAGTCACTTTCCTTCTCTGAGTTTCCTCATCTCTAAAATGGAGGGAATAATATCTACTATAGAGGACAGAAGTGAGTTAAGTCCCTTGCATAGGGTATTGTGCCTAGGAGGTGCTCAGGAACCAGGAGATGCTATCAGCCAGGGCTCTGACCCCTTAGGAAGGCCTGGGACAGATATACCCCAAGACCCCTCTGAATACAGGCACTGAGCTGTGCATAGAAGGCCTGTGAGGTGGTGGAAGCCCCTGGCCAGAGTTCAGAGTCATAGAAAAAGAGGGCTGTGATGAGGATGAACATTGAGGTGAAGCCTGGCCCCTCAGCCTCTGTTCTTTCCCACCTCCAGCTCTACGAGGAGGTTCGGGTGACGCTGGAAGGCTGCAGTGTGGAAGCCGACATCAACAGCTTCATCCAGGCCAAGAGTACAGGCACTGAGCCCCCAGGTAAAGCCCAGACCCATAGGCAGCATGGCCTCTGGGTCCAGGCCTGCCTGTCCCTAGGAAGCCTTGCCCAAATTCTCTGAGCCTCAACTGCCAAGACAGGACTCGGGTGGTTCATAGATCCCTTCTGGGTGGAGATGTGGCCAGATCTCAGGGAGGGGCCAAGGATAGTATGTTCCCCTAAGGCAGAGGATGAGCAGAGCTTAATAACACTATAATATTCAGAAAGGGAGTGGATGTGGAGAGCCTCTTCAGAGACCCTACCCCAGCCAGTTTTGTTCCACTAAATTATGAGTCCAGAATATTCATTCTTGGTGGTGCCCACAGTGGGGTCTCTCATGGAAGTGAGAGAGGCCTGTTCCTCAAATGTAAGGGCAGGCCAGGGCCAAGGATGGGAAAGTAGGGCCCCAGTCTGGTTTTCTGGATGGGGACAGGTTGGGGTATCAGGTGGCAGAGGTTTTTCCTGCCCTGCCCTTGGCCACCCTGGACCTCACAGCTTACTACCTATAGCTCCAGTACCCTACCAGAACTACTATGATCGGGAAGTCACCATATCATCTGGCAACCCTGGCATACAACCTTCCTGTGGCATGATAAAAAGGTGAGACACCTACTTTGATGCTGAGGTGGGGGATATAAAGGGGAAGCGGGGAGAAGCAGGTCCAGACTCTCTTCCTTCACCTGGCTGTTTCACGTGTATTTATTAACCATCTACTATGTGCCTGATGCAGTGTTCAAGTGCTGAGTACTCTCTGGGAACAAGACAGCTTCAACCTGACTTCATGACACCTTCACCCCAAGGGGGCCCAGGCATTAAACAAATAATCACATCCAACTTATTCATTAGTGAATGCTGAGAGCTCCAGGGAGTCCCAGCATACACCTTAGGCTTCAACCTCTGGGCTGACTTCCTTTTCTCTGGTGGGGGACCCTGCTGCTAACTTGGGTTGGTGCCCTGGACTGTCAGGCTACAGTGAAGACACTCTCCCACTGGTGCAGGATCAGGGCATAGGAGCAGGCCTCACAGCCAGTACTTTTGGAAAATTCTCCAGGCTCTTCAGGAGCCCTTCCCTGGCCTAGCTGTGATAATATCCTAGTGCCATGTCTCAGTGTATCACTTGCACAAGTCACTCTCCTTCTTTAGGTCTAGGGCCCATGAGTGTTGGGATCAGACTCAGAACCAAAGGATCCTGTTGCTTTAGGCCTTGGATGACAGGCAACTGTAGCACCTTAGCCTGCTCAGAGAGCACCCCCAGCAGCCAGATTCTGGAGGGGCCCATATACCCTGTCTATGGGCATCTAGGAGCATCTGTGGGTTTTACATGGTACCTGTACCCAACCCTCAGCCTGAGGCTGTCATGACCTCCTCTCTCCAGCCAACCTTGTGCAGAGAAGGCCCTGCCTTTGGGAAGTAGACAAGGGAAATGGGGTGGGGCTGAAGTGGGGGTGGGAGGGGGGTTGTTGATGGAGCTCCCAGCCCTCTGAGGACTACTCATTTCCAAGACCTCAGGAGCCCCATGCAGGAAGCCTCCAGGAAGCAGAGGCTCATGAGAACCACCTCAACTCAGAGCAGGGAGCACAGCACACTCCTCTGAGAACTTCAACAAGGCAGTGGCCCCAGAAAAAGGACATTCATAACCTCACAATGTTACCCAAAATCTTGGGGTATTTAGGTCTCCTTGCACCCCCAATGAGGACCTGTATCCCATCATAGGTTGTCATTTAAAAAAAAAATGGATGAAAAAGCTTACCTGGGACAGTGTCAACAAAGGACAGAAATGAAACATGACAAAGATACCCACTCAGACTATTACTGAATATAGTGTTGGAAGTCTTAGCCACAGCAATCAGACAAGAAATATAAACAAAAGACATTCCAAATTGGAAATTAAGAAGTAAAACTATCATTATTTGCAGATGACATGATACTATATAGAGAGAAACCCAAAGATTCCACTCAAAAATCTATTGGATCTAATAAATGAATTCAGTTAAATAGCAGGATACAAAATTAATATTCAGAAGTTGGTTGCCTTTGTATATACCAATAATAAAAGAGAAATTAAGAAAACAAATCCATACATAATTGCATAAAAAAGAATAAAATACCTAGGAATAAATTTAAGCAAGGAGGTAAAAAATCTATATTAAGAAAACTATAAGACATTGAAGAAGACACAAATAAATGGAAGCATATACCATGCTCATGAAGAATTAATATCATTAAAATGCCAATACTACCCAAAACAATCTATAGATTCAATGCAATCCCTATCAAAAGACCAAGGGCATTTTTTTTTTTTACAGAACTAGAACAAATAATTCAGAAATTTATATGGAACCATATAGAGCCCAAATAGCCACAGCAATCTTAAGAAAGAAAAACAAAGTTGGAGGTATCATATTACCTGATAGCACTCTATAGTAAGGCTATAGTAAACAAAACAGCATGGTAGTGGCATAAAAACAGACACATAAGTCAATTAAACAGAATAGAGCCTAGAAATAAACTCATGCCTGTATGGTTAATTAATCTATGACAAAGGAGGCAAGATTAAAGATAAAGGGTTAAAGACAGTTTATTCAATAAATGGTGTTGGGAAAAATTGGACAGATACATGCAAAAAAATGAAGTTAAATCACTTTCTTATACCATATACAAGAATAAATTCAAAATAGATTAAAGACTTAAATGTAAGACCTGGAACCATAAAACTCTCAAAAGAAAACTTAAGCAATAAACTCTTTGACATTGGTCTTAGCAATATTTTTTTAAATATGTTTCTTCAAGCAAGGGAAACAAAAGCAAAAATAGACAAATGTAACTATGTCAAACTTAAAAGTTTTTGTACTATGAAGGACACCATCAACAAAAGGGAAACACAACCTATTGACAAGGGGTTAATATCTAAAGTATATAAAAAACTCAGAGTTCAACAACAAAAACACAAACAATCTGATTTAAAAATGGGCAGTGGACATTTCTCCAAAGAGGACCTACAGATGGCCAATATTCATATGAAAAGATGCTCAATGTCACTAATCATCAGGGAAATGCACATTGAAACCACATGAGATACCACCTCACACCTGTCAGAATGGTTATCATTAATAATCAACAAGTTTTGGTAAGGATGTGAAGAAAAGGGAACCCTCATGCACTGTTGGTGGGAATGCAGGTCAGTGCAGCCACTGTAGAAAATAGTATGGAGTGTCCTCAAAAAACTAAAAATAGAACCCATATGGGCCAGGAATTCCACTTCTGGGTTATTTATCTGAAGAAATCCAAAACACTAATTCAAAAGTTATCTGCACCCCTATGTTCATTGAAGCATTATTTACAACAGCCAAGATATGGAAGCAACCTAAGCGCCCACCAATAGATGATTGGCTAAAGAAGATGCATTATATAGATACAATGGAATATTACTTGGCCATAAAAAATAATGAAATCTTGCTATGTGCTGGGGGGTCTTGTCCAGCATCTAGAAGGGTTCAGGAAGGGTTCATGGAGAAGGGGCTGCAGTAAATTATTATGAGTCTAGAACAGTGATGGCGAACCTTTTGAGCTCGGCGTGTCAGCATTTTGAAAAACCCCTAACTTAACTCTGGTGCCGTGTCACATATAGAAATTTTTTGATATTTGCAACCATAGTAAAACAAAGACTTATATTTTTGATATTTATTTTATATATTTAAATGCCATTTAACAAAGAAAATCAACCAAAAAAAATGAGTTCGCGTGTCACCTCTGACACGCGACATAGGTTTGCCATCACTGGTCAAGAGATAAAACATAATTTTGGAAGGCATTTTGGGGAGCCAGAGAAGACTTAGCTACAGAAACCAAGTCCTCCTTGTCTCAGGACCCCTTGCTTTTTATTAACACAAATTGTCCTAAAGCAAGGTTTAGTATCAAAGGCAAGGTTTAGTATACAGAATCCATTGTCAGATTGGGGGAACTGCCTATGGCTGTTCAGGTGTTTGGCCAGTATGAGGCAATAACACGTAAATTAAAATACTCTCAGCTGTCTGGCAGCAAGCAATCATCTATGCAAATCTTTAGGTATGGGGAAATGCCCTTAGCTATTTCCAGCAGGCAATCCTCAAGGTTCCATCAACCTTTTGATGAAACTTCTTGCATTTATGACATGCTGGAATTAGCTTCTAGCAGCTATGTTCGACAACATGGATGGACTTAGAGGGCATATGTTAAGTGAAATAAGTCAGTCAGAGAAAGACAAATACCATACAGTTTCACTTATATGTGGACTCTAAAGAACAAAATAAAGGAACAAACAAAGCAGAAACAAACTCATACATACAGAGAACAAATTGATGGTTGTCTGATGGGAGGAAAGTTGGGAGAATGAGTGAAAAAGGTGAAGGGAATAAGAAGCACACATTGTCAGTTATAAAAATACTCACCAGAGATGTAAAGTATAGCATAGGGACTACAGGCAATAGTATTGTAATATGTATGTATGGTGCCAGATTGGTACTAGACTTATCAGGGTGATCACTTCATAAGGTATATAAATGTCTAATCACTATTTGTACACCTGTATGTCAACTGTAATTTAAAAATTGAAAAAGAAAGGACAAAAAGAAGTGCTCCGTTAAGATAAAAGAGAGAAAGGGGGGTCCTGCTGGGTGGAGGAGAGATAGGAGGTGGGAGAGGCTGCTGTCTGGAGAGTCAAAAATTAGGCAGGGTGGGGAGGAGCAGGGAACAGTGGCTGGGAAGTGAGTGAAGGGAGGAATTGGAGTTGCTAGTGTAAAAAACTCTGGGAAAGCAGGGCAGTGAGGCAGGGCACACACCAGCCTCAATGAGCTCTGCTCCTTCCAGCCACTACCTTGCTGGATTTAACCTCTCTCCCCTCCCTCAGTGTCCTCACTCCCACCGTAGTGTGCCATAGTTGCTATGCCTGCACAGCCTGTGTTAGCAAAAGGCCTTATAATGTGTGCCAGGTAGGCCTGCCTGTCTACTCACAAGCCATTACTCCACAAATCCTGCGTGTTTGTGTGTGGGGCCGGGGGGGTGGGGATGGGGGGGGAGGAATTTGGGGGCAGGAGGGGGGGAACAGCACTGCACTGGATTCTCCAGCCTCCACTCCCCAAACTCCTCCCCCTGTCAAGTCCCTGCTCTGCACTTTTGCATCCCCTCTCCTGTTCACTGGCAATGCCTTGCACCCCAGTCTCTGCCTGTTAAAGCTAAGTCTTTCAAAATTTGACTCCATCAGGCAGCCTTTCCTGAGGCAAGTACACAGCATCAGCCTCTACTTATTTATCCTTTAGCGCTGTTAGCTTCATGGGGTAACCCCAGTATCTGCCTCTTGCTTGTTCCATTTCTTTTTTGAACCTTCATAACTCCAGCTCAGTCCAGGGCTGAGCCAGGCACAGGAGAGGGGTGAATTAGCCAAACACTGCCTACTGCAGAGATGGAGAATGTCTGGCCTGTGGGCCATATAAGGCCCTGAAAATCATTTGGTGTGGCCCTGTCAAGGCATTAGGGGTGAGTTAATTAAATGTTTGACCAAATATAGAAGGCTAGTTTTTAAGTTGACAATTTTGTATGGCCCTTGAGTGATACTATAAATATCCAAATGGTCCTTGGCAGAAAAAAGGCCCAACCAGCGTAGCTCAGTGGTTGCGCGTAATCTATGAACCAGGAGGTCACAGCTCCATTCCTGGTCAGGGCACATGCCCAGGTTGCGGGCTTGCTCCCCAAGTGGGGCGTTCAGGAGGCAGCAAATCAATTAATCTCTCTCTTCATTGATGTTTCTATCTCTCTCTCTTTCCCTCACCCTTCCTCTCTGAAATCAATTAAAAAAAGAAAAGGTTCCTCCCTCCCCCTTGTACTAGAACTCACATGTACAGTGAGTACCACTTTGCTTGGGGAGTAGCTGGGTGGGCTGGATCAGGATGGGGCCTCAGGGAGGCAGGCTGTGGACCCATGAAGATGATAATCATAGTGGGTGTGAGTGTGCCAGCCTCTGAGGGATGGCTTATTGCCCATCAGAGGAGGCTGGAGCAAGGACCTGCTGGGGCTAGGTGCTGAGAGGAGGTTACAGTGTGAGGTTCTGAGAGGGTGCTGCTGGGAAAAGGCCATTGGAACCACCCTTTGGGGAACCCTCATGCCTGAGGAGCACCCCATAAATCACATCAGAATCTGGAGGCTGGAAGTAGCCCCACCACTAGAGCTCTGAGGGCTCCCTGCCTTATTCCCTCCCTGAAGGACCTACCTGCTTTCTTCCCTGTCCTTAGATTCTCTGGGCTGCTGCATGGAAGTCCCAAGACTGCACAGTCGGCAGCCTCTGCAGGTAACTGGCTGGGTGTGATGTGGGGACCTCCAAACAACTGTGATCCAGGGGTGAAGGAGAGGACTTTTACATGTCCAGACGGGCCCTCCAACTACTATGGGGAGAAAAAGGCTAAGCCACTCTGGGGATGCTCCATGCAGGGGGGCCTCCAGGGACCAATGTCCTATGAAAGGGGTGGGCTCCAGGCCTCACTCTGCTCTCAGCCTCCACAGACACCCTGACTCCCACCCCCAATCAGAATGAGGGTGTCTACGCTGCTGTCACAGTGCAGGAGGCACCAGGACCCCCGACCCTGCCAGCCCGGGACTACAGGGTGGTCTATGACTACAAAGCCCAGGTGAGGCCCTTGCCCTCCTCTCCTTCTCAGCAGGGCACAGGGATACCCAAGGGTGAGTTCATACATTGGTACATGAACTGTAAGTATGCTCTGTGTGTTTGTCCTTAAAGTAGCACCCAGCACTTAGGAGGGGCTCTGTAAGTATCTGTTGAGTGAATGTTGATGAATAGGGTACCAGGGCCCGTGTCTCCCTGAATCTGTTTACACACATACATGTGGTGCCCAGATACTGACATTGTATGTGCCCTTGTGTGCATCCATGTACACATGTACAGTCAGATTGACAGAACTTGAGCTACCTGCAGAAAATGGTCCAAGGTTCAAGCACTGCACCCTCAGGTTAGGGCTCTGTTCTCCATGGCATTGGGTGCCAAAAACATGGCCAGAATAAGTCCCACAACTGTGCTGGGGGTTTGGTTTTGTGTGGTCCATGTGGAGATGATGGGTCAAGGAGTCACAGGGCAGCTGTGCCGAGTTCCCCATAGAGTCTGAACTGTTCCCTGCTTTGGGGTGAAGGATATAGAGACAGACCCCATATCAGTCTGGACTGAGGCCAAGCACCCACTCAGGCTAGGTGGGCTGCAAAGTAGATTGCCAAATCAGTCTGGACTGATTCCCAAAACCCTGGCAGGGGAGACAGGCCAGAAGAAGGATTGTGTGTTTGTGATAGGGGCAAGCAGAACTGAGGAAACTCAAGGGAGCTCACCAGCAGAGGGGAGGCTGTGTAAGGTACCCCTTGGGCATGGTCATGACCAGTACACCTGGCCCCTGACTTACTAAGGTCACTGTGTGCCTAAAGCAGAGTGAGAGAAGGGACAACAGGGAAGAAGCTGGGTTTGTGGGAGGCCTGCAATGACAAACCAGGAGGCTGGGGTGGACAGGCGGCTGAGTCCCATGTCCCACAACCCATGTCTCCAAGGGCTGCTCCAGCCAAGAGAGAGGCCTTATTCTATAGCCCCAGGAGGATGGGCATGTCTCAACTAACTCAGCCCACATAGGAACAAGCTCAAATTTATGGCTTGGGGAGGGGGTTTGCCCAACCAGACCCTCTAAACAGGCCCCTCCAGCTTGATGCATTTTCATTCTGTTGCCAAGAATTCTGATGAGCTGGACATCTCTGCTGGGGACATCCTGGAGGTCATCCTAGAAGGGGAGGATGGCTGGTGGACAGTGGAACAGAATGGGCAGCGTGGCTTTGTACCTGGTTCCTATCTGGAGAAGCTCTGAAGAAGGGGCAACAGCCCCCACCTGGACCTGCCCTATCTGTGGGGCCAGCAGTGTCTTTGTCACTGCAAGGCTGAGTCTCCAAGACCAAGCCAGCCCCCCAACCCCATTCGTGCTGGCTGCTCCCATAGCAGTCTCTCATACAGGGAATAAAGGAGTACATTCTTCCTCCTTGGTCTGTGGAGGTCCATGTCTCTCTTAACCCTGCCCCGTGTCCAAGTGCTCAATTCAGAGGAGACAAAGGAGTGAAGGGAGAAGTTTGGGAGAGCAGAGTTGCCCACTTCTAGTGAGACTCTGCCAGGATTGGCTCAGGGAAATGGGAGAAGACCATGGGGATCAGGGAGGAGGGAGGAGGAGCAAAAAGGGGGTCAGGAGAGCTGGGATGGGGGAACCAGGCTTCTTGGAAGCAGAGGGGCTGGAGCAGGGCCTCTGGTGGGCAGTAGCAGATAGGATACAAAGAAGAGAAAATCATCAGGGCCAGACAGATATGTGAGCACAAGGAGGAGTCAGGAATACCTGGAACATTCAAGGGACAAGCCATGCTCTGTTTGGGGCAGGAAACAGTAGATGGGACCACTGGAGGTGGAAGGGCCTTGGTGGGAAATTGGAAAGTCAGACTTAGAGGCTTAAAGTTCAAGGGATCCTCACTGTCTCCCTGACCCAGCTGGGGCCCAGGGAAGCCAGTGCTGCCTGTATTTCTCCCTCTCAAACATGGAAATCCTGCCCAGACAGGGGCTCACAGCCTGTGCAGGCTGACCCAGGGCAGAGGTGGGCATGCTCCTCTTTGGTTCTTGATGCTCTCAGGCCTCTCTTTCTTTGGACCCAGGCCCCCAAAACATAACTTCTACTGTTGGCCAAGACCTGGCAAAGTCATGCTCCAGTCATGGTGAGCTCCATCCATGCCAAAGGCTTCAGGAATGGGTGTGCGGATAGAGCCTGTGGGAACTGGTAGCTCTGCAGTCCTGGGCCTCCCCTGCACTAACCTGTGGGAGCCTCAACACTCTACCAGCACAACAGTCCAGCAGCCCACCCCAACTCAGAGCCAGAGAGACTTTAGGGAATGGGGTGGGACACATGTGGTTCTCTCCACTGGACATACCTTGAAAGACACTGTTGAGGGTGTTATTGTCCCCTATAGACCATCTTTCTCTGGAACTGTAAGTTACTTTGCTTGTTTATTCATAAACCTTTGTGGCCTTCCCCCTGCAAAAGCAAGATGAATAAAGCCTCAGTCTCTTGCTTTACTCAAAGAGCTCTTGACTCAGTGAAGGGGACAAAACAGCCCAGAAAGTTAGTGATGATACAGGATATGTAGAGTAGTCATGAGGCTTCTGGAACAGGTGACCTGAGGTAAACCAAGGAAACAGGGAAGCTGTTCCCAGAGAGGAAAGGAGGGTTCCTTTCCATTCCTGCCTGCTTCTGGTAACCACACAAAGGGCAGGGAGAAGGTTCATGTATGCAACAGAGAAGGGAGTGAGTGTCATCAATGGAACTCCTCAGGATTTAGAATTAGAAGAGACTCTGAAAGGACTAATCTAACCTACTTCATGAGGCCCTCCCTGTCACTCCTGAAGACTGGGCACTGGGCACCTCAGTTGTCTTCAACATCTCTGACGACAGGGTGATCAAGATAACCATGGAAGTCTGCAGTGGACCGGTGGCTTTCTACTGGTCCTGGCTTTGCCTGGATGGCCATCTACCTGGCAGCCTTATGAAGGATCATCCCACATGCCCAGGCAAGTTCCAGATGCCACAGGAGCAAGCTCTGCCCTAGGAAGAAGGCAAGGAGGGAGCTGGTAAAGGAGGCTGCTCTTATGTTTACAGCAGATGTCTATCTTTGTGCCCTCATCTTCATGACCTGAGCAAAAAAATGGGTGTGATTAAGCAAACATGATACCTGGTACAGGAGTGGGTGGGCTTTCTTCTTTCAGGAGGAAATGTGCCTTTGGATTATATCCTCTCACCCCAGTCTCAAGTGTGTGGGCACCTCAGAAGTCTACAAAGCATTCAAGCTGGGGACAGGTAGAGATGATAAGGCACAGGCTGCCCCATGGTAGGTCCTAGAAGCAGAACCAGGCTAGTCCTCTGCTAGTGTCACTTACCACAGCTTTCACTAGCGGGTGTGGGGCAGACAGGGTGGGAAAAGGCTTTGGGTCTCTGAAACAAAAATCATAGTGAGGTTTAAATCCTTCCTGAAATGTCATTTCTTTCATAAAGCACATCCTGAAATAATTGACCAAATGTCCACACCTGTCACTGACCCATCTGAGGTTTATACAAAGGGATATCTGGAGAGCTAAAAATGTAATCTAATGCTTGGTCTTATACCTCCCTGGAGAGAGAGAGAAAGAAGTCAGTGAATAAAGGCCTGGCTATGAAAATGCTTGCTCTGAGCACAAATGTTACCCAGGTACAAGATTTTGGCCTAGATATTTATCGTATCTGGCAGATGCCAGCAGTGTTTATGAGTTCCATAGGTGATGGGCAATGAGTGTTTCATAGCACCGTCTGCAATTCATTCAGGTAATCAGAGAATTTATACCAGAGAAAACACACACACACACACACACACACACACACACACACGAATCTAAGTCAGATTCACTGTTTCTACAGCTTTCTCCATTCTCTCTGTGCACCAGGTCACAACCTCAGCTTCTGGGAACCAATCGCATGGACAGTGTTCCCAACAGAGGAGATAGTGCCAGATAAAGGGGGAGCTGGCCTCTGTAACTGGGTGCATAAATAATCACAGCCCTCTTCCTGATAGAGGGCTGCTCAAAGGCAGAATGGAGCAGGGGAAAGCATGGCCTCTGAAGTCAGAACGTCAGGATCTGAATCCATGCTCATACTTCTTTGTGTATCCTCAGGAAAGTCACAATTTCTCTGGACCTAAGTTTCATCATCAGTAAAATGAGGGCAATAAGCCCCTGTGCAAATTGAAACTAGATAGGAGAGATAGTTGCACAACACTGTGAATGTACTAAATGACACTGAATTGTTCACTTTAACATGGTTAATTGATGCTATGTGAATGCACCTCAATAAAAAAGTCATTAAAATTTTAAATGCCTGACAGTATGTGTATGAAGGTGTTCACTGCAGCAAAGTTGAAATCAACCTGAATGATTATCTATTGTACATTGGTTACTCATGGTATTAATATACCCATCCAGTAAACAAAAAGGAATGATAAATCCTACAGTCTGACAGAAAGAGTAGCAAAATATGTTGTGAAGAGAAAAAGTGAACCTTGTAAAAGAGGATTCAGGTAATAGTGAAGCAATACCACAACCACAAGTCTGTATGTAGAGAAAGTACAGTTCACCCTCCAACAACAGGGGTGTTAAAAGAAATGGACCCTAGCCACCCACAGTAGAAAATCCACATAATTTTTGACTATCCCAAAACTTAACTATAGTCCCTTGGTATCTATGGGAGACTGGTTCCAGGAACTCCTGCAACACCAAAATCCATGGCTGCTTAAGTCCCTTATATAAAACTAGAGGCCCGGTGCACAAAAATTTGTGCACTGGCGAGGAAGGGGGGGGTGTTCCTCAGCCCCACTTGTGCCCTCTCACAGTCTGGGACCCCTTGGGAGATAACCACCTGCTGGCTTAGGCCTGCTCCCTGGGTGGCAGATGGCAGGCCCGATCCCTCGGTGCCTGCCCTGCCTCCCTGGGTCGCGCACACAGCAGGGCCGATCCGGGGGTTGGGGTGCTGCCCCGGTTTGGGTTGCACATGGGATACCTGGGCAGGCCGGCCGATCGCTGCTGCCCTGCCTGGACGCCCCGGATCAGATCGCACACGGACGCCTGTAGCCCCAGGTTGCAGATAGCAGGCCCGGATGGCGGCAGGGCAGGCGGGATGGCGCTGTCCTGCCCCACCGCCCTGGGTTGCAAATAGCAGGCCCAAATGGCAGCGGGGCAGGAGGGATGGCACTGTCCCACCCTGCCTGCAGTATGCAAATTAGCCGCCATCTTTGTTGGCGGTTAATTTGCATATCGCACTGATTAGCCGATGGGAGGCGTAGCGAAGGTGTGGTCAATTACCATGTTTGTCTATTATTAGATAGGACTAGTGGCTCAGTGTGCAAAATTGCACGCAGTAGTCCACCCGCTGTCCATCACAGGAGCCAGTGGGAGCTGTACTGCTTCCATGGGAGGGAGGCAGGAGGTGGGAGGAAGCCGAGCTGCTTCTGCGGGAGGTGGGAGGGAGCTGTGCCACTTCTGTGGGAGGTGGAAGAGAGCCACCACCACCCACGGGAGCTAGGCATGCAATCAGGGGATGGTGCTGGCCCCTATTGCCCTGCCACTGGTCACCGCCACCCCCCCCACCCATCACCATCCCCTCCTTCTGCCTGCTGGCACGTGCCTTGGCTAGCCTCGTGCTACCTGCTCACTGGCCCCCACCCCCCACTGACTGGTTGTTCTGCCATTCGGTCGATTTGCATACTATGCTTTTATTATATAGGATATATATATATATATATATATATATATATATATATAATCATTGATGTTTCTAACTCTCTATCCCTCTCCTTTCCTCTCTGTGAAAAATCAATAAAATATATTTTTAAAAAAATTAAAAAGGCAATAGGATATAGGGGTGGGCAAACTTTTTGACTCGAGGGCCACAATGGGTTCTTAAACTGGACTCAGAAGAAGGAGCTGCGGCCGTGTTTCCTGACGTTGCCATGTTAACACTGCTGCTGGTGAAGGAGCGGAGGGGAGAGCAAGAGAACCCTCCGCTCTTTCGGCTCTACGAGCCAGATAGAACAGCCAAACGGGCCAGATCCGGCCCGCGGGCCGTAGTTTGCCCACAGCTGGGATATAGCAATGGTTCTCAGCCTTCATTGCGTTCTGGAAGTACCCAGACACCTGCAGTTCTGTTTCCCAGATGACTCCAAAGTACAGACAAGGGTGGGAAACACTGACACAGTGGGAGAGCTCGATCATTAAATTCATACACAGCAAGTAGCTCTTCTACCCTCAGAAGAATAAGCACTGTGGGACAGGGTGTCAGGATAATGAAGACTTGTAGTCTTAGCTCTGTGTGGCATGGCAGAAACTCTGGAGACATTAAGCAGGTAGAAGTTGAATTTGTATGGAACTGGCCAACATGGACAGATTCCCATTCAGTGGTTTCCAGACAAAGGAAAAAAGACAATTCCAGGACTATGCTAGGAATTATGCACAACTTAAAGGTGGCAGAAACTAGAATGGTTTAACAGGTCCCAAAGTAACCATCTTTTTTGACTTCACTGGTAACATGGTCTATTTAGGTGTAACTTTCAGGGCACAGGGGAGGAAGCTGCTCTTTCACCAGGCAAGCAGAGTGGAGTCAGTGAATGAGGGATGTATGGAATTAGTCTCTTGGACAAGTTCAAGGAGTGAGCTAGCAATTGGCACATTTTCCCAAAGCACTTTCCTACTCTAGAGGCTCAGTTCTGTCATGCAGAAATCACTGAGGGCAATCAACATCACAGTCCATACTGCTCACCTCGGCTCCACTCTGTGAGAGGGTAGCCATGGAATGGTACATAATGAAACCTGGAAGGGGGAGGGGGAGAAACAGGGCTGGGTGCAGAAGGTGGCTGTAAAAGATCATGAAGATAAGCAAAATATTCTTACCCACTGTGCAAGAGGTGGGACAGGTTAGTGGAACATATGAAATCTCCTATAGTTCTCAGAAATCATGAAAGTTTTAACTTCCACTCTGTGAACAGGAGTTAGTTTGTTCTCCTCTCCTTTCTCACATCTCCATTTTTCAGGCAGGACAGACTTGCATGATATTCCAGTATCTCAAAACTGATAGGTTCAAACTGAATTTGAACTCCTAGATGTGGTCCTTTCTTGCTCCCTACCTCTGTGACTAATTCTGTTTCCTTAGTTGGCTGAACCCGAAACCTGGGACTCATCCTAGACACCTTCCTTCCACTCCTTTCTCTCTCTCCCACATTGAACCAATGATAAAATTCTGCCATTCTCCCTCAAATTCCCTAAACCCAGCCCCTCACTAGCTCCAAAAGTGCCCTACTCCATGCTCTTCAGCTCTCTACTGAACCATCCAATCCACCTCACGGAAGTCTAGTCATATCCCCTCCAGTCTGTCCTCCCCACCACAGCCATAGCCACAGGGGTCTCTAAAACAGGTCCACTCATATCACACATACTGCCTCCACCCATAAGTAAAGTCTGACTCTCCATAGGATGTCATGTAAGACTCTAGAGGACCCAGGCTTTGCCACTTCTTTTTCAAGCCTTGTATTTTAAGATCCAGGCACAATGAGCTACTGGTAGCTCCCTGTACATTCCATCCCACTTCACACTCCTGGTACCATCTTCCACAAAGCCTATCCAGCTACTGAGCTTGGACCTCTTCTCTAGGAAGTTGCCCCTGACTTCTCTAGGCACCTCCTTTAGGTTTCCATTCTTTTGTCACTACAATCACTGTATTGTATGAAAATTATCTGCTTCTATGTATGTCTGCTATACTAGGACTCCACATACCTCGAAGGCAAAGACAGCATAATCATTGTACCGCCAGCACCATGCACAAGTAGATGCTCCATATTTGTGAGATATATGAAACTGAAAAGCATCTGTGCATTTTGAATACCAAGGCCTTTAGAATTTGGCAAGAGATATAAATAAAACACATGCAAATCATGATGAACTGTACATGGCACCAATATATAAATCACTGAAATGCCCCCAAATAATTAAAAACTACATAACTACATGTTAAGGGGTAATACAGAGTTTATTGAATTATATTTTTCTATTTACAACTGAGATCACATCTACACACTATTTTGCTAGCCTACATGGTACATTATTTCTAACAAAATTAGACTTATAATGAATGGGCCCAATCATACAAACACATACACACACACACACACACACACACACACACTCTGTTTTAAAACAGTAGTGCATACTTTGTACTCCTCCTATAAAGCCAGCTTTAATTAAAAACTTCTAGTTTCAAAGATCAATCTGATTTTGAAGATGAACTAAGGTATACATTGTATAATTCTAAAATCTATTTTAGCCATTTTGTATAGTTGCTGTCTTATTGGGCTATGGTATATAGTTTAAAAAAAAAAAACTGATGAGGGCACCATCTGATGTTAACCCCCCCTCCCCCCCAAAAAAAAACGTTTGGCCAAGAGTTGTCCATTGTGGTACTTCAAGGATCCAGTGGTACTTCAGCAGCAGTTCCATTGCTGCCTGGAGGTAACAGAAGCAGTCCACATCCTCCTTTAATTCTACCACACTACACAACTTGCAAATGGCTCTGAAGTTAGAACATATACCACTTTACTTAAAAACTTGGGGATGTGAAGAGTCCGTTAGAACAGGGGAAAAGGAAGTCTTAAATGGGTAGGAAAGTAAGTGGGCATGTGAAGTACCAAGCTGCTCTGTCTGACATGTGTGCTTAAACTAAATAAACTGTGGAGGCCAACAGCAGTAGAAATGCTCAATTCACCTTCCAAATTAGAACAAGACTAAAAAGCTCAGGCTTGAGTTTTCTATTATGCATAGGTTCCGCCAGTGATGAGGAGCTCATAGGCTGGATCTCTACTCCTTCTGCACAATACGATGCATGCACACAGCATGCCCAGCAGCTGTGGGAAGAAAAAAACAATGGAAAAGAAAAGCTGAGAACCTTTATATGGCAAGTATATATTTCTTTGTTGGCAATGAAGCTATTTCAAAGTTCAGTGACTTCAAATCATCAAAAAAGCAGTAACGAGAGTAAGAGAAGCAACATGTAATGAACACATTATCGTTTCAGGAACTAAGTACCAAGTTTTAGCTTCCCTCATTTATATCTAAGAACAATTTGTGAAGCTAGCCAAGAATCAAGGCTCTCCCTACTGCCATCCCCACTCCCAATCCAGAGCAATGCTGTACAAAAGAACTCTGTGCAATGGTAGAAACCTTCTCTATTTGAGCTGTCAAATATGGTAGCCACTAGCCACTGCAACAAAAGAATTGTGTTTTTATTTTATTTAAATTAATTTAAACTTAGACATGTGTGACTTAGTGTTTACATATGTTACCACACTGGATAGCAAAGTTCTAGAAAGTAGAATGATCAAGGCTATTTGTTGAGAAAACTTAATGGTGGTCTTTTCGTGCATATGGATTTGGAGGAGACAGGTGTTATAACAGCCCACAAAATTCAGTACATGTGTAGCGCAAAAGCTCTATGGCGGAAACCCCCCCCCAAAAAAAAAACACAAAAAAACACGTAATTTGCAGGTTTTGTTTCATTCACAATTATTTCTTATTTTTTAAATCCAGGTTTGGCTCTGAGGTATTACATACATATCACTTTGTAAAGGTCACAACTCCATCATTTTATTTTAATAAGCCCTAATCCTTCTGTAGTAGCAAATTGGAATAGTAATAAAGTCATGCCACATTATTTTGGATAAGCAAGATGACTAAACTGGATTAAACAGAAAACTATTCTAGAATTTTGACCTCACAAAATATAAGGCAGTTGACTTTTTACAAAATATAAACTAACAAAAGATCTAAATATGAGTAAGTTAATTTCCTTTTCTAATTTTTCACTGACACTGAAAGGTCTCAGTTATTTGGTTTTAAAAGGCAGGGCCCCTAACCACTCGACTGCCTGATCACCCCTAACCACCTCTGCCTGCTGCCTGATCATCCCTAACTGCTCCCTGGGGGATAGGACCAGCCAGAGTAAGGGGCCATAGTTATTCTGGTCTCTGGTCATTCCACCATTTTGGTCGCTGGGCTTTTATTATATAGGATGAATAGGTTACCAATGAGATAAAGGAAGAAATAAAAAAGTTCCTGAAAAAAAATTATAATGAACATAAAACAACACCAAATATATATAGAACAAAGTAAAAGCAGTAGTGAGAGGGGAGTTCATAGTATTACAGGCCAATTTCAAGAAACAAGAAAAAGCTCTAATAAGCTATCTAACCCTGTAATTAAAAGTACTACAAAGAGAACAATAAAAAATGCTCAGAGTAAGTACAAGAAAGGAAATAATAAAGATCAGAGAGGAAATACGTGACATAGGACATAAAACAATATAAAAGATCAATGAAACTCAGAGCTGATTCTTTGAAAAGATACACAAGATTTATGAACCTTTAGCCAGACTCAACAAGAAACAGAGGACCCTAATATATAAAATCAGAAATGAAAGAGGTGAAGCAACAACTGAATACAAAGGATTGTAAGAAAATACTATGAACAACTATATGCCAATAAATTGGACAATCTGGGTAAGTGGACAAATTCCTAGATCTATACAATCTTACAAAACTCAACCAGGAAGAATCAGAAAACCTGAATAGACTGATAAAAACTAATGAAATTGAATCAGTAATAAAATAATTCCCAGCAAACAAAAGTCCTGGACTGGGTGGCTTGACAAGGAAGTTTTACTAAACATTCAAAGAAGAACTAACACCTATCCTCCTCAAACTATTCTAAAAAAAATGAGGAGTAAAGAAGACGTCCAATCTATTTTTATGGGGCCACATTATCATAATTCCAAAACTAGACAAAGACATTAAAAAGAGAGAAAATTATAGGCCAATATCCCTGTTGAACATATATGCTAAAATTCTCAACAAAGCATTAGCAAAATTAGATCCAGCAATATATTAAAAAGATCATACACCATGACCAAATGGAATTTATTCCAGGGATGCAAGGCTGGTACAATATTCACAAATCAATAAATGTGACACATCACATAAACAAAATTAAAGATAAAAATCACATGATCATACCAATAGATGCAGGAAAAGGATTTAACAAAATCTAGCACTCATTTTTGATAAAACTTCTCAGCAAAGTCAGAATAAAGGGATCATACCTCAACATAATAAAGGCCTTATAGGACAAACCTACAGCCAACATCATACTCAATGGACAAAACTAAAAGTGTTTAACCTAAGAACAGGAAAAAGGGAGGGTTGCCCACTTTCACCACTCTTATTCAACATAGTACTGGAAGTCCTATCCACAGTGATCAGACAAGAAAAAGTAAAAAATCATAATTGAAAAGGAGAAAGTAAAACAGTCATTATTCATAGATGACATGGTATTGTACATAGAAAACCTTAAAGGTGCCATAAATAAAAAAAAAAAACCTACTAGATTTAATAAATGAATTCAGAAAAGTAGTAAGATACTAAATTAACATCCAAAAATCTATGGCTTTTTCATACATGAATAATGAACTCTCAGAAAGAGAAACTAAACAAACAATCCCATTTACCATCTCAACAAAACAAATAAGATACCTGGGAATAAATATAACCAAGAAGGTAAAAGACCTGTACTCAGAAAAGTACCGGACATTGAGGGAATTATCAGTGGTGGCGGAGTAAGTGGATGCTACACAGATATGCTCTCAGGAACAAACTGGAATTACAACTAAAAAACATCCTGAATAATCAACTGAAGACTAGCTGGAAAGAACCCTGATAACTAAGGACAGAAAGTGGAGACTGCATAGAAACTGGTAGGAAGGGCAGAGGCACGGAAGGGCAGAGGCACGAAAGGGCTGGCTGAGCTCCCACAGACAGCAGCCAAAGTTCCGGAGAGATTTCTCAGCTGTGGGGGATTGCCACTGAGAACTCTGGAATCTAATCTCTAAACTGGGCCCCCCAGCAGTGAACTCCAGAACTGAAAAAGGTGCCCACATAACATCTGGCTGAGAAAAGCAGCAGGATTATTGACTGCCAGGGAAAAGAAATCTGGAAATGCAGGCGCCCTCTTAAATGGCCAACACAAAATATTTCATGTGCAGCCATTCACCTTGTGCTCCAGCAGAGGGAGGGCAGAGTGGGCTGGAGCTGTGTGAGCAGAAAAGAGGGTCGGAGGCTCCTGGGTTAGAGCTCAGAAGGCAGACACCCTGATTTCACGTGCTGAATCATTCTCTCACTCTGCAGAGGTCATCTTTCTCAGACAGATATTTGCTATCGAAGCACTTTTGCCTGGGGGGAAGACATTTGACCCACTCTATTGGAAAACACCGTGCCCCATGGTGGGAATTTCTGAGGCCCATTAAAAGACTGAGAATAACAATTAGCCTCCAGGCAGAAGCAATTGCCCCACCCTGTTGGAAAAATTCATGCTGCACTTTTGGACAATTACCTGAGGGCTACCCAAGGCTGAATCTAATCAGTCTGTAGGCAGAAGTGGTCCCTGAAGGCTTTGAGCCTTTGCCTGATCTAATTAGTAAGAAACTGTTTGACACTGTTCTGCACTAGACATTGAGAGGCATAGCAGATCTACCTAATATACAGTCACAACTCCAAACAGGCAGCCAAAATGAGGAAACAAAAAAAAAAAGAAAGAAAGAAAGAAAGAACAAGAGAATTCTCCAGAAGGATAAATGAAATGGCCATAAGATATGTATCTGATATATAAGTTAGAATAATGATAGTAAAGATGCTCAACAGCATGAGAAAAGATATAGTAACTATGAAAAAAGAACAGTCAGAAATAAAGAATGACATAGCACTAATAAAAACACATTGGAAGGAATACACACAGGTTAGGAGAAGCTGAAGATTGGATCAGTGAATTAGAAGGCAAGGTATAAAAAAACCACTCAATCAGAGAACTGAAACTAAAAAAAGAAGGACAGCATAAGGGAGCTGTGGGACAACATGAATCATAATAGTATTCACATAGTAGTTGTGCCAGGAGAGGAAGAAATGGGGCAAGGGATAGAGAACATATTTGAAGAAATAATGGCACAAAACTTCCCAAAACCTGGTGAAGGAAAAAGTCACACAAGTCCAGGAGGCACAGGGAGTCCCAAGCAAGAAGAACACAAAGAAGCACACACCCAGACACATCATAATTAAAACACCAAAATTTAAAGACAAAGAGAGAATTTTAAAGGCAGCAAGAGAAAAGCAAATTGTTACCTACAAAAAAGCTCCCATAAGGCTGTCATTTGATTTCTCATCAGAAACTCTACAGGCCAGAAGGAAATGGCATGAAGTACTCAAGGTCATGGAAAGCAAGGATCTGAAACCAAGATTACTATATCTAGCCAGGAAATCATGCAAAACACATGGTGAAATAAAGAGCTTCCCAGAAAAAAGAAAAAAAAAGGCATCACCACCAAACCAGTATTATAAGAAATGCTAAAGGGATTGCTGTAATGAGAATAGAGAAAGAAATCTAGGCATACAGAAACAAAATGGCAATAAATAAATACCTATGAATAAACTTAAATGTAAATGCATTAAATGCTCCAATCAAAAGACATAGGGTAGTTGAATGGATACAAAAACATGACCCAACTATATGCTGTCTACAAGAGACCCACATCAGAATAAGAGGATAAGAGTGAAGGAATGGAAAATTTTTTCCATGCAAAGGAAATTAAAAAAAAAAAAAAGAGAGAAGCTGGGGTAGCAATACTCATATTGGACAAAACAGACTTCAAAATGAAGGCCATCACAAGAGACAACAAAGGTCCCTACAAAATATCCAACGGGAGGATATAACCCTGGTAAAAATATATTCACCCAATATAGGAGCACCTAAATATATAAAAAAACTTCTAGAGGACATACATTAAGGGAGAGGTCAACAGCAATACAGTTATGTAGGGGATTTTAACACCTCACTGACTTTACTGGATAGATCTTTCAGAAAAAAAAATTAACAAGGAAACAGTGACTCTAAAGGACACACTGGATCAAATGGATTTAAGTCACAGTTATAAAATATTTCACCCCAAAGCTGAAGAATATACATTCTTCTCAAGTGCACATGGGTCATTCCCAAAGATAGACCACATATTAGGACACAAAACAAGTCTCTGTAAGTTGAAGAAGGCTGAACTAATATTAAGCATATTCTCAGATCACAGTGTAATTAAATTAGAAATCAACAATAATAAAAACACCCCAAAACATTCAAACACTTGCAGGCTAAATAGCATGTTATTAAACAATAGAGGAGACAAAATGGCGGTGGTACAGATGGCTGTGTCTCAAGCCTTGACCCAGAGCAGCTGAAACGAGTAATATCCAGCCCGAACTGGCAAAGGAAACTCAGCTGGGCGACGGTTTGCAGCCAAAAAAGAGCAGAGGACCCCTGGAGAAAGGTAAAATCAAGGCTCTGGGAAGGATAATCTGCCAGACCTCTGAGCCCTGAGGGTAAGAGGGAATCCACACAGCACCAGCTTGAGCCACGTCCCTTGGGACAAGCACAGTGTCTGACTGTGGAAAGAAGGTCTGCAGAACCGCTAGACTGCAGGGGACTCTAGATCTGGGTCCACAGTCAGGAAAAGCTGAAGAGTGCCAGCAAGAGAGGAGCATGCAGAGGAGCAGCCTTTCCCCCCTCGCAGGGGATTCTAGATGTGGATCCACAGTCATTAAAGGCTGAAGAGTGCCGGCAGGAGAGGGGCGTGCAGAGGTGCAGCCTCTGTGGCTTGTGCCTTTCTTCATTGAGCCTAGTTCATAGGACCTTTCGGATACAGACACTTACCCGTGGATGGAGTGTGGAAGAAGTTGCAGAATTGTGGAATCTGGGGAGAGAGGGGGATCCAGGAGAAGTGGCAGCAAGTTTGGTGCTGAGTCATGCCTGAGCCTGGGACCTGGGCAGCCATTTTGTCCTAAAGAGATAGCCCTTCCTCCAGTATCCAGGCAACTAATACAGCCACACCTATCTTCCACCCTGAATGGTACAAAGGATTGAAAAAAAACCTAAATAGTCCCTGAGATTCCAAAGGGACTGGTCTAAAGAGAAACTTTCAGTCCCAACAACCGGAACCTGAGAAACACTACAGTACAGAAGACTGGGATCTTAAGCCAGCCAAAGGATTACTTCACTTTTTCATTTTTATTTTTATTTTTTTATTATTATTTTGTTTCCTTTCTTTCCTTTGTTTTCCTGTTTTTGTTTGTTGCTTTATTTTCTTTTTCTTTTCACATTATTTTTCCATTACTCTATTTTATTTTATTTTTATTTGCTATTTTTATACCATTTTAGAAATAAATTTTTTTGTAAATTTATTTTCTTTTTATTCTCTTCTCTCTTATCCACCCATCCCCTTTCTACTTCCTCTATACTGAACTGAGATCCTCCTCATATTCATCCAATTCTTAACCTTATCTTCTGTATATAAGGTCAGCCTCTACAGATTCTGACCCTACCCTCTTTGCTGGGGGTTTGGTGCTTGTATTTTTTAAAAAAATATATTTTATTGATTTTTCACAGAGAGGAAGGGAGAGAGATAGAGAGTTAGAAACATCAATGAGAGAGAAACATCGATCAGCTGCCTCCTGCACATCTCCTACTGGGGATGTGCCCGCAACCCAGGTACATGCCCTTGACCGGAATCGAACCTGGGACCTTTCAGTCCACAAGCCGACGCTCTATCCACTGAGCCAAACTGGTTTCGGCTGGTGCTTGTATTTTTTGTTTGTTTGTTTTGTTTGTTTATCTATTGGTTCTGTCATGTTTATATATATATATATATATATATATATATATATATATATATATATATATATATATATATGGGGTTTTTTTTCCTCATTTTTCTTTTTTTCTTTTCTTTCTTATCTTTTTCTCTCTCTTTGGTATCATTTATGCTCTCTTTTCTCACCCCTAATTCTCTTTTCTCAGGTGTTCACTTATAGTGGGGTTATTATTGTCATGAGTACATTCGTGCTTTGTTCCCTTTGTGTTGTTGTGTCTTGTTGAGGTGAATTTTATCCTGTCTGGCCAGGTGCTAGAGAGCGAGCCTCATAACAAGACATCTGGAGAGGAAACTCCATCCACGAATGCATCAATAACACCCCAGACCCAACTACAGAGGCAGAAAGAAGGCGGCAGTGACGGAGAGAGTGTGAGTCACTGAGGGACCAAAAGAGGAGTGTGTGGTCATGTGGGATGTGTGTGTGTGTATGTGAGTGAGGCACAGTTAGATCCCGCAGGACCTTCAGGGGCAGGCTAAACAGGCTCGCCTAACTAGGCAGCCTCTGCTACTGCTGTAAACAGTACCAGGAGGCCGGCTCGTCCTCAGAGGCCTAGCCTTTTTAAGGGGAAAGCTGCTGTAATTGGGAGTCAGGTCTCATCTCCACCCAGGGTGCCCTCAGATAACACCTGGAACTCTACAGACACCCCTGCCAGGGACCTACTACCTCAGTTGTGGTCCACGGTCAACGAGTCTCCAGCCACCCTGGGCGCAGGTTCCTGTGAGTTCTGAAGCGTGATTCCCTCTGACTGGTCCAACGCCTTAGCCCAGGGCACTGCAACCACGTGAGCAGCAACCACGTGAGCAGCCCACTCCTGCCCAAGGAGCAGCATCTGTGTGAGCAGCCCGCTATCCCATCTGAGGAGCAGCAACCACGTGAGCAGCCTGCCGTCTGAGGAGCAGCAGCTGCATGGGCAGCCTGCCCACAATTGCGGAGTGGCAGCCCCACGCAGCCCACCCCCATCCAAGGAGCAGCAGCTGCGCAGCCAACACTGCACCTGTCTGAGGAGCACTAGGTGTGTGAGAAACCTGCCCCCATCTGAGGAGGAGCAGGTGCATGAGCAGCCTGCCCCCATACCCGCAGTTGCTGTGTGAGCAGCCCATACCCGTATGAGAAACAGCAGCACCATGAGCAGCCCGCCCCCATTCAAGGAGCAGTAGCCACCCGAACAGCCTGCCCCAGCCCGAGGAACAGCAGCCACACGAGCAGACTGTCCAATCCGAGGAGCGGAAACCGTGTGCAGTCCACACTGGTCTGAGGAACAACGGACACACGCAGCCTGCACCTGTCTGACAAGCAGCAGCTGGATGAGCATCCTGCCCCCATCCGAGGAGCAGCAGCCACACAAGCAGCCCACCCACCTTCCAAGGAGCAGCAGCCATGCAAGGAGACTGCCACCATCCGAGGAGCAGCAGCTGCACATGAAGCTTGCCCCTGTCCGAGGAGCAGCAGGCACACAAGCAGACTGCCCACATCTGAGGAGTGGCAGCCCTACACAGCACACACTGGTCAAAGGAGCAGCAGCAACAAGCAGTCTGCACCTGTCCAACGAGCAGCAGCTGGGTGAGCATCCCGCCCCCATCCAAGGAGCAGCAGCTGCATGTGCAGCTCACTCCTGCCCGAGGAGCAGCAGCCATGCAAGCAGCCTGTCCCCCATCTGAGGAGCACCAGCTACGCAAGAAGCCTGCACCTGTACAAGGAGCAGGAGCCCTGTAAGCAGTGTGCACATGTCCAAAGAGCAGCATGCCCCATCTGAGGAACAGCAGCAGCATGCAGCCAGCCCTGACCCAAGAAGCACCAGCCACGTGAGCAGTCCGCACCCATCTGAGGAGCAAAAGCCAGTGAACAGCCCGCCCCTGTCCAAGGAGCAGCAGCCACGCCCAGCCTGCCCCTATCTGAGGAGAAGCAGACTCATGATCAGCCCATCCCTATCCAAGGAACAGCAGCTGTGTGAGGAGCCTCCCCTACCAGCCAGAGGGGACACCACTGCTGGGAACAGCACCCATCAGAGGAGCCGCAGCAAAAAGAGGAGCATCCACTACCATGACCACCTGAGGAGCAACTACAGCCTGAGGAGCCACGGCCACACAAGGAGCACACCCTGCACAACTCAACATCTAGATCAGTTGGTGAGACCAAAAATGGGTAGACAAAGAAACCCCAAAAGGAAACAAAAGGAGGAATTGCCAGAAAAGCAGCTAAGTGAAACAGAGGCATGCAATATGTCAGAAAAAGAATTCAGAATAAGGGTCTTACAGTGCATAAACTGGTTGGAGGAAAAAATCAGCAACTTATGTAAGAGTCAAGAAGAAATGGATGAAAAAATCAATAACTTATGTAAGAATCAAGAAGAAATAAAGAGTTATATACCTGCCATAAAAATGACCGTGGAAAGTTTCAACAGAGTAGGAGAAGGGGAGGACCAAATAAGCGAATTAGAAGACAGGGAAGCAAAACACACCCAAACTGAACAGCAATTGGAGAAAAAAATTAAAAGACAGGGGGAGAACCTAAGGAAGCTATGGAACAACATGAAACAAAGCCACATACAAATAATAGTGCCAGAACAGGAAGAGGAACAAGGGTTAGAAAAGCTATTTGAAGAAATAATGTCAGAAAACTTCCCTGAGGTGGGGAAGAAAAAAGTCACACAAGCACAGAGAGGCCCAAATAAGATGAACCCAAAAAGACCCACACCAAGACACATCATAATTACCATGGCAAATGTTCAGGACAAAGACAGAAACTAAAGGCTGCAAGAGAGAGACATACAGTTACGTACAGGGCTCTCCCATTAGATTATCAAATGATTTCTCAACAGAAACACATCAGGCCAGAAAAGAATGGATGGAAATTTACGAAGTGATGCAAAGCAATGGACTCAATCCAAGAATACTCTATCCAGCAAGGCTATCATTCAAAATTGAAGGGAAATAAGAAGCTTCACAAACAAAAAAAGGCTAAGGGAGTTTATCACCACCAAGCCAGCAATGCAAGAAATCCTAAAGGGACTGGTGGAAAAGAAGAAATAACAAGCTAAGAAAGAAAACAGGCACAAAAAAATGGCTACAAACAAGTACCTTTCAATAATAACTTGAAATGTAATTGGACTAAATGCTCCAATCAAAAGACATCGAGTGGATGAATGGATAAAAAAACATGACCCAGATATATGCTGTCTACAAGAGACCAACCTCAGAATAAGGGACTCAAAAACTGAGAGTGAAGGGATGGAAAAATATCTTTAAAGCAAATGGCAATGAAAAAAAAGCTGGGGTAGCAATACTTATATCGGACAAAATAGACCTCAAAGTGAAGGCTATAACAAGAGATAAGGAAGGCCACTTCATAATACTTAAGGGATCAATACAACAAGAGGATATAACCCTGACAAACATATATGCAGCCAGTGCAGGAGCACCTAAATACATGAAAAAAAATCCTGGAAGATATCAAGGGAGAGATCGACAACAACACAATCATAGTAGGGGACTTTAATACACCACTGACATCACTGGATAAATCCTCTAGACAAAATATCAGCAAAGAAACTGCAAGCCTAAATGACTCACTAGATCAGTGATGGCGAACCTATGACACGTGTGTCTCATCTGTGAACTCATTTTGGGTGACACGTATCAAAAGACAAAAAATGGCATAATTCAAATATTTGCCTCTCGTAACAGCCAGAGTTAGGCATTACTCGAGTAATGTTATTACTCACGTTACTCATGAAATTCTAAAACCAGATGTAAACATGTACATCGGTGTTGCATAGCAAAATACATAGTGAAAACATCCAAGATATATTGTTCCAATATTGACATTAATATAAAAAGGTTAAGAATTGCACTATAAAGAGATTAATCTTTACTCATGAATACATTTCTAGGCAGCTACACCTCTATAAAAGTCAATCAAATTCCATCATTAAATTTGTAAGATGCTCTGCAAATTTAACATCAGCAAGTTACTGTATTGCTCACTCCATAGCTCAGCATGGAAAAGCCCTCAGTGACGGGGAATTTATTAAGGAAACATTTCTAAGATGTGCACCAGCTCTATTTCACGATATGAAAAATAAAGATGATATTATTAAAAGAATTTCTGAGTTACCACTCAGTAGAAATACTATCAAAGACAGAATAATAGATCTTAACAAAAATGTACAACATCAATTAAAACAAGACTTAAATAGTTGTAAATATTTTTCGATTTCTCTTGATGAAACTACTGATGTCACATCAAGTGCTCGGTTGGCCATTATTGCTAGATATTCTGATGGTCTCACAATGAGAGAAGAGTTGATAAAGTTAGAATCAGTGCCAATAAGTACATCAGGAAATGAAATATGTAAGGCTGTTATAAAAACATTCAGTGACCTAAACATTGATATTTCTAAAATTGTGTCAGTCATGACAAATGGGGCACCAAATATGGTGGGGAAAAATGTGGGATTTCGGAAATTGTTTCTGGAAGCTATTAGACATACATGTGTACCTTTTCATTGCATTATCCATCAGGAGGTGTTGTGTGCCAAATTGAGATTCTCAGAATTGAATGATTTAATGTCAGTTGTAAGAAAAATTGTGAATTTTACAGCTTCTCGGCCCCTTCACAAGCGAGAATTTTCTGCACTTTTACAGGAAGTTGATTCAACCTACAGTGGACTACTGATGTTCAATAATGTGAGATGAAAAAGCTAAAGGAGTTCATCACCACCAAACCAGGAAGCTCTTTATCTGACCTTCAATTCTACATGATAGCTTTGCTGGGTAGAGTAATCTTGGTTGTAGGTTCTTGCTATACATCACTTTGAATATTTCTTGCCACTCCCTTCTGGCCTGCATGGTTTCTGTTGAGAAATCAGCTGACAGTCGTATGGGTACTCCCTTGTAGGTAACTAATTGTTTTTCCCCTGCTGTTTTTAAGATTCTCTCTATGTTTTTAGCCCTTGGCATTTTAATTATTATGTGTCTTGGTGTGGTCCTCTTTGAATTCCTCTTATTTGGGGTTCTCTTCACTTCCTGGACTTGTAAGTCTATTTCTTTCATCAGGTAGGGGAAGTTTTCTGTCATGATTTCTTCTAATAGGCTTTCAGGATCTTGCTCTCTCTCTTCTTCTGGCACCCCGATAATTTGGATGTTGGTACGTTTGAAGTTGTCCCAGAGGCTCCTTAACTATCTTCATATTTTTGGATTCTTTTTTCGTTTTGCTTTTCCGGTTGGGTGTTTTTTGCTTCTTTGTATTTCAAATCTTTGACTTGATTCTTGGGATCCTCTAGTCTGTGGTTGGATCTCTGTATATTATTTTTAATTTCAGGCAGTGTTTGTTTAATTTCGCACTGGTCCTTTTCCAGGTTTTTGGCATTTTCATTAAGATACTTGAAGGTCTCACTAAGTTCCTCGGCGGTTCGTAGGAGGTTCTTGAGTAGCCTTATAACTGTGGTTTTGAACTCTATGTCCTCCATTAGTTTGCTTTCCTCCATTTCTTTCATTTGTGACATGTTTCTTTGTCTCCACATTTTTGGCTGACTGCGAGGACCCGCTGTGTCTACAGTGGAAGAACTGCTGTGCTGGAGACAACCTTATGAGGTAGGACTTGCTTCAGTGCTCACTGAGTCTGCTTCTTGAGTGTGTCCCTTATGGATGTGAGGAGTTGAAACTGGTATCTGGCCAGGGGTACCCTGGCTCCTGGATCTCTAAGTCAACCACTGTGTGAATCCACCCAGCAGGACCTACAGCTATATCAGCAGATTTCTCCTCCTCTTTGTTTGGGGTTTGGAAGTATTGGAGCTCTCTAACCCAGCTGCAATTTGTTAAGTTAGGCTGAAAAAGCGCAGGTGATTCTTTTGTGCAGCTGGGCACAGCTTGGGTGGAGATGTAAATTGAGTGGGGCGGGGACTCAGAAAATCAGCAAGGTGGAACAAACAGCAATGGCTATTGTCAGCCGTCTCCACCACTCCGCGTCACTGCGTCCCGAGTCCCTCTGCATCCCCGAGTCCCACGCCCACACAGCAACAATGATCCCTGCGAGAAGCTCTGCGAGAAAACCACCCTCGCTTTCCAAACTGCTGCAAGACAGTCCAGTTTCTCCCCATAGGAATCTGGAACCCCAGAGTCTCGCCATAAATGAGTTCAGTGCATTTGAGAGCTTATAACCCCTTCCGATTGAAAAAAACTACGCACCCAGGTGCATCCGCCTCGCGCGCGCCTTTCTACCTCTGTTCTTGGCACCTCTGCACCTCCTACCCGGTCTCAATGAGCTTTTTTCTTTCCTTCTAGTTGTAGAACTTCCACTCGGCCATCTTTCCTATGGTTCTGTATGATAGCTACTTTGTCTTATACTTGTAGTTTTAATGTTGTTGTGGGGGGCAGCATGTACAGGTTTATACCTTTTGCGACCATCTTGGTTCTCCAAAACTTAAAAATTTTCAAGCGAGATATTGAAACTAAAACTTTTAAGTATTTTCCTCGGATAAAAAAGTATTTCGAGAAGGCCACTACAACGAGTGTAATGGAGTCCATACTTATGTACCAAAATATACTAAACTCGTTATTTGAACAGTTCAGTGAAAGATTCGACCAATTTAGAAGCCTAGAACAGACCATTAAAATAATTAAGTATCCGCATGTAGTTGCTTACAGTACTTTGGAATTAAAGGATTTCCAATGGATGCAAATTGATGATTTAGAGATGCAACTTGCAGATTTTGAAGGTAGCATTTGGACTCATGTGTTTGTTGACTTAAGGTAGAAACTTGAAAATCTGGATTGACATCGTTTGACTAATGAAGAGTGCAACTACAAACAAGAAATTTTGAGTGCTTGGAACAGAGTACCTGACACTTTTAGCGACATAAAAAAATCTAGTGAGCCCTAGTTGGTTTGGCTCACTGGATAGAGCGTCGGACTGCGGACTGAAGGGTCCCAGATTGGATTCCAGTCAAGCGCATGTACATTGGTTGCGGGCACATCCACAGTAGGGGGTGTGCAGGAGGCAGCTGATAGATGCTTCTCTCTCACTGATGTTTCTAACTCTCTATCCCTCTCCCTTCCTCTCTGTAAAAAAATCAATAAAATATATTTTTAAAAAAATCTAGCGATGGCTTTGCTAACAATTTTTTCATCAACCTATTTTTATGAGACTTTGTTCTCAGCATTAAATAATATTAAAATGAACAAAAGAAACCGGCTAACAAATGAAGTTAGTGGCGCTTGCTTGGCCTTGAAGGGCACCAAGTATGAACCTGCAATCGAAGAATTAGCAGACAAACTTCAGCACCAAAAAAGTCACTAATTTCTAGTTTTCGTACCATTTGATTATCATTGTTTTTATTTTTTTCCTAAATGTACATTGCTTTTCTGTTTTTGTTCATTTTATAGATATTTTTGGTTCATTTTTCGTTGTTCAATGGCATTTAAATATATAAAATTAATATAAAAAATATGTCTTTTTTTACTATGGTTGCAAATATCAAAAAAAAAAATTATGAATAGTTCTATATGTGACACGGCACCAGAGTTAAGTTAGGGTTTTTCAAAATTTTGACACACCAAACTCAAAAGGTTCGCTATCACTGCACTAGATCAAATAGACTTAATTGACATATTCAGAACATTTCACCCCAAAGCCATAGAATATACGTTCTTCTCAAGTGCACATGGGAAAATCTCAAAAATAGACCACATACTGGGTAACAAGCAAAGTTTCACCAAATTCAAGAAGATTGAAATCATATCAAGCATTTTCTCAGATCAAAATGGTATATTAGAAATAAACTACAATAAAAACAACCCCAAAAATTCAAACACTTGTAAGTTGAGAAGTATTATATTAAACAATGATTGGGTTACCAAAGAGATCAAAGAAGAAATTAAAAACATTCTGGAAACTAATGACAATAAAAACACAACAATCCAAAATCTATGGGACACATGAAAGCAGTCCTGAGAGGAAAGTTTATAGCTATGAAAGCCTACCTTAAAAAACAAGAAAAAAAAGTAATAATTCATCTTACTCTACAACTCAAAAAATTAGAAAGAGAGCAACAGGAAAAGCCTACAGTATCCAGAAGGAAGGATATAATAAAGATCAGAGCAGAAATAAATGACATAGAGACCAAAAAAAATAATATAAATGAACAATGAAATGAAGAGCTGGTTCTTTGAAAAGATAAATAAGATTGATGAACCTCCAGCCAGGCTCACCAAGAAGTAAAGAGAGAGGACCCAAATAAACAAACTCAGAAATGAACGAAGAGAAATAACAACAGACCCAACAGAAATACATATGATTGTTAAAAAATACTATGGACAACTCTACTCCAACAAACTAGACAACCTGAAGGAAATGGACATATTCCTAGAAAAATACAACCTTCCAAAACTCAATCAGAAAGATTTTAAAAATCTCAATAGGCCGATAACTATGGAAGAAATTGAAGAAGGCATCAAAAAGCTTCCAGCAAACAAAAGCCCAGGGCCAGACGGCTTCACAGGGGAGTTTTACTCAACATTCAAGGAAGAACTAAAACCTATCCTCTTCAGACTATTCCAAAAATCCAAGAGGAAGGAACACTTCCAAGCACATTCTATGAAGCCAGCATCACCCTAATACCAAGGTAAAGACAACACAATGAAAGAGAATTACAGGCCAATATCCCTCATGAACATAGATGTCAAAATTCTAGCAAATCGGATCCAGCAGTACATCAGAAAGATCATACACCATGACCAACTAGGGAGTATCCCAGGGAAGCAAGGATGGTACAATATCTGCAAATCAATAAACAAGATACATCACATAAACAAATTGAGAGATAAAAATCACATAGTCATATCAATTGATGCAGAAAAAGCATTTGACAAAATCCAACACACTTTCTTGATAAAAACGCTCAGCAACATGGAATAGAAGGGTCATACCTCAACATAATAAAAGCCAACATCATACTCAATGGGCAAAACCTAAAACCATTTCCCCTAAGAACAGGAACAAGACAGGGATGCCCACTCTCACCACTCCTGTTCGACATAGTACTGAAAGTATTAGCCACTGCAACTGGACAAGAAGAAGAAATAAAAGGCATCCAAATTGGAAAAGAAGAAGTAAAATTGTCCTTATTCGCTGATGCCATATTATACACAAAAAAACCCTAAAGACTTCATCAAAAAACTATTAGACATAATAAATGAATTCGGCAATGTAGCAGGATACAAAATTAACACCAAAAAATCTATGGCATTTCTATACACCAATAGTGAACTTACAGAAAGAGAGACTAAAAAAGCAATCCCATTTACCATCGCACCAAAAAAATTAAGATACCTAGGAATAAACTTAACTAAAGAGGTAAAAGACCTCTTCTCAGAAAACTACAGGACATTGAAAAAAGAGATAGAGGAAGACATAAACAGATGGAAGAACATACCATGTTCATGGATTGGTAGAATCAACATCATTAAAATGTCCACACTACCCAAAGCAATCTATAAATTCAATGCACTTCCCATTAAAATACCAACTGCATATTTCACAGACAAAGAACGAACTCTCCAAAAATTCATCTGGAATAAAAAAAAGACCCGAATAGCTGCAGCTATTCTGAGAAAGAACACAGTAGGTGGGATCTCAATACCAGATATCAAGCTGTATTACAAAGCCACTGTTTTCAAAACTGCCTGGTACTGGCAAAAGAACAGACATATAGATCAATGGAATAGAATAGAGAGCCCAGAAATCGACCTGAACCAATATGCTCAATTAATATTTGACAAAGGAGGAAAAAACATGCAATGGAGTCAAGACAGTCTCTTCAATAAATGGTGTTAGCAAAATTGGACAGATACATGCAAAAAAATAAAACTAGACCACCAACTTACACCATACACAAAAATAAACTCTATATGGATAAAGGACTTAAGTGTAAGACGGGAAACCATGAAAATACTAGAGGAATCCAAAGGTAACAAAATCTCAGACATATGCCGAAGCAATGTCTTCACCGATATAGCTCCTAGGGCAGTGATGGCGAACCTATGACACGCGTGTCAGAGGTGACACGCGAACTCATTCTTTGGTTGATTTTTCTTTGTTAAATGGCATTTAGATATATAAAATAAATATCAAAAATATAAATATTTGTTTTACTCTGGTTGCAAATATCAAAAAATTTCTATATGTGACATGGCACCAGAGTTAAGTTAGGGTTTTTCAAAATGCTGACACACCGAGCTCAAAAGGTTTGCCATCCCTGTCCTAGGGCATTGGAAACTGAAGAGAAAATGAATAACTGGGACTACTTCAATATAAAAATATTCTGCACAGCCAAGAAACCATCAACTAAACAACAAGAAATCCCACTGCATGGGAGAACATATTTGCCAATGTTATCACCGATAAGGGTTTAATCTCTAACATTTATAGGGAACTCATACAACTTAACAAAAGGAAGATAAACAATCCAATCAAAAAATGGGCAAAGGACCTAAATAGACACTTTTCAAAAGAGGGCATTCAGAAATCCAAGAGACACATGAAAACATGCTCAAAGTCACTAATCATTCGAGAGATGCAAATCAAAACAACAATGAGGTACCATCTCACACCTGTCAGAATGGCTATAATCAACAAATCAACAAATGACAAGTGCTGAAGAGGATGTGGAGAAAAAGGAACACTCGTGCACTGCTTGTGGGAATGCAGACTGGTGCAGCCACTATGGAAGACAGTATGGGGTTTCCTCAAAAAGTTAAAAATGCAACTCCCATTTGACCCAGTGATCCCTGTTGAGGGATGTTTAATGAACCAAAGACGCAGAGGTAAGACGAGCACACAGGATGATTGATGCCGGACCAAGGGCTACAGATTGCTCAGGCATTTAGCAAACTCTGCACTCTCACTATCACTTTTATTGGGGTTTGGTACTAGGTTAGTGTGTCAGCAGTTAATCAACTAAATCTTGTTTTGTTCTATATTATTATAATAGCCTATTGAAGACAACTTGCAGCTGTGCCCTCCCTTTCTGCTGTACATCCACGACTATATAATCTTAGCCTTTATCAGGGAGGTAAATGTTCCTGGAACTCAAGTTGTGTGCAACCTTGACCCAGCGTGACTCGCTTGCAAATCACGCTGTGCTCCTGATAGAACATTCACTTCTCCTTGGCAGGACTTCAGATCCTTGTTTACAAATGTCCAGCTACAGATGCCACTTCTAGGAATATATCCCAAGAAAACAGAAACACCAAACAGAAAGGATATATGCACCCCTATGTTCATAGCAGCACAATTTACCATAGCTAAGATCTGGCAACAGCCTAAGTGCCCATCAGCAGATGAATGGATTAGAAAACCGTGGTACATCTATACGATGGAATACTATGCTGCTCTAAAAAGGAAGGAACTCTTACCATTTGCAACCTCATGGATGGAACTGGAGAGCATTATGCTAAGTGAAATAAGCCAGTCAATGAAGGAAAAATACCACATGATCTCACTCATTCATGGATAATAGAGACCATTATAAACTTTTGAACAATAATAGATACAGAGGCAGAGCTGCCTCAAACAGATTGTCAAACTGCAGCGGGAAGGCCAGGGAGGGTTGGGGGGCAGGAGGTAGGGGGGTAAGAGATCAACTAAAGGACTTGTATGCATGCATATAAGCATAACCAGTGGACATAAGACATTGGGGGCTAGGGGAGGCTAGGGGACTGTCTAGGGCGGGGGGATAAAATGGACACATATGTAATACCCTTTGTAATACTTTAAGCAATAAATTAAAAAAAAAAAAACAACTAAAAATGGAACTCCCATTTTACCCCGTGATCCCACTTCTAGGAATATATCCCAAGAAACTGGAAACACCAATTAGAAAGGATATATGCACCCCTATGTTCATAGCAGCACAATTCACCATAGCTAATATTTGGAAATAGCCTAAGGGCCCATCAGTAGATGAGTGGATTAAAAAACAGTGGTACATCTACACAGTGGAATACTACGGGGCGATAAAAACAAAGGTGTTCTTACCATTTGCAACAGCATGGATGGAACTGGAGAGCATTATGGTAAATGAAATAAGCCAGTCAGAGAAATATAAATATCACATGATCTCACTCATTTGTGGAATATAATGAACAATATAAACTGATGAACAAAAACAGATCCAGAGACAGAGAAGCATCAATCAGACCGTCAAACCTCAGAGGGAATTTAGGGGAGGATAGGTATTAGGGGGAGAGATCAACCAAAGGACTTATATGGTAGCATATAGTCCTAACTAATGGACACAGACAACAGGAGGGTGAGGGCATGAGTGGGGGGGGGGGGTAATGTGTGGATAAGGACACATATGTAATAACTTAATCAATAAAAAAACTGGAAAAAAAACAATAAATAAGTTACCAATGGGATCAAGAAATAAATAAACTTCCTGGAAACAAATGAAAATGAACACACAACAACCCCAAATCTCTGGGACACAGCAAAAGCAGCCCTGATAGGGAAGTTCTGAGGTAACAGCACAGGCCTGCCTCAAAAAAAGAAAAAGGAGAAGAAATATTAAGAATAAACTATTTAACCCTACAACTTAAAGAATCAGAAAGAGAACAACAAGAAAAGCCCAAAGTAGAAGGAAGGAAAATAATAGAGATCGGAGCATTAATAAATGACATGGAGACTAAAAAAATAACACATAAAATCGATGAGACCAAGAGCTGATTCTTTCAAAAGACAAACAAGATTGATGAAACTTTAGCCAGACTCATCAAGAAACAAAAACAGAAGACTCATATAAATGAAATCAGAAAAAAAAGTGAAGAAGTAACCACTGACTCCACAGAAATACAAAGGATTGTACGATTATACTAGGAGCAACTATATGCCAACAAGAAGCTGGACAATGTGGATAAAATGGACAAATTAGTAGAAAAATACAATCTTCCAAAAAGGAATCACAAAGAATCAGAAAATCTTAATAGGTCAATAAAAACTTATGAAATAGAAGCAGTAACCAAAAAACTCCCAGCAAACAAAAGCCCGGGTCTGGATAGCTTCACAGGGGAGATTTACTAAATACTCAAAGAAGAACTAACACCTACCATCCTCAAACTATTCCAAAAAATCCAAAAGGAAGGAATACTTCCAAGCTCTTTTTATGAGGCCAGTATTATCCTAATTCCAAAACCAGATAAAGACACTACAAGCAAAGAGAATTACAGGCCAATATCCCGGATAAACATACATGCTAAAATCCTCAACAAAATATTAGCAAATCAGATCTAGTAATGTATTAAAAAGATTATACACCATAACCACATGGGATTTATTCCAGGGATTCAAGGCTAGTATAATGTTCACAAATCAATTAACATGATACATCACATAAACAAACTGAAAGACAAATATCACATAATCATACTAATAGATGCAGGCAGAGCATTCAACAAAATCCAACACATATTTTTTATAAAAACTCTCAGCAAAGTGGGACTAGATGGAGCACATCTCAAAATAATAAAGGCTACATATGACAAACCTACAACTAACATCATACTCAATGGGAAAAAACTAAAACCATTTTCTGTAAGAACAAGAACAAGACAGGGATGTCCACTTTCACCACTCTTATTCAACATAGTACTAGAAATCCTAGCCACAGTGATTGGATAAGAAAAAGAAATGAAAGGCATCCAAATTGGAATGGTAGAAGTAAGACAGTCATTATTCACAGATGACATGATATTGTACACATAAAACCCTAAAGACTCCACCACAAAACTACTAGATTTAATAAATGAATTTGACAGTGTAGCAGGATACAAAATCAACACTCAAAAATCAATGGCTTTTTTTATACACCAATAATGAATTCTCAGAAGAAGAAACTAAACAAACAATCCCATTTACCATTGCAACAAAAAATAAGATACTTAGGAATAAACTTAAACCAAGGAGTTATAAAATACTTGTACTCAGAAAACTACAAAACATTGAAGAGAGAGAGAGAGAGAGAGAGAGAGAGAGAGAGGAAGATATAAACAAGTGGAAGAATATACCGTGTTCGTGGATCGGTAGACTTAACATCATTAAAATGTCCTTATTACCCAAAGCAATCTACATATTCAATGCAATCCCTATTAAAATACCAGCATCATATTTCACAGACCTACACCAAACACTCCAAAAATTTATATGGAACCAAAGAAGACCCAGAATAGCTGCAGCAACCTTGAGAAAGAAGAACAAACTTGGAGGAATCATAATACCAGATTCAAATTATACTACAAAGCCACCGTAATCAAAACAGCCTTGGGTATTGGCCCAAGAACAGGCATATAGATCAATGGAACACGAAAGAGACCCTAGAAATCAACCCAAGCGATTACACTCAATATTTGACAAGGAGGCAGGAGCATACAATGGAGTAAAAACAGTCTCTTCAATAAATGGTGTTGGGAAAACTGGACAGATACACACACAAAAATGAAACTAGACCACCAACTTACACCATACACAAGAATAAAACTCAAAATGGATGAAAGACTTCAATTTAAGTCAGGAAACCATAAAAATCCTAGAAGAAACCATAGGCAGCAAAATGTCAGAAATCTTTTGTAGCAATATGTTTACGGATACATCTCCTAGAGCAGTGGTTCTCAACCTGCGGGTCGCGACCCTTTTGGGGGTCGAACAACCCTTTCACAGGGGTCACCTAAGACCATTAGAAAACACATATATAATTACATATTGTTTTTGTGATTAATCACTATGGTTTAATTATGTTCAATTTGTAACAATGAAAATACATCCTGCATATGAGATATTAAAATACGATTCATAACAGTAGCAAAATTACAGTTATGAAGTAGCAATGAAAGTAATTTTATGGTTGGGGGTCACCACAACATGAGGAACTATATTAAAGGGTTGTGGCATTAGGAAGGTTGAGAACAACTGTCCTAGAGCAAAAGAAACTAAGGAGAAAATTAACAAATGAGATTACATCAAAATAAAAAGCTAATGCACAGCAAAAGAAACCATGAACAAAACAAAAAGGAGCCCACCTTATGAGAGAACATATTTGACAATGATACATCTGATAAACGGCTAATATCCAAAATATATAAGGAACTCATTCAACTTAACAAAAGGAAGAGAAACAATATGATTTAAAAAATGGGCAAAGAACCTAAATAGACACTTCTCCAAAGTGGACATACAGATGGCCAAGAAACATATGGAAAAATGCTCAAAGTCACTGATCATCAGAGAGATGCAAATTAAAACAACAATGAGGTATCTTCTCAAACCTGTCAGAATGGCTACCATCAACAAATCAGCAAATGACAAGTGCTGGAGAGGATGTGGAGAAAAGGGAACCCTAGTACACTGCTGGTGGGAATGAAAACTGGTGCAGCCATTTTGGAAAACAGTATGGAGTTCCCTCAAAAAATTAAATATGTAACTGCCATTTGACCCAATGATCCCACGTCTAGGAATATATCCTAAGAAACCTGAAGCACCAGTCAGAAAGAATGTATGCACCCCTACGTTCATAGCAGCACAATTTACAATAGCTAAGATCTGGAAATATCCCAAGTGCCCATCAATAAACGTGTGTATACAAAAGCTGTGGTACATTCATACCATGGAATACTACACAACAATAAAAAAGAAGAATCTCTTACCCTTTGAGACAGCATGGAGGGACCTGGAGTGTATGATGCAAAGTGAAATAAGCAAGCCAGAGAAAGACAAGTAGCACATGATCTCACTCATATGTGGAACCTAAATAACAAAATAAACTGATGGATGAAGTGGATCCAGAAACACAGAAGCATGGAACAGAGTGCGGAATCTCGGAAGGAAGGCGAGGGTAGGAGGTGGTCAACCAAAGAATTTGTATGCATATATGCATAACCTTTGGAAACAGACAATAGGGTGGCGAAGGTCTTGGGCAGGGGAAGGAGGCGGGGGGGAGGGGACATATGTAATACTTTCAGCAGTAAAGATTTAAAAAGAAAGAAAGAAAACTATAGGACATGGAAAAAAGAAATAGAGGAAGATACAAACAAATGGAAGCATATTCTGTGTTCATGGATTGTAAGAATTAACATCATTAAAATGTCCATACTGCCCAAAGCAATCTATAGATTCAACACAATTCCTATTCAAATACCATCAGCATATTTCACAGATTTAGAACAAATATTCCAAAAAATTATATGGAACCAAAAAAGACTCTGAATAACCACAGTAATCTTGAAAAAGAAGAAGAAAGATGGAGGGACCACAATTCCAGATACCAAACTATACTCCAAAGCTTTTGTAAAAAAAACCAGCCTGATACTGGCCCAGGAACAGGCATATAGATCAATAGATTATAATAGAGACCTCCGAAATCGATCCAAGCCATTACACTCAATTAATATTTGGCAAAGGAGGCCAGAGCAAATAATGGAGTCAAGACAATCTCTTCAATAAATGGTGCTGGGAAAATTGGATTGGTACATGCAATAAAATGAAATTAGAGCACCAATTTATACCATACACAAGAAAAAAGTCAAAATAGATAAAAGACTTAAACGTAAGACACAAAAACCATAAAAATCCTACAAGAAAACATAGACAGTAAAATCTCAGACATCTCATGTAACAAAATCTCCCATACATCTCTTAGGGCAGTGGTCGGCAAACTGCGGCTCGAGAGCCACATGCAGCTCTTTGGCCCCTTGAGTGTGGCTCTTCCATAAAATACCACATGCGGGCGCACATGTACAGTGCGACTGAAACTTCGCAGCCCATGTGCAGAAGTCGGTATTTTGTGGAAGAGCCCCACTCAAGGGGCCAAAGAGCCGCATGTGGCTCGTGAGCCGCAGTTGGCCGACCACTATCCTAGGGCAAGATAAACTAAGGAAAAAAATAAACAAATGGGATTACATAAAAAAAAAAGCTACTGCACAGTAAAAGAAACCATCCTCAAAATGCAAAGGGAACCCACTATATGGGAAAACATATTCACCAAGGATATATTTGATATAGGGTTAATTTCCAAAATATATAAAGAACTCATACAACTCAACACCAGGAAAACAGACAATCCAATTAAAAGATGAGTGACCTCAATAGACAATTCTCCAAAGAGGACATACAGATGCCAATAAACATATGAAAAATGCGCAACATCACTAGTCACCAGAGAGATGCAAATTAAAACAACAATGAGGTATCACCTCACACCTGCAAGAATGACTACCATCAATAAATCAACATGTGCTGGCAAGGATGTGGAGAAAAAGGAACCCTAGTATATTGCTGGTGGAAATGCAGCCACTGTGGAAAACAGTATGGAGTTTCCTCAAAAAATTAAAAATGGAATTGTCAAAAAAAAAAAAATGGAATTGTCATATGACCCAGTGATTCCACTTTTGGGAATATATCCTAAGAATCCTGAAACACCAAACATAACGAATATATATGCAACCCCTATGTTTATAGCAGTGTTATTTACAATAGCTAAGATCTGGAACCAGCCCAAGTGCCCATGAATAGAAGAGTGGATAAAAAAACACTGTGGTACATTTTCACAATGCACTTGTTAAAAAGAAGAATTTCTCACCCTTTGGGACAGCATGGATTGGACCTGGAGAATATTATGCTATGTGAAATAAGCCAATCAGATAAAGACAAATATCATATGATCTCACTCACATATGGAATCTAATGAACATAATAAACTGACAAACAAAACAGGTCCAGAGGCATAGATACATATCTCAGTGGGAGGATGGAGGAGATGGGAAGAGATTAACCAAAGTAGTTATATACGCATATGCAGAGAAAATGGATACAGACAATAGTATGGTGAAGGCCCAGGGTAGGGCAGGAATGAGAGGAAGGAAGTTAAGGAAGGTGGGGGAGGAATTGGGGAACATCTGTATTACTCTCAACAATAAAAAAATAAATAAAAAGCAAGCTCCAAAGGTTATATACCACATGGTTTAATTTATAAAACATTTTTAAATGACAAAATTTTAGAAATGGAGTACAGATTAGTGGTTGCCAGGTTAACTGGGCAAAGGCACAGAAGAGAGAGGGATACAACTACAGAAGGGTACCAAATGGTACCAGGTGGGATTCTTGTGGTATTGGATCTGTTCAGTATCTTGGTTGGTGGTGTTCGATACAGGAACCTACACAGGTCATAAAATTGTATAGAACTGAATATATACACATAGACATCAGAAATCTGAATAAAATTGGTAAATTGTATCATTGCCAATACCCAGGTTGTGATATACTATAGTTGGGTAAAACGTTATCACTAAAGGAAAATGCACAAAGCATACATGCACTCTACTCTGTCTGTACACTTCCAGATGCACCTAACAAAACTAAGTTTCAAATACAGAAGAGGTTAGAACCTGTTTTATTTTAAGGTCTTTTCTGTAAAAAATTATAACTGCTCCTATTAGTATAAGAAACTAGAATTGTAGAACCAGTTCCTGATTTATGTATATCCTATATAATAAAAGCATAGTATGCAAATTGTCCCCTCAACCAGGAGTTCCTCCAGGAGTTCAACCAGGGGGTGTGGCCAGCCAGGGGAAAGGGAGGGAGGCCCAGGCCAGTGGCGGCAGGTGGCTGAGGGAAGGGAGCGAAGCCCCGACAGTGGCAGGTGGCCAGGGGAAGGGAGGGAGTACCTAGCAGGCAGCCAGCAGCCAGCAGCTGCTAGGGACCCTACCAGTGCACAAATTTTGTGCACTGGGGCTCTAGTAAACATATAAAACCCTTAAGGACAGAAAAACAAGAATTGAAAGGAGAAAAATATTTTTAAAAGACTAAAATAAAGCTATTTCCAAACTGAAGTAAAGCAATATAATTTTTTTTAATCCTATAAAGTTCTATTAAAATATCTCCAACAATATACTATCACAACAGTTTGTATTTTGAACAGCTCACTCACTAATCAAGTCAAGAAAATAAGGCAGCCCTAGCTCGTTTGGTTTGGTGGATAGAGTGTCACCCTGAGGAGAGAAGGGTCCCAGGTTCGATTCTAGTTAAGGGCACATGCCTGGGTTGTGCAATGTGCCCCCAATGGGGGGCATCCAGGAGGCAGCCAACCAATGATTCTCTCTCATCATTGATGTTTCTATCTCTCCCTCTCCCTTCCTCTCTGAAATTAATTAAATATCTACTTATATAAAAACCCTGGGTGTAACATCACGGCCAGAACCGTGACCAACCAGAAGGAAGTCAGTCCTGCAGGAGTGTCTTGGAAACGGCTGCGCCCACCCCCAGCTGTTTCCTGGAGGGTGAGGTTTCAGGCAGGAACCCGCCCTCAGGGTGAGGTTTCAGGCAGGAACTGGCCCTCAGGGTGAGTTTTCAGGCAGGAACCCGCCCTCGGAGCAGAGCATGGAAGTGAAATGATTTGTAATGAATCTATTATTGAAGCTACCTTTGGAAATACTATATCTATAGATCAATGGTTTTCAACCACGGCTGCACATTAGACTCACCTGAGAATCTTTTTAAAATCCTGATTCCGGGCCTCATCCTCCAGACATTCTGTTTCTTTGTTACTAATGTTGTGGCCCCACCCCATACAAAGAAACAATTTCTGGAGGATGAGGCCCAGAAATCAGGATTTTAAAAGATTACCAGGTGATTCTAATGTGCAGCCAAGGTTGAGGACCACTGTTATAGATAATATTAAAAATATATCTAAACATGCAATTCTTTGTCCAAAAAATGAGCATGTTCAAAAAGTAAATGAAGAAATTTTGGATATACTTGATGGAGATTTTCACACATATTTAAGTGATGATTCCATTGATTCCACAGATGATGCTGAAAAGGAAAATTTTCCCATCGAATTTCTTAATAGTATTACTCCTTCGGGAATGCCATGTCATAAATTAAAATTGAAAGTGGGTGCAATCATCTTGCTATTGAGAAATCTCAATAGTAAATGGGGTCTTTGTAATGGTACCAGATTTATTATCAAAAGATTACGACCTAACATTATCAAAGCTGAAGTATTAACAGGATCTGCAGAGGGAGAAGTTGTTCTGATTCCAAGAGTTAATTTATCCCCATCTGACACTGGCCTCCCATTTAAATTGCTTCAATGACGGTTTCCCGTGATGCCAGCATTTATGATGACTATTAATCACATGGACAAACTCTACAGAGTAGGCATATTCCTACCTGAACCCATTTTCGCACGTGGTCAGTTATACTTTGCTTTCTCTTGAGTTTGAAGAGCATGTGACGTTACAGTTAAAGTTTTAAATACTTCATCACAAGGGAAATTAGTCCAGCACTCTGAAAGTGTTTTCACTCTTAATGTGGTGTACAGGGAGATATTAGAATAAGTTTAATCACTTTATCAGTCATTGTTTGCATCACTGTTGTTTTTATATCATGTTTCTGTTGTTTTCATATCATGTTTTTGTTGTTTTCATATCATGCATCTGTTGTTGTTATATCCTTTTGTTACTATTTATTAATAAATTTATATATTATTTTCATATATATTTTACTAATTTCCTTTCATATCTCACACTTCTATTATAGAGAAAGGGCGAACAGCAATATTAAAATATCTCTGCTAATTAATTCCCTTTTTTAAAAAAAATATATTTTATTGATTTTTTTACAGAGAGGAAGGGAGAGGGATAGAGAGTTAGAAACATTGATGAGAGAGAAACATCGATCAGCTGACTCCTGCATACTCCCCACTGGGGATGTGCCCGCAGCCAAGGTACATGCCCTTGACCAGAATCGAACCTGGGACCCTTGAGTCCGCAGGCCGATGCTCTATCCACTGAGCCAAACCGGTTAGGGCAAATAATTCCCTTTTAATGTGCACAAATTTCATGCACCGGGCTACTAGTACATATATATATATGAATAAATATATATATCCTATCTAATAATAGACAAACATGGTAATTGACCGTACCTTCGCTACGCCTCCCATTGGCTAATCAGCATGATATGCAATTAACCACCAACAAAGATGGAGGCTAATTTGCATACTGCAGGCAGGGCGGGACAGCAAGAGCTGGTGCGAGCCGCCATCCAGGCCCCATGTGCGACCCCAGAAGCCGCCTGCCTGCCGTCCGGGACCCGAATTCGGCACCTGGGCCACAGACCAGCGCCCGTGTGCAGCCGCAGAAGCCGCCTGCCTGCCGCATCCCACCATGATCCACTGAGTTATGAGGCCAGAGAGCAAGGAGAACTTCCACCCCTGAGTCAATGTGGGGAGCGGAGGACACAGCCTCCCCTCCTAAAGTCACCAAAGGACAGGACCTAACCTAAGCCACATCCTCTGAGACAGCCCGGCAGGCACCACTGACCCTCCCTGCAGGCTGGTTCCCCCTCCCCCTTCCCCTGTCCCTGCACAGCTCCCATAGCCCCCCTCCCCCCCACCCCCCCCCACCCTTGCTGGATGAGTCAGGCACAACAGGTTTGCAGCCATAGGGGTGATTTAGCAGCTAATAAAAAATGAAAAATGCGAGAACGAACAAATGAAGCAGCTACTGCAGTGGGGAAAAGACGTTCATCAAATTCTTTGTCTCTGAGAAACTGAGGCAGCCAGCACAGGCCCCTGCATGGGACAAGGCTTCTGCTTCTAAAGAAATGTCCTGGGGTTAGAGGTGAGGGGGTGCTGCCTTTCCCATCTCGGAGCTCTCGGAGGAGTCTGTGCTCCCCCTCCTGGTATTCTTAACACCTAGAGACCCCTCCCCAATCCAGGGCAGGAATGTTCCACGCTGACTGCCTCCAGAAAGCAGAGAACAAAGAGGCACTTCTTGACTTCAAGCCTCTAAACCAGTGGTTCTCAACCTTGGCTGAACATTAGAATCACCTGGGAATCTTTTTAAAATCCTGATTTCTGGGCCTCATCCTCCGGAAATTCTGTTTCTTTGTTATGGGGTGAGACCACAACATTAGTAACAAAGAAACAGCATTTCCGGAGGATGAGGCCCAGAAATCAGGATTTTAAAGATTTCCAGGTGATTCTAATGTGCAGCCAAGGTTGAGAACCACTGCTCTAAACAGACTTGACCACTGCAGGCAAAGACCTGCAGCTGAGAGGGGACAGGTTCTGGGTGTCGAGGTCCAGAGCATGGAAGGCCTCCTGGGGTAGCAGTGGATCTGGAAGCCTGTATGCTGGGTCAGAGACACCCCTGCTTCCCACCCTCCCCTGCCCTGCACATAGACGTGCCTGGATTGGGTGAGGAGGAGAAGGAGAACTAGAGGGAAGGAACGCTGAGTGTTTGTTGGCGGCCATGTAAAAAGGACTGTGACCCTCCCCTCCCGCTGAGTCACTCCCTAAGGCAGCAGGAGACGGAGGGTCTGAGAGCAGCCACACAGCTTTGTGGCCGTGATCCAGGCACCAAGATGGTGTCCATGCAACAGGGCTGAGGAGGTGTCAGAGGACCTCACCCCAGAAAGCCCAATAGCTCTTTGTGTGAGAGAGAGAAGGTGGCAGGGAGGGAGGGAGAGAGCACATTGGACTCCAGAGGCCTCCAGGCCCAGATGAGGAGAATATACCAGGGATCAGCATGGACATGAGCTCTGAGGTGAGGGTCAGGGGCAGCGGGTGGGGCAGCCCAGACAGAAGCCTGAGGCCAGATGTCCTGACCTGCTCGGTTCTCTGGCGCCTCTGCCTGAGACACACACTGTCTGACATGGAAGCACAGCTCCAGAGAAGGGGGGTGGGGAACCCAAGTTAAATGATATTTTGTTTTTGTTTTTTCACTTGGCAGAATGGGGGCTGAAGGTGAAGTTAGGTTTGGTTACTAAACAATAAAGAAAGCAACATTTCTTGCACACCCGACTGTGTGGTCTGAGATTGCTGCTCAGACCGAGAAAAAGTTGTAAAATGAAGTACTAATCTCTAGGGTTTAGGTCAGACCGAGGAGTAGTGCCACTCAGCCAGAAGCTGGCTCATGGCTGGCCAGTGCAGAGGTGGTGGCAGGAGCCTCTCCCACCTCCGTGGCAGCACTAAGAATGTCCAAGTAACAGTTTAGGCCCAATCCCTTGGGGGCCTAAGCCTTTAGTCGGACGTCCCCCGAGGACTCCCTGGCTGCCAGAAGGATGTCTGACTGCAAGCTTAGGCCTGATCCCCCGGGGAGTGGGCCTAAGTCAACAGGTGGACATCCCCCAAGGGGTCCTGGACTGCAAATGGGCACAGGCCGGGCTGAGGGACTGCCCCCCGAGTGGACAAATTTTTTGTGCACCAGGCCTCGTTTGTGTGTGTGTGTGTGTGTGTGTGTGTGTATTTTTCTTTTCAGAAAAGAAAAAAAGGCAGAGTCCTCTCAAAAATAATCCCCCCATCCAGACCTCTGGTTTCTTGAAACCATTCTGGGTCTAGGCCTAAAAATGGAAATAGAAGATGTTGGAAACTGGTGCCTGGTATCTCAATCACTTTCACTTAGTAATTAAAACCATTCAGGGCTGACATCAGAGAATCAGTACACTCTGATCATAACTGCTTGGCTAGCTGTGCTTACCTGAATAGCTGCAAATGCCAGGGCTGCCCAGATAACATGCATCATGATTTCTTGTAGCTTCTTCACAACTAGAGCCTCACACCCCTGAAACACAAAGTCATCCCTATTAGATGTCTCTTTTAAAACTGAAAGCTACACAGTCACATACTACCATCCACTGGCAGAAATGGAAATCACAAAAACCAAAAGACAGAAAAAGAAGACCCATGCATTTAAAAATAATTTACAGTAAAATAAAATAGCCCAAAAGAGAAGCAAAAGTCATGAAGATGTAAACTACAGCATACAGAATATAGTCAACCAGTGGCCCAGTGCATGAAATTTGTGCACAGGTGGGGAGGGGGTTCCCTCAGCCCTGCCTGCACCCTCTCCAATCAGGGAACCCTTGGGGGATGTCCAACCGCAATCTGGGACTGCTGGCTCCTAACCGCTCACTTGCCTGCCTGCCTGCCTGCCTGATTGCCCCTAACCCCTCTGCCTGCTTGCCTGATCACCCCTAACCCCTCTACCTGCCTGCCTGCCTGATCACTCCTAACTGCTCTCCCCTGCTGGCCTAATCTCACCCCCAACTGCCCTCCCCTGCCAGCCTGATTGCCCTACCTGCCTCTGCCTGCCTCATTGCCCCTAACTGCCCTCCCCTGCCGGACTGATCTCGCCCCCAACTACCCTCCCCTGCCAGCCTGATCTCGCCCCAACTGCTGTCCCCTGCCAGCCTGATTGCCCCTAACCCCTGCCGGCCTGATCTTGCCCCCAACTTCCCTCCCTTGATGGCCTGATTGCCCCTAACTGCCTCTGCCTCGGCCGCCACCACCATGGCTTTGTCCAGAAGGAAGTCGGGCATCCAGAAGATGGCCGGTTGACCCAGTCTAATTAGCATATTACCCTTTTATTAGTATAGATAGATTATATAGGATAGGATTCCTTAAATGGTGAGGCGGTGGGGAGGGGAGCCTTTTTCAGCAGGAGGAGATGTTCTTTGCAAACAAAAAGACATAACCCCTATATCTGGACTGATAGCCAGCCATATGCACTACACTGCTAAACCAGTCATTAAAAAATTGAACCGCTTTCTTATACCTTACACCAAACAGCTGTTGCCCTTAAAACCCCTCCTCGGCCCCCACCTTAGGTTCTGCCTTCATAGTTCACCCAGATTAGGTTCTGATTGGTCGGTTTCTATGCCAATCAAGGTCAAAAGCTCGCCTCCTAGTCAGCCACTGGCTCATGGCACTTCACCCAGATTTGGTTATGATTGGTCAGTTTCTATGCCAGTCAGCATCTCCAGGCCTATCTCTGGGCCTGATCAAAGAGGCAGGGCTGATCAGTAGCCCCCAGGGAGGGCCTGAGAGAAACAGAGGCGTGGCTGCTGGCAAAGCCTGGAGAGAAAAAGAGGAAACAGCTGATCAACAGCTGCCATGGAGGCTGTGGATCAGACCCTGCCTCTCTCTCTGCAGGCCTCTTTCCAGGCTTGTCCACAGCCCCCTTGGCAGTCAGTGCTGGGTCACCACGGCAACCCAGCACCAACTTCCAGTGTTCCGTGGAGCCTTGGTCATTGTGGACATTACGGACCCTGGCTCTTTATATACATAGATAATATTGTGATAACTATATATGGTGTCAGGTGGTTATTAGGCTTATTGGGGAGATCACTTTGTAAGCTATATAAATGTCCACCATACTATACATCTGAAACTATATAATATTGTATGTAAACTATAATTGAAAAAAATTTTTAAATTTAAAAAGCTATAACTACAATCTGTACATAATATAATTTAAATCCTTAAAAAAAATAATTGAAAGCAGGGACTCAAAAGAATATTTGCATATCTATCTTCACAGCAACATTATTCACAATAGCCAAAAGGGGAAAGAACCCAAGTGTCCATCCATGAACGAGTGGATAAGCAAAATGTGGTCTATCTACAATGGAATATTATTCAGCCTTAAAAAGGGATGAAATTCTGACTCATGCTACAACATGGATGAATCTTGAAGACATAGTGAGTAAAAAAATAAGCCAGGCACAATATGACAAGTTTTGTATGATTGCTTATATGAGGTACCTAAAGTAATCAAAATCATAGACAAAGTAGAATGGTGGTTGTCAGGGACTCAGGGAAGAGAAAATGGAATGTTATTTAATGGGCGCAGAGTTTCAGTGTGCAAAAGAGAAAGAGTTCTGCAGATGGGTGGTGGTGAATATATTCAATACTACTGAGTTGTACACTTTAAAATGGTTAAGATGGCTTTTTAAAAAAAGACAAGCAAAACAAGGTAGAAAAGAAGTTCCAGGTAGAGATACAGAGAAAAACAGGTTACCAGGCTAGATTCAAGTTTTAGCCAAGGAACTGACTTACCTCAGCATAGAGGTTAGAGGGATGGGCCAGACTGCCATTACAGCTGCTGGCAGTCTCCCTGCAACAGCTAAGAGGGACACTCTGATTTTTGGTTTCTTTGAACCAGTCTGTATTTTCCCAGTCTGAGTAGTTGTGAATTCCACAACAGTGCAGCTATTGGAAAAGAGAATAGAGATATTACTCCTCACAAAATACATATACCTTTGTTGAACTTTAGAGTTCTGTGCACTGAAGAACCTTAAGTTACTCTAGAACAGTGATATCCCAATAAATCTTTTTGCATTGATAGAAATGTTCTATGACTGCATGTCCAACATGGCAGCCACTAGCCACATAAGGTTATTGAGCACTTAGAATGCGGCTGGTGTGACTAAGGAACTGAGTTTTTTATTTTAATTTAAGTAGCTACATATGGCTAGTGCCTCTAGAATGTCAATATGAAGAGCACAATGCTGACAAGAGGTAGTTTATAGCTAAGAAAAATCTCCCTATCTTACATGTGAAATACCTGGTTCTGAGTTAAATACTATTTCCAATGACAGAGTGTTTAAAATATTTTATCTAAAATGTCTGTGATTTGCTTTAAGATAATCTAGCAAAAGATATGTGGGGGTAATAGATGAAACAAGATTAATAAACAAAACACTGACAATCTGGAGATAGGTTTATGAGCATAAAGATCTACTATACTATTCTATTTCAATGTATGTTTCAAATTGCCCATACTTTTTTTTTTTTTTTTTACTGTTTTTTCAGTTACCTTTTCTGGTCTTGCTGTTAAAAGATAGATAAGAAGATCTCCCACCTCTTCTTAAGTTCATCTGGACTCCCACCTTCCCTGTGGCACATACCTCTCTTCCATCACCACCTCTCTGGCTAATTAGATTTTGGGGGGAAAAGTCAGATACATTTTATCTGACTTTGACTAGGTAATGGTGGAAAACAACTTTTCAAGGGTGAAGATAAAAACACTGAACACATCATAAAGTTAACCATGACTGTGAAAGTACATGACTAATTTACATAGTAATAGCATAGTAAGTATCATATTGACCCAACAGTGATTGGCCCTCAAAAACAAATTCACCTCAAGAGAGCTCACCTGTCTCTGTACATAATCAATAGCCCGGCTAGCAGCATCAGGGTTGGTTCCATTATAGGTCTTATATACTTTCTGAATGCTGTGGTCAACCTCATTTTCCACCTGAATAAAAACAAACAATTCGGCCCCTCTAAAATACTAGGAAAAATAATATTAGTCAAGGCTCTAACTAAGATGCATAAATAGCATATTTGCAAAATTGCCAGATATCTCTGTAAATTTCTTATAAGAAAAAGTTTTCTCCCTTCCTGGTTCTATACATATTCAGGTAAAGATTCAGACATTTTATATCACATAGATTAAGCTTCAAAGAAAAGATTGTGTGCAAAGTGTCAGGCTAACAATCCACTCAAAAGGGAGAAAGCAGTTGAGCCTTGAGATAGATGTCTTAAATAATAAATAGACTGCCTCCTCCTCCTTCATTTTTTTTTAATCCTCACCTGAAGGTATTTTTTTCCATTTAGAGAGTGGAAGTGAGGAAGAGCAGGAGGGAGGGATTGTGGGAAGGAGGGGGAGAGAAAGAGAGACAGAGACATCAATGTGAGAGACACATCAACTGGTTGCCTCCCACATACACCCCAAATCAAACCTGCAACTCCAGTCATGTGCCCTTTACCAGGAATTGAACCTGCGACCTTCCAGTTTGTGGGCTGACACTCTAACCACTGACCTCACTGGCCAGGGCGACTGCCTTTTTTAAAAATATATTTTTATTTATTTCAGAGAGGAAGGGAGAGGGCGAGATAGAAACATCAATGATGAGAGAGAATCATTGATTGGCTGCCTCCTGCTCCCCTCCCCTGCTACTGCGGATTGAGCCCACAACCCAGTCATGTGCCTTTGACTGGAATTGAACCTGGAACCCTTCAGTCTGCAGGCCAACACTTTATCCACTGAGCCAAACCAGCTAGAGCTGCCTTCTTTTTAAATAAGTTTTCAGTGTAGTCTCAGAAGACCTAGGCATTTTCCTTTCCTTAAGGAGGTAAAAATAAAATAATTTAAAAAACACCACATGCCTGGCCAGAGTGGCTCAGTGGTTGAGCATTGAGTTCATTAGTTTGATCCCTGAATTGTAGGCTTGACCCATAGTAGGGGGTGTGCAAGAGGTAGCCGATCAATGATTCTCTTATCATTGATGTTTCTATCTCTCTCTGAAATCAATTAAAAATAAAAATAAAAAACACATGAAAAAAAAACCACCACAAGACACTTTTGGGACAAATTATTAAACTTGGCCAAATATGCAAAAGTAATCAGCAGGTAAATAAATCAGTCTTTAGAAATGACATTTTCCTACTAATTACTAAAGTGTCACTTAACAAATTTTGTACCTGATTCCCCTTACCCTTTTAAGATTATTAAACTTATTTGATAATTTTATCAGTGATGTCAGGATACTATAAAATTGATAACCAGATCATAGGTAGGAGCATAATCCACTGCATTCTTTTTTTGTCATGGTTGCTCAATACCTTATGTATCAATGATTTGAATATTAAATTGGAATATCATGCCTTTGATTTAAAACCATACCTTACAATGAGTCTATACCATGGCTCTAAAGTTATGCCCAAATTAATCAATTTAAAGAAGTCTGTTTAGCCTTAAATGGTACTATAAGTGGAAAGCAAAAGCAGGCAAAGTAGAAAGGAAAGAGGAAAGAAAAGAAAATGACAAGGAAAGAGGTACAAGAAGGGAGTGGCTGCAATAGCTGCCTTGGTGTTCGAGTTGGCAGGACACCTTGTTCCTTAGGATGAGGTAGAAGGTAGGATCACAACTCATAACCATCTTTTTTGCTAAGGCATTTTTAAAAGAGGCAATTGAAAACAAAACAGAAATCAGGAAAATTTGCATTTCCCCTCTTATATAGAGAATCTATGGACTGAGGAAATTTGAACAAACTTCTTGGTTGACCAATTATTCATCTGTAGCTCATTCTGAAATAATTTAAAGAAAACTGAAAATGTATAAACTAGAACAGTAGTAGAATCAACACTTTGCTATATAAAACAAGACTAGAAATCTTGACATATTAACTTTAGATGTTTAAAGCAGTGGCTAAACCAGCCGTGGGCAAACTACGGCCCGCGGGCCGGATCCGGCCCATTTGAAATGAATAAAACTAAAAAAAAAAAAAAAAAAAAAAAAAAAGACCGTACCCTTTTATGTAATGATGTTTACTTTGAATTTATATTAGTTCACACAAACACTCCATCCATGCTTTTGTTCCGGCCCTCCGGTCCAGTTTAAGAACCCATTATGGCCCTCGAGTCAAAAAGTTTGCCCACCCCTGGGCTAAACTGAAGTATGGCAAAAGAAAATGTTTACTTTGATAAAGTGAATTTGGTCTATTTCACCTGAAATACTTAAACCACCTTTTAAAGCATATAAATTATAGTAGACAACATACCTTTGCTCTGTAAACATATCCCAAAACCACTACAACAACTTCTGTGACAAAAACGAAGAGTAGGATGATGACAAACTGCAAGGAAACATAGTCAAAAATTAAATACAAATAAAAATAGCACTAAATACTCTCCTGATAAACAATTATCTAAGATAACAGTTACAAGTTTAAGACAAGTGCTAATTCTATTCCAACAATAGGAGCCAGTCTATGCAGTGTCATGCTTAATTCAAAGCAAGTAACACAAATGAAATATTCCCACATAATACGATGACACATATAGTCAATGAAGCACTAACTTACCGTGGCCAATCCACAGCGACTTTCCCGGATTGTGGCACAGCAGCCAATTAGCCCAATAATGAAAAGCAAAGCTCCTACAGCTATAATCACTACAGCAGGGATGAGAGTGTACACATCTTCAAAGAAGTGGTCATAGTCATCATAAGTGATGAAGACATAGGCTCCCACATAGCATAAAATGCCAGCTGCCCCCTGTGAAAAACAAGGTCAGAATGCTGGTAAGTCTCTAAGGGCTGCTGGTAAAATGTTCCAGTAGGTTATAATTCAGTGAGATTTCCCATCACTTTTAAATCTATCTGTACACTTTTTTCAGAGGCTGAAAAGTCTCCTATTATTCATTAGCAAGAACATTTCTTTACTTAAGTTGAAAAGTTTTCCAAACTCCAGCTACTTTCCATTCATTGCTGCTTCACTTAGGGACAAGAAACCACAAATCCAGTAATGATGACAAGAATGAATCTCACAAACACCCCAAATGTTTATTTGTAGCTCAATTACAATACCATACAAATCAAAGAGGTGGTAAGGGAGATACCTTTGCTTAACACAGGTGCCCTCAATAAAAAAGGAAATTAGATACAAGTGGCAGGGCCAGGATGTGACTCCAGCAATCTGACTCCAGAATCTGAATTTATAACCTACTAGAGGCCCAGCGCACAAAATTCATGCACTCGGGGGTGGAGGGTGGGGGGGTGTCCCTCAGCCCGGCCTGTGCCATTTCGCAGTCTGGGAGCCGTCAGGGGGATGTCCGACTGATGGCTTAGGCCTGTCAGTTGGACATCCTTAGTGCTGCCGCGGAGGCAGGAGAGGCTGCCACTACCACCGCTGTGCTTGCCAGTCATGAGCCCAGCTTCTGGCTGAGCAGCGCTCTCCCTGTGGGAGCTCACTGACCACCAGGGGACAGCTCATTCATTGAGCATCTGCCCCCTAGTGGTCAGTGTGCATCAAAGCAACTGGTCGTTCTGTCATTCAGTCAATTTGCATATTAGCTTTTTATTATATAGGACTAGAGGCCCAGTGCACGAAATTCATGCTCGGGGGGGGGGGGGCTGTCCCTCAGCCCGGCCTGCACCCTCTCCAATCTGGGACACCTTGGGGGACATCCCTCTCACAATCCGGGACTGCTGGCTCCCAACTGCTAGCCTGCCTGCCAGCCTGATCACCCGCTAACTGCTCCCCTGCCGGCCTGATCAACACCTAACTACTTCCCTGCCAGCCCAATTGCCCCCAACTGCCTGCCTCTGCCAGCCTGGTCACTGCTAACTGCCCTCCCCTGCCGGCCTGGTCATCCTTAACTGCCCTCCCCAGCAGGCCTGGTCACCCAAAATGCCCTCCCCTGCTGGTCGGATCGACCCTAACTGCCATTCCCTGCTGGCCTGATCTCACACCTAACTGCTCTCCCCTGCCTGATCATCGGGGTCCAGGGTGCAGATAATGGGATTCCTGGCTGGCAGTCCACTGACAGCAAGCTATCCAATGGCCAATTCTGCAAGGAATGGGGCTCCCTCCTCCCTCCTATCAGAGTCCAGTTTGAAAGCCGGCCACGCCCCCCATCGCGTGAGACCCAGAATTCCACCATGCCGCAGCTGCCCAGGGCCCACAGCCCCCTCTCACCGTGGTGCCACGGCGTCCCAGGGCCCACAGCCCCCCAGCAGTCAGTGCTGGGTCACTGCGGCACCCGTAGCAGTGGCTATCAGTGCTGGGTCGCCGTGATGCCCACAGCAGCGGCAGTCAGTGCTGGGTCACCATGGTGCCCACAGGAGCTGGCAGAAGGGAGGGACCGAGATGTCTGCAATTCAGCCCACTCACCAGTCCCTGCCCACCCGAGCCTGCTGCGCACGCAGCCTGGCATTCAGTCATCTGTTCGGTTATTTTGGACATTACAGACCCTGGCTCTTTATATATATAGACTAGAGGCCCAGTGCACAAAAATTTGTGCACTCAGGGAGGGAGGCCCGTCAGCCCGGCCTGTGCCCTCTCACAGTCTGGGACCCCTTGGGGGATGTCCACCTGCTGGCTTAGGCCCACTCCCCAGAGCATTGGGCCTAAGCTGGCAATCAGACATCCCTCTGGCAGCCCGGGAGCCCTCGGGGAATGTCCACTTGCCAGCAGGGAGCAAGCCTAAGCTGAAGTCAGACATCCTTAGTGCTGCTGAGGAGGCAGGAAAGGCTCCCACCACCACCGCTGTACTGGCAGCCATCAGCCTGGCTTGTGGCTGAGCAGAGCTCGCCCTGTGGGAGCACACTGACCACCAGGGGGCAGCTCTTGCATTGAGCGTCTGCACCCTGGTGGTCAGTGTGTGTCACAGTGACCAGTCATTCCCAGTCGTTCTGCTGTTAGGGTCAATTTGCATATTACCCTTTTATTATATAGGATAGAGGCCTGGTGCATGGGTGGGGGCTGGCTGGTTTGCCCTGAAGGGTGCCCCGGATCAGGGTGAGGGTACCGCTGGGGTGCCTGGCCAGCCTGTGTGAGGGGCTGAGGGCCATTTTCAAGCTGTCCACACCCCCTTTTGGGTGGGGGTCCCTGCTGGAGTGCCTGACCAGCCTGGGTGAGGGGCTAAGGGCTGTTTTCAGACTGGCCACACCCCTTCAGGGCAGAGGGTCTTGCTGGGGTGCTTGGCCAGTCTGGGTGAGGGGTTGATGGCTGTTTGCAGACTGGCCAAGCCCCCCAGTGGGGACCCTCACCCCGTGAGGGTGTGGCCATCCTGGGTGAGGGCCTGATGGCTGTTTGCAGGCTGGCCAAGGCCCCCAGCCACCCAAACTCCCAGTAGAGGCTGGCTAGAAGCAGGTATCTGGGATTTATTTATCTTCTATCATTGAAACTTTGTTGCCTTGAGTGGAGGCCACAGCCGGTCAGGGCTGGCAGGAAGCTTGGTTTCCTCCATCGCTGGGGTAACCAGGCCTTCTGCTTGCTCCACCTACATGGCTGCCGATCGCCATCTTGGTTGGGTGAATTTGCATATAGTCGCTCTGATTGGCTGGTGGGCATGGCTTGGGTGTAGCGAAGGTATGATCAATTTGCATGTTACTCTTTTATTAGATTAGATATCTGTCTCTTTGGGAAAAGAAAAAATAATAATACCTAGTAACCATGATACCCATTACCAAAAACTTGCTGTCCTAGTCAAGGTTGTGAAATGGTAAAGCCAGAGGACTCAGTTATAGCAAACTTTGCAAACCCTTAGGGTCTATTTAGTCTTTAGAAGAGTTCTTCTCAAGCTAATGTGAATAGGAATCATCTGAGGATCTTATTAAACAACTAGAGGCCCGGCGCATGAAATTCGTGCACAAATATGGTCCCTAGGCCTGGCCTGCGATCAGGGCCATCTTCCCCGGTGGCTGGCAGTTGGCCCCGCCCTCCACTGCTACCCACCCACAGTTCCCTGTTCGCTATCAGGAGATCAGAGCCTGCTGGCCAGCGAAGGGACTGAGAGGTTGGCCAGCAGGCCCCAATCGAGTGATCGTGGCCTGCAGGCTGAGGGCAGCTCCTGCTTTGAGCAACTGGCCCCTGGTGGTCAGTGCACATCATAGTGACTGGTCATTCGCCATCCGGTCAATTTGCATATTACCTTTTAATTATATAGGATAGACTGATTTAGTAGGTCTGGGGTTGAAGCCTGATATTCTGCATTTCCAGCAAGTTCCCAGGGATGCTGATGTTGCTAATTCTTGGACTACACTTTGACTAACAAGGTTATAGAGCACCTGTAGGGAAAATGTTGCAGTAAGTCAGGGAACAGATATGCCTTATTTCAGCTGCTGCTCTAGCCACCATTCTCCAGCTGCAGTTTTATATACAGCCTCCTCTTGCAATTGTTGATTTTGCTATTTTTAAAAATATATTTTTTTATTGATTTCAGAGAGGAAGGAAGAGGGAAAGAAAGATAGAAACATCCAGGATGAGAGAGAATCATGGATCAGCTGCATCGTCCAAGTCCCCCACTGGGGATCGAGCCCACAGCCCAGGCATGTGCCCGTGACCGGAATCAAACCAGGGACCTTTCAGTTTGCAGGCCGATGCTCTATCCACTGAGCCAATCCGGCTAGGGTGATTTTGCTATTATTATGTACCAACTCAATGCTGACAGTCCAATACCACTTGCTTATATGTGAATAACCAAATACAGTGTGAGGCTAAGTATTAAAACATTTGGCTTAAAGAGTTATAATTTGTAGAGCACTTTGAGATTTTCACAGGAAAAAAATTACTTCACCATCCTTTAAAATTTAACGCCCAAATCATTAATTTTCAAACTATAAAATAGTCTCCACAATGACACTGCAAAATAATTCCTATCAACCTGAAAACTCAGTTTAGTTCTTAGGTCTAGTCCAGTGATGGCGAACCTATGACACGCGTGTCAGAGGTGACACACGAACTCATTTTTTTGGTTGATTTTTCTTTGTTAAATGGCATTTAAATATATAAAATAAATATCAAAAATATAAGTCTTTGTTTTACTATGGTTGCAAGTATCAAAAAATTTCTACATGTGACATGGCACCAGAATTAAGTTAGGGTTTTTCAAAATGCTGACACACCAAGCTCAAAAGGTTCGCCATCACTGGTCTAATCTATGGCACTCAATAAACTTGGGCATCGTCAGTAAATTTTCTTACACTAGGTCATTAGAATCATTATCAGATCTGGTAGAAAAAGGCTACATTTATGTAAAGTTGAGAAAGTAACATGTTTTTTAAATAACATGGACTTTTTTTTTAAGACAACTATAATAATGGAGGCAATTTTTAAAAATATATTATTTTTAGAGTTTCCAGTCAAGATGAAGGAATAGGTGCAGGCCATGACCACATCAAAATTACAACTAAATTATAGAACAACCAACCTGGAGAACCATTTGAAGACTAGCTAAACAAAAATCCTATAACTAACAACAGACATAAGTCATATTAAGACTAGTAGAAGGGGCAGAGAGACAAAATGGGCCAACCCCACACACATGTGAGGCAGTTGAGAAACCAGAGGGATATCTCAGCTGCAAAGGTGTCCCTGAGGAACCACAAGTGCCAAGAAGAGAAGCCCCCACAACATCTGGCCATAAAAATCAGTGGGGCTTGGCTGGCGTGGCTCAGTGGTTGAGTGTCGACCTATGAACCAAGAGGTCGCAGTTTGATTCCCAGTCAAGACATGCAGGCTTGATCCCCAGTGGGGGTCGTACAGGAGGCAGGTGATCAGTGATTCTCATCGATGTTTCTATCTCTCTCTCCCTCTCCCTTACTCTCTGAAGTCAATAAAAATATATTTTTAAAAAATCAGTGGGGATTTTGTCCCTCTGGGTGAAGACTGTAAACTCAGCTATCCTCTTAAAGAGCCTGCACACAAACTCTTGCTCGCACTCACCTTGGACTTTGGTACAGGGACAATGACTCAGGGGATGCCAGATACTTGTAGGGAGAAACTGAGTTGTGTGGTTCAGGGCAAGTGCTGGAGGGATAGCAGCTATTGTCCCTATGTTGAGCCCTCCTCCCTCATGGCCAATAGGCACCATCTTTCCTGTGTTCAGCACTCTCTCCAAGTCAGCCAAATCTGAATCTCCTTTAGCCAGGTGAACACCACTCAATTCATCCTGACAACTCCCCGAAACCCTGTCCCACCAAAAAGTTCCATAGGCAAGTGGCAGTTAGCCTTGGTGTACCATCAGATGCTTGCTGACTAGTGTCAAGCTCAGCACTGACATCAAATCTAAATCTGCATGAACATGGTGACCACCACTCACTCCACCCTGCTGACTCCCTGAGATTCCACCACATCCAACTTGTGATGCCCAAGGCTCTTTCAGAGGCTGCCTGATGAGTAGAGGATCAAATTAGTAATTTGGAAGACAAGGTAGCGGACAACACCAAATCAGAAAAGGAAAACGTAATAATAAATGAGGGTAGCTTAAAGGACCTCTGGGATGACATCAAGCATAACAATATTCACATCATAGGGCTACCAGAAGCAGAAAAGAGAAAAACAAGAGATTTAGAACATTTTGAAAAAATTATGAATGAAAACTTCCATATGCTAGTGAAAGAAAGAAATTTCCAAGTGCAGGAGGTGCAGAGACGCTAAATAAGATGATCTAAACAGGCCCATACAAAGACACATCATAATTAAAATGATGAAAAAAAATTAAAGACAAAAAGAGAATCTTAAAAGCAGCAAGAGGGTAAGAATGGCAACTGAGAACCAAGATGGCGACATAGGTTAACGCCGGAGTTTGCTGCCTTGAACAACTACTTCAAAAGTGAAACTAACAGACAGAACGGACATCACCCAGAACCACAGGAACGCTGGCTGAGTGGAAGTCCTACAACTAGGAGGAAAGAGAAACACATACGGACACTCAGAGAAGGCGCAGTGCTGAAGTCAAATTCTGAGGTGCAGAGTGCACAGAGCAGGCTGGCGGCGAAGGGCGCGGTTGCCGTTTTCAATCGGGAGGGAGTCGCAGACTCTGAGCTCCAGATACAGGCGAGTCTTTAGGGACCCAGACTCAAACGGGAGAAGCAGGACTGTCTGGCTTCGGTCAGAGCGAGTGCAGCTTTCTCTCCAAGCTTTGCAGCGGATGCTGGGACACAGGGAGGCAGAGCCCCTGGGGACAGGACTGAGAGCCACCATAACTGCTCTTCCGGCCCACCCTGTTGACCCTGTGCGACCGGCCCCGCCCAAGCCCTGCACAGAGGCATTTGCCGGATAGCCTCAGGCAAACGTCAGATTAGCACCTCCCTAGAGGACAGAAGTTCTCTCACTGCAGACACAGCTGATTCTCATAGCCACTTGGCCTGGAGGTCAAACCCTCCCTGGTATTAGCTACAACAATCAAGGTTGAACTATAAGACTGCGCACAAAGACCACTAGGGGGTGCACCAAGGAAGCATAACAAAATGCGGAGACAAAGAAACAGGACAAAATTGTCAATGGAAGATATAGAGTTTAGAACCACACTTTTAAGGTCTCTCAAGAACTGTTTAGAAGCCGCCGATAAACTTAATGAGATCTACAAGAAAACTAATGAGACCCTCGATGTTATATTGGGGAACCAACTAGAAATTAAGCATACACGGACTGAAATAACGAATATTATACAGACTCCCGACAGCAGACCAGAGGAGCGCAAGAATCAAGTCAATGATTTGAAATGCGAGGAAGCAAAAAACACCCAACCGGAAAAGCAAAATGAAAAAAGAATCCAAAAATGAGAGGATAGCGTAAGGAGCCTCTGGGACAGCTTCAAGCGTACCAACATCAGAATTATAGGGGTGCCAGAAGATGAGACAGAGGAAGATATTGAAAACCTATTTGAAGAAATAATGACAGAAAACTTCCCCCACCTGGTGAAAGAAATGGACTTACAGGTCCAAGAAGCGCAGAGAACCCCAAACAAAAGGAATCCAAAGAGGACCACACCAAGACACATCATAATTAAAATGCCAAGAGCAAAAGATAAAGAGAGAATCTTAAAAACAGCAAGAGAAAGAAACTCAGTTACCTACAAGGGAATACCCATACGACTGTCAGCTGATTTCTCAACAGAAACTTTACAGGCCAGGAGGGAGTGGCAAGAAATATTCAAAGTGATGAATACCAAGAACCTACAACCAAGATTACTTTATCCAGCAAAGCTATCATTCAGAATTGAAGGTCAGATAAAGAGCTTCACAGATAAGGAAAAGCTAAAGGAGTTCATCACCACCAAACCAGGATTAGATGAAATGCTGAAAGGTATCCTTTAAGAAGAGGAAGAGGAAGAAAAAGGTAAAGATACAAATTATGAACAACAAACATGCATCTATCAACAAGTGAATCTAAGAATCAAGTGAATAAATAATCTGATGAACAGAATGAACTGGTGATTATAATAGAATCAGGGACATAGAAAGGGAATGGACTGACTATTCTTGGGTGGGAAAGGGGTGTGGGAGATGCGGGAAGAGACTGGACAAAAATCATGCACCTATGGATGAGGACAGTGGGTGGGGAGGGCAGAGGGTGGGGCGGGAACTGGGAGGAGGGGAGTTATGGGGGGGAAAAAAGAGGAACAAATGTAATAATCTGAACAATAAAGATTTAATAAAAAAAAAACAAGCAGCAAGAGAAAGACAGTTACCTACAAGGGAACTCCTATAGACTGTCAGTTCATTTCACAACAGAAACTGCCAGGCCAAAAGTGAGTGGCACAAAATATTCAAAATGATGAAAAGGAAGGACCTATAACAAAGACTAATGATAACCAGTAAGGTTATCATTAAAATGGAAGGTGAGATAAAGAGCTTCCCAGACAAGAAAAAGTTAAAGGAGTGGATCACCAACAAACCAGTATTACAATAAATATTAAAGAAACTTTTTTTTAAGGGGGGAGGTAAAGGAACAAATATAAAAAATAAAATTGCAATAGATACGTACCTATCCTTAATCACTTTCAATGTAAATGAATTAAATCCTGCAAACAAAAACATAGGGTACCTGAATGGATAAGAAAACAAGACCCATATATATGCTGTCTACAAGAGATCCACTTCAGAAACACACAAACTAAAAGTAGAGGGATAAAAGGATATTTCATACAACAAACTTTAAAACAATGGTTATAATAAGAGAAAAAGAAGAACGCTGCATAAAGATAATGTTGGATCAATCCAACAAGAGGATACAAACCTTGGAAGACATATGCCCCCTAGATAAATAAAGCAAATATTTGTGGACATAAATGGAGAGATAGACACTAATACAGAGTAGAGAACTTTAACACCCTACTGACAGCACTGGATAATCTTCAAAACAGAACATAAATAAGAAAATAGCAGATTTAAATGATACATTAAATTGGATAGATTTAAGTGATATTTTCAGAGCATTCACACCAAAACAGTAGAACATACATTCCTTTCAAATACACATGGAACATTTTTCAAAATCGACCACATGTTAGGACACAAAACAGGTATCAATAGATTTAAGTACACAAATCATAGCAAGCATCTTCTCTAACAAAAAATGTCTAAAACTAGAAATCAATTACAAGGCAAAAACAAACACATACATAAGGGTAAATAACATGTTAGTAAGCAATCAATGGGTTAACAATGATATAAAATATACCTTGAGACAAATGAAAATAAATACACAATAACACAAAATCTATAGGACACAGTGAAAGCTATCCTAAGAGAGAAATTCATATCAATATATTCCTACCTCAAAAAAAACCAAGAAACATCTCCAAAAAACAAAAAATCTAACCATAAGCCTAAAGGAACTAAAAAGGACAAACAAGGCTAGACTCATCAAAAAACAGAGAGAGGACCTAAATACATAAAATTAAAAAATGAAAGAAGTGAAATAACAACTGGCATCACAGAAATACAAAGGATTGTTAGAAAACACGATATGCCAACAAATTGGACAACTTGGGTAAAATGGGCAAATTCCTAGAAACATATCATCTTCCAAAACTCAATCAGGAAGAATCAGAAAGCCTGAATAGACAGATAACAACTGATGAAATTGAAGCAATAATAATTTTTTAAAAATCTCCCAGCAAACAAAAGTCATGGATAGGATGGCTTCACAGGCAAGTTTTAGCAAACATTTAAAGAACTAACACCAATCCTCTTCAAACTATTCCAGAAAATTAAAGAATAAATAAGACTTCCAATCCATTTTGATGAGGTAAGCATGATCATCATAATTCTAAAACCAGATAAAGACAATACAAAGAAAGAAAATTACAGGCCAATACCCCTGATGAACATATATGCTAAAATCCTCAACAAAATATTAGCAAATAGGATGCAGCAATACATTAAGAAGATCATACACAATGATCTTTTTATTTATTCCAGGGATACACGGCTGGTACAACATTTGCAAATCAATAAATGTGTTACGTCATATAAACAAAATGAAGGATTAAAATCACATGATTATTTTAATAGATGCAAACTAGATTTTTGACCCACAATGCAGAGAATTTGGAGCACTAGCAGAGGCTGGGTGAGCTCCAGAGTGGGAGACAAGTCAATTTGGGATCAGATTGGATCCAGCTTCATTCAACATTACTACCAGTTATTTGATAACAACAGAACCCAACTAGGCGCAATTTACATCGATGCATCATTCCTTACATGGGAAGGACAACAATTCCAGGGGAAAGCTGCCACTGTGGAGAAGCTGTCTAGCCTTCAGTTCCAGAAAATCCAAGCATCACAGTGCAGGACCAACAGCCCACACCAGATAGCTACTCCGCAGCATGGTTGTGGGCCAGCTTGAGGCCGATGAAAACCCCATCATAGAGTTCCATCAAATGTTCTTATTGAAGAACATCAACGATGTTTGAGTTTGCACCAATGACAGGTTCAGGCTGGCCCTGCACAACTTCGGTTTTCCTCCTCCCACTCATGCTGTTTCCTCCTCCCTCCTCTTCCAGATACTATTCACACTCCTCCAGATGCTCCAAATAGCATACACAAATACGCAGGACTGAGGTGCTAGTGGGCACAGTGCACTGCTGCTACCTAGGTATTGTGCATGATGTTTGGACGCTAGACTAGTTACATCTGACAGGAGAAGTTTGTGTTGTGCCAATGCATGCCTTGGAAACACTTAAGTATGCAAAAGGTTGTCTTTTTTTTAAAAAAAATCTAATGACAAGTTGCTCTAGTAACAAGGAGAAATCAGCTACTTCACTGTCCAGATATTGACTTATGCAAATTAAAAAGACAATGAGGTACCACCTCACACCTGCCACATTGGCTACCATCAATAAATCAACAAACAAGAGCTGGCATAGATGTGAAGAAAAGACAACCTTAGTACACTGCTGGTGGGAATGCAGATTGCTGCAGCCACTATGGGAAAGAGTATGAAGTTTCCTCAAAAAATTTAAAATGGAACTGCCTTTTGACCCAATGATTCCCCTTGCAGGAATATATCTTAAGAATCCCGAAACACCAATCAGAAAGAATATAGCAGGAGGGGCAAGATGGCTGCAGCCTAATAATATTTTACAGCTAAAATTACTGCACACTCAGCTTGAAAAAATAAGAGAAGCATAGCTGATTGGATATATTTTGCCTAAGGAGCACTGAAGAAACAACATAGAGACTGTTAAGAGATGGAGAGTTGTAGAAAGGTGGAGCCCCCATGGAGCTAGTGCTCAGCTGAGAGGCCCGAGTGATAATTGGCTGCAAAGCTCCCTCACCTTGGAAGTACGGACTTCCATCCCCATACAGGGATCCCAAACCCAGAGCAGCAGAGACAGGAAGGAGAGCCTGTATAGCATCAGGCAAAGAGATCCAGGGGAACTCTGTCTGCCTGGGAGGCAGGGTCTTCACCTTCTCAGTCAAAGAGGACAGCTATTGCTGGCAGCCCTAAAGGAAGTCATTCACCCTAGGCTCTGACTATGGGTAAAGGCTGTGCTGCAGTGTTTGGCTCCAAAAAAAAGGGGGTGGGGGGCTGAGGATTGTACCCAGCAGTGACTTTGAGTGACCCTCTGTTTTCCTGAAAGGCTTTCTATAGAGCCCCAGAGAGTGAATAAACTGTGTGGGGTGAGAAAGGGGGAGAAGATTCTCCCACTTGGAGGTGGATTCTCCCACATCCAGTGAGGTCTCTCCTCCCACTTATGGAGCCACAAGAACTGCTCCAACATGTGGTGTTGATGGCAGGGCATATCGTGGATTTTTGACCCACACTGCAGAGACCTGGGAGCACAAGTAGAGTGGGAAATCTCAGCCCCAGATTTACTGAGACCAGATGTGGAGAGAGAACTGAGTCCTGCATGGGGCTGACGTTAAAACCCCTTCTGATTGAACTGGGCCCCTGGTGATTCCCCAAGACCCTACCCTAACCAACTTACAGGCCCACCAACCTGCCTCCAGTGGCTTTTCCATACAAAGGGCCTGTCTTAGCTCATGCTGTAGAATTTCAAAATCTCTCAAAGGTTCATATACTCCAAATAAGTACCATCTGGCTTTGGGGTGTCCCATACTTCTTGCTAAGCAGACTCAAGCCCAGCACTAGTGGCAGCAGGCTTCAGTTCACAGATTAGCTTCCCAAAGGAACCTCCAAGCCCAGCCCAAGTGGCAACCTTCTGCAGGTCACTTTGTTGCTCATACCAAGTTGCACAAGGCAGGGTACAGGCAGCAGTTGACCTTGGCCAGGACCACGCCCCTCATAAAAGGCCCAGAACCAATAAATGTGGTGGCCAGCTTCAGAGAACACCACATACCCAACACCTCCACAAACAACACACCCAAATGGCAGACTCAGCAGGCACCAGAGTCCTGATACAGCAAAATCTTCTTCCATAGGGTCAGCCCCTGACAGTAGCTACTCCACTGTAGTCACTGCTGAGCCACACAACCAATCAGCCTGAGGGTCCACCTTTACCAATGACTTGCCAACAGCAATCAGGCTCAACTATGACAGGAGATTACACATAACCTACACAGGGACACACCTGCCTCGGGTGACAAGAAAGATTGTGCCAATGGACCCCACAGGACACCTACTACATCAAGGCACTTTACCAAGACTAGGAGTCATAGCACCTCTATCTAATTCATAAAAACAAACACAGGAAGGCAGCCAAAATAAGGAGACAGACACATGTCCAAAATGAAAAATAGAACAAAACTACAGAAAAAAAAATAAAACAAAATGGAGACAAGTACTCTACCTAATGTAGTTCAAAACACTGGTTAAAAGGATGCTCAATTATCTCAGACAGAACTTCAACAAAAAGATGGGCAATATATATAGGGAGATAGAAAAATAAAGACAACCAGTCAGAAATAAAGAATACAATAGCAGAAATGAAGAATACATTAGAGGGAATCAACAGTAGATTATATGAAGCAGATGACAGAATCAGCCATTTGGAAGACAAGGTAGTAGAAAACACCTAATCAGGACAGCAAAAAAAAAAAAAAAAATCAAAATAATGATCATAGTTTAAGAAGCCTCTGAGACAACATCAAGTGTACCAACATTCACATCATAGGGATACCAGAAAGAGAAGAGGGAGAGAGCAAAAAATTTAAAATCAATTGGAATAATGACAAATACTTCCCTAACCTGGTGAAAGAAATAGACATACAAGCCCGGAAAGCACAGAAGATGAACCAAAAGAAACATACACCAAGACCCAGCATTACTGAAACAGCAAAGGTTAAAGACAAAGAGGAAATCTTAAAAGCAGCAAGAGAAAGGCAGTTAACTACAAAGGAGCTCTCATAAGACTTCCAGCTGATTTCTCAACAGAAATATTTCAGGCCAGACATGACTGGCACAAAATATTTAAAGTGATGAAAAGCAAAGACTTACAACCAAACTTAGTCTTCCACCAAGGCCACTTTCAAGGAGAAATAAAGAGTTTTCCAGACAAAAGAAAGCTAAAAGAGTTCATTGCCACTATACAAGTATTATAAGAAATGTTAAGAGAAGGAAAAAATGGAGGTGGAATAGAAGGGCGTGTCCCAAGACTTGTCCCAGAGCAGATGGAATGAGCAGCTGAAACGAATAACATCCACTCCGAATTGGCGAAGGAGACTCAGCTGGTGAGACAATTTGTAGCCGGAAAGGGCAGAGGACCTCTGGAGAAAGCCTAGGGTACTGCAACCACGCAAGCAGCAGACAAGTGAGCAGCCCGCTCCTGTTTAAGAAGCAGCAGTACCATGAGCAGCCCGCTCCAGGCCAAAGAGCAGCAGCCTCACGTGGCCTGCCCCTGTCCAAGGAGTAGCAGCTGTGTGAGCGGCCCACTCCCCCATCCGAGGAGCAGCAACCACATGAGCAGCCTGCACCCATCCAAGGAGCAGCAGACGCATGAGCAGCCAGCCCACAACTGAGGGGCAGCAGCCCACAAAGATTGCACCCTGCACACGTCCAAGGAGCACCAGCTGTGCAAGCAACCTGCCCCCATACGAAGAAAAGCAGCCACACGAGCAGCCTGCCCCCGTTTGAGGAGCAGCAACTGTGTGAGCAGGCGGCCCTCATCCAAGGAGCAGCAGCTACACACAGCCCGCACCCATCCAATGAGCAGCAGCCAGGTGAGAGGCCTCCTCCTGTCCAAGGAGCAAAAGCAATATGTGCAGCTAACTCCTGTCCGTGGAACAGCAGCTACACATGCAGCCCGTCCCCTGTCTGAGGAGTAGCAGATATGCGAGCAGCCTGCCCCCATCCGAGGAGCAGCAGCTGCAAGAGCAGCCCTCCCACATACGAGGAGCAGCAGCCCTGCGAGCAACCTGCCCCTGTCCAAGGAGCAGCAGCCTCACAAGCAGCCCACCCCATCAGAGAAGCAACGGTCGCATGCAGTCAGCCCCATCCATGAAGCAGCAGCCACCTGAGCAGCACACACCCACCTGAGGAGCAGCAACCATGTGCATCCTGCCCCCATCCGAGGAGCAGCAGCCTCATGATCAGCCCACCCCTGTCCGAGGAGCAGCAGGTGTGCGAGTAGCCTCCCCACACCAGCCAGAGGAGCCACCACTGCTGCAAACAGCACCCACCAGAGGAGCCACTGCCAAATGAGGAGCAACCGCTGCCAAATGAGGAGCAACCGCTGCCAAATGAGGAGCAGCCGCTGCTGTGGCCACGCAAGGAGCAACGGCAGACCAAGGAGCCACTGCCACCCAAGGAGTAGCCCCCATACGACTCAACATCTAGATCCATCAGTAAGGTCAAAATGGGTACACAAAGAAACCCCCAAATGAAAGAAAAGGAGGGATCGCCCGAAAAGCAGCTAAGTGAAACAGAGGCATGCAATATGTCAAAAAAAGAATTCAGAATAGAAGTCATGCAGTTCATAAACCAGGTGGATGAAAAAATCAAAAACTTATGTAAGAGTCAAGAAGAAATAAAGAGTGATATAGCAGCAATAAAAAACACCATGGAAACTTTCAACAGTAGACTAGGAGAAGGGGAGAACAGTATAAGCAAATTACAAGACAGGGAAGCAAAACACACCCAAACTGAACTGCAATTGGAGAAAAAATTAAAAGACAGGTGGAGAGTCTAAGGGAGCTATGGGACAATATGAAACGAAGCCACATACGAATAATAGGGGTTCCAGAACAACAGGAAGAGGAACAGGGTTAGAAAACCTATTTGAAGAAATAAAGTCAGAAAACTTCTCTAAGGTGGGAAAGAAAAAAGTCACACAGCACAGAGAGGCCCAAACAAGATGAACCCAAAAAGACCCACACCAAGACACATCATAATTACCATGGCAAATGTTCAGGACAAAGACAGAATCTAAAGGCTGCAAGAGAGAGACATACAGTTACGTACAAGGGCTCTCCCATTAGATTATCAAATGATTTCTCAACAGAAACACATCAGGCCAGAAAAGAATGGACAGAAATTTACAAAGTGATGCAAAGCAAAGGACTGAATCCAAGAATACTCTATCCAGCAAGGCTATCATTCAAAATTGAAGGGGAAATAAGAAGCTTCACAGACAAAAAAAGGCTAAAGGATTTTATCACCACCAAGCCAGTAATGCAAGGCATGTTAAAGGGACTGTTGTAAAAAGAAGAAATATAAAGCTAAGAAAGAATACAAGCACAAAAATAAAAATAGCTATAAAAAAGTACCTATCAGTAATAACTTTAAATGTAAATGGACTAAATGCTCCAATCAAAAGACATCGAGTGGCTGAATGGATAAAAAAAACATGACCCATATATATGCTGTCTACAAGAGACCCACCTCAGAACAAGGGACTCACACAGACTGAAAGTGAAGGGATGGAAAAATATATTTTAGGCAAATGGAAATGAAAAAAAGTTAGGATAGCAATACTTATATCCGACAAAAATAGACCTCAAAATGAAGGCCATAACAAGAGATAAGGAAGGCCACTTCATAATACTAAAGGGATGGCTACAACAAGAGCATGTAACCCTGATAACCATATATGTACCCAATGCAGGAACACCCAAATACATAAAGAAAAGAAAAAAAAAACTCCTGGAAGATATCAAGGGAGAGATTGACAACAATACAAACATGAAAGGGGACTTTAATACTGCACTGACATCCCTGGATAAATCCTCTAGACCAGCTGTGGGCAAACTACGGCCCATGGGCTGGATCCGGCAAGTTTGAAATGAATAAAACTAAAAAAAAAAAAAAGACCGTACCCTTTTATGTAATGATGTTTACTTTGAATTTATATTAGTTCACACAAACACTCCATCCATGCTTTTGTTCCGGCCCTCCAGTCCAGTTTAAGAACCCATTGTGGCCCTCGAGTCAAAAAGTTTGCCCACCCCTGCTCTAGACCAGAGGTTCTCAACCTTCTGGCCCTTTAAATACATTTCCTCATGTTGTGACCCAACCATATCTTATTTTCATTGCTACTTCATAACTGTAATGTTGCTACTGTTCTGAATCATAATATAAATGTCTGATATGCAAGATGGTCTTAGGCAACCCCTGTGAAAGGGTCATTTGACAGCGAAGTGGTCGAGATCCACAGGTTGAGAACTGCTGCTCTAGACAAAAGATCAGCAAAGAAACAGCAATCCTAAATGACTCACTACATCAGATGGACTTAATTGACATCTTCAGAACATTTCACCCCAAAGCTATAGAATATGCATTCTTCTCAAGTGCACATGGGATATTGTCAAAATTAGACCACATATTGGGTCACAAGTAAAGTCTCACCAAATTCAAGAAGATTGAAATCATATCAAGCATCTTCTAAGACCACAATTTTGTATTGTTAGAAATAAACTACAATAAAAACAATCCAAAAAATTCAAGCAATTAGAAGCTGACTAGCATGCTCTTAAATAATGATTGGGTTACCAAAGAGATCAAAGAAGAAATTAAAAACATCCTGGAAACTAATGACAATGAAAACACAACAATCCAAAATCTATGGAACACAATGAAACCATTCCTGAGAGGGAACTTTATAGCTCTACAGGCCTACCTCAAAAAAACAAGAAAAAAATGGTAGTAAATCACCTAAGTCTACAACTTAAAGAATTAGAAAGAGAGCAACAAGAAAAGTCCAGAGTGAGCAGAAGGAAGGATAGAATAAAGATCAGAGCAGAAATGAATGACATAGAGACCAAAAAAACAATACAAACGAAGACCTGGTTCTTTGAAAGGATAAACAAGACTGATGAACCTCTAGCCAGGCTCACCAAGAAGCAAATTAGAGGACTCAAATAAACAAAATCAGAAATTAAAGAGGTGAAAAAACAACGGACCCCACAGAAATACAAAGGATTGTTAAAAAATACTATGAACAACTCTATTCCAACAAACTAGACAACAGGGAGGAAATGGACATACTCCTAGAAAAATACAACCTTCCAAAAATCAATCAGGAAGAATTTAAAAATCTCAATAAGACGATATCTATGGAAGAAATTGAGGCAGTCATCAAAAAGTTTCCACAGCCCTAACTGGTTTGGCTCATTAGATAGAGCGTTAGCCTGCAGCGTGAAGGGTCTCAGGTTCGATTAAGGTCAAGGGCATGTACTTGTTTGTGGGCACATCCCCAGTAGGCAGCAGGAGGCAGCTTCAATGTTTCTCTCTCATTGATGTTTCTAACTCTCTATACCTCTACCTCTCTGTAAAAAAATCAATAAAAATATATTTAAAAAAAAAAGCTTCCACAAACACAATCCTGGGGCCAGTCGGCTTCTCAGGGGAGTTTTACCAAACATTCAAGGAAAAACTAAAACCTATCCTCCTCAGACTACTCCAAAAAATTCAAGAGAAAGAAACACTTCCAAGCTCATTCTATGAAGCCAGCATCACCCTAATACCAAAACCAGATAAAGACAACACAATGAAAGAGAATTACAGGCTAATATCCCTCATGAACATAGATGCCAAAATCCTCAACAAAATTCTAACAAATCGGATCCAGCAGTACATCAGAAAGATCATACACCATGACCAAGTAGGATTTATCCCGGAGATGCAAGGATGGTACAATATCTGAAAATCAATAAACATGATACATCACATAAACAAATTGAAAGATAAAAATCACAGTCACATCAATTGACGCAGAAAATGCATTTGACAAAATCCAACACCCTTTTTTGATAAAAACGCACAGCAACGTTGGAATAGAAGGATCATACCTCAACATAATAAAAACCATATATGACAAACCCACAGCCAACATCATAATCAATGGGCAAAAACTAAAACCCTTTCCCCTAAGAACAGGAACAAGACAGGGGTGCCCACTCTCACCACTCCTGCTCGCCATAGTACTGGAAGTACTAACCATTGCGATCAGACAAGAAGAAGAAATGAAATGCGTCCAAATTGGAAAAGAAGAAGTAAAACTGTCCGTATTTGCAGATGACATGATACTGTACATAGAAAACCCTAAGGACTCCATCAAAAAATTATTAGACTTAATAAACGAATTTGGCAATGTAGCAGGATACAAAATTAATGCCAAGAAATCTATGGCATTTCTATATACCAATAATGAACTTACAGAAAGAGAGACTAAAAGAGCAATCCCATTTACCATCACACCAAAAATATTAAGATATCTATGAATAAACTTAACAAAGGAGGTAAAAGACCTAGATGTGGAAAACTACAGGACAATGAAAAAAGACACAGAGGAAGACATAAACAGATGGATGAACATACCGTGCTCATGGATCGGTAGAATCAACATCATTACAATGTCCATACTACCCAAAGCAATCTACAGATTCAATTCACTCCTCATTAAAATAACAACGGCATATTTCACAGACCTAGAACGAACTCTCCAAAAATTCATCTGAAATTAAAAAAGACCCTGAATAGCTGCAGAAATCCTGAGAAAGAAGAACAAAGTGGGTGGGATCTCAATACCAGATATCAAGCTGTATTACAAAGCAACTATTCTCAAAACAGCCTGGTACTAACACAAGAACAGACATATAGATCAATGGAATGGAATAGAGAACCCAGAAATCGACCCAAACCACTATGCTCAATTAGTATTTGACAACAGAGGCATGAACGTACAATGGAGTCAAGACAGTCTCATCGCCGAAACCGGTTTGGCTCAGTGGTTAGAGCGTCAGCCTGCGGACTGAAGGGTCCCAGGTTCGATTCCGGTCAAGGGCATGTACCTCGGTTGTGGGCACATCCCCAGTAGGAGATGTGCAGAAGGCAGCTGATCGATGTTTCTCTCTCATCGATGTTTCTAACTCTCTATCTCTCTCCCTTCCTCTCTGTAAAAATTCAATAAAATATATATATATATTTTAAAAAAGACAGTCTCATCAATAAATGGTGTTGGGAAAATTGGACAGATACTTGCAAAAAAATGAAACTAGACCACCAACTTATACCATACACAAAACTAAACTCAAATGGATGAAGGACATAAACATAAGACAGGAAACCATGAAAATACTAGAGGAATCCACAGGCAGCAAAACTTCAGACATATGCTGAAGCAATTTCTTCACTGATACTGCTCCTAGTGCAATGGAAACTAAAGAGGAAATAAACAAATGGGACTACATCAAAATAAAAAGCTTTTGAATAGCAAAAGAAACCATCAACAAAACAAGAAAGCCCACTACAGAGGAGAGCATATTTGCCAATGTTGTCACTAATAAGGGTTTACTCTCCAACAGGGAACTCATACAACTTAACAAAAGGAAGATAAACAACTCAATCAAAAAATGGACAACGGAACTAAATAGATATTTTTCAAAAAAAGACAGAAGGAAGGCCAAGAGACATATGAAAACATGCTCAAAGTCACTAATTATCCGAGACATGTAAATCAAAACAACAATGCGGTACCATCGCACACCTGTCAGAATGGTTATCAACAACAAATCAACAAACAAGTGTTGGAGAGGATGTGGAGAAAAAGGAACCCTTCTGCACTGCTGGTGGGAATGCAGACTGGTGCAGCCACTGTGGAGAACAGTATGCAGCTTACTCAAAAAACTAAAAATGGAACTTCCATTAGACCCTGTGATCCCACTTCTTGGACTATATCCCAAGAAACTGGAAACACCAATTAGAAAGGATATATGCACCCCTAAGTTCACAGCAACACAATTCAGCATAGCTAAGATTTGGAAACAGTCTAAGTGCCCATCAGCAGATGAGTGGATTAAAAAACTGTGGTACATCTACACAATGGAATACTACGCTGGTGTAAAAAGGGAGTTCTTACCATTTGAAACAGCATGGATGGAACCGGAGAGCATTATGTTAAGTGAAATAAGCCAGTCAAAGAAAGATAAATATCACATGATCTCACTCATTTATGGAATATAATGAACAACATAAACTGATGAACAAAAACAGATCCAGAGAGAGAGAAGCATCGATCAGACTGTTAAACCTCAGAGGGAAGTTAGGGGAGGGTGGGTGTAAGGGGGAGAGATCAACCAAAGGATTTGTGTGCATGCATATAAGCCTAACCAATGGACACAGACAACCGGGGGGTGGGGAGTAGGGGAGTACGGGGGCAGTGGGGAGATAAGGACTTAAATATAATACCTTAATCAATAAAGAAATTTTTTAAAAAAGTAATGCATGAGCACACACAGAAAAAGAAATGTACAAGGACTTCCTTAAAAGGAAAAAAATAAGAGATAAAAATATAATAATAAAATAAGAATGACAGCCCTGACTGGTTTGGCTCAGTTAATAGGGCATCGGCCTGTGGACTGAAGGGTCCCAGGTTCGATTCCAGTTAAGGGCATGTACCTTGGTTGCGGGCACATTCCCAGTAGGGGGTGTGCAGGAGGCAGCTGATTGATGCTTCTCTCTCATGGATGTTTCTAACTATCCCTTTCCCTTCCTCTCTGTAAAAAATCAATAAAATATATATTTTTTAAAAAATAAGAATGACAACATATCTATTAACAATTATTTTAAATGTAAATAGATTAAATGCTCCAATTAAAGACATACAATGGCTAAATGGAGAGAAAAGAAAGACCCTTACATATGCTGCATAGAAGACACCCACTTTCGATCAAAAGACACATACAGACTGAAAGTAAGGGATGGAGAAAGAAATTTCATGCAAGTGAAAATAATAATTTTGAAAAAGCTAGGATAGCAATACTCAGGTCAAAGTAGACTTTGAAACAAAGGCTATAGTAAGAGACAATGAAGGACCCAGCAATTCTATTTCTGGACATTTATTTAAAGAAACCTAAAACAGTAATTCAAAAAGACATGCATCCCTATGTTCATTGCAATGTTTTTTTACAATAACCAAGATATAGAAACAACATAAGTTCCATCCATAGATGAATGAATATAGAAGTGGTACATACAATGGAATATGACTCAGCCATCAAAAAATAATGAAATCTTGACATCTGCAACATGGATGGACCCAAAGGGTATGATGCTAAGTGAAATAACAGGGAAAGATAAATATTACATGATTTCACTTATATGTGGAATCTAAAACAACATAGTAGACAAAAACACAACAGACACAAACTCATGGATATGGAGAACATTTTGATGATTCCCAGATGGTAGGAGGCTTAAGAGGATGAGTGTAAAGGGGAAAGGAATTAAGAGGTACAAATTGGTAGTTACAAAATAGTCACAGTGATACAAAGTACAGCAGAGGGAATATAGAAAAAAAATTATAATAACTATGGTTTCAGATGGGTACTAGATTTATCAAGGTGATCACTTTGTAAGTTATATAAGTCTAATCACTACATTGCATGCCTGAAACTAATATTGTATATCAACTGTAACTGAAAAATAAAAATTATTTTTAAAAAGGAAAAACAATGTTTGTGGCATGTCAGAAGAAAAACACCTATATATCATCATATACAGTCATTTCAAAACACCACCAAAATAATAATGTTTATCCCTGGGTGGTGTAATTATAGTAATGTGGGGGGTTTTTTTTTACTACTTTTTAATGTCTTCTTTAAAACGTAAATAATCTGAATTTTTGGAAACGTTAGCTGTGCTGTCAACTTTGGAAAAACTATCCCAGTTGTACTGTGTTGGGTTGGCATTATGCAGGAATTAACAGCCATATCAGTCTAGAAATGTCAACATAATTTTTTCCATTTGTACAGGGGTAACACACTGTGTTAAATATGTAAGGTCTTAATGTACATGGGTTTGATTACGGAAACTAATAGAGCATTCTCTAAGTTATGAAAAAAATAAATATATCACTTGCATAATCACTTGATATATTTATTGCGTAATGTTTAAAATTATGTCTGACATTGAGACCTTGTTTTTCTCTCACAATAAATTCATATGTCTGTCCTTAACCATCAACATAAAATAGGCATCTGCTCAATCCCAAATATCAGGAACCTCTGCCAAACTGCTCCATTTATCACTTTTCATGGGTCTATCTAGCTTTGATACATCTTTAGCTGTTTTCTGATTATCTAACACAATTCTGATTCTTTCAATATACACTATCTTTTTCCCCCAGAAATTTTACCTTTCAAGAAAACAAGTAAAAAAAAAATCCTACTTCTGACATCATTATCAAAATCACTGTCATTATTGCCATTATTCTTTTTTTTTTTTTCCTACATGCACAATGGGAACTGGACTAAGAATATTAGAATACAAACTCCCATTCAGAAAGGGAGGGGTGGTAAATACATAGCAGTCTCTGGTGCATGGCACTAGAGAACTCCTTTTTTTGGCCTGGATTTTGTTCTTTGTGAGAAACTCTCTAATCCATTGCATCCTATAGTCCTTTGCTCTTGACCACCTGGGTGGTTATTTTCTGTTCATTAGCCTTTAGGCCACACTATTGCTGAGCACTGGAAATATGCCCTCTCTGGGCCATATATCTTTGAAACTACTTTGCTATTGTGCAAGTTTTAACACCTCAAAGATTATATTAACAGACAAAGGCCTTCCAGGTTAGCTCATGAATTCTTTGGCAGTACAAATACCTCAAAAACTTTGTAGCTACAGTGGATAGAGCGTCAGCCTACAGACTGAAGGGTCCCGGGGACGATTCCAGTCAAGGGCATGTACCTTGGTTGTGGGCACACCCCCATGAGGGGGTGTGCAGGAGGCAGCTGATCGGTGTTTCTCTCTCATCAATGTTTCTGACTCTCTATCCCTCTCTCTTCCTCTCTGTAAAAACTCAATAAAATATATAAATTATAACCAGAAAACAAAAACAAAAACAAAAAAAAACTTTGTAGCTATTAATTGACTTGCTTCTTAGTTCCCTGTGCCAGTAAATCAAACCCAAAGATCTTTACTAGAATTTGTCTGTAGATAAGCTTTCTTTCTTTCTCATTCCCTCAAAGACATTTTTAAAGAGGATATGAAATCATTTATTGATTACACATGATGATGGAAGATACAGGAGGGGAGACTTTAACAATGCTTAGTCTGCAGCAGAAAGGAGTGATCTAGGAGAAACCAAGATGGCGGCATAGGTAAACACCGGAGATTGCTGCCTCGCACAAACACTTCAAAAATACAACTAAAAGACAGAACGGACATCATCCAGAACCACAGGAAGGCTGGCTGAGTGGAAATTCTACAACTAGAAGGAAAGAGAAAAGCATACTGAGACTCAGAGGAGGTGTGGTGTAGAAGTAAAATACAGAGGTATGGAGGCGCATGCGGAAGAGGGCTGGCGGCTGAGGACATGGTTGTCTTTTTCAACCAGGAGGGAGTCTCAAGCTCTGAACTCAAGTTCTGGGAGAGTCTCTGGGGACCCAGACTCATACGGGAGAAACTGGACTGTCTGGCATCGGTCGGAACTCAGGGGTGCTTGCAGTGATTGCTGGGACACTGAGAAGCAGGGCCTCTGAGGGCAGGACTGAGAGCAGCCAGAACTGCTCCCTCCGCCCTGTTGATCCCCTTGGACCCAGCCCCGCCCAAGCTGCCCACGGAGGCTTTTGCATATGAAAGGCCTGGCGTTTTGCAATCTGATAATTACCTAACAAACTGCAGCTGGCCCAACGCCAGACAGCAACTTGCATTGCTTCACAGCTGGCTCCTGCTGGATAGCCTCAGGAAGAGGCTAAATTAGCACCTCCTTAGAGATCCAGGAACCAGTGTGCCCAGTGGTCAGAGTGGGACCATCCAGATTGCAGCTCCTCAGATACATAAAGGACACACTCAGGGGGCAGACTCAGTGAGCACCAAAGCCCCATTAAAGCAAGTCTTGCCCGGAGAGGTGTCTCCAGCAAAGAAATTCTCCCACTGCAGACACAGCTGATTCTCACAGCCAATTGGCCTGGAGGTCAATTCCTCCCAGTGTTACCTACAACAATCAAGTCTTAACTACAACAAGACTGTGCACAAAGCCCACAAGGGGGTTCACCAAGAGTGTCTACCTCAGGTAATTGGGGAGGCTGAGTCACTGGGCCCTATAGGAAACCTAGCACAGAAAGCCACTCTATCAACACAGCGAAGCATAAAAAAATGCAGAGACAAAGAAACAGGACACAAATGACAGAAATGGAGGAAAGCAAACTACTGGATATAGAGTTCAAAACCACACTCTTAAGGTTTTTCAAGAATTTTCTAGAAACCGCCGATAAACGTAATGAGACCCTCAAGAAATCTAGTGAGACCCCCGAGGTTGTGATAAAGGACCAACTAGAAATTAAGCATACACTGACTGAAATAAAGAATAATATACAGAGATCCAACAGCAGACTAGAGGATCACAAGAATCAAGTCAAAGACTTGAAATATGAAGAAGTAAAGAACACCCAACCGGAAAAGCAAAATGAAAAAAGAATCCAAAAATACAAAGATAGTTTAAGGAGCCTCTGGGACACCTTCAAGCATACCAACATCCGAATTATAGGGGTGCCAGAAGAAGAGAGAGAGCAAGATATTGAAAACCTATTTGAAGAAATCATGACAGAAAACTGACCCTACCTGGTGAAAGAAATAGACTTACAAGTCCAGGAAGCACAGAGAACCCCTAACAAAAGGAATCCAAAGAGGACCACACCAAGACACATCATAATTAAAATGCCAAGAGCAAAAGACAAAGAGAATCTTAAAAGCAGCAAGAGAAAGACAGTCAGTTACCTACAAGGGAGTACCTATACAACTGTCAGCTGATTTCTCAACAGAAACTTTGCAGGCCAGAAGGGAGTGGCAAGAATTATTCAAAGTGATGAATAACAAGAACCTCCAACCAAGATTACTTTATCCAGCAAAGCTATCATTCAGAATTGAAGGTCGGATAAAGAGCTTCACAGATAAGAAAAAACTAAAGGAGTTCATCACAACTAAATCAGTATTATATGAAATGCTGAAAGGTATCCTTTAAAAAGAGGAAGAAGAAGAAAAAGATAAAGATACAAATTATGAACAACAAATACACATCTATCAACAAGTGAATCTAAAAATCAAGTGAATAAATAATCTGATGAACAGAATAAACGTGGTTATAATAGAATCAGGGACATAGAAAAGGAGTGGACAGGCTATTCTTGGGGGGAAAGGGGTGTGGGGGATGGGGGAAGAGACTGAACAAAAATGGTGCACCTATGGATAAGGACAGTGGGGGGGGTGGAAGAAGGGGGGGAACTGGGTGGAGGGGAGCTATGGGGGGAAAAAGAGGAAAAACTGTAATAACCTGAACAATAAAGATTTAATTTTAAAAAAAAGAAAGAAAAAAGAAAGAAAAGAGTGATCTAATGAATGTACCTCTCAAAGACTTTTGATATCTTATTTCATGCTGAGACTAAAACCATCTTTGGATACTGACATCTGATAGCCTGTGACCAACTCTACCACAGACCCTGAAATCTACCATAGCCACCCACTGTAAAGGTCAAATCTTTGATTTTGTCAGTACCAAAAATGACCAGCCTTTGTAATATCAATTTCAAACATCCCACTTTTTGATCATGAGTCTCTAACATTCTCTAACTCGACCAGGACCTACAAACCACTGACCCCTAACCCCTGCAAAGTGCCCCTCAGTTCCCTCGTGTTTTCTTTTCGTGTTTGTGTGTGTGTGTGTGTGTGTGTGTGATTTTGAGAGTACATTTATTAAAGCTGGGGACAGTGAAACAAGGAAGAACCAAGGGTAGAAGCAAGAAAGAGAGACTAGAAATGTTATGGGTAACAAGTGAGAGCAAAGGCAGGGCTGCTGTCAGCTCACTGGAGTGTCAGAGAAAAGGGGGCCTTGGTTCAAGTGGTTAGCCTGGGAGAAACTGCTGCTGCCTCTATTTGCAAGTCTCATGAAGTCCCTTGGAGTTTAGGAGATGCATGAGTGTGGGGTAAGAAGAGGGAGAAGGGGAAAGCCTGGGCATACTTCCAAGAGGAGAATGCACCAGTTCCCTCGTGTGTTCATCTCCCCCTTTACCTGTATTAGATTCTGTGGTCTCTTTAAAAGCACACCCTTATATAAACCCTCAATTCCTTTGTCCCCGTAACTTAGTTGTACTTCCCTGGGAAAACTTGACCCCTGGGAAAACTTAATCCCTAGCTAAATGTAGCTCTCTGCCTATTCTATCCTGAACCCAGGCAGCTGTTGTTTCTCCTTTAATTTTTAAAATTACAGTTTACATTCAATATTATTTTGTATTAGTTTCAGGTGTACAGCACAGTGGTCAGACAATCATATACTTCACAACATGCTCCCCCAACATTTCTAGTACTCACATGGCCATACACAGTTATTACATTATTGACTATATTTCCTATACTTTACATACCTGTGACTATTTTGTAACTAACAAGTTATACTTCTTAATCCCTTTCCCTTTTTCATCCAGTCCCCTAAACTGCCTCCCCTCTGGTAACCATCAGACTGTTTTCAGTATCTATGAGTCTGTTTCAATTTTATTTGTTCACTTATTTTGTTCTTTAGCTTCCACATATAAGTGAAATCATATGGTACTTGTCTTTCTGTAACAAGATAGTAAGAAGCTAGGAAAATTCTTGGGCAAGTGGAATAGGGAAACTAAGTCAAGAAAATTAAACAAAGCCAAACAGATTGGGAAGCTAGCAGCCAGCTTGCAGCAAGACCTTATCTTCCCCAACCAAGGACACTTGAAAACAAATGGTTATTAAATACCTCTCCACTCTAACCAGAGAATACATAACTTAAATCACCCTGGAACTACTAAATTGGGAAGGGGGAAGGAAGAAAGGAGATTTTTATCTCACCCACTAAACAAAGAAGTCAGCAGTCTTGTGACTTACTAGATGTTCTTACAAATTCTGGAAAAAGCCACAACAAACTAAAAGGGGACCCTTGAAATCTAGTCTGTGCCCAAGATATTCTGCAAAGGAACCTTGAAACCTGTAGACAGAACACAACCTCTGCAACTTCACCGAGTGGCACACTCAGATTAGCTGAATGCCCACCTGTGCTTTATACCAGGTATATTTTGATAAAAATTGCTTGCAGTGCTTCTTTAATAAAATAGCTTGCTTTACTACAATGCTGTGTCAGCTGTCACTTGTTTGAAATCTTTCCTACAAGACTGACAGAACTGAGGAGGAGACAGCCCTCTCCCTTCAAGTCAGGGGGCTATCCAATAACATCTTTTCTGGTGTTCCTGGTGTCCTATAATCCTATCTAATAATAGACAAACATGGTAATTGACCATACCTTTGCTATGCCTCCCATTAGCTAAACAGTGCAATATGCAAATTAACTTCCAACAAAGATGGCGGCTAATTTGCATGCTGCAGGCAGGGCAGGACAGAGCAGCCGCCAGCGCAAGCTGCCATCCCAGGCCACAGGCCAGCCCCAGAAGCCGGTGATCGGGGGGAGATGGGGGTCCCCTGCCCAGGCCTGACACCTCTGGCGGAGGCGTCAGGCCTGGGCAAGAGGCCGAACCAGCGATCAGAGGGTGATGGAGGCTGACGCCTCTGGCCGAGGCGTCAGGCCTGGTCGGGGGGCAAAGCTGGCAATTGGAGGAGCCTGGGGGTCCCCTGCCCAGGCCTGATGCCTAGGCCAGAGGCGTCAGGCCTGGGTGGGGAACAGAGCCGGCGATCAGAGGGAGATGGGGGTCCCCTGCCCAGGCTTGACACCTCTGGCGGAGGCATCAGGCCTGGGCAAGGGGCCAATCCAGCGATCAGAGGGTGATGGGGGTCGAAGCCTCTGGCCAAGGCATCAGGCCTGGGTGAGGGGCCGATCTAGCGAACAGAAGGAGATGGGGATCCCCTGCCCAGGCCTGACACCTGGGCCAGGGGCGTCAGGCCTGGGCCGGGGCAGAGCCAGTGATGCAGGGGAGATGGGGGTCCCCTGCCCAGGCCTGAAGCCTGGGCCAGAGGCATCAGGCCTGGGCGGGGAGCGGAGCCGGCAATCGGAGGGGTCTGGGGGACCCCTGCCCAGGCCTGACGCCTCTGACTGAGGCGTCAGGCCTGGGTGAGGAGCCGATCCGGTGATCGAAGGGTAATGGGGGTCGACGCCTCTAGCAAGGCGTCAGGCCTGAGCAAGGGCGGAGCCGGCGATGGGAGGGAGATGGGGGTCCCCTGCCCAGACCTGATGCCTGAGCCAGAGGCGTCAGGACTAGGGCCGGGGGAGAAGAGGGGGGAGGGCAAGCCGGCAATTGGTGTGGACTACAGAGGAAACACCTTTTCTGACCGCTCATTGGTTAAGCTCCCTGTATGCCGCTGGTAATACTCTTAGTAACTTGGGTAATAAGAATCCAAAAAGGTGATCTAGGGTTTTGAACCACACTACTGGTGAAAAAAACGAAGGTCCGCTGCTGGAGAGCTAAGAAATGTCATATCTTGCCCTAGCCGGTTTGGCTCAGTGGATAATGCCTTGGCCTGCTGATGGCAGGGTCTGAGTTCAATTCTGACCAAGGGCATGGACCTAGGTTGCAGGCTCCTCCCTGGCCGGGGCCCATGCAGGAGGCAACCAATCAAAGTGTTCCTCTCACTTTGATGTTTCTCTCTGTCTTTCCCTTTCTCTTCCACATTCTCTAAAAATCAGTGGAAACATATCCTCAGGTGAGGATAAAAAAAATAATAAAGAAATTATTATTATATGAAAAACACATCTTGAAAATGCCTAAAGAAAGTTGTCATTTTTTCATGGTGAATGGACTGGAGTCCGTGTTGATGAAAAAACCTTGCTGGCTGCCCTGGCTGGCAGTGGCTGCAGCAGCGGGGTGATGGGGCTGGTGCCTTCCCCTGATCAGCCCAGTCACCTCCCACAAAGGGAGGCCAGACTGCAGCTTAGGCCCTATCTCCAAGGGGAGCAGGGAGCAGGCCTAAGCCATCACTAGGACATCCGCTGAGGGCTCCCAGTATGTGAGGGGGGGCAGGCTGGGCTGAGGGATACCCCCACCCCAGTGCACAAATTTCATGCATCGGGCCCCTACTATTTCTATAACTGACTTTTTTACTTAGCATAATACCCTCTAGGTTCATCCATGCTGTTGCAAATAGTAAGATTTCAATCGTTTTTGTGGCTAAGTGATATTCCATTGTATATATGTACCACAGCATGTTTATCATTCATTCACTGATGGAAACTTGGGTTGCTTTCATATTGTAGGTATTGTAAATATCACTACAATTAACAAAGAAATATATATGTTCTTTTACTTTTTTTTTAATTTAAACAGCTTAACTTTATTTTTTTATTTGTATTTTTTTCTTTTTTTTAATCTTTACTTTCTTTATTGGTTAAGGTATTACAAATGTGTCCTCATCCCCCCCATTAACCCCCAACTTCCCCCACCCCCAACTCATGCTCTCATCCCCCTGTTGTCTGTGTCCATTGGTTTGGCTTATATGCATGCATACAAGTCCTTTAGTTGATCTCTTCCCCTTACCCCCACCCTCCCCTACTTTCCCTCTGGGGATTGATAGTCTGATCGCTGTTTCTCTGTCTTTGGATCTGTCCCTGTTCATCAGTCTATGTTGTTCTCTATATTACACAAATGAGTGAGATCATGTGGTATTTATCTTTCTCTGACTGGCTTATTTCACTTAGCATAATGCTCTCCAGTTCCATCCACGCTGTTGCAAATGGCAGGAGTTCCTTCTTTTTTACCGCAGCGTAGTATTCCATTGTGTAGATGTACCACTGTTTTTTAATCCACTCATCTGCTGATGGGCACTTAGGCTGTTTCCAAATCTTAGCTATGGTGAATTGAGCTAGTATGAACATAGGGGTACATATATCCTTTCTGATTGGTGTTTCTGGCTTCTTGGGATATATTCCTAGAAGTGGGATCACTGGGTCGAATGGGAGTTCCATTTTTAGTTTTTTGAGGAAACTCCATACTGTTCTCCACAGTGGCTGCACCAGTCTGCATTCCCACCAGCAGTGCAGAAGGGTTCCTTTTTCTCCACATCCTTTCCAACACTTGTTTGTTGATTTGTTGATGATAGCCATTCTGGCGGGTATGAGATGATACCGCATTGTCATTTTGATTAGCATCTCTCGTATAATTAGTGATTTTGAGCATGTTGTCATATGTCTTTTGGCCTTCTGTATGTCCTCTTTCAAAAAGTGTCTAATTAGGTCCATTGCCCATTTTTTGATTGGATTGTTTATCTTCCGTTTGTTAAGTTGCATGAGTTCCCTGTAAATGTTGGAGATTAAACCCTTATTGGTGATATCATTGGGAAATATGTTCTCCCATGCAGTGGGTGTTCTTGTTGTTTTGTTGATAGTGTCCTTTGCTGTACAAAAGCTTTTTATTTTGATGTAGCCCCATCTGTTTATTTTCTCTTTAGTATCCATTGCCCTAGGAGCATATCCTTTGGCCTATGTTTGCGATTTCGCTGCCTGTGGATTCCTCTAGTATTTTTATGGTTTCCCGTCTTATGTTTAAGTCTTTTATCCATTTTTAGTTTATTTTTGTGTATGGTGTGAGTTGGTGGTCTAGTTTCATCTTTTTGCATGTATCTGTCCAATTTCCCCAACACCATTTATTGAAGAGACTGTCTTGACTCCATATATATGTTCTTTTAAATTAGTGTCTTGGGTTTCTTCGAATATATTCTCAAAAGTGGAATTGCTCAATCATAGGCAGTTCTATATAATGTTTTCCATAGAGGCTGCACCAATCTGCCTTCCCATCAACAGTGTATGAGGGTTCCCTTTTCTCCACATCCTCACCAGCACTTGTTGTTGATATACTGATGATAGTCATTTTGACAGGTGTAAGGTGATATCTCACTGTGATTTTAATTTGCATTTTTCTGATGATTAGTCACATGAGCACCTTTTCATATGTCTATAGGCAATCTGTATATAACTTTGAGAAGTGTCTATTCAAGTCCTCTGCCCATTTTTGGATTTACTTGGATTGCTTTTTTTCTTTTTGGTGTTGAGTTGTAGGAGCTCTTTATAAATTTTGGATATTAACCCCTTTTGGATATAACATTGGCAAATATCTTTTCCCATTCAGTAGATTGTCTGTTTTATTAATGATTTACTTGGCTGCACAGAAACTTTTAGTTTGATGTAGTCCCATTTATTCTTTTGTTTCCCTTGCCTGATGCAATAGATCAGAAAAAAAAAATTGCTACAAGAAATGTCTGAGATTTTACTACCTATGTTTTCTTCTAGGATTTGTATGGCTCTGAGTCTAACATTTAAGTCTAATCCATTTTTAATTTATTCTTGTATATGGCATATCTGTCCAAGTTACCAAACACCATTTGTTGAATACAATGTCTTTATCCCATTGTATGTTTTTGACTCCTTTGTCAAATATTAATGACCATTAAAGTGTAGGTTTATTTCGGGACTCTCATTTCTGTTCCATTGATCTAGTGCCTGTTTTTATGCCAGTACCATGCTGTTCTGATTACTATAGCTTTGTAGTATAGTTTGATATCAGGTACTGTGATACCTAAAATTTTGTTGTTTTTTAATCAAGACTGCTGTTGCTATTCGAGGTCTTTTGTGGTTGTATATAAATTTTTTGAATCATTTGTTCTAGCTCTGAAATATGGCATTGGTATTTTGATAAAAATTGCATTGAATCTATACATTGCTTTGGATAGTATGGACATTTTAATGATGTTAATTCCTTCTATCCATGATCATAGTATATGCTTCCATTGATTTGTATCTTCTTCAATTTCCTTCTTCAGTTTCTTTTAATTTTCCAAATACAAGTCTTTTATCACCTTTGTTCAATTTCTTCCTAGGTATGTTTGCTGTTGTTGTAATTGTAAATGAGATTATTTTCTTAGTTTCCCTTTCTGATAGTTCATTATTAGTGTGTAAAAATGCAAATAATTTCTGAAATTTTGTATTCTGAATTACTAAATTCATTTATCAGTTCTTCTAGTTTTTGGTAGAATCTTTGGGGTTCTCTATGTATATCATGTCATCTGCAAATAATGACAGTTTTACTTCTTCCTTTCCAATCTGGATGCCTTTTCTTCTTGTCTGAGTTCTGTAACTAGGATTTCCAACACTATCTACACTAATAAAAGAGAAAGATGTAAACTGACCGTACCTTTGCGACACCCACCAGCCAATCAGGAGTGAGTATGCAAATTAACCCAACAAAGATGGTGGGTTAATTTGCATATGCAGGTGCTGAGTGGCCTGGGCCAGGGCAGCCTCTTGCGTGTGCACCAGCACCAAGCAGTCTGGGTCCCGGGGACGGGCATCCTCAGGACTCAGGCCCCTGAGCCTGTAGGCCCGCACGTAGGCCCAGAGCAGCTTGGGTCCCGGAACGACCCCCAGCCACTCCGGACCTATGTGCACAGGCGCCAAGCAGCCAGGGGCAGGGCGGGAACGCCCTCCACATCACTGTGGCTGGCCTGTGGGCAGCACGCACGTACCAAGTGGCCAGGGGGTGGGGCCGGACTGGGGCGTTCCCACCCCCCTGGCTGCTCTGGGCCTACCCACATAGGCGCCGAGAAGCCTGGGTCCTGGGGATGCCACTGGAGTGTCTGGTCCTGTCAGCCCAGCCTGGGGGCAGTTGAAGTCCCCAGTCCTTTTCGTTTCAGCAGCCCCTGGACAGGAAGCAAAATCCAAGAGCGCAGGGTGGGCACCAGGAATTCTGAGAATCATAGTTCTGGTGGCAGACGTGTTGTGGCTTCTCCTAGACACTAGAGCAAAGTGTGCCTGGAGCAAGTTACAGTTGCGGGTTGGGGATGGAGGGAGAGCAAAGATGAAAGACATAAGTAAAGTCAGAGTGTTGAGGAAAAATTAAAAGGAAGATATCCTGCAACTTTTAGGAAATTTCCACCAATGGAGAAAAAAAAAAAAAAAGAGCTCTATTATTCTGTGAGCACAAAACCAAACTGGGTTGCGGTCTCAGACATTTCGCTCACATGATTGCAAAGACAGAAACTCCCAAATTGGAGAGGGATCTTCTGAGGGCTCCCAGATTGGAGAGGGTGCAGATCGGGCTGAGGGACCCATCCCCCATGCACGAATCTTTGTGCACCAGGACCCTAGTGTTAAATAAGAATATTGAAAGTCAACTTCCCTGTCTTGTTCTTAGTATTAAAGGAAATGTTTTTAGCTCTAGCTGGTTTGGTTCAGTGGATAGAGTGTCAGCCTGCAGACTGAAAGATCCCTGGTTCAATTCTGGTCGAGGGCACATGCCTGAGTTGTGGGCTCAATCCCCAGTAAGGGACATACAGAAGGTAGCAAATCAATGATTCTCTCACATCATTGATGTTTCTATCTCTCTCTCCCTCTCCCTTCCTCTGAAATCAATAAAAATACATTTTTTTTAAAAAAAGGAAATGTTGCCCTGACCAGTTTGGCTCAGTGGATAGAGTGTCAGCCTGCGGACTGAAAGGTCCCAGGTTCAATTCCGGCCAAGGGCATGTACCTTGGTTGCAGGCACATCCCCAGTAGGAGGTGTGCAAGAGGCAGCTGATCGATGTTTCTCTCTCTCGATGTTTCTAACTCTCTATCCCTCTCTCTTCCTCTCTGTGAAAAATCAATAAAATATATTTTTTAAAAAAAAAGGAAATGTTTTTAGTTTTTCCCCATTGAATATGATGTTAGTTGTGGGTCTGCCATATATGGCCTTTAATATGTTGAGGCATGTTCCCTCTACTCCCACTTTGCTGAGTTTTAATCATAAATGAGTGCCAAATGTTATCAAATTCTTTTTCTGCATCTGCTAATCATATAATTTTTATCCTTCATTTTGTTTATGTGGTCTATCACATTATTGATTTGCTGATATTGTACCAATGTTGCATCCCCAGAATAAATCCCACCTGATCATGTTGTATGATATTTTTAATATAGTGCTCAATTCGATATTCTGTTGAGGAATTTAGCATCTATATTCATCAGGGAAACTGGCCTGTAATTTTATTTCCTTGTAATGTCTTTATCTGATTTTGGATTTAGGGTAATGCTGACCTCATAAAATGAGCTTGGAGTCTTCCCTCCTGTGGAATTTTTAGGAATGGTTTGGGAAGGATGGATGCTATTCTTCTTTAAATGCTTGGTAAAATTCACTGTGAAGCCATCTGGTCTATAACAATTGTTTGTTGGGATGTGTGTTTTGGTTTGTTTTACTGTTTCAATTTTATTAATTGTAATCAGTCAGTTCAGATTTTCTGTCTCTTCTTTCAGTTTTGGAAGATTGTATGTTTCTTGAAATTTATCCATATCTTCTAAATCACCCAATTTTGGGCACATAGTTATCTGTAATATTTTTTTATAATCCTTTATATTTTTATGGTGTCATTGTTATTCCTCTTCTTTCATTTTTGGTTTGGGTCCTCTCTTTTTTTTATTTTTCATGAGTCTACTTCAGTGATGGCAACCCTATGACACGTGTGTCAGAGGTGACACGCGAACTCATTTTTTTGGTTGATTTTTCTTTGTTAAATGGCATTTTAAATATATAAAATAAATATCAAAAATATCAGTCTTTGTTTTACTATGGTTGCAAATATCAAAAAATTTCTACATGTGACACAGCACCAGAGTTAAGTTAGAGTTTTTCAAAATGCTGACATGCCGAGTTCAAAAGGTTCGCCATCACTGGTCTAGTTAAAGGTTTATAAATCTTGCCCTAACCGGTTTGGCTCAGTGGATAGAGCATCTGCCTGCGGACTTAAGGGTCCCGGGTTCGATTCTGGTCAAGGGCATGTACCTTGGGTGCGGGCACATCCCCAGTGGGGAGTGTGCAGGAGGCAGTTTATCGATGTTTCTCTCTCGTCAATGTTTCTAACTCTCTATCCCTCTCCCTTCCTCTCTGTAAAAAAATCAATAAAATATATTTTTTTTAAAAAAAGGTTTATAAATCTTATTTATCTTTTCAAAGAACCAGCTCTTGGTTTCACTGATCTTTTGTATTGTTTTTGTAGACTCTGTTTCATTTATCTCTGTTCTAATCATTATTATTTCCTCCCGTCTACTCACTTAGGGCTTTGTTTGTTGTTCTTTCTATAATTTCTTTAGGCGTAAGGTTAGATTGTTTGAGATTTTTCTTGTTTCTTGAGGTGGAATGTATTACTATGAATTTCCCTCTTAGGACTGCTTTTATTGTATCCCGCAGATTTTTTTGTTGTTGTGTTCTCATTTTCACTTATCTCAAGGTCATTTAGCCTCCTTGTGTTTGTGTGAATTTCAGTTTTTTCCTTGTAATTAATTTCTAGTTTCATACCACTGTGTTTGGAAAGCATGCTTGATATGATTTCAATCTTCTTAAATTTATTGAGACTTGTTTGCAGCCTATCCTGTGTCTATCCTGAAATATGTTTCATGTGCAGTTAAGAGAATGTATAATCTGCTGCTTTGGAGTAAAATGCACTGAAAATATCAATTAAATACATGTGAACTAGTGTGCAATTTAAGCCACTGTTTCCTTGGAGATTTTCTGTCTGGAAGATCTATTCATTGATGTCAATGCGTGTTAAAAAATCCCCTACTCCAACTGTATTAGTGTCTATCTCTCCATTTACATCTATCAATATTTGCTTTATGTATGTAGGTGCTGCTACATTGGCTCCATAAATATTTACAAAGGTTATAGCCTCTTGTTGAATTGATCCCTCTATCATTATGTAATATCCTTCTCTGTCTATTATAGCCACCCTATGTTTTTTTTTCATTTCCATTTGCATGAATATCTATTTTCATCCCTATACTTTTTTGTGAGGTTGGTCTTTTCTAGAGATTATACATATGGGTCATGTTTTTTCTGAGGTTGGTCTTTTCTAGAGATTATACGTATGGGCCACTCACCTACTCTATGTCTTTTTATTTGAGTTTTTAATCCATTTACATTTAAAGTGATTATTGATAGGTACACACTTACTGCCACTTTATTCTATACTAGAGGCCCGGTGCACGGATTCGTGCATGTTGGGATTGGGGGGGGGGGGGGGCCTCAGCCTGGCCTGTGCCCTCTTGCAATCTGGGACCCCTTGAGGGATGTAGCAGTGTTTCAAACAGCATGGGGTCAGGGAGGAGCCCAAGCAGGCGCTGCAATGCTCGCACTCATCCCAGCCCACTGCACCTACTGCTGCTGCTTGGTAGCACTGCCACGGAGTCAAGAGAGGCTCCTGCTGCTGCAAGTGTGCTCGCCAGCCATGAGACCAGCTTCTGGCTGAGTGGTGCTCCCGCTGTGGGAGTACAAAGACCAATAGGGGGCAGCTCCTATGTGGAGCGTCTGCCCCCTGGTGGTCAGTGCGCATCATAGTGACTGGTCGACCGGTTGTTCTGATTGTTCAGTCATAATGGTTGCTCAGGCTGTATGTATGTATGTATGTATGTGCGTGCGTGTGTGTGTGTGTGTGTGTGTGTATAGTATAATTTATAATTATGCTCTTTTTTTCTCTTCTTAAAAAACTTTAACATTTCTTAAAATACTGGTTTGGTGGTAATGAATTCCTTTAGTGTTTTCTTGTCTGGGAAGCACTTTATTTCCCCTTCAATTTTATTGTCTACCTCATTTTTAAATGATAGCCTTTCTAGGTAGTGTAGTCTTGGTTATAGGTTCTTGCTTTTCATAATTTTTAATATTTCGTTCCAATCCCATCTGGCCTGAAATTTTTCCACTGAGAAATCAGCTGACAGTCTTAAGGAAGTTCCTTATAGATAACTGTCTTTCTTTTGCCACTTTTAAAAGTCTCACTGTTTTTAACCTTTGCCATTTTAATTATGATTTGTCTTAGTATGGGCCTCTTTATATTCATCTTGTTTGTGCCTCTCTACTCTTCCTGGATTTGTATGTATTTTTCCTTCACCGGTTAGGGAAGTTTTTGTCATTATTTCTTCAAATAGGTTATTAGTTCATTGCTCTGTCTTTTCTCCTTTTGGTACTCCTATGATGTGGATGTTGTTACAGTTGAGGTTGTCCCAGAGGTCCCTTAAACTATCCTCATTTTTTTTAATTCTTTTTTTCTTTTTGCTGCTCTGCTTGGCTATTTTCTGCGACCTTGTCCCCCTAATTGCTGCTTCGATCCTCTGCTTCATCTAACCTGATGTTGATTCCTTCTGATTTATTCTTCATTTCAGATACTGTATATTTTATTTCTGACTTATTCTTTACTATGGTTTCTATGTCCTTTTTTTATGCTATCTAAGTTCTCACTGAGTCCATCTATTCTTCCCCTACATTCTTTGAGCATCCTTATAACCATTGTTTTGAACTCTGTCTCTGGTAGATTGCTTGCCTCTAGTTCATTTAGTTCTATTTCTGGGGATTTCTCCTGTTTTTTCATTTTAGGTCTGTTTCTTTGTGTCTCCATCTTGGCTGCCTCTCTATGTTTTTTCTGTGTATTAGGTACATTTGCTATGTCTCCCAATGTTGGTACTGTGACCTTATGCCACAGGTGTCTTGTAGGTATTGCTATCACTCTTTAAAAAGATATATTTTAATCCTTTTATACCTCTATTACTTTGATAATATCCCCTAGGTTATGTTCCTTAATTCTGCTCTGTTTTCACTTTTTCTCTATTTGTTTTTTATAGTCATTGATTATCCAGTTAACAAAGTTGTTCTACTTAATACAATTTATACCTAACAGTTGGACGACCCAAACATTCAGGTGGCATTAAAATTGGAGATCAGGCCAAAACCGGTTTGGCTCAGTGGATAGAGCGTCGGCCTGCGGACTCAAGGGTCCCAGGTTCGATTCTGGTCAAGGGCATGTACCTGGGTTGCGGGCACATCCCCAGTGGGGGGTGTGCAGGAGGCACCTGATCGATGTTTCTCATCGATGTTTCTAACTCTCTATCCCTCTTCCTTCCTCTCTGTAAAAAATCAATAAAATATATTTTAAAAAAAAAATTGGAGATCAGACCACAGTCAAATTATTATAGCAGTGTGGTAATTGGCTATTTTCAGGATGCAGGGCTCTAGGGATCATCTGAGAAGCATGGAATTTAAACATGCAGTTTTGCAGGTTTTTTGTGTTTTTTGTTTGTTTGTTTGTTTTTGAGACCCTCTGTCACCATACCCTACTCTAACTGTAACAAGAATCCATTGTTACTATAGGAGCTTGGGGTGCTTAAACTTTATAATATTAGAGTGTGTTCAGGCTTGGGTTATGTGTTTAATCAGTAGTAGCAACAAAAATACAATATATTGGCATTTACTATCCCATCCTCCCTGCTCTCCCCCCCCCCCCCTCAGTAAATCAAAAACAAATGTATTAATGCAAATAATTTTCTCATATATTGATTCTACCAAGTTATTAAGGATTGGGGGGAGAAGGAAATGAAAATATTGTTAAATAAAAACTTGAAACTGTCCATAGGTATGATCTGGGGAGTCGGGTGGGGTGGAAGATGTACCTACAAATTAAATTTAATGAAGTATTAGATTTTGCCTGTCTGTCTTCCCTATCTTCCCACGAGCTTTTGGAAAGCATGAACTATGTCTTTTTGCTCTTAATATACCTCAGAAAAGGATAAAGCATATGAACAAGCATTAATTGAGTGAATAATTCTTAGGGTATACTTGTTTGGTGCAAGTATACATTTCTGCAGAATCCTAATCTGAGTTGGAATTTATGGAATAAAATTTATTAAAATATTTCAAAGCATAATAAATATTCTAAAAAGCTATTAACCTATTCCTTATATTGTTATTAAGATAGCTTTTCTGCATATGGTCTCTTAGCTGATTCCAAGTTCCCAATGCTATGAGTTCTTTCAGTTAATGATTATTCAGAGTCACAAGACACTTGGTCAGTGGACAGATAACTGAGAACTTAGTAAAACTAGAAACATTCCTTTTCTTAACTGTCAGAGAAAAGTTAAAAACATGTTTCCTATTATGTACTATGACATGCTTACTGTCAATGTTAGCTTCTAGTGACTGACAAATAGCTATGGGGGAAAAAAAATCTGTGTACATTCCAATGACACAATCTCTGTCAAAGTAACCATCCTATATAATAAAAGCCTAATATGCTAAGTGTCTGGTCATCCGGTCGGCCATTCAACCAATCAAAGCATAATATGCTAATGATATGTTAAGGCCGCTCAACCACTCGCTATGACATGCACTGACCACCAGAGGGCAGATGCTCTGACCGGTGGGTTAGCTTGCTGCTGAGGTCCAGCGAATCGGGACTGAGCAAGACGGGTTGGACACGTCCTGGAGCCCTCCCACAATCCCTCCCTGGCTGGCCAACCTCCCATGTCCTTCCCTGGCCCTAATCGTGCATCAGTGGGCTCCCTCGGCCTGACCTGTGCCTTCTCACAATCCGGGCTGAGGGACCCACCCCCCCTGAGTGCACGAATTTCATGCACCAGGCCTCTAGTTCATAATGATAGACATGCAAGAGGAATAGAAACAACTTCCAGGATATCAACTGAAGGTTCCAGTTTAAAGTATCATATTCCTGGCCGGAGCTCCAGTGGCGCAATCGGTTAGCACGCGGTACTTATAAAGTATCATATTCCCAAGTCAAATGTGTAGGAAACACAAAATATGTATAAGGAGATTTGTGAAAAGAAGCTTCCTTGAGCCTGGTCAGTGTAACTCAGTGGTTGAGTATCAAGCTATGAACCAAGGAGGTCACCATTCAATTCCTGGTCAGGGCACATGCCCAGGTTATGGGCTCAATCCCCAGTAGGGGGTGTGTAGGAGGCAGCCAATCAATGATTCTCTCATCACTGGTGTTTCTATCTCTCCTTCCCCCTTCTTCTCTGAAGTCAATAAAAATATATTTAATAAAAAGTTGTCTTTGAAATATTTCATTATAAAAAATGTTTTAAACAAAAGCATGAAGACATAGTTAAACCTTCTTTTGAATATATCAAGTATATTCTTGCCTTAGGGTCTATAGACTGTTCCATCTTGAATTCCCCCCATTTTCCCGAAATCACCCCAAAACCAGCTCCTTTTTATACTCCAGATTAAATCTCATCTCTTTGAAAAAGCCTTCTTTACCAGCCTAAGGCACTCTATCACATAACCCTGTTTTTTAACCCTCTGCATACTACATCACTTTTCTTGCTTATTTTTAGTTATCTGTCTTATTCCTCCATAAAGAAGTTCTATAAGTCCAAGATCTTCACTATCTTTTTCACCATTTTATCAATAATACAAGCACAAACTAAGAGCTCAAATATTTGTTATATTTGTTTAGCAAAACGATTTTCCTGAATTATGTGTATCAGAAGGAAGTATGATATGAAAAGCTCTTTTTAAATGAGATAAATTTTAAAGGTTACATATAGCTTCCAAATACTATTTGTATGTATAGAGTATTTCATATGAGCAAATGATAATTAGTGAAGGTGCCACATTCTAAAGTTGTTCCTAAAGGCATTTAAAAGGTGTCTGACCTTCCTGTGGTACTTCCTACTCCATAGGTGTTTTCTTGTTACTATCACCTCTTATACAGATGAAAAACAATAGCCTAAATAGATGTGCCAGAGTATAAATTCTACAAGCATGGACAAAGCTTTCTCTTGCAGTCCCTATACAGCATAAGACACTTATGAGCAAAATTAATACTAGCCCATTGGTTTTTCACATAGGGTAGAATAAATAAAGGTAATTTTTATAACATGGAACATGATTAAGTACTCAAATAACTTTATCAGAATAAAAACCTGAACATTAAAAAGTACTGATTTAAACTTGTTTTAGATGAAGCCTCCTGGGTCAGAGCAAGTGACCTACCCAAGCAATAATCCAGTATGACCTTGGTACAAAGGTGTAGTTAATAACTGTTACAATAGCATTCAATATTTAATCATGTACCAAATGCTACTAATCATCCTCCATAAACCATCGTGGGTCTAGCACTAATATACTTACATTTTAAAGCTATGTCACTCCATAAAAACAGAGATCTAAGTTGTATATCCTTTCCCTTGTCCAAAATTATCTTTCATGCCACAAGCACTAATATTCTGGAATATAATGAGGAACTCTGTTTCCATTAGACAACCTTGAGGATTTTAGGAACGGTTATTTCCCCTTTTATTGTGTGGCTTTCCACAGTAACTTTCTTAGACTCCACTGTCCAAAATAACGTAGACTAAGTCAACTTAGTGTGGAGCCTACATATGTCAGGAACATACTATTTCCACATCACAGCTCACTGAGCCAACTCCCAAATGAACTAGGATAACAAGATATTAAAAGATGCGGTTTACGCCCTGACCGGTTTGGATCAGTGGATAGAGCGTTGGCCTGCGGACTGAAGGGTCCCAGGTTTGATTCTTGGTTGTGGGCACATCCCCAGTAGGGGGTGTGCAGGAGGCAGCTGATCGATGTTTCTCTCTCATTGATGTTTCTAACTCTCTATCCCTCTCCCTTCCTCTCTGTAAAAAAAAAAATCAATAAAATATGTATTTTTTTTTAAAAAGATGCAGTTTAAAGATCTTGCCAAAGCAATTAAGCTTTAATACTTAACCACAATCACCATTACCACCTGATAGTGAGGAGCCAGTACAACAGAGTTAAAAAGTTTCCCAAGGCAACCTAAATAAGCTTTTAATAAGCCCTTTGCAGGGGATATTTATTTTTCCAATTATTCATTAAGGCCTTAAAAGGAGGGAGGGAGCCAGTATATAAGGATACACTTATTAAAACTGAAGAATACATTACAAATTGCTAGGGAGAACCAGTTAACATCTGTTTTATGTACTCCCTCATAATGGCCTAATTTTTTTAAAATGACAAGTTAAAGAGTGCATTTTAAATACTGGTATAGGTTCTATACAAAATTAAAATCAGTATGTTTTAGAGAAAGTACCTCTAACATAACCTAATGAGATACTTTCCCTTTCCAAAACTTTTGAAATCACACTTTGCTCTAACACTAAGAGCTCTAAGTATACAACAACTTGAGTTTGAACGCAGGCTCTGTCACCCCTTGATGCCTTCAGTAACCCTTAATGCCCTCATCTGTAAAATAAGCATAATAATATTCCTGCCAGATTGACTTGATGTGAAAACACTTCATGTAAAGTGCTTAGCACAGTGCCTAGGTGTAATAAGCACTCAAATGTTAGCTATCATTACCATCATCATCATCAGATTCCAATGTCTGTCCCTAAACTAAACATTTGGTGGGAGACAGACCTAAAAATACTGTTTTCTCATAAGGTTGCACTAATCTGCTCTATGTCACAATATTTTCCCCTGCATGTCTGCTTAGCTTCCTTATTACAGCTCACAAAAGCTTTACTATCCTTGCTAACCTAGATAAAGGGTATTTTTACTACATAGTATAACTTTAGGCCTGGAATAACCTACTAAGAAATGCACAACTGAATATCAACATAACCTTTTTCACTCAAGAAAGTACCAAAGGTACATATGCTAACACAATTTCCAAAGATTCATGAGCAATCACTTAGAATTAACTGATACTTTAAGAGTAAATAAAAATCTAATTATTTATTTAAAGAAAATGGCTCCTTTATTTCCAATATTTTATTACATTAACAATTCCAGTCCCTGAGCTTAAATAGCCTAGAATTCATCTGATAGATTATTCTTCAAAATTAAATAGTCATGCCCATAAAAATCACAAGAAACTAAAGGTTACAAAGTGAAGTGTCTCCCTAAGTATCCTATCTAATAAAAGAGAAACATGGTAATTGGTGTACGACCACTACCCTTCCCATTGGCTAATCAGGGCGATATGCAAATTAACTGTCAACCAAGATGGCGGGCAGCAGCCAGGCAGCTTGAAACTAACATGAGGCTTGCTTGCTTCAGTGACGGAGGACTCCAACGTTCCCCACCCGCCACTGCAGGCCTCTGAGCTGCAAGCAACTATGTAACAAACATAGAAGCTAAACAAAACCCCAGAAACCTGCCAGGCTTCAGCCAGCAGGATGGCAACATTGTAAGCAAAGGCCAGAAACCTACTTTCAGCAGCGGAGGCCTAAGAGCTGGAGCCAAGCCTCAAAGCTAAAGCTGGCACAGAATAAAAAGAAAAAAAGGAGCGGTTGGGAGCTTCAGTCACCCCCAGCCTGAAAACAGCCCTCAGCCCCTCACCCAGACTGGCCAGGCACCCCAGTGGGGACCCCCACCCTGAAGGGTGTGTGACCAGCTGCAAACAGCCATCATCCCCTCACCCAGGCTGGCCAGGTACCCCAGTGGGGACCCCCACCCTGATCCAGGACACCCTTCAGGGCAAACCAGCTGGCACCCACCCATGCACCAGGCCTCTACCCTATATAGTAAAAGGGTAATATGCCTCCCAGCACCAGGATCAGCGGAGCCACGAGGCCTCCCGGCAATGGGATCAGCGTGACAGGGGGCAGCGCCCAAACCCCCTGATCGCCCTGCGGCTCTGTGTGTGACAGGGTGCGGCGCCCCCCCCCCCCCCCCCGCCACGGGCCCTGCTCTGTGTGTGACGGGGTAGAGCCATAACCTCCCCATCGGCCCTGCCCTGAGTGTGAGAGTGGCGGCACCCCAACCCTCTGATCGGCCCCGCTCTGTGGGTGATAGAGGGCGGCGCCCTAACCCCCTGATGGACCCTGCTCTGTGCGTGACGGGGCTGCGCCCAACCCCCTGATTGGCCCTGCTCTGTGCGTGACAGGGTACAGAGACCCAACCCCCCTGATGGGCCCTGCTCTGTGAGTGACAGGGGGGCAGCGCCCCAACCGCCTGATTGGCCCTGCTCTGTGCGTGACAGGGGGTGGCGTCGCAACCTCCCCATAGACCCTGCCTTGAGTGTGACAGGGGACGGTGCCCCAACCCCCCAATTGGCCCTATCCTGAGCGTGACTGAGGGTGGCATCGCAACCTCCCAATCTGCCCTGCTCTGTGCATGACAGGGGGTGGCGCCCCAACTCCCCAATCAGCCCTGCTCTGAGCCCGACCAGGGGCTGCACCTAGGGATTGGGCCTGCCCTCTGCCACCCGGGAGCAGCCTAAGCCAGCAGGTCGTTATCTCCCGAGGGGTCCCAGACTGCGAGAGGGCACAGGCCGGGCTGAGGAACCCACCCCCACCCCCCACCACCACCACCGAGTGCACAAATTTTTGTGCACCGGGCCTCTAGTCTTAGTAATAATAGAGTGTTTATTATTTGGGGATCCCTGAAAATACCTTTTAAAAAGGCTTGTAACTCAAATTAATGTATGAAAAACACTAATTAAAAAAGAAGAAATCATGAATGTAGTGTTGGGGAAAAGGGAATGGTGTGGGTGGAGGTGGGTAAAGGGGACATCTGTAATAGTGTCAACAACAAAAAATCATGAAAACCCCAATGTCACGTGAGAGATTTTGAATAGGTACTATCAGTCAGGACTCTTTCCATCACACCATAAATACCGGAAAAGACTATGACATTGCACATGTGTGTATAGGTGCCTTATTATATATGCTACACTAGTGGGGATATAAAAAGTTTCCTCCTTGAGAGGGGAGGGGAAGATGGGAGTTGTAAGAAGAAAAGAATTTTTTCCAAAATAGGTATGTGTGTGGCAAGGAGAATTTGAATGGGCACATACAAAAGTATGGGAAGTGACAACGTTCCAGGAGTGTCCTCAGACTGTGGAAAGAGAAGTCTGTCCAGGGCAGCAAGTGTTTAAGAATATGGCCAGTCATGATGAAGGAAAGGTGACTAAGGTCATCAGCTGTAATACCAGGAGATTGAACCTTACTTCACTGCTAATTTTGGGGGGGGGGGGGGGGGGTTGTTTGTTTTTTAAATAAAGTGATGTGAGGGAAGAATGCTTAATAAGATTTATCCAGGTGCAAGGTCGAGAGGATTAGAGGATAGAGAGACTGATTGTAGCAATACAGGTTACTACAAAAGTCCCTGGTGAGATAACTTGAACTAAGATGAAGTGGCTATAAACACTCCTTTCTTTGGGTGTTTTTAAAAAATCAACAACTCACAAGCCACCATTTATTGAAAGTGAGCTCATCACTTTTTAAATCTTGTGATTTCTGAATCATATTTAAGAGAGGTTTATAACCTCAGGCTTCCCATACCCATGACCCAAACAGTTTTATTTTCTTGGTCAACGGATTATTTGACTTATCAAATCGAAGCCATTCAGTTTTGGGGCTGCTAACCAGCCAATCAGTTCTCCATTCACAAAGAGCTCTAAGTCAAAGTCCTCACCGAGTTGGCAGCGTTCCCGCATAGGTTCACCTTTTGCTCACAAGCCTTAGGCCGACAACGAAAGCGGAGCCTGGCCCTTTGGGGAATAAATATCCTCTTTCCAGCCTGAGGTCCGGAATGAATCTGCATCGAGAGCTCTCCGTTCAGCAGGCTGCTCCTGGGGAAGAACCTGAGACTGGGCCAAGCCTCTCCGCGTGAAGCCCCCAGCCCAGAGACAGTCAAGCACTAAGGCCCGAACGCGGAGGCCGCCAGAAGCCCCTAAGGGTCCCTTCCTCGCCCTCCAGGCACAGGGCCTAGGAGGGATCTCACAAAGCCGTCCCTCTGTCATAGGCCCCGTCACCCCCGACCCCAAGTCGCTGCTGCAGTCCCCGCCGGACCCTTCAGATGCCTCAACCCAGGCCTCACCGCCGGCGCGCTCCCCTTCTCCGCCCACCAGCTCCGCTCACCCAGAAGATAAGGTTGAGAAACACCAGCACAGTCTTGGAGGAGGTGATGCCGCACTGACCCATGGTGCCGACAGTCGCTGGGGCCCTGCTTGGGGAGCCGGGTGCGCCGACCCAGCAAGGCCACAATGGCTAGGGCGCCTCCCGGCTGGGATCTGCACAGGCTTGATTGTGGCTGCCCCCAGCCCCGGCGTCCTTGCACAGCCCGCGCCCCAGCAAGCACCTGGCTCCTTTGCGCAGCCGCTCGAGTGGGGAAGGGGGGGAGCGGAGGAGGAGGCACGCTGCTCCCTAGCAACCGAGTTGAACCGGACCGGAAGCTTAGGCCAATCACTCTCTAGGCGGGCTACAGCGAGGCCGTGCCTCTTAAAGGAGCCAAAGACTCAGCTACTTTTGGCCTCTGGCCACCCTTGGATGCAAATGGCTCATTAGGGAAATTTTATTGGAGGAAATTCTCCTCATAGAGCCACATTTACTATGCCAGCCCACAGTAGGTAGTCTTTTTACCTAAGCCATTTCCCCTGTCAACCCTCCGCCCATGGTTATTGGCATCAGTTTAACACCTACAGGAATCCCCAATTGGGGGTGCAGTGAAAAAGTGACTTTATTCAATGCAAACAGCTATCATGATTCAGCACAGTTGTGGAACAGCATGACTGTGGAGCACCGCAATAATGTTACAGCTCAATTATAGAATAGCACTACTGTGGGGTTGATTCTGGCAGGAGGCTGCCCTCGGGCAAGGCCCCTCTCTGGCTAGACAGCTCAGCTCTGAGCTGGTTCAAGCTGGTCTGCTTCAACTCACCCTGCTGTGAGGTGCCCTGAAAACAGACCTTTGGTGTTTCAGCTCCAATCAGGAAACTTCATCCTGCAGTCTCCTTCACACAAGAGAACTTGGGCTCTCCCAGACAATGGAAAACTGACTTATATAAAGAGAAGTCCCTGTCCCTGGTCCCTGATTGGTCTGTTCTCATGTTAAATAAGGACCCCAAATCCTCACAATTTAATTGGTCCAAAAAGCACTGTCATGATTGGTTGTATATAGCTGTCCTTATTGGTTAGTGAAGATGCTAATAAGGCTATAAGTGTATGGCTCCGATTGGACAGGAAAAGTTTCAGTCTTACTGGTTGAAATACTATTCCAGGAACTCCTTTTTAAGGTCTGGCTCAGTTGGCAGAAACAATGTAGGCAGGCAGATTAGTGCAGGTTTATCCCTGAAGCTGGTTTGCATGGGAGGCCTATTTAGAAGTGGCTGCTAGGTTCTATTTTTACATTTGTGTCCAGTTAGTCACCAGGAGTCCTTTTTGGTAGCTATCTTCTTTCTCAATATTGACACCCCATAAGGAAGTTGCAGACAGTAATCTCTCCCACTCCACATCAAAATTTTTTCTAAGCCCTGTTTGGGAGAAGTGCAATGAACATCAACAAATAGTTATGGAGAACTTATTTGCCATGTGCTTGGCTCTCGGAATAGTCGTCAGAAAGGAGGAAAAGCACCCAAGCTGATTTGGCTCAGTGGATAGAGCATTGGCCTGCAGACTCAAGGGTACCAGGTTTGATTCCGGTCAAGGGCATGTACCTTGGTTGCAGGCACATCCCCAGTAGGGAGTGTCCAGGAGGCAGCTGATCGATGTTTCTCTCTCATCGATGTTTCTAACTCTCTATCCCTCTCCCTTCCTCTCTGTAAAAAATCAATAAAATATATTTTTTAAAAAGAAAGGAGAAAAAGCTGGTGATGGAGCTGACAAGGCAGAGACGTGTTTGTGCGGGAGTATAGTTGGGGCAAGGTAACACATCAAGTCTATTCCAGGGTAGGACATTTTGGACCAAGATTAGAGAAATATCATTTTGCATTGTAATTTTTCACAATATTCCCCTAATTATTTGGATCATCATAATTAATACTTTTTGAGAGCTTACCCTGTGTCCAAGTCTTTATAGCTATTAGCTCATTTAACCTCATCACAACCTAAGGTGGAAGATACTATGATTGTGAGCCCCATGATTGGGTATTGAGGCTTAGAAAGATGAACAAACTAGCCCAGAGCCAAAAAGAGAATAGTAGGTGGTCTTATGCAGAAACCATGTTCTCAGCCACACAGGGAAACTGTGTTACTTTCCTGCCATTGCAACCCTGCACTGGTTCCTTGATTAGGCTCATTTAGCCCTAGCGATTGTGGCTCAATATTTAGAGCATCAGTCCACACACCAAAGGATCATGGGTTAGATTCCTATGATCAAGGGCATACTAGTATACCTAGATTGCAGGTTCAATCCCCGGCCAGCAGATAATAGATGTGTCCCTTTCACATTGATATGTCTCTCTCTCTCTCCCACCCACTTCCACTGTCTCTAAAAATCAATTGAAAAAATATCCTCAGGTGAGGATTAACAAGATGCCCATTACTTTTCCTCAATCATCTCATTCTCTCACAATCTCCCTGCCTACTCTTAGCAATATATTCCCATCTCCACATCCTATTCCTTTTCACCAAGCAGTAGCAGGCATTTATTCACTCATCAAACTTTTTGCAAGTGCACCTCTGTACTCACTGTTCTAGATGGTGGGTATTTCATAGTGAGCAAGAGAAATTCTTGCTCTCATGGAGCTTAAATTCTGGTAGAGGAGGCACACCTTAAACAAATAGGTAAGTAGGTTTATGACATGATATTGGGCAGAGAAAGGGGATAGAGCAGCCGTGGGCAAACTATGGCCCGCGGGCTGGATCCGGCCTGTTTGAAATGAATAAAACTATTGAAAAAAAAAGACCGTACCCTTTTATGTAATGATTTTTACTTTGAATTTATATTAGTTCACACAAACACTCCATCCATGCTTTTGATCCGGCCCTACGGTCCAGTTTAAGAACCATTGTGGCCCTCGAGTCAAAAAGTTTGCCCACCCCTGGGATAGAGAGTAATAAGGGAAGTTCTTTCTGAGGGAAGGACATTGGAGAAACCTGAAGTTAGGAAGCAGGCCACGTGAATATTTGGATAAATAATATAGGTGGGAATCCTATATAATAAAAGAGAAACATGCAAATTAGCTGTCCCTCTGCTATGCTCAAGTCATGCCCACCAGCCATGCCCACCAGCCAATCAGAGTGATATGCAAATTAACCCGACAAAGATGGTGAGCAGGCAACCCTCACCGCCCTGCCCCAGCCGATCCCGGCCAGTGGGCAGCGCGCACAGGGACAGAGCTGGGGTTGGGCGGGGCAGGATGCCTGTCTTCCACCCAGCCCTGGCCACTCCAGGCCAGTGCACAGCCAGTGGAGGAAAGGAGCGGCTGGGGCGGGGCGGAACGCCTGGCTTCCGCCCGGCCCCGGTCACTCCAGGCAGGTGAGCAGCGCACACTGGTGTCCCGCCCCACCCAGGCTGCTCCAGGCCTGTGGGAAGCACTCGGAGAGCCTCTGGGCAGGGGAGGCAGGCTGGCGGAGGGCAGCCTGTACTCCCCACATGGCTACAGTGGCAGCTGTGAGTGAGCCAAGCTGAGCCTGTAGGCTGAGCTGAAATAGCGCCTGCAGGCCATCAGCAGAGGATTGGCTGCGCAAGTCCCACCTCCTGGCCCAGAAGGTGTGTGATCGCAGGGACAGCCACCATGGTGGGCCAGATTGACATCCTCCTGGCGGTACCACAGGGGTTTGTGAATCTGGGAAGCCACAGACCTCCAGTGCACACATCCTCTCCTCCCCCTTCCCCTCCCCCAGCCCCCCGCCCCCCCTCGCCCGCATGCGAACATCCCCCAGCACACCTGCAACAGTCCCGGACCAAGGCACGCACAAGTTCCCCCGCCCCTCCGCCGCACTTCCATCAACCCCAGCATGCCTAAGTCCCCCACAGGATGTGCAGACGTCCCCTCCGGCACGCTCATGTCCTTTGGAGAGTGTCTGGATGTTCTGGGTGCTGAGGGTGGTCACCTGTGAGATGACAGTGAGAGGGCGGAGTGGTGACGCCCTGTTCCCTCAGAGGCCAGTGCAGCTATGAGATCATCTCTGTGGGGCTAATGAACGTGCTGAGGTGAGAGCAGGTGCAGACAGACATACCTGGTGGGCATGGGCAGTCCTTGCTGAGGTGCCTTCAGTCAGTGGTCAGCATTCAAGATCAAGAACCCAGAGGCGGCGAGGAGTTCCATCCTCTTAGTGAAACAGTGAGATAGTAGGGGTGACTGCAGAGGAGGAATGTGCACTTTGGGTGCTGGCGCCCATGAGTGAAGGCCGCCCTGACTGAGCCTCACTTGCTTGGGGCCTAGCACACTCCTGCCAGGCAGCGGGTGACAGGACGTGCTTTTCCAAGTTAATGAGAGAAAACATTGATTCTCCCGCTGCCCGCGAAGGTGGAAAATGAATTGGGAGGACATGCGGGGAGTGAGCGAGGTTCCCTGTCTTAGGGTTCCAAATCCGCTGTTGGTTCCTTTCACCACTGACTGGAGATATACAGGGTGTCTCCCCAAAATGTATACACACTTTGAATACCTACTAATTCCAATGGTTTTAGCATGGGAAGAAAGAAACAGCAATGGAGTTATCATCTGTTAAAAGTGTGGGCAAAAACAGGCAGTCGGACATTCTCTGAGGGGTCCCAGATTAGAGTGGGTGCAGGCCAGACTGAGGGGTCCCCTCCCCCACCGCCACCCCAGTGCACGAATTTCGTGCACTGAGCTACTAGTAGCAGCCATAAAGGCCCTGAGGCAGGAACATGTTTCTACAAAAAGAAGTACTGAAGAACCTGGTGTGCTGGAGGTCAGTGAAGGGTAGAGAATGAAGTCAGCAAGATCAGATCACCAAGGGCCTAGTAAGCCATGTGTGATGGGAAGATACTGCAAGGCTCTGAGCAGATCATCTTGAGGAGGAAATTGGTCTTGCAAGGCGTATGAGGCCATAAAAACTGTGAACAATGCACTGCCTTGGGCGGGGAGGGAGGTCGTTATCACTGGCCCCAGGACAGATCATCTGGGGGCCTTCCTGTAAGCCCAAGAAAGGGGGAGGAACCATATCTGCAAGACAAAGACCTCAGAAGGTTATAAAAAGCGAAGCCTCTGCATGTTACTTCACTCTGATTTGGAAATTATTCCCGGAGTCCACTAGTGTTAATAAACAGGGTCCCTCCATTTCTCTAGGAAGCATGCTTGGTATTTCTTTGGCCTTCTGCAACATATGGTTCCCTGAAAACATGGGAAGCTAACCATGTTTGGCTCTTGCCTCGGGTGAGTGGATGGGGTTTGGGGCCCAGGGGCATGTGACAGGCCTCCAGAAGGCGCGCTCTGCTGATTTTAGAAGAAATGAACCGGGGGGAACTCCAGGAGCTCCAGAACCTCAGCCCAGGACCCGGCCCGTATCTGGAGAAAGTGGATGGACACCTCTGGACCTGTCGACAGAATCTGTAAGGTAGGGGCCCCAGTCAGTCAGGCCCACTCCAAGTGAGTGGAAGGGGGAGCTTGATCACCTCCCCGGAAGTCATAGGACTTCATCAGGTAAATCAGGAATCAGGTCAAAACTTGGGCTGTCTGGTATATAAATGTGGGACTCCGGAGGTGAGTGCATTCAGATTTAATTAAAGAATTATGAGTTCACTCTGCTGTTTGTTGGTGTGGGACTAGCCAATTTGCTACCGTGAAGGGGGACTGGATGCAGTCTTAAGTCCTCTGGTAGGTTCTCACCAAGATTTTGGTCGAGAATTCTGTTCTGGGGCATGGGTGCTGGGAGTGCCCCTACGCCTATCTGGGGAGTTGAGCATTGTTTCATTTATCTGCTCAGCTCCAGTCTGGCTAGTCTACAGAGAGAGTGTGAGTACGGATGTTTGTCTGTCTTGGCATAATTATCTGCTCATTAACTGGTCTATGTGAAGCGAAAGCTACTTTGACTTATTCTGAATTTCTGTTGATTCGTCTGGCTGAACGTTTGGGCTGAAACTGTGATGGTCTGCAAAAGTCTCTAGCAGCTGCGAGATTTATTTTTCTCAGAGATGTTTGCTCTCTATGACATGAGCCACCTAAAGCATAACTAAGGCTGAAGTTATTATTAACTGTCTATTGACCCCATTAACCCTGGTTGTGTGTCTTGTGTGGTCTGTTGTCTTTGTGGTTGTGTGTTTTGTTTGACTTGCCATTTTCAGTTATTTATTAGGATCCTCATAGAGGACATAACCTTGTCTCTCCCTTCCTCCCTCATCCTGATTCTGACAGCATCTGGAACTGGATTAAAGATCTTTTCTTTCAGGAGGCCCTCCAGGCTTTCAGTTGCAAAAAATCTCCCTACACACCCTTATCCTCATCTGCTATCTTTCCAGGCTGACTAAGAGTCATTTTTCTCCACAGGTCAGACCCCAGCCTCCAGGAGGGAGGACTACTACAGCGGTAGTCTGTGGTTTACTCCAAAACTCCCACTGTTTAAAGGGAGACAAACAACTGGACTGGGGGACAGAGGGATGGTCGGAGAGATCAGAAGTCGTAAAGGAGGAGGATTTAAGATCCTCTAAGGCAGTGGTTCTCAACCTTGGCTGCACATTAAAATCACCTGGGAATCTTTTTAAAATCCTGATTTCTGGGCCTCATCCTCCAGAAATTCTGTTTCTTTGTTACTAATGTTGTGACCCCACCCCCATAACAAAGAAACAGAATTTCCGGAGGATGAGGCCCAGAAATGAGAATTTTACAAAGATTCCCACGTGATTCTAATGTGCAGCCAAGGTTGAAAACCACTGGCTTAGAGTAAAGAGGAAAAATCTGTGAGGGAAAGCAACTGTCACAGAAAGAAAAAAAGTATCCTTAAATGTAAAAAGCCTAAATAAATATACAGGATCTCAGACCATTTGCCTTGTTTCAGGACAGAGTAAATGGTGAATGCAGAAAAAGGGGAGGGATGGTGGCAGTTAATTATGAAGCAGGGAGAAGTCTGGTTGCTGCTCTGCCACAAAGGGAACTGGCGGGAAGACAAGGATGGCAGGGCACTATAACTAGTATACAGGGATAACAAAAGGGCAAAGGAAAGGCACTCTCCCTGGACCCAGGAGCCATCAGGACTTTGAAATTCTCCAAGAGGGGAGGAGTCTGACTCAGAGACTGGCCGAGACCCCATTGGGTTAGAACAGTAATTCTCAACCTGTGGGTCGCAACCCCTTTGGCAGTGAAATAACCCTTTCACAGGGGTCGCCTAAGACCATCCTGCATATCAGATATCTACATTATGATTCATAAGTGTAGCAACTTTACAATTATGAAGTAGCAACAAAAATAATTTTATGGTTGGGTCACAACATGAGGAACTGTATTTAAAGGGCCAGAAGGTTGAGAACCACTGGATTAAAAGAACCAGAGGCGCCGAAACCGGTTTGGCTCAGTGGATAGAGCGTCGGCTTGCGGACTGAAAGGTCCCAGGTTCGATTCCGGTCAAGGGCATGTGCCTGGGTTGCGGGCACATCCCCAGTAGGAGATGTGCAGGAGGCGGCTGATCGATGTTTCTCTCTCATCGATGTTTCTAACTCTCTATCTCTCTCCCTTCCTCTCTGTAAAAAATCAATAAAATATATTTAAAAAAAAAAAAAAAAAAAAGAACCAGAGGCTGTATATTGAACTTATAAACGGCAGTTTGCTAGGCAGAGGTCCAAGTCCAGTTGTATAGGGGTTAAGCTGCCTGTGTAAAGCAAAACAACTTTCTCCCCTGCCAGAATACATTTTAGGGAAATTGGGCAGACTGTTTGTGGCTAGAAAGAAGAACTGGCCACCATGCACAGCCCTGATAGTGGCCTGCAAAAAACTGTATAATAGACTTAGATGATGCCTGCATCTTCATGGACATGGCTTCAGAGAGACAAGGACAATTTTGCTTTGTGTGGAAAGGTCAAGAATAGAATTTAGTCACCTCCCTAAGATGTTTGTATAGCCCTACCATGTGTCATGTTTAGTAGCAGAATATTTAGCTGTCAGAAGCGGCCAAGGTGCCAATGTTATACTTCATTATGTAAATGTAGTAATCTTTAATTCTCTTACAGATTTAAATGCAGTTGTCAAAAGGGCAGGTGCCCAACTGGGCAAAGAAGAATACCCATCAGGTTTTGGTCTCTATTGAGAGACAGTTGACAGCCTGTATACTGCCTTGTAGGCTTGTGTGACCATGCCCATGTGAGGGCACAAACCTCAACTTTGGGAAAGTGGGGGAGGCCTGTTTAGAACAGAGGGAAGTAGTGAAGTGGTGAGTACTAGCCCTCTGTTACAGGAATTACAGACTCTGTGAGGTCTTATGACATGTGAGACCCTGTAAAGACATAAAGCTCCCTTAGTCCTTTCCGAGAGGACAAGTCAAATAAGGGGAGCCCTACTACAGGGACAGCTGTGACTATCTATTTGACTATAGACACATTGTAAATTTCTTCTTGCCATTTGAAGACACTTATATTACTCTGAAGAGTCCATGAAAAGGACTGACAAGGAAAATCAGAAGATCTTAAAGTGGGTCAGTATATTTTTCTCCTTATATAATTCCTCTGAAATTTGGCAATGCTTAATAAATCATGGCAATACATTTCATTGCATAAATTCAATAAAACCAGTTCCTAATAGTGGTTTTATTAACCGAAAACTTTGACTGGAGTATCATGTTTTAAAGAGACCTGAAGACTTGAAGCCAATAAGAGTGCCATGGAAAAAGCCTGGTATCCTGCTTGGGAGCCCTGAAAATGGCTGGTGCTGGAGCGTCAGGCCCATGCTCTGCCATCACTGGCAGTTGGTCAGAGTAGAAGGGAAGCAATAAGGATGCCTCTGCCTCCCTGCAAACCTCCACGCACTCTGGGCTGAGACGAGTAGGAAGGTTACTGAGATGGGCCTTAAAGCCTAGGGCATGGTCCTGGGTAGAGCTACTGCAGGTGAGGAATTCACCTAACTCAGCAGATACTGCAGGTAGGCCTGATGGCAGCTGGATGGCTCGGCTTCCTGGCCCTAAGGGGCACACTAAGATTCAATCATGAAATTCCAGCAAAGGTAGTCAGTTACCATTCTTGTTGTGTTTTTGAAAACAATCAGGCCAAATTGAATACAATAGAAAAATTGGTCTTGACTTGGCTCTTTTAATAAACATAGAGGTAATTTTGAGGAGAAAAATTCTATTTCAATAGAGGTTATTAAAACAGAAATGTTTTCTTTCTCTTCCACCAGACCATTTGTTACAGTTTGTCTCTGCCAGGTCACAAGCCCACCTTCTTCTGTGACCAGGCCTCATCGTCCCTCTGACAGACAGCAAGGATCTCTTGGCTATGAGAGAAAACTCCATCCCTCCTCAGCATGAAGCAGCTACAGAAGAAATTCAACGTCCATTTTCCCTGAAAGAATTCAGAGCCAAGATCCTTGAGGTAATATATTAGGCAGTAAGACAGACATCAGCAGAGCAAGGATGATGGGCACTACCAGATGTGTATGTGAGACAAGGGACATAGCCAAAGGGGTCCTCGCCCAAAGTCTTGGGCCTTGGAAAAGACCAGTAGTTGTCCAAGAGACTCAACCCTGTTGCATTTGGTTAGTCTGCTTGCCTCTGGGCAGTAGCAGCCACAACTATGTGGTTGAAGCTTTGCTCGGGAGCACACCAGATGTCAAATGCTCGAGTCATCCAGTTTCAGGCTCTTCTGCTACCAGCCTCCTTCCTGATGATGACCCTGAGGAACCTCTACATAACTGTCTAGAGGTCAATGACTTTGTAAAGACAGCCCACCTGGGCCTCACTGACACCCACTGGCATCGCTGGATGAGGTACTATTCATGGACGGGAGCAGTTCTATCCAGGAAGGAATCAGGTATGCGGGGGGCAGTGGTGGTTGCTTTGGACTGAACCATCTGATCTCAGGCACTCACTCGCAGGACTTCGGCACAGAAGGCCAAGTTGATTGCCCTTATTCAGGCTCTCTGGTGGGCAGGAAAAGAATAAGTGACAATTTGTGTATGCGATTGCAACAGCTCACTTGTGGAGTGCTATTGCAGGGTATGGGGACTCCACAGAGGCAAGAGGGAACTGAAGCAGCCTGGAAGACTGCCCTGGAAACCAGTGGGGCCTCTACAGATTCTGGTGGGTAAAGGCTGAAATCCATAACTAATTTTTACTCAAATTCTTACAGGCTTTACAGTCTACCCAGAAAGCAATCCAGAAGCAAGTCTGAGATGTTCTGCCTTCCAACCTGGTGACTCTTTGGGTAAAGACCACTCAAGGACTGACTCCTACCTGGAGGGGACCACATACCATTATCCTGACCACCCCCACCACTCTCAAGGTTGCAGAACTGAACTCCTGGATACCAGAAACACCCCCTGTGGATTCGTTGCTCCACAAGGCTAAAAGAAGCTTGTAGGACAAGTGGGAGGGGAAATGAGGAGGAAACTGGTCTTGCAAGGTGTGTCAGGCCATAGGAACTGTGAACAATGCACTGCCCTGGGGCGGGGGAGGGGGGGTAGATCATTATCACTGGCCCCAGGATAGATCATCAACACCTAGGGGCCTTCCTGTAAGCCCAAGAAAGGGGGAGGAACCATATCTGCAAGACAAAGACCCCAGAAGGTTATAAAAATTAAAGCCTCTGTGTGTTCACTCTGATTTGGAAATTATTCCCGGAGTCCACTAGTGCTAATAAATGGGGTCCCTCCCTTTCTCTAGGAAGCATGCTTGGTATTTCTTTGGCCTTCTGCAACAATCTAACTTAAGTTTTTAACCATTCTTGCCACACTGTACATGTCTTGTTAAAATTTAAGAAATCAATTAATCAATCATGACTCTCAGGTAAGATTCCTTTCAAGTGTGTATGTCCTTGCTGATCCCAACCCTCTACAAATTTATCCTCTGCTTTACTGTTATTGCTTCTCCTCCTTCCCTAAAACATCTCCTTTGCATTTCTTCATCCTCATCCCAACCCTTCCCATTTTCCAGAAGAGGCCTTCATGGATTCACCATTTCCTGGCTCCTGAACCTCTATCCTATCCCTCCATATTCGGATGGGTCTTCATCTATCTCCCCACCACACACCCCCCACATTAGAGTCACCTGGGTCATACAGACAGATTTTCTGTAGCTGGGCCTCAGGGAATTGGTCATTTTTAACTGCATCCCAGGTGCTTCTAATGTAATACAGGTTTGCAAACCACTGTTCTAAGTTTATAAACATGCTTAAGTCTCTCCATCCTAACAAGCTAACAAGGTTAGTGCTCTCTCTCTCTCATCTCTCTCTCCCCTCTTCTTAGCTAAAGTCTCTGAAAGATCATGTAGTTCCACACATCTCAGACTTGACTGTGCACAAGAACAACCTGAGAACTTGTGAAAATGCACAGTTTGATTAGAAGATCGGGCTGGCGCCTGTGGGAAGTGAAACATTCTCTGTAACAAAGGGCTGGACTTCTGGTCTTGAACCTCTTGCTTCTAACTCACGTTTTAAATCACTGATATGTGCATTCACCCCACAGCACCACTGAAATTGTTCCTGCTAATGTTACCAATGACGAATCTGTTACCCTTCTCTGAGGCAACATATGTAATGGTGAAGAACACAGACTCAGGAACCAGATATCTTGGATTCAAAATACAGGCCTCCTCCCCATTTACTAGGTACATGACCTCTCTGTGCCTCATTATCTTCATCTTAGGGAAGGAACATTGATGATAACACCTTCCTAGCATTGCTGTCATGAGAACTGAGTTAACAGTGCCTGGCACACAAGTGCTTTGGTAGAGTCAGTTGTTTTCATCCTATAAGATTTCTCAGCAGCATTTGACTTTATGAGTTCTCCAGGCTTAAAATTCTCTCCTCCCTTAACTATCTTAGTTCTCTGACAATCTCTCTGGCAGCTCCTCTTTCTTGCCACCATCCCCCCACCTTGGTCATGGTGTTTCCCAGGATTCTGCTTGGACTCTGACGTTTCTCAACCCACCTGGACATAGTGGGGAACCCATCTTACCCCGTCCCTTGGATTCAATTACCAGGTACTATCTAAGTATGGAGCATACTTGGTGGTCTAGTTTCATTTTTTTGCAAGTATCTGTCCAGTTTTCCTAACACCATTTATTGAAGAGACTGTCTTGACTCTATTGTATGCTCTTGCCTCCTTTGTCGAATATTAATTGGGCATATTGGTTCGGATTGATTTCTGGGTTCTCTATTCTATTCCATTGATCTATATGTCTGTTTTTGTGCCAGTACCACGCTATTTTAAGAACAGTGGCTTTGTAATACAGCTTGATATCTGGTATTGAGATCCCACCAACTTTGTTCATCTTTCTCAGGATTGCTGTAGCTATCTGAGGTCTATTTTTATTCCAGATGAATTTTTGGAACATTCGTTCTAGATCTGTGAAATATGCCATTGGTATTTTAATGGGGAGTGCATTGAATCTATAGATTGCTTTGGGTAGTATGGACATTTTGATGATGTTGATTCTACCAATCCATGAATATGGTATGTTCTTCCATCTGTTTATGTCTTCTTCTATCTCTTTTTTCAGTGTCCTGTAGTTTTCTGTGTATAGGGCTTTTACCTCCTTAGTCAATTTTATTCCCAGGCATCTTAATTTTTTTGGTGCGATGGTCAATGGGATTGCTTTTTTAGTTTCTTTTTCTGTAAGTTCACTATTGGTGTAAAGAAATGCCTTAGATTTCTTGGCATTAATTTTGTATCCTGCTACATTGCCAAATTCGTTTATTAAGTCTAATAATTTTTTGATAGAGTCTTTAGGGTTTTCTATGTACAGTATCATGTCATTTGCAAATAAGGCCAGTTTTACTTCTTCTTTTCAAATTTGGATGTCTTTTATTTCTTCTTGTCTGATCGCAATGGCTAGTACTTCCAGTACTATGTCGAACAGGAGTGGTGAGAGTGGGCATCCCTGTCTTTTTCCTGTTCTTAGGGGAAATGGTTTTAGGTTTTGCCCATTGAGTATGATGTTGGTTGTGGGTTTGTGATGGGGGGGGGGGGTGGGGAGGGGGCAGCATTCTCTCTTCCCATGACCAGTGCCGAAAGAGAGAATGAGGGGGTTTATGAATTTTTATTAGAACACGACAAGGGTTAAGAAATGAATTAAAGAGACAAGACACAGAAATAGAAGAAGCTGGGACCGGGTGTGGCGTCTGCCCACCACCGGAGCGCCCCAACACCAGAAGTAAGCTTAATATATACTCAAAGTAACAGGAAGATACATCACATCTGGGTGGGCCTTGAGTTGCTGGATCCACCCACTTAGCACCTCCCCGGAGAAAGGTCAGAATGAGTGATGTCCTTGCCTCTTGAATAGGACCATCCCTTGGGCGTGGCTTTGCCTGCACCCTGGGTTCAGTTGACAATATTTAAAAACGCATGATGTGCTTGCCAGTGGCCCTTCACTCTTTGTCATATATGGCTTTTATTATATTGAGGTATGATCCTTCTATTCCCACGTTGCTGAGCGTTTTTATCAAGAAAGGGTGTTGGATTTTTTCAAATGCTTTTTCTGCGTCAATTGATATGACTATGTGATTTTTATCTCTCAATTGGTTTATGTGAGGTATCACGTTTATTGATTTGCAGATATTGTACCATCCTTGCATCTCCGGGATAAATCCTACTTGCTCATGGTGTATGATCTTTCTGATGTACTGCTGGATCCGATTTGCTAGAACTTTGTTGAGGATTTTGGCATCTATGTTCATGAGGGATATTGGCCTGTAATTCGCTTTCATTGTGTTGTCTTTACATGGTTTTGGTATTAGGGTGATGCTGGCTTCATAAAATGAGCTTGGAAGTGTTCCTTCCTCTTGAATTTTTTGGAATAGTCTGAGGGGGATAGTTTTTATTTCTTCCTTGAATGTTTGATAAAACTCCCCTGTGAAGCCGTCTGGCCCTGGGCTTTTGTTTGCTGCAAGCCTTTTGATGACTGCTTCAATTTCTTCCATAGTTATTGGCCTATTGAGATTTTTAGAATCTTCTGAATTGAGTTTTGGAAGGTTGTATTTTTCTAGAATATGTCCATTTTTTCCAGGTTGTCTAGTTTGTTGGAGTAGAGTTGTTCATAGTATTTTTTAACAATCTTATGAATTTCTGTGGGGTCTGTTGTTATTTCGACTTTCATTTCTGATTTTGTTTTTTTGGGTCCTCTCTCTTTGCTTCTTGGTGAGCCTGGCTAGAGGTTCATCAATCTTGTTTATCCTTTCAAAGAACCAGCTCTTGGTTTCATTGATCTTTTGTATTTTTTTTGGTTTCTATGTCATTTGTTTCTGCTCTGATCTTTATTATCTCCTTCCTTCTGCTTACAGTGGGCTTTTCCTGTTGCTCTCTTTCTAATTCTTTGAGTTGTAGAGCTAGATGACTTACTATAATTTTTTCTTGTTTTTTGAGGTAGACCTGTAGAGCTATAAACTTCCCTCTCAGGACTACTTTCATTATGTCCCATAGATTTTGGATTGTTGTGTTTTTATTGTCATTAGTTTGCAGGATGTTTTTAATTTCTCCTTTGATCTCATTGGTAACCCAATCATTATTTAGTAGCATGCTATTCAGCTTCCAAATGTTTGAGTTTTTTAGATTGTTTTTATTATAGTTTATTTCTGATATTATGCCATTGTGGTCTGAGAAGATGCTTGGTATAATTTCAATCTTCTTGAATTTGGTGAGACTTTGCTTTTGACCCAATACGTGGACTATTTTTGAAAATGTCCTGTGTGCACTTGAGAAGAACGTATATTCCATGGCTTTGGGGTGAAATGTTCTGAAGATGTCAATTAAGTCCATCTGACCTAGTGAGTCATTTAGGATTGTTGTTTCTATGCTGATTTTTTGTCTAGAGCAGAGGTGGGCAAACTTTTTGACTCGAGGACCACAATGGGTTCTTAAACTGGACTGGAGGGCCAGAACAAAAGCATGGATGGAGTGTTTGTGTGAACTAATATAAATTGAAAGTAAACATCATTACATAAAAGGGTACGGTCTTTTATTTTTTTTTAGTTTTATTCATTTCAAACGGGCCGGATCCGGCCCGTGGGCTGTAGTTTGCCCATGGCTGGTCTAGAGGGTTTATCCAGTGATGTCAGTGGTCTTTTTAAGTCCCCTACTATGATTGTATTGCTTTCCCCCTCTCCCTTGATATCTTCCAGGATTTTTATTATGTATCTGGGTGCTCCTGCATTGGGTGCATATATGTTTATCAGGGTTATATGTTCTTGTTGTATCAATCCCTTTGGTATTATGAAGTGACCTTCCCTATCTCTTGTTATAGCCTTCACTTTGAGGTCTATTTTGTCAGATATAAGTATTGCTACCTCAGCTTTTTTTCATTTCCATTTGCCTGATAGATATTTTTCCATCCCTTCACTTTCAGTCTCTACGAGTTCCTTTTTCTAAGGTGGGTCTCCTGTAGACAGCATATAATGGGTCATGTTTTCTTATCCATTCATCTACTTGATGTCTTTTGATTGGAGCATTTAATCCATTTACGTTTAACTTTATTATTGAAAGGTACTTGTTTGTAGTAATTTCTATTTTTGTGCCTGTGTTCTTTCTTACCTTTTTATTTCTTCTTTCTACAGAATTCCCTTTAGCATTTCTTACATTGCTGGTTTGGTAATGATATACTCCTTAGCCTTTTTTTGTTTGTTTGTTTGTTTGTTGTTGTTTTTTTGTCTGTGAAGCTCCTGATTTCTCCTTCAATATTGATTCATAATCTTGCTGGATAGAGTATTCTTGGATTCAGTCCTTTGCTTTGCAACATTTTGTATACCTCCTTCCATTCCCTTCTAGCTTGATGTGTTTCTGTTGAGAAATCATTTGATAATCTGATAGGGGATCCTTTGTAGGTAACTCTCTGTCTCTCTCTCTTGCAGCCTTTAAGATTGTCTCTTTGTCATTAACATTTGCTATTGTAATTATGAATTGTTTTGCTGTGGGTCTTTTGGGATTCATCTTTCTTTGGACTCTCTGTACTTGTGTAACTTTTTTCTTCCCCATATCAGGGAAGTTTTCTGTCATTATTTCTTCAAATATATTTTCTAATCCTTGATGCTTTTCTTATCCTTCTGGCAGTCCTATTATGCGTATGTTACTTCATTTCATGTTGTTCCAAAGCTCCCTTAGGCTCACCTCCTGCTTTTTAATTTTTTTCTCCAGTTGCTGTTCAGATTGGGCTTGTTTCTCTACCTTATTTTCTAACTCACTAATTCGGTCCTCTGCTTCTTCTAGTCTACTGTTGAAACCTTCCATGGTGTTTCTGATTGTAGCTATATCAATTTTCATTTCTTCCTGATTTTTGCATAGGTTGTTGATTTTCTCAGCCAGCCAGTGAATGAATTGTACAACCATTACTCTGAATTCTTTTTCTGTCATGTTGCATGCTTTAATTTCACTAATTTCCTTTCTTGGTGACTCCTCATTTTCTTTCCTCTGGGGATATTGTTATCTCCCCATTTTGACTATCACCAGAAGCTTCAAACATCGAGTTGCGTGGGCCTAGGCTGTATGTAGTGGAGCTTCGCACCACCCTATTGTCACTGAAGAGCTCTGACACTAAGATGTGTGGCTGTGATGTGTTGGTGGGAACCAGGCTCGCCCAGAACCAGCATTACCAGCGCTCAGTGTGGCCTTGTGTGCGCATCTAGAATCAGGGACCCTGCCTGCACCACAGTGAAACGAGACACCCTGACATGTGTTGAAAATCAGAGCCCCCCACCGTGTGCCAGGAGTCAGAGTTCCCCAAGAATCCAGTATCTCAGCCTTGCACTGAGAATCAGGGTCCCTGTGTGCACATGCACCAAAAATTGGAGTCATTGGCTCTTAGTGTGAATGCACTGGGAATCAGGGATCCCAGGGGTCCCATGATAAGAAATAGAGTCAAGTCACTGGTGCTTAGTGCTGCCTCCTGCTCAGAGAATCGTGATCCTGGTCAGCTTGGGGGACTTCAGTGAGCGGTTGCCCAGAATTAAAGTCAGGTGGCACTGCTGCCCTGCATGATCGTTGGGTTTGGTCACCTGATTGCATTGTGGGGAACAGATTCCCAGTGTCCCTGCACTCCTAGGCTCAAGTTCCTGTAGCGGCTCTGTGGCAGTGCGAGGGGCGGGTCTATCAGTTACTATGGCACTGCCTGAGAGCCTTCAGGGAGGGGGATGGGCTCTGTTACCCACAGAAATCTGTGGCCGGGATGTCTGGATTCTTGGTGTCTGTGGGTCTATAGCTGTGGTCGCAGGTCTCTGTCCCCAGTGCCTGCAGGGTCCTGGTTTGTGTCTGAGAGCAGACTGGGTGGTGCTGAGGCCAGGATCCTAGTCTCAAGCAGATCTGTTTCTCAAGATGGCGTGGTCTCTGTGCCCATGCTGGCCGCCCAGGAGTGTCTGTGCTGGGAGCAGGGCTCTGCCGTCTAAGACTGCCTGGTTTGGCAGCCCCTTTGAAGACCTGCAGAATCTAACTGTCCCTAGCTCATACACACACACATCCACACACTCCTCTGTCGCTCCCTTGATCTCTTACACTCTCTCCCTCCCTACCTTCCTGCTGGTGGCCATCTTCCTAGACCACCCCTAACTGCTTCTGCCTGCCAGCCTGATCACCCACAGCTGCCCTCCCCTGCCACAACCTGCCTCCTTCGCTGGGACCCGTCTCCTCCCGCATGGGGCTGCGGGACCTCCAGGCCTCACCATGTGGAGCAGCCACTGGGCCCTGCCTCCACTGTGCATGTGCCATCTTGTGGTGGCCATCTTGTGGTGGCCATCTTGTGATGGCCATCTTGTGATGACGTTGAGCGTGAGGGCCACCTAGGCTTTTAGTAGTATAGATTGCCAGTGAGCATCATATGTACTGTCCAGTTGGTCAGATGGTTGGACAGATGAACAGTCAGACAGATGGGTAAAGGAAGATGAGAGAAGGCATTCTAGGAAATGTATAACATGTTCAGATGCTGGGAAGGCAGTTTTGGAGAACTGAAAGTAGTTTAGTATGACCAGAGCCCCACCCAGGAATTTAGTTACAAAGAATTCTTTAGCCAAGCTGGAGTTTTGTCTCTATTCAGTAGGCAATGAGAATTACTAAAATCCTTTAAGTAAGTTCAGAAAATCATTCTGGGTGACATCTTGTTCTTCTTGTTTTGTTTTGTTTTGTTTTGTTTTGTTTTTTAAGCCATGTAGTATTTAATTTGTGTCAAGAACACACCTGGAAAGCTGCTGAATATTCTATTGAGATCTCCTACTGGGACCTCCCCTAAACTCTCCACCCTTAAAATCATTAGGAGGGAGGACCCAGCACCTTATCCCTCCTGGGTTCAAGCCTGCACCTTTCCCTTCCCCATCCCCCCAAGGCACATCATCTTTACCTTCCTTACTTCTAAGCTCCAAGGGTCCTTCTATTTCCTTAACCCATTTCTTCTACCACTCACTTCTTCCACCTCTGTGATTTTCTAAATAAATGTTCTCTTATAGTTTGAGTGTTAGCTCTGAATTCTTTCCTAGCCAGAGCTCAAATACTGAGGTTGCTGAATCCAGGTCTGGTCTGCCCCCACTGATCTAACACCTGGTGCCATGCCTGGCACCCCCAACACAACAATCACTCCTTTCAAGTATATAGACACATTCAACACCATCTCAGCCTAAATCTGAAGCAAAATTCCTATGTGGAAGAGGTCCTAGCTCCAATTAATGGCCCCATAACCTAGATAATATTGCTAAGACAAAATATAAAAAAGGGCAGGGGGAGAAAGAGAAAGAGAGAGAGAGAGAGAGAGAGAGAGAGAGAGAGAGAGAGACACCCTGGCCTTTATAACAAAAAGTGGTGGGTCAATTCCTGGTTGTAGGGTGGTTGGGGTGCATATGGAGGTGATGGATTGATGTTTCTTTTTCACATTGATGTTTCTCTCTCTTTTCCTCCCTTTTCCTAAGATAATTTTTTTTTTTTAAAAAAGGTATTTCAGAAGATGTGAGTACTGGAGGAAGAATAAAATTAGAAACACAATATGCTGAAAAATAGAATAAAGACGTGTGAGAGGCAGAGAAAAGAGTAAAGGGGAAGTGTGATTCTGAGAAGCAAGCCCAAGAGAGCCCCAAAGGCCAAGGTGGGGCAGGTATTCATCAAATGGTAAGCATGGGGTAGGACTGAGATTGGAGATGGTACTATCCATGAGCAAATGGTTAAAGGAAGGGAGGCAGACTGAGGCCCCACCCTGACAACTTTGCACTCAGGATCTACTGGTGGCAGCCCACATTGCGATATTCCTTTAAAAACTCTTAAGGAATTCTGGGGGAAGCTCAGGTGGAGCCAGATACACACAGGGAGAGACTGAATTGTGTGGCTTTAGGGCAGGGTTGTTGTTGTTGTTTTCACCAAACACCTGACTGATGCCACAGTTCCTATATTGGGCCCACCAATCCTACCATGGCTGCCCTAGCCTGACTCTGCCAACTTTCTGAGGCCCACCTTGAGAAGATCACACATGGTTTTGGGATCTACTGGTGGTGGCCAGCAGGGCCCACATTGCAGTCTTTCTTTAAAAACTCTAAGAAATTCCAGGCAAACTCAGGGGCTGCCAGAGACACACAGAGAGAGGCCAAGTTGTGTGGCGTTAGAGCAAGGGATGTCTTCCTGAACACTCAACAGGTACCACATTTTCAGTGCAAAGTCCTCCCTCTACATAACCAAATTTTAATCAGTTTTAGCCTGATGAACTCTACTGGCTCAACCCTGATTACTCCCAGAGACTTCACTCCACCACAAAGGTCTGAAGGCTCTAGACAGGTGGTGCCTAGCCTTGAGACAGGCCAGTAATCCAGGACAAGTGGAATAGGGAAATTGAGACAAATAGCTGAACAAATTGGCAGAGCAATTTACAGCAGATACAGAAGGTCACCTCCCTAGCAGCTCCAGATCCAGAAAAGCAGTAAGCCAGGTGGGCAGTGCCAGGCCCAGCTGCAGTGACTGATGAACCCCTGCCCTGGCTCTGAACAATAAATGGAGATCACACGCCTGAAAAAGCACACCTAGAAAATTGATGAATATTCTTCTAAGACCTCCCCTGAGAATTCTCCTAAGATTCTTGCCTGCAAGAAAGATAAAAGCCTCAAGACAAAGGACCCAGCATGTGCTCTCCCTCTGGGAAGCATGCTCACACCATTCCCTCCCACCCTTTTCTTTCCCCACTTCTTCCTCCAAAGGCACACATTTCCTAAACCCTAAGGGACCCCACAAGACTTGCAACCAGGTGAGCAATGGGCAGCAGCAGATCATCACAGCTAACCCCCTGAACCTGTCTCCAAGGCCCCTTTTCTCTGACTTCCCAGTGAGCCAAAGTAGCTCAGCCTAGGCTCTCCTGTTGCTTCTTCTATGCTAAACCCCTCCTTGTTTTACTGGCCCCAGCTTTAATAAATACTCCCTCAGAGTCAGCTGGACTCCTTTTGTGAAATTTTCCCGCATGAAGACAAGAATCCACACACCAATGGCTGGCCCTAAGTAGACCCTCCCAGGGCCAGGTCCCTTGTCCAGTAACAGTCTTGATATACCCAGATACTTTTGTAGAGTGGTCTCAGACCCAGCACTGGCACCAAGTTTAAATCTGTATTAACCTGGTAAACCACACTCGCCTCATTTGGCGACTCACTGAGAACCTGCCTCACACAACTCAGGTACCGCCAGGCAGCTAGCAAGTGGAGGAAGATCTCAGGGTCCCTTAGGCCTTTGCTGACCTGCACTCAACCCAACACTGGTAACAGCCAGCCTTGGTATGCAACTTGGCCCCTTATATACATACCCAGGCACAGTGTAGGTATCTATAATTCATGGATCACTATATAGCTCATAACAGGTAGCCCAGTGCCAGTCATGGTGTGAGAAATGGCTCACCTGTCTGAATTTCAAATGATGGACTAGGAAACAAAAGTGAGCCCTAATGGGTTTGGTTCAGTGGATAGAGTGTTGGTCTATGGACTGAAGGGTCCCAGGTTCAATTCTGGTCAAGGGCATATGCCTGGGTTGCCAGCTGAATCTCCAGAGGGAGACTGTGGAGCATGGTTATGGTGTTTTGGCCAGGTTCAAGCCTTGGACTAATGAAAGGACAGGGTCCTCTCATTGCCACATGCAAGTCCCAGCTGGAGGGCAGAGTCCTCCCAGCACAATTATAGCCAACGGCTGTGGTTGTAAGCTTGAACCTATGGTCCAAACACGTAGCCCCACTTGCCTTGTGATAGAGTTCGGGTGCATGTAGTTGAGTGAGGTTGAAACTCACGAGAGTGCTGTAAACAACGTGATCACGCCCCTACTTTGCCTCGTGGCATCTGCTATAAAATAAAGACACAGCTTGTGGGCGCCGTGGTTGTCTCCTCATCAGGGAAGCAGCCTCCCACCGAGACCCAGCTATTATTCTCTTGTCTGTCTTTCCTTAATCCTTTCACCCCCCCACTCGGGATCACCCTTGGTCGTGCTGGCGTGGCACAGGAGACCTGCAGGAGGGAGCCAATCAATGATTCTCATCATTGATGTTTCGATCTCCTTCTTCCTCTCTGAAATCAATTTTTTTTAAAAAAGAAGTATGGCAAAAATGAGACTTTTAATACACTCTCAAGAGCAGACATCCATTGTACAGGCATACACATGCAGCAGGAAACATAGCCTATTTAGTCCCTCCTCCAGTTCCTCATTGGCTGAGTACTATGAGGTCTCCTATTTCCTCATACATCACCTAGGTCTTGCTGTCTCCTATTGGGCCATTAAAAAAATGGGACTGGGGCCTTTCTAGTTGTCTGTACCTCCCTTCTCTAGTCAAGGCCAGTGCCTCTGGGATTTCCACCATGTTGGCCTGTGTGCACAGTTCTCTTCCCTCCTCCCTTCATTCTGTTTGTCTTGGGAAATTCAGTAAATTCCATCAAAAGCTGACCATGCTGGAGATGGATCACAGAGGTCCATTTCCTACAAAGTCCCTCATCTTTTTTTTTTCTTTTACTCTAAATGACCCTATCTTCATCAGCTGTTTTAAAATATGTTGGCTTTCTTAGAGGAAGGGAGAGGGAGAGAGGATCTACACAGGTTCCTCCGTGGCCGGCTTCAGAACAGTTGGAGTGGTGATAAGTATGTCGCAGGGTATCTTCTATTTCTCCTTCAGTTGGCCCACTGTCCTTGCTCAGCTCATGCCTGTCTAACTGCCTACCACATCTCCCCTCAAGGATCTTGGCTCTTAATTCTTTCAGGGAAAAGGGGCAGGCATTGTGTATCTTACTGCTTCCTGCTGAGGAGGGACAAAGGTTTCTCTCAGAGCCAAGAGGTCCTTGCTCTCTATCAGAGGAATGAGGCCTGGACATAGAAGGAAGTGGGCTTTTAACCTGGTGGAGACAAACTGTTATAAAATTTCAAAAGTTAGAACAGCAAGAATTATGATAAATGGGAGGGACAAGATGGCAAATGGCAAGAAGGTAGGAAGGGAGTGTGTGAAAGGGTGGAGGAGCGATAGAGGAGTTTGTGGACATGTGCAGTATGTCTGAGAGCTAGAGACAGATCCTGCAGGTCTTCCAAGGGGCTGCCAAACCAGGCAGTCTATCTGCAGAGCCCCGCTCCCAGCGCAGACACTCCTGGGCAGCCAGCGCGGGCCCAGAGACCACACTATCTTGAGAAAAAGAGCTGCTTGAGACTAGGATTCTGGCCTCAGCACCATCCAGTCTGCTCTCAGAGGCAAACTAGGACCCTGCAGCCACTGGGGACAGAGACCTGCAACCACCTCCCTGTGGCATAAGAACTGCAAAGCCCTCTCTGCACAAACACACAGTAGCAGCAGCTCTACCTGAAATTGAGCCTGTGTGCAGAGACATAGGAAGTTTGTTTCTCGCAACCAGACCCCCACATCCACACGGGGAGGCTGCACTGAATTTGAGCTTGGGTTCGCGAATGCGGGGAGTTTGTTTCCCGCGATCAGACTGCGCCCACATGGGGAGGCTGCATTGAATTTGACCCTGTGTGCATGAACATTGGGAGTTTGTTTCCCACAACCAGACTCCGCACCCATACAGGGAGGCTGCACTGAACTTGAGCCTGTGTGTGCAAATTCGAGGAGTTTACTCCCCGAGACCAGACCCCACACCCACACAGGGAGGCAATGCCACCTGACTTTGATTCAGGGGAAGTGCACACAGAAGGCTATTTTCCACAGGGCAGGAGTGGACCTTTTGGTGACACAGTGCGACTGGGCAACCCAATCCCCCCAAGTAGACCAGGGACACTGATTCTCTACGCAAGAGACAGCACTGAGCACCAGTGACTTGACTCTGCTTCTTATCACCCGTGCCTGAGATCCCTGATTCCCAGTGTATTTACACTAAGGGCCAGTGATTCCAACTCTTTTTTTTTTTTTTTTTGCTTAAAGTATTACAAAGGGTATTAAATATGTGTCCTTTTTTTCCCCCCTGCCCATGACAATCCCCTGGCCTCCCCTTCCCCCCAGTGTCTTATGTCCATTGGTTATGCTTTATGCATGCATACAAGTACTTCGGTTGATCTCTTACCCCCCTCCCTTCTTCCCCCCAAACCTCCCCAGTCTTCCCACTGCAGTTTGACAATCAGTTTGAGGCAGCTCTGCCTCTGTATCTATTATTGTTCATAAGTTTATAATGGTCTTTATTATCCATGAATGGGTGAGATCATGTGGTATTTTTCCTTCATTGACTGGCTTATTTCACTTAGCATAATGCTCTCCAGTTCCATCCATGCCGTTACAAAAGGTAAGAGTTCCTTCTTTTTTACAGCAGCATAGTATTCCATCGTGTAGATGTACCACAGTTTCCTAATCCATTCTCTACTGACGGGCACTTAGACTGTTTCCAGATCTTAGCTATTGTAAATTGTGCTGCTATGAACATATGGGTGCATATATACTTTCTGATTGGTGTTTCTGGTTTCTTGGGATATATTCCTAGAAGAGGAATCACAGCGTCAAATGGGAGTTCCATTTTTAGTTTTTTGAGGAAACTCCATACTGTTGTCCACAGTGGCTGCACCAGTCTGCATTCCCATCAGCAGTGCACGAGTGTTCCTTTTTCTCCACATCCTCTCCAGCACTTGTCCTTTGTTGATTTGTTGATGATAGCCATTCTGACAGATGTGAGATGGTACCTCATTGTTGTTTTGATTTGCATCTCTCCAATGATTAGTGACTTTGAGCATGTTTTCATATGTCTCTTGGCTTTCTGAATGTCCTCTTTTGAAAGGTGTCTATTTAGGTCCTTTGCCCATTTTTTGATTGGATTGTTTATCTTCCTTTTGTTAAGTTATATGAATTCCCTATAAATTCTGGAGATTAGGCCCTTATCAGATATGACATTGGCAAATATGTTTTCCCACGCAGTGGGTTTTCTTGTTGTTTTGTTGATGGTTTCTTTTGCTGTGCAGAAGCTTTTTATTTTGATGTAGTCCCATTTGTTCATTTTCTTTTTAGTTTCAAGTGCCCTAGGAGCTGTATCAGTGAAGAAATTGCTTCCGCATATGTCTGAGATATTATTGCCTTTGGATTCTTCTAGAATTTTTATGGTTTCCCGTCGTACATTTAAGTCCTTTATCCATTTTGAGTTTATTTTTGTGTATGGTGTAAGTTGGTGGTCTAGTTTCATTTTCTTGCATATATCTGTCCAATTTTCCCAACACCATTTATTGAAGAGACTATCTTGACTCCATTGTATGTTCTTGCCTCCTTTGTCAAATATTAATTGAGCATATTGGTTCGGGCCAATTTCTGGGCTCTCTATTTTATTCCATTGATCTATATGTCTGTTCTTGTGCCATACCAGGCAGTTTTGAGAACAGTGGTTTTGTAATACAGCTTTATATCTGGTATTGAGATCCCACCTACTTTGTTCTTTCTCAGGATCGCTGCAGCTATTCGGGGTCTTTTTTTATTCCAGATGAATTTTTGGAGAGTTTGTTCTAGATCTGTGAAGTACTCCTTTGGTATTTTAATGGGAAGTGCGTTGAATTTATAGATTGCTTTAGGTAGTATGGACATTTTAATGATGTTGATTTTACCAATCCATGAACATAGTATGTTCTTCCATCTGTTTATGTCTTTCTTTATCTCTTTTTTCAACGTCCTGTAGTTTTCTGAGTAGAGGTCTTTTACCTCTTTATTTAAGTTTATTCCTAGGTAGCTTAATTTTTTTTGGTGTGATGATAAATGGGATTGTTTTTTTAGTTTCTCTTTCTGAAAGTTCACTATTGGTGTATAGAAATGCCTCAGATTTCTTGTGGTTAATTTTGTATCCTGCAACATTGCCAAATTCGTGTATTAATTCTAGTAGTTTTTTGATGGAGTCTCTAGGGTTTTGTATGTATAATATCACGTCGTCTGCAAATAAGGACAGTTTTACTTCCTCTTTTCCAATTTGGATGCCTTTTATTTCTTCTTCTTGTCTAATTGCAATGGCTAATACTTCCAGGACTATGTTGAACAGGAGTGGTGAGAGTGGGCATCCCTGTCTTGTTCCTGTCCTTAGGGGAAACAACTCTTGGTGCATGCACAAACAGGGACCCTGATTCTCGGTGTAATGATGCACCAAGGAACACAGACTCTGATACTCAATTCTCGGTGCAGGCACGGGGGGTCTCTGACTCCTAACACACGCTAGAGGACTCTGATTTTTGGCACACACCATGGGGTCTCTGTTTCAGCGTGGTACGGGGGGCAAGGGGGAGGTCCCTGATTCTACGTGTGCACACAAGGCCACACTAAATGCCTGTGACTCTGAACCTGGACGAGCATGACCCCCACAAACCCAGCCACACATCTTGGTGTTGGAGATCTTCAATGACACTTGAGGGTGTTAAGCTCCAACTGCACATGTCTCAGGCTCCCACAACTCAACATTTGAACCTTCTGGTGACAGTCAGAATGGGGAGAAAATGAAATAATCACTAGAGGAAAGAAAATGAGGAATCGCAAAGAAAAGAAATAAGTAAAACAGAAGCATGTAACATGACAGAAAAAGAATTCAGAATAATGGTTGTACAATTCATACACCAGACGGATGAGAAAATCAACAACCTATGCAAAAATCAGGAAGAAATGAAAAGTGATATAGCTACAATCAGAAACACCATGGAAGGTTTCAAGAGTAGACTAGAAGCAGAGGACCAGATTAGTGAGTTAGAAGATAAGGTAGAGAAACAAGCCCAATCTGAACAGCAACTGGAGAAAAAAATTAAAAAGCAGAAGGAGAGCCTAAGGGAGATTTGGCACAATGCAAAATGAAGTAACATGAATAATAAGGTTGACAGAAGGACAAAAAGAGCATCAAGGATTAGAAAATATATTTGAAGAAATAATGACAGAAAACTTTCCCAATATGGGGAAGAAAAAAGTTACACAAGTACAGAGCATCCAAAGAAAGATGAATCCCAAAAGACCTACACCAAACACTTCATAATTACAATAGCAAATGTTAATGGCAAAGAGAGAATCTTAAAGGCTGCAAGGGAGAGACAGAGCGTTACATACAAAGAATCCCCCATCAGATTATCAAATGATTTCTCAACAGAAACACATCAAGCCAGAAGTGAATGGAAGGAGGTATACAAAGTGATGCAAAGCAAAGGACTGAATCCAAGAATACTCTATCCAGAAAGACCATAAATCAATATTGAAGGGGAAATCAGAAGCTTCACAGACAAAAAAAAGCTAAGGGAATTTATCATTACCAAGCCAGCAATGCAGGAAATGCTAAAGGGACTGCTGTAAAAAGAAGAAATAAAAAGGTAAGAAGGAACACAGGCACACAAAAAATAAAAATGGCTACAAACAAGTAACTATCAATAATAACGTTAAACGTAAATGGATTAAATGCTCCAATCAAAAGACATCAAGTGGATGAATGGATAAGAAAACATGACCCATATATATGCTGTCTACAGGAGACCCTCCTTAGAACAAGGGACTCACACAGACTGAAAGTGAAGGGATGGAAAAATATCTATCAGGAAAATGGAAATGAAAAAAAAGGTGGGGTATCAATACTCATATCTGACAAAATAGACCTCAAAGTGAAGACCATAACAAGAGACAAAAAAGGCCACTTCATAATTCTAAACGGATCGATACAAAAAGAGGATATAACTCTAGTGAACATTTATGCACCCAATTCTGGAGCACCCAAATACATAAAAAAAAACTTCTGGACGATATCAGGGGTGAGATTGACAGCAACACAATCATAGTAGGAGACTTTGATACCCCATGAACATCACTGGATAAACCCTCTAAACTAAACAAATAATTAGCAAAGAAACATCATTCTTAAATGACTCACTAGATCAGATAAACTTAATAGACATCTTTAAATCATTACACCCCAAAACTACAGAATATATATTCTTCTCAAGCACACATGAGACATTTTCAAAGATAGACCAAATATTAGGACACAGGCAAAGTCTCTCTAAATTCAAGAGGATTGAAATCATATCAAGCATCTTCTCAGATCACAATGGCATAAAATTAGAAATAAACTACAGTAAAAACAATCACGAAAATTCAAACACTTAGAGGCTGAATAGCATACTATTAAACAATGTGTGGGTTAACAAAGAAATTGAAGAAGAAATAAAATACATCCTGGAAACAAATGACATTGAAAACACAACAATCCAAAATCTTTGGGACACAATGAAAGCAGTCCCGAGAGGGAACTTTATAGCTCTACAAGCCTACCTCAAAACAAACAAACAAACAAGCAAACAAAACAACAACAACAACAACAACAAAACCAAGAAAAACTGATAATAAACCATCTAATTCTGAAATTTGAAGAATTAGAAAGAGAGCAACAACAAAAGTCTAGAATGAGCAGAAGAATGGAGATAATAAAAATCAGAGCAGAAATAAATGACATAGAAACCAGAAAACCAATACAAAACATCAATGAAATCAAGAACTGGTTCTTTGAAAGGATAATGAAGACTGATGAACCTCCAGTCAGGCTTACCAGGAAGCAAAGAGAGAGGACTCAAATAAACAAAATCAGAAACCAAAGAAGTAAAATAACAACAGACCACACAGAAATACGAAGAATCATAAAAAACATACTTTGAGCAACTCTACTCCAACAAACAGGTAAACCTAGAAGAAATGGACATATTCCTAAAAACATATGACCTTCCAAAGCTAAACAAGGAGGAATCAAAAAATATGAATAGGCTGATAACAATAGAGGAAATTGAAGCAGTAATCATAAAACGTCCAACACACAAAAGCCCGGGGGCAGACAGCTTCATAGGGGAGTTTTATAAAACATTCAAAGAAGAAATGAAACCTATTTTCCTCAGACTATTCCAAAAAATTCAAGAGAAAGGAGCACTCCCAAGCTCTTTCTATGAAGCCAGCATTACCCTAATCCCCAAACCAGATAAAGACAATACAAAGAAAGAAAATTACAAGCCAATATCCCTCATGAACATAGATAACAAAATTCTAGCAAATCCAATCCAGCATTACATTAGAAAGATATTACACCACAACCAAGTGGAATTTATTCCAGGGATGCAAGGATGGTACAATATCCACAAATCAATAAATGTAATACATCATATAAACAAACTGAGAGATAAAAACCATATAATCATCTCAACTGATGCAAAAAAACCCATTTGACAAAATACAACACCCTTTCTTGATAAAAACCCTCAGCAAGGTGGGAATAGAAGGACCATATCTCAACATAATAAAAGCCAAATATGAAAAACCCACAGCCAATATCATACTCAATGGGTAAAAACTAAAACCATTTTCCCTAAGAACAGGAACAAGACAGGGATGCCGATTCTCACCACTCATGTTCGACATAGTACTGGAAGTACTAGCCATTGCTATCAGACAAGAAGAAGAAATAAAAGACATCCAAATTTGAAAAGAAGTAAAACTGTCATTCGCAGATGACATGATATTGTACATAGAAAACTCCAAAGACTACATCAAAAAATTACTAGACTTAATAAATGAATTTGGCAATGTAGCAGGATAAAAACTATTACCCAGAAGTCTATGGCTTTTCTATTCACCAATAAAGAACTCACAGAAAGAGAAATTAAAAAAGCAATTCCATTTACCATTGCAAGAAAAAAATTAAGATACCTAGGAATAAACTTAAACAAAGAGATAAAGGACCTATACTCAGAAAATTTCAGAACGCTGAAAAAAAAGATAGAGGAAGACATGAACAAATGGAAGAATATACCATGTTCATGGATTGGTAGAATCAACATCCTTAAAATGTCCATACTACCCAAAACAATCTATATATTCAATGCAATCCCCATTAAAATATCAATGGCATACTTCAAAGACATAGAACGAATTCTCCAAAAATTCATCTGGAATAAAAAAAAGACCCAGAATAGCGGCAGTAGTCTTGAGAAAGAACAATGTTGGAAGGATCACACACGAGATATTAAGGTATACTAAAAAGCCGTTGTTCTCAAAACTGCCTGTTACTGGCACAAGAAAAGACATATAGACCAGTGGAACAGATCAGAGAACCCAGAAATCAACACAAACTATTATGCTCAATTAAAATTTGACAAAGGAGGCAAGAGCATACAATGGAGTCAAGATAGTCTCTTCAATAAATGGTGTTGGAAAAACTGGACAGATACTCACATAAAAATGAAACTAGACCACCAACTTACACCATACAAAAAAATAAACTCAAAATGGATAAAGGACTTAAACGTAAGATGGGAAACCATACAAATTTTAGAAGAAGCCATAGGCAGCAAAATAGCAGACATTTGTCGTAGCAATATATTTAACAACTCAGCTCCTAAGGCAATGAAACAAAGGAGAAAATAAACAAATGGGACTACATCAAAATAAAAAAGCTTCTGCACAGCAAAAGAAACCATCAACAAAACAACAAGAAAGCCCACTGCATAGGAGAACGTATTTGCCAATGTTATCTCTGATAAGGGTTTAATCTCCAACATTTACAGGGAACTCATACAACTTGACAAAAGGAAGATAGACAATCCAATAAAAAAAATGGGCAAAGGACCTACAATCCCATTTTTAAGGTAGAGTAAAACCAGATCTAGAAGAACCTTTTTTTTTTTAACTTTGTATTTAGGTATTTAATGCTGTGCAGCATAATACAAAACAAACCAAAGGGATTGATTTCTATGACTAGGTGTTATTCATTGTGTCAACCTAGAGCAGGGGGCTGGTGGGAGAGGCTGTTCTCCAAAGAGAACTGAGGTGGACTTAGTGCTGGGCAACTAAATCATGGCCTGTTTCTCCCCAACTAAATGTGCTGGGAAGGAGCCAATGATTTCTTTTTATTTTAATTTTTCTTTATTGATTAGAGTATTACAAATGTATTCTTATCTCCCCCATTGTCACCCATCCCATTAATCCTGCCCTCACCCTCACCCCCTGTTGTCTGTGTCTATTGCTTATGATTATATGCATGTATACAAGTCCTTTGGTTGATCTCTCCCCCTTACCCTCACTCTCCCCTCCTTTACCTCTGAGGTTTGAGCATCTGATCAATGCTTCTCTGTCTCTAGATCTGTTTTTGTTCATCAGTTTATGTGGTTCATTATAATCCACAAATGTGAGATCATGTGATATTTATCTTTCTCTGACTGACTTATTTCACTTAACATAATGCTCTCCAGTTCCATCCATGCTGTTGCAAATGGTAGGAGTTCCTTTTAGAGCATCATAGTATTCTATTGTGTAGATGTGCCAGTTTTTTAATCCACTCATCTGCTGATGGGCACTTAGGCTGTTTCCAAATCTTAGCTATTGTAAATTGTGCTGCTATGAACATAGGGCTGCATATATCCTTTCTGATTGGTGTTTCTAGTTTCTTGGGATATATTCCTAGAAGTGGGATCACTGGGTCAAATGGGAGTTCCATTTTTAGTTTTTTGAGGAAACTCCATACTGTTGTCCACAGTGGCTGCCACCAGTCTGCATTCCCACCAGCAGTGAAGGATGGTTCCTTTTTCTCCATATCTTCACCAACATTTGTCATTTGTTGATTTGTTGATGATAGCCTTCTGACAGGTGTGAAATTGTACTGCATTTTGATTTGCACCTCTCAGATGATTAGTGACTTTGAGCATGTTTTCATATGTCTCTTGGCCGTCCTTATGTCTTCTTTCAAAAAGTAACTTTTTAGGTTAGTTGCCCATTTTTTTATTGGGTTGTTTATCTTCCCTTTGTTAAGTTGTATGAGTTCCCAGTAAATGTTGGAGATTAAACCCTTATCGGTGATAACATTGACAAATATGTTTTCCCATGCAGTGGGCTTCTTATTGTTTTGTTGATGGTTTCTTTTGCTGTGCAGAAGCTTTTTATTTTGATGTAGTCCCATTTGTTTATTTTCTCTTTAGTTTCCATTGGCCTAGGAGCTGTGTAGGTGAAGATATTGCTTTGGCATATATCTGAGATGTTTTGCCTGTGGATTCCTCTAATATTTTTATGGTTTTTCATCTTACGTTTAAGTCCTTTATCCATTTTGAGTTTATTTTTGTATATGGTGTATGTTGGTGGTCTAGTTTCATTTTTATACATGTGTCTGATCAAATTTCCCAACACCATTTGTTGAAGAGACTGTCTTGACTCCATTGTATGTTCTTGCCTCCTTTGTCAAATATTAAGCATAGTGGTTTGGATCAATTTCTGGGTTCTCTATTCTATTTCATGGCTCTATATGTCTGTTCTTGTGCCAGTACCAGGCAGTGTTGAGAAAAGTGGCTTAGTAATACAGCTTGATATCTGGTATTGAGATCCCTCCTACTTGTTCTTCTTTATCAGGATTGCTGCAGCTATGGTATTTGGGGTCTTTTTTTATTCCATATGAATTTTTGGAGAGTTCATTCTTGGTCTGTGAAATATGCTATTGGTATTTTAATGGGAAGTGCGTTGAATCTATAGATTGCTTTGGGTAGTATGGACATTTTAATGATGTTGGTTCTACCAACCCATGAACATGGTATGTTCTTCCGTCTGTTTATGTCTTCCTCTATCTCTTTTTTCAATGCCCTGTAGTTTTCTGAGTTAGAGGTCTTTTACCTTTTTAGTTAAGTTTATTTCTAGGGTATCTTAATTTTTTTGTGTGCAATGGTAAATGGGGTTCTTTTTTAAATCTCTCTTTCTATAAGTTCACTACTGGTGTATCAAAATGCCATAGATTTCTTGGCATTAATTTTGTATCCCGCTACATTGCCAAGTTCATTTATTAAGTCTAATTATTTTTTTAATATATTTTTTATTGATTAATATATTACATATGTGTCCTTGTCCCCACGTTACCCTCTACCCCCCCCCCCCATGCCCTCAAGTTCTAATTATTTTTAATGGAATCTTTAGGGTTTTCTATGTACAGTATCATGTCATCTGCAAATAATGACAATTTTACTTCTTCTTTTCCAACTTGGATGCCTTTTATTTCCTCTTCTTGTCTGATCACTTTGGCTAGCACTTCCAGTACTATGTTGAACAAGAGTAGTGAAAGCGGGTGTCCCTGTCTTGTTCCAGTTCTTAAGGGAAAAGGTTTTAGTTTTTGCACATTGAGTATAATGTTGCCTGTAGGTTTGTCATATAAAGCTTTTATTATGTTGAGGTATGATCCTTCTATTCCCACTTTGCTGAGCGTTTTTATCAGAAAAGGGTATTGGACATTGTCAAATGCCTTTTCTGCATCAATTGATATGACTATGTGATTTTTATCTCTCAATTTGTTTATGTAATGTATCACATTTATTGATTTGTGGATATTGTACCAGCCTTGTATCCCTGAAATAAATCCCACTTGGTCATGGTGTATGATCTTTGTAATGTCATGATGGATCTGGTTTGCCAGAATTTTGTTTAGGATTTTAGCATCCATGTTCATCAGGGATATTGGCCTATAATTTTCTTTCTTTGTGGTGTCCTTATCTGATTTTGGAATTAGGGTAATACTGCCTTCATATAAAGAGCTTGGAAGTGTGCCTTCCTCTTGAATATTTTTGAAATACTCTGAGAATGATTGGTTTTAGTTCTTCTTTGAATGTTCAGTAAAACATTCCTGTGAAGTTATCTGGTCCAGGGCTTTTGTTTGCTGGAAGCTTTTTGATTACTATTTCAATTTCATCAGTAGTTATTGACCTATTCAGGTTTTTTGATTCTTCATGATTGAGTTTTTGAAGCTTGTATTTTTCTAGCAATGTGTCTATTTCATCGTGGTTGTCCAGTTTGTTGGAATAGAGTTGTTCATAGTACTTTTTTTTACAATCCTTTGTATATCAGTGAGGTCTGTTATTACTTCACCTCATTCATTTCTGATTTTGTTTAATGGGTCCTCCTCTTTGTTTCTTGGTGATCCAGGCTAGAGGTTCATCAATCTTGTTTATCCTTTCAAAGAACGAGCTCTTGGTTTCATTGATCTTTTGTATTGTTTTTTTGGTCTCTATGTCATTTATTTCTGCTCTGATATTTATTATTTCTTTCCTTTGGGATACTGTGGGCTTTCCTTGTTGCTCTCTTTCTAATTCTTTAAGTTGCAAGGTTAGATAACTTATTACCATTTTTCCTTGTTTTTTGAGATAGGCCTGTAGAGCTATGAACTTCCCTCTCAGGACTACTTTCGTTGTGTCCCATAGATTTTGGATTGTTGTGTTTTCATTGTCATTAGTTTCCAGGTTGCTTTTTATTTCTTCTTTGATATCTTTGGTAACCCAATCATTGTTTCATAACATGCTATTTAGCTTCCAAGTGTTTGATTTTTTTCATTGTTTTTTGTACTTGATTTCTAGTTTTATGCCATTGAGATCTGAGAAGATGCTTGTTATGATTTCTATCATCTTGAATCTGAAGAAACTTTTTGCCTGTGTCCTAATATGTGGTCTATCTTTGAAAATGTCTTGTGTGCACTGGAGAAGAATGTATATTCTGTAGCTTTGGGGTGAAAAATTCTGAAGATGTCAATTAAGTCCATCTGATTTAGTGAGTCATTTAGGATTGCTGTATCTTTGCTGATTTTTTGTCTAGAGTATTTATCCAGTGGTGTCAGTGGGGGTATGAAAATCCCCTACTATGACTGTAGTGTTATTGATCTCTCTTGACATCTTCCAGAAGTTGTTTTATGTATTTGGGTGCTCCTGTATTGGGTGCATATATTTTTACCAAAGTTATATCTTCTTGTTGAATTGCTCCCTTTAGTATTATGTAGTGGCCTTCCTTATCTCTTGTTATGGCCTTTAATTTGAGGTCTATTTTGTCAGATATAAGTATCACAACCCCAGCTTTTTTTTCATTTCCATTTTCCTGAAATAATTTTTCCATCCCTTCACTTTCAGTCTTTGTGAATCCTTTTTTCTGAGGTGGTCTCTTGCAGACAGAAAATATATGGGTATTGTTTTCTTATCTATTCAGCTACCCTATGTCTTTTGATTTGAGCATTTATTGATTTTTTACCGAGAGGAAGGGAGAGGGATAGAGAGTTAGAAACATCGATGAGAGAGAAACATCTATCAGCTGCCTCCTGCACACCCCCTACTGAGGATGTGCCCACAACCAAGGTACATGCCCTTGGAATAGAGCCTGGGACCCTTCAGTCTGCAGGCCAATGCTCTATCCACTGAGCCAAACCAGTTAGGGCTTGGTGTCAGTCTTTTGGGTTTCATCATGTTTGGGACTCTTTGTGCTTCTTGGAGTTGCGTAGTATTTTTCTTGCTAATATCAGGGAAGTTTTCTGTCATTATTTCTTCAAACAGGTTTTCTATTCCTTGCTTCTCTTCCTCTCCTTCTGGTACCCCTATTATGTGAATGTTGTTTCGTTTTGTGTAGTCCCAAACTCTCTTAGGCTCTCCTCTTGCTTTTTAAATCTTCTTTCCAGTTGCTGCTGTGTTTGTGTGTTTTTTCCTACTTTGTCTTCTAATTTGCTGATGTGGTCCTCAGCCTCTTTTAGTCTACTGTTTAAGCCTTCCATTGTGTTCTTTATTGCATCTATGTTCTTTTTCATTTCCTCTTGGTTCCTTTTCACATTGGTGACATTCTCTTTCAGCTCCTTATCATTCTCATTGAGTTGTGTGTATTTGTCATCCAGCCATTTGAGCATCCTTATAATCATCACTCTGAATTCTTTCGCTGACATGTTACTAGCCTTAATTTCATTTAGCCTCACCTTTCTGGTGACTCCTCTTTTTCTTTCCTTTGGGGATTACTTCTTTGTTTTCCCATGTTTTGCTGTAACATTTTAACTGTAGATCCATTTGCTTTGCTACCCAGGTTCTTTTGGAGATGGTGCTACTGGTGTGATCTCTCAAGTCTCCTGGGCTTGGTAATCTAGCGTAGCTCCCTACTTGAGCTATTTACGTTCTCTTGATGTAGGCCTATGAGCTGGAAAGGCATAACTGCAGTGTCTAGAAGTCAGCAGCCATGGGCGGCAGAGGAAGGTGTTCCAATTTTTGCTATCTTGCACCCTTGGTTGAAATCACATGTGCCCAGTGGGGATTCACAGTGGAATCCAGGAGCCGTCTGTTAGAGTGGTGGGGCTCATGAGGCCTGTGCTCTGAAAGGGCGTGACTGTGGTGTCCAGAGTTCTGAAGTTGTGGGGTGGGCAGACTCAGTTTTTTCTGTTGCCTCTGTGGTTGGATACACATGCCCCCAGTGGCAGCTCACAGGGGCACCCATGGTGCGTTTGCCAGTAGGGTGTACTGACACACTCTGAAGGGTCCTGGCACTGAAGCCACGGGAATGTGGTATCTGTGGGCAGGTATTCAGAAGAGGGAATTCAGAGTTTCTACAGCCCAGCAGTGCATCCCTGTTTGTATAAGTGCATGCCCAGCAGGGGCACACAGCAATACCCAAGGGCTGCCTGTGGAGCAGTGAGGTTGGGAGGCCTGTTCTCTGGAAAAGCATGTGCCTGTAGTGTCCAGAGTTCTGCAGCTGTGGGGTGGGAAGACTCAGTTTTTGCTGCTGCGCCTTTGGTGGTGGCTCACAGGGGCACCCATGATGTGTTTGCCAGTGCGGTGCACTGAAACACTCTGAAGGGCCCTGGCACTGAAGCCGCACAATTGAGGTGTCTGTGGGCAGGTATCCAGAATGAGTGAATTCAGAATTTCTACTGCCGGGGGAATACGTCCCTGTTTGTCCAAGATCACACCCAGTGGGGGATCACAGCAGCTCTCAGGAGTGCCCTGTGGATCGATGGGCTCAGGGGGTCTGCTCACTGGAAATGCACAACTGTGGCAGTGCATTTATTGGCAAAGAGCTCTGATGCATTCCGAGGGGACCTGGCACTGAAGTTGTGCAGCTGGGGTGTCTGTGGGCAGTTATTCAGGAAGAGAGAATTCAGAATTTCTACTGTGGGGCAGTGTGTCCTGTCTGTACAAAATCACACCCAGTGGGGGCTCATAGTGGCTCCCAAGAAATGCCTATTGTGTGGTGTGCCCAGGAGGCCTGCACACTGGAAACACATGTCTGTGGTGTCCGGAGGTCGGTGGCTAGGGAAGGGGGAAGTTGTACTTACTGCTGCAGGAGCAGTGCACCTTTGAAGCTGGAGGTCCCAGGGTCCGCGGGTCTGCAGGTAGGGCAGCAGAATTTTGGCTGGAGTGGCTGCCAGGTCGCAGGCAGTGTCTGAGGCCTGTCTGGGTGGTGGTGCTGATGAGTTCCTAGAAGTGGCCACTCTCCCCTTCAAGATGGCATGTGCTCCATGCCTGAGTCCTGCAGTTCAGGGAGTGCCCGTGGTGGTGGTAGTCTCTCCCTGTCCAAGAGAGCCTGGTTGGCTAGACCCTTCTGCTCCTGCTGGATTTAACTCACTCACACACATCCACCACACATATCCACACACTCTCCTTTCATCCCCTCACTCACTCACTTCCTCTCCCTCACCTCTGTCCTGCCAGCCGCCAACTTTGTCCTTCTCTCCAATGATTTTTTAATGTGACAACTGTTTCCTAGAACAGGGGGCTCTAAAATCCTGGTAGCAGAGGACTGTGGTCCAAACCAAGGCAAAAGAAACAGGCTATGTCAGGGAAGCATGGTAACTGCCTGGCAAAAGAGACAAACTCGGGGCCCCATGTGGAAAAGGGCATTCTTTGCACCTCAATGACATTGCAGAACCAGTGTAACACCAAGAGACTTTTTTAAAAGTTGGGGGGGGGGGGGGCAGGGGGAGGATGGGAATAAAACCCTGGAAGAACTTTTGATTGCACTCAACCTGTATTACTTTTCAGTCAACCAGTGCAAGGGAGGGAAGCAACTAGCCCCAGAGCACCACTGAGTCTGTCCCTCCCACCTCCTCTCCCTGACTCTTTTTGGCAGCCAGCCCAGGTTTCAGCTGAGGACATACAGATCCCTGAAAAAACAGAGACATCTCTCTAGAGGGCTGTTTTCTCTTTATGAAGGAAAATTTTATACTGGAGGTACATGGGAAGCTTTTCAAATAAAGAAACTATAACTCTATTACATTTATATATGCATATTATTAAACTAGATTCTGATATGCTTTCAGTTATAACTAATTGTTATTAGTTATAATATTGTGGAATATTGTGTTTTGCAGAAAGGACAAGATTCCATGTCATTTGCTTTATAATGAAATCCATAACTGTGTCATTTAAAATTCCTTCTTGTCATTTGGAAACAGTCACTGTTTTGTTATAATGCAATTGGAAAATGTTATATCTTCTAAGGAATCCATGGAAAGGACTGGCAAGGAAAATCAGAAGATCTTAAAGCAAGTTGGTATATTTTTCTCCCTATATGCTCTCTCCAAAATTTAGCAATTCTTAATGAGTGAATCTTGGCAATGCATTTCTTTGCATAAATTCAATAAGACCAACTTCCAATAGTGGTTTTATTGACCGAAAACTTTGATTGGATTATCATGTTTAAAAGAGTCATGTCTGGACTCTCGAGACTTGAAGCCAATAAGAGGGCCAGAGAAAATCCTGGTATATTGCTTTTTAGCCCTGAAAATGGATGACACTGGAGCATTACGCCCATACCCAGCCATTGCTGGTCATCTGTTGGAGTGGGAGAGGAGTACAGAGGGCGCCTCTGAGTTCCCACCCAACACGCCATGCACACAGAGCTGTAATGAGTAGGAGGGCTGCTGTGGTGGGCCTTAAAGCCTAGGGCATGGCCCAGGTGGAGCCCCAGCAGATACAGATCTTGGTAAAGAATTTGCCTAACCCTGCAGATATGGCAGGCAGGCCTGACAGAAGCTGGATAGATTGGTTTCTATGCCCTGAGGGGCACTTTTAGATTCAATCATAAAATTCTAGCAAAGGTGGTCAATTGCTATTCTTCTTGTGTTTATGCAAAGGATCAGGCCAAATCGAAACTAGACATAATGCAATAGATAAATTTGTCTTAATTTTGCTCTTTAAAAAAATAAGGGTGATTTTAGGGAGGAAGATTACATTTCAACTAGAGTCCCGGTGCACAACATTTGTGCACAGGTAGGGTCCCTAGGCCTGTCTGGCAATCAGGGCTGATCTGTGTGGCAACTGGCAGGACAATCAGGGGTCCTCCCCTGGCACCCTCCTTGGCTGGCCTAGCGCCATCTGCTCGCTGGCCCCGCTCCCTGCCACCGCTGCTGGTCATTTCCCTCTGCGGGGCAACCAGCGGGGCGATCGGGGAGTCCCTGCTGCCACCCACCTTGGCTGGCCTGGTGCCTGTTACCTACAGGCAGCTCCTGCATTGAGCGTCTTCCCCTGGTGGTCAGTGCACATCATAGCAACCAGTCGTTCCACCAGTTGTTTCAAATATTAGGCTTTGATTATATAAGATAGGAATTTTTAGAATTGAAATGTTTTTGTTTGCTTTCTTCCCTCCCACGAGGCCATTTATCAAAATTATTTTTTTATTATTGTTTAAAGTATTACAAATAATAGTACATGTCTCCTTTTTTTTTTTAATTGACCATCCCATTTTCTCACACCCTCCATTGGTTATGCTCATATGCATGCATACAAGTCCTTCAGTTGATCTCTTAAATTTAAATTAAAAAAAGAAAATGGGATTGTAAAGATTAAATTATTTTGCCAAATAAAGCTGATAAATAGGAAAGACTGTAGTTTGACAGTCTGTTCAATGCTTCTCTGCCTCTGTATCTATTTTTGTTCATCAGTTTATAATGTTCTTTATTATCCATAAATGAGTGAGATCATGTGGTATTTTTCTTTCACTGACTGGATTATTTAACTTAGCATAATGCTCTCCAGTTCCATCCATGCTGTTGCAAACAGTAAGAATTCATTCTTTTTTTATAGCAACTTAGTATTCCATTGTGTAGATATACCACAGTTTTCTAATCCACTCATCTGCTGATGGGAATTTAGGCTGTTTCCAAATCTTAGCTATGGTAGGTTGTGCTGCTATGAACATAGGGGTGCATATATCCTTTCTGATTGGTGTTTCTGTTTTCTAGGGATATATTCCTAGAAGTGGTATTACTGGGTCAAATGGCAGCTCCATTTTTAACTTTTTGAGGAAATGCCATACTGCTTTTCAGTGGCTGCATCATTCTGCATTCCCACTAGCAGTGAAGGATGGTTCCTTTTTCTCCTAATCCTCTCCAGCATTTGTCGTTGGTTGATTTGTTGATGATAGACATTCTGACAAGTGTGAGGTGGTACCTCTTTGTTGTTTTGATTTTCATCTCTCCAATATTAGTTACTTTGAGAATGTTTTCATATGTCTCTTGGCTTTCTGAATGTCCTCTTTTGAAAAGTGTCTATTTAGGTCCTTTGCCCATTTTTTCAATTGGGTTGTTTGTCTTCCTTTTGTTAAGTTGTATGAGTTGCCTGTAAATGTTGGAGATTAAACATCAGCGATAACATTGGCAAATATGTTCTCCCACGCAGTGGGCTTTCTTGTTGTTTTGTTGATGGTTTCTTTTGCTGTGCAGAAGCTTTTTATTTTGATGTAGTCCCATTTGTTTATTTCCTCTTTAGTTTCCATTGCCCTAGGAGCTGTGTAGGTGAGATATTGCTTTGGCATATATCTGAGATTTTTCTGCCTGTGGATTCCTCTAATATTTTTATGGTTTTCCATCTTACGTTTAAGTCCTTTATCCATTTTGAGTTTATTTTTGTGTATGGTGCACTTTTCAAAAGAAGACATTCAGAAAGCCAAGAGACATATGAAAATATGCTCAAATTCACTCATCATCTGAGAGATGCAAATCAAAACGACAATGAGGTACCATCTCACACCTGTCAGAATGGCTATCATCAACAAATCAACAAATGACAAGTGCTGGAGAGGATGCGGAGAAAAAGGAACCCTCCTTCACTGCTAGTGGGAATGCAGACTGGTGGCAGCCACTGTGGACAACAGTATGACGTTTCCTCAAAAAGTTAAAAATGGAAACGCCATTTGACCCAGTAATACCACTTCTAGGAATATATCCCAAGGAAACAGAAACACCACTCAGAAAGGATATATGCACCCCTATGTTCATAGCAGCACAATTTACAATAGCTAAGATTTGGAAACAGCCTAAATGCCCATCAGCAGATGAATGGGTTAGAAAAGTGTGTTACATCTATACAATGGAATACTATTCTGCTGTAAAAAAGAAGGAATTCTTACCATTTGCAAAAGCATGGATGGAACTGGAGAGCATTATGCTAAGTGAAATAATCCAGTCAGTGAAAGAAAAATACCTCATGATCTCACTCATTTATGGATAATAAAGAACATTATAAACTGATGAACAAAAAGAGATACAGAGGCAAAGAAGCATCAAACAGACTGTCAAACTACAGTGGGAACACTGGGAGGGTTGGGGGGGGGAGGGGGTAAAAGATCAACCAAAGGACTTGTATGCATGCATATAAGCATAACCAATGAATGCAAGACACTGTGGCGGTGCGGGGGTGGGGGTGTGGGGGGTGGGGGGGTGTGGGGTGGGGGGGGGGTGAGGGCTTATGCCAGCGGGTATGGGAGGCTGGGGGAAGGTCAATGGGGGGAAAAAGGAGTCATATGTACTACTATTTGCAATACTTTAAACAATAAAATAAAATTTAAATTAAAAAAAGAAAATGGGATTGTAAAGATTAAATTATTTTGCCAAATAAAGCTGATAAATAGGAAAGCAATTTTGTGTCTGGTCGCCACAGTAAATTCTTAATGTTTTCTATTTTTTCCCTCTTGATTCTCTAGAATTTTCTTAAAAGACCAGCATGTCAATTATATATAGCCATGTGCTCTATTCCTTGCCCGTCAGAGGTTCTACTTTAACATTGGAAGGCTATTGGGACACTCAAATCTGGGCAGCCAAAATAACCAAAAAAGTCCTACTCCTACCCTTCAGTCTTCTTTCCATCCTAATAGTACTCCCCCTCACCACCACCCCCAAAAAGTCCCATCCTAACAAACTGAAAATATCTTCACTCTTTTATTAGTTACTCTAAACAAATTCAAGTCCAGTATTTATGGGCAAGGTCTATTCCTTCTCTAATTCTGTATGAGTCTTGTTTCTACATTCTGAAAACACTATGCACAATAGTAAATTAAAGGGAAATAAAAAAAACATTTTATTAAAATATATAAATATATACATGGTACAGCAAGGAAGAAAATATGCACAGAGAATATGGGCTCTGTCTCCTGACTAGGATGTATGACCTCCCTCCACTACTGTTTATTTCATTGACTTTGTCTTTAGCAAACACTTCAGCTGACAGGAGTTCTTTACCTGGTGAGATGGCCCCTAGACCATTATTCCTGAGGGGTCTGAGCCCTGGGTGGGCTTGTGTCATAGTCCTATTTCCATATTGACCACTACACATAGTAGTACTAACAGGCAGAGCAGAGGGTTCTCGCAGAGTCAATCTCATTTCTTTATGCCCCCATTGTAATAACCTCCCAGTACCCTTTGATAGTCTAAATCAATACTGCCCAATAGGACTTTCTTTTTTTTAATATATTTTATTGATTTTTTTACAGAGAGGAAGGGAGAGGGATAGAGTTAGAAACATCGATCAGCTGCCTCCTGCACACCCCCTCCTGAGGATGTACCCACAACCAAGGTACATACCCCTGACTGGAATCGAACCTGAGACCCTCCAGTCCTCAGGCCGACGCTCTATCCACTGAGCCAAACTGGTCAGGGCAACCCAATAGGACTTTCTGCAATGATGGAAATATCCCACATCTGCTTTGCCTAGTATGGTAGCCAATAGACACATGTAGGTATGGATCACTTGAAATCTGACTAGTGTGATCAAGGAACTAAATTTCTAATTTTGTTTAAGTTAATTTAAATGTAATTACCATAGATGGTTGGTGGATACAGCATTGGACAGCACAGATCTAAATCAATCATTCCAGCTAACACCATGACCTACTTTTGGGCCTATTCATCCAATGGCATGGAAAGCCCATAATGATTGCTTGGCAGTATTAGCTTTCTATTTAGTGGAATCATTATGAGCCCCAGATAGAAGATTTCCCTCCTTGTATATCAAAACCTTTAAACCAGCAGATGTAGAATTGTGGAAATGAGAAGCAAAGCTTTTTTAATAGTGACAAGCAAGATTCCCACATCCATGCCTTGGTGCCAAGATCACTGTAAATTGATTACTATAAATTAGTTGCTGGATGAGCTCATATACCACATCCTGGAGGACAGTGTCCCAAAGAGTTGTCCACCAGGATGCGTAACCAATCCTTCAAGAGTTTACTCCTCTGTCAGGCCAGCTCTCTTGATATAAGCTAAGAGACCAGTGAATCCCATGACCATTGGCCCATTGCTTCATGTGTTTGACTGTAAAGTGAGTTCCTTGGGCAGAAATAGTGCTGTGAGGCTTGTTCCAATGACATGTATTAATATCACTGATTCTGGTCTTGATGGAGACATGAAGGTGAGAAAATTTATATTCAACTCCAATGTAAATATTTATTCCAATGAGTACAAATTACTGCCTCTCCATGATGGAAGAAGTTCAATATAATAACCAACTTGCTGTCAAATAGCTGATTGGTTCTCTCTACTATAGTCTGATGTCAGATTTATAAAACTGGTTTCTGCTGCTAGAAATTAGACCCTTGTCAATGGCAGTGGCTGCTTCAGCTTGTCAGTGGCTGTTAAGTCCTTACTTGCATAGGTGGTCTCTGTTCCTGCCTCTATTTATTCCTGAGTGGGTCCAGCATCTGGGGGAAGAAGTTGATAGACACATCCATTCACCCACTGTGTGAACCACTTGACCACTTGGTTCTTGAAAACTTCCTGTACAGTGTGGACATTTTGGAGAGCATCCATGAAGGACAGAAGTAGTCTCTGTCTCTGACAGATTCATCCACATTCTATTACCCATACCACCTTGTCACCAATCTCTAATATTGTTCCTTCCAAATCCCTGGTCATCAAGCTACTGTTCATGAACCAACATAGATCTATGTCTCAGGCCATTTTTCCTTCAGAAAAAGTAGTTAATAAGATGTAATGTTATAAATTCTGCCCTTGAGAGGATTTCTCTTCCCCACCATCTTTTGGGTCCACCCCTGAGTGGGACAGTAGCACCACAGCAGTCCACTTCCAGTGGATCAGTTGTGTGTAAACCCTGCTCAATTATGTTCCTCCCCTGTAAACTTGCTGTAGAAAACATCTATGAAATTATATATGTAGATTGTGGTGGAGAATGAGGGGAGGGCAGGACCACAGTATATGAGATGTCCCCACTGCTGTGTTTGGCTGATAGGCCACCCATATGCTCAAGTGAACACACACCTACTGCAACTGTTTCCTCAGGGCAGTTTGTACCCCAGCCTTCCTACATCTATTCTAGTAATTATAATTCCAGTATGTACATATTTTGTGTGTTATATTTTTGTATGCCAGTCTTGCAAGAGTCTCTTTCCATCATCATATCCTGCATAGTTTAATTAAGATTATTAGTAGCTGAAAGATTTCAAATTTTACTTTGAAATCATCTAGGTATTAATGTGTTTGGTGGGTAGACAAGAAGAAATTGAGAGAAAATTTTCAGTTTCTTCTGTAGTTTTTGGAGCACTCTGATTTTCTACCATTCATTGAGTCAATGTTGGTAATTTACATATTTCTAGTAATTTATTCATTTTATCCATATTAGCTATCTATTTTATCCAAGTTTTCAAATTTTTGACATTGTGGTATACATATTATGTGCTTATAATCTCTACAATCTCTCCTTATCTGCAGCTATATCATTCCATTTGCCATTTCTAGTGAGACCTATTTGTGATTTCTCTCCTTTTCCTTAAATTTGCAATATGATCAGATCATAATTTTATCAATTTTGTTTTATTTCTCTTTATTTTACTAATTTTTACATTTTCATTCTTCCTCTCTTACTTTCCTGAAGGTATTTTATTGTACCTTTCCAACTTCTTGAATTATTCAGAACATTTTTTCAATGATTCTTACAATTATTCACTTAAATGTAAACTCCACAAAGAGAAACTTTCTCTCTCTTCATCACTGCTTTCTCCCCAGCACTTGAGAGCAGTGCTAGCCTATAATAGGCACTCAGAAAATCTTTGAGGAAGGAATGAATGATTTATTGATTTTACAAAAAAGAGTTTAAGACTATGACTGATATCAGATGAAGTGGGGTACTCTTCCCTACTGGGTGCTTCTTACCATATCCCAAGAAAAAGAAGTTTCTGAGACTCACACAGGAGAACAAATGATTTTTATTTGTGTGGAATTAAATCCCTGTGTTTTTAAAGTCCCATTTCCCTTAGTCCAGTCATAGAAAAAGTATAGCTAGAATTTCAGTAAGGTTCAGAGTTTCTTTTCATGTTTTTTTTAAATTAAATCTTTATTGTTCAGATTATTACAGTTGTTCCTCTTTTCGCCCCCATAGCTCCCTTCCAGCCAGTTCCGCCCTCACCACTCCCCCACTGTCCTCATCCATAGGTGCACGATTTTTGTCCAGTTTCTTCCCGCATCCCTCATACCCTTTTCCCCCTCAAGAATAGTCAGTCCACTCCCTTTCAATGCCCCTTATCCTATTATAATCACCAGTTTATTCTGTTGATCAGATTATTTATTCACTTGATTTTTAGATTCACTTGTTGATAGATGTGTGTTTGTTGTTCATAATTTGTATCTTTACCTTTTTCTTCTTCCTCCTCTTCTTAAAGGATACCTTTCAGCATTTCATATAATACTGATTTAGTTGTGATGAACTCCTTTAACTTTTCCTTATCTGTGAAGCTCTTTATCTGACCTTCAATTCTGAATGATAGCTTTGCTGGATAAAGTAATCTTGGTTGTAGGTTCTTGGTATTCATCACTTTGAATATTTCTTGCCATTCCCTTCTGGCCTGCAAAGTTTCTGTTGAGAAATCAGCTGACAGTCGTATGGGAACTCCCTTTCGGTAACTGACTGTCTTTCTCTTGCTGCTTTTAAGATTCTCTTTGTCTTTTGCTCTTGGCATTTTAATTATGATGTGTCTTGGTGTGGTCCTCTTTGGATTCCTTTTGTTTGGGGTTCTCTGTGCTTCCTGAACTTGTAAGTCTATTTCTTTCACCAGGTAGGGGAAGTTTTCTGTCACTATTTCTTCACATAGGTTTTCAATATCTTGCTCTTTCTCTTCTTCCGGCACCCCTATAATTCAGATGTTGGTACGCTTGAAGGTGTCCCAGAGGCTCCTTACACTATCTTTGTATTTTTGGATTCTTTTTTCATTTTGCTTTTCTGGTTGGGTGTTCTTTACTTCTTCGTATTTCAGGTCTTTGACGTGATTCTTGCGATCCTCTAGTCTGCTGTTGGGAGTCTGTATAATATTCTTTATTTCAGTCAGTGTATGCTTAATTTCTAGTTGGTCCTTTTTCATATCCTCGAGGGTCTCACTAGACTTCTTGAGGGTCTCATTAAGTTTATCGGCGGTTTCTAGAAAATTCTTGAAAAACCTTAAAAGTGTGGTTTTGAACTCTATATCCAGTAGTTTGCTTTCCTCCATTTCTGTCATTTGTGTCCTGTTTCCTTGTCTCCGCATTTTTTATGCTTCCCTGTGTTGATAGAGTGGCTTTGTGTGCTAGGTGTCCTATAGGGCCCAGTGGCTCAGCCTCCCCAGTTACCTGAGGTGGACACTCTTGCTGCACCCCTTTATGAGCTTTGTGCACAGTCTTGTTGAATTTAAGCCTTGATTGTTGTAAGTATCACTGGGAGGAATTGACCTCCAGGCCAATTGGCTGAGAGTATCAGCTGTGTCTACAGTGGGAGAACTTCTGTGCTGAAGACACCCTTCTGGGGCAAGACTTGCTTCAGTGGGGCTTTGGTGCTCACTGAGTCTGCCCCCTGAGTGTGTCCCTTATGGATCTGGGGAGTTGTAATCTGGATGGTCGCACTCTCATCACTGGGTACACTGGCTCTTGGATCTAAGGAGGTGCTAATTTAGCCTCTTCCTGAGGCTACCCAGCAGGAGCTACGAAGAGATCTGCAGATTCCCCTTCCTTGTTTGGGGATTGGAAGTGCCCAAATGAGGCCCAGCTGTGAAGCAATGCAAGCTTCTGTGGGGCCTTGGGCCTTCTCTTGGAAGTTCTGGGTCTGTCTGGCCCAGCTGAAGTTTGTTAGGTAATTTTAGATTACAAAGGGCCAGGGCATTCATATGCAAAAGCCTCTGCCACAGCTTGGGTAGGGCGGGGTCTCCGGATCAACAGGGTGGAACAAGCAGCTATGGCTGATCCTCAGCCCTGCCCTAAGGAGCCCCACATCTCAGTGTCCCAGTAATTGCTGCAAGCACCTCTGAGAGAAGGCTGCCCTCGAGTTCCGAGTTCTGCCCACTGCCAGACCATCCAGTCTCTCCCCGCACAAGTCCAGAGACTTCCCGGAACTGGAGTTCAGAGCAGTCGGGGGCTTGTGACTCCCTCCGGATTCAAAAAGACAGCCATGTCCTCAGTCGCCAGCCCTTGCCACGTGCACCTCTGTACCTCTGCACTCCACCTCCACAGCTCCTCTGAGTCTCAGTGTGCTTTTCTCTTTCCTTCTAGTTGTAGAAAATTCCACTCAGCCAGCCTTCCTGTAGTTCTGGATGATGTCTGTTTTGTCTTTTAGTTGTATTTTTGAAGTGGTTGTGCGAGGCAGCAATTTCAGGTGTTTACCTATGCCGCCATCTTGGTTTCTCTCTCTGTTTCATGTTGAAGCTGAGTCCAGTTAGCATCAGGCTAGTTACACTCCATTAGTCCATGGTGTGTGGGGTCCACATGGCCTTGGGCCATTTGGGCAATGTCAGGAAGCCAAATGTGAGCCATGAGCCAAGTGTGCCAAGAGGAAATGAAAGAGCCAACTCCTTTGTTTAGGAGGTTATGTATCCCAGATTTTTTCTGGCTTGCAGCGGTCACACCTATTTTGGCCAATGGCCTGTTCCCAGTTGTGACTGACAGCAAAGCAAGCACCTTCCCAATCATCCCAACTTTACTAGGTATGTGTCTATCTTCCCTTTGTCCAGGCCCCTTCCCTCAATGTTTTGCAGGAAATATGCCTAAATGTCTGGCCTTCCCTTTGCTCCTTTCCTATTACAGACAGTCCTCGGGTTACGTCAGACTCGACGTACATTGTTTCCTGGTTGCATCACCATCTCCCATTTGAACAACATAAACTGATGAACAAAAACAGATCCAGAGACAGAGAAGCATCTATTAGATCGTCAAACCTCAGAGGGAGGGTGGGGGTAAGGGGGAGAGATCAACCAAAGGACTTATATGCAAGCATATAGGACTAACCAATGGACACAGACAACAGGGGGGTGAGGGCATGAGTGGGGGGATAGGGGGTAACGTGGGGATAAGGACACTTATGTAATAACTTAATCAATAAAAAAAGAATTTTAAAACAATAAAAAAAGAAATAAAAGTGTTGTAGAACAGGTATGGCAAAAAAATAAAGCTGCAATGACTAACAAAAAAAAAGTTCCGTCATTTCGACATATGTACATATGTGTTTTGTTTTTTATTATTTATTTACCACAAGTAAAGGTCAGGAATTGTTATCTTTCTTTTTTTAAAATTTATTTATTTATTTATTTATTTTTACAGAGAGGAAGGGAGAGGGATAGAGAGTTAGAAACATCGATGAGAGAGAAACATTGATCAGCTGCCTCCTGCACACCACCAACTGGGGATGTGCTCGCAACCAAGGTACATGCCCTTGACCAGAATCGAACCTGGGACCCTTCAGTCTGCAGGCCGACACTCTATCCACTGAGCCAAACCGGTTAAGGCTGTTATCTTTCTTTTAATTTTTTTTTTTCTGTTTCACTTCATTACTGCTGTGTATGTGCTCCATGTGAGTGACATAGGGGCTTATGTAGGTGGGTTCCGACTTATGGGGAAAATCGAATTACGTCGCACCATAGGAACGGATCTCTGACATAACCTGAGGACCTACTGTATTAAATAATTAGCTAATTACAATGGTATCATGACTCCTGCTCTGAGGAGATCTTCAGTCAGATTACCTAGGTTTTCATATGAAATATTCTCATTGTTTTAATTTTAGACATTTTGTGATTACAATTTTTACTTTTCAATTTAACTTGAGCTATTTAGAGAAATGTTTGAAAAATTCCAGGTGGTTAGACTGGAGAGGCAGGCATTATCTTTTTGGGTTTTGTTTTTGTTTTTATTTTTTTTCGTTATTGATTAGGTATTACATATGTGTCCTTATCCCCCTCATTGCCCCCCCAAACCCTCCCATCCACTCATGCCCTCACCCCCCTGGTGTCTGTGTCCATTGGTTATGCTTATATGCATGCATACAAATCCTTTGGTTGATCTCTTCCCCTTACCCCCAACCTCCCCTACCTTCCCTCTGAGGTTTGACAGTTTGGTTTATGCTTCTCTGCCTCTGAATCTGTTTTTGTTCATCAGTTTATGTTGTTCATTATATTCCACAAATGAGTGAGATCATGTGATATTTATCTTTCTCTGACTGACTTATTTTGCTTAGCATAACGCTCTCCAGTTCCATCCATGCTGTTGCAAATGGTAAGAATTCCTTCTTTTTTACCACAAGGTAGTATTCCATTGTGTAGATATACCACAGTTTTTCAATCCACTCATCTGCTGATGGGCACTTAGGCTGTTTCCAAATCTTAACTATTGTAAATTGTGCTGCTATGAACATAGGGCTGCATATATCCTTTCTGATTGGTGTTTCTAGTTTCTTGGGATATATTCCTAGAAGTGGGATCACTGGGTCGAATGGGAGTTCCATTTTTAGTTTTTTGGGGAAACTCCATACTGTTGTCCACAGTGGCTGCACCAGTCTGCACTCCCAACAGCAGTGAACGAGAGTTCCTTTTTCTCTGCATCCTCTCCAGCACTTGTCATTTGTTGATTAGTTGATGATAGCCATTCTGACAGGTGTGAGATGGTACCTCATTGTTCTTTTGATTTGCATCTCTCAGATGATCAGTGAATTTGAGCATATTTTCATATGTCTCTTGGCCTTCCTCATGTCTTCTTTTGAAAAGTATCTATTTAGGTCCATTGCCCATTTTTTCAATTGGGTTGTTTATCTTCCTTTTGTCAAGGTGTATGAGTCCCCTGTAAATGTTGGAGATTAAACCCTTATCAGAGATAACATTGGCAAATATGTTCTCCCATGCAGTGGGCTTTCTTGTTGTTTTGTTGATGGTTTCTTTTGCTGTGCAGAAGCTTTTTATTTTGATGTAGTCCCATTTGTTTATTTTCTCTTTAGTTTCCATTGCCCTAGGTGCTGTGTAGGTGAAGAAATTGCTTCGGCATGTGTCTGAGATTTTGCTGCCTGTGGATTCCTCTAATATTTTTATTAGGTTTCCCCTCTTATGTTTAAGTCCTTTATCCATTTTGAGTTTATTTTTGTTTATGGTGTAAGTTGGTGGTCTAGTTTTATTTTTATGCATGTGTCTGACCAAATTTCCCAACACATTTATTGAAGAGACTGTCTTGACTCCATTGTATGTTCTTGCCTCCTTTGTCAAATATTAATTAAGCATAGTGGTTTGGGTTGATTTTTGGGTGCTCTATTCTATTCCATTGCTTTATATATCTGTTCTTGTGCCAGTACCAGGCAGTTTTGAGAACAGTGGCTTTGTAATACAGCTTGATATCTGGTATTGAGATCCCTCCTACTTGTTCTTCTTATCAGGATTGCTGCAGCTATGGTATTTGGGGTCTTTTTTAATTCAAGGTGAATTTTTGGAGAGTTTGTTCTCGGTCTGTGAAATATGCTGTTGATATTTTAATGGGAAGTGCATTGAATCTATAGATTGCTTTGGGTAGTATGGACAATTTAATGATGTTAATTCTACCAATCCATGAACATGGTATGTTCTTCCATCTGTTTATATCATTCTCTATCTCTTTTTTTAGTGTCCTGTAGTTTTCCGAGTAGAGGTCTTTTACCTCCTTAGTTAAGTTTATTCCTAGGTATCTTGATTTTTTTTGTGTGTGCAATGGTAAATGAGATTTTTTTTTAGTCTCTCTTTTGTAATCTTTTTGTTTTTTTATTTTTAGATTTATAACATTGTGATCAGAGAATGTGGACCACATGATTTCTACTTTTTTAGTGACTGAGAGATCTTTGTGGCCTGAGATACGGTCAGTTTTTGTTATTGTTCCATGAAGCTTTGAAACAAAACAGATAGTTTGTATTTTGGGTATACATGAAGCTTGTTAAATTTGATATTGAAACCTTCCCTTTCCTCTACTCAATTTGATTCTGGGTGATGACAAATTTGTTAAAATCTCTTTATTTAACATACTAGAGACCTGGTGCGTGAATTTGTGCATGGTTGGGGTCCCTCGGGGTGGCCTGCAGGGATCGGCCCCAGCTCATGCGCCTAGCCTCGCAGCCTTGCAGCCCTTCCTGACACCCTTTCATGGCCTGGCGCCAACCCCTCACCTGCTCCACCATCCTGCCTGCAGGGCGATAGTTTGGGGTTGGGACCCCCATGTGGCTCCCTCAGCACCTGAACGCCGGGCAGCGGCTCTGCCCCCTGCCACCACCACTGTTCACTGTCTTCTGGGTGATTGGAAAGGCTCTAGGACCCCGGCTTGCACCTGCCTTGGCCTGGCACCACCTGCTCACCTGCTCCACCATTCCACCATGGTCCCACTCTTGTTGGGGCCCACCAGGGCTGGCAGTGCCTCCACTGCTGCCCACTGCCAGTGCCACGTCGTCGACGCCCGCCATGTTCCGCGCTTCCCCCTGGTGGTCAGCGTACATCATAGCGAGCGGTCAAACTCCCAAACTCCTGGTCAAACAATTTGCATAATAGGCTTTTATTATATAGGATTCTTGGGAAAATGTATATTTTATTTGAAAAACATTATACTCTTTATCTTGCCTTGAATTCTACATTGGCTGATATGACTACATCCTACATGGATTTCCTTTTTGTCAACATTTACTAGTACCAGGGACATCTTTACAAGATCTTTAATGTTAATCTTTGACATTTTGTTTTAAGTATTTTGTAACTGATATATAACTGAATTTGTGTGTATGAGTGTATACAAGAATATGTGTCTGAATAACAAATATTAGGGCCTTTATCTTTGATAATGATATGTAATTAAGTTATAGTTATACTATAACCATGAAATGTTTGGTCTTCCCACCATTTTATTTCATGTTTTATATTTATTATTCTTTCTCAATATTTCATTTTTTTCCCCTTTTCTGAATTTTGTTGGCTGGACAAAGTGTTGTTTGTACCTTGCTTTTCTTCTGTTGTTTTTTGTGTTTTTTTTTTTCAAATTTCCATTTCCCATATCCATATTATGAGTGTTTATCTTTAAATTAGTAAATGTATTTAAACATATAATTTCCTATTTATAATAAGAATTAAATAGAATATAATTTATTCATTGAATAAGACAAGTCTGCTGAGAGAGATAAATTACCCAGCTCTTTCACTTGTAAGAGGTGGCTACTCAGCTCAAACTGGCTTAAAAAAGTGATTTCATTCCTGAGGACCCACAGGGTCAGTTTAAGTTCAGACACCAGCTTTTCATAAAGTCATCCAGATGCTAACTACTAGCATCTGGTGGCCTGGTGGAAAATTGACTTTTGGCTGCTGAGATAAGGGTAGCCCTCAGTGAGGACTCAGCTTGTTACCAGGCAACCAACCTGGTAAGCTTCCATAGTCATTTGTTGGATAACCCATTTTGTTTCTTCATGTCCTGATTTCTTCCATTCCCTGGAGTAATATAATGAGCACTGAGAATGTCTGTTTTTTCAACTTTGTAAAATTCCCTTCTGAAATCTCTTTTAAAGATTAGCTTTTTAATAATTTTATTTATTGATTAAGAGATATCTGTTTAGACTTTCTGTCTCTTCTGGGGTCAGTTTTGATAAATAATATATTCCTAGAAAATCATGATTTGAATTAGATTTTTAAAATGTACTTACATAGAGTTATGCAGAGAACTCTCTTATAATTTTTAAAAATCTCATAATTTTAAATTTTCCTCAGTTTCAAAGGAAATTTAAAGTTATTTCAAATTAAATTAAAGACAAGTTATTCCCACTTGTCTTTCTTGTTTTGGATATATGTGCTTTCTCATGCATGAGCTTTTCCTCCTTGAACAGTTGGATGTCAATTCTCAGGACAAGCTCAGAGATCACTTGTTGAAGATGACAGAGCTTTTTAAAACCTGGGTCTCTAGCAGACTGTGGGCAGCAAAATCCCCACCTCACTCCATGCCTTCCAATTGGACTCCACATGAGCAAAAAATAAACTATTGTGCTAAGCCACTGATATTTTTACCCCACCTATTAATATACATTTTCTTCTATTATTTTTATAATTTTATAATTTTATTTTTATAATTTATTTATAATTTTATAATTTTATTTTTATAATTTTATTTTTAATTAAAATCCAACTGGAGTTTGTTTTAGAATAAGTAGCATGGAAAGCCATATTTTTTTCTAGATACATGGTCAGTTGTACCAAAATCTTTTATTGAATGATAGTTTCCCCTTCTGATATAAAATACCACCTTTATCTTAAACTAAATTCTCATATTATTTCTGTCCATATTTTTAAATTTTTATTTTTATAGGCGAGAGAGAGAGAAAGAGAGAGAGAGAAACATTGATTTGTTGTTTCACTCATTTATATATTCACTAGAGGCCCAGTGCACGAAATTTGTGCAGTGGGGGTGTCCCTCAGCCCGGTCTGCACCTTCTCCAATCTGGGACCCCCTAGGGGATGTCTGACTGCCAGTTTAGGCCTGATCCCTAAACTGGCAGTCAGACATCCCTCTCACAATCCAGGACTGCTGGCTCCTAACCACTTGCCTGCCTGCCTGATCACTCCCTAACCCAGGGGTCCTCAAACTTTTTAAACAGGGGGCCAGTTCACTGTCCCTCAGACCATTGGAGGGCTGGACTATAGTTTTAAAAAAAACTATGAACAAATTCCTATGCACACTGCACATATCTTATTTTGAAGTAAAAATCCAAAATGGGAACAAATACAGTATTTGTATTTGCATGTGGCCTGCGGGCTGTAGTTTGAGGACCCCTGCCCTAACCGATCCCCTGATGGCCTGATTGATGCCTAACTGCTCCCCTGCTGGTCCAATTGCCCCCAACTGCCCTCCCCTACAGGCCTGATCTCGCCCCTAACTGCCCTACCCTACAGGCCTGATCTTGCCCCTAACTGCCCTCCCCTGCCGGCCTGGTCACACCTAACTGCCCTCCCCTCCAGGCCTGGTCACTCCAAGCTGCCCTCCCCTGCTAGCCTGTTCACCCCCAACTGCCCTCCTCTGACAGCCATCTTGTGGTGGCCATCTTGTGATGATATGGGGGTGGCCATCTTGTGATGACGTTGTGGTGGCCACTTTGTGACAATGTCGAGTGACGCCACCTCAGCTTTTATTACATAGGATTGGTTGCTTCTTGTATGTGCCCTGACCAGAGATCAAGCCCACAACCAACTAAGCTACCCAGCCAGGCCAAGATTAAGGATTTTTAAATGGGGAGATTATCTTGGATTATTCTGATGAGTCCAATGTAATTGCCAGGGTCCTTATGAGGCAGTGGCAGCAGGGACAGAGACAGATTTGAAGATGCTATACTGCTGACTTTGAAGATGGAAGAAGGAGCATGGGCCAAGGTCTGGAGGCAGCTTTTAGCAGCCAAAAGACAAGGAACTGGATTCTCCCTTGGTCTTCAGAAGGGACCCAGCCTTGACAATACCTTGATTTTAGCCAATTAAGACCCATTTTGGACTCATTATGTCCATGTGAGAAATGACTCACCTGTCCAAATTTCAAATGATGGGCTAGGAAACAGAAGCATGGTGAAAATGAGACTTTTAATAACACTCTTGAGAGTGGGTGCTCATTGTACAGGATGACAGTGGTTCTATATATTTTTGAGGTATTGATTTTGTCCCTTTAATTAGTCTTTTTATATACCAGGACCAAATGCAATTGGTCTTGATTGTTCGTTATCAAGTCTTCCCTGAGGTGTGTGCTTTTTCAAACTGTGAACTCAAGTTTCCTCTTACATTGGGAATATTTTCTTATTTCTTGAACTCTTAGTTCTTTCTCGATGTCCCCCTTTTTGCATTTTCAGCATTCTCCTTTTAGATACTATAAGTGACCTTCATTTTGGCAGTCATATTTGTAATTTCTGAATTATCTTTCTCTTTCATGGTAGTCGGCTCTGGTTCTATCTATTCAACATCCTCTTGAATCTCTCAGAAAATGAGGGTCAGAGTTTTTTTACAAGGTTATTTACTGAACTCAGGCCTTTTATTCTGATTCCTTACCTTCATGCCCTCTTTTAAACTGCACTTTATCCTCATACTATGGTGATTTATTGTTGTGACTAATGTTTTAATTTCTCCTATTTAAATAGAGGTCTTGATCCTCATTCTCCAAAATGAATTTTATAGCACACTATTTCCATGGGATGTTAAAAGGATTATAAGGGAGAATGTTCAGAGGTTTAATAATGATGAGTTAAAGAAAAAACTTTAAAAGTTACTAGAGAAACACCAAATAATGGTGAAGATATGAAGCAACAGAAACTCTCATATATTTCAAGGTGTGGGTGGCAAGTGTAAACTGGTTCTCTGGAAAACAGTTTAGCATTTTGCATACACCTGCAAATTCCATTGCTAGGTATAAATCCCTAGGAAAAATGCAAAACATATGTTCACAAAAAATCTAGTATAGCAGCTTTGTTCAAGCAAAAACTGGAAACAAATTATAATAAATATAAACAATTTGTAATAAATATATCCTTACATTGGAATACTCCTCAAAAAATAATGAATTACTGACACATGAACAGCAGAGATGACTTTTGCAGATATTATGCTGAGTGAAAGAAGCCAGACACTTAAGAATCCATTTATATGAAGCTTTAGAACAGGCACACTAACCTATTATTACAGAATCATAAAGTAGTTCCTCTGGGGTGAGGCGGGGATGATGGGAAAGCATGGGGGAACTTTCTGAGGCAATGAAAATGTTCTAAATCTTGATACAACTGTGGGTTATATGAGTGTGATCTTTTGTCAAAATGCATTAAAATGCACACTTAAGATCTGTAATTATAGTGAATGTAAATTATACAATAAAATTTACTGCAAGAATTCTCAGAACTGCCGAAACCAGTTTGGCTCAGTGGATAGAGCGTCGGCCTATGGACTGAAAGGTCCCAGGTTCGATTCTGGTCAAGGGCATGTGCCTTGGTTGCGGGCATATCCCCAGTGGGGGATGTGCAGGAGGCAGCTGATCGATGTTTCTCTCTCATCGATGTTTCTAACTCTCTATCTCTCTCCCTTCCTCTCTGTAAAAAATCAATAAAATATATTTAAAAAATAAAAAAGAATTCTCAGAACCTTTAATAACCTAAGACATAATATGAATCTCAAGAAGGAATGTAGCACACAGGATTTCCTGACATAATTTGAGTCTTGTTACAAGGGGTGTGGGCAGGAAATGTTCTCTTCTAAGTGCCTGAACCAGGAACAAGTGGCCATGTGGAAGCAGGAGCCACAGGATTCCTTGTGCTTCATGTCCCTGGTCTCATGAGTACTGTTGAACCGAGAGGCTACAGCTGGGAGGGGCAGGTCCAGGCCATGCTGCCTGCTCCCCACTCACTCACTTTGACAGATTCTACCTCAGGGTATCCATGAGGTGACAAGGCTGTAATAGCCAAGAGCAGTAGAGAAGTTTCCGGCATATAGTAGCTGTAACTGCAAGGTCAAGACCCTCTTGTGCTTTCCCTCTGGGGTGGTTGTGGGGTCCTTTTTACTCTGTCATGTGCAGTCCTCCAAGACCCCTCACTGACTCAGCACACAGTAAATCCTGGCTGGATGCAGCTCCAAGGCTGCCCAGAATTTGGGGAGCTCCCTAGACTTTGGTAGGGAAACTGGTCCTCAGAGTTGTGTGAGTGGATCACAGGCTGTGCAGTACCAATGAGCTTCACATTTTGCTTGTTTTCATTTTTCTTCCTTTTGTCAACGCAAATGTGCAGAGCAGGGAATTTAGGAATGAATCTCTGTGTGTGTGTGTGTGTGTGTGTGAGAGAGAGAGAGAGAGAGAGAGAGAGAGAGAGAGAGAGAGAGAGAGAGAAAGTTTGTGCAGCCTGAACCCAGACTGGAGGAGGTGGGTAGACAGTCTGCCCTGTGAAAGGTGTTTGCTGCACACAAGATCAAGGTTGACATTGCTGTGTGGTGGGGATGACAGATACTCCATGGGAGATTAGGAACTAAATCATCATCTCTTCTGGGCCTTGATACCAATTGTCCATGCCCAGGGCTTAAAGTTCAGCCTCCAGACTCATAGGTATTGAACAGTGGGCCACAACTGGGAACCAGTTGACTGGTTAAAAGAACACTTTTAATTGTGGCCATTAATCTGGCAGCAATAGCTTGTCTAGCTTGCAGGAGAAGTAAGGGTGACAGGAAACCCATCATCTGGGAACCAGTTGACTGCTGTTGCTCTCTAGCAAGTGGAGAGATAGGGAAAAGTTTCTCAAATTTGCTTTTCATTGCCCACCTTCCTGGCCTTGTTTAGAAGGATCTAGGTTTGTTTTCTCCTTGCATTTTGTGGAATTTTCCTGGAGCCAGTAGATGACCAGCTCCCAAGCCATGTCCCTCTTATTTACTCAGGGAAGTAACCTGCCGGGGTCCAACCCCAGCAGGTCCAGGGGTTCCCAAAGGCGTAGACGGAGTCGGCGAAGAAGGAATGACACGGAGACAGCGTTCAGTTGATCAGCAGCCTAGCCAGGATCTCCAGCCAAGTTCTGGTCTCGATCTCCAGAGAGGTTCTGCTTAGGGTCTCCAGCCAGGTTCTGTGTCCATGTTCTCTTGCTAGGTTCTCCAGGTTCTCCAGCCAGGTTCAGTCACCAGGTTCTAGTCAGGTTCTCTTGCCAATTTCTGTAGTCAGGTTCAGTCCAGGATCTTTTGCCATGTTCTCTCGCTAGGTTCTGTCTCTAGGTTCTGAGGCCAGTTTCTGTCCAGGATCTTTTGCCATGTTCTCTCCAGCGAAGTTCTTCTGTCCCTAGAGAACGTTCTGTGTAGGTTCTGTGCCAATTTCTGTCTCTCTTTAGTTCTGTGTCTTGCTGTCTTCTTACATCTGTATTTATACCAGTTGATTCCAATCCTATCAATCTCTATTACAAAGGTTAGGGCGTTTCTTATCTCCATTCCAGGGAGTAAAGATTATGTAGCTTAAGCATGATTGTTCGTAGTTAAAGTGATTAATTACCCGCCTGGCACTTAGTTGAGGGTTTTATTCCCTCCCTAACTTCAGGGGAAAATCCCTACCTGGGGAAACAATCTTCCTCAGAGAGGAGACCTTGGTTAAAACACATAGTGCCAAGAAGGTGAGCGAACATTTTAAGAACAGTATGCCATATATGCCAGGTCCTTTGAAACAGCAAGGATGGACCAGCTCCCGGCAGTAACCTGCCCCCAAATCAGGATATGTCCCAGTGAGAAGGATGGTGGTAGGGTAGGAATTTACCAGGAGCCAGGTAAGCATCTAGGAACAGCCCAATGTGGACCAAGATGGAGTGGGGAGAAGCCCCAGAGCCAGACCAGGCAGAGCTAGAGAGAAGGCCATGTGGCCACAAAATGCAAGGTGGACCTATGAGTGTGTGTGTGTGTGTGTGTGTGTGTGTGTGTGTGTGTGTGTGTGTGAAAGATGGCAAGAGCAGATAGAATTATTCCAACTGACAAATTCCCTATCTCCATCCATCCACAACTCTGAAGAACTAGGTGAATGACTCTGGCAGGCCCTGAGTGTGCTCCAGAGGCCTGGGTCTGCCTTGGGATTTTGCCAGTATCTGACAAGTACTTAGTTGCGGGTGGGGTAAAGTGGGCCACAGGGCAATTGGGAAGACATTTCATGGTGTTGGAGAGGAGATGGGCAGACTGAGGCCTTGAAGGGTGAACAGAATCCTGACAGGCAGAGACTAAGTGGGCCTGTAAATGGGGCTTCTTGGACTCCCAAGGGTTTGCTGAGGGGTGGGGACCTACTAAAGAAAGAGGCTCCACTAACAGTGAGCTTGACTCCTGGAGGAAGTCCTGGAGCCCAGATTCTGGGGTTAATGGCTTACCTTATAAGGACATTCTTCTGAGAATGTCCCTGTGTTCTCAGACCACCGCAGATTGGAGAGAGTCAGTGTCAAGGTCAGGGCAGCCATAATCACAGCAGTCACCAACTACAGCATGCCAGAACCCCGGGGATCCCAAGGCAGCTCTGAGAGGGACTGATGCAGACACAATTGGTCAGTTGCCGAGGCTTGAAGAGGAGATGGACTTGCCAGGGTCACACAGGGAGTAAGCATGTTTGAGCCCAAGCCCTTCTTGCTACATTATGGGCCATTCAAGAAGGAAGCTCAGCTTGGACTCCTTACCTCCTCCCATAAGGTAGGATGGCACTGGGCACTGATGCAGAAGGGAGCAAGATTTTATCGAGGTCTGGGTTCTAGTGCACCTGGGGAATGTTGTTTGGTGCTGTGGTGCTGTGAATGAAGCTCTTTTCATTTCTCAATTATTGCCTGTTACAATGGATAATTTGGGGAAAAGAATCAGGTAAGTCCCATATGAATGTGGAGCATACATTTATTTAGAGTAGGTCAGAAGCACCCTGGTTCAGCCTGGGAAAGCTTCCACTTTACCATTTCTTAAGCCTGTGATCTTGGGCAAGTTATTGACCATCTCCTTGTCCAGATTTCCTCATTGGTGAAATGGAGTATGATCAGGCCCTACCTCATAGGGTTGTCCTGAAGATTGAATGCATTATGCAGGTAAAGCAAATGCAATGGTATCTGGCTGAAGGAGGTAGCTCACTGTGAGCTGTTGCTGCTATTATAAGTCTTATCACCCACAGCACAATTCAGAGGAAGAACAAACCATTCAGTTGCCAAAGAACTTGTCCAAAAGGGATGGTGTCACCTCCCTTTTTCTTTACCTGCTCCCTCCTGGGGCCTCCTTGGAAGACTTGAGGGGCTGCCCACGTCAGGAATTGTTATCTCTACCTCCACAATATTTCTAGCATCTAGCCCTACTCTTCCCTCTCCATGGCACTGAGCTGAGCTGGGGGGCTCCCAGCCACACTCATCTGGCTCTCTCTGATCCTAGATTCCCTGTCTGGACCATTCTCTATTGCAGCACCCAAAGGGATATTTCCTAGAGCACAAATCTGAACACATTTTGTCTCTGAGAGCCTCCTGTGGCTCTCATTTGTGAGAACAAACTTGGCTTTGCACATCCTGTTGTTTCTGTCTAGAATGCCCTTCTCCACACTTTGCCCACCTGGAGAACTATTTATACTTCAAAAACCTAGCGCAGACATACTTCTCTTGAACACTTCTCAAACTGTCCTTCTACCCCACAAGTCCAAGGCAACATGCCTATTCCCTCACATTGCCTTTTTTGTTGTGTGGCCCCTATGCTGTCAAGCAGTTTACACAACCATCACTGTCACTATTGTGCCACCTCCTTGGACCTATCTCCACCCTCACACCTAACCCAGGGGCTGACTCCTGTCAGTTTTGCTTGAACCAAACTAAATATATTACGAGTCAAAAACTCCTTGGGCTGTAAATGTTATGGTACCAGGGCCACGATGTGTGGCCTTGGGCATGCCTTTCCTCTCTGGGCTGCAGCTTCCTTATCTCTATAATAAGAAAGCCTCTAGGGTCTATTGCTGTTCTGAGTTTTTATAACTGCCTGACTCATCGCTTCAAGTATAGACGAAGAGCTTGGGGATTTCAGCTGCATGCAGACCATCTGCCTCTCTGGGTCTGCCATGCCCATGAGAATCAGCAACTGTCTCCTTGGACTAGGTGACTGGTATTCTTGGGAAACATCATTAAGCCAAGACAAGAGCACTGGGTCATACCCCAGTGGTGCTAAACAGGGGCTGCCACTTGGCTATGTGAGTGAAGCAGCCAGTTAAATTTCATATGTTAGAAATAATCTGCTCCCTGAACTTGCCTGATCACTTTATTAGCACAGAAGAGAAGTTTAATTCATATCAAAAAGGAAAAAGTCCCTACTTTCCCCCTAATTAAACCAAGAGAAACCAGCTAGATCCAAGGACACCTAGCCCACTCAATTAATTAAACACTTATTACAACCAGAAAGCCATCTAATTCAATTAAAATATTTTTAAAACATGAGAAGTTCATTTTTCTAAAATAAAGTACTTTTTCTAAAATGAAGTACATTTGACTGGAGCATTTTTTATGCCAAGGCAGAGTGTCATGAGGGGATCTGAAATGACAGCTCTAATATGGGCAACAGTTTCTGCAAATGGGCAAGGACAGGACAGGTGAGGCTCCGAGCCAAGCCCCTTATATAAGAAGGGAGGGGTTGCTTCTGGACACGGTGACCCTCTAATGAGCAAGCAGGTCCTGAGCCAGAGGTGCCGCCCACAGCTGTTCATCCTCACCCCATTGCCCACTGCAGCCCTCTCCCCTTTAGCTCATCAATGTTCCCCCGACTCTTCCAATAAAGGATCAAGATTGGGTAGGGATTTAAGAAGCAGGTTTGGATTCAGGGGCCTGAGCCCATTTCTGCCTCTCATGTGCTGTATCACCTTGAGCAAGTAGGAGGGATTCATCAGAGAAAAGACTCCTAGCAGGGCCCTCTAAAATTTAGCCAGGTGATATTCAGATAGCTAAAGAAACCGACAATTTTATTTTATTTTTTTAACTATTAAAATATTTCATTAAGAGAAGCTTATTTATTTTGTATTTAAAGTTGTTACTCTCTTTTTTTTCCTTTCTTAATCAAATTTATTGGGGTGACATTGGTTAATATGATCATGTAGGTTTCAGGTGTGGGTTTCTATGTTACAAGATCTGTATATTGCACTGTGTGCCCACCACCCAAAGTCAAACCTTCTTCCATCACCATGTGTATATTAGGACCCCCTTCAACCCTACTCCCTTCCCTCTGGCAATCATCACACTGATATTTGTGTTCATCAGTTTCAGTTTTATAGCCCACATATGAGTGAAATCATCTGGTTCTTAGCTTTTTCTGATGACTTAGTTCACTTAGCATAATGTTCTCAAGGTCCATCCATGTTGTTGCAAATAACATTATTTTATCCTTTTTTATGGCTGAGTAGTATTCCATAATGTATCTGTACCACATCTTCTTTATCAAGTTGTCTAACACCAGACACTTTGATTCTTTCCATGTCTTTGCTACCATGAATAATGCAACAATGAACATAGGGGTGCATATATATTTGCAAATATATGTTTTTAAGCTTTTTGGGTATATATATCCAGGAGAGGGATTGCTGGGTCGTATGGCAGCTCTATTATTAATTTTTTGAGGAATCACCAGACTGCTTTCCATAGTTGTTGCACCAATCTACATTCCTACCAGCAGTGAATGAGGGTTTCCTTTTTCCACAACCTGTCCCACATTTGTTATTGCTTGTCTTGTTGATAATAGCCACTCTTGTTAGAGAGGGGCTAATGCAGACACAATTGGTCCATCTCCTCTTCAAGCCTCCTACCACCTTGTGGGTGTAAGGTGGTATCTCACTGAAGTTTTGATTTGCATTTCCCTAACTGTCAGTGATGTTGAACATCTTTTCATATATCTATTGGCTGTTCGTATGGCTTCTTGGGATAGGTGTATTCTCAGTCTTCTGCCACTTTTTGATTAGGTTGTTTGTTTGGTGTTGAGTTTTATAAGTTCTTTGTATATTTTGGAAATTAAACCTTCGTCGGAACTACTGTTTGCCATCTCCCATCTGGTTGGTTGCCTTTTTGTTTTCTTGTCAGTTTCTTTTGCTGTGCAGAAGCTTTTCAGTTTGGTATAGTCCCATTCATTTATTTTTGCCCTTACTTCCCTTTCCTTTGGGGTCAAGTTCATAAAATGTTCTCTCTAACCAAGGTCCAAAAGTTTGGTGCCTATAGTTTCTTCTATGTAACTTATTGTTTTGGGTCTTATATTTAGGTCTTTGATAATTTTTGTTTGTGGGGACAAACTGTAATTCAGTTTCATTCTTTTGCATGTTGGCTTTCCAGTTTTCCCAGCACCATTTATTGAAGAAACTATCTTTACTCCATTGTGTGTTTCTGGATCCTTTGTCAAAAATTGTCCATATACATGTGGTTTTATAGCTGGGCTCTCCATTCTGTTCCATTGATCTCTGTGCCTGTTTCTCTGCCAATACCATGCTGTTTTGATGATCATAGCTCTGTAGTATAATGTGAAGTCAGGTAGCATGTATCACTCCAGCTTCGTTCTTTTTTTCTCAGAATTGCTTTGGCTATTCAGGGTTTTTTGTGGTTACATACAGATTTGATGATTTCTCATTCTACTTCTTTAAAAAAAAATGACATTGGGATTTTGATGGGGATTGCATTAAATCTGTATATTGCTTTGGGTAATATGGCTATTTTAACTATGTTGATTCTTCCAATCCATCAACACGGGATATTTGTCCATTTTGTTGTGTCTTTTTAAATAATACTTTGCAATTTTCAGTATGTAGATCTTTCACATTCTTTGTTAAGTTTATTCCTAGGTATTTTATTCTTTTGAATACAATTGCAAAAGGAATTGTTGTTTTGTTTTCATTTATTTTTCTGAAGTTTTGTTGTTAGTATAAAGGAACACAATGAATTTTTATACAATGATTTGATATCCTGTAACTTTACTGTATTTGCTTATTGTTGCCAGTATATTTTTGGTGGAAACTTTAGGGTTTTCTATATACAGAATTATGTTGTCCACAAAAAGTGAGTGTTTTATTTCTTCCTTCCCTATTTGGATGCCTTTTTATTTCTTTTTCTTGCCTTATTGCTCTGGCTAGGAATTCCAGAACTATGTTGAATAAGCATGGTGAGAGTGGACATCCTTATCTTGTTCCTGATCTTAGAGGAAAAGCTTTCACCTTTTCACCATTGAGTAGGACATTAGCTGAAGTTTTATCATATATGGCCTTTATTATGTTAAGGTATTTCCCTTCTATTCCTATTTTATTGTTTCACTCATAAATTGATGTTGTATCTTAAATGCTACAGCATCTATTGATAAGATCATGTGACTTTTATCCATTCTTTTGTTAATGTGGTGTATTACATTGATTGATTTGTGTATGTTCAATCATCCTTGTGCCCCTGAAATGAACCCCACTTAATATTGATGTATTATTTCTTAGATGTACTGTTGTATTCAATTTGCTAGTATTTTGTTTAGGATTTTCATCTGTATTCTTCAGATATTGGTCTATAGTTTTCTTTTTTGTGGGTTATATTTGCTAGGTTTTGGTATCAAGGTTACATTGGCCTCATAGAATGTGTAAGGGAGTATTGCCTCTTCCATTTTTTTTGGAAGAGTTTGAGAGGATAGGTTTTAAATCTTTGAACATTGGGAGAATTCACTGGTGAAGCCATCTGATCCTGGACTTTTATTTTTGGGGTGGTTTTGGATGATTGTTTCATTTTCCTCACTGCTGATGGGTTTACTTAGATTTTCCAATTCTCCATGATTTAGTTTATATAGATTATATATTTCTAGGAACTTATCCATTTCTTCTAGGTTATTGAATTTGGTGGCATATAGTTTTTCATAGTATTCTAGTATGATCCTTTGTATATCTATGATGTCTCTCTCATTTCTGATTTTGTTTATATGGGTCTTTTCCTTTTTTCCTTAGTGAGTCTAGCCAGGAGTTTGTCAATTTTATTAATCTTTTCAAAGAACAAGCTCTTTACTTATTTTTTGTATAGTCTTTTTGTTCTCTATTTCATTCAATTCTGCTCTAATTTTTATTATTACTTTCTTCTGCTGACCTTGGGCTGCTTTTGTTCTTCTTTTTCTAGTTCTTTAAGATGTGATGTTAGATGATGCTAGGCAGTTTACTTGGGATTTCTCTTGTTTCTTGAGATAGGCCTTTAATGATATAAGCTTCTCTCTTATTACTGCTTTTGCTACATCCAAGAAGTTTTGATATGTTGTACTGTCATTCTCATGTGTCTCGATATATCTTTCGATCTCATCTTTTATTTCTTCTTTGACACAGTCATTTTTTGTGTGTGTATATACATATATTTATATATTTTCAGAGAGGAAGGGAGAGAGAAACATCAATGAGAGAGAATCACTGATCAACTGTTTCCTGCATGCCTCACACTGGAGATAAAGCCCCAACTTGGGTATGTGCCCTGACTGGGAATCAAATTGTGACCTTCTGGTTCATAAGTCAATGCTCAACCTCTGAGCCACAGTGGCTGGGTGACCCATTCATTTTTAGTAGTATGTTGTTTTAAATCCATGTATTTGTGGGTTTCTTTACTTTCTTTTTGCAGTTGATTTCTAATTTTAAGGCATCATGGTCAGAGAATATGCATATATACAGTAGCTTTTTTTCTTTTGAGTGCATGTGATCTTCATCCTCCTTTGCCAGTTTAGACCTTTTCTTCCTCCCCTTTTATGCTTTAGTTGTCACAAACTATCCCTGTTTATGCTGTAAGATTTTTGGTGATCTTACTTGTAGTGTTGTGAACTTATGTTTTTTATTTTAGGTAGAATAACTCCTTTGAGTATTTCCTGCAATGGGGTTTTCTGGTGATAAAATCCCTCAATTTCTGTTTGTCTAGGAACATCTTTATTTCTCCTTCATATTTAAAAGGTAATTTTGCTTGATATATTTATTCATGGCTGGTAAATTTTCTCTTTCAGATGTTTCAATATTTGGTACCACTCTCTTCTGGCTTGTAGAGTTTCTGCTGAGAAATCAAATGAAATTCTGATGGGTTTTCCTTCTTTTACCTGGCTGCTTTGAGAATTTTTTCTTTGTCATTAATTTTTGAGTTTTAATACAAAGTGCCTTGGAGAGGGTCTCTGGATTAAGGTAACTACAGTATGTGTTCTGTTTGCTTCTTGGATTCAAGGATCTAGTTCTTTCCATAGGTTTGGGAAGTTCTCATTCACTATTTGTTTGAATAGATTCTCCATTCCCTTCTCCCTCTCTTCTTCTTCTGCATGCCCATTATACTAATATTGTTTTTTCTGATGGAGTCAGATAGTTCTTGTAGAGCTCTTTTATCTTTCTTTACTCTCTGATCTCTCTCTTCTTCCCTCTGTGTCATTTCTAAATTCCTTTTTTCAATGTCACTAATTCTTTTCTCCATCTGGTTGACTGTTTTCTATAATCAGTAGTTCCCTCTTAATCTCCTGATTGCATGCTTCATTTCTAGGATTTCTGGTCGGATCTTTTTTAATGTTTCAATTTCTTTGTTAAAGTACTCATTTTGTTCATTGATTTGTTTCTGAGTGCATTGAATTGCCTGTATTTTATCGCATCTCATTGAGTATTTCTAGAACTGCAATCTTGAAATCTCTGTTACTTATATCACATATTTCCATGTGTTCCAGCTTGTTTCCTGGAGATTTTTATTTTCTTCCTGGTTATCCTTGTTCCTGTGGTTAATGGTATTTGCTACTCTCCTTTGTCTAAGCATATATGTCTGTCTATATTAATAATAGCAGCTTTCTCTGTAGAGGTCTTTCTACTGTTTTCCTGTAGATGGCGCTGATTCACAATATTATTTTTACCTTGTGATCTCCCAGACTTGACCTCCATGGCTCCCGTAAGACAGTACAGCATGCTCTATTTGGGGGTGGAATTTGTTTTGCCCTCACTGTAATGGTGACTCCTGACCTCTGTGGGGTCCCACCCCAAGTACCCCACCTGGGGATCAGTCACAGAGAGAAACATTGATTCTACTACAATAGCTCTTGGTTTACAGATAATATGTTCCTGGACTTGACTCCAAGGGCTAGAGGAGATGAGGTTTGGGAGTCCAAGTGGTGGCTCTGTGGTTTCATTTCTTTATCTGAAACACCACTGCCTGGCCGGGCAATGGAGAGCTGCATGGTAGAACCCCGCGCTCTGTCAGACTTCTGGCTCAGTCACTTTTCTCTGGGCTTGCCCTGCAGCTTTCTGTTCTTCCTAGCTGAAAGAAGTGCCTGCCACCACTAGCTTCCTCTCCTTTCCAGGCTGAACTAAAAGTTCCCAGATGCAGGGCTGTGTCTGAGGGCCATCAGTGCTTTCCTTCCTTCTCGTTTTCCTGTTTATTTCCAGTTGCCCACCTTTAGATATTTTAATGCCCGGGGTCTCTGGCATGCCTCTGTATTAAGCAGGGAATTCTTTGTTGAATTATAGTTGGTTAACTTGTTGAAATTTCAGGAGGAAGACCAGGGGGTTCTCTCAAGCTGTCATTCCTCTGAAACTATCATTTTAAAAGCTACAGTTTTCTGACTCTCATGAGGTAAATATTTGAATTCACAGAGCCTCTGTTCAGCAAAAATCTCTTAATGGGTCCTTAGTTATAAAAACAAAAAACAAATAATCACTTGTAGCTAGTTCTTTTGAGCTAATGATATCTGAGTATGTACCATTGCCAGGCTATGGGTTAAACATATTTTCTGAACTATGTCCTTTAATACTCATGATGACTCTGTGAGGTAGAATCTTCTTTAAATCCAAGGTACAGAGTGCCCAAGGACAGTTACCTAGAGGTAGACCCTGGATCCAAACCTGGGCAGCCAGACTCAGGCAGGGAGGCCCCTAGCAAGCTCAGGATAACTGGGTACCCTGGAGAGAAGGGGTCCTGATTGACTGAACTTGGATGGTATCCCAGAGACTGTCCTTTTTTGAAAAGCTCCCTTGTGAGTCTGGTGCTCTGACTTTAGAGATCTGAAATCCCTACACCTACACTATCAACTGGGGTCATTCCTTGCCCCACACCCCAGCTCAGTGGTGGCCTCAGAAAAAGAATAGGATGGATTAAGACCCTTTCCATCCAATTCAATTGCATCTACACTGTCTGAGCTCTATACACTGTCACAAGCACAAGTATAAGCTTTAAAAAGGCCCGGTTAATTTGATAGACAGAAAATGGGATATCAACAATATGATTCTATTTTTTTTAATTAAATCTTTATTGTTCAGATTATTACATTTGTTCCTCTTTTTTCCCCCCCATAACTCCCCTCCTCCCAGTTCCTGCCCCACCCTCTGCCCTCACTCCCCACCCACTGTCCTCATCCATAGGTGCACGATTTTTGTCCAGTCTCTTCCCGCATCTCCCACACCCCTTTCCCCCCCCAAGAATAGTCAGTCCATGTCCCTTTCTCCCACTGCAGACACAGCAGACTCTCATAGTCAGTTAGCCTGGAGGTCAAATCACCCCCGGTATTGCCGACAACAATCAAGGCTTAACTACAACAATGTCCCTTTCTATGTCCCTGATTCTATTATGATCACCAGATTATTTATTCACTTGATTCTTAGATTCACTTGTTGATAGATGCATGTTTGTTGTTCATAATTTGTATCTTTACCTTTTTCTTCTTCCTCCTCTTCTTAAAGGATACCTTTCAGCATTTCATATAATACTGGTTTGGTGGTGATGAACTCCTTTAGCTTTTCCTTATCTGTGAAGCTCTTTATCTGACCTTCAGTTCTGAATGATAGCTTTGCTGGATAAAGTAATCTTGGTTGTAGGTTCTTGGTATTCATCACTTTGAATATTTCTTGCCATTCCCTTCTGGCCTGCAAAGTTTCTGTTGAGAAATCAGCTGACAGTCGTATGGGTATTCCCTTGTAGGTAACTGAGTTTCTTTCTCTTGCTGCATTTAAGATTCTCTCTTTGTCTTTTGCTCTTGGTATTTTAATTATGATGTGTCTTGGTGTGGTCCTCTTTGGATTCCTTTTGTTTGGGGTTCTCTGCGCTTCCTGACCTGTAAGTCTATTTCTTTCACCAGGTGGGGGAAGTTTTCTGTCATTATTTCTTCAAATAGGTTTTCAATATCTTGCTCTCTCTGATCTTCTGGCACCCCTATAATTCTGATGTTGGTATGCTTGAAGCTGTCCCAGAGGCTCCTTACACTATCTTTGTATTTTCAGATTCTTTTTTTCATTTTGCTTTTCTGGTTGGGTGTTTTTTGCTTCTTTGCATTTCAAATCTTTGCCTTGATTCTTGCGCTCCTCTGGTCTGCTGTTGGGAGTCTGTATAATATTCGTTATTTCAGTCCGTGTATGCTTAATTTCTAGTTGGTTCTTTATCATAACATCGAGGGTCTCATTAGATTTCTTGAGGATCTCACTACATTTATCGGCGGCTTCTAGACAGTTCTTAAGAGACCTTAAAAGTGTGGTTCTGAACTCAATATCCTCCATTGACAGTTTTGTCCTGTTTCTTTGTCTCCGCATTTTTTATGCTTTCTTGGTGCACCCCCTAGTGGTCTTTGTGTGCAGTCTTGTTGTAGTTAAGCCTTGATTGTTGTTGGCAATACCGGGGGTGATTTGACCTCCAGGCTAACTGGCTATGAGAGTCCGCTGTGTCTGCAGTGGAAGAGCTTCTGTGCGGTGCTAATCTAGCATTTGCCTGAGGCTATCTGGCAAATGGCTCTGCGCAGGGCTTGGGCGGGGCGGGTCCCTGGGGATCTATAGGGCGGGCCAGAGCAAGCAGTTATGGCTGCTCTCAGTTCCGTCCCTAGGGGCTCTGCCTCACAGAGTCCCAGCAACCACTGCAAACCTCTGAGAGAAAGCTGCCTTCGAGTTCCGACCGAAGCCAGACAGTCCCGCTTCTCCCGTTTGAGTCTGGGTCCCTAGAGACTCGCCCGGATCTGGAGCTCAGAGTCTGAAACTCCCTCCCAATTGAAAACAACAACCACGCCCTCCGCCTCCAGCCCGCTCCGCGTGCACTCCGCACCTTAGTATTTCACTTCAGCACTGCGCCTCCTCTGAGTCTGGGTATGATATTCTCTTTCCTCCTAGTTGTAGGACTTCCACTCAGCCAGCCTTCCTGTGGTTCTGGATGATGTCCGTTCCATCTTTTAGTTGTTTTTTGAAGTTGTTGTTCGAGGCAGCAATCTCCGGCATTAACCTATGCTGCCATCTTGGTTTCTTGATCAGAACCTATTTTTTTTTTAAAGCAGCAGCCCTGGCTGGTGTTGCTAAGTGGTTAGAGCATTGTCCCATGCACCAAAGGGTCAAGGATTTTATTCCCAGTCTAGGAGACGTACTTGGGTTGCAGGTTCAATTCCTGGGCTGGTCAGGATGTGAGCTGGAGGCAACCAATCGATGTGTCTCTCTTACACTGATGTTTCTTTCTCTCTCTCCAACACGCCAACTCTAGCTAAAAATCAATGGAAAAAATATCCTTGGGTGAGGATTAAAGAAAAAAAAGGGGGGGGGGCAAGGCAAGAACACTTGCTGGCTATACAGGGGTCCATTCTATTTTCCAGATTTCCTACCATATACATACATTGCTTTTATAATTTTAAAACACTATCAAAATGGTTTCAGATAGGCCATATTAGTTTTTCATTTCTCTTATTTCTAGAAAGTTTAAATATTTGGACTGTTCTGTGACTTGTCTCTTCTCATCTACCTACTGGCATTTTATATTCTTAATGATTTATACAAGCTAACTAAGGATTTTAACCCTATGTCCATTATATTTGTGTATTTGTTGTTGTTGAAATCAATTTCCAGGCTGATTATTTACTTTTCAATTTTGTTTTTAATGTTTTATGTAGTCAAACTTTATAAGCAGTTAGACAGACATGAGCAGAATAAGGACCATGAGCCAGAAACAGAAAGTCACCAGAGTGGAAAGTCCCAGGTAACTAGAAGTGGCAAACTGGGAAAACAAGGACCTTGCCCCAGGATAACCTTTCATCCCCTAGCACCATGGTCAGCAAACTGCGGCTTACGAGCCACATGCGGCTCTTTGGCCCCTTGAATGTGGCTCTTCCTAAGCCTTAGAAGTACCCTAATTAAGTTAATAACAATGTACCTACCTATATAGTTTAAGTTTAAAAAATTTGAATCTCAAAAGAAATTTCAATAGTTGTACTGTTGATATTTGGCTCTGTTGACTAATGAGTTTGCCGACCACTGCCCTAGCATATCACTGGTCATGAGTTTGGAACCCTGATCTTCCATATCGCTGGTCATGTTGTTTGGACCCCTGACCATTTCCTCCATAAAGATAACATCTAAGTCTCAGTTGTACTTCAGCTCCAGGCCCAGAAAAGCAACAAAACCAGACAAATGATGCCATGGCTGCCTCAGGACCAGCTGCATTGACTAATGACACCCTTCCCTGGCGCCAACCAATAATGGGGACCATGACCCTGAAAGAGCACCCCTGAAAAGCTAATGAAGATTCTATAAGGCCCTTCCCTGAGACCTGCCCTAAGATTCCCACCTGCAAGAGAGAGATACCCTTAATACAAAGGACCCAGCAAGCACTCTCCCCCAGGGGAGCATGTCTGTACCATTCTCTTCCCCCTTTCTTCCCTCTAAGGGACTCCATGAGACTTACAATCAGGTGAGCAATGGGCAGCAGCAGCTCATCCTGGGCTAACTTCCTGAACCTGTCTCCAAGGCCCCTTTTCTCTGACTTCACAGTGAGCCAAAGCAGCCAAGCCTAGGCTCTCCTGTGGCTTCTTCTAAACCCTTCCTTATTTCATTGTCCTGAGTGTGTTTGTGCTGTGGCCAATAAATTCTTGTTTGCTTTGATGCACTTTGTCTCTTGACTGAAATCTTTCCTTCAAGAAGACAAGAATTGAGGTCTAGTTTTGCTGGTAAGAAAACCTATTGTTCTTTCCCTTTCAGATGCCTTCCATTGCTTTTTAAAAAAATTGTTTTCTTGTTTAAAGTATTACAAATAGTAGTACATATGTCTCCCTTTTTTCCCCATTGAGCTTCCCCCGGCCTCCCCTACCTCCTGGCACATGCCCTTACCCCACCATGCCGTGTCTTGTGTTCATTGGTTGTGCTTATATGCATGCATATCAGTCCTTCGATTTATCTCTCCCCCCACCCCCAATACTCTCCAGCCTTCCCGCTGTAATTTGACAGTCTGTTCAATACTTCTCTGCCTCTGTATCTATCTGTTTGTTCATTAGATTATAATGTTCTTTATTATCCACAAATGAGTGAGATCATGTGGTATTTTTCTTTCACTCCTTGGCTTATTTCACTTAGCATGATGCTCTCCAGTTCCATCCATGCTGCTGCAAATGGTAAGAATTTCTTCTTGTTGATAGCAGCGTAGTATTCCATTATGTAGATGTACCATAGTATTCTAATCCACTCATCTGCTGATGGGCATAGGCTGTTTCCAAATCTTAGCTATGATAAATTGTGCTGCTATTAACATTGGGGTGCATATATCCTTTCTGATTGGTATTTCTGAATTCTTGGGATATATTCCTAGAAGTGGTATTACTGGGTCAAATGGCAGCTCCATTTTTAACTTTTTGAGGAAACTTCATACTGTTTTCCACAGTGGCTGCACCAGTCTTCATTCCCAGCAGCAGTGCACGAGGGTTCCTTTTTCACCGCATCCTCTCCAGCACTTGTCATTTGTTGATTTGTTGATGATAGCCCTTCTGACAGGTGTGAGGTGGTACCTCATTGTTGTTTTGATTTGCATCTCTCGGATGATTAGTGACTTTGAGCATGTTTTCATGTGTCTCTTGGCTTTCTGAATGTCCTCTTTTGAAAAGTGTCTATTTATGTCCTTTGCCCATTTTTTGATTGGGTTGTTTATCTTCCTTTTGTTTAGTTGTATGAGTTCCCTGTAAATGTTGGAGATTAAACCCTTATTGGTGATAACATTGGCAAATATGTTCTCCCATGGAGTGGGCTTTCTTGTTGTTTAGTTTATGGTTTTTTTTGTTTTGTTTTGTTTTGTTTTGTTTTGTTTTTGCTGTGCAGAGCTTTTAATTTGATGTAGTCCCATTTGTTTATTTTCTCCTTTGACTCTCTTGCCCTAGGATCTGTGTCTGTAAAGATATTGCTACAACATATGTCTGCAATTTTGCTGCCTATGGAGTCTTGTAGGGTTTTTATGGTTTCCTATCTTACAATCAAGTCCTTTAGCCATTTTAAGTTTGTTTTTGTGTATGGTGTAAGTTGGTGATCTAGTTTCATTTTTTTGTATGTATCTGATCAAATTTCCCAGCACCATTTATTAAAGAGGCTGTTTTGACTCCATTGTATGCTCTTGTCTTCTTTGTCAAATATTAATTGAGTATAATGGCTTGGGTCAATTTCTGGATCCTGTATTGTGTTCCATTGGTCTGTATGTCTGTTCTTGTGCCAGTACCAGGCAGTTTTGAGAGCCATGACTTGGTAATATATTTTGATGTCTGGTATTGTGATCTCTCCAACTTTTTTCTTCTTTCTCAGGACAGCTGTGGCTATTTGGGGTCTTTTTAAATTCCAGATGAATTTTTGGAGAGTTTGTTCTAGATCTTTGAAATATGCCATTCTTATTTTAATAGGCATTGCGATGAATCTATAGATTGCTTTAGGTAGTATGGCCATTTTAATGATATTGATTCTAGCAATCCATGAACATGGTATGTTCTTCCTTTTGTTTATGTCTTCTTCTTTCTCTTTTTTCAATGTCCTGTAGTTTTCTGAGTACAGGTGTATTACATCCTTGGTTAAGTTTATTCCTAGGTATCTTAGCTTTTTTTGGTGCAATGGTAAATGGGATTGTTTTTTTCATTTATCTTTCTGTGAGTTCAGTTTTGGTGTATAAAAAGGTCATAGATTTCTGGGTGCTAACTTTGTATCCTGCTACATTGCCAAATTCATTTATTAGGTCTAGTAGTGTTTAGATGGAGTCTTTGGGGTTTTCTATGTATATAATCATATCATCTGCAAATAAGGATAGTTTTACTTCTGCTTTTCCAATTTGGATGCCTTTTATTTCTTCTTCTTGTCTGATTGCTATGGCTAGTACTTCTAGTGCTATGTCAAACAGGAGTGGTGAAAGTGGGCATCCTTGTCTTGTTTCTGTTCTTAGGGGAAATTATTTTAGTTTTTGCCCATTGAGTATGATGTTAGCTGTAGGTTTGTCATATAGGGTTTTTATTATTTTGAGGTATGATCCCTCTGTTCCCACTTTGCTGAGAATTTTTATCAAGAAAGGGTGTTGGATTTTGTCAAATGCTTTTACTGCATCAATTGATACGATTATGTGATTTTTGTCTCTCAGTTTGTTTATGTGATGTATCACATTTATTGATTTGCGGATATTGTACCATCCTTGCATTCATGAAAAAAATCCCACTTGGTCATGGTGTATGATCTTTCTAATGTATTGCTAAATCCGATTTGCTAGAATTTTGTTGAGGGTTTTAGCATCTATGTTCATCAGGGATATTGGCTTGTAGTTCTCTTTTTTTGTGTGATGTCTTTATCTGGTTTTGGAATTAGGGTAATGCTGGCTTCATAGAAAGAGCTTGGAAGTGTGCCTTCCTCTTGAATTTTTTGGAATAGTCTGAATAGGATAGGTTTTAGTTCTTCTTTGAATTCTTGGTAGAACTCCCCTGTAAAGCTGTCCGGACCAGGACTTTTGTTCGCTGGAAGATTTTTGATCGCTGTTTCAATTTCTTTGGTATTTATCAGCCTATTCAGGTTTTTTTATTCTTCTTGGTTGAGTTTTGGAAGGTTATATTTTTCTAGGAATATGTCCATTTCCTCTAGGTTGTCTAGTTTGTTGGAATAGAGTTGTTCATAGTATTTTTTAACAATCCTTTGTATTTCTGTGGGGTCTGTTGTTATTTCGACTTTCATTTCTGATTTTGTTTATTTGGGTCCTCTCTCTTTGCTTCTTCGTGAGCCTGGCTAGAGGTTCATCAATCTTGTTTATCCTTTCAAAGAACCAGCTCTTGGTTTTGTTGATCTTTTGTATTGTTGTTTTGGTCTCTATATTGTTTATCTCTGCTCTGATCTTTATTATTTCCTTTCTTTGGCTTACACTGGGCTTTCCTTGTTGCTCCTTTTCTAACTCTTTGAGTCGTAGGGTTAGGTAATTTATTACCATTGTTTCTTTTTTTTTTTTGTGGTAGGCTTATAGAGCTGTGAACTTTCCTCTCAAGACTGCTTTCACTGTGTCCCATAGATTTTGGATTGTTGTGTTTTCATTGTCGTTTGTTGCCATGACGCTTTTTATTTATTCTTTGATCTCTCTGGTAACCCAGTCATTGTTTAATAGCACGCTATTTAGCCTCCAGGTGTTTGATTTTTTTATTGTTTTTATTGTAGTTGATTTCTAGTCTTATGCCATTGGGACCGGAGAAGATGCTTGATGTTATTTCTATCTTTATGAATTTGAAGAGACTTTGCCTTTGACCCAATATATTGTCTATGTTAGAAAATGACCCATGTGCACTTGAGAAGAATGTATATTCTGTTGCTTTGGGTTTAAATGTTCTGAAGATGTCAATTAGTTCCATCTGATCCAGTGAGTCATTTAGGATTAAAGTTTTTTTGCTGAGTTTTTGTTTAGAGGATTTGTCCAACGGTGATAGTGGGGTATTAAACTCCCCTACTATGATTGTATTGCTGTCAATCTCTCCCTTGATATCCTCCAGAAGTTTTTTTTAATGGATTTGGGTGCTCCTGTGTTGGTTGCATATATGTTTACCAGAATCATTTCTTCGTTGGATTGCTCCCTTTATTATTGTGAAGTGGCCTTCCTTATCTCTTGTTATGTCCTTCACTTTGAGATCTAATATGTCAGATATAAGTATTGCTACACCAGCTTTTTTTCATTTCCATTCGCCTGAAAAATCTTTTTCCATCCCTTTATATCAGCCAATGTGAGTCCTTTTTTCTGTGGTGGGTTTCCTGTAGACAGCAGTTATGTGGATCATGTTTTCATATCCACTCAACTCCCCTATGTCTTTTGATTGGGGCATTTAATCCATTTACATTTAAAGTCATTATTGATAGGTACTTATTTGTCTCCATTTTTATTCTTTACACCTGTGTTCCTTCTTTGCTTCCTATTTCTTCTTTTTACAGCAGACCCTTTAACATTTCTTGCATTGCTGGTTTGGTGGTAATAAACTCCCTTAGTCCTTTTTTGTCTGTGAAGCTCCTGATTTCACCCTCAATTTTGATTGATAGCCCTGCTGGGTACAGTATTCTTGGATTCAGACCCTTCCTTTGCATGACTTTGTATATTTCATTTCTTTCCCTTCTGGCCTGATGTGTTTCTGTTGAGAAATCAGTCGCCAGTCTAATGGGGGATCCTTTGTAGGTAACTTTCTGTCTCTGGCCGCTTTTAAGATTCTTACTCTGTTGTTCGTGTTTGCCAATTTAATTATAGTGTGTCCTGGCATTGGTCTTTTGGGGTTCATTTTTTGGGGGAACTCTGTGAGCTTCTTGGATTCGTGTGAATTTTTTCTTCACTATATCAGGGAAGTTTTCTATGATTATTTCTTCAAACAGGTTTTCTATTCCTTTATCAGTTTCCTCTCCTTTTGGCACCCCTATTATGCAGATGTTGTTTCATTTTGTGTTGTCCCAAAGTTCCCTTAGGCTCTCCTCCTGTTTTTTAAATTTTTTTTTCTAGATGCTGCTCCGCTTGGCCATTTTTTCCTACCTTGTCTTCTAGCTCACTGTTGTGGTCCTCTGCTTCTTCTAGTCTACTGTTGAGGTTTCTATTGAGCTCCTTATAGCAGCAATGTCATTTTTCATTTACTCTTGGTTCTTCCTCATTTCCTCTTGGTTTTTACACATATTGTTGAATTTGTCTTCCATTCTTTTCAGCGACCTTATGACCATTTCTTGGAATTCTTTCTCTGACATATTGCTTGCCTCCATTTCATTTACTTCATTTGCTGGTGATGCCTCATTTTCTTTCATTTGCTGGCTGTTTCTTTGACTCCCCATGATGTTTCTTCTCCAGGTGTCTGGTTTCATAATCGCTCTCCCCTTTTCCTAGGTTAAATCTGACCTTTCCATGAGAAGGTGGAGAGCTCCTCTGAGTCTGTGTATTCACACTGCTAGAGATCCGGTGTTCCTGGGTTCATAGCTGTTCCCTGGGTGTTGTTGTAGATTCCTGGGATGTATAGGTTTCTGATAACAGCCACTCTCCCCTTCAAAATGGCGCGGTCTCCATGGCAGAGCTGGTTGCTCCCGAGAGATTTCAGCAGCAGTGGAGGCTGCCCAGTCAAGGGAACCCAGTCCGGCAGTCCCCAACAGTCCCTTGGAGTATAGCTGTCACCCACAATTATACACTCCCCGTATGTCCACATACTGTCCTTTCATTCTCTCCCTCTCACACTGCCTTGCAGTCTGCCTTCCTGTCGGCAGCCATCTTTCGAGTTCTCCATTGCTTTTTAACTTAAAAAGTCCTTTATCAACAAGAGGTAAAACAGATACTGACTTATCATTCTTCTTAATTCTTAGGGTTTCTTTTTGTCAATGTAAGAAATGGTCAAAACCTGTAAGAATTTTTATTAGTTTATTTGAGCCAGAGTGATTTCAATTGCCAGGAAGCAAAACTTCAAGCGATTGAGAAAATGCTCTGCAAAAGGACAGTTTTGCACCTTATTTTATACATTACAATCAAAAGAAGAGGTGTAAGCCCAGCCAGCATGGCTCAGTGATTGAGCATTGACCTGTAAACCAGGAGGTCATGGTTTGATTCCTGGTCGGAGCACATGCCAGGATTGTGGGCTTGATCCCTGTTGGGGGCATGCAGGAGGCAGCCAATCAATAATTCTCTCTCATTGATGTTATTATATCTCCTTCTCTGAAATCAATAAAAATTTATTTAAATCAATATTTTTATGACACACACACTTCTTTTACATAGGTGGGTATAGGATAGTTCACAGTCAACAATAAACACAATAACAATGAGAGGGATTTGTGGTCTTTGCTCTGGTGTGTGGTTGAATTTTGAATGGTCCTGAGGGGTCCAGAAAAAAGAAAATTACTTTGTTATTCCAAAGGCATTTTATCAAGTATGTTATCCTAGATGCAAAAAGACAGATAGGCTCAGTTAAAGATTGACCTTTGTTAGGGCAAAGTACTGCCCTAGGACATGAATACCTGCCATGAACTGCTTTCAGTTAGTCAGTTTTAATTTCAGACCATCCTATGTGATTACTTTCTGTCTCTGAGTTTGTAAGGCTGCCATGCAGGCCTTCCCTGAACTGGTCAGGTTTAATATTTGGCTCTTATTATCCACATTTTCTTTTTTCCTTTCCTTTGTGGCATGTAGCTCTTTGATCTTATTTGGATTTGTTTTACAGTGTGATTACTTTCCAAATAACTAACCATTGTACCAGCACATTTTATTGGATAAGACTTTCCTTTCCATATAGTGATGCCTTATTCTATATTTTTATGGACATTTTATAGATTTTTTTTTTTAGGTTATGTTTACCCCAAGAAGGAATATTCCTGCAAAAAAGGACTCCTTGAGGTTAACTGGGTCCAAAATCATAACCAGAGTCTCTTAGCCCTTGCTCAGGTACTGCACTTCTAAGAAAAGCCACACACTGAGCTGCCACTTGCTGCATTATGCTCCAGCTGAGCCCACCTTTATTAAGGAGTTCCTAGTAGCATATTTTGACCAATGGGCTGAGACCTGCCCTATCCAATAGAAATACAGAGCTATATGTTCATTTGCATCTTTACTGACCAATCAAAGCAGTTCCATAACAACTAACCAGAATGTGTAATTTTTATCAATCAGGACAATAATATTTGCATTCCTCATTTGCATAAAAATGGATCAATCAGGGACCCGGGTGGGAATTTTCTCTATAAAAGCACACTTTCAGTTTTCCCTGGAGGCTGCCCTTACCCCAGGTTGCAAACTGTTCTTTTGAGTAAAGTTTCTCCGTTTACTGCTCCCCAGATTGGGAACTGCTGTTGGCATTGGATTGGGAGAAGGAAACCTTTGCTGACAGTTACATATTCTGTTACATTGACATTTCTCCCCCTCATACCTGTATCTCGTATGTTTAAATAGCTTCTCAATTTCAACAATTTCTGGGTTTCTTTCCCCTATTCATTCCTCATGACTCTGAGAACCATTTTGTGAAAGTAAAAAAAAAAACCACCCATTGAGATTTTTAATTCAAATTTCATTAAAATATTCGAGAAAACAACATGGTCTTTCTACATAGCCTGATAGCTCATCTCTCTTTTATAGCTTTTGGGAGAATTTTATAGTTTCTCATATTTAATTGTTTAGCCACCTCTACAAGTATGCGACTGGTGCCCAGAGAAGTAGAAATAATAAGAATAAATGTACATATATGTACGTTATATAATACTATCATTTTTAGTGAAAGAAGCTGCTCTTTAAGAAGTGCTATGGCCATGGTGTCTATCGGGGTCAGCTTTTAAATGAATTAAATGAGAGAAACAGTTTACATAGTATTTATAGCTGTATGTATAAGTTTTGTGTATATTTGCACAAGCATGAAGCATGGGTTGAGTGCTTTACAATCTTGATTATTATGACAGGGTGGGAATGGAAGGGTTGGAAAGCAGATTATTAACAAAAACCACACACACACACACACACACACACACACACACACAAGGAAGGAAAAGAAAGTTGCCAGTTACTTCTGTGGTATCTGGTGGTCTCTCAGTTGCCTCTTTAGCTCCAGAAGCAGTCCTGAGGGATGACCCCAGTAGGGTCCTGCTGGGTGGGTGGAGCTGGGGTTTTCTAATTTGACAAATTTAGTGTTCCTTACCTGAAGAAGTGGGGTGCGGGGAGGGAAATCTGCTCTAGGGCCTCTTGAGGGGAAGCTTCTGAAGGCAGCTAGTGCCTCCTTCTCCTCAGCTGATGCCCTGCTCCTGGTCAGCTATCCTCCAGGGAGCCAGGGATCAGACTGCTCAGCCTTGCAGACCCTTCCCCCTCTCCACTTTGCCTGCATCAGGAAGCCTTTCTTGGCTGCCCTCATCTGCCAGGTTGGAGGGATTGCCCATAGGACCCAGACCTATTTATTGCACAAAAAAACAGGCAATAGACAAAGGCTTGTGAAGTGATGGGCAAGAGTCAGCCAAGCTATGTTTGAATCTCAGCCCTACCACTTACTAGCTGTGCAGCCTTGGCCAAGTTCCTTACCTATTCTCAGTTTTCATTTCCTCATCTGTAGAATGGAGGTCATAAGACTATAGTGAGTATTAAATGTGGGGAAGCCTAACCCAGGGCCTGAGTGTAGGAGCAGCCAGGAGCATTTTGGGCCTTCTCCCCTCCTGCTAACCCGAGTCAGATTCTTAGGAGACAGAAGAGGACAGTAGGTGGAACAGCTGAAGCCAGGCCTCCCCTACATGCTTACAGGAGGGGAGGAGATAAGGCACACATGCAAACCAGGTCAAGAACTGAATCTGAGAAGCAATAGTGATTTAAGATGCTGAGGGAACATTTACAGACAGTCACCTCCAAAATTTCTTTGCTGAATGGGGACCTGAAGAACAGGGAGATAAAAGACAGGAACAATGTGGGAATGGGAAATCTTGAAGCATGTTTGAGGAAATAGCAAGGAGGCCAGCCTGGTGGGTAGAGGCTGGCATGGAGGTCTGGTCAACATGAAATGAGCAGGTGGTGGGACTTGGGATCTGCAATTGTTCTTTGGTCAAGAAGAAGCTACTTATGATATTGGGGCAGCAGCAGGAGGGTGAGGAAGGAAGGCCATGATTCCCAGAAGCTAGGAAGAGGAGCCAGATTGCCTGAGAACAAATCCTAGTTCCTTCACTAGGAATTTGGGGCAGACAAGATCTGTCTTGCTTGTTTTCCCATCAATAAAATGGAGATAATTCTAGAACCCAGCTCACAGAATTGTTGGGAAGATAAAATTCAGCTAATTCATGAGAAGCTCCCCGCAGCTGGCTTTCTAGAGAAGACAGAATCCTTCACCCTCAGAAATCCAATGCATTCAACATAGTCCCTTCTCTGGGGCCTGGTGACTTTGACCTCCAGTGTGTCCCTTGATGTCTCATTCAGACAGACCCTGATGAGCCTCTGGGACACAAGTACTCAGAGGGGACCCCCATCTAGGAGCTCAGGCTGGAACTCTTGTCCACTCTGCAAGGCAGAAAGAATTGACGTGAAGTTGGTTGAAAATCTCCAGAGTGGACAAAATCATGGGTGAAATGCTGGAGGTGGAGGCGGCAGGGTCTTGCCTCTCAAACATCATCCCTTCAAAACGTTTCCTTCAGAGGCCACTCTTCTCGGGCTAGATAAAACTTCTGTTTTATCTGAACCCTCTAATGCTTTTCTTCTTTCCCCAACTTCTTTCTGAATGCCTCGGGTGTGTTCTGCTTTTTAACAACGCAATCTAAAAATTTGCACAAATGTCACCTCACTGATTCATCCTCCTAGCTACCTGTTGAGGAGATGGCAGACAAGACCCCATTCTATAGATGAGTAGAGTTCACAGAAGTTGAGAAATCTGTTCAAAATCCCTTCAAATCTGGTTTCTGGCTTCCTGGAGGCAAGGAGTGGATATGGCTAGTCCACACTGGTGGCCTGTCTGACCCTGCCTAACCTGTCAAGGCTTCAGCATCTGTAGGGTTATAGAGCATCCTTGGGCCCAGAGTGGGTTTCAAAGGCCTTTGCCTGTAGGGTAAATATTTATTTGGCACAGCTGATGGAAAGAAAATTCATTCCAGACTCTGGCCTCATTTCTTTAAACCATTCCCCAGGCACACAGCAGCAGGAGAAGCCTTTGGCCCTTACTCCCCTTCCAGCTGGCACCCTCTGGAGTTGGGGCAGGGCTCCTGCTGGCTTTGCCCACCACTGGGTTCCAAGTAATTGGTAGTTAAGAATGACAGCACACTGCAGGAAAGGCTTCTTCTCCTTCAATGCTCTACAATTATCTTAGGAAGAAGCTCTTCTCTGCTCTCCCGAGTTCCTATAGTACTCCCAGTGTCCTGGCCACACATAGGTGGCAGAATGGAGTGAAGAGTAATGGACAAGAAGTCATATAGGGTTCAAACTCTGGCTCTGATTATTTCAGTAAAAAATGGCAGAATGGAGCCATCTTGTAGGTTGGTAGTGAGGATGAAGTGAGACTGGGGAGAAATGAGCACTAACCATTGTTGTTAGCACTCACTCAGCTGTATCCTGGGGGCTCGCTGGTGCAGTGGCCAGGTCATTCACACACAGGTGCTTGGGAAGGCTGCCCTGACCTTCTGGAGCAGGCCCAGGTGCAGGGAGGTTGAGGAGAAGGAGTCTGAGGAAGAAGCTGAGCAATTCCAAGCCCCAGGCGTTGAGGGAGGGAGGCCTGCAGAGCATGATGCTTCAGGGTTGAGTTCTGTTCCCAGCATTAGGTAGCATTAGTGGGCCAGGCAGCATGGGGCTAGAAAGGCTATGGCAGCAGGATTGGAGTGGTTTTAGACATGCCTCTGGGTCTCTGGTAGAGTGTGGTGCAAGGAGAAAAGGCATTTGGGGTGAGAGGGAGTGGAAGATGGAACAGCATGGGCTTTGCAGTTTTAACTCTGTCTCTGAGTTCCAGGACTTCAGCTCAAGTGTGGGCTGGTGAGTGAGTGATAGACCCACAGAGTTTAGAGCTCTGTCCCTTCAATAGAGATCTAAAGTCCTCTTACTCCTGGGGCCCCTGGTAGCCTCCTACCCCCTTATAGGTTTCTCAGGAGTCCAGCACCTCTTCCAGGACCACTCTGATTCTTAAGCCGAGATGAGACTGGTGATCAACACTGCTCTATCTTTTGGTTGTTTCCATGCACCTTCCTTAGCATGTGGTGAGTTATCTGAGGTCTCTAGTGCTCAGGCATCCTGTTTCGTCAAGAAGTTTATAACTTTGAGAGAACTGGATGTTGGCAACTGACTCTTCTGCCCCCCACCCAGTGTAAAATTCAATTTTTAAGTTTCAGCTGTAATTGCCTTGAGCCCTTCTTAACGACAACTTGTGACCTGCCAAATGCAGTTCTTGGTTCCTAAGGTACTAATGAAATTCCTTCCCTCGTAGAACACAGGCTCACTTAAAAGGAAGCAGAATTTTCTGGTCTTTGGAGTGCAGGCAAAGAGCTCCTGGAGTAGATGGTCCACACTCACAACCCCAGGCTTGCAGAGGACTCCTCTTACCAGTTCATTCCAGGTAGGAAAGATCTACATTCTCTGTGGCCTGGTTTGAAAGAAGCCAGTCTCTAGGCACATGGAAGCCAAAAACCTTATCCAAATGTCAGTGATCCATCACCTCTGGACAATCCAGAATTAAAGAGAAGGGCGGTCTTGTTGAGAACCCACTGATGGAATTCTCAGAAATAGATCCCATGCTGGGTGAAGTGACGGATGGGAAACAGGATAATTTCTCTCCAGGTTTTCTAGTTATATCAAAGAACAAAATGACCCATTGGAAGAACACAAACTGTATTTCTCTGGAGTATGACTAGGGCAAACCTGAACAGATCCAATTGTGCAGGCCCATGTCCTTTCAGGGCCCCAGGTTGGCCATCCATGCCAGCAGAGCATTAGACAGCAACCCATGCATAGTGCACTCCATCTCTGCGACCTCTCAGACACAACTGCCTGCTTCTCTTTGGTTCCTTTCCGCAGAAGCCAGTGTGCTATGTTCACAAGTAGGAAGGGCAGGTCCTTAGGCTCCTCTCCAGAGAGCAGGCCGAGAACCTCAGGAGGCAGAGCCTGTGTCCCTTGGAGCTGACTCTCGGGTCCTGTTGCTATCCCTTCCTCCTAGGCCCAGGCAATACAGAGAGAGCTTTGAGGCCTACACTGAAATGGGTTTTGCTTACTTAGTAACACAGAACTCAAGTCTAGCAATCACTTTTCTGGAATATGCCTTAAATAGCATGTCTTAAAGTGCTTGCTTGTGGAGAAGATCAGAAATGCTGCCTGGACAGTGTCCAGTGTAAAGGGTCTTAGAGCTCTAAAATCTGGTCTAAATTTAGAGTTTGCATGTTTGCACTTTATCCATGCTCCTCTTTATAACGTGGCAGCTATTGCTACCACTGCCAACTGCTGACTCTTCTTGCCTAAGCCAGGTGGTCACCTCTCTGCTATTGAAGTGTCCACATTAATTAGCTTGTTGGCCAATGTGATTCCTTTGGTTGAGCTTTGTCCTGAGCACCAAAAGGTCGCTGGTCTGATTCCCGGTCAGGGCACATGCCAAGTTGCTGGTTAGGTCCCCAGTCGAGGTGTGTGCAGGAGGTAACCAACTGATGTTTCTCTTTCTTTCCCTTCCTCTCTCTCTAAAAAAAAAAGAAAATCAACAAAAACACTTTTTAAAATGACTTAAAAAAATTAGCTAGTCTGCCTTTGTATATCGACTCTGTGTGAGAACATACACCTTAAGGAACAGGCAGAGGCATGTGAATTCTGTAGCAGATGATGGTACTCTACAAAGCCCTGACCATGCTCATACTGTTTGTCCAGCTTGGAGATTTCTACTGGGTCATTCAGAGCCAGCTAACCAAGCCTCGAAACACATAGTACAAACCCAGGAAGGCTGTACTGTCACTGGCCACCAGGGAGCAATCTCACATAGCAAAGCTGCAGCCTTCTGAGCTCTGGGGAAAGTAAAAGGCTTTCACTTTTTTTTTTTTTCCAGGACTAGTTTTCTCAGATTATGGAGGAAATGAACAAAAAATATGGTTCAGATTAGCATCTATTATATAATACAAGAGGGCATGCATCCTAGGGGTTAAGACATAACCATGTCCCCAACCAAATCCTTCCCAACATGTCAGAATGGGAGAAGCACTGAAAGGATGTGCTACTCTGGTTTTTAGCATATTTTAAAACGAATTTATTTACAGAGTAACATGATGTCACAAAGAACACAGCCAAGTACCACAGCAAACCAAAGGGCAGCACCACCTGGTCACAGAGGGGAGCTTTCATTGGTAGATTTATACAACTCTAAGTAGAAAGGTGAGGCTTCAGGAAAGAGCAATAGAAACAACATTTTCAAATATAAAGTGTGGGCAGAGCAATGGGGAATGAAAAAGACTGGAATGCAGACTATCATGATTCAAATCACTGTGAAAGATGACATCTTGCTTCTGCCCTGATTTAGCACACAAATGCCATGCATATCAATAGAAAATCCCAAACCAGTGTGTCCACACACAACACTCTTTAAACTTGGTAAGGGAAGGGATAAATGAGTAGTATCTGGAGTAAGTTTTCTGAAGCAGTATGGTATATCTTTTAAAAATGCTAACCTAATGCCTAGGGCTCGTTCAGCATTCAAATTATCATGGGTACACTTTCCACACACTATAAGGGCAAAGTGACTTGTTCATAATACAATAATATTCATAACAAAATATATGACTCTATACTTCTGCTAGATTAAAAAATTTCCAATCTTTTTTGATTCCCTGAAAGTTTCCTAAAGAAAACATGGATGTCGGAATGCAGGCCCCTGCAGTCCACCTAGGTAGGAAAAGCTTCTGGCAGTGGCTGATGCAAAAACCTACTCTAATCTCAAACAGCGGCAGAGAGGATGTGTTTAGCAGCTGTATAGCACCTTGTACGTTCTGGGCACTTAAAATACTAAATGACAGTGATGATGAGTGGTAATCACCTCTGTAGGAAGGTTTATAAAACTACTATATGTTAAGAAATTTCTCAAGTGTTTTTTAAACCAACCTGTTTAAACTACCATATCTGTTTTTAAAAATCCTCAGCCTCAGTATCACATGGATATGATGTTTCCAGGCTGAAGTTCATGCAGCAAACACAGTCATGACAAGGGGAGAGGGAATAGTTTCTCCTTAAATACTAAGGAACTTCATAGTCTGCCCAAGGCTTTCCTCCTCATCATCTCCTCCCTCTTTTTGCCCCCTAATACACAAAATGGATTTATAAAAAACAAATATTCTTTTTTGAGGATGAATTGCTTTATTAGCCAAATACCTTGAATGTATGTGAATTCTCCTTCCATGGCATGTCATGACTCAACCTCATCACTTTAGAAGCATCAGGACAAAAAGGCCTATTTTCTTTGGTACAATTTCTATCTAGGCTCTTGCACTGCAGCTCTTCTGCTTCCTGTATGGCACATTTATGGAATCCCCATTTTTTGGCGCTGCCATAAACATGGACAGCTGAACTTCTGTGCAGACTTCAGGAGAAGTACTTGGATTTGTCTTCGAACAGCACTATTGGCCTTTGAGAATATGAGCTTCAATGAGGTAAATCTAATAACCCAGTTTTGTGGGAAGCCATCCTGTTCACTCATTAGGCTGGACCAGAATTTTCAATCCTTATCAACTAGTGAGGGGAATATAAACATGTCAGACTTGGCCTAGGGAGTCAAATTCCTCTCTTCCCTCTCCAAGTATATTCATACTTTATTTATACATCTAGAATCACTTGGAATGTAGTATAGTATCTTAAGTCCATCCCAATTTCTAGGACTAACCTATATATTTTTTTAGATCATTGCTGGTAAAATCTAGGGGGAAATCCTAGTTGCAGGTTACTTCCCAGCACCAAAGTATTCTTAATACCAATTTGGGAAGATGAGTGCAACCCTTCTATACCCTACTACTTAGTAGGCCTCAAAGATCTTTGATGGGAATCCTGTAACACTAAAAACTTTGAAATACAATTTTAGGTAGCTTTACTCCCAGATATTTCATGAATATTTCTGGAGGTTTAAATCTCAAACTTATTCTGAGTTTGGAAACAAAACTGATCTCCACTTAAATCTGACAATGAAAAGCTACTCAGACTCTTAAAATCCTAACCAATCTATTTTACTTTTAGATCCCTAACATCAGTAGTGTGGGAGTTTGTGCCCCCCTCTATACCTCACTCAGTTCATCTTCAGAGGGCAAAACTTGAAACCCAAGGCCATGCTCCTGGTTTCCAATTCTAACTTAGCTAGGGGTTGGTGGACCTATTCATGATTCTTTTTTTTTTTTTTAAATCCTCATTCAAGGATGTTTTTTTCCCATTGATTTCTAGAGAGAGTGGAAGGGAGGGAGGGGGGAGAGAGACATCAACTGGCTGCCTCCTGCACACACCCCTACTGGGGCTGGGTACATGTCCTTGACTGGGAATCGAACACGTGACCCTTTGGCTGATGTTGTAACCACTGAGCAAAACAGCCAGGGCTCATGATTCTTTTATTGTCGATTCCACAGATTACAATTGCTCTTTTTCCATCCTGCTGTTACTCTTCATGAACTAGTGCCTGGGCATTGCATTACTGTGCATATACCAAAGGGGCTCTTCTCAATACTAGCATGGGAGATCACTTGTAGTCCTAGTCCTAATTGTGGAACATCTGATTCTCTTCCTTCTTAGACTAGGTTATCACTTGGCTGAGGCACCCTGTTATACATTCAGTTTTGGACTTGGCTACTCCAGCCATTGTCCTGTTTCTCCAGCACCCAAATGTATCAGAGAGATTGTTGTTGCTCATGTGGCTTAAGGAAAAGTTTCAATAGCAGCTTAATTGTTAAAACTCTCAAAATAAATGGAAGAAACTATAGTACAGACTTCAGTAGAAAAGAAAAAAAACTTCCAATCACTATTAAAGACTTGAAGTACTTGAAAAAACTTAAAGTGCTATACTAGTTACAATCCAAAACACATACGTGTGTGTGTGTGTGTGTGTGTGTGTATATATATATATATACACACTGTCTGTCTGTATCTGAGGATGGGGTTTCTTTTGGGTTCATGAATTCAAAGTTCCTATTACAATTAAAATAGAAATGCAAAAACAACATATATTTGAGATATTAGATTAACTGAATTACATTATTTTGGAAAAATATTCTGAGGATCAATGTTGAGTACTTCTTGCCCAGACATAAGTTACTTAGTCTATTTGGCTCTAACCTGTAACACCACCTTCCCTTTTCTCCCTCACATTCTTCTGCCATCACTCAGAGAAAAATTAATGTAGCCCCTTGTCTCTGAGAAGCCTGAGGCCCTTCTATGGTAGTTGGCATTTATCTTTTATACTTAACAAATTTGAATATAAAAACAGTACTAAATATCTGATATAAAGGGATGCTTGGTTTACCAGTGTTACATTATAACTAGAGGCCCGGTGCACAAAAATTTGTGCACTCGGGGGGGGGGGGGGGAGGGGTCCTTCAGCCCGGCCTGTGCCCTCTCGCAGTCTGGGACCCCTCGGGAGATAATGAACTGCTGGCTTAGGCCTGCTCCCGGGTGGCAGAGGGCAGGCCCAATCCCTAGGTGCAGCCCCTGGTCGGGCTCAGAGCAGGGCCGATTGGGGAGTTGGGGCGCTGCCCCCTGTCATGCACAGAGCAGGGCGGATCGGTAGGCTGTGATGCCACCCTCAGTCACGCTCAGGGTAGGGCCAATTGGGGGGGTTGGGGCACCGTACCCTGTCACACTCAAGGCAGGGTCGATGGGGAGGTTATGGCTCTACCCTGTCACGAACAGAGCAGGGTGGATAGGGAGGTTGTGGCCCCACCCCGTCACACACAGAGCTGCAGGGCGATCAGAGAGTTTGGGCGCTGCCCCGTCATGCTGATCCCGGTGCCGGGAGGCATATTACCCTTTTACTATATAGGGTAGAGGCCTGGTGCACGTGTGGGTGCCGGCTGGTTTGCCCTGAAGGGTGTCCTGGATCAGGGTGGGGGTCCCCACTGGGGTCGCCTGGCCAGCCTGGGTGAGGGGATGATGGCTGTTTGCAGCTGTTCACACATCCTTCAGGGTGGGGGTCCCCACTGGGGTGCCTGGCCAGTCTTGGTGAGGGGATGATGGCTGTTTTCAGGCTGGGGGTGACTGAAGCTCCCAACCGCTCCTTTTTTGCTTTTTTTAAAAATTTTATTCTGGGCCAGCTTTAGCTTTGAGGCTTGGCTCCAGCTCTTAGGCCTCCGCTGCTGAAAGTAGGTTTCTGGCCTTTGCTTACAATGTTGTGATCCTGCTGGCTGAATGGCTGAAGCCCAGCAGACTAAAGCAGGTTTCTGGGGTTTTGTTTAGCTTCTATATTTGTTACATAGTTGCTTAGAGTTGCAGCTCAGAGGCCTGCAGTGGCGGGTGGGGAATGTTGGAGTCCTCCGTCACTGAAGCAAGCAAGCCTCATGTTAGTTTCAAGCTGCCTGGCTGCCGGCCGCCATCTTGGCTGGCAGTTAATTTGCGTATCACCCTGATTAGCCAATGGGAAGGGTAGCGGTCGTACGCCAATTACCATGTTTCTCTTTTATTAGATAGGATGGTAGAGGGTGTCCATGCTTATTGTACTATAGAGTTAAAATGAGGAAGACTGGATCCAAGTCAAAACAGAAAGAAAAAGAAAAGAAAGAAAAGAAATAGAGAACAAATAGAGGGATTAGGAGCTTTTCATCATTAAATATGAAACCTCATTAAATAGTCAACATTCAAATTTACATGGGCAAGGCACAAGAGTGACACTGAGAAAGTGTCTCAATATGCAAATCATCAGGGAATGGGGTTGCGGGGAGGGTGGCCGGGAAGGGAATGTGCTGGTTGACATGGTCAGTGGTCGGCTTGCTGCTACTTCAGTGTATAATTAGGTAAGGAGTTATGTGCACATGGGCTATGCTAAAGTGAACCAAACCCCAGCCTGTTAAGCAAAGCACAGCCATGCCACAGGACACTGAGAGTGGACTGCTGGCCTGCAGTGGCATGCCCACTCTGTGGCCACTTTTAGGGGTAGAGCTCTGCACTGTGACTAGAGGAGGCAATACTCATTATGGGCCACCCAGCTCTCTCCTTTGGGAGTCCTGTACTGCTGGCAGGAGGACAGGGACAACTGCTAAATAGAGCCTCATGTCCCTTTCTCTTAGAAGAAGAAAGAAGAAAGAAGAAAGGAGAAAGAAGAAAGAAGAATAAGGAGAAGAAGAAGAAGAGGAAGAAGAAAATACAATCTTTTCTGTTCTTGATACTCTTTGATATAGGTGAATCACATGAAAGGCTGCTAAAAATGTTAAAAACAGAAATTTCAAAAGGCCACTAATGTGCTAAGTAACACTGCACAGCCAGTTCTGACTTTAAGAAACCCTACACTAGTAGTTGAGGGTCCCAAAAGCTCCCTCACTGACTAGGTGCAGAGAACGTGTCTATCAAGTCTGCCACAGGTTGTTCTCCCAGAAGCCTGGCCCCTCTCTACTTCTATCATGCATGTGCACACACATAGGCACACATGTATATGGACACTCACATTGTTCGAGTGAATTCTGGGATTGCAAGACTGAAATAAACAGATACTTATAGTTTTGAATAAAACAAGCATAAACACACTCACACCCTCCCATGGAAGGTGTCTCTTCACGCAAATATGTGTCAAGGGAAGAAGGGAAAGATTTCTATAGATTTTGCTTCACATAAAGTTGCAACATAAACACTGTAATACACAGCTAAAAAAATACATAGAAAAATTGCACATTTATCCATAGGAAAGAAGCACAGACCTCACATACAGTAAACAGCTTTCAGCCACCCAACTCAGCAATCAAAATTCCCTGTCATCTGTGCTCCAGAGCCATTTCAGAATCATAAGGAGCAATGTGCCAGGGCAACTGGGAGGCAGTCTCTCCAGAAAAGGTCTGTATCCTGAGGAGGTGGTCAGCAGCAGTCTTGTCCGTGGCCTTCTTCCCTTCTCCTGCCTCTAGCAATTATAATAGCCATCTGTGCCATGCCCTTTAAGGATATCTTGTAGGTGGACTGACAGCTGTTTTATTCAGGGCAGTTGTCTATAGCATTTGGTAGACTAGTTAATACTGGCTACTGATAGAAGGAAGCTGGCCAATTAATGCTTGACAGAAAAAGCTATAATCTGGGCACCACTAGCCCTGGCTGCCAACTTTGACAGTAATCAAAAAACAGTACTTTAAACTCTGTTCCCCAACGGTCCCTAGAGAACTGCACATGCTCTGTAACAAGTCACAGGTGGCCAATAAACCCAAAACTTCATTGGCAAGTGGGGACAGAGTAGAGGTGAAGGAGAATCAGGCAGTAGCAGCAGAGGGGAAATTGTTAGGGCCATCCTTCATGCAATACACCTTCTTATTGATAATAGAAATAAAAATGGGTCCATGATCCAAGGGATGGATTCTCTCCTTGTCCTTCTACTATCCTCTGGAACGAAGAATATAGTCCCAGGAGCCAAAATTGGGTGGACACTAAGGATGATAGTTCTGCCTGGTAACAGAGGAAAAAAGTCTGCTGTGAGCGCTTAGTGGATGATGGTAAGAATTGGTCAAATCTATTGATTACTAGAGAGAATAAATACTTGATGTTAAAAAGACAGGTAAAATTCAGAATTATGGAGCAAATGGACATAACTCACTGAGTTCATACCAAAGGAGCTGTCCCTTAAAAATGTTCATTTTCATTTTTTACCTGCATTTGTGGGACAATTAGAGTGAAAAGTGTTTTAATGGAAGTAAACTGAATGTTTGTGCAGTTGAATTTCTGTGAAGTTAAGACAGACTCAGCTTATCACTTGATTTGAAGCTGTGATAACCTTCTGAGTAAATGCATTTGTTCGTGAACAGGAATGAACAGTTTGTCTCTCTTCTTTCCTTGAATTCCGTGTGAGTACTAGGATGTGCAAGTGTGTGGGTGACTTGAAGAAGGAGAAGATAAAGTAAAAGCAGCAACCAGGATACATTAACGGTGTTGCAGGATTTTCACAATACAACTGAGGGAGTCAGGAGTAGCAAAAGCCAAATATTGAGCACATAACCAGTCCTCAAGGCTGATCCCACCCACCCTATCCAGGGACTTTTCAGCAAACTTGATCATCAGCAATGTTCGCTTGATGTCCAGCCAGTTTTGGAGCAGGGCATTCCTCTGCACTGGGCTGGAGGCAGTGGTGAAAGTCTGGAAGAGATCTTCCCTGGGGCCCCAGAGCAGACATTGGAGGACACCTTTGGCATCTGAAATGAGGATACGCTCAGAAGGGTTAGGGTTCAGGAGGCAGCTGGCCAGCTGCTGAAGGCCCCATGAATAAGGGGAGCGGAGTGGGATTTGAGGCAGGTCTGCTCGAGTGTACTCCTTCTCCTTCAGTTCTGGGTTCTCATCAAAGGGGTTGGGCAGGTGTAGCATCTCATAGATGAGGATCCCTGTCTGGAACTCATCACACTTTTTGTACTGGGTGGCTGTTATGATCTCTGGGGCAAGGCGAGACTGGTCACGGAGGATCTCAGGATCCACCAGGTGGCTCTTCTGCTTGGCCTGAGAGAAGTTGCTTACTATAAGCCTCGTGAGACAAGATGAGGTGGGATTGAGTTCTTTAGGCCCAAGGCCTTGGGTGGTTCCCCCTAGCTGGTAGTGGACAAGCAGGAGATTCTCCAGACGTAGATCGCAATGAGTGACGTGGTAGGGTTTGAGGTGTTCAAGGCCGGAGCACAGCTGTAAGAGCAGTAGACACACTTGCCTCTCATACAAATCAGGGCTTTTCCCATGGTGGATTAAAGAGTCCTGCACAAAATCAGCCACGGTGAGATAGGGAACCTCTCTGGTGATGACTACAACGTGACTTCTCTGCTTTTTGCTAATGACTCCCTGGCTTTCTTTCTGGGATGACTCTGTTTCAAAGCATGACTCTGGGCTTTTCCCATTAATTTCTCCTTTCATATCTTCTTCATTCTCTTGTATTTCATTCTCTTCCTCTTCAGGGGCATCAGGATCTTCCCAGGGAAGCAGACGCTTAGGGACTTCAGCAAGGAAATGACCACAGTCCTGCTGGATGTTAAAATGGACAGCCAGACTCTGCCGAACAGCCAAGCTGTGATAATACTGCTGAGATTCTTTAGCTTTGCTCTTACAGATCTGAAAGAAGAAAGCAAATAATACAATTTAAAATACACACACTTTCATAACCAGGCTTTTGATGTGTAAAGGAGGATTAATGGGAAGGTGACTGGTTAGGAATAAAGTGTTACAGTGAAGTCTTCAGAAAGGGTAGTCCTGTGCTGAATGACAGTAATAACTACTGTCTACATGCTTAGCACTTTATGTGTATTATCTATAGTCCTCACACTAACCCTTCAAATAGGCTGAGTATCTAAGAATTAAAAAAAAAAAAAAAAGTGCAAGGGCAGCTCAGTGCTATCAGTTTGCACCTTCTTCCCTTACCCAGTATTTTCTCTACCAAGTATGAAAGTAACTTCTTAGACTCCCATTTTCATTTACCATTAGTCAGGAGAGTGTCATGTGATGGTTACCACTCAGGAACTCACGATCACTGGCAAGTTAGAAATTAAGATTTGAGAGAATCAATGGCCGAACCTAATCAGAACAAAACCAACATTTCAATGGCAGGATTTTGAGTATCATGTTTTCTCTTAACATACCTTATTTAAGGCATAATATTCAGGCAATAAGTCCGTTGAAAAGGAATTTTATTTTATTTTTTATTGCTTAAAGTAATACAAAGGGTATTACATATGTGTCCTTTTTCTTCCCCCCCGCCCTTGACAATCCCCTGGCCTCCCCTACCCGCCCCCCCCCCCCCCGGTGTCTTATGTCCATTGGTTATGCTTATATGCATGCATACAAGTCTTTCGGTTGATCTCTTACCCCCCTCCCTCCTGCCTCCCAAACCTCCCTGGCCTTCCTGTTGCAGTTTGACAATCAGTTTGAGGCAGCTCTGCCTCTGTATCTATTATTGTTCATAAGTTTATAATGGTCTTTATTATCCATGAATGGGTGAGATCATGTGGTATTTTTCCTTCATTGACTGGCTCATTTCACTTAGCATAATGCTCTCCAGTTCCATCCATGCTGTTGCAAATGGTAAGAGTTCCTTCTTTTTTACAGCAGCATAGTATTCCATCGTGTAGATGTACCACAGTTTTCTAATCCATTCATCTACTGATGGGCACTTAGGCTGTTTCCAGATCTTAGCTATGGTGAATTGTGCTGCTATGAACATAGGGGTGCACATATCCTTTCTGATTGGTGTTTCCAGTTTCTTGGGATATATTCCTACAAGTGGGATCACAGGGTCAAATGGGAGTTCCATTTTCAGTTTTTTGAGGAAACTCCATACTGTTCTCCACAGTGGCTGCACTAGTCTGCATTCCCACCAGCAGTGCACGAGTGTTCCTTTTTCTCCACATCCTCACCAGCACTTGTCGTTTCTTGATTTGTTGATGATAGCCAGTCTGACAGGTGTGAGATGGTACCTCATTGTTGTTTTGATTTGCATCTCTTGGATGATTAGTGACTTTGAGCATGTTTTCATATGTCTCTTGGCTTTCTGAATGTCCTCTTTTGAAAGGTGTCTATTTAGATCCTTTGCCCATTTTTTGATTGGATTGTTTACCTTCTTTTTGTTAAGTTGTATGAGTTCCCTATAAATTTTGGAGATTAGGCCCTTATCAGATATGACGTTGGCAAATATGTTTTCCCACACAGTGGGCTTTCTTGTTGTTTTGTTGATGGTTTCTTTTGCTGTGCAGAAGCTTTTTATTTTGATATAGTCCCATTTGTTCATTTTCTCTTTAGTTTCCAATGCTCTAGGAGCTGTATCAGTGAAGAAATTGCTTCGGCATATGTCTGAGATTTTGTTGCCTTTGGATTCTTCTAGAATTTTTATGGTTTCCCGTCGTACATTTAAGTAAAAGGAATTTTATTAAGTGGTTATGAATTAAGGAAGAGTTTTTGTTCAAAAACATTAGCCTCAAGTCCTACATACTAAATCAACTATTGCATTTCTAGTCTTAAAGGGTTAAGAAATCAAAAAATACACCCACCCACCCCCCATAAATTGATTATCCTCATGATATGGAGTGGAGAAGCTGACAATGGAAAACTCAGTCTGCAACACTAGGTTCACAGATTACTGCAACCTGGTCAGGACAGCTCCTCTGCAACCTGTTAACTGAGGAACACATTTTCTGCTCTTTCTCCTCAAGAGGAGCACTGCCATATTTCACAGATATCAAAGTCCCCAACAATAGGCACTTTGCAGTGTTTACACTGACTGTTTATTGTACTACTTCAGAAAAAAAGCAAAATTAAAAAAAAATATTTTCTAGTCATTTTTATTTAAAAAGAAAAATGTACATATTCTTAGGAGGGTCCCCAGTTCTGAGAAGGAGCATACTCCGATTTCTATTCAAACACATATTTTTTAAAAAGGCCAAAAGCAAAGGAATATCGGGGGAGAAGAGCATCCCTCTTTAACTTACTGTATTTATACACATTGATTATAGTTAGAGGCTTGAGCTTCCCATATAAATCTCTCTTTTTCTCTTTGAAAACGAGTTTCTTCAAGTCTTCCACCATCTGCCTATCAGATTGAGGGTATAATAAGCATTTCCTTTTTAAACAAACTTCTGGTCTTGAAACAGAGATATCCCCAGGCTGAATTCAAGTTCAAACATATATCTTGCAGAAAATATTATTTTAGTAAGCTCTCAATGTCTCAGCACATGCAATATAACATATACTCTTATATGCTCATTGATCACAACATGAATTCTTTCTACATTATACTGACAAGATTTCATGTTTATATGTCACCGGGTATTTAAAAATCCTATACTAGTCATCATTTAGTTGTGTAGCGTTGGATCCAGGACAAAGCACCATTAACTCCATTTCCAGTTGTAATAATTTGCTCAATATCACATTGCCTGCTCTCCTCAGTCTTTGAAAAGTCAATCAAATAATACTGAGTTTGGCTGCCTGAGATTGAGTAAACTCTAGCTGTCATATTATAGAAAGGACACTCACCAAGGATTTAGGAGGCCTGGGATTTAGCCCCACCACTAGCTGTGTAATCTTGGGCATTTCACTTAATTTCTCTGGGTCCTAGTCTCCCAAATAAAGGAGACAAAATTAAGAACACTGAAACCTACTTTATAGGATAGTGGCCAAGAAGAAATGAAGTCAAGTATGTATACTATATCTATAAATCTCAAAGTTGCACAAATGTAACATTGATAATGACAAAAACAATTAACAGCTTGCAAACAAAGCGTGCAAGACAGAAAAATGAATACATCTTTTGAGTCCTGAAAGTGACTTGTCCTAGTAGTGAGGCTCTCTGACCATTGGTTTGGTAGAGGGCAACTAAAGTTCAACACCTCCATGCTAGGGTCAGCCCTGACAAACAAGTTAAGACCAGTAGTATTTTTCTGATTCAAGACAGGCCAACCTAAGGCAGAGAAAGAACTATTTGGCCAATCTGTAGTTTTCACTATATCAAGTTGCACTAAACACACACACACACACACACACACACACACACACACACACACACCCCTTGCTACCTTCTGGTTTGGCATTAGAAACAAAGAAGATATTTTAATTGTGATTACTATTGTAATTGTATCTACACACAAAAAATTTTTTTTGTAAGATTCCCCAGAGCTTTTTGAGTAAATAAGAACATGGATACTACAACAAGAATTTTTGTTTAGCTTCACAGATTAACTTGAGATAAAGGTTCAAAGTGATTTATGAAAAAGAAATGATAAACTGCCCAGCCATTTTGGGTGCTCGGAAAGAAAATGGTCTAAATGGCCAAACTGAGGAGATGACACTTCTTTATCTCTTCATCTTACAATATGTAAAAAGACTGCAGAATAGTAGGTCATTCTAGTTTTAAGGGAAAAGGAAAAAGGGAGAAAACTGGGAGTATGAAAGAGGGAAGCAAAATACTAGGGCTTTTAAGTAGCACATAACTATGAAAACAGTTACAAGCAAAACGTAGACTTACAGAGATTTCCATAATAGAATTTGTCATATGATGTGGATCTCAAAATATTTATTATGGAGTCTCTGCAATGCTGTTAAAAGTATTATACTGTTCTATGAACCACATGGTAGCCATTTTTCAAATATTAATAACTTGACTTTTCATTTTTTAAAAAACTCAAAATAACCTGACTTCAAATTTCTAGTTCCAAAAGTTATTTCAGAAATCAAGCCACTCTTTCCAGAACAAATGAACACGACTCGTGTTTTTCTTTCTTCTCTTACCCAGCATTTTCTCTACCAAGTATCAGTAATTTCTTAGCTTCTAATTTTCATTTATCTTTCTTAAAAGGAATCCACAGTCCTTCCTTACAAAGAGTAACTGCCTTACACTGGAGATATCTCAAGAAAGATTCCACTCCTCAGGAAGAATGATTTCCACAGAACTCCTAGGCTCCCCCAAATTTTGAAATAGGAACAAAACTGGAACTGAAATGGTCTCATATCTTCATGTAGGATTCCCCTTTTTAAAAGGGATGAAAATCGCCTGGCCAGCATGGTTCAATGGGTGAGCATCGACCTATGGACCAGGAGATCACAGTTCGATTCCCAGTCAGGGCATATGCCTGGGTTGTGGGCTCAATCCCCAGTGTGGGGTGTGCAGGAGGCAGCCAATCAATGATTTTCTCTCATCATTGAGTTTCTATTTCTTTCTCCTCCCTTCCTCTCTGAAATCAATAAAATCAATAAAATTATATATTTTTAAAAAAGGGATAAAAATTATCTCATTTTCGTTTTGACTATGTATGGGAAAACTTATTTAAAAGGATATCAATTTTGTCAGGTTCTGTACTGTCTACATTTTATGAAAGGGGAAAACAAACAAACAAACAAACAAAACGCTACTACAGCCTGAGCCACAGCAATACTAGAAGGAAATGCAATATTGAGACCAGGAGTAATTTACATGTAAACTGGCAGCGGGAGAACAAAACCAGGCTGGTGAAAGTTGAATCTTGTAAAATATGTCATAGGTCCACTTTCTGGAATAGTTTTAGGTTCTAAGAAGGTGGCAATGCCAAATTCATGCAAAAGGAATACTTGGTGTGAAGAGCACAGAGGGAAGAGGTGCCCATCCTCGATACATGATCCTTGCCCACTTGCCTGCTCACAGGGCACACCTTCCTACATTATTTCTCCAAAGGGTGACCACAGAACATCAAAGAGATAGCCATCCAGCTGGTCATTACACACCTACCAAAGTGAATAACACACTGTCACAAAAACAGAGGCTTGAGTCGTAATTGAGTGCTTGTCTGAGTTAATGAAGATGGGTGAAGGCATAGAAGGGGAAGGAGAAATACTGATTAATATCAACTGATCATTCAAACAAGTATCTGACGGTGCTGAGACCTTCTCAGATGCAGGTCAAAGCACATAACACTTACACAGGCCCAATCTTAGTGGGAAAACCGAGCTTAATAGTGATTTCTCACACACAACCCAAAAAGTTTAATTTAATATGTTCACTTCAGGAGAGGGGCTCATTTTCTGTGTTGTTCATGGCAACTGATCTATATACCTTTCAGGCTAATTTGTCATTAGAAAACATTTAGGTTTGTAATAATAATCTCAATTTAGCTAATTTACACAGCTTTGATTATAAGGCCCCATTAAAGAAGCTGAAAGGGGAAGAGTTGTATATCGAACTAGAGGCCGAGTGCATGAAATTTATGCACTGGGGGGTGAGGGGGCTATCCTGCAGTGAAGCCTGCACCCTCTCCAATCATCCCCTTGGGGGATGTCCGACTGCTGGTTTAGGCCCGACCCCTGTCAGACATCCCTCTCACAACCCAAGACTGCTGGCTCCCAACCACTCGCCAGACTGTCTGCCTGATTGCCCCTAACTGCTTCTGCCTGCCAGCCTGATCACCCCCTAAATGCTACCCTGCCTGCCTGATCGATGTCTAACTGCTCCTATGCCAGCCCGATCGCCCCTAACTGCCCTCCCCTGTTGGCCATCTTGTGATGACATGGAGGGTGGCCATCTTGTGACCACATGGGGGCAGCCATCTTGTGCGAGGGCATGATGGTCAATTTGCATATTACCTCTTTATCATATAGGATACCACTGACCCTTTCAGAGTGCTCAGCCTAGGACCTGAAAAGAAGAAGTACATTTTACTACTCTTTCAATACTGAGAAGTGGAATAGATAACCAGTTTAAGGCAACAAAGTAGGAAGGTGGGGAGAAAAGGTAGATATTTGGCAAAAGAGGATGCATGCCTATGGAATAAACTAGTCGCTGAACAGAGTGGTATTATCTATTCTTTATTTGACTGTTCCTCCCAAAGTCTCCTTGAAATGCTGGTGCTGGGAGGGGGTGTGCTCTCTGTCCTTTTTTCTCGTTGGCTCTCTTCGACAAGATCGTGGCTTGCTTGATATACTGCTGATGTCCACATCTACATGTGTAACCCAAACTTGTGTCTGGGATTTAAATTCATATATACAATGGCCTACCTGACTTCTCCCCATAGATGCCTTAGACTAAACATAACCAAACCTGAACTCTTCTTCCCATCAAACCCCCTGTTCTTCCAGTACCCCCTCTCTTGGTGAATGAAGCTGTTATCTGTCTCAACATCTATTTCTCCACCATCTGTACTACCTACGTCCAAATAAATACCAATTTCTATTTATTTTCTTCCCAAATAACTTTTAAATTATTCTTTCTTCCATCTCTGTTGCTACTATTAGTACTTTCCTAGAACACTATAAAATATTTCCAATTGGTCTCCCTGCTGCTTATGTGATTCCCTCAACAACCTTCCACATGGCCACCAGAGTCACCTTAAAAAAAAAAAAAAAAGAAAGAAAGAAAAAAGATATTGCTTGCATATTTAAACCTTTTAGTCACTCCCCATTATCTTGACAGCATAAGGTCCTGGCCTGGCCTTGCTTTCCAATCTTATTTCTCATCTCTCTTCCACTTTTGCCATATTGAACTACTTACAGTCAGCATCCTCCTACCTACTCCAAATGTTTTCTCTGTTTGGGAACCCTCTTCATAGTTCATCTGCCTAAGAGATTCCTACCTATTCTTTCAAAGCCCTTCTCATGTGTCACTTTTGTCAAAGAGAGAAAGTGCTTAATATCCTAAACTTCCTTTCTGTGTTTCTTCTATATCTTATGCATGTCTCTATTATTACTTATATTTTTTTTGTCTGCCTTAAAAGCAGATTTTTGTATATTTAGGGCCTAGCACAGAGCAAGGTACACAGTACATGTTGAGTATGTCTATCCAAATTACTGAGAAAGGCTTCATGTGATCTGGAGTAACCACAGGGCTTATTTACTCAGAGCAGCTGGAATATAAGAACAGCTTTTATGAAATAGATGGAAGTTGGCAAGGCGGTGGGGAGGAAGTGACAGCAGAAAAATCTGAGTAATAAATATTCATAACCTGACTATACAAATGAGTAAAAACTGAAAAATGTAATCTGTCCACTGAGTCCAGGCTGATCAAGTCATTTTGCTGCATAAAACTACATAAAACAACATTACTCTTCATCAATCTATTCAATTTTCTTTTTTCCCTCAAAAGAAAGGGATAATTATAAAATACAGGATTCTTTGATAAAATTTTACATTGGCTTTTATTTTTTCATTATTGGCCCAGCTGGCCTAGTATGCCTTCAGCCTACTTCCACTTTATCAGCAGGAAATTGCATTTTCAGCTCAAAAGAAAATCATGAGTGTTCCTGAGCCAATAATCCAGGCTGACAGAATGACACCCAGGATGTTCACACTAAAGAAACTGAGGCACAGAACAATACAATAACCAGCTCAGGTCCCAGAGTAGGAATTAAATAATTTGAACCAAATTTATAATTCCCAGCTATATCCTCTCACCTGCACTATTAAAAATAATGGCTCTCAGAGAGAGCCAAGTTGGCAGCACAGGTAAACACCTGTACTTACATCCTCCCACAACCACATCAAAATTACAACTAAACTACAGAACAACCAGCATTCTGAACTGCCTGAAAGCTGGCTGAATGGAAGTCCTATAATTAGAGAAGTAAAGAAAAAAGCACACTGAGACTGATAGGAGGGGCAGAGGCGCCAAATGAGCTGGACCAGCACCCATGTTTGCAGATTTTTTAACTGGGAGGGAGATCATCTCAGTGGAGGCCCTCCATGAGGAGCAAGGGGTCCCAGCCCCACACCAGACCCCCAGCCCAGGCTCTCAGAGCTGAGAAATCCCCATAACTACAGCTATAAAAACCAGCAGGGATTGGGGTTCAGTGATACAGAGGCTACTGGTGACCCAGCTGTTCCTATTAAAGGGCTGGCACATTAACTGAACTTACGCTTCCTCTGAGCTACAGCACCAGGGAGAGGCTCTGGGGGACCCAGACACATACAAGGAGGAACTGAATTGTCTGGCATCAGAGAAGTAACTCAGGGGTGGCTTTCTCTCAGACAGAGGTACTTACAGGAATCATTGTTCCTTTGTTGGAACCTCCTCAGTTACAGGGCTGACTGGCAGCCATTTCTGTTTGCTCCACCGGTGATTCCCTGAGACCCTGTCACATCCAATTTGAAGCCCCACTCAACCTGTGTGCAGAGGCTTTTGCCAATAAATGGTCTGTCCTTGCTCAGGCTTCAGACTTTGCTAAAATCTCTCAAACAAGCTTCAGCTGGGTCAGGGTGGGCCAAGCCTATCAATAAAAGCCACAAGACTCGGCACTAGCATCAGCCTGCCTTGCTTCACCGATATAAATAGACGGAATCTGCAGATCTCTCTGTAGCTCCTGCTGGGTGGCTCCAGGCAGTGGTTGACTTTGCACCTCACTGGAGACCCAAGAGCCAGTGTACCCAGTGGACAGTGTCAGACTATACCAGATTACAACTCTACACATCCATAAGCAACACACTCAAAGGTCAGACTCAGTGAACACCAAAGACACACTGAAGCAAGTCCTGCTCCATAGGGGTGTCTCCTGCACAGTAGCACTCCCACTGTAGTCATAGCTGGTCCTCACAGCCAATCGGCCTGGAGGTCAATTCCTCCCAGTGACACCAAGAGCAATCAAGGCTCAACTACAACAAGACTGTACACATAGTCCACAAAGGGGCACACCTAGAGTGCACAGCTCTGGGGACTGGGGATGCTAAGCCACTGTGCTCTATAGAACACCTACTACACAAGGCTACTCTACCAATTCAAGGAAACATAGCAGCTCTACCCCCAATACATAGAAACAAACACATGGAAGCAGCCAAAATGCGGAGACAAAGAAACACGTCACAAATGAAAGAAATGGAAGAAAGCAGACTACTGAATACAAAGTTCAAAAACACGTTCATAAGATTACTCAAGAGTCTTCATGAGACTTTCAAGGATCTTAGTGAGAATGTCAAAGACATGAAAAAGGACTAGTCAGAACTTAAGCATACACCAACTGAAATAAAGAATAATATACAGAGATTCAACAGTAGAGTAGAGGATTCTGAGAATCAAATCAATGATTTGGAATATGAGGAAGCAAAAAACACCCAATCAGAAGAGCAAAAAGAAAAAAGAATCCAAAAATATGAAGATAGTATAAGGAGGCTCTGGGCAACTTCAAGTGTACCAACATCTGCATTATGGGGGTGCCAGAAGGAGAAGAGAGAGAGCAAGATATTGAAAACCCATTTGAAGAAATAATGACAGAAAACTTCCCCTGCCTGGTGAAAGAAATAGAGTACAAGTCCAGGAAGTACGGAGAGTCCTAAACAAGAGGAACTCAAAGAGGACCATACCAAGACACATCATAATTAAAATGCCAAGGGGTAAAGACAAAGAGAGAATCTTAAAAACAGCAAGCGAAAAGCAGTTAATTGCCTGCAAGGGAGTGCTCATCTGACTGTCAGTTGATTTCTTAATAGAAACTCTGCAGGCCAGAAGGGAGTGGCAGAAATATCCAAAATGATGAATAGCAAGGCCCTACAACAAGATTACTTAACCAGCAAAGCTATCATTTAGAATTAAAGGTCAGACAAAGAGCTTCACAGACAGCAAAAAGCTAAAGGAGTTCATCACCACCAAACCAGTATTACATGAAATGTTGAAGGGTATTCTTTAAGAAGAGGAAGAAGAAAAAAAAGATAAAAAATATGAACAAGCTGTTTGGAATCGCAGTGAGAGGAGTGCGTTGGTGTGAAGGATTAACAATGGACACCCCCAAAGCAGCAGCCAATAATAAATATCTGTGGAGAATGTCACGCAGAAAATGAAATGAAATCCAGGGATCCAATCAGATGCAGAGAATGTGGATACAGAATAATGTACAAGAAAAGGACTAAAAGATTGGTGGTTTTTGATGCTTGATGAAATGGAATTCAGAAAAATATCTTTGTTTGTATTTGGATTTGCTGTTATTGTTGTAGAGTTTTTGATGAGTATACTTATCTTTATGAATTCAACTACATACACATGATCTCATTTTCAAAACCATAATGTATTTGGGTGTCTATTATAAAGATTGTTTTTTGTTTAGTTCAAAAAATATGAACAATGAACGGGTAATAAATACATATCTATCAACATTGAACCTAAGAATCAAAATAAATGAATAAGAGATCTAATGGATAGAATAAACTAGTGAATAAAATAGCATGAGAGGCATGGAAATGGAACAGACTGATAATTCTCACAGGGAAGGTGAGTGGGGAAGAGATTAAACCAAGTTCTTATGTGTATATATGCATTATCCATGGACACAGACAATAGGGGGGCGAAGGGCTGGGGCAGGACTCCCTTTTTTCACTAGATAATTCATTTTGATTCCAGGTTTTCATGAGTACCCCAAACCTCTCTTTTCTAAACTAATCCCCAGTTGAGACCCTTACATACTTCTGTAAGCACTAAGTCCTGAAATGAAGTGGACATTGATCTAGGATGGCTATCAGTATATATAGTTGGCTGCTGATCAACTGCTTTCTGTGAAGTTTCAATGTTGGGCATATTTGTATTGAATTATGAAAATGGAAATGATTTCCCCTCTAGTTGTAAATTCCTACCAATCAAATTCCTGGTAATGCTTTTTTTAGTATCTTGCTTTCTCAGTGTCTACCTAAATGAGATAAGGAGAGACTCTGGAGTCAAAACGCAAAAAAAGGTGATGATCTTCACAGTTCACCACTACCTTATTGCAGGCTTTTAACAAGATTCTTGGCATTAATTGGAAGAGAGGAAGCAGTCCCACTGCTGTTATAGGGAAGTATACATCTTCACTAAGCCTTGAGAACAGAGACTTAGACTATATAAAGAAGAGAAGACGACTGCACTACATTAAATTTGGAACTGTTGGAAAAATAAGCCAGACATTTACGCTTTCTGCTTATGTGAGATTTTCATCATCTCCTGAAACTAATTTCATCCAAATTTCCCATGTGTTTCCACATAGCAGCATTTGTTATATAATGACCTCATAAGACTTAGCCATCATTTTACCAACTACTCACCCTGCTTCTAAGGCCAGGGGTAGGTAACTCCCGGCCTGCGAAATCAGTTGGTCTGGTCCTCCCAAGGCATTATGGGTGAGTTAATTAAATGTTTGACCAAATATAGCAAGCTAATTTTTAAGTTGATAATTTTGCATGGCCTGCGAATGATATTATAAATATCCAAATGGCCCTTGGGGGTAATGACCAATACCACTATCTTGTCCCTCATAGGGCAAGCCTGGAGAGAAGGAAAAAGACACCCACCCCCACCTTCTGACATAGAAAATTCAACCCACTGAACAATTATCTCTCTCACATTGATGTTTCTCTCTCTGTCTCTCCCCATCCCTTCCACTCTCTCTAAAAATCAATGAAAAAAATATCCTCAGGTGAGGATTAACACAGAAAAACTAAAATAAAACTTATGAGCTTTTGAGAAACCAAGATGGCGACATAGGTAAACACCTGAAATTGCTGCCTCGCACAACCACTTCAAAAATACAACTAAAATACAAAACGGGTATCACCTAGAACCACAGGAAGGCTGGCTGAGTGGAAATTCTACAACTAGAAGGAAAGAGAAAAGCACACTGAGACTCAGAGGAGGTGCGGAAGTAAAGTGCAGAGGTACGGAGGCGCATGCAGAAAGGGCTGGCAACTGAGGGCGTGGTTGTCTTTTTTGATCGGGAGGGAGGCACAAGCTCCCGATTGCTCTGAACTCCAGTTCTGGGAGAGTCTCTGGGGACCCAGACTCATATGGGGAGAAACTGGACTGTCTGGCATCGGGTGGAACTCGAGGGCGGCTTTCACTCAGAGGTGCTTGCAGCGATTACCACTGGACACTGAGACTTGGGGCCTCTTAGGGCAGGGCTGAGGATCATCCATAGCTGTTTGCTCCGCCCTGTTGATTCCCTGAGACCCCGCCCCACCCAGGCTGTGCGCAGAGGCTTTTGCGTATGAATGGCCTGACCCTTTGCAATCTAAAATTACCTAACAAACTTCAGCTGTGTCAGAGAGACACAGAACATCCAAAAGAAGGCCCAAGGCCCCACAGCAGCTTGTACTGCTTCACAGCTGGGACTCATCTGGGCACCTCCAAACCCCAAACAAAGAAGAGGAATCGGCAGATCTCTCCATAGCTTCTGCTGGGTAGCCTCAGGCAGAGGCTAAATTAGCACCTCCTTAGAGATCCAAGAACTAGTGTACCCAGTGGTCAGAGTGGGACCATCCAGATTACAACTCCTCATATCCATAAGGGACACACTCAGGGGCAGACTCAGTGAGCACCAAAGCCCCACTGAAGCAAGTCTTGTCCAAAAAGGTGTCGCCAGCACAGAAGTTCTCCCACCATAGACACAGCTGATTCTCACAGCCAATTGGCCTGGAGGTCAATTCCTCCTAGTGATACCTACAACAATCAAGGCTTAACTACAACAAGACTGTGCACACAGCCCAAAGAGGGGTGCACCAAGAGTGTCCACCTCAGGTAATTGGGGAGGCTGAGCCACTGGACACGTAGCATAGAAAGCCACTCTATCAACACAGGGAAGCATAAAATATGCAGAGACAAAGAAACAGGTCACAAATGACAGAAATGGAGGAAAGCAAACTACTAGATATGGAGTTCAAAACCACGGTTATAAGGTTTTTCAAGAATTTTCTAGAAACCGCCGATAAATTTAGTGAGACCCTTGATAAATCTAGTGAGACCCTTGAGGATATGAAAAAGGACCAACTAGAAATTAAGCATACACTGACTGAAATAAAGAATAATATACAGAGATCCAACAGCAGACTAGAGGATCGCAAGAATCAAGTCAAAGATTTGAAATACGAAGAATCAAAAAACACCCTCTGGAAAAGCAAAAAGAAAAAAGAATCCAAAAATACGAAGATAGTGTAAGAAGCCTTTGGGACAACTTCAAGCGTACCAACATCCGAATTATGGAGGTGCCAGAAGAAGAGAGCGAGCAAGATATTGAAAACATATTTGAAGAAATAATGACAGAAAACTTCTCCTACCTGGTGAAAGAAATAGACTTACAAGTCCAGGAAGCGCAGAGAACCCCTAACAAAAGGAATCCAAAGAGGACCACACCAAGACACATCATAATTAAAATGCCAAGAGCAAAAGACAAAGAGAGAATCTTAAAAGCAGCAAGAGAAAAACAGTTAGTTACCTACAAGGGAGTACCCATATGACTGTCACCTGATTTCTCAACAGAAACTATGCAGGCCAGAAGGGAGTGGCAAGAAATATTGAAAATGATGAAGAACAAGAACCTACAATCAAGATTACTTTATCCAGTGAAGCTATCATTCAGAATTGAGGGTCAGATAAAAAGCTTCACAGATAAGGAAAAGCTAAAGGAGTTCATCACGACCAAACCAGTAGTATATGAAATTCTGAAAGGTATTCTTTAAGAAGAGGAGGAAGAAGAAAAAGGTAAAGATAAGAATTATGAACAACAAATACATATCTATCAACAAGTGAATCTAAAAATCAAGTGAATAAAAAATTGATGTACAGAATAAACTGGTGAATATAATAGAATCAGGAGCATGGAAAGGGAGTGGACTGACAATTCTCGGGGGGGAAGGGGTGTGAGTGTGCGGGAAGAGACTGGACAAAAATCGTACACCTATGGATGAGGACAATCAGGGGGGTAAGGGCAGAGGCTGGGGTGGGAACCGGGTGGAGGGGAGCTATGGAGGGAAAAAAGAGGAACAACTGTAATAATCTGAACAATAAAGATATAGTAAAAAGCAAACAAACAAAACATAGTACTGCCATAAAAGCAGACACATAAATCAATGGAACAGAATAGAGAGCCTAGAAATAAACCCATGACTACACCGTTTATTAATCTATGATAAAGGAAGCAAGAATATATACAATGGGGTAAATACAATTCTTCAATAAATGGTGTTGGGGAAATTGGACATATACATGCCAAAAATGCTACTAGACTACTTTCTTACACCATATACAAAAATAAACTCAAAACTAATCAAAGACTTAAACTTAAGACCTGAAATCATAAATTCTAGAAGAAAACATAAGCAATAAATTCTTTGAATAAACTCTTTGACATTGATCTTAGCAATATTTTTTTTTTATATGTCTACTAGGGCAAAGAGAACAAAAGAAAAAATAAACAAATATGACTGCATCAATTAAATAGCTTGCACTGCAAAAAAACAAACAATAAACCCATATTGAATGGGAGAAGATATTAGCCAATGATATATGCCAGATAAGGAGTTCATATCTATAATATATAAAGAACTCATACAGATTGACATAAAATAAACAATTTGGTTTATAAAATGGACCAAGGACATGAGTAAACATTTCTCTAAAGAAGACATACAGATGGCCAACAGATGAAAAGATGCTCAACATCACTAATCAACAGGGAAATGCAAATCAAAACACTACAGTGAGATTCACCACTCTTATTCAACATAGTACTTGAAGTCTTAGCCACAGCAATCAGACAAGAAATAAAAGGCATCCAAATTGGAAAATAAGAGGTAAAACTATCATTATTTGCAGATGACATGATACTGGATATAGAGAAACCTAAAAAGTACACCAAAAAACTACTAGAACTAATAAGTTCAGTAAAGTAGCAGGACATAAAATAAACATGGAAGGAGACTTGAGTTGGGGTGGTAAACACACAGTACAATATACTGGTGATGTATTATAGAATTGTATACCTGAAACCTGTATAATTTTATTAGCCAATGTCACCCCAATAAAGTCAATAATAAAAATTAAATAAAAAAATAAACATCCAGACAGAAACAGTTGCATATTTATATACCAATAATGAGCTTTCAGATAGGAAAATTAAAAAATAATCCCATTTACAATTACATTAAAAAATATCAAGGAATAAATTTAACCAAGGGAGGGTAAAAGACCTGTACTCAGAAAATTATAAAACACTGAAGAAAGACACTGAAGAAGATACAAATAAATGGAAGCATATATTGTGCTGATGGATAGGAAGAATTAACAGCATTAAAATGTCCATATTATCCAAAACAATCTATAGGTTCAACACAATTTCTATCGAAATACCAGGAGCATTTTTCACAGAATTAGAATATTCCAAAAATGTATGTGCAAACACAAACGACCCTGAGTAGCCACAGCAATCTTGAGAAAGAAGAACAAAGTTGGAGGTAACAGACAATCTGATATCAAAGTATACTACAAGGCTATAGTATTCATAACAGAATGGTACTGGCATAAGTACAGACAAATAGATAGATGGAACAGAATAGAAAGGTTAGAAATAAACCCATGCTTATGTTAATTAATTAAGACAAAGGAGGCAAGAATATACAATGATGTAAACACAGTTTAGTCAAAAATGGTGTCAGGAAAACTAAACAGATACATGCAAAATTATGAAACTAGACCACCTTCTTACACCATATATATGCATGAACTCAAAATGGATTAAAGATTTAAATATAAGACCCAAACCATAAAACTAGGAGAAAATTTAGGCAGTAAACTCTTTGACATTTGTCTTAGCAATATGTTTTCTGATATATCTCCTGAGGCAAGGAAAACAAAAGAAAAAACTAACAAATGGGTTTACATCAAACTAAAAAGTTTTTGCCCAGCAAAGGGAACCATCAGCAAAATGAATAGACAACCCACTGAATGGGAGAACATATCTGCCAATGAACATCTGATAAGGAAGTAATATCCAAAATTTATGAAGAATGCATACAACTCTACACCAAAAAAATCAAACTATTTATTTAAAACATGGGCCGAGGACCTAAATAGATAGTTCTCCAAAGAGGAAATACAGATGGCCGATAGACATGTGAAAAGATGCTCAATGTCACTAATCATTAGGAAAATGCAAATTAAAACTATTAGGGGCTGAAATGGAATACTGGGGACTAGCTATAATTATAAGAAATATTAATCATGCTCTAGTAACCATGATTGTTCTGTTCTAATTAGAGAACGCACATTCTAACCTGGCTGAGAGTTGTATGCCCTGGAATATGTGAGCTAATATCAGAATGCAGTCCATCCTCCTTTTGTGAGAACTGCCTATCATTATGGAAAGATTTACAACCTCATGGCTGAAACAATCTGGTCCTGGAAGCGCCCACCCTCTGCACTGCCCCCCGCCCCCTACCCTTCCCCCTCCCCCCTCAGCCCACATACTGTGCCTACTTTCTTTTGCCTGTAATTCCTACTTTCCCACATAATCTCTGCCCTTTCACCCAATATAAGCAGCTGGCTTATGGGGAGGGGTAGAGCAGATTTCTGTGGTTGACCTGCTGCTCTCCCATACTGCCAGCATTATTGGAATAAATGCTCATATATGATTCAATCCTATTTCTGCTAAATTGGCTCAAATAGTGACAGGCCTTTGTTGGTGGGATTGTAAATTGGTGCACACATTAGGAAAAACAAGATGGAGTTTCATCAAAAAATTAAAAATAGCACTACCATAGATCCAGTAATTCCACTTCCGAGTATATATTCGAAGAAATCCAAAACACTAATTTGAAAAGACATATGCATCCCTATGTTCATTGTAATACTAGTGCCCTGGTGCACAGATTCATGCACACTGAAAGGAATTTAATTAGAATGTGGCTGGCAGGGTGGGACTGGGCAAGACAGGCCGGACACACCCTAGAGCATCCATGGGCAAACTACGGCCAGCGGCTATTCTTAATCCTTTTGCCTATTTCCCCATGTAATCTTTGTCCTTGTACCCCATATAAGCAGCTGGCTTATAGGGGTGGAGAGCAGATTTCTGTGGATGACCTGCTGCTCTCCCATACTGCAGGCATTACTGAAATAAATTCTCATATATGATTCAACCCTGTTTCTGCTAAATTGGCTCAAGTAGTGACAGGCAGCCCACCAGTTTCACAACCACTGAGCCAAACTGTTCAGGTAGAAGAGGACAGTTTGGACAAACTTTTCTTTGTTAGCATACTAAAAATCATGCACATGGATAGAAATTCAACAAAATGAACATACTTTGCGATGTATAGCTAGGTGTGTTCCAAGCACATTTAAGAACTGCTTTCTGTAAATCTGAAAACTCTACCCTTCCTCAGGAATCTGTACCCCTAAACCCACCTACCTCCCCTATCCCCAGCCTGTAAGACTTTCCCAATTCCCCCAATTTGGGGAGAAGAGATCATAGCTAATCCTCCATTCCCTGGCCGAAGAATAAAGTTTCTGACTTGCTTTATTAAATACTGTCTCATCCCACTGGTGTAAGCAACACCGGGCAGAAGGACAATGATCTGCAGTCTGTGACCCTTAGGAGTCAGTGAAAATCACTTTGTAAGATATATAAAAGTTTAATCACCTGTTGTACACCTGAAACAAATATAATATTATATTCAACTATAGCTGAAAAATAAATTTACAAAAGAAAGTCATACCGGTTAGCCTATTCTAGATTTCTTTAGTATGGGAGGGAATATCTTAATACATTGCGGACGGATCATGAGAATTCTCGCTTTGTATTACACAGTGTTTTATAAAGTATCATGCTTTAAAAAGATAATTAGCTTGTAAGAAAATGTAATAAGTAACTTCAAAATGCAATGGGTATTTAATTTTAAAGCGTGCCTTTAACATTTACGTAAAACATTTTTTTGTACTCGCTCAATAGAAACTTATCTGGCCACTGGGTAAAGCTAGCAATAAAACTACTGGTCCGCAATGTGTTAAGAAGACAAACTGTAAAAAGTTGTGTGAGCAAACTGTTAGTCTCTTTTGTTTATCTCTGCAAAAGAAGGGCTCACAGTGTCCTAGTAGTTTCTCTAAGGGTGTTGAATTTTGGCCCGAATAGTCTTCAAAGAGACATTTATATTCACCATTTAGTGTAAGACATCCTTTTCCAAATATGTCTTACATATACACTGAGTGGCCAGATTATTATGACCACTTGACGTTTGTAGGCAAATTAGCTATAATTTCGCACTGAAGTTACTAGAGGGCCAGACCATTATAAATAGGGAAGCAGGTTGTTTACCACGACAGAAGTGATTTTTTCTGAAGATACTAGCAGCCCGGTGCACAAAATCCATGCACATTAAAAGGGAATTAATTGCCCTAACCAGTTTGGCTCCGTGTATAGAGCATCGGTCTGTGGACTCAAGGGTCCCAGGTTCGATTCCGGTCAAGGGCATGCACCTTGGTTGCGGCACATCCCCAGTGGGGAGTGTGCAGGAGGTAGCTGATCAATGTTTCTCTCTCAGCGATGTTTCTAACTCTCTATCCCTTTCCCTTCCTCTCTGTAAAAAATCAATAAAATATATTTTTTTAAAAAAGGGAATTAGCAGAGATATTTTAACACATTGTATGCGGGAAACGTATTTATACGTTCTACCAGTGTAGTAGAGCGCGGGACACGTATTAATATGTTTTTTATAGACTAGCGGTAGAATATGGGTAACGTATAAATACGCAAACTAAAGTTATCGTAATTTTACTGAACGTTGCCATTTGCGCAAATTAGCAAAAATGGCCCGCGCCACCTGTTAGCGCGTGATAAAAACTACCCGCAAACAATGTGTTAATATTGCTATTTGCCCTTTCTCTATAATAGAAGTGTGAGAGATGAAAGGAAATTAGTAAAATGTATATGAAAATAATATATAAATTTATTACTAAATAAACAGAAACAAAAGGATATAACAACAACAGAGGCATGATATAAAAACGACAAAAACATGATATGAAAACAACAAAAACATATGAAAACAACAGAAACATGATATAAAAACAACAGTGATGCAAACAATGACTGATAAAGTGATTAAACTTATTCTAATATCTCCCTGTACACCACATTAAGAGTGAGAACACTTTCAGAGTGCTTGACTAATTTCCCTTGTGATGAAGTACTTAGAACTTAAACTGTAACATCACATGCTCTTCAAACGCAACATATAACTGACCATGTGCAAAAATGGGTTCAGGTAGGAATATGCCTACTATGTCTAGAGTTTGTCCTTTTGATTTATTAATAGTCATCACAAATGCTGGCATCACGGGAAACCGTCGTCGAATCAATTTAAATGGGAGGCCAGTGTCAGATGGGGACAAATTAATTCTTGGAATCAGAACAGCCTCTCCCTCTGCAGATCCTGTCAATACTTTAGCTTCGATAATGTTAGGTCATAATCTTTTGATAATAAATCTGGTACCATTACAAAGACCCCAATTACTATTGAGATTTCTCGATAGCATGATGATTGAACCCACTTTCAATTTTAATTTCTGACACGGCATTCCCGAAGGAGTAATACTATTAAGAAATTTGATGGGATAATTTTCCTTTTCAGCATCATCTGTGTAATCAGTGGAATCATCACTCAAATATGTGTGAAAATCTCCATCAAGTATATCCAAATTTTCTTCATTTACTTTTTGAACATGCTCATTTTTTGGACAAAGAATTGCACGTTTAGATATATTTTTAATATTATCTATAGCAGTGGTTCTCAACCTTGGCTGCACATTAGAATCACCTGGGAATCTTTTAAAATCCTGATTCCTGGGCCTCATCCTCCGGAAATTGTTTCTTTGTATGGGGTGGGGTCACAACATTAGTAACAAAGAAACAGAATTAAAACTTTATTGTGGGGAGCCACTACAGTGTTTTGGACAGGTTCAAGCCTTGGACTGATTAGAGGGCACAGTCCTCTCATTGCCACATGCAAGTCCCAGTTTGGAGGGCAGGGCCCTCCCAGCACAATTATAGCCAACAGCTGTAGTTGTATGCTTGAACCTATGGTCCAAACATGTGGCCCCATGTGCCTGAGTGATATAGGCTTGATAAGTTCAGGTGCATGTAGTTGAGTAGGATTGAAACCCAGGAGAATGTTGTAAACATTTTGGTCATGCCCTTACTTTGCCTCGTAGCTTCTGCTATAAAATAAAGGCATGGCTGTGGGCGTGGTCGCTGTCTCTCAGAGAAGCAGCATCCCACCGAGACCCGGCTTTCATTCTCTTGCCTGTCTTTTCTAAGCCTTTCAGCCACCCCCACTCAGGTTCACCCTTGGCTGTGCTGGTGCGGCACACTTTAGAAAGAGATGCCTCCACCATCCCAGGGCGGGTTCCTGCCTCAAACCCCACTCTTACAGGAAACAGCTCTGGGAAACAGCTTGGGGGAGGGTGCAGCCGTTGCCAAGACAACCCCTGCAAGACTGACTTCCTTCCACTTGGTCACAGTTCTGATGGTTGTGATGAACACCACCCAGGGTTTTTATATAAGTAGATGGGTAAACAACGCGATTTAACAGTCTTTGAATGTGGGTATATATGAACGTGAGTGGCCAGATTATTATGACCACCTGATGTTTGTAGGCAAATTAGCCATACACTGCATCATATGGGATATGGAAGCCAAAGGCCTGTTCAAACACCTTTGCTGTCTGCAGTTACCAAGATAAAACGTCTCCAATTCGCACAGGAACACAAGGATTGGACAGTTAAGCATTGGAAAAAGTCATGTGGTCTTCCAATGAATCACATTTCCAGTTACATCGTGCAGATGGCAGAGTGAGAATTTGGCAGAAACAGCATGAAAGCATGCACCCCACATACATTTGTACAACCCTTCAAGCTGGTGGGAGCAGTGTTACGGTTTGGGGCATGTTTTCCTGGCATGATTTGGGCCTTTTAATTCATGTGGAACAACGTCTGAATAGTACAACATACCTAAGGATCACTGCTGATCAAGTTCATCCTATCATGTTGATGGTGTATCCCAATGGAGATGGCTTCTTCCAAGACAATGTGCCATGCCACGGTGCTCATATTGTGCAGAAGTGTTTTCAAGAACATGAGGGAGACTTCACCTTGCTTAGGTGACCCCCACAATCACCAGATCTCAATCCAATTGAGCATTTGTGGGATGAAGTTAAGAGCCACCAGGCAGCTGGTTCCACAACCATCAAAACTCACAGAACTGGACAGTGCTATTCATCAGGCATGGTGTCAGATTCCTCACATCAGCTTTCAACATCTCGTGGAGTCAATGCCAAGAAGAATCACCACGGTATTGAAGGCAAAAGGTGGCCCAACGAAGTAATGATGGGGTGGTCATAATAATCTGGCCACTCACGTTCAAATACATCCCACGTTCAAAGGCTGTTAAATCGTGTTTACCCATATCTTCAGAAAAAAATCACTTCTACTGTCGTGGTAAACAACCTGCTTCCCTATTTATAATGGTCTGGCCCTCTAGTAACTTCAGTGTGAAATTATAGCTAATTTGCCTACAAAGGTCAAGTGGCCATAATAATCTGGCCACTCAGTGTATACCCACATACCACCAGTTGCCCCCTGTTCTTTGGACATTGCTCTTGTATCATTATAAGCAAAGAAATATACCAGATCATTCATTTGGGAAAAAGACAAGACTGCATGGCAATAATACATAAAGTTAGTCTAGCCCAGCCGTGGGCAAACTACGGCCCGCGGGCTGGATCTGGCCCGTTTGAAATGAATAAAACTATTGGAAAAAAAGACCGTACCCTTTTATGTAATGATGTTTACTTTGAATTTATATTAGTTCACACAAACACTCCATCCATGCTTTTGTTCCGGCCCTCCAGTCCAGTTTAAGAACCCATTGTGGCCCTCGAGTCAAAAAGTTTGCCCACCCCTGGTCTAGCCCATTGATGGCGAACCTATGACACGCGTGTCAGAGGTGACATGCAAACTCATTTTTTTGGTTGATTTTTCTTTGTTAAATGGCATTTAAATATATAAAATAAATATCAAAAACATAAGTGTTTTACTATGGATGCAAATATCAAAAAATTTCTTTATGTGACATGGCACCAGAGTTAAGTTAGGGTTTTTCAAAATGCTGACACGCCGAGCTCAAAAGGTTTACCATCACTGGTCTAGCCCTACTTCTCAATTGTTTTGAAATAACACATGCTCCTTTCTGAAATAGGTACTTTGTCTTTTAGCAACAAAGGCCCAAGAAGATGAGGCCCTTAACCCTATTGATATAATAGTTCTTAAAAAAAAAAATACACACACACACATCCTATATAATAAAAGGCTAATATGCAAACTGTCCCCTCAGGAGTTCGACTGACCAGGAGTTCAACCACCCACTATGACATAGGCTGATCACCAGGGGGCGGCATGGAACAAAGGAAGGCCCCAGCCGGCAGCCAAGGGAAGGAAGGCCCCCATTGGCCCTGATAACCGGCCAGGCCTAGGGACGTGCACAAATTTCTTGCACCGGACCTCTAGTATATATATGTTTTATTGATTTCAGAGAGGAAGGGAGAGGAAGAGAGATAGAAATATCAATGATGAGAGAGAATCATTGATCGGCTGCCTCTTGAAAGCCCCCTACTGGGGATCTAGTCCAAAACCTGGGTGTGTGCCCTGACCACTGGGAATCAAACCAGTGAGCTATTTCAGAGCTTGACGTTCAACCTCTGAGCCAAACTGGCCAGGCTATAATAGCTCTTGAGTGTTACACAGAATCTCAAAATGCCTTTTCAGTTCAATAGTAATATAGTAACTTGAATCCAGATTCTCTCTCTGTCGTTTACCCCTCAGTTTAAAAAGTGTGGGCTAAGACACAGAGTCACTCTGTCATTGGCACTAGACAGTTCCATGGTGTAGGTGCTGCAATTGCAGACGGTAGCTAGCTAAAGGTCTAGTCTAGGTGTACATTCTGTCTTGACAGACAGAGAAGGCCAGTAGCTTACCTTATCCATTAATTTACTAAGATAACATCTAGTCTTTCTAAGCTAAATTATCACTCAGAAGTCATTTAGGTATGTTAATTGGTTTTGAACCAGTGTATAGAATCAGTAAAAAAGAATTATGGAGCCGAAACCGGTTTGGCTCAGTGGATAGAGCATCGGCCTGTGAACTGAAAGGTCCCAGGTTCGATTCCGGTCAAGGGCATGTACCTGGGTTGCGGGCATATCCCCAGTAGGAGATGTGCAGGAGGCAGCTGATCGATGTTTCTCTCTCATCGATGTTTCTAACTCTCTATCTCTCTCCCTTCCTCTCTGTAAAAAATCAATAAAATATATTTAAAAAAAAAAGAATTATGGAAATAAAGAACCTTACCTTGAATTTACATAGAACTTGTGTTTTTAAAAACTCTCATATGCATTATCTCACTTGACACTAATCTCAGTCCCACAAAGTAGATGTATTATCACTGCAAACACCTGAAAGATGAGGAAACTGTGGGTTTCAGGTGTTTGCAGTGATAATACATCTACTGCCACTCTCTTAAAGTAACATCTGAAGAAACTAAGTGACAGTGAAATAAATGAGTACTCATCAGGAACATTTTGTTCTCTTTTAGCCAAACAATACTATAAATACCCTTACTGTCCCTTTTTAAAGCTGAGGAAGTTAAGACTTAGAGAGGCAACTTGTGATAAAGCTACTAAGTGGCAGAGCCAGGATATGAACCCAGATGTTTTGGACCACAAAGACCATGCTTTATTTATTACATGCTTTATTTATTACTTAGACAATGAATTTCTTACAGTGAATGTAACAGGACAAGAATTCTTGAAGTTGAGTTTTGGCCCTCTTAAAAAAGTGGGTTGTCTAGAATGAGCAATATACATTAAGAAATTAATATGTGACATAATGGACAAAGTGTAGGCTGTGGAGTCAGAGAGATTGGTAATTAAATACAGCTCTATCAATTTCTAGCTGTGTGGCCTTAAGAAAATTAGCTCACCAATAAGGATGCCTCTGCATCCCTGCGGAACCCCCACAAACTCTGGGACGCAACGAGTAGGAGGGCTACTGAGATGGGCCTTAAAGCCTAGAGCGTGTGCTCAGGTGGAGTTGCTACAGATGAGGGATTCACCTAACTCAGCATATACTGCAGGCAGGCCTGATGGCAGCTGGATGGCTTGGCTTCCTGACCCTATGGGACACATTAAGATTCAATCATGAAATTCCAGCAAAGGTAGTCAGTAACCATTCTTGTGTTTATGCAAACATCAGGCCAAATTGAATACAGTAGATAAATTAGTCTTGATTTGGTTTTTTGATAGCCATAGAGGAATTTTAAGAAGAAAAATCCTATTTCAATAGAGGTTGTTAAAACTAAAATGGTTTCTTTCCCTTCCACTGGACCATCTGTTATAGTTTGTCTCTGCCAGGTCACAAGCCCAGTTCCTTCTGTGCCCAGGACAGCAGGGAGTCTGAGTGGAAGATGACCTCTAACCAGACGCACCCGCTGCAGATCACCCTCAAGAAGGCAGCGGACCTCACCGGACCCCTTGGAATCCTCCTAATGCTGTTGACTTCTGGCCCTTGCATTATTAACAGACTAGTCCAATTTGTCAAGAAGCATATAGGGGTGGTTCAGTTGATAGTTCTGCACGCCCAGTACAGGCCTCTAGCAATGGTGAAATAGAAATGCAGTCCGCCTCATGATTGAGCCGGAAGTTCCAAGACAAAGGAGGGAATGAAAGGGCTAGGGCTACGCCCACCAACTTGCCCCAGGGCGATGGCTACGCCCTCCATCTTACCCCGGATCCTCCATCTTTTGGGCAGCAGCCTTAGCCATGTGCTCGGCAAGGAGCTTCTTCCTGGAAGCCCAAGCCTCTGCTAGTCACACCTAGGATTTCTTTAAACTAACCAATGACAATCAAGGGAAGTGCGCGCCATAGATACGACCACATCCTGTGTAACAAGACACTAACTTGCACCCGGCCAATCGGCAGGGCCCACAGTCCTCTCTCCTCCCCTTACTCCAACCCCCTATAAAACCCCTCTCCACACAGAGCTAGCTCTCTCTGCCACTTGCCGCTGTGTCGGTGAGTGTGGTCGGGGAGCCGAGCTAGCTCGAATAAAGACTCTTTGCTTTTGTGTCAGACTCAGCTGGCTCCCTGGTGGTCTTTTGGGGATCCTGAAATCTGGGCATAACACTGCCTCCCACAACATCATTGAAACTACCAACTATAAGACAAACAACCAGCATTCAGAACCATGGGGAAGTTGGCCCAGTGGAAGTTCTACAACTGGAAGGAAAGAAAGAAGCACAGTGACTGAGTAGGAGCTACAGTGGTGCGAAAAACAGAGGTACACAGTCACACACCAGGCGGGCTGCAACTGGATGCGCAGTTTCTTTTTCAATCGGAAGGGGTTACGAACTCTCGAATCCTCTGGGCTTGCTCGGGGTGGGTCTCTGAGGCCCCAGAACCCACGGGGAGAGGCGGCACTCCTTACAGTGGTTGGAAAGCGAGAAAGGCTCTGGAGTACAGCTGGTCGCCGGCACTGGGGGACGCCAAGCCCCAGAGTCCTGGAGAGGCGAGGAGCCGCGGAGACGCCATCACTGCTATTTGCTCCGCCCTGGCGGCTTCCTGAGGCCCCACCCTACTCAATTTACATTTCCATCCAGGCTGTGCCAGAGGCACAAGAGGAAACGCCTGCGCTTTTACAAACTTTCGAATCCACTGAGTTGGTTCAGGCGGGATCATGAGGCCCCAGACCCCACGGGGAGAGGTGGCACGGCCTTACAGCGGTCAGAAAGCGAGGGAGGCTCTGGCGCGCAGCTGCTCGCCGGCACTGGGGGACGCGAAGTCCCAGAGAGGCAAGGAGCTGTGGAGATGCTGCCATTGCTATTTGCTCCGCCCTGGCAACTCCCTGAGACCCCGCCCTAATCAATTTACATCCCCATCCAAGCTGTGCCAGGGGCACAAAAAGACCCACCTGGGCTTTTGTAGCCTAACCCAACAAATTGCAGACTTCAACTCCTCACATCCATGGGAGACACACTCAAGAAGCAGACCCAGGAGAACCAAGATGGCAGCGTAAAGAACAGACCTGTGCATGTTGCCTCCCACAACATCATCGAAACTACCAACTACAGAACAAACAGCTATCACAGAGAACCATGGGGAAGCTGGCCCAGTGAAAGCTCTACAACTGGAAGGAAAGAAAGAGCATTGAAACTGAGTAGGATGTGCAGAGACACCAAGTACAGAACCCAACCCAACAAACCGCATATTTCAACTCCTTGCATAGAAAGAAAAGCACTGAGACTGAGTAGGATGTGCAGAGGCACCAAGTACAGAGCCCAACTCAGCAGGCTGCAGATTTCGGCTTCTCGCATCCAGGAGGGACACGCTCGGGGGGCAGAGTCGGGTTTGGGGGAGGCCGGGGCCGGGCCCGGCTAGGTCTGCAATGTGGATTCGCCGTACCAGCAGGCGCACAAGCAAGCCCACCAGTTCCAGTCTCGCGTGGGATGCTGGGGGACGGCAGACGGGCAGTCTGTGCACTTGGTGGAGGGCGAAGTCCGAGCAGGCGTGCCTGATGTTCAGCCACCAGGAATGCCTGGAGATTATGTCTGTTGGGGAGGGGACAGTGTGCCAAACTTCGTGTTGCCCTGGTGAGGCTGGGATGGCCCCGGTGAGGTCGGGATGCCCCCGGAGAGGTCGAGACAGCCCCAGTGAGGTCAAGACTGCCCCAGTCAGGTGGGGATGGCCCCGGTGAGGTCGAGATGGCCCAGCGAGGTCGGGACGGCCCCAGTGACGTCTAAACGGCCTCGGTGAGGTTGGGACGGCCCCGGTGAGGTTGGGACGGCCCCGGTGAGGCCAAAATGGCTTCAGTGAGGTCGGAATGGCCCCGGTGAGGTTGAGACGGCATCTGGGGCCAGAATGGCCCCTGCGAGGTCAAGACAGCCTCGGTGAGGTCGAGACAGCCCCGGTCAGGTCGGGACAGCCCTGGTGAGATGGGGACGGCTCAGTGAGGTTGAAACAGATAATGGGGACCAGTATAGACTGATTAACAGGGGTAGATGCAGAGGCAGAACAGCATTGAACAGACTGTCAAACTACAGTGGGAAGCCTGAGGAGAGTTTTGGGGGGTGGGTTAAGAGATCAACTGAAGGACTTATATGCATGTATATAAGAATAACAGGAGAAACCAAGATGGCGGCATAGGTTAAAACTGGAGTTTGCTGCCTCGAACAACCACTTCAAAAAACAACTAAAAGACGGAATGGACATCATCCAGAACCACAGGAAGGCTGGCTGAGTGGAAATTCTACAACTAGGAGGAAAGAGAATATCATACCCAGACTCAGAGGAGGCGCAGTGCTGAAGTGAAATACTAAGGTGCTGAGTGCACGTGGAGCTGGCTGGAGGCGGAGGGCGCGGTTGTTGTTTTCAATTGGGAGGGAGTTTCAGACTCTGAGCTCCAGATCCGGGCGAGTCTCTAGGGACCCAGACTCAAACGGGAGAAGCGGGCCTGTCTGGCTTCGGTCAGAACTCGAAGGCAGCTTTCTCTCAGAGGTTTGCAGCAGTTGCTGGGACTCTGTGAGGCAGAGCCCCTAGGGACGGAATGGAGAGCAGCCATAACTGCTCGATATGGCCTGCCCTGTAGATCCCCAGGGACCCGCCCCGCCCAAGCCCTGCGCAGAGCCATTTGCCGGATAGCCTCAGGCAAATGCTAGATTAGCACCGCCCTAGAGATCCAGCACAGAAGCTCTCCCACTGAAGACACAGCGGACTCTCATAGCCAGTTAGCCTGGAGGTCAAATCACCCCCGGTATTGTCAACAACAATCAAGGCTTAACTACAACAAGACTGCGCACAAAGACCACTGGGGGTGCACCAAGAAAGCATAAAAAATGCGGAGACAAAGAAACAGGACAAAACTGTCAATGGAGGATATTGAGTTCAGAACCACACTTTTAAGGTCTCTTAAGAACTGTCTAGAAGCCGCCGATAAATGTAGTGAGATCCTCAAGAAATCTAATGAGACCCTCGATGTTATGATAAAGAACCAACTAGAAATTAAGCATACACGGACTGAAATAATGAATACTATACAGACTCCCAACAGCAGACCAGAGGAGTGCAAGAATCAAGGCAAAGATTTGAAATGCAAAGAAGCAAAAAACACCCAACCAGAAAAGCAAAATGAAAAAAGAATCCAAAAATACGAAGATAGTGTAAGGAGCCTCTGGGACAGCTTCAAGCGTACCAACATCAGAATTATAGGGGTGCCAGAAGATGAGAGAGAGCAAGATATTGAAAACCTATTTGAAGAAATAATGACAGAAAACTTCCCCTACCTGGTGAAAGAAATAGACTTACAGGTCAGGAAGCGCAGAGAACCCCAAACAAAAGGAATCCAAAGAGGACCACACCAAGACACATCATAATTAAAATGCCAAGAGCAAAAGACAAAGAGAGAATCTTAAAAGCAGCAAGAGAAAGAAACTCAGTTACCTACAAGGGAATACCCATACGACTGTCAGCTGATTTCTCAACAGAAACTTTGCAGGCCAGAAGGGAATGGCAAGAAATATTCAAAGTGATGAATACCAAGAACCTACAACCAAGATTACTTTATCCAGCAAAGCTATCATTCAGAAATGAAGGTCAGATAAAGAGCTTCACAGATAAGGAAAAGCTAAAGGAGTTCATAACCACCAAACCAGTATTATATGAAATGCTGAAAGGTATCCTTTAAGAAGAGGAGGAAGAAGAAAAAGGTAAAGATACAAATTATGAACAACAAACATGCATCTATCAACAAGTGAATCTAAGAATCAAGTGAATAAATAATCTGGTGATCATAATAGAATCAGGGACATAGAAAGGGAATGGACTGACTATTCTTGGGGGGGTGGGGAAAGGGGTGTGGGAGATGCGGGAAGAGACTGGACAAAAATCGTGCACCTATGGATGAGGACAGTGGGTGGGGAGTGAGGGCGGAGGGTGGGGCGGGAACTGGGAGGAGGGGAGTTATGGGGGGAAAAAAGAGGAACAAATGTAATAATTTGAACAATAAAGATTTAAGAATTCTGAAAAAAAAGAAAAAAGAAGAATAACCAATGGACACAAGACACTAGGGTGTAGGGGAGGCCAGGGGAACGTCAAGGGGTGGGGGGAAAAAGACGAAAAAAAAAAAAAAAGAAAATTAGCTCACCACTCAGCTTTATTTTCATCTGTCAAATGGATAAAAAAGATCTTAACCTCATAAAACTGATGTGAAGATTAAATTATAACACTAACACAGTTACTGGCACATTAACAAATCTTGATTATCTTCCTTTATAAAAGTATTTATGGAGGAAGCAGAGGAAGTACAGAGCAGGGAAAGACAACAGTCTCTTATTTGCTAGAGAATAAAGAAAAATGGAGAGATCTAAAATGGCGGCGGTATAGACGGACATGTCCCGTGCCTTGTCCCGGAGCAGATAGGGTGAGCAGCTGAAACTAGTACCATCCAGCTCAAATTGGCAGAGGAGATTCAGCTGGGAGACAGTTTGCAGCCAGGAAAGACAGAGGACTCCAGGAGAAAGGGGGGGGGGGCTGTTGGAGACTGCCGGATCGGACTCCCCTAACCGGGCAGCCTCCACTGCTGCTGAAATCTCCCAGAGCGGCCGACTCAGCCACGGAGACCATGCTATCTTGAGTGGCTGATATCGAAGCATATACATCCAGAGACCCTGCAACCATGGCATCCAGGGATCATCTCAAGCAGCGCAACTACGTGGACACAGACAAGCCTTGCTCCTCCTCACGGAAAGGTCAGATTTCACCTAAAGGTGCGGTTTGCAATCCAGGTTGGAGAGAGGAACATGCCCCGTGCCCCACAAAGTCCGCGGGCATTGGGGCCAGAGTGATCCGTGAGTGTGGAAGGGGTCCTGCAGGGCTGCTGGCAGAAGGGAACTCTAAAAATAAGTCCATAGCTGGACTGGGTGCAAAAAGGCACCCTTGGATTTTGCCAGTGTGTCGGCTGCTTAGTGCCAGGGGAGAGAGGACGTGCGGAAGAGACTGTGCACAGAGCTGGACAGTGGAGGGTTGCCAGTTCATGCACCTTCTCAGGCTCTTTTTTTTCTCTCTCTCCCCCTTAAATCTTTGTGTTTGATTATTAAACCCAATACATAGGATCACCCAATTGGGGTCACTCACAGAGACTGCAGGGGAAAGTTGTTATTGTGAAACCTGGGAATCATAGCGGGGAGTAACGATCAAAGAACCAGTTCCGGGGCAGTCGACTCTCCCATACCAGTATTAAGCATGATAGGGAAAACAAAACCTAACTACTGGCTAGAGAGGGCTTATAGCCTTGGAGGTCAATCCAGAAACACTGCCACCCAGGGGCTGAACCACAAACTGACTCTTCTGTAAACACAAATAAAGGCAGTGTGGGAAACAAATACTGCCTGCTTTAAAATCAGGACTGTGGTTTACAACACGGAGGAACAGTGTATTGCAGGGAACTTCAACACTCTCCTCAATACCTGACAGGACTAAGGTGTGCCAAACAGTAGAGTAGAGGAATTGAAGGACCTTCACTACTGAACATTTTTTTTTCATTAGTTTCTTTTACTCAAGAAACCAATATTTTTTCCTTCTTCATCACCTGATTTTACCTTTTTAATTACTACATTTTTATTTTTAACCAGTATTATTACTATTACCATTTTACCTTTTTTTATAGTGTCATTTTATTTTCTCTTTATTTTATTTTGGGATTAGTGTTCTATATTCTATTTTCATCTTTCCTTTAGCATCACTTTACTCTACCTCAACTTTACCTTTATGCCAAAACACTCTTCCTCACTTTTCACCTTTGGTTGTCCTGTTTCTCTTACCCTATTCCTGCTTTAGATTTTCCCTATTCCTTCTTTTTACCCCCTATTAAAGTCTCACCCTACTTATATATCTAATTTCCAATCCCCTGCTCTAAATCCATATACACCTCTCTCTTCTCTTTCTTCACTATCCAAATTTTTTTTTCTCTCTGTCGTTTTGTTGTTTGCTTGATTGTTGAGTATATTGGGTTTTTTTATGCTTATTTGTGAGATTGTTTTGCTTTTTCTTTTTATTTTTCTGTTGGTTTTTCCCCCCAGTTATTTTTTTGCTTCTGTGTTCCCTCGCCTCGCTTGATATTAGTTATTGTTTGTAGTTTGCATTCATCTCTAGGGATCTGTTGCTGGAATTTGTTGGGATTAGTGGCTGTTCTATTGGAGTTTTCTCCCCATAGAAATAGTTTCTTCCCCTCTTCTACTTCATTCTCTTTCTTTCCTCTCTTACTTTTTTTCCTTTTCCCAACTTCATTTTTGCACTCCTTTTCTTTACTTTTTCTCTTTTTTCTTTTTCTCTTCTTTCTTCCTTATCCCCTAATTCTCTTTGCTCTGGTGGTCACCTTTATTTGGGGTTATTAGTATCGTGAATAAGAGATCAACTAAAGGACTTGTATGCATGCATATAAGCATAACCAATGGAGGCTGGGGGATTGTCAAGGGGGGGGGGAAGGAAAGGAGACATATGTAATACTCTTTGTAATACTTTAAGCAGTAAAAAAAAAGGAAAAAAGGAAAAAAAAAGGAAAATGGAGTGGAAGACACGTAATAACAGACCTCATTTGTATAGCAGCCTTAGACTTCTTTGACCTTTAGAATATGAGTTAAGGTCCTTCTAAACTCCTAAGAATGATATTTACCCTTATCTTATCACCCAGTATCCTGTGTTGTAAGTCCTTCTCTTTGTTTTCTCCTCTAGATAAGGCCCCTGCTTATTATAATATCTGGTATGAGGTAGATGCTCAAAAACATTTTGCTGAGTGGAAGAATGGAAGAAAGAACAAAGCCATCCCAATAACAGTGTGTTGGATACGATTTTAGAATCAGATTTATAATATTTTCTTACCTTGACTGCATAACTATTAAGTGGATCTTTTGCATATGAAGCTGTGTAGTAAACTGCATCACCTGCCTCACAACATGGCTTGTCATTGGTTAGCCTGAAGTCTGACCAGCTGTCCATCCCAAAACGGAGTTTGTCTTTCTGCCCAGCCATAAAGAGGTCTTCACATTTAATAGCCAATTTCTTTAAGGCATCTGTATGAAGGCTTCGGATTTTTCCCACCACTTCTTCCCGATTCTCAAGTCCTCGATAAAGTGCATGTCTCTGTGGCTTCTGGATGCCTTGGCCCTGTCTCCAAGAGGGACCACGTTGACTAGACAGGGACTCCATACTGTTGGAAAATCTATCCTTAATATTTAGAGTGGTTAAACTGGAGATGCTGTTTGTTGCTGGTCGCTCCTTGTGTAAAGGTCTCTCTAAGGAGTCATAAGACTCAGTGTCCAGTCCCTTGAGTTCATAACTGATGGAAGAGCCAGCACTGCTGGCATCCCAGTTGGGATCGATATCATAGGTGGGATTAGCCATGACACAAAGATTAGTTTCCATGGATTTTTGGAGGTCTTTGGAGATCGGCTCTGTGTTGGCTCTTAAGATCATCTTCTTTGGCAGTGGGGGTGGTTCAGCTTGGGAAGCATTAGGTGCTTCTTGGTCTGTTTTCTCACCAAAGGTTATGGCATCATCCAAAGCCCCCTTAGTCTGCCGTGGATGCTTGGGAGGTATCATAGCTGCTCTAGATTGCCCTGCATTGTTTTAAAACAAACAAAGAAGAGAGAAAAAGTAAAGTTTTCATTACTGTTACATAATTGAAACTTAAGCAAAAAGAAGGTGGCCATAAGAATGTAAGAAGTCAATGCCTCAATTCAAAATAATAGAAGAAAACAACCAAATGAACAACTAGTTAAATATTAAAGGTAGAGCTTAATACTTGGTGGGAGCAATAAATGTGAAAATGTCTCAGTATTTCTGTGCCAGAGGAACAGGGTGATGGGCTTTGTTTTAAAAAAGGAATCCAGATTCTCCACTCCTGACCCCAAGAGTGCTGTATTTACCACACTAGGATACTAAGGAGTCACAGACACTAAAATAATTGTGTTGTGGAAGAATAGAGATAATAGTATTTATGAGTAAAAAAATACTGGGGAGCATTATTAAAAACAATTGAAACTATCAATGAGACCACTAAACTGGTCCTCAGGAGATACTATTCTATACTTTTAACTTTGTCCCAAAGTTATCTTATATTCTGTACAACACTTGCCATTTTCAATCTAACACATATGAATACGATTTCATAAACTACATTCTTTTATTTCACTACAGTGATGGATTCTGGCACTGCTTAAACTGGTCTATGTATAAGATCCAGTGATTGTGGTATATATAAGCAATTAACAGCTGTTCCAAATATCATTCACACACTCATGTAATTCTGTTTTATTGGGGAGGGGGCACATAAACTGTCATTTGAGAGATGCTAGTTCTGAACATCTCTGACAAGTCCTAGTTACAGAATTAATCATTTCTGATTCCTTTCCAGTATTTATGCTTAGAAGAAGATAAAACAGACATGTATGTGATCAATGACATCGTCGGGGCTTACTGTATATGGAATAGGGAGCATTATCTTTTTTTTTAAGACAGAGAAATTTACCATGAAATTTTTTTTAAAAAATATATTTCATTGATTTTTTAAATTGATTTTTACAGAGAGAAAGGGAGAAGGATAGAGAGTTAGAAACATAGATGAGAGAGAAATATCTATCAGCTGCCTCCTGCACACTCCCCACCGGGGATGTGCCCGCAGCCAAGGTGCATGCCCTTGACCAGAATCGAACCTGGACCCTTGAGTCCACAGGCCGACGCTCTATCCACTGAGCCAAACCGGTTAGGGCTACCATGAAACTTTTATTCAAAGCTATTAAAATTAGTAATGTTACTGACGCCTCAACTTAATATCTCACAGTTAGAGCATAGTGCTCTATTATAGGTTGAATTATGTTCCTTCTCCCAAAATATGTTGAAATCCCAATCCCTGGTACCTGTGAATGTAACCTTATTTGGAAATAGGGTGCTTTTAGAGGTGATGAAATTAAGATGAAGTCATTAGGGTGGGCCCCAATCCAATATGACTGGTATCCTTATAAGAGGCAAAATGATACATGAAAACAGATACACAGGGAGAACACCAGTAATGACAGAAGCAGAAATTGGAGTAATGCATCTGCAAGCCAAGAACTCCAAGGATTGATGGCTACCACAAGATACTAGGAAGAGATAAAGAAGTATTCTACCCAGAGTCCTAGCAGGAGCATGGCCTTGAAAGCACCTTGATTTCGGGCCCCTAGCTCCAGAACTGTGTGAGAATAAATTCCTCTTGTTTCAGGTGACCCAGTTTGTGGTACTTTGTTACAGCAGTCCTAGGGAACTAATACATGTTGTTACTGATGATCAGATAGAATAGAAGGCACTGATGGTCCTGAGGATGATAATGACCTAAAATGGTGGTTTGTTTAATTAAAAATATGTCCTTGTAGCAATGCCAAGGGTAAGCACCAATATAAACTGTGATTGTAATAACAATATATTTCACTTCCCATGCATGCAACTCTGCTCAAGAACATCTAATAGTTTATACAAACTATGACAATATATAGGGTTGGGTCAAAAAAAGGTTTACAGTTATGGGTATACAGACCAGTTTATTCTTTTATTATTATTTATTAATTATTATATTATTTTCCATAAGAAAAACTGTAAACCTACCATTGCTCCATCCTGTATATAGCAACACTAAAAAACCCCATTTCTTCACCAATGGTATGTAGCAATTTTTTAAACAAGGATTACAATACATATAAACAAAAATATTTATACTAATAATAGAGGAATATGCAAATTGTCATCACAGTAATGACTGAACAGCAGGCTGCTTGGGGAGACAAGGCTGGCAGTGGGTTTAGGGAAGGACGACCAAACGACTAAACAGCAGGCTGTGTGGGGCGACCAGGCTGGCAGAGGGGTAAGTGAGGGACAACCAAATGACTGAACAGCAGGCTGAGTGGGGTGACCAGGCCGGCAGGGGGGGGCGGGGCAGTTAGGGGCAATCAGGAAGGCAGGCAGGTGAGCAGTGAGGAGCCAGCGGTCCCGGATTGTTAGAGGGATGTGTGACTTCCAGTTTAGACCTAATTTCAGGCACCAGGCACAAATTTCATGCACCGGGCCTCTAGTGTATATACAGACAAAATGAGAATAAGAGGAAGACTATGACAATGCTAAACTCTAAGAGGGCCGGGATGTTTGTTTTACTCCTTTTTTGTATCTTTATGTTAGCAACAGGGTCAGGATATAATAGATGCTCAATAAATATTTTTTGAATGAGTAAGGAATAAATATTTAGGGTTGCAAGAGAAAAAGTGATACATTTGTATAGGTACCTAGAACAAGGAAAGATTCTGAATTATCAATTTTAAAAATTTCCAAAAAGAAAAGCCCAGGACCATAGGGCTTCAGTGATAAATTCGACCAAACGTTTACTGGTAAAGAAATATTAAAACCAATTCTTGCCCTACCAGTTTGGCTCAGTAGATAGAGTGACAGCCTGTGGACTAAAGGGTCTCGGGTTTGATTCCAGTGAAAGGCACATGCCTGGGTTGTGGGCTCGATCTCCAGTAGAGGGCATGCAGAAGGCAGCCAATCAATGATTGTCTCTCATCATTGATGTTTCTCTTTCTCCCTCTCCCTTCCTCTCTGAAACCAATAAAAACATATTTCAAAACAAACAAAGAAACAAAAAACAATCCTTCACAAACTCTTCCAAAAAATAGGAGGGAGGAACACTTCCTAACTTGGAATCTATGTGATCAATATCACCTACATACCAAAAACCAGATAAAGACATCACAAGAAAACTAGAGACTAATATCCCTTATGTATATAGACACAAAAATCCTCATGAAATACTAGCAAGCTGAATCAAGCAACATATAAAAAGGACAATCCAGGACCTCTGGCTCCTAACTGTTCACCTGTCTGTCTGCCTGACTGCCCCAAACTGCCTCTGCTGCCAGCCTGATCACCCCTAACCGCTGCCCCCTGCCGACCTGGATGCCCCCAACTGCCCCCCCCCCACCCCCAGGCTGGTTGCCCCATGCAGCCTGCTGCTCAGTCATTTGGTGGTCCCTCACTAAACCCCTGCTGGCCTGGTCTCCCCATGCAGCCTACCATTCAGTCATTTGGTTGTCTCTCACTAACCTTCCTGCAGACCTTATCACCCTACGCAGCCTGCTGTTCGGTCATTGGTCTGGTTGTTTTGGTCCCGACGCCCCCTGACTTTTTATATATTAGAATTACTAAAATTCTGAGGCACACCAAAAATATATTTTTTGTAGATCTGAGAAAAAAACAGGTATAATTTTGATTGATTAAAAAATAAAGTAATTATCTACCTTTTCTGCTCCAAAGTGAGTTTTTAAAAGACCAGGTGCCTATACTTGTATATAAGGATTTCTGGTACCAAGAATTAACCAATCAGACACAGTCTTATTATGTGACATGACCAATAAGATGCAACTATATTATATGATCTATACATTTATGGTTCAAGACAGGGCATTCACACTGGACAGCTATTACTATATTAGTTGTCATTTTTAAATTTGACAATCTAAGGCAGTGGTTCTCAACCTTCCTAATGCCGCGACCCTTTAATACAGTTTCTCATGTTGTGGTGACCCCCAACCATAAAATTATTTTCGTTGCTACTTCATAACTGTAATTTTGCTACTGTAATTTAATATCTGATATGCAGGATGTATTTTCATTGTTACAAATTGAACATAATTAAAGCATAGTGATTAATCACAAAAACAATATGTAATTATATATGTGTTTTCCGATGGTCTTAGGCGACCCCTGTGAAAGGCTCATTCAACCCCAAAAGGGGTTGCGACCCACAGGTTGAGAACCGCTGATCTAAGGCAAAAGAGGTTAGTGACCCTGACTAAATCATCAGGTATTGCATGTTTTAAAATTCTTTTGGCACACTGGTTGAAAATCACAGCTATACACCATGACAGAGTTGTCTTTATCCCAAAAATACAAGGTTGGTTTAACATCTGAAAATTGATGGAATATACCATGTAAACAGAAAAAAAGGGAGAAAAACCCTCATATGATCACCTCAATAGAGGCAGAAAAGCATTTGATAATATCCAACATATTTTCATGATAGAGACACTGAACAAAATAGGAAAATAAGGGAACACCCTCAACCTGATAAAGTGCAAATAACCAAGAGCTTATATCATACTTAACAGTAAAAAACTGAATATTTCCTGCTTAAAATCAGGAACAAGACAAGTATTTCCATTCTTGTCACTTCTGTTCTACATTGTACTGAAAACCTGGACAAAGAAACTAGGAAAGAAAAAAATTAAAATACTGGAAGAGAAGAAAAATGATCTCTATTCACCGGCAACATCATCTTATATATATGAAAGCTAAGGAATCCACAAAAAAACTGTTAGGACCAATATGCCAGAGTTTAGTAAGGTTACAGAATATAAAATCAATATAAAAATTAATTATATTTCTATATACAAGCAAAGAGCAACATAAAATTAAGTTAAGAAAACAATTCCACTTCCAACATCATCAGAAAGAATAAAGTATTTAAGAATTAACTTAACAAAAGACACTGTAAACTATCAAGCATTGCAAAAAGTAAATTAAAGATCTAAAAAAATAAAAAGATGTATGTTAAGATGGAAATACTACCAAATTGGTGTAAAAATTCAATGTAATTCCTATATCTCCGCTGGCTTTCTTGCAGAAATTGACAGGATGATCCTAAAATTCACATGGAAATACAAGGGATCTAAAGTGGCACCCCCAATTTTTTTCTTGAAAGAGAACAGTGTTTTCGAACTCACATTTACTGATTTCAAAACTTACTTGAAAACGACAGTAATCAAGATTGAGGAATACTATCATAGAAATAGAAATATAGATGAATAAAATAAAATTCAGAGTCCAGAAATAAAACTTTATATTTATGGTCAATCAATTTTAAACCAGGACACCAAGAGAATTCAATGGGAAATAGTTTCTTCAGCAAATGGTGCTGGGACAACTGGACAAAGCTAACTCCTACTTCATATTAAACATAAAAATTAACTCAAAATGTACCAAAAAGCTAAAATTATAAAACATAAAATAAATACTTTCTACTTTTAGTTATGTAATGGTTTCTTAGATATAACACCTAAAGCACAAGCAACAAAATAAAAACTAAATTGGAATTCATAAAATTAAAAATTTTTGTGCTTCAAAGGAAAATTTCAAGAAAATGAAAAGACAAACCATAGAATGGTAGAAAATATGTGTAAATTATATATCGGAAAAGACTTGATTCAGAATTTCCAAATAGAGAATCCAAGATGGTGGCCAACAGGGCAGCAGTGAGGGAGAATGTGAGTGAGGGAGTGAAAGGGGAGTGTGTGGACGTGTGGGGCGTGCGTGTGTGTGTGTGTGTGTGTGTGTGAGTGTGTGTGTGTGTGTGTGAGTGAGGGACAATTATATCCCACGGGACTTTTAGGGACTGACGGACCAGGCTCCCCTAGCTGGGCAGCCTCTCCTGGGGCAGCTGGCTCTGCCACAGAGGCTGTGCCATTTTGAAGGGGAGAGCAGCTGTGACTGGGAGTTCAGGCTCACCTCCACCCGGGGAGCCCTCAGATACCACTTAGGACCCTACAGCCACACCGGCCAGGGACCGCCTCGGCTGTGAACCCACAAACACCGAGACTCCAGCCTCCCTGGCCGCAGACTTTTAAAACATTTGTCGGGGGGAGACAAAATGATGGTCGAATAGGTGGACATGTCCGTGCCTTCTCATGGAGGAGATAGAACAACTAAATTGAATAATATCCACTTGTAATTGGCAAATTAAACACAGCTGGTGAAACAATCTGTGGCCAGAAAGGTCAGAGGACGCCTGGATCAGGGATCTGGGCTGGAGAGAGAGACACAGAAGGAAACAGTTGAACCAAGTCAGCGTCCTTAGGGGACATGCATAACACTTGACTGTGGACAGGGGTCCGCAGGGATGCTGGCAGCCAGGGACTCTAGATCTAAGTCCACAGCCATGGGAGGCTGTGCCCAGAAAGGCAGCTGAAGTTCTGCACCAACCGTGCAGTGCAGGAAGGAGAGAGATGCGCAGTAGCGCGGTTGCTCTGTCTTTATATTTTCCTTGCTTTTACTCGCTAAACCCAGTACATAGGATCTTTTAATTACAAATATTCACCAAGGCTGAAATGCAGGTGGAGGTGATTTTGTAGAGGCTGGGGAGCAAGACAGGGAGAGGTGACGAGGAATCCAGCTCTGGGACATTCCAGTCCCTCCAACTATAAATAGCCATTTTTCTCCTGAAGAGCCAGCCCTTCCTACCAGCACAGCTGCACCCAGCCTTGAGCTCTGCAGGGAAACAAGGATTCTGAATATCCCCAAGGAGCCCTCAAGGACTGGGTTGAGGGGCCATTTGATCCTAGAAACTAATACAGCAACACCCTCACCTACAGCCTGTGTCAGAAATAGATGCTTGTGTAAATACGACTGAAAGCAGGCAAACAAAGCGGACAGATTGGTCCCGCCTGCCTGAAATCAAGGCAGGCACAGAGGAGCGGTGGATCACTGGGAACTTCAACACGATGCTGACTACCTAACAGGAAGCTGATAGGTGGCAGAAAGACCAGTAGAGAGGGGTCTTAAACCAGCCCCATGGGACATTTAAACTCAGTTGAAGCGAGCACACTTCTCTACTTCAACTTTTTATTTTTTATCTTTTACTTAAGAAAGAAAAGAAGCCCTGACCGGTTTGGCTCAGTGGATAGAGCATCAGTCTGCGGACTGAAGGGTCCCGGGTTCGATTGCAGTCAAGGGCATGTACCTTGGTTGCGGGCACGTCCCCAGTGGGGGGTGCGCAGGAGGCAGCTGATGGATGTTTCTCATCAATGTTTCTAACTCTCTAGCTTTTCTTCCTCACTTTTCCCTTTTTCATCCTGTTTCTCTTCTCCTGTTCCTGCTTTGTAGTTTTTTTCTCTCCTTTTTTTTTTAATACCTTGTTAAAAATTGATCTTCTTTATCTGTTTTAATGAAGCATTACTATTATGGTAGTCTCTGTTGGCTTACTCATATATGTAATTCCCTCTCCCCTGCTCCAAGTCCATGCACCCTTCTCTTTTTCTTTGCTAGCCAATTTTTTTATTTCTCTTTTTTTTAATGCTGTTGTTTTTCCTTTCCTCGCTCGCTCTCTTCTTCTCCTAATTGCTTAGTTTCACTTATCAAACTTAAGCCTATTTGCTTTCTATCCTATTCTCCATTTCCAAAAATAGATAAATATATAGACAGATTAAAGAAAGAAAAATATTTAATTAACTTTAAAAAATTTATTATTTTGCTTTTTACTTTTCTCCTTATTCACTCATTCTCTTTCTACCTCCTCTATACTGAACTGTGGCCATTCCCCTATTCATTCAATTCCTTTATCTTACCTTACTGAAATAACCTCTGCCTCTTGAGATTCAGTTCCCTCCCTTTTTTTTCTGGGTGTTTGTTGTTTGCACTTCTTGGTTTATATGTTTTGTGGAGTTTTCTCCCTATCTACATATATTTTTCCCCTTCTTTTTTCTTATTTCTCGTACTTTTTTCCCCTTAATGTCAATACCATTTTTGTGCTCTTTTCTTTGCCCTAATTCTCTTGTCTCTGGTGGTCACCTTTATTGGGGTTATCGGTGTTGTGATTACGTGCATGTTTTGTGCCCTCTATGTTGCGTCTTGTCGAGTTGTAATTTGTGCCTTTTGGTCAACATGGCAGAGAGGCATAACCAGACACCCTGAGAGGAGCAAAAATGGGGAGACAAAAAAACAGCACCCATATGAAAATAAAAAAAAAGGAATCATCAGAAAAGTAAACAAAATGTAGGTAAGCAATTTGTCAGAGAAGGAAATCAGAGCAATGATCAATAATGATGCTGAAAAGGATGGAAAACAAATTCAATAACATGTATAAGAATCAAGAGGAAATGAAAAATAACCAAGAAGAAATGAAGAATGACATAGCTGCAATAAAGAACATAATAGAAAGCATAAACAGTAGACTAGAAGAAGCTAAGGACTACATTAGCAAGCTAGAGGACAAGGTAGGAAAAAACATCAAGCAGAGCAGCAACTGGGAAAAAAAAACATAAAAAGCAGGAGGAGAGCCTAAAGGAGCTTTGTAAAAACAGGAAATGAAACATAATAGGAGTAGCAGAAGGAGAGGAAACTGAGCAAGGAATAGAAAACCTGTTTGAAGAAATAATGACAGAAAACTTCCCAAATACTGGGAAGAAAAAACTCCAACAGTTCAAGAAGCACACACAGTCCCAAACAAGGTGAACTGAAAAAGACCGACATCAAGACACATCATCATTAAATTGGAAAATATCAACGACAAAATAAGAATCTTAAAGGCTGCAAGACAAAGACAGACAGTTACATACAAGGTATCTCCCATCAGACTATCAACTGATTTCTCAACAGAAACATATCAAGCCAGAAGGGAATGGAATAAAATATACAAAGTGATGCAAAGCAAGGGACTAAATCCAAGAATACTATACCCAGCAAGGCTATCATTCAAAATTGAAGGTGAAATAAGGAGCTTCATAGACAAAAAAAGGCTAAGGTAATTTAATATCACCAAGCCACCAATGAAAGAAATACTAAAAGGACTGATGTAAAAAGAAGAAGTAACAGGGAAGAAGGAACACAGGCATAAAAAATAAAAATGGCAACAAACAAGTACCTATCAATAATAACCTTAAATGTAAATTGATTAAATGCTCCAATTAAAGACATAGGGTAGCTGAATGGATAAAAAACCGTGACCTATATATCTACTGTCTAGAAGAGACCCACCCTCAGAAAAAAGGACTCAAACAGACTGACAGTGAAGGGATGGAAAAAATTTTTGCAAGCGAATGGAAATGAAAAAAAAAAAGCTTTTGTAGCAATACTTATATCTGACAAAATAGACCTCAAAGTGAAGGGAAAAATAAGAGATAAGGAAGGCCACTTCATAATACTAAAGGGAGCAATTCAACAAGAGGATATAACTCTGGTAAAAATATGCACCCAATATAGGAGCACCCAAATACATAAAAAAAACTTCTGGAAGATATAAAGGGAGAGACTGACAGCAATACAGTCAGAGTAGGGGATTTTCATACCCCATTGACACCACTGAATAAATCCTCTAAACAAAAAATCAGCAAAGAAACATCAATCCTAAATGACTCACTAGACCAGAGGGACTTAATTGACATCTTCAGAACATTTCATCCCAAAGTTACAAGAATAAACATTTTTCTCAAGTGCACATGGGACATTTTCAAGATAGACCACATATTGGAACCACAGGAAAGTCTCTTCAAATTCAAGGAGATATAAATGATATCAAGCATCTTCTCAGATCACAATGGATTAAATTAGAAATAACCTACAATAAAAACAATTAAAAAAAATCAAACACTTAGAAGCTGAATAGCATGCTATGAAACAATGATTGGGTTACCAAATAGATCAAAGAAGAAATAAAAAGCATCCTGGTAACAAACAACGATGAAAACACACAACAATCCAAAATCTATGGGACACAGTGAAAGCAGTCCTGAGAGGGAAGTTAATAGCTCTACAGGCCCTCCTCAAAAAAAAGAAAAAGAAAAAATGGTAATTATCTAACCCTACAACTTAAAGAATTAGAGAACAAAAAAACCCCAGAGTAAGCAGAAGGAAGAAAATAAATGACATAGAGATAAAAAACAAACAAACAAAAAACAACTATAACAAAAAAAAAAAACAAATACAAAAGATCAATAAAACCAAGAGCTAGTTTTTTGAAAGTTTAAAATAAGATTGATGAACCTCTTGCCAAGCTCACCAAGAAACAAACAGATAGGACCCAAATAAACAAAATCAGAAATGAACGAGGTGAAGTAACAACTGACCCCACAGAAATTCAAAGGATTGTAAAAAAATACTATAAACAAGTCTAGTCCAACAAACTACACAACCTAGACAAAATGGACACATTCTTAGAAAAAAATACAAGCTTCCAAAACTCAATCAGGAAGAATAAAAAAACCTGAATAGGCCGATAAGTAGTGATGAAATTGAAGCAGTAATCAAAAATCTTCCAGTAAACAAAAGCCCTGGACTGGAGAGCTGCACAAGAGAGTCTACCAAACATTCAAAGAAGAACTAAAATCTATCCTCCTCAGACTATTCCAAAAATTTTAAGAGGAAGGCACACTTCCAAGCTCTTTCGATGAAGCCAGCATTATCCCAATCCCAAAACCCGATAAAGACACTAGAAAGTAAGAAAGAGAACTACAGGCAATATCCCTGGTGAACATATGCTAAAATCCTCAACAAAATTCTAGCAAATTGGATCCAGCATTACATTAGAAAGATCAAACACCATGACCAAGTGGGATTTATTCCGGGGAAGCAAGGATGGTATAACATCCACAAATCAACAGAAGTGATGTATCACATAAACCAACTGAGAGACAAAAATCACATAAGCATATCAATGGATGCAGAAAAAGCATTTGACAAAATCCAACACCCTTTCTTGATAAAAACTCTCAACAAAGTGGGAACAGAGGTATCATACCTCAACATAATGAAAGCCTTATATGACAAACCTACAGCCAACATCATATTCAATGGGCAAAAACTAAAACCATTTCCCCTAAGACCAGGAACAAGACAGGGATGCCCACTCTCACCACTCCTGATCAACATAGTACTGAAAGTGCTAGCCATAGCGATGAGACAAGAAGGAGAAATATAAGGCATCCAAATGGGAACAGAAGAAGTAAAACTGTCATTATTTGCAGAAGAGATGATACTGTACATAGAAAACCCTAAAGACGCCATTAAAAAACTTCTAGAACTAATAAATTAACTTGGCAGTGTAGCAGCATAAAAATAACACCCGGAAGTCTATGGCTTTTTTTATACAGCAATAATGAACTCACAGAAAAAGAAACTAAAAAACGATACCATTTTCCATTGCAACAAAAAAATTAAGGAGAAACCAAGATGGCGGCACAGATAAACACCTGAAACTGCTGCCTCGCACAACCACTTCAAAAATACAACTAAAAGACAAAATGGATATCACCTAGAATCACAGGAAGGCTGGCTGAGTGGAAATTCTACAACTAGAAGGAAAGAGAAAAACACACTGAGACTCAGAGGAGGTGTAGAAGTAAAGTGCAGAGGTATGGAGGCGCACGTGGAAAGGGCTGGCAACTGAGGATGTGGTTGTCTTTTTCCATCGGGAGGGAGGCACAAGCTCCCGATTGCTCTGAACTCCAGTTCTGGGCGAGTCTCTGGGGACCCAGACTCATATGGGGAGAAACTGGACTGTCTGGCATCGGGTGGAACTCGAGGGCAGCTTTCACTCAGAGGTGCTTGCAGCGATTACCACTGGACACTGACACCTGGGGCCTCTTAGGGCAGGGCTGAGGATCATCCATAGCTGTTTGCTCCGCCCTGTTGATTCCCTGAGACCCCGCCCCACCCAAGCTGTGTGCAGAGGCTTTTGCATATGAATGGCCTGACCCTTTGCAATCTAAAATTACCTAACAAACTTCAACTGTGTCAGAGAGATACAGAACATCCAAAAGAAGGCCCAAGGCCCCATAGCAGCTTGCACTGCTTCACAGCTGGGCCTCATCTGGGCACCTCCAAACTCCAAACAAAGAAGAGGAATCTGTAGATCTCTCCATAGCTTCTGCTGGGTAGCCTCAGGCAGAGACTAAATTAGCACCTCCTTAGAGATCCAAGAACCAATGTACCCAGTGGTCAGAGTGGGACCATCCAGATTACAGCTCCTCAGATCCATAAGGGACATACTCAGGGGGCAGACTCAGTGAGCACCAAAGCCCCACTGAAGCAAGTCTTGTCCATTAAGGTGTCTCCAGCACAGAAGTTCTCCCACCATAGACACAGGTGATTCTCACAGCCAATTGGCCTGGAGGTCAATTCCTCCCAGTGATACCAACTACAATCAAGGCTTAACTACAATAAGACTGTGCACACAGTCCACAGAGGGTTGCAGCAAGAGTGTCCACCTCAGATAATTGGGGAGGCTGAGCCACTGGGTCCTATAGGACACCTAGCACACAAACCCACCCTATCAACACAGGGAAGCAGCCAAAATGCAGAGACAAAGAAACAGGTCACAAATGACAGAAATGGAGGAAAGCAAACTACTGGATATAGAGTTCAAAACCACGGTTATAAGGTTTTTCAAGAATTTTCTAAGGACCGCCGATAAATTTTGTGAGACCTTCAATAAATCTAGTGAGACCCTCGAGGTTATGAAAAAGGACCAACTAGAAATTAAGCATACACTGACTGAACTAAAGAATATTATACAGAGGTCCAACAGCAGACTAGAGGATCACAAGAATCAAGTCAAAGATGTGAAATACAAAGAAGCAAAAATCACCCAACCGGAAAAACAAAAATAATGACAGAAAACTTCCCCTACCTGGTGAAAGAAATAGACTTACAAGTCCAGGAAGCGCAGAGAACCCCAAACAAAAGGAACCCAAAGAGGACCACACCAAGACACATCATAATTGAAATGCCAAGAGCAAAAGACAAAGAGAGAATCTTAAAAGCAGCAAGAGAAAGAAACTCAGTTACCTACAAGGGAATACCCATACGACTGTCAGCTGATTTCTCAACAGAAACTTTGCAGGCCAGAAGGGAGTGGCAAGAAATATTGAAAATGATGAATGCCAAGAACCAAGAACCAAGATTACTTTATCCAGCAAAGCTATCATTCAGAATTGAGGGTCAGATAAAAAGCTTCACAGATAAGGAAAAGCTAAATGAGTTCATCACCACCAAAACAGTATTATATCAAATGATGAAAAGTATTCTTTAAGAAGAGGAGGAAGAAGAAAAAGGTAAAATAAAAATTATGAACAACAAATACATATCTATCAACAAGTGAATCTAAAACTTAAGTGAATGAAAAATCTGATGAACAGAATAAACTGGTGAATATAGAATCAGGGGCATAGAAAGGGAGTGGACTGACAATTCTCGGGGGGAAATGGGTGTGGGGGGTGCGGGAAGAGACTGGACAAAAATCGTGCACCTATGGATGAGGACAGTGGGGGGTGGGGAAGTGCAGAGGTTGGGGTGGGAAGCGAGTGGAAGAAAGCTATGGGGGGAAAAAAGAGGAACAACTGTAATAATCTGAATCAGAAAGATTTAATTTTTTTAAAAAATTAAGATACCTAGGAATAAACTTAACTAAGGAGATAAAAGACCTGTACCTGGAAAACTATAAGACATTGAAAAAAGAGATAGAGGAAGACATAAAGAAATGGAAGAATATATCATGTTCATGGATTGGTAGAATCAACATCATTAAAATGTCCATACTACCCAAAGCAATCTATAGATTCAAGCAATCCCCATTAAAATACCAAAGGCATATTTCACAGACCTAGAACAAACACTCCAAAAATTCATATGGAATAAGAAAAGACCCGGTATAGCCACGGCAATCCTGAGAAAGAAGAACAAAGTGGGAAGGATCTCAATACCAGATATCAAGCTATATTACAAAGCCACTGTTCTCAAAACTGCCTAGTACTGGCACAAGAACAGACATATAGACCAATGGAACAGAACAGAGAACCCAGAAGTCGACCCTAGCCATTATGTTCAATTAACATTTGACAAAGGAGGCAAGAGCATACAATGGAGTCAAGACATTCTTTTTTATTGAATGGTCGTTGGGAAAATTAGACAGATACATGCAAGAAATGAAACATCAACTTACACCACACACAAAAATAAACTCAAAATGGATAAAGGACTTAAACATAAGATGGGAAATCATAAAAATCTTCAAAGACTTCATAGGTAGCAAAATATCAGACATATGTCATAGCAATATCTTTTCTGATACAGCTCCTAAGACAATCGAAACTAAGGAGAAAATAAACAAATGGGACTACATCAAAATAAAAAGCTTCTGCACAACAAAAGAAAGCATCAACAAAACAACAAGAAAGCCCACTGCATGGGAGAACATATTTGCCAATGTTACTATATCCGATAGGCGTTTAATTTCCAAAATTTACAGGGAACTCATACAACTTAACAAAAGGAAGATAAATAATCCAAATCAAGCAATGGGCAAGGAACCTAAATAGATACTTTTTGAAAGAGGACATACAGAAGGTGGAGAGACATATGAAAGCATGGTCAAAGTCACTAATTATCTGAGAGATGCAAATTAAAAAGACAATGAGGTACCATCTCACACCTGTCAGAATGGCTATCATCAACACTCAACAAATGACAAGTGCTGATAAGGATATGGAGAAAAAAGGAACCCTGGTACACTGCTGGTGGGAATGCAGACTGGTATAGCCAAAGGGGAAAACAGTATGAAGATTCCTCAAAAAATTAAAAATGGAACTCCCATTCGATCCAGTAATCCCACTTCTGGGAATATATCCCAAGAAAGCAGAAACACCAATCAGAAAGGATATATGGTATGCACCCCTATGTTCATAGCAGCACAATTTAGAATAGCTAAGATTTGGAAACAGCCTAAGTGCCAATCAGCAGGTGAGTGGATTAAAAACCTGTGGTACATCTACACAATGGAATACCATGCTGCTGTAAAAAGAAGGAACTGTTACCATTTTCAACAGCATCGATGGATCTGGAGAGCATTACTGTAAATGAAAGAAGCTAGTCGGAGAAAGATAATTATCGCATGATCTCACTCATATGTGGGATATAATGAACAACATAAACTGATGAACAAAAATAGATCCAGAGATTAAGAAACACTGATCAAACTTTCCAACCTCAGACAAAAGGCGGGGAGGGGGCGGGGCAGCATCAGAGATCAACTAAAAGACTTGTATGCATGCATATTAGCATAACCAATGGACATGGACACTGGGGCGGTGGGGGCCTGTCCTGAGGGGTGGCAGGGGAGGTATCAATCGGGGGAAAAGGAGACACATGTAATACTTTAAACAATAGAAAAATAAATAAATAATCCATTAAAAGTGGGTAAAGGATTTACATAGACATTCCTCCACAGAAGATATACAGATGGCCAGTAAGCACATGACAAAGTTGCTCATCATTACTCATTAGGTAAAAGCAAACCAAAACCATGAAACCCCCACCTTAACATCAACTGAAGTAGTTATAAAAAGATGGACAAGTGTTGGAGAGGATATGGAGAAATTCATATCCTCATACATTGTTAGTGGGAATGTAAACCTTAAACCAGTGGTTCTCAACCTTCTGGCCCTTCAAATACAGTTTCTCATGTTGTGACCTAACCATAAAATTATTTTCATTGCTACTTCATAACTGTAATGTTGCTACTGTTATGAAGTGTAATGTAAATATCTGATATGCAGGATGGTCTTAGGCGACCCCTGTGAAAGGGTCGTTCGACTGCCAAAGGGGTCGCGACCCACAGGTTGTGAAAAGCTGCAAACACAAATGCTCACAGCAGCATGATTCATAATAGCCCCAAAGTGGAAACAACCCAAATGTAGAGCAACTGATGAATGGATAAACAAATTATAGTATAGTTATATAATCGAGTATTATTCAACCATAAAAGAAATGAAATACTGATACATGCTACAGCTAGTATGAAACTTGTAAACATTATGTAAGTGAGAGAAGGCAGTTACAAAAGACCACTTATCATATGATTCCACTTACATGCAAAGTCCAGAAATATATAAATTCAGAGATAGAGAGTAGGTTAGTAGTTGTCAGGGGCTGGGGGAAGGGGAGAATAAAAATGGAGAGTTCCGGTTTATGGTGATGAAATGTTCTAGAATTAGATACTGGTAATGGTTTGTAAATTCTGTGAATATAATAAAACTCAGTAAATTCCACACTCTAAATGGGTAAATTTTATGGTATATAAATTATATCTCAATAAAGAAAATCAACAATCTATTCATAGAAACTACTATAAATTCAGTTTTCAGTCACATCTTCCCATTCCTCTGTACATTACCAAGGATCTAAGGGTTTAACTCTTCCTGTGATGCTGAGGCCTCCCTCCCTCGCAGAGCCACCCCAATCCTATTTTGAAACAGCTTATATGAGAAGTCAAAACCACAGTTTACTTACAAGATGACAGAAATATGCTTTATAACAAACTTTCATTTTCCAGTAGCTGACCTAGACCTTTCAGAGATGAAATGCAATAAAGGTTAGAAGCAGTGAGAACTGCACCAGTGGCTCCTTACCATCCTTTGTCTGATTACTGTATCAATCTCCTTTTACCACTATCTTGCAGTTTTGCTTCCTTCACCAAACTAGTCATTAGAGATATTTTTTTTTTTAAACACCAAAGTTGATTATGGCACTCCTCTAATTTAAAAATTGTCCTTAGCCCTGGCTAGGTAGCTCAGTTGGTTTGACTGTCCTACCGATATACCAGGGTTGCCGGTTCGATCCTCAGTCAGGGCACTGTACAAGAATCAACCGATGAATACATAAATAAGTGGAACAACAAATTTCTCCCTCCCCACACATACACACACATCCCCTCTTTCTAAAATCAATTTTTAAAATGTCCTAGAGAATTTGAACTTGATCACAAAGACAGAATTTTCTTTGCAAGCCTTTCAATGACCTATTCCTGGTTGTCTTTCTCTTGTAGCACTTTCCCTTGCATCTTAAAGTCAGAGCTAAAAATCTGTTTGCAGTTTCTCCAGCACTTTTGTCTACTTCAACCCTCTTCCAGGAATGGTTTCCCTCTCCTCTCATCTTCAAATGTTCTGCCTCTGAGGAGTGTTTTTCATTCCAGTCCCCAAAATTGACCTCTCCTTCCTCCAACCTCAGATATATCCTGTGAATACTAAACACTTGACTGTCTCTGTCTGAATTCCCTACAGGTTTGCTCATTGAGGGCAAAGATTTTCTCTCATTTGTATACCCAGCACACCAAGCAAAGGTCTGCCTGAAAGGGGGAGGGACGGAGGGAGGGAGGGGAGGAGGAAGGAAAGGAGGGAAGAAGGGAGGGAGGGAGGGAGAGAGGGAAGAAGGAAGGAAGGGAGGGAGGAAGGGAGAGAGGGAAGAAGGAAGGAAGGGAGGGAGGAAGGGAGAGAGGGAAGAAGGAAGGAAGGAAGGAAGGAAGGAAGGAAGGAAGGAAGGAAGGAAGACAGGCCTAAAAATATGAACCTATTCATCCTCCTTCCACAGTGTACCTTAGAAGAGTCTTTATGTGGTACCATTTTCTACCCACTTCTCCAAATTAGAATGAACTAAAAATATGAAAGGAATGAAGGATTCCAAATGTGCTTTTATTTTTATTACCTCAGAACTGGCAAGTGAGACAAGGTTAAGGTCTATCACCACCAGCAGCTCTTTAATACATATCAGAAGAGGTGGAAGAGGGCTGATCATTCACTTTCCATCACCTACAGAATAAAGTCCAAACTCCTCAGCAAGTTGGTCAAGGCTTTCAGTCTTACCTACCACTATTTCTCATTAACCCTCCCACACAAATCACACACTTCCTATTCTTTTAATATACTCCCTATTTTTTATTTTTACATCTCTGCCTTAGTAAAAGTTTCTAAGCCCAGCTCAAATGGTCCTTTCTCTACTGAAGCCCTCTCTACTCTCTACTCCCCAACTCCAAACTAGGAGCCATCACTTCTTCCTCTTAACACGTTTTATTCTATTATAGCATTTTTAACCTAAAACGTGTATGTGTTTGTTTGCTTTTTAACATTCTTTCAGAACCTGGTGTGGAATGAAATACACAGCAAATATGCAGTAAATGGCTGCCAGACTGACCGACAGAAAACAGAACTGGTCATTATCCCAAAATGAAAATGGAGAGCTAAGGTAGCAAGTAAATAAAGACAATTAATGGTTGCTTCTCTTTCCAAACAGCAGGATATGATCTTCTGGGATCCAAGGAGATTTCTACATGCTAATCAGAAGCTTTTGCATTCCAAATGATACCATGAGCATCCCACAGTCCCTGCAAATAGGTAAAGCCATTTTCCCAAGTCTAAAAGTGTTTTGTGCTTTTATTTATTTTTTCCTCCAAGAAGGATGTGTTCTCTTGACCTGGCTGGTTTGGCTCAATGAGTGTTGGCCTGCGGACTGAAGAGTCCCAGGTTCAATTCCGGCCAAGGGCATATGCCTGGTTTGTGGGCTAAATCCCCAGTGGGGAGCATGCAGGACTCAGCCAATCAATGATTCTCTCTCATCATTGATGTTTCTGTCTCTCCCTCCCTTCCTCTCTAAAATCAATAAAATATATTTTAAAAAAAGAAAGATGTGTTCTCTTAACTAAATTTCAATGATCTGGGTCAATGTTTTAAAAACTCTGTTTCTTAGCTGTTTTCATTTTAAACTTTTAATCCTGTACATTCCTCTCAAACTCAACTTTCAGCAGGCCTGTTATACCATCTCATACTCTGTGGCATACCAGCTCTCTAAAAAGAAAAAAAAATAGACTGTGTTCTAAATTTGCCTTACTATAGACTAAAAAAGTTACTTGGGACAAACATTCAAACCTTACTTACTTTCTTCTCTTTTTGAGCCTTCATATTCTATCTCTTTACTTTCTCCCTGCTTAAAAATGTCTCTGAACTTAGAGATAAGGCCCTATATCATGTTCTGAAAAGTGAATGATGAAAACTGGACTAAAAGGGAATAATTTAATGACTACTTCAAAGAAGAGAGTGTCTAAAACACTTCAGAAGGAAAATAATTAATATGGGGCTCTTAAAACTTACAAGACTGTAAAAGAAAAAGATAAGAAAAATATTATTTTTAAAGATAAATATTTTAAAAATGATTACATATTGAACAACTCACAATAATAACTACATCATAGAGAACTACTGAAAGATACTATCACTGAAGACACACTAGAGACAAGTCACAGCAAATGTTTGCTTTAAGACCTGACAGTCATTACAATCTTAGGGTGCTAGGGATTGACCCGATTAAACAAGAGCAGTATGCTACTGTGTACAATTAGCTCTTTATTCCAATAATGCAGGGATATCATGAGCTCTTCGTCAGTCTTCCTGACTCCAATCATCCCATAGGTATCCAGAATGATCTTTAAAAAATCTTTTTTAAAATTGTTTATTGATTTTTAGAAAGAGAGGGAAGGAGGATAGGGAAGGGGCGGGGGAGAGGGACAGGGACATATCCTCAGGTGAGGATTTAAAAAAAGAAAAATGTTTGCTGGATGAAAGTATTACAGCCAAAACAAATGGAATATATCTTTCTTTTTAAATTGCAATTTCAATCTTCATCCCTATTTTTTCCCCAGGGTTGGGGACAAGTAATATAAATGAGAATAGGAAAAGAGAGGACAAAAAAAGAGATGATCAGTTTGAATGGAAAATAATACTGAAGTTTTTAAATATAGATGCCCTACACCACCACTGTGCACGAGCCTTTTCAAGTGAGTAGGCTCTCCCTGGCTCAACCGAACACTCACTTTATCATCTCCTGGCAGCAGGCATCAGCAGCTTGGAAGGACGGGTCCTAATAGACCTGGACATTATTACTTATTACTTCATGCCAAATACTAAAACAAAAGTGAGCTCCAAAAACCACTTTGAGCTTAACTTCAAATAAAGAGATACACAGATTACTTTAAAGAATGTCAATGGTGTAGCAGCTGACAAACTCAGTGTTTGTAAGATCTCGTTAGTGAAAACCTCTCTAAGAACAGACATTATTTATTTGGGATAGGTTATCTGTGTAATTTGAATACTGCACTCTGCTGACAAATTTCAGCATATGGAAAACTATTTTTAAATGTGAATGCAGCTATGAGGATTATGGCTTCTTTTTAAATAGAAATAATTACATTTTTTAGAAATTATAACAAATGCTAGAACAAATGTTCAAAGCTATCAATCTCAGTTGAGTGTTTTTTAACACCCAGATAATCTAAAAATGTGCAATTCTTTAATCATTGGTTTAAATAATTAACTTTACATTAGGATAATGTCTGGCCCACAGAAGTTCCTCAATAATTATTTATTGAAAAACGAACAAATAGTAATGTATTCTTCAAAATGATTGTTTTAAAACTGCTATTTATAATGATATTATTCCAACATCAAGGCCAGCAATGTAATGACATTTTTTTAAAGTATATCCATCCCTTAAAATTTAACACTGACAATCAGTACACTGCCAAAGGCCATGCAGGAGACAGAAGAATTCCAGGTGTTTTCTTTCAGAGTTTGAAGTGAGTAGGTGATACTCCAGATAAATGAAAAATGTGGATGCGCAAAAAGAAAACTGAGGCATGACTTATATAATTCCGTCATTAGGAAACCCCTGAATTAAGCCTCATATTACCTACTACCAAATACTTCATCTCTAATCCATCCTCACATGGCAGCCTGCAGAACAGATATTCTAAAATACACATCTAGGCACTTCCAGTCAAAGTAGCAGACTAAGGAAACACTGTGCTCATTCCTCCCATGACCACATCAATATTACAACGTATAGAACAACCACCCTTGAGAACCACCTGAAGAGGAGCTAAACAGAACTCCTATGACTAAAGATATAAAGAAGAAACCTCAGCAAGACTGGTAGGAGGGGTAGCAATGTAAAACAGGTTGATCCCACACCTATTTGCAGTGGTGAAAAATTGGAAGGGATATCTTGCCTGGTGGTCCCAGCCCCATACCAGATTCCCCAGCCTGGAGAGCACCAGTGCCAGGAACAGGAGTCCCCAAAACATCTGGCTGTAAACATCAGCAGAGACTGTGTCCAAATGAGAAGGGGGGTTGCTATAAACCCAGGCATCCTCTTAAAGGGCCTGAGCACAGACTCACTCATGAACACTCGCCCTCAGCTTCAGTAAAGGGACAGCACTCCAAAAGTACCAAGGGAGGAACTGAATTATCTGGCTTCAGGGTGAGGGTTGAACAGGCACCTCTCTACAGGACTGAAGGGCTGGCAGGCACCATTATTCCTTTGTTAAGCCCACACCGTCCCAGCCTGAATATGCAGGTGGGTGCCAAATCTAAGATCTCCATTAAATGGCTAACCTCAGGTATCCCACTCTGATGACTCCCTTAGGCTTTGCCCTACCTAACACAGGCAAGGGCCCAAAACTCTTTCAGAGGCTGTTCCTCCTAAGTGGCTGGGCTTGGCCCATGCTGCAGACTTTTCTAAAATCTCTCAAAGGTCCACAAACCCCAAATGAGCAGTGCATGGCCTTGATGTGCCCTGTATCTCATGCTAAGTAACCCCACAGCATAGCTTCTCCCAGATGTCTCCAAGCCCATCACTGGTGACTACCAACCACAGGATTACTTGTAGCTCCCATTAGGTGGTTCCAGGCCAGGCACTGGTAGCAATTGACGGGGAGCTGTGCCTGAGCCCTACCTAAAAGGCCCCAGAACCAACACACCTGTTGGCTGGCTTTATACCACACCAGAACACTACCCAATGAGCTCCATAAATGCCATACCCAAAGGGTGGAATCAAAAGGCATTGGACCTCACTAAAATAAACCCTGCTCTGTGGGGTTAGCACTTGCACAACAGCTTACCTGCTGCAGTTGCAACCAGTTCTCATAGCCATTGAGCCTGAGGGGCAATCCTACCTACTGACATGCTAAGAGCAATCAAAGCTCAACTACAACAGAAGGGCACACACAATGACACAAGGAACACACACTACTGGACCGGGAAGACTATGCCACTGGTCCCCATTGGACACCTACTAACTATATAAGGCCACCATGCGAAGATTAGGAGACATAGCAGATCTACTTAATACATAGAAACAAACACAGGGAGGCAGCCAAAATAAGACAAAGAAATATCCCAAATGAAAGAAGAGGACAAAACTCCAGAAAAAGAACTAAATGAAATGGTGGGAAGCAATCTATTAGATACAGAGATAAAAAAAAAAAAAAAAAAAAAAAAGTGGGAGTAAAGATGCCCAGGGGCCTGGCTGGCATGGCTCAGTGGTTGAGTGTTGACCTATGAACCAGGAGGTCATGGTTCAATTCCCAGTCAGGGCACATGCCTAGGTTGGGAGCTCGATCTTCAGTGTGGGGTTTTCAGGAAGCAGCCGATCAATAATTCCCTCTCATCATTGATTTCTCTCTCATTCTCTCAATTCTCTGAAATCAATAAAAATATATATATTTTAAAAGATGCTCAAGGAACACAGGGGAAATATAGATGAACTTCAGTGAGAATTTACACAAAGAGACAGAAATCATAAAAGAGCCAGTCAGAAATCTAATCTAATAAGAGAGAAACATGCAAATTGACTGCACCTCCGCTATACCCCAAGCCACGCCCACCAGCCAATCTGAGCAACTATATGCAAATTAACCCAACCAAGATAGGGGCCGGCAGCCATGGAGCTGGAGAAAGCAGGAGGCTTGGTTGCTCCAGCAATGGAGGAAGCCAAGCTTCCCCTCTGCCCTGGCTGGCTATGGCCTCCGCTCAAGGCAACAAAGTTTCAATTATAGAAGATAAATAAATCCCAGATACCTGCTTCTAGGCAGCCTCCACTGGGAGCTTGGGTGGCTGGGGGCTGTGGCCAGCCTGCAAACAGCCATCAGCCCCTCACCTAGGATGACAATCCCCTCATGGGGTGAGGGTCCCCGCTGGGGGCTTGGCCAGCCTACAAACAGCCATTAGCCCCTCACCCGGTCTGGCCAGGCACCCCAGCGGAAACCCTCATCCTGAAGGGGCCTTGGACAGCCTGCAAACAGCCATTAGCCACTCACCCAGACTGGCCAGGCAGCCCAGCAGGAACCCCAACCCTGAAGGGGCTGTGGCCAGCCTGCAAACAGCCATCAGCCCCTCACCAAGGCTGGCCAGGCACCCCAGCAGGACCCCCCTCCCTGAAGGGGGTGTGGCCAGCCTGAAAACGGCCCTCAGCCCCTCACACAGGCTGGCCAGGCACCCCAGGGGGACCCCCACCCTGATCCAGGACACCCTTCAGGGAAAACCAGCCGGCTCCCACCCATGCACCAGGCCTCTATCCTATATAATAAAAGGGTAATATGCAAATTGACCCTTTTAGAATGACTAGGAATGACTGGTCACTATGACACACACTTACCACCAGGGGGCAGACGCTCAATGCAGGAGCTTCCCCCTGGTGGTCAGTGTGCTCCCACAGGGGGAACTCTGCTCAGCCAGCCACAAACCAGGCTGACGGCTGCCAGTACAGCGATGGTGGTGGGCGCCTCTCCTGCCTCCTCAGCAGCGCTAAGGATGTCCGACTGCACCTTAGGCCTGCTCCCCGCTGGCAAGTGGACATTTACCAAGGGCTCCCGGGCTGCCAGAGGGATGTCTGACTGCCAGCTTAGGCCCAATCCTCCGGGGAGCGGGCCTCAGCCAGTAGGTGGTCATCCTCTGAGGGGTCCCAGATTGCGAGAGGGCACAGGCCGGGCTGAGGGACGCCCACAAATGCACAAATTTTTGTGCACTGGGACTCTAATTAAGAATATAAGAACTGAAATGAAGAGTACAACAGTAGAGCCCTAGCCAGTTTGGCTCACTGGATACAGCACTGGCCTGTGGACTGAAGGATCCCAGGTTTGATCCCCAGTAGGGGTTGTGCAGGAGACAACTGATCAATGATTCTCTCTCATCATTGATGTTTCTCTCTCTCCCTCCTCTCTGAAATCAATAAAAAGAAAAGAAAAGAGTACAACAGTAGATTAGATGAAGCAGAGGATCAAATCAGTAATTTGGAAGACAAAGTAGCAGGTGTTTCATACTTGCCAAGTAAACAGCAGGACTTTTTATGATCTGAGTTAGAATGTATAATTTGATTGTCCAACTTTTGCTCCATGGAGCAATATAAACCATCTCTCCAGGGAAATATAGAATTTGGCTAAATTTAAATACTACTTAAATACTACATACATGGCATTTGCACTTACCTAAGTTGCTATATATTGCACTACAAGGATTCAGGTCTATAGGATCTGAAATGTCTTCTTTGTCCTCTTCCCTTTCCAGTTCAGGTATGGGCAATGCTGGTGTGCAGCTTCCACCATCTTGCTTCACAACAACAGTTCTTGGATCCCAAGGAGAAAAATCCTCTGTCACTTCATGGCTCACATGACTGAAATAAATCAGACCACTGTCACGCTTGTATTTAAAGGTCTTGCTAACAAAATGAACTGACCAACAAAATAAGACCTGTAGCATGGAGGGATGGAATAGACTGACATACCTCAATATGGGATGGGAGGATGAGGACAGATAACCAAAGAACTTATATGTATAGACCATGGACACAGACAATAGGGTAATAAGTTCTGAGAGGTGGGTAGGGGGTGGGCGGAGGGGGTAGGAAATGGGATACATCTGTAATACTATCAATAATGAAATAAATATATCAATATTAATAAATAAAGAATATCTCTATATCTAAAAAGTAAATTAATAAAAATAAAGGTCTTTCTAAATTTAGATTTATGGAAAGCATATACTTGCCATAAATGTAAATAACTGGCCCAATAATCCAGCAATGGGTCATAAGCCACAACATGCTTGTGTGAATATAAGGCAGTCCTTCATGCAGATTGACACTTCTATTTATCTTGATTCATAGATATTGATCATTCAGTTTGGTAGAGGAGGTACAATAGTCTCAGAAGGAAGATGGAGAATAGCAGGTAAGAACTGCAATAATTTTTTTTAAAGGTAGGAGGTGGCAATTACAGTGGTGGTAGAGGGAGTTGAATGCTTAATTGATTAAAAACAAATATACTCAAGTATTGAGCATATTTACTATATGATAGTACTACTATACGAAAATATACATCAAACACTTTACTATTTAGTATATAGTATTTACTGCACACTAAAGTATTTACTAAGGTATTTAGTAAAGAATCAGAAATAAAGTTGAGTTAGACTACAGTGGAACCTCCTTTCTCGAACTTAATTAATTTCCAAAGACTGTTCGAGAAGTGATTTGTTCAAAAACTGGATTCTTTCTTCCAATTAGAAATAATGTAAATAGAATTAATCCATTCCAAACCCCTAAATGATTCCATTTTAACTTTTCTTATATACAGTGCATGCCTAATGTAATATATGTATATATACACACACACACACATACTAGTGGCCCATTGCACAGATTCACACAATAGGCCTTCCTTTCCCTGGCTGCTGGCACCAGTTTTCCGCCGGCACCCGGGATCCAGGTTTTTGGTCCGGCCGCAGCAGCGAGATTTGGCTTCTCCGCTCCGGCTGCTTGCAACCCCTCCTTTTTTTTTCCAGCTCCTCGAGCGGAGGCCAGGGCTGGCTGGAAGCCTGGGTTGCCCCCGGCAATCCAGACCCCCAGCCACTCCTTGAGTGGAGTCTAGGGCCAGCCGGAAGCTTGGCTTCCTCTGTCGCCGGGAGCAACCCGAGCCTCCTGCTTGCTCCAGCTCTGTGGCCACTGCCATCTTCAGTATTTGCTCCATGCCTGTGTATGCAAATTAACCACCATCTTTGTTGGGTTAATTTGCATAGTCGCTCTGATTGGCTGGTGGGTGTAGCCGAGTGGCGGAGTGATGGTTAATTTGCATGTTTCTCTTCTATTAGTGTAGATATATATAGAGCCAGCCACCGTAATGGACATAATGCCCACTGTGGCCAGCGAACCAGCCGATCAAGGGGTGGGACCGGCCGGCGAACGTCACAGACCCTCCCCCCTGCCAGCCTGCCCCTGATTGGATTCTCCCACCCTGATCAAGGGTGGGGCGGCTGGCCAAACGCCCTCTCCTTTGCCCCCACCACCAACCCCACCCCCAATCAGCCAGCCCTACCATGATAGCCCCGCAAGCTCCTCCCCTGGCTGGCCTGCCCCTGATTGCACCCCCCACCTTAATAGGGGGTGGCGCTGGGTGGACAACCTCCTGCAGCCCCTACCCCTGTCCACCCCACCGCTGATCGCAACCCCCGGGCCCCATTAGGGGACGGGGCTGGCAGGCCAACTTCCTGCATCCTTCCTCCTGGCTGGCCACACCCCTGATGGGCCTCACCACCCTGATTGGTCTGCAGCCCCTCCCCCTGGCTGGCCCCGCTCCTGATGAGTCCCCCACCCCAATAGTGGGCAGGGCTGGCCAGCCAACATCCTTCAAACCCTCCCCCAACACAGCCTCCACCCAAGATTAGCCCCCCCACCCCATAGGGACAGAGCCAGTAGGCCCACTACCCACAGCCCCTCCCCATGGCTAGCCCCAACCCCAATAGGCCCCCTGACCCCAATCAGGTTGGGCCAAATGGCCAGCTTCCCACCATCTCCTCCTCCAGACAGGCCTAGCCCCGACCTGCCCCAATTGGGGTCAGGCAAGCTGGACCCTACCTGTGTACAAATTCGTGCACTGGGTCTGTAGTTTATAAATAAATACTTATTTTCCTAAATTTATCAAACCACCCCAAACTAGCTGAATTTTTAGTATATCACCACCTGGGAAATGCTATCACCAGCTAACTGCTTTCTGTTTATCCAATTAACAAAAGTTTTTCTAACTATTCAGTTGTATGTGAATGTTGTTTTGAGAGCACTTTCACACCCAAAGCAACATTAGCACTCTTTATGCTTTAAAATTGTGCTAAACACTGACTTTGCCAGCAATAAAAGCATTCTCTACTTTGTTGACAGAGAGACACTTTTTGTCACGCTGAGGTTGTCAGGTAGAAAACCGAAGTTTTGGTTGAAAAACCGAGACATTTCTTTCTGTGAACAACTTGGTTGAGAACCAAATTGTTCGAGATGGGAGAGGTTCAAAAAACGAGGTTTTGAAAAGATAAGCTGGGAAAAAAAAGACTCAAGAACAGTAGCAACAGGGGAAAAAAAACTTAAAAAGCAGGAAAAGAGCCTGAGGGGGCTTTGGGACAAAATGAAATGAAACAACATCTGCATAATAGAAGTGCCAGAATGATAGGAAACAGCAAGGAATAGAAAACCTGTTTGAAGAAATAATGACAGAAAACTTCCTTGATTTGGGGAAGAAAAAAGTTATACAAGAAGAGAAACCAAGATGGCGGCATAGGTAAACACAGGAAATGGCCGCCTCCACAACAAATTCAAAAATACAACTAAAAGACAAAACGGACATCATCCAGAACCACAGGAAGGCTGGCTGAGTGGAAATTCTACAACTAGAAGGAAAGAGAAAAGCATACTGAGACTCAGAGGAGGTGTGGAAGTGCAGAGGTACGGGGGCGCATGCGGCAAGGGCTGGCAACTAAGGACGTGGCTGTCTTTTTGAATCGGGAGGGAGTTACAAGCCCCTGACTGCTCTGAGTTCCAGTTCCGTGTGAGTCTCTGGGGACCCAGACTCATACAGGGAGAAACTGGACTGTCTAGAAGCGGGCAGAACTCGTAACTCGAGGGTGGCTTTCTCTCAAAGGTGCTTGCAGCGATTGCCAGGACACTGAGACGCGGGGCCTCTTAGGGCAGGGCTGAGGATAAGCCTTAGCTGCTTGCTCCACCCTGTTGATTCTCTGAGACCCCGCCCCACCCAAGCTGTGGCAGAGGCTTTTGCATATAAATGCCCTGGCCCAGGGGTCCTCTAACTACGGCCCGCGGGCCACATGCAAATACAAATATTGTATTTGTTCCCATTTTGTTTCTTTACTTCAAAATAAGATATGTGCAGTGTGCATAGGAATTTGTTCATAGTTTTTTTTTAACTATAGTCTGGCCCTCCAACAGTCTGAGGGACAGTGAACTGGCCTCCTGTTTAAAAAGTTTGAGGACCCCTGCCTTAGCCCTTTGCAATCTGAAAATTACCTAACAAACTGCAGCTGGAACAAACAGACCCAGAACTTCCAAGAGAAAGTCCAAGGCCCCACAGCAGCTTGCACTGCTTCACAGCTGGGCCTCATTTTGGCACCTCCAAACCCCAAACAAGGAAGGGGAATCTGCAGACCTCCTCATAGCCCCTGCTGGGTAGGCTCAGGCAGAGGATAAATTCACACCTCCTTAGATCCAAGAGCCAGTGTACCCACTGGTCAGAGTGGGACCATCGAATTACAACTCCTAGGATCCATAAAGGACACACTCAGGGGGCAGACTCAGTGAGCACCAAAGCCCCACTAAAGCAAGTCTTGCCCCAGAAGGGTGTCTTCAGCACAGAAGTTCTACCACTGTAGACACAGGTGATTCTCTCAACCAATTGGCCTGGAGGTCAATTCCTCCCAGTGATACTTACAACAATCAAGGCTTAACTACAACAAGACTGTGCACAAAGCCCACAAAGGGGTGCACCAAGAGTGTCCACCTCAGGTAATTGGGGAGGCCCTATAGGACACCTAGCGCACAAAGCCACTCTACCAACACAGGGGAGCATAAAAAATGAGGAGACAAAGAAACAGGTCACAAATGACAGAAACGGAGGAAAGCAAACGACTGGATATAGAGTTCAAAACCACATATTTAAGGTTTTTCAAGAACTTTCTAGAAACCGCCGATAAATGCAGTGAGACCCTCAAAAAGACTCGTGAGACCGCCGATAAATGTAGTGAGACCTTCAAGAAATCTAGTGAGACCCTTGAGGTTATGAAAAAGGACCAACTAGAAATTAAGCATGCACTGACTGAAATAAAGGATATTATGCAGAGTTCCAACAGCAGACTAGAGGATCGCAAGAATCAAGTCAAAGATTTGAAATACGAAGAAGCAAAAAACACCCAACCGGAAAAGCAAAATGAAAAAAGAATCCAAAAATACGAAGATAGTGTACGGAGCCTCTGGGACAGCTTCAAACGTACCAACATCTGAATTATGGGGGTGCCAGAAGAAGAGAAAGAGCAAGATATTGAAAACCTATTTGAAGAAATAATGACAGAAAACTTTCCCTACCTGATGAAAGAAATAGACTTACAAGTCCAGGAAGCACAGAGAACCCCTAACAAAAGGAATCCAAAGAGGACCACACCAAGACACATCATAATTAAAATGCCAAGAGCAAAAGACAAAGAGAGAATCTTAAAAGCAGCAAGAGAAAGACAGTTAGTTACCTACAAGGGAGTACCCATACGACTGTCAGCTGATTTCTCAACAGAAACTTTGCAGGCCAGAAGGGAGTGGCAAGAAATATTGAAAATGATGAATGCCAAGAACCTACAACCAAGATTACTTTATCCAGCAAAGCTATCATTCAGAATTGAGGGTCAGATAAAAACCTTCACAGATAAGGAAAAGCTAAAGAAGTTCATCACCACCAAAACAGTATTATATGAAATGCTGAGAGGTATCCTTTAAAAAGAGGAAGAAGAAGAAAAAGGTAAAGATACAAATTATGAACAACAAATACACATCTATCAACAAGTGAATCTAAAAATCAAGTGAATAAATAATCTGATGAACAGAATAAAAGTGGTTATAATAGAATCAGGGGCATAGAAAGGGAGTGGGCTGACTATTCTTGGGGGAGAAAGGGGTTTGGGGGGTGCAGGAAGAGACTGGACAAAAATCGTGCACCTATGGATGAGGACAGTGGGAGGGTGGTGAGGGTGGAGGGTTGGGGGGGGGGAGAACCGGGTGGAGGGGAGCTATGGGGGAAAAAAGAGGAACAACTGTAATAATCTGAACAATAAAGGTTTAATTAAAAAAAAAAGTCACACAAGTCCAAAAAGCACAGAGTCCCAAACACGATTAACCCAAAAAGACCGACATCAAGGCACATCATAATTAAATTGGAAAATATCAACGACAAAGTAAGAATCTTAAAGGCTGACAGAGAGAGACAGAAAGTAACCTACAAGGTATCTCCCATTAGACTATCAACAATTTTCTCAACAGACACAGATCAGGTGAGAAGGCAATGAAATAAAATATACAAAGCAAGGGACTGAATCCAAGAATAACATACCCATCCAGGCTATCATTCAAAATTGAAGGTGAATTTGGGAACTTCACAGACAAAAGAAAGGCAAGGTAGTTTATTACAACCAAGTCACTAATGCAAGAAATGCTAAAAGGACTGCTATAAAAAGAAACACGGGCATAAAGAATAAAAACGGCAACAGACAAGTATCTATCAACAATAACCTTAAACAGAAATAGATTAAATTAAAACAAGTACCTATCAATAATAACCTTAAACATAAATGGATGTGGCTCCAAACAAAAGACACAGGGTTGCTGAAAGGATAAGAAAACAAGACCCATATATCTACTGTCTAGAAGAGACCCACCCTCAGAAGAAAGGACTCACACAAACTGATAGTGAATGGATAAATTTTTTTCAGGCAAATGGAAATGAAAAAAAAACAAAACAAACTGGTGTAGCAATACTTATATCTGACAAAATAGACCTCAAACTGAAGGCCAAAACAAGAGATAAGGAAGGCCACTTCATAATACTAAAGGGAGCAATCCAAAAAGAAGAAATAACTCTGGTAAACGTATATGCACCCAATACAGGACCACTCAAATACATAAAAAATATACTGGAAGATATGAAGGAGAGAGAGGCATCAATACAGTCATAGTAGGGGACTTTGATACCCCACTGACACCACTGAATAAATCCTCTAAACAAGAAATCAGCAAAGAAACATCAATCCTAAATGACTCACTAGATCAGATGGAACTGACATCTTCAGAACATTTCACCCCAAAGTTACAGAATATACATTCTTCGTATGTACACACAGGACATTTTCAAAGACAGACCACATATTGGGACACTGGCAAAGTCTCTTCAAATTCAAAAAGATAAATATCATATCAAGCATCTTTTCAGATCATAATGGCATAAAATTAGAAATAAATTACAATAAAAACAATGAAAGAAAAATCAAACACCTGGAGTCTAAATAGCATGTTATGAAACAATAATTGGGTTACCAAACATATCAAAGAAGAAATAAAAAGCATTCTGGTAACAAATGATAATGAAAACACACAACAATCCAAATCCTATGGGACAGAGTGAAAGGAGTCCTGAGAATAAAGTTCATAGCTTTACAGGCCTACCTCAAAAACCAAGAAAAAATGGAAATAAATTATCTAACACAGGAACTGAAAGAATGAGAAAGAGAGCAACAAGAAAGACTCTGAATATTCAGGGAAAACCAAGATGGCGACATAGGTAAACACCGGAGTTAGCTGCCTCGAACAACCACTTCACAAATACAACTAAAAGACAGAACGGACTTCGCCCAGAACCACAGGAAGACTGGCTGAGGGAAAATTCTTCAACTAGAAGGAAAGAGAACAGCATATGAGACTCAGAGGAGGTGCAGTGCGGAAAATACAAAGGTGCGGACGTACGCACGGAGCGGGCTGGTAGTTGAGGGCGCGGTTGTTGTTTTCAATCAGGAGGGAGTCTCAGATTCTGAGCTCCAGTTCTGGGCAAGTCTCTAGGGACCCAGACTCAAACGGGAGAAGCGGGACTGTCTGGCATCGGTCGGAATGCAAGGGCAGCTTTCTCTCCGAGGTTTGCAGCGGTTGCTGGGACTCTGAGAGGCAGAGCCTCTGGGGACAGGACTGAGAGCAGCCATAACTGCTCCCTCCACCCGCTCTGTTGATCCCCTGTGACCCGCCCCGCCCAAGCCCTGCGCAGAGCCATTTGCCAGATAGCCTCAGGCGAAGGCTAGATTAGCACCTCCCTAGAGGACATAAGTTTTCCCACTGCTGATTCTCACAGCCAGTTGGCCTGGAGGTCAAATCACCCCGGTATTGTCAACAACAATCAAGGCTTAACTACAACAAGACTGCGAACAAAGACCACTAGGGGGTGCACCAAGAAAGCATAAAAAATGCGGAGACAAAGAAACAGGACAAAACTTTCAATGGAGGATATTGAGTTCAGAACCACACTTTTAAGGTCTCTCAAGAACTGTCTAGAAGCCGCCGATAAAGTTATTGAGATCCTCAAGAAATCTAATGAGACCCTCAATGTTGTGATAAAGAACCAACTAGAAATTAAGCATACATGGACTGAAATAACGAATATTATACAGACTCCCAACAGCAGACCAGAGGACCACAAGAATCAAGGCAAATATTTGAAATGCGAAGAAGCAAAAAACACCCAACCAGAAAAGCAAAATGAAAAAAGAATCTGAAAATACGAAGATAGTGTAAGGAGCCTCTGGGACAGCTTCAAGCGTACCAACATCAGAATTATAGGGGTGCCAGAAGATGAGAGAGAACAAGATATTGAAAACCTATTTGAAGAAATAATGACAGAATGGTGAAAGAAATAGACTTACGGGTCCAGGAAGCGCAGAGAACCCCAAACAAAAGGAATCCAAAGAGGACCACACCAAGACACATCATAATTAAAATGCCAAGAGCAAAAGACAAAGAGAGAATCTTAAAAGCAGCAAGAGAAAGACAGTTAGTTACCTACAAGGGAGTACCCATACGACTGTCAGCTGATTTCTCAACAGAAACTTTGCAGGCCAGAAGGAAATGGCAAGAAATATTCAAAGTGATGAATGCCAAGAACCTACAACCAAGATTACTTTATCCAGCAAAGCTATCATTCAGAATTGAAGGTCAGATAAAGAGCTTCACAGATAAAGGAAAGCTAAAGGAGTTCATCACCACCAAACCAGTATTATATGAACTGCTGAAAGGTATCCTTTAAGAAGAGGAAGAAGAAGAAAAAGGTGAAGATACTAATTATGAACAACAAATATGCATCTATCAACAAGTGAATCTAAGAATCAAGTGAATAAATAACCTGATGAACAGAATCAACTGGTGATTATAATAGAATCAGGGACATAGAAAGGGAATGGACTGACTATTCTTGGGGAGGGAAAGGGGTGTGGGAGATGTGGGAAGAGACTGGACAAAAATTCTGCACCTAGGGATGAGGACAGTGGGGGGTAAGGGCAGAGGGTGGGGTGGGAACTGGGTGGAGGGGAGCTATGTGGGGGAAAAAAGAGGAACAAATGTAATAATCTGAACAATAAAGATTTACTAAAATAAATAAAAAAAATGGATGAATCTTAGCCAGTCTCACCAAGAAACAAAGAGAGACGACCCAAATAAACAAAATTAAAAATGAAAGAGGTGAATTAACAACTGACCCCACAGACATACAAAGGATTGTAAAAAATACAATGAACAACTCTACCCCACCAAACTGGACAAGCTAGATAAAATGGACATATTCTTAGAAAAATACAAGCTTCCAAAACTCAATCAGGAAGAATAAAAAGACTTGAATAGGCTGATAACTATTGATAAAATTGAAGCAGTTATCACAAATCTTACGGCAAACAAAATCCCTAGTCTGTACTGCTTCACAGGGGAATTTTCCAAACATTCAAAGAAGAACTAAAAGCTATTCTCAGACTTTTCCAAAAAATCCAAGAGAAAGGAGCACTCCCGAAGCTCCTTCTATGAAGGCAGCATTACCCTAATCCCAAAACGAGATTAAAAACACTACAAAGGAAGAGAATTAATTATAGGCTAATATCCCTGATGAACATAGATGCTAAAATCTTCAACAAAATTCTAGCAAATTGGATCATACACCATGATCAAGTAGGATTTATTCCAGGGATGCAAGGATGGTACAATATCCATAAATCAATAAAAGTGATACATCACATAAACCAATTGAGAGACAAAAATCACATAATCATATCAATGGATGCAGAAAAAGCATTTGACAAAATCCAACACCCTTTCTTGATAAAAACTCCCAACAAAGTGGGAATAGAGGGATCATACCTGAACATAATAAAAGTCTTATATGACAAACCTACAGCCAACATCATACTCAATGGGCAAAAACTAAAACCATTTCCCCTAAGAACAGGAACAAGACAGGGATGCCCACTTTCACCACTCTGTTCGACATAGTACTGGAAGTGCTAGCCATAGTGATCAGACAAGAAGAAGAAATATAAGGCATCCAAATGAGAACAGAAGTAAAACTGTCATTGTTCGCAGATGAGATGATATTGTGCATAGAAAACCCTAAAGACTAAATCAAAGAACTACTAGAACTAATAAATGAATTTGGCAATGTAGCAGCATACAAAATAACACCCAGAAATCTATGGCTTTTTTATACACCAATAATGAACTCACAGAAAGAGAGACTAAAAAACGATCCCATTTTCCATTGCAACAAAAAAATTAAGATACCTAGGAATTTAACTAAGGAGATAAAAGACCTGTACTTGGAAAACTATAGGACATTGAAAAAAGAGATAGAGGAAGACATAAAGAAATGGAAGGGACTTCTAAAATGGCGACCAGCAGGAAGGTAGGGAGGGAGAGAGTGTGAGAGCACAAGGAAGTGATAGAGGAGTGTGTGGACGCGTGTGGGGTGCGTGTATGAGCTAGGGACAGTTAGATTCTGCAGGTCTTCTAAGGGGCTGCTAAACCGGGCAGTCTTAGGCGGCAGAGTCCCGCTCCCTGCGCGGACACTCCTGGGCGGCCAGCAAAGGCACGGCGACCATGCCATCTTGGGAAACAGAGCTGCTTGAGACTAGGATCCTGGCCCCAGCACCACCCAGTCTGATCTCAGACGCATACCAGGACTCTGCAGCCACTGGGGACAGAGACCTGTGACCACAGCTACAGACTTGCGGACACCAAAAGTTCAGAAATCCCCGCGGCAGATCTGTGAGTAACAGAGCCCATCCCTCCTTCCCTCAGGCTTGCAGGCAGCACCAGAGTAACTAACTGATAGATCCACCCCTTGCTGGGGCCTCAGCGCTCCAGGAACTTTAGCCTGGAAGTGCGCGAGCACCTTGGAACTGATCCTAAGCGCACTGCCAGCTTCTGAGCCCTGGGCTGGAAGCAAACGCACGAACCCCAGGAACTGAGCCTAGGCGCACTGCCAGCTTCTGAGCCCTGGGCTGGGAGCAAAAGCGCGAACCCCAGAAACTGAGCCTAGGCGCACTGCCAGCTTCTGAGCCCTGGGCTGGGAGCAATCGCGCGAACACTGGGAATTTGTCCCATGTATCACAGGCCCAGGGACCTCGATTCTCTGGGCAGGAGGAAACACCAAGCACCAGTGACTTGACTGTGTTTCTTTTCACCTGCGCCTGAGATCCTGATTTCCTGTGCATTCATACTAAGAGCCAGTGACTCCAATTCCTGGTGCAAGGGCACACAGGGACCCTGATTCTCAAGGCAAGGTCGCGCGAAGCAACAGAGACTCTGATACTAGATTCTGGGGAACTCTGACTCCTGGCACTCGTTAGGGGGCTCTGGTTTTCAACACACTCCAGGGGGGTCTCTGTTTCAGCACGGTGCAGGCAGGGTCCCTGATTCTAAGGGCGCATACGAGGCCACATTGAGCGCTGACAACACTGACTCTGAGTGAGCCTGGTTCCCACCAACCCACAACAACCACACATCTTAGTGTCAGAGCTCTTCAGTGACACAAGTGTGGTGGGAGGCTCCCACTGCACACGGCCCAGGCCCACGCAACTCGACGTTTGAACCATCGGGAGACAATCAGAATGAAGAGACTAAACAACACCCAGAGGAAAGACAATGAGGAGTCACCAAGAAAGGACATTAATGAAGTTGAAGCATGCAACATGACAGAAAAAGAATTCAGAGTTATGGATGTACAATTCATTCACCAGATGGATGAGAAAATCAAGAACCTATGCAAGAATCAGGAAGAAATGAAAAGTGATATAACTACAATCAAAAACACCATGGAAAGTTTCAACAGCAGACTAGAAGAAGCAGAGGACCGAATTAGTGAATTAGAAGATAAGGCAGAGAAACAAGCTCAATCTGAACAGCAACTGGAGAAAAAAATTAAAAAGCAGGAGGAGTGCTTAAGGGAGCTTCAGGACAACATGAAACGAAGTAACATACGCATAATAGGGCTGCAAGAAGGACAAGAAGCGCAGCAAGGATTAGAAAATCTATTTGAAGAAATAATGTCAGAAAACTTCCCAGATATGGGGAAGAAAAAAGTTACACAAGTACAGAGAGTCCCAGGCAAGATGAACCCCAAAAGACCCACACCAAGACACGTCACAATAACGATGGCAAAAGTACAAGACAAAGACAGAATCTTAAAGGCTGCAAGAGAGAAACAGAGTTACCTAGAAAGGATTCCTCATCAGATTATCAAATGATTTCTCAACAGAAACACATCAGGCCAGAAAAGAATGGACAGAAATTTACAAAGTGATGCAAAGCAAAGGACTGAATCCAAGAATACTCTATCCAGCAAGGCTATCATTCAAAATTGAAGGGGAAATAAGCTTCACAGACAAAAAAAGGCTAAGGGAGTTTATCACCACCAAGCCAGCAATGCAAGAAATGCTAAAGGGACAGGTGTAAAAAGAAGAACTAATAAACCCAGAAAGAAAACAGCCACACAAAGAAATACAAATGGCTACAAACAAGTACCTTTCAATAATAACTTTAAATGTAAATGGACTAAATGGTCCAATCAAAAGACATCGAGTGGCTGAATGGATAAAAAAACATGACCCATATATTTGCTGTCTACAAGAGACCCACCTCATTAGAAGGGACTCACACAGACTGAAGGTGAAGGGATGGAAAAATATCTTTCAGGCAAATGGAAATGAAAAAAAAAAGCTGGGGTAGCAATACTTATATCAGACAAAATAGACCTCAAAGTGAAGGCCATAACAAGAGATAAGAAAGGCCACTTCATAATATTAAGGGATCAATATAACAAGAGGACATAACCCTGATAAACATATATGCATCCAATGCAGGAGCACCCACATACATAAGAAAACTCCTGGAAGATATCAGGGGAGAGATCGACAACAATACAATCATAGTAGTGGACTTTAATACACCACTGACATAACTGGATAAATCCGCTAGACAAAAACTCAGCAACGAAACAGCAAACCTAAATGACTCACTAGATCAGGTGGACTTAGTTGACATCTTCAGAACACTTCACCCACAAGCCACAAAATATACGTTCTTGTCAGGTGCTCATGGGACATCTTCAAAAATAGACCACATATTGGGTCACAAAAAAGTCTCCCCAAATTCAAGAAGATTGAAATCATACCAAGCATCTTCTCAGACCACAAGGCCTTAATATTAGAAAAAAACTACAATACAAACAACTCAAAATAGTCAAACACTTGGAAGCTGAATAGCATGTTATTAAATATTGACTGGGTTACCAATGAGATCAAAGAAGAAATTAAAAACATCCTGGAAACTAATGACAATGAAAACACAACAATCCAAAACCTTTGGGACGCAATGAAAGCAGTCCTGAGAGGGAAGTTTATAGCTCTACAGGCCTATCTCAACAAACAAGAAAAAATGGTAATAAATCATCTAAATCTACAGCTCAAAGAATTAGAAAGAGAGCAACAAGAAAAGCCCAGAGTGAGTAGAAGGAAGGAGATAATAAAGATTAGAGCAGAAATAAATGACATAGAGACCAAAAAAAAAAAAAAAAACCAATACAGAAAATCAATGAAACAAAGAGCTGGTTCTTTGAAAGCATAAACAAGATTGACAAACCTCTAGCCAGGCTCACCAAGAAGCAAAGAGAAAGGACCCAAATCAACACAATCAGAAATGATAGAGGCGAAATAACAACAGATCCCACAGAAATACAAATGATTGTTAAAAAATACTATGGACAACTCTACTCCGACAAACTAGACAACCTGGAGGAAATGGACATATTCCTAGAAAAATACAACATTCCAAAACTTGATCAGGAAGAATCAAAAAATCTCAATAGGCCAATAACTATGGAAGAAATTGAAGCAGTCATCAAAAACCTTCCATCAAACAAAAGCCCAGGACCAGACGGCTTCACAGGGGAGTTTTACCAAACATTCAAGGAAGAACTAAAACCTATCCTCCTCACACAACTACAAAAAATCCAAGAGGAAGGAACACTTCCAAGCTCATTTTATGAAGCCAGCATCACCCTAATACCAAAACCAGGTAAAGACAACACAATGAAAGCGAATTACAGGCCAATATCCCTCATGAACATAGATGCCAAAATCCTCAACAAAATCTTAGCAAATCGGATCCAGCAGTACATCAGAAAGATCATACACCACGACCAAGTAGGATTTATCCCAGGGATGCAAGGATGGTACAATATCCGCAAATCAATAAATGTGATACATCACATAAACAAATTGAAAGAAAAAAACCACATAGTCATATCAATGGATGCAGAAAAAGCGTTTGACAAAATTCAACACCCATTTTTGATAAAAACTCTCAGCAAGGTGTGAATTGAAGGATCATACCTCAACATAATAAAAGCTACATATGACAAACCCACAGCCAATATCATACTCAATGGACAAAAACTAACACCATTTCCCCTAAGAACAGGAACAAGACAGGGATGCCCACTCTCACCACTCCAGTTCGACATAGTACTGGAAGTATTAGCCATTGCAATTAGACAAGACGAAGAAATAAAAGGTATCCAAATTGGAAAAGAAGAAGTAAAACTGTCCTTATTTGCAGATGACATGATATTATACTTAAAAAACCCTAAAGACTCCATCAATAAACTATTAGACTTAATAAAAGAATTCGGCAATGTAGCAGGATACAAAATTAACCCCAAGAAATCTATGGCATTTCTATACACCAATAGTGAATTTGCAGAAAGAGAGACTAAAAAAACAATCCCATTTACCATCGCACCAAAAAAATTAAGCTACCTAGGAATAAACTTAACTAAAGAGGTAAAAGACCTCTTCTCAGAAAACTACAGGATGTTGAAAAAAGAGATAGAAGAAGACATAAAGAGATGGAAGAACATACCATGTTCTTGGATTGGTAGAATCAACATCATTAAAATGTCCATACTGCCCAAAGCAATCTATAAATTCAACGCACTTCCCATTAAAATACCAATGGCATATTTCACAGACCTAGAACGTACTCTCCAAAAATTCATCTGGAATAAAAAATGACCCCGGATAGCTGCAGCAATCCTGAGAAAGAACAAAGTAGGTGGGATCTCAATACCAGATATCAAGCTGTATTACAAAGCCACTGTTCTCAAAACTGCCTTGTACTGGCACAAGAACAGACATATAGATCAATGGAATAGAATAGAGAGCCCAGAAATCAGCCCCAACCAATACGCTCAATTAATATTTGACAAAGGAGGCAAGAACATACAATGGAGTCAAGATAGTCTCTTCAATAAATGGTGTTGGGAAAATTGGACAGATACATGCAAGAAAATGAAACTAGACCACCAACTTACACCATACACAAAAATAAACTCAAAATGGATAAAGGACTTAAATATACGACGGGAAACCATACAAATACTAGAAGAATCCAAAGGCAACAAAATCTCAGACATATGCCGAAGCAATTTCTTCACCGATACAACTCCTAGGGCATTGGAAACTAAAGAGAAAATAAACAAATGGGACTACATCAAAATAAAAAGCTTCTGCACAGCAAAAGAAACCATCAACAAAATAAGAAAACCCACTGCATGGGAAAACATATTTGCCAATGTCATATCTGATAAGGGCCTAATCTCCAAAATTTATAGGGAACTCATACAACTTAACAAAAGGAAGATAAACAATCCAATAAAAAAATGGGCAAAGGACCTAAATAGACACCTTTCAAAAGAGGACATTCAGAAAGCCAAGAGACATATGAAAACATGCTCAAAGTCACTAATCATCCGAGAGATGCAAATCAAAACAACAATGAGGTACCATCTCACACCTGTCAGAATGGCTATCATCAACAAATCAACAAACGACAAGTGCTGGAGAGTTTGTGGAGAAAAAGGAACACTTGTGCACTGCTGGTGGGAATGCAGACTGGTGCAGCCACTATGGAATAAAGTATGGAGTTTCCTCAAAAAACTACAAATGGAACTCCCATTTGACCCTGTGATCCCACTTCTAGGAATATATCCCAGGAAACCAGAAACACCAATCAGAAAGGATATGTGCACCCCTATGTTCATAGCAGCACAATTCACCATAGCTAAGATCTGGAAACAGCCTAAGAGCCCATCTGTAGATGAATGGATTAGAAAACTTTGGTACATCTACACAATGGAATACTATGCTGCTATAAAAAAGAAGGAATTCTTACCATTTGCAAGAGCATGGATGGAACTGGAGAGCATTATGCTAAGTGAAATAAGCCAGTCAATGAAGGAAAAATACCACATGCTGTCACTCATTCCTGGATAATAAAGACCATTATAAACTTATGAACAAAAATAGATACAGAGGCAGAGCTGCCTCAAACAGACTGTTAAACTACAGCAGGAAGGCCGGGGAGGGTGGGAGGGCAAGAGGGGGGTGGGTAAGAGATCAACCAAAGGACTTGTATGCATGCATATAAGCATAACCAATGGACAGAAGACACTGGGGGGGGGGGTGGGGAAGGTCAGGGGATTGTCAAGGGCGGGGGAAAAAAAAAGTAGACATATGTAATACTCTTTGTAATACTTTAAGCAATGAAAAAAAAAGAAAAAAAAGAAATGGAAGAGTATATCATGTTCATGGATTGGTAGAATCAACATCATTAAAATGTCCATACTACTCAAAGCAATCTATAGATTCAAGCAATCCCCCTTAAAATACCAAAGGCATATTTCACAGACCTAGAACAAACACTCCAAAAATTCATATGGAAAAAGAAAAAACCCCGTATAGCCATGGCAATCCTGAGAAAGAAGAACAAAGTGGGAAGGATCTCAATACCAGATATCAAGCTATAGTACAAAGCCACTGTTCTCAAAACTGCCTAGTACTGGCACAAGAACAGACATATAGACCAATGGAACAGAACAGAGAACCCAGAAGTCGAGCCTAGCCATTATGTTCAATTAATATTTGACAAAGGAGGCAAGAGCATACAATGGAGTCAAGACAATCTCTTTTATTGAATGGTCGTTGGGATATAGACAGATACATGCAAAAAATGAAACTAGAATACCAACTTACACCATATACAAAAATAAACTCAAAATCGATAAAGGACTTAAACGTAAGATGGGAAACCATAAAAATCTTCAAAGATTCCATAGGGAGCAAAATATCACACATATGTCATAGCAATATCTTTTCTGATACAGCTCCTAAGACAATCGAAACTAAGGAGAAAATAAACAAATGGGACCACATCAAAATAAAAAGCTTCTGCACAGGAAAAGAAACCATAAAAATAAAAAAAACAACAACAACAAGAAAGCCCACTTCATGGAAGAGCTTATTTGCCAATGTTACCATGTCCGATAACAGTTTAATCTCCAAAATTTACAGGGAACTCATACAACTTAACAAAAGGAAGATAAACAATCCAAATCAAACAATGGGCAAGGAACCTAAATAGACACTTTTTGAAAGAGAACATACAGAATGCGGAGAGACATAAGAAAACATGGTCAAAATCACTAACCCTCTGAGAGATACAAATCATAACGACAATGAGGTACCCTCTCACACTTGTCAGAATGGCTAACTATCATCAACAAATCAACATACAACTGCTGGCGAGGATGTGGAGAAAAAAGAACCCTCGTGCAGTGCTGGTGAGAACGCAGACTGGTGCCGCCACCATGGAAAACAGTATGGAGATTCCTCAAAAAATTAAAAATGGAACTCCCATTTGACCCCATAATCCCACTTCTAAGAATATATCCCAAGGAATAAGAAACACCTAGAAAGGACATATGCACCCCTATGTTCATAGCAGCACAATTTACAATAGCTAAGATTTGGAAACAGCCTAAGTGCCAATCAGCAGGTGAGTGGATTAAAAACCTGTGGTACATCTACGCAATGGAATACTATATTGCTGTAAAAAAAAAAAAAAAGGAACTTTTACTATTTGCAACAGCATGAATGGACCTGGAGAGCATTATGCCAAGCAAAATAAGCCTGTCGGAGAAAGATAAATATCACTCATTTATGGAATATACTGGTAATGAACTACATACACTGATGAACAAAAATAGAGCTAGAGACACTGAAGCATCGAACAGATCATCCAACCTAAGAGGGAAGGTGGGGGCGGGGGACAGGGAGAGATCAACCAAAGGACTTTTATGCATGCATATGAGTATAACCAATCGACACAGAGAGTAGGGGTTGCGGGCATTTGCTGGGGGTTGGGAGTGGCCAGGGAGAAGTCAATGGGGAAAAGGGAGACTTATGTAATACTTTAAACAATAAAGAATTTAAATTAAAAAAAAACCACACAAAACACAACGAAACGAAATGAGGTTTTGACTGTATTTAAAAAGAAAGTTAAGCCATTGTTTTACTAGGTAAATTGAGGCCAAGAAGGTCTTGTTGCCAAGAGGACGGAGTATCAACTTATTTTTACATACATGCAACAGATAAGGCAAATGAAAAAGAGTTTTGCATTCTAGTTACTCTTATTTATTACAATGACTCTGAACCATCTGTTGGGCACATACCAGAGTATGGTCAGCCATAATGCTGTGTGTTCTCAATCTTATTTCACTTTCTGCCTATTCATTTGCTTATAGCTAACTCTTCCAATCTTCCCCACTCTCTGCCCTGCCCAAACTGTCAATTCTGTTTCTACAAAGTATAAGGGGATGAAAAGGACATTAAATATTGGTGGAGAAAACTGGATTAGTTAGAAAATCTTAATGGGGTGGTCAATGAAATAAATTAAAAATCAGGCATCTTTAATGGTTTCTGAGTCCACAGAAAGTATTCCCAGATGCACACTCACCAGCTCTTCTTCCTGTTTTTTTACTTTTTTTAATGGACAAAGAGAAGGAAAGGAAACATATTATTACATGTTATTTCTGGATTTTCAATGGGCAGGGAGTCATGGTGACATTCATACGTTTCTTTGAAAGAGGTACTGTTTGATCCTATGTCATCAAAACATCTGTCATCGGGGGATCTGAAGGAGAAGGAGCACCTTTTTATCAATCTTTCATCATGGAAATCATGCATGTAGCTGAACAGAAAAAAAAATCGCCTTGAAATCTGCTGGATATACAACTTTAAAAATATTCCTTCAAAGCTGGCAGAGTGAAAGGTCTTTCTATACTGGGAATGAGCAATGAAATGGAGGTTCCATTATGGGATGTGGCTCTTGGGGATAGTGGTGAGGTGGGCAGGAATCACTCCACTAGCAGCCAACAGGGTAATTTATATAAAGAAAACCTCACACAGTAAAGCTGCCTCTTCTTAATGGGCTGCCCTTGGTCATCAACACCAAAGCAGGGGTCCAAACAAAGGTGCTCACTCCTACTGTGAAACATTGTAAAACTGAGGTAACAAGGGGACTCTACTGCTATACATTAGCAAAGACAAAGCAAAGCGACACTTCTAAGCCCCTCTCAGACACCATTTAGTATCAAGATTATTGATCAGTGAATAGTCATTAACATGCTTCAGGAGAGGGAAAATGATCTTTGATGGCAAGAGTTAATATAAGCCATTTCTGATTTCAAAGCTATATAAAAAATATATACAAGTTATATACAAATATATTTAAATATAGGGTGTTCCCCCCAAAATGTATATATACTTTGAATAATTATAAAGGCAGTGTTTATTAAAATACATTTCATTTTTAAAACTGAGCTATCAGCTGTTAAAGTATATATAAATCTTTTGGGGATACCATATATATATATATTTAAGTATATAAAAATATATATGGTGTATAATACATATAAAGAATATATTAAAAACATCAGCCCCCCTTTGAGAGGAAAAATGTTAAACCTCCAGACATTATATTCTTATTTGAGTCAACTTGAGAAGTTTCTAAAAAGTTGTTTTTAGGCTCCTAATATTTGCAGTCTTGCTCGTGCCTATTCTTCTTCCTCCAATCTCCTGTCATTACTAAAAGAAAGCTCTCTTTCCATTTGTCAAAAAGGATTGAAGGCTGGTCAGAAACTATGACTCTACCTCACTTGTCTGTTTTCCTTCCAGGTAATGGGCTATTAACAATAAGTCTCAGCTACTGTGCAAACTACAGGAAGAGCTGCTGTTATTAAACTGTGAGGCCAGTTTCCATGTACACAGCTCTGTGCTGTTACGGGCCTCTAAAATCAAAATATAAAATAAGAAATATTAAAGACTCATCTACTATACCAATCCGTAACAATTCCCCATTAAAGAAAATTCTACATGGCCTTCTGGAGTCTTTTAACCATTTTCTGAAGCTCTGATGAACCAAAGTCCCACTGAGTACTGGAGGATTTCATGTTGGGCAAGATATAAGTGGCTCCAATTCTGCACCTTAATATCACCCTCTGTACCTTGTCCTTTACATTAGGAGTTTGGTCAAGGAAATATGCCAATTACCTTTGGGGAGCTAAGCAGAGTAAAAGCCAGTTTTATTAACTCTTTTAGAACCAGAGCAGCCCAACCTATATTCTTCATAAATATCAGTTTTCATAAGCCCATCTAAAATAAGTGTACTGGTATACTAAATCACCAATTAAAATAATTGTCAAATATAAAAAAAAACACTTTACAAAGAGAGTTGATAAAAGTAAAATCACATACAGTTACAAATGGAGCATTTACAGTGATGCAGTGTCTAAAAAGGAAGTTTTAAAACATGCATCAATGATATGGAATATCACTTCTTGAGGGAAGAACAGCTCTTTGTATGACTGAAATGGTAAAAGGGGGGGAAGGGAGAGCTTTTTGAGAGCTTGGGCTTAGATGTGATAATATGCTGTGACTGAAAAATGAAAAGGAATCTAGAACAGTGTTAGAGAAGGATGACTCACCAATACCTGCGGAGAGTTCAAAGTTACCAAATCCCACACTTTTAATCTATTGGAAGGGGGGAAATTCCATTTCTTTCTGTCAAACTGTAGGACCCCCTACAAAATGTGGCATTTCTTAATCCTATCTTATTTCCAGGTTATCAACTTGATTTTGCTATACTTTCCATTTACTGACATTCTCAGATAGAAAAGTGTTGTGTCTACTGATCACCATCTTAGTGTCTCCAATTTTCCACTAATCTACATTAATAAAAGAGAAACATGCAAATTGGTGTCACTGCGCTACACCCACCAGCCAATCAGAGAGACTATGCAAATTAACCCAACAAAGATGGCAGTTAATTTGCATATGCAGGCGTGGAGCGAAGACTGAAGGCTCCGGCCTAAGTCAAGACTCAAGACTGAAAACTGAAGAGGCTTGGCTTCTCCACTGCTGCTCTGGTTCCAAGAATCGCTGCGGTTGCAGCGGAGAAGCCAAGCCTCGCTGCGGCTGCAGTGGAGAAGCAAAGCCTCACTGCGGCCCAACCAAAGGCCTGGGTCCCAGGTGCCGGAGGAAAACTGGTGCCAGCAGCCAGGGGAAGGAAGGCCTATTGCGCGAATCTTCTTGCAACAGGCTTCTAGTCTTTCTATAGTCTTTAACTAAAAACTTTAAAGTTCTTATTCTTAACTGAGATTAACCTTTAACTGGATCTGATGAGTTTTTGCTAATATGTCTAACACAGTCTGGTCAAACAAAGGTAGCTCTTACTGGTGTGAATAAAGTAGCTAGTTCTTGGGTTAGAGAAGACTGAAAGCCATGTGCAAGGTCTTGAATAGACTCTAATTTTCAAATGCTGCAGTTTCACCTTTTCTTTTTTAACAGATGCGAATAGCAAATGTGTCTTCAAGGCAGTAGATAGCAAGACAACAAAACAGATAAAAACACAGGCCACTATAAATCAGTCACTTTCATAATATTAAATTAGGTTTAAAATCCTATGAAATACAAAGTCAAAATGGCAAATGCGCACATTTTAAACAGAAAAGATAAATTAAGCTTGGAAAAGAGCAATAAAATAAGGCTGCCCTTCTCAATAACAGAAGTATGAAGGAGCTTCTTAGGATCACCATTTCAGTTTTGGCATTTCTAAAGAATGGGGTGAAACATTGATGCATATTTACTAAAAAGGCATGATATAAGAAGAACATACCCACAGGCCTCACCAACGAGACTGACCTAAGAGGATCTGGGTCCTGGACTTTTTCTACATGCCCAGAAGCACTAGAGAAGCACATCACTATACCTTTCCCCAATTTCTTATCTCCCTCAACTGCCTGCCTGCCCTTAGAGTCAGAGGAGGGAAATGCTGAGAGATGATTATATACACTTAACTTTTGAAAACCACTACGAGCTCACTGAGGGGATGGATATGGGGAGGGAATGGGGATTAAAACTGCTCAGAACTCACTCCTACTTCAAGGTATAAGTGTATTCTAAGAATAAATCTCAGAAGGTAGAGACTGATCCTAAAACACCTCCTTGTTGTTGTTTTTTAATAGCCCATTTTCTCTCAATCAATTCACAATAAAAATATATTTAAAAAATAAAAAAATCAATAAAAATATATTTTAAAAAATAAAAACATCTGTAATCATTAACTCACATTTTAGTAATAGCTTTTTTATTTTCAAAGTACCTTCTTCATCTTCATAATCAAGCACTTATTGTTGAATTTTCACAGTACACCAAGCGTGCCTTATGTTACTGGTGTGGTGGAAAGAACACAGGTGTTAGAGTTGAATAGTATCAAATTCAGATCCTGACTCTTTTCCAATCAATTCACAAAAACCTCAGGAGGTAGATGGGGAATCTGAGATTGAAAGAAGTAAGATGAATAGCCTAAGTTTATATGAATACTTAGGTAGTAGAGTCAGGATCTGAATTTGATACTATTCAACTCTAACACCTGTGTTCTTTCCACCACACCAGTAACATAAGGCACGCTTGGTGTACTGTGAAAATTCAACAATAAATGCTTGATTATGAAGATGAAGAAGGTACTTTGAAAATAAAAAAGCTATTACTAAAGTGTGAGTTAATGATTACAGATGTTTTTATTTTTTAAAATATATTTTTATTGATTTCAGAGAGGAAGGGAGAGGAAGAGAGATAGAAACATCAATGATGAGAGAGAATCACTGATTGGTTGCCTCCCACACGCCCCCTACCGGGATCAAGCCTGCAACTCCAGCATGTACCCTGATCAGAATCAATGAACTTTGACCTCAACCACGTGGTTCATAGGTTGACACTTAACCACTGAACCACACCAGCAGGGCCAGATATGTTCTGTTTTTGAAAAAGTCTAAATAAAATCATTATTTACATTTCAAAAGGATATATTTATATAGGAAATGTTCTGGTATAGAAAGACTGTGTTTGGCTTCCTGAAAATAACCAAGTATTTGGCTTCTTGAAAATAACCACCACCACTGCCTCTACATTTGCTAAGTGCTAGGTACTGTGCTTAAACATATATCTCTTAACAACGTTTAGAGTAAGGCATGTTACTCCCAAACAGCAAATAATAACAGCTAAAACTTACATAGCACTGCTCTAAGCCAAGATTCTCAAGAGAGGCACTATTGACATTTTGGACCAAATAATTCTGTGTGGACCAAATAATAAGGCTGTTCTATGTAGTAGGATCATACTTGTACCTCCTGCCTGTACCCAACAGATGTTGGAATCACTCCCTGCTTCCCTAGTTGTGATACCAATAGTCTGTCTCCAACTGGTCAAATATGCCCTGAGGAGTAAATCTGTACACCGCCCCCACATTTCTAAACTTGCTACCAAAATTCTTTTATGTCTCACAAAAACTTAATAGGCAGGAAATTATAGCTCAGAGAGGTTAATTCATTTCCCTATTGTAACACATCTAGTAATTGATAGAGCTGAGATTCAAATCCAGCAGTTCAGTTCTACAACCTATGCTCTAAACAAATACATTATTCTGCCTCTCTGTTTATAGATGAGGAAACTGAGAAGCAGAGCTCATGTGACTTGTCCAAGGTGACAGAGCTAATAAGTGGTAAAAGCAGGATTCAAACCCAGGACCGAGTAACTTCAAAATCTATATTATAAAGATTATGCCAATTGTTATCAGATTTTAATGTGACTAAGAATTACTTAAGGAGATTGTTAAAGATGCAGATTTGTGTCTCCCACCTCCAGTGATTAATTTTATAGGCCTGGGGTATGACCTGGAATCTGCATTTATATAAATACTCCAGAGTGTGGTCCTAACGCCACACTTTGAAAAACTATTTTTCACTGCATCCTTCCCCCGAGAGAACAGAACAATAGTCTAGCAGGGGCAGGGTGTAAAATGTGAGGTGTACAAAGTGAGGTGTACAGGTGATATAGCAGAAGAGGGGGAAAATAAAAAGTCACAGATGAGAGAAAATAGGCTATTAAAAAACAACAAGGAGGTGTTTTGGGATCAATCTCTACCTTCTGAGAGTTATTCTTAGAATACAGTTATACAAATTCACAAAATGTTAGAACATGAGCATTTGATCTAGTATGACATTTATTCTTTTTTATTTATTTATTTATTTATTTATTTATTTATTTATTTATTTTTTATTCTTTATATTAGAAGCCCTACCTGGATGAAGACCACTCTGAAAGTAAGAAATGGAAGTTTTCCATCATGCAGCACTATCAACAGAGGACAGGCAGGTCCCTATGACTGAAAAAGCTGTTACAAGAAGAGGGATCACAGAACCTGTTCCTTCTGCCTACCCTGCCAGGGGACTCTTCCTAAAATACCACTTTTTTTTCTGCTGTTCCTCTGTCCCACATTATCCATAGATCCTTATGACCTGTCAAGGTCAAGTCCAAACTACTTACAGGTCTTCAAGACCCATCACAATGAGGCTGCAAAGTACATTTCCATCCTTATTCCAAACTTTCTGAGACATAATCCTTCAGCTCCAGACAAACCTATGTATTTCTACACCATACTTCTCTGTTCCTTGGACACACCACATTTGACATCTTTGCTCTGCCTATTTTCCCTTCCTAGAGTTGCCTCCCTTCTTCATTCCAAATTCTGCCAGTCTTTAAAGATTATTCAAGTCTCATATTACCCAGGACATCTTACTGTCCACAGGGACTTTCCCTTCTCTGAACATCCACTGTAAATGTTATGGACTGAATGTCAGCCCCACATTTATATATTAAAGCCCTAATCCACCAGTGTGGCTGTATTTGGAGATGGGGACTCTAGGAAACAATTAAGATTAAATGAAATCAGAAAACAAGGTACAATGGGGCCTTGACTTACAAGTGTCCCAACTAACGAGTTTTTTGAGATACGAGCCATCTCTCGGCCGATTTTTTGCTTTGAGTTGCGAGCTAAAATTCGGGTTATGAGCCAGCTTCAAATACCCCACCACTAGTTGGCGCAGTGAACGTCACAGTGAACGCCACAACATCAGCCCAGCATCACGTGTCTCACTCATTTACTTTTTGATTTGACATACGAGTAATTTGAGTTACGAGCTCCATCATGGAATGAATTAAACTCGTAAGTCAAGGCCCCACTGTACTTACATTCTCCCACAACCACATCAAAATTACAACTAAAATACAGAACAACCATAATCCAGAACTGCCTGAAATCTGGTTGAATGGAGGCCCTACAACTAGAGAATTAAAGAAACCACACTGAGACTGATAGGAGGGGCACAGGTGCGGAATAGGCTCATCTAACACCCGTGTGGCATGTTTCTAACAAGGAGAAATGTCTTGGATGCAGAGGCCTCATGTGAGGAGCAAGGGGTCCCAGCCCCACACCAGAACCATCAATCCAGGGTTCCAGTTCTGGGAAGAGAAGTCCTCATAACTTTCAGCAGTAAAAACCAGCGGGGATGGTAGCTGAGTGACACAAAGGCAGCCAGAGACCCAGGAAGTTCCTCTGAAAGGGCCTGTGCAGAGACTTACTTGGACTCACTGCCTCTGAGCTCCAGCACTGGGGCAGCAGTTTGAAAGGATCCAGAGACAAACAGGGAAGAACAAAACTGTCTGGCATCAAAGCATGAATGGGTGGGGAGGGGAGAGGGCAGCTTTCTCCAAGACAAAAGTGCTGGCAGAGGTCATTGTTCCTCTGCTGAGACCTCCCTGCCAAAGAGAGGACAGGCAGGCACCATATCTGAGTCTCCATCAATCTGGCCCACACTGTTTGCCCCACCCTGGTGATTTCCTGAGACACTGCCCCACTCATTTTGCAGCCACACCCAAGCTTTTTGCAGTGGCTTTTCCATATGAATGGCTTGTCCTGACTCAGGCTTCAGACATTCCTAAAATCTCTCAAACAAGCAGCAGCTGGCCTTAGTGTGATCCATACCTCTGGAAAAGTGGCCCCAGGCTCAGCACTAGCAGCAGCCTGCCAAGGTTCACAGTTTAGCCTCTCCTGGGCACCTCTAAGCCCAACACAAGTAGCAGCAATCTGCAGATTGCTCTGTAGTTTGTGCTGGGTGGCTCTAGTCAGGGTACAGGCAGTGGCTGACTCTGCACTCCTGGAGGGGCCTAGAGCCAGTTCACCTGGTAATCAGCTTTAGACCATGCCAGATTACAACCCTGCCATATCCATGAGCAACACACCCAAGGGGAGGACTCAGTGAGCACCAAAGCCTCGATAGGGGCATCTCCTGCACAGCAGCTTATATGCTGTAGTTGCAGCTGATCTCCACAGCCAATTGGCCTGGGGGTCAATTCCTCCCAGTGACACCAACAGCAATCAAGACTCAACTATAACAGGATAGTGCACACAACCCAAACAGGGGCACACCTAGAGCAGTGATCGCCAACTGGTGGTCCACGGACCACTGGTGGTCCGTGAGGTCCGAAAGGTTGGCAGCTACTGGTTTAAGGAAACCTTTGGAGCAGCAGTCACCAACTGGTGGTTTGCAGACCACTGGTGGTCCATGAGGTCTGAAAGGTTGGCGACCGCTGATCTAGAGTACTCAGCTCAGGTGACTGGGGAGGCTGAGCCACTGGGTCCTACAGAACACCCACTACACAAGGCCACTCTACCAATTCCAGCACACATAGTAGCTCTACCCAATACATCAAAACAAACACAGGGAACAGCCAAATGCAGTGACAAAGAAACATGTCACAAATATAAGAACAGAAAAAATATCCAAAAAAAGAACTTAATGAAATGGAAGAAAGCAAACTACTAGATACAGAGTTAAAAACAATGATTATAAGGATGTTCTAGGAAATTAATGTGAGCTTCAAGGATCTTAGTGAGAATGTGTCAAGGAACTTATTGAGAACATCAAAGATATGAAAAAGGACCAGTCAGAAATGAGGGATACACTAACTGAAATGAAGAATAATTTACAAAGAATCAACAGTAGAGTAGAAGATGCCAAGAATCCAATCAGCTATTTAGAATATGAGGAAGCAAAGAACATTCAATCAGAACAGCAAAAAGAAAAAAGAATGCAAAAATATGAAGATATTATAAGGACACAATGGGACAACTTCAAGTGTACCAACATTCACATCATGGGGGTGTCAGAAGGAGAAGAGAGAGAACAAAAAATTAACCTACTTAAAGAAACAATTACAGAAAACTTCCCCTATCTGGTGAAAGAAACAGACTTACAAGTCCAGGAAGCACAGAGAGTCCCAAAAAAGAGGAACCCAAAGAGACACACATCAAGACACATCATAATTAAAATGCAAAAGGTTAAAGACATAAAGAGAATCTTAAAATCAGCAAGATAAAGTAAGTTACCTACAAAAGAAGTTCTCATACGACTGTCAGATGATTTCCCAACAGAAACTTTGCAGGCCAGAGGAAGTGGCAAGAAATATTCACAGAGATGAATAGCAAGGACATACTATTCTAACTAGCAAGGCTATCATTTAGAATTGAAGGTCAAATGAAAAGCTTCACAGACAAGCAAAAGCTAAAGGAGTTCATCACCACCACTACATGAAAAGTGGAAGGAAGAAGATAAAAATTATGAACAACAAAATGGCAAGAAATATATATCTATTAACAATTGAATCTAAAAATTAAAATAAACAAAGAATCTAATGAACAAAATAAACTGATGAATAAAATAGAACCAAAGGCATGGAAATATGGAACAGACTGATGAATCTTAGAGGAAAGAGATTAACCAAAGAACTTATATGCATATATGAATTACCCATGGATACAACAATAGAGTGGTGAAGGCTGAGGAGGGGCAGAATCCATACGGAGGAGGGCAATGGGGGGTAAAAAGGGTAGGGCATCTGAAATACTCTCAACAATAAAGATTTTTTTAAAAAGATTAAATGAGGTCAAAAGGATAGGTCCCTGATCAGATAGGATTAGTATACTTATAAGAATAGACATCAGAGAGCTTGGTGTTCTGCATCATTCTCTCTCTCTCTGTCGCTCCCCCACCCCCACCTCCACCTCTCTGTCTCTTCCATCCTCCCTCTCTGCATACATTCACTGAGGAAAGTGAGGCCATAGTAAGAAGGTGGCCATCTGAAAGCCAGTTAGAATCCTTATCAGAAATTCAAGCTGGAACCTTGACCTTGGACAACTGTGAGAAAATTAATTTCTGTTGTTTAAGCCACCCCATCTGTGCTATTCTGTTATGGCAGCCCAAGCTGACTCATACATCAGGGAGTGAGGATTACAGTGAGCACTCAGTAAACAGGTGCTGAATAAATCAAGTCAGCTGGAGTCTGGGTAGCAAGGCAGTAGAGAACATCACCAAAATCTGTATCCAGTTTCCCCCTCTCCTCACCTCCAAACACACAACAAAATTTCTGCCTTTACCACCATGGAGAATGGAACTGGGACAGGTTCCAAAGTGGAGCAATCAAGGGATGGGGTGGGAAACTCCTTCCCCACTAGGAAGTTAGAGGAACAGGACATCTTCCTGGATGCAGAGTGAAACTTTGTCCACCTGCCAGCAGTACAGAAAACCCAACAGCTGACTCCTGAGACTATTTCACTCCCAGATAACTAGGAGTGGGGATGAGGAGCCAATCAGTGTGCACCGCTCTCACCATTTTGTTTTTTTCAGGCAAGCCTATTCTCTTTGCTTTACAAGTCACCATTACAGAGGCACCAATGAGGATAAACTGCTTATCCTGGAATTAAAGCTTTCAATAGCACTCAATGACTAATCAATTTTCTACTTCAGTTATATTAAGTAATCACTGATTTAAATGATGGCGTAAAGTTCTGAATTCAGACCTAGAAATTAAAAACTCAATATTAATTTTAGTTCTCCCACCAATGCTAGTCTGTCCAAGTCTCCTTTTATTCGTCTATAAAACAGGTGTAGTGACATGTATAGGAATATGTATTAATTAGGAAATTCACATAAAGTGCTTTTAAGAGAGTGAGCAACTATACCAGTGGTGAGTATTTAAGACTACGTGAGATAGCGCTAAGAAGGGGAGCAAACATATTAAGAACAGTATGCCAGAGGAGCTGCTGCCAACTGAGGTTGCTACCACAACCACCCGAGGAGCCACAGCCAACCGAGGAGCAGCCCCTGAACGACTCAACATCTAGATCTGTAGGTGAGATCAAACATGGGTAGACAAAGAAACCCCCAAAGAAAAGAAAAGGAGGACTTGCCAAAAAAGCAGCTAAGTGAAACAGAGGCATGCAACATGTCAGAAAAAGAATTCGGATTAAGGATCCTAGAGTGCATAAACCGGATGGAGGAAAAAATCAACATCTTATGCAAGAATCAAGAAGAAACGGATGAAAAAATAAACAACTTATGTAAGAATCAAAAAGAAATGGATGAAAAAAATCAATAACTTATGTTAAGAACCAAGAAAAAATGAAGAGTGATATAGCTGCAATAAAAAACACCATTGAAAGTTTCAACAGTAGACAGAAGAACCATGATGGCAGCATAGGTAAACACTGGAAATTGCCGCCTCGCACAACCACTTCAAAAATACAACTAAAAGACAAAACGAGCATCATCCAGAACCACAGGAAGGCTGGCTGAGTGGAAATTCTACAACTAGAAGGAAAGAGAAAAGCACACTGAGACTCAGAGGAGGTGCAGAAGTAAAGTGCAGAGGTACAGAGGAGCACACGGAAAGGGCTGGCAGCTGAGGACGTGGTGCACGTGGAGAGGGCTGGCAGCTGAGGACGCGGCCCACGTGAAGAGGGCTGGAAACAAGAAATGATTGTCTTTTTCAATTGGGAGGGAGTCTCAAGCTCCCAACTGCTCTGAAACCCAGTTCCAGGTGAGTCTCTGGGGACCCAGACTCATACAGGGAGAAAGTGGACTGTCTGGTATTGGGCAGAACTCGAGGGCAGCTTTCTCTCAGAGGTGCTTGCAGTGATTACCGGGACACTGAGACGCGGTGGCTCTTAAGGTAGGACTGGGGAGCACCATAGTTGCTTACTCCACCATGTTGGTCCCCTGAGACCCCGCCCCACCCAAGCTGTGTGCAGAGGCTTTTGAATATGAATGGCCTGGCCCTTTGCAACCTGAAAATTACCTAAAAAACTGCAGCTGAATCAGAGAGACCCAGAACTTCCCAAAGAAGGTCCAAGACCCCACAGCAGACTGCATTGCTTCACAGCTGGGCCTCATCTGGGCACCTCCAAACCCCAAACAAAGAAGAGGAATCTCTCCATAGCTCTTGCTGGGTAGCCTCAGGCAGAGGCTAAATTAGCACCTCCTTAGAGATCCTAGAGCCAGTGTACCCACTGGTCAGAGTGGGACCATCCAGATTACAACTCCTCAGATCCATAAGGGACACACTCAGGGGCAGACTCAGTGAGCACCAAAGCCCCACTGAAGCAAGTCTTGCCCTAGAAAGGTGTCTCCAGCTCAGAAGTTCTCCCACTGCAGACACAGATGATTCTCACAGCCAGGTGGCCTGGAGGTCAATTCCTCCCAGTGAATTCCTACAACAATCAAGGCTTCACTAGAAAAAGACTGTGCACACAGCCCACAAAGGGGTGTACCAAGAGTTTCCACCTCAGGTAATTGGGGAGGCTGAGCCACTGGGCCCTATAGGATACCTAACACAGAAAGCCACTCTATCAATACAGGGAAGCATAAAAAATGCAGACAAAGAAACAAGTCACAAATGACAGAAATGGAGGAAAGCAAACTACTGGATATAGAGTTCAAAACCACACTTTTAAGGTTTCTCAAGAATTTTCTAGAAACCGCTGATAAATTTAGTGAGATCCTCAAGTAATCCAGTGAGACCCTCGAGGTTATGTAAAAGGACCAACTAGAAATTAAGCATACACTGACTGAAATAAAGGATATTGTACAGACTCCCAACAGCAGACCAGAGGATCGCAAGAATCAACTCAAAGATTTGAAATACGAAGAAGCAAAAATCACCCAACTGGAAAAACAAAAAGGAAAAAGAATCCAAAAATATGAAGATAGTGTAAGGAGCCTCTGGGACAACTTCAAGTGTACCAACATCCGAATTATGGGGATGCCAGAAGAAGAGAGAGAGCAAGATATTGAAAACATATTTGAAGAAATAATGACAGAAAACTTCCCCTACTTGATGAAAGAAATAGACTTACAAGTCCAGGAAGCGCAGAGAACCCCAAACAAAGGGAATCCAAAGAGTACCACACCAAGACACATCATAATTAAAATGCCAAGAGCAAAAGACAAAGAGAGAATCTTAAAAGCAGCAAGAGAAAAATAAACAGTTACCTATAAGGGAGTACCCATATGACTGTCAGCTGATTTCTCAACAGAAACTTTGCAGGCCAGAAGGGAGTGGCAAGAAATATTCAAAGTGATGAAAACCAAGGACCTACAACCTAGATTACTTTACCCAGCAAAGCTATCATTCAGAATTGAAGGTCAGATAAAGAGCTTCACAGATAAGAAAAAGCTAAAGGAGTTCATCACCACCAAAACAGTATTATATGAAATGCTGAAAGGTATCCTTTAAGAGGAAGAAGAAGATAAAGATAAAGATACAAATTATGAACAACAAACACACATCTATCAACAAGTGAATCTAAAAATCAAGTGAATAAATAATCTGATGAACAGAATAAACTGGTGGTTATAATAGAATCAGGGGCATAGAAAGGGAGTGGAATGACTATTCTCGGCAGGGAAAGGGGTGTGGAGGGTGTGGGAAGAGACTGGACAAAAATTGTACACCTATGGAAGAGAAAAGTGGGTGGAGGGGGTAAGGGCAGAGGGTGGGGTGGGAACCGTGTGGAGGGGAGCTATGGGTGGAAAAAGAGGAACAACTGTAATAATCTGAACAATAAAGATTTAATTTTTTTAAAAAAAGAACGTTTCAACAGTAGATACTGGTATTAAACTTCAGATTCATTAGGCAGACAAGGAAACAATACTAACCCAAGGGGAATTCTCAGTTTGAGTCTTCGCTTTGGAATATATTCATTATGAGAAACTTGGTTAAGCAAGCCAACTTCTCTGAAGTTTTATCACCTCCACAAAGGGAAAGGAACATAAAGCTGTCTAAAGACCACCCCACCATGGTAAACATAAACATAACCATTCTGTATCATTTTGTGATTGATTTGAGCTAGAAGATAATGATAAAATTTCTCTAAACAGAGTTATTAAAAATTCAACAGCAGGACTTTATAAACTCATCTGAACTTTAGGAACAAAATGTCAGCAAATACATGTTATCTTTATAATGCTTAACTAGGGGCCCAGTGCAAGAATTTATGCACCAGTGGAGTGGGGTCCCTCTGCTTGGCCTGAGGGATCAGGCCGAAAGTGGCTCTCAGATATCCCCCAAGGGGTTCTGGATTGTGAGAGGGTACAGGCCACGCTGAGGGACCCTACCAGTGCACGATCGGGGCTGGGGAGGGACACGGGAGGTTGGCCAGCCAGGAAGGGACCATGGGAAGGCTCCAGGGGGTGTCTGGCCCATCTTGCTCAGTCCTCATCAGCTGGACCTGAGCAGCAAGCTAACCTACTGGTCGACTGTCTGTCTGCCCGTTGGTGGTCAGTGCACGTCAATGCTAGCGGTTGAGCGGCCTTAGCATATCATTAGCATATTATGCTTTGATTGGTTGAAGAGACAACCAGGCAACCAGACACATAGCATTATTAGGCTTTTATTATATAGGATAGGCTAACAAGTTTCTTAAAAGCAAAGAACATGTGAACAGGAGAGCAACCAGCAACTTTCAGCTTCTGTCACCATTTTTTTCTTTATGAGAAACACAAATTTGATCTTCAGAGGCCAGTTCTGTACTAAGCATGAAAAAATGAGTTTGATAGGGTTCTCTTAGTAGACATAATGCAAATTAAGACAAAACAGAACACAAGCATCTAAAAAAGTTAAGCTTCTAACTTTCCAGAGAGAAGAACATCACATATTACCAGAGTCTAAGAAGTGTTTGCACACACTTTTTAAATATTGTATGTGCATACACTCATGTATATAAAAGGAACCAGACTCTGGTTACTTTAGTAAGTAGCAAACCTCTCTAGTATTTGACTAGAAAGGCTATAGGCCAATAGCATGTCTGACAAACAACAAATCTGCAAACTTTTTCTGTGAAGGGTCAGATAGTAAATATTTTAGGCTGTACAGGTATCTCTTGCTACTATTCAGTCCTGCTGTTATAGTGAAAAAGAAACTATAAAGAGCATGTACCATAATTAGTGTGGCTGTTTTCAAATAAGGCAGGTTGGACTTGGCCTGCAGGCCATAGTTTGCCAACCTTGGAATGGATCTGAGGGCTCTGAGGATTGCCTGACTCCTGGATTATCCTATATAATAAAGGGGTAATATGCAAATTGACCATCACTCCAACACACAAGATGGCCACTCCCATGTGGTCAAAGATGGCTGCCCCCATGTGGACATAAGATAGCCACCAAAAGATGGCCAGCAGGGGAGGGCAGCTGGGGGAGACCAGGCTGGCAGGGGAGGGCAGTTGTGGGTGATCAGGCCTGCAGGTGAGGGCAGTTAGGGGTGAATGGCCCGGCAGAGGAGGGAAGTTGGGGGCAACCAGGCTGGCAAGATAGGGCAGTTAGGGGTGACCGGGCCAGCAAGGGAGTGCAGTTGGGGGTGACCAGTCCTGCAGGGGAGGAAAGTTAGGGGCGACCAGGCCTGCAGGAGAGGGCAGGTTGAGGCAACCAGGCTGGCAAGGAAGGGCAATTAGGGATGACTGGGCCAGCAGGGGAGTGCAGTTGGGGGTGACCAGTCCTGCAGGGGAGGACAGTTAGGGGCAATCGGGCCAGCAGGGGAGCAGTTAGACATCAATCAGGCTGGCAGGGGAGTGGTTAAAGGGTGATTAGGCTGGCAGGCAGAAGCAACTAGGGGCAATCAGGTAGGGGAGTGGTTGGGAGTCAGCAGTCCTGGATTGTGAGAGGCATCCCAGATTGGAGAGGGTGCAGGCTGGGCTGAGGGAAACACACTCCCCTCCCCCCACTGTGCATGAATTTCGTGTACCGGGCTTCTAGTCTATATAATAAAAGCGATAGAAACCATTACAGAGGAAGGACCAGAATGACCAGTTGCTATGATGTGCACTGACCACCAGGGGGCAGACGCTCAATGCAGAAGCTGCCCCCTGGTGGTCAGTGCACTCTCACAGGGGGATGGCTGCTCAGCCAGAAGTTGAGCTCACGACTGGCAAGCACAGCGGTGGTGGCAGGAGCCTCTCTCGCTTCCGCAGCAGCACTAAGGAACAGCAAGCTGAATGGTAAGGAGCAGCGAGCAGGCAGGAGATAAGGAGTGAGGGGTCCCAGACTGCGAGAGGGTGCAGGCCGGGCTGAGGGCCCCCACCCCCAGTGCGCGAATTTAGTGCACCGGCCTCTAGTTAGGTATACGGAATAAGAATATCATAAGGTCTTAGAAGGGTAAAGGAAAGCTTATACAGATGAATACATTCCTAAGGGAGCAAATTTGAACTAAATCTAATGTGCTTGTCTAAAACATAAATTGGCGGAGGTTTGGACAGAATCCCAGCAGTGTGAAGGAATAGCTGCATTCCAGAGATGTTTCTGGGAGTCCTTACATGGTATCCAAAAGTACATGCTGGGGTTTTTTTTTACTAATTAAGAACATGATGTTCAGAGCTGGTAAAGTTAGAAAGGTTAGCCAAAGGTCAAGAGACCATTCAGGGGGAAAATGATATCCTTAACTTGACTGGGAGTGTTATAGTTACTTTGGGAGAATTACTGGTATTTATTAGCCACTGACTAAGTTTTTCTAACTGATTAGAAAATTTGAACTAAATTTTTTAAAAAATATTTTTTATTGATTTCAGAGAGGAAGGGAGAGGAAGAGAGAGATAGAAACATCAATGATGTGAGAGAATCATTGATGGGCTGCCTCCTGCACACCCCCTACTGGGGACCGAGCCCACAACCCAGGCATGTGCCCTTGACCGGAATCGAACCTGGGACCCTCAGTCCGCAGGTCAATGCTCTATCCACTGAGCCAAACCCGCTAGGGCTTGAACTAAATTTTTAAGGACATATATGTGATTAACAATAGATCTTGGCTGCCAATTATAAAATAAATATGATTTTAGTCAACAATCAAGAATTCACCACCACAGTTTTTTGGAAAGACTACTAAAAGGGTATATTTCAGGAAGAAAGAAATTGAATCCAGAAGGGAGGAATGAAATAATGAAATAGTAAAAGAATAACCATGTGAATAAATCTAATATAAAAAGGATGATGTGATCGGGAGTGACTGAGGGTGGAAGGAGTTTCTTAAGATTGGACAGTCAGTGAATAATTTTCTGAGGAGATGAAATTTAAACTGAGAGCTGAATGACAAGGAACCAACCATGCAATAATAGGAAGCAAGCATTCCAAATAAAGGAATAGCTGATATAAAGGCATTATGGTCCACATATTTGAAGAACAGAAAGAAAATATGTACTATGAGAAGTTCATGAGCAAAGATGTGAATAGGAGACAGAGGCTCTGAGAGATACCTCAGCTGCAAATTTCCCCTGAACAAGTGTGATGTCTCAACCCCAAGCCGGGCTCCCCAGACCAGCACATCAGAGCTGGGAAGTGGCGTCTACATAACATCTGGCCAGTGCACAAAATTTCATTCGCAGCCACTGACCCTAGGCTCCAGAGGAGGGAGGGTAGAGCAGACTAGAATCCTGCAAGGAGAGACTGGAGTTTGTGGCTCTGAAGAGAGCTGAAGGACCAGCTGCTAGGATCCTTGAGATGAGCTCTTCTCCCACATAGCAGACAGCATCTTTCTGCGGTAGAACATTCCCCTCCACAGGACATCAGCCTGGAGAAATGCAATAGTCCCACAATCTGTACTCACGGAAGTCCAATCCTGCTAAGCTTGCACCCTGCTGAGGAGTCACCTGCCTGGACAGACTCAGGGGGTGTCAATGCCTGAGCTGGGGGGCTTTGGGGCCAGAGCCATTGGCCCCACTATCCCATGAACCTGACTAGTGCCTCCTCATCATGGGATATCCACTAGCATCATGCTCTGGGCCCCTGGCAGCTCCATCCACCTGACTCCTGGTTACTCCACCATGCCTAAGTCTAAGCAGAATCCAGGAAAGATTGAGTTATGTGCTCTGGTACAGGGGCCACTCCTCCCATCATTCCCCAAGCCTAACCAGCATCTCCCCTTCAAGGGAGATTCTCCCAACTCTGGTAATCCACCCTCCTGACTCCTGTTGGCTCCATCATGATGAAATTAGTCTCTGAGCAAAATCTGGATCAGATTGAGCTGTGTGGCTCTAGGACAGGGGACATTTTTTCTCTCACACTCCCAACTGGTACAGAGTCTTCCCTTGCACATGACCGAATCTGCCTTTGGCTGTCTGCACCTGCCAGCTTCCTGTGAGGCTCAGTTACTGAAAGAGCCTCTGGCAATATTTGAGTTGCATGAGGTAGATTCTCAGTGAGTCACCAAGTAGGGGCAAGCAGTGTTCACCTGATTGATACAGGTTCAAACTCATTGCCAATGTTGAGTCTGAGACCACTTAGCAAATCTTTTCTTTAGGTCAGGAAGAAGGCAGGATGTCCACTTTGACCACTCTTATTCAACATAGTATTGGAGATCCTAACTGCAGCATTCAGACAAGAAAAATAAATAAAAAGCATTCAAATAGGAAAGAAAGAAGTAAAACTGTCATTATTTGCAGATGGCAGGATACTATTAGGAACCTTAAAGATTTCAACAAAAACTACTAGATCTGATAAATTAATTCTGTAAAATAGCAAGATACAAAATAAATATTCAAAAATTGGTCGCATTTTTATACATCAATAATGATTTATCAGAAAGAGAAACTAAGAAAACAATCCCATCTACAATTAATGAAAAACAAAACAAAAAAAACCCTAAAAATAAATTTAACCAAGTAGGTAAAAGATGTGTACTTGGCAAATTATAAGACAGTAAAGAGAGAAATTGAAGAAGACACAAATATGGAAACAGATACTGTGCTCATCGATAAGAAGAATTAACATTGTTGAAATGTCCATACTACCCAAAGCAATCTATAGATTTAACACAATCCCTATAAAAATACCAACAGCGTTTTTCACAGAACTAGAACAAATAATCCAAAACTTCATCTGGAATCACAAAAGACTCTGAATAGCCTCAGTAATCTAGACCATAGAGAAGAAGGTTAGAGGTGCCACACTACCTGATATCAAACTATTCTACAAGGCTACAGCAATCCAAACAGCATAAAATTGGCTTAAAAGTAGAAACACAGATAAATGGAACAGAATAGAGAGTTCAGAAATAAATCCATACCTACATGGTCAATTAATCTATTACAAAAGCAAGAATATGCAGGGGGGTAAAGACAGTCTATTCAGTAAATGGTGTTGGGAAAATTGGACTGATACATGCAAAAAAAGTGAAAGCAGACGACCTTTTTATACCATTTACAAGAATAAACTCAAAATGGATTAAAGATTTAAATGTAAGACCTGAAAACATAAAACTCCTATAAGAAAACATATTTGGCATTTCTCTTAGGAATATACTTTTCCTAATATATATCCTTGGGCAAGGGAAACTAAAAAAAAGACAAAAACAAGACTACATGAAACTAAAAAGTTTTTGCACAGCAAAGGAAACCATCAACAAATAGAAAAGACAGCCTCCTAAATGGGAGAAGATATTTGCCAATGAGGAGTTAATATCCAATATTTATAAAATCAGACAACTCAATAACAAAACAAACAAACAAACAAACAAACAAAAAAACCCAATCTAATTTAAAAGTGGGCAGAAGACCTGAATAGTCACTTCTCCAAAGAGGACATACAAATGGTCAATAGACATGAAAAGATGCACAATGTCATAATTATTAGAAAAATGCAAATTGAAACCACAATGAGGTATCACTTCACACAAGTCACATTGGCTATCATCAATAAATCAACAAACGTGCTATTGAAGATGTGGAGAAAAGTGACCCCTCGTGCACTTTTGATGGGACTGCAGATAGGTACAGCCATAATGGAACACTAGAGGTCCTGTGCACAAAATTTGTGCATGGAGGGGGCGGGCGTCCCTCAGCCTGGCCTGCACCCTCTCTAATCCGGGACCCATCGGACATCCTCTCGCAATCTGGGACCACTGGCTGCCTGCCTGCCAGACTGCCCCTACCTCTCTGCCTGCCAGCCTGATCACCTCTAACCGCCTCTGCCTGCCTGCCTGATATGTCCTAATCACCTCTGCCTGCCTGCCTGATCGCCCTAACTGTTCTCACCTACTGGCCTGATCACCCTAACTCAGCCGTGGGCAAACTACGGCCCGCGGGCCGGATCCGGCCCGTTTGAAATGAATAAAACTATTGAAAAAAAAAAGACCGTACCCTTTTATCTAATGATGTTTACTTTGAATTTATATTAGTTCACACAAACACTCCATCCATGCTTTTGTTCTGGCCCTCCGGTCCAGTTTAAGAACCCATTGTGGCCCTCAAGTAAAAAAGTTTGCCCACCCCTGCCCTAACTGCTCTCCCCTCTGCTGGCCTGATCACCCTAACTGCTCTCCCCTGCTGGCCTGATCGCCCCTAACTGTCACTGCCTCGGCCCCACCACCGTGGCTTTATCTGGAAGGATGTCCAGAAGGTCGTCAGGAAGATGTCCAGTCTAATTAGCATATTACTCTTTTATTAGTATAGATAGTATAGAGGTTTCTCAAAAAATTAAAGATGGAACTGCCTGATGACTCAGTAATTCCACTTCTGCATTTATATCCAAAGAAAATCAAGACACAAATTTGAAAGAATATATATGCACCACTATGTTGACTGCTGCTATTTACAATGGCAAAATCTGAAAACAAATAAAATGTTCACTGATAGGCAAGTGTACAAAAAAGTGGTAGAAAGAAGAACAAAGTATGTGGGATCTCAATACCTGATATCAAGCTGTATTACAAAGCCATGGTTCTCAAAACTGCCTGGTACTGACACAAAAACAGACATATAGATCAATGGAATAGAATAGAGAATCCAGAAATCGACCTGAACCAATATGCTCAATTAATATTTGACAAAGGAGGCAGGAACATACAATGGAATCAAGACAGTCTCTTCAATAAATGGTGTTGGGAAAATTGGACAGATACATGCAAAAAAATGAAACTAGACCATCAACTTACACCACACACAAATATAAACTCAAAATGGATAAAGGACTTAAATGTAAGACGGAATCCAAAGGCAACAAAATCTCAGACATATGTCGAAGCAATTTCTTCACTGATACAGCTCCTAGGGCATTGGCAACTAAAGAGAAAATAAACAAATGGGACTACATAAAAATAAAAAGCTTCTGCACAGCAAAAGAAACCATCAACAAAACAACAAGAAAGCCCACTGCATGGGAGAACATATTTGCCAATGTTATCACCGATAAGAGTTTAATCTCCAACATTTATAGGGAACTCATACAACTTAACAAAAAGAAGATAAACAATCCAATCAAAAAATGGGCAAAGGACCTAAATAGACACCTTTCAAAAGAGGACATCCAGAAAGCCAAGAGACATATGAAAACATACTCAAAGTCACTAATCATCCAAGAGATGCAAATCAAAACAACAATGAGGTATCATCTCACACCTGTCAGAATGGCTATCATCAACAAATCAACAAATGACAAGTGCTCGCGAGGATGCAGAGAAAAGGGAACCCTTCTGCACTGCTGGTGGGAATGCAGACTGGTGCAGCCACTATGGAAGAAAGTATGGAGTTTCCTCATAAAGTTAAAAATGGAACTCCATTTGACCCAGTGATCCCACTTCTAGGTATATATCCCAAGAAACCAGAGACACCAATCAGAAAGGATATATGCATCCCTATGTTCATAGCAGCACAGTTTACCATAGCAAAGATATGGAAACAGCCTAACTGCCCATCAGCAGATGAATGGATTAGAAAACCGTGGTACATCTACACAATGGAATACTACGCTGCGGTAAAATAGAAGGAATTCTTACCATTTGCAACAGCATGGATGGAACTGGAGAGCATTATGCTAAGTGAAATAAGCCAGTCAATGAAAGAAAGATACCACATGATCTGACTCATTTATGGATAATAAAGACCATTATAAACTGACGAACAAAAATAGATACAGAAGCAGAGCAGTATCGAACAGACTGTCAAACTACAGCAGGAAGGCTGGGGAGGGCTGGGGAGCAGAAGGAGGGGGGTAAGAGATCAACCGAAGGACTTGTATGCATGCATATAAGCATAACCAATGGACATAAGACACTGGGGGGTAGGGGAGGCCGGGGGAATGTCAAGGGGGGGGAGGGAGGAGACATATGTAATACTCTTTGTAATACTTTAAGCAATAAAACAAAATTTTTTAAAAAAGTGATGGTACACGTACACAATCTAGTATTTACTCAGCAATAAAAAATAAAATTCACCATTTGCAACAGCATAGATGGACCTACAGGGTATTATGCTAAGTGAAATAAGTCAGGCTGGCAGGCAGAAGGGTTAGGGGTGATCAGGTAGGTAGGTGAGCATGTAGGAGCCAGCGGTCCCAGATAGCGAGAGGCATGTCCAACTGCCAGACATCTCCTGAGGGGTCCCGGATTGGAGAGGGTGCAGGTCGGGCTGAGGGACACCCCCACCCCCCCATTTTGTGACACCCCTACTCCCCATGTACAAATTTTGTGCACTGGGCCTCTAGGCATAGAAGATTAGCCACCTTGTTATCAGACTTTGAACTCCTGAAGGCCGGACTGCAGACTCTACCCTCCCCTTTCCATGTTACCCTTGTAGCTTGCAGCTGCATGTAGCTATCGTCTCCCTCATGTGTATGTAACCAGCCAACTGGCAAAGGGGTCGGAGCAGATTTTTGTGGGTGGGTGACTGCTCTCACATACTGCTGGCTTTATTGGAATAAACGCTCATATATGATTCAACCCTGTCTCTGCTTAACTGGCTCAAGTGGGTGACAGGCAGCCCAGACCCCTTGGTTGTCCGGTTACACTTCTAAAAATGTTAGTGGAAAAATTTCTACCTAGTCACAGACCAGCCTAACTACTACATTAATTTCTCTTGATCAAGATTAATCAGATGTAAATGATGCCTCTTGATCAGCCGTGGGCAAACTACGGCCCGTGGGCCGGATCTGGCCAGTTTGAAATGAATAAAACTAAAAAAAAAAAAAAAGACCGTACCCTTTTATGTAATGATGTTTACTTTGAATTTATATCAGTTCACACAAACACTCCATCCATGCTTTTGTTCTGGCCCTCCAGTCCAGTGTAAGAACCCATTGTGGGCCTCGAGTCAAAAAGTTTGCCCACCCCTGCTCTAGATACAATCTTGAACCAAAATTGGTATCCCTGTCAGCAGTATTTCTACCTTCCAGTCCATTTTTAATACTACTGCCAGAAAGTATTTAAAAAGAGAAAGACTCACACTACTTTCCCACTTAAAAATTGTTTCTGCTAGATAAAGGCCAAGCATTTCAATGCATCATGCAAGGCTCTTTACAGTCTGTCTCAGCAGTTCTCAAACTTTTTCTTCTCGGGGTGACTTTATTATACACTGTTAAAAATTATTGAGAACTGCAAGGGCTCTTGTTTATTGACATTTATTATATTCACAATTAGAATTGAGAAAATTTAAAAAGATATTAATTCATTTAAAAATAATAAATCCTTTAAATATTAACCTAATATTTTTTCAAATCTCTTTAGTCTGGCTTAATAGAAAACAGCTGAATCCTCATATGTGTTTCTGCATGCAATCTGCTGTACTACGTGGTTTTGGTTAAAGTATATGAGAAAAAAAATCTGGTCTCATCCAGATACTAAGGCAGAAAAGGGAGGAGTACATTAATGGCCTTTTAGATAATTGTGGATTTTCCTCGTTGGTGCTATCTGGGAACTTGGTAAGTCGTAGTCTTTTAAAGCAGCAGTCGCCAACTGGTGGTCGGCGGACTATTGGTGGTCCGTAAGGTCCTAAAGGTTGGCGACTCCTGTTTTGAAGGTTAAATGCAATGTGATATCTGAAACCGTATCAATGAACCTTTTGTAGTCAGTTACATTAAAATCCATTGGTCTAACTTGCAGTTTTAAGGAATCTTTTTACTCATGGGTCATGTGGAAATTACTGATTTACTGAATTCATAGATCATCCAAATGTTGACACATTTCATTATATAATATTAACAAATCTTTTTGCTAATACTACCAACAATCTCATCAGAAAAATGTTTAAGTATTAGGAAGCTATCAATGTCATGGTGGTAAATAGAAGCTTTCAAAAATTCTTATTTTTACCTAAAAGCTTTAATTTTATCATTGACAAAAAACTTAGAATTGAAAAACTAATTGAGAACTGTCAGTTGTTTCCCTTGAAGTAATAGGCTACGTCTATTCATATGAATAACCACAGTTGGTTTGCCACTTGTTGTTTTAAGACAGTACACAAGAAAGGAGGGCTTTGTAAGTCAAATTTTGAAAATAACTATTTCACAAGTGTTTTTCCTTAAGAAAACTATTGTATTTTGGTAACCGGAAGAAGTACCCTATGTGCACTTCGCATTTCATCACACAGAATTTTTAAACTGACATATATTCAAGGGTTGAGATTGAATAAAATTAACCTCATCAAGGACATTCTAAGTGAAACCAATATTTAGCGTTTTTTTAAAAAGCTGTTAGTACACAGGGGAAGGTCAAGGGGGGGAAAAAAGGAGACATATGTAATACTCTTTGTAATACTTTAAGCAATAAAACAAAATTTAAAAAAAATAAAAATTAAAATAAATAAAAAGCTATTAGTACAATATGGTGCCATGACTTTCTGCTAGATAAAGGCCAAACATTTTGTGCTAAGGTATAAGTAGTTTTACTCTGACTGTTTTTGTGTCTCAGAATTATTAAGCAAATGTTAAATTATGCAGGGTCACTATTTGAAGTTTCATGGACCACATTTGAAGACCACTGATCTATTCATAATTCTAAAAATAAAAATAAAATAGGAGAGTAACATCAGAGGAATGGCTGTGTAAGAGAGCCCCTTGGTCTCTCATCTAGAAATCTCAACAAGTTAACCAACTATAATTCAGCAAAGAAATCCCTGCTCAACACAGGCACATGACCAAGAGACCTGCACATTGAAACATCTAAAGGTGGCAACCAGGAGTAAAAAGGGGAGACGAGAAGGAAGGAAAGTGTAGATGCCCCACAGATGCAGCCCTGCAGGTGGGAGCTAGGGGTTCAGCCTGGAGAGGGGAGGAACAGAGAGCTGCTGGTGGCAGCCCAGCAGGGCTAGAGGTAAAGGAGCAAAGTGTCTGAGCCAGCAGAAGCCTAACAGAACACAGAGGTAAAATATCTTGTGAATCAACGCCATCTACTGGAAAGTAATATATAGACAGAGATAAATGCTTAGGCAAATAACCACAGTAAGGAGGATGACCAGAAAGAAAATGAAAAATCCCCAGAAAGCAAGCCGGAACTCATGGAAATACATAATATAAATGACAGCAATTTCACCAGTGCAGTTCTGAAAATACTCAACGAGACGTGAGAAAATATATAAAATAACTATTCACAGAACTAAAGGGAGAAAGAGATCAAAACACAAACATAGTTGGGGAACTTAATACTCCACTGACAGCTCTAGACAGATCAACCAAACAGAAAATAACGAAATGTCAGCCTTAAATGAAACACCAGACCAAATGGACATAATTGACATTTACACAACCTTTCATCCCAGAACATCAAATTATACATTCTTCTCCAGTGCACATAGAACATTCTAAAGGATAGACCATATGTTGGATCACAAATTAGCATCAACAAATTTAAGAAGACTGAAATTATACCAAGCCATATTCTCTGACCATGAAGCCTTGAAATTAGAAATCAATTACAAAAAGAAAGAAATCCATAAATACATGGAGATTAAACAACATACTACTAAAAAATGAGTGAGTCAAATAAGAAATAAAAGATGAGATCAAAAGGATGATAATACAACATATCAAAACCTCTGGGATGCAGCAAAAGCATTAATAAGAGAGAAATTTGTATTATTACAGGCCTATCTCAAGAAACAAGAGAAATCCCAAGTAAACTACTTGACATCTTAAAGAACTAGAAAAAAAACAAAAGCAGCCCAAAGTCTGCAGAAAGGAAATAATAAAAATTAGAGCAGAATTGAATGAAATAGAGAACAAAAAGACTATACAAAAATTTTAATAAAACAAATAGCTCAGGGGTCCTCAAACTTTTTAAACAGGGGGCCAGTTCACTGTCCCTCAGACCGTTGGAGGGCCGGACTATAGTTTAAAAAAAAACTATGAACAAATTCCTATGCATACAGCGGCGGCAAAAACACCTGGCAGGCCGGATAAATGTTTTCAGCGGGCCGCATGTGGCCCGCGGGCCGCAGTTTGAGGACCCCTGAAATAGCTGGTTCTTTGAAAAGATTAAAAAATTAACAAACCCCTGGCTAGACTTGCTAAGAAAAAAAGGGAGAAAATCTATATAGAGTGCCTGGGAAGGCACATGGGAATTTCTTTAATTATTGTCAGCTGAATCCAGTGGTGTTGGCAAAGCCACATCCTGGAAACATGCTTTGCCAGAGGCAGGGGTGTTGTCAGCTTGACCGTCAGCCCAGATGCCAGGGGGTGGGTTTTGTTATTTAACACATTGCTTGCAGGTAGTTTTTATCCTGCGCCAACAGGTGGCGCGGGCCATTTTTGCTAATTTTTTTGCGCAAATGGCAACGTTCAGTAAAATTACGATAACTTTAGTTTACGTATTTATACGTTACCCACATTCTACCGCTAGTCTATAAAAAACGTATTAATACGTGTCCCGCGCTCTACTACACTGGTAGAACGTATAAATACGTAAAACATATAAATACGTTTCCCGCATACAATGTGTTAAATCCAGCCAAGTACCAGGAATGATTATGACTCAATGCAAATAATCTCCTTTGTCTTGACTTTTAATAAAACTTCCTGGTTTTTGCTATATAAAATAAACACACTGTATTGGCTCTTGGACCTTGTCTCTCCATCAGAGGACAGTGGTCCCAACTGGCCCCAGCTTTTTCCTTCCATCTCTGTGTCTGTCTCTTTCTTTCATTTACTCAATCCCCAGCAGTCCCTATTCAGGAACTGGACTGCTCTCTAGCCGCATTGGACGCAGAGAAGAGAGAAATATTCACAAAAATCTATATAAACAAAATCATAAATGAGAAAAGCAGAATTCACCACGGACATCACAGATATAAAAAGGAATATTATGAAAGACTATTATGCCAACAAATTCAATAATCAAGAAGAAATGGATAAGTGCTTCTTATCATTCCAGCACTCTTATTCAACCCAGCCAGAGCAAGAAAGCAAGAGAAATAAATAAAAGGCATCTAAATAGGGATGGAAGAAGTAAAAATGTCACTTTTGGAGAACGACATGATTCTGTGTATGGAAAATCTTAAAGACTCCACTAAAAACTATTAGAAACAATAAATAGTCAAATTGCAAGATACAAAATCAATGCCAAATAATACATTGCCAAAACAATTCCTTTTGCAATTGCAACTAAAAGAATAAAATGCCTAGGAATAAACTTAACAAAGAATGTGAAAGACCTATATACTGAAGATTACAAAGCATTACTAAGAAGAACTGAAAAAGACACAATAAAATGGAAAAATATCCCGTGTTAATGGATTGGGAGAATCAAACAGTCAAAAAGGCCATATTACCCAAAGCAATATACAGATTTAATGAAATCCCCATCAAAATCCCAATGTCATTTTTTAAAGAAACAGAATGCTAAATCATCAAATGGAATCCCCACCCCCCCCACCCCAAAAAACACAAACAAAAACCTGAATAGCCAATGGAATCCTGAGAAAAAAGAACGAAGCTGAAGGTATCACTCAACCTGACTTCAAATTATACTACTGAGCTACAATAATCAAAATAGCATGGTACTGGCAGAGAAACAGACACACAAATCAATGGAAAAGAATAGAGAGCTCAGCTATAAAGCCACATGAATATGGACATAATTTTTGACAAAGGAGACAGAAACACACCATGGAGTAAAGATATTCTCTTCAATAAATGGTGCTGGGAAAATTGGAAAGCCATATGCAAAAGAATGAAACTGGATTACAGTTTGTCCCAATGTACAAAAATTAATTCAAAATGGGTCAAAGACCTAAATGTAATACCTGAAACAATAAGTTACATAGAATAAAATATAGGTACCAGACTTATGGACCTTTGTAGTAGAGAACATTTTGCACTTGACCCTGAAGGCAAGGAAAGTAAAGGCAAAAATAAGTGAATGGGACTATATCAAAATAAAAAGCTTTTGCACAGCAAAAGAAAGTGACAACAAAACAAAGAGGCAGCCAGTCAGATGGGAGATGATATCTGCAAACAGTAGCTCTGACAAAGGTTTAATTCCCCAAATATACCAAGAACTCATAAAACTCAACACCAAAAACAATCCAGTAAAAAAGTGGGAAGAGGACCTAAAAATACACCTTTCACAAGAACACACACGTATGAAAAGATGTTCAACCTCACTGGCAATTAGGGAAATGCAAATCAAAACTATAATGAGATACCACCTCACACTTATTAGAGTGGCCATTATAAACAGGAAAAGGAATAACAAGTGTTGGAGAAAAAAGTAAACCCTCATTCACTGCTGGTGGGAATACAGACTAGTACACCCACTATGGAAAGCAGTCTGGCAATTCCTCAAAAAGTTAATAATAGATCTACATACAACCCAGCAATCCTTCTCCTGGGTTTATACCTGAAAAATTCAAAATCATGTATTTGCAAAGATACATGCACACCTATGTTGATTGCAGCATTATTCACGGTGGCCAAGACATGGAAACAACCACAGTGTTCTGTGATAGAGGACTGGATAAAGAAGAGGTGGTACAGGAGAACCAAGATGGCAGCATAGGTAAACACCTGTACTTGCTGCCTCTCACAACCACATCAAAATTACAACTAAAAGACAGAACAACTATCATCCAGAACCACAGGAAAGCTGGCTGAGTGGAAGTACTACAACCAGAGAGGTAAACAAGAAAGCGCATAGAGACTGGTAGGAGGTGCGAAGGTGCGGAAGAGGCAGGGGTGCAGTGGGAACCAGGTAGATAGGAGCTTGGGGGGGTGGGTAGAGGAACATCTGTAATAATCTGAACAATAAAGATTAAAAAAAAAGAGGTGGTACATATACACAATGGAATACTATTCAGCCATAAGAAAGGATGAAATACTGCCATCTGCAACAACATGGATGGACCCTGATAACATTATGCTAAGTGAAATAAGACAGTCAAAACACTAAGAACTATATGTTTTCACTTATATGTGGGATATAAAACTGCAATTGGTGAACACATACAACAGTGTGATGGTTGCCAGAGGGAAGTGGGTTGGGAGAGAAGAGGGCCCTAATATATGGTGACAGGAGATTTTACTTCAGGTGTTAGGCACACGGTGCAATATACATATCTTGTAACATAGAAACCCACACCTGACACCTATATGTTTATGTTGACCAATGTCACCCCAATAAATTTAATTAGAAATATAATTTTAATTGATTTTAGAGAGAGGAAGGGGGGGGAGAAACATCAATTTATAGTTGCACTTATTTATGCATTCACTGGCTGATTTTTGTATGTGCCCAGACTAGGGAATCAAACCTGCAACTCTGGCTTATTGGGATGATTGATGCTCTAACCAACTGAGCTACCCAGCCAGGACCATATTCATTACCTTTTCCAGCCACCTGTCCTGCTTCTGTTTGCCATACTCATTTCTGTGACCTTGCATATGTTATTCTTTTTGCCTACAATATCTTTTCCAACCAGCTGGCAGAATCCTGTTTGCCTTTTAATATCTGGTTTGCAGTTCATTTCTGAGAAGTCTCCTTTAAGCTGATTTTATCACCATTTTTTATGCTTTTGTACCACTCAACACATGCATTGTTTCAGCACTTATCCCATTGAGGGCAAAGGGGTTACTAACATTTTAAAGCACCGAATATATGCTCGACCCTGTACTAATCTTTTGCATGTTTTCTCATTATATCCTCTAGTTAATTCTATGTGATAAGTGTGCTGGCTGCATATCTGGCACTTTGGCCAGATGGAGCGCGCTGTGCTGTCTGTTCCTAAAACACATCGATAGGAAGGTACTGACATCAGGCCAGGCCTTGAGATATGGTCTCATGGTCCCTTTTCAATATGCTGTACTCTCTGTTCCTAAAACACATAGATAGGAAGGTACTGATACTATACTGTGTTGGGAATTAAGGTTTTGTAACTTTGTGGTTTTTGCAAATAAAAATGCTGTAATTCCTGTAGTCTGTGCTGCAGTTCAGCCTCTGCTTTGGCAGGGTGCTGTAACTGTAGTCGCTGGCCAGCTTAATAAAGACTCCTAAATTTTTATCTGAGTCCTGGTGGTTGTCTCCGCGGGTCACCCCATTACATTTGGAGGCCCCCAGCGAGATCCACAGAAGCCGAGTTGCCAGTGGACACCCCAGACGCCCCAGGCGAGGGCACTCCAGTCTCCATCCCGGGTCCCAGGGAGGCGGAGTGTTTTCCTCCCAAAACTGCAATCCAAAAACAATGAGCCACCTTGACCTCTAGTGGGGAGGTAAGAATCTGGTATCTGTCTGTGGAATGTTCCCTTTAGGACTCAAAAGAGGGCTGGACGCAGCAGAACCTCGGAGTCTGACCGCCCGACGCGATGGCATCTGGGGGTCCTGGACTGGGCAACCTTAGGTTGCATTCGTCTGGTTTGTTTTGTCTTTGTTCTTTGTTGTCTTTGTCTTTGTCAAAATGGGTTAGGGTCAGTCGTCTTCGTCGACCCCCTACCAGTCTGGCCCACTCCGAGTGAGTGGAAGGGGAGCTTGATCACCTCCCAGGAAGCCATAGAGCTCCCTTATAGTCAGGAATTGGCAATTAGTTAGGAATTGGGTGGATTGTTTAAACTCTGAGTGAATGTCTGGTGAAAGTGTGTGAGTATGGAGGGAGAGGGCAGGTGGAGGGAGAGGGCCTGTCCTCTCCTCTCCTTTGTGTGGCTCCATGACTTTGGTTACGGAGTCGGAGTGGGCCCCAACCTGCGGTTCCGAGATTCGTCGTATGGCATAATGGTGACTCACCCCCATGTGGAGGTGACCAGGCCCGGGGTTTATACAGGTGCACCTTGGCTAAGACGAATCTAAGCTCCCAAGGAACGCGGCCAGGTGGGCATCTGAGTGAGGATCTGTGAAAACAGGTCACCCCCCTCCCTTGTCTGTCTCTCGCCAACAATCATCATAGGGTAGGGACAAAGTAAACCCACTGTTCTCAATTGCATGTTGAAAATTTTAAAAAGGGATTCGATTGAGGAATTATGAGTGAACAGCTGTTTGTTTGTGTGGGACTAGCCAATTTGCTACCGAGAAGGGGGGAATGGATGCAGTCTTAAACTCCTCCAGGAGGTTCTCACCAAGACGTTGGTTGAGAATTCTGTTCTGGGACATGGGTGCCAGGAGTGCCCCCATGCTCATCTGGGAAGTTAGGCATTGTTTCATTTATCTGCTCAGCTCCAGTCTGGGCTAGTCTACTGAGAGAGTGTGAGTATGGGTGTTTGTCTGTCTTGGCTGCTCATTAACTGGTCTGTGTGAAGTGAGAGCTACTTTGATTTATTCTGCATTTCTGTTGATTTGTCTGGCTAAACGTCTGGGCTGGACCCGTAATTGTCTGCAAAAGTCTCTAGCAGCTGTGAGATTTATTTTTCTCAGAGTCTTTTGCTCACTATTACAGAGGGGATCAGCCCCTCTGTCTATCAGTTGCTTTTATCTGAGTTGTAAATTTGCTATATTAAATTAAAATTTTGAAGTTCTGGGGTAGATTTAAAGGCTAAAACAAAGGCTGGCTAGGTTCCAAGAGTGCTTGGTTCTGAGACTGCTTATAAGAAAAGCAAGAGAGAAGTCTTTTCAAGTTAACTATTTACTTAGCAAATTAACAAAGTAGTAAATTTCAAAGAACTTGTTATTTATAATTTTCTTATCTCTTTGGTGGACAGAGACTTCGGGGGGGGGGGGGGGGCAGGGCTTACAGCTCCGCAGGGCAGAGAGATTTACTGGCCCTGACCCTGCCTGTGACATCACAGTCCAACATGAGCTACCTGAAGAGGAACTAAGGCTGAAGTTATTAACTGTCTATGGACCCCGTTAACCCTGGTTGTGTATTTTGTTTGACTTGCCTTTTTCAGTTATCCTCATAGAGGACATAACCTGGTCTTTCCCTTTCTCCCTCATCCTGATTCTGACAGCATCTGTAACTGGATTAAAGATCTTTTCTTTCAGGAGACCCTACAGGCTTTCAGTCTGCAAGAAATCTCCCGATACTCCCTTATCCTCATCTGCTATCTTTCCAGGCCGACTAAGAGTCATTTTTCTCCACAGGTCAGATCCCAGCCTCTGGGAGGGAGGACTACTATAGCAGTAGTCTGTGGTTTTCTCCGAAACTCCCACTGTTTAAAGGGAAACAAACAATTGGACTGGGGGATTGGTCGGAGAGATCAAGAGTAGTAAGAGAGGATTTAAGATCCTCTAAGAGTAAAAAGGAAAAGTCTAGGAGGGAAAGCAGCTAAGGACAGAGTAAGTGGTTAATGCAGAAAAGGGGGGGGGGCATTGTCAGTGGGGAGAGCAGGGAGAGACAGTATTTGTTGATTTTTACTTATCTGAACTATGCTGGACTCAAGGCTGCAAGCTAATACTAAGCACAACAAGTTTTTCTCTGCCCCGTTTTGTTCTCTTTAACCCTTCCAATACTAAATTAGACTGATACAATATACTTGAAATTACATAAGGAAGGAAGCACCTGTTCTTAGTAATCTAAGAAATACTGGCTGTTTACTTAAAAGCAATTATTAAAGGATTGAGGTTTCTAAGAATAAAGAATTCTAATACATTAAAAAAAAACTAAACTGCCAGGAGCCAAGTAGCAGAGAAACGGAGCTGAAGTCCACAGCCACCCTGGTGATTTAGAACTGGTTGCTAGGCAGACTCAGCCCTTGAGAGCCAGGACAAAGAAGCCGGGCTGGATGCCCGAGCTGCCTGCAGTGGCCCTAAAAAAGCAGCAGCAGCGAGAAAAGTGGGGAACAGCAGAAATTTGCCTGACATAGAGCTGCCCTGCTGCTGCCCAGTGAGTAATAAGTGTTTTACAACAAGCAATACAAGACTGGGGCCTTTGGTTTTCTGGCTACAGCAGTTAAAACAGAAGCCAGTGACTGCTACTAGCCTTCCTGCAGCCCCAGGAATAGAGCAGCGAGCCCGGGATCTATGAAAGCTGAAGACAGAGCTAGTGAAAGCTCCCTGTTTGCAAATGTACTGAAAGGGTTCAGTACCTGTTGCTGTTGGAAGAGAAGGGGCTGATACCCCCTTCCAGTGCACTCCCTTGGAAGAGGCCTGGTTGCTGCTCTACCACAAAGGGGACTGGTAGGAAGATAAGGATAGCGGGGCCCTGTAACTAATAAACAGGGTTAACAAAAGGTCAAAGAAAAGGGCACTCTCCCTGGACCTGGGAGCCATCAGGACTTTGAAATTCTCCAAGAGAAGAGGAGTCTGACTCAGAGACTGGCCAAGACCCCTTGGGTTAGGAGGACCAGAAGCTACATATTGAACTTGTAGATTGCAGTTTGCTAGGCAGAGGTCCAAACCCAGTTGTATAGGGGTTAAGCTACCTGTATACAGCAAAACAACTTTTTCCTGTACCAGAATACATTTTAAGCAAATTGGACAGACTGTGTTTGTGGCTAGAAAGAAGAACTGGCCGCAATGCACAGCCCTGACAGTGGCCTGCAGAAAACTGTATAATAGACTTAGATGATGCCTATGTCTTCATGGACATAGCTCCAGAGAGACAAGGACAATTTTGCCTTATGTAGGAAGGTCAAGAATAGACTTTAGTCACCTCCCTAAGATGTTTGTATAGCCCTACCATATGTCATGTTTAGCAGCAGAAGATTTAGCTGCTTGAAGCGGCCATAGTGCCAATATTATGTTTCATTGTATTAATATGTTAGATTAACCTTAATTCTCTTACAGATTTGAATGCAGTTGTCAAAAGGGCAGGTGCCCAACTGGACAAGGGAGAGTACCCATCAGGTTTTGGTCTCTATTGAGAGACAGTTCGCAGCCTGTATACTGTCTTGCAGGTCTGTATGACCATGCCCATGTCAGGGGTGGCACAAACCTCAACTGTAGGAAACTGGGGAAGGCCTGTTTGGAACAGAGGGAAGTAGTAAAGTAGTGAGTACTAGCCCTCTGTTACAGGAATTACAGACCCTGTGAGGTCCTGTAACATATGAGACCTTGTAAAGAAATAAAGCTCCCTTAGTCTGTTCTGAGAGAGCAAGTCAAGTAAGGGGAGCCCTACTACAGGGACAGATGTAACTATCTATTTGAATATAGACACATTGTAAATTCCTTCTTACCATTTGAAGACAGTCATATTACTCTGAAGAGTCCATAAAAAGGACTGACAAGAAAAATCAGAAAATATAAAAGCAGGTCAGTATATTTTTCTCCTTATATAATTTCTCTGAAATTTGGCAATGCTTAATAAATCATGGCAATACATTTCTTTGCATATATTCAATAAGACTAGTTCCTAATAATGGTTTTATTAACCAAAAACTTTGACTGGAGTACCATGTTTTAAAGAGACCAGTCTAGACTCTGAAGACTTGAAGCCAATAAGAGTGCCACGGGAAAAGCCTGGTATCCTGCGTGGGAGCCCTGAAGATGGCTGGCGCTGGAGCATCAGGCCAATGTCCTACCATCACTGGCGGTTCGTCAGAGTAGAAAGGGAGCAATAAGGACGCCTCTGCATCCCTGTAGAACTTTCACGCACTCTGGGCTGCAATGAGTAGGAGGGCTACTGAGATGGGCCTTAAGGCCTAGGACATGGTCCCAGGTAGAGCCACTGCAGGTGAGGAATTCGTCTAACTCAGCAGATACTGCATGCAGGCCTGATGGCAGCTAGATGGCTTGGCTTCCTGGCCTTATGGGGCACATTAAGATTCAATCATAAAATTCCAGCAAAGGTAGTCGGTTACCATTCTTGTTGTGTTTATGCAAACAATCAGGCCAAACTGAATACAGTAAATAAATTAGTATTTTAATAAACAGAGGGATAATTTTAAGGAGAAAAACTCTATTTCAATAGAGGTTATTAAAACTGAAATGTTTTCTTTCCCTTCCACCAGACCATTTGTTACAGTTTGTCTCTGCCAGGTCACAAGCCCACCTCCTTCTGTGCCCAGGCCTCATCGTCCCTCTGACAGACAGCAAGGATCTCTTGGCTCTGAGAGAAAACTCCGTCCCTCCTCAGCACGAAGCAGTTACAGAAGAAAATTCAACGTCCATTTTCCCTGAAAGAATTCAGAGCCAGGATCCTTGAGGTAACATAGTAGGCAATTAGACAGACATGAGCAGAGCAAGGACAATGGGCCAATTGGCACTGTCAGATATAACTAAGTAGGTATGTAAGACAAGGGGACTCTCCAGAAGCAAGAGAGAACCAGTTTGCAGACAAAACAGCCAAAGAGACTGCAAAAAGACCAGTAGGACCACTTGAAGTACTGGTAGCAGTAACACCCCGGAATCTACAGCCAAACCCTGCTTACACCTCAGAAGAAAAGGAAACAGCCACAAAATCACATGCAAAAGGGACTTCCCAGGGATGGCTACTATTACCAGATGGAAAGCCTTTTGTTGCAGAGGCTTTGGGCTGAATCATCGCCTCCCAGACACACCAAAGTACTCACCTGGGAAGAACCAAACTAGCTGAACTCCTGGGAAGGGAATACTATAACCCTGAATATAGCCAGAAGGTGCTAAATTTGTGCCCAGTCCTTACAGGCACTCCAGACCAGCTCAGCGGCTGTGCACCAAATCGCCCCAGCAGCTCATCAGGAAGCCCGCGTGCCCAACCCAAACAGCCCACCTGTGTGAGCCCCTGGTGATTTGGACTGGGTGAAGCGACACAGTCCAGGTACTCTTGAGCCTTGGTGGGAATGGCCTTTCCAGGTCATCCTAAGCACCCCAACTGCTGTCAAAGTCGGGGGAAAGAAGCGCTGGATTCACCACACACAAATCAAGAAGGCTGAAGACGCATCGGGACAACAGACTGTAGACCCTGTCTCATCCTCCTTTTATGCCTCCTGGTTTTGGCAAGCGGGAATCCCCACCAAGCCCCAGTTTACTCCTGGGAGGTCACCTGCATGATGGACGGTAAAATCATTGGGAAGGCAACCACCTCAGGGCCCCTGAAGCTACATACTGACCTTTGCAAAATATTTGGGAAAGAATGGAACCGCCTCCTCACCATAAGGGGATCTGGGATATTAGGGGGAAACGCTGCGTATGTATCTACACAGACATATGGGTACGGAAGCCTTAACCTTGAACAAGAACTATGGCGAACCCAGCACTATGTCTGCCACCGAGAAGGGCCCCTGGAGTATCGGGGTAAAGATGACTTTTACTGTGCCTCTTGGGGCTGTAAAACCTTAGCCCCATGGAAGACCACTGACTCACTATTCCGACAGTGAGGCCTGGGGCACCCACTACCAACAAATCCCTACAGAAGGCTGGCAGGAAGCAGAATCAATGATTTGATTCCCAATAAGACCAGTAGGGAATATGCTGGGCTGCATATCTGGCACTTTGGCCAGATGGGGCATGCTGTGCTGTCTGTTTCTAAAACACATCGATAAGAAGGTACTGACATCAGGCCAGGCCTTGAGATATGGTCTCACGGCCCCTTCTCAATATGCTGTACTCTCTGTTCCTAAAACACATAGATAGGAAGGTACTGATACTATACTGTGTTGGGAATTAAGGTTTTGTAACTTTGTGGTTTTTGCAAATAAAAATGCTGTAATTCCTGTAGTCTGTGCTGCAGTTCAGCCTCTGCTTTGGCAGGGTGCTGTAACTGTAGTCGCTGGCCAGCTTAATAAAGGCTCCTAAATTTTTATCTGAGTCCTGGTGGTTATCTCCGCGAGTCACCCCATTACAACAAGTATCATTATAGCCACTGTACACAGAAGGACCTGACAGGACAGCTGAAGTCATATGCAATATTTCAGCAGTGTGATAATTTGTCTCCCATTTGTCCCTATGGCACTGTTAAAATATTCAATTTATGTTGACTGAACAGTCAAATAAATGAACTTAGTGATAATCTCCTCCCATAATGAAAGGCTCTACATAGTCATCTTTCAAAGTCTAGGGTCTGGCCTTCAGTAGAGTACTTTTATTTCCTTTTATATAGTTTGAATTTGGAATCTTCATTTACTATAAAGAAAAACTTGTATTTTCATTTCTTCCAGCAGTGTGTTTCCAGGCATGGGATGGTTACATTGCAGTCAAGCCAGAAAAATAAATGTTGAAATTTGATAGTAATGCTTTTCCTCTGAAAGTTGCTTCAAGTAAATGAGGTCATTATTGTAAAGGCAAATTGTATATATTTCTCAATATGAGTATTCATGTTTAAACATTTTAAAAATTAATAAAAACTACTTCATACTACCTTTTATTCTTAGTCTGGGATATGATAAAATGTGAAAATTCCAATGTGCCTCTAAGAAAAGCTTAATACCTCAAAATTCTTTTATTTATACTACTAGAGGCCCGGTGCATGACATTCATGCACTGGGGGGGTGTGGGGTTCCCTCAGCCCAACCTGCACCCTCTCCAATATGGGAGCCCTCAGGGGAGCCCTCTCCAATCCAGGAGTTTCTGTCTGTCTTTGCAATCATATGAACGAATTGTCTGAGACCCCAACTCAGTTTGGTTTATTGCTCACAGAATAATAGAGGCATTTTTTTCTTCTTTGCTTCATTGGTAGAGATTTCCTGGAAGTTTTAGGATATCTTCCCTTTAATTTTTCCTAGACACTCTGATTTTACTTATGTCTCTCACCTTTGCTTTTCTCCATCCCCCACTGCAACAGTAATTTGCTCCAGGCTCACTTTGCTCTAGCGTCTAGGACAGCCGTGGGCAAACTACGGCCCGTGGGCCGGATCCGGCCCATTTGAAATGAATAAAACTAAAAAAAAAAAGAAAAAAGAAAAAACCGTACCCTTTTATGTAATGACTAGAGGCCCAGTGCACAAAAATTTGTGCACTCGGGGGGGAGAGGGGGTCCCTCAGCCCGGACTGTGCCCTCTCGCAGTCTGGGACCCCTCGGGAGATAATGACCTGCTGGCTTAGGCCTGCTCCCGGGTGGCAGAGGGCAGGCCCAATCCCTAGGTGCAGCCCCTGGTCGGGCTCAGAGCAGGGCTGATTGGGGAGTTGGGGCGCCACCGCCTGTCATGCACAGAGCAGGGCCCATCAGGGGGGTTGGGGCTCCGTACCCTGTCACACACAGAGCAGGGTTGATCAGGGGGTTGGGGAGCTCCCCGTCACGCACAGAGCAGGGCCGATCAGGGGGGTGAGGAGCTCCCCGCTGTCACGCACAGAGTAAGGCCAATAGGGGAGTTGGGGCACCACCCCGTCACACAGAGCGGGGCAGATCAGGGGGTTGGAGCGCTGCCCCTTGTCATGCACAGAGCAGGGCCCATCAGGAGGGTTGGGGCTCTGTACCCTGTCACACACAGAGCAGGGCTGATCAGAGGGTTGAGGAGCTCCCCACTGTCACTCACAGAGCAGGGCCCATCAGGGGGGTTGGGTTACCACCCCCCATCACACACAGAGCAGGGCGGATCAGGGGGTTGGGGCGCCACCCTCTATCACCCACAGAGCAGGGCCGATCAGGGGGTTGGGACACCGCCACTGTCACACTCAGGGCAGGGCCGATGGGGAGGTTATGGCTCTACCCCGTCACACACAGAGCAGGGCCCATGGGGGGGGAGGGGGGGTTGGGGCACCGCCCTCTATCACCCACAGAGCAGGGCCGATCAAGGGGTTGGTTCGCTGCACCCTGTCACACACAGAGCAGGGCCGATCAGGGGGTTAGGGCGTTGCACCCTGTCTCACACAGAGCTGCAGGGCGATCAGGGGGTTTGGGCACTGCCCCGTCACGCTGATCCCGGTGCCGGGAGGCCTCGTGTCTCCGCTGATCCCAGTGCCGGGAGGCATATTACCCTTTTACTATATAGAATAGAGGCCTGGTGCATGGGTGGGGGCTGGCTGGTTTGCCCTGAAGGGTGTCCTGGATCAGGGTGGGGGTCCCCTCTGGGGTGCCTGGCCAGTCTGGCTCAGGGGCTGAAGGCCGTTTTCAGGCTGACGGGTGACTGAAGCTCCCAACCACTCCTTTTTTTCTTTTTCTTTTTTTAAATTCTGGGCCAGCTTTAGCTCTGAGGCCTCGGCTGCTGAAAACAGGTTTCTGGCCTTTGTTTACCATCTGTATTTGATACAATGTTGCAGTCCGGCTGGCTGAAACCTGGCTGAGTAAAGCAGGTTTCTGGGGTTTTTTTAGCTTCTATATTTGCAACATAGTTGCTTAGGGTTGCAGCTGAGAGGCCGGCAAGTCAGGTGGGGAACGTTGGTGTCCTCCGTCACTGAAGCAAGAAAGCCTCCCTGTTCGCATCAGTTGCCTGGCTGCTGGCCGCCATCTTGGCTGACAGTTAATTTACATGTTGCCCTGATTAGCCAATGGGAAGGGTAGCGGTCGTACGCCAATTACCATCTTTCTCTTTTATTAGATAGGATGTTTACTTTGAATTTATATTAGTTCACACAAACACTCCATCCATGCTTTAGTTCCGGCCCTCCGGTCCAGTTTAAGAACCCATTGTGGCACTTGAGTCAAAAAGTTTGCCCACCCTTGGTCTAGGAGATCCGTCTGCCACCAGAATTACGATTTTCAGCATTCCTGGTGCTCCCCGTGATCTTGGTTTTCCCTTCCTGCTCTGACTGTGTCCCATGGCCTCCCACTCTGCCAAGTCCTCCTCCAAGTTGCCTGCTCTCCGTCTCTGCTCTCTATCTGGCGGCTTGGGGAGCCAATTTCCCTAAGCTGCTCCACTCTCTGCTGGCTCTCCCACTCTGCTCTCTGCCCAGCGCCTGTGTATACAAATTAACTTGTCATCTTTGTTGGGTTAATTTGCATACTCAGTCCTGATTGGCTGGTGAGTGTAGTGGAAGGACAGTTAATTTACATGTTTCTCTTTTATTATATAGGTTAGCACATATATTTAGAATGGTGGTAAGGTCAATGGTTCAAAAAGTGTGGCCCCAGGACCAGCAGCATCAGCAACAGTATCACTTAAAAACTTGTTAGAAATGCAAATGATAAGGATCTACCTCAGACCTACTGAGTCAGTCTATGGGGGTAGGAGCAAAGCAATCTGTGTTTTAACAGCACTCCAGTTATTATATTGTAGGAATAATCTGGAGAACAAAAGGGGCAAACCAAATGCACCATTTGGATTCATGGATGTTACCTATAAAGAACTGATAAATTTTGGAAGAAAGGGTCCATTTATAATCAAATCTGTGAAAATATAAACTTTAGAGTAAGGGGTCTGCTATATTAAGGGCATCAGACACCCTCTAGACCAGTGGTTCTCATCCTGTGGGTCACAACCCCTTTGGGGGTTGAACGACCCTTTCACAGGGGTCACCTAAGACCATCAGAAAACATATATATATTTACATATTGTTTTTGTGATTAATCATTATGCTTTAATTATGTTCAATTTGTAACAATGAAATTTGGGGTCACCACAACATGAGGAATTGTATTAAAGGGTCACGGCATTAGGAAGGTTGAGAACCACTGCTCTAGACCATATACAGTGACATGCAGTCGAAGTAGAGTTTCATTTCACAGAGAGAGGCCAAATCATTCCCTGACTCTGCCTTCCAGGATGCAGATAAATATACCATAGACATACTTAATGAGGAGCAAAGCCTGCAAGAATTATCTGCCATTCCCTCAAAGGTAACTCCAAACACGTGTGTTAAAATTGCTTATTTTCTAAGGAAAACACTAACTTACAATATATACATTTTATTACTACTGAAGTACAATATTCTATCACCCACTTTCAACCATCGATGACAAGACTATTCTTTCTAGGAATACATTTATAACCACTATTTTACTTGCTTTGTTATTACATGGAGTTAAGGAAAATAGGAAATTTTCTAGCATTTTGACAACTAAATGTCGTAAGTATTTGAGATACATGAAAAACTTATTTTAGTAAAGAATATATACAAAACTTCCTGGCATTTTGCCAGAAAAAGTGAAGGCATTAACTGTTTACCTCATTTTTATTTATACTATTCTAAAGCAAAGCTGGTGAGAGAAACTACCCTATCATCAGGTTGCTGTATTTGCCAGAGAAAAGACCAAACCTAGGAGAGAATTTTTACTATAAGTCAAGCGGGAGGAACACTCAGAATCAGATGAATGGAATACTCAGGTCATATCTTTGATTTTATTGAGATGTACAGTTGAAACCTATACTCCAATAAATTCAATTAAACAAGAAATATATTGTATACTGTGGATACATCTATACACAGGCATGTACGTGCACCCATTCTTATTAGAGAATATATTAAAATTATTTCTAACTTGCAAAAAAAATAATAAAAAGAACAGGGGATATAAGGAAATCATCTGTTTACTACAAATGTGGTATAACTATCTCTTGTTTTTATTGTTAGGTAATTTTGCTCACAATATAAGTGAGAAAGAAAAAAAAACTAAGTTCTTAAACATGAATGTTTATTTGAATGATTACAAGTAAAAACATAAATATTTTGTTTGATCTTGTGTTCATTAACAATGCATCATTATTGGATGATTCAGACTTTAGAGGAAGTCAAATCAGGGTTTGAATTCTGACTGACAACTACTAGCTATATGAATTTGACCAATTATTAACTTCCCAGATGTGTTTCCTCATCTGAAGAGTACAACTAATTTATAGGGCTGTTATAAGTATTTGAGATAAATATTTGGGATATGCCTTAGACAGAGTAGATGATCATTAAACAGTTATTAAAATATGAAAGAAAATTAATGCCTAGAGAATTGATGTGGGTCTATAATCTGCCCAACTGAATTGAAGATTATAACTTTGGGTCTCAGTATTAATAACTAACTTCTGTTTCACCTACATGTTAAATAACTATGAGTTGCAACCCTCCCTTCCATAACACTCACAGAGACAGCAATAAAACACACACACAAATAACATACTGCATATAGAGATAACACTTGGGAGAGGGAAAAAACAATACCACCTTTTATTCACTTAGTCCTCTTTCTTCCTCATACTATCATAGCACTTCAAAGTAACATATTTATTGCTACTAAGGTATTACAGATTTGCTTTTCTATGTTAAAGCCTCTCTGTAGTCACCGAATATAATAGGCTACTTTAGCTAAATATCCTGGGCCATAAACCTTGTTCAATAAGAGCACTTTAATAATATTCTAATCTTGGAATGCAGTTATAAAGATTGATGGCCCCTATATGCTACTTACAAACAAAAATGGCTCTTATGCAATCTTAAAGATATAAAAAATTTAGCATTTGAAAACATGTAAATAATTTCCACATTCTGCTAGTCTATTTTACATACCTGAGAATTTTTTTAGGAATCTGTGATGGAGAAGAATGACTCCTTTTCTTCTTCTCCTCTGAGACCTGTAGTAACGCATCCTGTGTTCCACCCTTCTCCATGATTGCTGACTGGTCTGCTTGGGCCTTACTTTGATTTACACTGGGCTGGCCTTTGGCAGGGTCACACCTGTACATGAAGATGATGGCTGGCTTCTCACTGGACTCTCCTTTTGCCTCTGTGAACCAGTGTTGGTGCTGAACTGGAGGAGGGGGCAGCATGTGGATGACTGTGCCATCCAGACCCACCAGTTTCCCTTTCTCTTGTTCTTTCTCTTTGTTGTCCTCATCTGTTTTCCAACGACGGAAGAAACTTTTAAATGATATCCAGCGTTTAGGTTTTGCATCAGCTGCCCGCCTGCTGCCTTCAGAGTGCAAAACGGATTCAGCTTCTGTTGACCTGGTAGGGCTAGTTGGCTTGGTCCAGTTGGTGAAATGCTTCTGCAAAAGGTTACTTGCGTGGTAAGGGGAGGATGTAGAACGTGGTGGAGGAAAAGGAGGTGATGGCTCACTCTGGGGGTTAATCACTAACTTGGAGGGAGAGGTTGTGACTTGCTTTGCCAGTGTATCTTTTTGTACTTTAGTGTTAAGATTTTCTGTGGTCTGAGGTGCTTCATGCTCACCACTGGAATGAGATGGAAAGAGAGATTTCGGCCTGACTGGTGTACTTTTAGCAACATCAACCTCTGGAGGAATTGCATAAAGCTCTTCCACACTGCAAGTTTTAAGGCCTGACTGGGACACTTCTGGAGGGGACTGTGGGGGTTGGATAGAAGCCACAATTTGAGAAAGCACTATGCTTGCTTTCTCCTTGTTGCTGCTGCCACTCCCCACCATCTGAGACTCCTGAGTGCCTTCTGTTCTGGCAACAGGTTCTTGAGTGGTTCTCTGGCTCTTAGTTGGGGAGCTGTGGTTGGAACTACAGCTTCTCTGTGCGGAAGACAGACCTTTGTTAAGACAGCTGTTAAACTCCTGGACTTTCTGAGCCACTGAGCCCCTTTTACATTCTGTGCTATTTGAAAACCCTTTAGCTTGGGGACAATCAGTGGGGTTGCCAGTGGTATCATCAGACACTTTGCTTGAAGTTTCTATTTCTTCATAAGTATGGCTTATCATACTTGTGTTTTTTTCCTTCATTGAAAGTTCTCCACTTGTTCCAAGAAAACTTTTATAGATGGCTAGATTGTCATATGCATTTGGATTAATTACAATGGGAACTTTGATAGCATTTTTGGAACTCCGAGCATAAGTTGGCTCGTCGTGAATGATAATTGGAAAAGGGGGCATACCAGCATTGTTATAACTATTAAATTTTATTTCAGACAAATTAGGTGACTTAACAGGGATGGTTTTAGAGGAAACATTTGCAGCAATGGGCGAAGTAGGTGCTGATTTGTGACAGTTTTTCCTTGGAGGGACATTTGGCCCAGTTCCGCCACTAATTAATTCCACCTTAGGTATCTTTTGTCGTGGACTGGTACTGGATGTCCATACTTCCTGGTATCGAATTGCACTGGATTTTTTAAAATGGGCACTTATTTGTCCTGATGTTGATATAGGTGATGTCACTGGAGAGTTTGGAGTAGAAGATGAGCTTTTTGTCTTGGAACTGTTAACAGGGCCCTCGAGGTGCTCACTAACCATCGCTGCTGACACATCTACAACAGTATATGGCTTGCACAACGGCTGCTCAAGGTTCACTATGCGGTAGGGCTTTGCTTGCTCTTGTACAGGAATGAGGTTTATGATTACTGCTTGCCCAGCAGTATCTGTAGAGGCTTTTTTTTCTTGATTCTCAGTTTGTACAGCAATCTTGCCATCTTTCTCTTCTAATCGGAGAGCAAGGACTGCTTTGTGTGTCTCTGAAATTTTTTCTGAGATTTTGGGTACTTGTGATGAATCCTCTTGATTGTTACCAGAGAGACTTTCATAACTGGGCTCACTTTCCTTCATGTCCTTAGAATATCCTGGGGTACCAGGAGATATTCCCCCATTACAGATCTTCTGGGATAAACTACTGGCTGTCTCAGAATGTGATTCTTCTGTTAAAGAAGAATCTGGTGATGTGGAGTCAGATGATGCCATGCTCTGAATGCTTCCTGGTCCATAGGAGACCACAGAATTCTCTTCATAACCATTCAGGATCTCATCATAACTGTCATCATAGTCTACAGCACAGATTCTCTGCAGAGACTTATTTCGCAGAGGGACAGTATTCCATTTTTTGTCCACATAGAATTGAACAGGAGACAAAGTGTTTGCCCTAAAGTTAGCAAATCGAGGTTGCCCTCTCATACGAATCTCCATGGCCAACAGCTCTTCATCACTCTCATCCCAGCTTTCATGCTCCTCTTCCATGTTACTGAAAAGTACATCTTCCTCACACTCCTCTCCACTAGAAAACTCTGGGTAACAGAACTGGCCCCCTTCATTACTGATCACTTCTATGCTCCCACTCAGAATAACATGCTTGCCCTGAGTATCCTTTATCCCACCCATCATGCAACTTGGTGGAAGCTTTCTTTCCAGTGATCGTTTATAGCAATCATTTATTCTTCCTAAGAATATTTCTTTGGCATTTGTTTCATTTACTCTTATCTGAGGAGTAGTATCCAAGCCTGCTATTTCCTTCAACATTTCAGTTAGTCCATTATTGTTACTTGATATCTTCTTTGCACTGTCATTATTGCCAAAAGGTTTAGAAACATGATTAACTCCTTCAATATCATCTTCATTATTATTATTGAGTGGTTTCTGATTCAAGGCCGTCCTGTTTCGGTTCCTCTCTATAATGACAGGTTTGTTCTCACAGGGTCCTTGGATGTTAAGCTCACCATATACACTTTGCCCATCTGCCACCATCATAGTGGGCTTCACAGCTATAGTGGGTTTTTTAGCAACAGGAGGCCGGAAATTTGCAGTGTTCCTGATATGGTGGTTGTTACTGTGATTGGCATTAGTTTTCACATGGCCATGGGTGATGGCTGTCTTCTCAGGGTCAGGAGGGAGCTTGTGCAAGCTTTTAGGTTTAAAGCAATTCTTGCATTCACCAGGTTTCCAAACGTGCTCAGTAAAGGTGTTACAGGCAGACATTTTAGAAAATAGAACTTCACATACAATGCTTCCCTTTCAGTGCATGGGAAAACTTTCAACTGTATCTAGCAGCTCTTGATCTGTAGGGGGAGGAAAAAGAAGAAAATCTGAATGGAAAAGGCACTATGAGGCTTTTCATGATGAATAATATGAAAAAATTGGCTCTGGTCCTTAATTAAAAGATTGAGAGGAAAAACTAATGAACTCCTTTTAGCCAATCAGCATTCTGGAAAGTTAGTTATTAAACTATAATTTTATACACTCTCATCGAACTATATCTAATCTTTTGTTTGATGTCTCTGTGGCAATGATACTCTGACTTTCTCCTCCAGGAAATGCCTTTCAAACAGCTATCCACCAACATATCTGACACTTCTCAGTCTATTGTGGGTTCCCTTTCTTCTACTGATCCCTTTAACATTTTGGGTATCTCATAGACTCCTCAAACTCAATGCATTAAAAATTAACCCTCTGGCTATCACTTTTCTCAGCTCTAAGAAACTATTCTATACTAGCCAGCCCGCTTCTACCCACAAGGCCACCTTCTTCCTCTTTTATTCTAGTTCAATTAATGTCATCCACCAAGATAGCTAAACTTCAACCTTCAGATCATTCTTGACACCTCTCCCCTCACTTCTAACACCACATCCTACTAACTCGCTAAATGAGTCTTCCCAATTTCATCTATTACATTTCACTAGAACTTATTCTTTTTTTATTTTTTTTTTATTTTTGGTGTGGCCACTTGGGAAAGGGGTTTGGGAGAGCCTGGTCATTGGACCGTAAAGTTGCCGTGGGAAGCACTGTTCTACTTTTACGTATGTACTCCCCAAAGTAAAAAGGTATCTGTGATTTCTTACAGCCACCTTCTCACAATAGTCAACAAGTCGAAACAACCCAGAGAGGTATCCATTGATGAGTGGAGAAACAAATTATGGGGTATGGCCTGTCTGTAAGATGACGTATCGTTGGGCCATGAACAGGAACAGCATATGTACACTCACGCTACGGAATGAACGAGCCCCCAGAATGTTACGCTAAGTGATGGAAACACGAAAGATCACATTTTGATGGTGATGAACTCCTTTAGCTTTTTCTTGTCTGTGAAGCTCTTTCTCTGACCTTCAATTCTAAATGAGAGTTTTGCTGGATAAAGTCATCTTGGTTGTAGGTTCTTGGCATTCATCACTTTGAATAAAAGCTAAAGGAGTTCATCACCACCAAACCAGTATTAGATGAAATGCTGAAAGGTATCCTTTAAGAAGAGGAAGAAGAAGAAAAAGGTAAAGATACAAATTATGAACAACAAATACACATCTATCAACAAGTGAATCTGAAAATCAAGTGAGTAATCTGATGAACAGAATGAACTGGTGATTATAATAGAATCAGGGGCATAGGAAGGGAGTGGACTGGCTATTCTTGGGGGGGAAAGGGGTGTGGGGGATGCGGGAAGAGACTGGACAAAAATCGTGCGCCTATGGATGAAGACAGTGGGTGGGGAGTGAGAAGAACTTATTCTTGCTAGTACCAAACACTGAGTAGTTATTTTGCCTAGATTCCTGCAATAGGTTGTTACTTATCTTCATGTCTGTAGTCTCACCCCATTCCAATATAACCTCTCTACCCTTGTTAATCAAACTGTGGTCCTCAGTCAAGTAGTACCAGCCTCTACTTGGAGCTTGTTAGGTAGTATCTTAAACCTACTGAACCAAAATCTGCATTTTAATGATATTCTCAGGTGATTTCACTGCTCTATACCACCACTGGATTTAACTTTCTAATATGATCATCTTCTTACCTAGCTTAACTATTCTGTGGCTCACTCTTACCTACTGCATTGACTACTAAATGTCATGTGCAGATTAGAGTTTGTTAGCTAAATAAGAACCACCTGGGAAACCACCCTAGTCGTATCTAGTCAATCTCTGAGGGATGAGACTGGAAATCTGATTTTTTAAGTAAGTTCTCCAGGCAATTCTGTGTGTCTTGGGACCTCTAGTTATTGGATGAAATACAAGCCCCCTAGATTGTCTTCTTTCTAGTTCTATATCTTAAAAATTAAGTAGTCTTATCAAACTCTAAATCCCATTGGGCTACTTGTTTCTCCTTGGTACTATCAAAGTCACTTAGACATACCTCCATTTACAATCACTTTTAATTGTAACTGTTTCCTCATTTCAAGAAGTTTTTGAACTTCTTTAAGGCCTAGGCAATATATTATTTATCTCTATATATCTAGCATAAGGAATTGAATAAATATTGGTCGATTGAAATGGTGGCTTAAAAGTTAATTTTTTAAAATGAACCTTGTGGGTCTCTTTCTTTCTTAGGCACCATAGTTGCAGACCTTCCCCCCGGATATCATTAGTCTTACATTTCTACTTTAGATATTATAATAAAGTTGGCAGAAGGTATGCACATGTAAGAACCATTTTAGCTGGAAAATTTAACTTCATTCATGTACAGTAACAGGATCCTTGCTTTGGTCAGAAAACTAGGCTTTTTGTCAAGTTTCAGCATGTTTATTAGGAAGGAAAAAATATTTTCTTTAGCAAATATAAACAAAACTAAGTTCCTTGTAAACAATATTCATAGTCCTAACTGGTTTGGCTCAGTGGATAGAGCCTTGGCCTGTGGACCAAAGGGTGCCAGATTCGATTCCAGTCAAGGGCACGTATCTTGGTTGAAGGCTCCTCCCTGGCCCAGGCCCTGGTAGGGGCTTGTGCAGGAGGCAACCAATCGTTGTGTTTCTCTCATATAAATGTTTCACTGTCTTTCCCTCTCTCTTCCACTCTCCCTGAAAATCAATGGAAAAATATCCTTGGGTGAGGATTAATAAAAACGAAACAAAACAAACAATACTCACAAAGTACAAACTTAAAGATCAAAGAATTCCATACAGAGAGCCCAACCACCCAGCCAAATTCTAAGTTCATGATTTGCTGAAGATCATTGAACTGCTCTTTTTAATAAGGTTAAAATATACATATTTCAAGTGTTTGTTTAAAAATTTATTTACTCTTTCAAGTATTCTAAAAGCTATACACCTTAATTGATAAAACCATTTCCTGCTAGTCTAAGACTAGAACATTTTGAATAAGGTGAAGAACAGCATAAAATTAGGATAAATTTAGCCCAGATCATTCAGGGCTTTTAGGCTTTTAAAGATTAGAGTTTATTCTAAGAGCAGTGTGAAGCCACCGAAGGGTTTTAAACTGGGAAACAACATGATAACAATCTGCATTTTAAAAAAGATGGCATTAACCAAAAAACATGAAATACTTAGGTGTAAATTTAACAACATATGTGCAAATTCTAAAATCTATATACAGAAAACTATAGATGATAAAAGGTATCAAAAATGTAAATAAATCTAGAGATTTATACCAGTTCTCTTAATATTGTTAAGATGTCAATTGTACCCAAAGTAGATTAAGCATAATTCCAACAAAATTCTGAGCAGGATTTTTTGTACAAATCAATGAGGTGATTCAAAAATTTATATGGAAAGGCAAAGGAACTAGAAGAGCCAAAACAATTTTGGAAAAGAACGAAGTTGAAGATTCAGGTTGCCTGATTTCTATACTTAGCACAAAGCAACAATAATCCTGACAACATGGTGTAGGCCAAGGAGAGAAACACAGAATAGGGAAGTGAGGTAAGCAAATTACAGACCATAGGACAACCTGCTTTTGTATGTTCCTAAGATAAGGATGCTTTTAAATTTGTAGATATGGATGAAAAAATAAAAATAATAATCTTTAGTGACAAGTAAAAATTATAAGAAATTCAAATTTCAGTACCCATAAATAAATCATGATTGGAACATATCTAGATTCATTTATTTACATTGTCCATAGCAAACTTTATGCCACAGTAAAGAGTTGAATAGCTATGACAGACTCTATGTGGCTCTCTCATCACTTTGCAGTGCTTTTCAGCACTCTACAAATTGCAGCATTTTCACTGCTACATGTATCACCTTTGTGAAAAGACATTTTTCAAAGATAAAAATATGTAAAACTTTTTTATAAATATGCATTACTAGATGAACCATTTGTATTAAATTTTGATGAGAAGAAACACTAATTTTGAACCCCTATTAAGCAAAATGTTATCCCCAGCAATCCCATTCTTCTTATCAGTAGACCTGTGTTACAAAATTGTACTCAATTATTATATTTGTAATTGAAAGTATTGGGATGACATCCTATCTAATAAAAGAGAAACATGGTAATTAGCGTACGACTGCTACCCTTCCCACTGGCTAATCAGGGCAATATGCAAATTAACTGCCAGCCAAGATGGCGGCCGGCAGCCAGGCGGCTTGAAACTAACATTAGGCTTGCTTGCTTCAGTGATGGAGGAAACAAACATTCCCCGCCTGCCGCTGCAGGGCTCTGAGCTGCAACTCTAAGCAACTATGTAACAAATATAGAAGCTAAACAAAACCCCAGAAACCTGCTTTAGTCCACTGGGCTTCAGCCAGCAGGATCACAACATTGAAAGCAAAGGCCAGAAACCTACTTTCAGCAGTGGAGGCCTAAGAGCTGGAGCCAAGCCTCAAAGCTAAAGCTGGCCCAGAATAAAAAAAGAAAAAGAAAAAAAGGAGCGGTTGGGAGCTTCAGTCACCCCCGCCTGAAAACAGCCCTCAGCCCATCACCCAGACTGGCCAGGCACCCCAGTGGGGACCCCCACACTGAAGGGTGTGTGAACAGCTGCAAACAGCCATCATCCCCTCACCCAGCCTGGCCAGGCACCCCAGTGGGGACCCCCACCCTGAAGGATGTGTGACCAGCTGCAAACAGCCATCATCCCCTCACCCAGGCTGGCCAGGCACCCCTGTGGGGACCCCCACCCTGATCCAGGACACCCTTCAGGGCAAACCAGCCAGCACCCACCCGTGCACCAGGCCTCTCCCCTATATAGTAAAAGGGTAATATGCCTCCCAGCACCGGGATCAGCAGAGCCGCAAGGCCACCCGGCACCAGGATCAGCGTGACAGGGGGCAGCGCCCAAACCCCCTGATCGCCCTGCAGCTCTGTGTGTGACAGGGTACGGCACCCCAACCCCCTGATTGGCCCTGCTCTGTGTGTGATAGGGTGCAGCGCCCCAACACCCCCTCCCCCCCCACGAGCCCTGCTCTGTGTGTGACGCGGTAGAGCCATAACCTCCCCATTGGCCCTGCCCTGAGTGTGAGAGTGGCGGCGCCCCAACCCCTTGATCGGCCCTGCTCTGTGGGTGACAGAGGGCGGTGCCCCAACCCCCTGATGGGCCCTGCTCTGTGCATGACGGGGTGGCGCCACAACCTCCCCATCGACCCTGCCTTGAGTGTGACAGGGGACGGTGCCCCAACCCCCCAATCGGCCCTACTCTGAGCGTGACTGAGGGTGGCATCACAACCTCCCAATCGCCCTGCTCTGTGCATGACAGGGGGCGGCGCCCCAACTCCCCAATCGGCCCTGCTCTGAGCCTGACCAGGGGCTGCACCTAGAGATTGGGCCTGCCCTCTGCCACCTGGGAGCAGGCCTAAGCCAGCAGGTCGTTATCTCCCGAGGGGTCCCAGACTGGGAGAGGGCACAGGCTGGGCTGAGGGACTCCCCCTCTCCCCCGAGTGCACAAATTTTTGTGCACCGGGCCTCTAGTTGGTTAATAAAATTACACAGGTTTCATCTATACAATTCTACAATGCATCATCTGTATATTGTATTGCACATTTATCAATCATATTTTAAATTCTGTCAAAATATTCATGGAAATTTATTTTTTCTCTTGTTGTACAAGTATCTACATAATATCTTGGATTTTGCCTTTTGACTTACAAAACCTAAAGTATTTACTATCTGGTGCTTCTCAGAAAAAGTTTGTTAATACATGACATAGATCACAGCAGATACAGAACAGAATACAGTCCAGAAATAGACCCATGCAAATACAGGTTACTAATTTTTGACAAAGGCGAAAAGAATATTCTTTTTAATAAATTTGCTAGAACAACTAGATATCCATAAGCAACAAAATTATCTTGATCTCACATCCCACGAACAAAAATTAACTCAAAATGGATCACAGATCTAAGGATAAAATGGAAAGCTTTAAACTGTTAGAACAGGAGAGAATCTTTGTAACCATGGTTAGGCAGAGTTCTTAGATACAACACGAAAAGACTGATCCATGAAAGAATAAATTACACTTCATCAAAATGAAAAAAAAAAAAAAATGTTGGCTCTAATGTACTGATAAATGAATAAGACAAGCCACAGACAAGGAGAATGTTTTTTTTTTTTTGCAAAGTATGTATCTAACTTTGTATTCATAATATATAAAAAACGTTAAAAATCCAACAAAAATAAATCAAATAAAAAATACACAAAAGACTTAAGTATGCACTTCACAAAATATATATGGATCTCAATGAACATGTGAAAGATGCTAAATATCATAAGTCATATGGGAATGTTCATGAAACTACAATGAGCTACCACTATACATGTATTACAATGGTTAAAATAAATAAAATAAAATAAAACTGGTGCTAGGGAGAATGTGGAATAATTGAAACTCTCATATAGTACTAGTGGGAGTGTAAATGGATCAGCCACTGTGAAAGAAAGTTTGCTAGTTTCTTATAAAGTTAAGTATAAACTTTCCATGGAACCTAGCAATCTAACTCCTATGTATTCCCCAAGACAAATGGAAACAATCTAAATACTGTATGGTAGTGGTGATATGGCTTCTTACTTTTGTCAAAACTCAGAACTGTACACTAAATAAGAGGAGATTTTTACTATATGCAAATCAAACCTCAATAAATCTGTCCTAAAAAATAAAGGACAGCTCTGGCTACTGTATGAAAACAAACGCAAAGAACAGGCCCCAGGAGGCCAGGAGACTGTTTAAAGAGCTGTTGTGGGCAAAAGAAGACATGACAAGGATCTGGATTAGAATTTGGCACCAGAGAAAGAGAGAAAACTAAATACAGGAATAACTGCATTTAGAGCAAGGTTTTAGGTATATATATATATATATTTGAATGATTTGTGAGGCCACTTACTGAAAAAAAACAATGTTAGAGGAGGTATAACTTTGAGGGGGGCGAGTATTAGTTCATATTTTTGTCAGCCGGCAAGAAATAGAGCAAGCAATTGAATTAGTATTCTGGAGCACAGAAAGGAATTTTGATGTTCTTTCCTGTTTGGGAATTATTAATATAGAAATATCTAGGCCAAAAAGAAAATAGAGAGTGAGCTGGAGAAGGGGTCATGGTAAGTAAACCAGGAAGAAGAGGAGAACTCCAAAGAAAACTCAAAAATAAGCCATAAGTGTGATGAAACAGTTAAGGGGTTGAAGATAACTATGCAGATGATGCTGACAGGTAGTGTAGAATGAGGATTTAAATGTGCCCACAGGCCTTTAATGAGAGCTCACTTGTGATCTTAGAATGTACTATTTCCGTGCAGTGGTGGGGATAGAAAGCAGATGGAGTGAGTCAAAGGGTGAGGGGATATGAGAGAGTAATTGTAGACAACTTTTAAGAGTTTAGGTGAAATGTGGAAGAAAGAGCTGGAAGTATGAAGAGGTGTCTAGAAATTCCTTATTTTAAGATGGCAAAACTATATGATGTTGAATGCTAATACTGGTGGAGTGGCTGAAAAGACAGGAAAAAGAGGTAGATAATCAAAAGACTCAATGTTAAAACTGAGCAGGCCCATAGGTCAATCTTTCTGCTTTAAGGACTAGGGAAAACTAAGGCCCAGAAAGACCAACATAGTGAATGAAAAAGACCCAGAACTGAGACTCAAGATTATAATGGTTTGTTTTAAATATTTTTCTTTTTTATATGAGATTTTTAAATTTTGTTATATATGCTCACTGTGAAAAATAAGAAAAGCATAAATAAAATAGCAATCATGTGTAACCCTATTATTCAGAAGCAACTTCTATTAACATTTGGGGTAGTTCCTGTCAGTCACCAAAATTAAAATATATATCTAGTGTATTGCCTGTCTACTCAGCACTATGTGGCATTGAAAACAAAAGAATAAGAAATCCTGGCCTAATATCTTGTTAACCAAGTTAAATTCACTGCTGATGACAGAGATTAAATTTTCTCTATATTTTCTCTTCCTAAGACTGTAAATAAATAGTAAAATAATTCTTCACTTTGAGTGCAAGTAAGAAATGGCTATTGAGTTGATTAGCAGCTATATTACCCATAGCATAGCCAAGTGAAATTCACTGGGAACACAATTAGTTTATGTCAGTGCAATGCGCAATAGAAACCTATTAATAAAATTGAGACCTTGGATTTGACCTTCTTTTCCAAATTCTGTGTACATCTGTATTCATGCTGCTTTAAAACCCTAGAGATGAACCAAACAAACACCTTTAGCAAGCACCAGATGGAGCTGTTGTCTACACCAGTAAGTCTTAACTATGAGGGCTTCATTTTTCAATACTAATTTTGCTTGGAGACAAACGATTTTAACTTATAATGGCTCTTACAAAGAGAAGCTATACCAGCTGTAGCTCTCTCCAAAGAGCAACCCTTGGGCTTTACTGCCTTTGTCAAATGACTTCAATGGCAATAACTATCAGCTTTGCCTGCTCAATTCTGTCACCCCACAAATAGGAAACTCTGGTCACCAAAGTATGCTTGAGAAAGAAAAAATATCTCCCAAGGCACTTAAGCAAAAGAAATATGACAGTCTACTATGGAGTCTTTTGTTTCTTTGCCAAAACAGATTTGATATGAAGCACAGAAATGGAATGTTTGATAAGAAAAGCTCATTTGCCTCTATATTTCTTATAATTTCAAAGTCAATCCTTGGATGAAATGCAGACAGGAGAATTTAATGGCTGAAGTTGCCCCTAGAAGCTAGCCAGGATTTCATAATCTAAAACCCAACTGCCGGGGTCCAACCCCAGCAGGTCCAGGGGTTCCCAAAGGTGTGGACGGAGTCGGCGAAGAAGGAATGACCCAGAGACAACGTTCAGTTGATCAGCAGCCTAGCCAGGATCTCTAACCAGGATCTCCAGCCAAGTTCTGGTCTGGATCTCCAGCGAAGTTCTGTGTCCATGTTCTCTTGCTAGGTTATCCAGCCAGGTTCTCCAGCCAAGTTCTGGTCTGGATCTCCAGAGAGGTTCTGCTCTGGATCTCCAGCGAAGTTCTGGTTAGGATCTCCAGCCAGGTTCTGTGTCCATGTTCTCTTGTTAGGTTCTCCAGGTTCTCCAGCCAGGCTCTGTAGCCATGTTCCCTCGCTAGGTTCTCCAGTCAGGTTCTGTCCAGGTTCTCCAGCCAGGTTCAGTCACCAGGTTCTAGTCAGGTTCTCTTGCCAATTTCTGTAGTCAGGTTCAGTCCAGGATCTTTTGCCATGTTCTCTCGCTAGGTTCTGTCTCTAGGTTCTGAGGCCAGTTTCTGTCCAGGATCTTTTGCCATGTTCTCTCCAACGAAGTTCTTCTGTCCCTAGAGAACGTTCTGTGTAGGTTCTGTGCCTCCTGGTTCTGTCTTCTTAGTTCTGTGTTCTAAGTTCTGTGTTGTTACATCTGTATTTATACCAGTTGATTCCAATCCTATCAATCTCTATTCCAAAGGTTAGGGCGTTTCTTATCTCCATTCCAGGGAGTAAAGATTATGTAGCTTAAGCATGATTGTTCATAGTTAAAGTGATTAATTACCCGCCTGGCACTTAGTTAAGAGGTTTTATTCCCTCCCTAACTTCAGGGGAAAATCCCTACCTGGGGAAACAACCTTTCTCAGAGACCTTAGTTAAAACACATAGTGCCAAGAAGGTGAGCAAACATATTAAGAATAGTATGCCATATATCCCAGGTCCCTTGAAACAGCAAGCATGGACCGGCTCCCGGCACCCAACTTCATATTTGACAGTTCTCAAAACCAAAGCTCTTCAGGCAAAGTAGCCTTATTTCACTTCAAGTCATGACAGCTTTTTAAGAACTTAGTACTGTTTTATACTCTCTCTACTGCTATATAATGACAATAATTATTTTGCTTCTAGTCCAACAGTTTAGAGCAGATTTGATACAAAACAGTCAAATCCACAATGGATTTAATCTTGGAAAAAGCAGGCTGGCTGAAAGACCTGGACTCCTTTAGCTGAATTCTGTTTCCAAGTCAATGAAGAGGGAGTGTGTAGGTGGCATATTAAACACCATATACAGAGCATTTCCTAAACGCACCCAAGGAGAATCCTGTCTAATAAAAGAGAAACATGGTAATTAGCGTATGACCGCTACCCTTTCCATTGGCTAATCAGGGAGATAAGCAAATTAACTGTAAACCAAGATGGCGGCCGGCAGCCAGGCGGCTGATGCGAACAGGGAGGCTTGCTTGCTTCAGTGACTGAGGGAGCCAAGCTTCCCAGCCTGCCTTGCCGGCCTCTCAGCTGCACTCTAAGCAACATTGTAACAAATATAGACACTAAACAAAACCCCCGGGCTTCAGCCAGCAGGACCGTAACATTGTTTCAAATACAGAAGGGTAAACAAAGGTCAGAAACCTGCTTTCAGCAGTGGAGGTCTCAGCAGGAGCCGAGTCTGAGAGCTAAAGCTGGCCCAGAATAAAAAAAAAAGGAAAAAAGGACAGGTTGGGAGCTTCAGTCACCCGCCAGCCTGAAAATGGCCCTCAACCCCTCACCCAGGCTGGCCAGGCACCCAAGCGGGACCCCCACCCTGAAGGGTGTGTGACCAGCTGCAAACAGCCATCATCCCCTCACCCAGGCTGGCCAGGCACCAAAGCGGGATCCCCACCCTGATCCAGGACACCCTTCAGGGCAAACCAGCCGGCCCCCACCCGTGCACCAGGCTTCTATCCTATATAGTAAAAGGGTAATATGCCTCCCAGCACCGGGATCAGCATGACAGGGGGCAGCGCCCAAACCCCCTGATCGCCCTGCGGCTCTGTGTGTGACAGGGGGCAGGGCCACAACCTCCCTATCCACCCTGCTCTGTTCGTGACACGGGGGAGCGCCTCAACCCCCTGATCAGACCTGCTCTGTGCGTGACAGGGAGGAGCTCCACAACCCCCTGATCGCCCTGCGGCTCTGTGTGTGACAGGGTGCGGTGCCCCAACACCGATCGCCCTGCGGCTCTGTGTGTGACAGGGGGAGGGGCCACAACCTCCCTATCCACCATGCTCTGTTCGTGACAGGGGGGAGCTCCTCAACCCCATGATCGGCCCTGCTGTGTGCGTGACAGGGGGAGCTCCCCAACCCCGATTGCCCTGCGGCTCTGTGTGTGACAGGGTGCGGCACCCCAACCCCCCACCCCTCATCGGCCCTGCCCTGAGTGTGACAATGGCAGCACCAAAACCCTCTAACCACCCCCTGCTCTGTGTGTGACAGGGGGCATTGCCCCAACTCCCCTATCGGCCCTGCTCTGTGAGTGACAGGGGGGAGCTCCTCCACCCCCTGATTGGCCCTGCTCTGTGTGTGACGGGGGGAGCTCCCCAACCCCCTGATGGGCCCTGCTCTGTGTGTGACAGGGGGCAGCGCCCCAACCCCAATTGGCCCTGCTCTGTGCGTGACAGGATACGAAGCCCCAACCTCCCTGATTGGCCCTGCTCTGTGCATGACAGGGGGTGGCGCCACAACCACCCCATCAACCCTGCCTTGAGTGTGACAGGGGGCGATGCCCCAACCCCCAATTGGCCCTACTCTGAGCGTGACTGAGGGTGGCATCACAACCTCCCGATCCGCCCTGCTCTGTGCATGACAGGGGGCGGCACCCCAACTCCCCAATCAGCCCTGCTCTGAGCCCGACCAGGGGCTGCACCTAGGGATTGGGCCTGCCCTCTGCCACCCGGGAGCAGGCCTAAGCCAGCAGGTCGTTATCTCCCGAGGGGCCCCAGACTGCGAGAGGGCACAGGCCGGGCTGAGGGAACCCCTCAGCCCCCTGAGTGCACAAATTTTTGTGCACCGGGCCTCTAGTCTATATATATAAAAGCCTAAGCAATCACAACAACCAAACAACCAGAACAACCAGTCGACCAGTTGCTATGATGCACAATGACCACCAGGGGGCAGACACTCAATGCAGGAGCTGCCCCCTGGTGGTCAGTGCACTCCCACAGTCAATGTCCTGCAGCCCCTCCCCTGAGCTGGCCAACCTCCTGTGGTCCCTTTCCCCCCAGCCAGCCAACTTCCTGTGGCTCCTCCCCTCTCTCTCTCTCCCTGGCTGGCTGGCCCCCTCCATTGGCCTTGACCAGGGGGCCGGCCAGCCAACCTCCTGGGTCCCTCCCCCAGGCCGGCCCCCGGATAGGCCTCGATTGCCGGCCAGGATGAGGGACCCCACCCATGCACAAATTCGTGCACTGGGCCTTTAGTCTGTTAATAATATAGAAAGATGGGGAATGGACTGCTAAGCTCCTTCCACAAACCTGAGATTTCCAGAAGCCATTCTCTCTCTTAATAAAATCTGTCACATTACCAGAGAGGCACAGTCAAGAATTCTCACTGCTAGTACATGGCTTTTGTAATGCAGTATATAGGTCACTTAAAAAAAAAAAACAGGAAAGGAAAATGCGATTAGTATCCTCATGTCACTGGTCCCAACCTTTCCTTCTTCCACAGTGAAAAATACTGACCCAATACCTCAACCAGTTCCCAAAATCTTCAGCATAAGACTAAATAAGTGTGGAGAGGAAGTGAAAGCAAAGCTGCAGGAAAAGGTTTTGCAGGAGATAAAACACAGTGCTAACTTGGTGCATAAATGGAAGTTCCAGGAGTAAAAGGAACCTTTTTAATTTGAGATCTGACAAAACAAAAATATCACCGTTTTTGCTATTCAGCATATCACAAGAATAGGCAAGATCTTAAGAAATAAGGTTCTCTTGTCTATAGAAGAAACCAAAGTAACACTTGTTTAATTTTGAAAACTTAATGAAGCTCGGGTAAAAGGAGGAAGCCCATGCATTTCTAATAGTTCTAACCACAAATTTTTTCTAATAATTTACTGTCTGTCACATGGTAGTCATCTAAGGACATGCAACAGCAAATGCACCACTGTAAAGCAGCACTGTTTTGATCACAAACCATTTTTTTTTTAAGTTCAAACTTTCTGATGAACCAGTTAAATAAAAATTTAAAAAAATTATTATTATTACTAGAGGCTCAGTGCACAAAAATTTGTGCATTCTGGGGGGGGGGGGGTGGGCCTCAGCCAGGCCTGTGCCCTCTCACAGACTGGGACCCCTTGGGGGATGTCTACCTGCTGGCTTAGGCCTGCTCGCTGGGGGATCAGGCCTAAGCTGGCAGTCAGACATCCCTCTGGCAGCCCAGGAGCCCTCGGGGGATGTCCACTTGCCAGCGGGGAGCAGGCTTAAGTTGCAGTCGGACATCCTTAGTGCTGCTGAGGAGGCGGGAAAAGCTCCCGCCACCAACACTGTGCTGGCAGCCATCAGCTTGGCTTGTGGCTGAGCAGAGCTCCCCCTGTGGGAGCACACTGACCACCAGGGGGCAGCTCATGCATTGAGTGTCTGCCCCCTGGTGGTCAGTATGTGTCATAGTGACCAGTCATTCCCAGTCATTCTGCTGTTAGAGTCAATTTGCATATTACCCTTTTATTATATAGGATAACTTGGTAATAACTAGCTATAAGATTTTTAAGTTCTAAAATGTTCACCGAACCCACCTCAGACCCCTACTTAAGAAGGCACACATCAAAGAGGAGGTAAAAATGTTATATAATAACAGGCAAGGACTTCATAGTTTTTATAATTTATTCTGTTAACAAACTGTTTCCTCTTCCTGGAATGTATTTCTTCTAATGCTGTTCTATTTTACAAAACCTTATTTATCCTTCAAGAACCAGTTCAAATTGTATCTTTGTGATGAAACTTTCCTGACTACCTAAACACCTTTAATATAATATCATGTTGTGTTGTAATTATGTAAGTCCCTAGAAAGAAAGGTTGTCTTTTCATTTCTATATATCTTGGATTGCTTGGAATATACAAAATACTATACCAATCTTGGTTTGCAACACCCTGAAAAGAAATGTGGCAGAAATGTGGACATGGAAACCATAAAATAAAGTCAGAAATAAAGAATATACTAACTGAAATGGATAATATAGGTGTCCCCCAAAATTGTATACACATACTTTGAATAATTACAAATTACTAAATATATTTCATTTTAAAAACTGAGCTATCAGCTGTTAAAGTATATATAGATAGACACCCTGTACACTACAGGGAATCAATAGATGAAGCAGAGAATAAAATCAGGAATTTGGAAGATAAGGAAGCCAACCAAACAGAACAGCAAATTAAAAAAAAAAAATTAGGGCCTTAGCCAGTTTGGCTTGGTGAATAGAGCATCGGCCTGCAGACTGAAGGGTCTCAGGTTCAATGCTTGTCAAGGACACATGCCCCAGTAGTGGGGTTGATCCCCAGTGTGGGGAGTGCAGGAGGCAGCAAATCAATGATTCTCTCTCATCATTGATATTTCTATCTTTCTCTCCCTCCTCCTTCCTCTCTGAAATCAATAAAAATACAATAAAAAATAAAATTTATTTATTTATTTATTTTTTATATATATTTTATTGATTTTTTACAGAGAGGAAGGGAGAGAGATAGAGAGTCAGAAACATCGATGAGAGAGAAACATCGACCAGCCGCCTCCTGCACATCCCCCACCGAGGATGTGCCCGCAACCCAGGTACATGCCCTTGACCGGAATCGAACCTGGGACCTTTCAGTCCGCAGGCCGACGCTCTATCCAAAAAGCAAAAGGCTTAGAAAAAAATTAGGATAGTGTAAAGAGCTCTGGGAAAATTTCAAGTGTACCAACATTCACATCACAGGTGTGCCAGAAAGAGAAGAGAAAGAGCAAGAAATTTAAAAAACTATTTACAAAAATAATGAAGGAAAACTTCCTTAACATGGCAAAGGAAACAGACATACAAGTCCAGGAAGTGCAGAGTCTCAAAGAAAAGGAACCCAAAGAGGCCAATACCAAGACACATCATAATTAAAATGCCAAAGTTAAACGACAAAGGACAAAGAGAGAATCTTAAAAGCAACAAAAGAAAAGCAGTTAGTTACCTATAAAGGAGCTTCCATAAAACTGTCAGCTGATATTTCAACAGAAACTGCAGGACAAAAGAGATTGGCACGAAATATTCAAAGTAATGAAATGCAAAGACCTACAATGCAGATTGCTCTACCCAGCAACGTTATCATTTTGAATTAAAAAAATAAATAAATAAACAGATGAAGAGCATCCCAGACAATAAAAAGTTAAAGTAGTTCATCACCAGAATTCCAAGATGAGTGCTTGCTCCCTGCACCCGACCATAATTGTAGCTGAACTGCTGAGCATTCAGCTTGAAAAAACAGAAGTATAGGTGATCTGAAATACAGTGAGCAGCGAGTGCAGACATGGGGAACCAACTTGCATACCTGGGAAGCTGGAGGGAAGGTGCAGCAGTGCAGGCCCCGCACGCTGGGAACGTGGGATATCAGAACCACGCAGGGATTCCCAATCCAGAGCAACAGAGAAGGGAGTATCGTGCAGTGGGAATCAGTTATGATTGGGTCCACCTGGGACACTCAGACCTCACCATCCAGGCAAAGAGCTATTGCTTGGTTACACCATCAGTCTGGAAAGTTCGCCCGGATCTTTGTGTGAAGGAGGGACCACAGGGATGTAATACAGAGCTGGAGGAGAAGTCTGACCAATAAACCCAGCAGTAAATCTGAGGAACCCTTATTTGTATGGAAGAACTTTTGCCAAAGAGCAGGATGGGGGCTGGACAGTGTGGCCCAGGAAAGAGAATCAGACCTACACACCTCAAGCTTAGGGGAGGCGCCCCTTCCCTGACCTGCAAAAAGGCTGGTTCTGCCCCACCCTGCTGCAACAGGACAAGGGGACAGCTCTGGGCTGAAAATCTGCCCCCATAAGGCTGAGTCTGGCAGGGCAGGGATCTTGAACATGAGGCCTGTTGAGAGTCTAGGCCAGTGATGCCGAACCTTTTGAGCTCGGCGTGTGAGCATTTTGAAAAAACCTAACTTAACTCTGGTGCCGTGTCACATATAGAAATTTTTTGATATTTGCAACCACAGTAAAACAAAGACTTATATTTTTGATATTTATTTTATATATTTAAATGCCATTTAACAAAGAAAAATCGACCAAAAAAATGAGTGACATGCGTGTCATAGGTTTGCCATCACTGCACTAGACTGCAGTGGTTCTCAACCTTCTGGCCCTTTAAATACAGTTCTTCATGTTGTGACCCAACCATAAAATTATCTTCGTTGCTACTTCATAACTGTAACGTTGCTACTGTTATGAATTGTAATGTAAATATCTGATATGCAGAATGGTCTTAGGCGACCCCTGTGAAAGGGTCATTCAACCGCCAAAGGGGTCGCAGCCCACAGGTTGAGAACCACTGCACTAGAACAAAGTGAGCCTGGAGTACTGTTGCAGTTGGGGATGGAGGGAAAGCAAAGGTGAGAGACAAAAATAAAATCAGAGTGTCTAGGAAAAATTAAAGGGAAGATATCCTAAAACTTCCAGGAAATCACCACCAATGGAGCAAAGAAAAAAACAAATGCCTCTATTATTCTGTGAGCAATAAACCAAACGGGTTGGGGGTCTCAGACAAATCGCTCATATGATTGGAAAGACAGACAGAAACTCCTGGGTTGGAGAGGGCTCCCCTGAGGGCTTCCAGATTGTAGAGGGTGCAGGTTGGGAGAGGAACACCCCTCCACTCAGCATTCCCCCCAGTGTATGAATCTTCGTGCATCAGGCCCCTAGTGTAAATATAAAAAAACAACGAGATATCACCTCACACAGGTCAAAATGGCTACAAGCAAAAAGGCAACAACAGTTGGGAAGGATGTGAAGAAAAGGGAACCATCAGTTACTATTGCTGACATTACTGTGGAGTGCAGCCACTATGGAAAACAGTATGAAGGGTCTCAAAAAATTAAAAATAGAACTACAATATGACCCAGCAATTCCACTTCTGGGTAAGTATCTGAAAAAATCCAAAACACTAATTTGAAAATACATATGCAGCCCTATGATCACTGCAGCTAAAAATAGCCAGGATATGGAAGCAACCTAGGTGCCCATCAATATCAGTACATAAATACAATGGAAATTACTTAGCCATAAAAAATAATGAAATATTGCCATTTGTGACAACATGGATCAACCTAGAGGATATTATGCTAAATGAAGTAAGTCCAAAATGACTTGGAATCTAAATAACAAAAAGAGAAACTCATAGATGCATAGAATTGATGGTCACTAGATGAAAGGAAGTTTAGGGGAATGGGTGAAAAAGGTAAAGGGATTAAAAACAAACAAACAAACAAAAAGCCAGGTATAAAAATAGGTACAGGATTTAAAGTACAATACAGATCCGGGCCAGAGTGATTCAGTGGTTGAGTGTTGAGCTATGAACCAGGAGGTAATGGTTTGATGCCTAGTCAAGACATATGCCTGGATTGTGTGCTTGATCCCCAGTGGGGGGCACGTAGGAGGCAGTTGATCAATGATTCTCTCATCATTGATGTTTCTGTCTCTCTAGCCCTCACCCTTTCTCTCAGAAATAAAAAAGAATATTTTTAAATAAATAAATTAAAATAAATTACAGCACAGGGAATAGCCTATCTAATAAAAGAGAAACATAGTAATTAGCGTATGTCTGGTACCCTTCCCACTGGCTAATCAGGGCGATATGCAAATTAACCGCCAGCCAAGATGGCGGCCGGCAGCCAGGCAGCTTGAAACTAACATGAGGTTTGCTTACTTCAGTGAAGGAAGAAACCAACATTCCCTGCCTGCCTTGCCGGCCTCTGAGCTTGCAGTTTGAAACATAGTTACAAATTTAGAAGCTAAACAAAACCCCAGAAACCTGCTTTCAGTGAGTCAGGATCTCAGATATGGAGTTGATACAGTGTTTCAATTATAGAATACAAACAAACCAGATACCTGCTTTTAGCAGCAGAGGCCTCAGAGCTGGAGTCAGAGCTAAAGCTGGCCCAGAATAAAAAAAGGAAAAAAGGAGCAGTAGGGAGCTTCAGTCACCCGCCAGCCTGAAAACAGCCCTCAGCCCCTCACCCAGACTTGCCAGGCACCCCAGTGGGGATCCCCACCCTGAAGGGTGTGTGGCCAGCTGCAAACACCCATCAATCCCCTCATCCAGGCTGGCCAGGCACCCCACTGGAGACCCCCACCCTGATACAGGACACCATTCAGGTCAAACCAGCCGGCCCCCACCCATGCACCACGCCTCTATGCTATATAGTAAAAGGGTAACATGCCTCCCAGCACCAGGATCAGTGGAGCCGCAAGGCCTCCTGGCACTGGGATCAGCGTAACAGGGGGCAGCGCCCAAACCCCCTGATCGCCCTGCGGCTCTGTGTGTGACGGGGGCGGGGCCACAACCTCCCTATCTGCCCTGCTCTGTTCGTGACAGGGGAAGGTGCCCCAACCCCCTGATCAGCCTTGCTCTGTGCCTCATCGGGGGGAGCTCCCCAACCCCCTGATCGGCCCTGCTCTGTGTGTGATAGGGTAGAGTCATAACCTCCCCATCGGCCCTGCCCTGAGTGTGAGATTAGCGGTGCCCCAACCCCCTGATCGGCCCTGCTCTGTGGGTGATAGAGGGCATTGCCCCAACCCCCACCCCCCCACGGGCCCTGCTCTGTGATGGGCTAGAGCCATAACCTCCCCATCGGGCCTGCTCTGAGTGTGACAGTGGCGGATCCCCAACCCCCTGATCAGCCCTGCTCTGTGGGTGACAGAGGGCGGCACCCCACCCCCCTTATCTGCCCTGCTCTGTGGGTGACAGAGGGTGGCACCCCACCCCCCTTATCCGCCCTGCTCTGTGCGTGACAGGGGGGAGCTCCCCAACCCCCTAATGGGCCCTCCTCTGTGCGTGACAGGGTACAGAGCCCCAAACCCCCTGATGGGCCCTGCTCTGTGCGTGACAGGGGGCAGCGCCCCAACCCCGATTGGCCCTGCTCTGTGCGTGACAGGATACGAAGCCCCAACCTCCCTGATTGGCCCTGCTCTGTGCATGACAGGGGGTGGCACCACAACCTCCCCATCAACCCTGCCTTGAGTGTGACAGGGGGCGATGCCCCAACCCCCAATTGGCCCTACTCTGAGCGTGACTGAGGGTGGCATCACAACCTCCCGATCCACCCTGCTCTGTGCATGACAGGGGGCGGCACCCCAACTCCCCAATCAGCCCTGCTCTGAGCCCGACCAGGGGCTGCACCTAGGGATTGGGCCTGCCCTCTGCCACCCGGGAGCAGGCCTAAGCCAGCAGGTCGTTATCTTCTGAGGAGTCCCAGACTGCGAGAGGGCACAGGCTGGGCTGAGGGACCCCCACCTCCCCCCCGAGTGCACAGATTTTTGTGCACCGGGCCTCTAGTCTATATATATAAAAGGCTAATATGCAAAGTGTCCCCTCAGGAGTTCAACTGAGAATTCGATTGCTCGCTATGATGTGTCTGACCACCAGGGGGCGGCGCAGAATGAAGGAAGGCCCCAGCTGGGAGCCGGCAGCCAGCAGCCAGGGAAGGAAGGCCCCAAGGCCCTGGCCAGAGCTGGCAGTGGCAGTCGGGGAGGAAGGCCCTGGTTGGCAGCCAGAAGGCCCCGATCAGCTAAAAATAGCCAGGATATGGAAGCTATTTTTAGAGTTTAAGTTAGGGTTTTTCAGAGTTAAGTTAGGATATGGAATTTCGTGCACCAGGCATCTAGTAGTCAATATTATTGTAATAACTATGTATGGTGTGAGATGGGTACTACACTTATCAGGGACATCACTTCACAGGTGATAAATGTTTAATCACTATGTTGTACACCTGAAACTAATAGACAGGGTATCCCCCAAAACGTAAAAATACTTTAACAGCCAATAACTCACTTAATTTTCACTCCTTTTAAGGTTTAACTGATTTGAAATAATGGGTGACGCCAGATTACGCTTTGAACAAAGAAAATTTATCCACTAGACTTTTTTATGAGGCTACATAAAAGATAAAGTTTACAGCAAAGAGCCAACAATAGTTGAATTGAGGACACAAAATTCCAAATGAAATGATTTTTGATGTTTGTGATTCCACTGCTTTTCGTTATCACAAGTACTGAAAGAGTCATCAGTTTGAAAACAAGCATTGACAAAAAAATTTATTCACTTCTGTAGATTCTTTTAAATTTTGAAAATAAACTTTATGTTAATAAACACTGACTTTATGGTGATTTAAAGTATGTATATAAATTTTGGGTCACCCTATATTATTTTTCAACTGTAATCAAAACATAAATTTTAAAAAGCAACAAAAAGAAGTAACTGCTACTACTTACAGATATAATTCTAGATATAGAAAACTAGGAGAAACCAAGATGGCGGCATAGGTTAACGCTGGAGATTGCTGCCTCAAACAACCACTTCAAAAAACAACTAAACGACGGAACGGACATCATCCAGAACCACAGGAAGGCTGGCTGAGTGGAAATTCTACAAGTAGGAGGAAAGAGAATATCATACCCAGACTCAGAGGAGGCGCAGTGCTGAAGTGAAATACTCAGGTGCGGAGTGCGCGCGGAGCGGGCTGGCGGCAGGGGGCGAGGTTGTTGTTTTCAATCGGGAGGGAGTTTCAGACTCTGAGCTCCAGATCCGGGCGAGTCTCTAGGGACCCAGACTCAAACGGGAGAAGTGGGACTGTCTGGCTGAAGGCAGCTTTCTCTCTGAGGTTTGCAGCGGTTGCTGGGACTCTGTGAGGCAGAGCCCCTAGGGACGGAACTGAGAGCAGCCATAACTGCTCGCTCTGGCCCGCCCTGTAGATCCCCGGGGACCCGCCCCGCCCAAGCCGTGCACAGAGCCATTTGCTGGATAGCCTCAGGCAAACGCTAGATTAGCACTGCCCTAGAGATCCAGCACAGAAGCTCTCCCACTACAGACACAGCGTACTCTCATAGCCAGTTAGCCTGGAGGTCAAATCACCCCCGGTATTGCCAACAACAATCAAGGCTTAACTACAACAAGACTGCACACAAAGACCACTAGGGGGTGCACCAAGAAAGCATAAAAAATGCGGAGACAAAGAAACAGGACAAAACTTTCAATGGAGGATATTGAGTTCAGACCCACACTTTTAAGGTCTCTTAAGAACTGTCTAGAAGCCGCTGATAAAGTTATTGAGATCCTCAAGAAATCTAATGAGACCCTTGATGTTGTGATAAAGAACCAACTAGAAATTAAGCATACATGGACTGAAATAACGAATATTATACAGACTCCCAACAGCAGACCAGAGGAGTGCAAGAATCAAGGCAAAGATTTGAAATGCGAAGAAGCAAAAAACACCCAACCAGAAAAGCAAAATGAAAAAAGAATCCAAAAATACGAAGATAGTGTAAGGAGCCTCTGGGACAGCTTCAAGCGTACCAACATCAGAATTATAGGGGTGCGAGAAGATGAGAGAGAGCAAGATATTGAAAACCTATTTGAAGAAATAATGACAGAAAATTTCCCCCACCTAGTGAAAGAAATAGACTGACAGGCCCAGGAAGAACAGAGAACCCCAAACAAAAGGAATCCAAAGAGGACCACACCAAGACACATCATAATTAAAATACCAAGAGCAAAAGACAAAGAGAGAATCTTAAAAGCAGCAAGAGAAAGAAACTCAGTTACCTACAAGGGAATGCCCATACGACTGTCAGCTGATTTCTCAACAGAAACCATGCAGGCCAGAAGGGAATGGCAAGAAATATTCAAAGTGATGAATACCAAGAACCTACAACCAAGATTACTTTATCCAGCAAAGCTATCATTCAGAACTGAAGGTCAGATAAAGAGCTTCACAGATAAGGAAAAGCTAAAGGAGTTCATCACCACCAAACCAGTATTATATGAAATGCTGAAAGATATCCTTTAAGAAGAGGAAGAAGAAGAAAAAGGTAAAGATGCAAATTACGAACAACAAACATGCATCTATCAACAAGTGAATCTAAGAATCAAGTGAATAAATTATCTGGTGATCATAATAGAATCAGGGACATAGAAAGGGAATGGACTGACTATTCTTGGGGGGGAAAGGGGTGTGGGAGATGCGGGAAGAGACTGGACAAAAATCGTGCACCTATGGATGAGGACAGTGGGTGGGGAGTGAGGGCGGAGGGTGGGGTGGGAACTGGGAGGAGGGGAGTTATGGGGGGAAAAAAGAGGAACAAATGTAATAATCTGAACAATAAAGATTTAATAAAAAGAAAAAAAAAGAAAAATTAAAGTAACTAAAAGAGAAAGGAAAAAAAAATAGATATAGAAAACTAAAGAATCCACAAAAACTATTAGAAACAATTAAAAAATACACTGAAGTTACAGGAGATGAAATCAACATACAAAATTTCATTGTATTCCTATATATTAACAATGAATTATGAGAAAAAGAAATAAAAAAAGCAATCCCATTTACAATTGCAACAGAAAGGATAAAACACCTAGGAATAAACATAAAGAAAGTGTAGGACCTATACAATAAAAGCCAAAAGACATTGTTGAAAGAAACTGAAAAAGATACAAAGAAATGGAAAGATATTTTTTGTGCTAACGAAAGCACTATAGCGTTTTTCACAGAAATAGAACCAAAAAAATGCTCAGATGTGTATGGCATCAGAAAAGACCCCCAAATAGCGAAAGTAATCTTGAGAAAAAAAGAAGTCAGAGGTATCATTCTCCATGACTCAGACTATACTACAAAGGCTACAATAAAACAAATAAAGCAGTATCATTTTGATAAAAACAAAAAGACACACAGACCAATGGAACAGAATTGAGAGCCCAGAATAAACCCCCATATTTATGGGCAACTAATTTTCAATAAAGAAGTAAAAAACGTACAATGAAGTAAACCTCTTGAACAAATGGTGTTGGGAAAACTGGAAAGCCACATGCAAAAGAATTAAACTAGATTACTATCTGACACGATATCCAAAATTAATTTGAAATGGATTAAAGACTTAAATACCTGAAACAAAAATACATAGAAGAGCCCTAGACAATGTGGTTGAGCGTCATCCCATGCACCAAAATGTTGTCGGTTTGAATCCTGGTCAAGAAATCAGGACACATTGCGGTTCCATCCCTGCCTGGTGTGTGCCAGAGATAGCCAGTCAATGTTTCTTTCTTACATCAATGTTTCTCTCTCTTCCTCTCCCTTTCTCTCTAAAATCAATGGAAACATTTTTTTAAAACACATAGAAGAAAATATAGGTACTAAACTTTATGACCCTTGGTCTCAGAGGGGTTTTGTGAAATTTACTCAAAAGGCAAGGGAAGTAAAAGCAAAAATAAATAACTGGGAACAAGCTGAACTAAAAAGCTTCTGCACAGCAAAAAAACAAAAAGGCAACCAACTGAATGATAAAAAAATTTGCAAACAATGCCTCTGATAAGGGGCTAATATCCAAAATATATAAACAACTCATATAAGTCAACAACAAAAACTGATCCAATTTAAAAATAGGCAGAGGACCTGAATACACACTTTTTACAAGGAAGGCATACAGATGGCCAACAGGTATATGAAAAAATGCTCGACTTGCCCAGCTGGCATGGTTGAGAATCAACCAGGAGGTCACAGTTTGATTCCCGGTCAGGACACATGCCCAGGTTGTGTGCTCAATCCCCAGTGCAGGATTTGCAGGAGGCAGCCGAACAATGATTCTCTCTCATCATTGATGGTTCTATCTCTCTCTCCCTCTCCCTTTCTCTCCAAAATAAAAAAAATATATATACTTAAAAAATAAAAGATGCTCAACTTTACTAATTATGGAAAATGCAAATCAATATTACAATGAGATAACACCTCACACCTGTTAGAATGGCCATTATCAATAGGACAAGAAATAACAAGTATTGGTGAGCATGTGGAGAAGTGGTACATACATAAAATGGAATACTACTCAGCCATAAAAAAGACAAAATATTGCCATTTGTAATAATATGGATACATCTTGAGAGTATCAAACTAAGTGAAATAAGTCAGACAAAAGAGGTCAAGAACCATATGATATCACTCATATATGGGATATACAACAAAAGGCAACAAGTGAACAAACAAAGCAAACAAACTGATAGATATAGACAACAGTATGGTGGTTACCAGAGGGGAAGAGGTTTGGACTTAAAACAAAAAGGTAAAGGAGGTCAAATATATGGAAGAAGATGGAAGGAGACTAGACTTTGCTGAGCCTACAATGGAGTATACAGATGTTGTAGTATTAAGTTGTACACCTGAAACCTATATGTTATTTATAAATGTTACCTAATAAATTTAATTTTAAAAACTTTACATGCAAAAAAAACCAAAAAAGACATGTATAGGTTGTTGCATAATAGAATTATATTGGAAATTAGTAGATGGGAAGGAGTCTGTTACCATACATCTTGAAAGAATCTGTGTAAACAAGATGTTAGAAATGTTCTCCATTGGAGAGAACCAAGATGGCGGCATAGGTAAACACCTGAACTTGCTGCCGCACACAACCACATTAAAATTACAACTAAAAGACAAAACATATATCATCCAGAGCCATGGGAAGACTGGCTGAATGGAAATTTTACAACTAGAAGGAAAGAGAAAAGCACATTGAGTCTGGCAAAAGATGGAAGTGTGGAGGTATGGAGGTGTGTGTGAAAGAGGCTGGTAGCGGGGTACACTGTTGTCTTTTTCAATCAGGAGGGAGAAACAAGCTCCTGACTGCACTGAACTCCAGCTGCGGGCAAAAATTTGGGGACCCAGACTCTTACGGAGAGAAACTGTACTGTCTGGCATTGGGCTGGAACATGAGGGCAGCTTCCTCGCAGAAGTGCTTGCAGCATTCATTGTTCCTGCATGGGGTAGTGGGACAGAGCCCAGGACCTCTCTGAGGCAAAGCAGACTGGCAGCCATTGCTCTTTGTTCCACCCTGGTGATTACCTGAGACCCCACCCCACCCAATTTACATCCCCACCCAAGCTGTGCTCAGAGGCTTTTGCATACTAATGGCCTGGCCTTTCTCTGACTAAAACCCTGTCAAACTGTAGCTGGGTCAGAGAATCAAGAGATTCCAAAAGAGGGACTAAGGCTCAGCAGCAGCCTGCACTACTTCACAGCTGTGCCTCATCTGGGCACCTCCAAACCCCAAACAAAGAAGAGGAATCTGCAGATCTCTCTGTAGCTTCTGCTGGGTGGCCTGAGGCAGTGGTTGACTTTGCATCTCCTTGGAGATCCAAGAGCCAGTCTACCCAGTGGTCAGAAGGAGACCATCCAGATTACAACTCTTCACATCCATAAGAGACACACTCAAGGGGCAGACTCAGTGAGCACCAAAGCCCCACTGAAGCAAGTCCTGCCCCATAAGGGTGTCTCCAGCACAGAAGCTCTCCCATTGTAGACACAACTGGTCCTCATAGCCAATAGACCTGGAGGTCAAATCCTCCCAATGATATCAACAGCAATCAACTCTTAACTACAACAAGACTGTGCACAAAGCCCACAAAGGGGTGCATCAAGAGTGTCCACCTCAACTAATTAGGGAGGCTGAGCCACTGGGCCCTATAGGACACCTAGCACACAAAGCCACTCTATCCACACAGGGAAACAGCCAAAATGCAGAGACAAAGAAACAGGTCACAAATGACAGAAATGGAGGAAAGCAAACTACTGGATATAGAATTCAAAACCACAGTTATAAGGTTACTCAAGAATCTTCTAGAAACCTCTGAGAAATATAGTGAGACCCTCAAGGATATGAAAAAGGACCAATTAGAAATTAAGTATACACTGACTGAAATAAAGAATAATATACAGAGATCCAACAGCAGACAAGAGGATCCCAAGAATCAAGTCAAAGATTTGAAATACAAAGAAGCAAAAAACACCCAACCGGAAAAGCAAAAGGAAAAAAGAATACAGAAATATGAAGATAGCGCAAGGAGCCTGTGGGACAACTTCAAGCGTACCAACATCCGAATTATGGGGGTGCCAGAAGAAGAGAGAGAGCAATATATTGAAAACCTATTTGAAGAAATAATGACAAAAAACTTCCCCTACCTGGTGAAAGAAATAGACTTACAAGTCCAGGAAGTGCAGAGAACCCCAAACAAAAGGAATCCAAAGAGGACCACACCAAGAGTCATCATAATTAAAATGCCAAGGGCAAAAGACAAAGAGAGAATATTAAAAGCAGCAAGAGAAAAACAGTCAGTTACCTACAAGGGCGTACCCATACGACTGTCAGCTGACTTCTCAACAGAAACCATGCAGGCCAGAAGGGAGTGGCAAGCATATTCAAAGTGATAAATAGCAAGAACTTACAACCAAGATTACTCTACCTAGCAAAGCTATCATTTAGAACTGAAGGTCAGATAAAGAGCTTCACAGACAAGAAAACGCTAAAGGAGTTCATCACCACCAAACCAGTATTATATGAAATGCTAAAGGGTATTCCTTAAGAAGAGGAAGAAGAAGAAAAAGGTAAAGATAAAAATTATGAACAACAAAGTGACAACAAATACATATCTATCAACAAGTGATCGAAAAATCAAGTGAATAAAAAATCTGATGAACAGAATAAACTGGTGAATAGAATAGAAACAGGGGTAAGGAAAGGGAGTGGACTGACAATTCTTGGGGGGAAAGGAGTGTAGGGGAAGGGGGAAGAGACTGGACAAAAATCGTACACCTATGGACGAGGACAGTGGGGGGCGAGCAGAGAGGGGGAGAGGACACTGGGTGGAGGGGAGCTATGGGGGGAAAAAGAGGAACAACTGTAATAATCTGAATGATAAAGGTTAAAAAAAGAAAGAAATATTCTCCATTGATGTTGCGGGAATGAGACAAACACTCGAAAATGGCTCAGCAAGGCAGAGTTACTCCTACGCAGAAAGGTGCAGTTGCCGGATGAAAATCATAAGCAAGGAACACCGAACAGTACAGATTTTATTTCCTGACATGGTTCTGCCCTGCCTCTCACTCTGACTCTGACTTGATTGGTCAGGGTTCAGAGCTCGAATTCACATTATTGCATGATTGGCTAATTCAGAGGAAGGGTAGGGGTATGGCAGAGCCTAAGATGGAGGCAAGCTCCTTTCTTTGACAGAAAAGATCGCTGGTTCACTCTCACAAAGACTGCAGACATAAGTTTGTAAACACTCCTAAAGCTCTTCTGAATTGTTCCTATGTTTTCAACATATAGTAAGTCTCCAATAGAAATTATCTCCAGCCCCCTTTTAGTATTCACACAAGAAAATTGCCATTAAGGCCTGATTACATTCCTGATTAACTTTTCAACAACATCATTTGTCCCCTTAAATTAATAAATTATAAAATCCATTCTTCCTTTAAAAAACACACAAATCAACACACTTTTAAAATAATTAGTAATCATATACTTTACCAACTTCTCAGATGACTGGATGTTCATCACCCAGGTGTAAATATAATTAGCTTGCTCCTAAAATTCTAAATGAAACATAGAAGCTTCATACTGTAGGGTGGAAATTCTCTCATACAAGGTTGCAAATGTGTATCTGCAAACATATGTTACTTTTTGTTTAAGGCAAAACAGATAAATTTGTTGTTCAAATTCAAAACATAAGGAAAGTGATTTTATTACCTGTTAATAGCTGATGTTTTCAACTCCTTCTTAGGGTAACCCTAACTAATTCATATTTGCCCCCTTTCAGGGGAAACTGAAACATAGTTCAATAGGGAGGTGAAGTCTTCAGTGATATACTCTAGCACAGCGGTTGCCATACAGTGGTCTGTGGACCACTGGTGGTCTATGAGAAAATTTTGGTGGTCCATAGAAAAATTTGGACATTTGCATTTTTTATGTTTTATTAATCCTAATCCTATATAATAACAGAGAAACGTGTAAATCGACAGTCCCTCTGCTACGCTCACCAGCCAATCAGGAGTGACTATGCAAATTAACCCAACAAAGATGGCAGGTTAATTTGCATACAAAGATGCCAGGTGGAGAGCAGAGCGGGAGAGCGGGCGGATTGAGGGGACATGGCTCCCTCGGTCGCTACCCCCAAGCCACTGGGTGCAGAGCAGAGCAGGAGAGCCGGCGGAGAGCAGAGCGGCTTGGGGAACTTAGCTCCCCAAGCCACCAGACAGACAGCAGAGAGGGAGAACTGGCGGCTTGGAGGACTTGGCAGAGTGGGAGGCCATGGGACGGAGATAGAGCAGGAAGGGAAAACCAAGAGCGTGGGGAGCACCAGGAATTCTGGGAACAGTAGTCCGGTGGCAGCCCCAGGACCGGAAGCGGAAGCTGAGAGCACGGGGAGCACCAGGAATGCTGGGAATCGTAATTCTAGTGGCAGACAGATATCCTAGACCAGTGATGGTGAACCTTTTGAGCTCAGTATGTCAGCATTTTGAAAAACCCTAACTTAACTCTGGTCCCGTGTCACATATAGAAATTTTTTGATATTTGCAACCATAGTAAAACAAAGACTTATATTTTTGATATTTATTTTATATATTTAAATGCCACTTAATAAAGAAAAATCAACCAAAAAATGAGTTCGCATGTCACCTCTGACACATGTGTCATAGGTTCGCCATCACTGTCCTAGACACTAGAGCAAAGTGAACCTGGAGCAAGTTACTGTTGCCATGGGGGATGGAGGGAAAGCAAAGGTGAGAGACATAAGTAAAATTAGAGTATCTAGAAAAAATTAAAGGGAAGATATCCTAAAACTTCCAGGAAATCTCTACCAATGAAGCAAAGAAAAAGAAAAATGCCTCTATTATTCTGTGAGCAACAAACCAAACTGAGTTGGGGTCTCAGACAATTTGCTCATATGATTGCAAAGAGACAGAAACTCCCGGATTGGAGAGGGCTCCCCTGAGGGCTCCCAGATTGGAGAGGGTGAAGGTTGAGCTGAGGGACCCCCACACTCTCCAGCGCACAAATGTTGTGCACCAGGCCTCTAGTCCTATGTAATAAAAGCCTAATATGCAAATCGACAGAATGGCAGAACAACCAGTCGCTATAATGCGCTGACCATCAGGGGGCTGATGCTCAACACAGGAGCTGCCCCCTAGTAGTCAGTGTGCTCCCACAGGGGGAACGCTGCTCAGCCAGAAGCTGGGCACACAGCTGACAAATGCAGTGGAGGTGGCAGGAGCCTCTCCCGCCTTCACTGCAGGTGGGCAGTAAGGAGCAAGGGGTCCCAGACTTTGAGAGCCCGGACTGCGAGAGGGTGCAGGCCAAGCCTCTAGTAAATAATAAAACAAAAAAAATATTCTAAGAAATTCTTATATTCTGACTGAATGACAATTTCCCCCTTTACACTGTACTAGAGAGGGGGAAACCAGTAAGGTGCAAGCGGCTTCATATTGTTTCGACCATTACAGCAGTCACCCACTCTGCAATTACTGATTCTCATCCGATTGTTTTATTTTATTTGTGTATTGTATGTAAATGTGCATTTTCTTTAAATGTTATATTTAATGGCATCAAATAGTTTGACTTTTATAACTATCATTTCTTGTTTGGCTTTAGATTAGAAATAAACCCATAATGAGTGAAAAAAAGGAAAGGAATATTTTGCATTTCTTTAGTAATACAAAAGATAATGTAACTAATGATAATAGTAACAACAGTAATATGTGTACTTCACTTAACCATGAACTGATCAATGAATCACAGTTTCGACAGTCCTTGTCAGGCACCATTAGCAAGAACATTCGACCTGGAGGCGGAGAGAAGAAAAAAATCAAAGAATCAAGAAAACAGATTCGAACTACTTAAAATCTGGATTTGTTCAAGAATCTGGTAGTGAGCTGGATCCACAGCCGTTTTGTGTTGTGTGTTCTGAGAGTTTATCCAATGATGCCCTGAAACCTTTGAAACTCGAAAGACACTTGCAATCAAAACATCCGGATTTAGCTAAAAAACCACTTGAATATTTTCAAAGAATGTGTGAAAATATGCAAAAGCAAGTAATTGCTTTAATAAAAATGACAGTTAGAGATAAATTCTTATTAAAGGCTTCTTATGTGATAGCACTTCAGATCACGAAAAATAAAAAGCCGTATATGATTGGAGAAGACTTAATTAATTAAGCCTTGCATGTTACAAGCCTGTGAAGAGGTTTTGGGAAAGCAGGTTGCCCAGAAACTAAAAGCAATTCCTATGTCTGCTAACACTATCAAACACAGAATTGAAAACATGGCTGAAGATAGTGAAAATCAAGTTATAAAAATGGTGAAAAATTCACCATTTTATTCAACTTGACGAATCAACGGACCTAAGTAACATGGCACTACTTTGTTTTGTGAGGGCCGAGTGTGAAGGAGAGTTACAGGAAGAACTACTTTATTCTCTCAACTTGCCGGTGGAACAACTAGCTCTGAGATTTCTGAAGCACTTAATAGTTATTTCCTGGAACACGGAATTGAATGGAAAAAATGTACTGGGATGTGTACAGATGGTGCTGCAAACATGACTGGACATCTTTCAGGAACTGTTGTTGCAAAGGTGAAAAATGTTGGTCACCCAGACATTTTGTCTACACACTACATTATACATCGTGAGCAACTTGTTGCGAAAAAAATGTCCCCAGAACTACATGAAGTATTATCAGATGTTATTAAAATTATAAACGAAATCTGACACAAAGTGCTCAATTCTCAAATATTTGAGGCACTTTGCGAAGAAATGGGTTCCCAGTATACTCACCTTCTTCTCCACGCTGGCGTGAGATGGCTGTTGAGGGGCAAGATACTAACCCAGCTGTTTGCCCTGCGTGAAGATGTAAAAATATTTTTTCTAGCAGCCAAATAATCCCAAATTACAAGAACTCTTTTCCGACGATGAGTGGATAGCCAAGCTTGCATACCTGGCAGATATTTTTTCGCTATTAAATAAACTAAGTATCCTTGCAAGGACAACTTAAGAATGTGTTCACATTACGAGGTAAAACGGATGCTTTCCAAAAGAAAATATTACTGTAGCAAATGCGGTTGGCTGAAGAAGATCTGCACATGTTTTCAAATTTTGATAAATAAATGAGAGAGAAAGATGTCAATGGAGAGGTGGTAATCATTGTTCAACAGCACTTGCAATCACTCACAGAACTGTGGGAAACTGTTTATTGCCTTCACTATCTGATAAGCATAGACAGAGCACTCCAGAAACCCCCCCAAAGGCTGGGTGCCTTTGAAGCCCTAGCAAAGGTCGGAGCTAGGCCCCACCTCTGTTTGTCCAGACAGTGGTAGCTGAAACTACTCCCCCATTTATTATTATGTAAATCCTTGCTGATGGGCTAGTCTGCTTGTTACTAGGGGGTCACCTGCCTAGGGCTATGCTATGGGTGCATCCCAGATCAATAAAAGCTTGGTGAGGCCTGAGCACAGGGAGAATTCCTTCGGGACTTGCCGCCTGGTCCCCCAATATTGCAAAATTATCTCGTGTCTTTTTCTCTCATTTGTTGTGCGGCTCCTCTTTCAGATACCGAACCCTACTCCACGCGAGTCGTGGAAGGAAACACTCAACACAGAACCTTTTGGTCATTATTACCTAAAGAAAGCAGATCCCAATATGGTAATATGTGGATAATAAATCCATTTGCAGGAAACACTGAAGATAGCAATTTAAGCATGAATGAAAAAGAAAGCCTCATCGATCTATCTCATCTGACAACAGTCTCAAAGCTAAATTCCAGGCATCCTTATCAAGACCTCATTTTTGGGTCTCCATTAAAAGTGAATACCCATTGCTGAGTGAAAAAGCAATGATAATTTTGATTCAATTTTCAACAACATATTTGTGCAAAAAAATGTGTTCATCAGTCACAGCAATTAAAACTCGGTACCAGTCTCAGCTTGAAATAAATACGGCATCACGTCTTACAGTAACATCATTGGAGCCAAAAATCCATAAACTTATTTCAAGCAAACGGGAGCAAATATCACACTCTAAAAATGTGTAATACTTAAATAAGCTTCATTTCATAAAAATTAAACTTACTTTAATAAATTTGTTACAATTAAACAACCTTGAAGATTTTGTTATAATTAAATATTTATAATGTTGATTTATTAAATAGGCACATTTCATATTAATAAAATGGAGGTTCTCTGGTTATTTTACAAATGTATTATCTTTTTATTAAAAAAATCATATTAGTGGTCCATGGGATTTAAAATTATGAATCAGTGATCTGTGAGGTCGGAAAGGTTGGTGACCGCTGCTCGAGCAGCAAAACTAAGGTTAAATAACTAGAATAAGAAAAAAAGAAATGGCACTACCCAGAATAATGTCTTTCAAAAATTACTTGGAGAGCCTTATAGGAATTTTCAAAAAAATCAAGACAATTCTCCTTTCCTAAACAGTGAAAAAAAGTTCGACTAACTAGTAATGATGAAGAGAAAGGGACAGACTATACATTCCAAAGGAAGGCTTAGCAAGATACACAGATGGAGTCAATGAGTCAAAATGACAACAGTTTGGTGCCTGAGCAACCATGCGAACAAACTCAGAAATCAGAGAAGAGTCAGTTGGTGGGGAAGGGAGATAAAGCCAGTTTATCCTGTGGAAGTGAATGTTAGCAAGTGGATATATTTAGCATGTCTTAAGTATTAGCAACTGGACCATAGGTAAGTTGAAGATGCAGGACTTCAGCCTCATGTAAGGGCTTAAACACATGAAAATGTTAAATAACTAAGATATAGGTTTCTTATGTAAAAGCCTCAAAGCATCACAGACATGACATGCTCATATAGAGCTAATGAAATCTGTATCTGAACCCTTAGTGTATTACTTCCTCAAGTAATTGCAGTTGTTACTTACCTCCTTGCCCCCTGCTTAATCAACTTTCAAATAAAGGATTAAAGTATCACACTGGAATCTCATTTCTAGAGAGATATCATTTAACACTATGTCAACAAACTCCAGAATGCTTATCTAAATTTTCTCTTCCTGAGTCAAAAAATATTTGCAATTAGCCTTCCCTAAACTGTATCTAGATCGGGTCCTCACCTAGCCAATATATCTTTAACTCTTAATCTTGATAATTTTTTGATAATTATATGTAACATCTCTATTTCTACATCTTTCTTTTCACTGATATTATCTTTATACTCTCCTTCTAGATATATTTGAAAATTTGAATTCTGAATCGCCAAGTTAAAATGTAACACTACCAAAAAAAAAACAAAACTCCATTAAAGACTTCTATGAATCATTTCAATACCAGAAGTACCTTGAATAATACTTCCTGCTTCCTACCTTTTATAGTTAGTTGATCCACACTTATCTATCCTCCTTCACACTTTCTTTCCCATCCAGTTACCTTCTTATCCCTATTCTCTTTGTTTAACCATACCACTTATGTTTCTCTTGGGCGAAAAAATTGACCCTAACTTTGGGATTCAGCTTTCTAAATCTGAGAAGAAGAAAAAAGCAGCTATATAGTCAATCAACTCTGTTACTAAACTCAGGCAAATTATTGAACCTTTCTGAGCCTTAATTTTCTCATTTGTAAATGGGAGGTGATACCACCTATCATTCATAGATGTTTTTCAAATTAAAGGAAAAGAAATGTAACAACTGTAGTAATAATAAGTGGTAAACAGTATTTGATAAGCTGGTGGTTATACATAAAAATATGTACAGTAGGTCCTCAGGTTACGTCGGAAATCCGTTCCTATGGCGCGACATCACGCAGTTTTCGCTACGCGTAAGTCGAAACCCATCTACATAAGCACCTATGTCACTCACATGGAGCACATACACAGCAGTAATAAAGTGAAACAGTAAAAAAAAATTAAAAGAAAGATAACAATTCCTGACCTTTACTTGTGGTAAATAATAAAAAACATAAAGCACATATGTACACACATTGAAATAACGTAACTTTTTGTTTTATAAATAAATGGGAGATGGCGACAACCATGAAACAACATATGTCAAGTCCAATGTAACCCGAGGACTGTCTATATGTTATAATCAAAGTAATCCTATATAATAATACCCTAATATGCAAATCTACTGAACCCCGGGATGACTGGTCGCTATGACATGCACTGACCACCAGGAGGCAGACGCTCAATGCAGAAGCTGCCCCTTGGTGGTCAGTGTGCTCCCACAGGGGGAGCACTGCTCAGCCAGAAGCCGGGCTCACGGAGGCAAGCACAGCGGCAGTGGCGGGAGCCTCTCCCACCTCCACGGCAGCGCTAAGAGGGCGCAGGCCAGGCTGAGGACTGCCCCCCCCCTCCAGTGCACGAATGTCATGCACAGGGCCTCTTGTTATCTCATAGGCCGTTACAGAACTTTGCTTCCAAAAGCACTGAATGTACTTCCTAATTCTGGCCTCAATTCAAGGACACAATAAAAATTGCATTACTACAATTCTACTGGAGAAACCATAAAGGGCAGTGTGTAGTGGAAATAGGGGCTACAATATTTGGGCAGAAAGGAGCTGGAATTACAGGATAGGAAAGCCAACTCTTAAGGTTTAGCATCCTTGTATGCCCATGAAGGTAGTGAAATCATCACTGCAAAAGGAAGTTTACAGTACATGTCAAGCAGTTACCTGCTATATTTCATTTAGTTTTTCAGTTTCAAAAATAAATCAGGACTGATGGAAATATGTATTTCATTGCTGATTTGAAACACAGAACAATGACCATAATGATGGCAACAACAAATATATTAACTTTACAAGTAATATTTGAGATTTACTAAATGCCAGGCCCTATACTAAGTGTTTTGTGGTCATTATTAAGCCTTAAAACAATCCTATTAGGTAGATGCTTTTATTCCATTTAACAAGTTAAAAAAAAATGAATTGGGATTTAAACCTAGGTTAGGTTATAGTGAAAATTTAAAACATCCAATGACACATCAAATTAAATACTAACAATAAATTATCTAATTATTGCAGCAATTAGAGCTAGTTGGGTGTCTGTGTGAAAGTGGAGCATCATATTCACTCAACTGAACAAGCAAAAGCAAGAAAGTGGCAGAAGAAAGGGTTATATCTCATAGCAATTCTAAAATTTTTAAATACTAAAAATCAAGACACTATGAAATTGAGCATGGACTGCTGTGGAAATAATTAGAGTTCTCCAGATCAAAGGTTCTCCACCTGACACATGGTGATTGATTAGGGCATTAGAAGCTGATGATATGGTACCATCATATGCTCAACACACTTCCATGGACCTCCATGGAACTACACACACCACCACACACCTCCTGAATAGGCCTATGTGAAATTCTCAGAACATCACCCTTCTCGGGAAAATACATTAGAATGAAAATGAGTAAAAGAGGTATGAACTTTCTCTGTATCAAAAAATGTAAATATTTATTGAACATTTCAAGTTGGCAGCAGTATTGGCAGCATTTTCTTCTCGGTAATCTGAAGAAGTAGTTGAAAAGATTCCAGCATTCGTGCCATTTAGAAATCACAGTGCCCCTTATTTCCCCACTCTGAATTTAGGATGGTGCCAGCACCCTTTCCTCTTGTATTTGAAGGTGACCTCCATTGGTCCATATAGACCCATATTTCTATCCCACTAGAATGTAATAAGCTCCACAGGTATAGGATTTCTTGTTCACAGGTGTATTTCAGCATTCAGAATAGTGCCTAGTATATAGCAGACTCGCAGTAAATGAGCAACACGTGAACAACCCTAGACTGTGTGTATCTTTTTATTTTTTAAGATGTTTTTTATTGATTTTTTTTAAAGAAGGGGGAGGAAGAGAGAGAGAGAGAGAGAGAAACATCATTGATGTCTCCTTCATGTCCCCTTCTGGGCACATGCCCTGACTGGGAACTGATTCAGGAACTCAACCAATTGAGCCACACTGGCCAGGGCGTGAGTACAGATGTATAGATCTTGTTTCAGTGCAAAGGGTTGTGTTCCTGTTCTTTGTGAAAAGCTTTGTTGAGTCTATGTAGCCCAGTAGTAGCTGTACTTTATCATAACTAGTGTCTTTTGCTAGGGTTACCAAGAAGATTCCTACTGCTCATCTTACCCAGGGATAAGGAAAGATGCTCTAAATCAACGGTCGCCAACTGGTGGTCCGTGGACCACTGGTGGTCTGTAGGGTCCTAAAGGTTGGCAACCGCTGCTCTAAATGAAGCCTTCTTATGGACCTGTGGGGCTTGGATCTAGGTCCCCCATAACATTAAAATATTGATGGAGTAGTGAACCCTCACATTCCTTTTGGGTGCATAAGCAAAAGGCTTAGAACATGTCTGGTACATAGTACCAGGTGCTCCCTAAGCTGAACTGCAAACAGCAAGCTTCCTCAGATAGGAAACACTGGGGGGAGACACACCAAAAACTATTCATTTTGAATGGTTTGGCCAAACTTACCTAATTAACTTGGATAATAACTTAGAGTGAAGTCAGAGAAATGGCTGTGCGAGGAATTCCCTTGGCCACACCCCCTGAAATGTCAACATGTTAACCAACTATAATTCAACGAAGAATTCCCTGCTGAACACATAGGCACACCTGAAATACCCACGTATTTAAACATCTAAAGGTGGGCAACTGGCAATAAATGGGGAGACGAGACAGGAGAAAAGCACACACAGACACAGCCCTGCAGACTGGAGTTCACAGCTGGGCTGGAGAGGGGAGGAAGCTGGTGGTAGCAGGTGCTTCCTTCAGCTGGGAGGAACAAAGAACTGGGGTCGAAGTCTGGCAGGGTGAGCAAAACAGTGTCTGAGCCAGCAGACACATGAGAGTGCACAGGGCTCTGTCATGTGACTATAACTGTCAGGCTAGGATGGTGGTGGTTCAGGAAAAGAAATGGAACCACAGAGCCCTGCCACCACTTGGACTCCCAAAACTCAGCACCAAGGGTAACAAGTAGAGGAGTATATTATCTGTAAACCAAGAGTTATGGCAGTAAAACCTTTGGTTTCCCTCTGTGACTGATCTTCAGGTGGGGTGTTTGTGGCAGAATCTCACAGAGGTCAGGGGTGGCAATTACAGTGAGGGCAAAAAAGAAACCGACCCCCAAGAAACCTGGCTGTACTGTCTTATGAAAGCAACAGAAGTCAAGTCTGGGAGATCACAGAGGTAAAAAAAAATGTTGATTCAGCACCATCTACTGGAAAATAATAGAAGATCTCGTCAAAGAAAGCTGCAATAGGCCATTAATATAGAAAGAAATACATGCCAAGACAAAGGAGAATAGCAAATACCATGAATAAGCACAGGAACGAGGATAACCAAAAAGAAAATGACCCCAGGAAACAAGCTGGAACACATGGAAATCTATATATATAAAAGCCTAAGCGATCGGCTGACCTGCCAACCATCCGACCGTCCGGTAGCTATGACACGCACTGACCACCGGGGGCAGACGCTCAACACACGAGCAGAAACAACAGGCTTGGAAACATGGAAAAGACTGATGAGTCTCAGAGGGAAGGGGAGAGAGGGAGGGTAGGAAGAGATTAACCAAAGATCTTATATGCATACTAGGGGCCCGGTGCATGGATTTGTGCACTGGTGGGGTCCTTCAGCCTGCCCTGCGGGGATTGAGCCAAAATCTGCCCCGTGAACAAATTTATGCACTGGTGGGGTCCCTCGCCTGGCCTGCGGGGGCCAAAACTGGCAGTCCAACATCTCCCAGGGGTTCCAGATTGTGAGAGGGCACAGGCCAGGATGAGGGACCCCACTGGTGCACCGGGCCTCTAGTATGTGATATAAGTAACAGAGATTTCAAGATAGCAGTTCTGAAAATACTCAATGAGATGCAAGAAAATACATATAGGCAATTCAATGCACTCAAAAAACAAATCAATGAACGAAACAAGTACTTTAACAAAGAGATTGAAACATTATACAAGATCCAATCAGAAACCCTGGAAATGAAGCATGCGACTAAGGAGATTAAGAAGGAACTACTGAGTATAGAAAACAGCCAACCAGATGGAGAAAAGAATTAGTGATATCGAAAAAAGGAATCTAGAAATGACACAGAGGGAAGAAGAGAGAGATCAGAGAGTAAAGAAGGGTGAAAGAGCTCTACAAGAACTATCTGACTCCATCAGAAAAAATAATATTAGTATAATGGGCATTCGGAGGAAGAAGAGAGGGAGAAGGGAAAGGAGAATTTATTCAAACAAATAGTGAATGAGAACTGCCCAAACCTATGGAAAGAACTAGATCCTGGAATGCAAGAAGCAAACAGAACACATAGTTACCTTAATCCAGAGACCCTCTCCAAGGCACTTTGTATTAAAACTGTCAAAATTTAATGATAAAGAAAAAATTCTCAAAGCAGCCAAGAAAAAGAAGGAAGTGACCTACAAAAGAAAACCCATCAGAATTTCATCTGACTTCTCATCAGAAACTCTACAAGCCAAAAGAGAGTGGAACTAAATATTGAAACATCTGTAAGAGAAAATTTACCAGCCATAATAACATATCCAGCAAAATTACTCTTTAAATATGAAGGAGAAATAAAGATGTTTCCAGACATATTTTTCTGTGTATAAGATGCTATTTTTTTTTTAAATCATTAGAGTAAAAATCAGGGGCATCTTATACATGGAAATCAGCTGCAAAGGGAGCCATGAGGGGTGTAGCTGCCCATATCTTGTCAAACAGGCTTCCTCCAATCATGAGCCTTATTGTTATTAAGATCAGCTGATAGCATAATTGGAAGTGGAGGTGGAGAGTGCACAGATGCAACAGGGACCAGAGCATTCTGAGACCAGTAAGATATTGTCTTATGCTGCAAATTTCAAACTGAAAGCAATCAGCTATGTAAAAGAGCATGGAAACAGAGCTGCAGAGAGACAATTTGGATCTCCTCCCACTGAGTGTATGATCAGACAGTGGAGAAAACCGGAAGAACAACTCCTTAAAAGATGCCAAAAAAGAAAACCAGCAAAATGGGCAAACTTGGAGCAGAGGCTTAAAACTTGGATTATGGAGCAGCACCAGAGTGGCTTATGTGTGTCAACCAAGCTTATTCAATGTCAGACATTTCTTTATCTTTTTATTTATTTATTTTTAAAAATTTCCTCCTTATTCACTCATTCTCTTTCTACCTCCTCTATACTGAACTGTGGTCCATCACCTATTCATTCAATTCCTTAACCTTACTTTCTGTATATAAGCTCTGTTTCTCGCCGCCCCACCCCCCCTTTTTCTGGATGTTTGTTATTTGCATTTTTTGGTTTATCTTTGTTTCGTGGTGTTTTCTCCCCAAGTATTTTTTAAAATATATTTTATTGATTTTTTACAGAGAGGAGGGAGAAGGATAGAGAGTTAGAAACATCGATGAGAGAGAAACATCGATCAGCTGCCTCCTGCACACATCCTACTGGGGATGTGCCCGCAACCATGGTACATGCCCTTGTCCGGAATCGAACCTGGGACCCTTGAATCCGAAGGCTGACGCTCTATCCACTGAGCCAAACCAGTTAGAGCATCCCCAAGTATGTTTTTTCTTTATTCTTCTGGCCTAGGTATTCTAGGGATGCACCCTACTTGGGATATTTGGGTTCTTTTGGTGCAATTGGATCTGTCTAGCTCATTGTATAAAAAGGGGAACAAAATATTCCTGGTCTCACTGATACTACTATGCCTCATCACTTAGGGCCCAAAAGAGTTAGCAGAATTCTCAAACTTTTCAGTCTCTCTAAAGATGATGATGTCTGCCAATATTTTGTGAGAAAGCCCATGAAAAGAGAAGAAAACTAGGACCAAAGTACCCAAGATTCAGCATCCTGTTACTCCACATGTCCTGCAACACAAATGTTGGCATATCGCTCTGAAGAAACAATGTACTAAGAAAAATAAGAACAAGGCCACAGAATATGCTAAACTTTTGGCCTAAAGAATGAAGGAGGCCAAAGAAAAATGCCAGATTGCTAAGAAACGTAGGGTGTCCTGAGAGCTTCTACCTCTAAGTCTGAGTCCAGCCAAAAATGATATTTTCTAACAACAACAAATAAATAAAAACAGACATCAAAAGTTTAAAAATGCCGAAACCGGTTTGGCTCAGTGGATAGAGCGTCGTCCTGCGGACTGAGAGGTCCCAGGTTCGATTCCGGTCAAGGGCATGTACCTGGGTTGCGGGCATATCCCCAGTAGGAGATGTGCAGGAGGCAGCTGATCGATGATTCTCTCTCATCGATGTTTCTAACTCTCTATCTCTCTCCCTTCCTCTCTGTAAAAAAATCAATAAAATATATCTAAAAAAAAAAAAAAAAAAAAAAAAAGTTTAAAAATTAAACCCAGCCAGCATGGCTCAGTGGTTGAGTGTCACAGTATGAACCAGGAGGTCACCGTTCAATTCCTGGTCAGGGCACACACCCGGGTTGCAGACTCAATCCCCAGTGGGGGGCATGCAGGAGGCAACCAATCAATGATTCTCACTCATTATTGATGTTTATATTCATTTCTCCCTCTTCCTTCCTCTCTCTGAAATAACAAAAAAAATTTTTAAAAATAAACTTTTATTAAAGGATCTATGAGAACACAGTTTTTTGTCTCCTCCACCAACAAAGAAGCTCAGGAAGGTCAATGGGGACTCAGAGAAAACCTTTTCTCCAAAGCAATCAAAAGAGTCTACCTAATATAATGAACTACACCGGAAAGCTATAATCTTTCATTAATTTCTAAATGTAATATTTCTTTTATATTTATTGTTGAATAACAACTTTATTCAACAAACACATTATACTTATTACTAGTGGCCTGGTGCACAAAATTCATGCAGGGGGCGGTAATCCCTCAGCCCGGCCTGCACCCTCTCTAATTTGGGACCCCTCGGGTGATAACCGGCAGTTGGACATCCCTCTCGCAATATGTGACTGCTGGCTTCTAATCGCTCACCTGCGTGCCTGCCTGATTGCCCCTAACCACTCTGCCTGCCGGCCTGCTCACCCCCAACTGCCTCCCCTGCCAGCCTGCTTGCCCCCACCTACCCTCTCTGCCAGTCTGCTCACCCCCAACTGCCCCCTGCCAGCCTGATCACCCCCAACTGACCCCCACTGATGGCTTGCTGGCCCCCTGCTCGTCTGCTCACCCCCAACTGCCCCCTCCCTCCGCCAACCTGATCACCCACAACTGCCCTCCCCTCTTGGCCCCTAACCGCCTCTACCTCGGCCCCACCACCATAGCTTTGTCCAGAAGAACATCCGGAAGGTCCCCCGGTAGGTCTTCCAGTCTAATTAACGTAATACCCTTTTATTAGTATAGATAGAGGCCTGGTACATGGGTGGGAGCTGGCTGCTTTATCCTGAAGGGTGTCCCGGATCAGGGTGGGGGTTCTCTTGAGGGACAGGGCTGCCTGGGCAGGGGCCTGTGGTGGTTTCCACACCCCGTTCAGGGTGGGGGTCCCTGCTGGGGGACCTGGCCAGCCTAGGTAAGGGGCTGAGGGCCGTTTTCAGGCTGGCCACGCCCCCAGCAGGGACCCTCACCCCAGTGGTGGTGTGGCCAGCCTGGGTGAGGGGCTGAGGGCCATTTGCAGGCCCCTCCCTCGGCAGCCAGCCAGGGGGGACCAAAACCTCCCGCATGCTCCACCCTGCTCCGGGGCCACCACCCCCAGGCCCCTCCTTCAGCAGCTGGCCCAGGCGGTCAGGAAACTTGGCTTCCTCCATCGCCCGGGTCAACCCAAGCTTCCCACCAGCTCCGGCTGGCTCCATGGCTGGCACCATCTTTCTCCCGCTAATTTGCATATTCCCTCCTGATTGGCTGTGGGGCATTGCAGAGGTATAGTCAATTTACATATCTGTCTATTATTTGTGTAGATATCCCAGGCATTATTTTAAGAATTTTTCAAATATTAACTCACTAAGAACCCTTTGAGATGGGTGCCATCATTATTTCCATTTTACACATGAGAACACTAAGGTATAGAGAAAAAAATTAATTTTCCCAAGATCACACAGCTAGTAAGTGGCAGAGAGGAGATTCAATCCCAAGTTGTCTGAGTCCTGAATGCATGCTCTTAACCACAAGGCAATTCTGACTCTCAAAAAGGAATATGCTCATGAAGCCCAGTGTCTGGCTAATACTTAAATATGTAATTAAAATGTGCTAACCAAATTAGGAGGAAAAAATGGGGATAGGAAAAGTAGAAAATCTATTATTCATAGTTCTCACACATCACGATACTTTCCATACATAACCATATGTCCCATCAGTCTTTTCCCTTATTAACATAGGGACTTTTGTTTTTCATTTAATTATCACTTAGCAGACACACTTTTCTAGAAAATTAAAAACTTTAAGATATTATTCTTGCCCAGCAATTGAATACTTACTATATATCAAACATTATATATTCTTATTTCATCTCACAAACCTATAAAGTAGGTATAAATATCCCCATTTTACAAATGAGAAGACTAAAGCACAGTTAAGGAACTAAATTAAGGTCATATGGCTAGGAAGCAGTTGAACCAGGATTCAAATTCAGGCAGTTTGACTCCTTAATGAATTACTGACTCCTGAAGAATAGGATCATGAGCTACGTGAAATTACTTGTTTGGCTCAGCCTAAAATGAGGATGCTATTATACAGAGACTTGTAAGTTTTTAGTATCTTAATTTCTCTTGAACAAGACAAATAATTCTTCATGTCTTATTTTATAAGGGTCAAGTATCTTATGTAATTCTTTCAAAAAACCACTTGAGTACCTCTGACATTCTAGGGACCACATTAATAAGGCATAGTCTTTGTACTCAAGGCAGAGACTTATTTTGTTCAGCATATTAATATGTTCAAGTTTCTCACAATAAATACAACACACCAGTACAAACAACAAGAGTAACAGCTTTGCCAAGCATCCAGTTGTAGAACTGAGAATGAATTTCTGAGTTTTTTTGCCCTCCATCCTATAAAGTAGATAAATCCCTTATTTTTCTTACAGTTCCTAAAGAATAACTAATAATTACTCAATAGGCACTATTTGCCGGTCTCATGCTACACCATCAATATGAGCTGGCAATGAAAGCCTATCCATTTTATTTTTTTAATTTATCTTTATTGTTGAAATTATTATAGATGTCCCCCTTTAGTTTCCAATTAGTCCCTTCCAAGGCTATCTATTTTAGTTTAAAAATGTTGAAATTACTTTAACCTAAGTTTACTAGGTTACATGTTTAAATTACTTTTAAAGTTCTATACTTGCATTTTGGGTACAACTTTAATAACCAAATGATAAATGTGAATGAAAGAAGCAGTAAGAAAAATATGGCTAGTGCCGCATGGAAATATTTTAACACATTGTATGCGGGAAACGTATTTATACATATTACGTTGACTGGTAGTAGAGCGCGGGACACGTATTAATACGTTTTTTATAGACTAGCGGTAGAATGCGGGTAACGTATAAATACGTCTATTTTTATACTTTTTTATTGCTCTAAAGGGATGCTAACATGCAGATATACGAATTCCAAAGGACAAAATTTGGGTCTCTAACACATACAATGGTGAATTATGTATGTACTTCCAGGTATAACGGTAATCTATTCAACTGCGTAGAGTCATCCCTTCACACAATTCTCTGCCTCGCCACACATTCAGTGCGATTCTAAGAAAAATAATTCAGTATACATTTTATAGTAAATCACAAAAAGTTTCATTGAAAAATAATATGTAAAACTAAAGTTATCATAATTTTACTGAACGTTGCCATTTGCGCAAAAAATTAGCAAAAATGGCCCACGCCACCTGTTAGCGCGTGATAAAAACTAACCACAAACAATGTGTTAAGGAGACTTCAATCCAGCTGATTATGAAAAGGTAGTGAGAGACAGACGTTAAAATGTCAAGTGCAACAGAACTAGTTCAGGGTGGCTTAACTGATAATCACTGAACATAAGCACAGTTATCAATCCAAAACCTTATAATGGCAGGGGACCAAGATCCAAAAAAAACTAAGAAACCAAGGTCATTGGGGGTGGGCTAGAGGGAGTCAATGGGGGGGGTGGGGGAGGTGGAAGGGGACATATGTAATACTTTCAACAATTCTATATAATAAAGAGGTAATATGCAAATTAACCCTCATGCCCTCACAAGATGGCTGCCTATGACCAGGCCGGCAGGGGGATTAGTGAGGGACATCCAAATGACTGAACAAGCAGGCTGCATGGATTAACCAGGCCAGTCGGGGGGGGGGAGGGGGGGCAGTTGGGGGTGACCAGGTCAGTAGGGGGGCAGTAAGAGGCAACCAGGCTGGCAAGGGCGGGGGAGCAGTTAGGGGCAACCAGGCCAGCATGGGGGGTGCAGTTGGGGGCAACCAGGCTGGCAGGGGTGGCAGCTGGGGGTGATTAGGCCAGGGGGGGCAGTTGGGGGTGACCAGGGCCTCTAGTAAAGGAGAAGGAGGAAGAAGAGGAGGAGGAGGAGGAGGAAGAAGGAAGAGGAGGAGAAGGAGGAGGAGGAGGAGGAAGAAGGAAGAGGAGGAGGAGGAAGAAGGAAGAGGAGGAGGAGGAGGAGGAGGAGGAAAGAAGGAAGAAGGGAGAAAGAAGAAAGAAGGAGAAAGAAGAAAGAAGAAAGAAGATCATCCTTGGGTGAAGATTAACAGAAAAGGAGAAAGAAGAAAAGAAAGAAAAGAAAAGAAAAGAAAAGAAAAGAAAAGAAAAGAAAAGAAAAGAAAAGAAAAGAAAAGAAAAGAAACGGAAAGGAAAGGAAAGGAAAGGAAAGGAAAGGAAAGGAAAGGAAAGGAAAGGAAAGGAAAGGAAAGGAAAGGAAAGAAAAGGAAAGAAAAGGGAAGGAAAAGAAACAAACCAAGGTCAACATACAGAATAGCTCCTGTTTGTTGCAAATTACTAGTGTGTGCATGAAATCTTGACATGTTTCTTGACTGACACATGCTTACATTAGTGTTTGTATGTAGCTAGCACATTTGAATTGGACTTATGTCCAAGTCCTCTAACAAGATTTTCTAGTATATTTGTATCATTATCTGGTATGTCTTCACTGCTACTTTTTTTTCGGTAACTTGGCGCATGCTAGGTTGTAAATTAATGAAGAAAGGGAGCTATGTTAACTCCCAAAACATCCTGGTTTCTTGAAAATAATAGGTATTGAAGAACTGTTTATTAAGGATGGATATGAAATCCACCCTATAGCCACACTACCAATCCTTATTATCTTCCAGGACTACTCTTCCTAATCTCTGACTGGAATGCCCCAGAGGTCATTCTTTCAATTTCTCTCTCTTTTTTTTAATCCTCACCGGAGGATATATTTATTGATTTTTTTAAAAAAAATTTTTAGAAAGAGGGAAAGAAACATGGATGTGAGATAGAAACATCAATCAGTTGTCTCCCATATGTGCCCTGACCAGGAACTGAACCTGCAACCTTTGGTGTACAAGATGATGGTCCAACCAACCGAGTCACCCAGCCAGTGCCCATCAACCTCTTCTTGATCTACACTTATTCCTTGGGAGATCTCATCTACTAGTGTACTGACAGCTTCCAAATGTATGCAATCTGGACCATTCTCCTTTGAACTTCAGATTCATTTGTTCAATTGCTGACTTGACATCTCTTTTATTATGTCTTTAGACATCTCAAAAACTTAGCCAGTCTAGAACAGAACTCCTGAACTCTACCCAGAAAACTGCTGTTAATGACAACTCCATCCTTCCAGGTGCTTAAGCCATAAACCTTGGAGTCATTGACTCCTCTCTTTTCACATTCCACTTCCAATCCAACAGCAAGCCCAGAAGGATCAAAATATATCCAATTAGAATCAGAGATATCAATATGAATGCATATCTATATTTATATATAGAAATGATTATAGGTATGTATGGATACATAGATTAGTACCAGTACACATACATATATCTTCTAGCACTGCCCTCCAAAAGAGCATCTGGCAGCAGTGATCTTTTGGACTGGTGAAGTTCTTTATTGTAGGAATTGCTCTCTGCTATAGGATGTTAAGTAGCATCCCTCATCTTTGGTCTGCCTGGCACAGATGGTTGGCTTCTCTTCAGTTGCCTGACCCATTCAGCAGTTCACTACAGAAATGTGGGAAACATCCTAAATTTTCAATCTTGCTCAACCCCATAATCTGATTATTTACCCTATCCTGTTGACAATACTTCTAAATTTCTCATACATCCACCCCCTCTTCTACATTCATTATTTTTCACCATGAACAGCTTCCTAACTGGTCTTGCTTCTAGTTTTGCTCTTCTCTAATCCAGCATTCACTTCACAGCCAATATGATAGGTCTAAAACACAAATATAATTCTATCACAGCATTATATTTCCCCCCACTAAATTTCACAGCCTTCGAAATAAAGTTAAAGATCCTTAGTTTGGTTCATAAGGCATCAGTGATTTAGTTTCTTACCACTTCATCAGCCCCTGTTTTAAAACTGTTCTGTCCACATGTGACTATTGAGTGCCCGGTACTTGAATGTGACTAGCCCAAACTGAGATGTGGTATAAATGCAAAATACATACCAGATTCTGAGGATTTAGTATTAAAAAGCAAATATCAAATATCTCAATGATACTTTCTTATATTGATTACAAGCCAAAAAGATAATATTTTGGATAAATCAGGTTAAATAAAATATATTAAGATTAATTTCACTTTTACTGAGAGGGGGAGGGGAAGGGAAGGGGGAGGGAGACACATCAGAGTGAGAAAGACACATCAACTGGTTGCCCCCTGCACACACCCTGACCAGGCCAGGGATGTAACCATTTCTTTATGGTCCTCTGGATGGACTCTTAACATTGAATTCTGATAGAATGTTAATGGCATACAAGAATTATCAAGGAAGTTTCTCTGTACTATTACTGGATAAAATGAATAGCCACAGTATAGGTCAAAGCAACTTTAACTTTTCCTTTTGTCAAAACACTTTTCTTCCCATCCTGGAACCCAGTATGTACCCTTGACCAGGAATGGAACTCTCGAACCTTCGATGCTGAGCCTATCTATTTTTTAATATTAACTCAAGTAACCCGCTAAGATGTGTTTTAGGACATTCCCCTGCCCCCAAGACCCCAAATCTTGGTCAACTACCCTCCCTCTCTCTGCTTCCAACCATAAAATTCTGCATATCCCTGTCATATAACACAGTATGTTGTAATTATTGGTTACCAGCTATCTTCTCCTAAATTGTATGCTCCTTGCAAAAAGGGATATCATTCTACATATACTCAGGGCCTACCACCATGTCTACCACTTAAAAGACACTCAAAATATTTGTCAAACAAACGTGAACTATCTATTCCTGGCCTGAAAGTTACTAGAATTTCTCCAAGGAAAACAAACCAGCAAGAAGGAGCCTAGACTTTCTATTTATTTTTGTAACTAAAATTTTTTAATGTTGACATTATTACAGGTATCCCCTTTCCCCTATCTCCACCCACCCAGGGAGCCTACTAGACTTTCCTAGTAATGAAAGGATTGGGGTGGCGGTGGAAAGTAGGAATTACAGTAAAGAGCAATGAGAAAATAAAGCTCATCACAGACACATGCCTCTTATAGGGATAAGGAGCCATGATTCATACTTGACATGCCAGGGGCCACAGTTTTGTTCCTAAATTATTTAATCCATCCAACAAAAGAGTTAAAACAACAAACCTCTCATGAAAAATGCTAATCTACGATGTTTCACCATGGAGCCATTTAGAAGAATTATTATATGTAATGTGCCAGAGCATGAATTTATGGCTGATGCTCATTTGGCAAATGTGGTTGGCACTGCTAGATGTTAAAAAACATGTACGCAAATAAAAGTTTTTAAGCTCTCAGACTTAAATATTTACATTACTATAAATGTACAAAGATAAATGTTTATATGAGTACATATATAACACATTCCAAGAACTATCTTTTTTTAAATTGATTTTACAGAGGGAAAAAGGAGGGTGGGTTGGGGGGGGGGGAGAAACATCAATGTGAGAGAGATATTTCCCCCTACTAGGGAACAAACGGGTAACCTTCCTGTGCACCTGACAAGGCTCCAACCAACTGAGCCACACTGGCCAAGGCTCCAGGAACAATTTATTAATGTGATTGTCACGAACAGTTATGAAGTGGCATTATTTCTTTATGGTCCTCAGGATGGACTCTTAACATTGAATTCTGATAGAATATTAATGGCATACAAGAATTATCAAGGAAGTTTCTCTGTACTATTACTGGATAAAATGAATAGCCACAGTATCATTATAGGTCAAAGCAACTTTAACTTTTCCTTTTGTCAAAACACTTTTCTTCCCATCCTGGAACCCAGTCACACATAAATGTTAACCCCTAAATGGAGGGGTAGGGGATAGACCTCCACATCTAAAAGCCTTAAAGAAAATGCCCTAACCGGTTTGGCTCAGTGGATAGAGCATCGGCCTGCGGACTGAAAGGTCCCAGGTTTGATTCTGGTCAAGAGCATGTACCTTGGTTGCAGGCACATCCCCAGTGGGGGGTGTGCAGGAGGCAGCTGATCAATGTTTCTCTCTCATGTTTCTAACTCACTATCCCTCTCCCTTCCTCTCTGTAAAAAAATCAATAAAATATATTTTTTAAAAAATAAAAGCCTTAAAGAAAATAATCTGACATTTCTTTCCCACCTAATATAGTCATGTTAGTCTCCAAAATAAAGACATGATAAAATATTTCCTCCTCTTCCCCTCTGACAGTTATGGAAAGATGTTTGTTTTTTCACATAGCTTGTGCATTTGTCATAGCCAAACTTACTAGCAATGGTATGAATCCTGCCTCCATTAATTTCTGGGCTAAGGCTACAACTCCAAATCTGAAGCCAAGAAAATGAACCATTCCTGCCATTATAGTTTACCAAATGAGTCACCAAAGAGAAGTGCTGGGCACTTCAGAAAGTAACTAAGGTTATCAGTGACTTGTGCTATCTAGAAATTCCCTGAGATTACAGGAGAAACGACCATGAAGCTGGTATCCAAGACTGTTCATGGAAAGTTTTACCCTGTGGATAATTCCCACACTGCAGAGAGCAATATGGGTTCTCCAACATCACACATCATTTCATTTATCAGGAAAAAAGACATTGTGAGCTAAACAAAAAATTAGTAGGTAGGCCCCTAAAAGAATCCTCAAGGCAATCCCAATTCAGGAGAAAAGCAATTGACATACATCATCCAATGACCTAAAAAATAGCCTTTTATACAAGTCTCCAAAAATTTAATTCAATATCTACTATTACATTTAAACAGAAGCAGAGAAAAATGTATTAGGTTTTCTACAGCAAGGCCAATAAAGATGAAATCTAATTTTCCTTTAACTCACGGCCAGCCTTCCAATAACTCCATTTCACAACTCTCAAATTTCTACATTTGGACCTTAAAAATAACAACGGATTGCAAGAAAGTAGCATTTAAAGGTGGGAGGGCTCCTCTTTCCTGTTGCTCTGGGTAGTCTTTAAGTCGCCAAGGGACGAAAATCGAAATCATGCTCTCAGCAGGGTGGTGCAAAATACGAGGGCGCGGGGTCGGGGGGGGGGGGGGGGGGGTCGGGGGGGGGGGCGGTCAGACGTCAAGTCCTCCTCGCAGGAGGTATGGAAAGTTGCAAGAACTCATAAATCAAAAGGCAAAGGAGAAACAAAATGACCAACAGAATCACTCAAAATCCCCAAACAACCGAACTAACCCGCAGGTTACGGGGCTCACAAGCCTCAGCCCGAAGTGAACAGGCAAAGAGCTACCACCGGGTTTCGTCCTGATGTTGCTGGCGAGGCTGCGCCGGATGCTCTCAGATTTGGAGCGGAATATCTATGTAGACTTAAGCAGGAGCTAGAGGAGCACTTCCTACCCCGGGCTCTCGGAGTCCGCCTCCTACAGCCTTCACTTTCTCCAGCAGCCTCGCAGCCGCGCCCGGGGGCGTCCTTTGGCGCCAAGTCCCAACTTTCCCTCCTCTGGGGAGCACCGAGCTACCCGGGATGCCAGAGGAGGGGGAGGGGGAGGGGGAGGGGGGAAAGAGGAGGGGGAGGGGGGAAAGAGGAGGGGGAGGGGGAGGGAGGGGGAGGGGAAAGCAGTGCGGGCCATGGCCCCGATGGCTGCGAGGCGCCGGGGTGGCCTGAGCCGGAGTGGCTGCACCAGTTCAGCCGCCCAAGTTCCCGCGGCGGCGCTACCCAGACCCCGCGCCGCCGCGCCCGGATTCCCCCGGGTCAGCGCTCTCATCCCGCGGGCGGCGACGCAGGTCCCACGAGTTGGAGCAAGAGAAGGGAACGGAGGGGACGCGGGCAGCCCTGCCACCGTTACCTGAGGCACGCACAAGCTGCCGCGGTGACCACCATCGCTGTTGGGCCAGTCCCCTTCTTGGTCACCGCGGCCACCACCGCCACCAAAGCAACTGACTCTAACAAGTAACTACTGGCCCCCACCGAGTCCAGCCGGCCGCTCTCAGCCTGCCCGCCTCCGCGCAGTTCCGAGTACCGCCCATCCGCGCGCGCGCTCGGAGGCGAGCTCCTGGAGGAGCGAGTACGCGCGCCCACGGCCCTTGACCCTCTGTAGGCAACTTAGTCCCGCGGAAGGAGTTATCGTGTCTCTCTCTCTCATGTTCCTACCTCAATAAAATGAGGTCCAGAGAGCTCCTGTTTGGCTCAGGAGGTTGGGATGAAGGGACATTTCGGTTCAAATAAGTTCCTGAGGTATTGAGCCAGTGCCAGAACCCCTCGGTCAGCCTGCGGTGGAATACATAATTTAGGTTTTCAAGGACGCCAGCATACAGTAATTGCCAATTCAAGCCCCAATACTTCCTGCAGGCCTTAGCAACTAAAAAACACTACATCTCCCAGAAACCTCCGCGAAAGTGAGCCTCACTTGCGTAACCACGTTGGCCTTCGTCGCATTTGAACAAAATAATCCCTTCATTTTTCTGAAGGTGTCGGGCATAGTATTTCATTTTCTCCTCACCGAAACAACTTTAAGTGTTATTGCGATAACAGAAGTTGCCTGTGGAAAGGTGTTTAAGATGATAAGGTAAACGGAAAGAAAGGACATCATAATAAAGTACTGCGGAGGAATTTTTCTCCAGCTGTGAGACGCCGGAGAAGAGTGAATGCGATTGAGAGAGGCTCAGAGAATTGTCCTCTGTACTGGGGACTTTCTTTAGCTCCAGGTTCCTGCCTAGCCCCATCGTCAGCAGGTCAGTAAGCAAGGCGAGTTTGGGGATGGCCACAGTGGAGGCGCCCTTCACTCTCTTTTGCCGTTGTTAATTGGCTTGTCTTGGTTTGAAGTTGATTGAATGGAGGCCTCTCACTTCCGGTTGGGGGAGGGGAGGAAGGCAGTCCTCCGGGGAGGAGGAAACATAACTCACTTCCTGTAGGGTTAAAGTGATGGTAGGGTGTCCTACCCACAACCTGTAGCGGCAAGGGCTTGAAAAGGTGATACTTGGTGCCATTTGCACAGACTATGTTTTCAATTTGGGGGGATTATGTCTTATGTGAAAAGTTTGGTTATTAAACCTGTTTGTGTTGCTAATGTTCCACCCTCCAGTCAAAATTTATGTGAGGTTTATTTCAGCATGCAAGATGGAATATTTCCTCCTCGACAAAATTTTTCTTAATGCGTTCTTAAAAGAATTCTAAACCCCTTGTTAAAATTATCTATTCATCTCTGCAAGATGACACACTTTCTTGTGTGACTTATAATTGCCCACCTCTGCTCTTTACAGTCCAGCGCTCACCTAATGAGGTGTGTGTCACTATCTTGGCATGCTACAGGAACTCTGTAGCTATGGCTTATTACAGCACTCGATATTTTACATAAATTATGAGGCATATTCATCTTACATCAGTGGTTCTCATTTTGTTTCTTTGTTATGGAGTGAGGCCACAACATTAGTAACAAAGAAACAGAATTTCCGAAGGCTGAGGCCCAGAAATCAGGATTTTAAAAAGATTCCCAGGTGATTCTAATGTGCAGCCAAGGTTGAGAACCACTGCTTTACCTGAATGAAAGTATCATACTGAAGTACTCACCTGCATGGTATTACCTTAACTAAAATGATTGGTCTCTTATATTCTTAGTCTTGTTGATTTTAGGCTACAGATTCTGCCCTGTACCTAAGAACAACTTATTCATGTAAATTCTTACATGTAACACATAGTTTTTGTGAAAGTTAAACTTTAGCACATTTTTCCTTTTTGTAATTTAATTAAATTCAGATAGATTCAAAAATGATATCTAGTTTCAAAGCATGGTACAAGGATGAGATTCAGCTCAGATTTTAAGGGCGGGGGGATTGGCTTACAAAGGACAAAAGGTGAATACATCTATTTTTCCTGTATTCTCATTGTTTCATAAGAAACTATATGCAAAGTGGTAATAAACACTAAACAGTTTTGATCCCATGGCTTCTATTTTCAAGTACCACAATACTTGAGTGTATGGATGTGTACTGAAGGAATCAATCAATATAGAGCTTAGAAATCTCAACAACTTTAGTAATTTTAGAATATCTGTCAAATGAACTGTAATGTCTTTCAAGAATTTTTAAAAGAATAAAGCCTGTGTATATTCTCCTTTTGGATTCTTACCTAATTTATCCTTAGAATTTGCAATTATTTTAATTCTAGTTCCTTTAAAAACTTATTTGGTTTAGAGTTTATTAGAAAAATATGTTTTAAACTAAATGTTACAGTAAAAGGAAAAAAATATATGTTTTAGCCTTCTGTAAATATAAAGGATCTCAGACCCTAAAATCAATGAATTATCTTTTTAAAGACTACAAAATTTCTGCAGTGGTTGAAAAGGTGAGACAAAATAATGTCTGTTATTTATAAGGTTAGGGGCATGTAGACTGCCTCAAGCAAGTATTAACAAATTGATTAGAGGGAATGTGTTCACTCTCTTCTTTATTAGTGTAATATATGATCATTCTGACAAAGTAAACTATAGTGTTAGGATTATTGAAGTAAGTAAAGATTATGGAGCTGACTTGAAAAGATAGAGAAAGATATTAAAATTTTGATTGAGATACATTGATATTACCTTTTGGAAACTGTCTTTGGGAAGCAAAGGAGTTTTTTAAATTAGTTTCTATGCTATTCCATGGAAGCAATGCACATAAATAAAAATTGCTGCAGCTGAAAGACTTGATAAGTGGCAGTTATTTATTGTTTCCATCAGATAAATATTAGGAAAGCTTATGAAAATATGAGGTAAGTCCATGGGAAAGTGTTCCTATGGAGAGATTTACTATCTTCCAAAGGCTTCTTTTTAAATATTTTTTATTGAAATTTTCATTGCATGTTTTAATAGAAACATACTATCAAAATTAGAAAAATGCTTCTGTAAGTGTGCTCTTATTATCTTACAGTTAATAAATTTGAGATTTTTCATTCCATTGCTCTTGTTATCTTAGAGTTAATAATTTGAGATTTTTTATTCATTTCATTGTGCATTTTTTAGAGTATTTAGATTAGATAATCATTTTCTTTTCCAAAAGTAGTCATTGAATACACTGGTCACAACAGTTTGAAATATTAAAACAGTAAGTCAAAATTCTGGATTCCATCACACTGAAATTTGATTAACCATTAACCACAGAGTGCTAGAAAAAGTGTCTTTTTATTCTTTTCTCACCATTCTTTATAAAGTCATGCTAATGTTTTACAGCTATTGCTATTTGTTTATTGTTTTAGTAGTTTTTGCCATGAGGTCCAGTGTTAAAGAGTATATCCTAACAATTTGAGTGTTTTTTCAAATTTACTCCACTACTGTCCCTTACATGACTTTTCCATTATTTCAACACTAGAGGCCCGGTAAACGAATTCGTGCACCCTTGGGGTCCCTCGGCCTGGCCTGTGGGATCGGGCCAAAACTGGCTCTCCGACATCCCCTGAGGGGTCCCAGATTGCGAGAGGATGCAAGCCAGGCTGAGGGACCCCATGGGTGCACGATAGGGGCCCGGGAGGGATGCAGGAGGTTGGCCAGCCTAGGGAGGACGCCAGGGCATGTCTAGCCCCACTCACTCAGTCCTGATTGACCAAACGCCAGCAGCAAGCTAACCTACCAGTCAGAGTATCTGCCCACTGGTGGTCAGTGCATGTCATAGCAAGCAGTTGAGCACCCTTAGCATATCATTAGCGTATTACGCTTTGATTGGTTGAACGGATAACTGGACGACCAGTCACTTAGCATAATAGGCTTTTGTTATGTAGGAAAAGTTTATTGACTGCGTATTATGTGCTAATCACTGTTCTAAGGACTTAGAATAATACATAAGTAAATACAGACAAATATCCAAATTCTCTTGAAGTTTACTCTAATTTCCAAATTAAAACTGGAATTTTGCTCCCTTGGTATTCCTAAGTATGGTCTATGGTATGATCATTTTTCAAATTGAGTCAAGAAGCTGCCCTAACCTTGCTCTCTCTTGGTGTTGATCTATTAAGCCATTTTAAACCCAGTTTTGAATATTTCAGCCTAGTTTTTCTCCAGACCTTATAAACCTATGTGTTAAATATTCAGCCCTTTTCATTGACACATGTGTGGTAATCCTACCACCCTAGAATTATTTGTGTGGTAAAAACAAATCAAAGTGAATACTGGGGAAAATGTGGAATCAGGCTGGCCTTGGTTCAAAACTGGTGTCGACATTTTACTATCTAAGCTTACTAGCTCGGCAACCTTGAGCAACTTACTTGACCTACCTGAGCCTCAGTTGCCATAAACCTGAATGGACTTATTCAGTAAATCAAGGATATTATATAAAACACCTACCACAATGCCTGGAATAAGGAGCATAATGAATGCTACCATTTTCCTCTCAGTCTTACTTCTGCTATTCTGGCTATTGGGATTTGCCTACATATTAAGCCTTACATATTCCCAGAAGTATGGGATACAGTACATACTAGGACTATTGAAATTCTTCTGTTCTTCCTAACAACATGCTCACTTAACTGTCAAAATTTTTAGTTTCTTGTGGAAATGAGATAGCATTAATTTCAGTGGTCACTTTAGAAAATATACAAAATAGGAAAGTTTTAAGAAATGGTTTGGTGAGGAGTCGCCAAAGTAATTTGAATTATTATAGGAAGATATTTAAACCATTCTTCTAATGCTAAGCCTATTATTTAATGTCTTTCACAATATGACCATATCTCTAATTACCTACTTACGTATCCCTAACTGATTGGTTTCTGAAAAAAGAAATTCAGTTCTGTATCCAGTCTTTTCTATCTTTGTTTATTCTATTTTCTGCCTGAAAAACTTTCTCTTTTCCCAAGAATCTCTATCAAAATGCAACTTTCTTTGGGCCCCTTTCTCAAGTGCCACCTTCAACTTGAAGAAATATTTCCTGATGTCTGTCTTCTCTTTCCACTCTCTCAACCATATATGCTCTGTTCATTGACCCTCCATTTTGTTCTTTTCTTATGGGATTTACTATATAGTGCTGTCACTATTGTTGTTGTTTGTTTTTGTCATTGTTATTGTATATAGAGTTTATGCACTACCATAAAAGGATTCAGACTCTATCTCAGTCCTATTTGTGTCTCCTGTCATACCTGGCCCAATGCCATTCAAATCATAAATATTCAGTAAGTATTTGTGGAGTTGAACTGGCACTTGGGGTAAGATAAAACTAATCAATAAGTTTTATCCATTATTTATGCCCAACATTAAGCATAAAATACAGACTCAAATATCAAGTGAAAGAGTGAATAAGTCATCATTTTTTCATTTGTGGGTATCTCAGGGTGTCAGTATGTCGATGAGCATATATTAACCACCTACATATGAGCTGAACTATGAGAACTGATCCCTGCCCTCAGTTTAATTGGAAAGAAGTTGTAATTAATTTGTGCAGACTCTGAAGACTGCAGGTATTTGAGTGAAGGTGGTTGTCAATGTCAGTATAGAGTTGTTTGCATTGTGAGAGATATCCCAGGCTATCTGAACTGAGAAACAATAGATTTGAATATCAAGAGATAATTAACTTGCAATTCCACTCCTAGGTATATAAACTCAGGAGAATTGGAAATATATTCACACAAAATTTTTTACATGAATGTTTATAGCAGAATTATTCATAAGATCCAAAATTTAGAAATAAACCCAAATGTTCATCAATTAATGAATGAATAAATAAAAAGCACAATCATACAATGGAATAAGCAATGAAGTAGTGATACAGGCTATAACATGGGTGAACCTTGGAAATATTACACTAAAGAGAAAGAAGCAAGACACAAAAGGCCACATACTGCATCATTTCATATATGAGATGTCTAGAATACTATATTCTTGTCCTAATTGAAAATAAAGCTGAAGTTTCCTTCAAGATTCTAAGATATCCTTCTCCTTTATCATCACCCTTCTAGTCTGAACATTCACCTCACAGAGACAAAAAGTATTAGTGGTCGCCAGGGTATGGGAATGGAGAGTGACTGCTAATGGGTATGGGATTTCTTTTAGGGGTGATGAAAATGTTCTAGCATTAGATAATGGTGATGGTTGCAGAAACTTGATACTAAAATACATTGTATAGCAATATACTAAAAAAAACACACACAAATACCCTAAAAAGAGGTGAAATTTGTGGTATGTGAATTCAAAAAAGGGGGTTACATTTAAACTTGAATGGAAATATTTGGATGAGGCTAAAGAAGGAAGCAAGATATATGAAAGCAAGAAGGCAGTAATTCTTCCTCAGATCCTAGAAGGAAATGTAAGTGTCTAGGTACAGGACTAGAGGTAAGTTGAGGATCAGGTGAGGATAGATGTGAAGGTTTCTGGCTATTTTGTCTTAATGAAGCAAGCAATGAGATGAATGTTTAGATTAGAAAGGTGTTGCAAAGGAGGACATCTTAGAATCTTGAAGGAAGCCTCAGATTTTTTTTTAATTATGTCAAGGATATAATATATGGTCAAATTAGTTTCTGTGTGACAGTCAACTGAGTTCAAAGAGTAAAGAATAAGGTAAGGGAATCTGATAGCAGTTAACAGTGAAATTACTGAAGAAGATGGTACAACAGAGACTAGACAAAGTTTGATTCTAAAATGAACTGCAGATGATGAAAATAGGTAAACTTTTAAAAAATAGATATATATTTTTATTGATTTCAGACAGGAAGGGGGAGAGAGAAAAAAAACATCAATGTTAAGAAAGAATAATTAATCGGCTGCCTCCTGCATTTCCCCTACTGGGGATTGAGCCCACAACCTGGGAATGTGCCCTTGACCAGAATTGAACCTGGGACCCTTCAGTCCACAGCTGACATTCTATCCACTGAGCCAAACCAGCTAGGGCAAAAAATAGATAAATCTTAAAGGAAAGGAACCAAGGGTAGTAATTTGAAGAACTGCAAATAAAGGTATTCATTTGAAGAAATACTTGAGTGCCTTTTATGTACCAGGCACTATTAAATAAAACTATAGCTATTTTCCTCATTTGAATTATTTTTTATGGTAATGTGTTATGAGTGGTCCCCCTTTACTTTTGTTTTTAAACACGCCCATTTACATTATCCAAAAAACTCTAAACAAATTATTCAGCATCATCAAAACATCAGAACAAACTCCTGGCTGTTAACAAAACCATAAACACAGCAATGTTAACAAGAGAACAAAACTCTGGCTAAAAACAAAGCAATACCAATGCAAAATCAAACTACAAACATGTTAACATTTTCAGAATATCTTACTCAAAGTCCTTAGATTTAGCTCTGCAAGATTTTACAGAAAACTGACAGTTCACCAATGCTAGCATAGCTTCCATTTGCTTTTCCAACATCTGTTTGACCTCTGTCACCATCTTCTTCAGCTGACTCCATTCTGATATCTCTGTCACTAGCGTAGTAAGATGCCACTGATACAAAGATGTCATTGATGCAAAACTAGTCCCCTGGATCAGGCTGTTTGGACAGTTGACCCTGACACTGAGTCCGCACCAGTCCCAGTCATATCAGCCTCGTCCACACAGGTGGAAGTCTGGACCCTTCACAGCTTCTTTCCTTAGCCGCTGTTGCATGGAAACGAGCAACCCTCGGTCCTGCAGAGCTGGAGACTTCCAATTCTGAGTCTGGCTTTTCACACAGACCCAAAGTTCCAGGGAGCTATCAGGTCACACAAGCAAAGATAACCAAAGCCTAGAAACAATGCAACTGCTGCAAGAGCTTACAATCTATGTCTAAAATAAAAATTACTTCCTTAAACAACATCGACCACAGCCATTTTTTACATTACAGTAGCTTAGACAAAACCTAGCAGGTTTCTACCTTATTTTGTACCTCCTAATTACTTCTTATTTTCTTCCCCTTATTTCCTGCCACTTACTTTCTACCATTTACTTCTTACAGCTTATTTCCTAATGTCTACCGCTTCTACAGCTTATTTCTTACCACGTGATCCCCTTCCTGGGATACTGAATTTCCCAAGTTTTACACTGAGCTAATATTACCACACTTTGGCTCCCTACCTTATTTTTGTTTTTTGGCCTTATTACTTTTGCTTTTTAAGCTTAACTTCTTATTTTCTTACTTTTTTTTTAAATATATTTTTATTGATTTTTTTTACAGAGAGGAAGGGAGAGAGATAGTCAGAAACATCGATGAGAAACATCGATCAGCTGCCTCCTGCACATCTCACTGGGGATGTGCCAGCAACCCTGGTACATGCCCTTGACCGGAATCGAACCCAGGACCCTTCAGTCCGCAGGCTGACGCTCTATCCACTGAGCCAAACCAGTTTTGGCTACTTTTGTTTTTTAAGCTTACTCTCTGCGCGCACCTTGGAGTCTCCTTTCACCTGACCACTTTTTAAATTCCCCCGAACTCAGGCCTGTTCCGACGCCACTTGTTACGGCCAAAGGGGCCTGCTTGGATGTCACTTCTTATGGCCAAAACTCAGGCCCTGGTCCCAGAACTCAGTTCCTGTTCGGGTGCCATTTGTGCCATGCCAGCACGACCAAGGGTGATCCCGAGTGGGCGGGGGGGGGGGGGGGGGGGGGGCGTGAAAGGATTAAGGAAAGACAAACAAGAGAATAATAGCTGGGTCTCAGTGGGATGCTGCCTCCATGATGAGGAGACAACGACAGCACCCACAAGCCATATCTTTATTTTATAGCAGATGCCATGAGGCAAAGTAGGGGCGTGATCAAGCTGTTTACAGCATTCTCGTGAGTTTCATCCCCACTCAACTACATGCACCCGAACTCTATCACAAGGCACGTGGGGCCACGTGTTCGGACCATAGGTTCAAGCTTACAACTATAGCTGTTGGCTATAATTGTGCTCGGAGGGCCCTGCCCTCCAGCTGGGACTTTCATGTGGCAATGAGAGGACCCTGTCCTTTGATTAGTCCGAGGCTTGAACCTGGCCAAAACACTGTAGCCACGCCCCACAGAGTGGGATATTGGTTCAAAAATTATGGGCATTGTGTAGTTCTCTTTACAGTAGCTATCTTATTTTTCTAAAAGGTTATACTAATTTTTTATGCCACCATCAATACATGAGCATGTTATTTTCACCACAATTTCACCAGCAAATTTTTTGGCTAATTGAAATTATACTTCACTTTAGTATTGCTTTTAATATGTGTTTCTGTATCATAGAATTGACATACGTTGGAGCATGAATGAATTCAAAGCCTTTATATTTGGTCCTATCTGGAAGGATATGGATTTTTAAGGATCCTAAAAATCAGACTAGCTTCTAATTTGAATCAGTCAAAAACTACTTTTATTCAGTGGTGTTTTACTTATTTTGTAAATTATATTCACATTCAAAACACATCATAATAATAAAAGGCTAATATGGTCGTCACATTGTGACACCATAATGACTGATCAGCAGAGACCTGAGGCTGCGTGGTGCCTGGCCGGGGCGGGGGACCTCAGGCCGCGTCCCCCCACCTGGCGGGGCTTGACGAGGGACTTCAGGCTGCGCCCTCCACCCAGCGGGGCTTGATGGGGAACCTGAGGCTGCACCCGCCGCCTGGCAGGGCTTGACAGGTGACCTGAGGCTGTGCCCCCCGACCTGGCAGGGCTTGATGGGGGACCTGAGGCTGCACCTCTGACCCCGCACCAGGCCGGGAGATCTGAGGCTGCGCCCCTACCGGGCAGGGCTTGACGGGTAGGCCCGGCTGGGTCTGGGTCTCACTCAATAGGGGTAAGGCTGGCTGGGTCTGAGTCTCATGCAATTTCAAGGCGCACGCAGGTGGACGGGGACTTGATTCTGGGTCCCGTAGCATGCCCCAGACTCTGACAGGAGGGAGATTTCCATATACATTTTACTAATTTTCTTTTATCTCTGACACTTTCATTATAGAGAAAGGGCAAATAGCAATATTTAAATATTTTCTCTAATTAATTCCCTTTTAATGTGCACGAATTTCGCGTACCAGGCCACTAGTTTAGCCATAATTCCAATTCCTTATACACCAAGGTTGTAGGTTCTATCCCAGGTCAGGCTGAATGCAAGGATCAACCAATGAATGAATAAATAAGTAGGACAAAAAATTGATGTTTCTCTTTCTCATTTCCTGCCCCCCTCTCTCTCTTTAAAAATCAATTTTAAAAAAATATTTTTTTGCTGTGTCTGGGTTTTTAAGTGGTTAGAGCATCAGCCTATGCAATGAAGGGTCATGGGTTTAATTCCCCATCAAGGGCATGAACCTGGGTTACAGGTTTGAACCCAGGCCCCGATCAGGGTGCCTGTGGAAGCTAATCAATCAATGTGTTTCTCACACATCGATGTTTCTCTCTCTCCCCCTACCTTTACCTCCCCTTCCACTCTCTCTAAAAATTGATGGAAAAATACCTATGCTTGGGTCAAGATTAACAAAAAAAAAATTTCTCAAGGTCACATTGAACTTTTATCAAAATAGATCACACAGTGAACCGTAAAGCAAGTCAATTAATTTCATTCAGAATACGTTATTTGATATTTGACCACAGTAGAATGAAGGATGAAATGGGTTCTAAAACAGTAACTAACAAATCCCTTAAAATACATTTTTTATAATCTACTGTATCAAAAGAGAAAGCCCAATGAAAATTAGAACATATTTGCAACAGAATAATGAAGATACAATATATCAAAATATATGTGACTTAGCTAAAGTTATTATTGATGGGAAATTTACAGCCTAAAATGTAGATGCCAGAAATTAAAAAGTCAGAAGTCACTTATCTAAATATCCATCTAAAGAAATTAGGAAGAGAACAGCAAATTAAACCCAAAGTTGAAGGAAAGAAATTATAAAAAGTAGAAATGAAAGGAAGAGACAACACGATAGGTAATACTAACAAAGCTAAATGTTGTTCTTTGAAAAGAACAGTAAAATGAATAGCCCTCTAATAATGCTGACCAAATAAGAAATAGAACACGAATTACCAATATTAGGTCATTTCTCTACAGATGCTACAGTTCTTAAAATCATAAGATTTTATGAACAACTTATGCAGACATATTTGAAACCTTTGATCAAATTAACACATTAAACACATTTTACCAGAAGAGGCACATGAAGAAACAGAATATTTGAATATTATTTTTATCTATTAAAGAAATTGAATCCATTATTTAAATTATTTTACAAAGGAAACCATACCTATTCAAAATCACGGACACCTCTCATAGCAATATGTGTACCGATACATCTCCTAGGACAATGGAAACTAAAGAGAAAATAAGCAAATGGGACTATGTCAAAATAAAAAGCTTCTACACAGCAAAAGGAACCATCAACAAAATAACAAGAGATCCCACTGCATGGGAGAATATATTTGCCAATAATACATCTGATAAGTGGTTAGTCTCCAAAATTTAAGGGAACTCAGACAACTTTTTAAAAGGAAGATAACCAATCCATTAAAAAATGGGCAAAGGACCTAAATAGACACTTCTCCAATGTGGATAGACAGAAGGCCAAAAGGCATATGAAAAAATACTCAAAATCACTAATCAGAGATGCAAATCAAAACGACAATGCAATACAACCTCACACCTGTCAGATGGCTATCATCAACAAATAAGTGTTGGCGAGGATGTTGGAACCCTCGTACACTGCTGGTGAGAATGCACTGGTGCAGCCACTGTGGAAAACAGTATCGAGTTTCCTCAAAAAATTAGAAATGGAACTCCCATTTGACCCACTGATGCCACTTATAGGAATAAATCCTAAGAAATTAGAAATACCAATCAGATAGAATTTATGCACCCCTATGTTCATAGCAGTACAATTTACAATAGGTAAGATTTAGAAACAGCCTAAGTGCCCATCAGCAAATGAGTGGATTAAAAATCTGTGGTACATGCAAACAATGGAATACTTCACAGCTGTAAAAAAGAAAGAACTCCTACCATTTGCAACAGCATGGATGGACCTGGAGAGTATTATGCTAAGCAAAATAAGCAAATCAGAGAAAGATAAGTATCACATGATCTCACTCATATATGGAATCTAATGAACAACATAAAACTGATAAACAGAAATATATCCAGAGACATAGAAGCATTGAACAGACTGTCAAACCTCAGAGGGAAGGCAGGGGAGGGTGGGTGGATGGGAAGAGAGCTACCAATGAATTTGTATGCATATATGCATAACCTATGGACACAGACACAAGGGTGGTGAAGGCCTCAGGTCAGGAGGAAAGGCTAGGAGAGGTCAATGGGGGAAAGAGGACATATGTAATATTTTCAACAATAATGATTAAAAAAAGGAAAAAAAAAAAAGCATGCCTAGATTACTATACTAGTGAATTCTTGTTAGAAGAAATAACCACTATCTTACTGAAACTCTTCCATACCAAACTCTGACAATGACATTTAAGAAATATAATTACATTTGAAGTAGCATAATTAAATTTAAAGTAATATAATTAGTAATCCCAGAGTTGATTATCTTTCCAGGAACAGATGTATAACAGTTATATGGGGAATTGGAGAATCCATAACAGTCTTCTGAGGGTTCAGACTTCCTCGTCTTCCACATTGCTTCAGATCAGTTCTTTATATTACACTAGAGGCCCAGTGCATGTAGGGTCCCTAGTGGCTGCCCGCCCGGGCCTCTTACCTTCTCCCAACCTCCTGCCGCTGGCCAGGGCCTCCCTCCCTTCCCCTGGCCAGCCCCGCCCGCAGGTCAAACTTCCAGTTGAGGGGACAATTTGTATACTACGCTTTTATTACATAGGATTTTCACTGATTCCCTCAGTTTTCTCTGATATATTTCTATTGCCCTCTTGTCTACTCTCAGGTGCTACCACCTTCTCTATCTATTCCATCTTTTGTGGTCCTTATATTCCCAAGAATAATGGGAACATATTGCTAGTCAGCAACTAACTTCCTTATAGTGGCAGAACTCAAGACTTGGGAACATATAGATAGTCAGCAACTAACTTCCTTATAGTGGCAGAACTCAAGACTCACTGCTTATCTGATTATAGGGCCCACTCTGCAAAGAACTAACCTTTATCAGCTCCTAGGATTAATTTTGTAGGAAAATATAGAGAACTGGGGAACCTCATCTGACTCCTTCAAGGTAAGTCTCAGGGTATTTTTTCACAAGCTTAGTCTTGCCCCTTTTTCCTTGCACCTGTATCCAGACCCTCAGCCAACTTTCTTCTCCTAGTGATAAGTACCATGTACTTATGTCCCAAGACTCCTTTTTTTCTCCCTGTCCTTGTAAATATGCAAAAGTAAAATATATTAATTACTTGTTTTCTTTTGACTTAATGGTATAATTTATAATCACAATGGAGAAACAGACCTGGGGAAAGAGGTAAATGGAACAAATGTAGAAAAATTATTTGTGTATATTAGGTTAAAGTATATAAAATTGCCATTATTCAATTTTGTATTACAAAGACAATTTTATATGAAATTGTTTCTAAATCCTTCCTGAGAGGGTAAATGAAAGCTCCTTTTGTATCAGGAGTATATATTCTTTTAATCCTGCCTTTATTTTAAAAAAAATTTTTTTCAATTCCATTGACATACATTATACTAGTTTCAGGTATACAATTCTGATTAGATCCTATATAATAATAGACAAACATGGTAATTAACCATAGCTCCAACACACTTCCCATTGGCTAATCAGGGCGATATGCAAATTAACTGCCAACCAAGATGGCGGCCGGCAGCCAGTCAGCTGAAGCAAACAGGAGGCTTGCTTGCTCCAGTGATGGAGGAAGCCAAGGTTCCCTGCCTGCCGCTGCTGGCCTCTGAGCTTGCAGTCTAAGAAACAATGTTGCAATTATAGATGTTAAACAAAACCCAGAAACCTGCTTTCGGCCAGCCAGGCTTCAGCCAGCAGGATCGCAACAGTGTTTCAATTATAGAATCCAAACAAACCCAAATCCTTGCTTTCAGCAGCTGAGGTCTCAGAGCTGCAGCCAAGCCTCAGAGCTAAAGCCAGCTCTCAGCTCCAATGACAGCCATAGAAGGTAAATAAATCCCAGAATAAAAAAAGAAAAAGAAAAAAAGGAGAAGTGGGGAGCTTCAGTCGCCTGCCAGCCTGAAAACGCCCCTGAGCCCCTCACCCAGACTGGCCAGGCACCCCAGTGGGGACTCCCACCCTGAAGGGGGTGTGACCAGCTGCGAACAGCCATCATCCCCACATCCAGGCTGGCCAGGCACCCCAGTAGGGACCCCCACCCTGAAGGGGGTACAGGCAGCCTAAAAACGGCCCTGAGCCCCTCACCCAGACTGGCCAGGCACCCCAGTGGGGACCCCCACCCTGAAGCAACAAGATGGCGGCTAATTTGCATACTGAAGGCAGGCGGCACGGGCAAGGCTGTCCACGGTCCGGGACCGGATCTGTGACCTGGCGGGCGGGGGGCAGTGCTTGAGGCTGTCCGCTGTCCCGGGACCCGGATCTGTGACCCTGCCGGGCAGGGGGCAACACTTGAGGCTGTCCACGGTCTGGGACCCGGATCCATGACCTAGCGGGCGGGGGCAGCACTTGAGGCTGTCCGTGGTCTGGGACCCGGATCCATGACCTGGCGGGCGGGGGGCAACACTTGAGGCTGTCTGCGGTCTGGGACCCGGATCCGTGACCTGGCGGGTGGGGGGTAGCCCTTGAGGCTGTCCGTGGTCTGGGACCCGGATCCGTGACCTAGTGGGCGGGAGCAGCACTTGAGGCTGTCCGTGGTCTGGGACCCGGATCCGTGACCTGGTGGGTGAGGGGCAGCACTTGAGGCTGTCCACAGGATCAAGACATGGATCTGTGACCCTGCGGGGCGGAGGGCAGTGCTTGATGCTGTCCGCGGGACCAAGACACGGATCTGTGACCCTGGCGGGCGGGGGGCAGTGCTTGAGGCTGTCTGAGGTCCCGGGACCTGGATCCATGACCCTTCCCAGTGGTGCGGCAGCTCGCACAGGTGCGGATCAGCCAGGGTTGGGCAGGGCAGGACACGTGGCTTCCACCCAGCCCCAGTCACTCTGGGCAGGTGAGCAGCGCAGAGAGCCTCTGGACAGGGGAGGCAGGCCGGCAGAGGGCGGACTGTACTCCCCACATGGCGGTGGTGACAACTGTGAGTGCGCCAAGCGGAGCCTGCAGGCTGAGCTGAAGTAGCCCCTGCAGGCCATCAGCGCCCAGGAGTGGCTGCGCAAGATCTGCCTCCTGGCCGAGAAGGTGCAGGATCGCAGGGACAGCCACCATGGTGGGCCAGACTGACGTCCTCCTGGCTGCACCATGGGGGTTTGCAGATCTGCAAAGCCAGAGGCCTCTGGTGTGCACATCCCCCCGGCGTGTGAACATCCCCCAGCACACTGTCACCCTCCCGCGCCTGCAACAGTTGCAAACCAAGGCGTGAACAAGTTCCCCCTGCCTCTCCACCGCACTTCCATCAACCCAGCATGCCTAACACCCCCACAGGATGTGCACACATCCCCTCTGATGCGCTCAGGTCCTTTGGAGAGTGTCTGGGTGTTCTGGGTGCTGAGGGTGGGCGCCTGTGAGATGATAGTGAGAGGGCGGAGTGGTGATGCCCTGTTCCCACGGAGGCCAGTGCAGCTATGAGATCACCTCTAGGGGGTTAATGCAGGGGCCGAGGCGGGAGCAGATGCAGACAGACACACCTGGTGGGCGCAGGCGGTCCTCCCTGAGGTGCCTTCGCTCAGCATTCAAGATCAAGAACCCAGAGGCGGAGAGGAATTCTGTTCTCTCAGTAAAACAGTGGAATAGTCGGGGCAACTGTAGAGGAGGAATGTGCACTTTGGGTGCCAGCACCCATGAGCGAAGGCTGCCCTGACTGAGCCTTCCTTGCTTGGGGCCTAGCACACTCCTGCCAGGCAGCGGGTGACAGGACGTGCTTTTCCGAATTAATGAGAGAAAACGTTGATTCTCCTGCTGCCCACGAAGGTGGAAAGTGAAGCGGGGAGACATGGGGAGTGAGCGAGGTTCCTTGTCTGGGGGTTCTAAATCTGCTATTGGTTTCTTTCACAGCTGAGTAGAGATATACAGGGTGTCCCCCCAAAATGTATACACACTTTGAATACCTACTAATTCCAATGGTTTTAAGCATAAGAAAGAAACAAAAATGGAGCTGTTATCTGTTAAAAGTGTGGGCACAAACAGGTAGTTTGACATTCCCTGAGGGGTCTCAGATTGGAGAGGGTGAAGGCCAGACTGAGGGGCCTTCCCCCCCCCCTCCCCACCCCAGTGCATGAATTTCGTTCACCGGGCTACTAGTATTTATATAATTTACAAAGTAACCACCCTTATAAATCTAGTACTGAGCTGCACCAAACATAGTTATCCTATATAATAAAGAGCTAATATGCTAATTAGGCCAAACAGCAGAACAACCATCCGGACAACCTTCTGGATGCAGCCTGGGCTGTGAGGGCCCATGCAGCTGGGTCCGTGAGGGCCAAGCCCCTTGCAAGAATTTCATGCATTGGGCCTCTAGTTACAATATAATGGACTATAATCCCTATGCTATATTTTCCATGCCCATGACTATTTTGTAACTACTAATTTGTACTTCTTGTTCTCTTTCTAATTCTTTAAATTGTAGGGTTAAATACTGGTAGTTTGTTATTAATTTTTCTTCTTTTTTGAGGTAGGCCTGTAATGCTATGAAGTTCCCTCTCAGAACTGCTTTTGCTGTGTCCCAGAGATTTGGGGTTGTTGTGTGTTCATTTTAATTTATTTCCAGGAAGTTTTTCTTTCTTTATCTCATTGATAACCCATTCATGGTGTAATAACATAGTATTTTGCCTCTGTGTGTTTGAAGGTTTTTGAGTGTTTTTACTATAGTTGATTTCTAATTTCAATCCATTAAGGTCTGAGAAGATGATGGATATGATTTCAATTTTGAGCTTGTAGAGACTTGTTTGGTGCCCTAACATGTGGTGTATCTTTGAGAATGACCCATGGGCACTTGAGAAGAATGTATATTCTCCAGTTTTGGGGTGATATGTTCTATGCATGTTAATTAAATCCATTTGATCCAGTGTGTCATTTAGAGTCACTGTTTCTTTCTTAATTTTTGTCTGGAAGACCTTTCCAGTGAAATCAAGGAAGTATAAAAATCCCCTACTACTACTGTATTGCTGTTGATCTCTCCCTTAAAGTCCTCAAGAAGTTTTTTTTATGTATTTAGGTGCTCCTATATTGGGTGTATATGTTTACCAGGGTTATATCCTCTTATTGGATTCAACCCTTTAGTATATGTAGTGACCTTTTTTCCTGTTGTGATCGCCTTAATTTTGAAGTCTACTTTGTCAAATATGAGTATGGCTACTCCAGCTTTTTTTGTTGGTTTGTTTCCATTTGCATGGAAAAAAAAATTTTTACATCCCTTTCTTGTCATCCTGTGTGAGTCCTTTGTTCTGAGTTCGGTCTCTTGTAGACAGCATGTAATTGGGTCATGTCTTTGTAGCCATTCAACTACCCTATGTCTTTTGATTGGATCTTTTAATCCACATACATTTAAGGTTATTAATAGACTAGAGGCCCGGTACACAAAACTTTGTGCAATCGGGGTACGGGGGGGTTCCTCAGCCTGGCCTGTGCCCTCTCACAGTCTGGGACCCCTCGGGAGATAATGACCTGCTGGCTTAGGCCTGCTCCCGGGTGGCAGAGGGCAGGCCCAATCCCTAGGTGCAGCCCCTGGTCGGGCTCAGAGCAGGGCCGATTGGGGAGTTCGGGCGCCACCCCCTGTCATGCACAGAGCAGGGCGGATCAGGAGGTTGCGATGCCACTCTCAGTCATGCTCAGAGTAGGGCCGATTGGGGGGTTGCAGCACCCCCCCGCCCCCGCCCGTCACGCACACAGCAGGGCCAATCAGGAGGTTGGGACGCTGCCCCCTGTCACGCACAGAGCAGGGGCCATCAGGGAGGTTGGGGCTCCGTACCCTGTCACGCACATCAGGGGGTTTGGGAGTTCCCCCCTGTCACACACAGAGAAGGGCAGATCAGGGGGTTGGGGCGCTGCCCTCTATCACCCACATAGCAGGGCCAATCAAGGGGTTGGGGCGCCGCCACTCTCACACTCAGGGCAGGGCCAATGGGGAGGTTATGGCTCTACCCCATCACACACAGAGCATGGCCTGTGGGCGGGGGGGAGGGTTGGTGCACTGCACCCTGTCACACACAGAGCAGCGCCAATCAGGGGGTTGGGGCACCGCACCCTGTCACACACACCTGTCACACACAGAGCCGCAGGGTGGTCAGGGGGTTGGGGAGCTCCCCCCTATCAGGCACATAGCAGGGCTGATCAAGGGGTTGGGGCGCCTTCCCCTGTCACAAACAGAGCAGGGCGGATAGGGAGGTTGTGGCCCCGCCCCCTGTCACACACAGAGCCGCAGGGCGATCAGGGGGTTTGGGTGCTGCCCCCTGTCACACTGATCCCGGTGCTGGGAGGCCTCGCGGCTCCTCTGATCCCGGTGCTGGGAGGCATATTACCCTTCTACTATATAGGATAGAGGCCTAGTGCATGGGTGGGGGCCGGCTGGTTTGCCCTGAAGGGTGTCCTGGATCAGGGTGGGGGTCCCCACTGGGGTGCCTGGCCAGCCTGGGTGATGGGATGATGGCTGTTTGCAGCTTGTCACACACCCTTCAGGGTGGTGGTCCCCACTGTGGTGCCTGGCCAGTCTGGGTGAGGGGCTGAGGGCTGTTTTCAGGCTGGTGAGTGACTGAAGCTCCCTTCCGCTTTTTTTTTAATTCTTGGCCAGCTTTAGCTCTGAGACTTGGCTCCAGCTCTTAGGCCTCCGCTGCTGAAAGCAGGTATCTGGTTTGTTTGGGTTCTATAATCAAAACACTGTATCAACTCCAGCTCTGAGATCCTGGCTGGATGAAAGCAGGTTTTTGGGGTTTTGTTTAGCTTCTATTTTTGTAACAATGTTTCAAACTGCAAGCTCAGAGGCCGGCAAGGCAGGCGGGGAAAGTTGGAGTCCTCCGTCACTGAAGCAAGCAAGCCTCATGTTAGCTTCAAGCTGCCTGGCTGCCGGCCGCCATCTTGGCTGGCAGTTAATTTGCATATCTTGCTGATTAGCCAATGGGAAGGGTAACAGACGTACGCTAATTACCATGTTCCTCTTTTATTAGATAGGATACTTATTTATTGCTATTTTAATTGTGTATGCTTAGGTTTCTCTCACTTTTTCTTCTTCTGATTACAGCAGTCCCTTTAGCATTTCTTCCCATGCTGGTTTGGTGGTGATAAACTCCTTTAGCCTTCTTTTGTCTGGGAAGATCATTATTTCACCATCTATTTTGAATGATAGCCTTGCTGGATATAGTAATCTTGGTTTCAGATGCTTGCTTTCCATTACCTTGAGTACTTCATGCCATTCCCTTCTGGCCTGTGGAGTTTCTGATGAGAAATCAGTTGTCAGCCTGATGGGAGCACCTTTGTCTGTAACAGTTTGCTTTTCTCTTGCTGCCTTTAAGATTCTGTCTTTGTCTTTAATTTTTGGCATTTTAATTATGATGTGTCTGGGCATGGGCCTGTTTGGGTTCTTCTTGTTTGGAATTCTGTGCCTCCTTAACTTGTATGACTTTTTCCTTTACCAGGTTAGGGAAGTTTTCTGACATTATTTCTTCAAACACAACTCTATCCCTTGCTCACTTTCCTTTCCTTCTGACACTCCAATTATGCAAATATTGTTACATTTCATGTTGTCCTACAGCTCCCTTAAGCTGTCCCTGTTTTTTAATTCTTTTGTTGTTGTTGTTGTTCTCTGTGTAATTTTTTTCTACCCTATCTTCTAATACACTGATCTGATCCTCGGCTTCCCCTTATCTGCTATGTATTCCTCCCAATGTCTTTTTTATTAGTGCTACATCATTCTGTATTTCCAACTGGTCCTTTTTCATCATTACTGCATCTTTTCTCATGTTGTTGAGCATGTTTGCCATCATTATTCTAAACTCTATAACAGATAAATGTCTTTTTTTTCAATTTTAAAGGACTCAGTTTATTAACTGACCAGATTACAAAAATTACCATGGTAGATACCTTAATTCATTTTTCTAATAAGCCTATTGATCTTGTCTTCCCTGTTACCAGCATCTCCACCTTCTACAAAATAGGTGGTCTTTTCTTCATTCCACCTTGTGGAGAAGATAACTTGAGGGACCATAGAAAGTTGTTTACTTCTTTGAAGCGCTTTCCAACAGTATACATCTCATGAATCAGATCTTCCTTGCAGATGATGCCATATTTACCAGGTTAGAGCAATTCATTTTTTTTTTTTTATTTTGCCATAACCACGCTTGTAAATCAGTTCACTTACTGACTTAGGTGTGGGTATCCCCATGCAATATATGGCTCCAGAATCCTCAGCATGTTAATCAAAGCCTTGTTGACTTTAACAAAGTTGCTGTTGAAGATCTGGCAAAGGCAAAGAAGCTGCAGCACTTTCCGGACCTTTGGGCTCACACCATTGATACCTCTGATCCTGATGACAAGTGCCATTTGGGTTTGGCAGGTACATAGAAGTGCCAGCTTTTCTTGCCATCTTAGCCATTGGAATCTCAGTTCTGTACATCTGCCTGTATTCTTTGTGATAGTGCTTAGCCTTTTCATAGATGAGCTTCCTTCTTGTCTTTCAAAGCATTTTTTGGGCAGACTTCTTTCTCAGGCGCTTGATCTTCAGCTCTGCAAAATTCCTTCACTTTTTCTTGAGGGTTTCTGGCACAGCAGGAACCTTCTTCTTCCCCCTCTCTTCCGAACCCTTCATGGTTCCAGCTGGAAAAGAATCAGATAAATTTCCTATCTCCATTTCATTTAGCTCTTCTGGAGAATTCTCTTGTTCTTTCATTTGAAAGTTGTATTTTTGTCTCCCCATTTTGGCTGCCTGTTTGTGTCTATGTATTTGGTAGATCTGCTACGACTTCCAGACTTTAGTGCAGGACAATTTCAGACACTGTATCTGACTGGCCCTGAGTACCCTGTTTGAGGCTATCATTAATCCACAGCTTGTGGCTCCCTCTGCTGAGGTTGGATGCCTTTGGAAAGGACCAAGATGTACATCAGGGTCTCTTTTTCCTAGCTCTGGGCCCAGAAGGAGCTCAGGCAAAGACTCAAAGCCTCTAGAGATCTGCCTCTTTCTGCAGTCTGATTGTTATCAGCTTTGATTGGCCTCAGGCCATTGACCACAGGGTGTGGTGAGAGGTCTTCCAACAGGGTGTGGCAATTGCCTTTCCTCCAGGCAAAACCACCTGGATAGCAAAAGTCCATTGGAGAAAGGTGTCCTCCACAGTGTGAGGGAAAGATTCAGTACAGGAAACTGGGGTGGCTCCCCTCCAAACTCCAACTCTAGAATTCTAACCCTGGACTCTCCTCACACAGCTCCATTGCACTCTGCCCTCCCTCTGCAGGAGACCAAGGTGAGTGGCTGCAGAGGAAATTTTGTTTTTTGGCTCTTTAAGAGAGTGCCTGCATTTTAGGTGCCTCTAGCTGGCAGACAGCAACCCTGCTGCTTTTCACAACAAGGTGTTAGGTGGACACCTTTCTCATTTCTGATGCTCTGGGCTGGGGAGACCAGCTTGGGGTTTAGACCCCAGAGTTCTCAATAGGAACTCTCCACAGCTGAGATATCCCTCCCGATCTTCAGCTGCTTTCTGTGGGAGCCTGACCACCACTTTCGCATCTCCAAACTTCCTTCTGATCTCTATGCAGGTTTTTTTCCTTCCTTGGTTATCAGGGTTCTTTCCAGCTAGTCTTCTGTTGATTTTTCCAGGTGGTTTTTCTATATTTTAGTTGTATTTTTAGTTTGGTCCTGGGAGAGTGTCAGTGCAGCTCTGTTTACTCTGCCACCATTTTTTACTTCTTAATCTCTTCTCCTTTTTAATAAAACCCATCCCACCAACTTACCTCCCATCTGGACACTATAAGTTGGTTCTCTGTATCTATGAGTCTGTTTCTGTTTGTTTATTTTGTTGTTTTGAGCCCACATATAAGTGAAATCGTGGCATTTGTCTTTCTCTATCTGATTTACCTTAGCACACTACCCTGTAGGTGAAGCCATGTTGTTGCAGATGGTAAGGTTTCATTCCTTTTTATGGCCGAGTACTATTCTGTTGTATTTATGTACTGTGTATTTTATCCGGTTGTCTATTGATGGGCACTTAGGTTGCTTCCATATTTTGACTATTATAAATAATGCTGCAGTGAACATAGGGATGCATATATCTTTTCTTTATTCTTTTTTTATTGAACTTATTTGGGTTAATCAAATTATATAGGTTTCAGGGGTACAGTTCTATAATACATAATCTGTATATTGTATTGTGTGTTCACCACCCCAAGCCAGGTTTCCTTTCAGGATCATTTAGCCTCCTGTATCTTTTCAAATTAGTGTTTTGGATCTCTTAAGATAAATATATCCAGAAGTAGAATTGTTGTGTCTTAAGGTAGTTCTAGTTTTAATTTTTTGAGGAACTTCCATACTATATTCCATAGTAGCAGCTCCAATTTGCTTTCCCACCAATAGTGCCCAGGTGTTTAATTTTTTTCACATTCTCACCAACACTTGTCTTTTTATGTATTGGCTAGAGGCCCAGTGCACGAATTCGTGCATGGGTGGGGTTCTACCGGCCCAGTGGAGGGACCCTGGGAGGTTGGCTGGCCAGTCCACCAAACAGCAGGCCAGCCGGGTGGGGGGGAGGGGCTGGGGGAGGTTGGCTGTGGGAACATACTGACCACCAGGGGGCACCAGAGATCTGATTGTGGTTTTAATTTTCATTTTTCTGATAATTAGTGACATTACACATCTTTTCATATTTCTGTTATCTGTATTTCCTCTGTGGATAAATGTATATTCAGGTTCTCTAATTAGATTGTTTCTATTTTTGGTGTTAAGTTCAAAGGATTCTTTATAAATTTTGGATATTAACCCTTATGGGATGTATCATTGGCAACAATTTTCTTCCAATCAGTAGATTGTCTTTTCGTTTTCTTGCTAGTTTCCTTTGCTGTGTGCAAAAACTTAAATTTGATTTAGTTCTGTTTCTTTATATTTTTTTGTTTTTCTTTCTCAATGACACAGCAATTACTAAGAGCAATGCCAAAGAGTTTACTACCTATGTCTTCTAGGAGTTTTATGATTTTGGGTCTTACATTTAAGTTTTTACCATGCCATTTTTATTACTATAGCTTTGTAGTATAGTTTGTTATCAGGTAACAGAAATTTGTCCTTTTTCAGTGTTGCTGTATTTTAGCATTATTTGTTCTAGTTCTGTGAAAAATGTCATTGGTAATTTGATAGATATGACATTGCATCTATCAACTGTTTGGGGTATTATGGACATTTTAATGATGTTAATCCTTCTCTCCATGAGTTCAGTATATGCTTCCATTTATTTGTATCTTCTTCAGTTTCTTTCTTCAATGTCTTACAGGTGTTTTATCTTCTTGGTTAAATTTATTCCTAGGTATTTCATTTTTGTTATTGTTACAACTGTAAGTAGGCCTATTTTCTTAATTTTACTTTCTCATAGTTTGTGAATATTAACTTTGCATTTTGCTACTTTCCTGAATTCATTTATTAGTTCTAATAGTTCTTTAGTGACATGTTTAGGGTTCTCTATGTATTGTTTCACGTCATCTGCAAATAATGAAGTTTTACTTCTGCCTTTCTAATTTGGATGCCTTTTATTTATTTTTCTTCTCTGATTACTGTAGCTAGGACTTCCAATAATGTGTTGGATAAAATTGTTGAAAGTGGACATCCTTCTCTTGTTCCTGATCTTAAGGGAAATGCTTTTAGTTTTTCCCTGTTGAGTATGATGTTAACTGTGGGTTTGTCACGTAAAGCCTTTGCTATGTTCAGCTATGTTCCCTCTGTTCCCACTTTTCTGAGAGTTATTAATGATGCTGGCTTTTGTTGAATGCTTTTTCTGCAACTGTTGATATGACCATATGATTTTTGTCTTTCACTTTATTTATGTGGTATATCATATTAATTAATTTGTAGGCGTTATACCAACCTTGTATCCCAGGAATAAATCCCTCTTGCTAATGCTGTATGACCAAGTATTGCTGAATTCAATTGGCTAATATTTTTTTTGAGAGGTTTTTTTGTTTTGTTTTGTGTTTTTTTGTTTTGTTTTGTGTTTTTTTTTTTTTTGGAGAATTTTTCATCAGGTATATTGACCTATAATTTTCTTTTTTTGTTATGTCTGTGCTTGGTTTTGGAGTCAGGGTAATGCTAGCCTCATAACATGAGTTTGGGAGCCTTCCCATTTCTTGATTATTTTTTTTTTTTAATAATTTGAGGACAGCCGAAACCGGTTTGGCTCAGTGGATAGAGCATCGGCCTGCGGACTGAAGGGTCCCGGGTTCGATTCCGGTCAAGGGCATATATCCGAGTTGCAGGCACACCCCCAGTAGGAGATGTGCAGGAGGCAGCTGATCGATGTTTCTCTCTCATCGATGTTTCTAACTATCTCTCTCCCTTCCTCTCTGTAAAAAATCAATAAAATATATTTAAAAAAAAATAATTTGAGGACAATACGTGTTATTTCTTTTTTATTTTTTAACTAGAAGCCCATTGCATGAAGATTCACGCAATAGGCCTTCCTTCCCCTGGCTACTGGCACCGGTTTCCCTCTGGCACCCAGGACCCAGGCCTTTGGTCCAGCTGCAGCGGAGAAGCCAAGCCTCTTCAGTCTTCAGTCTTCAGTCTTCACTCTGCATCTGCTTATGCAAATTAACCACCATCCTTGTGGGTTAATTTGCATAGCCACTCTGATTGGCTGGTGGGCGTACTGGAGTGACATCAATTTGCATGTTTCTCTTTTATTAGTGTAGACTAGAAGCCCATTGCAGGAGGATTCCTGCAAGAATAGGGCTTCCTCGGGCCAATCGCGCCACCAAGCCCCACTGCCCAGGGCAGCAGACGGGGATCCCGCCCGCCCAGGGCCGCACACGAGGGTCCCGGCTGGGGGTAGGGCTTAGGCAGCCCATTCACACCGCCAAGCCCCGCCGCCCAGGGCTGCACATGGGGTCCCGGCTGCGGCGGGGCTTAGGCAGCACACGGGGGCCCGGATAGCGGCTCACACTGGCCTGCCCTGCCTGCATTATGCAAATTAGCCGCCATATTTGTTGGTTAATTTGCATACGTGCTGATTAGCCAATGGGAGGCATAGCAAAGGTATGGTTAATTACCATGTTTGTCTGTTATTAGATAGGATTGCTTTTAGAGATGGAGGAAGGGAGAGGGTGAGAATAAGGGAGAGAGGGAGGGAGGGAAGGAGGGAGGGAGAGAGAGAGAGAGAGAGAGAGAGAGAGAGAGAGAGGAAGGAAGATCAGTGTGAGAGAGATACATTGATAGGTTGCCTCCCACACCTGATGGGGATTGGAACCTGCAACCTAGGTATGTGCCCTGACAAGGAATCGAACTCGTCATCTACAAATGCATGGAAGGACACTCCAACCAAATGAGCCACACCAGCCAGAGCTAGGTGTTAATTCTTTTTTACCTCTTTGGTAAAGTTCACCCATGAAGCTATCAGGTCCTGAACTTTTTTGGTTGTGAGGTTTTTTTTTATTACTGATTTGATTTCAATAGTAGTTACCATGCTGTTCAAATTTTCTGTTTCTTCTTGAGTTGGTCTTGGAAGATTGTATGTTTAGGAATGTATCCATTTTTTCCAGACTGTAATTTTTAGTATATAATTGTTCATAATATTTCCTTATGATCCTTATAATTATTATAAATTCTTACAAATTCTGTGGTGTCTGTTGTCACTTCTCTTTTATTCTGATTTTATTTATTTGGGTCCTCTTTTTTTTTCTTGATGAATTTGATTAAAGGTTTATCAATTTTGTTTATCTTTTCAAAGAACCAGCTCTTGTTTTCTTTGAACTTTTGTATTGTTGTGTTAGACTATTTTATTTCTTTCTCCTCTGAGCTTCTTTGTTTCCTTCCTTCTTTCTCCCTTTGGGCTTTGTTTATTGTCCCTTTCCTAGTACCTTTAGTTGTAAAGTTAGATTATGTATTTGAGATTTTTCCTATTTCTTGAGGTAGGATTGTATTGATATGGCTTTCCCTCTTAGAACTGCTTTTGCTGTGTCCCATAGATTTGGGGTTATTGTGTTTGCATTTGCATTTTCTCAAGATATCTTTGTTGTTGTTGTTGCTAATTTTCACCTGAGGATATTTTTTCCGTTGTTTTTTGGAGAGAGTGAAAGAGTGTGAGGGGGAGAGAGAGAGAGAGAAACATCAATGTGAAAGAGACACATTAACTGGTTACCTCCTACACATGCCCTACCTGGGGTGGGGAGCAACCTGCAACTTAGGTACTTGCCCTTGACTGGAAATTGAACCCACACAGTCTGACAAGGGCCAGGGCTTAAGATATATTTTGATTTTTTCTCTGATGCTATTGTTAACCCATCTACGTTAAGTAGCAGGTTAATTTAGTTTTTGTGAGTTTCTGTGTTATTCAGTCTTATTCCTATAATTGATTTGTAGTTTAATACTGATGACTGGAACGGTGAACCGAGGTGTTTTTCCTGGGATCGTGTCTTGCTACACTGAAGAATGAGCTCTGCACACCAGAAGATTTAAGCAAAAGTGTGGAACATTTATTACAAGCGGATTCAGACTCCCCACAAGGGGAGGGTGACCCAATAATGGGTTGTCTGTTAAAGCCTTGTAGTCCAGAAGTATATATTTGCTACAAGCCTGCTCTGTATCTACCTGTGTCGTCACCTGATTGATTCCCTCAATTGTTTTTGCCAAGCTACCTGAACTTTCCCTGTTTTTATGTGTTCCTTCTCTGTTCCTATGCTGAACTTTCTGTTTCTATGCATTCATACACCTTGTGACTATAGGCCAGTGATGGCAAACCTATGACACGCGTGTCAGAGGTGACATGCAAACTCATTTTTTTGTTTGATTTTTCTTTTTTAAATGGCATTTAAATATATAAAATAAATGTCAAAAATATAAATCTTTGTTTTACTATGGTTGCAAATATCAAAAAATTTCTATATGTGACACGGCACCAGAGTTAAGTTAGGGTTTTTCAAAATGCTCACACGCCGAGCTCAAAAGTTTCACCAACACTGCTAGGCTCTCCCTTGTTTTCCCATGCCTCCCACTTTGAATTCAGAAACATGTTGTTATTTCTGCTTGGTTAGTTCCTGTGATTAGGCTGCTCATACTGCCATGTCTGTCCCTGCCTGTTTCCCCTGCCTTTGTTTTCCACTTGACCCCTGCCCTATCTGCCTGCATGTCAATTAACCCTCTCAATACCATTGTGATCTTAGAGGATGCTTGATATGACTCCAGTCTTCTTAAACTTATTGAAACTTGTTTTTAGTCTGACATGTAGTCTTACCCTGAAAAAAAGGGATTTCAGAGAGGAAGGGAGAAGGAGAGAGAGATACAGCCGTGGGCAAACTACGGCCCGCGGGCAGGATCTGGCCCATTTGAGATGAATAAAACTAAAAAAAAAAAAAAAAAAAAAAAAAAAAGACCGTGCCCTTTTATGTAATGATGTTTACTTTGAATTTATATTAGTTCACACAAACACTCCATCCATGCTTTTGTTCCAGCCCTCTGGTCCAGTTTAAGAACCCATTGTGACCCTCGAGTCAAAAAGTTTGCCCACCCCTGGATTAGAAACATCAATGATGAGAGAGAATCATTGATCGGCTGCCTCCTGCATGCCCCACACTGGGGATCGAGCCCACAGCGGTTATGTGCCTTGACCAGGAATCAAACTGTGACCGCCTGGCTCAACCACTGAACCACGCCAGCCAGGCTGTATTCTTTTTTATTATTTTTTTTTAATTTTATTGATTTCAGGAAGGAAGGGAGAGAGAGCTAGAAACATCAATAATGAGAGAGAACCGTTGACCGGCTGCCTCCTGCACGCCGCCGCTGGGGATTGAGCCTTTGCAACCCTGGCATGTGCCCTTGACCAGAATCAAACCTGGAACCCTTCAGTCCACAAGCCCATGCTCTATCCATGGATCCAAACCAGCTAGGGCCAGGCTGTATTCTTGATATGAATGTATATTATCCTGCTTTGGGGTGAAATGCTCTAAAAATATCGATTAAAACCATGTGGTCTAATGTGTCATTTAAAGCCATTGTTTTCTTATTATTTTTCTGTCTGAATGATCTGTCCATTGATGTCAATGGGTGTTACAGTCCCATATAATAACTATTATTGTTGATTTCTCCTTTTCTTTTTTTTGTCTTGGAGAGTTACACAATTAAAATGTATTTTATTCTGTGTTGCAAGTAGGATTCTGAAACATTCTTGGAAAGTTAATGAGTAGAACCTGGAGAAGAGAGTGAAAAGCGTGGCTTCCATAAGCCTATAGATCTAACTTCCCAGGAAAATATGGGGTACAGGAGCAAGTTAAATAGCACCGTGAGGAAGTAGTTGATCAAATCAAGAATGTGGGACATTCCATAGGACATTTAGCCTGGGTTCTTTCAAAATTCAGTATCATGGAAAAGAATGAAAGGTCAGGGATCTGCTTTCGATTAAAAGAAAATGATGAGAATGCAATGAATGAACCATATTGGAACCAGATTTGAGGGGAAATATTATTAAAGCATTTTAGGGACAGTTAGAAAAATTTGAATATGGACTAATTCAATAAGATTAATGTTGTAGGCAGCGTGAATGATACCAAGTGTCCAAACCTGGATTCAGCAACCCTTGGTACTAGGGTTCTGGCTAGGAAAGAATTCAGAGCAAGACCCAAACTGTAAGAGAACATTTATTTTGTAAATCACAGAGGTAGAAGAAATAATTCCTAGAAGAGATGGGTTTAGGGAACAAGTTATGAAGGTAAAGGAAGGGCCCTTGGAGCTTGGGAGTGAGGAAGCTAATGGTAAAGTGCCTGGGGAGCTAAAAGGTAGGTGGGAAAAGGGAGGGGGGAGGGAAAGGCATGGGCTTTATCCCTGGAGGGAAAGCTCTGATTTCTCCCTTTTTACTGGTGAAACAAGACCTCAGTTCCTGGCTTCTTGAAGGAAAGATTTAAATTAAGACACAAAGTGTAGAAAAGCAAGCAAGAATTTACTGACAGAAGAATCCACAGGAGAGCCTAGGCTGGGCTGCTTTGGCTCACTGGGAAGTCAGAGCAGAGAGGGCTTTGGAGACAGGTTCAGGGATTTAGCCCAAGATGAGCTGTCACTGCCCTTTGTTCTACTGGTTGCAAGTTTGGTGGAGTCCCTTGGAGTTGAGGAGATAGGTACCTATAGAAGGAAGAACAGGGGTGTTTGGATGCAGGGAGAGGTAATGGCATTGGCATGCTCCCTGGAGGAAGAGTGCACTGTGACCTCAGGGATTTTAAAAGCTGGGTGTTTAGGGGAGGATGATCAATAGAATATTCATCAGCTTTATGCTGATGTACCAGTTAGATTTATTTTCTTAATTTGTCTTGTCCTTGGATGTGATTGGCAAATGCTACTAATTGGATTTCTGTTAACTATCTCCCTGAGTAAGATGATTTAAGCTATTTACCCTCTCGTTGGATAGGAGAGTGCAAACCATTTACTCTTAAGTGTCCTTGGTTTAGGAAAAATAGGATTTACTAGATGGTTGCAAACTGTTGTTTAACTATCTGTCTTAGTTTTCCTATTCTGCTTATCCTGGAATTTCCCTAGCTTCTTACTATACTATAATACCTTTATGTTCATCAATATTTGCTTTATAAATTTTGGTGCTCCTAGTTTGGGTAATATTTACCAGTGTAATATGCTCTAGTTGGATTGATCCTTGTATCATTATATAGTGTCCGTCTTTGTCTCTTGTTATAGTTTTGTTTTCAAGTCTGTTTTGTCTGATAGGAGTATTGCTACCTCAACGTGTGTGTGTGTGTGTGTGTGTGTGTGTGTGTGTGTGTGTGTTTTCATTTCCACTTGCTTGAAATATCTTTTTCCATCCCTTTACTTTCAGCCTCTTGTAGGCAGCATATGAATGAGTCTTATTTTCTTTTTTTTTTAATAAACATATACTTTATTTTTATTATTATTATTATTTTTTTATTGCTTAAAGTAATGCAAAGGGTATTACATATGTGTCCATTTTTTTCCCCCCGCCCTAGACAGTCCCCTAGCCTCCCCTATCCCCCAGTGTCTTATGTTCATTGGTTATGCTTATATGCATGCATATAAGTCCTTTGGTTGATCTCTTACCCCCCTACCTCCTGCCCATCAACCCTCCCCGGCCTTCCCGCTGCAGTTTGACAATCTGTTTGAGGCAGCTCTGCCTTTGTATCTATTATTGTTCAAAAGTTTATAATGGTCTCTATTATCCATGAATGAGTGAGATCATTGTTAGGTTAGGTGGCTCAGGAGGCAGCGCAAGAAATAGAGTCCAGTGAATCAGAAAAGAAAGGAAAGGAAAAGGTTTATTCTGCATCCCCGGGAGACCCACGTACCCCAAGGACAGGGCATGTGGATTCATGCCAACAGGGAGGGGGGCGCTTTTTTTATACTGCAGTTGGGTGAGGGGCGGGGACATGAGCTGAGGAATTCTCTGCTGCAGGGGATGGGCGGGGGTATGTGGATTAATGGAGAAGAAGCCTGTATCTGTGTCTGGCACCTTGATCTGTGAGAAATTCCAGGGGAAGTCCATTATCTTGTCACATGTCTGCATGTATCCGATCCTGGGCTCTCTCCGACCTAACAATCATGTGGTATTTTTCCTTCATTGACCGGCTTATTTCACTTAGCATAATGCTCTCCAGTTCCATCCATGCCATTGCAAATGGTAAGAGTTCCTTCCTTTTTAGAGCAGCATAGTATTCCATCGTGTAGATGTACCACAGTTTTCTAATCCATTCATCTACTGATGGGCACTTAGGCTGTTACCAGATCTTAGCTATGGTGAATTGTGCTGCTATGAACATAGGGGTGCATATATCCTTTCTGATTGGTGTTTCTGGTTTCTTGGGGTATATTCCTAGAAGTGGGATCACAGGGTCAAATGGGAGTTCCATTTTCAGTTTTTTGAGGAAACTCCATACTGTCTTCCATAGTGGCTGCAGCAGTCTGCATTCCCACCAGCAGTGCACAAGTGTTCCTTTTTCTCCACATCCTCTCCAGCACTTGTCGTTTGTTGATTTGTTGATGATGGCATTCTGACAGGTGTGAGATGGTACCTCATTGTTGTTTTGATTTGCATCTCTCGGATGATTAGTGACTTTGAGCATGTTTTCATATGTCTCTTGGCTTTCTGAATGTCCTCTTTTGAAAGGTGTCTATTTAGGTCCTTTGCCCATTTTTTGATTGGATTGTTTATCTTCCTTTTGTTAAGTTGTATGAGTTCCCTATAAATTTTGGAGATTAGGCCCTTATCAGATATGACATTGGCAAATATGTTTTCCCACACAGTGGGTTTTCTTGTTGTTTTGTTGATGGTTTCTTTTGCTGTGCAGAAGCTTTTTATTTTTATGTAGTCCCATTTGTTCATTTTCTCTTTAGTTTCAAGTGCCCTAGGAGCTGTATCAGTGAAGAAATTGCTTCAGCATATGTCTGAGATTTTGTTGCCTTTGGATTCTTCTAGAATTTTATGGTTTCCTGTCGTACATTTAAGTCCTTTATCCATTTTGAGTTTATTTTTGTGTATGGTGTAAGTTGGTGGTCTAGTTTCATTTTCTTGCATATATCTTTCCAATTTTCCCAACACCATTTATTGAAGAGACTGTCTTGGCTCCATTGTATGTTCTTGACTCCTTTGTCAAATATTAATTGAGCATATTGTTTTGGGACGATTTCTGGGCTCTCTGTTCTATTCCATTGATCTAAATGCCTATTCTTGTGCCAGTACCAGGCAGTTTTGAGAACTGTGACTTTGTAATACATCTTGATATCTGGTATTGAGATCCCACCTACTTTGTTCTTTCTCAGGATTGCTGCAGCTATTTGGGGTCTTTTTCTATTCCAGATGAATTTTTGGAGAGTTTGTTCTAGATCTGTGAAGTACGCCATTGGTATTTTAATGGATAGTGCGTTGAATTTATAGATTGCTTTGGGTAGTATGGACATTTTAATGATGTTGATTCTACCAATCCATGAACACGGTATGTTCTTCCATCTGTTTATGTCTTCCTCTATATCTTTTTTCAACGTCCTGTAGTTTTCTGAGTAGAGGTCTTTTACCTCTTTAGTTAAGTTCATTCGTAGGTAGCTTAATTTTTTTGGTGCGATGGTAAACGGGATTATTTTTATAATCTCTCTTTCTGAAAGTTCACTATTGGTGTATAGAAATGCCTCAGATTTCTTGGGGTTAATTTTGTATCCTGCTACATTGCCAAATTCATGTATTAAGTCTAGTAGCTTATTGATGGAGTCTCTAGGGTTTTGTATGTATAATATCATGTCGTCTGCAAATAAGAACAGTTTTACTTCCTCTTTTCCAATTTGGATGCCTTTTATTTCTTCTTCTTGCCGAATTGCAATGGCTAACACTTCCAGTACTATGTTGAACAGGAGTGGTGAGAGGGGGCATCCCTGTCTTGTTCCTGTTCTTAGGGGAAATTGTGTTAGTTTTTGTCCATTGAGTATAATGTTGGCTGTGGGCCTGTCATATATGGCTTTTATTATGTTGAGGTATGATCCTTCTACTCCCGCCTTGCTGAGAGTTTTTATCAAAAATGGGTGTTGAATTTTGTCAAACGCCTTTTCTGTATCCATTGATATGACTATGTGGTTTTTTCTTTCAATTTGTTTATGTGATGTATCACGTTTATTGATTTGTGGATATTGTACCATCCTTGCATCCCTGGGATAAATCCTACTTGGTCATGGTGTATGATCTTTCTGATGTACTGCTGGGTCCGATTTGCTAAGATTTTGTTGAGGATTTTGGCATCTATGTTCATGAGGGATATTGGCCTGTAATTCTCTTTCATTGTGTTGTCTTTACCTGGTTTTGGTATTAGGGTGATGCTGGCTTCATAGAATGAGCTTGGAAGAGTTCCTTCCTCTTGAATTTTTTGTAGTAGTCTGAGGAGGATAGGTTTTAGTTCTTCCTTGAATGTTTGATAAAACTCCCCTGTGAAGCCGTCTGGTCCTGGGCTTTTGTTTGCTGGAAGCTTTTTGATGACTGCTTCAATTTCTTCCATAGTTATTGGCCTGTTGAGATTTTTAGATTCTTCCTGATTGAGTTTTGGAATGTTGTATTTTTCTAGGAATTTGTCCATTTCCTCCAGGTTGTCTAGTTTGTTAGAGTAGAGCTGTCCATTATCTATTCAGCCATCCTGTGTCTTTTGATTTCAGTTCTTAATCCATTTATGTTTAAAATGATTATTGATGGGTATGTAGCTATTGTCATCATATTTGTTCTTTTTTTTAATATATTTTATTGATTTTTTACAGAGAGGAAGGGAGAGAGAGATAGAGAGTTAGAAACATTGATGGGAGAGAAACATCGATTAGCCGCCTCCTGCACATCTCCTACTGGGGATGTGCCTGCATCCAGGTACATGCCCTTGACCGGAATCGAACCTGGGACCCTTCAGTCTGCAGGCTGACGCTCTAGCCACTGAGCCAAACCGGTTTTGGCCATATTTGTTCTTTTTTTTCTCTCTCTCTTTCTTAAAGAAGTCCCTTTAACATTTTTTTAAAAAATATATTTTATTGATTTTTTACAGAGAGGAAGGGAGAGGGATAGAGAGCCAGAAACATTAATGAGAGAGAAACATTGATCAGCTGCCTCCTGCACACCTCCCACTGGGGATGTGCCTGCAACCAAGGTACATGCTCTTGGCCGGAATCGAACCTGGGACCTTTCAGTCCACAGACCAATGCTCTATCCACTGAGCCAAACCAGCCAGGGCCCCTTTAACATTTCTTGTAATACTGGTTCTGTGGTGATGAAATCCTTTAGCTTTTTTCTTGCCTAGGAAGCTCTTTATTTCTCCATAAATTTTTAATTATAGCCTTGCTGGTTAGAATAGTCATGGTTGTAAGTTCTTGCTTTTCATCACTGAATATTTCTGCCAGTCCCTTTTGGCCTGGAAGTTATCTATTGAGAAATGAGCTGACAATTTTATGGGACCCCACTTGCAGCCTGCCAGGGTCTGCAGACCTTGGACAGTTTTTAAGAAAGTTTGTAGTGTGGGTGCTAGTTGGGTGGGTAAGTGGGTGGGTGGTCCTCAGAGAGTCGACCAGGGTGAGGGGAGTGGTGGTCATCAGATTAATACACATTTAAATTTTGCCCCTGCGTTCACCTGCAGGCTATGGGTGAGGAGGACTCAACACTGAGACAATGGTGGTACTTACCCCAAAGCACACAATTCAATTTTCTGGAATGTCTCAGACCCCTTTAGTGCTGTCCCTTCTTGGAGCTTAGGTGAGTGTTTGCGAGGGAGTGTGTCTGTGTGCCGTCCTTTAAGAGGAACTCCTGGGACTCCAGCTGCCCTCTGTCTCACTGAAGCACTACTTTGTTCATTTACACAGCCAGAAGTTAGGGTGATTTACATCTCTTTCCAACACTGGGGAGCACAGAGTGGGCCTGGGACACACCACTCCTCAGGGGGACCTCTGCAGCAGAGATATCCCTCCTGATTCTCAACCACTACACGTGGGTGTAGGACCAGCTTGTTTTGCATCTTTGCCCCTCATATTGATTTCAGCTTGGTTTCTTTATATTCTTAGTATTAGGACTGGTAAGTAAAATGATTTTTAAAGCTTCATCATTTATTGACATTTGTAGATTCACTAAACTTTCATAGCTATTCTCAGGTCAATGACATTTTGAGCTCTTAAGAGTTTATAATATCTGCTGCTGGGTCTGAATAAATACTTTGCTGAATTTCATAAATTTCTGGTTGTGACTGCAGGCTTTTTCTTCAGGTTTTTAAAATGTAGATCACTGACTCTAGAGCTAGTGAAAAACTAGGAGGAATTTTTAAGTTCTTTCTATAGTACTGCAGCAGTGTACAAACATGGTATATTATGGTTATAGAGGGAGTGAGGAGACTTAAGTAAAAGGCACTCTACCATATATATAGAAACAGTCTTCTCAAACTAATTGCCATTTGCATACTATATTAAATAAATGTAAAGGAGTAGGGAGAAAAAAACATAATGGAGTGGTTTTATGTTTATTCCTAAAAAGGGGAAAGAGTAGCCTTTTTCTTTTGTTTTGTTTTGTTTTGTTTTGTTTGCCAGAAAGACCATGTAAGCTGTTAGCCATTTATTTCCTAGCAAAGCAAACTACTTTCAAATTCTAACTGGCAGATTTCTTCTCCCTGGTGTTTAAAATCTTTCTCTAACAATACATGCTACTGAGGATAATGTATAGATCCAAGAAAGGCTTTGCTCAACTGTATCTTTGTAGTCTCCTATTTGTTTAACAGTTTTATCTAACAGCAGTATCATTGGTAAAGAGTAGAGTAGATATAGATATATTGTTTATAATTTTTCCCTGCTATATCTGTATCACCATTGGTAGTTTTCTTTTGCAGAGTTTAATGTTTACTTAAGCAAAGTCTTTTTTAATATTTTTTATTGATTTTTAGGGAGAGAAAGAGAGAGAGAAATATTGATGTGAAAATGAAACATCGTTCGGCTGCCTCCCACACACCCCTTACCAGAGATTAAGCCCACAACCTAACTGGGAATCGAACCGGCAACCCTTCAGTACAAGGATGATGCCCAACCAACTGAGCCACACCACCCAAGGCATGATAAGTATTTCTTATTACACTAGAAATTATAACTCAGTTTTTCTTTGTAGATTAATGACTGTCATGTAATAAAATTATCCTGGTTCATAGGATTGGAATTAATATCTTTTTGCATCACCTACCTTAGAGTGCTGCCCTGTAGATTAATATTGTCACTCCAAGGGGACTAGGCAGAAGATTAAGGATGAATTGGTACAATGGCATCCTTGTTATTAAAAAATAAAAAATGCCTAGCCAGTAGTGAAACAGCAATTATTTTTATATTTTAAGGACATTATCCTGTTAGTTAACAGTTGGTCATCATCCAATAGCAGTACAAACATTTGAAATTCAGAACACTATATTTCAAGCAGAATAAGTGGATTCAAGTTTAGTAGTGCATCATTTTGTGAACATTTCAGAAAGCACATTATAGTATAATGAGTATGAGAGCATTTTTCCTCCTCAGTACTTTAATTCTTAATTAAATTGTCAGGGTGTTGTTGTTTTTTCAAACTATGCCCTCTTAGAGGATAGGGAAGGCATGTGTTTAACCTGGTGTTCTTAACTCTTAGCAGGCCTTCATGTTTATTATTTCAGTACTTAATAAATACACATAATAAAAAATGAATTGTAGGTGTAGTTCTTAACTTGCTATAATCTGTACTAGTCTGTTCCACACTTTGCTCTCATTGTTTTTTAAGCAAATCACATCACCCAAAACTTATAACCTACCATAGTCCTGAGATGTTGTGGGAGCCTGAAAAGAAGATTGAAATTTAACTGGCATCATGGGATCTCAGTTGGTTTAGCAATTTCTCCTACCTGACTTGGTAATACATGTATAATAATACTAAATGGCATCCTCTCTCAAGAGGTTTTGGAGTTTATTGCAACTGAAATTTATTTCAGAAAAGAAAATAGATACTATAATTAAAAGTGTTATGGGAGAGACTAAAAATTACTGTATATGATAATCTGTTAATTTGAAGACCTAAATTATGTATTTAAATATGATACTATGAAAAATTTTCCTAGTTGGAAAATTAATAGTAAACTCCATCATAAGTAATTATGTATTTTGAACACTAATCTTAGGATATTCATTAACTTTTATCTCTCTCTCTTTTTTTTTTTTTTAACAAACAAAGGTTTATTTTCTCATGTAAACAAGGGATCTAAAAGCAGTAGCATTTGCTCAACTGCTTGGTGAGGTCAGGAGCCAACAGACTGGTCTTCCCCTCAGGGTTGCAACATGGCTGCTGCAGCTCCTTTGCAACCACATCGAGGCAGGAAGGAAGGAGAACAAGGTGCACAAGCCACAGGGGTCTGTTTTCACAGGCAAGGACAAAGTTTCCCAGAGACCACTTCCACTTAATTCTCACTTGCTGTCACTGTAATTCCTTTCCCTAAAGGGAAAGTGGGAAAGAAAGGATTTTAGCTTTTTCCAGACGTTATCATGCAAGGCAGCCAGAACTGCTGTAGTTCTTTTTTTTTTTTTTTAATCTCTTTTCTTAATAATTGTGTTTATTTCCTGACATAAGATATAACTAGAGAAAGAAGGTAAGGGCTGCATTTTTTTTACTGAATAATTATCAACTCTATATAACAGTCTTATTAACAAGCCAGCTGAATCGTATTCCCTAAATGTATAAATTTGTAAGATGCTTCATATGAGAGCATAGAGGGTACCAAAGATATGAATTTATTGTAGAGAAGATTTAGTTGTGCTAATATACAGGGTGAGGCAGAGGTAGCTTTACAGTTTTTCATATGGAAATTAACACAATAATAAATAGTAATATAAGAATAAGGTCTGTGTTTCATGTACTCAACTATAAACCTACTTTTGTCCGACCCTATATTGTTTTTAATTTAAATATTTTGTGTTCTGTGTCATTTAAACATGTCAAGATTCCTTTTTCTGATACCAAAACTGGTTTAAATATCGTCATTCACTATTATGGGACCAAGTTTGTGTGTGTGTGTGTGTGTGTGTGTGTGTGTGTGTGTGTGTGTTTAAAGAGACATGTAGCTGATTCTCCCTGTCCTCACCTTTATTTCATTTTATTTATTTACTGGAGGCCCGGTGCACAAATTCGTACACCAGTGGGGACCCTTGGGCTGGCCTGCGTGATCGGGATGAAACCGGCTCTCTGGCATTCTCTGGGGGGTCTTGGATTGTGAGAGGCCACAGGCCAGGCTGAGGGACCCCACCAGTGCACAGTCAGGTCGGGGAGATATCTGGGAGGTTGGCCAGCCGAGGAGGGACCGTGGAAGGGCTCCAGGACATGTCCAGCCCATCTTGCTCAGTCCTGATTGGCCGGACCCCAGCAGCAAGCTAACCTACTGGTCGGAGCATCTGCCCCCTGGTGGTCAGTGCACGTCGTAGTGAGCAGTTGAGCAGCCTTAGTATAGCATTAGCATATTACTCTTTGATTGGTTGAATGGCTGAGCAGACACTTAGCATATTAGGCTTTTATTATATAGGATTTTTAAATATGTTTTTATTGCTTTGAGAGAGAGAGGAAGGTAGAGAGAGAAACATCAGTGGGAAAGAAATACATCTAAGAGCTTGCCTTCTGCACCTCCCTACCCACAACACTAAGGATTGAACCTGCAACGCAGGCATAATTCCTGACCACAATCGAACCAGCAAACTTCTGGTGTATGGAACAACACTCATGCAATTGAGCCACACCAGTTAGGGCATGGGACCAAGTTTTGTTTGTTTATTCTACGATAAAATAATGTATCCTTATTGTAAAACATTTAAACTTTAAACATTCAGAACAAGCATAACATCTATGCTTCAATACCGAATGTAAAAAAGTAAAAGTAGCCTGGCTGGTGTTGCTCAGTGATAGAGCATCAACCTATGATTCAGGAGGTCATGGTTTGATTCCCATTAAAGGCACATGCCCAGGTTGCAGGTTCGAATCCCACTGATTCTCTGTCATCATTGATGTTTCTATCTCTCTTCCTTTCTCTCTAAAATCAATACAAACATTTTTTTAAAAAGCAATGGAAAAAATATCCTCAAGTTAGGATTAACAACAAAAAAGACATTTAAACCAATAATTCTTAAATTGTGATACTAAATTAGGTAATGTTAAACTTTCATTGGTTTATACACATTTTTTAAAAATATATTGTATTGATTTTTTACAGAGAGGAAGGGAGAGGGATAGAGAGTTAGAAACATCGATGAGAGAGAAACATCGATTAGCTGCTTCCTGCACACTCCCTACTGGGGATGTGCCCACAACTAAGGTACATGCCCTTTTCCGGAATCGAACCCAGGACCCGTCAGTCCGCAGGCCAACACTCTATCCACTGAGCCAAACCAGTCAGGGTGGTTTATACACATTTTTAAAAATTAAGTAAATAGGTAGTACTATTTCACTTATAAGTTAATTTTTAAACTTTCAGCATTAGCTGTAAATAAGTAGATAGTCATGATAATACTAAATCCCTGAAATTTACTATTACTATGTTAACAAAACCACTGTAGAATCTTAGAGGCTTTTTTTCTCATTTATGCTATTGTCCAAAGTATTTTTGGTCTTAGGCAACTAGGCTAACACAGATTCCATTGTAATTTGTACATTTATAATCCCTGTAATATGGGGAGTGGAACATGGAAAATTGCTTATGGACTCTTAAACTTCCTACCCAGAAGTATTATATACCACTGAGTTGACCCTATGAGTTCCATAGGCCTTGCCTAATTTCATAGGTCTTACTGTGTTCTTGACAAAACTAAAAATATTTGTGAATAGCTATAATAAATATCACAGCTAACTTGGACAAGTTACCTAACCTCTCTGTGGGATCACATTGTTCACTGTAAAATAGAGCTCCTGCCCTAGCTGGTTTGGCTCAGTGGATAGAGCATCAGCCTGTGGACTGAAGGGTCCCAGGTTCGATTCTGCTCAGGGGCACATGCTTGGGCTGTGGGCTCAATCCCCAGTGGGGGGCATGCAGGAGGCAGCCAATTAATGATTCTCTCTCATTGATGTTTCTATCTCTCTCTCCCTCTCCCTTCCTCTCTGAAATCAATAAAAATATTTTAAAATAAAAATAAATAAATAAATAAATAAATAAAATAGAGCTCCTAATGATTAGATCTACCTCATGGTAGTTGTGAGGATTAAATGGGATAACATGTTAAACTCTTAGAATAATGCCTTAGTAAGTACTCAATATAATTTTGCTGCTATTACTGCTACCATTATTTTTAGGCTCTCATATGATAGACATCACACTACCTGCTTTTCATGGATTAATTCTTAAATAATAACTAAAGTAGGTACTATTACTATTCTCATTTACAGATGAGAAAACTTAGGTTCAGAGATATTAACTAACTTTCCCAGATTCCACTGCTGAAAAATGAAAGGTAGGATTTGAATTCAGAAAGTCTGATTTCAGAACCTTCAGTATTAACTATGACTCCCTTCCAGATAGCAAATAAATACTGACAGAAGAATTCTGAAATGTATACTGTATATACTATGGTTAGATAACTCTGTGGTGTGTGTATATGTACATATATATTCATGGTTATGACTTTTTTTATATATATACTAGAGGCCAAGCACCCGAAATCGCGCGAGACCCAGACGCCCACTACCCCCTGGGACCCAGACCCCCGCCGCACCTTGGGACCCAGACCTCCACTGTGCCGGTGGGCCCCAGACCCGCTGCTTTGTGAGACCCATCAATGCACCTCCTGGTGACCAGTTGTTTGGTCGTTCTGGCGTTATGGCAACTGGCCTTTTATAATATACACTAGAGGCCCGGTGCACAAAAATTTTTGCACTGGGGGGGGGGGCGCGGGGGGTCCCTCAGCCTGGCCTGTGCACTCTTGCAGTCTGGGACCCCTCGGGAGATAATGACCTGCTGGCTTAGGCCTGCTCCCGGGTGGCAGAGGGCAGGCCCAATCCCTAGGTGCAGCCCCTGGTCGGGCTCAGAGCAGGGCCGATTGGGGAGTTGGGGCGCAGCCCCCTCTCATACACAGAGCAGGGCGATCCAGAGGTTGTGATTCCACCTCAGTCATGCTCCGGGTAGGGCCGATTGGGGGGTTGGGGCACCATCCCCTGTCACACTCAAGGCAGGGTCAATGGGGATGTTGTGGCGCCACCCCCTGTCATGCACAGAGCAGGGCCAATCAGGGGGTTGGGGCATTTCCCCCTGTCACTCACAGAGCAGGGCCCATCAAGGGGGTTGGGGCTCTGTACCCTGTCACTCACAGAGCAGGGCCAATCAGGGGGTAGGGGCGCAGCCCCCTGTCACACACAGAGCAGGGCCCATCAGGGGGTTGGGGTGCCACCACTCTCACACTCAGGGCAGGGCCGATGGGGAGGTTATGGCTCTACCCCGTCACACACAGAGCAGGGCCCGTGGCAGGGGGGGAGGGGGGATTGGGGTGCCGCACCCTGTCACACACAGAGCAGGGCCGATCAGGGGGTTGGGGCACCGCACCCTGTCACACACAGAGCCGCAGGGCAATCAGGGGGTTTGGGCGCTGCCCCCTGTCACGCTGATCCCGGTGCCGGGAGGCCTCGCGGCTCCGCTGATCCCGGTACTGGGAGCCATAGTACCCTTTTACTATATAGGGTAGAGGCCTGGTGCACGGGAGGGTGCCAGCTGGTTTGCCCTGAAGGGTGTCCTGGATCCGGGTGGGGGTCCCCACTGGGGTGCCTGGCCAGCCTGGGTGAGGGGATGATGGCTGTTTGCAGCTGGTCACACATCCTTCAGGGTGGGGGTCCCCACTGTGGTGCCTGGCCAGCCTGGGTGACGGGATGATGGCTGTTTGCAGCTGTTCACACACCCTTCAGGGTGGGGGTCCCCACTGGGGTGCCTGGCCAGTCTGGGTGAGGAGCTGAGGGCTGTTTTCAGGCTGGGGGTGACTGAAGCTCCCAACCACTCCTTTTTTTCTTTTTTCTTTTTTTATTCTAGGCCAGCTTTAGCTTTGAGGCTTGGCTCCAGCTCTTAGGCCTCCTCTGCTGAAAGTAGGTTTCTGGACTTTGCTTACAATGTTGCCATCCTGCTGGCTGAAGCCTGGCAGGTTTCTGGGGTTTTGTTTAGCTTCTATGTTTGTTACATAGTTGCTTGCAGTTCAGAGGCCTGCAGCGGCAGGCGGGGAAGGTTGGAGTCCTCCGTCACTGAAGCAAGCAAGCCTCATGTTAGTTTCAAGCTGCCTGGCTGCCGGCCGCCATCTTGGCTGACAGTTAATTTGCATATTGCCCTGATTAGCCAATGGGAAGGGTAGCGGTCGTACACCAATTACCATGTTTCTCTTTTATTAGATAGGATATATATACACACACACACACACACACACACACACACACACACATATACATATACACACTTATTTTATTGATTTCAGAAGAGAGAGGAAAAGAGAGATAGAAACATCAATAATGAGAGAGAATCACTGATCGGCTGCCACCTGCATGCCCCACACTGGGGATCGAGCCCGCAAACCAGTCATGTGCCCCGCCTTGGAATTGAACCATAACCTCCTGGCTCATAGGTCAATGCTAAACCTATGAGTCAATGTGTTGTCATGTAATTGAGTTAACCGCATATTTCTAGCTAATAATAAAAATTTCTTATTCTGCTGCTATATAATAAAGAAAAGGAGTAGGAAGTCATAACAGTTCTTTTTCTCTCAGTATCAAAATTTGTGGTTTATCTGTTAGGAAGATGAACTATGTTACATGGTATTGCACTCATAGGAAATATATAATTGTTTTGAGAGTACATGATACTTTCCCCAGGTCTCCTATACTTTCAAATGTTCATTTTTTTGTGTTAAAATAAATGTTTTTTTATAAAATTGAATGCAGAATTTAAATTCACTCTTTAATATAAAATACAGTTTTTTAAGTGCCCCTATACTCTTCCTGCTAGATGTGTTTACTATACTTTGCCCTGTAGGGATAATTCTCAGTTGGGGGGGGGGGGGGATATATCACTAGAAATTATCTCTAATAGGCTCCTTTCAGCGATAATATAGAAACTCCTCTAAGAGAAGGGAGTAAGGAAAGTCTGGTCAGTGGGAATTTTTGCTGTGTGTTGTCAAAATAAATTTTAAATAAAAGAAAGTATATTCATATATTGCATGTGAAATTAAAATTTAAGTTTAGACTGACTGGTGTGGTTCAGTGGTTAATTATTGACCCATGAACCAAGAGGTCACCGTATTGGTCAGGGCACATGCCCAGGTTGCAGGCTCGATCCCTAGCAGGGGATGTGCAGGAGGCAGCCAATCAATGTTTCTCATTGATGTTTCTCTCTCTCTCTCTCTCTCTCTCTCTCTCTCTCTCTCTCTCTCTATCCCTCTCCCTTCCTCTCTATTTCTAAAATCAATAAAAACATATTTTTAAATTAAGTTTTTAAAAGTCTATGATCCTTTTTTTATATTTTAAAAATTAAGTTTTAAAAGTCATTCTTTTTTTAATGTTTTTTTTCAAAAATTAAGTTTAAAAAATCTATGATTCTTTTTTTAAAAAAATATGTTATCTACTGGGACAGGAGATAATGTCTAAGCACTTGATGAAAATTTCTTTGGTAGGGTAAGAGCCTGGAGGTTCTGTGTAGGAAAGGCCAGCCTTATCATATTGTGTAGGGTATTAATTTAAAAGAAAAATGTTCCACTTAGCCAGCATAGCTCAATGGTTGATCGTTAACATATGAACGAGGAGGTCAGGATTCGATTCCTGGTAAGGGCACCTGCTCAAGTTGCAGGCTTGATCCACAGTCTGGGGCATGCTGTGCAGGAGGCAGCCAATCAATGATTCTTTCTCATCATTAATTCTGTTCTCTCTCTCTCTCTCCCTCTCCCTTCCTCTCTGAAATCATTAAAAATATATTTAAATAAATATATGAATGAATGAAAGAAAAGGGGGGGGGATGGGGGAGGGAGAGAAAGAAGGAGGGAGGGAGGAAGAAAAATGATCCTAGGAAACTGGTGTTCTAGAGCTTTACATATACAAAATGTGAATTCTGTTGATTGGTTTATTTTCTGAGGTTTTGAGTATTGTCAGCTTTAGGATTCAAAATAAAAATAATTCTAAATTTTACATTTGTTATAGAACAGAAGATGTTCTTCCACCCTTCACTAGTAGACCCAAACACTAGACACTGAGAACTGCAGTGGAGGAAGATTAGCTATCTATATATATAAAAGCCTAAGCAACCAAACTAAAAGACCAGTCGACTGGTCGCTATGATGTGCACTGACGACCAGGTGGCAGATGCTCAATGCAGGAGCTGCCCCCTGGTGGTCAATGTGCTCCCACAGCAGGAGTGCAGCTCAGCTAACTGACCCGTGCCAGTGGCCCACCAGCCCAGCTGCAGCCACTCACTCCCCCTGTAGTCCTGCAGGTCCAATCTCTGGAAAACGGACCAGGTACTGATGACCAGCGCACCGACACAATCCCAACAGCACTGCCGGCCTCCTGGAAGTCAGCCTCAGGCATTGCGGCCACTTCCAATCCCTAGACCAGGGGTGGGCAACCCCTGGCATGCATGCCAAACATGGCACGCCAGTAACTTTTGCTGGTACACAAAACCCTCTCTTATAATCTTCCATTTACAATTTTTGTGAACATTTGAATGACATAAATGTTAAATTACAAGGAACTGGCAAGACACTTGATGTTATGTTTGGTTACATAAAGGCTTTTGAAAAGAAACTGGAAGTCTTTAAGAGGGATGTGGATGGTGAGAGATTTAGATATTTCCCAAACCTCAAGAGGCACATCAAAGACCTCCCAAAAGATGAGAGAACAGACTGTCAAAGCTTTCAAAAGCTGTTTTTAAACATCATCGAGTCAACTATTGAGCAGTTCTTCTTAAGATTTGTGAAATTCAGAGAACTGGAAGAGACAGCAAAATTCATGAGGTTTCCAGACAGCATGAAACTGGAGGAACTAAACTTACAAATGTTTTCATGGATAGACATGGCTGACTTTGAAATGCAGTTGATTGAATTTCAGACTAGCTAAATTTCTGGAAGCAGAAATTTATTGACCTTAGAGTTGACTTGGAAAACATTGAAAAAAAGCGATTAGAGACAGGAGTACCAGAGAGAAGTGTCGAAAACAAACTATTGAGGACTTGGAATGCCATTCCAGAAAATTTTTTCTGTTTAAAAAACTTTGCAACAGCATTACTCTCCATGTTTTCATCCACATGCGTTTGTGAATCTTTGTTCTCAGTGATGAATTTTGTTAAGTCTCGTAATAGGAGTAGCCTGACGGATGAAAGTAGTAGCTCGTGCATATCTCTGAAGGTCATGAAATATAAACCTGATGTAAAATCTCTGTCAACAGTGATGCAGCAGTAAAAGTCCCACTGATAATATCAAACGGAGTCATAAAGTTTTCTGTCAGACTATCAGTGTACATGTATACATTAAAAAATAAATTATTTTTCATCATATACTGTGTTTTTGTCACTCGAATGAATTTTATTATTTCTTCAAGGTTCTTCACATACATACACCTTAAGAGATATCAAGTAGGCGTAACATGTTCTCAAAAAATTAGGGTTGGCATGCAGAAGAATTTTGAGTCAGAGATTTTGCTGGTTTTGTCACGCACTCACAAAAAGTTTGCCCACCCCTGCCCTAGATGCTTCATAAGGAAGAAATGATATAAAAGCGGCGCTAACATCAGTGGGATGGATTTGGATCCCTGGCTGGCAAGGCCGTCCTACTACCCACCCACCCAGAGCCAATTGCATCCTGCTCCTCCACCCCTTTGGGATGGGAGCCAGATGCAGGGCTCATGGCTGGAGAGTGCAGCTGTGGAGGTGTGAGCCCATGGCTTCACCGCCCCGGCTTTATCCGAAAGGACGTCCAGAAGGACGTCCAGTCTAATTAGCATATTGTGCTTTCATTATTATAGATAGATAATGCCATCCAAGAGAATGGGAAGGTAATGTTCAAAAGCCCAAACTCCCAATGGTGTGTAGGTTATGGATTGTATAGGGCAGTGGTCGACAAACTCATTAGTCAACAGAGCCAAATATCAACAGTACTTCTTCAAAATAGACTCGCCCAGGCTGAAAACCGACTTCTGCACATGAGCCACAAAGTTTCAATCGCACTGTACGTACGCCCGCATGTGGTATTTTGTGGAAGAGCTACACTCAAGGGGCCAAAGAGCCACATGTGGCTTGCAAGCTGCAGTTTGCCAACCACAGGTATAGGGCAAAATCACAAGACACCAGAGGTGGGAGTTTCAGAAGCTATGGTGGAAGCTGATTGGTTAGAGGTGAGGTAGTGTAATCTATTATTTCTTCTGGTCTTTTTAAAAAATTTTTTATTGTTGATAGTATTACAGAAATTTCTCCCACCCTGCCCCCTTATCCTCCTCTTCCTAGCCCCTACCCACCCTGCCCCCCAGGTCTTCCATGGACTATGTCTATCTATATATATAAAAGCCTAAGCGACTATTATGACCAAACCACCAGAATGACCAGTTGACCAGTTGCTATGACGTGCGCTGGCCACCAGGGCGCAGATGCTCAATGCAGGAGCTTCCCCCTGGTGGTCAGTGTGCTCCCATAGACAGCGTTCTGCAGCCGGCCAACCTCTTGTGGTCCCTCCCCCTGGCCGGATATCCAACCTCCCGCAGCTTCTCCCCCCAGCTGGCCAACCTCCCACGCCCCCTCCCCTCAGCCGTTCAGCCAACCTCCTGCAGCACCTACCCCAGGCTCACCAACCTCCCATGGCCTCCCCCAGCTTGCCAGCCAACATCCCCCCATCTCCAGTTCCTGTAGCTAGACATTTGTAAACAAGGATCTGAAGTCCTGCCAAGTAGAAGTGAATGTTCTATCAGGAGCACAGCATGACTTGCAAGTGACTCACACTGGGTCAAGATTGCACACAATCTTGAGTTCCAGGAACATTTACCTCCCTGAGAAAGGCTAAGATTAAATAGTTGCGGGTGTAGAGCAGAAAGGGAGGGCACAGCTGCAAGTTGTCTTCAATACGCTATTGTAATAATATAGAACGGAACAAGATTTAGTTGATTAAATGCTGACGCACTAACCTTGTACCAAACCCCAATAAAAGCGATGGTGAGAGTGCAGAGTTTGCTACATGCCTGAGCAAGCTGTAGCCCTCTGTACGGCATCAATCATCCTGTGTGCTCATCTTACCTCTGCGTCTTCGGTTCATTAAACATCCCTCAACAGCTCCTGCCCCTGGCTGGCCAACCTCCCGCATCCCTGATCGGGACTGGGCAACATGGCCCTAATCGGCCCTGATTGCCGGCCAGGCCGAGGAACCCCACCCGTGCACGAATTTGTGTACTGGGCCTAGCATAAGCATATAAGTTCTTTGGTTTATCTCTTCTCATCCCCCCAACCCCACGTTGAGGTATGTCAATTTGACCCATGCCTCCATGCTTCAGTTCTTATTTTGTTGGTCAGTTCATTCTGTTCATTATATTCCACAAATAAGTGCTATCATGTTATATTTATCTTTCTCAGATTGGCTTATTTTGCTTAGCATCATATTTTCCAGGTCTATCCATGCTATCCCAAATGGTAAGAGAGCCTTCTTTTTTACAGTTGCATAGTATGCCATAGTGTAAATGTCTCCAAGTTTTCATTAATTCATCTACAGATGGGCACTTGGGCTGTTTCCAGATATTCGATATTGTAAATAATGCTGCTATGAACATAGGGGCGTGAATATTCTTTCTGATTGGTGTTTAAGGGTTTTTAGGTTATATGCCTAGAAGTGGGATTGCTGGGTCAAACAGAAGTTCCATTTTTAATTGTTTGAAGAAACTCCATACTATTTTCCATAATGACTGCACAAATCTGCATTCCCACCAGCAGTGAACTAGTGTTCCTTTATTCCACATTCTCTCCAGCATTTGTTTGTTGATTCTTTTATTTTTTTTTATTTATTTTTTTTATTATTAGTTAAGGTATTACAAATGTGTCCTCATCCCTCCCCATTAACCCCCATCCTCCCCCACACACACACACAAACTCATGGTCCCATCCCCCTGTTGTCCATGGCCATTGGTTTGGCTTATATACATGTATACCAGTCCTTCGGTTGATCTCTTCCCCTTACCCCCGCCCTCCCCTACTTTCCTTCTGGGGATTGATAGCCTGATCGCTGTTTCTCAGTCTTTGGGTCTGTCCCTTTTCATCAGTCTATGTTGTTCTCTATAATCCACAAATGAGTGAGATCATGTGGTATTTATCTTTCTCTGACTGGCTTATTTCACTTAGCATAATGCTCTCCAGTTCCATCCATGCTGTTGCAAAAGGCAAGAGTTCCTTTTTTTTTACCGCAGCATAGTATTCCATTGTGTATATGTACCACAGTTTTCTAATCCACTCATCTGCTGATGGGCACTTAGGCTGTTTCCAAATCTTAGCTATGGTGAATTGTGCTGCTATGAACATAGGGGTGCATATATCCTTTCTGATTGGCGTTTCTGGTTTCTTGGGATATATTCCTAGTAGTGGGAACACTGGGTCAAATGGGAGTTCCATTTTTAGTCTTCTGAGGTAGCTCCATACTGTTCTCCACAGTGGCTGCACCAGTCTGCATTCCCACCAGCAGTGCAGGAGGGTTCCTATTTCTCCACATCCTCTCCAACACTTGTTGTTTGTTGATTTGTTGATGATAGCCATTCTGACAGGTGTGAGATGATAACGCATTGTCGTTTTGATTTGCATCTCTCGTATAATTAGTGACTTTGAGCAGGTTTTCATATGTCTTTCAGCCTTCTGTATGTCCTCTTTCGAAAAGTGTCTATCTAGGTCCGTTGCCCATTTTTTTATTGGATTGTTTATCTTCCTTTTGTTAAGTTTCATGAGATCCCTGTAAATGTTGGAAATTAAACCCTTATCGGTGGTATCATTGGTAAATATGTTCTCCCATGTAGTGGGTCTTCTTGTTGTTTTTTTGATGGTTTCCTTTGCTGTGCAAAAGCTTTTTATTTTGATGTAGTCCCATTTGTTTATTTTCTCTTTAGTTTCCATTGCCCTAGGAGCATTATCAGAGAAGAAATTTCTTCGGCATATGTTTGCGATTTCGCTGCCTGTGGATTCCTCTAGTATTTTTATGGTTTCCCGTCTTACGTTTAAGTTTTTTATCCATTTTGAGTTTATTTTTGTGTATGGTGTGAGTTGGTGATCTAGTTTCATCCTTTTGCATGTATCTGTCCAATTTTCCCAACACCATTTATTGAAGAGACTGCCTTGACTCCATTGTATGCTCTTGCCTCCTTTGTCGAATATTAATTGGGCATAGTGGTTTGGGTCGATTTCTGGGGTCTCTATTCTATTCCATTGATCTATATGTCTGTTCTTGTGCCAGTACCAAGCTGTTTTAAGAACAGTGGCTTTGTAATACAGTTTGATATCTGGTATTGAGATCCCACCTACTTTGTTCTTTCTCAGGATTGCTGCAGCTATTCGGGGTCTTTTTTTATTCCAGATGAATTTTTGGAACGTTCGTTCTAGGTCTGTGAAATATGCCGTTAGTAATTTAATGGGGATTGCATTGAATCTATAAATTGCTTTGGGTAGTATGGACATTTTGATGATGTTGATTCTACCAATCCATGAACACGGTATATTCTTCCATCTGTTTATGTCTTCCTCTATCTCTTTTTTCAGTGTCCTGTAGTTTTCAGCATATAAGTCTTTTACCTCCTTAGTTAAGTTTATTCCTAGGTATTTTAATTTTTTTGGTGCAATGGTAAATGGGATTGCTTCTGTAGTTTCGCTTTCTGTAAGTTCACTATTGGTGTAAAGAAATGCCATGGATTTCTTAGCATTAATTTTGTATCCCGCTACATTGCCAAATTCATTTATTAAGTCTAATAATTTTTTGATGGAGTCTTTAGGGTTCTGTATGTACAGTATCATGTCATCTGCAAATAAGGACAGTTTTACTTCTTCTTTTCCAATCTGGGTGCCTTTTATTTCTTCTTCGTGTCTGATCGCAATGGCTAGTACTTCCAGTATTATGTTGAACAGGAGTGGTGAGAGGGGGCATCCCTGTCTTGTTCCTGTTTTTAGGGGGAATGGTTTTAGTTTTTGCCCATTGATTATGATGTTGGCTGTGGGTTTGTCATATATGGCTTTTATTATGTTGAGGTAGGATCCCTCAATTCCTATCTTACTGAGAGTTTTTATCAAGAAAGGGTGTTAGATTTTGTCAAATGCTTTTTCCGCATCAATTGATATGACTATGTGGTTTTTTTCTCTTAATTTGTTTATGTGATGTATCACCTTTATTGATTTGCGGATATTGTACCATCCTTGCATCCCTGGGATAAATCCTACTTGGTCATGGTGTATGATCTTTTTGATGTACTGCTGGATCCGATTTGCTAGGATTGATTCTTTTATGATAGCCATTCAGACAGGTGTGAGGTGATATCTCATTGTGGTTTTAATTTGCATTTCTCGGGTGACTAGTGACTTTGAGCATTTTTTCATATGGCACTTGGCCATTTGTATGCCCTCTTTGAAGAAATATGTATTCATGACTTCTCCCCCTTTTTTCATTGGATTGTTTGTCTTCCTTTTGTTGAGTTGTATGAGTAATTTGTATATTTTGGCTATCAACCCCTTATCAGATAGATCAGTGGCAAATATGTTCTCCCATACAGTGGGTTCCCTTTTCATTTTGTTGATGGTTTCTTTTGCTGTGCAGAAGCTTTTTATTTTGATGTAGTCCCATTTCTTTATTTTCTCCTTAGTTTCATTTGCCCTAGGACCCTGGTTGGCAAACTGCGGCTCGCAAGCCACATGCGGCTTTTTGGCCCCTTGAGTGTGCCTCTTCCACAAAATACCACGTGTGGGTGTGCACGTACAGTGCGATTGAAACTTCGTGGCCCATGCACAGAAGTTGGTATTTTGTGGAAGAGCCACATTCAAGGGGCCAAAGAGCGACATATGGCTCATGAGCCACAGTTTCCCTACCACTGCCCTAGGAGATGTATCTGTAAACATTGCTATGTGAGATATTTGAGATTTTACTTCCTATATTCTCTAAGATTTTATGGTTTCAGTAGAGGCCTAATGCACGAAATTCATGCATGGGGTGGGGAGGGATCCCCTCAGCCTGGCCTGCATTCTCCTGCAGTTCAGGACCCCTCGGGGGATGTCGTGGCCTAAACCAGCAGTTGGACATCCCTCTCTCAATCCAGGACGCTGCATGCACCATTGGCCATACTTTTCATACAGGTGAAAGGCATCTTGTTGTATGGACAGCTACCTTTTTTTTTGCCCTGATTTTTTTTTTTTAATGAGTGAGAAGTAGAAGACTCCTCCTTCTCTCTCCTTTCCCCCCTACTTTCCTGCATTCTTTTATTAGGGACACTTTTAACCATTTACTCTCAGGTGTCTTTGGTTTGGGGAAGATATTGGCTTGTTACTTACAAGCCAGCTGCTAATTGCCCACACTGCTTGGCCTTGTTTTAACTTTCCTGTCTCAGTTTCCCTGCCGTGAAATGTTCCTACCTTTTCATTATCCTGTAAGAGTATAAGTATAGGGAGAGGGAAAGAGAGAGTCAGTCGGGGGAGGGGGGGTTAGGAGGGGAGAGAGAAAGAGAGAAAGAAAGAGAGAGATGACTTCTAGAGCTAGATTTAAAGCCAAAATTAATCAAAGTGATAAGGACTCTAGGTTTCACATTTTCTCTTCCAGGGTTTTATTAACCCTGAGAAAGAAGATACCTTAAAAAGGCTCCTGTGGCCTCTTGCCCTAGCCGGTTTGGCTCGGTGGATAGAGCGAAAGGTCCCAGGTTCGATTCCGGTCAAGGGCATGTACCTTGGTTGCGGGCACATCCCCAGTGGGGGGTGTGCAGGAGGCAGCCGATCGATGTTTCTCTCTCATCCATGTTTCTATCTCTCTCCCTTTCTCTCTGTAAAAAAAAAGCAATAAAATAAAATAAAATAAAATAATAAAATAAATAAAATAAAATAAAATAAATAAAAATAAAATAAATTAAATAAAATAAATAAAATAAAATAAATAAAATAAAATAAAATAAATAAAATAAATAAAATAAAATAAATAAATAAAATAAATAAAATAAAATAAAGTAAAATAAAATAAAGGCTCCTGTGGCCTCTCATGCAAACTGCACTTCAGAGAGAAGCCTGCACTGAACTGCCTGCCTGCATTGTTTCTGCCATCTGACCCAGCCCTTATAAAGGAGTTCCTGGAATCCTATTTCAACTGAGGCTTTCCCCACCCAATCAGAGCTGTATATATCCCCATTCCAGAGAATGGCAGTTTTGCACCTTATTTTATACATTATAATCAAAGGAAGAGGCATAAAGGAGTTATATGAAATCCATTGGTGCTAGAAATTGGAGGCCAGAGAAAGCAAAACAGGAAAACCTCTGGAATTGAGTAAAAAGTAAAATGAATAAACACTTCTTTTACATAGGTATGCACAGGATAGTTAGCAGTCAACAGTTAACATGATAGCAATAACAATGAGGGGATTTGTGATCTCCACTCTGGACAGTGGTTGTGCCTTGAGGTGTCCTGAAGGTTTAGAAAAAAGGAAATTACTTTGTTATTCCAAAGGCATTTTATCAGGTATGTTATCCTAGATGCAAAAAGACAGGCTCAGTTAAGGTGAAAATTGACCTTGGTTAGGAAAAATACTGCTCTAGGACATGACTACCACCATGAACTGCTTTTAGTTAGAAAGTTTTAATTCCAGACCATCTATTGTGGTTACTTTCTGTCTCTGAGTTTGTGAGGCCACTACACAGGCCTCCCCTAAGCTTTTCATGTTTAACATGTGGCTCCTTTTTTTGTCCACGGCACTAGAGTTTTTATAAAGATGTCTGATTTTCCTTCTCAAAACATACAATCTTGCCCTGGCCAATGTGGCTCAGTTGGTTGAGCATCATCCTATGCACATGCCCAGATTATAGGTTCGGCCAGGCCAGGGTGTGTATGTGAAACTCACATCAATGTTTTCCTTTCTCCCTCTCCCTTTTTTCCTCTCAATGACAGAAAACTTCCCCCACCTGGTGAATGAAATAGACTTACAGGAAGTGCAGAGAGTCCCAAACAAGATGTACCCAAAGAGGCCCACACCAAGACACATCATAATTAAAATGCCTAAGGTTAAAGACAAAGAGAGAACCTTAAAAGCAACAAGAGAAAAGCAGTTATCTACAAGGGAGTGCCCATATGATATCAGCTGATTTTTCAACAGAAACTTTACAGGCCAGAAGGGAGTGGTAAGAAATATTCAAAGTGATGAAAAGGGAGGGCCTACAACCAAGATTACTCTACCCAGCAAAGCTCTCATTTAGAATTGAAGGTCAGCCGAAACTGGTTTGGCTCAGTGGATAGAGCGTCGGCTTGTGGACTGAAAGGTCCCAGGTTCGATTCCGGTCAAGGGCATGTACCTGGGTTGCGGGCACATCCCCAGTGGGAGATGTGCAGGAGGCAGCTGATCGATGTTTCTCTCTCATCGATGTTCCTAATTCTCTGTCTCTCTCCCTTCCTCTCTGTAAAAAATCAATAAAATATATTTAAAAAAAGAAAAAAAAGAATTGAAGGTCAGATAAAGACCCTAACAGACAAGAAAAAGCAAAAGGAGTTCACCACCACCAAACCAGTGTTACATGAAATGGTTTTTTGTGTGTGTGTTTTTAAAAATAGTTTTATTGATTTCCCAGAGGAAAGGAGAGGGAGAGAGAAATAGAAATATCGATGATGAGAGAGAATCATTGATTGACTGCATCTTGCATGCCCCCTACTGGGGATTGAACCTGCAAACCTAGCATGTGCCCTTGACCAGAATGGAACCAAGGACCCTTCAGTTCATAGGCCGATGCTCTGTCCACTGAGCCAAACCGGCTAGGCCCATGAAATATTAAAGGGTCTTCTTTAAGAAGAAGAAGAAAAAAGATTAAAAATATGAACAACAAAATGGCAATAAATACAATTGAATCTAAAAATTAAAATAAATGAACAAAATGAACTGATGAATAAAAGAGAACCAGGTATGGAAACATAGAACAGATTGGTGAATCACAGAGGGAAGGACAGGGGTGGGAAGAGATTAACCAAAGGGAATATAGATAGATAGATATTGTCAGGGACACTGACAATAGGCTGGTGAAGGCCTTGGGTGGGGTGGGATCTGGGTGGAGGAGAGCAATGGAAGGGGGAAAATAGGGGGGCATCTGTAATACTCTCAACAATAAAGAATAAAAAAATAAAAAAAACAAAGTGTAAACTCCAAGGTAATACCATTTTTCCATTCTTCCACGTACATGATATACCCATTTACTTAAACACCAGTTGAGAACCAAACTAGTATATTTCTTGGCCTTTGTACATATTGATCTTCTTTCCCCTTCCAGAGCAGCATTCATTACATTTCACAAGTGCTTTGCATGGAATTTCAAAGTTCAGTGTGACCTCTCTACTGGGACATTATCAGGCACAGATGCCTGAAGGGCTTTTGGCAATCAGTGGCTTAGTATCCGTGATTTGGTTTAAGTCACCCCTTCAAGGACCATATGAAAGCAGTCTTACAGGATCCTAATCATATTCTTGGGAATTATTTTATTTTCCAATTTATTATAGTAGTTTAGAGGCTTTTGTTTTTCACTAAACCAATTCCTCATTTCCTTCTTTTGTTAATCTTGGCCACTAACATTCTACCTACTTTATTACTCATTTTTTAGGGACCTGACTATTCAGTAACACTAGAAAAACCACATCTGAAGCCAAGTTTATAAAAGGAAAAGGAAGAAATGTGTGTTCTCTGAACTTCCTTTGTTTATATGATCTGTTTATATGTTTAGGTTAGGTAGTCCAGCTGTCTCCCCATATTTCTAAAATAACTAGATATCTGGGAAACACCCAAAGAGGGTAGTGTTGTCCTAATGAATTAAAAGATCCTTAATCTGTCCACTTCTTTTGAGGTGTGGGAGTGGCACTGAGTATTGAGTTTCTTCAGAGGCCATCCTATATAATAAAGAGGTAATATGCAAATTGACCCTCACACCTTTGCATCACAAGACGGCCACCCCCACGTCATCACAAGATGGCCGGCAGGGGAGGGCAGTTGGGGACGATTGGGCCTGCAGGGAGGGCAGTTGGGGGTGATCGGGCCAGCAGGGGAGCGGTTAGGTGTCAATCAGGCCAGCAAGAAAGTGGTTAGGGGGCAATCAGGCTGGCAGACAGAAGCATTAGGGGCGATCAGGCAAGCAGGTGAGTGGTTAGGAGCCAGCAGTCCCGGATTGTGAGAGGGGTCCCAGATTGGAGAGGGTGCAGGCTGGGCTGAGGGACACCCCCACCCACCGTGCACGAATTTCATGCACCTGGCCTCTAGTATATTTATAAGGAGTCTTTTAGAAAGAAGCCAGTAAAATGAGTACTTTTAAGGTGTGGGGGTATATATATGACTATTTGAATGTTTGCTCTTGGTATGTAGTTTGACTGTATGCCATCTAATTGATAGTTTTCTTTTGGTAAGATAAATATTGGTTTAAGGTTATATTAGTAGTCTTTAAAGACTGGGCTCTAATCTGGCCTGTGTATAATGTGAATAAAATTTAAGTACACTTGTGTCAGGATTATTCTAGAAAACATCTAGTATGGATTTTTGCAGGATTTGTTACAGCCCCCTGTAAGCCCTCTATCTTGAGGAATTGAAAAGGACTAGCAAGCATCCATGCACATGAAACTCTTTACTGCGTTGCCGAAGAGAAGTTCCTCTCTATGCCTTCCATGCTTTACCCACTATAATGGGTAGAAGGTTAACAGAGATGCAGTTTTTTCACATTAAACTATTTATTGAATTTGGTCTGCTAAATAAATTTAGAAGTAAAAATGAGAAAATAAAAATAAGAAGTAAATCATTCATTTGGAAGTAAATTTATTGAATATTTAGAATAGAGTGTCCATGTCATCTGCATTTACTTATTTCCACCTCGATAGGATGAATTCTAGATCTATTTAGGCTGCAGTGCTTCCCTTTTGATTGCTAGTTGAGCCACACCTGAAATAACTGTGGAAGGAGCTCCCAAGTGAACTCCTAATTTGAATCTCAGTTCTCCCAGTTGATTGCAGCACTATTTCTTGAATGGTTTTCAGTTCCACTTATGTGACTAATGTTTGGGGTCACTTTTGATTGTTTTGTTTGAATATCACTTTCATTATTAATGGAAGGCTGCTGCTTTTAGCAATATGGAGTAAAGCCCTGGGTGGTAAGCACTGAAGGGAAAAAACACATTTTTGTCGTGTGTGGGAACCCTAATCAGAGTATGCCAGATGACCAAGGCCAATTTGCCGTATGCATGCGTGCAGGCAAGGACACAACTGTATTATTAGGTGAAAGGCCCCTTTGCCCTTCGCCTGTGGGAGGGCAATGACTCAGTAGTAGCAATATACGTACTGCGCAAATGCACCCTTATGTAACCTGTTTATGTTAATGTAGCACTAGCGGCACTAAGGGGCATGAGGCCTCTTTTGTTTGAGTATATAACACTAATTGGCAGGAGTTCTTTTTATATATATATATATATTTTTTTTTATTGATTTTTTACAGAGAGGAAGGGAGAGAGATAGAGAGTTAGAAACATCGATGAGAGAGAAACATCGATCAGCTGCCTCCTGCACATCTCCTACTGGGGATATGCCCGCAACCCAGGTACATGCCCTTGACCAGAATCGAACCTGGGACCTTTCAGTCCGCAGGCCGACACTCTATCCACTGGGCCAAACCAGTTTCGGCGGCAGGAGTTCTTTTGTTTGAATATGTGTATAAGCTGCCACTAACCAGCCGGTGCTTACTTTTGTGGGGCTGTTTTGAAGAACTCCTTTGTCTGATGGCTCCTTCTGTAGCAATGGCTACTTGGTCTACATTAAAGTTTCTCTTATATATACCTACACCTTCTCATGTCTCCACCTAATACCCGGCGTCCAAGGAGCTGTGCTCCCACATATGCTAAATGAAATTACTCTCTTTGTCCCTATCCCTTATCCTCTCAGTGTGATAACCTCAAGTTTTAGTGATTTATTTGTTTTCTTCAAGTTAGCTTAGTTTTCTGTACCCAGATATATCTATTTTTGTTACTCATCATAGTGATGTAGAGCATATTTCTGACCTAGAAGTATGGTTTCTTTAACTCTGAACCACATCATTATGCCTTCTATCCTCCACTTCCTTGGCATTATTTCCTTTTAGCAGGCTCAGTTTGTCATCATTTAATCTAAGGATAATTTATTTGGGACTGAGAACTGGTAAAGCTGTAATAATAATAATACCTTTCTTTATATAATAACTAGAGGCCCGATGCACGAAATTCATGCAAGAGTAGGCCTTCCTTCTCCAGGCTACCAGCACCGGCTTCCCTCTGGCCACCGGCAGACACCGGGATCTCAGCTTTCCTTGCAGCCTCCACTTCATCCGGAAGAACGTCCGGTCTAATTAATATATTACACTTTTATTATTATAGATACTCAAAGCACTTACCGTCTATTAGCCTTTCTCTGTTGAGGAAGCACTTTCAGTTTAATCCTTTACAATAATCCTGTGTGTAGGTCAGTAATTTTGTCTAAGATAATGAGATGGTATCTCAAAGAGGTTGAATAACTTGCTCAGGGTTGCAGTACTGCTTAACAATTTCTACAGGAAATGAAGAATACTTTTAAAGATATTCTGAATAAATAAAAAAGGAATTTTCCATACTGTGTCTGGGTTGTAAAAAAATCTAACTATTTTAAGTCTGTTTAGTTGATTAAGACCAGGATTGAAAGCCCATTTTTTTAAACATATTTTTATATATTTCAGAAAGGAAGGGAGAGGGAGAGAGAGAAACATCAATGATGAGGGAGAATCATTGATCGGCTGCCTTCTGCCCGCCCCCCGCTGTGGATCGAGCCCACAAACCAGACATGTGCCCTTGAGCAGAATTGAACCTGGGACCCTTCAGTCTGCAGGCTGAGGCTCTGTCCACTGAAAGCCCATTCTTTAACCATAGAGTTTAAATTGATGTGTCCGAGTCAAGAAGATAAATAATCAGGTCAGTTTCTATTCTGCTGCTGATGTGATAAAGTTAAGGAAGGCTAGCTCTTAAATTAGTGAAACTTGAACTGGAAGTAATTAAGCCCATTAATTATTTTTTATTCTCTCTTTCTGTTAGAGAGATGGAAACTTTGATGACTAGTTCCACACTGCCTTCCCTTTATGCAGAGGAAGATGGCTCCAAGGAGAATAGTGATCTGGCTACAACCCGGTAAGCAGCTGCATTGGGACACTGTGCCTCTGCCTAGGCTTCAAAACTAAGCTTCTGACAAAGTATAGGTGCTAAAGAGGCAGTTTATATCATAAGAATAGAAAGTAGGTTGTTGCACTTTGCAGAGAGAACTATTATAATCTGCATTCAACTGTCACTTGCAGTGCTCTGGCTCCTGTGAACAGTAATATGTGGGGTCTAGCAAACATCAGCAACTCACGGTTAAGAGAATTACATAGTCAGCTTTAAGGAAATACCTATCGCAGGATTAGCTCTGAAAATGAAATGCATCTTCTGTTTGAATTGCCACAAATATCAAAACAGTTGTCCCTCCAGAGGTCTGATTTTTTTTTTTTTAAGATCATATTTTTTAAAATACGGTTCTTTCTTCAAGGTTCCTAGGAGCTGTAGCTGACTTCTTTTCTTTTTTATTCTCCTACTAGAGGCCCGGTGCACGAAAATTTGTGCACTTGAGGTGGGGGGGGAACAGTCCCTCAGCCAGTCTGCACCCTCTTACAATCCAGGACCCCTCAGGTAGGGTCCCTAGGCCTGGCCTGAGATCAGGGCCTATCGGGGCTTTCTTTCCCCTGGCTTCAGGCAGCTGGCCCCACCCCCACCGCTGCTACTGCTTGCCATCTGTGCAGCGCTGCCTCCCTCTCCCTTGCCACTGGTGGCCTCCCTCTGCAGGCAACAGGCGTGGGGTGCGATGGCTTGACTGGCTTGAGCCTCCCTCTGCGGGGCGATTCCTGGCCGGACACACACCTGCCACAGAGTTGCCGCCAGTGGCCTGGGCCTCCCTCTTTCTTTGCTGGGGAATGGGGCCAGCCCTGTGAGGGGCCATCAGACTACCTGCTTGCCCCTATCCACTGGCCTGCCTATCTGATCGCCCCTAACCACTTGCCTGCCTACCTGATCACCCCTAACTGCTAGTCTGCCTACCTGATCCCTCCTAACCACTCTGCCAGCCTGCTGGATCACTCCTAACCGCTTGCTTGGGGGCGGGGCCAGCCTAGCGAGGGGTCGTGGTGGTTCTGGTCTCTTGTCGTTCCAGTTGTTACACTTGTTATATAGGATATCATTAACTTTGCTATGTTCACACAGATAAGTAAAGGGATATAGAAAAGGGCTAGAGAACTATGGACTTGGGCAGCAGAGTGGTGATTACAGAAATAGAGGGGGATGGATGGAGGTGAAAGAGGGCATAGAGGGTGTTTAAGCATTAGCCAGTGACAGCGATGGGAGCTGTGAAAGAATTCACAACTAAGAGAAAAGATGCAGAGATGAAATTTATTTTACTTTCTAAGGGAGGAAAGGGCCAATGTATTGCTAGTCAATACAGGGCAGGGAACAAAGGGGGGCTTCTGCTTTGAAAGAGCAAGCAATTGCAGTTGCTAAGCGACAAGGAAGGAAGGTGGATTTTGTTGAAGGTGAGCAGATACCAGGGAGTTGTCTTGAAAAGTTAGTTTGTTTGCTTTCCAGGAGACAGTCCACCAGATGTCCTAAGGAGGTGTCTTATCACTATTTTTCCCAATAAAACAAGCTCAGAGCAAAAGTTATGAAGAGTTCAAAAGAGGCTTGTTTGAATTTTCTACTAAGTAGAGACTCCTTGGTGAGAACTACCCCTGAGACGTTAAAACAGCAGGGAGGAGAGGGATGCCAGACTGTACCTTGAGAATAGGTTATCTTGTCCCACAGTTTGAACAGAGGAGCTGTTTGAATCAGAGGAGCCAACAGTCTTAGGCAGGGGTCCTCAAACTACGGCCCGCAGGTCACATGCAAATACAAATATTGTATTTGTTCCCATTTTGTTTTTTTACTTCAAAATAAGATCTGTGCAGTGTGCATACGAATTTGTTCATAGTTTTTTTTTAAACTGTAGTCCGGCCCTCCAATGGTCTGAGGGACAGTGAACTGGCCCCCTGTTTTAAAAGTTTGAGGACCCCTGGTCTTAGGGTTTAATTACCAGGTGCTTCTCATAAATTGTGAAAGGCCTCTGAGAATAGGGAAAGAAAGCTAGGAGTTACTTAATATGTAGAATGGAGAGAACTTAATGGGTTTCAAAGGTGATGGAAAATTTTTAATATTTTTTTTAAAGGGCTATACTTGAAACCCATAAAAATCTGTTACACTTTAACTTTTATGTTTTCTATTTAGAAATTATTTGCCAAAGAAGAAATATATTCACTAATAGATTGAAGTGCTAGCTAATCCCCAAAATGAATTATTTCAATATTAGCTAGAGCTCTTTAAAATAGAGTACACTTTGTAATTCTGTTTCCTTTCTTAAAATTTATTTTCTACCTCATTAATATCTGCCTCTCACTTTACTATATTCAGTCTTGTTCTCCAAGACTTTGCTAAAGTCTGCCTATTGCTACATCCAATTCATTCAATAAAAACTTTTCTGGGTGTCTACTATGTACATACACTGTTCTAGGTACCATATATTACTAGTAATCAATGATCAAAACAGACATAAATCCCATCCCCTGTAGAGCTCAAATCCTACCAGGGAAGTCAGACAAAGAGAACAGGATAAATAAGTAAAATACACACTATGTTGATAAGAACTATAAATTAAAATAACTATAGATTAAAGATAATAACTATGGATTAAAAGAACTATAGGTCAGTTTTAGATAGGATGGCCCAGAAAGGCTTTAATGAGAAAATGACTTTAATAAAGGCCTGAAGGAAGGAAGGTAACTAGCCTGCAGTTATTCTAGGTAGAGGCAGGAATGAATACCAAAGGTAGATGTGTTTCTACCTTTTAGAAATAGCCAAGAGGCCAGTGTGGCTGGAGCAAAGTATGTGAGGGAAAGAGGAGTAATTGAGGACTACATCACTGCTTCTCAAACTGTAATGTACATATGCATTGCCTACAGAGCTTATTAAAATGTAGGTTCTGGAGTCAGAAATTGAGTTAGTATGAGAGATTCTACATTTAATGAGCTTCCAGGTAATGGCTGTGCTACTGGTGTGAGGCCCATACTTGAGCAGCAAGGAGCTAGATCTTCTATAACAGTGGTTCTCAACCTTGGCTAAACATTAGAATCACCTGGGAATCTTTTTAAAATCCTGATTTCTAGACCCCATCCTCCGGAAATTCTGTTTCTTTGTTACTAATGTTGTGGCCTTACTCCATAACAAAGAAACAGAATTTCCGGAGGATGAGGCCCAGAAATCAGGATTTTAAAAAGATTCCCAGGTGATTCTAATGTGCAGCCAAGGTTGAGAACCACTGTTCTAGGATCTTAGAGGTAAAAGTGAGCACTTAAACTGTTACTCTGAGTGAGATGGGAAAGCATTGGAGGATTTTGAGCAGAATGATATGATCTGACTTATTTTTTTATAAGATCCCTGTTATGTTGAGTATAAAATGAAGGGAGCAGGGGTTGAAGCAAGAGACCAGTTAGGCTCCTAAAATAATTCAGGTGAGAGATGGTGACTTAAAGAAAATCACTAGTGACTTTGACAAGAGTATTTTTGGTGGAATTATGGGTCAAAAACTTCACAGGAGTGGGTTTCAAAGATAATGGGAATGGGGAGTAGTGAGAAGTATAGAATTCTAGATATATTTTGAAGGTAAAGAAAACAGGATTTCTCTGAAAGACCTGATAAGCTATACGAAGGGAGAAAAAAACGTCAAAGACAACTCCAAGATTTTGACCTAACAGATTAAAGGGATGGAATTAACTTCGATGGGTAAATTAAGCAGGTATGGGAGGGAACTTTAGGAGCTCAGTTTTAGAGATTTTAAACTTGTATTAGATATCCACACAGAGAAGTCAAATTGTCAGCTTGATAATCAGGTTCTGAAGTTGGAGGAGGTCTAGACTCGAAAGAAAAACTTGACAGTCATCAGTATACATATAGCTAACATTTAAAGCCATGAGACTGAATGAGATCACTGAAGATATGAGCATTGTGTGCATAGAAAAGAGAAAATGCCTGAGCTCTGGAATACTTCAGCATTCAGAAGTCTGGCAGAAGAGGAAGAGTCAGCAAAGACTAAGGGGGTAGCTAAAAGAGTAGCAGGAAAAAAACAGAGATCTGGGGGAGGGGAGGGCCCTGGAAATCACATAAAAATTGAGGGGACTGGGTCAACTGGTCAAATACTTCTGGAAGGTCAGGTAAGATGAGGACTGAGGACTGAGAAATGACATTGGATTAAGTGTGGAGGTCATTAGTGACCTTGACAAGAGTTGTAAGCACTGTCTCCTTTTGGTTGGTTTTAAGAGAGAATGAAAGGAGAGAAATTGAAGGCAATAAGTATAAACAATTCTTTCCAATGAAGTCAATAATATAAACAATTCTATAAAAGGAAAAGAGAATAATAAAGTAGGACGAAGAGAATGTTTGTGTGTGTGTGTGTGTGTGTGTGTGTGTGTGTGTGTGTGTTGTTTTAAGATAAGAGTAATAATGCCACATCTGTGTGCTGCTTAGGCCAATCCATTACAGAGGAAAGAATTGGTGGTGTCAGAGAGGGCAGAATGCTGAAAACATGTCTTGGAATAGGTAGGCTAGCCAGTGTGAGATTGTGGAAACCCTTTTCAAAGTACACCAGATGTTCAAGGCCAAGGCCAATTTACCAGACACAAGTACAAAAGCAAGGATACATTAATCTTACTACACTACGCAGGCGTGCCCTTCTTTGACCCGAAGTTTTGCACACTCCCACCCCCCAGCACAGGCCCTCACTATTTGGCAAGAAGCCTCTTTTGTCTAAGTTAGTATAAAAGTATGTTATTGACCAGCCAGTGAATGGCTGCTTGGTATGTCTCCTGTGTTTGCTACTGTATTAGTATTACTTTGTGCTACTGTGTTGTAAGGCTACTTTGAAGGACTGCTTTATGTAATGGCTCCTTGTTAGCTATGGCTACATAGTCTACAATAAACTCTCCATTATACGCTTGCGACTGCTCATATCATCTCCGTCTAATACCCAGTGTCCATAAAGGTCCAGTTCCTGGCAGGAAAGTACCTATACACCCCACAGGGATCTGGGACACAAATGGAAGAGCGGTTGGCTTTAGCTAAGAACATGGACAATTCATTAATAGAAAAGAAAGAGCCCTTTTTTCTCTTTTTTTTTTTTTTGTTTTTTCAGTCTTTATCCAGCTTGTTATCTGGAGAGCAATTGATACCTTTTACTTCTCCCTTCTACTTCATGTTTATTTCAGTCAGGGATTCATAGGATTGTTAGTCTTTCTCAAATACAGTTCTAATGTTTTACTGAAATAAGAATGTGCAAGAGTTAGTAACCTTAAAATTGATGACACAGTTGAAATGAGAATGACACTAAGAGAAAAGCTGCCTAAGATATTCCAAAATAATTGAAGTATTGGAAAACAAAGCTCAAGATCAAACTGTCTCTGTTGAAAGGGTCAGAAAAGTATAAATTCTTTCATTTTTCAGAACAATGTGCATCTGCTTTCATTCATTTCTAAGTCTACTGTAATCTATTTTTTATTTTCAACGTTTCATTAAAACTACTTCGTAAAATTGCCAGCAAATTTTAAGTCTTCAGATTTAACAGATACTTTCTAGCCTACCATACATATCATCTGCAACTTTTTACTTGGTTAATAACCACTTTTTTTGTAATTTATTGTGGGTTTTCTTTTTTTCATTTTGTTTTGTTTTGTCTTATTTTTTCTTTTCTTTTCTTCTTTTGTTTGTTGGTTTGTTTTTTAATCTGGAAGAATATACACCAAAACGATGAATGGCTGTGTTTGAATGATGGGATTTGGTGGGATTTTTACTTTTATCCTACCTAATAAAAGAGAAACATGGTAATTAGCCATATGTCCGCTACCCTTCCCATTGGCTAATCAGGGCAATATGCAAATTAACTGCCAGCCAAGATGGTGGCTGGCAGCCAGGCAGCTTGAAGCGAATATGAGGCTTGCTTGCTTCAGTGACGGAGGACGCCAACGTACCCCGCCTGCCACTGCCGGCCTCTGAGCTTGCAGTTTGAAACATTGTTATAAATATAGAAGCTAAACAAAACCCCAGGAACCTACTTTCACCCAGCTGGGACATCAGAGATGGAGTTGAAACAGTGTTTCAATTATAGAACCCAAACAAACCAGATACCTGCTTTCAGCAGCGGAGGCCTAAGAGCTGGAGCCAAGCCTCAGAGCTAAAGCTGGACAAGAATTAAAAAAAAAAGCGGATGGGAGCTTCAGTCACTCACCAGCCTGAAAACAGCCCTCAGCCCCTCACCCACACTGGCCAGGCACCCCAGTGGGTGCCTAGATCAGGACCCCCACCCTGATCTAGGACACCCTTCAGGGCAAACCAGCAAGCCCCCACCCGTGCACCGGGCCTCTATCCTATATAGTAAAAGGATAATATGCCTCCCAGCACCAGGATCAGCGTGACAGGGGGCAGCACCCAAACCCCCTGATCGCCCTGCAGCTCTGTGTGTGACAGGGGGCGGAGCCACAACCTCCCTATCCGCCCTGCTCTGTTCATGACAGGGGAAGGCGCCCCAACCCCCTGATCAGCCCTGCTCTGTGCCTGATAGGGGGGAGCTCCCCAACCCCTTGACCACCCTGTGGGTCTATGTGTGACAGGGTGCTGCGCCCCAACCCCCTGATCGGCCCTGCTCTGTGTGTGACAGGGTGCGGCGCCCCAAATCCCCCCCCCCACGGGCCCTGCTTTGTGTGTGACGGGGTAGAGCCATAACCTCACCATCGGCCCTGCCCTGAGTGTGACAGGGTGCAGCGCCCCAATCCCCAAATCCGCCCTGCTCTGTGTGTGATGGGGCAGTGCCCCAACTCCCCTATCGGCCCTACTCTGTGAGTGACAGGGGGGAGCTCGTCAACCCCCTGATGGGCCCTGCTCTGTGCGTGACGGGGGAGCTCCCCAACCCCCTGAACGACCCTGCTCTATGTGTGACAGGGCACAGAGCCCCAACCCCCCTGATGGGCCCTGCTCTGTGAGTGACAGGGGCAGCGCCCCAACCCCCTGATAGGCCCTGCTCTGTGCGTGACGGGGTGGTGCCGTAACCTCCCCATCGATCCTGCCTTGAGTGTGACAGGGGGCGGTGCCCCAACCCCCCATAGGCCTTACCCTGAGCGTGACTGAGGGTGGCAACACAACCTCCCGATCCACCCTGCTTTGTGCATGACAGGGGGCAGCGCCTCAACTCCCCAATCGGCCCTGCTCTGAGCCCGACAAGGGGCTGCACCTAGGGACTGGGCCTGCCCTCTGCCACCCGGGAGCAGGCCTAAGCCAGCAGGTCGTTAACTCCTGAGGGGTCCCAGACTGCAAGAGGGCACAGGCCGGGCTGAGGACCCCCCCCCCCCCCGAGTGCACAAATTTTTGTGCACTGGGCCTCTAGTTCTTGTATAAATAGCATGTCCCAAAAATGTATACACACATATTGAATCATTATGAAGGAAGTGTGTATATTTTTTATTATTAATTAAATATTTATTGTTCAGATTATTACATTTCCTCTTTTTTCCCCCCATAACTCCCCTCCACCCAGTTCCCACCCCACCCTCCTACCTCACTCCCCATCCACTGTCCTCATCCATAGGTGCACGATTTTTTTTCCAGTCTCTTCCCGCATCGCCCTTACCCTTTCCCCCCTCAAGAATAGCCAGTCCATTCCCTTTCTATGCCCCTGATTCTATTATGATCACCAGTTCATTCTGTTCATTAGATTATTCACTTGATTTTCAGATTCGCTTGTTAATAGATGTGTATTTGTTGTTCATAATTAGTATCTTTACCTTTTTCTTCTTCCTCCTCTTCTTAAAGGATACCTTTCAGCATTTCATATAATACTGGTTTGGTGGTGATGAACTCCTTTAGCTTTTTCTTATCTGTGAAGCTCGTTATCTGACCTTCAATTCTGAATGATAGCTTTGCTGGATAAAGTAATCTTGGTTGTAGGTTCTTGGCATTCATCACTTGAACATTTCTTGCCACTCCCTTCTGGCCTGCAAAGTTTCTGTTAAGAAATCAGCTGACATTCATATGGGTACTCCCTTGTAGGAAACTGACTTTCTTTCTCTTGCTGCTTTTAAGATTCTCTCTTTGTCTTTTGCCCTTGGCATTTTAATTATGATGTGTCTTGGTGTGGTCCTCTTTGGATTCCTTCTGTTTGGGGTTCTCTGCACTTCCTGGACTTGTATGTCTATTCCTTTCACCAGGTAGGGGAAGTTTTCTGTCATTATTTCTTCAAATAGGTTTTCAATATTTTGCTCTCTCTCTTCTTCTGGCACCCCCATAATTAGGATGTTGGTATGCTTGAAGCTGTCCCAGAGGCTCCTTACACTATCTTTGTATTTTTGGATTCTTTTTTTCGTTTTGCTTTTCTGGTTGGGTGTTTTTTGCTTCTTCGTTTTTCAAATCTTTGACTTGATTCTTGTGCTCCTCTGGTCTGCTGTTGGGAGTCTGTATAATATTCTTTATTTCAGTCAGTGTATGCTTAATTTCTAGTTGGTTCTTTATCACAACATCGAGGGTCTCATTAGATTTCTTGTAGATCTCATTAAGTTTATTGGCAGTTTCTAGAAAATTCTTGAAAAACCTTTAAAGTGTGGTTTTGAACTCTATATCCAGTAGTTTGCTTTCCTCCATTTCTGTCATTTGTGTCCTTTTTCTTTGTCTCCGCATTATTTATGCTTCCCTGTGTTGATAAAGTGTTTTTCTCTGCTGAGTGTCCTCTAGGGCCCAGTGGTTCAGCCTCCCCAATTACCTGAGGAGGACACTCTTGATGCACCCCCTTGTGGGCTTTGTGCACAGTCTTGTAGTTAAGCCTTGATTGTTGTAGTTATCACTGTGAGGAATTGACCTCCAGGCCAATTGGCTGTGAGAATCAGCTGTGTCTGCAGTGGGAGAACTTCTGTGCTGGAGACACCCCTCTGCGGCAAGACTTGCTTCAATGGGGCTTTGGTGTTCACTGAGTCTGCCCCCTGAGTGTGTCCTTTATGGTTCCACGGGGCTGCAAACTGGATGGTCCCACTCTGACCTCTGAGTTTCCTGACTCCTGGATCTCTAGGGAGGTGCTAATCTAGCCTTTGCCTGAGGCTATCCATCAAAAGCCTGCCTGCAGGGCTTGGGCGGGGCGGGTCCCACGGGATCAACAGGGTGGGGCTAGCAGTTATGGCTGTTCTCAGTCTTGCCCTCAGAGGCTCTGCTTCTCAGTTTCTCAGTAATCGCTGTAAGCGCCTTGGAGAGAAAGGTGCCCTCGAGTTCAGACCGATGCCAGACAGTCCCGCTTCTCCCGTATGAGTCTGGGTCCCTAGAGACTCGCCAGGAACTGGAGCTCAGAGCCTGAGATCCCTCCCGATTGAAAACGACAACTGCGCCCTCAGCCGCCAGCTCGCTCCGCATGCACCTCCCATACCTTTGTATTTTACTTCAGTACTGCGCCTCCTCTGAGTCTCGGTATGCTTTTCTTTTTCCTTCTAGTTGTAGAATTTCCACTCCACCAGCCATCCTCTGGTTCTGGATGATGTCCATTCCTTCTTTTAGTTGTATTTTTGAAGTGGTTGTTCGAGGCAGCAAACTGCGGTGTTTACCTATGCCGCAATCTTGGTTTCTCCATATTTTTTCAGTTTTGAACTTATTTTAGCTGTGCCATTTTCTTTCTTTTTCTCATTAATTTTTTATTGTTGAAAATATTACATATGTCTCCTTTTTCCCCATTGACCTCTTCCAGCACACTCCCACCCCCCAGCACAGGCCCTCACCCACTTATTGTCTGTGTCAGCTGATTATGCTTATTATATGCATGCATAGAAGTCCTTTGGTTGATCTCTTACCACCCCTTCCACCCTCCCCTGCCTTCCCTCTGAGGTTTGACAGTCTGTATGATACTTCTGTGTCTCTGGATCTATTTTTGTCCATCGGTTTATGTTGTTCATTATATTCCACAAATGAGTGAGTTCATGTGATACATATCTTTCTCGGACTAGCTTATTTCGATTAGCATAATTCTCTCCAGGTCCATCTATGCCAGGGGTGGGAAAACTTTTTGACTCAAGGGCCACAATGGGTTCTTAAACTGGACCAGAGGGCTGGAACAAAAGCATGGATGGAGTGTTTGTGTGAACTAATATAAATTCAAAGTAAACATCATTACATAAAAGGGTACGGTCTTTTTTTTTTTTTAGTTTTATTCATTTCAAACGGGCCGGATCCGGCCCGCAGGCCGTAGTTTGCCCACAGCTGATCTATGCTGTTGCAAATGGTAAGAGTTCCTTTTTTTTAACAGCAGCATAGTATTCCATTGTGTAAATGTACCAGTTTTTTGGTTTTCTTATTTAATATTACATGCAATAAACATTAATATTCCAAGAAAAACTGTTTTAAATACTATGTTACATGCAATAAATATTAATATTTCAACAAAAACAATTTTAAATATAATGTTACATGAAATAAACATTAATATTTCAAAAAATTCTTTTAAATATAATAATATTACATGCAGTAAACATTAATATTTCAAGAAAAATGGTTTTAAATATGTTACATGCAATAAATATTAATATTTCAAGAAAAACTATTTTAAATATAATAATAACGTTACAGGCAATAAACATTAATATTTCCAGAAAAAAGATTTTAAATATAATAATACTACCAAAACTGTACTAACATAGTACAATATCGCAAAAGTTACAGGAAATACTAAAAGTCTGCAAACAACAACATTACTGCTATTGTACACTAACATATTTTTTTTCTCTGCCTCTATTTTTGTTCATCAGTTTATATTGTTCATTATATTCCACAAGTGAGTGAAATCATGGGATATTTATCTTTCCCTGACTGGCTTATTTCGCTTAGCATAATGTTCTCCAGGTCCATCCATGTTGTTGAAAATAGTAAGAGTTCTTTCTTTTTTACAGCAGCATAGAATTCCATTGTATAGATGTACCTGAGTTTTTTAATCCTCTCATCTGCTGATGGGCACTTAGATTGTTTCCAAATCTTAGCTATTGTAAATTGTGCTGCTATGAACATAGGGGTGCATATGTCCTTTCTGGTTGGTATTTCTGATTTCTAGGGATATAGTCCTAGAAGTGAGATTACTGGGTGAAATGGGAGTTCCAGTTTTAATTTTTTGAGAAAACGCCATACTGTTTTCCACAGTGGTTGCACCAGTCTGCATTCCCACCAGCAGTGCAAGAGGGTTCCTTTTTCTCTGCATCCTTGCCAGCACTTACCATTTGATGATTTCTTGATCATAGCCATTCTGACAAGTGTGAGATGGCACCTCATTGTCATTTTGATTTACATCTCTCAGATACTGTATCTGAGTATGTTTTCTTATGTCTCTTGGCCTTCTGTATGTCCTCTTTCGAAAAGTGTCTATTTAGGTCCTTTGCCCATTTTTTGATTGGATTGTTTATCTTCCTTTTGTTAAGTTGTAGGAGTTCCCTGTAAATTTTGGAGATTACTAGTAAAGCCTTTTCGGAGATAACATTGGCAAATATGTTCTCCCATGTAGTGGGCTTTCTTGTAGTTTTGTTGATGGTTTCTTTTGCTATCCTGAAGCTTTTTATTTTGATGTAGTCCCATTTGTTTATTTTCTCCTTAGTTTCCATTGCCCTCAGACAGTGATGGTGAACCTATGACACGCGTGTCAGAGGTGACACGCGAACTCACTTTTTTGGTTGATTTTTCTTTGTTAAATGGCATTTAAATATATAAAATAAATGTCAAAAATATAAGTCTTTGTTTTACTATGGTTGCAAATATCAAAAAATTTCTATATGTGACACGGCACCAGAGTTAAGTTAGGGTTTTTCAAAATGCTGACACGCCGAGCTCAAAAGGTTCGCCATCACTGCCCTAGGATGTATCAACACACTGTTATGAGACATATCTAATATTTTGCTATCTATGGATTCTTTTAAGATTTTTATGGCTTCTCATTTTATGTTTAAGTCTTCATCCATTTTTAGTATACTTTTGTGTATGGTGTAAGTTGGTGGTCTAGTTTCATTTTTTTTGCGTGTATCCATCCAATTTTCCCAGCACCATTTCTTTTTTTCTTTTTTTAAATATATTTTATTGATTTTTCAGAGAGGAAGGGAGAGAGATAGAGAGTTAGAAACATTGATGAGAGAGAAACATCGATCAGCTGCCTCCTGCACATCTCCTACTGGGGATGTGCCCGCAACCAAGGTACATGCCCTTGACCGGAATCGAACCCGGGACACTTCAGTCCGCAGGCCGACACTCTATCCACTGAGCCAAACCGGTTTCGACCCCAGCACCATTTCTTGAAGAGACTGTCTTGATTCCATTGTATGCTCTTGACCCCTTTGTCAAATATAAATTGAGCAATTTCTAGATTCTCTGTTCTGTGCCATTGGTCTGTATGTCTGTTTCCTGTACCAGTACCAGGAAGTTTGAAAATAGTGCCTTTGTTATATAACTTGATATCTGGTATTGTCATACCTCCAACTTTTTCTTCTTTCTCAGGATTGCTGCAGCTATTCGGGATCTTTTTTTATTCCATACTAGGGGCCTGGTTCATGAAATTTTTGCACTGGGTGGGGGGGTCCTCATTGCAGCCTGCAGCCTCTCCCAGTCCAGGACCCCTCAGGGGATGTCCTACAGGGAGCGGACCTAAACTGGCAGTCAGACATCCCTCTTGCAGTCCCGGAGCCTTCCCTTCTTACTGCCCGCCTGCTCACTGCTCCTTAGCACTGCCGCAGAGGCGGGAGAGGCTCCCACCACCGCCACTGTGCATACCAGCCATGAGCCCAGCTTCTGGCTGAGCAGCACTACCTCTTTGGGAGCGCAGTGACTACCAGGGGGCAGCTTCTGTGTTGAGCGTCTGCCCACTGGGGGTCAGTGCGCATCATAGCAACTGGTCATTCTGATCATTCCACCATAAAGGTCGCTTAGGCTTTTATTATATAGACTAGGGGCCCGGTGCATGAAATTCGTGCACTGGGTGTGGGGGGCGGGGAGTGTCCCTCAGCCCAGCCTGCCCCCTCTCACATACTGGGAGCCCTCAGGCGTTGACCCCCATCACCCTCCAATCGCAGGATCGGCCCCTTGCCCAGGCCTGACACCTCCGCCAGAGGTCTCAGGCTTGGACAGGGGACCCCCAAACCCCCCCTATCACTGGCTCTGACCCCCGCCCAGGCCTGAGGCCTCTGGCCCAGGAATCATGCCTGGGCAGGGGACCCCCATCTCCCTCTGATCGCTTGCTCCACCCCCCGTCCAAGCCTGACACCTCTGACCCAGGCTTCAGGCCTGGGCAAGGGGACCATCATATCCCTCAAATCCTCGGCTCCGCCCCCCACCCAGGCCTGATGCCTCTGACCCAGGCATCAGGCCTGGGCAGGGGACCCCCAGCCCCCCGCCCAGGCCTGATGCCTCGGCCAGAGGAGTTGACCCTCATCACCCTCCGATCACCAATCACCGGATCGGCCCCTTGACCGGGCCTGAGGCCTCTGGCAGAGGTGTCAGGCCTGGGCAGGGGACCCCCAGCTCACCGCGGTTCCAGGCTCCACCCCTGCCCAGGCCTAACGCCTCTGGCCAAGGCATTAGGCCTGGGCAGGGGACTCCCAGCTCCCAGCGATCTCCCACTCTGCCCCTGCCCAGGCCTAACACCTCTGGCCGAGGCATTTGGCCAGGGCAGGGGACCCCCAGCTCCCCGCGGTTGCAGGCTCTGCCCCTGCGCAGGCCTAACGCCTCTGGCCAGGGCATTAGGCCTGGGCAGGGGACCTTCAGCTCCCCGCGGTTGCAGGCTCCGCCCCTGCCCAGGCCTAACGCCTCTGGCCTAGGCATCCGGCCCGGGCAGCGGGGACCCGCAGCTGCAGCGGCCCCGCGGTCGTGGGCTCTGCTTTAGGCCCAGGCAAGGGACCCCTAGCTCCCGGGACTGCCAGCTTCAACCGTGTCCAGCTCCCATCGCTCGCTCCACCCCTACTTCCTGCTATCACTGGCCAGGGCGGCAAAGGTGCCTGATTCTCCGATCATGGCTAGGGGGCAGGGGCTGCCTTTGCCCTGCCCCCCAGCTCTTAGCTCCCCCCTGGGTTTCTGATCACTGTCAGTGGCAGGGGGCTTCTTCCTGCTTTCCCTTTCGCCTCCCTGCATTGTGCCTACACATGCAAATTAGCTGCCATCTTTGTTGGCAGTTAACTGCCATCTTAGTTGGCAGTTAATTTGCATATAGCCCTGATTAGCCAATGAAAAGGGTAGCGCCGTACGCCAATTACCATTTTTCTCTTTTATTAGTATAGACTAGAGGCCCAGTGCACAAAAATTTGTGCACTCGGGGGGGAGGGGAGCCCCTCAGCCCGGCCTGTGCCTTCTCGCAGTCTGGGACCCCTCGGTCGATAACGACCTGCTGGCTTAGGCCTGCTCCCAGGTGGCAGAGGGCAGGCCCAATCCCTAGGTGCAGACCCTGGTCGGGCTCAGAGCAGGGCCGATTGGGGAGTTGGGGCGCAGCCCCCTGTCATGCACAGAGCAGGGCGATCGGGAGGTTGTGATTCCACCCTCAGTCACGCTCAGGGTAGGGCCAATTGGGGGGATGGGGCACCATCCCCTGTCACACTCAAGGCAGGGTCGATTGGGAGGTTGCAGCGCCACCCCCTGTCATGCACAGAGCAGGGCCAATCAGGGGGTTCAGGCACTGCCCCCTGTCACTCACAGAGCAGGGCCCATCAGGGCGGTTGGGGCTCTGTACCCTGTCACGCACAGAGCAGGGCCAATCAGAGGGTTGGGGCACTGCCCCCTGTCATGCACAGAGCAGGGCCCATTGGGCTTGGGGCACCGTCCTCTATCACCCACAGAGCAGGGCTGATCAGGGGGTTGGGGTGCCGCCACTCTCACACTCAGGGCAGAGCCGATGGGGAGGTTATGGCTCTACCCTGTCACACACAGAACCGCAGGGCCGATCAGGGGGTTGGGGCACCGCACCCTGTCACACACAGAGCCGCAGGGCGATCAGGGGGTTTGGGCGCTGCCCCCTGTCACGCTGATCCCGGTGCCGGGAGGCCTCGCGGCTCCGCTGATCCCGGTGCTGGGAGGCACATTACCCTTTTACTATATAGGTTAGAGGCCTGGTGCATGGGTGGGTGCTGGCTGGTTTGCCCTAAAGGGTGTCCTGGATCAGGGTGGGGTTCCCCCACTGGGGTGCCTGGCCAGCCTGGGTGACGGGATGATGGCTGTTTGCAGCTGGTCACACATCCTTCAGGGTGGGGGTCCCCACTGTGGTGCCTGGTCAGCCTGGGTGAGGGGATGATGGCTGTTTGCAGCTGGTCACACACCCTTCAGGGTGGGGGTCCCCACTGGGGTGCCTGGCCAGTCTGGGTGAGGAGCTGAGGGCTGTTTTCAGGCTGGGGGTGACTGAAGCTCCCAACCACTCCTTTTTTTCTTTTTTTCTTTTTTATACTGGGCCAGCTTCAGCTTTGAGGCTTGGCTCCAGCTCTTAGGCCTCCGCTGCTGAAAATAGGTTTCTGGCCTTTGCTTACAGTGTTGCGATCCTGCTGGCTGAAGCCTGGCAGGTTTCTGGGGTTTTGTTTAGCTTCTATGTTTGTTACATAGTTGCTCGCAGCTCAGAGGCCTGCAGCGGCAGGCGGGGAACGTTGGAGTCCCCCGTCACTGAAGCAGGCAAGCCTCATGTTAGTTTCAAGCTGCCTGGCTGTCAGCCGCCATCTTGGCTGACAGTTAATTTGCATATCGCCCTGATTAGCCAATGGGAAGGGTAGCGGTTGTACACCAATTACCATGTTTCTCTTTTATTAGATAGGATAAATTGTTGGAGAGTTTGTTCTAGGTCTGTAAAATATGTTATTGGTATTTGAATGGGGATTGAATTGAATCTAGAGATTGCTTTGGGTAGTATGGACATTTTAATGATATTGATTCTACCAATCCATGAACACAGTATTGTCTTCCACTGGTGTATATATTTCTCTATCTCTTTTTTTCAAAATCCTATAGTTTTCCGAATACAGGTCTTTTACTTCTTAGTTAAGTTTATTCCTATATGTCTTAATTTTTTTTTTTGCAATAGTAAATGAGATTGTTTTTTTAGTTCGTCTGTGAGTTCATTATTGATGTATAAAAATGCCACATGTTTCTGGGTGTTAATTTTGTATCCTTCTACATTGCTGAATTCCTTTATTAAATCTAGTAGTTTTTTTTTTTTTTTTTTATGGAGTCTTTAAGGTTTTCTATGTACAATAACATGTCATCTGGAAATAATGATGTTTTACTTCTTTTTTTCCAGTTTGGATACCTTTTATTTCTTCTTGTTCGATTGCTATGGCGAGCGCTTCCAATACTATGTCGAACAGGAATATTGAAAGTGGGCATCCCTGTCTTTTTCCTGTTCTTAGGGGAAATGGTTTTAGTTTTTGCCCATTGAGTATGATGTTTGCTATACGTTTTTCATAAGGCTGTCATTATGTTGAGATATGATCCCTATATTCCCACTTCGATGAGAGTTTTTATCAAGAAAGGGTGTTAGATGCCCTACCCGGTTTGGCTCAGTGGATAGAGCATCGGCCTACGGACTGAAGGGTCCCAGGTTTGATTCTAGTCAAGGGCATGTACCTTGGTTGCAGGTATATCCCCAGTGGGGGGTGTGCAGGAGGCAGCTTATCGATGTTTCTCTCTCATCGATGTCTCAAACTCTCTATCCCTCTCCTTTCCTCTCTGTAAAAAGAAAATCAATAAAATATATTTTTTTAAAAAAAAAGGGGTGTTAGATTTTTTCAAATACTTTTTCTGCATCAATTGATACGATTTTATGATTTTTGTCTCAATTGTCTCTCAATTGGGTTATATGATGTATCACATTTATTGATTTGCGGATATTGTACTAGCCTTGCAACACCAGAATAAATCTCACTTGGTCATGGTATATGATCTTTTTGATGTAATCTTGGATGCAGTTTGCTAATATTTTCTTGAGGATTTAAGCATCTATGTTCATCAAGGATATTGGCCTATAATTCTCTTTTTAGTGTCGTTATCTGATTTGGGAATTAGGGTAATGCTGGCTTTATAAAAGGAGCTTGGAAGTGTTCCTTCCTCTTGAGTTTTTTGGAATAGTCTGAGAAGGGCCAGTGTTATTTCTTTGAATGTTTGGTAAAACTCCCCTGTGAAGCCATCTGGGCCAGGGGTTTTTGTTTGTTGGAAGTTTTTTTTATTACTGCTTCAGTTCATCTATAGTTATCATACTATTCAGGTTTTCTGATTCTTCCTGATAGAATTTTGGAAGATTGTATTTTTCTGGGAATATGTCCATTTCTTCTAGGTTGTCCAGTTTGTTGGAATAGAGTTGTTCATAGTATTTTTACAATCCTTTGTATGTCTGTGGGGTCGGTTGTTACTTCTGCTCTTTGAGTTCTGATTTTGTTTATTTGGGTCATCTCTCTCTGTTTCTTGGTGAGCCTGGCTAGAGGTTCATCAGTCTTGTTTATCCTTTCAAAGAACCAGCTCTTGGTTCTATTGATTTTTTTGTATTTTTTTATTATTATTTTTGTTTTGTTTTTGTTTTATTTTATTCATTTATTTTTGGTCTCTATGTCATTTATTTCTGCTCTGATTTTTAGTATTTACTTCCTTCTACTTACTCGAACAGGAGTGGTGAAAGTGGGCATCCATGTATCATTCCAGGCTTTTCCCGTTGCTCTCTAGTTCTTTAAGTTGTAGGGTTAGATAATTTACTCCAGTTTTTCTTATTTTTTTAAATATATTTTATTGATTTTTTACAGAGAGGAAGGGAGAGGGATAGAGAGTTAGAAACATCTATCAGCTGCCTCCTGCACCCCGCCCCCCCGCCCACACTGGGGATGTGCCCGCAACCAAGGTACATGCCCTTTTCCGGAATCGAACCTGGGACCCTTCAGTCTGCAGGCTGATGCTCTATCCACTGAGCCAAACCGGTTAGGGCAGTTTTTCTTATTTTTTGAGGTAGGCCTATAGTAGTATGAACTTCCCTCCCACAACTGCTTTTACTGTGTCCCATAGGTTTTTGATTGTTGTATTTTCATTTTCATTTTTTTCTAGAATGTTTTTTATTTCTTCTTTGTTAGGCGAACGTGATAACCACTACACTACGGAAACCGGGGTTTATTTCTTCTTTGATCTCTTTGGTAACCCATTCATTGTTTAATAACATGCCATTTAGCCTCCATGTTTTTCATTGCTTTTTTGGTAGTAGATTTCTAATTTTATGCCATTATGTTCTGAGTATATGCTTGATATGATTTCAGTCATCTTGAATTTGTAGAGACTTGACCTGTGTCTTAATATATGGTCTGTCTTTTAAAATGTCCCATGTGCACTTGAGGAGAATGTGTATTCTGTAGCTTTGGGTTGAAATGTTCTGAATATGTCAATTAGTTCCATCTGACCTAGTGAGTCGTTTAGGATTGCTGTTTCTTTGCTGAATTTTTGTCTAGGGGAATTGTCCAGTGATATCAGTGGGGTATTAAAGTCCCCTACTATGATTGTATTGCTGTTGATCTCTCCTTTGATATCTTCCAGAAGTTTTTTTGTGTATTTAGGTGCTCCTGTATTTTGTGTATATATGTTTACCAGAGTTATAGCCTCTGTTGAATCGATCCCTTTACTATTATAAAGTAGCCTTCCTTATCTCTTGTTATGGCGTTCACTTTGAGGTCTATTTTGTCAGATATAAGTATTGCTACCCCAGCTGTTTTTTCATTTCCATTTGCCTGAAAAATTTTTTTCCATCCCTTCACTTTCAGTCTGTGTGAATCCTTTGTTCTGAGGCGGGTCTCTTGTAGTCAGCATTTATATGGGTCCTGTTTTCTTATCCACTCAGCTACCCTATGTCTTTTGATTGGAGCATTTTATTCTTTTACGTTTAAGGTTATTATTGACTAGAGGCCTGGTGCACAAAAATTTGTGCACTCGGGGGTGGGGGGTCCCTTAGCCCAGCCTGTGCCCTCTCGCAGTCTGGGACCCCTCGGGGGATGACCACCTGCTGGCTTAGGCCCGCTTCCCGGGGATTGGGCCTAAGATGGCAATCAGACATCCCTCTGGCAGCCTGGCAGCCTTCAGGGGATGTCCACTTGCCAGCGGGGAGCAGGCCTAAGCTGCAGTCGGACATCCTTACCGCTGCTGAGGAGGCAGGAGAGGCTCCTACCACCACCGCTGTACTGGCAGCCATCAGCCTGGCTTGTGGCTGAGCAGAGCTCCCCCATGTGGGAGCACCCTGACCACTAGAGTGCAGCTCCTGCATTGAGTGTCTGCCTCCTGGTGGTCAGTGTGTGTCATAGTGACCAGTCATTCCCAGTCTTTCTCCTGTTACAGTCAGTTTGCATATTACCCTTTTACTATATAGGATAGAGGTCTGGTGCACGGGTGGGGGCCAGCTGGTTTGCCCTGAAGGGTGTCCCGCATCAGGTTGTGGGTCCTGCTTGGGTGCCTGGCCAGCCTGGGTGAGGGGCTGATGGCTGTTTTCAGGCTGGCCACACCCCCTTCAGTGTGGGGGTCCCCACTGGAGTGCCTGGCCAGTCTGGGTGAGGGGCTAAGGGCCATTTTCAGGCTGGCCAGCGACGGAATCTCCCAGCCTCTCCTTTTTTCTTTCTTTTTTTATTCTGAGGTTTATTTACCTTCTATAACTAAAACATTGTTGCTGTCACTGGCGCTCCCAGCTCTGAGGCCACGGCTGGCTGAAAGCAGGTATCTGGGGTTTGTTTAGCTTCTATAATTGAAACATTGTTGCTTTTGGAGCTCAGAGCTGGGCCACGGCAGGCGGGGAACCTTAGCTTCCTCCATCACTGGAGCAAACAAACCTCCTGCTCGCTTCTGCTGTATGGCTGCCGGCCGCCATCTTTGTTGGCAGTTAATTTGAATATCGCCCTGATTAGCCCATGGGAAGCGTAGCGGAGGTATGGTTAATTACCCTTTTTGTCTTTTATTAGACAGGATAGGTACTTGTTTGTCACCATTTTTGTTCTTTATGCCTATGTTTCTTCTTCCCTTTCTATTTCTTCTTTTTAGAGCAGTTCCTTTAGCATTTCTTCATTGCTGCCTTGGCCTCTGTGACAGTATTCTGTTCTAAGTCTCTTAATGCCCTCTCTAGACTTTCCCAGCTCTTCTAACACTTGCTCCTAAAATATTATTGTTCCATCAGAGACATTTCTTCTCACTCTCTTTCTGGAAAATGTGTAATACTTCCTATTTCTATGGGTTGATGCCTCTCAAATCCATCTCCTGCCTTTTCTTCAATTCTTTCCACTCAGGGTATGTTTCCAGTTGTCTGTGGGACAGCTCCATTTAATTATGCCTTAAGAGTTTCAAACTTACCATTTTCTCTTAAGTCTTCTTTCTTATACACATTGCAGCTGTTACCCTGGATCATAGTATATAATCACACAGTCAGGAAACCTCAGAATTAACTTTGGCTCTTCTCTTTCCTTCCCTATATTCAGTCATTAAGTTCTCTTCATTTTACCTCTTAAGTATCTCCTAGCTTTCATTCCCCTATTCTCTATCCTGCCTTTCCTTATTTCTCACTTAGTCAATTGTAGTAGCCTCCTGATAAGTTTCCCTTTCTCCTTTTATATCATGTTCTTTCTGCTTATAATGACACTAGAGGCCTGATGCACGAAATTCATGCATGGGTAGGGTCCCTAGGCCTGGCCTGCGATCAAGGCGATCTGTGGGGCAACCGGCGGAGCAATTGGGGGCTCCCGCTGGCACCTGCCTTGGCCAGCCTCGCACCACCCACTCACCGGCCCCGGCCCTCACTGCCGCTGCTGGTCATCTCCCTCTGCGGGGCAACTGGTGGGGCGATCCAGGGGGGCCCCGCTGGCACCCACTTTGGCTGGCTTGGGGCCTGTGGGCTGCTGGCAGCTCCCTTGTTGAGCATCTGCCCCCTGGTGGTAAGTACACGTCATAGGGACCAGTCATTCTGGCATTCGGTCAATTTTAATATTAGGCTTGTATTTTATAGGATTGTTTACTTGATGAATGCCTATTCATCTTTCAAAACATCCACACATATAAAATTTATCGTACCCTTTTATTGTGCCTTTGCAGCACATTTTACAAACCTGTACTTCAGTACTTATGTTACCAGTACATTATAATTACATGCCTATAACCCTATAAAATATACACAATCTTCCAGAATAATGACTCAATATTACTTTCTTATACATCTTCCTTCACCTCTCCCACTCCTCCCCCAGAAAATCTCAAACTCGTGTCTTGTGGTATTAATCTTTTCTTTCATTCCTTTATCCACATGAGATAGGGTAAGTCAGTCTTAAGACCCAGCCATCATTTGTATCTTCTTGTAAGATCTGGTTTGCTGACTCATCTGGAACAAATAATGGGAACAGAAAAGAATTATATCTGCCTGATTCATTAACATTTATACCTGAACTTACTGAACTTGATAATATTATTTTTAAATGGTCTGGTTGTCAATAAATACTTTAATCTAAGAAGCAGTAGCCTTTGGAATGTACCATAAAATATATTTTATGCCCTTCGAGAACTCTCTATCTTGTGCTGGTGGCAAACTTCTTCTATAGTTCTCATTCCTATTATCCTTTTCCGTTAATAGTATTTTCCCTTTACCTTGGAGATACATGAAAGATAGCATATAAAAGTCAGGCTCTTTTGCATGCTCAGAACTAAATTATGAAGTATGTATGTTGAGGGGAGAGGTAATATTTGGGGGAAAGATTATAGCTGTTTTTAGTAGATGTCTTCATAGAACTGACTTGGTTCCTGATCAAGCACTGAAACCATTTTTAAAATGCTCTATAAATACTGTTTACATTTATACAGAATGAGGTGGGGGAATTAATTCAAGGACTGACCTATGCTTTTGCTGGCAGGGATATTTGTCTTGAACTTTGATAAATAGGAGTGTTCGATGCTGTTGATACTGAACTGTTACACTTCTGTCTGTTATTTTTCAGGCTAAGCCACCCAGATATTCCATTTAGTACTGGAGCCACATCATCTACCAACAATCCAGAATTTGTGGAGGGTCTCTCCCAAGATCAGTTGCTTCAGAATGAGCCTTCAAACACAGCAGAAGGCAGTGAACAGAGGCATGAAGATGAGGTAAGCTGAAGTATGTACTGTTACTAGTCTCTGAAGCTTCTAAAGGAGCATGCAGTAGGTGTCCATCATCTGGCTTTCTTACATCCTGCAGAATTTTCTGTTTTATATTTCTTGTTTTACATAGAATCATATTAATGGTTTTAATTACATAAAAACAGGTAGACTCTTTTTTCCCCTAAGAACTTTATACCTACATCAAATTAGATTTTCAGCAAATGCTTGTTAAATGAGTGGATGCATTATTTAATTAAACACGTAATTAATGAGAAGCCTACATGCCCATGTCCAAGACCACACACTGCTCCCTAAGCCCTGCACAATGGAGTCATATGTGTCTAAAGGATTCACACCACTTACCAATCATTCTCCCTTTCATCAGGAACATCTTTTATTCACACAGAGGTGGCACATGGGCCTGCATAGCCATGCCCTTATTGAACTCTCAGTGTTCCTTGCAAATGATTGATTACATTGCCTATGTTTTAAGGCACTCTTTTTAGCCATAAAAGAGTACCACCATTAATCTTCATTGTTTTTCTCATTTTAAAACAGCTGACTTTGTATGTTGGCATTCCTAAAAGTTTTGATGAATGCTTAAAGCTTCTCAAACATCTTAAACTCCTTAGTATCTTTAATGTTACTAGGATTAAAAAAAAAAAAACAACTGATACCAAATATACCATTTGCCCGGTATTGAGTTATTATACAATTTTATAAGTATTTGGAGGAATATAATAATGTAATTAACATTTAGGTGTTTTTGTCCTATTTTGTTTATCTTTCTCTTCTCTGAAATAAGAATTTTTGTATCCATAAAACATTATTAACTGATAAGCTATATGTATTTGTAAAATTATGAAGCAAAAATAAGTCTCTTGCATTTAATTTAAAAGGACAAGGAAAGGGGCTGTTGTAAAACTTCAGTCGTTACCTCAGTCCTTTTGTTATACTTTTTTTAGAGGTAATTTAATCTTTAGATTTCACTAATAATATACAAAGACCCCTGACTTTATGAAATAAACATCTTAAGGAAGAAGTAATCAAGCCAAAAAACTAGTCTTCATTTTGAATATATTATTATATTTACTGAAATTTTTCTAACACTTAGACATTAATTTAAACATCTGTATGCTATTTCCTATGGGAAATAAACTGATCTTTGAGAGCTATCAATGAGAAACACCCTTCATGAATAATTTTTTAATATGTTTTTATTAATTTTTTTTTTAGAGAAAGAGGAAGGGAGAGGGAGAGAGAAACATTAATCACTTGCCTCCCACACACACGCCGACTGGGGATCGAACCCACAACCTGGGTATGAACCCTAACCAGGAATCAAACCAGTGATCTTTTGGTGCACAGGATGATGCTCAACTGACTGATCCACACTGACCAGGACTTCATGAATAATATATTTTTTTTAATATATTTTATTGATTTTTTACAGAGAGGAGGGGAGAGGGATAGAGAGTTAGAAACATCGATGAGAGAGAAACATCGATCAGCTGCCTCCTGTACACCCCCCACTGGGGATGTGTCTGCAACCAAGGTACATGCCCTTGACCAGAATCGAACCCGGGACCCTTCAGTCCACAGGCCGACGCTCTATCCACTGAGCCAAACCGGTTAGGGCCATGAATAATATTTTATCCCTGTGCTAAAGCTTGTCTCTTTGTTTGCTCTTTGCATCTTACATCTTGTTCTGATCTACTGTGACAATGTCTGCTTCTCTGGCACAGTGCTGTTTATATGCTGCATTTCTCATGTAGAATATTCCCCTGTTGAGAGTCAGGACTTGTTAAGTGCACATAAAAGCCAAACCTTGAGTGATCATGATACCCCTTATTCTCATCTCTTAAGATTAGCACTACAATATGCCCTTTAGTGCAACAGTTTGTAGTGTGGTACATAAATGGGTCTACAAGTGATCCACCTGGAGTCCCCTCTTGAAAACTACATTGAAGTTATTTGTACCTATGACAGATACAAAGAGCTTTGAATATTTAGGGTCTTAATGGCAAGAAAATGCAACTCTTTTGTTGTGTTATTTGGAGACACTTTTGTTGTTTTTGTAATTTGGTTTTGGATTTTATTTTATCTTGTGTTGTAGCAAAGAAGTAAACGAGGAGGGTGGTCCAAAGGAAGAAAGAGGAAGAAACCTCTTCGAGACAGCAATGCACCCAAATCCCCCCTTACAGGATATGTTCGGTTCATGAATGAACGTCGAGAACAGCTTCGAGCAAAGAGACCAGAAGTTCCATTTCCAGAAATCACCAGGATGTTAGGCAATGAATGGAGTAAACTGCCTCCTGAGGAAAAACAGGTAATTTTTTCCTATTCCTGATCTTTAACTTAGTTTTGATTGTATCTCAAAAATAATCTCTGTCAAAAAAGCAAAGAGGATGGACAGCTGATTCTTCAATTTTGTCATGTGCCTAGCTGGGTCCTTCATAGCTTTCTTCTACAATACATTAGTTTTTATACTCTTTGAGGGGCTGCTGCAGGGTGTGAGCAGGAGGGGCTCTCAACCAAACCAGCCGCACTGGTGTTTGATTAATATGCTGAGAGTTCACATAAGATTTTTGTAGTTGTTCAATATTAAGAAATTTATCAGCATAATTTACTCCACTAAATTCAATGAAAAGTCATGAGTTAAATGAGAAAAGGTCATTTGATATAATTCTGATCACATAATATTTTTATTTAAAAGGTCTTACTGCTCTGATACAATTTTTAAACTAGAGTTTAAAAATAGGCATATTTAACCTATTATGAAAAATAAAGCAATTCTTGAATTCTTCCTATTATCAAACTGAAATTAACCCTATTATCAAACTGAAACAAATCCATTTGTTAGAGACATTTGAGAGGAATGGAGGACAAAATAGCCACGCACTGGCTGAAATGTCCCAAATGCGGAATGATGGTTGTGTGAGTGGCTTTGGGTTAAGAAGTTCCTGGCATTCTCAGAATCTGAAAGATACTTGTATTTTTTTTTACTTTTATTTTATTGTTCAAAGTATTACAAATAGTAGTCTATTTGTAAAAATATGTCTATTTTTTTCCCCATTGACCTTCCCCCAGCCTCCCCTAGCGCCCGGCACATGCCCTCACCCCGCTGCCCCCCCCAATGTCTTGTGTCCATTGGTTATGTGCTGGGAGCCAGTCCATGCTTGCTGTTTCAAGGGACCTGGCATATATGGCATACTGTTCTTAATATGTTTTCTCACCTTCTTGGCACTATGTGTTTTAACTAAGGTCTCTGAGAAAGGTTGTTTCCCCAGGTAGGGATTTTCCCCTGAAGTTAGGGAGGGAATAAAACCTCTTCACTAAGTGCCAGGTGGGTAATTAATCACTTTAACTACGAACAATCATGCTTAAGCTACATAATCTTTACTCCCTAGAATGGAGATAAGAAACGCCCTAACCTTTGGAATAGAGATTGATAGGATTGGAATCAACTGGTATAAATACAGATGTAACAACACAGAACTTAGAACACAGAACTAAGAAGACAGAACCAGGAGGCACAGAACCTACACAGAACGTTCTCTAGGGACAGAAGAACTTTGCTGGAGAAAACATGGCAAAAGATCCTGGACAGAAACTGGCCTCAGAACCTAGATACAGAACCTAGCAAGAGAACATGGCAAAAGATCCTGGACTGAACCTGACTACAGAAATTGGCAAGAGAACCTGACTAGAACCTGGTGACTGAACCTGGCTGGAGAACCTGGACAGAACCTGGCTGGAGAACCTAGCGAGGGAACATGGCTACAGAACCTGGCTGGAGAACCTGGAGAACCCGGCTACAGAACCTGGCGACCGAACCTGGCTGGAGAACCTAGCGAGGGAACATGGCTACAGAACCTGGCTGGAGAATCTGGAGAACCTAGCAAGAGAACATGGACACAGAACCTGGCTGGAGATCCTAAGCAGAACTTCGCTGGAGATCCAGACCAGAACTTGGCTGGAGAACCTGGCTAGATATCCTGGCTAGGCTGCTGATCAACTGAACGCTGTCTCCATGTCATTCCTTCTTCGCCGACTCCGTCCACACCTTTGGGGATCCCTGGACCCGCTGGGGTTGGACCCCGGCAGTTATGGTTATATGCATTCATACAAGTCCTTCGGTTGATCTCTTACTCCCCCCGCCCCCCAACACTCCCTAGCCTTCCCGCTGTACTTTGACAGTCTATTCGATGGTTTTCTGCCTCTGTAGCTATCTTTTTGTTCATCAGGTTATAATGTTCCTTATTATCCATAAATGAGTGAGTTCATGTGGTATATTTATTTCACTGCTTGGCTTATTTCACTTAGCATAATGCTCTCCAGTTCCATCCATGCTGCTGCAAATGGTAAGAATTCCTTCTTTTTTATAGCAGTGTAGTATTCCATTGTGTAGATGTACCATAGCTTTCTAATCCACTCATCTGCTGATGGGCATTTAGGCTGTTTCCAAATCTTAGCTATTGTAAATTGTGCTGCTATGAACATAGGGGTGCATATATCCTTTCTAATTGGTGTTTCTGTTTTCTTGGGATATATTCCTAGAAATGGTATTACTGGGTCAAATGGCAGTTCCATTTTTAAATTTGTGAGAAAACACCATACTGTTTTCCACAATGGCTGGACCAGTCTGCATTCCCATCAGCAGTGAACGAGGGTTCCTTTTTCTACGCATCCTCTCCAGCACTTGTCATTTGTTGATTTGTTGATGATAGCCATTCTGACAGGTGTGAGGTGGTACCTCATTGTCATTTTGATTTGCATCTCTTGGATGATTAGTGACTGAGCATGTCTTCATGTGTCTCTTGGCTTTCTGAATGTCCTCTTTCAAAAAGTGTCTATTTAGGTCCTTTGCCCATTTTTTGATTGGATTGTTTATCTTCCTTTGTTGAGTTATATGAGTTCCCTGTAAATTTTGGAGATTAAACCCTTATTGGAGATAACATTGGCAAATATGTTCTCCCATGCAGTGGGCTTTCTTGTTGTTTTGTTAATGGTTTCTTTTGCTGTGCAGAAGCTTTTTATTTTGATGTAGTCAGATTTCTTTATTTTCTCCTTAGTCTCTCTTGCCCTAAGATCTGTGTCTATAAAGATATTGCTATGACATATGTCTGCAGTTTTGCTGCCTATGGAGTCTTGTAGGATTTTTATGGTTTCCCGTCTTACATTCAAGTCCTTTAGTAACATTTTGAGTTTGTTTTTGTGTATGGTGTAAGTTGGTGATCTAGTTTCATTTTTTGCATGTATCTGACCAAATTTCCCAGCATCATTTATTAAAGAGGCTGTTTTGGCTCCATTGTATGCTCTTGCCTCCTCTGTCAAATATTAATTGAGTATAATGGCTTGGATCAATTTCTGGGTCCTCTATTCTGTTCCACTGTTCAATCAATATGTCTGTTCTTGTGCCAGTACCAGGCAGTTTTGAGAACCGTGGCTTGGTAATATAGTTTGATGTCTGGTATTGTGATCCCTCCAACTTTGTTCTTCTTTCTCAGAACAGCTGTGGCTATTCTGGGTCTTTTTTTTATTTCATATGAATTTTTGGAGAGTTTATTTTAGATCTTTGAAATATGCCATTGGTATTTTTGGGGGGATTGCATTGAATCTATAGATTGCTTTAGGTAATACGGACATTTTAATGATGTTGATTCTACCAATCCATGAATATGGTATGTTCTTGCATTTGTTTATGTCTTCCTCTATCTCTTTTTTCAATGTCCTCTAGTTTTCCGAGTATAGGTCTTTTACCTCCTTGGTTAAGTTTATTCCTTGGTATCTTCATTTTTTTGGTGCAGTGGTAAATGGGATTGTTTTTTCTTTTCTCTTTCTGTGAGTTCATTATTGGTGTATAAAGGCCATAGATTTTGGGGTGTTAATTTTGTATCGTGCTACATTGCTGAATTCACTTATGAGGTCTAGTAGTTTTCTGCTGGAGTCGTGGGGTTGTCTATGTACTGCTACATTGCCAAATTCATTTATTAAGTCTAATAGTTTTTTGATGGAGTCTTTAGGGTTTTTTGTGTACAATATCATGTCATCTGCAAATAAGGACAGTTTTACTTTTTCTTTTCCAATTTGGTTGCCTTTTATTTCTCCTTCTTCTCTGATCACTATGGCTAGTACTTCTATTACTATGTCAAACAGGAGCGGTAAAAGTGGGCATCCTTATCTTGTTCCTGTTCTTTGGAGAAATGGGTTTAGTTTTTGCCCATTGAGTATGATGTTGGCTGTAGGTTTGTCATATAGGGCTTTTATTATGTTGAGGTATGATCCCTCTGTTCCCACTTTGCTGAGAGTTTTTATCAAGAAAGGGTGTTGGATTTTGTCAAATGCTTTTTCTACATCCATTGATATGATTATGTGATTTTTGTCTCAGTTTTTTTATGTGATGTATCACATTTATTGATTTGCGGGTATTGTACCATCCTTTTATCCCTGGAATAAATCCCACTTGGTCATGGCGTATGATCTTTCTAACGTATTGCTGAATCTGATTTGCTAGAATTTTGTTGAGGATTTTAGCATCTATGTTCATCAAGGATATTAGCCTTTAGTTCTCTCTTTTTGTGTGGTGTCTTTATCTCAGTAGTTCTCAAACTTCCTAATGTCATGACCCTTTAATTCAGTTCCTCATGTTGTGGTGACCCCCAATTTCATTGTTACAAATAGAACATAATTAAAGCATAGTGATTAATCACACAAAAAATATGTAATTATATATGTGTTTCCTGATGGTCTTAGGCGACCCCCTGTGAAGGGGTCGTTCGATCCCCAAAGGGGTCGCGACCCACAGGTTGAGAACCGCTGGTTTGGAGGATTTGTCCATAGGTGATAGAGGGGTATTAAAGTCTGCAACTGTGACTGTATTGCTGTCAATCTCTCCCTTGATATCCTCCAGAAGTTTTTTTTATGTATTTTGGTGTTCCTGTATTGGGTGCATATATGCTTATCAGAGTTATTTCTTCTTGTTGGATTGCTCCCTTTAGTATTATGAAGTGGCCTTTATCTGTTGCTATGTCCTTCACTTTGAGATCTAATTTGTCCGATATAAGTATTGCAACCCCAGCTTTTTTTTTCATTTCCATTCGCCTGAAAACCTTTTACCATCCCTTCACCATCAGTCTGTGTGATTCCTTTTTTCTGAGGTGGGTTTCCTATAGACAGCAGATATAGGGGTCATGTTTTCTTATCCACTCGGCTCCCCTATGTCTTTTGATTGGGGCATTTAATCCATTTACATTTAAAGTTATTATTGATAGGTGTTTGTCGCCATTTTTATTCTTTACGCCTGTGTTCCTTCTTCTCTTCCTATTTCTTCTTTTTACAGCAGACCCTTTAGCATTTCTTGCATTGCTGGTTTGGTGGTAATAAACTCCCTTAGTCTTTTTTGTCTATCAAGCTCCTGATTTCACCCTCAATTTTGATTGATAGCCTTGCTGGGTACAGTATTCTTGGATTCAGACCCATCCTTTGCATGACTTTGTATATTTCATTCCATTCCCTTCTGGTCTGATGTGTTTCTGTTGAGAAATCAGTCGCCAGTCTTATGGGGGATCCTTTGTAGGTAACTTTCTGTCTCTCTCTGGCTGCTTATAATATTCTTACTTTGTCGTTGGTGTTTCCCAATTTAATTATAATGGCCTTGGCATTGGTCTTTTGGGGTTCATTTTGTTTGGTACTCTGTGAGCTTCTTGGATTTGTGTGAGTTTTTTCTTCCCTATATCAGGGAAATTTTCTGTCATTATTTCTTCAAACAGGTTTTCTATTCCTTGCTCACTTTCCTCTCATTCTGGCACCCTATTATGCAGATGTTGTTTCATTTTGTTTTGTCCCAAAGTTCCCTTGGGCTCTCCTCCTGTTTTTAAGTTTTTTTTCTAGATGCTGCTCTGCTCTGCTCTGCTTGGGTATTTTTTCCTACCTTATCTTCTAGCTTGCTAATGCGGTCCTCTGCTTCTTCTAGTCTACTGTTGATGCTTTCTATTGAGTTCTTTATAGCAGCAATGTCATTTTTCATTTCTTCTTGGTTCTTCTTCATTTCCTCTTGATTTTTACACATATTGTTGAATTTGTCTTCCATTCTTTTCAGCTACCTTGTGACCATTTCTCTGAATTCTTTCTCTGACATATTGTTTGCCTCCACTTCGTTTCCTTCCTTTACTGGTGATGCCTCTTTTTCTTTCATATGCGGGCCGTTTCTTTGTCTCCCCATGATCGTTCCTCTCAAGGTGTCTGGTTATGTAGCTCGCTCTCTCCTGCGTTGATTTAAAAGCACAAAATACAACAACATGGCACAATGTACAAGGCACTGAATACAAATGTATTCACGATACTAATAACTCCAAATAAAGGTGACCATCAGAGAGCAGAGAATTAGGAGGAAAAAAAAAGGAATGCAAAAGTGATATTGAGAAACGGAAAAAAAGTAAGAGAAAAGAAAGAGAATAAAATGAAGCAGGGAAAAGCTATTTATATGGGGAGAAAACTCCATTAGAACAACCACTAATCCCAAAAAATGCAAACAGCAAACACCCACAGATGAACACAAACTACAAACAACAACTGATAACAAGCGAGGAGAGGAGAAACAGAAGTAAAAAACAAACAAGAACAAAAACAGAAAAAAAGAGAAACACTCTCACAAACAAGCACAAAAGAAAATCCAGTCTAATCAACAATCAAGCAAACAAAAACAATAGGACAGAAAGAAAGCAAGGCAAAACAAAACAAAACAAAATAAAACAGAAAAAAACCTTGAACAAAACAAAACAAAAAAAAACAAGAATAACAACAGGCAGTATTTCTTGGTTTCTTAGACTCCTTTATCTGTGTTTACACAAGAGTCAAACAAACAAAGAAACAAAAAAAGGGAAGAGAGAGAAAAATTTGGATAGTGATGAAAGAGAAGAGAGAGATGTGTATGGACTTAGAGTAGGGGATCAGAAATTAGATATATATGTAGGATGAATTTTTAATGGGTAAAAAGAAGGAACAGGGAAAATCTAAAGCAGGAGTAAGGTAAGAGAAACCGGACAACAAAAGGGGAAAAGTGAGGAAGAGAGTGTTGGCATAAAGGTAAAGTTGATATAGAGTAAAATTATGCTAAAGGAAAAATGAAAATAGAATGTAAAACACTAATCGTAAAATAAAGAGAAAAAAAATTTTTTTTTAAAAAAAGGTAAAATAGTAGTAGTAATAATACTGATTAAAAATAAAAATATAATAATTAAAAAGGTAAAATCAAGTGAGGAAAAAAAATTAGTTTTTTAAGTAGATGAAAAAATAAAAATGTGCAGTAATGAAGGTCATTCACTTCCTGTACTGTTCTGTTTGGCACGCCTGTTTTCTTTCAGGTACTCAGAACAGTATTGAAGTTCCCTGCGTTCCCCTGCTCCTCTGTATTGTAAGCCACAGTCCTGATTTCCAAGCAGGCAGTATTTCTTTGTTTCTTAGACTCCTTTATTTGTGTTTACACAAGAGTCAATTTGTGATTCAACCCCTCGGTGGCAGTGTTTCTGGGTTGACCTCCAGGGCTATAAGTCCTCTCGAGCCAGTATTTAGATTTTGTTTTCCCTGTCATCCTTAATACTGGTTTGGGAGAATGGACTGCCCCAGAGCTGGTTCTCTGATCATTACACCCCACTCTGATCCCCAAATTCTACAAAAACAACTTTCCCCTGCAGGCTCTTAGAGCAGCGGTTCTCAACCTATGGGTCGCGACCCCTTTGGCGGTCAAACGACCCTTTCACAGGGGTTGCCTCAGACCATCCTGCATATCAGATATTTACACTACGATTCATAACAGTAGCAACAGTACAGTTACGAAGTAGCAACGAAAATAATTTTATGGTTGGGTCACAACATGAGGAACTGTATTTAAAGGGCCAGAAGGTTGAGAACCACTGTCTTAGAGTGTCTCCAATTGGGTGATCCTATGTACTGGGCTTAGTAATCAAAAGCAAGGATTTAAAGAGAAAAAATGAGCGAGAGTGAATGCACCAACTCGCGACTTTTACCCTCCCACACTGCGCGCAACTCTGTGAATGTCTCTATGCACATCTTTTTTTTTCCCCTGGTACTAAGCAGCTGGCACACTGGTAAAAAATTTCAGGCTGCCTTTTTGCACCCAGTCCAGCTATGGGTTGATTTTTAGAGTTCCCTTCTGCCAGCAGCCCTGTAGATCCCCTTCCACATTTGCGGATCACGCTAGCCCCAATGGCTGCAGATTTTGTGGGGCACAGACTTTTCCTGAACCTCTAAATCCCATTGTGTGTGCTTCTCTCTCCAGCCTTGATCACAGACCTCACCTTTCCTAGGCGAAATCTGACCTTTCCATGAGAAGGTGCAGAGCTCCCCGAGTCCGCGTATCCGAGATGCTTGAGATCCACTGTTCCTGGGTTCACAGCTGGTCCCTGGGTGTTGTGGTTGCAGAGTCCCGGGATGTATAGGCTTCCAATAACAGCCTCTCTACCCTTCAAGATGGCATGGTCTCTGGCAGAGCTGGTCGCTCAGGGAGAGATTTCAGCAGCAGTGGAGGCTGCCCTGGTCAGGGGAGCCTGGTCTGCAGTCCCCAACCGTCCCTTGGAGTATAGCTGTCCCTCACCCACCACTTGTATTTTTTTTATGTCTTAATACTCATTTCTACCAAAATAAAAAATACTTTTGGTAATTGACTGAACTCAAAAAATTTCAGAGATCAGATTAAGTTGCAACTTAAAGCTCTATGTTTGTGGTAGCAAGCTAATAGAAAGCAGTGCATATATATCATCCATTGTTTCAGCTCTAATGTATAAAGGGATAGTGAGTTGTACATATAGGTTACTCTTTTTTTTAATTTTTTTATTTCAAAGTTAATGCATGCTCATGGTTTAAAATGTTTTCAGACAATACAGAATGTATAAAGAATAAAGCAAAAGTAACAGTAGTTATGTCCACAACTAACCACTATTATGTAAGTAGGACAAGGGTTTGTGTACTTGTTTTGTTTTTGGTTTTTTTACTTTCTTTTTTAAAATATTTTCAAATCTAAAAAAACTTATAAACATAGAATAGTACAAAGAACACCCAAATACTCTTCACCCAGATTAATCTATTGTTAATACATTTAATCCCATTTCTCTGTTTGTATATGTGGTCATACTCTCTCCAGCACAAGCTCCCTCACACCCTCACACACTCACATACATTACACACATGCACACCATTGTTTTCAGAATCATTTAAGAAGAAGTTACATACATCATGGTCCTAGATATTTTAATGTGTATTTCCTAAGATAGACATATCCTATCTAATAAAAGAGAAACATGGTAATTAGCTGTACGTCCGCTACCCTTCCCATTGGCTAATCAACAAGATATGCAAATTAATCACCAGCCAAGATGGCGGTTAACCACCAACAAAGATGGTGGCTAATTTGCATAGTGCAGGCAGGGTAGGACAGCGCAAGCCGCCATCCAGGCCCCCATGTTTGACCTGGGGGCGGGGGCTCAGGCAAAGCAATCACCGGAGCCCTCGCAGCCACGGGAGACACAGGGCCCACTCCCATATGCGATCTGGGGGCAGGCGGGGGCTGAGGCGAAGGGAAGCAGTGCCAATCACCTCACCGGAGCCCTCGCCACCCACCGGAGACACAGGGCCCACTCCCGTGTGCAATCAGGAGGCAGGAGGGGGCTGGGGTGAAGGCAAGCAGTACCGATCACCTCGCCCGAGCCCTTGCTGTACACCGGAGACACAGGGCCCACTTCCATGTGTGATCTGGGGGCAAGCGGGGGCTGAGGTGAAGGCAAGCAGTGCCTATCACCTCGCCCGAGCCCTACCCACCCACAGGAGACATGGGGCCCACTCCCGTGTGCGATCTGGGGGTGGGCGGGGGCTGGGGCGAAGGCAAGCGGTGTCCATCCCCTCACCCGAGCCCTCCCGCCCAGCGGAGACACAGGCCCACTCCTGGGCACCCCTTCCTACTCGCAATAGAGCCCGAGGAGTCTGCGAGCATCCTACCAGCCTTCCAAAGTGTAATAAAGTGCATTTCCGGTGAGGAGAAGCCTGGGCTGGGGCTGCTTGGGTGCAGACAGGCGTGGGGCCCTCCAAGGGCTGGTGGCTTCAGGCCCAGGCTGTGCAGCCAGGCCACTGGATGCAAGCCAATGTGCCAAAGGCCGGAGGTTCGTGCTCTCCTGGCCAGTGTGGAGCTGCAGGTGCGGCCTGCCCCCACGTCCTCCGTGCCCGGGGGTCACGCTCATACCGTGCGGCTACTGGCCTCCAGCCTGACTCTCACCTGGGGTCAGGGTCGGCATAAACACAGGGGAGGCCAGAGGAAGAACCCCAAACCCTTAGCCAGACGGACCGCGGGCCCTGGAGGGAAGGAGGCCTTAGGGGCCAGGAGAGCCTGAGAAGAGGGAAATCCCAGGAGGAGGCACCTGGAAAGTGCAGTGAATTGCAGGCGAGGGTGGAACAGCCACACACTGGCAAACCCTGCCCACCCCGGGTCAGTGACGCGGGCCCCGAGTGCTCCTGGGCTTTGCCTTTCATCACGGGGGTTATGCTGCCCGTGGACCGGGCAAGCAAGGGCCACCCCAACCTGTGAAGTTTCGCACAAAGGTGGGGAGGCCAGGTTCGGGTGGGTTTGTCAGGCCCAGGGAAGGCACCTTCACTCTGCGCCAAGACAGTGGCCAAGGGGCCCTCCGGAGACATGTGGTGACTGAACCCAAGCCAGGCCGGAGTCCTGCTCGCACTGAGAGGCAGGTAACTGGGCACCACGCCTCAAATGCATGGGGAGCACCAGCGGCCTCCTCTCTCCTTCCCTGGAAGGTGGGAGGCCTGGCGGGATTCACAGGTAAAACGCAGACACTGTTAGGTCCCAGACCCCTTTTCTTTGCACACACACACCACCCGCCCCGCCCCCTCCCCACCATTCTGTGAGGCTAAGGTTCCTGAGCCCAGATCCAAAGACTGCAAAGTGAACAATTGTCCCGGTGAGAACATGCAGGCACCTCCTGCCAAGGCGGCCAAGTTTGACAAACAGGCCTCCTGGGGTTGGGAAAGCAGAGTGCCGCGGAGCAGTGCCGGCTCCCAGCTACCCCGGTGGCAGGTGGCCACTGCGGCTCCCTGCTCGCCCCAACAGCTGGGCGGCGGCCCCTGCGTGTCGGTGCACCTAGGCCTCGCTGACCTCATGACCCTTAGAGCACGCACACGCCTCCTGGTCCTAATTGCTTCTGCCCGCTCCACACACACACATGCATCTGCAAAGGCGGGAACAAGGCCCAGGCGGCTGCGTCCACGCCCTTGCTGGCGAAAGTCATACTCCAAGTGGCTGGCTGTGTGAGGGGCAGTGGACACTCACTCACTCGCTCACTCTCTCCCTGGAAAAGCCCGGGCACACCTCGGCTCCTGCAACGTGCGGAATTAGAAATCGAACCGTTTATTGTCTCCTAACTTTTCTCTGGTTTCTTTGGTCACTCATTGTGGCTGCCCCCACTGTTCTGTGTGGGCCCTGGGGACTCCTCAGCCAGATCACAAATCCCCAAATCAAACACTCGCTTTCAGAAAGCCGGGCTTCTCTAAACACACCCCACAACCTAAAAGGTTGCCCCTCTGTGAAAAGCTCAGAGGAGGACCAAGCTGGGAAAGGACAGCTGGTGCGTGGCGGGGTCCCTGGGACCCGAAAAGGTGCAGAAAAAAAATTTTTTTAACACATTTCAATTTCAAGAAGTAAAAACAAAACCGAGAAAGAAAACCTACACTTTTGAAGCCTGAACATCCACAGGGACTTCAGCGCGATCCCGAGCTGCCGCCCGCCCCAGCGCAGGATCCGGGCCTGCCATCTGCGACCAGACCAGGGTAGATGGGGCAGACACCGCGGGATTGGACGTGCCATCTGCCACCAGGGGAGCGGGCCTAAGCCAGCAGATGGTTATCTCCCGAGGGGTCCCAGACTGTGAGAGGGCACAGGTGGGGCTGAGTGGCACCCCCCCCCCCCCCCGACCACCAGTGCACAAATTTTTGTGCACGGGGCTTCTAGTTCTTTTATAATTATCAACTTTATAATTTTATATTAACACAAAAGTTTTGTCTAATCTGCCACCCATATTCCAATTTAATCAGTTCATATTACATCATTCCTTTATAAAAACTTCCCTCTCCCTGCCCTGACCAGGTGGCTCAGTTGGTTGGAGCATTGTCCCACATACTAAAAGGTTGCAAGTTTGGATTCATGGTCAGGACACATACCTAGGTTGTGGGTTTGCTCCCTGGTCGGGGCCATATAGGAGGCAACCAATCAGTTCCTCTCTCTCTTTTCCTCTCTCATTGAAATCAATAAACATATCTTTGGGTGAGGATTAAAAAAAAAAAAATGTCCCCCTCCAGTTCAGATTCCACTCTAAGGTCAGGTTTTGTGTTTGTCAAATCTCTAGATTCCTTTAATCTGGAACATTTCTACAACTTTCTTTGTATTTGATGACATTAATGTCTTTAAAAAATACAATCTCTCCTCTTTCTCTTTCTTTTCTTTCTGTTTTTTTGTTTGTTTGTTTAAGTAGAATATTTCTTATTTTTTATTTGTCTGGTGTTTCCTCCTGATTAGTTTGAGGTTATGCATTCTTGGTCAGAATATTATAGCGGTGTTGTGTCCATAGGGTACCATAGTGTCCTTTTATTCCTAATTGGTAATGTTAATTTACAATAGACTTTTTTAATTCTCCCTTATCTACACTAATAAAAGAGAAAAATGGTAATTGGCGTACGGCGATACCTTTTTCATTGGCTAATCAGGGCTATATGCAAATTAACTGCCAACTAAGATTGGCAGTTAACTGCCAACAAGATGGCGGCTAATTTGCATATGTAGGCACAATGCAGGGAAGCGAAAGGGAAAGCAGGAAGAAGCCCCCTGCCACTGACAGTGATCTGAAACCCAGGGGGGAGCTTAAAGCTGGGGGGCAGGGCAAAGGCGGCCCCAGGGCCGCCTTTGCCCTGCCCCCCAGCCATGATCGGAGAATCAGGCGCCTTTGCCGCCCTGGCCAGTGATAGCAGGAAGTAGGGGTGGAGCCAGCGATGGGAGCTGGGCACAGTCGAAGCTGGCAGTCCCAGGAGCTAGGGGTCCCTTGCCTGGGCCCAAAGCGAAGCCCACAATCGCGGGGCCCCCGCTGCCACTGCAGGTCCCCGCTGCCTGGGCCGGACGCCTAGGTCAGAGGCGTTAGGCCTAGGCAGGGGCGGAGCCTGCAACCACGGGGATCTGGGGGTCCCCTGCCCAGGCCTGACACCTCTGCCGGAGACCTCAGGCCTGGTCAAGGGGCCGATCCGGTGATTGGTGACCGGAGGGTGATGAGGGTCAACTTCTCTGGCGGAGGCATCAGGCCTGGGTGGGGGGCGGAGCCGGGGATTGGGGGGATATGATGGTCCCCTTGCCCAGGCCTGAAGCCTGGGTCAGAGGCGTCAGGCTTGGGCAGGGGGTGGAGCCAGTGATCGGGAGGAGATGGGGGTCCCCTGTCCAAGCCTGAGACCTCTGGCGGAGGCGTCAGGCCTGGGCAAGGGGCCGATCAGGTGATCGGAGGGTGATGGGGGTCAACGCCTGAGGGCTCCCAGTATGTGAGAGGGGGCAGGCTGGGCTGAGGGACACTCTCCACACACACACACACACACACACACACACACACACACACACACCCAGTGCACGAATTTCGTGCACCAGGCCCCTAGTGATTAATAAGTAGTGTATGGAGAACATGCAAATATCGGTATCAAAATTTCCCCACAGATTTCGCATTCATTGATGACATTTGCCTGATCTAATCTTTACCATGGTGGTTGCAAAATGATCATTTTCCAACCCTAGCACTCATTTCCCACTTACCAGTTGGCCCTCAACATTCAACTCTAAGCAAGAGCCCTCCTCCTTCCCCATTTGTATATTTATGTGGTTGATACTTATTTATTATAGCCATATGAATTTTTTTCTCAATGGTTTATAATTTATTATTGTACTTAAGTATCTTGGTACTAAATTGTCCCAGATTTGGCCATTTGGGTGTTCCCTACATTTGGCTTTTGTGTGCAACAAGGTCTTTAACATAATTTCTGACTATAGTTTATGTTTATTTAGAAGCAGTATTTTTACACTTTATTTCTTAAACCTAATTGATGAATGAAAAGAATAGGCATTAAACAAAATTATGCTAGATCACTGGACTTTGTTTAAATAATGAATAGCACAAAGTATGTAGATATAAGCTCTCTCACAGTAGTCTATTTTAGGCCCATAGAATGAGGTCATCTTTTTAATGTTCTTTGTGTCTTCTGGCTTTAGTGTTCCACTCTTCTGGCTTTTAAAAGGCCAATCGATGTATGAGATCATTCCCTCAGAATGGGGTGGGGAATTAGAGAAACAAAGTAATATTTCATCCTTTCTCCTGGGAACACTAAATGTGTCTATGTGGTGTGCTGTCATCTTGAGGACTCTAGAGGCCATGTAGAATTATATATATAGGCTTAGAAAAATAACTATAATCATCATCTTGTGAATTTGTTATAAGAATTACCTCAATAGAATTTGTCTTCATTAAGTCAAAGGAAATAGTCTATAAAAAGTCAGAATCACCTATTTATTTTACAATTTAGAGATTATACTATTTTATATGACATTTTTAATTCTCCTTAAAGCTTATTCCCCATATACTTTTCTTACCATGTTCTAATTGGCCTCTGTGTTCTTCAAATAGCTCATTGATATTTTATCTAAATAAGATCTGTTTCTTTAAAATAATTCCACATTTCTTTCCTAGCGCTACCTTGATGAAGCAGATAGAGATAAGGAGCGTTACATGAAGGAACTGGAGCAGTATCAGAAGACTGAGGCCTACAAGGTCTTCAGTAGGAAAACCCAGGACCGTCAGAAAGGCAAATCTCAAAGACAAGGTATCAGAACCAGAACCAAATATATTTGTAGTTTTCTATGTGTGATGAGCGTCACAAAGCCTACTGTTAGAGTGATAAATATAAAATATATGTTTTTATCATTCCTCTATTATACTACATTCACTTATAAGCATTATCTTGGAATTTTATTAAAATCACATTGCTCTGATTTATAAATTCCAATTGGTTTCCATATCAGTATCAACAGTCTGGCTTGTGCTCCAAAACCCCTTTTAGATGTCTGTGCTTTTTTTCTAATTCCTAGTATAGTTATTTCTTTGTCTCTAACCAAGTCTGTCTACTAAACCACATAACTGCCTTGCCTTAACACCTCTAAACCTTTTATACGTCATTTCTCACAGTCTCAGATAATCATCCTTTTCATTCATGCATTCACGTATATGTGCATTCAAAAAATATGTATTGAGCACCTCCTGTTACACATCAGCCTCTCACCTAGCCTTTAAGAAAGCACCAGTGAACAAGATAGACAAGATCCTGGTCTTCATGGATCTTTTATTCTCCTTTAAAATTGTTCCTCCCACCCTTACAAGTATTGCTTTAAGTTCCCTTTCTTCAGGAAAAGCTCCAAAGACACCTCACTCACAACTAGTCTGTCATTCCTTAGTCATTGCATCTTCTCACACTTTGGGCATTTTGCTTGCAAAACTGTAATGTTGTGCAACCAACCTTTGGCATATGTTTCCTATTCACCTTCTCACTGTATTCTCCTCAATGGTAAGAACTGTGTCTGCTGTTTCTCTTGTGTCTAATTGTAACCAATAAATACTGACTAACTGGTTAACAAAGCCATAAGAGAAAATATCATATGTTGTGCTATCCTACATATACCAGTAGTTTTTGTGGTTTGGTACAGTTGTTTCCTTGGGTCTAATTATTGCTCTGTTTTGCTTTTTTAACTTAATGTTTTCTTATTCTTTCATACTTTTTAGATGCAGCCAGACAGGCCACTCATGATCATGAGGTAATTTGTTTTTTTTCTGCATTGTCTATATATATATATATATATATATATGACACCCTAATATGCAAATAGACCAAATGACGGAACAACCGAACAACCAGTTGCTATGACGCACCAGGAGGTGCGCGCAGAACATGGCAGGCGTCTGCAGCAGGCGGCAGAGTGCTGAACATGGCAGGCATTGGACGTAGCGAGATGGTAGAGCAGGTGAGCGGGGCGCCAGACCACGGCGGGGCACTGATTGCTGTCATCGGAGTGAGCCTCTGGTGATTACTGAAAATTCTTTGCTCCCACATGCCGTGGTCCCACCAGGTGCTCGCACTCACTGCCGGCACCAGAGCCGCCGCTTGTACCCATTGCCAGTGCTGGCCCCGCTCACACCCACAGCCAGCACTGGAGCCACCATTTGCATCTGCTTCCAGCGCCTGGTGCTGGCCCTGATCACTCGGGGCCATCAGCGGATGCGAGCAGCAGCTGCTGGCCCCAATCGCCCCTCAGGGCTTCTCCACCTCCCCCTATTCCTGAGGGGCAATCTGCCAGCAGCCACCTCTCTTACCCGCTGCTGGCACCAGCCCAAATCGCTCTGCACTGTCAGGGGGTGCGAGTGGGGCTGGTGCCATCAGCACATGGGAGCAGCAGCGGTGGCGGGAGCTGAGCTGCTGTCAAACAGGGGACAGCGGGCCAGGGCAGGAAGGGCTGGGCAGGGGCGCAGAGGATGGGCTGAGATTTGCCCCTTTGCCCACTACAGCCTCGCATCCTACAGTTCCTTTTCACGGTGCACTGGGCCCCTAGTGTGTGTATGTGTGTATGTGTGTGTGTATATATATACATACACACACACATACACACACACACATATATATATGTGTGTGTGTGTATATATAATGTTATTTGAAATTTTGAAATGCTATTGGACTTTTATTTTTTCTTTAATTAATGGCACAGTATTTCCTTTTCCATAATTAAGATTTGGTTAGTTGCTTTAGCTCAGGGAATTATAGTATGTGACAGACACTTATGTCATGGGTGTGCTCTTGAACTTTTCAACCCCTAACTTCAGTCTTTTCTTGTGGTCCAAGAATTTTAATGGCTTTAAATGCTGAAGATGGCTGGGATTTGGAGTGAGATATAAACATGAAGAATAGCTGAAAGCTAAAATTGGACCATAGTTCATCATCATCAAATACCTTACTCTGACTCTCAAAAACAAGTTGTTATTTAAGGAATCCAGCACTTGATTAAAATGAACTATTCAGCTACAGTGTCAATATAACACAAGTGACAATATTTGATTCCTGTGCCTCCTTTCCTCACTGGCACACGTTTACTTGGCCTTTTCCCCTCCATTTGTTTCAACCTCATCAATAGACCTATGTGCCTGTGTGTGAATATAGAATTAGGCCTATGTGTGTTAGCTATGCTGCATAGAGAGCTTTAAATATATATATATATATATATATATATATATATATATATATATATATATGTAGGCTATGGTTAATACAGCCATGTGCCACTTAACAGGGATACATTCTGAGACATGTGTCACTAGACACATTGTGGGAACATCATAAGAGTATACTACACAAACCTGGAGGTTTTACCCTATCACACACTTAGACTGTATGTTTACCTCCATTGTATATGTGGTCCTTCGTTTACCAAAACAGTGTTATATGGCACACAATTATATATGGTAAGAAAATAAAATTTGTAATTATATGTCTTAAAATGCTTAGGGACTCCTCATTGCTTGCCAAATCACATTCAAACTCAACAGTTAGGGTCTTCTGTGATTCAGTCCCAACTACCCTTTTCAACTACCTTAGCTCCCATATTTCCCATATATATCTTATGAACTTAAAAGCCTTTACTTACAACTCATTGTCCTCCAAGTACCCCATCCTTCTCTATCTCATGCCTATGCTCATATTCTTTTTTTCATGACAATACTATTTTTCCCTTGATCATTTTTAAAAAATATATTTTATTGATTTTTTACAGAGAGGAAGGGAGAGGGATAGAGAGTTAGAAACATCTATGAGAAACATCGATCAGCTGCCTCCTGCACACCCCCCACTGGGGATGTGCCCGCAACCAAGGTACATGCCCTTGACTGGAATCGAACCTGGGATTCTTCATTCCGCAGGCTGACGCCATATCCACTGAGCCAAACCAGTTAGGGCTCCCTTGAACATTTTTTCCATCCATCCCTCCCCGACATCATCCTATTCTTCCTCTCAGAATTCTGGTCATAAGGTTCCATTTCCTCCTTCAAGTTTGTCCTGTTTCCTCCAATTTCCTTTAACCCTCACAGCTCTATTTCTCTTATGCATGTAGCCAATCTGGCCTGACGTTGAGGTTATTGAAGTGCTTCCATTATTCAAACTATAGGATTGTAATTTCTTTGAAGGCATGCATAGTCTAGTTTCCGTCTTGTATCCAACCCCATATCACCTAGCATGACACCCTTGCATAAGGCCATCCATAAAGACTTATTTAATTATTTATTTATTTTTAATTGCAAAAAAATACTTTGATTTTTAGAGAGTGAAAAAGGGAAAGGGAGGGAGAGAGAGAAATATCAATGTAAGAGTGAAATATCAATCAGCTGCCTCCTGCACGCCCTCTACCAGGGATGGGGCCCACAACCCAGGAATGTGCCCTGACCGAGAATCAAACTGGCAACGTTTCAGTGCACAAGAAGATGCCCAACCAATTGAGCCATACTGGCCAGGACAAGGACTTATTTATTTTTATACAAAACTGATTTATTGAAATAACAGTGGAAATTTATACAAAAAGAATTTTCTGATGTATTCTTTTATTTTTAATCCTCACCTGTGGATATGATTATTGATTTTTAGAGAGAGAAACATCAATCAATTGCCTTCTGTACTTGCCTCGACTGGGGATCAAACCCACAGCCTAGATATGTGCCCTACCTGGGAATTCAACCCATAATTTTTTGGTGTATGGAACGACACTCCAACCAACTGAGTCACTTAGCCAGGGCTCTGATGTATTCTTTCATATGTATTTGGGTTTTGGTTTTTTTTACTAAATCAAGGAAATCATTTTATCAAAATACTTATTTATCTTGGAGTTGTAGTTTTCATAATTTGGTATTGGTGACCTTCAGAACACTGGGAAAACATTTAGACTCAAAAAGATTTATTATAAATTGATTTTGTCATGAATTATAAAATGATAAACATAATAAATATTAGCATTTTATTCTTCATATAAATCCAATGCAAATGTACTTATATATGACATCTCTGTGCTCTAAGAGATGTTATGAATTTTTTTGACTTGAAAAATTGTATGCTTTATATTTTACTTTTTTATTTTTAAATTACAGTTGACATACAATACTATATTAGTTTCAGGTATACAATCTCATGATTAGACATTTATATAACTTGCAAAGTGATCACCCCCGATAAATCTGGTACCCATCTGATACCATACATAGTTAATACAATAATATTTATTATACTAGAGGCCCGGTGCACGAAATTCATGAACTTGAGGGTGAGGAGGGGTCTCTCAGCCCAGTCTGTGCCCTCTTGCAGTCTGGGACCCCTCGCTCTGTACCACCTGCCTGCTTGCTGCTCCCTACCGCTGAGCTTGCTGCTCCTTAGTGCTGCCACGGAGGCTCCCGCCCCTGCCGCTGTGCTCGCCAGCCATGAGCCCAGCTTCTCGTTGAGTGGTGCTCCCCCTGTGGGAGCGCACTGACCACCAGGGGGCAGCTCCTATGTTGAGCATCTGCCCCCTGGTGGTCGGTTCATAGTGACCAGTCATTCCACCGTTCGTTGATTTGCATATTAGGGTTTTATTATATAGGATAGGATATTGAGTATGAACTGTAAATGAAAAATAAAATTTAAAAAAGAACCAAATAAAATTTTAGATCTAAAAATGTTTTAATATGTATATATAAATATATTTTTTAATTCTCACCTGAGGATGTTTTTAAAATTGATTTTTAGAGAGAGAAACATTCATGTGACAGAGAAATACCGGTAGCCTGCCTCTGCACCTGCTGACCCACCGGGATCTAACCTAAACCTAAGTATGTGCCCTAACCTAGAATCCAACATGAAATCCTTTGGTGTACAGTTTGAGACTCCAAACTATTGAGACACCTGGCCAGGGCAGATCTGAAAAAAAATTTTTTAAATGTACCTCCAGGCCCTGGTCAGTGTGGATCAGTAGTTAGAGTGTCCTCCCACACACCAAAGGGTCATGGGTTCGATACCAAGTGTGGGCACATACACAGGTTCTGGGTTCCATCCCTGTGGGATTACTTGGGCAACTGATCGATCTTTCTCTTTCTCTTTCTTTCTCTCTTCCTTTCTCTCTAGAATCAATGAAAAAAACATACCCTTAGAGAAGGACTTAAAAAGAAGAAAAACACTGGTTTGGTTCAGTGGATAGTGCTTCTGCAGGCAGACTGAAGGGTTGGATTCCGATCAAGGGCACATACCTGGGTTGCAGGCTCAATCCAGGGCACTGGTCGGGTATTCAGCAAGAGGCAACCAATTGATGTTTCTCACATTAGTTTCTGTCTTTCTCCCTCCCTTCTACTCTCTGTAACAAAAAAAACAATCAATGCAAAAATGTCTTCACTGAGGATTAACCAAAACAAACACCCATCCCCAGTGTGATTATTGAAGGGCCATATGAAGTATTTGTTGGATGAACAGGAAGGGATAAGACTTCACTTTCTAACTGTTTTAGCAACTCTGCAAACCAGAGGGTTTATTTTTATTGATTGATTATTTTAGAGAGAGGAAGGGAGCAAGAGAAACACCAGTATGTTGTTCCACTTATTATGCTCTCTTTGGTTGCTTCTTGTTTGTGGCCTGACCAGGGATCCAACCCCCAACCTTGTTGTATCAGGAGGAGGTTCTAACCCACAGTGCTGCACACTACCTGTCAGGACCCCTCAACAAAACCCATCTGCTGTGTCCTGGCCCCTGTCATGGGTCGGAGCCCCTCTGCCACAGCAAAGGTTTGGGTTCCATTCTGTCAGGGCACCTACTTATGTTTCGGGTTTGATCCCTGGTGGGGGCTGACCTGCTGCTCAGGAAGTGAGTGAGAACCGTTGAGGTCCATGTGCTCTAGTCATTCAGTGGGGAGCTGGGGTTCCATTGCTGACATGGCCGACTCCAATCCCCACTACCTGGTCATCTATCGAGGACGACTTCAACTATGGCAGCTGCGTGGCCTCCGCCAGTGTACACATCCGCATGGTTAGGTCTCCCTCTCCATGGCTCGCCAGGCCTGGCTGCTGCACAGTCACCCCGGGAAGCGGATTTTTGGGTTCCCAGGGAGAGCGCCCTCAGCGCTGGACTCCCAAGGAGAGCAGGGTCGGAGGGAAAGCACTTCACTGCACCTCCCTTGAGGGCTCCCAGGCCGGAGCAGAGCGCCTGTCCTGTGCAGGTCTCAGAGGGTAGAGCCACCCCAGGGAGACCTCCTAGCTGGATGCTCAGAAAACGAAACTGGAGCCCTTCCTCCTTGAACCCTGTCATCTTTGGTGTAGAAAGGGACAGATGAAAGCCTCAGCAGCCTTACTGGGGCATCTTTAAATGAAGATGTTATTTTTTTCCAGTGAAAATCAGTTTATTGTGTAATCAGTACTATGTGATCATTGTGATTTATTGTGTAATCATTGTGATTACACATTAACCTGCATTGAGTTCTCTGCTGGGATGTTTGTGCTTTAGGGCAGGTGAACACATTTTATTTTATTTGACGCAGCCTCAGCGTCTCATCCCCGGCCTCTTGCGGCACTGCAGCCAGCCCACCGGCTCCTGCTGGCGTCCCCGACTAATTTGCATATTACTCTTTTATTAGATAGATTAGAGGCCTGGTGCACAAAAATTTGTGCACTCGGGGGAGGAGAGGTCCCTCAGCCCGGCCTGTGCCCTCTCGCAGTCTGGGACCCCTTGGCGGATGTCCACCTGCTGACTTAGGCCTGCTCTCTGGGGTATCGGGCCTAAGCTGGCAGTCAGACATCACTCTGGCAGCCCAGGAGCCCTCGGGGGATGTGCACTTGCCAGCGGGGAGCAGGCCTAAGCTGCGGTCGGACATCCTTAACACTGCTGAGGAGGCGGGAGAGGCTCCCGCCACCACCACTGTGCTGGCAGCCCGCAGCCTGGCTTGTGGCTGAGCAGAGCTCCCCCTGTGGGAGCGCACTGACCACCACGGGGCAGCTCCTGCATTGAGCATCTGCCCCCTGGTGGTCAGTGTGTCATAGTGACCAGTCATTCTGCTGTTAGGGTCAATTTGCATATCACCCTTTTATTATATAGGACTAGGGGCCCGGTGCACAAAATTCATGCTCTAGGGGGGTGGTCCTTCAGCCCAGCCTGCCCCCTCTCACATACTGGGAGCCTTCAGGGGATGTCCTACTGATGGCTTAGGCCTGCTCCCTGCTCCCCTTGTGGAGCAGGCCTAAGCTGCAGTCTGGCCTCCCTTTGTGGGAGGCGACCGGGCTGATCAGGGGAAGGCACCAAGCCCATCACCCCACTATTGCAGCCAGTCACCGCAGCCACCAAGGTGTTTTCATCAACACAGACTCCATTCCCTTCACCATGAAAAAATGACAACTTTCTTTAGGCATTTTCAAGATGTGTCTTTCATAGGATATGACATTTCTTTATTATTTTTTTTTTATCCTCACCTGAGGATGTTTCCATTGATTTTTAGAGAATGTGAAAGAGAAAGGGAAAGACAGAGAGAAACATCAAAGTGAGAGGAACACTTTGATTGGTTGCTTCCTGCATGAGTGCTGACCTGGGCCCCAGCCAGGGAAGAGACTGCAACCTAGGTACATGCCCTTGGTCAGAATTGAACCCAGACCCTGTGATAGGCTGGCTGAGGCATTATCTACTGAGCCAAACCAGCTAGGGCAGGATATGATATTTCTTAGCCCCTCCAGCAGCAAACCTTCGATTTTTCTCCAGGACTGAGGTGGAAAAACCCTACATCACCTTCTTGGATTCTTATTACCCAAGTTACTAAGAATATTACCAGTGGCATACAGGGAGCTTAGCCAATGAGCGGTCAGAAAATGTGTTTCCTTTGTAGTTCACACCAATCCCCAGCTTGGCCCCTGCCCAGGCCTATGGCCTTAGGCCGGGCGTTAGGCCTGGGCAGGGGGCCCCCAGTCCGCTACGATCGCTTGCCCAGGCCTAAGACCTCTGGCCAGGGCCTTAGGCCTGGGCAGGGGATCTGCAGCCTGCTCTGATCACAGGCTCCACCCCTGCCCAGGCCTCAGGCTTCTGGCCGGGGTGTTAGGCCTGGGCAGGGGACCCCTATCCCCAGGCGATTGCCAGCTCTGCCCCTACCCAGGCCTCAGGCCTCTGGCCAGGGCATTAGGCCTGGACAGGGGACCCCCAGCCTGCTCCAATCGCCTAGCCAGGCCTCAAGCCTCTCGCTGGGGCCTTAAACCTGGGCAAGGGACCCCCAGCCTGCTCCAATCGCAGGCTCTGCCCCTGCCCAGGCCTCAGGCCTCTGGCCCGGCATTATGCCTGGGCAGAGGACCCCCAGCCCACTCCGTTGGCCCGCTCTGCCCCTGCCCAAGCCTCGGGCCTCTGGCCAGGGTGTTTGGACTGGGCAGGGGACCCCCAGCCCTGTGCAATCACCAGCTCTGACCCTGCCCAGGTTTCAGGCTTCTGGCCGGGGCAATCGCCAGCTCCGCCTCCCCGGGTGGCATCTGGCGCTGACCGCCCCACCTCCCCGGTCCCTGATCTGCGGACCGGATCCCACGGGTGGTGTCTGGCGCTGCCCGCCCCACCTGCAGTATGCAAATTTAATGGCCATCTTTCTTGGGGTTAATTTGCATACTCTTTGATTGGCTGGTGGGCGTAGCGAAAGTACGGTGAATTAGCATCTTTGTCTTTTATTAGTGTAGATAGAGGCCTGGTGCACGGGTGAGGGCCGGCTGGTTTGCCCTGAAGGGTGTCCCGGAACAGGTTGGGGGTCCCGCTGGGGTGCCTGGCCAGCCTGGGTGAGGGGCTGAGGTTGTTTTCAGGCTGGTCACACCCCCATCAGGGTGGGAGTCCCTACTGGGGTGCCTGGCCAGCCTGGGTGAGGGGACTGATGGCTGTTTGCAGTGGGGACCCTCACCCCATGGGAGTGTGGCCAGCCTGGGTGAGGGGCTGAGGGCTGTTTTCAGGGTGGCCACGCCCGCAGGTGTAGGCAGGTATCTGGGATTTATTTAACTTCTATAATTGAAACTTTGTTGCCTTGGTCCTGCTTGAAGCTGGGTTGCCCCTGGTGGCAACCCAGGTTCCCAGCCCCTCCTTGAGCGGAGGCCATGCTGGCTGGAAGCAGGTATCTGGGATTTATTTATCTTCTATAATTAAAACTTTGTAAGCCCTGACTGATTTGGCTCAGTGGATAGAGCATTGGCCTGCGGACTCGGGGGTCCCGGGTTTGATTCCTGTCAAGGGCATGTACCTCGGTTGCGGGCACATCCCTAGTGGGGGATGTGCAGGAGGCAGCTGATCCATGTTTCTCTCTCATCAATGTTTCTGCCGAAACCGGTTTGGCTCAGTGGATAGAGCGTCGGCCTGCGGACTGAAAGGTCCCAGGTTCGATTCCGGTCAAGGGCATGTACCTGGGTTGCGGGCATATCCCCAGTAGGAGATGTGCAGGAGGCAGCTGATCGATGTTTCTCTCTCATCGATGTTTCTAACTCTCTATCTCTCTCCCTTCCTCTCTGTAAAAAATCAATAAAATATATTTAAAAAAAACAAAAAAAAAAAACTTTGTAGCCTTAAGCAGAGCTCAGGGCAGGCAGGAAGCTTGGCTTCCTCCATCGCCGGTGCAACTCAAGCCTCCTGCTCACTCCAGCTCCATGGCCTCCACCATCTTTGTGATGGAGTGATGGTTAATTTGCATATTACTCTTTTATTATATAGGATTTCTTTTTGCTGTACTTTACATCCCTGTTACTGTTCTGTAACTACCAATTTGTACTTCTAAATCCCTTCACCTTTTTCACCCATCTGAACTCCCCTCCTATCTGACAACCATCAAAATTTCCTCTGTATCTATGAGTCTGTTTCTGTTCTGCTTGTTCATTTATTTTGTTCTTTACATTCCACATGTAAGTGAAATCATCTGGCTTTTGTTTTTGTCTGACTTATTTCACTTAGTATAATAACCTCTAGATTCCATCTATGTTGTTGCAGATGGCAAGATTTCATTCTTTTTTTATGGTTAAATCATATTCCATTGTACACATATGCCACTTCTTCATTCATCTGTTGGTGGGCACCCAAGTTGCTTTCATATCTTGGCCATTGTAAATAGTACTACAGTAAAGATAGGGATATATATGTCTTTCAGTTTAATGTTTTGGGGTCTTCAGATAAATATTCCGAGTGGAGTTACTGGTTACTTCGTTGTCTTTGTTTTAAAGTCTGTTTTGTCTAGTATAAGTATTGCTACCCCAGCTTTTTAGTTTGTTTCCATTTTCATGAAATATCTTTTTCCATCCCTTTCAATCTGTGTTTGTCTTTTGGTCTGGAGTCTCTTGTAGACAGCATATGTAAGGGTCTTGTTATGTTATCCATTCTGTAACTGTATATCTTTTAATGGAAGCATTTAATCCATTTGCATTTAAAGCAATTGTTGATAAATATGTATTTATTGTCATTTTAATACTCATAATTTTGATCTCTTTTTCTTCTTTTTCTTAAAGAAGAGCCTTTAATATTTCTTGTAATACTGATTTGGTGGTGATGAAGTCCTTTACTTTTTCTTGTCTGGGAAGCTCTTTAGTTGTCTTTCTATTGTAAATGTAGCTTGGCTGGGTAGAGTAATCTTGGTTATAGGTTCCTGTTTTTAATCATTTTGAGTATTTTATGCCAGTTCCTTCTAGGCTGAGAAGTTTCTGTTGAGAAATCAGATGACAGTTATATGGGCACTCCCTTATAGGTAACTAACTGCATTTCTCTTGGTGCTTTTAAGAATCTCTCTTTGTCTTTAACCTTTGGCATTTTAATTAGCATGTGTTGGGGTGGGCCTCTTTGGGCTTATCTTGTTTGGGGCTCTCTGCACTTCCTGGACTTGTATGTCTATTTCTTTCACCATGTTTGTGACGTCTTCCATCATTCTTTTCAAATGCGTTTTCAATTTCTTGCTCTCTCTCTTCTTCCAGCATCAACATGATTTGAATGTTGGTATGCTTTAAGTTGTCCCAGAGGCTCCTTACACTATTCTCATTCTTTTTAAAATTCTCTTTTCATTTTGCTCTTCTGATTGGGTGTTTTCTGATTTCTTACTTCCAAATTGATGATTTGATCCTCTGCTTTATCTACTCTACTGTTGATTCCCTGTAATGTAGTCTTTATTTCAGTTCATGTATTCTTCATTTCTACTTGTGTGCTTTTTTTGGTATGGTTCCCATATCCTTTTTTTTATGCTGTTGAAGTTCTCACTAAGTTCTTTGAGCATCCTTATAACCATTGTTTTGAACACTATATCTGGTCATTTGCTTGCCTCCATTTCATTTAGTTCTTCTTCTGGAGTTCTGTTCTCTTTCATTTGGGACATGGTTCTTTGTGTCCTCATTTTGGCTGCTTCCCTATGTTTGCTTCTATGTATTAGATAGAGCTACTACATCTCAGTATTGGTAGAGTGGCCTTATGTAGTAGGTGTCCTTTAGGGCTTAGCTGTTAAGCCTTAGCAGCACAGTCTTCCCAGTCACCTGAACCAGGCTTTCCAGGTGCCCCCTTCCCCCACATGTGAGCTCTGTGCACCCTCCTGTTGTAGTTGAGCCTTGATTGCTTTTGGAACATCCTTGCAGGCCAATGGGCTGCAAGGACCAGCTGTAACTATAGCAGAGGAGCTGCTGTGCAGATATCAACACCACAGAGCAGGCTTCCACTGGGGCTTTGGAGCTCACCAAGTATGTAGCTCATAGAGATAATCGGACTGTAATCAGCATGGCCTCAAGCTGTCCACCAAATGGACACTTGAGCCAAGGTCAGCCACTGCCTGTACCCTGCCCAGAGCCACCCGGCATGAACTACAGAGTAATCTGCAGATGGCTGCTACTTGTGTTGGACTTGAAGGTGCCTGGGAGAGGTAAAGCTGTGAACCAGGGCTGTCTACTGCTAGTGACAGGCCTGGGGCCACTTAGCAAGAGGTATGGGGTATACAGACACCAGATGCTGCTTTTTTAAGAGATTTTAGGAAAGTCCCAAACATGAGCCAAGAGAGGCCATTTGTATGAAAAAGTCACTGGGAATGGTTTGGGTGGGCCTGCAAATTGGGTGGGGCAGAATCTCAGGAAATTACCAGGGCAGCACAAATAGTGTTAGCCAGGTTGATGGAGAATCATATATAGTGCTCACCCTACTAGCTCTGTGGGGGCAGAGCTCAGCAAAGGAACAATGGTCTTTACCAGTACTTTTGTCTTAGAGAAACTGCCTCCCCAGCCCTCATCGTGAAGCCAGACAATTCATTTCCTCCCCATATGTCCCTTGGTGCCTTTCAAGCTGCTGCTCCAGCACTGAACTTCAGAATGGGACCAGCCCCTTCCTCATCTTCACCCCTCCTACCAGTCTAGATGTGGCTTATTTCTTATTTCCTTAGTTATAGGAATTCTATTCAGCTAGACTTTAGGTGGTTTTGGATGATGGTTGTTCTGCAGTTTAGGTGAAATTTTTATGTGGTTGTGGGAGGTTAAAAGTACTGTACTTACTTATACTACCAACTTGACCAGAGGTCTCTGTATGCTTTATATTTTGAATCATAATTGTGTTGTGTTGGAAGTTTTCCATATTGCCGCATACTTGTATGATTATTTATTCTCTCTTTTTCCGTGTGCCCCCCCCCCACCAGTGTCATGCCATTTCTCTACTTCTTTTTTTCCTATAAAGCATTCTTTCTAGCTTCTTTATTCCTAATGGTTAAAAAGAGAATTCAGACAGTAATCTATAACACTTTCTCATCAATTACTGGCTCCTTTCATCACTATGGATTTTGCTGGCCAAACCATATTTGACATTTTTGTCTTCACTAAAGTTGATAGTTGCAGTCCATAAAGATTTAGTAGATTTAGTCACTCATAGAAGCTGCTGATGATTTGAGAAATGAAGCTTTTTATTAAAATACATTCTTTAATATGGTATGAATTTCTATCATTTATGAAAAGGAATGTCTCTCTGTGATTTCCCTGTTTGAGGAATAGACATATGTTAATAAAAATAAAAAATAATAATAAAAAAAAAAGAATGGGGGTGGGAAGGAGTAGGTGGAGAGCCAGAGTAGTTTCTCAAATGAATAGATTTATAGACCCTACATCAGGATAAAGCTCTCTTAGTAAGGTTATTGACCCAATTAATGACCTTCACTTTTTCTGTTTTTATTTTTCACTGAATAATATCTTCAGTAAACTAGGTAATTTCAAAACAGTTGTAATAAAAAACTGATTTGACAGTTATTAAACATAGTTACTGGTAACTGATGTTTGGTGCCAATTTAGCACCAACAAGAATTCCTAATTTGGGATGAGGTGAAAAAGGAAACTTTATTTAGTAGAAAACAGCTCAGTTGTGATACAGCCAGGCCCCTCTCCGGCTACACAGCTTCATTCTGCTCCTTACTGATCTGTTTTCTACTGCACTGATGTGCTCTACTGTGCTTTGGTCTGTTCTGTTCTGGGCCAGTGAGACATTTTCAGTGTTTCAGTTTAGCCAGAGAAATGCAGTCTTCAATCTTTGGTGAAAAGGAAAATGAGCCTCCAGAGCCAGAGTGGAGTTGTCTTATATGGACAGAAGTATGTGCTCCTGGTCTCTGTTGGTCCATCCTCATGCATTGAGGACTCCAAATCCTTGCAGTTTGATTGCTCCAAAAGGCATTGTCCTGAATGGTCAGACTACAGCCACTCTGGTTGGTCGAAGCTGTTGAAGTCCGATTGGATGGGGGAAACCTCAGTCCTATTGGTTGAAATAGGATTTCAAGAACTCCTTTATAAGGGCTGGCTTAGATCAAGAAAGTGCAGACAGGCAGTTAAGTGCAGGCTTCTCCCTGAAGAGAGGTTTGCATGAGAGGGCCTCTGTGTAGAAATGACTGCTATAATCTGTGTTTTTTTTTTAATTTGAGCCCATACTCTGGCTTCTCTTCAGAGCATATAAATCTTTAACCTTTTACTAAAATTTTAGCCCAGTTAAACCCAAGAGCCATACTTAGTTGGTGTCTTTTTTCCTCAGGGCTCACATTACACACTGATTTACTTACATATAGCATCCTAGCTAATAAAGAGGGAATATGCTAATTAACCCTCACACTGTCACAAAGATGGCGGCATCCACAGCCAATAAGGAGGGAATATGCTAATTGACTGCCCTGTCCTCAAAGATGGTTGTGCCCACAGCCAATAAGGAGGGAATATGCTAATTGACTGTCACACCCTCAAAGATGGCAGCACCCAGAGCCACACGATGGCTGGCAGGAGAGGGCAGTTGTGGGCAATCAGGCTAGCAGGGGAGGGCAGTTGGGGGCAACCAGGCCAGCAGGGGAGGGCAGTTAGGGGCAACCAAGCTGGCAGGGAAGGGTAGTTAAGGGTGACCAGGCCAGCAGGGGAGGGCAATGGGGGGGTACCGGGCCAGCAGGGGAGCAGTTAGGCATTGATCAGGCTGGCAGGGGGGTGGTTAGGGAGTGATCAGGCTGGCAGGCAGGAGCTGTTAGGAGCAATCCAGGCAGGCAGGCAAGTGGTTGGGAGCCAGCAATCCCAGATTGTGATAGAGCTGTCCGAATGCCGGTTTAGGCCTGATCCCACAGGAGTCAGAAATCCCCAAAGGGGTCCCAGCAGTCAGAAATCCCCAAAGGGGTCCCAGATTGGAGAGGGTGCAGGCTGAGCTGGCGGACAACCCCCCCTCCCCTGCACAAATTTCGTGCACCGGGCCTCTAGTCCTATCTGATAAAAGAGAAACATGGTAATTAGCCGTAACTTCGCTACCCTTCCCATTGGCTAATCAGTGAGATATGCAAATTAACTGCCAACCAAGATGGCGGCCAGCAGCCAGGCAGCAAGGGAGGCTTGCTTGCTCCAGTGACGGAGGAAGCCAGGTTCCCCACCTGACGCCACACGCTGCCGGCTTCTCAGCTGCTCTCTAAGAAACATTGTTACAAATATAGAAGCTAAATAAAACCCCAGAAACCTGCTTTCAGTCAGCTGGGATCTCAGAGCTGGAGTCACAACAAAGTTTCAAATACAGAAGGTAAACAAAGTCCAGAAACCTGCTTTCAGCAGCCGAGGTCTGAGCTAAAGCCAGCTCTCAGCTCCAGTGACAGCCATAGAACATAAATAAGTCCCAGAATTAAAAAAGAAAGGAGAAAAGGAGAGCACTGGGATCAGCTGAGCAGCCAGGCCTCACTGCCCCGGTGTCAAGCAGAGCCGCGAGGCCTCCCGGCATCGGAATCAGTGGAGTCGCGAGGCCTCACTGCCCCTGTGTCAAGTGGAGCCACGAGGCCTCCCAGCACTGGGATCAGCGGAGCCGCGAGGCCTCCCGGCCTGTGATCAGTGGAGCCACAAGGCCTCCCGAACCTGGGTTCAGCGGAGCCGCAAGGCCTGCCGGCACTGGGATCAGTGGAGCTGCGAGGCCTCCCAGCCTGGGATCAGCGGAGCCACGAGGCCTCCCGAACCGGGGTCAGCGGAGCTGCGAGGCCTGCGAGGCCTCCCGGCACCGGAATCAGCAGAGCCGCGAGGCCTCCAAGCACCGGGATCAGCGGAGCAGCAAGGCCTCACTGCCCCTGTGTCAAGCGGAGCCACGAGGCCTCCCAGCACCGTCTACAGCTGAGCAGCGAGGCCTCCTGGCCCCTGGAGCAGCGTGACAGGGGGCAGCGCCCAAACCCCCTGATCGCCGTGCGGCTCTGTGTGTGACAGAGGGTGGGGTCACAACCTCCCTATCCTCCCTGCTCTGTTCATGACAGGAGAAGGTGCCCCAACCCCCTGATCGGCCCTGCTCTGTGCCTGATAGGGGGAAGCTCCCCAAACCCCTGACCGGCCCTGCTCTGTGTGTGACAGGGTGGAGCTGCAACCTCCCCATCGGCCCTGCCTTGAGTGTGACAGGGAGTGGCACCCCAACCCCCCAATCGGCCCTACCCTGAGCGTGACTTAGGGTGGCATCGCAACTTCCTGATCCGTCTTGCTCTGTGCATGGCAGGGGGGATCTCCCCAACACCCTGATTGGCCCTTCTCTGTGGGTGACAGGGGGAAGCTCCCCAACCCCTTGATCGACCCTGCTCTGTGTGTGACAGTGTACAGAGCCCCAACCCCCCTGATGGGCCCTGCTCTGTGCGTGACGGGGCAGCACCCCAACCCCCTGATCAGCCGGCTCTGTATGTGACAGGGGTAGCACCCCAACCCCCTGATCTGCCCTGCTCTGTGGGTGATAGGGGGTGGTGCCCCAACCTCCCCATCGACCCTGCCTTGAGTGTGACAGGGAGCGGCACCCCAACCCCCCAATCGGCCCTGCTCTGAGCCCGACCAGGTGCTGTGGGGCAGGCACCTAGGGATTGGGCCTGCCCTCTGCCACCTGGGAGCAGGCCTAAGCCAGCAGGTCATTATCTCCCGAGGGGTCCCAGACTGTGAGAGGGCACAAGTGGGGCTGAGGGATACCCCCCCCCCCGCCAGTGCACAAATTTTAGTGCACCGAGCCTCTAGTCTATATATATAAAAGCCAAGTGTCTGACTGTTCGACTGCACTGACACGCTCTGACCACCAGGGGGAGACGCTCTGACCTGAAGGTTAGCTTGCTGCTGGGGTCCGGCCAATCGGGACTGGCGAGATGGGCCAGACACACCCTGGAGCCAACCTTCTGTGGTCCCCCCTCTCCCCTCCAGCTGGCCTTCAAAATCCTTCTTTTAATTAATTTCCTTTCAATGTACACAAATCCATGCACCGGGCCTCTAGTTTAGTATAATAGGAGTTCAGAAAAATAAGAAAGTACTATGAGTAAAAAGCAGCCACAGAAGGCCCCATGGAAAGAGGAAATGAATCAGGACTTAAAGATGACCCAAGTTTTATGGGAGCACTTCAGTGTGGGTAAAATGGGTTAAGCAGAGAGCTATGAGTAAGTTATAAACCAGCAAGTATCTTGTTAAGTGCCTAAAAAATCATAGATTCTAAATACATGATTATTAGGAGTAAAATGATAAATGTTAATAGAATATTCTTTGAACTTACTTAAAAATACTAAGATCTCAAAATCCTTCAACTGACCTCATTTTGTTGGTGAGGAACGTGACTTGCTTAAGATAGGAAAGAACTTCCCCAGAATCACCACTGGATTAGAGGCAGGAATGAAATCCAGGCCTCTGTATCCCAGTCTAGCATTCTTGGCAGCACATGCCAAACTATCTATAATAATAAAAGGGTAATATGCTAATTAGACTGGACGTCTTCCGGACGTCCTTCCTGGCGAAGTGGGAGCTGGAGGGAAGCCAGCCTGAGTCCTTGGTGCCTGTGGGTGGGCCTGAGGGAAGCCAGCCTGGGTCCCGGGTGGCTGTGGTTGGCCCAAGGGAAGCCAGCTCAGGTCCCAGGTGCCTGCGGGTAGCCAGAGGAAGGAAGCAGCCTGGGTCCCAGGTGCCAGAGAGAAGCCAGTGCCAGCAGCCGGGGGAAGGAAGGCCTACTCTTGCAAGAATTTTGTGCATCGGGCCTCTACTATGAAATAAACTAGACAGTGTTGAAAGCTAAAATGTGCCGGGTTATCTGAGATGTCAGCAAAATTTGTTGCCAGTTAAGACAGAAAGGATATGGTTTGTGTATAGTAAGAAACCTATTGTATTTCTAAATGGAACTTGGATTACTAAGACATTGTTACCAAGGCAGATACTGAAGAAAGCTAAAGAATTCCTGACCTGAAAGCCATTCAAGCCATTCTGTATAGCAGTGGGACACTATAGCCCGACACACAAGATAGAGCAAAGGGCACTTAATAGAAGCCTATCACATGAAATTCTGGCCCTGAGCCTCGGTCACAGCAAAATAGGTTCAGTTTAGAAGGACCTCTGTTCTCTCACTCTCTGCACAATATATAGAATTAAAAGTCAAAGGAAAGGGCATTCTTGCTCCTCTCAAATCCAAAACCAGGCAGCTAGACCCAGAAGTCAGTACAGTGTTACTCAAGAAAGTGTCTACATCTCATGTAAGGACCAAGATAGAGACAATAATTTTCTTTCTCCTTTAATTTATGAGAATGACAAAATGACAGCCTGAAAAAATTAGACTCTTTTAATGAAGAGGTAATAAAATCTTTATGATTTTAATCCCTTGAGCAGTCCTTGGAGCAGTTTAAGTATATCTGAGCCCCCAGGAGGACCTCTTCATGCTGAGTAATGTATTCAGTAATGGAAAAATGCTGATGTTTTTTATTACCTTTGTTTAGTTAGAATTTCTCTATTGCCATTCAGAGACTGAATAGTTTCATTTAATTACTTCAGTGTTTCTTATTTTGCACTCTAAGAATCTGTATCAAGAGGAACGTGTTAATGCCCCTACCTGGTGCTGTCCTTTGCCCTTATGTAGTTAGCTTGCTTTGAACCTTTATGGCAAAAAGAAAATAGTTAACTTTCTGAGAAAACTCAAGGACTTGAGAAGCTCTGTTACCATGGCAATGAGAGCCAAGCATCCTCACCTACCCATCTAACTAGCAGATATTTAGACTTATGTCTAAGTAACTGATATAAGCCTGTGCAGTTAAGTAGAAAGATGAACAAGGTCAGACAATAAAGTCCTAAAACTTTATCCTAACTCATTTGTGGACTTATGCTTTATCTGTTCTGCCTTGAACATGTTAGAATTGTGAATTCCATAAGTTTTCTGTTTACTTCCAGCAACCCACTAACAGAGTTAAAGCATATGATAAAACAGCAAAGTCAAGAGAAAGACACTGTGAAATATGTATAAGATCCCTTCTGGAATCAGCCTTTCTTGCCCATACATTAGTTCTCTTTGAAATTCATTAGGAATTGGCTTGAAGTAGAGCTTTGCAGATTGAAACGGGGGGGGGGGGGGGTGTTCTTTCTTTCTTTCTTTCTTTCTTTCTTTCTTTCTTTCTTTTTTTTTTTTAGTATATTTTTATTGATTTCGGAGAGGGGAAGAGAGAGAGAAACATCTATGATGAAGAGAATTATTTACCAGCTGCCTCCTACATGCCCCCCAACTAGGGATCAAGCCTGCAACCCCAGCATGTGCCCTGACCTGGAATCAAACCAGGACTTCCTGGTTCATAAGTCAGTGCTCAACCACTGAGCTACAGTAGCCAGGCAAAATGGGGGATTTCTATGATACTTTTGCTGTTTTTAAATTTTTATGGGAAACTTGGCTTGCTTGCTTTAAGAGGTAAAAGGGTAAAAATCAGTGCTCTGAAAATTTCCCCAGTTGTTTTTCAGACTTCTGTTTAGATGCCTCTCTTGATCAGCTGCCATTGGCAGGAAGTTCATATTCCCAGCCCCCTTATAAAGTGGGCACCAGTATGAAAACAGAAGCTTGGCTGTCAGAATTCCCCCATAGGCTGTTAACTGCTTAGCTTCCCTACTGGGCACCAATCATATTTATGATCTACACTAATAAAAGACAAACATGGTAATTGGCGTATGACCGCTACCCTTCCCATTGGCTAATCAGGGTGATATGCAAATTAACTGACAGCCAAGATGGTGGCCGGCAGCCAGGCAGCTTGAAACTAACATGAGGCTTGCTTGCTTCAGTGACGGAGGAAACCAAGCTTCCCCGACTGCCTTGCTGGCCTCTGAGCCTGCAGTTTGAACATTGTAACAAACTTAGAAGCTAAAAAAAAACACCAGAAACCAGCTTTCAGTGAGCTGGGATCTCAGAGCTGGAGTCAGAGCTGGAGTTATACATTGTTTCGAACCGAAACAAACCAGACACCTACTTTCAGCAGCGGAGGCCTAAGAGCTGGAGCTTCAGAGCTAAAGCTGGCCCAGAATAAAAAAAGAAAAAGAAAAAAAGGAGCGGTTGGGAGCTTTCGTCACCCGCCAGCCTGAAAACAGCCCTCAGCCCCTCACCCAGACTGGACAGGCACCCCAGTGGAGATCCCCACCCTGAAGGGTGTGTGACCAGCTGCAAACAGCCCTCAGCCCCTCACCCAGGCTGGTCAGGCACCCCAGTGGGACCAGCGAAGCAGCAAGGCCTCCCAGCACCGGGATCAGCGGAGCAGCGAGGCCTCACTGCCCCTGTGTCAAGCGCAGCTGCAAGGCCTCCCAGCACTGGGATCAGCGGAGCAGTGAGGCCTTCTATCACTGGGATCAGCGGAGCAGCGAGGCCTCACTGCCCCTGTGTCAAGCAGAGCCGCGAGGCCTCCTGGCCCCTGGAGCAGCGTGACAGGGGCCAGCGCCCAAACCCCCTGATCGCCCTGCAGCTCTGTGTGTGACAGGGGACGGCGCCCCAACCCCCTGATTGGTCCTGCTCTGTGCCTGATAGGGGGGAGCTCCCCAACCGCTATTGGCCCTGCTCTGTGTATGACAGGGTGTGGCGCCCCAACCCCCCCATGGGCCCTGCTCTGTGTGTGACAGGGTGGAGCCGCAACCTCCCCATCGGCCCTGCCCTGAGTGTGACGGAGGGAGTGCCCAACCCCCTGATCGGCCCTGCTCTGTACATGACTAGGGGTGGCATTGCAACCTCCCGATCATGCTCTGTGCATGACAGGGGGCTGAGGGCCCCCTCCCCACTGCCAGTGCACAAATTTTTGTGCACTGGGCCTCTAGTCCTATATAATAAAGAGCCAATATGCTAATTAGACTGAATAGCAGAATGACCATCCGGATGACCTTCCAGACAAAGCCCGGGCTTCAAGAGCCGGCCGAGGCAGCCGGGGCTGTGAGGGCCGAGCCCTTGCATGAATTTTGTGCATCGGGCCTCTAGTTATAAATATAAATTGTAAGTGTTTTGGCACTATGTTTAAAATCTTACATAATGTAAGATGGTAGAGAGAACAGTGGGAAATGCAAACTGAAGAAAATTGCTAGTGAATCCTGAAGATTCCAAAACCTTTACAAAATAAAGAACAGTTAAATAAAATCTAGAAATCATTCTTATAAAAACATGTTTAAACCCAGAGATAGAATATATCTTTCTTATTCTGCCACCATTAATCTTTTATATTTGACTAGAGGCCCGGTGCACAAAAATTTGTGCACTCGGGGGGAAGTGGGGATCCCTCAGCCTGGCTGGTGCCCTCTCGCAGTCTGGGACCCCTCGGGAGATAACGCCCTGCTGGCTTAGGCCTGCTCCCTGGTGGCAGAGGGCAGGCCCAATCCCTAGGTGCAGCCCCTGGTCGGGCTCAGAGTAGGGCCGATTGAGGAGTTGGGGCACCGCCCCGTCATGCACAGAGCAGGGCGGATCAGGAGGTTGCGATTCCACCCCCAGTCACGCTCAGGGTAGGGCCCATTGGGGGGTTGGGGCACCGCCCCCTGTCACACTCAAGGCAGGGTCGATGGGGAGGTTGTGGCGCCACCCCGTCATGCACAGAGCAGGGCCAATCCGGGGGTTGGGGCGCTGCCCCCTGTCACACACGCAGCAGGGTGGATCAGGGCGTTGGGGCGCCGCCCTCTATCACCCACAGAGCAGGGCGGATCAGGGGGTTGGGACGCCGCCACTGTCACACTCAGGGCAGGGCCGATGGGGAGGTTATGGCTCTACCCCATCACACACAGAGCAGGGCCCATGGGGGGTGGGGGGGTTGTGGCACCACAACCTGTCACAGAGCAGGGCCGATCAGGGGGTTGGGGCGCCGCACCCTGTCATACACAGAGCCGCAGGGCAATCAGAGGTTGGGGAGCTCCCCCATATCAGGCACAGAGCAGGGCTGATCAGGAGGTTGGGGCACCTTCCCCTGTCACGAACAGAGCAGGGCGGATAGGGAGGTTGTGGCCCCACCCCCTGTCACACACAGAGCCGCAGGGCAATCATGGGGTTTGGGCGCTGCCCCCTGTCACGCTGCTCCAGGGGCCAGGAGGCCTCGCAGCTCTGCTTGACACAGGGGCAGTGAGGCCTTGCTGCTCCGCTGATCCCGGTGCTAGAAGGCCTCACTGCTCCGCTGATCCCAGTGCTGGGAGGCCTTGCAGCTTCGCTTGACACAGGGGGAGTGAGGCCTCGCTGCTCCGCTGATCCCGGTGCTGGGAGGCCTCGCTGCTTCGCTGATCCTGGTGCTGGGAGGCTCCGCTGATTCCGGTGCTGGGAGGCATATTACCCTTTTACTATATAGGATAGAGGCCTGGTGCACAGGTGGGGGCCGGCTGGTTTGCCCTGAAGGGTGTCCTGGATCATGGTGGGGGTCCCCACTGGGGTGCCTGGCCAGCCTGGGTGAGGGGATGATGGCTGTTTGCATCTGGTCACACCCCCTTCAGGGTGGGGGTCCCGCTTGGGTGCCTGGCCAGCCTGGGTAAGGGGATGATGGCTGTTTGCATCTGGTCACACACCTTTTAGGGTGGGGGTCTCTACTGGGGTACCTGGCCAGCCTGGGTGAGGGGCTGAGGGCATTTTTCAGGCTGGCGGGTGACTGAAGCTCCCAACCTGTCCTTTTTTCTTTTTTTTTTATTCTGGACCAGCTTTAGTTCTGAGGCTCGGCTCCAGCTATGAGACCTCCACTGCTGAAAGCTGGTCTGGCCTTTGTTTACCTTCTGTATTTGAAACAATGTTGCGGTCCTGCTGGCTGAAGTCCGGGGTTTTGTTTAGCTTCTATATTTGTTACAACGTTGCTTAGAGTGCAGCTGAGAGGCCTGCAAGGCAGGCCGGGAAGCTTGGCTTCCTCTGTCACTGAAGCAAGCAAGCCTCCCTATACGCGTCAGCTGCCTGGCTGACGGCCGCCATCTTGGCTGGCAATTAATTTGCATATCACCGTGATTAGCCAATGGGAAGGGTAGCAGTCGTACGCTAATTACCATGTTTCTCTTTTATTAGATAGGATGCTTTGAACCTCAAATTCATTGTAAAAATCTCAGCCAAACATCTTGAAATTGACTTTATTGACTTTATTATTATATTTTTAAATATATTTTGTATTGATTTTTAGAGAGAGAGGAAAGGAGAGGGAGAAGGGACAGAGAGATATAAATATCAATGAGGGAGCAACATCAATCAGCTGCCTCCTGCACACCCCTTACTGGGGTTCGGGCCCAAAATTTGGGCACATGTTTCAAAAGGAAATTGAATTGGCAACCTATTAGTATATGGGACGACACTCAACCAACTCAGTCTTATTGGCAGGGCTTGTTTATTGATTTATTGATGATAGTCAGTCTGACAGGTGTGAGGTGATATTTTCTTGTGGTTTTAATTTGCATTTCTCTGATGATTAGTGACATTGAGCATCTTTTCCTATGTCTATTGGTCATCTCTATAGCCTTTGAGAAGTGTCTATTTAGGTCATCTACACTTTTTAATCAGAGTGTGTGTATGTGTGTGTGTGTAAGTTGTATGGGTTCCTTTTTTTAATCCTAACCTGAGGATATGGTTTTTATTGATTTTTTTTTAAGAGAGAAAGGAGTCAAGGGGGGAGAAAAACATCAATTGGCTGCCTCCTATCTGCACCCCAACTGGGATCAAACCCACTGCCTTTCAGTGTACAGGACAACACTCCCACCAACTGAACCACACTGGCCAGGATATTGTATGTGTTCTTTATAAATTTTAGATATTACTGTCTTATCCAGTATATCATTGATGAATATCTTCTCCCAGTCAGTAGCTTACTTGACTTCTCATTTTATTGATGATTTCATTTGCTGTGCAAAAACTTTTTAGTTTATAAAGGTTTTGGCTTGTAAAAAAAAATTATTTTTTTAATTATTATTATTTTTAAATCTTCACTCGAGGATATGTTTTTATTTGTTTTGTTTTGTTATATTTGAGGGGTTTTTAGAGGGGGGTAAATACATCAGTGTGAGAGAAACATCGGTTGGTTGCCTCCCATACGTGTCCTGACCTGGGATCACACCCACAACATAGTATGGGAATCGAACCCGCAACCTTTCGGTATATGGGACAACGCTTCAACAACTGAGCCACTGTCCAGGGCTTGTTTATTTTTCTTGTTTTCCTTTGCCAAAGTGACATATCCAAAAGAAGTATTACCAAGAGCAATGTCAAAGAGTTTACTGCCTATATTTTCTTATAGGAGTTTTTGGTTTCAGGTCTTACATTTAGGTCTCTAATCCATTTTGAGTTTATTCTTATATATGGTGTGAGAAGGTACTCTAGTTTTATTCCTTTGCATGTATCTGTCCAGTTTTCCTGACACTATTTGTTGACTAGACTGTCTTTACCATATTCTTGCCTCCTTTGTTATAGATTAATTGACCACATAAGCATGGGTTTATTTCTGGGCTCTCTATTTGTTCCATTAATCTGTCTATCTGTTTTATGCCAGTACCATGTTGTTTTTATTACTGTAGCCTTGCAGTATAGATATCAGGTAGCATGGTACCTCCAACTTTGTTCTTCCTCCTCAAGATTGCTGTGGCTATTCAGATTCTTTTGTTGTTTCATATAAATTTTAGGAGTATTTGTCCCACTGCTGTGAAAAAATACCATTGGTATTTTGATAAGGATTGCATTGAATCTGTGGATTCCTTTGGGTAGTGTGGACATTTTAACAATATTAATTCACAAAAGAAAAAAAAGGATCCAAGATGGCTGCCGATTGGATGGCAGACTGCAAGATAGTGTGTGAGTGATAGAACGCAAGGAGAGTGCGTGGACCTTTGGAGAGTGTCTGTATTCGTGAATCAGGGACAGCTAGATTCCAAGGGACTTTGGGGGCTGGCAGACCAGGTCCCCCTGACCGGGAAGCCTCTACTGCTGCTGAAATCTCTCCCGCAGCGGCAAGCTCTGCCGCAGAGGCCGCTCCATCTTGAAGGGGAGACCTGCGGTGATCAGTAGACCGGCTGTGATCAGAATCCCAGCCTTACTTTCAACCAGGGAGAACTAGGAACCTCCCAGGACCTTACAGCTACAACGCCCAGGGATCAGCTACCTCAGCTGCAAACCCACAAATGCTGGGACTCCAGCCTCCCCAACCTGGGGTATTTGTTGTTTTCACTTTTTTGATTAGTTGTTGTTTTATTGGAATTTTCTCCCCATATACATATATTTTTTTCCTAGTTTTTTCTTCTCTTTTCTCTCTTACATTTTTTTTCTTTTTCTCAATATCATCTTTACACTCTTTTCTATTCCCTAATTCTCATTTCTCTGGAGGTAAACTTTATTTGGGACTTTTAGTATCGTGAATACATTTGTGTTTGGTGCCCTGTGGGTTTTGTCTTCTTGTGTTGCATGTTATGCCTTTAAGTCAAGCAAGGAGAGAAAGGACTACATAACCAAACACCTTGAGAGGAACAATCATGGGGAGATGAAGAAACAGCCTGCATATAAGAGGAAAGGAGGAATGACCAGAAAAGGAAGTAAATTAAATCGAGGCAAGCAATATGACAGAGAAAGAATTCAGATAAATGGTCAGAAGGTCACTGAAAAGGATGGGAGACAAATTCAACAATATGTGTAAGCACCAATGAAAACAGATCCAAGCAGAGATGAAAAATTACATCACTGCTATAAAGAACTCAATAAAAAGAATCAACAGTAGACTAGAAGAAGTGGAGGACCATATCAGTGAGCTAAAACACAAGGTAGGAAAAAATACCCAAGCAGAGCAGCATCTAGAAAAAAAACTTTACAAACAGGAGAGCCTAAGGGAACTTTGGGACAAAATGAAACAAACCAACATCTGCATAATAGGGGTGCCATAAGATTGGAAAGTGAACAAGGAATAGAAAACCTGTTTGAAGAAATAATGACAGAAAACTTCCCTGATATCAGGATGAAAAAACTCACACAACTCCAAGAGGCTCACAGAGTTCCAAACAAGATAAACCCCAAAAGACCAACACCAAGACACATTATAATTAAATTGGAAAACACCAATGACAAAGTAAGAATTTTAAAGGCTGCCAGAGAGAGACAAAGAGTTACAAAGGTGCATACAAAGGATGTCCCATCAGATTATCGACTGATTTCTCAAGAGAAACATATCAGGCCAGAAGTGAATGGAATGAAATATACAAAGTCATCCAAAGCAACATTCTGAATCCAAGAATACTTTACCCAGCAAGGCTATCAATCAAAAAGGACTAAGGGAGTTTATTACCACCAAACCAGCAATGCAAGAAATGCTAAAGGGTCTGCTGTAAAACGAAGAAATAAGAAGAGAAGAAGGAACACGGGCATAAAGAATAAAAATGGCAACAAACACCTATCAATAATAACTTTAAATGTAAATGGATTAAATGCCCCAATCAAAAGACATAGGGGAGCTGAGTGGATAAGAAAGCATGACCCATATATCTGCTGTCTATAGGAAACCCACCTCAGAAAAAAGGAATCACACAGACTGATGGTGAAGGGATAGTGAAAGGTTTTTCAGGTGAATGGAAATGAAAAAAAAGCTGGGGTTGCAATACTTTTATCGGACAAATTAGATCTCAAAGTGAAGGACATAACAACAGATAAAGGCCACTTCATAATACTACAGGGAGCAATCCAACAAGAAGAAATAACTCTGATAAACATATATACACCCAATACAGGAGCACCCAAATACATAAAAAAACTTCTGGAGGATATCAAGGGAGAGATTGACAGCAATAGAGTCGTTGCACATTTTAATACCCCTCTATCACCATTGGACAAATCCTCTAAACAAAAAATCAGCAAAGAAACATCAATCCTAAATGACTCACTAGATCAGATAGAATTAATTGACATCTTCAGAATATTTCAATCCAGAGCCACAGAATGTGCATTCTTCTCAAATGCACATGGGCCATTTTCAAACATACACCACATTTTCGGTGACAGGCAAAGTCTCTTCAAATTCAAGAAGATAGAAATCATATCAAGCATCTTCTCAGATCACAATGGCATAATACTAGAAATCAACTACAATAAAAAAAAATTTTTAAAAGTTCAGCACCTGGAGGCTAAATAGCATGCTAAACAATGATTAGGTTACCAAAGAGATGAAAAAAGAAATAAAAAGAATCATGGCAACAAATGACAGTAAAAACACAACAATCCAAAATCTATGGGACATAGTGAAAGCAGTCTTGAGAGGGAAGTTCATAGCTCTACAGGCCTATCTCAAAAAAAAAAAAAAAAAAAAAAAGGTAATAATTTATCTAACCCTACAACTCAAAGAGTTAGAGAGCAACAAGAAAAGCCCAGCATAAGCAGAAGGAAGGAGATAATAAGGAATGGCTGGGGGTGGAGGGGTCAGTTGGGGAAAAAGAAGACATTATGTAAAACTTTAGACAATAAAAAAAAATATGTTAATTCTTTTTATCCATAAGCACTGTATATGCTTTTTATTTATTTGTGTCTTCTTCAGTTTCTTTCTTCAATGTCTTATAATTTTTTGAGGACAGATCTTTTACCTTCTTGCTTGAATTTATTCCTCGGTATTTTTTTTATACAATTGTAAATGGGATTGTTTATATAATTTCTTTTTCTGATAATTTGTTATTGGTTTATAAAATGCAACCAAATTTCTGAATATTTCTTTTTTATCCTACTTTGATGAATTAGTTTATTAGTTCTAAGAGTTTTTGGTGGAATCTTATAGGGGTCTCTATATATGATATGTCATCTGCAAATAATGACAGTGTTCTTCTTTCCAATTGGATGCATTTTATTTCTTTTCTTTTTGCCTGATTGCTGTGGCTAGGATTTCAATACTGTGTTGAATAGAAGTGGTGAAAGTGGACACCCATATCTTATGATCAGTATCTTTAAGAAAAATGCATTTAGGTTTTCACTGTTGAATATGATATCACCTGTGGGTTTGTCATATATGGCCTTTATTATGTTGAGGCATATTTCCTGTAGTCCCACTTTGCTGAGAATTTATATCATAAATGGATGCTAGATTATGTCAAATACTCTTTAAGTGTCTTTTGATATGATTATATTATTTTTATCTTTTTAAAACAGGTTTTTATTGATTCTTGGGGAGAGAGAGAGAGAGAGAGAGAGAGAGAGAGAGAGAGAAAGAGAAAGAAAGAAATCGATGTGAAGTGAGAGTGAAACATCAGTTGTCTGCATCCTACACACTCCTAACTGGGAATTGAACCTACAGCCCAATCATGTGCCCTGATTGGGAATTGAACCAGCGACCTTTTGGTGCACATCAGCCAGGGCATATCCTTCATTTTGTTCAAGTGGTGTATCATGTTAATTGATTTGTGGATATTGAAACAACCTTGCATCCCAGAAATAAATGCTACTTGATCATGGTGTATGATCTTTTTAAAATATTGCTGGGTCCGATTTGCTAATATTTTATTGAGGACTTGTGTGTCTGTGTTCATCAGGGATATTGCCTTATAATTTTCTTTTTTTGTAATGTCTTTGTTGGAATCAGGGTAATGTTGGCCCCTCATAAAAGGAGCTTGGGAGTCTTCCTTCATCTTGAAATTTTTGGAATAATTTGAAGAGGATCAGTGTTAATTTCTCTTTGAATGTTTAGTAAAATACACCTGTGATGCCATCTGCTTGGGACTTTGTGCCCTGACCAGGAATCCAACCATTACCTCCTGGTTCATAGGTCAGCACTCAACCACTGAGCCATACCAGCTGGGATGTTGTGAGTTTTTTTTATTTTCTTTTAACTTTTATTATTGAGAATACTAGAGGCCCGGTGCACTAAATTCAGCAGCAATCAAAGCACGAGTGTCTGGCATGGAAGGGTAGGTCCTAGCTGACCTCTGGGCCGTAGCAGCACCTGGGACCCAGGGCCTCCACGCTCCCCCCTCCGCCTGAGTCAGAGCGCCTGAGTCCCCACGCGGAGATTGAGCGCAGCCCGACTGGGGGCCTGGGCACAGCATGGGCCTCTGGGCTGCACAGTGGCGCCTCATGGAAGCCAGGCAGGCAGCGCGCTTTCTCCCACCGGCCTCGCAGACCAGCTCCTGCACTTACCCATGGGGAACCCGATCTGCCCCTGTGGTCCCAGCGGCTGTGGTCTGGCTCTCCCAGAAGAGGCTGCTCGCATGTCGGGGAGGCTCCTCATGGGCGCCCGGCACCTGAGTGCAGGGGCTTCTCCAGCATGCAAGCCCTTGTGTCCTGGAAGAGGGTAGCAGAAGAGTGAGAGCAAGCTCAGCGGACACCCTGCATTCTCACCACACCTCTGTCCCTGTCAGCCTCTCTCCAGGTAGCCAGCGAGAGGTCACAGCCCCCCGCCCAGGCACCGTGGGAGGTTGGTCACCACCACCCACCCCCAGTTCCCCATCCCAGCCTGGGGCCAGGCCCCCATCGGGCGATAGGGCCTGCCTGTTGCTGGTCTGCTGGGCAGTCAGTCGAGGCTGGGATCCCTGCCCAGCTACTTCAGCACCTGGGAACAGGGCAGCAGCCCTGCTGCTGCCACTGGTCACCGTCTGCGGGGCAGTCAGCGGGGCGATCGGGCCCCCTCTCACACCTGCCTTGGCCTGGCACAGCCTGCTCACCTGCTCCACCATCCCGCTGCGGTCCTGCTCTCCTCAGGGCCCGTGGGGCTGGCAGCACCTCCACTGCCGCCCCAGCATCATATAGCTGACGCCCGCATGTTCTGTGCCACCCCCTGGTGGTCAGCACACATCATAGTGAACAAGTCGAACTCCTGGTCGAGGGGACAATTTACATATTAGGCTCTTATTGTATAGGAAGGATTACAGATGCCCTCCTTTTTTCCCCTGTTGCCCCCCTCCACCTGGTTCCTACCCCACCCCAGGCCTTCACCACCTTTTTGTCTGTGTCCATAGGTAAGATCTTTGGTTAATCTCTTCCTGCCCCACCTCCCAGCCCCTCTTCCCTCTGAGATTCATCAGTCTATTCCACACTTCCATGCCTCTGATTCTGTTTTTTTGTTTGTTAGTTTGTTTTGTTTCATACATGAAAAGACATTTTTTTATTGTTTTACTATATAACATAGTAGTGAATATACCTGATTGCATTTTCTCAAATGGCAAATGAGAAATGAGACAGCATTTTACTGAAAACCTCAATATCATCTGTCTTTTGGAGGATTCAGTTTCCTACGACATGTATGATACTGTCCACAAGGATACCAATGGTGCTTAGTAGTAAAGAACATTTTGCTAAGTTGTTCTATCATGGATCCTTGCTCAAAGTGTTCATCTTTTTCTTCTAATCTGGTTTTTGGTGTTTGATCCTGTGTTTCTCCATAATTATGCACAAGATCTGGCCGAGGGATAGGTTTAGTGTCATCCTTCACAGAAGGATGGTAGTAAACTATTGTCGTGCCATCAAATGTCAAAGCAAGTTCTACTTTGCAATTATAGTCATCTGGAAGAGAAGAGTATGTGGATTTATGACAAACACAATATAAAGGTCCATTTTGGATTGGAAAGGAATATTTCAAGACAGTTCTGTTTGATATTGCCCATTTCACTGCTGATACGTCCATGGTGAATCAAGATGCTTATCAGATGGTATGGAAAAAGATTTGAAGAGAATATGCTTTTAAAATTTGCTTCTAGGCATACCTGTTTTTAATCCCTCTACAGCTGCTCACTGCGAGCCCACCATCTTTCATCCAGCTGGGTCCTAGGAGACATCACTCCTGCCTCTGATTCTGTTTTATTCACCAGTTTATTTTGTTCATTAGATTTCTTTATTTTTATTTTTAGATTCAATTATTGGTAAATATATATGTGTTGCCATTTTATTGTTCATATTTTTTATCTCTCCATGTTCTCCTTCTCCTTCTTCTCCCCTTTCCCCTCCCCTCCCCTTCCTCCTCCTCCATCCTCCTCCTTCTCCTCCTCCCTCCTCCTCTATCCTCCTTCCTCTTTCTCCTCCTTCCTCCTTTTTCCTCCTTCTTCCTCCTCCAGCTCCTCCTCCTCCTTCCTCCTCCTTCTCCTCCTATTCCTCCCCTTCTTAAAGAATACCCTTCAACATTTCATGTAATACTGGTTTAGTGGTGATGAACTCCTTTAGCTTTTTCTTATTTGTGAAGCTCTTTATCTGACCCTCAATTCTAAATGAGAGCTTTGCTGGGTAAAGTAATCTTGGTTGTAGGTCCTTACTGATCTTCCTGGTTGTTCACTTTGAATATTTCTTGCCACTCCCCGCTGGCCTGCAAAGTTTCTGCTGAGAAATCAGCCAACATTCGTATGGGCACTCCCTTGTAGGTAACTAACTGTTTTTCTCTTGTTGCTTTTAAGATTCTCTCTTTATCTTTAACCCATGGTATTTTAATTATGATGTGTCTTGGTGTGGGCCTCTTTGGGTTCCTCTTGTTTAGGACTCTGTGCTTCCTGGACTTGTAATTCTATTTCTTTCTCCAGGTAGGGGAAGTTTTCTGTCATTTCTTCAAATAGGTTTTCAATATCTTGCTGTCTCTCTCTTCTCCTCCTGGCACTGCCGTGATGCAAATGTTGGTACTCTTGAAGTTGTCCCAGAGGCTCCTTACAACTATCTTCATATTTTTTAATTCTTTTTTCTTTTTTCTCTTCTGGTTGGGTGTTTTTTGCTTTCTCATATTTCAAATCTCATTTCTTTGATTCTCAGTATCCTCTACTCTACTGTTGAATACTGTAAATTATTTTTTATTTCAGTTAGTGTATGCTTAATTTCTGACTGGTCCCTTTCCATGTCTTTGAAATTCTCACTAAGATCCTTGAAAGTCTCATGAAGATCCTTGGGTAACTTTATGACCGTGATTTTGAACTCTGTATCCAGTAGTTTGCTGGCTTCCATTTTTTTCATTTGTGACATGTTTTTTGGTTTTCACATTTTGGCTGCTTCCCTGTGTTTGTTTCTGAGTATTAGGTAGAGCTGCTATGTCTCCTGGAATTGGTAGAGTGACCTTGTGTAGGTGGCCTCGTGTGTGGGCTATGTGCACAATCTTGTTCTTGAGCCTTGATCGCTGTTGGCATCACTGGGAGGAGTTGGTCTCCAGGCCAATTGACTGTGAGGACCAGCTGCAACTATAGTGGGAGAGCTGCTATGCAGGAAATACCCCTATGGAGCAGGACTTGCTTCAGTGAGGATCTGGTGGTCACTGAGTTTGCCTCTGGAGTGTGTCACTTGTGGATGTGTAGAATTGTAATCTGCAATGGTCTGAAGCTGTCCACTGGGTGCACTGGCACTAGGACCTTCAGGGAGGAGCAAAGTTAGCCACTGCCTGGGGCCACACAGCAGGAGCTACAGAAGGATCTGCATACAGCTGCTATTTGCTGTTGGTAGTGGGCTTAGAGATTCTCAGGTGAGGCCCAGCTGTGAAGTAAGGCAAAGTGCTGGATCTTTTGCCTTTTAATGATAGGTTTGGGGCACACTGTCAACAGCTACCGCTTGTTTGAGAGATTTTAGCAAAGTCTGAAGCCTGAGCCAGGACAGGACATTCATATGGAAAAGCTGCTTCAAACAGGTTGGGTGGGGCTGCAAATTGGATGGGACAGTGTCTCAAGTAATCACCAGGCTGGAGCAAACAGTGTGCTCCAGGCTGATATGGCTGCCTGCTCTGCGACAGGGGATGTCCCAGCACAGGAATCCCTGTCTGGGAAAAAGCCATCCCCAAGTCCTGCCCAGATTCCAGACAATCCATTTCCTCCTTCTATGTATCTGGGTCGCCCAAAGCTGCCCGGTGCTGGCAGTCTGAGTAAGTTCGTTTGCCAGCCCATTAAATGGAACACCTGAGTCTTCAGCAGCCTCTGTGTCACTGAGCTACAATCCCCACTGGTTTTTACAGCCTGTAGTTGTGAGAGTTCTCTTCCCAGCTCTGGGAGCCTGGGCTGGGGGTCTGGTATGTGGCTGGGATCCCTTGCTCCTCATGAGTGGCCCCCGCAGAGAAAATCTCCCTCCCAATTAAGAAAACACCACACGTGTTGGACCAGCCCGTTCTGTGCCTTTACTCCTCCTACCAGCTTCTGTGTGCTTTCTTCTTTACTTCTCTAGTTGTAGGACTTCCAGGCAGCCAGCTTTCAGGCAGTTCTGGGTGATGGTTGTCTGTATTTTAGTTGTAATTTTATTGTGGTTGTGGAAGGCAGTAAGTACAGGAGTTTACCTACACATCCATCTTAGTTCTCTTGTGAGTTTTTGATTATTGATTCTATTTTGTTAGTAATTATCAGTCTGTTCGAATTTTCTGTTTCTTCTTGATTCAGTCTTGGAAGATTATGTGTTTCTGGGTATTTATCCATTTCTTCCTGGTTGTCCAATTTGTTAGCATATAATTGTTCATATTTACTTTTAATCCTTTATGTTTCTGTAGTGTCAGTTGTCATTTTTCCTCTTTCATTTATGGTTTTATTTATTTTTTAGCCCTGTCTCTTTTTCTCTTTATGACTTAGTTATAGGTTTATTAATTTATCTTTTCTAAGAACCAGGTCTTGGTTTTATTGATCTTTTGTATTGCTTTTGTAGACTCTATTTCATTTATTTCCACTCTGATCTTTATTAGTTCCTTTTTTCTACTCACTATGGGCTGTTTGTTGTTCCTTTTCTAGTTCCTGTAGGTATAAGATTAAATTATTTATTTGATATTTCCTTTTCTTTTTTTTTTGAGATAGTCCTATATTGATATAAATTTCCTTTCTTAGAGCTTCTTTGGTTGTGTCCCATATTTTGGGTGGTGGTGTTTTTATTTTCATTTGTCTCCAGGAATCTTTTTATTTCTTCCTTAATCTCATTGTTAACTTATTTACTGTTTAATACTATGTTATTTAGCCTCTATGTCTTTATATGTTTATTAGTTATCTTTTTGAAATTGATTTCTAGTTTCATACCATTGGAATAAGAAAAGATGCTTGAGCCCTAGCCAGTTTTCTCAATGGATGAACATCAGTCTTTGGGCTAAAGGGTCCCGGGTTCAATTCCAGTCAAGGGCACATGCCCAGGTTGCCAGCTTGATCTCCAGTAGGGGGTATGCAGGAAGCAGCCGATCAATGATTCTCTCTCATCATTGATGTTTCTGTCTCTCTCGCCCTCTCCCTTCCTCTCTGAAATCAATAAAAATGTATTTATTTTTAAAAAAAGAAAATCCTTTTTTAAAAAAAGAAAAGATGCTTAATAATATTTCAATCTTATATTCATTGAGACTTGTTTTGTGATTTAATATGTGGTCTATCATAGAAATGTTCCATGTTCACTTGAAAAGAATGTATGTTCTGTTGCTTTGGGTTGAAAAATTCTAGGAATATAAATTAAATATCTGGTCTATCATTTAAGGCTACTGTTTCCTTGTTGATTTTCTGCCTGGATGAGCTATCCATTGGTGTCGATGGGTTGTTAAGTTCTCCCACTATGGTTGTATTACTGTTGATCTCTCTTTTTCTGTCCAATAATACTTGCTTGATAAATTTAGGTGCTCCTACTTTAGGTGCTTAAGTGTTTACAAGGGCTATATCCTCTTTTGGGATTGATCCCTTTATATTTACTGTCCTTCTTTATCTGTTATTATAGCCTTTGTTTTCAAGTCTGGTTTTTTTTATATAAGTATTGCTACTCCAGCTTTTTATTTTTCATTTTCATTTGCATGAAATATCTTTTTCCCTCCCTTTAGTTCAATCTGTGGGTGTCTTTCTATCTAAAGTGGGTCTCTTGTAGGCAACATATGTATGGGTCTTGTTTTCTGTGTCTTTTCATTGAAGCATTTAATTTGTTTACTTTAAAGTAATAGGTATGTAGTTATTGCCATTTTGTTAATCATATTTCTATCATCATCTTTTTCTCCTCCTTCATTTCTTATCTTATCCCCCCTCTACTCCCTCCTCCTCCCTCTTTTTTTTTAATATTTTTTATTGATTAAGATATTACATATGTGTATCCTCTACCCCCCCCCCCCCCCCCCCCGCTCATCCCCTCACCCCCCCCGTTGTCCGTGTCCATTGGTTAGGCCTATATGCTTGCATATAAGTCCTTTGGTTGATCTTTCCCCCTTGCCCCCACCCTCCCCTACCTTCCCTCCAAGGCCCAACAGTCCAATCAAAGCCTCTCCGTCTCTGGATCAGTCCTTGTTCATCAGTTTATGTTGTTCATTATATTCCACAAATAAGTGAGATCTTGTGGTATTTATCCGCTCTCCAGTTCCATCCATGCTGTGGCAAATGGTAAGAGTTCCTTTTTCTTCTTCCTCTTCTTAAAGAATACCTTTCAGCATTTCATATAATGCTGGTTTGGTGGTGATGAACTCCTTTAGCTTTTTCTTATCCATGAAGCTCTTTATCTGACCTTCCATTCTGAATGATAGCTTTGCTGGATAAAGTAATCTTGGTTGCAGGTTCTTGCTATTCATCTCTTTGAATATTTCTTGCCACTCTCTTCTGGCCTGCATGGTTTCTGCTGAGAAATCAGCTGACAGTCGGATGGGTACTTCCTTGTAGGTAACTGACTGTCTTTCTCTTGCTGCTTTTAAGATTCTCTCTTTATCTTTTGCTCTTGGCATTTTAATTATGATGTGTCTTGGTGTGGTCCTCTTTGGATTCCTTTTGTTTGGGGTTCTCTGCGCTTCCTAGACTTGTAAGTCCATTTCTTTCACCAGGTGGGGGAAGTTTTCTGTCATTATTTCTTCAAAAAGGTTTTCAATATCTTGCCTTCTTTCTCCTTCTGGTACCCCTATAATTCTGATGTTGGTACGCTTGAAGTTGTCCCAGAGGTTCCTTACACTATCTTCATATTTTTGGAATCTCTTTCCTTTTTTCTTTTTCGGTTGGGTATTTTTTGTTTCTTTGTATTTCAAATCTTTGACTTGATTCTTGGGATCCTCTTGTCTGCTGTTGGATCTCTGTAAATTATTCTTTATTTCAGTCAGTGTATGCTTAATTTCTAGTTGGTCCTTTTTCATGTCCTCCATGGTCTCACTATACTCCTTGAGGGATTCATTAAATTTATCGGCGGTTTCCATAAAATTCTTGACAAACCTTATAAACGTGGCCTTGAACTCTATATCCAGTCGTCTGCCCTCCTCCGTTTCTGCCAATTGTGACCTGTTTCTTTGTCTCCGCATTTTGGCTGCTTCCCTGTGTTGATAGAGTGGCCCTGCGCATCAGGTGTCCTGTAGGGCCCAGTGGCTCAGCCTCCCCAGTTACCTGGGGTGGGCACTCTTGGTGCACTCTTGGTGCCTTGGTTGTTGTAGGATCACTGGGAGGAATTGACCTCCAGGCCAATTGGCTGTGGGAAGCAGCTGTGTCTGAAGTGGGAGAATGGTCCCCCTCTGACCACTGGGTACAGTGGCTCCTGGATCTAAGGAGGTGCTAATTCAGCCCCTGCCTGAGGCCACACAGGCGGAGCCACGAAGAGGCTCAGCTGTGAAGCAATGCAAGCCGCTGCGGGGCCTTGGGCCTTCTCTTGGAAGTTCCAGGTCTGCCTGGCTGGGCTGTAGTTAGGTACATTCATATGCAAAAGCCTCTGCCGCAGCCTGGGTGGGGCGGGGTCTCAGGGAGTCAAAAGGGCGGAGAAAGAAGCTATGGCTGATTCTCCGAGCCCGGAGTCGCGCGTCTCAGTGTCCTGGTAACGGCTGCAAGCACCTCTGAGGGAAATCCGCCTCAAGTTCGCCCGCTGCCGCCTGACAGACCAGCCTCTCCCCGTATGAGACCTGGGTCCCCAGAGACTTCCCAGAACTGGAGTTCAGAGCAGTCGGGAGCTTGTGATTCAAAAAGACAGCCACGTCCTCAGGTGCCACCCCCTTTCCGCGCGTGCGAGCCGCCACCGTACCTCTGCACTCAGCCTCCGCAGCTCCTCTGGCTCTCAGCGTGCTTTTCTTTTCTTCTAGTTGTAGAAATTACACTCAGCCAGCCTTCCTGTTGTTCTGGACGATGTTTGCTCCGTCCTTTGGGGTATTTGTCAATTGTTGTGTGAGGCGACTATTTCCCGGTGTTTATCGATGCCGCCATCTTAGTTTCTTCTCCTCCTCCTCCCTCTTTTAACATTTCTTGTGATACTAGTTTGATGATGGTGAACTTCTTTATCATTTTCTTGTCTGAGTTCTCTATCTCTCCTTCTATTCTAAATCATAGCCTTGCTAGTAGAGTAATTTTGCTTGTTGACCATTGCTTTTCATTACTTTGAATATTTCCTGCCTATTTCTTCTGGCCCCCAAATTTTCTGCTGAGAAATCAGCTGACAGTTATATGGGTGCTCCCTTGTACTTAACTAACTTACTTTTCTCTTGCTGCTTTTAAGATTTTCTTTTTGTCTTTAACCTTTGGCAATTTAATTATGAAGTGTTTTGCTGTGGGCCTCTTTGGGTTCATCTTGTTTAGGACTCTGCACTTCCTGGACTTGTATGTCTATTTTTTATTTTTTTTTATTTTTTGCCTTTTTAGGGAAATTTTCTGTCATTGTCTCTTCAAATAGGTTATCAATTCCTTGCTCTCCTCTTCTCCTGGTACTCCTGTGCTATGAGTGTTGATGTCCCAGAGTTTCCTAAACTATCCTTATTTAATTTTATTCTTTTTTTTCTGTTTTGATTGTTTTTGTACCACTTCGTCTTCCAAATTGCTGATTCGAACCTCTGCTTCATCTAATCTGCCAATTTTTCTGTCTAATGTATTCTTCATTTCTGACTGGATCTTTTTTATGGTTTTTATCTCTTTGTGTAAGTTCTTAATGAGTTCATCTATTCTTTTTTTTAATTAAATCTTTATTGTTCAGATTATGATAGTTCCTCTTTTTTCCCCCCATAGCTCCCCTCCACCCGGTTCCCAACCTATCCTCTGCCCTTACCTCCCCCCCACCCACTGTCCTCATCCATAGGTGTACGATTTTTTTCTAGTCTCTTCCCACACCCCCCCACACCTCTTTCCCCCCGAGAATTGTTCTGATTTCATTGATCATCATTTTATAACCAGCGTTTTGACCTCTGTATCTAGTAGATTGCTTTCCTCCATTTGTTTAGTTCTTTTTCTGGAGATTTCTCCTGTTCTTTCATTTGGGACATGTTTCTTTATCTCCTCATTTTGGTTGCCTCCATGTGTTTGCTTCTACACAATAGGTAGATATGCTGTGTCTTCCAATCTTTGCAGGTGGCCTTATTTAGTAGGTGTCCTGTAGGACCCAATGATGCAGTTTCCCTGTTCACCTGAGTTGGGTGCTCCAGCAGTGTTCCTTGAGTGGCTTGTGTACTCTCCTGTTGTATTTGAGCACATCAGTGGTTTGGATTGGCCCTTAGCCTGACTGGCTATGAGGACTGGCCCTGACTATGACAGACAAGCTGTTACGCAGGGTTGACTTCTTAAAGTGAGATTCACTGTAGCAGGGCTCTAGTGCCTGCTGACTCCACCCTTTTGTTGTATCATTTTCGGAGCGAATTGAGGTGGTGCTCTAGTGTGGTCTGAAGCCAGCCACTGGGTGTGTTGGGCCTGGGCCTCTTGGGAGGAGCTCAGGTGCAGTCCTAGGTAAGCTGCTCCCTGTGCCTGACCTAGACCTACCTAGCAAGAGCTACAGAGTTATCTGAGGTTGATAGCTGTCTATACTGGACTCCCAGGAGGTACCTGGGAGAAGCCACACTACGAAATGAGGCTGACTGCCACTAGTGCCAGTCTGGGAGACACTTAGTATGGGTATAGGGCAGTGGATGGTGAACCTATGACACGCGTGTCAGAGGTGACACGCGAACTCATTTTTTTGGTTGATTTTTCTTTGTTAAATGGCATTTAAATATATAAAATAAATATCAAAAATATAAGTCTTTGTTTTACTATGGTTGCAAATATCAAAAAATTTCTATATGTGACACGGCCCCAGAGTTAAGTTAGGGTATTTCAAAATGCTGACACACCGAGCTCAAACGGTTCGCCATTACTGGTATAGGGTATGCCAAGGCCAGCTGCTGCTTTTGCGGGGTTTTGGACTTTTCAGAGAGTTTTAGGGAAATCCGCAGCACTGGCCAAGACCAGCCACATGTGAGGAATACCCTCTGTAAGGGGTTCAGGCCTGTGTGTGAGTTGGGTTGTGCAGGTTCTCAGGGAATCCCTAGGGTAGGGTGAGTTGGATGGAGACTCATATTTGGTGCTTGCCTGTATCTGCATACTAGATGGGGAAGGGCTCAGCAGAGGAACAAAATGGGGCCCATCTGCTGACTCTGTGAGGGGCAGAGGGGCACTCTGCAAAGGAACAATGGCCTCTGACAGCACATCTGTCTGGAGGAAAGATGCCCATGCAGCCCTTGCCGTTGAGGTAGGCAATTCATTTCCTCCCTGTATGTCCCTGGCAATTTCGAGCTGCTGCCCCAGTACTGGAATTCAGCAAGTGAGTCTGTGTAAGTCTGTGTGCGGGCTCTTTAAGCAGAACCCCGGGGACTCCAGCGACCTCCAACTCACTCAGCCACAATCTGTGTTGGTCTTCACAGCCAGAAATTATGGAACTTCTCTTCCCAGCACTGGAGACCTGGGCTGGGTTACCAGGTGTGGGGCTAGGTCCCCTTGATCCATGTCTGGACCTCTAAAGTTGAGATATCTCTCCCAGTTCTTAACCACCACACATGCATGTGGGATCTGCCTGTTCTGTGTCTTTGTCCCTCCTACCTGGCTTAATGTGGCTTCTTCTTTATATCCTTATTTATAGGACTTGTGTTCAGCTAGTCTACAAGGGGTTCTCAAGAGTGGTGGTTCTATAATTACGTTGTAATTTAATGTCGTCATGGGAAGAGGCAAGCTCAATGTTTATGTATTCAGCCATCTTGACCAGAATTGTTTTGTTTCTCTTGCTTCACAGAAAGAAACAGAAATAAAGGAACGATCTGTTTTTGACATCCCTATATTTACAGAGGAATTCCTGAACCACAGCAAAGGTGATTACCAAAGTATCATTCTGTGTTACTCATGTCTGTGACAGGGAATTTTGTTCTCAGGAGGAATACATTGATCAAAAGCAATGATAGTGATATTCCAAATCCTAGGACTGGTCTGGAAGAAGAAAATTGTTTGTATTTTACTCTCTAGTAAAGGTAACTACTCAAAGACCAGTGAAGGAAAACTAGCCCAGTGTTGTCAAAACTGCTTTAGTCTCTGGATCAAAACAAATAAATGTACATCACTAATTCAGTTGCTTTTGAACTATTAACCTGGTACCATTTATACAAATGAAAGCCTACATCGGTGTCCCAAATGTAATGTAAGAGCAAAATTTGACCTCATTGTAGTAAAGATGGGAACCCAAAGCCGTGGTTACCCATTGTCCCACTGTTCCCCTGTGGAACCCCTCAGGCTTTTCATTTCATAGTTTAAAACAAACAGACAAACAAAAATACTTGGAATTGCAACTGTTCCTTGTAAATTTAAGTATAGAATATGACCAGCTTTAAGAATTAAATAAGCTCTGGGGAGCCAGAGGTTTCATTCCAAATTGCTATTTGGAGGGCTACAATGAGAATAGAGTAATGAGGTGGGCTAAATTAGAGAAAGCTAAGCAGAACGTCCTTGGAAAAATTACTTGGACTCCTCAGAGATTCCTAGCACTCCATGTGTTCTGTGTGTATCTGGGGGGATGTCCTCAGCTCGGGAGGCAGAGCTTCGCCAGCTTCGCAAATCCAACATGGAGTTTGAAGAGAGGAATGCAGCCCTGCAGAAGCACGTGGAGAGCATGCGCACAGCAGTGGAGAAGCTGGAAGTGGATGTGATCCAGGAGCGAAGCCGGAACACTGTCTTACAACAGCACCTAGAGACCCTGCGGCAGGTGTTGACCAGCAGCTTTGCCAGCATGCCCTTACCTGGTAATGCCATCCTTACCTGAGCACTTCAGAAAGTTGGAGGTGCTGTTTATATTGATACTAGAGTCCCAGTGCACGAAATTTGTGCACGGGCGGGGTGTGTGTCCCTCAGCCCAGCCTGCAACTGCTCCAATCAGGGACCCCTCGAGGGATGTCCGACTGCTCGTTTAAGCCCTATCCTGGTGGGATCAGGCCTAAACAGGAAGTCGGACATCCCTCTCACAATCCAGGACTGCTGGCTCTCAACTACTTACCTGCCTGCCAGCCTGATCACCCCCAAACCATTCCACTGCCAGGCCGATTGACGCCTAACTGCTCCCCTGTCGGCCTGATTGCCCCTAACTGGCCTCCTCTGCTGGCCTGGTCACCCCTAACTGTCCTCCCCTACAGGCCTGGTTGCCCCCAACTGCCTTCCCCTGAAGGTATGGTTCCCCCCCGCCAACTGCCCTCCCTTGCAGACCTTGTCCCTCCCAACTGCCCTCCCCTGCAGGCTTGGTTGCCCCTAACTGCCCTCCCCTGCTGGCCTGGTCACCCCTAACTGTCCTCCCCTCCTGGCCCTGTCACTCCTAATTGCCCTCCCCTGCCGGCCTGGTCACCCCCAACTGCCCTCCCCTACCGGTCTGGTCACCCCCAACTGCCCTCCCCTGCTGGCCTGGTCACCCCCAATTCCCCTCCCCTGCAGGCCTGGTCTCCCCTAACTGCCCCCCCCCCCCGCTGGCCTGGTCACCCCTTACTTCCCTCCCCTGCTGGCCTGGTCTCCCCTAACTGCTCTTCCCTGCAGGCCTGGTCGCTCCCAACTGCTCTCGCCTGCAGGCCTGGTTGCTCCCAACTGCCCTCCCCTGCAGGCCTGGTCACTCCAAACTGCCCTCCCCTGCAGGTCTGGTCGCTCCCAACTGCCCTCTCCTGCAGACCTAATCACCCCCAACTACCCTCCCTTGCAGGCCTGGTTTCTCCCAATGCCCTCCCCTGCTGGCCATCTTGTGGCATCCATCTTGTGTCCACATGGGGTGGCCATCTTGTGTGTTTGAGTGATGGTCAATTTGCATATTACCTCTTTATTAAATAGGATTGGCATGGTGAGGCTGAAGTCTCCCCCAAAGAGAAAAATCCATAAAATAAGGGTGTTTTCACCCTCAGGGTTCTTTGTGCATCATGCAATAAAATCTCAGTATTGGCTACAAATTACCCAAAATCTCAGGTTCTCTGGTCATTTAAATTTTTTCCAGCTATATTTTAATATGGCTTACTTTCTATTAGGTTTAATTTGATATTTAGAACAATGGAAACAGTAATACTGATTTAGAGCACATAAGAAAAGTGTACTTGCTTGCTTTGTAATTTTGTTTTAATGGAAAGGAAGAAGAAAACAAACACTAGTATTATATATCTTTTCATGTTGAGGTAAGTCACAGAAGAAAACTGGGCAAGTCTCTAACCTTTTGTTAATGCAGCTAATCATACACAAAATAGAGCAATTATATACCCATCTGTTTATTTAGAGTATGTAGATTTCATTTCTTTGAGGTCTAAAAAAATCTCTCCTCTGAAATTAAAATTTTGTCTGTGAAGACCATTTAAAGCAGTGGTTCTCAACCTATGGGTCGCGACCTCTTTGGGGGTCGAACGACCCTTTCACAGGGGTCGCCTAAGACCATCGGAAAACACATATATAATTACATATTGTTTTTGTGATTAATCACTATGCTTTAATTATGCTCAATTTGTAACAATGAAAATACATCCTGCATATCACATATTTACATTACGATTCATAACAGTAGCAAAATTACAGTTATGAAGTAGTAAAGAAAATAATTTTATGTTTGGAGGTCACCACAACATGAGTAACTGTATTAAAGTGTCGTGGCATTAGGAAGATTGAGAACCACTGATTTAGAGGCATAATTTCTTCTGCTGTGGATTCAGTTGTGTTATGGTCGAACCAAATAGGGAGGATTTTCTGACTTTTTTTTCTTATCTTATGTCAGGAAGTGGAGAGACACCTACCCTGGACACCATTGACTCATATATGAACAGACTGCACAGTATTATTTTAGCTAATCCCCAAGACAATGAAAACTTCATAGCTACTGTTCGAGAAGTTGTAAACAGACTTGATCGTTAAGGAATGGTGAGTGCTCACTGATAAACTTATATGCCAGCACAACTTCAAAAATAAAATGGCCTTCGACTTTATCAGTACTACTAAAACTTTAGAATTATACTGAATAAATGAGTTGGAGATTTGATTCAAGATTCCTGTTGCATACTGGCTAACTGTAGTAAATAATGTTGGAAAACAGAATCAAAACAGTTTTACTTATGTATGCTTCAGCATAGTTTAATGGAAAGAGCATGATTTTTCTGGTTGGACCTTCATTATAGCTTTGTCACTCATTCTCCGTATTCTCGAGTGCTAACTTCCCAAAGAGTTTTGAAGAGTGAGTGAGAAACTTTGAGGAAATCACCCCCAAAACAGCACTTAAATACGAGAACAAAATAAGTATCACTTAATTTTTAAGCTTCCTTTCCCCTGGGAAATATTAATGGTAATTTACATTTAGTAGGCAACAAGACATTGTATGTATGTAAACCTACATATATAAGAAGCTTTTTATTCACCATTGAATATTAGAGTGACAGTTGTATATTAAGAGTTAATGTGGACTAACCTTACGGTGAAACAGTTAGTGCCTTGATTAAATTAATTAAAATATAAATTTTCAATAAGTAAAAATGAGAGGAGAGAGAAAATTAGCTTTTTAAAAATATATTTAACAGCTCTGGCCAGGTGGCTCAATTGGTTTGAACGTCATCCCATACACCAAAAAGTTGCAGGTTTGGTTCCCAGTCAGGGCAAATGCCTAGATTTGTGAGGTTCAATCCCCTATGCATATGGGAGGCAGCCAATCTATGTGTGTCTCTCACATCAATGTTTCTCTTTCTCTCTCCCTTCCTCTCTCTGTAAAAAATCAATAAACATATCCTTGGGTGAGGATAAAATATATGTATATTCAACATATTACTAATGGTATGTGTTATGTCCTTTCAGAGGAGACAGAAAGTACATTTCCAGAAGGGATCTGCCCATGTAAACATTTTGGTACCAATGGTCAGTCATCGGGTATCATTTTTTAAATGGAACATGTATTTATACACTCAAATTCCTAGAGATAGAGTACCCTTTAGTATGCCATCCCACAAAATTGACAGCCCTTTGTCAATTAAATTGTTCTGTGCCTACAGACATACAAGCTGTGTGGAAATCCTAATATATGGATACTAAAACAAGAGTGGGTAGCAGGATATGCTCCTTAAAATGTCCAAACCGGGGTTTGAATCTTTTATTTTTTTGTCCTGCAGGTATGTGAGCACACTCATATACATATTCATATTCATTTTCAGTATTTATTTATACAAATAAATAAAATCAGTGATTCTTTTTTTAAAAATTTCATTGATTGGAGAGAGAAATTTGCTATTCCACTTATTTATGCATTCATTGGTTGATTCTTGTATGTACCCTGACTGGGGATCAAACCCACAATTTTGGTGTATTGGGACAATGCTCAAACTAGCACCAGGCTAGGGCTCCCATGATTCTTTATCTAATTAGGCAATATCTGCTAGCAGAAACAAAAGCAGTAGTCTTTATCCTTCTTGGCCATGCCCTTGGATGATAACCATACAAGGCAATTCATTATAGTTTAGCCTCAGCCATGCTCTGATGGAGAAAGAACTACTGTTTTTCTAGTAAGTGGTTAGATGGAAGGGACTATACTTATAAGATATGGCCGTACTGCCTGCAGAATAAAGCACTAGCATTACTGATGCTTTTTGTGAAGGCAACAGCTTGTAAATCTAGGCCTGGGATTTTTAAGGAGCTCATCATCTTTCTCATTTTCACATATTGTTTTCTTGTGGGCTTGAAAAGAGAGAAGAGAGCTGGGAGAAACAGTGTAGGAGATTGTGAAAGAACACAATAACAGATAACATGGTGTCGCCTCACATAGGTATAGGGCAGTTATTTTTGAGCCAAAAGTGGTTTTCTGTTTTGAGCATTTTGCTAATAATAAGATGGTCCTAATACTTTACCAGTCTTAGGGATATAAACTATAGTATCTTTTCTGAAGTGTCTTTTTTTTTTTAATGTCTTTACCAATTTTTTTTGTTTGTTTTTGAGAGAAGAGAGAGAGAGAGAGAGAGAGACCAAGAGACAGAGAGAAACATCGATCTGCTGCCTTCCACACATACCCCAACTGGGACCAGTAACCTTTTGGTGCACGGGGCAATGCTCAACCACTGAGCCACACTGGCCAGGGCCAAAGTGTCTTTGAAAACCTAGAATGTTATTATTCTTTATTTTAAACTACAAATATTTTGCCCTTGAAAAAATAATACCTGAAAATGAATTATTTTATTACTTACAGGTTCTTACAGTCTAGCCATGCAATCATAACTAAAACTGGATACCCCAGACCCTCAAAACTGTCAAACAAAACGTTATAAATACTACAATTAATACTAGCTTGGCTTCATTATACAAATATGTACAGACACCTAGGCCTGATGTCCTCAGCATTTGTGGTTCCACTGTCAGGAGCCAGTGAGTGAAGGGAAGCTAATGGTCTCCCGTATTAGAGGAGCAAATTAGCACTAGAAGGGACCTTTAGAAATTCTAATATTTTTATATATAAAGAAACTGAGTTCCAAAGAGGCAAAATGTCTTACCTGGAAATAGCTATGTAAACGACTGCAGAATCCAGGTATAGAACACATATATCAAAACTCTGGATTAGTGGAGTTTCTAAAATGTTATTAAGGAGGTGGGAAATGTGTAAGGGGAAAGCACTAAAAATTTTTAGAATGAAAGCATTAAGATAAATAAGAGGTAAATAGAAAAAATGACAATATAGTAATTATAATGTTATAAAATTTTGGTCAACCAAGTAAAAAGTTATTTTTATAGATTTGCAATGGAAGAATTATCCCAGTTGGCATCTTTCTTTGTGGCTAACCTGTACCTAGAAAAAAAAATGGCTCTCAGAGGCCTCGGAGGTGATTTCATGTTGACAAGTGACCACTTTATATACAAACTATCAAAATCCATATGTTGCTTGATTTCAATCTAACTGAATGATAAATATCTGGCTGTTTGAGGGTTGGGAAAAAAAACTTAAGTGATTGCATTTTTATCAGTGTAACAAGATTTATTGATCATATGTACATAATATATGCACATGCAGAGATTCTTAGACTTATACTTAAAGAAAAATGATTTTAATTGACCATCTACTCTTTGGACTAAAGTAGAGTACTAATTTTCTTTCATCAGATTTGTCCCTGATAGTTGCTTATCTGTGTTCAGCTAAACAATTTTCCTACATCCCCATTTCTCTCTCTCTCTCTTTCTCTCTCTCTCTCCTCCCCTTTTCTCCCCCTCCCCCACACCTACAGGTATTAGAGCTCCAAGATGTGAGGAAGGAGAAGCCATCTCTGAAAATTTGAACTGAGTAGAAGCAGAGGAGTACAGATGACTCTGCTTGTGAAGGAACTATCAGCTGTGAGTTAAATGCCTTCACCAAGAAAGCCATATGAGGGAGCGGCAAAAAGAACATGTTTATGAGCTTCCTATGGAATCCTCTTTGCGAAGCTTTGAAAGTGTGCAGCCACTCTCCCAAGTCTTCAGTTTTCTATCATCTGCTTTTCTGTTAAATTGGATCTGCATATAATCTGTTGTCATCTTCTGCAGCATAAAGGAAGCCTTCTCATTGTTCTACAGATTTGGACCCTTTTATTAGTGGCACTCTGGTTTTCTTATCTACCTGTCACTTTTTTAATGCCTTTGGTTGTTCTTTTTATTCCCTTAACCCCCACCAAGTTACACATCTCCATTTTCTGACCTCTGGGCTTTGTTGCTCAGCAGGGTTCTGAAGGAGAGTTTCTCTTATTGGACAGGCCCAATCTTCTATCTTTAGCCTACTTGACTCCAAAGAAAGGAGCTTCTTTTTAACTAGGTTCTGTGGTGGAGACTGTTTCCTGTCCCACACAGTGTGCAGTGGGTTCCAGCCCTCGTGGAGGCTTTGTGATTGCTACCCTGAGAATAAGCTTTCCTTCCTCCTCAGTACTGCCTGCTGTTTTCTGAGCTTAACTCCTACACATACCCTGCATTCCAGCCCAGGTTCTTCTGTTCCCATCTGTCGACAATGTCTTCTGGAGCGCTTTTTGCTGTGGAAAAAGTCATTGGTAATTAGGAGAGAACAGAAAAAGTAGTCTCTCATTTGGCATTGGGGGGAAAAAAAGGTTTATCATAAGTAAAACTGACTCTGCTTTAGGTACACTGATTCATGGATGTGGATAGGCAGAGATGTCATCACAATAGTCTCTTGAGCTGACAAGAAAGGACACAGAGGAATTCCCATGTCCTTTGTCTTCCTTCTATAACCATACTGTAGAAGCTATTGCAAAAGGACAGGCTTTCCTTCCTTTTCCCCCTTTAGTAAGTACATTTTTTTAAAAAACACCAAAAGAAGAGAGGGGTTCCTGATTCACACCTAAAGGTTTGGTTTTTGTCTTGATGCTCTACAACACAAGACTGTGTGTTGCAGCTCTGGTCTTTGGAACCAAAGCCAGGCATGCTCAGCCCATTGTCCAGGCACCACACTACTAAAGCAGGTGGACGTGTGGCCTCCTCACAACATTCTCACAAATCAGGGTGCAAGTCGGAAACCCCCTGGTGACATTGCTGTACCATCCTGTCTTTTTATCTGATTTCCTCAATAGCCCAAAGAGGTGGTGAGATAGCCTTTTTAATTTAATTTTTAAATGTATTTTTATTATTGATTTCAGAGAGGGAGAGAGAGACAGAAACATCAGTGACGAGACAGAATCACTGATCAGCTGACTCCTGCATGCTCCACACTGGGGATTGAGCGTGAAACCCAGGCAAGTGTCCCTACTGGGAATTGAACCATGATCTCCTGGTTCATAGGTTGACACTCAACCACTGAGCCACACCAGCCAGGTAGGACAGCCTTTTTTAATGTCTGATATGAGCACACATCAAATTTCCATTCACTGAAGCCCACATATCACCACTTGGCAATATTTTAGAATAAGAGCCCATCATTATCTATGGCTTATTGCTATAATCCTAGCCTACTAATCTGCTTTTTTTCCGTATTTTTCTGTTCGTTCTCACCTGTCACTGCTGGTGCTGTCACTTCTCTCAGATTCTTTGCCTGCTAAATCCAACCTAAAACACACTGTCTATAGCAGAAGGACATCCAAGCCAGTTCTGGGAATTTGTGACTGCCCTCTGCCAGATACCTTCTGATTTTCCTTCCTCCTGATATTTCTCTTGTTTCTTCCTCCTGTTAGTTTTGTGCTGCTATGTTAGAGTGCTCTTAACCAGGAAAGGTTATAACTTAGTCCAAGATCATCATTCTCCTGACTCTAGATATAGAACACCTGACATTGACTTAAAACATCTGCATATTCAGGAATGCATGAGATCTTGAAAAAGCCTACAGTCTGAAATCATTTTCACAAAATAAGCAGCCTGCTTTTGAAATGCTGGCTCTCCCAGCACCTATATCCCTAACTCACTGGTGACTGGGATTCAACTGCCACAATACCATCAGGTCCCATAAGGCACGTCTGTGTTGCCTCCTCTCTCCTCTGTGACCAACCAGGAGGTAGCAAATGAGGTTTCAGACTAACATGATACCTAATTCATGCTTTCCGATAACCTTATCGATATTACTGCATTTATGGTCTTCTCAAGAAATCAGTTGTTCCCTATTCAATGTTACAGATTTTTTTTATTATTATTAAAACACAAGGGGCAGCTAAGGAAAGTGAGACAAAGTGTTTTATTTCTAACAAAATTAAATTTTAGAAAAAATATGTGTACATATATTTGGAACTGTTGAATTGCCAAGTTTTCTGTACAAATGTTTTTGTAATTAAACTTTTGTATTTTTTTTTTGTTTTTTAAGAAGTCAATATGCTTGCTTGACATCTGCCTTATTAAAACTTTTATGTTGAATCCATCCTATTCAATTTTATCTGCATTGTAATGAAAAAACTCCTACCTCCGCCTTTTCATCTTAAAGATTGTCAACCCTACATTAATTATTGTCTGTTATGCTTTTAAAACAGTAACACATTCATTTTACTAATTTCTTATTCAAAATATATCTCAGCCTGTTTGAGAATTCAGCTCTTTTAAAGTATTTTATAACAATACCATGAGCTGTAATTCATTTTAATATAGCACTAGTATTCTGGAGGCAACTTAAAAGAAGTCTGATTTTTCTTTGTTGTTGTTTTTTTTTAATCCTTACCTGAGGATATTTTTCCATTGATTTAGAGAGAGTGGAAGGGAGGGAGGGGGAGAGAGAGGAAGAGAGAAAAAGAGGAGAGAGAAAGAGAGTGAGAGAGAGAGAGAGAGTGGGTAAGAGAGATACATTGATTGGTTGGTTGCATACCACATGCATCCCAACTGGCCTAGGTATCAAACCCGCAACCCAGGTATGTGCCCTTGACTGGAATTTGAACCTGAGACCCTTTTGTCCACAAGCTGACACTCTTAACCACTGACCAACACCGGCCAGGGTAGAAGTCTGGCAGTGTGGCTCAGTTGGTTGGAGCGTTGTCATTGGAGTGTCATATCCCATACACTGAAAGGTGGAGGGTTCGATCCCCAGTCAGAGGTGCATGGGGGAGGCAGCCCTGACTGACCCAGGATTGAACCTGCCACCTGGGTATGTGCCCTCACTGGGAATTGAACCTACGACCTTTCAGTGTATGGGATAACGCCCCAGTCAACTGAGCCACAGGGCCAGGGTGCCACCATGCTTTTAAAATCCTAGGGTGAGGTAACCTGACTTCCTCAGCCTGATGCTGTCCAAGAAAACAGTTGTGTGGCATTGGGCAAGGTTTGCTTTGTTCCAACACTAATTTCTTCTTTTTTTTTTTTTAGTTGGTTTTTGTGTTTTTGATTAATCCTCATTGGAGGATATTTTTTTCCATTGATTTTTAGAGAGAGTGGAAGGCAGGGAGAGAGGGAGAGAGGCATTGATTGATTGCCTCCTGCACGTGCTCCGACCCAGGCCACGGATTGAACCTGCAATCCAGGAACATGCACCCTTGACCAAGATTCTAACCCATGACCCTTCGGTGTGCAGGCCAACACTCTAATCATAGAGCCACACTGGCCAGGGCTAGTTTTCTCTTTTGACCTAACACAGGCCTCAGCAATTTTACACTGTTGTTAGAAAGATAGAATTGGCTTAACAGAATTGACCCTACTTGGGAGGACATGAAGACTTTGCTAAATGAATACCAAAAACTATTGAGGTAACTCAGGATTGGACTTGACAACAATTTAACAAACCCAAATCAGCAAAAGATTAAACAAGAAATGTGTCTCTCTCTCAGAAAATTATTCCAGTGGTTGGCAATCCAAGATCAGTATAGAGCTCCTCTGCCCCATAACATGGTTCCATTTTCAACGTCACCTCATGGTCCAAAATAGCCACTTGTCCATCAGTCATCATTTGAAATTCTTGGCAGCATAAAGAAGAGGGCAAGGACAAAATGGGAAAATCTAGCTGAGTCAGCATACTGTAAAGAGTCTTTCTGGAAATCACATTCACCCCTTCCAGAACTGTCACATGACTAACAGCTAGCTATAATGGAGGTCAAGAAATGTCATCTTTCCTTGGATATTACTGCCCCCAATAATAAGCGGTTTTAGTTGATAAAGAAGGAGAAAATGACTATATAGTAAGCAACTGACAGCTCAAGTCATGATTCATATTTCTGACTCCATGTGCATGCACTAAGGCAAGGCATGTTGTATTAGTGAGCAGGATACATTATCTTGCTTCTGCCTCTTGGCCATCTGGGAATGATCATATACTTCTCTTTTTTTTTCTTTATTGATTAAGGTATTACATATGTGTCCTTGTTCCCCCATCCCCCCCCCCCCAAAAGCCGTTCATGCCATCATATACTTCTTTGGCACTTTTCCCCAAAAAACAGTTGAAAACTAGCTGCATTCTGAATCAGCATTTCCTGTCCCCACCTTAGCTTCTCTCCAACCCCTCATCAGCTGGTGACCAGTCTTTTTTATTAAAAGTCAGCATAAACAGGCCCTGACCGGTTTGGCTCAGTGGATAGAGCGTCGGCCTGCAGACTCAAAGGTCCCAGGTTTGATTCCAGTCAAGGGCATGTACTTTGGTTGCGGATACATCCCCAGTAGGGGGTGTGCAGGAGGCAGCTGATGGATGTTTCTCTCTATCCCTTTCCCTTCCTCTCTGTAAAAAAATCAATAAAATATATATTTTTTAAAAAGTCAGCGTAAACAGGTGGTAATATTTCCCCCATTTTCTAAATGTTCAGCATCTGCTAGATTAAGACAACACCAGGATAATCTTTCCCTGAGGGTGGAGAAAGTGAAGTGTTGCTTGGTAGAAAAGTGCAGAACAGCCTGGTGCCCTCTAAAAGGATTTCATGCAACTGACAGTTCTGAGTCAAGGGCTTTTTCTTTGTTTTATTTATTTAGCTTTTCACACATAGTCTGCACTCAGAAATATACCTTATCTACAGAAATAAACACTTGGCTCACATGTGAGCTCATAGAGGTCAGGATTGAGAGTAACAACTGAGCCATGGCCGGCTGGGCAAAAGTCAGAATTATTTATCACTAGCTCCTGTGTTCTCTGATTCCATTCACTATTTGGGACTACAAAAGTGTTTCTAAAACATGGTTTCTGCTGCTAGGGTGTTACAGTCTAGTGGGAAGGATAGAGATGTGCATAAATAGTTCCAGCACAGAGCACCCTGTATTAATAGCTTTAATAGAGGAAAATGATTTTTGGAAAGTAAAAGAATTGCTTGAATCTCACTTGATAACAGATGGATTTTCCGTAATTGCAAAAGAGTTTGCAGTGGGGAATAGAGCAGAGTCTTGGGTGATCAGCATCTTAACTAATAAGGACTTTATCTGAAATTTAAATGAAATATAAAAGTCTAAACTGATAACCATTAGAGTTTTTCTAGTAAAAGTTGAGGTATCTGGAGATGAGTAGTTAGATTAATTGTAATTTAAATAAATGGTTTTTCAAAGTATGCTTTTGACTTAATAGATCATTAAATAAGTTGTTAAAAATTGTTTAATTAAATTGAAAAACTATCAAAATATGCTACATATAATAAGGGTAAGTATTAAATTGTAAAACTTTCATGCACATGTGATGGATTACAATGTAAAATTTATTTCTCATCCTGGGGTCAAAATAAAGACAGTCAGTGACTATTTCACTGCCTCTGAAATTGGATGGAACTGCTGGGTTCAAGTTTGGGCTCTGCAGTTTTCTACTTGTGTAATCTTAGGCAGGTTGCTAAAATCACTGGGGCTCAGTTTTCTCATGTGTACCGGATACTTATAGTTCGTATTGTACAGAGTTTTTATATGGATTAAATTAATTAACCCATGTAAAACACTTAGAATAGTGTCACAGCCTTGGCCGGTTTGGCTCAGTGGATGGAGCATCGGCCTGCGGACTGAAAGGTCCCAGGCCCGATTCCGGTCAAGGGCATGTACCTGGGTTGCATGCACATCCCCAGTGGGGTGTGTGCAGGAGGCAGCTGGTCGATGTTTCTCTCTCATCAATGTTTCTGGCTCTCTATCCCTCTCCCTTCCTCTATGTAGAGAATCAATAAAACATATTAAAAAAAAATAAAAGAAGCCAAAGCCGGTTTGGCTCAGCGGATAGAGCGTCGGCCTGCGGACTGAAGGGTCCCAGGTTCGATTCCGGTCAAGGGCATGTACCTGGGTTGCGGGCACTTCCCCAGTGGGAGATGTGCGGGAGGCAGCTGATCGGTGTTTCTCTCTCATCGATGTTTCTGGCTCTCTATCCCTCTCCCTTCCTCTCTGTAGAGAATCAATAAAACATTAAAAAAAATAAAAGAAGCCAAAGCCGGTTTGGCTCAGCGGATAGAGCGTCGGCCTGCGGACTGAAGGGTCCCAGGTTCGATTCCGGTCAAGGGCATGTACCTGGGTTGCGGGCACTTCCCCAGTGGGAGATGTGCGGGAGGCAGCTGATCGATTTTTCGCTCTCATCAATGTTTCTGGCTCTCTATCTCTCTCCCTTCCTCTCTGTAAAAAATCAATAAAATATATTTTAAAAAAAATAATAAAAAAAAAATAAAAGAATACTGTCACGAAACACACCTAAAAATATTAGCTATTATAATTCACAAAAGAGTCAAAGGAAAAGATAATAGACACATATTACTAGCTGTGCCGGTTAATAATGCAGATTTTGTAACCAAAGAAAACATGATAATTTCAAAAGAAACATCAGAAGTGCTTTATTCAAAGTAATGTCCAATGCTAACTACACATTTCCCCCATCTTTTAGGTAATTTGTGGATACTGTCCCAATAGAACTTTTCTTGTTTTGAGGCAAACCATTCAGAGACCCAATTTTCCACTTCTTCGTATGTTTTGAAGTGCTGCTCAGAAAGTGCATGTGCCATCAATCGGAACAAGTGGTAATCTGAAGGAGCAAGGTCTGGTGAATATGGTGGGTGGGTTAATACTTCCCAGGCAAGATCTTTTAACATGTCTTTAACTGGTTTTGAAGTGTGTGATGGTGTGTCGTCATGAAGCAAAATTACTTTGCCGTGTCTTCTGGCACATTCTGGTCGTTTCACAATCAGAGCATGGTTCAAATTGATTATTTGTTGTCGGTAGCGATCAGTATTAATGGTTTCACCTGGTTTTAGAAGCTCATAATACACCACACCTTCCTGATCCCACCAAACACAGAGTCTTCTTCCCAAAGCGATTTGACCTTGCAGTCAATGATGGTTGACCTGGATCAACCCATGATTTTGTGCGTTTGGGATTCTCAAAATAAATCTACTTTTCATTGCCAGTCACAATTTGATGCAAAAAAAGACTCTTTCGTGCCACTGAAGCAACATTTTTTTTTTTGCATTTTATTTTTTTTATTTTTTTTTAATCTTGTTTTATTGCTTAAAGCATTACAAAGAGTATTATATATGTCTCTTTTTTTTTCTCCCCTTGACCTTCCCCTGGCCTCCCCTACCCCGCAGTGTCTTGTGTCCATTGGTTATGCTTATATGCATGCATACAAGTCCTTCGGTTGATCTCTTACCCCCTCCCCACCCAACCCCCCCAGGCCTTCCCACTGTAGTTACATTTTACTGATGACTTTTTGGTTTTCCATTTGTCTTTCGTTCAGTTGATGTGGCACCCATTTTCCTTCCTTTAAAGTCCTTCCCATTGCTTGTAAATGATCGGAAATTGTTTGTTGAGCAACATTTAAGCTTTCTGCAAGTTGTTTTTTAGTTTGACACACATCTTAATCCAACCATGCTTGTAATTGTTGGTCTTCAAACTTTTTTGGTTGACCTGGATGTTTTTTGTCTTTCACATCAAAATCATCACTTTTAACGTGTTTAAACTAGCGTTCACAAGTATCTTGTAATGGAGCATGTTCACCATAAGCTTCCCGAAGTATACGATAATTTTTTTCTTCAAAATAAAGTGATGAATTAAAACTTCCCCCAAATGCTTTTTTTTGGCACGAAATTTGACATTTTTAAGCGTAAAAATATCTATGATGTGAACACCTTCAAAAAATTTGATATGTGAAGTTTTGAAGCTTGCTGTTAATACAACAAAATAGCATACATATCAACTCGCATATATATCAACATATGTGTAACTCCATCTATTGAAAAAAAAAATCTGCATTATCAACCAGTACACCTAGTATAGGCCAAGCATTGCTTTTTATATAAATTATGTAATTTAACACATTGTATGCGTGAAACGTGTTTACACGTTTTACGTATTCATACGTTCTACCAGTGTAGTAGAGCACAGGACACGTATTAATACATTTTTTATAGACTAGCGGTAGAATGCAGGTAACGTATAAATACGTAAACTAAAGTTATCGTGATTTTACTGAACGTTGCCATTTATGCAAAAAATTAACAAAAATGGCCCGCGCCACCTGTTAGCGCGCGATAAAAACTACCTGCAAACAATGTGTTAAAAACTCCTACCTCAACTTTATAGAGTAGGACTATTATACCAATTTTAAAGAAGTAAATTAAGACTCAAAGGTGATAAGTAACTTGTACAGTTATATAATTGGGAAGTGGCAAAGAAAGGATTTATACTCAGTTCTGAGTCTACATTCCACTGTACCATACTGCCTTAGAGATATTTAATGAGACTGACATGAGTTCAAAGGGAAAGCATCAAAATTAGACCTAATCATTCATATTTGTTGAATATCTTTCTTATGTTGGGATATATTCTAAGCCCCTATACCCATGAAGCTCTTATATTCTGCTGGAGGAAAAGAGACTAAACAAGTAACCTAACAAAGTCATCTCAGATAGTCAAGACAAGATGAAATGATACCGTTATGCCCAGATTTCAAGATCCCCAAAAGCCCACCAGGGAGCCAGCCGAGTCCAATGCAAAAGCAAAGAGTCTTTATTCGAGCTAGCTCAGCTCCCCGACCCACTCACCGACGCAATGGCAAGCCAAGTGGCAGAGAGGAAGAACTCTGTGTAGAGAGAGGTTTTATAGGGGGTTGGAATAAGGGGAGGAGAAAGGACTATGGGCCCTGCCGATTGGCCAGGCGCAAGTCTGTGTCTTGTTACACAGGATGTGGTCATATCTATGGCGCACACTTCCCTTGATTGTCATTGGTTAGTTTAAAGAAGCCCTGGGTGTGGCTAGCAGAGGCTTGGACTTCCAGGAAGAAGCCTTGCCGAGCACATGGCTGCCCAAAAATGGAAAATCCAAGGTAAGATGGAGGGCGTAGCTCTTACCCTGGGGCAAGATGGAGGGTGTAGTCCTCGCCCTTTCATTCCCCCCTTTGTCTTGGAACTTCCGGCTCAATCATGAGATGGACTGCTTTTCTATTCCATTTTTGCTAGAGGCCCGTACTGGGCACACAGAACTATCAACTGAACTATCCCTATATGCTTAACAAATGGTCCGGTGGAAGGGAAAGAAACCATTTTAGCTTTAACAACTTCTATTGAAATAGGATTTTTCTTCTTAAAATTCCTCCATGGCTGTATTCAATTTGGCTTGATGTTTGCATAAACACAACAAGAATGGTAACCGACCACCTTTGCTGGAATCTCATGGTTGAATCTTAATGTGCCCCGTAGGGCCAGGAAGCCAAGCCATCCAGCTGCCATCAGGCCTGCCTGCAGTATTTTCTGAGTTAGGTGAATCCCTCACCTGTGGCAACTCCACCTGAGCCCACGCTCTAGGCCAGGGGTGGGCAAACTTTTTGACTCGAGGGCCACAATGGGTTCTTAAACTGGACCGGAGGGCCGGAACAAAAGCATGGATAGAGTGTTTGTGTGAACTAATATAAATTCAAATTAAACACCATTACATAAAAGGGTACGGTCTTTTTTTTAGTTTTATTCATTTCAAACGGGCCGGCCCGCGGGCCATAGTTTGCCCACGGCTGCTCTTGGCTTTAAGGCACATCTCAGTAGCTCTCCTACTCATTGCGGCCCAGAGTGAGTCGGGGTTCCGCAGGGATGCAGAGGCATCCTTATTGCTCCCCTTCTACTCTGACCAACCGCCAGTGATGGTAGGGCATGGGCCTGACGCTCCAGCGCCAGCCATCTTCAGGGCTCCCAAGCAGGATACCAGGCTTTCTTTGTGGCATTCTTACTGGCTTCAAGTCTTTAGAGTCCAGACGGGTCTCTTTAAAACATGATATTCCAGTCAAAGTTTTCCATTAATAAAACCACTATTAGGAACTAGTCTTATTGAATCTATGCAAAGAAATGTATTGCCATGACTTATTTAGCATTGCCAATATTTCAGAGGAATTATATAAGGAGAAAAACATACTGATCTGCTCTAAGATTTTCTGACTTTCCTTGCCTATTCCTTTTCATGGATTCTTCAGAGTTATAACAAAACAGTAACTGTTGGCATCAAACCTTATTTCTATGCATAACCATGCCTCAGACCTTCTATTCCAAACAGGCCTTTCCCAGCTTTCTACAGTTGAGGTTTGTACTATCCCTGACATGGGCGTGGTTACGCAGGCCTGCAAGACAGTATATAGGCTGCCAACCGTCAACTGTCTCAACAGAGACCAAAACCTGATGGGCACTCTTCCCTGCCCAGTTGGGCCCCTGCCCTCTTGGCAGCTAGACACCCTTTACTTTTGGGGTTCACCCCACACAGTCCTCTTCCAGGATAGCCAACATACATTCAAACGTGCAAGATAATCAAAGGTCAATATAACATATCAATACAATGACTAAAGTCTATTCTTGACCTTCCTATAAATTGTCCTTGTCTCTTTGGAGCCATGTCCATGAAGATGCAGGCATCATCTAAGTCTATTATACGGTATTGTGGGGGCTCCCGGTAGCAGGAGTGATCGCAAGCAATGTTCTTGAGCTTGAGCGGGTTGCGTTGATCTCAATCGATGCTCCATTTGGTGACGAAGTCTTCCCGGATCACGGATGGGTCCGCTGACCGGACGTGAGTGTGATGGACCCAGGTCGCGATGCCGTCTACCTTGAGAGTGGTGGGGGTCGTCAGCACCACAGTGTAGCGACCCTTCCAACGTGGCTTGAGGGTCTCCCGGTGGTGCCTTCTGACGTAGACCCAATCTCCTGGTCTGTGCTGATGAGGAGTTGGTGTTGGGCTGGTCTAAGCTGCTTCCCAGCCACCAGCGTCAGTGCCTTAATAAGGGCGACGAGTTCTGCTCACTGGGCTGACATCCCAGAGGGCAGGGTCTCTGCCCACACAGTGTCCATTTCAGTGACCACCGCTGCACCCGCGTACCTGCACCTGTCCCGCACGAAGCCGCTTCTATCCATGAACCAGGTGGTCTCTGCATCAGATAGGGGCCGGTTGGTCAAGTCCTTCCGGAGTCCATGTATTCCCACACAGTCGTGTAGTGGGGCATCTAAGTGAGGGTAGGGCAGCAAAGTAGCAGGATTGAGGGCCGCACTGGGGCAGAACCGCACACTTGGAGGGTTGAGTAGGAGGCTCCTTTCTCTGCATAACTGAGCCTTCTTCATGGATGCCCAGTACCCTAAGGCCCCCAGGGTGGCCAGTAGATCTCGGGTCCCCCACTCACAGTCCTTGGCCATGTTGGCTGCATCTACATACTGGAGGAAGGTGAGGTCAGGGTGTTCCCTTCTGTACTCACCCAAGTCTTCATGAAGTGCCTCATCAAAGATGGTGGGCGAGTTTTTGAACCCCTGGGGTAGGCGTGTCCAAGTTAGCTGTCCGCTGAAGCCCTCCTCTGGGTCATGCCACTCAAAGGCGAACAGGGGCTGACTTTGAGGTGCTAGTGGTAGACTGAAGAAGGCATCTTTTAAATCTTTATTTACAGCGCTCTGCTTTCTTGCCTTTCTACCAGTTCCCTTTGTGGCAGAGCAACAACCAGGCCTCTTTCAAGGGGGTGTGATAGAAGGAGATATCAGCCCCTCCTTTGCTAGCAGCAACAGGTATCGAACCCTTTCAATACATTTAACCAGCTTTATTCCCAGCCATTTTTACAGATTCTAGGGCCCATTGCCTTCCTTTAACCAGCAAGCCAAATGACACTGGCCTGTATTATTTAATTCAGCACAGGCAGGGGGGGCCCATAAAATCTCTGCCCTGAGGAATTGTGAGCCCTACCCCTAAATGTCCCAATCAGACTAGAAAAGTTACAAATACCTTTTAAATCTACCCCAGAATTCAAAAATCTCAGCGCAGAACAGAATATCACATAGCAAATCAAATTTCCCAGCAAACAAATAGAGATGTTTACTAGTTAGGCGGGCCAATTCCACCTCTGACAGAGAGCAAGCGCCCTTGGGGAAAGATCCCAGTGGCCGCTCAGGGCGTTTTACTATCGGTCAGAGCACTCAGCCTCAAGGAAATCAAGTGTGTGGTTTTTTTTTTCTTCTGCAGTCTTCCACATTTACATGAACAAATAGCCTCAAAGTAGCAATACATTCATATTTTTAAGAGACATAGACAGAAATTTTACTAGCTAAACAATTTTATAACATTTCCCATTAAAAACTTTGAGCCACAACAAGTCCCTGAACAGAGGCAGTCAAAAAATCACAAAGGTGCCAAAACCGGTTTGGCTCAGTGGATAGAGCGTCGCCCTGCGGACTGAAAGGTCCCAGTTTCGATTCCGGTCAAGGGCATGTACCTGGGTTGCGGGCATATCCCCAGTAGGAGATGTGCAGGAGGCAGCTGATCGATGTTTCTCTCTCATCGATGTTTCTAACTCTCTATCCCTCTCCCTTCCTCTCTGTAAAAAATCAATAAAAAAATATATTAAAAAAAAATCACAAAGTTATTGACCTCACCCCAAGGTTTGGAATGAGGAACCTAGTTTTCAAAAAAAGCAATTTACAGAAGCAGAGACAGCATGCAATCTAAATTACAGTTTTGGGTAAACACATTATCTAGAGTCCTTGGGTAACCTAGGTTAACCTTAGGCATGTTATCTAAACCACAGTTTCTACCTGAAATAATTGTCATCATACTTTACTTTAGAAATTGGATTACTGCTATCAGTCCCTTTTAAAGACCTTGACATAACCTTTAATGGTCCTTAGTTTAAGGAAAGCAGGGTTTTCTAGATTTAAGAGATTAGCAGTAAAGCTCAGCCTTAAAAGTCCACCCCTGAAATACCAGCCTGCCTCAGTGAGCAGACACTGATTGACTAAATCAGAGGGAGGGGCCTTTGCTGTTTCAAGATGGCGGACCCCAGGGGAGCAGCAAGCCATGTGGCTGACATGGCAGCTGCCAAGTCATGTAGCCCAAAATGATGGCTGTCTACACTGTTTTTTGCAAATCAGGATCCCTAAAAGATAGATGGCCAACATTATATTGCAGACAAACTGAAATCTCATTAGCTGTTTATACCTTTTATAATTATCTTAAAAAATATCAATTAAATTTAAACTGGTCCTTGCATCAAAATCTTCAGTTGAGGTCACAAAATCAATTCTCCCTTCTCAATCAGACCAATAAGCAAAGGCATTTAGTTACCACAATTACACAATTTTTCCCAATTCAATCCGAACCTTAAACTTTTAGCTGGCAAGTTAAATATTCAGCATTTCTCAGTACTCAACCAACAGATTTAATTCTGTCCTCTAGATTTTTCATGAGGCAAATTAGAGTAAACTTTACTTTTTACTTTCAAGCGGCTCTGGAAAACCACATTTGAGCCTTGCAAAACAGGTTCTGGCCTACCTGGTATTTTCAGATGTAAATTGACCACATTCTTTCTTTTAAGATTTTGCTACAGGTGGGAAGCAACTAGCCCCTTCCTTCATTAGAAATTGCCTTGGGAAGCCAGCCTGAACACCCTTCGTTAGCATTTAAAAACTGTTCTTTATTATGGAAATGCCAATCTTTCTGCTAGAATCTAGCATCATTATCTTTTCCTTTGGGTATATAATCAGTCTTGGGTTCCATCCTGCACATTTGCAAAGAGACTCCAGCTCAAAACTCTATCCAAAATCGGACTATGTGCGCATTCGTTTTAAGCCAGCTTTTCTCTTTACACGTGCACAGAAATCCCAGGCGCATTTACTTGGGGAGGGGGTGACCTGTTTTCACATATCCTCACTCAGACGCCTGCCCAACCGAAGTCATGGAGCCACACAAAGGAGTGGAGAGGGCAGGCCCCCTCCCTCCACACTCGCACACTTTCACCAGACATTCATTCAGAGTTTAAACAATAACAACTTCCCAACTCCTGAGGGAGCTCTACAGCCTCCCCCAATCTCCTTGAAATGATCAATCACAATACCCAAAGGAGCAGTCTGAGTCCATCTCATAATGTCCATCCAGTAAGTCCACAGAAAACAGAAAAACACAGACACAGACAAACAAAGGGGCCCAAAGAACAGCCTTCCAACTCCATGGAAGCAACTAGACGATGGCCTTACGCCAAACCGGCGGGAGCAACCCGCCTCGTCTCAAACACGTGAGGGGAATACACGTCCCTCGTGAGGGGAATACGCATCCCTCCTGGGAGCAGAACGTCTTCCGACTCTCCCCACCCATGGTCCTTCAGCAGTGCGTCCACCTAGACTGCTTCGAGAACTACAGAATTTCAGAAGTGAGCTCACACAGGACAGAACATATAACACACAGAACAGAATACACAACACACAGACACCTACCGCGGCCAGTCAGACTCTCCGGATCGGGGTCCCTTGAGGATCTTGGGGATCCCGGACGAGCCCCCAAATGTTATGCCCAGATTTCAAGATCCCCAAAAGCCCACCAGGGAGCCAGCCAAGTCCAATGCAAAAGCAAAGAGTCTTTATTCGAGCTAGCTCAGCTTCCCGACCACACTCACTGATGCAACGGCAAGCCAAGTGGCAGTGAGGGAGAACTCTGTGTGGAGAGAGGTTTTATAGGGGGTTGGAGTAAGGGGAGGAGAAAGAAGTGTGGGCCCTGCCGATTGGCCAGGCGCAAGTCAGTGTCTTGTTACACAGGATGTGGTCATATCTATGGCACACACTTCCCTTGATTGTCATTAGTTAGTTTAAAGAAGCCCTGGGTGTGGCTAGCAGAGGCTTGGACTTCCAGGAAGAAGCCTTGCCGAGCACATGGCTGCCCAAAAATGGAAAATCCAAGGTAAGATGGAGGGCGTAGCTCTTACCCTGGGGCAAGATGGAGGGTGTAGTCCTTGCCCTTTCAGATACAAGCTAACTAGGAAAGAGGAATGTCCTCTCTGAAAAAGTAACTTGAAGGAAGACCAGCTTGTTGGGGAGGAGCCAGCCCTGTAAGGACTTGGAAGATAGAAAAGCCAAAGCCCTGAGATAGGAATGAGCTCTGGTATTTCAAGGAACAACAACAAACCAACAAAAATGGTGCAGCTGGAGAGAGTAATGAGAGGTTAGAGCAGTTTTGAAATGGCCAAGTAGGCAATAAAAAAATCATGTAGAGTCTTATAAGGTGTGGTAAAGAGTTTCAATGGTATTGTAAGTGTGGTGTGAAAAGGATGCTTACACAAGTGACAAGATGCAATTTATATTAAAGATCACTGGCTGATGTGTAGAGAATTGCAGGGAGGCAAGAGGAATCAGTTCAGGTGATAACTGACAGAAGTTGCTGAGGGAGTGTAAGAAAATGAAAGAAAAATAATAAAGAACAACTAAGTTTTTTGGCTTGAGCAACTTGGTGGTGGATAAAGGTTATAAATATTTCTCTCTTTTCCACATCCAGCATGGCTAGACAGCGGTCTGGTTCCTGAGTAGGGGTGGCTGGAGATTGAGAAAATGAAAGAAAGAGACACAGAAATAGAAAAAGCTGGGGCCGGGTGGGACAGCTGTCCTCTGATGGAGAGACAGTGACCCAGAGCCGATCAGCACATTTATTTTATACAGCAAAATACCAGGAAGTTTTACTGAAGCCCAAGACAAAGGAGATTATGTGCATTCTTGTAGCTTCTTTGTAATTGTCACTTCTGGGTGGGCCCAGTTAATTGTTTTTGTTTCTGGTGCTTGGCTGGATTTAGATAATGAAACCCACCACCCTGGCACATGAGCTGAAGGTCAGGCTACAATACACCTGCCTCTGGCAAGGTATGTTTCCAGGGCATGGCTCGGCCAGGCACCACTGGATTCAGGTGACAATCAGCTCAGGGGCCTTTCTCAGGCACTCTCTACAAAAGGTTCCACTGCTTGAGATGGCCTAAACTTAAAGATGAAACATTATGGAAGAAAAATTCAGGAATTCTGTTTTGGGTGGAACTTTCCAGAATGCTTGGTGAGAGGTGAAGGAGCGGCGGCCTCCTGAGGTGCATGCAGCAACGCGCTCTTTCCAGCTCCTCCACATCTGCCTCGGCCTACTCACCGGCTGTCAAAAATGGTGAAAGAAACCACTTACTATGATGTTTTAGGGGTCAAACCCAATGCCACCCAGGAAGAACTGAAAAAGGCTTATAGGAAGCTGGCCTTGAAGTACCACCCTGTTAAGAATCCAAATGAAGAAGAGAAGTTTAAACAGATTCCTCAAGCTTACAAAGTGCTCTCTGATGCAAAGAAAAGGAAATTAAATGACAAAGGAGGAGAACAAGCAATTAAGGAATGTGGAACAGGTGGTGGTTTTGGTCCCCCCACGGACATCTTTGATATGTTTTTTGGAGGAGGAGGAAGGATGCAGAGAGAAAGGAGAGGTAAAAATGTTGTGCATCAGCTCTCTGTAACCTTAGAAGACATATAATGGTGCAATGAGAAAACTAGCTCTACAAAAGAATGTGATTTGTGACAAATGTGAAGGCCAAGGTGGTAAGAAAGGAGCAGTAGAGTGCTGTCCCAATTGCCTAGGTACTGGAATGCAAAAAAGAATTCATCAGATAGGCCCTGGAATGGTTCAGCAAATTCAGTCTGTATGCATGGAGTGTCAGGGCCATGAGGAAAGGATCAGTCCTAAAGACAGATGTAAAAGCTGCAACGGAAGGAAGATAGTTCGAGAGAAGAAGAATCTAGAAGTTCATATTGATAAAGGCATGAAAGATGGCCAGAAGATAACATTCCATGGTGAAGGAGACCAGGAACAAGGACTGGAGCCAGGAGATATTATCATTGTTTTAGATTGGAAGGACCATGCTGTTTTCACTCGACAAGGAGAAGACCTTTTCATGTGTATGGACATTGGACATACAGCTGGTTGAAGTTTTGTGTGGCTTCCAAAAGCCAATAGCTACTCTTGACAACCAAACCATAGTCATCACCTCTCATCCAGGTCAGATTGTCAAGAATGGAGATATCAAGTGTGTATTAAATGAAGGCATGCCAGTTTATCATAGACCATATGAAAAGGATCGCCTAATCATCGAATTTAAGGTAAACTTTCCTGAGAATGGCTTTCTCTCTCCTGATAAACTCTCTTTGCTGGAAAAACTCCTACCTGAAAGGAAGGAAGTAGAAGAGACTGATGAAATGGACCAGGTAGAACTGGTGGACTTTGATCCAAATCAAGAAAGACAGCGCCATTACAATGGAGAAGCATACGAGGATGATGAACATCATCCTAGGGGTGGTGTTCAGTATCAGACCTCTTAATGGGGCCAGTGAATAACACTCACTGCTGGCATTTTATATACAGTAGTGAATGAGTCAAGGACTGTAACCATAATATGCTCACTACTTTCTATTGTTTTTGTTTTAATATTCAAGTATAGTAGTGTTTTAAAAGTTAAATGAAGAATAAACTCAAATATAAAAGCTCTGACTTTGCCCTATATTTATGATGACTTGTGTGCAAGATAAGTTTAATACCTGTAAAAAAAATTCCCCTAGCATTTGCTAGGCCATACTTTGTAATTAATTTTAGCTATGTACATGGAATAGCTTAGACTGAAATGCTAGATATATGTATTGACTTTGGTGTGTGACCCTTAATTGTTAAGCTACAAAGTTACAATTCTGTATTTAACTGACAGTCAGACAAAGAACTGAATTTGTAGAGAAGTGTTAGTTTGTATAGTTGTATTAAGTGGGATTCATTGTGATGCCTCTGCATTTATTCTGTTGCCTCAACTGTTACTTGAAGGTGGCATGCCATATAATTTAACCTGTGGTATCAGTGATAGAAATGATACCTTTACAAAGAAGGGGTTTATCATAATCTGCTTCTTGAGGGCTTGCATCTGTAGAATTGCATTCCCTTCTGTGGTGCCATCTTTTTTTAAATTATTATATATAACTATATATCAGTCCTTGGTTACATTTTTTCCCCCTTCTCTTTGGACCATAAGCCTTAGAGTAGTGACTTCTGGAGTAGGCTAACTTAGAAGTTGAGTGATGAAACCTTTACATGGAGAAGTAATTTGCATGTATGAGATGGGAAGGTGTGTTTTAGGTATGTTACCGGCTTACTTTAAACCATTTAACTTATGCTCCAAAGTAACTGTAATTTAATGTTGGTAGTATAGCAAATTATGAATAGCTTTATTGTATGTTTAAAGTCATATGTTCACAAGCTTAAATCTGGCTACCAGAATTTAAGCAATTCTTGAAATGTATGAATGTCTCCTTAATACACTGATTACAAAATAAAAAAAAAAAGAATTCTGTTTTGAACTTTCTAAATTTGAGATTCAATCAGAAGATTAACCCCCAGGGAAGGTACATCTCTCTGTTATCCATTAAAAGAATCCTTTCTGCTCTTAAATGCTGTGGTTCCATGAGATTTTAACTTCAGGTCAGTGTTTGCTAACATTCCTTCCACCCTCAGCATGTGCACACACACATAGATACAGTTAAGCTCTTTGTTGAATTATGAAATTAAGAAATGGTTTCCTTTTTAATTCTTCAAGCTCCTTAAGAAGGAATTTTCAAAAATCCTTGCATCTCCATTTAAGATTGGCATAAAGCAGCTAAATGTTCTACAATATAAAAATCATACCATCCCCTGATGGTTAGAAAATACTTGGGCAAGTAATGTAAAGTGTCTGCTTGAAGGAGACTGACCAAAAATATATTTGGCATCATTCAAAGAAGGTTGTAATATGAGAAGACATCAGTGATGGGGCCAAAAGGTTTGTGGACTCAGCAAATGGGTTTCTTCAAGGGGTGCTTTTGCTATCTTCAAGGACAGAAAGTTACAAGGCAGCTGGGTCCAGAGAGTGTAATATAAGATGATAACCTATTTTTCTTGGGACTGGTGGATTTTTTAAGTAAACTTATATTTTAAAAGAGGTTCTTGTTTTTTAAGGATAAATGTGGCCATCATGGATTTTATTCATCTCTTAGGAGAATGAATATTTTGGATTCATTAATTCAAACATTTTCGTAGTACTGCCCTAGCTGGTTTGGCTCAGTGGATAGAGTGTCAGCCTACAGACTAAAGGGTCCCAGGTCAAGGGCATGTACCTTGATTACATGTTCTTCCCCAGCCTGGGTCCTGGTAGGGGCTCATGAAGGAGGCGACCAGTCGATGTGTTTCCCTAACATCAGTGTTTCTCTCTGTCTTTCCCTTTCTCTTCCACTTTCCCTAAAAATCAGTGGAAAAATATCCTCATGTGAAGATTAACACATACACACACACAAGAACATGTTCTTGGTACTTACTATGTGTTTTGTGTATAAAGTTGAGGATATCCTACTCGAGAAGCTCACAGTATCTATATATATAAAAGGAGAAATTTGGGTAATATGTGGTCTAGCCAGGCAGGTACACCAGAATGGCAGCTCTTCATATTGCAGTGTAGTTTCATTAATTTGTTCAAGTAATGTTTATTACCCTCTGGCAGGCAAGAGAAATACAACAAAACAGACCTAGGTCTTGCTTTCATGGAGCTTACTGTCTAGTGGGAGAAACATGATTATACAAAGCTAAGTGAATAGAATATTAACATTTGGGATCAAGTGCAGGAAAAGAGTGGTGGTACTCCAGAGAATGTTGGCAGGGAGCAAGGACATATTTAGATTGTGGGATCAGGGAAGGCCGCTTCAAAAAATGACTTGAAAATCAAGAAGGACTTAGGAAAAGACTCTGAAAGCCAGCTTTTGTTGGTGCATTAGAGAAGCTGAATGAAAATCAAGGGAGTGGAGCAGAGAAAGTGAGGGGAAAGGCAAACAGGAATTTGACCATATGAGTTCTTACCAACCATCATAAAAAATTTTGGACATGAAGTATAAGGGGGAAACTATTGAAGGTTTCAAAGAGGGAAGTGATATCTAATTTGTGTTTTTAGAAATTCTGGCTCCTCTGAAGAGTAGACCCTGGGGAACAAGCATTGAAATAAGGAGGTAAGTTGTGGTGTGACTATAATCTCTGAAAAAGATGGGGGGAGCTCAGATGAAGGCTGTAGCAGAGAAGAATGAAAGGGAGAAGAGGATGGAATAAAGCTATTTGGGTGGTAAAATGAATCAGATGGTTGATGGGGTGGAGGTAGGAAGGAAGGAGGGAGAGAGAGAGCAGCTGTGGATGAATCTTGGGCTTCAAGTAGATGCACAAGGGTATCATTTTTTGAGATAAGAAGCCTAGAGGAGGATCATACTGAGGTAAGCAAGTAGCTAGAAATTCGAGATCCTTGTAGGCAAGTTTATTTGAGACATAGAGGGTAGGTATTAAATTAGCACATAAATTAACAATTCTAAAGCTTAAAAGATAGGTCTGGACTTGGGGTGACAAAGCCCTTTCAGATGCTGGCACTGTTCTGTATGCAGAAATTCAGACCCCACCAACCTCTACCATTGTGACTCAAGATTTCACTGCTTAATCTTTGGCCCTACTACCTACTCTGACTATTCTTTTTCCTTTCCTTGACACCAGAACAGCATCTGGACCAGGTGACATTTTTTGTTGGCATATCAAACAGTCTTTCTAAAGATGTTCAGAGCATTAAACTTAACATAGTTTTTGTCTGCAGGTGATTTGGGTTACCAATTCAACATCATCAGGAATCCTCAATTAAGGATGCAGTGAAGAAGGAAACTATTTCATGTAAAACAGCTTAATTGTGATACAGCATGACTGTGAGGTAGCACTGGGGCCAGGCCGCTCTCCAGCTAAATAGCTCTGCTCTGTACTTCACTGGTCTGTTCTGCTCTGCTCTGTGCAAGCCTGCTATGTTTCTCCATGGTCTGCTCCATTCTGTGCCAATCTGCTCAGGCCAGCACTGCTCTGCTCCAGCATGACATTTTAGTATTTCTGCTCAGTCAGGAAACAGTCGTGAATCTTTGACGGAAAGGAAAAGTGTGCTACCAGAACCAGAGGGGAGCTGGCTTCCATAGACCTAAGTCCCTGCCCATGATCCCCTGATCCTCCCATTTTGATTGGTCCATATGGCACTATCCTGTTTGGTCAGAATGTAGCTGCTTTGGTCAGATATAGCTGCACATCTTCAATTGGGTGGGGAGAGCCTCATTCCTTGGGTTGAAATAAGATTCCAGGAACTCCTTTATAGGGGCTGGCTCAGATGGCAGAAACACAGTACAGGCAGGCAGTTCAGTGCAAAGGCAGGCTTCTCTCTGAAGTTCTGTTTGCATCAAAGGCATCTGTGTAAAAATGGCTGCCAGGCTTTTTTTTTTTTTTTTTTTTAGCTCAGTTAGACACCAGAAGCCCTTCTTAATAAGGATCTTTCTCAGAGTTCACAGTTTCTTTTTTTTTTTAATTAAATCTTTATTGTTCAGATTATTACATTTGTTCCTCTTTATTCCCCCATAACTCCCCTCCTCCCAGTTCCCGCCCCACCCTCCGCCCTCACTCCCCACCCACTGTCCTCATCCATAGGTGCACGATTTTTGTCCAGCCTCTTCCCGCATCTCCCACACCCCTTTCCCCCCCAAGAATAGTCAGTCCATTCCCTTTCTATGTCCCTGATTCTATTATAATCACCAGTTCATTCTGTTCATCGGATTATTTATTCACTTGATTCTTAGATTCACTTGTTGATAGATGCATATTTGTTGTTCATAATTTGTATCTTTACCTTTTTCTTCCTCTTCCTCTTCTTAAAGGATACATTTCAGCATTTCATATAATCCTGGTTTGGTGGTGATGAACTCCTTTAGCTTTTCCTTATCTGTGAAGCTCTTTATCTGACCTTCAATTCTGAATGATAGCTTTGCTGGATAAAGTAATCTTGGTTGTAGGTTCTTGGTATTCATCACTTTGAATATTTCTTGCCACTCCCTTCTGGCCTGCAAAGTTTCTGTTGAGAAATCAGCTGACAGTCGTATGGGTATTCCCTTGTAGGTAACTGAGTTTCTTTCTCTTGCTGCTTTTAAGATTCTCTCTTTATCTTTTGCTCTTGGCATTTTAATTATGATGTGTCTTGGTGTGGTCCTCTTTGGATTCCTTTTGTTTGGGGTTCTCCGCGCTTCTTGGACCTGTAAGTCCATTTCTTTCACCAGGTGGGGGAAGTTTTCTGTCATTATTTCTTCAAATAGGTTTTCAATATCTTGCTCTCTCTCATCTTCTGGCACCCCTATAATTCTGATGTTGGTACGCTTGAAGCTGTCCCAGAGGCTCCTTACACTATCCTCGCATTTTTGGATTCTTTTTTCATTTTGCTTTTCCGGTTGGGTGTTTTTTGCTTCCTCGCATTTCAAATCATTGACTTGATTCTTGCACTCCTCTGTTCTGCTGTCGGGAGTCTGTATAATATTCTTTATTTCAGTCAGTGTATGCTTAATTTCTAGTTGGTTCCCCAATATAACATCGAGGGTCTCATTAGTTTTCTTGTAGATCTCATTAAGTTTATCGGCGGCTTCTAAACAGTTCTTGAGAGACCTTAAAAGTGTGGTTCTGAACTCTATATCTTCCATTGACAATTTTGTCCTGTTTCTTTGTCTCCGCATTTTGTTATGCTTCCTTGGTGCACCCCCTAGTGGTCTTTGTTCGTGGTCTTATAGTTAAATCTTGATTGTTGTAGCTAATTCCAGGGAGGGTTTGACCTCCAGGCCAAGTGGCTATGAGAATCAGCTGTGTCAGCTGTGAGAGAACTTCTGTCCTCTAGGGAGGTGCTAATCTGGCGTTTGCCTGAGGCTATCCGGCAAATGCCTCTGTGCAGGGCTTGGGCGGGGCGGGTCGCACAGGATCAACAGGGTTGGCCGGCGAGAGCAGTTATGGCGGCTTTCAGTCCTGTCCCCAGGGGCTCTGCCTCTCTGAGTCCCAGCACCCGCTGCAAAGCTCAGAGAGAAAGCTGCACTCGCTCTGACCGAAGCCAGGCAGCCCCGCTTCTCCCGTTTGAGTCTGGGTCCCTAAGGACTCGCCTGTATCTGGAGCTCAGAGTCTGCGACTCCCTCCCGATTGAAAACGCCAACCGCGCCCTCCGCCGCCAGCCTGCTCCGCGCACTCCGCACCTCAGAATTTGACTTCAGCACTGCGCCTCCTCTGAGTTTCCGGATGCGTTTCTCTTTCCTCCTAGTTGTAGGACTTCCACTCAGCCAGCGTTCCAGTGGTTCTGGGCGATGTCCGTTCCGTCCTTCAGTCTCACCTTTGAAGTAGTTGTTCAAAGCAGCAAACTCCGGCATTAACCTATGCCGCCATCTTGGTTCTCCTCCGAGTTCACAGTTTCTTGCCTAGGTTTTCCACAGGGGGAGCTTTGCATCTGTAAAGAAGATGCTAAACATCCTGGTGGCTTATAGTGAAATAATATATATTTATCATGACTTATTTTATAGCAAATATGATTAGGGTACTTAATAATTGTTTCTTAGAACTGGATGAATGTATTGCAGCAACTAAATATGTGAATATAGGGATATAGATTATAGAAAAATGTACATTGTGATCATGCAAAGAAGTAGTTTGAGTGTATCATGAAGAGCTGACTCAGCTAAATGGAGCCAATGTTAATCACATCTTGATCTGATACATAAGCTGAAGTATTATCGGTGGAAGTGAGGTTCTTGGGGTACCACTGGAATAAGCATTTCTGGAGGCCCCCATAAGAGGATGAGATATGGTACAAAGTTTTGTTTCCATGGAATTACATCCCTGGGTTTCCAAAGTCCCATTTCCCTTAGTCCAGTCATAGAAGAAGTGTAGCTGGGGTTTCAGTAAAACTAAAAGTAAAGCCAGTGTCTATAGGCAGTGGTTGGCAAACTAGCTCGCGAGCCACATGAGGCTCTTTGGCCCCTTGAGTGTGGCTCTTCCACAAAATACCACGTGGGGATGCACACGTACAGTGCGATTGAAACTTCATGGCCCATGCGCAGAAGTCGGTGTTTTGTGGAAGAGCCACACTCAAGGGCCAAAGAGCCACATTTGGCTCGCAAGCCGCAGTTTGCCGACCACTGGTCTAGAGTGTTCTTCCATGTTGGAGTCAGGTCAAGTACAGCATCAGGCTAGCTGCAGCCTATTACTCCATTGTGTGTGGGGTCCACATTGCCATGGGCCATGTGAGTGAGTGAGGGGAAGCAGGAGCCCCAAAGAGAGCCAAGAGCATAGAAAGTAAACTCCTTTGTTTAAGGGGTTATGTATCCCAAATCTCTGCACCCCCTTGCAGTGTCCATGCCCATTCTGGCCAGTAACCTCTGTTACCAGGTAGACTGACAGCAAGCACCTTCCCTCGTCATCCAACTCTACTGAGCATATGTCTATCTTCCCTTTGTTCCGTTCCCTTCCCCTAATGTTTTGTAGTGAACATGCCTATAATGTCTTGCCTTCCCTTTGCTTTTTTTTCTGTTATTAATAACTAGTGACCCAGAGCATGGATTCGTGCACATTGAAAGAAAATTAATTAGAAGGTGGCTGGCGGGGTGGGACTAGGGGAGATGGGCCAGACACTCTCTGGAGCCAACCTCCCTTGGTCCCTTCCCAGTTAGCCACACCTGGGGTGGTGCCATGGCTTGAAGGGTTTCTTCAGAGTGAGTAGGGTCCCTCCAGCAAGTGGGATCCCTCAGCCTGGCCAGCTGGGATCAGGCCGAAACATCCACCGAGTGGTCCTGGAGTGCAAGAAGGCACTCTACAAAGTTTTTGTTGTACAAGGTATGTAATGCAAATGCAAGTGTGCAGTAAACCAGATTCAGGGCCAACAGTACTCCAGCAACAACATAACCCTTGACCAAAGGTGGAATCACGTGGCCCTGCAAGGAATCAGGCTCCCTCCTCTCTGGTTTCAGGGTGCATCACCTGAGAACCACCGCTGCCAAGTCACTGCAGCTTGGCAGCTCCTGTGTTAAGTGTCTGCCCCCTGGTGGTCAGTGTGAGTTATAGCGACTGGTCAGACAGGTGGAGGAACACTTAGCATATTAGCCTTTTATATATATATAGACTAGAGGCCCAGTGCATGAAATTCGTGCTTGGATATGGTCACTAGGCCTGGCCAGCGATTAGGGCCAATCTGTGGGGTGGCCAGCAGGGCAATCAGGGGGCCCCCGCTGGCACCTGCCATGGCTGCCCTGGTGCCACATGCTCGCTGGCCCTACCCCCCACCACCACCACTGGTCACCTCCCTTTGTGGTAGGTGAATCAAGGGGTGGCACCACCCACTCACCAGCTGGCTCCCTCACCCTGCCACAGCTTCCAGTCGCCTCCCTCTGTGGGGCGACTGGCGGGGCAATTGGGGACCCTGCTGGCACCTGCCTTTGCTGGCCTGGGGCCTGCAGGCTGGGATAGCTCCTGCATTGAGTGTCTGCTCCCTGGTGGTTATTGCGCATCATAGCAACCAGTTGTTCCACCAGTCATTTTGCCATTTGGTCAATTTGCATATTAGGCTTTTATTATATAGGATTAGTTCATTATAACAGTATCATTCTCCTCTTAGAGAGAAGGAACCTCTTTAAAATCTTACAAAGAATAAATGGGCAAAGGTCTTCACTTTTTTGTAATTATTTTCTGCTATCAGAGGGGTGTAGTTCTGTTTATCCCAAGGTTCAGACGTTTTCTCTGTATGAAAGAGGAAAGAGGAGCAAAAGGGAAGGGGAATCTTTATGTAGGGAAGAGGGATTTTTCAGAATCTAGGTCATTTGGTGTCCCTGGGAGGTCACATAGACAATGTTCAGGAGGATGGCACATTGGATAAGTTGGCATTTTTGTGTGTGTGTTTTGTTGTTGTTGTTTTGTTAATCCTCACTATATGATATTTTTCCATTGATTTTTAGAGTGGAAGGGAGGGAGGGATAGTGAGAGAAAGAGAAACATCAATGTTAGAGAGACACATTGATTGGTTGCCTTCTGCACACACCAAAACTGGGGCCAGGGATAAAACCTGAAACCCAGGTATGTGCCCTTGACCAGAAATCAAGCCCAAAATCCTTTGGTGCGCAGACCAATGCTCTGACCACTTAGCCACACCAGCCAGGTCAGCATTCTTTTATTTTAAAAATAACAAACTTGACAAGAAGGTTAAAAGGCAAAATTTAAAAGTGAGGAGATTTATAGTACCTTAAGATCTGGTGAGAGGTAAAAACTTCTGTGATAAAGAGAAAGATTCACTTACAGTGTCCCCAATTAGGTTGGAGGATTGGCTTCTCTGGAGACAGGTGTGTTGTACTTGTCTGAAGCCCTTTTGTCCACTATATTTATCCCAAATTAAACTAAGATACATATTATAAAACTGAGAACTTTTTTGTCTAATTATTTGGGCAGAAAAGAGAAAGTAGTTTCAAGTGAAGCCGATAGACCATTCATGTTTTGTTAACTCAACTATAAGTCCAAACCACTGAATCGCATATTTCAGGAGACAATGGTGTAGATAGCTTTTATAATGAGGCCTATGTTGTGTTTACAAGCAATTAGGTACTAGTAAATAAGGATATAGGCACATATGTTATGAAAACAGAAGGAAATAAAGTACAAAGGATAATGCATACAACAAATGATAAACCAATTGAGGAGACTTTCATATGCAAGGCTTTTGCTGGAATGAAATCACACACTGACAATATGAAATGTCTGCAGTTAAAATATTTCTTGCTAATGTCATTTGCTGAGGCCTGTATGGCATACACAGGCATAGTCTTAAAAATAAAACTTTGAGGACTGTTAATTATACTGGTGTCTAATATCCACAATTGGATATGGTGATTTTTATTGAAACACAATTTTTTCTCCTAAGAGTATATTCATTTTATTTATTTATTTATTTATTTGTAAATATGTTTTTATTGATTTTAGAGAGAGAGTAGAAGGCAGAGGGAGAGAAACACCACACACCCTTTACTGGAGATTGAGTCCAAAACCTGGGCATGAACCCCTACTGGGAAGTGAACCAGTGACCTGTAGGTGCCTGGGACAATGTTCAACCAACTGAGCCACACCAGCCATGGCTATTCTCATTTTTAATAAATTATATTAAGTTTAGTTTTAGTTTGGCCTGATTATTTATATAATCACAAGAATAGTAATTGCTTAAATTGATTAAACAGGCTCTTTTAAATTTGCTTTGCTAGGGTCTTTTATAAGTAACCTTTAGATTGACCTTTGGTGAAGGGTCAGCCCCTCAAGGTGGAGAAGCTAAGTCACAGTCAGCATCAGATTTTGCCGCCAATACCTGCAAGCTGGGTCAAGTTCTCAAGTCCTTGAGGTCTCCAAAGGTGTCTTGAGATTCCTCTTTTGCCATCTTTCAGGAGAGCAACTTTTGTTCCTTATCTGGAAAGACTGTCATGAATCACTTGACCAAGCAAAGTAATAGGCCATTTTTGTAAGTGACTTTCATTGGCTTTGATTAGTTTAGAGAGTCAATAGAGAGTCAATTTCAATTCCTTAAGGTTTTTTTTGGATATAGTTAAAATTTAGGCATGTCCCTCTTAGACATGGCATTCCAATCAAAGTCTTGGTTAATAAAACCACATAGTTTGGAACTGCTCTTATTGGATTTATGCAAAGAAATGGATTGCCACCCTAGCAATTTTTGCTCAGTGGTTAGAATATCAGCCCACGGATGGAAAAGTGGAGGGTTTGATTCCCAGTCAAGGGCACATACCTTGATTGTAGGTTCAATCCCTAGCCCCAGTCAGGGCGCATGGAGGAGGCAACCAATCAATGTGTCCCTGACATCCAAGTTCCTCTCTCTTTCCCTGCCCCTCTCTCTTCCACTCTCTAAAAATGGATGGAAAAAAATATCCTCAGGTGAGGATTTTAAAAAAAAGAAAGAAAGAAATGTATTGCCATGATTTTCTCATTAAGAATTGCCAAGTGCCCAGCTGGCGTGGCTCAGTGGTTGAGCATTGATCTATGAACCAGGAGATCACAGTTCCATTCCCAGTCAGGGCATATGCCCGGGTTGCTGGCTCAGTCCCCAGTAGGGGGGAGTACCAGAGGCAGCCAATCAATTATTCTCTCTCATCATTGATGTCTCTCTCTACCTCTCCCTTCCTCTCTGAAATCAATAAAAATAAAGAAAAGAATTGCCAAATTCTGGAGGGATAAGATAGGGAGAAAAAGCTAAAAGTGAGACATTAGTATTTTTTAGATTGGCAACCACATTTTATAACTTTTAGAGACATAGGCTTTTTTATTGGCAAACACATTGTAACTTTATGAGACATTTTCATGGAGACAGGTATATAGCAAAACTTATTGATTCAGAAAATCACAGGTGAGCTGAATTAAATTCATTTGGTTTAGATAAGGTTATTTTTAGAGTTTGTATTTTAACAAATGACTTGGATAAGAATTCTTAGAGACCAGGTATTCATGTTTTAAAGGCAGACAGTCCTTTCTTTGACAAACCCAGAATAAAATTCCTTTCCAGAGTAGGCACTCTTGATGAATGGAGACTATTACTATTGGCTTAAGAGGGAGAAACCTAAAATAACAACCTTTCATCCTCTTTTATTCTCTTAAAAGAGAGAGATTCTATAGCTGAGGGAGGCATGAATGGTTTTTTGTTTGTTTGTCTGTCTTGTTATTATGTTCCCTAGTTTTCTGTCACAGATCAGAATTCAAGTGGTCTCTGACATCTTAGCCACTGTGTTGTCCCATAGCTGTCCTATATAAGTCCATTGGGGGATTCCATTTGCCCACAGTCTGAACCACTTCTCATATGTGGGATAGAGATCCTTCCTGAAATAATACAATTGCCCAGGTATGGGGCCCTTAACTCCACACAAAAGACTCTAAAGGCCTCTGACTTTAATGGAGGTCTTTATCCCTGTGCCTGTCTACATAAGGGATGTGTATTGTTTTTACTCTTTAATTTAGAAAAACTTTAATCCTTTTAACTGGCATTTAATAGCTGGGCTAGTAATTTGTTGTTATCTCATATTTCTAACAGTCTTGGACCCTCAAGAGGATTGGTAGTGTCAGACAGCTTTCCTTAACAACACAGTATTTTCTGTTGATCTGATTGGACAGAGATTTAATCTTGCCCTGGGTTTAAATTCTGTTTTTCAGTTAATTTTCAAGATTAGGTAACAAAAAAACATATATATATATATATATATATATATATATATATATATATATATATTTTGAGCATTTGTATATGTGAGGCTACTACCTGTGGAAGCAGCATTTTATGACAAGTAGGATCATTTGCATGAATTATAACATAGCACTTATGTCTGTAATATGTGGATGAAAGGGGTCACATGCCAATCTGACAAGCTCAGGGAAGGCCTGCATGGCAGTCTTGCAAACTCAAGAGACCTAAAGAAGCCACAAAGGATGGTCTGAAATAAAACTTTAAAAACAGTTATGGTGGGTAGTTACATCCTAGGCTGGTATCTTCACTGACAAGGTGAAGGTCAACCTTTACCTTAACTGAGCCTATCTGTCTTTTTGCATCTATAATAACATACCCTTGAAATGTCTGAGTAACTTGTAACTTCCCTTTTTCTGGACCCCTTGGGACACAACCAAATGTGCTGGACGCCAGGACAGATACCACAAATTCCTTCATTGTTATCATGTTAATTGTTCCTGCACCCACCTAAGTATGTGTCTATCATTTTACTTTATAGCCAATCCCAGGGGTTTTCCCACTTTGCTTTCTCCTGTCTATCACCAGTGGATTTCATGTAACCCACATATGTCCCTTCCTTTGATTGCAATGTATAAATACAAATGTAACCTGCCATTCTCTGGAGCATTGTCTCAATTCTTTGAGGTTCTGCTTCCCGGCATATGTCAACAGTTTGGCTCAAATAAACTCACAAAAATTCTTTACAGGTTTCAATGGTTCTTTTACATTAACATTACTTGATATAATTGGCAAGATTCCAAATAAGCTCACCCAGGACCATCCCTTGGACTCAGACTTGGTGCTAGGATCCAGCAAAGGGCCCATTGAGCCCACCGCTTCTCTGCCCATTGGGTGAACTTGGGTGAGTTGTCTCTTGGATCCAGGATCTTCCCTTGCTTTGGTAGAGGGTCTGAATTTATTTGAGCTGTGTTTTAAAATCCTCGAGGTGGAACCAGGGTTGACAGAACCCAGGCTAAGGGTTGATAGAACCCAGGCTAAGGCAGGACTGGAGGAAGAATGGGTGGCTGGTTTTGATTTTGGCTTTTCAATTGGAATTGCTGAGAGTCTAAGCAAAAAAACAAACAAACAAAAAAAACCCCTTCACAGTATAAATGAACTGAACTCATTCAGCTTCGAAGGAAAGGGGCACATCCTCCCTCCAGTCCGATTCTGTGGTGTTCTTAGGTGACTAAGACCTTTGTGGAGGTGTCAGAAATGCAGAAGCCCCATAGGGAAGTCCCAACTCAGCTGTAATTAACTAAATGGCTCATCTAGGGGGCCACCATAAGGCTTGGTCTGCCCGGCCCCTGAACCTTTCCTGTGGTTTTAGATACCCAGGAGTGAAACTGAGACCACACTTGACCCACTGCATAACATGTCTAGAAAATTTGCTCAGACTACAGATATAAAATAAATAAATAAATAAATAAATAAATAAATAAATAAATAAATAAATAAAATAACATGGGAAATTGTGCCTCCAAAGCCAGAAGCTCCCAAACCCCAGCCCTCACTTAATACTCCTGATAGGAAGCCTTTACTTGCAAATGCTATACAGAAATTAGAAGATTTAACTAGAAAATATTAACTTAGAAATGGCCAAAATGCAGTTTTGGGGTACCTATGTTAATATTTTGCATGCAGAAATTAGAAAAATGCCAACTATGAAATTAAACTGAATGACTATATGGGAAGCATAGCTTGATTTGGAAATGAGAAGCTTCTAAGGAAAAGCATAGAAAAACATTCTTCCCAAAAGATGGAAATTAATAAGAAATTTTAGAGACTGTCTCAGAACTATTCTGAAGTTAATAAATGCCTACACCCCTTTTTCCTCCCTGTAGGAAGCATGCCTCTGATTTATCTCCATAGAAAAGAAACAATAGGTGGCCAGGCCTTTACTGAATTTCCCCAAAACAAGCAGGATGTGGGGTTGGGAAGAGAAGAGGGTATGAGTGGTACACATGGCCTATGGCACATGTCCTAAGAAGATTCCCTTAGACAAAGGGAGTTAGAGGCAACTAGAAAAGGTCCCAGCCCATTTTTTTAAATAGTCTATTGGGAGAATGCTGAGGTTCTAGAGAGGGGCAGTTCTAAAACTGGGGACAAAAGACATTGCTTTGGTGGTTTTTAATGCCAGACATACTGTGGTGTAAACTTTTAGTATGTTGTGAGCGCCTGTATAAGAGTGTTGATGTTTTGTGTCTCTTTGTTGTTTGTTTAATTTGTTTAAAGAGGACGCAAGTCCCACTTTGGGGAAGCCCAGTTACGTGTGGTGAGGTTGAAAACGTGAGAGAGATTGCAGGAATGTCCCAGCAGCTGCCAAGAATTCTTAATTTGGGGGGCTCTTCTTGTTCTCCCTCTCAGGGTTTCTGCGTCATCAGGAGCCAGCTTTTTTAGGTTGCAAAAGGAGTTGGAGCACTGTAAAAAAAAAAAAAAAAAAAAAAAAAAAAGAGTTAAAACCTCTGCTGGAAGCCCATGTGGCTTAGCTGACCAGCTAGACCCATTTGGGAGCCCACAAGTGTATATGTAGACCTGAGTTAATGTCTATCTTGGGAAAACTATTCTGAGGAAAAGAAGGAGGAATGATTTTAAGGTCAGCTATGGCTATCTGGGAAAGGGAACACCTGGCTGGCCCTGGTATGCATCCAGCAGATGTAAAATTTCCAAACCCACGAGCCCAGTGGGACTCAGAACCTAAATAAAACCTTCAATATTCAGCAAGGCAAACAAGAAGGGCCTTCTGAATTTTACCAAGATTAAAAGATCAAATGAGAAAGTAATCTTGGCCAGACTCCAAGGACCTTTTGGGCCGAGAAATATTAAAAATTACATTTTGTCACCAATAGTTGACCTGGCATCTCAAGAAAACTGCAAAGTTAGAGAACTGGAAGAATAGAAGTGCAGAAGAGCTGTTAAAAGAGGCTCAGAGCTGAAACCGGTTTGGCTCAGTGGATAGAGCGTCGGCCTGCGGACTGAAAGGTCCCAGGTTCGATTCCGGTCAAGGGCATGTACCTTGGTTGCGGGCACATCCCCAGTAGGAGATGTGCAAAAGGCAGCTGGTCGATGTTTCTCTCTCATCGATGTTTCTAACTCTCTATCTCTCTCTCTTCCTCTCTGTGAAAAATCAATAAAATATATTAAAAAAAAAAGAGGCTCAGAAGGTCTATGTACATAAAGATAAGAAAGGCAGAAACAGAACAGAAAGCTAACATAATTTTCATAACGTAGAACAAGTGTCCCAGGGAAGGGCTGGCCCGGAGGTCCAGGAACAGAATCCACACCAGTATCACCCAAACCTTAGCATGTTATCTCTAAGGAATATGGCAGTTTTGAATCCTAGCAGCTAGAGGTCTGGGAACTGACTGTGGGGCCAGCTCCCTTTCCCCTCCACCCTTTCCTCCAGCCTCATTGGCCTATATCTAACTTTCCAAAGTCTTTGATAACTTAAAGGCTTTGGAGCATTGCTGGGTTAAACAATAAACATCTAAATATTTTGAAGTAACAGGATACTGAAACATTAATTAATTTGAGTTTGTCTCTTAGGGAAAATGTAGAGGATGGATTTGAATCTATCTATAATAACAACAGTGTAATATGCTAATTAGACCAGACAGCCGAACGACCTTCTGGATATCATTACAGATGTCCTTCTGGATGAAGCCGCAGCAGCGGGGGGCCAAGGAAGAGTTGGTTAGGGGCGATCAAGCAGGCATGCAGAGTGGTTAGGGGCAATCAGGCAGACAGTGGTTAGGGGTGATCAGGCAGAGGGGAGTAGTTAGAGGCATCAGGCAGGCAGAGGGGTTAGAGGTGATCAGGCAGGCAGGCAGAGTGGTTAGAGGCAATCAGGCAGGCAGGCGAGTGGTTAGGAGCCAGTGATCTCGGATTGCGAGAGGGATGTCCCCCGAGGGGTCCCATATTGCAAAAGGGTGCAGGCTGGTCTGAGGGCCCCCCCCCCCGATGCAAGAATTTCAGGCACTGGGCCTCTAGCCTATAATTATAAAAGCTTGATATGCTAATTAGATCAGACAGCCAAACGACCTTCCTGATATCCTTCCAGACGACCTTCCAAACGAAGTCGGGGCTGTGAGGGCCAAGGCAAGCCACAGCAGCTGTGAGGGCTGAGCCTCTTGCACAAATTTCATGCATCAGGCCTCTAGTTAATGAATAATTCTTGTATTTTATTTGAAATATATCCTTAAAAATATGAAAGTATTACTAATCTGAGAAATGGTAAGTATTTAACTTGCCAGCTAAAAATTTGAGGCTTCTAAGAGTTAAAAGTTTAAAATAAGTTGGAGAAATTATATAGTTGTGATAATAGAATGCATGAAGTATGGAAATTCATTTTTGAGGAAAATAATTCTTGTGTTTCTCTGGAAAAATTAGTAGTTCAAAATATATTATAGTCTTTATGTTTATGTATACTATGTGTGGTAAAATTTCAACCTAGGATATAATATTTTATTGGCCTATTTAAGAAAAAGGATTAATCTATAATCCAAACCAAATTTTTAATATTAAAACTAGTTTAAGCTTCATGGATGTCTTTTAGAATAATTACAAAGAGTGTGTGATATAATCTTTGGATTGTGTATATTTGACAATCTTTCCAAGTTAAATTTCAAGACTTTAACTGAAAGATAGCTTTGGGCCTGGAATGACTCCAGGATTTATGGTGGGTAGTTACGTCCTAGGCCATTATCTTCACTGACAAGGTCAACCTTTACCTTAACTGAGCCTATCTGTCTTTTTGCATCTATGGTAACACACCCTTGAAATGTCCGGGTAACTTGTAACTTCCCTTTTTCTGGACCCTTTGGGGCACAACCTAATGTGCTAGGCGCCAGGACAGATACCACAAATTCCTTCATTGTTATCATGTTAATTGTTCCTGCACCCACCTAAGTATGTGTCTATCATTTTACTTTATAGCCAATCCCAGGGGTTTTCCCACTTTGCTTTCTCCCGCCTCTCTGGTCTATCACCAGTGGGTTTCATGTACCCCACCTACGTCCCTCCTTTGATTGCAATGTATAAATATAGATGTAACCCGCCATTCTCTGGAGCATTGTCTCAATTCTTTGAAGTTCTGCTTCCTGGCATATGTCAATAGTTTGACTCAAATAAACTCACAAAAATTCTTTACAGGTTTCAATGGTTTTTTTACGTTAACAAATAGAAACACAGTATCAGTAAAAAGCTGTTGTATGTTTAGTCCTGTTGCCTGGTTGTAACTTTTGCCTTTAAACAACATGGCTGCCAAGGCAGACTTCTTTGACTTAGTAACATGCCAAATCAGCAAGCAGAGGGGGTGGGGCCATGGCAATAGCTTTTTGCCTGGTCTTTTTTGCCACACCCTCCCTCACCCCAGCACTTAGCCCCAAGGTCTGAGGAACTCTGGCTTGGGAGCAGGGCCAGGAGGTGAAACTCCATGCTCCTGGGGCAGCTTCAGTCAGTGTCTCTCCCTGTGATCCCTCCCCCTTGGCACTGTGTGTCCTCAAAATTCAAGCCTGCCAAGCATTGTCAGGGCAGAAACAGAGAGGTCCAGGGGTATTGCGGGGCGGGGGGTGGGGGGGCAGCACCTTAAGCCCCAGGCTAGGGGCGCCTGGGGGTGGTGGAGGTTGGGGTCAGAGTAAATTTCAAGGCTTTCCAGGTTCTTTGTCTGTGGCACCAATCTGCACATTGACCCAAGCTACAGTCTGGGCCTCAGGCACATTGAGGGTATTGGGAAGGGAGTTGTGTGCTCACAACTCAGCTGGGCTGGGGGTTCCTTGGCTGGGAGCTGCACTGGACTGGGAGTCATCCCTTAAACTACCCTGCCCCAGGGCTCAGCAGCATGAGATCACTCTGGGGCCACCTGTGAAGGCATCTCTTGTGGCCAACCCCTCCCACCTCACACTGTCTGATTCTGTGTGCCAGGGCTATTGAAGCTGAGCTGGGTGCACCTGAACTGGCAGTGTCAGAGGCAGTGCAGGACTGTGATAAGGAAATGAAGCAGGACCAAAGAGAGAGGCAATGAGTGATAAAAACCCCCAGTTTAGGGAGGCAATATTTATCTCACCGGAATTCATATCAGATTTTTGTCCTTTTCAGTGCAGGTCAGATGCTGGCCAGAATGGCAGGTTTGAAAGCTGTAGGCGCATTTGTAGATAATGTTAGAAATAAGGCAAGCCCCAAAATCAGGGGTCCTGGTAAAGCACAAAGCATACTCAGGAGCCAGACAGCAAGGCAAATATCTTCTTACTCCTGCAGGAAGGTGTGCACACACAGGGTCCGGGAGCATGCACACACTACGTGGGTGGACTGCTCAAATTTTTAATCGTGACACATAACTTGTCCCTTACTCTTGATTGGAAGAGCTTAGGCTCACAATCTTGTACAACTGGCTAATTTAAAGGAAGGGGTTTACCTTTGCCATTTCAAAATGGCGGCCCCCAGGGGAGCTGCAAGTCACCTTGGCCAAAACAGCAGCTGCCTAAATTCCCTTCTTTGACAAAAAAGATTATTTGTTTACTAGAGGCCCTGTGCACAAAATTTGTGCACGGGTGCAGTCCCTAGGCCTGGCCAATGATTGAAGCGTGAGCATCTGGCGTGGAAGGGTAGGTCCCAGCTAACCTCTGGGTCCTGGGCAGCACCTGGGCCCCCAAGGCCCCCATGCGCTGTCCTCAGCCTGAGTCACAGATCCTAAGTCCCCATGAGGAGATTCAGTGAGCACGGCCAGACACCGCAGGCTGGGGTGCAACGTGGGCCTCGGGCCACCCAGCAGCACCACATGGAAGCCAGGCAGGCAGTGCACTCTCTCCCGCCAGCCTCGCAGACCAGCTCCTGCGCGAACCCATGGGGAGCCTAACTGGCCCCTGCAGTCCCAGCAGCTGTGGCCCAGCTCACCCAGAAGAGGCTGTGTGGGTGCAGGGCAGGCTCCTCGCAGGCACCCAGCACCTGAGTGTAGAACTTCCTTGGCACAGGAGCCCTGGTGTCCTAGGGGAGAGTAGAGGGGGAGGGAAAGTGAGCTCAGCGGACACCCCACATTCTCACCACACCTCCATGCCAGTAACCCCTGCCCCCAGGTAGCTGGCAAGAGGTTGCAGTCCCCTGTCCACGCACCACAGGAGGTTGACACCACCAGCCACCTCCAGGTCCCCCATCCCTGCCTGGGGCCTGGCCCTGATCAGGCAATCAGGGCCTAGCAGCCGCTGGTCAACATCTCAGAGGAGATCAATTGGGGCCAGGCCTCCCACCCAGTTCCCTCAGTGCCTGGGAGCTGGGTGGTCCCCCTGCTCCTCACTGCCGCCACTGGTTGCCATCTGCGGGGTGATCAATGGGGCAATTGGGCCCCCACTAGCCCCTCCTTTGGCCTGGCACTGCCCGCTCACCTACTCCACCATCCCGCCGTGATCCTGCTCTTGTAGGGGCCCATTGGGGCCAGCAGCACCTTCACTGCCACCCGCTGCCAGTACTGCATCACCAATGCCCACCATGTTCTGCACTGCCTCCTGGTGGTCAGCACATCATAGCAAGCAGTTGAACTCCCAGTCTCCCAGTTGAATGACCACCTGAGGGGACAATTTGCATATTAGGCTTTTATTATATAGGACTAGAGGCCTGGTGAACAAAATTTGTGCACTCAGCAGGGGGGGTCCCTCAGCCCGACCTGCACCCTCTTGCAGTCTGGGACCCCTTGGGGGATGTCCTAAGCCAGCAGTCAGACATCCTTAGAGCTGCTGCGGAGGCAGGAGAGGCACCTGCCACCACCGCTGCGCTCGCCAGCTGTGAGCCCAGCTTTTGGCTGAGTGGCACTCCTCCGTGGAAGCACACTGACCACCAGGGGCAGCTCCTGCGTTGAGCATCTGCCCCCTGGTGGTAAGTGCATGTCATGGCGACCAGTCATTCTGCTGTTCAGTTGATTTGCATGTTAGCCTTTTATTATATAGGAGTCTCACAATTCCCCTCTTTTCTTTATTTAAACTCCTTTTTTTTTCAAACTCGGCTAACATTTATTGACTTTCATGCTCTGCAGTGTCTAGGAGATTATTTTGCTGTTTGGTCAATGTGGTTTCAATTAACTTTTGGATAAGACCTCTCATACATGCAATGATATAACATCCCATCATTGTAACTCCTAATCAGGGAGGTGAATATAGATACCATCATTACCTTCCAATTTCTGAACCATTGTTTTAGTAAATCGGAGAAAGGATCCTCAATTCCAGGATTCTCAGCTAACTCATTAGCTAAAGTTATTCATTCCTGTAGGGCCTTAGTGATGGTTCCATCTGGAGCTGTGTTGTCAGGGATGAAAGTACAACACTGGCCCTCAAGATTACACAAACTCCTCCTTTTTCTACCAGAAACATGTCCAAGGCCAACCTGTTCCCCCACATCAGCCTGCTGGTGGCATCTAATTGTTCAGCTATAACTTTACCTGCATCGCAAGTATAGTTAACATCCCTTGCTGGTTAATTATAATATATACTAGAGGCCCGGTGCACAAATTTGTGCACAGGTGGGGTCTGGCCAATTGGACTGGGCCAGCCATAGGGAGGGGACATAGGATGTTGGCCAGCCAGGGGGAGGGGCTGCAGGCTGTTGGCAGGCCGGCCCCACCCCTGATTGGGGTGGGGAGCAATCAGGGGCAGGGCCAGCTGGGGGGAGGGGTTCCAGGCAGTTGGCCAGCCAGTTCTGCCCCCGGTCAAACTCCTGGTCGAGGGGACAATTTGCATATTAGCCTTTTATTATATAGGGTAATTAATCCAACCCACATTCTTGTTTACAGTGGACCACGAGAACAAGACAAATTCAAATCCTGCACCAATCTGATTTCTAGCCTTAAACTCCTTTGGCACTCCTCCTAGAACCCCAATGGGATCTGTGTAAATATGGGGATCAAAGGAGCCCCCTGAACTCTCTTCTTCATAGTCTGTCTGTCCATTGAAAAAATTTACAATATGCCAAAGTGAAAGGGATAACCAATTGTATCAGAGAGCAAGTTCTGCTCCAACTGCTGGACAAGGCTGCAAGTAAGAGTCCCCCATAGCACCACCAGACATCAGCACAGAGTATCAACAGTGCAGCATGATTGGTTTCTGAGGACACTCGACCATTTATGCATCTGAATAAATTTTCCATAAACTTCAAGTACTGGTCCCCTCCTCCCCCTCGAGAGGCAGGAGGTATAGTTTACATCAAGCGATCGGGTGTTTGATGGGAACAACAGGAAGAGAGTCTTACAGAAAGCATTTCCCCAGGCAGTTTCCTCCTGATACAGGGCAAGTACACATTCCATCCTGTTACTGTCTGAGGTCCATCTGAATGGAAATGAGGCCGCTTGGGCCTCTAGTCTTCCTGCCGCCCAAGCATAACAGTCACTTTTATTTAGAGCCTGTACAGAATATTTCATCCATTACCCCCAGGCACTCGTTTCCTTATATCTTACTTCTATTTGCATGCTTGTGGCATTGGCCTAAGGGATCTTGTCCTGTGACATCTACTCCTAAATCTAGTCTAGTCCTTTTGGCCTAAAGGCTGAAATATCCAAGTCACTCAAGTTACCTATAATCAATATTAACTGGGTAAGCATGATCTGAATTGTACACATTTCCCAGCCCACATTGTAAGCCCATGCAATTTTCCAGTGCCCTAAAGCAAATAGACAACTTACAGTTTCTTTAGCATTAATTTCAAGGGGCTATATCCTGTTATGGCTGTCCAAGTTGAGGTGTCTCCACCCAAAGGAGCTGGTGGTCTGTTCTGTGTGTGATGAGTCCAACTTCACTCTGCAGTTTGAACAGAAGCCTCTATAGTAAGCAAGACAAGGTAGGGTCTTTCCCAGAGGGTTCCAACTTGTTTCCCTCCTGGTCTTGACCAGAACATAGTCTCCTGGTTGATGGCCATGAGCCAGGAACTCAAAAGGAGGGCCTTGGGTTAGGAAGCCTTCTAACCTGAGAGGGATTAAAGTAGAAGACATACCTAGTACATAATTCTGAAGAAATTGGTCCCTAGTCTTCATTATAGGAAGATCTTGAGGCATTCCAAAGCCTATTGGAATCACCTAAAGTCAATTCTAGGTCGAGAAAAAAAAGTGTAACTTCATTTGTCCTTGGGTGTAGCAAGCAAATGACACTAATTGGATTTCTGCTATACTAGTATACTACTCCCTGAGTAGGTTGATATAAGCTATTTGCCCTCTGGTTACAGAGGCAAAGTGCAAATCATTTACTCTTAAGTGTCCTTGGTTTAGGGAAGATGAGATTTACTAGATGGCTGCAAACTGCTATTTACCCATCTCAGTTTCCCTAGTCTACTCATCCAAGCTTACTGGCCTGTGTCATTTATGTAACTTCCTTTCAACATTTCTCTTTACAGACATTACCCTTTCAGAACCCACTTCCCTTTTCTTTCAAAATGACACCAAAACCATAATTTCTTTCCAATCAGAATTCTTAACCCTTACAAATCTTATTTTTTTTTTTAGGTGACATGTAAGTAATTAACATTCCTCAGATTAGCAACATATTCACATTTTTAAGAGATTTTTAAAATAAAATACAAGACATTCATTAACAGAATCAAATCCATCCTCTAGTTTCTCCACACAAGGCAAATTCAGATTAATATTTTGGTATCCTTTTATCTCAAAATATCTAAATATTTTATCATTTAACCCAGCAAACTCAAAGTTTTAAGTTATCCCCACTCCCCCCTGGGACCTGGAAGTCAACCTTGGATTCTCATTCAAGAACTGCCCACCATCATGGAAACATTACACTTGTTGGCCAAACAATGGAGTCCCACCCTAGCCCACATTTCTTACCTTCCCATGCCTGTAATCCCTACTTCCCCATATCAAACTAAGTCCCACAAAATATAGAAAGAAAGCAAAGTAAATCAGTAACCAAAATTACATTATAGACACACAAACAAAAACCTCACTAGGTAAGAGTTTCTGGTGTCTGATGCCCTGAGAGGGAAAACAGGAAGAGTCCCCAAGATTAAGAATTCTCAGCAGCTCCTGGCATCTCTGCCACGTGTTCAACGTCACCACATAACTGGGCTTCCCCAAAGTGGAATATGCCCTATCTTTAAACACATTAAACCAAACAACAAAGAGAGACAAAACATCAATAGAAACACTCTTTACAGACCTACAGACATCACAGAATGCCCTGCATTAAAAAAAACAAACGAACACCAAAGCAGAGCAGAGTTTCCCTGATTCAGGGACTGCCCTTCCCCAGAACCTTAACATTCTCCCAATGGACTCTTTTGGAAATGTATTCCCTAGGCCTAGAATTTTACCCATCCTCGGTAAGTCCCTTGGACTATGTGCTCAACCTCCCATACTGGAGATTTCTTGCACTGTGCTCAATCCCCCCATATTGGAGATTTCTCACACTCCCCGAGATCTGCTTCATCCTTCTCTGGCTTCTTCCCTCTTGGGAGAATGGAACTGCAGATAAGAACTCCTCACTCACTTTATGTCCAAGATACATTCCAGTCACATATACCTGACCTCCAAGGATACCTAATCACCAAAGTAGTACCCAGTCCAGTTCCCCACCTTGGCTCATGCATGAGTTACTTGATTGCTGTGGTTCTTGCTTGCTTGGGCATCTTCCCACATTGCTGGCTGACTTTCGATCCTGAGTTCATAGTCAGCCTGGGGGGCAATGGCTGTTCCTCTTCACCGAGGCTGCCACAACTTGGCAGCGGGGCACACCTCCTCAAGTGAGGGGTCCAATTGTTCCCAATAGTGATCAATGGAATCCCAGATGAGCTCCAAATTGTTAGAAATTAGGAAAGCCCCCAAAATTAGGGGTCTTGGTAATACACAAAGCATACTCAGAATCCCGACAGCAAGGCAAATATCTTTACTTCTGCAGAAAGGTGTGTACCAGCACACAGTCTGGTAGCACATACATTGAGCAGGTGGTCCACTCAGGTTTTTATTCCTAACGCATGTGGTCTGTCCCTCACTCTCTTATTTTATTTTATTATCAATTTTAAAATATAATTTTTATTGATTTCAGAGAGGAAGGGAGAGGGAGAGAGAGAAACATCAATGATGAGAGAATCATTGATCGGCTACCTCCTGCTCACCCCACACTGGGGATCGAGCCCATAACCTGGGCACGTGCCCTGACAGGTTATTGAACCCAGGACCCTTCAGTCCACAGGCTGATGCTTTATCCACTAAACCAAACCACCTAGGGCTGTCCCTCGCTCTAGATTGGAAGAGCTTAGGCTCACAATCTTATGCGAATGGCTAATTTAAAGAAAGGGGTTGACCTTTGCCATTTCAAAATGGTGGCCTGCAGGGGAGCTGCAAGTCATGTGAGCCAAAATGGCAGCTGCCTAAACTCTCTTCTTTGACAGAGAAGATTTGTTTATTTTTACAGTAAGGAGTAGAGAAGGGATGCTTTTCATACTTTCCACAAGTCGATTCTCCTGGTGTGTGTCTTGCTTTGGGCACCATCTCTAATAGGTGGAAGTGGTGTTTAGGTGTACTGCTGGAATAAGCATCTCAGGAAACCCCCATGGGTGAATGAGATATGGTAGAAAATTTTATTTCAGTGAAATTACATCCCTGTGTTTCCAAAGTCCCATTTCCCTTAGTCCAGTCATAGAAGAAGCATAGAGTTAGAAGTGTCCAGAGTTTTCTTTCCATGTTGGAGTCAGGCCAAGTACAGCATCAGGCTAGCTGCAGCCCATTACTCCATTGTGTGTGGGGTCCACATTGCCATGGGCCATGTGGGTGAGTGCAGGGAAGCAGGAGCCCCAAGAGAGCCAAGAGCATAAGAAAGTGAACTCCTTTGTTTAGGGGATTATGAATCCCAAATCTCTACACCCCCTTGCAGTGGCCACACACAATCTGGCCAATAACATCTGTTCCCAGGTGGACTGACAGTGAGCACCTTCCCTCGTCATCCAACTCTACTGGGCATGCATCTATCTTCCCTTTGTCCAGTCCCCTTTTCCCTAGTGTTTTGTAGTGAACATGCCTATAATGTCTGGCCTTCCCTTTTCTTCTTTTCTATCTTTTATAATTATTTAATTAAAATGGTATCAAAAGGATCTTTTCTAAAGATAATGCTTATTAAAGCATAAATACTTTTCTGCAAGTTTTACCATAATGAGCTCTGGGTGCTTAATGAGAGAGAGAAACACTACTGTTGCAGTAACCTTCATCATCTAATCTGAAAATGAAATAGGCCTGTTTGCTCTAAAATGTCAACCAGATAAAGAGGATTCTTACACTTAGATGCTCTGGCACAGGCAAAACTTAAATCTGCTTCATCCAATACACCAAATTTGTGGGTTCAATCCCCAGTCAGGGCACATAGAAGAATCAACCAATGAATGCATAAATAAGAACAATAAATCAATGTCTCTCTCTCTCTCTCTCTCTCTCTCTCTCTCTCTCTCTCTCTCTCTCTCTCTCTTTCCTCTCTCTCTCAATGATTAAAATAAGAAGCAACTTAAATCTTTTGGAAAAGGGATAAATGTTTTTATTTGTTTGTTTATAATTAGGTAAGGATTTTAATTGCACAGAGCAAGCTGCTGACTCCAGGTTGCAGGCCCAGAAGCTTCTAAAGGCAGTAAAATAAAAACAGCATTAAGGAACAAACCAGCCTAAGGAGTTTGATGGAGTTTCCCCAAAAGCCTCTGGAGAAATATACCAAAATCTCAGACCAGGGGATTTAGCTTCTATCTCTGTCACAATAGCTGTCTAGGATTAGGGTAATTGCCTGGAAACACACACACACACACACACACACACACACACACACACACACACACAACATTACCAGCATGAAGGGTAAAATGCCATCCCACACTGTTCCTTGTTTCTCAGCCCCTAATGTCTCTTATCAAAGGATTTATGTTGTGTCAGCTCCTACTTTGGTATGCCATAGGAAGTGCCAGGATACAAGCCTGCCCCTTCTTCCCCCACTGGGGGTTCTCACTAACTGACCCCAGTCCTGCAGACAGGATCTGCCTCATGTCCTGGGCCTCTCTGCAAATTCCTGCTTGTGGATGAAAATGGGCTACATACTAAACCTACCAAGCTCAGGGGAGGCCTTACAAACTCAGAGACTTAAAGTAACTGCATAGGATGGTCTGAAATTGAACGTTTTTAACTAAAGGTGGGTAGTCACATTCTAAAGCAGCATTTTTCCCTAACAAAGGTCAATATATTTACCTTAACCAAGCCTGTTTATTGTCTTTCTGCATCTAGAATAACATACTTGATAAATATGCCTTTGCAATAAAAAATTCCCCTTTTCCAGGACCCCTCAAAGCAAAGGCACCAGGAACAAATCTCCTCATTGTTATTGTTATCATGTTAATTTTTGACTGTTAACTATCCTGTACCTGTTGTAATGTACCCCGCGAATCACAGAAGGACGCCTGAAGAAGTCGAATTAAAGAGTCACATTTATTGCAATCCGGGACTACGAGGGGGCCATGCACTCCAAATCTCGCAGTGCCCTCCCCAGGCCCACCACCAGATTTATATAGGCAAAGATCACAAAGGTATCCATTACATCCCAGGATTTGGAATGAGGAACCTAGTTTGCAAAAATAAAGCAGTTTACAGAAGCATACTTAAGCATGTTAATTATAGTTTTGGGTCTCCAGATCACTGAATCAACGGAAACACATTATCTGGAGTCATCGGGTCTTGGGGTCACTGAGTTGACAAGAACACATTATCTAGAGCCATTGCGGCAATTTAGAGTGATTGTGCTGTCCTGGTCTTGGGACCACTGAGTCAACCAGAACGCATTATCTGTGGCCACTGAGGCAATTTAGGATAATCGTGCTGTCCTGGTTCCCAGGTACAGAAGAATGTGCTTCGATAACCAGTATGACCACAACCAATGAGGTATTCACATTATAATCAATAGGGTATTAATCGATTGGGATGATTTATATAATTCAGAAAATCAAAATAACTTTTCTATTGTTAAACAAAGCAAATAAGTACAGAAGCCAAACAGCAGGGTTAAAGTTAAACTATAGTTTCTACCTGAGATGATTGCTACCATACTTCATACCTACCTATGTAAAGGAAATCTGTGCCGATCATTTTACTTTTTCTTCAATCCCAGAGGTTTCCCTGTTTTGTTTTCCCCCACCTCTCTAATCTATCACCAATGAACTTCATGTAACCAACATATGTCTTTTCTTTTGATTGTAATATATAAAACTAGAGGCCTGGTGCATGAAATTCATAAACTCAGGGGTCCCTCAGCCTGGATTGAGGGACCCCACGAGTGCAAGATCAGGGCCGGGGAGGGACATGGGAGATTGGCCAGCAGCGAGGGACCATGGGAGAGCTCCAGGGCATGTCCGGCCCATCTTGCTCAGTCCCGATTGGCTGGACCCCAGAAGCAAGCTAACCTACTAGTAGCAGTGTCTGCCCCCTGGTGGTCAGTGCACATCATAGCAAGCGGTTGAGCTGCCTTAGCATATAATTAGCATATTATGCTTTGATTGGCTGAATGGCCTACTGGATGAACAGACGCTTAGCATTTTAGGCTTTTATTATATAGGACTAGAGGCCCGGTGCACAAAAATTTGTGCACTCGGGGGGGCGTGGGGGCCCCTTAGCCCGGCCTGTGCCCTCTCACAGTCTGGGACCCCTCGGGAGATAACGACCTGCTGGCTTAGGCCTGCTCCCGGGTGGCAGAGGGCAGGCCCAATCCCTAGGTGCAGCCCCTGGTCGGGCTCAGAGTAGGGCCGACTGGGGAGTTGGGGCGCCACCCCCTGTCATGCACAGAGCAGGGCAGATTGGGAGGTTGTGATGCCACCCTCAGTCACACTCAGGGTAGGGCTGATTGGGGGGTTGGGGCGCTGTTCCCTGTCATGCATAGAGCAGGGCTGATCAGGGGGTTGGGGAAATCCCCCCTATCATGCACAGAGCAGGGCCAATCAGGGGGTTGGGGAGCTCCCCCCTGTCACCCACAGAGCAGGGCCGATCAGGGGGTTGGGGCGCCGCACCCTGTCACACTCAGGGCAGGGCCGATGGGGAGGTTATGGCTCTACCCCGTCACACACAGAGCAGGGCCCATGGGGTGGGGGGGTTGGGGCGCCGCACCCTGTCACACACAGAGCCGCAGGGTGATCAGGGGGTTGGGGAGCTCCCCCCTATCAGGCACAGAGCAGGGCCGATAGGGAGGTTGTGGCCCCGCCCCCTGTCACACACAGAGCCGCAGGGCGATCAGGGGGTTTGGGTGCTGCCCCCTGTCACACTGATCCCGGTGCCAGGAGGCCTCTCAGCTCTGCTGATCCCAGTGCTGGGAGGCATATTACCCTTTTACTATATAGAATAGAGGCCTGGTGCATGGGTGGGGGCTGACTGGTTTGCCCTGAAGGGTGTCCTGGATCAGGGTGGGGGTCCCCACTGGGGTGCCTGGCCAGCCTGGATGAGGGGATGATGGCTGTTTGCAGCTGGTCACACACCCTTCAGGGTGGGGGTCCCCACTGGGGTGCCTGGCCAGTCTGGGTGAGGGGCTAAGGGCTGTTTTCAGGCTGGGACTGAAGCTCCCAACTGCTCCTTTTTTTCTTTTTTCTTTTTTTTTTTTTATTCTGGTCCAGCTTTAGCTCTGAGGCTTCACTCCAGCTCTGAGGCCTCAGCTGCTGAAAACAGGTAACTGGTTTGTTTAGGTCCTATAATCAAAACTCTGTATCAACTCCAGCTCTGAGATCCCAGCCGGCTGAAAGCTGGTTTCTGGGGTTTTGTTTAGCTTCTATTTTTGTTACAATGTTTGAAACTGCAGGCTCAAAGGCCAGCAAGGCAGACGGGGAATGTTGGAGTCCTCTGTCACTGAAGCAAGCAAGCCTCATGTTAGTTTCAAGCTGCCTGGCTGCTGGCTGCCATCTTGGCTGGCAGATAATTTGCATATCTCGCTGATTAGCCAATGGGAAGGGTAACGGTTGTACACCAATTACCATGTTTCTCTTTTATTAGATAGGATAAGGTGCACAACTACCATTTTTCTGGAGTGTTTTCTCAATCCGTTAAGGTTTTGCTTCCTGGCAATTGTCAGTTTTGCTCAAATAAACTCATAAAAGTTCTCAACAGGTTGAAAGTTTCTTACGTTGACATGCAACATTGACTGTTTCTGGCTTCCTCTTACAATCGTAAGAGGCAGAGGGCAGCAGAGGCAGGAAGGGATCCAAGCAGTGCCTGAGGCTGAAACTCTTTACATGCCTGAGCTCCAGCTGGTTTACCACTGGCCTGTCTTTCTGGGTAGGAAGAAGGGGAACCTCCCATCTCCCTCCAAACATTCCTTTTTAAAACTTTTGACAGCACAGCTCTGGCTGAGTAGCTCAAATGGTTGGAGCATTGCCCCATACACCAAAAAAGTTACAGGTTTGATGCCCAGTGGATCACATAAAGGAGGCAACTGATCAATGTTTCTCTCACACACTGATGTCTCTCTCTCTCCACCCCTTCTCTTCTCTCTCTAAAAAAATCAATAGAAACATATTCTTGGATGAGGATTAAAAAAAAAGAGAGACACTTTTGCCAGCACCAAACAAGCCATTTTGTTGTGTTCTTGGACATAAATATTAATTCTAGGTGGTGTTAACATTCTGTTCATATTTCTCCCACACCATATTAGACTGATTTGTGTTTTGGTCAAGAGAAGTACAGATTTCTGTCTTTTGCTAGAAAATGTGGATATTTAAATGCATGCAGCTTTCAGAAGTCTAGGGAGCAGTCTTGGAATAACAAACAGGCCTCTTTTCTGGCTCCAGCTTTGCCCTCTCCATCCAATTTTTCCTTTCCCAACTCCTTTGTTCACATTGGCATTTCTAATCACCTGTAATTAGTGATATCATTGTAATAACTTTGTCATTAATAACAGGAAAGGAACAAAGGGAAGACTAGATATTATAGGCATGCCATTTGTACAACTTTTCCAGGAAGCTTCAGTTTAACACTCTCCAGGTATATTCCCCACAGATTGCTGGGGGAAAGGCCTGGACAATAGACACATGCTCAGCACTCGCCCACTTGGCCCACAGCCATGTGGACCCCACACACAATGGACTAATGGACTACATCTAACCTAATGCTACATCAGACCCAGCTCTACCATGGAACGGAAACTCTGGACACTGGCTTTGCTTCTAGCTCTGCTAAACCTCCAAAGCTGCACATTTTACAGGACTGGTTTAAGGGAAATGAGACGTTGGAAACGGAGGAATATAACACATGCAAATAAAAGTCACTCATTCTTCTGTGCAAGTCTTAGAAAATTCTTTTTCTCAAGATATCATAAGAACCCTACTCCCACTATTATCAGAAATTCCACCTGTGCAATTCTCCAATAACATTAGAAAGATACTTTCTTAGAAATAAATCTTTTTTTTTTTAAGGACTTGGAAATATAGGCATTGACACTCTTTAGGAGGTCCTGGAATGGCAGGGCCAAACATTTTTAGCTTTCTTCTCCTGAGGGAAAGATCTAAGAGGCTCTGCTTTTCTGTTTTCTTCCACCACCGCCCTCCCTCTTCCATTTGGGAAGAAAGGGCAGAAAAAGAACATTCCATCCAGGCTGGACCCAACCCAAGACTCAGATGTGCTGGCTGCCCTGGAGAAACAAATTCCACAAGTGCTCTTGAAGGGGAAATGTAAATAATGAGAGTAGAATTCTTGATGTGTATGTGTGCTAACATGGTGTCAGAACATCTCACACAGACATATCCTGGTCCAGTGTTTCATAAGAGTGGTCTAGCTCATTTCTAGATCTGTGGGAGTGCCCCTGTGACAGAAGTACTGTCAGGAGAGCCAGTTCCCTCTGCTGTCCCAGTCAGGAAGTAGCATGATGATGATGAAAAACCCAGGGGTTCATTCATGAAAGCTGATGGCTCTCTCAAAATCCAGCACAGACCCGTGCCTGTGTGGAGAGGTCTGTAGCTCCTTGGTATTCACAAGTTGAATCTTTAAGGGGCTGGATTCCCTCCATCTAGCTGGCTCTCTTTTATGATTGGTGGTTGTGAACAAGCAAGAAATGAAGAGAATCCTATATAATAAAAGCCTAATATGCAAATTGACTGAACGGTGGAACTACTGGTAGAACAATCGCACTGACCACCAGTAGGCAGACGCTCAATGCAGCAGCTGCCCCAGCCCTCAGGCCCCAGGCCAGTCAAGGTGGGTGCCAGTGGGGGACCCCAATTGCCCCACTGGTTGTCCTGCAGAGAGAGGTGACCAGCAGTGGTGGGAGGGGGGCAGGGCTGGAGAGTGGGTGGTGCCAGGCTGGCCAAGATAGGTGCCAGTGGGGGCCCCACGATCGCCCTGCCAGTTGCCCAACAGATCGGCACTGATCACTGGCCAGGCCTAGGGACTCTACCTGTGCATAAATTTCATGCACTGGGCCTCTAGTCTATATTAATAAAAGGGCAATATGCTAATTAGACCAGACATCTTCTGGACATCCTTTCTGACAAAACTAAGGGAGTTGCCAGCCTGCAAACCACCCTCAGCCCCTCACCCAGTCTGGCCCCACCCTCCAGTGGGGACCCCCACCCCAATCGGGGGCGTGGCTGGCCTGCAAACCGCCCCAGGCCCCTAGCTCAGGCTGGTACTGCCCCTCAGCGGGTACCCCCACCCTTATCAGGGCTCTGGTCGACCTGCAAACTGCCCCAGGCCCCTTACCCAGGCCAGCTCCAGCCCTGAGTGGGGACCCCCCACCCAGATCTGGGACCCCATTCAGTGCAGGCCAGTCAGCCCCCATCCATACACCAGGCTTCTATCCTATACAATAAAATGGTAATATGCAAACTGACCCTAACAGCAGAACAACCAGAACTACTGCTGGACCAGTCACTATGAGGCGCACTGAACACACCTTGGTCCCTTCCCCTGGCTTTCAAGCACCAATCATCTGATGGTGAACGGAGAATGGGGGGTGGGTGGTGATGGGGGGCAGGGCCGGCTGCGGGCTGCTAGGGAAGATGGCCCTAATTGCAGGCCAGGCCTAGGGACCATACCTGCTCATGAATTCGAGACTGTACCTGCGCACGAATTTCATGCGCCGGGCCTCTAGTTTATAATAAAACCCCAGTCTCCTACAGAATCCACTGGTCCCTTTCACAAGCAGGTGAGGAAGAATGGTGCTTTCTCCTTTTCCTGAACCTGTCCAGCAGGCCCAGGCCAGCAAGACAATGATGGCAGCTGGCCCAAGAGGAGACCTTCTCCTGATTTGAAGCCCTTGGGCCACACCCTTCTTGGAAATGCAGTTCTGGAGGCGCTGCAGGGAAAGAAACCACTGCTCCCACTCAGGTGTCCCACTCAGGCACACCGACAGTCCCTGGCCTCTGGAGGTGGCATAACTAAGAGACTAACTCAGCTTAAAAACTGAGACGGAGCTACCACCCCCCTCTGCCCCACTGCCTGCACAGCAGTGGGTTCTGCGCCTGGGTTTACTGATGCAGTGGAGGGTGGGGGGAGAAAGAGAAAGGGAGAGAGTTGGTAAAGAATGGGGTAGAGATATTCAGGTGGGGGTGGGGTAGACTGGTAAACCAAACTTGGACAACCTTGCAGTTTTACAAAAATGCATACAATGATCAGTTTTTGTTTTGGGGGAAGTTTTTTTTTTTTAAATAAATCTTTATTGTTCAGATTATTACAGTTGTTCCCCCTTTTTCCCCCATAGCTCCCCTCCACCCAGTTCCCACCCCACCCTCTGCCCTTACCCCCCCCCCCCCACTGTCCTCATCCATAGTTGTATGCTTTTTGTTGCCGGGTCATACACATGGAAAATGTAGCTATTTCCATCCACGATGTGTCCCTGTGTTCGGCCACACAGGGACTGTCTCAGCCTCACAGGGACTGTCTCAGCCTCACAGGGACCATCTCAGCCTCACAAGGGCTGTCTCAGCCACACAGGGACTGTCTCAGGCTCACAGGGGCCTTCTCATCCTCGCAGGGACCGGCGCAGCCTCACAGGGGGAGCCACATCCCACGCATCCCACGTTGGGGGTGAAGGTGTGAGACAGAAGCTCCTCTCGCTATCTCTCCTGCTGCTCCCTTGCTTATCTCCAATGTTGGAAGTTTCTGAGAGCAGTCTGCAGGTGCTGGACATCATACTTTAACTGGTCAACATGAAGTTTGGTATTCTGTCTTTTGTTGGGCGGCTCCTTGCTGGACAAAATCTCCAGGCATTCTTGTTGGCTGAATATCTTGTATGCTTGCTTGGATTTCGTTTTCTACTAAGTGCACAGACTGTTTGTCTGCCGTCTCCCGGTGTCCCATGTGAGACTGGATTTGGTGGACCTGTTTGTGTGTTTGCTGGTATAGCAGTTCCATGTTGCTGGCCCAGCCAGGTCTGATTCCGGCTTCCTCCAAACCTGATTCTGCTTCTTGAGTGTGTCCCTTATGGGTGCAAGGAGTTGAAATCTGCAGTTTGTTGGGTTATGCTGTAAAAGCGCCAGTGGTTCCTTTTGTGCCTCTGTCACAGCTTGGACGGGATGTAAATTGAGTAGGGCGGGATCTCAGGGAGTCACCAGGGCAGAGAAAACAGCAATGGCGTCTCCAGGACTCCTCGCCTCTCTACGACTCCGCGTCTCCATCTCCGTGTGCCCGAGTGCCGGCGAGCAGCTCCACGAGAGAGCTGCCCTCGCTTTCCGACCCACTGCAAGGCCCTCCCGCCTCTCCCCGTAGGGGTCTGGAACCTCAGAATCCCACCCCAAACAAGCTCAGTGGATTCGAGAGTTTGTAACCCCTTTCAATTGAAAAAAACCACGCATCCAGTTTCAGCCTGCCTGCCACACGACTCCGTACCTCTGTTCTTGGCGCCTCTGCATATCCTACTCAGTCTCAGTGCTCTTCTTTCTTTCCTTCCAGTTGTAGAGCTTCCACTGGGCCAGCTTTCCCATGGTTCTGAATGATAGCTGTTTTGTCTTATAGTTGGTATTTTCAATGTTGTTGTGGGAAGCAGCACGCACAGGTCTCTACCTTATGCCACCATCTTGATTCTCCTGGGGGAAGTTTTTAAGTTGAAGTTTTCTTTAAAGCAATCTCCTCTCTGTTGAGAGAAGAAGAACCCAATTCACCCAACAAAACCGTTTACACCAGCAGTCTTGACAAGGTCAACAAGCTGGAGCTATAAATGAAAGATTTTTTATCTATGTGGGAAATAGGAAAATCATTTGACTGATAAAAGGAAATACAATAAATAATATCTAAATTCCTGACTGCATTCCCCTGGGCCCTTCCTCTGTTGGATAAAGTACACAGGGCAAGAATGCATGGGCTGTTCCAGCATGTTTAAAAATAGCACACAGCACACAGACCTCTTAGCTTCCAGAAAAACTTCCTTACCCAATTCTCAGCCCTGAGCCCACAGTGTTGCTGCTGGTGCCTTCTTCCTGACTTGGATTTTTCTGTTTTGGAAGCATTAAGGCAGTGTGTGTGATATGTTTTACTCACGGGCCAGTTTCTGCTCAACTGGTTTCAATCTAGGCATATCCAGAGCTCACTATTGAGAGAAGTTAGCTTGAAATGCAGGCAGATTGGGCAGGGTTGAGTGGAAAACAAAGGCAGGTGTAACATAGGCAGGGGCAGACATGGCAGTTTGAGCAGGCTAATCACAGGAACCAACCAACCAGAAATAATAAAATGTTTCTGGACTCAAAGCAGGAGGCATGGGAAAACAAGGTTTGCCAATGCATAGAAACAGAGAAAGTTCAGCATAAGAACAGAGAAAGAACACATAGAAACAGGGAAAGTTCAGGTCCATTTCTGAGCAAGAACAAGGATGGAATCAATCAGATGTCAACACAGGTGGACATAGAGCAGGCTTGTAGCAAATATATATCCCTGGGCTACACGTCTTCCTAGCAGCCCATTATTGGGCCCCTCTCTCTGTGGGGGGAGTGTGAATCTGCTTGTAATAAAATTTCCACACTTTTGCTTATATCTTCTGATCCATATAGCTCATTCTTAGGCATCGAGAGACACAACCAGGAGGGCAGGGGGGAACCCTCGGCTCACCATTCCAGTTATCACTATGAAAGTCCTTTGTATCTAATGACATATTAACTGTTTGTTCTCTGGGACTTGTGCAGTAATTTTACACGCTGCAAAACTAGCAATTTTAACCTGAAGTAGTGTGTCTTTCTTCCCATTCACACCCCAGTGGCCTCATTCCCTAGGAATTTCTAGCCCTGACTTCTAGCATTCCTACAGCTTTTGTGGCCAAAGAAGACCTCCATGTTGTTGGAGCCAGGAAACTCGAGATTCACTCCCATCACTTTCCCTTGCTAGCATTGGTGCAACTGGAGGGGAAGGGGGAAAGTTTTCTACATCTCTCGGAGACTAATTTTTCTCATCTGTCAAATAGAAATTTAGGCAGCTCTTTGAGCCACTTCTTTGAAATTTCCCTTTGACTGTACTTTCTCTTTCCTTGCTCAAATAAATTTTCTCTAGCAAGAAAAAAAATAATAGGGATTTTAATCTGCCCTATATACACCTCAAAAGGATGTTGACATACAATAATCTCATACAGAAAAAATTTTGTCTGGGTTCTATGAAAACACCCATTCTATTCTATTTTTTCCAGCCAACCTCTTCTGCATCACCTTCTAAACCATTTAATGTCTCTAGACCACCATCTTACCACTGAAAATGGCAGGAGGATGGGAGAGGAAGGGGAAAAAGTGTGGATTGATTGTGTCCTCACTGTGCTGCTGTGATTTTCTAATTTTGTTATTCCTTCTACATTTATTAATGGGCATTCTGCTCTCAGGAAGAAGCTTTCTGTTCTTTTCTCATATTTATTCACAGTGCCAGGCCTACAAGGTGCTGAATAAAGCAAAAACTAGATAATCTCTTCTAGCTCAGAATCTCTGGGTCTGGATCAAAATAACTAAAACATATGTGGTTTCTAATAAACTATAAAGTTCTGTGTGATTAATGTCTTGGATTATCCCCGTCTGATCTAAAAACTTGATCCTTAGGGACCTTCCAGAGTGCCCACCACTCAAGCACCATCTGGACTAATGGTAGGCAGATAGGCAGACATGAGCAGACAAAGGACCATGGGACAAGTACCAAAGGTCATCAGGGCAGAAAGACCCAGGTGCCTAGTAATGGACAAAAGTATGGTGGGATCTCATCCCCAGGGTGACCTTTCCCCCCTAGTATATCGCTGGTCATGAGGTTTGGATCCCTTGACCTTTCATATTGATGGTTATTCAGTTTAGACCCCCTGACCTTTCCTCCCTAGAGATAACACCTAAGCCTCAATTGTATTTTAGCTCCAGGCCCAGAAAAGCAAAAAAACCAGACAAGTGTCACTGTGACCTCAGGCCAGATACATTGATGAATGACTACCTGACCTGGCACCCACCAATTAATCAGTGAAGACAGGGAACCCTGAAAGGACACATCGGGAAAGCTCCTGAGTATTTTATTTAGATTTTCCTCTGGGCTCTCCAACCTTGAAACCCTTAAGATAAGAACCCATCATGTTCTCCCTCCTGGGAGCACACTGATACCTTTCCCCTCTCCCTGCCTATCCTTAAACCCCCAGGTGCCATCCATATTTACCTTCCTCACTTTATTTTTTATTTTATTTTATTTTTTATTTTTATTTTTTATTGCTAAAAGTATTACAAAGGGTATTACATATGTGTCCTTTTTTTTCCCCCGCCCTTGACAATACCCTGGCCTCCCCTACCCCCCAGTGTCTTATGTCCATTGGTTATGCTTATATGCATGCATAAAAGTCCTTCGCTTGATCTCTTACCCCCCTCCATCCTGCCCCCCAACCCTCCCTGACCTTCCCGCTGCAGTTTGACAATCTGTTTGAGGCAGCTCTGCCTCTGTATCTATTATTGTTCAAAAGTTTATACTGGTCTTTATTATCCATGAATGAGTGAAATCATGTGGTATTTTTCCTTCATTGACTGGCTTTTTTCACTTAGCATAATGCTCTCCAGTTCCATCCATGCTGTTGCAAATGGTAAGAGTTCCTTGTTTTTTATAGTAGCATAGTATTCCATCGTGTAGATGTACCACAGTTTTCTAATCCATTCATCTACTGATGGGCACTTAGGCTGTTACCAGATCTTAGCTATGGTGAATTGTGCTGCTATGAACATAGGGGTGCATATATCCTTTCTGATTGGTGTTTCTGTTTTCTTGGGATATATTCCTAGAAGTGGGATCACAGGGTCAAATGGGAGTTCCATTTTTAACTTTTTGAGGACACTCCATACTGTCTTCAATAGTGGCTGCACCAGTCTGCATTCCCACCAGCAGTGCACAAGTGTTCCTTTTTCTCCACATCCTCTCCAGCACTTGTCGTTTGTTGATTTGTTGATGACAGCCATTCTAACAGGTGTGAGATGATACCTCATTGTTGTTTTGATTTGCATTTCTCAGATGATTAGTGACTTTGAGCATGTTTTCATATGTCTCTTGGCTTTCTGAATGTCCTCTTTTGAAAGGTGTCTATTTAGGTCCTTTGCCCATTTTTTGATTGGATTGTTTATCTTCCTTTTGTTAAGTTGTATGAGTTCCCTATAAATTTTGGAGATTAGGCCCTTATCAGATATGACGTTGGCAAATATGTTTTCCCACACAGTGGGTTTTCTTGTTGTTTTGTTGATGGTTTCTTTTGCTGTGCAGAAGCTTTTTATTTTGATGTAGTCCCATTTGTTCATTTTCTCTTTAGTTTCCAATGCCCTAGAAGCTGTATCAGTGAAGAAATTGCTTCGGCATATGTCTGAGATTTTGTTGCCTTTGGATTCTTCTAGAATTTGTATGGTTTCCTGTCGTACATTTAAGTCCTTTATCCATTTTGAGTTTATTTTTGTGTATGGTGTAAGTTGGTGGTCTAGTTTCATTTTCTTGCATGTATCTGTCCAATTTTCCCAACACCATTTATTGAAGAGACTATCTTGGCTCCATTGTATGTTCAAATATTAATTGAGCATATTGGTCCGGTCTATTTCTGGGCTCTCTGTTCTATTTCATTGATCTATATGTCTGTTCTTGTGCCAGTACCAGGCAGTTTTGAGAACAGTGGATTTGTAATACAACCTGATATCTGGCATTGAGATCCCACCTACTTTGTTCTTTCTCAGGATTGCTGCAGCTATTTCGGGTCTTTTTCTATTCCAGATGAATTTTTGGAGAGTTTGTTCTAGATCTGTGAAGTACGCCATTGGTATTTTAATGGAAAGTGCGTTGAATTTAAAGATTTCTTTGGGTAGTATGGACATTTTAATGATGTTGATTCTACCAATCCATGAACACGGTATGTTCTTCCATCTGTTTATGTCTTCCTCTATCTCTTTTTTCAACGTCCTGTAGTTTTCTGAGTAGAGGTCTTTTACCTCTTTAGTTAAGTTTATTCCTAGGTAGCTTAATTTTTTTTGGTGCGATGGTAAATGGGATTGTTTTTATAATCTCTCTTTCTGAAAGTTCACTATTGGTTTATAGAAAGGCCTCAGATTTCTTGGGGTTAATTTTGTATCCTGCTACAAGGCCAAATTCAGGTATTAAGTCTAGTAGCTTTTTCATGGAGTCTCTAGGGTTTTGTACGTATAATATCATGTCGTCTGCAAATGAGGACAGTTTTACTTCCTCTTTTCCAATTTGGATGCCTTTTATTTCTTCTTCTTGCCGAATTGCAATGGCTAACACTTCCAGTACTATGCTGAACAGGAGTGGTGAGAGTGGGCATCCCTGTCCTGTTCCTGTTCTTAGGGGAAACGGTGTTAGTTTTTGTCTATTGAGTATGATGTTGGCTGTGGGCCTGTCATATATGGCTTTTATTATGTTGAGGTCTGATACTTCTACTCCTGCCTTGCTGAGAGTTTTTATCAAAAATGGGTGTTGGATTTTGTCAAATGCTTTTTCTGCATCAATTGATATAACCATGTGGTTTTTTTCTTTCAATTTATTTATGTGATGTATCACATTTATTGATTTGCAGATATTGTACCATCTTTGCATCCCTGGGATAAATCGTACTTGGTCATGGTGTATGATCTTTCTGATGTACTGCTGGATCCGATTTGCTGAGATTTTGTTGAGGATTTTGGCATCTATGTTCACGAGGTATATTGGCCTGTAATTCGCTTTCATTGTGTTGTCTTTACCTGGTTTTGGTATTAGGGTGATGCTGGCTTCATAGAATGAGCTTGGAAGTGTTCCTTCCTCTTGAATTCTTTGTAGTAGTCTGAGGAGGATAGGTTTTAGTTCTTCCTTGAATGTTTGGTAAAACTCCCCTGTGAAGCCGTCTGGTCCTGGGCTTTTGTTTGCTGGAAGCTTTTTGATGACTGCTTCAATTTTTTCCATAGTTATTGGCCTATTGAGCTTTTTAGATTCTTCCTGATTGAGGTTTGAAATGTTGTATTTTTCTAGGAATTTGTCCATTTCCTCCAGGTTGTCTAGTTTGTTGGAATAGAGCTGTCCGTAGTATTTTTTAACCATCATTTGTATTTCTGTGGGGTCTGTTGTTATTTCGCCTCTATCATTTCTGATTTTGTTTATTTGGGTCCTCTCTCTTTGCTTCTTGGTGAGTCTGGCTAGAGGTTTGTCAATCTTATTTATCCTTTCAAAGAACCAGCTCTTTGTTTCATTGATTTTCTGTATTGTTTTTTTTGGTCCCTATGTCATTTATTTGTGCTCTAATCTTTATTATCTCCTTCCTTCTGCTCACTCTGGGCTTTTCTTGTTGCCCTCTTTCTAATGCTTTGAGATGTAGATTTAGATGATTTACTACCATTTTTTCTTGTTTGTTGAGACAGGCCTGTAGAGCTATAAACTTCCCTCTCAGGACTTCTTTCATTGTGTCCCATAGGTTTTGGACTGTTGTGTTTTCATTGTCATTAGTTTCCAGGATGTTTTTAATTTCTTTGTTCTCATTGGTAACCCAATCAATATTTAATAACATGCTGTTCAGCTTCCAAGTGTTTGAGTATTTTGGGTTGTTTTTACTGTAGTTTATTTCTAATATTATGCCATCGTTGTCTGAGAAGATGCTTTTTATGATTTCAATCTTCTTGAATTTGGGGAGACTTTCCTTGTGACCCAATATGTGGTCTATTTTGAATCTGTCCCATGAGCACTTGAGTAGAATGTCTCTTCCGCAGCTTTGGGGTGAAGTGTTCTGAAGATGTCTATTAAGTCCATCTGATCTAGTGAGTCATTTAGGATTGCTCTTTCTTTGCTGATTGTTTGTCTAGAGGACTTATCCAGTGATGTCAGTGATGTACTGAAGTCCCCTACTATGATTGTATTGTTGTCAATCTCTCCTTGGATATATTCGAGGAGTTTTCTTATGTATGTGGGTCCTCCTGCATTGGGTGCATATATGTTTACCAGGGTTATATCTTCTTGTTGTATTGATCCCTTTAGTATTATGAAGTGGCCTTCCTTATCTCTTGTTATGGCCTTCACTTTGAGGTCTATTTTATCCGATATATGTATTGCTACCCCAGCTTTCTTTTCCTTTCCATTTGCCTGAAAGATATTTTTCCATCCCTTCACTTTCAGTCTGTGTGAGTACCTTCTAATGATGTGGGTCTCTTGTAGACAGCAGATGTATGGGTCATGTTTTTATATCCATTCAGCCTCTTGATGTCTTTTGTTTGGAGCATTTAGTCTGTTTACGTTTAAAGTTATTATTGAAAGGTACTTGTTTGTAGCCATTTCTTTTTTGTGTGTGGCTGTTTTCTTTCTGAGCTTTTTATTTCTTCTTTTTACACCAGTCCCTTTAGCATTTCTTGCATTGCTGTTTTGGTGGTGAAAAACACCCTTAGCCTTTTTTTTTGTCAGTGAAGCTTCTTATTTCCCCTTCAATTTTGAATGATAGCCTTGCTGGATAGAGTATTCTTGGATTCAGTCCTTTGCTTTGCATCACTTTCTAAATTTCTGTCCATTCTTTTCTGGCCTGATGTGTTTCTGTAGAGAAGTCATTTGATAATCTAATGGGAGATTCCTTGTATGGAGCTTTCCATTTCTCTCTTGCAGCCTGTAAGATTTTCTCTTTGTCCTGAACATTTGCCATGGTAATTATGATGTGTCTTGGTGTGGGTCTTTTCGGGTTCACAGGGTTTGGGACCCTCTGGGCTTGTGTGACTTTTTTCTTCCCCACCTCAGGGAAGTTTTCTGATATTATTTCTTCGAATAGGTTTTCTAATCCTTGTTCCTCTTTCTGTTGTTCTGGCACCCCTCTTATTCATATGTTGTTTCATTTCATGTTGTCCCAAATCTCCCTTAGGCTCTCCTCCTGTCTTTTATTTTTTTTCTCCAATTGCAGTACAGTTTGGGTGTGTTTTGCTTCCTTGTCTTCTAATTCACTAATTCTGTCCTCCGCTTCTCCTAGTCTACTGTTGATACTTTCAATGGTGTTTTTTATTGCAGCTATATTGCTCTTCATTTCTTCTTGGGTCTTACTTAAGTTGTTGATTTTTTCATCTGTTTCTTCTAGCTTCTTGCATATGTTGTTGATTTTTTTCCTCCATCCGGTTTATGCACTCTAGGACCCTTATTCTGAATTCTTTTTCTGTCATGTTGCATGCCTCTGTATCACTTAGCTGCTTTTCTGGCGAGTCCTCCTTTTCTTTCCTTTGGGGGTTTCTTGTCTACCCATGTTTGATCTTACTGACCTATCTAGACGTTGAGTCGTTCAGTGGCTGCTCCCTGGGTGGCAGTGGCACCTTGGGGTGCGGTTGCTCTTCGGGCGGTTGCGGTAGCAGCTGCTCCTCAGTTTGCAGCAGCTCCTGTGGTGGGTGCTGTTCACAGCTGAGGTGGCTCTTCTGGCTTGCGGGGGGAGAGGCTTCACGTACAGCTGCTGTTCCTCAGACAGAGGGTGTGGTGCTCAGGAGGCTGCTGTTGTTTGGAACTGCTGCATTGATTTAAAGGCACAAAATACAACACAACAAGGCACCACGTACCAGGCACTAAACACAAATGTATTCCCGATATTAATAACTCAAAATAAAGGTAACCACCCTAATTAAGAGAATTAGGGGGTAAGGAAGAAAGAAGAGAAAAAGATAAAAGAGAAAAAAGAAAAGAAAAGAAAAGTAGGGGGGGAAAAAGGAGTGCAAAAATGAAATGGGGAATGGAAAAATGGCGACCAGCAGGAAGGTAGGGAGGGAGAGAGTGTGAGAGTGCAAGGAAGTGATAGAGGAGTGTGTGGACACGTGTGGTGTGTGTGTATGAGCTAGGGACAGTTAGATTCTGCAGGTCTTCTAAGGGGCTGCTAAACCAGGCAGTCTTAGGCAGCGGAGTCCCGCTCCCTGCACAGACACTCCTGGGTGGCCAGCGCAGGCACTGCGATCACTCCATCTTGGGAAACAGAGCTGCTTGAGACTACGATCCTAGCCTCAGCACCACCCAGTCTGATCTCAGACGCATACCAGGACCCTGCAGCCACTGGGGACAGAGACCTGTGACCACAGCTACAGACCTGCGGACACCAAAAGTTCAGAAATCCCCGCGGCAGATCCGTGAATAACAGAGCCCATCCCCCCTTCCCGCAGGCTTGCGGGCAGCACCAGAGTAACTAACTGATAGACCCACCCCTTGCCGGGCCTCAGCGCTCCATGAATTTTAGCCTGGAAGTTGCGAACACCTTGGAACTGATCCTAAGCACACTGCCAGCTTCTGAGCCCTGGGCTGGAAGCAAACGCACGAACCCCAGAAACTGAGCCTAGGCGCACTGCCGGCTTCTGAGCCCTGGGCTGGGAGCAATCGCACGAACACCGGGAATTTGTCCCATGTATCACAGGCCCAGGGACCCCGATTCTTTGGGCAGGTGGCAGCACCAAGCACCAGTGATTTGACTGGGTTTCTTTTCACCTGTGCCTGAGATCCTGATTTTCTGTGCATTTATACTAAGAGCCAGTGACTCCAATTCCTGGTGCAAGGGCACACAGGGACCCTGATTCTCAAGGCAAGTTTGCGCGAAGCAACAGAGACTCTGATACTGGATTCTGGGGAACTCTGACTCCTGGCATACGCTAGGGGGCGCTGGTTTTCAACACACTTCAGGGGGGTCTCTGTTTCAGCACGGTGCAGGCAGGGTCCCTGATTCTAAGGGCGTGTACGAGGCCACATTGAGCGCTGACAACACTGACTCTCAATGAGCCTGGTTCCCACCAACCCACAACAACCACACAACTTAGTGTCAGAGCTCTTCAGTGACACTAGGGTGGTGGGAGGCTCCCACTGCACATGGCCCAGGCCCACGCAACTCGACGTTTGAACCATCGGGAGATAATCAGAATGACGAGACGAAACAACACCCAGAGGAAAGACAATGAGGAGTTACCAAGAAAGGACATTAATGAAGTTGAAGCATGCAACATGACAGAAAAAGAATTCAGAATAATGGCTGTACAATTCATTCAACGGATGGATGAGAAAATCAACAACCTATGCAAGAACCAGGAAGAAATGAAAAGTGATATAGCTACAATCGAAAACACCATGGAAAGTTTCAACAGCAGACTAGAAGAAGCAGAGGACCAAATTACTGAATTAGAAGATAAGGCAGAGAAACAAGCTCAATCTGAACAGCAACTGGAGAAAAAAATTAAAAAGCAGGAGGAGAGCCTAAGGGAGCTTCGGGACAACATGAAACGAAGTAACATACGCATAATAGGGCTGCATGAAGGACAAGAAGAGCAGCAAGGATTAGAAAATCTATTTGAAGAAATAATGTCAGAAAACTTCCCAGATATGGGGAAGAAAAAAGTTACACAAGTACAGAGAGTCCCAGGCAAGATGAAACCCAAAAGACCCACACCAAGACATGTCATAATAACGATGGCAAATGTACAAGACAAAGACAGAATCTTAAAGGCTGCAAGAGAGAAACAGAGAGTTACTTACAAAGGATCCCCCATCAGATTATCAAATGATTTCTCAACAGAAACACATCAGGCCAGAAAAGAATGGACAGAAATTTACAAAGTGATGCAAAGCAAAGGACTGAATCCAAGAATACTCTATCCAGCAAGGCTATCATTCAAACTTGAAGGGGAAATAAGAAGCTTCACAGACAAAAAAAGGCTAAGGGAGTTTATCACCACCAAGCCAGCAATGCAAGAAATGCTAAAGGGACTGGTATAAAAAGAAGAACTAAAAAGCTCAGAAAGAAAACAGCCACACACACAAGAAAAATAGAAATGGCTACAAACAAGTACCTTTCAATAGTAACTTTAAACGTAAATGGACTAAATGGTCCAATCAAAAGACATCGAGCGGCTGAATGGATAAAAAAACATGACCCATATATTTGCTGTCTACAAGAGACCCACCTCATTAGAAGGGACTCACACGGACTGAAAGTGAAGGGATGGAAAAATATCTTTCAGGCAAATGGAAATGAAAAGAAAGCTGGGGTAGCAATACTTATATCAGACAAAATAGACCTCAAAGTGAAGGCCATAACAAGAGATAAGAAAGGCCACTTCATAATACTAAAGGGATCAATACAACAAGAGGATATAACCCTGATAAACATATATGCACCCAATGCAGGAGCACCCACATACATAAGAATACTCCTGGAAGATATCAGGAGAGAGATCGACAACAATATAATCATAGTAGGGGACTTTAATACACGACTGACATCACTGGATAAATCTGCTAGACAAAAACTCAGCAAAGAAACAGCAATCCTAAATGACTCACTAGATCAGATGGACTTAATAGACATCTTCAGAACACTTCACGCCAAAGCCACAAAATATACGTTCTTCTCAGGTGCTCATGCGACATCTTCAAAAATAGACCACATATTGGGTCACAAACAAAGTCTTCCCAAATTCAAGAAGATTGAAATCATACCAAGCATCTTCTCAGACCACAAGACCATAATATTAGAAATAAACTACAATAAAAACAACGCAAAATACTCAAACACATAGAAGCTGAATAGCACGTTATTAAATATTAATTGGGTTACCAATGAGATCAAAGAAGAAATTAAAAACATCCTGGAAACTAATGACAATGAAAACACAACAATCCAAAACCTTTGGGACGCAATGAAAGCAGTCCTGAGAGGGAAGTTTATAGCTCTACAGGCCTATCTCAACAAACAAGAAAAAATGGTAGTAAATCATCTAAATCTACAGCTCATAGAATTAGAAAGAGGGCAACAAGAAAAGCACAGAGTGAAGGAGATAATAAAGATTAGAGCAGAAATAAATGACATAGAGACCAAAAAAACAATACAGAAAATCAATGAAACAAAGAGCTGGTTCTTTTAACGGATAAACAAGATTGACAAACCTCTAGCCAGGCTCACCAAGAAGCAAAGAGAAAGGACCCAAATCAACAAAATCAGAAATGATAGAGGTAAAATAACAACAGATCCCACAGAAATACAAATGATTGTTAATAAATACTATGGACAACTCTACTCCATCACACTAGACAACCTGGAGGTAATGGACATATTCCTAGAAAAATACAACATTCCAAAACTCAATCAGGAAGAATCTAGAAATCTCAATAGGCCAATAACTAGGGAAGAAATTGAAGCAGTCATCAAAAAGCTTCCAGCAAACAAAAGCCCAGGACCAGATGGCTTCACAGGGGAGTTTTACCAAACATTCAAGGAAGAACTAAAACCTATCCTCCTCAGACTACTACAAAAAATCCAAGAGGAAGGAACACTTCCAAGCTCATTCTATGAAGCCAGCATCACCCTAATACCAAAACCAGGTAAAGACAACACAATGAAAGAGAATTACAGGCCAATATCCCTCAAGAACATAGATGCCAAAATCCTCAACAAAATCTTAGCAAATCGGATCCAGCAGTACATCAGAAAGATCATACACCACGACCAAGTAGGATTTATTCCAGGGATGCAAAGATGGTACAATATCCACAAATCAATAAACGTGATACATCACATAAACAAATTGAAAGTAAAAAACCACATAGTCATATCAATGGATGCAGAAAAAGCATTTGACAAAATTCAACACCCATTTTTGATAAAAACTCTCAGGAAGGTGGGAATTGAAGGATCATACCTCAACATAATAAAAGCCATATATGACAAACCCACAGCCAACATCATACTCAATGGACAAAAACTAACACCATTTCCCCTAAGAACAGGAACAATACAGGGATGCCCACTCTCACCACTCCTGTTCGACATAGTACTGGAAGTAATAGCCATTGCAATTAGACAAGAAGAAGAAATAAAAGGCATCCAAATTGGAAAAGAAGAAGTAAAACTGTCCTTATTTGCAGATGACATGATATTATACTTAAAAAACCCTAAAGACTCCATCAATAAACTATTAGACTTAATAAAAGAATTCGGCAATGTAGCAGGATACAAAATTAACACCAAGAAATCTATGGAATTTCTATACACTAATAGTGAATGTGCAGAAAGAGAGACTAAAAAAGCAGTTCCATTTACCATCACACCAAAAAAACTAAGCTACCTAGGAATAAACTTAACTAAAGAGGTAAAAGTCCTCTTCTTAGAAAACTACAGGACGTTGAAAAAAGAGATAGAGGAAGACATAAACAGATGGAAGAACATACCATGTTCTTGGATTGGTAGAATCAACATCATTAAAATGTCCATACTGCCCAAAGCAATCTATAAATTCAGCGCACTTCCCATTAAAATCCCAATGGCATATTTCACAGACCTAGAACGTACTCCTCAAAAATTCATCTGGAATAAAAAATGACCCCGGATAGCTGAAGCGATCCTGAGAAAGAACAAAGTAGGTGGGATCTCAATACCAGATATCAAGCTGTATTACAAAGCCACTGTTCTCAAAACTGCCTCGTACTGGCACAAGAACAGACATATAGATCAATGGAATAGAACAGAGAGCCCAGAAATCAGCCCCAACCAATACGCTCAATTAATATTTGACAAAGGAGGCAAGAACATACAATGGAGTCAAGATAGTCTCTTCAATAAATGGTGTTGGGAAAATTGGACAGATACATGCAAGAAAATGAAACTAGACCACCAACTTACACCGTACACAAAAATTAACTCAAAATGGATAAAGGACTTAAATATACACTGGGAAACCATACAAATACTAGAAGAATCCAAAGGCAACAAAATCTCAGACATATGCCGAAGCAATTTCTTCACCAATACAGCTCCTAGGGCATTGGAAACTAAAGAGAAAATAAACAAATGGGACTACATCAAAATAAAAAGCTTCTGCACAGCAAAAGAAACCATCAACAAAACAACAAGAAAACCCACTGTGTGGGAAAACGTAATTGCCAATGTCATATCTGATAAGGGCCTAATCTCCAAAATTTATAGGGAACTCATACAACTTAACAAAAGGAAGATAAACAATCCAATCAAAAAATGGGCAAAGGACCTAAATAGACACCTTTCAAAAGAGGACATTCAGAAAGCCAAGAGACATATGAAAACTTGCTCAAAGTCACTAATCATCCGAGAGATGCAAATCAAAACATCAATGAGGTACCATCTCACACCTGTCAGACTGGCTATCATCAACAAATCAACAAACGACAAGTGCTGGAGAGGATGTGGAGAAAAAGGAACACTTGTGCACTGCTGGTGGGAATGCAGACTGGTGCAGCCACTATGGAAGACAGTATGGAGTGTCCTCAAAAAGTTAAAAATGGAACTCCCATTTGACCCTGTGATCCCACTTCTAGGAATATATCCCAAGAAAACAGAAACACCAATCAGAAAGGATATATGCACCCCTATGTTCATAGCAGCACAATTCACCATAGCTAAGATCTGGTAACAGCCTAAGTGCCCATCTGTAGATGAATGGATTAGAAAACTGTGGTACATCTACACAATGGAATACTATGCTGCTATAAAAAAGAAGCAACTCTTACCGTTTGCAACAGCATGGATGGAACTGGAGAGCATTATGCTAAGTGAAATAAGCCAGTCAATGAAGGAAAAATACCACATGATGTCACTCATTTCTGGATAATAAAGACCATTTTAAACTTATGAACAAAAATAGATACAGAGGCAGAGCTGCCTCCAACAGACTGTTAAACTACAGCAGGAAAGCCGGGGAGGGTGGGAGGGCAGAGGGGAGTGGGTAAGAGATCAACCAAAGGACTTGTATGTATGCATATAAGCATAACCAATGGACATAAGACACTGGGGGGTAGGGGAGGCCAGGGGATTGACAAGGGTGGGGGGGGGGAAAGGAGACATATGTAATACTTTTTGTAATACCTTAAGCAATAAAATAAAAATTAAAAAAAGAGATAATAATAATGGTAATCACCACCCCCCCCCCCAAAAATGAAATTAGAAAAAGGAGGGTGGAAAAAAAAAAGAAAAAGAAAAGAGCAAAAAGGGAGAATGAAGTAGAAGAGGGGAAGAGACTATTTATATGAGAAAACTCCTATAGAACCGCCACTAATCCCAACAAATTCCCGCAACAGTTCCCTGGAGATGAATGCAAACTAAAAACAACCATTAATATCAAGAGAGGCAAGGGAAAACAGAAGCACAAAAATACGGGGGGGGGGGGGGTAGGGGGGAGTGGAGGGTGGTGTAAAACCATCAGAAAAAAATAAAAAGAAAAAGCAAAACAGCCTCACAACCACTCCTAAAAAACACACACACACACAGACACAAACAAACAAACAACAACAACAAAAAAAACAATATACTCAACAATCAAGCAAACAGCAACAAAACAATAGAAAGATAAAAGAAGAAAAAAAAATTTTGGATAGTGAAGAAAGATAAGGGATATGTCTATATGAATTTAGAGCAGTTGATTTGAAATAGGATATATAAGTAGGGTGAAATTTTGACAGGAGGTAAACAGAAGGAATAGGGAAAATCTAAAGCAGGAATAGGGTAAGAGAAACAGGACAACAAAAGGGGAAAAGTGAGGGAGAGGGTTTTAGCATAGAGGTAAAATTGAGGTAGGGAAAATTGATGCTAAAGGAATGATGAAAATAGAATGGAGAACACTCATCCCAAAATAAAATAAAGAGAAAATAAAATGGCACTTTAAAAAATGGTAAAATGGTAGCAGTAATAATACTGGTTAAAAATAAAAATGTAGTAATTAAAAGGGTAAAATCAGGTGATGGAAAAAAAATAAAAAAAATTGGTTTCTTAGTTAAAAGGTGAAAAAAGAAAAATAAAAGTTTGCAGTAGTGAAGGTCCTTGGGTTCTTCCACTCGTCAGACTGGCTCGCCTTAGTCCTATCCAGAGCTCGTTCTTTAATCGTTACCCTGCTCTGAGTTGTTGCTGGGATTGAAAATCCCTCTATAGGCCAGACCCTGTTAACTCCCAGGGACTGATCAGATTATTTTAATCCTTGATCTTGTTCAGGGTGGAATCTGGGTGTGGCTGTGCTCCTTGCCTTGGGGCTAGGTAGAGGAGTCCCACCCTCCGGAGAGAATGGCTGCCCCGATCCTGGGCCCAGGGGTGTCTCAGCACTCAATTCGCTGTCATCTCTTCCGGCCCCCCCCACTCCTCAGTCTCTCCCCAGATTCCACTCGTCTGCACCTTCTCCCTCTCTTCAGCACAGGTGAGTGCCTGTATCCGAAATGTCTTATGATCAGGATTCAGTGAAAACAAACAAACAAATGCTGGCAGCGGAAACGGGGAAGGCCGAGTTTCTGCAAGCTCTTCTCTTACTGGCACTGCATGGTCTGGTCAGCTCTTCCCTTCCTCACTTTTAACCACTAAGACCCTTACCTTGCCTCTATAATGTGTTTCCTAAGCTGATTTCTTCTACAAATCACTTCCTCTACCTCTGTGATGTTCTAAATAAATGTTCTCTTATAGTTTTGTTATAGGCAGATAGACATGAGCAGAGCAAGGACGATGGGCCAGGTACAGAAAATCACCAGGGTAGAAAGCCCATATGCTTATCAAGGGGCAAAACTGGGGAAACAAGAACCTCACCCCCAGAATAATCTATCCTCCCCTAGCATAATAGGATCATGTGGTTTGGACCCCTGATCTTTCATATCGCTGGTCATGCAGTTTAGACCCTTTGACCTTTTCATCCCTAGAGATAACATTCAGGCCTTAGTTAAGACTCATAAAAGTGACAAAACCAGACAAGTGATCCCATCGCTGCCTCAGAACCAGCTGCATTGGAAGAGCACACCTGGAAAACTGATGAATATTCTATGGAGACCCTCCCCTGAAACCTCCCCTAATATTTCCACCTACATGAGAGAGAAAAATATGCTCAGGATGAAGGACGCAGAGCATGCTCTCCTCCAGGGGAGCATATCCATGCCATTCCCTTCCTCCTTCCCTTTAGGGAAAGGGCCTATAGCCTAGGTTTCCAACCAGGGGAGCAATGGGCAGTGGCAGCTGCTCCCAGGCTAACCCCCTGAACCTGTCTCCAAGGCCCCCTTTTCTCTGACTTCTTAAGTGAGTCAAAGCAGCTGAGCCTAGGCCCTCCCTACTTCTTTTATGTCCTTCCTTGTTTTATTGTCCTAAATATAACCTTGCTGTGCAAATAAATTCTTACTTACTCTGCTACACTTTGTCTCTTGATTGAAATCTTTCCAAGAAGCCCTGACCGGTTTGGCTCAGTGGATAGAGTGTCGGCCTGCGGACTCAAGGGTCCCAGGTTCGATTCCGGTCAAGGGTATGTACCTTGGTTGCGGGCACATCCTCGGTGGGGAGTGTGCAGGAGGCAGCTGATTGATGTTTCTCTCTCATCGATGTTTCTAACTCTCTATCCCTCTCCCTTCCTCTCTGTAAAAAATCAATAAGATATATTTAAAAAAAAAGAAATCTTTCCAAGAAGACAAGAATCAAAGTCTTGTCATCTCACCAGTACAATATTTGGTGCTGTGACTTGGATGGTTCTTACTGTGTCTTACATTGTTTCGTCACCAGTCATCCTTGCCACCTTGGTTTGAAGGACATTACTAACTGTTCTCTCCTCCCTGCATCTTTGCCTCCGGCCATTATGTGTTCTCTCTCTCTCTCTCTCTCTCTCTCTTGACTGTGTGGGCACCTGATGAGCATTTCAAAGCCTTTAGGGCGCTTGCTGCTATAAGGCTCTTGTGACAGAATGAGTCGGTCATGAACCGGGGACGTTTGCAATAGGTACCCTGCTGACTGTAAGACAACGTACATGCACCCAAGAACACTGTAAAATCACACAAGGCCCTTCCCTGTGGCTTTTCCCTGTCAGGTTACTAGTTCCAATGGAGAGAGAGAAATCCTTGCCCTTTGTCTGAAAGGATGTTCTTTTCTTCCATTTCTCTTCCTTCCTTTGTGTCTTGAGTTAAATTCAGGCTCACTTTCTTTGTGTTTTATTTGTAAAACCTTGAGGTGGAGCTAAAAATTAAGGGTTGAGAAGAACCTAGGCTATAGATAAGGTCGATAAAACTAAAGACATGGTGAAAAAATGGATGGATGGTTTTTAACTTTGGCTTTTCAATAGGTACAGTTTTCGGAGGATCTGAACAAAACCTTTTACCACATAAATGAGAGCTGAACTAGTTCACACCAAAGATGTGGAGCACACATCCCCCTTCAGCCCGAGTCTTGGGTATTCTTAGGTGACTAAGAATCTCTGCGGAGGTGTTAGAGTCTATAGCTCATCATGTGCAGGAGCCCTATAAGGAATCCCAACTCAACTGTAATTAATTATTTGACTCTTCTGGGAAGTGGTCATAAAGGGTGGTTGCCTAGCACTCCAAGACCTCATGACTATATTAGACAACCCAGGAGAGAAACTGAGGCATGACTCAGGAAATAAAAAGCACCTAAAGCTCAAACCCGCAAACAGCACCTTTGCAACCCACTAAACAACATCCCTAGAAATTTCTGCAGACCCTACAGATATCAAAACAAAACTAAAATCAACATGGGAAATTGTGCCATCAACGCTGGAAACTCCTGGCCTCCAGCCCACATTAGTACTTCTTGCAATTAACAGAAAGCCTTTACTTGCAAGTCCTTACAGAAATGGGAAAAATTAACTAGAAGTGGTGTCAACTTAATATGGTCAAAATGTAGGTCTTTTGATGCCTAAGTTAATTTGTATGCAAATCAGAAAATGGCCAACTCTACAAGCCAACTAAAACTGAATGAATGGGAAGCTTATCTTGATTAGAAATTAGAGGCTTGCAGGAGAGGCATAGGTAAATTGCACCCAGGATAGAAGAACCAGAAAGTCTGGTCTTAAGTGAGAGAGGAAAGAGGAATTGTATACATTCCTTGTACTAGACAGAATTAAGGAATCTGCCTAAAGATTTCTCTGACTTTCTTCAGGGCCCTGATGAACTTGCAAAGAAATTTAATTTAACTGTTAGAGAATATGGTCCTGGCTTTTCTGACCTATTCCAATTAATCTACTTACTGGCTTCTGTGAGCAAAATAAAAGAATTTCTAAATAGAGTCTGCTGGGAAAATCCTGTAGAAGTCTGTTTTTATTTTAAGGGAGCCAGGTCACCTTGAAAAGAGTTATAAAAAACTAAAATGGGAATGGCATAAAAGAGAACCTTCAGTGGAAGGTGGCAAATCTTTCTGTGCACTGTTAGTCGCCTCAAATGGGAATTTCAGAAATTAATGAAAGGACAATGAGGAGTCAGATCCTTGTCACTGACATCAGGTGCTGCCCTGCTGGGCCTCCTTATGAATCTTGAGGAATGGGAAAGACAAGAGACACACTGGCAAGCTCAGTTGCTCAAGATTAGGGTGTGGAAAACCAAGATGGCGGCATAGGTTAATTCCAGAGTTTGCTGCCTCGAACAACCACTTCAAAAATACAGCTAAAAGATGGAACCGACATCATCCAGAACCACAGGAAGGCTGGCTGAGTGGAAGTTCTACAACTAGGAGGAAAGAGAATAGCATACCGAGACTCAGAGAAGGCGCAGTGCTGAAGTAAAATACTAAGGTGAGGAGTGCATGCGGAGCGGGCTGGCAGCAGAGGGCGCGGTTGTCTGTTTCAATCGGGAGGGAGTCTCAAACTCTGAGCTCCAGATCCAGGAGAGTCTCTAGGGACCCAGACTCAAACGGGACTGTCTGGCTTTGGTCAGAAGTCGAAGGCAGTTTTCTCTCTGAGATTTGCAGCTGTTGCTTGGACTCTGAGAGGCAAAGCCCCTGGGGAAAGGACTGAGAGCAGCCATAACTGCTCGCTCCACCCACCCTGTAGATCCCCTGGGACCCGCCCCACCCAAGCCCTGCACAGAGGCATTTGTGGGATAGCCTTAGGCAAAGGCTAGATTAGCACCGCCATAGAGATCCAGCACAGAAGTTCTCCCACTGCAGACACAGCTGATTCTCACAGCCAGTTGGCCTGGAGGTCAAATCACGCCCAGTATTACCGACAACAATCAAGGCTTACCTACAACAAGACTGTGCACAAAGACCACAAGGGGGTGCACCAAGAAAGCATAAAAAATGTGGAGACAAAGAAACATGACAGAAATGGAGGATATAGAGCTCAAAACCGCACTTTTAAGGTCTTTCAATAATTTTCTAGAAACTGCTGATAAACTTAATGAGATCTACAAGAAATCTAATGAGACCCTCAATGTTGTGATAAAGAACCAACTAGAAATTAAGCATACACTGACTGAAATAACGAATATTGTACAGACACCCAACAGCAGACCAGAGGAGCGCAAGAATCAAGTGAAAGATTTGAAATGCGAAGAAGCAAAAAACACCCAACCAGAAAAGCAAAATGAAAAAAGAATCCGAAAATACGAAGATAGTGTAAGGAGCCTCTGGGACAGCTTCAAGCGTATCAACATCAGAATTATAGGGGTGCCAGAAGATGAGAGAGAGCAAGATATTGAAAACCTATTTGAAGAAATAATGACAGAAAACTTCCCCTACCTGGTGAAAGAAATAGAATCAGGGACATAGAAAGGGAATGGACTGACTATTCTTGGGGGGGGGGGGGGGTGGAAAGGGGTGTGGGAGATGCGGGAAGAGACTGGACAAAAACCGTGCACCTATGGATGAGGACAGTGGGTGGGGAGTGAGGGCGGAGGGTGGGGTGGGAACTGGGAGGAGGGGAGTTATGGGGGGGGGGGGGAAAGAGGAGCAAATGTAATAATCTGAACAATAAAGATTTAATTAAAAAAAGAGACTAGGGTGTGCTCCAGAACCCCAGAAACAAGGGGTCTGAGAGGAGGGACATGGTTCCTTGCACGAGACTGGGGGCAGGTTATACAGAAAGGCTAGCTGAGTCTGGAAACCTGGCCACAAAGCAGGGAATGCTCTTCTGCTTTGAAAATATGGTCCAGAAATTCCTATTTATCCCATATTCTCCTCTATTCTTTTCCAGATGGGAAACCAGCCCTCCATTCCTCAGGACTCTCCCCTTTAATGCATCCTCAGTAACTGGTCAAAATGGATCCCCAAACCCTAAAAAAAAAAAGGGATTAGTCTTCTTTCTCAATACATCATGGCCCTAATACAAACTGGAACCAGGAGGCCTGGCCAGAGAATCAAAGCCTTAATTATAACACCATTTGCCAGCTAGATATTTTCTGCTGTCATCAGGTCAATGTCTAAAATCCCATGTGTCTAAGCCTTTATAGCCTTAAGGGACAACCCAGACCTTTGTAAGATTTGCAGCTAGACTTGTTTTGCCAGTTCTAGGGAAATGGACAGAGATCCCATATACCCAAGTCTTTATGGCTCTCAGGAATAACCCTAAGTTATTTATTACTTGTAAAACTACATCTCTCTGTAATTGCTAGAGAGCCTGAAATATATATATCCAGATGGAAAAAGAAACATTCCAAAAATAGGTAAATGAATTTGTCGGCTCTTTGCCAACATCTGTATGGCAACCCAATTCTTGAAATATTAAAAACTACTGTCCTTATTTACAAACTAGAGGTCCAGTGCACAAAAATTTGTACACTCGTGGGGGGGAGGTCCCTCAGCCTGGCCTGTGCCCTCTTACAGTCTGGGACCCCTCGGAGGATGTCCACCTGCTGGCTTAGGCCCACTCCCTGGGGGATCAGGCCCAAGCTGGCAGTCAGACATCCCTCTGGCAGCCCGGAAGCCCTTGGAGTATGTCCATTTACCAGCACGGAGCAGACCTAAGCTGCAGTCGTACATCCTTAGTGCTGCTGAGGAGGCTGGAGAGGCTCCTGCCACCACCGCTGTGCTGTAGCCATCAGCCTGGCTTGTGGCTGAGCAGAGCTCCTGCTGTGGGAGCGCACTGACCACCAGGGGGCAGCTCCTGCATTGAGCATCTGCTCCCTGGTCATCAGTGTGTGTCATAGTGACCAGTCATTCTCAGTCATTCTGCTGTTAGGGTCAATTTGCATATTATCCTTTTATTATATAGGATAGAGGCCTGGTGCTCAGGTGGGGGCCGGCTGGTTTGCCCTGAAGGGTGTCCCGGATCAGGGTGGGGGTCCTGCTTGGGTGCCTGGCCAGCCTGGGTGAGGGGCTGAGGGCTGTTTTCAGGCTGGCCAACCCCCCCCGGTGACAGAAGATCCCAGCCTCTCCTTTTTTTCTTTTTTATTCTGGGACTTATTTACCTTCCATAATTGAAACTTTGTTGCCTTTTGCAGAGGCTACAGCTGGCCTTGGGAAGCTTGGCTTCCTCCATCACAGGAGCAACCAAGCCTCCTGCTCGCTCCAGCTCCGTGGCTGCTGGTCGCCATCTTGGTTGGGTTAATTTGCATATAGTTGCTCTGATTGGCCAATGGGCGTGACTTAAGGCATGGCAAAGGTACGGTCAATTTGCATGTTTATCTTTTATTAGTGGAGATGAAGTCTTTACAGGGCCAGAGGTATTGCTCTAAAAACAATTCAAATCTTATCTGGACCATATTTTTTAAAAAAACCTTAGCCATCTAAGCAAATCAAATGAACTTATTTCAGCTGTTAAACATTGATTGCTAGACAAGTTTTAAGTTCACCTACTTTTGGCCTTTTATTAAAATAAAAACTAGAAAATAAATTTGGAGGTGTTAATAAATGTCTTTTAGTTTATTAGGTATGTCTCTTAAAGGTGTGAGTGTGTTTTCCAGTAAAAGAGTTTATATTTCTAAAAGTCATAAAAAAATATTTGCCAAGCTAGGCAGACAATGCTGATCACTTACTTTTAATAGTAATATTAATAATAATTTTTCTAAATATTAAGAATTCAAATTAAATTGAAGAAACTGTATGGTTTGGTAATATAAAATAGAAAATACGAAGATACATTTTTGAAGGACAAGGATTGAAATTGAGTTGTTCTCAAAGTGGTTATTTATGATTAGGTAAAAATATTCTCCAGTCTTCTTAAAAGCTGCCAAAAGCAAATGAAAAAAACAAAATAACTTGTTCCTTTTCTACAAAAGTTATTAATTCCAAGTATGTGTATGGTCTTTATATGATACGTGTTCGTTTGTGTATTACATGTGACAGGTTTTCTGCCTCCAGATGGCATTACTAGGGTGTGACATTTTATTGGCCTAAAAAAATTAAATGCTTGTATACATTAAGAAGGATTATATGATCTGGACAAAATACTTAATATTAAAACCAATTTAAGTTTGATTAGTGTCTTTTAAAGTTATTACTATAAAATGTGTGTTTGTTTACCCAGGTTTACAAAAAAAAAATTATATTATGATCTTTTGGTTAAGTATATTTGATAACCTTTCCAAAGTTTAAATTTTAAGACTTTTTAAACTGAGAAATGACTTTGGTTTACTAGTATTTTAATGGGCCCCTGGAATACCTCAAGGATTTATTCTCTTTCCTAAGTTTTTTGAACTTAGTAGGCCTATTTAATATGCTTGAAATCACATGGGAAGCTTTGCCAAATAAAAAAATAACTGTTCTATTTGTTTGCATATATTTTTATTAAAATTGATGATCTAAAATTTTCAGCCTCCTTACAAGATTCAAAGCCAAATTGAAACAACAAAAGAAAAACTCTCAGAGGTAAAGGTATACTGACAGTGATACCCAGCAAGCCAAGGGTGATGGCTCCTTGTGGAGGCGTCCAGCAGTGGTACTCTAAGGCAGGGGTCCTCAAACTACGGCCTGCGGGCCACATGCAGCAGCTGAAAACATTTATCTGGCCCGCTGGGTGTTTTTGCCGCCGCTGCCTGTTGCTTAGCAGCCGACTCGTCTCAGGCACGCAGTGCACATGTGTGGAATGTGCGCTGCACTCTCTGACTCCCCTCCTTCTCTCTGTCTCTCGACTTTTCCTCTGTCTCGGATGTGATCGGACGAGTCACGAGCTTGCCTGTGCAGAGCCTGCTGCTGCCTGAGGACCGAGGTAAGAACAAGTTAGGATTTTTTTTTTTTTAAGTTAGGAGGTCTATTTTTTTTTTTTTTTTTGCAGTTAGTAGGGCCTTTTTTTTGAAGTTAGGAGAGCCTTTTTTTTGAATTTTTGTTTTTTTACTTGAAAATAAGATATGTGCAGTGTGAATAGGAATTTGTTCATAGTTTTTTTAAAACTATAGTCCGGCCATCCAACGGTCTGAGGGACAGTGAACTGGCCCCCTGTTTAAAAAGTTTGAGGACCCCTGCTCTTAGGGTTTATGGTCCACATATTGGAAATCTATTAATTGTTTCCAATGCTCAATGCACACTTCCAATAAGCCATTTCCAGCATTTTAAAATCTCGAATATTATTTGTTTTTTTATATATCTTGAAATCATGTATTAAATCTAAAAATGTGGGTTTGGTATTGTCCTTTTGTGTCATTTCATAGTAATTAATATTTACCAAGAAATCTTGAAATGTTTTATCTTACAAAAAAGCAATGTTCTTTATCAATTGCATTATAATTAAATCTATAACCATGTCATTTCAAGTTTGTAATTTACAGTCATTGTTTCACTCTGTTGCATTTGCAAATATATTGCATCTTTAAAGAAATTAATGAAAAGGACTCTGACTTACTCTAAGTTAAACTTTTATGAGCAGATAATATCTTTAAACTAGATGAAGATTTATAGAACTTTAAGGAATAACTGAATTTATGGAGTATAGATGAACAACCAGGATAAACAAAAATTGATTATATAGGACTGAAAATACTGCTGATTTTTAAAAAATATTTTGTTTTCCAGATATAAGAAAACTTGTTTTTTCCCTAGAGAAATTTGGTAAATTATACCTTCATAAGCAATATTGAAGCATTTATATTTTTCTATCTAATCTCTCCAGAATCTGGCAGCTTTTAATGAGTGAGAATTATTATTTTCATTGCAATACGTTTCTTTGCATGAATTCAACAAAACTAGTTTTCAATTGTTATTAAACAACACTTTGACTGGAATGGCATGCAAGAGAGAGACATGCCTGGATTATAGATGTTATCAGAAAGCCTTACAGAATAAAGATTGACTTTAAAGCCAATAAAAGCCCACTGGAGAAATGGCATGGTACCTTGCTTGGTCAGTGGTTCATGGCAATCTTTCCAGGTAAGGAACGAAGGTTCTTTTCCTGAACAATGGCAAGAAAAGAACCTAAAGACATTTGGGAGACCTCGAGAACTTGAGGAAGCCACCCAAACCGATAGGTATTGTAGAAAAATACAGATGGCAACTCTATGGCTTGTCTTCTGCACCATGAGGGGTTAACTAAAGTTCAATCTAAAATTTCCTTCTGAATAAAAAGATCTAGCAAAGCAGATTTGAAAAAGCCTATATGACAAATTTCTATTTTTTTCTTTTCGCCCCGGATTACCATTTTCTTAAATTGCTTTATTGCTTAAAGTATTACAAAGAGTATTACATATGTCTACTTTTTTTCCCACCCCTAACAATCCCCCGGCCTCCCCTACCCCACAGTGTCGTATGTCCATTGGTTATGCTTATATGCATGCATACAAGTCCTTCGGTTGATTTCTTACCCTCCCACCCACATGCCCCGCAACCTTCCCCGGCCTTCCTGCTGTAGTTTGACAGTCTGTTCAAGGCAGCTCTGCCTCTGTATCTATTTTTGTTCATAAGTTTATACTGGTCTTTATTATCCATGAGTGAGTGAGATCAAGTGGTGTTTTTCCTTCATTGACTGGCTTATTTCACTTAGCGTAATGCTCTCCAGTTCCATCCATGCTGTTGCAAATGGTAAGAGTTCCTTCTTTTTTACAGCAGCATAGTATTCCATCTTGTAGATGTACCACAGTTTTCTAATCCATTCATCTGCTGATGGGCAGTTAGGCTGTTTCCAGATCTTAGCTATGGTGAATTGTGCTGCTATGAACATATGGGTGCATATATCCTTTCTGATTTGTGTTTCTGGTTTCTTGGGATATATTCCTAGAAGTGAGATCACAGGGTCAAATGGGAGTTCCATTTTTAGTTTTTTGAGGAAACTCCATACTGTCTTCCATAGTGGCTGCACCAGTCTGCATTCCCACCAGCAGTGCACAAGTGTTCCTTTTTCTCCACATCCTCTCCAGCACTTGTCGTTTGTTGATTTGTTGATGATAGCCAGTCTGACAGGTGTGAGATGGTACCTCATTGTTGTTTTGATTTGCATCTCTCGGATGATTAGTGACTTTGAGCAAGTTTTCATATGTCTCTTGGCTTTCTGAATGTCCTCTTTTGAAAGGTGTCTATTTAGGTCCTTTGCCCATTTTTTGATTGGATTGTTTATCTTCCTTTTGTTAAGTTGTATGAGTTCCCTATAAATTTTGGAGATTAGGCCCTTATCAGATATGACATTGGCAATTACGTTTTCCCACACAGTGGGTTTTCTTGTTGTTTTGTTGATGGTTTCTTTTGCTGTGCAAAAGCTTTTTATTTTGAAGTAGTCCCATTTGTTCATTTTCTCTTTAGTTTCCAATGCCCTAGGAGCTGTATCAGTGAAGAAATTGCTTCGGCAAATGTCTGAGATTTTGTTGCCTTAGGATTCTTCTAGAATTTGTATGGTTTCCTGTCGTACATTTAAGTCCTTTATCCATTTTGAGTTTATTTTTGTGTATGGTGTAAGTTGGTGGTCTAGTTTCACTTTCTTGCATGTATCTGTCCAATTTTCCCAACACCATTTATTGAAGAGACTATCCTGGCTCCATTGTATGTTTTTGCCTCCTTTGTCAAATATTAATTGAGCATATTGGTTCGGGCCAATTTCTGGGCTCTCTATTCTATTCCATTGATCTATATGTCTGTTCTTGTGCCAGTACCAGGCGGTTTTGAGAACAGTGGCTTTGTAATACAGCTTGATATCTGGTATTGAGATCCCACCTACTTTGTTCTTTCTTAGGATTGCTGCAGCTATTCGGGGTCATTTTTTATTCCAGATGAATTTTTGGAGAGTTCGTTCTAGATCTGTGAAGTATGCCGTTGGTGTTATAATGGGAAGTGCGCTGAATTTATAGATTGCTTTGGGTAGTATGGACATTTTAATGACGTTGATGCTTCCAATCCAAGAACATGGTATGTTCTTCCATCTGTTTATGTCTTCCTCTATCTCTTTTTTCAACGTCCTGTAGTTTTCTGAGTAGAGGTCTTTTACCTCCTTTTTTAAGTTTATTCCTAGGTAGCTTAATTTTTTTGGTGTGATGGTAAATGGGATTGTTTTTTTAGTCTCTCTTTCTGTAAGTTCACCATTGGTGTATAGAAATTCCATAGATTTCTTGGTGTTAATTTTGTATCCTGCTACATTGCCGAATTCATGTATTAAGTCTAATAGTTTTTTGATGGAGTCTTTAGGGTTTTTTTACGTATAATATCATGTCATCTGCAAATAAGGACAGTTTTCCTTCTTCTTTTCCAATTTTTATGCCTTTTATTTTTTGTTCTTGTCTAATTGCAATGACTAATACTTCCAGTACTATGTCGAACAGGAGCTGTGAGAGTGGGCATCCCTGTCTTGTTCCTGTTCTTAGGGGAAATGGTGTTAGTTTTTGTCCATTGAGTATGATGTTGGCTGTGGGCCTGTCATATATGGCTTTTATTATGTTGAGGTATGATCCTTCTATTCCCACATTGCTGAGAGTTTTTATCAAAAATGGGTGTTGGATTTTGTCAAATGCTTTTTCTGCATCAATTGATATGATTATGTGATTTTTGTCTCTCACTTTGTTTATGTGATATATCATGTTTATTGATTTGCAGATATTGTACCATCCTTGCATCCCTGGGATAAATCCTACTTGGTCGTGGTGTATGATCTTTCTGATGTACTGCTGGATCTGATTTGCTAAGATTTTGTTGAGGATTTTGGCATCTATGTTCTTGAGGGATATTGGCCTATAATTCTCTTTCATTGTGTTGTCTTTACCTGGTTTTGGTATTGGGGTGATCCTGGCTTCATAGAATAATCCTGGAAGTGTTCCTTCCTCTTGGATTTTTTGTAGTAGTCTGAGGAGGATAGGTTTTAGTTCTTCCTTGAATGTTTGGTAAAACTCCCCTGTGAAGGCATCCGGTCCTGGGCTTTTGTTTGCTGGAAACTTTTTGATGACTGCTTCAATTTTTTCCATAGTTATTGGCCTGTTGAGATTTTTAGATTCTTCCTGATTGAGTTTTCCAATGTTGTATTTTTCTAAGAATATGTCCATTTCCTCCAGGTTGTCTAATTCGTTGGAGTAGAGTTGTCCATAGTATTGTTTAACAATCATTTGTATTTCTGTGGGGTCTGTTGTTATTTCGCCTATATCATTTCTGATTTTGTTTATTTGGGTCCTCTTTCTTTAATTGTTGGTGATCCTGGCTAGGGGTTCATCATCTTGTTTATCTTTTCAAAGAAGGAGCTCTTGATTTCATTGATTTTATGTGTTGTTTTTTTGGTCTCTATGTCATTTCTTTCTGCTCTAATCTTTATCTCCTTCCTTCTCTTCACTCTGGGCTTTTCTTGTAGCTCCCTTTCTAATTCTTTGAGTTATAGAGTTAGATGATTTACTCCCATTTTTTCTTGTTTTTTGAGATAGGCCTGTAGAGCTATAAACTTCCATCTCAGGACTGCTTTCATTGTGTCCCATATTTTTTGGATTGTTGTGTTTTCATTGTCATTAGTTTCCAGGATGTTTTTAATTTCTTTGATGTCATTGGTAACCCAATAAATATTTAATAACATGCTGTTCAGCTTCCAAGTGTTTGAGTATTTTGGGTTGTGTTTATTGTAGTTTATTTCTAATATTATGACCTTGTGGTCTGAGAAGATGCTTGGTATGATTTCAATCTTCTTGAATTTGGGAAGACTTTGTTTGTGACCCAATATGTGGTCTATTTTTGAATCTGTCCTATGAGCATCTGAGTGGAATGTATATTCCGTGGCTTTGGGGTGAAGTGTTCGGAAGTTGTCAATTAAGTCCATCTGATCTAGTGAGTCATTTAGGATTGCTGTTTCTTTGCTGAGTTTTTGTCTAGCAGATTTATCCAGTGATGTCAGTGGTGTATTAAAGTCCCCTACTATGATTGCATTGTTGTCGATCTCTCCTTTGATATATTCCAGGAGTTTTTTTTTATGAATTTGGGTGCTCCTTCATTGGGTGCATATATGTTTATCAGGGTTATATCTTCTTGTTGTATTGATCCCTTTAGTATTATGAAGTGGCCTTTCTTATCTCTTGTTATGGCCTTCACTTTGAGGTCTATTTTGTCCGATGTAAGTATTGCTACCCCAGCTTTCTTTTCCTTTCCATTTGCCTGAAAGATATTTTTCCATCCCTTCACTTTCAGTCCGTGTGAGTCCCTTCTAATGAGGTGGATTTCTTGTAGACAGCAGATGTATGGGTCATGTTTTTTTTATCCATTCAGCCACTCGATGTCTTTTGTTTGGAGCATTTAGTCCGTTTACGTTTAAAGTTATTATTGAAAGGTACTTGTTTGTAGCCATTTCTTTTTTTGTGTGGCTTTTTTCTTCCTGAGCTTTTTATTTCTTATTTTTATACCAGTCCCTTTAGCATTCCTTGCATTGCTGGCTTGGTGGTGATAAACTTTCTTAGCCTTTTTTTGTCTGTGAAGCTTCTTATTTCCCCTTCAAGTTTGAATGATAGCCTTGCTGGATAGAGTATTCTTGGATTCAGTCCTTTGCTTTACATCACTTTGTAAATTTCTGTCCATTCTTTTCTGGCCTGATGTGTTTCTGTTGAGAAATCATTTGACAATCTAATGGGAGATCCCTTGTATGTAACTTTCTGTCTCTCTCTTGCAGCCTGTATGATTCTCTCTTTGTCCTGAACATTTGCCATGGTAATTATGATGTGTCTTGGTGTGGGTCTTTTCAGGTTCACCTTGTTTGGGACTCTCTGGGCTTGTGTGACTTTTTTCTTCCCCATCTCAGGGAAGTTTTCTGGTATTATTTCTTTGAATAGGTTTTCTAATCCTTGTTCATCTTTCTGTTGTTCTGGTAGCCCAATTATTCGTATGTTGTTTCGTTTCATGTTGTCCCAAAGCTCCCTTAGGCTCTCCTCCTGTCTTTTAATTTTTTTCTCCAATTGCAGTACATTTTGGGTGTGTTTTGCTTCCTTGTCTTCTAATTCACTAATTCGGTCCTCCGCTTTTCCTAGTCTACTGTTGATACTTTCAATGGAGTTTTTCATTGCAGCTATATCACTCTTCATTTCTTCTTGGGTCTTACTTAAGTTGTTGATTTTTTCATCTGTTTCTTCTAGCTTCTTCCATATGTTATCGATTTTTTCATCTGTTTCTTCTTGCTTCTTGCAGAGGTTGTCGATTTTTTCCTCCATCCGGTTTATGCACTCTAGGACCCTTATTCTGAATTCTTTTTCTGTCATGTTGCATGCCTCTGTATTACTTAGCTGCTTTTCTGGAGAGTCCTCCTTCTCTTTCCTTTGGGGGTTTCTTTGTCTACCCATGTTTGATCTCACTGACATATCTAGACATTGAGTTGTTCAGTGGTTGCTCCCTTGGTGGCAGTGACTCCTTCGTCTGTGGTTGCTCTTCGGGCGGTTGCGGTAGCAGCTGCTCTTCCGTTGGCAGCAGCTCCTCTGGTGGGTGCTGGTCACAGCTGTGGTGGCTCTTCTGGCTGCTGGGGCGAGGTTTCACATACAGCTGCTGTTCCTCAGCAGAGGGTGTGGTGCTCAGGAGGTTGCTGTTGGTTGGATCTGCTGCATTGATTTAAAGGCACAAAATACAACACAACAAGACACCACGTACCAGGCACTATACAAAAATATATTCACGATATTAGTAACCCCAAATAAAGGTGACCACCATAATTAAGAGAATTAGGGGATAAGGAAGAAGGAAGAGAAAAAGATAAAAGAGAAAAAAGAAAAGAAATGTAGGGACCACAAAAAGGAGTGCAAAAATGAAATTGGGAAAAAGGAGGGGGGAAAATAAAAGCGAGAAAAGGATAGAAAAGAAAAAGAAAAAGAGCGAAAAGAGAGAATGAATTGGAAGAGGGTAAGAGACTTTTTATATGAGGAGAATACTCCTATAGAACAGCCATTAATCCCAACAAATTCCAGCAACAGCTCCCTGGAGATGAATGCAAACTAGAAACAACGAATAATATAACGATGAAAATAGAATGGAGAACACTAATCCCAAAATAAAATAAAGAGAAAATAAAATGGCACTTTAAAAAATGGTAAAATGGTAGCAGTAATAATACTGGTTAAAAATAAGAAGGTAGTAATTAAAAGGGTAAAATCAGGTGATGGAAAAAGAAGAAAAAAAAAGAAAAGAAAAAAAAGAAGAAAAAAAAGAAAAAAAATTGGTTTCTTAGTTAAAAGGTGAAAAAAGAAAGAAAAAAAATTGCAGTAATGAAGGTCCTTTGGTTCTTCTATTCTTCAGTGTGGCTCGCCTTAAACCTGCCAGGTATTCAGGAGAGTGTTGAGTTTCCCTGCGATACACTGTTCCTCTGTGTTGTAAACCACAGTCCTTTTTTTAAAGCAGGCCGCATTTGTTTCCCAGATTGCCTTATTTTGTGTTTAGCAAAGAGACAGTTTGTGGCTCAGCCTCTGGGTGGCAGTGTTCTGGGGCTGGCCTCTGAGGCTATAGGGCCTCTCTGTCCAGTGGAAGTTCACTGCCCAGAGCTGGCTGCGTAATAGTTAGTTACCGGTGCTGTGTTGTTGCTGGGATTGAAAATCCCTCTATAGGCCAGACCCTGTTAACTCCCTGGGACTGATCAGGTTTTTTTAATCCTTGATCTCATACAGGGTGGAATCTGGGTGTGGCTGTGCTCCTTGCCTGGGGGCTGGGGGGAGGAGTCTCACTCTCTGGAGAGAATGGCTGCCCCAGTCCTGGGCTCAGGGGTGTCTCATCACTCAATTCGCTGCCACCTCTCCCGGCCCCCCTTCTCTCCTCAGTCTCTCCCCAGATTCCACTCCTCCGCACACTCTCCCTCTCTTCAGCACAGGTGAGTGTCTGTATCCGAAATGTCCCGTGAACAGGATTCAGTGAAAACAAACAAACGCCGGCCGCGGAAACGGGGAAGGCTTGGTTTCTGTAAGCTTCTTCTCTTACCGGGACTGCATGGTCTGGTCAGCTCTTCAGGCTGCCCCCTTTAGGCTCAGTCCTCTGTGATCACAGAACCCAGCTCTCAATTCCCCTGGCGGCGCCAGGAATCCCGCGGTTCTCCTTTCCCCGGTCAGGGGCTGTGCCTGTCCTAAGGGACGCGGCTGTCTGCCACACGGTCTCCCTCCGACTCTCTGGGCTCAGAGGTCTGGCAAACTTTCCTGACCAAGCCCCTGGTTTTTTTTACCTTTCCAGGGGAGTTCTGCTCTTCCCGGCTGCAAACCGTCTCACCAGCTGAGCAATTTCGCCAATTTGGGGTGGATGTTATTAGTTTCAGCTGCTCACTCCATTTTCTCCGGGACACGACCTGGGACGCGTCTGCCTATATCGCCGCCATCTTCCCAAAGCCTATTCTCGGTCTTTTAATGGGCCTCAGAAACTTTGCAGCTTGGGCAAGGTGTTTTTCTATATGATGGGTCAACTGCCTCCCCTCTCCCCCGCTCAGGCAAAGCTGCCCGTATAACAAATTTCTGCATAAGAAATATGACATCCTCAACATGAGGAAATGACTTAGAACCGGGAACTGGGGTATCTGTTTCCTGAGTTATAACCCCAGAGCCCCCAACCCTGGCTACTACTCATCAGCTCCAGTCCAGTCTGCCCTCCCTCTGCCAGAGCACAAGGTGAGTGGGTACAAAGGGAATTTTGTGTGCTGACCCTTTAAGAGGGTGCCTGCATTTCCAGCCATTTCTCCCTGGCAGACAGCAACCCTGCTGCTTTTCACAGCCAGATGTTATGAAGGTATCCTTCTCAGTTCCTGTGGTCTATGCTGGGAGACCAGGCTTGGGGATTAGACCCCTGAGTTCTAAGCGGCAACCCCCACCTGTGAGATCTCGCTCTGGGAATTTCAGTTGCTGTTGATGGGAGCCTGGCCAGCCTTTCACACCTCTGCCCCTCCTCCTAGTCTCTGTGTGGTCTCCACTTTTGGTCCTCAATTATTAGAGTTCTCTCCAGAGTCTTCTGTTGATTATTCAGGAAGTTTTTCAGTATTTTAGTTGTAATTCTAGTTTGGTCCTAGGAATGTGTCCATGCAGCATGCACTTACTCTGTCACCATTTTTCATTGTCTCCTTGAACATTCTTATAACTATTATTTTTAACATTTAGTATTTTGATTGCTTTGATTTCATTTAATTCTTTTTCTGGGGATTTCTCTTGTTCTCTCATTTGAGGCATATTTCTTTGTCTCCCATTTTTCTAAATTTTTGTGTTTGTCTCTGTGTATTAGGTAGATCTGCTATGATTCCCAAACTTGTTATGGTGTTTTGATGTTGTAGATGTCTTGTGGGGCTTAGTGGCACAATATGCCAGTTCACCTGAGCTAGTTCCTTTCGGAATGTCTCTTATATGCACCCTCCTGTTGAAGTTGAAGTAAGATGCTTTTGGCCAGTTCTCGGATTGGGGTCAACCTTCAAGCTGGCTGACTATGAGGATTCACCTTGATCACAGTGTATGAACTGTTATACAGGGGCTGCCCCTGAAATGGAGTTATCCCCAGCATGGTCAGGTGCCTGCCAGGATCTCCCTTTGGGTGTGCTCCTTGTGTGGCTAGTTGGGTCAAGATCTGGTGTGGTCTGAAGCCCACCACTTGTTGTGACCATTCTTGGTCCACTTGGGAGGTGGTCCCATGCAGGTCAATATCAGATACTGCCTATAACTGGCCTTGGGATACCTGTCTGGAGCTACCATGATATTTTCTGTTTGTGTCTGCCTATACTGAAACTGGGTGTGCATGGGAGAGGACAACCTGTGTACAAGGGTTGGCTTGCTATAGTTCCAAACTTGGGCCAGATTAATAAAAGGCCCAAGGCACCTTGAGGTTTGCCTCCACCAGTTAACCACTTGGCCAATCCTTGATGCTGACTTGTCTTCTTTGAGAGCCCTCTGATGAAAGACTGTAGAGTGAGCCCATGCTGGCCACAGCCTACAGTATTTTCCACAAGATGGAGTTCAAGAGGGTGAGGTGAGCAAGGTCAGGAGGAAAGGGTTAGTGGATCTCCTGCTTGGGGGCAGCACATTCAGGCACTTAATGGGGGGGGGAGGAAGTGACCCCCTATTCCAGAGCCATAACATTCAGTCTCTGCCTGAGTCTCCAACCCTAGCTCACCCAGGAGGAGCATATGGCAAGTTCAGGTTGGGTGCAGCCAGCTGGCTTCTCTTCAGGAGTGAGTTCAACAGGACAGGGATACCAGGCGTCAAAAAGACAGGTCAAGTGAGTCCCCAGGGAGAAGTGCATCAACGGTTCCAACTGTGAGCAGCACTTCCATTGCTTTGTGGGACTGAGTTCAGCAGGGAGGGACCACTTGGAGTCAGAAGGACAGGCCAAATGAGTCTCCAGCTTTGTGCCACATGGGTGGGGAAGAATGGCCCTTGTTCCAAAGCTACACAGCTTATTGTTTGTCCGAGTGCCCACCAATAGCTTCTCCAGAAAAAGATCACACCAAAGGTCCCTATTGGGTGCAATCAGCAGACATTTCTGTAGGAATCAAGCTTGGCAGAGTGGTGCTGCCAGTAGTTGGAGTGCTGAGTTAGTGCACTCCTCAGGCTGGTGCTGTAAGTATAGGAGTGTTTGTGCCTGGGAAGATGGAATCTGAGGGCAGTATGGGATAGGGTCTCAGCACAGGGACCTCAGTAGCTGACCCTCCAGATCACCCTTCAAGGCCATACCACTAGATTGTCTCTGTATGATTCCCATATTCCCTGAGTTGCCTTCCCTGTACCAAATCCTCAGGTGAGTGTCTGAGGTCAAAATTCTGTGTGTTGGCCCTTTAAGAGAGCACCTGTGTCTCTAGCACACTCCTTTCTCTCCAAGGCAGACAGAGTCTCTGCTGATTTTCACTGCCAGATGCTATGGGGGCTTCTTTCACTGGCTCTGGTGCTCTTGCTGGGGATCCTGGTATGGGGTTGAGGGCTTATGCTCTTCAGGGGGTGGGCAGGGGTGGGGGGCTTTGCAGTTGAGATATCCCTCCAGATTCTTAACTCTTATGCATTGGTTTGGCACCTGGCCCTTTCTTTGTCTCTGCCTTTCTTACCAGTCTCTATGTTTCTTCTGTAAATCCCTGGTTATATCTTCAGCTCTCCTTCACTTGGTTATTCAGGTTGATTGCTCTATAATTTAGTTATAGATCTGTTTTGGCACCATGAGGAAGTAAGTGTAGCTTCCACCTATTCTTCAGACATTTTGGAGTGCTTTACACAGACATATTGTTGAACAAAAGAATCCAGACACAAAAGAACACTTACTATATGATTTCATGTTTATGAAGGTCAAGAACAGGCAAAGCTAACCTATAATGAAGTTAGTATTTTTAAATATATTTTTATTTATTTTAGAGAGGAAGGGAGAGGGAAAGAGAGATAAAAACATCAAAGATGAGAGAGAATCATCGATTGGCTGCCACTTGCACACCCCCAACTGGGGATTGAGCCCCAAACCCGGGCATGTACCCTTGACCAGAATAAAACCTGGGACCCTTCAGTCTGCTGTCTGATGCTCTATCCATTGAGCCAAACCAGCTAGGGCAATGAAGTTGGTTTAATGATGAAAGGAATATGAGGAAGACTTCTGGAGTACTGATGTGTTCTATATCTCAGTGTGAATACTGGTTACATGAATGTCTACATGTGTAAAAATCAATTTGGCTGAAAATATAAAAGTTATTATCAACAAGACAGGTAATAACAAGTGTTGGAGAGATTGTGGAGAAAAAGAAACCCTCATTACTTGCTGGTGGAAATGTATACTGGTATAGTCACTATGGGAAACAGTATGACAGTTCCCCCAAAATGGAAAAATACAGTTACCATATGACCTAGCAATCCCTCTTCTAGGTATCTACACCTCTCTGCACCGCAAAAAAAACCCCAAACAAACAAACAAACAAACAAAAAAAAACCCACAAAAAACAAACTCGAAACATTGCAAAGATATCCGCACCCTTATATTCGTTGTTGCATTATTCACAGTGGCCAAGACATGGAGACAAAGTGTCCTTCAATAGAGGAGTAGATGAAGAAGATGTGGTACATATATACTTTGGAATATTACTCAGCCACAAGAAAAGTTGAAACACTGCCATTTGTGACAGCAATGGATGGATCTTGAGAATATTATGCTAAACAAAGAAAGTCAGCCAGAAAAAGCTAAGAACCAGATGATTTCATTCATATCCTATCTAATAAAGAGGAAATATGCAAATTGACCATCACTCCAACACACAAGATGGCTACCCCCATGTGGTAAAGGATGGCCGCCTCATGTGCACACAAGATGGCCACCACAGGATGGCCAGCAGGGGAGGGCAGTTGTGGGTGATCAGGCCAGCAGGGGTGGACAGTTGAGGGGGACCCAGGCCGGCAGGGGAGCAGTTAGGCATTGATCAGGCTGGCAGGGGAGTGGTTAGGGGGTGATCAGGCTGGCAGGCAGAAGCTTTTAGGGACAATCAGGCAGGTAGGCAGGTGCATGGTTGGGAGCCAGCAGTCCTGGATAGTGAGAGGGATGTCCCAGATTGGAGAGGGTTAAGGCTCTCAGCACAAATTTTGTGCACTGGGCCTCTAGTGTGATATATAAAACTGAAACCCATAGACCAGCGTTTCTCAACCTGTGGGTAGCGAACAATGAAAATACATCCTGCATATCAGATATTTACATTATGATTCATAACAGTAGCAAAATTACAGTTATGAAGTAGCAACAAAAATAATTTTATGGTTGGGGGTCACCACAACATGAGGAACTGTTTTAAAGGGTCACGGCATTAGGAAGGTTGGGAACCTCTGCCATAGACACAGACAACAGTATGGTGGTTACCAGAGGGAAAAGATGTGGGGACAGTAAAGGAGAAAGGGGGCCAAATATATGTTTACTGGTGATTTGACTTTGGGTGGAGGCACACAATGCAATATACAGATGATGTTGTTTTTGTTTGGTGGTATTCCATACTTCTTTCCTCTGTTTCCCCCTTTTATAAGTTATATGTCCTGGTTTGGGAATTTTTGTGTGTGGTTACCATTAGGTTTATAAAAAATGAAATTGTACATATACTGTAGTTTTTTTTTTCTTTTGAATTCATCTGATTTTCATCTTCCCTTGCCAGTTCAGACCTTTACCCTCTCCCTTTTTATGCTTTTATTGTCACAAATTATCTATTTATGCTGTAAGTTTTTTGGTGATCTTATTCGTAGTTTCTTTGTTTCAGATAGAATAACTCCCTTGCGTATTTCCAGGAATGTAGGGTTTCTGGTGATAAAATCCCTCAGCTTCTATATGTCTTGGAACATCTTTATTTCTCCTTCATATTTAAAGGATAATTTTGATGGATATATTATTTGTGGCTGGCAATTTCTGTTTAACAGACTTTTAAATATTTGATTCCATTCTCATCTGGCTTGTAGAGTTTCTGCTCAGAAGTCAGATGAAATTCTGATGGGTTGTCCTTTGTAGGCTACTCCCTTATTTTCCCTGGCTTCTTTGAGACTTTTTTTCTTTGTCATTAATTTTTGTCAGCTTCAGTACCAAGTGCCTTGGAAGGGGCCTCTTTGGATTGAGGTAACGAGGCGGATTTAAGGATCTAGTTCTTTTAATAGATTTGAGAAGTTCTCATCCACTATTTGTTTTTATAGACTCTCCATTCCATGCTCCCTCTCTTCTTCCTCTGAAATGCCTATAATTCTAATATTGATTTTTTTGACAGAGTCAGATGGTTCTCATAGACCTCTTTCATTTTTTTTGTTCAGTTCTCTATATTCTTCCCTCTGCATTATTTCTTGATTCCTATCTTTGATATCACTATTTATTTTCTCCATCTGGTTGGTTCTCTTTTCTATGGTCAGTAGTTCACTCTTAATTTCCTTAAGTGCATGCTTCATGTCCAGGATTTCTGATTGGTTCTTTTTAAAGTTTCAATGTTTTTGGTAACGTACTCATTTTGTTCCTTAATTTGTTTTCTGAGTACACTGAATTACCTGTCAATATTTTCTCCCATCTTGTTGAGTATTTATAGAACATCAATCTTGAAATCTGCCATTTATATCAAATATTTCCATGTGTTCCAGCTTGCTTTCTGGCTATTTTTCATTGCTTTCTGGTTATACTCATTACTGTGGCTGTTCATGGTATTTGCTGTCTTCCTTCCCTTATGCATTTATCATTGAAGATGTCTTTCTACTATTTTCCAGTAGATGGCTCTGAATCACAAGCTGGTTTTTTGTTGTTGTGTTTTTTTTTTCTTTTTTCTTTTTTTTCTCTATGAACTCCCAGTCTTAAGCCTCTGGGGCTTCTATAAGACAATATAGCTGTGCTGCTTGGGAGTAGGGTTTGTTTTGCGTTCACCATAATGGTTGACCCTTGAACTCTGTGGGGTCCCATCTCAAGTACCCCTCCCAGAGATCAGTCACATTGGGAAACAGTGGTTCAACTGCAACATCTCTTGGCTTACAGATAATATGCTCTTGGACCCAACTCCAAGGGCAGCCAGAGGTGAGTTTTATGCATCCAAGTGGTGGCAGGCCTCTGTGGTTCTGTTTCTTTGAAATACCACCAACAAGCTGACAGTGGAGAACCACATGAAAGAACTCTGTGCTCTGTCAGGTATCTGGTGACTCAGATAGTGTTCACTCTGTCACTACTTGCCCTGCTGGATTGCTTCACCCCTCTCCTCCCAGCTCTCTGTTCCTTCTGGCCGAAGGAAGAGCCTGCTACTGCAGGTTTTCTCCTCTCCCCCTGACTGAGCCCAGCTGCAGGGCTGCCATTTGTTAGCTGTCTGTGCTTCCTCCCTTCTCATCTCTCTGTTTATTTCTGGATTCCCACCTTCAGATGTTTCAATGCACAGGTCTCTCAGTCATGCATCTGTGTTAAGCAGTGATTTCTTTGTTGAATTATAGTTGGGTAACTTGTTGAAATTTCAGCGGGAGAGGGAAAGTGTGCTCTCATGCCACCATTCATCTGACATTACTCCAATAAATTTAATTAAAAATGTTAAAACTTCTAAAGAAAGAAAACATAGAAGCAACCCAAGCATCTATCAACAGATAAATTGATAAACAAAATGTGGTATACGTGTACAATGGGATATTATTCAACCTTGGAAAGGAAGGATATTCTGCAATGTACTACAACATGTGTAGATGAACGCATAATGCGTTCATTATGCTAAGTGAACTAAACTAGTCACAAAATGACAAATACTGTATGATTCTATTTATACTAGTATGAGGTACCTAAAGTAGTCAAACTCACAGAAACAGAAAGGATGGTGGCTTCCAGGGACTTGGGAGGACAAGGTATGGGAATTATTGTTTATGAGGACAGAGTTTCAGTTTTACATGATGAAAGAATTATGAGGATGTGTGGTGGTGATGATTGTACAGCATTATGAATGTACTTAATAACACTGAGTTGTATTCTTAAAAGTGGTATACTTAGAAGCAACCCAAGCATCTATCAACAGATAAATGGATAAACAAAATGTAGTATACATGTACAATGGGATATTATTCAACCTTGAAAAGGAAGGAAATACTTAACATAATTTTATGTTAAGCATTTACCACAACGAAAAAGAGGAAAAAAATCAATGAACTCTAATGTAAGATGTGTACAGTTTATTGTATAAAAACCACCCCTACTATTTAAAAAAAAATGAAGAAATGTGGAAGATAATGAGCTAAAATATAGTGAGAGTGTGCTGTATGGAGGTAGACTAGGAAATGGCATGGGAAGGGGCTGGGAGGGAGACAGTCCAAGTACTAGCCAGGATTCTTTTCCTTGTAAGGAGTTTTGATTTTTTTCCCAAAAGCAGTGGAAAGCCATTAAAGAGGTCTAGGCAGGAAATGTTATGATCACTTGCTTTTAAAATACCTTTCTGGCTATAGAGGATAAAGCATATTAGAGAGTTGGGACAGGAGGCAAGAAGATCAGTCAGGCGGTTGCTGTGGTCCCAATCAGGGAGGATGGTGGTTTGGCCAGATGGGGTCTGTAGGATGGAGAGTAGTGGACAGATTTGCAGAATCATCAGTGTTGTTGATTAATTGTGAGTAAGACAAGAGGGAGACAGGAGTCTTAGAGATGCCTAAGCCTTTGCTTTAGCTGTTTGGGTAGGTTACAATTTATTTTCTAGGTGTGGGAATACTGGAGTGGGAGGTTTGGGTAACAGGGGAATGGGGAAGATGTGAGTTCAATTATAATGTTCTGAGTTTGAGGTACCCATGGAACATTCAGGAGGCAGTGGGAAATAAATTTTGGAGAACTAGTTTGAATAACTATACTAGGGACAGGTACACAAATGAAGAAAACAGCCAATGAATCAAATAGAGAGTGGTAGAGACTGTGACAAAATAGGGAGTACATGCCTTTTGTTAAGAACACAGCTGTGGAGAAAACCAAGATGGCTGCATAGGTAAACACCGGAGCTTGCTGCCTCGAACAACCACTTCAAAAAGACAGAACGGACATCATCCAGACCACAGGAAGGCTGGCTGAGTGGAAGTTCTACAACTAGGAGGAAAGAAAAAAGCAGACTGAGACTCAGAGGAGGCACAGTGCTGAAGTAAAATACTAAGGTGCAGAGTGCATGTGGAGTGGGCTGGCGGCTGAGGGCGTGGTTGTTGTTTTCAATCGGGAGGGAGTCTCAGGCTCTGAGCTCCAGTTCCGGGTGAGTCTCTAGGGACCCAGACTTATATGGGAGAAGCGGGACTGTCTGACATCGCTCAGAACCCTAAGGCAGTTTTCTCTCCGTGGGGCTTGCAGCGATTACTGGGACACTGAGAAGCAGAGCCTCTGAGGGCAAGACTGAGAACAGCCATAATTGCTAACCCCACCCTGTTAATCCTGTGGGACCCGCACTGCCCAAGCCCTGCAGGGAGACTTGTGCTGGATAGCCTCAGGCAAAGGCTAGATTAGCACCTCCCTAGAGATCCAGGAGCCAGGAAGCCCAGAGGTCAGAGTGGGACCATCTAGTTTGCAGCTCCGTGGAACCATAAAAGACACACTCAGGGGGCAGACTCAGTGAGCACCAATGCCCCATTGAAGCAAGTCTATCCCCAGAGGGGCGTCTTCAGCACAGAAGTTCTCCCACTGCAGACACAGCTGATTCTCACAGCCAATTGGCCTGGAGGTCAATTCCTCACAGTGATAACTACAACAATCAAGGTTTAATTACAAGACTGTGCACAAAGCCCACAAGGGGGTGCACCAAGAGTGTCTACCTCAGGTAATTTGGACACTTAGCACAGAAAGGCACTCTATCGACACTGCGAAGCATAAAAAATGCCGAGACAAAGAAACAGGACACAAATGACAGAATGGGAGGAAAGCAAACTGCTGGATATAGAGTTCAAAACCACATTTTTAAGGTCTTTAAAGAACTGTCTAGAAGCTGCCGATAAATTTAATAAGGCCCATGAAAAGACTGGTGAGACTGCTGATAAATGTAGTGAGATCCTCAAGAAATCTAATGAGACCCTCGATGTTGTGATAAAGAACCAACTAGAAATTAAGCATACACTGACTGAAATAAAGAACATTATACAGACTTCCAACAGCAGACTAGAGGATCGCAAGAATCAAGTCAAAGATTTGAAATATGAAGAAGCAAACAACACCCAACTAGAAAAGCAAAATGAAAAAGAATCCAAAAATAGGAAGATAGTGTAAGGCGCCTCTGGGACAGCTTCAAGCATACCAACATCAGAATTATAGTGGTGCCAGAAGAAGAGAGAGAGCAAGATATTGAAAACCTCTTTGAAGAAATAATGACAGAAAACTTCCCCTACCTGGTGAAAGAAATAGACTTACAAGTCTAGGAAGCACAGAGAACTCCAAACAAAAGGAATCCAAAGAGGACCACACCAAGACACATCATAATTAAAATGCCAAGAGCAAAAGACAAAGAGAGAATCCTAAAAGCAGCAAGAGAAAGAAAATCAGTTACCTACAAGGGAGTACCCATATGGCTGTCAGCTGATTTCTCAACAGAAACTTTGCAGGCCAGAAGGGAGTGGCAAGAAACATTCAAACTGATGAATAGCAAGAACCTACAACCAAGACTACTTTATCCAGCAATGCTATCATTCAGAAGTGAAGGTCAGATAAAGAGCTTCACAGATAAGAAAAAGCTAAAGGAATTCATCACCACCAAACCAGTATTATATGAAATGCTGAAAGGTATCCTTTAAGAAGAGGAAGAAGAAGAAAAAGGTAAATATACAAATTATGAACAACAAATACACATCTATCAACAAGTGAATCTAAAAATCAAGGGAATAAATAATCTGATGAACAGTATGAACTGGCGATTTTAATAGAATCAGGGACATAGAAAGGGAATGAACTGACTATTCTTTGGGGGAGCGGGGAAGGTGTGTGGGGTGAAGGAAGAGATTGCACAATAATCATGCACCTATGGATGAGGACAGTGGGTGGGGGGTGGGGTGGGAACTGGGTGGAGGGGAGTTATGGTGGGAAAAAAGAGTAACTAATGTAATAATCTGAACAATAAAGATTTAACTAAAAAAAAAAAAAGAACCCAGCTGTTAGCCCAAACTCACCTATACATACAAAAAGCTAGTGACTGGAATGCTGTAACAACGGAACGACCAGTTGCTATGATGCCCTCTGTGGCCAGCGAACTGGCCAGGTTGGGGGGTGGGGGTGGGAGTGGGAAGGATGGGGCCAACTGGCCAACCTCCAGTGGCCCCTCCCTGCAGCTGGCCCAGCCCTGATCGGCCTCTACCCCCCCAGATTGAGGGCAGGAGGGCTGGCTGACCTCTCCCTTAGCCCTTCCCCCCAGCCAGCCCCACCCCCAATTGGTCCACCCCACCCCAATCAGCCCTCAGCTCCTCCCCCTGGCTGTTCCCACCCCTGATTGCCCCTGCCTACCCCAATAGGGGGTAGAGCCAGCTGGCCAACCTCCTGCAGCCCCTCCCCCTGCTGGCCCTGACCCCAATGGGCTCCCACCACCCCAATCGGCCTGCAACCCCTCCCCCCTGTCAGCTCCACCCCCAATCAGCCCTCCCACTCTGATCAGGGGCAAGGCCAGCTGGCCAACTACCAATGCCCATCCCCCAGGCCGCTGGCCCCCAATTGGCCCTCCCCACCCCATTCGAGGCTGGGGCCGGCCAGCCCACCTCCCACAGCCCCTCCCCATGGCCGGCCCCACCCCCAATCAGTCTCCACCACCCTGATTGGCCTGCAGCCCCTCCCCCCAGCCAGCTCCAGCTCCAATTGCCCCCCTGCACACCAATTGGGGGTGGGCCCGGGGGCCAATCACCTTTGGCTCCTCTCCCCAGCCGTCCTGGTCCTGATCAAGCCCAGATCAGGGCTCTATCTCCTGCCATTTCCTCCTCCCAACAGGCCTGGCCCCAATCCGCCCTGATTGGGGCTGGGCTGGCCAGACCCCACCTGTGGACAAATTTTTGCACTGGGCCTCTAGTTTACAATAAAAATCCAATGTTGCAGGCCTTCTACATATTGAAGAGGAGGTGGAAATCTAAATTTTATGTAAAATCTTCAGATTAAAAAAATTTTAATTGAAGTATACATATAGTAAAGCATATAAATCCTAAAATCCTAAATGTACAGTTTGAAAAATTATCACAAAGTAAACTTATTTATAGATATCTGCTGATTTGTAAATGTTAAGCAACTAATTAAAACTATTTAAAAAATGCTACAAGCCAGCCCTGGCCAGTGTGACTCAGTTGATTATGTGTCATCCCATGCACCAAAAGGTTGCTGGTTAGATTCCCGGTTCAGGTACATGCCCAAGTTTTGGCTTCGCCCTTGGTTGGGTGCATACAGGAAGCAACCAATCGATATTTCTCTCTCACATTGATCTCTCTCTCTCTCTCTTCCCTATCCCTTCCTCTATCTCTAAAAAAAAAAAAATCAATAAAAACATATTTAAAACAAAACAAAACATTATAGGCCAAACAGCTCCAAATGTCACAAACCTGTGAAAGAGGTTTGAGAAGGAACATGTAGCTCGTCTGTGGGGTCAGGGTGTAGGTGAGACTGAGAAAGGGAAAATGAAGGGAGAGAGGAGAGAGCAGGGGTGGAATCCTAAGGAACTCCAGATCTTATTTGAAGGTGTGGGGGAGGAGAGTCAGTTCCTGACCAATTGTGAGTCAGAGATCTGTGGTTGGGCCATCCAGGGAAGTTTCCGAGAGGAGGTGGCCTCCAATGCTGAGGGGCAAAGCCTAAAGAGCCATGATCACTTAGAAACTCCTTGGCAATGGGGGCAGAGTGTAAACACTGCTCAAGGGAAGATTAGAGAAATTGATTGGGCTTGGATTTCATTTTCTCTCTGGATGAAAAGTAGGTAACTTTTATACTGTTACAGAGCAAACAGAAGCTCAAGTACAGCCACAATTGCACAGTCCATATTGAGAGCTTCTCCTAGTTCTTCCGTATTTCTGACTGTTAAGATTTTTTTCCCATTTAGGGAGTTAAGAGGTAACACATCTCCCCTTCCTCAGCCCCGTCCTTCCATTCATGACTCATGGTAGGGCCAATACCTAGCTCCTTCCTCAAAGTTGCTTACAGTCCAGTGAGAAAGGCAGATGAGCAAACAACACCATGACCAGGAGGCACTATGGGAAGACAAACAACACTATGATGACATGGAGAAGGTGCTGTTGGATGGTAAGAGGGCTCTGTGTTCAATCTAAGGCTTTATGGGAAGGTGATAATGGAGCTTAGCAACAAATAATGTCTGCCAGAGGAGGAAGAAATTTGGGGTAGAAGTCCTCCCTGGAAGAAGGGAAAGAAAAAGCAAAGGCCTGGAGGTGAGAAACAGCTTGGTTGTGTGAGAGACAAAAGCAGCCTAGCATGTGAAGTTCAGAGAAAAGGGAACTAAGGCTGGGGCTTTGGGAGAGGAACTGTTGTAGCACTAGGCCAAGACGGTCTCCCTCACCCTTTTCCAGAAGGATGACCTAACTTTCTCCCACATGCTAGTCCCTTTTCCTTTTATTTGCTCAAGTTAGTTAGTTTTTGTACCTGGATCTCCCTTTCTGCTGTCATCATCTACCTTGGTCCTAGAAAATCACAACCTCCTTGAGGGTCTGGCCCAGGCACACTTACATGTTTGAATCCCCCACAGGGGCCTGTATCCTTCCCTAGCACCTTGGCCACCCCTCACCACTGCAGAGCTAATGACTCACCCCAAACCTATATCACAGAGGTTCTAACTCCAGAGATTGTCTGTTTTTCTCCCCCAGTGTGGCTGCTGTGCACCTTGGGAGGCCAAACTGGGTTTCATTCACCTCACTCTGCACAGGCAAATAGCAGATATTTTGTGAGTGTTTGTTGAACAAATGGTGAGTGAATCAGGTTCTTTGCATGAAATGACATCCAGTGTCTGTAACATGGAGATAGCAATGAGAATATTTGTTGAGTATTTCCTTCCCACGTCCCGCGTGGATCAGGGTTCAGGACCTGGAAGCAGGGCCGCACACAAATGAAAGAGAAAAGACACGAGATAATTGGGGATATTGGGGGACCAGGCGGACAAGTCCAACTCAAGGGGAAAGGCTTCCACTGGTGCTCAGGCCGTGCCAACCTTTTATTGATCTGGGATACACCCATAGCATAGCCCTTAGGCAGGTGACTCCTGGCAACAGGCAGACTAGCCCATCAGCAAGGATTTACATAATGATAAATGGGGAAGTTGTTTCAGCTACCACTGTCTGGACAAATAGAGGTGGCGCCTAGCTCCGACCTTTGCTAAGGCTTTAAAGGCACCCAGCCTTTGGGGGGTACTCTGTCTACGCTTATCAGCTAGTGAAGACAATAAACGGTTTCCCACAAATATTGTTTCAAAAACTTGGCAGTTTAAGGAATTATATGGCAGCCTTTATATATATATAAAGAGAGAGAGAAACATGCAAATTTACCACACCTCTGCTATGCCCCAAGCAATGCCCACCAGCCAATCAGAGTGACTATATGCAAATTAACCCAACCAAGATGGTGGCTGGCAGCCACGGAGCTGGAGCAAGCAGGAGGCTTGCTTGCCCCAGTGATGGAGGAAGCCAAGCTTCCCGCCTGCCCTGGCCGGTTGTGGTCTCTGCTCAAGGCAACAAAATTTCAATTATAGAAGATAAATAAATCCCAGATACCTGCTTCCAGCCAGCCTCCACTGGGAGCTTGGGTGGCTGGGGGCCGTGGCCAGCCTGAAAACAGCCATCAGCCACTCACAGAGGCTGGCCACATCCTCATGGGTGAGGGTCCCCACTGGGGGGCTTGGCCAGCCTGCAAACAGCCATCAGCCACTCACCCAGGCTGGGCACATCCTCATCGGTGAGGGTCCCTACTGCGGGGCTTGGCCAGCCTGAAAACAGCCATCAGTCCTTTACCCAGGCTGGCCAGGCACCCCAGTGGGGACCCCCACCCTGAAGGGTCCGTGGCCAGCCTACAAACAGCCATCAGCCACTCACCGAGGCTGGCCACACCCTCATGGGGTGAGGGTTCCTGCTGGGGTCTTGGCCAGCCTGCAGACAGCCATCAGCCCCTCACCCAGACTGCCCAGGCACCCCAAGGGGAACCCCTACCCTGAAGGGGCTGTGGCCAGCCTGTAAATGGCCCTCAGCCCCTCACCCAGGCTAGCCAGGCACCCCAGTGGGACCCCCACCCAGATCCAGGACACCCTTCAGGGAAAACCAGCTGGCCCCCACCCGTGCACCAGGCTTCTATCCTATATAGTAAAAGGTTAATATGCAAATTGACCCTAACAGCAGACTGATTGGAAATGACTGGTCACTATGACACACACTGACCACCAGGGGGCAGATACTCGATGCAGGAGCTGCCCTCTGGTGGTCAGTGCACTGCCACAGGTCAGCCACAAGCCAGGCTGATGGCTGCCAGCACAGCGGTGGTGGCGGGAACTTCTCCTGCTTCCTCAGCAGCACTAAGGTTGTCCGACTGCAGCTTAGGCCTGCTCCTGGGCTTCCAGAGGGATGTCTGACTGCCGGCTTAGGCCGAATCCCCCGGGGAGTGGGCCTAAGCCAGCAGTGGTCATCCCCTGAGGGGTCCCAGACTGCAAGAGGGCACAGACAGGGCTGAGGGACCCCCCAAGTGCACAAATTTTTGTGCACCGGCCTCTAGTGTGTGTGTGTGTGTGTGTGAATATATATATATATATATATATATATATATATATATATATATATATATATATTGCAGAGTTCATCTTTTTATTGAACTTATAACAAAAGAGGTTTAGTCTTAAACACCAAAAGCCATTTCATCATCAGACTGCTCAGGTTATTCTTTCTTTGCTGACACTTTCTTCTCCTTAGCTGTAGCAGCAGTGGACCTCCTGTTGGGGCAGCACCAGCTGCTTGGCAGGTCTAGCAGCCTCTACACTGAAGATGAGGCTCCCAATGTTGACACCAGTCAGAGACTATGCAAACAAACCTGGCCAGAAAGGTTCAATATTTATACTGATTACTTTAGTGAGGGCATTGATTTTTCTCCCATAACTGTCACTTCATTATCATGCAGGATGAGGGCCAAGTAGATGCATGCAAGCTCTGACATGGAGGCTATGGTGTGGGCTAGTGCTGGATGAAGTGGGGGCCTCACCCCATTGTGGCCTTAGCTTCCCTAGAAGGAAAAAGCACCTTATCAGCAGTTAAAGAAAGGGGGGCATGACTGTATTTTTAAAAGGACAAATGCTGTAGGATGAATACTGGTATAGTAATTGAGACCCTCTCAACCAGGGAAGGACTTCAGATGCTTCAAGAAAATTGTATCTATTATCAGAGTGATCACTTTGTAAGTTATATAAATGTATAACCATTGTGTTGTATAACTGAAGCTAGTATAGTATTGTATGCCAGCTGTAATTGATTAAAAATATTTATGATTGAGGAGAAACCAAGATGGCGGCATAGGTTAACGCCAGAGATTGCTGCCTCGAACAACCACTTCAAAAAACAACTAAAAGATGGAACAGACATCATCCAGACCACAGGAAGGATGGCTGAGTGGAAATTCTACAACTAGGAGGAAAGAGAATATCATACCCAGACTCAGAGGAGGCACAGTGCTGAAGTGAAATACTAAGGTGCGGAGTGCACGTGGAGCGGGCTGGAGGTGGAGGGTGCGGTTGTTGTTTTCAATCGGGAGGGAGTTTCAGACTCTGGGCTCCAGATCCGGGCGAGTCTCTAGGGACCCAGACTCAGACGGGAGAAGCGGGACTGTCTGGCTTCGGTTGGAGCTCGAAAGCAGCTTTCTCTCCGAGGTTTGCAGTGGTTGCTGGGACTCTGTGAGGCGGAGCCCCTGAGGACTGAACTGAGAGCAGTCATAACTGCTCGATCCAGCCCGCCCTGTAGATCCCCGGGGACCCTCCCTGCCCAAGCCCTGCGCAGAGCCATTTGCCGGATAGCCTCAGGCAAATGCTAGATTAGCACCGCCCTAGAGATCCAGCACAGAAGCTCTCCCACTGAAGACACAGCGGACTCTCATAGCCAGTTAGCCTGGAGGTCAAATCACCCCCGGTATTGCCGACAACAATCAAGGCTAAACTACAACAAGACTGCACACAAAGACCACTAGGGGGTGCACCAAGAAAGCATAAAAAATGCGGAGACAAAGAAACAGGACAAAACTGTCAATGGAGGATATTGAGTTCAGAACCACACTTTTAAGGTCTCTTAAGAACTGTCTAGAAGCTGCCAATAAATGTAATGAGATCCTCAAGAAATCTAATGAGACCCTCGATGTTATGATAAAGAACCAACTAGAAATTAAGCATACACGGACTGAAATAACGAATACTATACAGACTCCCAACAGCAGACCAGAGGAGCGCAAGAATCAAGGCAAAGATTTGAAATGTGAAGAAGCAAAAAACACCCAACCAGAAAAGCAAAATGAAAAAAGAATCCGAAAATACGAAGATAGTGTAAGGAGCCTCTGGGACAGCTTCAAGCGTACCAACATCAGAATTATAGGGGTAACAGAAGAAGAGAGAGAGCAAGATATTGAAAACCTCTTTGAAGAAATAATGACAGAAAACTTCTCCCACCTGGTGAAAGAAATAGACTTACAGGTTCAGGAAGCTCAGAGAACCCCAAACAAAAGGAATCCAAAGAGGACCACACCAAGACACATCATAATTAATATGCCATAGCAAAAGACAAAGAGAGAATCTTAAAAGCAGCAAGAGAAAGAAACTCAGTTACCTACAAGGGAATATCCATACGACTGTCAGCTGATTTCTCAACAGAAACTTTTCAGGCCAGAAGGGGATGGCAAGAAATATTCAAAGTGATGAATATCAAGAACCTACACCCAAGATTACTTTATCCAGCAAAGCTATCATTCAGAATTGAAGGTCAGATAAAGAGCTTCACAGATAAGGAAAAGCTAAAGGAGTTCATCACCACCAAACCAGTATTATATGAAATGCTGAAAGGTATCCTTTAAGAGGAGGAAGAAGCCAAAACCGGTTTGGCTCAGTGGATAGAGCGTCGGCCTGTGGACTCAAGGGTCCTGGGTTCGATTCCGGTCAAGGGCATGTACCTGGGTTGTGGGCACATCCCCAGTGGGAGATGTGCAGGAGGCAGCTGATCGATGTTTCTCTCTCATCGATGTTTCTAACTCTCTATCTCTCTCCCTTCCTCTCTGTAAAAAATCAATAAAATATATTTTTAAAAAAAAGAAGAAGAGGAAGAAGAAGAAAAAGGTAAAGATACAAATTATGAACAACAAACATGCATCTATCAACAAGTGAATGTAAGAATCAAGTGAATAAATAATCTGGTGATCATAATAGAATCAGGGACATAGAAAGGGAATGGACTGACTATTCTTGGGGGGGAAAGGGGTGTGGGAGATGAGGGAAGAGACTGGAAAAATATCAGGCACCTATGGATGAGGACAGTGGGTGGGGAGTGAGGGCGGAGGGTGGGGCGGGAACTGGGAGGAGGGGAGTTATGGGGGGAAAAAGAGGAACAAATGTAATAATCTGAACAATAAAGATTTAATTAAAAAATATTTATGATTGTGTCTAATTTGAACACAATTACCCTCTTCTTGTTGATATCTTCTGGTGTACTTTGAAAAGACTGCAATCTGTCTGACATTGGTTAGCACCAGAGTCCCTCCCCAAGGCCCAGAACTAGCACATCCAGAAGCCAGCTTCAGAGAATATCAGAGCAGGATTCAATGAGCTTCACAAGTGGTATATCCAAAGGGAGATCTCAACTTGCACCAGACCCTGCTGAGGTGGATTCTGTGCCATGTGGTCAATACCTCACAGTCAGGGATTGAACTTCACAGTCAGCCAGCCTGAGGGTTGATCCCATACACAAAAGAAGTAATAGCAATCAAGTCTCAATTACAGCAGGAAGGCCCTCATAACCCACACAAGGGACATTCCTGGAGCACCTAGTGCAGGTGATCAAGGATAGTGCATCCCACAGGACACCAACTACATAAGGCTATCCTTCCAAGACTTGGGGTCTAAAAGATCTACCTAATACATACATAGAAACAACCACAAAGAAGCAGCCAAAACGGGGTGACAAAGAAACATGCTCCAAATGAAAGATCAGAGAAATTTAAATGACATGGAGGCAAGCAACTTATCAGATATAGAGTTCAGAAAAATGGTCATAAGGATGCTAAAGGAGCTTAGTGAGGACTACAAGGAACTTAGTGAGAAGTAAAACAGCATCAAAAGGGTCATAGAAACCATAACAAAGAACAAGTCAGAAATGAAGAATACAATATCTAAAATGAAAAATACACTGGAAGAAATAAACAGTATGTTGGATGAAGTGGAGGATTGAATTAGTGATTTGGAAGGTAAGGTAGGAAAGAGCATCCAATCACGGCAGCAAAAATAATTTTTTAAAATGAGGATAGTTTAAGGGACCTTTGAGACAACATGAAGAGTAACAACATCTGCATCACAGAGGTAATAGAAGGAGAAGAGAGAGAGAGCAGGATACTGAGAACCTATTTGAAGAAATAATAACAAAAACTTTTCTAACCTTGTGAAGGAAGAAAACACATATAAGGACTGAAAGTGCAGAATGTTCCAAACAAGATGAATCCAAAGAGGTCCACACAAAGACACATCACAATTAAAATGGCAAAGGTTAAAGACAAAGATTTAAGATTTTCTCTTAAAATCTTAAGAGAAAGATAGTTATCTACAAGGGAGCTCCCATAACATTGTCAGCTGATTTTTCAACAGAGAAACATTTCAGGCCAGAAGTGATTGGCATTAAATAGTCAAAGTGATGAAAAAGCAAGGCCCCACAACCAAGACTGCTCTATCTTGCAAGGCTATCATTTAAAATGTGAAGGAGAAATAAAGAGCTTCCCAGATAAGAAAACACTAAAGAAGTTTGTTACCACATAATCAGTATTACAAGAAACGTTATAAGAAGAATAAGAAAAATCACACACAAAGGAACATAGCTAAAAGAATAAAATGGCAATAAATATATGCCTATTAAAAATAATTTTAAATGTAAATGGTTTAAATGCTCTAATTAAAACTCATAACAGCTGAATGAATAAGAAAATTATATATATATATATATATATATATATATATATATATATATATATACTGTCTACAAAGAGACCCACCTCAGAATGAAAGATCACACAGATTGAAAGTAAAGGGATAGAAAAAGATATCTTATGCAAATGAAAAAAAAATGATAGGGTAGCAATACTTATGTCTGACAAAATAAACTTCTAAACAAAGGCTTTAATAAGAGACCAAGAAGGACACTATCCTATCTAATAAAATAGTAATATGCAAATTAACCATCAATCCATCACTCTGTCACAAAGATGGTGGTGGCCACGGAGCTGGAGCGAGCAGGAGGCTTGGGTTGCCCCTGGCAATGGAGGAAGCCAAGCTTGCTGCCTGCCCTGGCTGTCACTGGGCTCCACTCAAGGCAACAAAGTTTCAATTACAGAAGATAAATAAATCCCAGATGCCTTCTGAAAAAATAAAGGAAAAAAGGAGAGGCTGGGAGCTTGGGTTGCGGGGGGCATGGCGAGCCTGAAAACGGCCCTCAGCCCCTCACCCAGGCTGGCCAGGCACCCCAGCAGGACCCCCCCCAAAGGGGCTGTGGTCAGCCTGCAAACAGCCATCAGCCCCTCACCCAGGGTGGCCAGGCACCCCAGTGGGGATACCCACCCTGAAGGGGGTGTGACCAGCCTGAAAACAGCCATCAGCCCCTCACCCAGGCTGGCCAGGTACCCCAGCGGGACCCCCACCCTGATCCGGGACACCCTTCAGGGCAAACCAGCTGGCCCCCACCCATGCACCAGGCCTCTATCCTATATAATAAAAGGGTAATATGCAAATTGATCCTAACAGCAGAATGACTGGGAATGACTGGTCACTATGACACACACTGACCACCAGGGGGCAGACGCTCAATGCAAAAGCTGCCCTCTGGTGGTCAGTGCGCTCCCACAGCGGGAGGTCTGCTCAGCCACAAGCCAGGCTGGCGGCTGCCAGCATAGCAATGGTGGCTGGAGCTTCTCCCGCCTCCTCAGCAGCACTAAGGATGTCCGAATGCAGCTTAGGCCTGCTCCCTGCTGGCAAGTGGACATCCCTTGAGGCGTCCCAGACTCTGAGAGGGCACATGCCAGGCTGTGGGAGCCCCCTCCACCCCCCCGCGAGTGCACAAATTTTTGTGCACCGGGCCTCTATGTTATATATATTAACAACCAGGGGCCATCACAATCAAATGGATGACCGAACAGGCTGAGTGGGGTGACAAGGCTGGCAGGGGGGTTAGTGAGGGCCAACCAAATGACTGAGCAGCAGGCTGTGTGGGGTGACCAGGCCGGCAGGGGGGTAGTGAGGGATGACCAAACAACTCAGCACCAGGCTGTGTGGAGCAACCAGGCCGGCAGGGGTTTAGTGAAAGGCAACCAGGCCAGCACGGGGGGCAGTTAGGGGCAACCAGGTTGGCAGGGTGGTGCAGTTAACGGTGACCAGGCCAGCAGAGGGGGGCAGTGAGGGGCAACCAGGCTGACAGGGGGGCAGTTGGAGGTGACCAGGCCTGCAGGAGGGGCAGTAAAAGGTGACCAGGCTGGCGAGGGCATTAGTTAGGGGCAACCAAGCTGGCAGGGGTGACCAGGCTGGGGGGGGGGTGGTTGGGGGTGATTAGGTTGGCAGGGAGGGGCAGCTGGGAGCAACCAGGCTGGCAGGTAGAGGCGGTTAGGGGTGATCAGGCTGGTAGGGGGGCCAGTAGGGGCAATCAGGCAGGCAGGCAGATGAGCAGTTAGGAGCCAGTGGTCCCAGATTATGAGAGGGATGTCCAACTGCCGGATAGGGCCTATACCAGCAGCTGGACATCCCCCAAGGGGTCCTGGATTGGAGAGGGTGCAGGCTGGGCTGAGGGCCCTCCCCCATGCATGAATTTCATGCACCAGGCCTCTAGTATAATGATAAAGGGATCAATCCGACAAGAGGCTATATATAACCTTTTAAGCATTTATGCACCCAACACAGGAGCAGCAAATTCTACATAGCAAATCTTTATGGACATAAAAGAAGAGATAGGCATAAAATAAGAGACTGACAGTAATACAGTCACAGTAGGGAATTTTAACACCCCATTGATATCAATAAATAGATCTTTCAGATAGAAAATAAACAGGGAAACAGTGGCCTTAAATGGCACACTAAATCAGATGGATTTAGTTGATATCTTCAGAGCATTTCACCCCAAAGCAGCAGAATTTACATTCTTTTCAAGTGCACATGGAACATTTTCTAGGATAGGCATGTTAGGACACAAAATAAATCTCAATACATTTAAGAAGGTTGAAATCGCCCTAACTGGTTTGGCTCAGTGGATAGAGCATCGGCCTGCGGGCTGAAGGGTCCTGGGTTCGATTACAGTCGGGGGCATGTACCTTGGTTGCGGGCACATCCCCAGTAGGGGGTGCGCAGATGGCAGCTGATCGATGTTTCTCTCTCATCGATGTTTCTAACTCTATATCCCTCTCCCTTCTTCTCTGTAAAAAATCAATAAAATATATTTAAAAAATTCATTAATCTTAAAAAAAGAAGGCTGAAATCATATCAAGCATCTTCCTGACCATAAAGTTATGAAACTAGAAATGAACCATAAGAAAAAAAAGAGGAAAGACACACAAAGACATGAAGTCTGAATAATGAATATGTTAGTAAACAATGAATAGGTTAACAGTGAGATCAAGAAAGAAATAAAAACATACCTTAAAACAAATTAAAATGAGAACATAACAACCCAAAATCTATGAGACACAAAAAACAGTCGTAAGAGAAAAATGCAAGGCATTCAAGCCCTATCTCAAGGGACAAAAAAAAAAAAAATCTCAATTAAACAATCTAACTTTACACTTAAAGGAACAAACAAAGCCTGAAGTGAGTAGAAGAAAGGAAATAATAAAGATCAGAGCAGAAATAAATGACATAGAGACCAAAAAAAACAATACAAAAGATCAATGAAACCAAGAGCTGGTTCTTTGAAAAGATAAACAAACCTTTAACCAGACTCTTCAAGAAAAAGAGAGAGAGGACCCAAATAAATAAAATCAGAAATGAAAGAGGAGAAGTAGCAACTTCTCCTCTTACAAACTTACAAATATATATATTTGTAAATATATATTACTAACAAATATATGCCAACAAACTGGACAATGTGGATGAATTCCTAGAAACATATAATCTGTATAAACTGAATTAGGATGAATCAGAGAATCTGAATAGATAGATTGCAATTAATGAGACTGAAGCAATAATAAAAAAAACTCTCAACAAGTCAGTTGGGAAGACTGTGAATCATGGGCCTGACACAGGTGGGCATCTGTGATCAGCTCTGATGATCTCACCCTTATCCTAACCACTCTCAAATGAACCAGTAACTCCCCAGCCACTACCCACGGGACAAAATCTTACCTCATCAGCTACGCTTTGAAAACCTTTGGTGAGGTAGCCCCTCTGTGCTTTAATTCATTCATTCCATAAACATGCTCCAGGTCCCAGCTCTGTGTTTGCACCCAGGCTATAACCTGGACCTGAACAACTTCCCTCACCGGCTGCTTCTCCACATTTCCCATCAACCTTATAGTTAGAGGCCATCTAGGCCTCTCCCAGAGCACGCTGTGTTCTAGCATTCTATAATCTCTGGACATCTGTACTACAGGGTTAATGCCCAATTTATCTTGAGGACACTCACAACAGAACCCCTGCACAGTGCCATAGTTAAATGTCTCGGTGGAGAGAATGAGGGATTTGACTTCTAAATCTAGGCCTTGCCCAGATCAGAATAATGCTGATGTGCCACAGGATGGAAAGGCATGGGTGCACTCTCCATAGCTCTCTGAGGGACTTTGGGGGTCCTGTATGGGAATGCTGTCCTTTCCTCATGGACACAAAGGCACATGTCAGCTCTCTGCAAGTCTCTTTGGCTATTCTAAGTATATAAAAATAGTTTGTCTATTTTCTGTCCACTAAACTGCTCAATCTCTAGCACTACATGAAAGAGCACTAGAACAGACATTTTCCAAGTGCCCCAGAGATGCTGCAGACAATGCCCACACTCACCGTATGGCAATGGAGAAAGCCAAGTAGAAATGGCTTCTCTTCGAGATCCATCCATTGTTCTTTCTGGTCTAGGCCCTGCCTCAGTGACATCAAAGAAAGCTTTCTGATGGAAAAAGCCTTAAGATGCTGCCAAAGGAGGGAAAATATCAGGACAGAGCAGGCAGAAGACTGACATTTGGGTGAGTGTACCCCAGGGGTCTAATGTACATATCTGTGCCCATGAAGTAGGGAGACAGGTTAGGAAGAAAGGGGCCTGGGTGTCAGGGCCAGCCTGACAGGGTTGAGCCGGGCTGAGGCAGGGAGGTGGGAATTGAGAAAAGAAAGAAAGACAGGAAAGCGGGGTCGGGAGGACCCCAGTTCTCTTGATGAACTGAAGCGAGTTTATTAGCTATACAATCCTATTTATACACAACACACTGAATCGGAGGTCTGTCAAGAGGAATGTATTCTTTGTTCCTCTTAATCTCTAAGGGAGAGACACAGCAGAAGGACAAGTTCTCAGTACAGCATATCTCAGTAAATAGTTATAGACTTCTTGGAAAGCTATGAAAGGCTGTTCTCATTCTACAAATGTTACTCCCATTCTACTGATAATCGCCATCCAAACAAGTCTGGGAAAACTGTATGGGTAAGGGTCCCAGCCTTGCTAGCCCCTGCAGGTGCAAGGCCCTTGCCAGCTTACATCTGGCCCCCAACAGATCCCCCTTCTTTGTTTTTTAGGCGAAGTTCATGTTTCAGTGTCCGACAGTTTTTTACGAGTACATGTCAGCAGTAATATTTCAGTTCTGGCTGGTGCACAAATGGTGGCAATGCAGTTCCGACCCTCTCTGGTTTGGTCCTGGGCAACCTGCAGCGACGCACAGCTGCTGACTGCTAGCATGATAAGGCATCTTCACCATCTTTATTTCTGGACTGCTTCTCTTCTCGTTGTCTCACGGGGCCACTGCTATTCTGTGGCTGGAGCAGTCCTGATAATTTCTCTCTGTTGCAAGAATCCACATGGTCTTGGAGTTGTTTTCTGAAAATATACAAATGTATTCTCTACCAAAGGTTAATAAAGGAATCATATCTATAATTTAGACTTGGGATTCTTTTAATTTTTGTCCAAACGATTTTCCTTTGGCTTATTTTGACACCACGTATATTTTCATGTGTGTCTTGCTATTAGCATTATAAATGAAAAAATTAATTTTCAAGTAAAAATATTAAAGCAATTAAGGCATTTACTTAACAGGTTATCATTTACTTAATGGGTTATTATTCCACTATCCCCCCTTTTTTATTTTTTAATATTAGGAGGTTTTTGAAAATTATATAATGCAGTCTAGATAACTTTAAATTTAATTTTTGTATAAAAATATGACTGCTTTAGGTTTATAGTATGTAAGCAATTTATCCATGAAATTAAAATTTTGGTTAATACTTCTTGAGCTAGTTTTAATTAATCTGAAAACTTGACTATTATTTTACTGTCAAATTTAATACTTTAATAACAATCTTAGTTTATATTGTAAATATTAATGGAGAGGATTATTTTGCATCCTTGAGAAGGCCCTGAGCATTCCTGGTGTTAAGCTAGATTTATATATAGGGTAGTTGCTGTTAGCCAAGTCTCTGTTATCTGGGTACCGATTTCGGCTGGCCTAAGTCTCTTTCTGTTATCTGGGTCCTGATCTGAGCTGGGCATGGGAAGCGCAGCAGCCATGGGTGCAGGAGACCTCCCTCAGAAGGGGCGAGTGTTCAAGCCCCTGCATAGTTGGGGGGGTGAGGATCTCTGCCCCACCTGTGTTGACCCCCAAGTTCTCCCCTGAGGCCCCCTGCGACTGTGCCTGTCTTAGGTTGCCCCTCCCAGAGGGGTCTTACCCGTCGTTGACTAACCAGCCATCCTCCGGGGCCAAGCAGGGTGATGTGAGGTTTAGTTCTGTCTCCTTGATAGCGTATGCCCCTGTGGCCTCCATGCCCAGTAACTGCCTTGTGATCCCCTCACCTGCTGGCGGGGCCCTGGCATTGATCATGGGGAACCCAGATTTCTTCTCCAAAGAGGGCCCAGCTTACGTCATTGGGCAAGAGACAGATCCATGGTACCAGCCACCATGAGGCTTCAACCTCAGTATGAACAGAGAGCTTAGGTAATAGCTGTGGACAATTGGAAGAGAGACCCCCTTGGCAAAAAAGGCAAGAGAGGTCAATATAGAATGCTTAAGTGCCTTCCCAGGGGGCCTTCCACACAGTGGAAGGGATAAAATCCTTTTATGTACTATTAAATTTCTGCCAAATAATTAGTTTGTAAGCTTGTTTGGAATAAATGCTAATATGCTGTTGTAAAATATTAAAAATTATTAATGAGCTTTTGTTATATTAAATTATATCTTATAATTCTACTGCTGTATTTTAAGAAATATAAAATAAGATAACTTGTTTTGCCCTTTCTTAGAGGCAAAAACTTAAAATATATGTTTATTAATATTTATCTGATAAAGCTTTCTATGTGATTTCAAGAATATTAAATTAGCTTTATTAAAAAATCCTTCAAGAAAAGAGAATAAACTTTTGAAAACATTTCAGGGCCCATGAAATGTCCTAAAGTCATTCCTTGATTATAGTTTTGAAATCTAACTTAAAAAACTATTAAATATATATGTGTATATATAATTTAAAGATTATATACCTTTTATAATTATTAAGAGATAACAATTAAATTAAAACTGATCTTTGTATTTAAAAATTTTGGTTGGGATTATAGAATTTATCCTCTTTTTTCAATTAGATAAATGTTGAAATTTTATTATAATTATATGATTTCTCCCAATTTATGTAACTAGAACTTTATACTCTTAGCTGGCAAGTTAAATATTTAGTATTTCTTAATCAGTAACATTTTTAAGAATAAACTTCAAAAATATATGACATAATTAATAGATTTAATTCTGTCTTCTAGATTTTTCATGAGGGACATTTAGATTAATATTTTAGCATTTTGTTATTTCAGAATATCTAATTTAATTTAGTAAACTCCTAAGCCTTGGGGTGCCATTCACTGAAAACAGGTAACTATTAAAATGCAAATTAGTTACATTCTTTCTATTAAGGATGGGAAACTGAGAAGCAGTTGTCACTGGCAGGAAATTTTTGGCCTACCTGCTCTATTGGGGGGAGGGAGACTAGCCCTTCCTCTATTAGAAATTGCTTTGGGAAGCCAGCCTTAATTAAAGGGCGTAGCCGTCTTTTACCTGGGCTACTTAGATTTTTATAATTAATATATATCAATAATTCTTGAGATTTAAATCCAATTTATTATTTTAAGGCATATTCTTTAGTAAATTCTTTTAACAGAGACAATTTTACTGACTTTCCTTTTTGGCCTTGAAATTAACCTTTTAATATTCTTTATTAGTATTTAAAAACTGTTCTTTATTATGGAAATGCCAATAATAGAATCTAGCCTGCTGGTAAAATCTAGCCAGCATCTTTTTTCCTTTGGGTTAAATTTTGCCATCTTTCTTAGGAAATAATCAGTCTTGGGTTTTATTTTTTCAAGCTAAAAGAGATTTTAGCTTGAAACTCTATCTAAATGTCCAAAATCGGACAATGCGTGCCTTAGTTCCAAGCCAGTTTTCTCTTTACACGTGTACAGAAATCCCAGACATATTTTTAAATTTCAGATCTGGTGGCATTTGCTATAGCTGTATCAGAAATGGAAGGAAATCATCATTTCTTCTCTATGTGGGAGGTTTTAAATCTAATGATATTTTGTTTATTTCAGTAGGCAAGGGCAGCACCCAGGGCAGACAGAATATCTTATTCCTATGGATCCAAGGTCCAGCCCGGCACTCCCAGGGGTTGCTCAGAATAGCTCTTGTATCTATTTTGCTCTCTGGGGCAGGCTAGGTGCTGTGCAGCCTGCTGGCCTTGAGACAGCACAGGGACAGGAGGGTAAATAGACAATGCCCCTGTTACTTGCCATGGCTGGGCTGGCCCCTTTTGGTAGTTTCCCGACTGGTGTTGAGGCAAAGAATTTCCCTGGATATCTGTCTTAGATTTACACTCATTTGCCCAATGTTTTCCTTTTTTACATTTAGGGCATAGTCCAGGTTGTTTGGGACCTCTGCCATTTCCTTTATTAATCCCTTTATTAGAAGGACACTGTTTTGCTATGTGTCCTGTTCCTCCACAAGTGTAACACTTGTATGTTTGACTTTTCCCTGTGCTAAATTGTTGCTGAAGAATTCCTTCAATGGTGGTTCCCTTTAATGCAGCCGCAATGGCAACTCCTTGTATATATGAGGGACCAATATCTGCACAAATGCGGATATAATCTGAGAGAGTCCCCTGTCTTTGATAGGGCCGCAGTGCAGCTTGGCAGGCAGTGTTGGCGTTTTCATATGCCTACTGTTTAACTATTAACATGCCAGCCTCTTCATCCACTACTACTCGGCCAACAGCCTGTAATAGCCGAGAGACAAAATCCTGATACTTTTCATCTGGCCCTTGAATAATTTTTGAGAGCTCCTCTGTTTTCTGACCAGAGGTGGGTAACTTTTTCCAGGCTCTGATCCCATCTCCATTAATCTGTCCATAAGCTTCCTGGGGGTATTGAATTTGATTGTGGGTATCAGCATAGACTCCTTCACCTACCAGCATTTCATAAGAAATATTAATCTGGGCAGCTCGATTACGAGAAGCTTGTTCCTTAGCCTTTTCATCATATTCTGATTTCCACAAGAGATAATCCCCTCCTGATAAACAAGCCTTGGCAATAGCTCTCCAATCATTAGGTGGGAGAGCCTCTGAGGCCATAGTTTCCAAGATGGTTAAAGTATAAGGGGAAGTGGGCCCATACTGAGCACAGGCTGTTTTTAACTCTTTTAAGGTTTTAAAAGGAAGCGGGTCATAAGCAAGCTCACGCTGTCCCGTGTGAGGGTTCACCTGTTCCATAACAGGGAAGGCATGAATGCCCAATTCCTCACCACACTTTCGTGCCTCCTGCAAGGCCATCTGGAGAGGGGAAAGTGGGACTGGTGCTGCACAAGGCAGCGGAGAGCGGCGGGAACGGCCCCCGCAGCTTCTCTTTTTCTTGCCAAGAAGCTTTAATGTTTCTAAAAAGTGTTCTAACACATCCTCTATATCACTGCCCTCTTCAGTTCCAGCAGAAAAACATTCTTTCTCCTCTTTTGCCTGAACAATACCTGTATTATCATTATGACAAAGAGCAGCAGCTTCCTCAAAATCCTCCTCATCTTGAGGAGTTAAATTGTCTTTAAAAGTTACATTATTTCTTTTTAATATACTGTCTTTTTTAGACACCTGTTTTGTGCTATCATGCTGCTTCTCCTTTTTTTCTGGCTTAAGAGACGGTTGATTATGGTCATGCCTGGGATCTAAATAATCCCGTATTAAATTCGATAAGGAAATGCAGACCTCCTGAATGAATTTTAAAAAATTTTCTACTTGCTTGTCATTAACCTTAGTTCCTCTACTATTGAACATAAACTTTAACATTTGCCCATAAAGGGCATTTTCTCTAGATTCGAATTGCCCCATGCTTTACTCCCGATTATCAAAAAGTTGCTCCTCTGTTACCTTAACGAGTGCACTCTTTATCCAGAGGAGATCCTCACGTCCTCTCTCCAAGCCCGACGGAGTTCTTCACTGTCTTTTTCCCAGTTCCTCAGTCCCTTAGCTCGGGCGCCAGATCTGTCAGGGCCAGCCTGACAGGGTTGAGCCGGGCTGAGGCAGGGAGGTGGGAATTGAGAAAAGAAAGAAAGACAGGAAAGCGGGGTCGGGAGGACCCCAGTTCTCTTGATGAACTGAAGCGAGTTTATTAGCTATACAATCCTATTTATGCACAACACACTGAATCGGAGGTCTGTCAAGAGGAATGTATTCTTTGTTCCTCTTAATCTCTAAGGGAGAGACACAGCAGAAGGACAAGTTCTCAGTACAGCATATCTCAGTAAATAGTTATAGACTTCTTGGAAAGCTATGAAAGGCTGTTCTCATTCTACAAATGTTACTCCCATTCTACTGATAATCGCCATCCAAACAAGTCTGGGAAAACTGTGTGGGTAAGGGTCCCAGCCTTGCTAGCCCCTGCAGGTGCAAGGACCTTGCCAGCTTACATCTGGCCCCCAACACCTGGGGACTGCAATGCCCATGTGTTCCTGCTGCAAAATCAGAATCATGATTCCTATTGTATAGTTGAGAAAATTGAGCCTTAGATAGGTGAAGGGCACACAATTCAACAAATCAGGGTGGGCAGAGCCATGTCTACTGATTCCAAGGTCCGAGCCCCTTTATTACACCAGGCTCCCTCTCACAAGGGGCCAGTTTGGTGATGATACTAGAGAAAAGTTTTATTTTTCTCATCAAGGAAATAGAGATCAAAACTTTATCATAACACATACACTTACATTCAGCATGGTTGAAATGAGTAAGAGATCCCAAAAGTCCAATGTTAGTGAGCAACTAGAACTCATGCATGGCTGGTGGAAATGTAAATTGGTATATTAACACTTTGCAAAAGTGTTTAACAACATTGGCTAATCTTGAACATATGCATATCCTATATCCGAGCAATTCCACCCTTAAATACAGAACACATTCAAGGTACTAGAATGTTCATAGGAGCACTATCCATAAAGGCCAAAACAAAACACTTCCCCCCACAACAAAAAATAGAGCCCAGCCGGCGTGGCTCAGTAGTTGAGTGTCAACCTAGGAACCAGGAGGTTATGGTTTGATTCCCGGTCAAGGCACATGCCCAAGTTGCCGGCTCAATCCCCAGTGAGGGGCGTGCAGAAGGCAGCTGATCAATGATTCTCTCTTATCATTGATGTTTCTCTCTCTCTTCCTTTCCCTCTTCCTTGCTCACTGTAATCAATAAAAGTATATCTTAAAAACCCCAAAAACTAGAAATACATCAATGCCATTAACAACATAAAAGATAAAAATATGGTGATACAGTATATTTAGACAATTTAATATTAAATATTAATGAACTAGAAGCCCATTGCATAAAATTCGTGCAAGAGTAGGCCTTTGTGGCCCTGGCTGCCCTCTCAGCCCCGGCTGCCTTGGCTGCCCTCACAGCCCTGGCTTTGTCCAGAAGGTCGTCTGGACAATCGTTCCACTGTTTGGCGATTTGGTCAATTTGCATATTATGCTTTTATTATTATAGACAAACTACACATAACCAGGGGGATAGATGTCACAAACACAATGCTAAGCAAAAGAAACAGACACCAAAGTGTAAATATTATACAAGTTCATTTATACAGCAGTCAAACAAGACAAAATTAATCAGACAAACACCCCTATCTGAATGGTTTACCAGAGTCTTCAAATACCTTTTTTCTGTGTGTATATTATTCTTCAATAAAAAAATGTAGAAAAAACCAAGATGGTGGCATAGGTAAACACCGGAAATTGCTGCCTCACACAACCACTTCAAAAATACAACTAAAAGACAGAACAGACATCATCCAGAAACACAGGAAGGCTGGCTGAGTGGAAATTCTACAACTAGAAGGAAAGAGAAAAGCACACTGAGACTCAGAGGAGGTGCAGAAGTAAAGTGCAGAGGTACTGAGGCGCACGTGGAAAGGGCTGGCAACTGAGGACACAGTTGTCTTTTTCAATCTGGAGGGAGTCTCAAGCTCTCAACTGCTCTGAACTCCAGTTCCGGGTGAGTCTCTGGGGACCCAGATTCATACAGGGAGAAACTGTACTGTCTGGCAACATTTGGAACTTGAGGGCAACTTTCTCTCAGAGGTGCTTGCAGCGATTACCAGGACACTGAGACACGGGGCCTCTTAGGGTAGGACTGAGGATCAGCCATAGCTGTTTGCTCCACCCTGTTGATTCCCTGAGACCCCGCCCCCACCAAGCTGTGCACAGAGGCTTTTGCATATGAATGGCCTGGCCCTTTGCAATCTAAAATTAACTAACAAACTTCAGCTGGGTCAGAGAGACCCAGAACATCCAAAAAAGGCCCAAGGTCCCACAGCAGCTTGCATTGCTCCAGAGCAGGGCCTCATCTGGGCACCTCTAAACCCCAAACAAAGAAGAGGAATCTGCAGATCTCTCCATAGCTCCTGCTGTGTAGCCTCAGGCAGAGACTAAATTCGCACCTCCTTAGAGATCCAAGAGCCATTGCACCCAGTGGTCAGAGTGGGACCATCCATATTACAACTCCCCAGATCCATAAGGGACACAATCAGGGGGCAGACTTAGTGAGCACTAAAGCCCCACTGAAGCAAGTCTTGCCCCATAATGGTATCTTCAGCACAGAAGTTCTCCCACTGTAGACACAGTTGATTCTCACAGACAATTGGACTGGAGGTCAATTCCTCCCAGTGATACCTACAACAATCAAGGCTTAACTACAACAACACTGTGCACACAGCCCACAAAGGGGTGCACCAAGAGTGTCCACCTCAGGTAACTGAGGAGGCTGAGCCACTGGTTCCTATAGGACACCTAGCACACAAAGCCACTCTGTCAACACAGGGAAGCAGCCAAAATGTGGATACAAAGAAACAGGTCACAAATGAGAGAAATGAAGGAAAGCAAACTACTGGATATAGAGTTCAAAACCATGGTTATACGGTTTTTCAAGAATTTTCTAGAAACCGCCAATAAATTTAGTGAGACCCTCAAGAAATCTAGTGAGACTCTCGAGGATATGAAAAAGGACCAACTAGAAATTAAGCATACACTGGCTGAAATAAAGATTATACAGAGTTCCAACAGCAGATTAGAGGATTGCAAGAATCAAGTCAAAGATTTGAAATACAAAGAAGCAAAAAACACCCAACCGGAAAAAAAAAAAGAAAAAAGTATCCAAAAATATGAAGGTAGTGTAAGGAGCCTCTGGGACAACTTTAAGGGTACCAACATCCGAATTATGGGGGTGCCAGAAGAAGAGAGAAAGCAAGATATTGAAAACCTCTTTGAAGAAATAATGACAGAAAACTTCCCCTACCTGGTGAAAGAAATAGACTTACAAGTCCAGGAAATGCAGAGAACCCCAAACAAAAAGAATCCAAAGAGGACCACACGAAAACACATCATAATTAAAATGCCAAGGACAAAAGACAAAGAGAGAATCTTAAAAGCAGCAAGAGAAAAACAGTTACTTACCTACAAGGGTGTACCCATACGACTGTCAGCTGATTTCTCAACAGAAACCATGCAGGCCAGAAGGGAGTGGCAAGAAATATTCAAAGTGATGAATAGCAAGAACCTACAACCAAGATTACTTTATCCAGCAAAGCTATCATTCAGAATTGATGGTCAGATAAAGAGCTTCACAGATAAGAAAAATCTAAAGGAGTTCATCACCACCAAACCAGTATTATATGAAATGCTGAAAGGTATCTTTTAAGAAGAGGAGGAAGAAGAAGAAGGTAAAGATACAAATTATGAACAACAAATACATATCTATCAACAAGTGAATCTAAAAATCAAGTGAATAAATAATCTGATGAACAGAATAAACTGGTGAATATAATAGAATCAGGGGCATGGAAACGGAGTGGACTGACTATTCTCAGGGGGGAAAGGGGTGTGGGGGGTGCGGTAAGAGACTGGACAAAAATCGTACACCTATGAATGAGGACAGTGGCGGGGGGGGGGGTAAGGGCAGAGGGTCTGGTGGGAACCGAGTGGAGGGGAGCTATGGGGGGAAAAAAGAGGAACAACTGTAATAATCTGAACAATAAAGATTTAATTTTAAAAAAATGTAAACAAAAATATGAGGGCAATCTATAAACTTATATAAAGTGATTCCAGGTTATATTGTTAAGTAAAAAAATTAAAGTGCTACTTTTTAATGCAAGAAAGAAAGAAAATATATAAGTTTGTTTTTCCAAGGAGAAACACAGGAAGTATATACTGAGACCAGTTACCCACAGAAGTTGGGTGAGAATGGGGTGGAAGGGATGTAAGTATTTTTCTTTTTTTGCATAGTATTGACTTTAGAACCATGTTAATGCTTTACATATTCAAGTAATAACAACAATGATAAGAGATGGGAGGAAGTCCCTAAAATGGAATACAAACAGAAACAAGCAAACCTAATCATATTTCAAATGAGTAACATAATCACACTGAAAGGGGAAAAGAAGAGGTTCTAAGGAAGTTTTAACACAGTATTTTGACTCTATATACCCAGACAAAAGATGAAACGGGTTGCAAAATATTAAACTCTAGTTGGGAGATTTGCTTTCACGGTAATATAGGTTAGCATTTCTGAAACAACCTTCTGTGTGTTCTAGGTTTGAGAAAATTAGTTAATATGATGAAAATCATGGACCTGGGTTTCTCACCTTTGAAGAAGTGTATTACAAATATGGCATCTGGACAGACAAGAAAGTACCTTTAGGTATTGGATAGGAATTGGTAACAGTAGAAGCTCATAGTTTATAAATAGATATGAATATAGATATGATTATGGCTATTCTACCTCCCAGATTCTTGTCTGCTAAAATAAATAAAGACTCCTTGGTGAAATGGCTGATCACAAGGCACATATATGTTGAGTCTGAAAGTAAGGAAATGCTCAAGGAATGATGGAGAAATATGTTAAAAGGATACAGGAATTAGCTTGAAGGAGCTCTAACCAACAAAATCTTGAACAATTTCAGTACTAAAATAAATAGGATAGGAGAAACTAAGATGGCGGCATAGGTAAATACCAGGAAATTGCTGCCTCCCACAACAACTTCAAAAATACAACGAAAAGACAAAACGGACATCATCCAGAACTACAGGAAGGCTGGCTGAGAGGAAATTCTACAACTAGAAGGAAAGAAAAGCACGCTGAGAGCCAGAGGAGCAGCGGAAGTAAAGTGCAGAGGTACGGAGGCTCGCGTGCGCGGAAAGGGGCTGGCACCTGAGGACATGGCTGTCGTTTTGAATTGGGAGGGAGTCACAAGCTCCTGACTGATCTGAACTCTGGTTCTGGGAAGTCTCTGGGGACCCAGGACTCATACGGGGAGAAACTGGACCCTCTGGCAGCAGGCAGAACTTTGAACTTGAGGGCGGCTTTCCCTCAGAGGTGCTTGCAGCAATTACCGGGACACTGAGATGCGCGGCCCCTTAGGGCAGGGCTGAGGATCCACCATAGCTGCTTGCTCCGCCCTTTGATTCCCTGAGACCCCGCCCCACCCAGGCTGCAGCAGAAGCTTTTGCATATGAATGCCCCGGCCCTTTGCAACCTGAAAATTACCTAAAAAATTGCAGCTGGGCCAGACAGACTCAGAACTTCCCAGAGAAGGCCCAAGGCCCCACAGAAGCTTGCATTGCTGCACAGCTGGGCCTCATCAGGGCACCTCCAAACTCCAAAAAAGGAAGAGGAATCTGCAGTTCTCTTCGTAGCTCCTGCCGAGTAACCTCAGGCCGACGCTAAATTAGCACCTCCTTAGATCCAAGAGCCAGTGTACCCAGTGGGGTACAACTGGGATTACAACTCCTCAGATCCATAAGGGACACACTCAGGGGGCAGACTCAGTGAGCACCAAAGCCCCACTGAAGCAAGTCTTGCCCCAGAAGGATGTCTTCAGCACAGAAGTTCTCCCACTGCAGACACAGCTGATTCTCACTGCCAATTGGCCTGGAGGTCAATTCCTCCAAGTGATCCTACAACAATCAAGGCATAACTACAACAAGACTGTGCACAAAGCTCACAAGGGGGTGCACCAAAAGTGTCCACCTCAGGTAACTGGGGAGGCTGAGCCACTGGGCCCTATAGGACACCTAGCACACAAAACCACTCTACCAACACAGGGAAGCATAAAAAATGTGGAGACAAAGAAACAGGTCACAAATGACAGAAATGGAGGAAAGCAAACGACTGGATATAGAGTTCAAAACCACGTTTATAAGGTTTTTCAAGAATTTTATGGAAACCGCCGATAAATTTAGTGAGACCCTGGAGGATATGAAAAAAGACCAACTAGAAATTAAGCATACACTGACTGAAATAAAGAATAATATACAAAGATCCAACAGCAGACAAGAGGATCCCAAGAATCAAGTCAAAGATTTGAAATACAAAGAAGCAAAAAACACCCAACCAAAAAAGAAAAAAGAAAAAAGATTCCAAAAATATGAAGATAGTGTGAGGAGCCTCTGGGACAACTTCAAGCATACCAACATCAGAATTATAGGGATACCAGAAGAAGAGAGTGGGCAAGATATTGAAAACCTCTTTGAAGAAATAATGACAGAAAACTTCCCCTACCTGGTGAAAGAAATAGACTTACAAGTCCAGGAAGCGCAGAGAACCCCAAACAAAAGGAACCCAAAGAGGACCACACCAAGACACATCATAATTAAAATGCCAAGAGCAAAAGACAAAGAGAGAATCTTAAAAGCAGCAAGAGAAAGACAGTCAGTTACCTACAAGGGAATACCCATACAACTGTCAGCTGATTTCTCAACAGAAACCATGCAGGCCAGAAGGGAGTGGCAAGAAATATTCAAAGTGATGAATAGCAAGAACCTACAACCAAGATTACTTTATCCAGCAAAGCTATCATTCAGAATTGATGGTCAGATAAAGAGCTTCACAGATAAGAAAAAGCTAAAGGAGTTCATCACCACCAAACCAGCATTATATGAAATGCTGAAAGGTATTCTTTAAGAAGAGGAAGAAGAAAAAGGAACTCTTACCATTTGCCTCAGCATGTATTGAACTGGAGAGCGGATAAATACCACATGATCTCACTCATTTGTGGAATATAATGAACAACATAAACTGATGAACAAGGACTGATCCAGAGATGGAGAGGCATTGATTGGACTGTCGGGCCTTGGAGGGAAGGTAGGGGAGGGTGGGGGTAAGGGGGAAAGATCAACCAAAGGACTTATATGCAAGCATATAGGCCTAACCAACGGACACGGACAACAGGGTGGAGTGTGAGGGCATGAGCGGGGGATGTAGGGGATAAGGACACATATATAATATCTCAATCAATAAAATGTGGGGATAAGGACACATATATAATATCTCAATCAATAAAAAAATATATTTAAAAAAATAAATAGGATAGGAATGAATTATAACCCATCCTATCCTATCTAATAAAAGAGAAACATGGTAATTGGCGTATGACCACTACCCTTCCCATTGGCTAATCAGCGAGATATGCAAATAAACTGCCAGCCAAGATGGCGGCCGGCAGCCAGGCAGCTTGAAACTAACATGAGGCTTGCTTGCTTCAGTGACGGAGGAAACCACCGTTCCCTGCCTGCCTTGCTGGCCTCTAAGATTGCAGTTTAAGAAACATTGTAACAAATATAGAATCTAAACAAAACCCCAGAAACCTGCTTTCAGTGAGCCCGGGATCTCAGAGCTGGAGTTGATACAGAGTTTCGATTATAGAACCTAAACAAACCAGATACCATCTTTCAGCAGCAGAGGCCTCAGAGCTGGAGCCTCAGAGCTAAAGCTGGCCCAGAATAAAAAAGAAAAAAGAAAAAAAGGAGCAGTTGGGAGCTTCAGCCCTCAGCCCCTCACCCAGACTGGCCAGGCACCCCAGTGGGGACCCCCACCCTGATCCAGGACACCCTTCAGGGCAAACCAGCCAGCCCCACCCATGCACCAGGCCTCTATGCTATATAGTAAAAGGGTAATATGCCTCCCAGCACCGGGATCAGAGGAGCCGCAAGGCCTCCCAGCCCCGGGATCAGAGGAGCCGTGAGGCCTCCCAGCACAGGGATCAGCGTGACAGGGGGCAGTGCCCAAAACCCCTGATTGCCCTGTGGCTCTGTGTGTTACAGGGGGCGGGGCCACAACCTCCCTATCTGCCCTGCACTGTTCGTGACAGGGGAAGGCGCCCCAACCTCCTGATCAGCTCTGTCTGTGCCTGATACGGGCAACCCCCTGATCGCCCTGCGGCTCTGTGTGTGACAGGGTGCAGCACCCCAACCCCCTGACTGGCCCTGCTCTGTGTGTGACAGGGTAGAGCCATAACCTCCCCATCGGCCCTGCCCTGAGTGTGAGAGTGGCGGTGCCCCAACCCCCTGATTGGCCCTGCTCTGTGGGTGACAGGGGGCGGTGCCCCAACTCCCCTATCGGCCCTACTCTGTGAGTGACAGGGGGGAGCTCCTCAATCCCCTGATGGGCCCTGCTCTGTGCGTGACAGGGTAAGGAGCCCCAACCCCCCTGATGGGCCCTGCTCTGTGCATGACAGGGGGTGGCGCTACAACCTCCCCATGGACCCTGCCTTGAGTGTTACAGGGGGCGGTGCCCCAACCCCCCAATTGGCCTCACCCTGAGCGTGACTGAGGGTGGCATCGCAACCTCCCAATCCACCCTGCTCTGTGCATGACAGGGGGCGGTACCCCAACTCCCTAATCGGCCCTGTTCTGAGCCTGACCAGGGGCTGCACCTAGGGATTGGGTCTGCCCTCTGCCACCCGGGAGCAGGCCTAAGCCAGCAGGTTGTTATCTCCCGAGGGGTCCCAGACTGCGAGAGGGCACAGGCCGGGCTGAGGGGACTCCCCCCCCACCGAGTGCACAAATTTTTGTGCACCGGGCTTCTAGTATAATAAAAGGCTAATATGCTAGTATAATAAAAGGCTGTTCGCTATGATGTGCACTGACCACCAGGAGACAGATGCTTAATGCAGGAGCTATTCTCTAGTGGTGAGTTCACTCCCACAGGAGGAGAAGCCGGGCTCATGATGGGAGCCTCTCCAGCCTCCACAGCAGCACTAAGGATGTCTGACTGACAGCTTAGGCCCGCCTAAGCTGTCAATCAGACATCCCCCATGGGCTCCTGGACTGCAAGAGGACACAGGCCTGGCTGAGGGACCCCCTTCTCACCCCAGGTGCACGAATTTTGTGCAGTGGACTTCTAGTGAAATAAATAAATACATAGGGGAAGAAAAGCTCCTTTTTATAGAAGAATTTGAACTAACAAATAAAAAGGGAATTATGAGTTTAGAAAATTACATTTGACCCTCATTATAATAATTGGTTCAAGCAAAAATCATCATAAATAGGTGATAAAATTAGTGGGTGAAAAGTTTGATAAAAAAAGGATATTTGTATAGCCTTATTTTACTCCTCCTCATAATACTTATTATACACAAATGGAAAAACAGTAATTCCACAGTGGTACACCCCACCTTAACCAGTGATGCACATTAGTATCACTAAGAATGGGATAGATGGGCATCATGTATCTCCTGAGTGATGGACCAAGAGGGACATAACATCACTTGTGTGATAGTCCTGCCAAAACCAGTAACCAGAATCCAATCATGAGGAAACAGCAGAAAAACACAAACTGCGGAACAGTTATTAGAATAACTAGCCTGTACTTTTCAAAAATATCAAGCTCATAAAAGACAAAAAAGACTAAGAAAATATTCCAAATTAAATAAGACTAAAAAGACATGACAACTAAGTGATCTTGGATCAAATTATGGACTAGAACATTTTTTAAAATAAAGGCTATTATAATAAGAAGGTCTATAGTTTAGATAATAGTTTTTTATCAGTTTTAATATCTTAACTTTGTAACAGAGGAAAGAAAATATCCTTGTTCTTAGGAAATACACACTGAAATATTTTGGGGTAAAGGCATATAGTATCTGCAACTTACTTTGAAATGGCTCAGTAAAAAAAAAATTCCATATATGTGTACATATGTGTGTGTGTAAGCTGGTCTTGCAACTTTTCTAACTTTACTATTATTTCAAAATAAAGATTTAACTAACTTATTAAATACACTAGAGGCCCAGTGCATGAAAATTTGTGCACTCAGAAGGGGGCAGGGGGAGGCCCTTAGCTTGGCCTGCACCTTCTCACAGTCCAATACCCCTTGGGGGGTGTCCATCTCAGGGATTGGGCCTAAGCTGGCTATCAGAAATCCCTCTGGCAGCCTGGGAGTCCTCGCAGGGAGCAGGCCTAAGCCGTTAGTCAAACATCCTTACTGCTGCCACAAAGGCAGTAGAGGCTCCCGCCACTGCCGCTATGCTGGCCAGCCATGAGCTGGCTTCTGGATAAGTGGTGCTCCTCCTGTGGAAGGACACTGACCACCAGGGGCAGCTCCTGCATTGAGCATCTGCCCCCTGGTGGTCATTGCATGTCATAGCGACCGGTAGTTCTGCAGTTAGGATCAATTTGCATATTACCCTTTTATTATATAGGATGTTATTTGTTTACTTGTAATATCTATATATATAAAAGGCTAATATGCTAAGTGTCCCTCTGACCAGTCGCTATGATGTGCACTGACCACCAGGGTCCAGACGCTCAATACAGGAGCTGCTGTGATGCACACTGGCCATTTACAAAGAAATGGCATCGTGGACCTGGTGCCAACAAAGCAACACTCAGCTTCCCCCAAGTGGAACACAGCACCACCCTGGAGTGACAGCCCATCAAAATTCAGCCAACACTGCCAAGTCCCCATGGCACAAAATGCAGCCCCCAGCCCAGCCCAGCCCAGCCCAGAAACGGTAGCTGTGGGCACCGGGTAATGATATCACATAGCAACTCCTGGCTTCCTCTCCCTAGCGACTAGCCTCCTTGGAGTTTCTTTATCCCAGGAATGCAAATTACTTTATAGTCAGGTGCAAACATTTTAGTTAAACCAAATGTTTGTGAAGCATTTTCACATGCCTCATCTCATTTGATAGACACAGAAGTCCTGGAGTAGGTAGACAGGAGACTCGGTAGAATCCTATTTTCTTTTCATTAGCTGGAAAACAGAGATTTAGAAAGTTTAGAAACTTGACCCAACTGAAAAGAAGTAAGAAATGGTGGAACTTGAAAATGACTTTAGGTTTTCTCACTGCATAGAATATAGTCAAACACTGCTGCAGTTAAATATTTCATCCTTTATTCTCCCTGTGTGATCTACAACAATAATCTGCTTCGTGTTCATATTTACTGCTGCGTTGCTGACAATTACCTGAAAGAGAAGTTGGGGTGCTTCACTAGGCTGGAAAAAGTTTAGCTAAATCAGAAAGCAGGTCTAATTAAAGAAGTTTATCTATGTATATAAAGCTCTCACTGGCACCACTCCCACACAGGTGTTGCGATCTGTCATTTTGGTTGACACTTTTATTATATAGAAAGGGCAAATAATGATATTAAAATGTCTTCTAATTAATTTCCTTTCAATGTGCATGCACCAGGCCTCTAGTTATTTACATATTTATTTATTGAGGTACAATTTACATACAGCCTTAAGTGTACAGTTTGATGGGTTTTGACAATTGTCTAAGTTTCCACTACCCAAGTCAAGGTATAGAACGCTCTGTCAAATCACTCCAGAAAGTTCTCTCATGCCTCTTTCCTGCCATTCCCTCCTCCCATCCTGATGCAACCACTGTTCTGATTCTATCACCAAGATGAGTTTGCCTGTTCTGCATTTTCACATGGATGGAATCATTCAGTATGTACTCTTTTGTGTCTCACTTCTTTTGCTCAGCATAATTATTTTGAGACTCATCCAGGTAGTTGTATGTATCAGTAGCTCATTCCTTTTTATTACAGAGTAGTATTTCATTATATGTACCAGAGTTTATCCAGTCACCTGTTGATGGACATTAGGGTTGTTTCTAGTTTGGGGTTATTATGAATAAGCCTGCTAATGGATACTCTTGTACAAGTCTTTGCGAGGACCATGTTTTCATGGCACCACCTGTCTCTCTCGGAGATATCAACTCTGTTATTGACCTCATTCATATACACGGTGGCCACATAGCCATTAGCTTTTTTTCCCCCCATATAAACCACAGAATACATTTAATTCAAATGAAACAGGAAACTAGAATAACGTTGGTCCTAATCAAGTAGAAATTACATTGTTTTTAAAGAACAGTACATTTCTTTCTACATCCTGGCAATCCAACAAGGCACACTACATCCAGTTTGCCAACGGGGCGGATCCAGCAGCCACTATCAATGCTCCTGGTGTGAGGGTTGGAGACAGATCACACTTCAAAACAACAACTCTGCAGCAAGAATGAAAGTCCAAGGAGCAGGGAGGAGGCCAGCTGCATAGTGAACGTGTTATTAAAGGGACAGTAACACACCACTTCTGATTCACCAAGTGGCCACCACGCTGCACTGATGCAGTGAGGAGCATGGCAAGAGTGTTCCCTCCACTCTAGGCTTGCTTGGTTTTGTTTGGCATTTGTAATACCTTAACTAATAAAGAATTAAAAAAAAAAAAGAAAAAAGAAAGGTAATCTCTTAAATCAGGTTCAAGGAAAATGAGCACCTGGGTTATTTTTAACTATGTGGGTTCTTGTTCAAATTGCAAAATGCCTAATTTGTATTGGGAATCAAAAGTCTGTAATACCTTAAAAAGCCCCACTGGATACTCTGTCTCTACTGTGGAAAGGCTTGGCAGGTAGAGAGTATAGAGCTGTTAGCTCTCTCGCAAGGGGACTCTTTGAGGCTTTGTTTGAAAATTACCATATGATTGATGCCTTGGGACAGGAAAATTTTAGCTAAAATAACTTTAAAGGCCAGTCAATGCTATGGACAGAAAGATCCAGGAAAAGATCTATGATTTATTAAGTCTTGTCTATATGTTATCTATTGAATTTGGTTTTATCTGTCTTTGTTGTTTATTGTTAGTCTATTTGTTATGCCCAGATTTCAAGATCCCCAAAAGCCCACCAGGGAGCCAGCCGAGTCCGATGCAAAGGCAGAGTCTTTATTCGAGCTAGCTCGGCTCCCCGACCACACTCATCGACACAACGGCAAGCCAAGTGGCAGAGAGGGTGAACTCTGTGTGGAGAGAGGTTTTATAGGGGGGTTGGAGTAAGGGGAGGAGAAAGGACTGTGGGCCCTGCTGATTGGCCAGGCGCAAGTCTGTGTCTTGTTACACAGGATGTGGTCATATCTATGGCGACTTCCCTTGATTGTCATTGGTTAGTTTAAAGAAGTCCTGCGTGTGGCTAGCAGAGGCTTGGGCTTCCGGGAAAAAGCTTTGCCGAGCACATGGCCAAGGTAAGATAGAGGGCGTAGCCCTTACCCTGGGGCAAGATGGAGGGCATAGCCCTCACCCTTTCACTATTAAGCATGCCTTTAATGTAATTTAATAAGAAAAGAAACCTAGGTGGCCAGGCCATTTACTGAATTTCCCCAGAGCAAACAGGATGTGGGGGTGGGGTGACATGTGGCCGAGGGTACCTGTCCTAGGAGACAAAGGGAGGTAGAGATAACAAAAAGAAAAATCTTATTTCACCATGTTTTTTATTTCCCGGTCTATCATTTAAAATTTGGCAGAATTTTGGATGCGTCTGGGATTTCTGTACTTGTAAAGAGAAAAAGACTTGTTTAAGAGAAATGGCACACCCTGTCCCATTTTGGATGGTTCTTGGGCTGAGCTCAATCTCTTTACAGATGCTATAGAATAAACCCAAGACTGTTTTTCTCAAAAACATGGCAAAAATGACCCAAGGAAAATATACAGGCTGGATTTAGGCAACAAGATTAGTGTTTCCATAATAATGAGTAGTTTTTGAATAATAATGGACTGCATTCCAATGTTAACATTAAAGCCCCTGAAAGTCAGTAAGTTATCTCTGTTACAGAATATGCCAAAGAAAATGCCTTGGATAATAATAATTGTTATGGGTTAGCTCAGCGAGATAGACCACCGACTCAGAATTTAAATTTTAAGAGCCTTTATTAAGCTGACCAGCTGACTGCTAGCCGTGTCCTTCCCATAAGAGCCCACAGCTTGCAGTGCAGACTAAGAGTACAGCAAGACCTTTTATCTGCAACACTACAAAGTATATTTTTTTAAAAAGAAAAAAACTGCAAAGCGGATCCTTAGCCGTTCCTGGTACTGGCAGGGTAAAAAGTTTACATAAAATTTACGAGCAGGGTCACATCTGCCTGGGTTCAATCATAACACATTGCTTTTCTAGCGAGGTAATTAGCCATTTTTCTTTCCCATGGTCCCTGTCCCTCAGTCTACTCAGTAATTCTTTTTTGTCAGGCCCCTGCCCCTACCACATTCCCTACTGGTCTTATGGCCGAATCAAATCTTTGATTCAGCGTCCTCCTCTAAGATTCTGGAGTATTGGGTGTGTAGGACCATAAGCTTGACAGCTTGGATTCGGTCTTGGATAAAATTGAGGAGACACCTGAGCAGGCAGGGTCCGAAAATGAGACCTACTATTAGGAGAAGGAGGGGCCCTGCCACTGCAGATAGGAGGGTGGTGAGCCACGGGGACCAGGAGAACAAATTCTCATACCAGTTCCCCTTTGCCCTATGGGCCTCTTCTCTGTCCATCAGCTGTTTCCTTAACTGACTTAAGTTTTCTCTGATTACCTCGGAGTGGTTAGTGTAGAAGCAGCACGCCTCCCCTAATGCTAGGCACAGTCCCCCTTGTTTCAGGAAAAGTAGGTCGAGTTCCCTCCTGTTCTGTAAGACTGCTTCAGCTAAGGACCCTACTGATTCCTCCAACTGTCCTATGGATTTTTTTTTTAAGATACTCAGGTGTTGGTCAATATGATTACCCAGTTCTTTGTAATTTTGATGTCCTGTCAGTCGGGCGGCTGTCCCTACCGCTGTGGATCCTGCAATTCCGAGTCCTACGAGTAGGGGAACCAGAACCCGGGCTCTCTTAACCCGCTGGGGCTCTATGAGGAGGTGCTCCCTTCCTCCTTCCCCTGAGTAATAATACACTTGCGGCAGGATATGAGTTAGGACACAGAGCCCTGGCTCGGGCCCAGTCTGGAGGTTTAGGGAGAGTATGCAAGGGGTGATTCCGGTGATGCATGCCCACCAGGTGCCATTTGGGGCCACCAGGTACCAGGGGGCCCCGGACCCTGGTCTCTTGGGAAGTTGGAGTGTCTGGTTACGATTTTCTGCATAGGGGGAATAGGGGAGGGAGTAGTTGGCAGATGCGACACACAGCCCAGCTCCAGTAATATCTCCTAAAGTTAATCCCCTCCTCCATTTTTCCCATGCACATAGTCCCGGGGTTTCTGCATCTGCGGACACATTGCGGACGTGGGCCACACTTGCCCAAATGGAGCTGAAGCTCCGATCCCTACATAATAGGGGGGCTCAGGGTTGAGGCACAACCAGCAGTTTGCAGTAAGGTTGGGCGCACTTTTGTTCAGAAGTTGGAACGAGGCTTCCAGCTGTGCAAAAATGTCTGGTCTTAGCACAGCTCCCCAAGGCGGAGGCCAGGTTTCTGCATCCCGGCAACTTGCCTCAGTCTTTGATGATGGTGGTGGTGTGGCGGGCTCATCACACGTGGGGCCGGGCTTGGTCTCCTGACCTCAGGTCGCTGAGGGGCCAGGGGGCCAATTGGGTTGGGCAGTCGGGGTATTTCCCATTGCTGGATAGTAAATAGTACCCCAGGGTCTGGTCCAGAGACATATAGCCTTAATTCCCATGTCTTTCCCCCGGTCCAGTCTTTAGCCCAATATGCCACTGGTTTGATGACAATGGGGTTGCAGTTTCCAACAGTACAGGTCCTTTCCGGGGCCCCTGGCCGCACCTGTTGGGTGAATCGGATGTCCCTGTCCGGAAGCTTCGGGGGGCCATTTGGCATAGGTTTCACAGCCCCACTGTCCATAACAATAATCCTCCTGGTCTCCACACTTCAGAAAGGGAGTCCGGGGCTGGCGTGGGCAGACATATAGGGGAGTACGCCATAGTTGTTGCTCAGTCCCTCGGGTCCCGCAGCCATAGGTGGTTGCAGCCCTGTGTGTAGCCATTCCCCGGGGATCCCCAGCTGCGACCCGGCTTAGCCCAAATTCGTGAGCCTGGGTCTGTCCTGGGGCAGGTTCCAATCCTCCCTGAAGAGGCTACACAGGTCAAACCGGAGAGTCGGTTCACCGGTGCCCGTTTCTCGGGCCAGTACTACCCCGTCCGTGGTGCGGATCACCCCCCAGGCATAATGTGGGACCTGGTGGGAAAGGAGCTTACCGAGCTTCCACATGACAGTGAGCAGCAGTAGATAGATCATGATGCAGGTACTAGTTTCACCTTTAGTGGGTCCTGGGTTAGTTTCACTTTCCACCTCCGGGGGCTGTCACCGCTGTCAGCCGCCTTCACTTGGGTGCGATGAATCCAGTGCCTCTTTCCTGCAACTTTGATGGTGGTTGGAGTGCTCAGCACCACCTGGTAGGGTCCATTCCATCTACGTTCCAGGTTGCCAGGGTCGTGATGCTTCACCCAGACGAGATCACCCGGAGAGAAGGCAGGCTGTGTTGGACTGGTTCTCGGTGCGTCCTCCTCCCGTACGGCTCTCACCACCCGTCGTGCCGACATGGCGCTGCTCTGCAAAGCCTGTAAGGACTTAAGCAAATTTCGGGTAGACAGCCAGGCAAGATTTTCCTCCCTTAGGCGGGGAAGGAGAGGTGGCGACCTACCAAACATATGGGATGCACCTAGCTCTGAGGAGGGCAAAAGGAAGGAGACTTACCCAGTTTTCGCCAGTCTCTAATTTTAACTTAGTTAATGTTTTTCTAAGGTCCAATTTATTCTCTCTACCTGTCCAGAACTCTGTAGCCTATAAACACAATGCAATTTCCAAGTAACTCTCAGGGCCTTAACTATGGATTGTGTAACTTTGGCGATAAATGCCGGGCCATCGTCGGACCCCATGTACAGTGGTAGGCTAAACCGGGGGACAATTTCAGTGAGGAGTTTCCTAACTACTGCCTGTGCTGTCTCTGTCTTGGTTGGATATGCCTCAGGCCAGTCAGAGAAGGTATCAATGAAAACCAGCAGGTACTTCTGCCTTCCTTGTCCTCCTGGTGTCTTAGTGAAGTCCACTTCCCAGTGTTCTCCGGAGTTCTGACCTCGGGATCGCTGCCCCGGCATGGCCACAACAGGGGGCCCTTGATTTACTCGGGCACATACTTGGCACTTTCTAATCAAGTCTGATAGTTTCATTCCCCCAAGGTGGGTACTCTGGTGGGTCTGGGAAGCGATGGTTCGCCCCAGGGCTTCTGGCACTATAGGCCTCCCATCTGGCAGAATTAGCCATCCAGCCTCTTCTTCCCGGGCCCTTAGTTTCTCAGCTAGCCTCTGCTTCTCCAGCAGATGAGTAGGCTTCTCTGGGAGCCTTTGTGCTGGCAGGGCTACGAGAACTTCTAGGGGCCCTACTGGTCTTTTAGCCAATTCCTTGGCCTCCTGTAAGGGCAGTGTAAGGAGATATATCCTTGCAGTCCCTGGGTAGGTCTGGCAGGGCCAGTGCTGGAGCACTCACCAGGGCTTCTTAGATCTCCCCTGGCTCCTCCTCATGTTACTACTGCCGCCCCCGCATACCGCATACCGGGTGATGTCCATGTAGAGGGTTTCATCCGGATTCTGCAGGGGCTGGTGCACAAGGTTCTTGCGGAGGGAAGTGAGGGTAGTCAGTGTCTCCTCGCAGTCATGCAAAGGGGCCTCTGCCTCCATATCAGGGAGGAGTGTGGCAGGGTTCAAGGCAGCTGTTTTCAGGAAGCTAAAAGGTTCACTCTTTTTCCTTTTTCCCACCAGAGGGCCTGAGTGAGTGCTATGAGTTTCACAAGGAAGTCCACCGTTTGGCCCCCCAAACTGTCAGGGTTATCCTGGGTTCTTGGGGGCCAGCTGAGCCCTGACAACCCTAATCCACCTCCTTCACCAACATGGGAGTCGGTTCCCTCGCACTTTTAGGGCATTTTTGTTTCCAATGTCCGTCCTTTCTGCAAAATGCACATTGATTTTTCCCAAGCCGGGGTTGGACTCCTTTTCTCCCACAAGGCTTTTCTTGGCCCTTGTTGTTTCTCTGGCCTCTTGGGCCCTTTTTTTTTTTTTTCATTTAAGGCCAGGAGGACCTTGGCCATCCGGGTGTTTAAACCTGCCGTCGGGTCCTCCCGATTGTTGAAAACCTTCTGGGCCACCTCAACCAACTCAGAGATTGATTTCTCCTCAAAGCCTTCTAATTTCTGTAATTTTTTAATATCTGGGGTCGACTGGAAAACAAATGTAACATTGACAGCCCTCCGATTTTCCGGGGCATCGGGGTTAGGCCCCTGGACTGTCTCTGTCATTTTAGAGAGGTTTGTGGGTCTCTAAGCAGCAGCTTGGATGGCCCCTAATAGAGTCTGGCGATACTGATCGAGAGCCTCCTTTCCCCTGTCACTATTGGGGTTTCAGTTGGGTTGCCTGGAGGGAAACACAGCCTTTAATCTATCTTTAAATGGTAAGAAGAAATTTACCACAGGTGGGTACTCTGGTAGGTATAGCTGTTCCCTGTAGTAGGGCTCCCCTTATTTGACTTGTTCTCTCAGAACGGACTAAAGGAGCTTTATTTCCTTATAGGGTCTTACATGTCACAGGACCTCATAGGGGCTGTAATTCCTATAACAGAGGGCCAGTATTCACTACTTTACTAACCCCCTCTGTTCTAGACAGGCCTTCCCCAGTTTCCTACAGTTGAGGTTTTGTGCCACCCCTGACATGGGCATGGTCACACAGGCCTGTAAGACAGTATACAGGTAGCTTAACCCCTATACAACTGGGCTTGGACCTCTGTCTAGCAAATTGCAGTCTATAAGTTCAATATGCAGCCTCTGGTCCTCCTAACCCAACGAGGTTTCAGCTAGTCTCTGAGTCAGACTTCTCCTCTCTTGGAGAATTTCAAAGTCCTGATGGCTCCCAGGTCCAGGGAGAGTGCCCTTTTCTTAACTTTGTTTATTAGTTACAGGGCCCTGCTTTCCTTGTCTTCCCACAAGTCCCCTTTATGGCAGAGCAGCGACCAGGCCTCTTTGAAGGGAGTGCACTGGAAGGGGTATCAGCCCCTCCTCTTCCAGCAGCAACAGGCACTAAACCCTTTCAGTACATTTGCAAGCAGGGAGCTTTTACTAGCTCTATCTGCAGCCTTCATAGATCTCAGGCTTGCTACTCTTTCTGGGGCTATAGGAAGGCTAGTACTAGTCACTGGCTTCTGGCTTAACTGCTGTAGCCTGCAAGCCAAAGGCCTAAGTCTTGTATTGCTTGTTGTAAAACATTCATTTTTTACTGGGCAGCAGCAGGGCAGCTCTAATGTCCAGTAAATTTCTGCTGTTCTCTACTTTCTTGCTGCTGCTGCTGCTTTTTTTTCAGGGCCACTGCAGGCAGCTCAGGCATCCAGCCCCCCTTCTTTGATCATTCACTCCCCAATCTAGTCTGGAGCTGGGGAATAGCATCTCGATCCGCCTTGCATCCCAGAGGGCTGCCCGTCTGGCCCCAGATCTAGAGGGCCGGCCTGCCATAGTGGCAACATAGGAACTGCAGGACTGGCAGATGTTGCAGGGTCCTGCAGATTCTCCCCCTCTCTCTCTCTCCCTCCATACGCTGTCCCTGTCTAGTATGGGATGGACTGAAGGGGTTGAAGGACGACAAAGCCCCTCCCTTCGGTGGGTGCGGAGGGAAGACAATTGGCATTGGGGGAGGCAGGGGCTCCGGGTCAAGAGCTGGTGGCATGGCCTGGGCCTGAGGCCAGGGCTCACCCAGATCCGATGCCTGGGGACCATAGGGGGGCAGCTGGCTAATGGGTTCCTCCTGCTCTCCCTGAAGGACCAGGGGAGCCTTTCCCTTCTTGGGCCCGGCCAAAAAAAATTGTCTGTCTCTGTCCCAATTTTCCCCTCGAGAGGCAAGCCCTTATCTACCGGGGTATCTTGGACAATATGTCAATCCAAACCTGAATATAAGGAATTTGATCAGGATGCCCTGGGCGGCCGTATATGACATAATGGACCTGGTAGGCAGTGGTCAGATCAAAAGACCCTGCATCCGGCCACCCCTCATGGAAAGTGGGCCACTCCCGTTCACAGAATCGCTGTAAATCAAAAGCATTAACATTATAACCTTTAAATCTACCCTAGAACTTCAGTTTAATACAGTAAATTTACAACCTAGGTTAGAGCAACTGATAGAAATCTTTATTAGCTAAGTGGGCTGATTCCCCTTTAATAGTGAGCAAAAGACTCTGAGAAAAAAAATAATTCTCGCAGCTGCAAGAGGCTTTTGAAAGACCATTAAGGGGCCAGCCCAAACGTTCAGCCAAGCTTATCAATAGAAAGTAGAATAAATCAAAGTAGCTTTTACTTCACACAGACCAGTAATGATTTACACTTTCTTAGTAGCCTAGCCCAGGCTGGAGCTGTATCCAGTCCCCCTTCTCTGTAGCAATTTGGCTAGTCCCACACAAACTTTGTCCCGACCCCATGATGATTGGTGGCGAGAGACAGACAAGGGAGGGGGTGACCTGTTTTTACAGATCCTCATGCAGATGCCCGCCTGACTGAAGTCATGGAGCCACACAAAGGAGAGGAGAGGGCAGGCCCCCTCCCTCCACACTCACATACTTTCACCAGACATTCAGTCAGAGTTTAAACAATCCATCTAATTCCTAACAATTTTCCAATTCCTGAGAGATCTCTATAGCTTCCGGGAGGTGGTCAAGCTCCCCTTCCACTCACCCGGAGTGGGCCTGACTGATAGGGGGTCGACGAAGATGACTGACCCTATCCCATTTGACAAAGACAAAGACAACAAAGAACAGAGACAAAACAAACCAGCCAAATGCAACCTAAGGTTGCCCAGAACCTGCAGCTTGCTCCTTGAAGTCCTGAAAATTTTCAAAAAACATTGCAGCAGGGTACACACAGAAGCAGACAACTTTTTGACAATAAACACCAAAACAAACAAATACCAGACAGACAAACCCAGTGCAGCCTACAGCCGCACGAACCAGGGACCCCGGCCACCGTCGTGGCCGCGGGTCAGGACCAGGAGTACCGCTACGTCCAGCCCTCCATATAGGTCCTTCCGTGGGACGTCCCAATTCCTGTTTAACGACCGGTCCTTACCTCTCTCGAGAGTCCAGGTGGCTCGGTTTCCGAATTGAAAGTTTTTGGGTGGACTGGAGGCCTCCTTGGTAGTCATTCTCCACAGGTGTGGGGTATCTCGCTGAGTGCCCGGCGACAAGTGGGGGAGAGCCTCCTGCCTTAAATAGGGGGTCCCTCTCAACCCTGCTGGGGGAGAGCCTCCTGCCCTAAATAAGGGGATCCTCTCACCCCTGCCGGGGATCTCGCTGCGGGCCTCCAAATGTTATGGGTTAGCTCAGCGAGATAGACCACCGACTCAGAATTTAAATTTTAAGAGCCTTTATTAAGCTGACCAGCTGACTGCTAGCCGTGTCCTTCCCATAAGAGCCCACAGCTTGCAGTGCAGACCAAGAGTACAGCAAGACCTTTTATCTGCTACACTACAAAGTATATTTTTTTAAAAAGAAAAAAACTGCAAAGCGGTTCCTTAGCCGTTCCTGGTACTGGCAGGGTAAAAAGTTTACATAAAATTTACGAGCAGGGTCACATCTGCCTGGGTTCAATCATAACACATTGCTTTTCTAGCGAGGTAATTAGCCATTTTTCTTTCCCATGGTCCCTGTCCCTCAGTCTACTCAGTAATTCTTTTTTGTCAGGCCCCTGCCCCTAGCACAATAATAATTGGCTTTAGGATCTCAAAATTGTTGAAACATGATAAATAAATGTAACTAAAATGAAGGATATGTGGTAGAGCTTTTCAGTGATCAGTATAGGTATATTGATGGAGGAGGGGGCTGGTCAGGTTTCCTGCAGCAACAACTTTAGATGTTATCTCTGAGGAAAGAATGTGGTGGTTTTACATTCAAGTGGCTACAGCCCTGCTTCCAAAGTCTTTGGCAACTTAAAGCTTTAGAGTTTACTGAATAAAACAATAAATACTTATTAAATATCTAGGTATTTTAAAATGACAAAATACTGAAATATTAATCTGAGTTTGCCTTGTATGAAAAATCTAGAGGACAGAATTGAATCTATTAGTTAAATATGTCTTGTATTTTTGAAAATGTCAAGTTATTATTAATCTAAAAAATGCTAGGTATTTAACTTGCCACCTAAAATTTAAGGTTTCTAAAAGTTTAAAGTTCAAATTAAGTTGGGAGAAATTATATGGTTGTGATAACAAAATGCATAAAGTATAGAAATTTATTTTTGAAGAAAATCTTGTATTTTCTCTGGAGAAATTAGTATTTCAAAATATATTGCAGTTATTATGTGTACTATGTGGGTAAAATTTCAACCTAGGATATAATATTTTACATGGCCTAATTTAAAAAGATAGAGGATTAATTCTATGTCCTGAACCAAATTTTTAATATAAAAACCAGTTTAAATTTAATTAACATCTTTTTGAATAATTTCAAAGAGTATATAATATAATATTTGGGTTATATATATATTTGATGGTCTTTTCAAGTTAAATTTAAAGACTTTAACTGAGAAATAGCCTAGGGACATTTCAAGGGCCCTGGATGAAAAATCACACAGAGGGCGAAAACCAGGACTACAGGCTTTATTAGAGGAGAAGCACCTGCCGGGCTGTCTCACAACGGGAGAGCAGCAACACGTGCAGGGGTGGGCATGCCTTTTGAGGGGCGGAATGGGAAGGGGTGGGGGGCTTAATGTACTCAGCACACACTGATTGGTGGCTTACTGCATTGTCCTTATAGGACAAGGGCTTAGGGTATTTGGCAGGTGTGGATTGGTGGTCCAATGTATAGTCTATATAAGGTACCTGGTTAGTCACTCAGGTATTTCTGGGCTGCTAGTTACATCATACCCTGCCCACCAGTTGGGGGAAGGGAGGATCTATCATTCCAGGCTTTTGGTAATAGTAAAAAAAAAAATTGAGAGTCCGGGCAAGGTCAGTGGGCGAAGGTCTGTCTTCCGTAACTACTTCCTGCTGAGAGGGGACGTTGTCAGGGGCATCTACCCGGGGTCTCAAAGATTCTAGTGACATAGGTGTCTCTAGGTTCTGAATTCAAGGCCAGATAGATTTCTCCCACCTTCTGGTTGGCGAACGCCTGCATTCTGTTTTGCAAAGAACTAGTAAAACAGCACATGAGACAAGAGCCAAAGAGCAAAATTAAAAGAATAAATACCAGTGGGCCTAATAGTGGGAGGAGCCATGGAGTAAGTGAGCCAAAGATGGCATACCCCCATTCTAGCTGGTTACGGCGTCTTTGGTCAATCCTGTCCCAGAGGTATTTAATGTGATCTTTGACAATTCCTGATTCATTTACAAAGTAGCAGCATTCTTCCCCAAGAAAGACACAGGTACCTCCTTTTTCTGCTGTCAAGAGATCTAAAGCACGCTGGTTCTGTAGGGCTACTGCTGCTAAGGAGTCTACCTGCCTTTGAAGGGAATTGCTAATAATGAAGATATCTTCTGAAAATTCAGCAATTTGTGGTAGAAATGAACATAGGAGGAAATGCCTCCTATGCCTGTTCCTACTGCAGTGAGGACTCCCGTACCACTAAGAGGGGAACAAGGGCTGCCCTTTTGTGGTGAGACCTGAGAAGACCAAGAGAGGATTTGAGTTCTCCCTCTGTTCTGATAGAAAGATTGGGGGTTAGGAAGACATAAAGGCAGAGCGAGTGTGACAGGTCCTGGGGGACACAAGTGTAAGCTATAGTCCCACAGAGGAGAAAAATACCCGGTGGAGGGCAGGCTAAGAGAGGGGGTAAATTTATAGAATGTGCACAGTAGTAAGGTATAGTTGAAGTAGTGGTTTGAGAGGTGTTTGTTAAACAGGTAGTGTTTTCCGTATTAAAAAGAGAGATGTATAGGGTGTGTTGAAGTCTGGTTTAGGTAAGAGTTAAGTTAGTGGTCCAATAGGTTGGGATTGGAGTGGCTATGATGAGGGTTCGAGCCAGTGACAGACAAATCCAGCAGGATGTAGAGAAGGAGGGATTGATGTTAGAGAGTAGATGGAGAGTTGTGTTGATGAGGGTGGGCAAAGGAGTAGGTCCAAGGTTTGCAGGACGAGAGAGAGAATGTCCTTTAGTGGGAGAGGGATAGGTCGGGGATTAATATAGGTTTTGATAAAGACAATTATAGTAGAATCTATGACTCCTCATCATCCCAAGTCCGTTTCACCTGAAAAGACCAAAAACCTTCATTGGTGCACTCATTGTTAGCTGCCTGTAGGAGGATTATGGTGAGGAGACGAGACATATAGAAGGAATTCGAAAACCTGAGCTTCTTCCAGAGTAAAAATTGGAGGGTCCCTTGCCAGGTAAGAGTCTGTGAGGAATGATGGGTCATCAGGTCCTAGCTGGTGTCGCTGAGTCTTCTTCGGGGATGGTGGGAGGCATTTGGTGAGCCTGAGAGAGGTAGGTATTGCAGTGAAAAGTGGGAGGGAATGTTAGAATGGGCTGTATTCAAGGGAAAACAAAATAGGAAGGAAAGGAGCAGTGGAAGTCTGGGACCTGGATGATTGGATAAGAAGTAAGACACTGTGCTGGCTTAACTTTTTATTTTTACTGAATCTTAATCCTTGCTGTTTTTCTGAATATTCTGGTTTAGCTTAAGAAGTATCCAGCAACCTTGTCCTGCCAGGCTTGGAGACTGAACCTCACTTTCTTGCTTAGAGTAAAATGGCCCTTTACAATTCTTGTAAATAGTTCATTTAGAATTAAAACATGTCTAGCAATTAATGTTTCAGTATTGTATGCTATTTTAAAATATTTAGATGTTATCATTTAACTCAGCAATGCTCCAAAGTCTTTAAGTTAATAAAGACTTTGGAAAATTATGTATAGGTACATGAGGCTGGAGAAAATGCAGGAGGAGGAGGAGGGAGTAGGCCCTGCAATCTGTTCTCAGGCCTCTAGCTGCTTGGATTTTAAAACTGCCTCATTTTCCCTAGAGATCTCAGTTTCTGATAGTAGCCGGACTGTTGAGTAAACCTGCCCAGTCAAGGAAGTTGTTTTTTGGGAAGGGTGGAGTGGGTGAGGGGAGCAAGGTGAGAAGACGCTGAGGTCAGAGTAGTTTTCAGAGCATTAAAGGGGTGAGGATGTTGGCCTTGGGATCTAAAGGCTCAGTGAGGGGAGTCCCTTCGCCATGTCACGTCATGGAGGAGCTTTGCAAGAAGACTACAGTTGTGAACCCAGAGGTGAGAGTACCTAGTGAGCCTGAGAAAGAAGATTTCTTTTTCAGATGAGGGGACAGTCACAGAGGAGATAAGATAAGGCATTTACAGTCCCAGGAATGGCGCAGCCTTGTGGGGTGAGACAGTGAAACTGAGGTAGGTGTCTGTGGTTTGGGACGACTGGGCTTTATGAGGGAATACATGGTAGCCCTGGCTGGGCACTGAGGTAGAATAAGAAAAGAGCGAATGGGGGTATTTAGTAAGATGCAGTGTAGAAGTCAGGTGGCTAATGGCTATGAGAATAATCCGTCAACCCCCATAATAGAGACTAAGGAGTGGACAAGGGTCCCAGCGAATTTGGAGAGGGCAGAATAAGTAGCCCCAGTGTCAATTAAAAAGGAGATCGGCTTACCTGTCGCCACAGTCATTACCTGAGGCTCTGTCCTGGTGATGTAAGTCTGTGGGGCCCTGTCAGGGCCTGGGCAGCTTCTTCAGTGGCCAGTCCCAGGAGGTCTGGGAGCCCCAAACCGGATTCCAGAGGGCGGCCATGCTGGACTGGCTGAGGCCTGGACCAGAGGGCCAGACTACAGTCTGATTTCCAGTGGCCTTTCCCTTCCGCACCTTGGGCAGGGCCCAAGCGGGGGTCTCGGGTTTGAGTAGGACTTGGCTCACTGTCTTTCCCTGCTGCTTTTAAGGCATGGACCTGGAGGAGGCCTAGCCCCTGACTTACCCGTGGTTTGAGGACTGGTACATCATTTGGGGCTTGAAAGCGGTGGCTAGGAGCTGGAAGGCCTCCTAAGGGGCCTCAGCCTTGGCCTGATCTCATCTTTGATTTTGGATATGGGTTTCCTCGTCTCTATTATTAAAGACTTTAGAACGAGGTCTTCTTGAGGGGTTTGTGGAGGTTGCTGCGTATGTCAGGGGAGTAAAGGTGGTCAGGTCAGTGGAAAAAGAAACCTGAGATGCCTCTCAATCTGTGAGAGGCTTGACATAGAGAATGGGGCATGGACTCAGAGTATGCCCTCAGTTCCAGCTGCCTTCCTCGGGTAGAATGGACGTGGGAATAGAAGAGGCTATTGAGGAAGGCAGTCTGTGGGTAACCTGAGAATGAATGTTAGACGGGAAAGGCTGTTTTGGAGCTCACGTTCTCAGGATTTGGGCTTTCAGAGACTGGGGAGAAGGCGGCTGATGGTTAAGAGGGTCTGAAGAGAAAGAGCCGAGGTGTTTTTCGATTTGAGAAAGATCAGAGAGTGAGAAGGGAATGTCTACCCGGGTAATACCCTCCCCTGCAACTTTCGAGCAAAGGGAACTGGCCAGCCACCTGAATTCGGTTGTTGCGGTCAAGAGGTGGAGAGCGCCCAGGGAAAGGTGGGCGGTTAGAGGTCTCAGAGAGCGTGGGATGTAGGTTTCTACAGCAGGGCTGTAAGGGTCAGAAGACAGGAAGGAGCTGAGAATCAGTTTGAGAGGCAAAGAGGACTTTGCGAGGAGGATCTGATGAATAGAACATGAGGAGTAAAGAGAGGGGTGAGAGCAGAGGGAAAAGGAAGCCTGTTTGTAGGGATTTCAAAAGATTTCCCTGTCCGGTGGAAAAATTATCTAGATCTCGGAGGATATTGGAATCGGAAGTGCTGTTTTCGGGCCACTGAGAGAGTTTATTTTGTGGCCAGGTAGAGCTTCTTTGGTTTGATGCAGCCGGAAAGACCAAGGGTCGAGAGATTGGTGAGGAGACACTCTAAGGGTGTGTTTCGAGGGGGTTTGGGCCAAGAGGTCCCTATGACCTGAGGGAAGGGCGAGTGGAAGTTGGGGAGGGAGCAAGGAGCGTCCTCCTTTTCCCTCAGCCAACCTGTAGCGAGAGAGACGAGAAAAGGTTCCAGGGTCGTCACCCTGAGACCTTTCCCGTGGAGTAGAAGAGAATTCCCGGCCAAGTACCTGGGCTTTTGTAGAACGCACAAAACGAGTAGACGGGAAACTCTGTAGACCCTAATGCCCCTCCAGGTCACAGGGAGCTAGCAAAAAAAAAAAAAAAAGTAGGGGGCGGGGGTTGGGAAAGTCCCTGAAGCCTACCGGTGGAAGGGAAGCAACGAGATCCCCACGTGTCCTGGTGCGGCAGGGTTCGAGAGGTGTCTGGATCGGGCCAATCAACTCAGAACCATACCACTGAGCAGAGCCAGAGCAGGAATCAGAAGTTCAGGCCTAGGTTCGAGGATCGTCCACACTCCCATTCACCTCTCCCGGGTCTTCGGCACCAAAATGAAAAATCACACAAAGGGTGAAAACCAGGACTACAGGCTTTATTAGAGGAGAAGCACCTGCCGGGCTGTCTCACAACGGGAGAGCAGCAACACGTGCAGGGGTGGGCATGCCTTTTGAGGGGCGGAATGGGAAGGGGTGGGGGGCTTAATGTACTCGGCACACACTGATTGGTGGCTTACTGCATTGTCCATATAGGACAAGGGCCTAGGGTATTTGGCAGGTGTGGATTGGTGGTCCAATGTATAGTCTATATAAGGTACCTGGTTAGTCACTCAGGTATTTCTGGGCTGCTAGTTACATCATACCCTGCCCACCAGTTGGGGGAAGGGAGGATCTATCACTGGAATGATTCAAGGATTTATTCCCTCTTAAAAGAAATATTTTTTAGGCTGATCTAATACACTTGAAATCACGTGGAAAGCTTTATCAAATAAAAATTAATAACTACATTTTATTTATATACATATATTTTATTTTTTTAATTTTTAAATATGTACCCCAAACTATTGAGGTGTTATTATTTCTTTTGTTTTAATATATTTTATTGATTTTTTACAGAGAGTAAGGGAAAGGGATAGAGAGTTAGAAACATCGATGAGAGAGAAACATTGATCAGCTGCCTTCTGCACACCCCCTAATGGGGATGCACCAGCAACCAAGGTACATGCCCTTGACTGGAATCAAACCTGGGACCCTTCAATCCACAGGCCCACGCTCTATCCACTGAGCCAAAAAACGGTTAGGGCTATATACATATATTTTAAATGTTATAAAGATTTTAACCTCTAAGGGAGGGCAAGACAAAGTTGCTAAATATTTCTTAAGCAAAACCAGGTTATTCAGCAGCAGAATTTTAAAACCCTCAGGCAGTCTGCTTTTTTTTTTTTTTTAAATATATTTTATTGATTTTTTACAGAGAGGAAGGGAGAGAGATAGAGAGTTAGAAACATCGATGAGAGAGAAACGTCGATCAGCCGCCTCCTGCACACCTCCTACTGGGGATGTGCCCGCAACCAAGGTACATGCCCTTGACCGGAATCGAACCCGGGACCTTTGAGTCCACAGGCCGAGGCTCTATCCACTGAGCCAAACCAGTTTCGGCAAGCAGTCTGCTTTTTAAATAGGCTGGGGGAGGGGACAGCATCTGTACTTCTTAGGTCAAATATATGTTTACTTGCTTTGCTTTTTCAATAAAGATGCCTACTTTAATTACTTAATAAGTTAGCTTTTTATAATATAACCAAGGTCTCATATAAACTCAGTTATATGAGAAGCCAAAATGTTAAACAATTGGTTTTAACAAAGGCCAAAGTAAAAATTTGCATACATATGCAAATGAGCACTAGCCAAAAAGAATGCTGTTTAAAGATAAATTTTAAGTTTAATATAAAGAAGAAATTTTAAAATCTCTTCCACTACTATTTACGAGGTAAACTAAAAGTTATTATTCAAGCATTAAATCTCATCATTAATAAGTCACCATAAGTAAAAAAGAGAGTCACTTGAAATGTATGCATGGCAGTATTGGCCAGTATCTGAAAAGCAATAAAGTTTATTGCTCTGTTTAAAAGAAACTCCCTAAATGTGGCCTAGAAATTACTCTGGGAGGAAATAAAGGGAGATTCCCTTCAAATATCTAGAAAACTGTAATTAAAAATCAATGTATTAGGCTTCAAAAAGAAAAGTAAATAATTTGCATTTTGCCTTCCTAACAAAGCTTATGTCCCTATATTTAAAGACTGATAGCAGAAATTCAATTAGTGTTATTTACTGTCCACAACTAAAGGACAAATGAAGTTAGAAAATAAGCCTTATTTCAGACTGATTTAAATTGGCAAATTGAAATAAGTAAACATTCCGGGGAACTTAGTTGTAAATGTTCTCTTTGCATGTTAAAACAAAAAGGGGGGTAGTGGAGTAATCTGTAAGTAAACTACATCAAGCCTTAATTACTTTAAATTTTTTCACTTTAAAATTTTTTCACTTGTAATACTGATGGCAAGACACCCATGGAATTACACTGGTGTCAGAATAAGCCAAAGGAAAATGGTTTGGCTAAATGAAAAGATCCTGAGGGTAGTTTATAGAAAGGTCCCTTTATTAACCTTTGGTTGAGGATATGCTTATGTGTTTCCAAAATACTCCTCCAAGCCTGTGTGGATTCCTGTGGCAGTGGATCTGAGAAAGGAGCTGACCAGACTACTCCAGCCCCAGATAGCAGTGGCCCCAAGCAACATGCTAACGAGATAGTGGAGAAACAGTCCAGAGATGGGGGATGGTAAAGACGCCTTGCCATGCTATCAGTCATTAGCTGTGCGTTGGTGCAGGTTGTCCTGGACAAAGCCAAAGAAGTTCAGACCCGCATTGCCATTGCTCACCATTTGTCCATTATCTAGAACTGGAATATCATTGCTGTCATGTCACAGGGACAGTGATTGAGAAGGAAACCCATAAAAAACTGTTGGACATTGACTGGGAAGGGGACTCAAAGAACTGATGGCCCAGAAATGAGCTTACTGCAAACTAGTTCCTCTGATGCCTGGCAGCAACTTAAAAGGACATGAAAGAATTCAATCCTTTCCATTGAATTTAAAAATCTTAAAAGTACCCGAGCTCTGAAATTTATTAAAACAAAAAGGGGGATATGCAGGTGGCAAGGGCCAAGAAAATGGTTAGCATGTAGATGTGAGAAGTTCATCAGAAGGCTGATGGACTTTGATATTCAGCAAAGGCTGAGACTAAGCATATTATTACCTGCTCTTGGCTGAATAGCTGAAAGCAATCCCCTAAGCTGATAATCCTTTATTGTTTACCAAACCTTACCATTGATGTCTGTTTGCTTTGCTAAAGGGCAAATGTATATTCTAGGAAATAAAAAGCCATGGGCCTGGAGATTCAGAGAGCCACTCCACTAGAGAGTAGGTTTCCACCTGGTTCCCCCAGTGCCTTCTAAATTTATATTTCTTGTCTAGTGTATCCGTTTATATCACAGACCCTTCTTCAGTTTCTGATCCTTGCTGCAAAAGCTTGTGGCACATGGGATCCCTTAGAGTTTAGGAGTTGTAAGCCTGTGGGGAACAAGATGGTGAAGGGAAAGACAAAGGTGTGCTCTCCTGAAAGAGAGAATGCCTTGGGTCCTTTGTCTTGGAGGTGTTTTTTTTTTTTTTTTTTTTTATCTCTCTCTTGCAGGCTGGAATGTTAGGAGAGGTCTCAGGGGAGGGTTTCAGCAGAATATTCATTAGTTTTCTAGGTGTGCCTTTTCACCAGAGGCCTAGATGTTATCTGCATCTGGCTGCAAATCTCTTGGACAGTTGTTTCAGCTATCTGTCTCAGTTTCTCTATTTCACTTTCCTGGCTTACTGGCCTGTCTCACAGGGAAAGAACCTTGGAGATCAGACAATTGCTCTTTGATTTCTGGGTGAAACTGAATCCCAATGGGAGAAAGGCCTTTACATGTCTTCTCAGAACACAGCCCAGCGTTAGCACAATGGAGATGACAAGAAACCTTCTCTGTAACTTTGGAGTTGGGGAACTTGGGCAGATGGTGAGAAACAGGCCCCTGGGGCCGAGGACATCGTAAGGGGGCTAGAGAAGGAAAAGAATGTGGTAGCAGTGGCTAACAGACTGATTTGCTAGCTTGTGTGAAACAAAGGAAATAGTGAAGACAGTAGGCACTGGAGGTCTATGTCAGCCCTAGTGCCATCAATGTCACTCTCACAGCCAGGTTGTTCCTTCTCTGCACCTTCTGGGCCTGGGCCAAGTAATGAAGCAGACACAGCCACCCTAAGGAATCTGAAGATGACAGTGCTTAACCCTCCTAAAGGAGCTGCTTATGGCAGGGATGTAATGGGAAGCCTTTTGCATAGGCCTTTTGAACTTGAAGTCAGAAAGGCAGAGTCTGAACCATAAGCTTCACTTACGAGCTCTATGAAATGGGTGAGTCTGGTTTTCCCTGTGGTCAAGTGGGCATGAATGTCCTCCTCCACAGGATGACTGAGGAATGAGAATTGTGAGGTGCTATCCACTTGAGGGACTCTTGCTGGGACTATGGCACTCTGAAGGCTGTTTCTGGTATGTCTCTTGGAGGCCTGGGGTGGACCAAGGCAGTGTCAGGGAATAAGACTGGCATCTCTGCCTTTTCATGGAAGGAGAGCTGCCCCCACACCCTCTGATCACCCCCATCCTCAGGGGACAAGTCCTGCAGATTAGCTGGTTCCCTCCTTCAATTCCTCCTCTATCTGACAGAAACCCTGAGCCAGACCCTGGGAGTAAAGTTGGTGACAGGGGGAGGAGAAGGAGAAGATTGCACACTGCATCCCCCTCCATCCCCCCGCCTAAGTCTGGTCTACACTCATCAGGTCCAGCCAGAGTCTCCCCAAGACCTTGGACTCAGAACCTTGGAGCAGGACTTAGAGCCGGCTCTGTCTGTGTGGCTAGCCTCAGAAAGGGCTCAGTCTCCTTATCTATAAAGCAGAGGCTAAGACCAGAACTCCATCTCTTGGTGCCCAGCCTGCTCTTCCCTGATCCTTGGCACTTCTTAGCAGGAGGCAAATGTGGACAAAAGGGGCCACATGCTAACCTGACAAGCTCAGGGAAGGCCTTCATGGCAGTCTTACAAACTCAAAGGCCAAAAGTGACCACAAAGGATGGTCTGAAATTAAACTTGAACTAAAAGCAATTATGGTAGATGGTCAACTCCTAGGCTGCTATCTTCCCTGACAAGGTCAATCTTTACCTTAACTGAGCCAGTTGTCTTTTTGCATCTATGATAACATATCATTGAAATGTCAGGGTAAGTCATAACTTCCCTTTTTTTGGACCCCTCAGGGCATAACCAAATGCGTTGGTGCCAGGAGCGTTCCACAAATTCCTTCATTGTCATTGTTATCATGTTACTTGTTGACTGTTAACTATCCTGTACCCACCTAAGTAAAAGAAGTATGTGTCTATCATTTTACTCTTTATATCCAATTACAGAGGTTTCCTTGCTTTCTCCCACATTTCTATTCTAACTCCAATAGATTTCATGTAACCCACCTACATCCACTCCTTTGATTGTAATATATAAAAACAGGTAAAAAACAAACAAACAAACAAACAAAAACAACCACCATTCTCTGGATTGTTATCCCAATCTGTTGAGATCCTGCTTCCCGGGAATTGTCGATAGTTTGGCTCAAATAAACTCACAAAAATTCTTTACAGGTTTGAATGTTTTTACATTAACACAGAGCTTTTTGATGTATGAGCAGGGCAGGTGGGGAGACAGCTGGCTCCTCCCTCAGGGCCTCAGACCATGGCAGAAATGTGCTCTGGTCATTGCTGCCCTACATCAGGCTGCCTTTTTGTTTATTTTTTGCCGGGCTTCTGTAGACATTGCCGTTTCCACTTGGAAGGGCTATCTTGGGAACTGAAGGGCTTGTTCTGGGGGCTGGTCTGTTTCTGTGGGAAAATTTGGGTTCAGCCACCACCAAGAACCTAGTCCTGAATTCCAATACTGTAGGCTGTGGGCTCAGCTCTACCTCCTCCAGTCACTACCTCTTCCTGGGTTAATTTACAGTGAGTAGATGGCCAGATCTTCCATATACTTTAGCCAGAGGAATCTTCTAGTCCAGATTCCTCACCTTCTATTTCACAGATGGGGAAACTGAGGGCAGAGATGGACAGGAACTTGTCCAAGGCTCCTCTTGGCCCATAGCAGAGGTGGGACTGAACCTAGGCCACCTGGTTTCCAGCTCAGGGAGCTCTTTATGGAAATTGAAGTCCCCCTATTCCTTTGGGCTTCGCTGGGGTGGGATGGATACCCAAGGTTATCTGCAGCCCTGTTTCCCATGACTTCTCTCTGGATGAGGCCTGTCCCTCCTTTTTCACTGTGACATAGTCACAGTCCAGGCTCTGGGCAGAAGGGAAGTTGGGAGGAGGCCACCCCTTCTCTTGATCTCTCTGGGGTCTTCTTGGTGGCTTGGCTGCTGGGAGAGCCCATCCCATCCCTGGGAATCTGACCTGCCTTGAGAAGGCTACAGTACTCCTCCCTAGGGCTGGCTCCAAGTGCTATGTCTAGGAACCAGTCCATGGATTTGAATTCCAGCTTCCTCTTTCTTGCCTGCTGGCTGAGCAACCTTAGGCAAATCATCCCAGTTCTCTGCCTGTTTCCTTGTCTATAAAATGGACTTTATAACACCCACACCTTACAGAGGATAATGGGAATAGAAGGGCTGTGTGACCCATAAAGTGCTCAGTGCCCACATGGGAGTTGATTCCTTTGGTCACTGACTTGCTTAAAGCAGTAGCTAGGAAGAGGTTGAGATCCCTCTGACCTAAACAGACATGCTGTGGGGCTGTGGTGCAGCCCCAGGGAGCGTGGTAAAAGTACTAAACCTTCTCTGGAGAATTCTTGCCCTCTCTAGGGAGTCTTAATACAATGTGTTGGGGAGAGGTATGGCCTGGTGAGCAGCCCACTTTGCAAGGTCCACCCTATTCCTGCCACCTGGGTAGCCCAACTCTCTAGGAGAGACTCTAATTTTTAATAATTTTCAGGACAAAGAAAGCAGAGCTGTCCTGTTGAGGTGGCTTCAAGAAGAGAAAAAGGAAAATTGTTATCCCCAATCTTTCCTGCTGGGGAGATTGGTGGGTGAGGAGAGAAAGAAGCCCACAGGCACTTGGAAGGGAGGTCATGACAGCGCCTGTCCCTCTGTTTAATGCCTTTTCATTGCTGTTTTTAAAAACACTTTTCCTTACCTCAGGCTCCCAGGGCCTCCTTGACAAAAGAGAAGCTCTGAGGATTCCAGTTGTAACACCCCCTGAATTTAGTGCTCCTGGCACTGGCTGGGCTGTTCCCTATAGAGGGAATAAGGTTTCAAGGTCAGGCTGGTGCTGGCTGACCTTGAAAGCTTCTCCTGCCTTCCCTGACATGCTTCCATTTTCCAAGCTCAATGAGCTCCATCACATTAAAAAGCTGTTAAAAGCATCTGTCTGGTTCTTTGCCTCTATGGTTCTGTGATCGATGGCTGGAAGGGCAGCCTCAGTTCAAGGATGGGCCTCTGTGAGAGCCTTTGCAGGGTCTACCCTCGTGACAAAGGCCTGAGGGGCAACCTGGCAGCTTTCCACCCATCCACTCTCACTAAAGGGAGAATAGTCTGAGGAAGACAAAATAGAGTGGGGAGGTTGTGTGCTGTACATTATATGTATGTGAAAGGAACCCCCTGAAGTTGTGCTGTGATCAGGGTCAACACTTACCCTGTGCCAGATATTAGCCTAAGTGCTTTAGTTAGATGAACTCATTTAATCTTCCCAGCAACACTGAAGTAGAGCTATTATTAACACCATTTTTCAGCTGGGAAAATGAGGCTCAGAGAGGTTAAGTAATTTACCCAAGGCCACACAGCTGTAAGTGGCAAGGCCAGGATGTAAACCTAGGAATTTTGGCTTCAGAACTCCTTCAGCATTGGGTGCTGGCTAGACTGCTCTCTGGGAAGCAACACAGCTATACTTGTCCCTGACATCCATATAGCAATCTTGAAAGTATAATCATACTTATATTATAAATAAAAGAAGGGGGCTCAGGAACATTAAGGCATGTCTCCAGGGTCACACAAGGTAAGCAGATGAGGAAATGTTCAACCCCAGAATGCCCTGGTTTCAACCTCACTTGCAAGGGTTTTTAACATCCACCTTCCCACTCTGCACAAGGCATATTACCTGTGCTACAGAATTCACCAGCTGAGCAGAAAACACACAATGGGCACTCAGAAGATCAGGAACAACACTTTATTTCAGGAAGCACCAGTGCTGAATGGCCCAGGGGAATTGAATCCCAAATCTGAGCACCGAATTCTGGGGGGGCTCTCCCTTTTATCCTCTAAGTTTCTTTCTCTGCCAAATATGGACCAGGCTTCCGGACTTTTCTTGGGCTTTGCAGCCCCCATGGGTTGGAATGGGGGATGTGAGACTACACCCAAAGGCCTGGCCTGGCTGGCGCCAACACTGCCAACCCCTTCCAGGGGTTGTGTATGGTTCTTCGTTTATGGCCTCTGTAAAATGGAAGTATTCAGGAAAACAGGTTTTGCATGGCTAGCTAGGACACAAATGGAAAGTGGGTTGAGGCTAGCAAGTATATGTATCAGAATGCTGGTTGTGGGTGGTGGCTCAGGCTGCCTTCACATCCCCCCCATCCTTGATCAACAAGCTGATTTTTAGCCTTGGGGATTCAATAGGAGACTCAAAGCTAGGGAGTAGGGTATTCAGCAGCTTGAGTTTTTTTCATCTTCATCACCCTTCATCAAGGGATTGTAATGGCAGTCCAGAGATCTGGTCTGGAGTATCATCTGGAGCTTCAGGGCTTACTGATTCTATCTTCATTAACTGTTCTAAAACCTGTTGGCTTTCTTAGGGGAAGGGAGAGGGAGTCTACACAGGTTTCTTCATTTCCGGCTTCAGAGCAGTTGGAGTGGTGAGAAGCATGTCTCAGGGTCCCATCTATTTCTCCTCCAGTTGGCCCATTGTCCTTGCTCTGCTCACGTCTGTCTAACTGCCTAACACATCCCCTCAAGGATCTTGGCTCTGAATTCTTTCGGAGAAAGTGTGCTTAGGTGAGCTCCTCTTAAATGCTTTCATGCTGAGGAGGGGAAAAGGTTTATTTCAGAGCCAAGAGATCCTTGCTCTCTGTCAGAGGGACAATGAAGCCTGGCCATGGAAGGAGGTGGGCTTGTGACCTGGTGAAGACAAACTGTATTATAAAATTTAGTATTATTGAGCAATTAGAACAACAAGAATTACAACAAATGGTCCAGTGGAAGGGAAAAAAAACATTTCAGTTCTAATAATTTCCTATTGAAATAGAATTTTTCTCCTTAAAATCACCAACCGCCAGTGATGGCAGGGTATGGGCCTGATGCTCCAGTGCCATCCATTTTCAGAGCTACCAAGCAAGATACCAGGCTTTCTTCATGGCACTTTTATTGGCTTCAAGTCTTTAGAGTCCAGACATGATTCTTTTAAACATGACACTCCAGTCAAAGTTTTTGGTCAATAAAACTACCATTGGAAACTGGTCTTATTAAATTTATGCAAAGAAATGCATTGCCATGATTCATTCATTAAGAATTGCCAAATTTCAGAGGGATAAAATAGGGAGAAAAATACACTAACTTGCTTTAAGATCTTCTGATTTTCCTTGCCAGTCCTTTCCAGGGACTCCTCAGAAGATGTACCTCTTTGGGGCAATTGATCATGGGGCTCCCGCACTGTAACAGGGCACAGGCCAGGCTGGGGGACCCCCATCCAGTGCATAAATTTCATGCACCAGGCCTCTAGTTAGTTATAACTGTATTTGACAAAGGTTCCTATGTACCTTCAGTATAAAATTTTCCTTCCTGAAGGAGAAAACAAATATTCCAGGCATTTCAGAGCCTATTGGGATGATCTAAAGCCAATTCTAAGTCAAGAGAAAGTTTCTTAAAATTCAAACCTTTAAAGGATTGTCAAACTTGATTTTACCAAAAGATTACATATCAAAGTGTATTAGACACAAACATAGGCTAGCAAACTTCAGTTCACATGATTAAAAGATGGACTTTTTAAAATTTTAAAATACCTGATTAATATAACATAATCATTTTACTAGAAAAGAACTAACCAAAATAAGGCTTATTTTCAAACCTCATCTGTCCTTGGATGTGGACAGCAAATGACACTAATTGGATTTCTGCTATCAGTCTCCCTGAATACATTGACATAAGCTATTTTCCCTCTGTTTAGGGAGGCAAAATGCAAATCATTTACTCTTAAGTGTCTTGGTTTAGGGAAGACAGGGTTTACTAGATGGCTCCAAACTGCTTAGCATCTGGATTTTCTTTTTTAAATTAAATCTTTATTGTTCAGATTATTACATTTGTTCCTCTTTTTTTCCCCCCATAACTCCCCTCCTCCCAGTTCCCGCCCCACTCTCCACCCTCACTCCCCACCCACTGTCCTCATCCATAGGTGCACGATTTTTGTCCAGTCTCTTCCCGCATCTCCCACACCCCTTTCCCCCCCAAGAATAGTCAGTCCATTCCCTTTCTATGTCCCTGATTCTATTATGATCACCAGATTATTTGTTCACTTGATTCTTAGATTCACTTGTTGATAGATGCATGTTTGTTGTTCATAATTTGTATCTTTACCTTTTTCTTCTTCTTCCTCTTCTTAAAGGATACCTTTCAGCATTTCATATAATACTGGTTTGGTGGTTATGAACTCCTTTAGCTTTTCCTTATCTGTGAAGCTCTTTATCTGACCTTCACTTCTGAATGATAGGTTTGCTGGATAAAGTAATCTTGGTTGTAGGTTCTTGGTATTCATCACTTTGAATATTTCTTGCCATTCCCTTCTGGCCTGAAAAGTTTCTGTTGAGAAATCAGCTGACAGTCATATGGGTATTCCCTTGTAGGTAACTGAGTTACTTTCTCTTGCTGCTTTTAAGATTCTCTCTTTGTCTTTTGCTCTGGCATTTTAATTATGATGTGTCTTGGTGTGGTCCTCTTTGGATTCCTTTTGTTTGGGGTTCTCTGTGCTTCCTGGACCTGTAAGTCTATTTCTTTCACCAGGTAGGGGAAGTTTTCTGTCATTATTTCTTCAAATAGGTTTTCAATATCTTGCTCTCTCTCATCTTCTGGCACCCCTATAATTCTGATGTTGGTACTCTTGAAGCTGTCCCAGAGGCTCCTTACACTATCTTCATATTTTTGGATTCTTTTTTCATTTTGCTTTTCCAGTTGGGTGTTTTTTGCTTCTTCGTATTTCAAATCTTTGTCTTGATTCTTGCACTCCTCTGGTCTGCTGTTGGGAGTCTGTATATTATTCTTTATTTCAGTCAGTGTATGTTTAATTTCTAGTTGGTTCTTTATCATAACATCGAGGGTCTCATTAGATTTCTTGTAGATCTCATTAAGTTTATTGGCAGCTTCTAGACAGTTCTTGAGAGACCTTAAAAGTGTGGTTCTGAACTCTATATCTTCCATTGACAATTTTGTCCTGTTTCTTTGTCTCCGCATTTTTTTTTTATGCTTTCTTGGTGCACCCCTTAGTGGTCTTTGTGCGCGGTCTTGTTGTAGTTAAGCTTTGATTGTTGTAGTTTATACTGGGGGGATTTTGACCTCTGGATTTCCTAGATGGTTGTAAACTGCGGTTTTACTATCTCAGTTTCCCTGTTCTGCCTGTCCTGATTTACTGGCCTATGTCATTTATATAACTTCCTTTTAACATTTCTTCCTACAAACTTGCTATAACTTTCACAGACATTCTTACAACTTTCACAAACATTCTTAACATACTTTCTTTTTCCTTCAAAATGCATGTCCATGCCTTATGCTTTCTCTATTACACCAAAGTTATACTTTCCTTCCAATTAGTTAGAATTCTTAACCTTAATTTTTAGGTGACATGTAAGTAATTTTACATTCCTCAGATTAACAATACATTCGTATTTTAAGAGGTATTTCAAATAAAATACAAGACTTATTCATTAACAGATTCTACTTCATCCTCTAGATCAGGGGTGGGCAAACTTTTTGACTTAAGGACCACAATGGGTTCTTAAACTGGACCGGAGGGCCGGAACAAAAGCATGGATGGAGTGTTTGTGTGAACTAATATAAATTCAAAGTAAACATCATTACATAAAAGGGTACGGTCTTTTTTTTTTTTTTTTTTAGTTTTATTCATTTCAAATGGGCCGGATCTGGCCTGCGGGCCATAGTTTGCCCATGGCTGCCATAGATTCTCTAGAGGAGGCAAAGTCAGATTAATGAACATTTCAGTATCCTGTTATTTCAAAATACCTAGGTGTTTATCATTTAACAGAGCAATGTTCCAAAGGCTTTAAGTTATCAAAGACTTTGGAAAATTATGTATAGGCCTATGAGGCTGGAGAAAAGGTTGAGGGTGGGGAGGGGGGAGAAGGGAACAGGCCCTGCAGTCTGCTCCTAGACCTCTAGCTGCTTGGATTCAAAACTGCCACATTTTTCCTTAGTGATAATATGCTAAGGTTTGGGTGACAATTAGTTCAGCTTCTGATAGTATCAGGATTGTTAAGCAAAGAAACTGTTCCATGGGAAGGGGGTGAGAATGTGGCCTAGGGATCTAAAGGCTCAGTGAGGGCTTCCTTCCTTTTTTTGTGTGACCTATATCCTCTCCTTCTTTTGGGTTGTCCATACTGTTGTGGCTTCTGTTTCTGGCCCTCAGGGCAGCCCTTCCCTGGGTCACTTGTTCTACAGTTGTGAGCATTATGTTAGCTTTCTGTTTCTGCCTTTCTTATCTTTATGGACATAGACCAGCCGTGGGCAAACTACTGCCTGCGGGCCGGATCTGGCCCGTTCGGCTGTTCTATCCGGCCCGCGGAGCCGAAAGAGCGGAGGGTTCTCTTGCTCTCCCCTCCGCTCCTTCACCAACAGCAGTGTTAACATGTATTAGTTCACACAAACACTCCATCCATGCTTTTGTTCTGGCCCTCCGGTCCAGTTTAAGAACCCATTGTGGCCCTCGAGTCAAAAAGTTTGCCCAACCCTGACATAGACCCTCTGAGCCTCTTTTAACAGCTCTTTTGCACTTCTATCCTTCCAGTTCTCTAACTTTGCAGTTTTCTTAAGATGTCGGGCCAATTATTGGTGACAAAATGTAATTTTTAATATTTCTAGGCCCAACAAGTCCTCAGGGTCAGCCCAGAGTACTTTCTCATTTGATCTTTTAGTCTTAGGTAAAATTCGGAAGGCCCTTCTTCTTTGCCTTGCTGAATATTGAAGACTTTATTTAGGTTCTGAGACCAGGGAACTACTTCCATAATCCCTTTAGTTATTAGTTCCCTGAGAGATCTCTCATGTGTCCCCTATGGGCCTTGTTGTAAGGTCCCACTGGGGCTCCTGGCTTTGGAAATTTTACATCTCCTGAGAACACACCAGGGCCAGTCAGGTTTTCTCTTTCCCAGATAGCCATAGCTGACCTAAAAATCATTCTCCCTTCTTTTCCTGAGGATAGTATTCCCAAGATAGACATTAACTTGGGTCTACGTATACACTTGTGGGCCCCAAAATGGGTCTATCAGTGGTCGGCAAACTGTGGCTCGTGAGCCACATGTGGCTTTTTGGCCCCTTGAGTGTGGCTCTTCCACAAAATACCACGTGCAGGAGCGCATGTACAGTGCGATTGAAACTTTGTGGCCCATGCACAGAAGTCAGTATTTTGTGGAAGAGCCAGACTCAAGGGGCCAAAGAGCCACATGAGGCTCTCAAGCCGCAGTTTGCCAACCGCTGGTCTAGCTGGTCAGCTAAGCCATGTGGGTCTTCCAGCAGAGGTTTTAACTTTTTTTTTATACTGCTCCAACTCCTTTTGCAACATAGAAAAGCTGGTTTCTGGTGGCGCAGAGGCCTCAGGGCCAGTTGGAGCCTTATCAGGACAGCCCTCCTCCTGAGGATAATAAATAGCCATCTTGGCTGTTCCCTCAGATTGTCCCCTGGTCACATAAGGAGGGAAAGGCAGAATAAAGGATCTCATTTCTCTCTGCCCTTGTTCTCTTTTTTGGCTTCTCTACTTTTACAGGGAGAGGATGACTGGCCCCTTCCTCCAACAGAGAGCATAGTCAATCTCCTCTTAAGTGACTGGACTTTTATTATTAACACTAGTGGCCCAGTGCATGAAATTCGTGCACGGGGGAGGGTATGTTCCTCAGCCTGGCCTGCATCCTTTCCAATTTGGGACCCCTCAAAGGATGTCCTACTGCCAGTTTACAGGGATCGAGCCTAAACTGGCAGTCGGACATCCTTCTCGCAATCCAGGACTGCTGGCTTCTAACCACTCACCAGCCTGCCTGATTGCCTCTAACCACTCTGCCTGCCAGTCTGCTTGCTCCCAACTGCCCCACCCTCCCCCCTGCTGCTGGCCTCCTTGCCCCCAAATGTCCCCCTGCCAGCCTGATCACCCCAAACTGCCCCCCCTGCTGGCCTGCTTGCCCCTACTTTCCCTCCTCACTGGCCTGCTCATCCCCAACTGTCCCCATGCTGGCCTGCTCACTCTAAACTGCCCCCCCCCTCAGTCCTGATCATCTCCAACTGACCCCCACTGATGGCCTGCTTGTCCCCAACTGGCCTCCCTGCTGGTCTGCTTACCCCCAATGGCCCTGCCCCCCACCAGCCTGATCACCCACAACTGCCCTCCCCTCTTGGCCTCTAACTGCCTCTACCTCAGCCCCACCACCATGGCTTTGTCCAGAAGAACATCTGGAAGGTCTCCCAGGCTAAGTAGCATATTACTCTTTTATTAGTATAGATGAATTATTTTATAGAATGGGCATTTTACTACAGATGGTTTCCCATGGCATTTTTTCTAAAGAAGTAAAAATTACTTTAAAAAATGTCTCAGGAAGACTTTGAGAAATTTACAGTATCTGCTTTTCTTCCAATAAAGTTGTCATTTTTATGCCAGAGTGAGAATTATTTGTATGCTTTGTATGTCAGCATTGGGCCACTGTGACTGGGGGGCACTAAGCTTGACTTGAGATCTTGCTCACTGGCTGGGAGGGAGGGTGTGTGGCTGAGGAGATAAATACTCGGTTCTGGATTATTCATAGATTGCTGACTTTCTGGATTGCTTGTGCAAGCCCCTCCTTTTATTGATGTCCACCTTCTATTGACAGACATCTATCCTGGTAGAGAAATAAGATGAAACTCTCTTTCTTTTCATTGTAAAAAGCATTTGAATTCCTAAGGTGTGATAAGGCCTCCCAGCCATCCACAGTCAAGGTACACATTTTCATGGAGGATGTTCTCACTCTTGATTAAATAAAAACAATTTTTTCTTTTAATTTAAACTTTCTTCTATAACTGTTTTCTTGTTACTTAAAAGCTAGTTTTTTTGAAACTACTTCCAAAGCTTTTCAAGCTGTATATGTCCTTGGAATGAATTTATAAATTAGAATTGAGCCCGGCCAGTGTGACTCAGTGGTTTAGCATCGACCTATGAACCGGGAAGTCACAGTTTGATTCCAGGTCAGGCCACATGCCAGGATTGTAGGCTTGATCCCCAGTACGGGGCATGTAGGAGGCAGCCGATCAATGATTCTGTCTCATCACAGATGTTTCTTTCTTTTTTCTTTTTTTAAATATATTTTATTTTTTTTTACAGAGAGGAAGGGAGAGGAATAGAGAGTTAGAAACATCAATCAGCTGCCTCCTGCATGCCTCCTACTGGGGATGTGCCCGCAACCGAGGTACATGCCCTTGACCGGAATCGAACCTGGGACCCTTCAGTCCACAGGGCGACGCTCCATCCACTGAGCCAAACCGGCTGGGGCTCATCATTGATGTTTCTATCTCTCTCTTCTCCCTTCCTCTCTGAATCAGTAAGAATATATTAGAGAGAGAGAGAGAGAGAGATAGATAGAGAGAGAGAGAGAGAGAGAGGAGTGTATATGTTTGTAAATAACAAAACATGTATTTGATGCTCTTAGAAAGTCTTATTTTCTTTCATTAAAACTTGTGCAGTATAGGGAACTCTGTAGATTCTCTTAATTTGAAGAAAGTTAGAAGGAAAGGTACTAATTCAGAGTTCCTTGGGAAAATGTGTCGCTTATATATTTTTTTATGTTTATTTTTTTTAAAATCAAAAACTGAAATATTTTCTATTCAGAAAATATATTTGGATCTAAATATCTGCTATAATTTAAAATCTAAAATATCAATTTAAATATTTTAAAAATGGTTGGGATGTTTTTTGTTTTTTTTTAAATAAGTTAGGTTACCAAAGTTCTACATGTTACTGGATCACCTGGGGTAATTTTCTGATTGGAAAATCAAGAATTATAGTCAGAGGAGAGGACATGAGAATTTTTAAAGACCATATTCAATTTACTTTATAAGCTGAACCTCTCTTATCATGTGACTTGTTTTGTATGTTTGTTAAACTATATTATCACATAAGCATTGCTGCTATTGGAACAAACAGTGACAGTTGATTCGGGTCATTTGAATGTCCACTGTCTGTTTTAGTTTATATGTTCATTTTGACTCTATCATATGCTCAAACTTCAGTGGAAGTCATGAGAACCTATTATTTTTGCCTGCTCCCTCCTTTAGTTTGGAAATATTCTTTTTTACTCAGAGGGACCTTAACTTTAATGTAAGGGATTGTTTCCGTTGCCAACTGTTTTCTTCCTTGCCAAGTAAGACAGTTGTTGTGAACTCTTCATGATGCCTTCACCAGGATATTTGCAGATGTGGTTAGGAAAAGTCATTTCATCCCCAACCTTTGCATCTCAGGTGCTGAGGTGCTGAGGGTGCCATGGCAATCACGGGGAAGCTGGCCAGCCAGCACCCGGGGACCCCCTGGGGGTTGGGGGTGCCGGCTGGCCTGCGCCGCGGCTCTCTCTGCCCCCGATTGCCATGGCGATCATGGGGAAGCAGTCCAGCCAGGGCTCTCTCTGCCCCCCATCACCATGGTGATCACAGGGAAGCAGGCCAGCTGGCACCCCAGGGGGCCCGGGGATGCCGGCTGGCCTGGCCGGAGCTCTCTCTGCCTCCAATCCACAATGCAATCACCGCTCACTGGCCGCCTTTGCCTGACCCCCAACTCTTGCCTGCCGCCTGGGTTTCCGATCCCTTTCGCTTCCCAGCATTGAGGCTACATATGCAAATTAACAGCCATCTTTGTTGGCGGTTAACCACCATCTTGGCTGGCAGTTAATTTGCATATCACCCTGATTAGCCAATGGGAAGGGTAGCGAAGTTACGGTTAATTACCATGTTTCTCTATTATTAGATAGGATACTTATAATTTTTACTGAAAAGCTTTACCATAAATCCTTCATTTTAGTTACATCTATTTATTATATCTTAACAACTTTGAGATTTTAAAGCCAGTTATTACCTAAAGCATTTTCTCGACCAATTTTTTAAGAGGGACAACTCAATGTGAAAGTACTATTTTCTTCTTCTTTATAAAAACAGGAGTGCCCCCACTTCACTGCTAGAGGGTACTTCTACAGATCTGTTCCTCCCAGTGTTGTGGGGAAAAGCAGAACATTTGGGACTAGTTATAGTTATGGGAAATATCAATTATGCTGTTAACCATGACTGCCCTTTCTGTTCAAAGCAAGGACATACCAACCTGGCTGGGAGTTGTATGTCCCCAGGACCTGGGAATCACTCTTGGAATGTGGTCCATCCTCATTCAAGAACTGCCCATTATCATGGAAGCATTAACCTTTTGGCCCAAACCAGCCTGTGTAGCTCACTTCCTTATGTAATTTTTGTCCCTATATTCATAAGCCAGGGAAGAGCAAGCTGAAGTCCCTAAAAGATAACAAGTAACATTACATTACAGACACACAGACGGAAATCTCACTAGCTAAGAGTTTCTGGTGGCTAACATTCTGAGAGGGAGAGCAGGAAGAATCTCCAAGCTTAAAAATTCTTGGCAGTTGCTGGGACTTTCTTGCAGTCTCTGTTACATGTTCAGCCTCACTACACGTAACTGGGCTTCCCCAAAAGGGATCTTGCCCCATCTTTAAACAAATTTAACAAACAACAAAGAGACACAAAACATCAACAAACACTCTTATACAGGTGCGTGTAACAAACTAAAAGTTTATACCACAGAGCAATATCTTCTGTTCCTGGTTCGGGAACTGCCCCTCCCCAGAATCTCAGCATTCTCCCCAATGGACTATTTTGAAAGAATGTATTTCCTAGGCCTAGAATTTCTGTTTCCCATCCTCGGCCATAAGCTGGAGGTCCTGGTTTTGCAGAGGGGCATCTGCATTGCAGGCAGCAATCTGGGCCCTTCTTAAAATTCTTTAGCATACATTTTAAGACTGGGTTTAGAGGAATTACTTCCTATGTTTATGTGTGTAGTCCTTCCCAGCTGAATGGAGAAGCAGGACAAACACAAGGTAATTTTCACTTCACACAGACTCTTACACTCACGTTCACACACCAGTCAGTTCGAATTTTGACTTCCACCCACGGAAAGTCCCTAAACTGAGGCAAATGTTTTGCATAGGTGGTGATCAGTTGGCTCTTCTGCCCCTAAAGGCAGGCCTGAACACAGACTGGGTCCCCAGGGAAACTTACCCATTAGACATCTAGTCCCGGAAAGGCTTTCCTATCTTCCTTGGAATCCACTGGAGCTCAGGGGGAGGCCTGATCAGTCTGGGCCTGGCAAGGACTGGGACCCAGACAATCGCTGATGGTGCCTTTCCTTCCTTGTGGGGCCTGGTCAAGTGGGCTCAACAGCCTGCTTTCGCACAGCAGTGCCTCCAAGGGGCAACTCAGCTGTGTGTTTCTAGGTCAGGGAACCAAATTATGTTACAGAATTTACCATGTGAGCAGAAAACACACAATGGGCACTCAGGAGATTAGGAACAACACTTTATTTCAGGAAGCACCAATGCTGAATGGCCCAGGAGAATTGAATCCCAAATCTGAGCACCGAATGCTGGGGATGGAAGGGGGAAGGGGACTCTTGCTTTTATCCCCTTAGTTTCTTTGTCTCCCAATTATGGATCAGGCTTCCGGACTTTTCTTGGGCTTTGCAGCCCCCATGGGTTGGAATGGGGGATGTGAGACTACACCCAAAGGCCTGGCCTGGCTGGCGCCAGCACTGCCAACCCCTTCCAGGGGTTGTGTATGGTTCATCGTTTATGGCCTCTGTAAAATGGAAGTATTCAGGAAAACAGGTTTTGCATGGCTAGCTAGGACACAAATGGAAAGGGGGTTGAGGCTAGCAAGCATATGCATCAGAATGCAGGTTGGGGGGCGGGGGGGAGGGCTCAGGCTGCCTTCACACCTGGACTGAGGGTGATAATCTCATCTGGGCTGTGGCTCGCCCTCCGCTCATAGGCACAAAAAAACTTCTCTTGCCTTGGGACTACCAGGGTACCTCTACTCTGGGCCTCAGAACTCTGGGGCTTTGGCCTTGAGTTACTGTGTGGCCACAGACAAGCCCTTTTCCTCCCTTGGATCTGTATTTCCTTAGGTAAGGAGTCTGGGAGTCAGTGGGTTAAACAGGTTAGATATCAGAAATTTGGGGATATGGCTAGGTTTTGAGCCCTTTATTTAATTCTAAACAAACCTCATTTCAAGCTTCCATGGTTGGCCTCATGGGCCTCCAGAGCCTTTTGTCTGCCTGCTAATGGTTGTTAGTGCTCCTGCAGGGCCTCGCAGTTTCAAAGCTCTTGAGAAACTTGCAGCCATCTCTCTTAGGCTAAGGAAGGCTCTACAGGAGGCACTGACTTTCCTTCATCACCCCAGTCTGGCCTGGCCTCCCTGGGATACATCACAAGAAGAGCTGGGGAAGGGTCCAATGGGAGGTGATTACCCAAAGGAACTTAGAGGTCATTTTCCACACTCTTCTCTGCTAGATGTCCCAATAGCTCCTACATGGGACTGTGAGGAGCCCATAACTCCATCATTTGTAAGGTCGTATAAACCCAATAACAATTTTGATGCCAAGGCCAACATGATCTGTTCCTTTCTCTTTATCACCATTCCTACCTTATCACCTTCCACTCTTCTCCAGCCACAGTAGCCTCCCTGCTGTTCTCCAGCACACCAGACCCACTGCTGCCCAGGGCCCTGGCACTTGTGACCCTCTGCTGCCATGCCCTTCCCCTGTATGATGGGTTCTCTTCTTCAGCTCTTTCAACTTTCTGCTCTTGACTTTCACTTTCTCACCAAGGCCTGCCCTGACCACTAAACTCCAAACTATTCCTCCTGGCCTCCCCATCCTCCTCACCCATCCTCCTCACCCATCCTCCTCATTACCTTCTGGCACTTTATAATTGACTTATTTATGTTGTTTTTCTCTTTGTCCTTAGAATTTAAGCTCTAGGAGGGCAGGGATTTTTGTTTGTTGTGTTCAACATCTAATCCCTCCCCAGCATGTAGGAAAATGCCTAAACACAGTGTCGGTGCTCAATAATATCTGTGGAATAAATGAATGGACATATAAAAGCAGAGTAGGCATAGGGTTTGTTTGTTTAAGGACTATAAAACGGAGCTTCAGAAGACATACGTTGGACTCTCACCTCTGCCTTGTTCTTGTTGTGTGATCTTGCACAAGTCACTTGACACTGGGAGCCTCAGACTACTATTTCTTACTGTATGCTTCCCCTGTGCCCTTACAGGACTACAGCTTTGGAAGAGATGGCTTCTAGAAAGGTTTGGCAGCTGGCATGCCCATGCAGTCTCCCACATCCTGGCTTTGTGACATTGACATTTCAGTCACCCAACCTCTTTAAAGCTCACTTTCTCTAAAATGGAGGACAATGCATATTCAGCCCTGTGAGCAGGTGGCATTGTACATGGGACATGGAGAGCACTCTGCAAATGTTCACTCAATTCAGATGTTGCCTGATAAATAGGAAGGAATGGCCTTCACTACCCAGCTTTGGGCCATCAGACTGTGCTTGGCCCTCCATAATGAAGGAGGAAGGAGCCACCAGAGCAGAGGGCAGCAGAACTGGCAGGAATCTTGGGGGTCAGCAGGGTGGCTGGTTACCCCAGAGAGACAGGAGCTGTCTTCATGCTGAGTTATCCCTTCACTGAGCACCTGTTGGGGCTGGCCCTGAATCGGTGGGTCTGTGCTATCTAGCTGCATTATCAGCTTTCTGGCACCAGCATCCTGTGTAAAAACAGGGTGGTCATTGCCATGGCCTTGTCCATGGGTCCATTTTTAGCATCTGAGCCCTGGAGAATGGCACATATCTCCTTTGACATCCACAATCAGATTAGAGATGGAGGACCCTCCTGGGGCTCAGGAACACAGTTGGGAGCAGTAAGACAGGGGAAGCAGAAAGAGTGTCATTTGAGAAACTATGCTCTAGCTCAGAGGGGCCACAGAGCAAGCAGATCAAGGAAATGAAAACCAGGATTTGAATCTGCTCTTATTGCCTCCAGAGTCCATGTCTTGTCCCAATGGATGGAACATTGTCACCTATTTATTCATTTTACTAGAGGCCCATTTCAGGAAGATTCCTGCAAGAATAGGGCTTCCTGTGACTGGAGTGAAGCAGAGAAGAGAGCAAAACCTGCCAAGGCGGGCTTTGCTCCCGCCTCTGCCGTCCCCGCTTATCCGCAGCTTTGCTCCCTGCTGCAGTGCTTGGCTTCCTTCTACGTTGTCTTCAGTCTTTGCTCTGTGCCTGTGTATGCAAATTAACCGTCATCTTTGTTGGGTTAATTTGCATACTCATCTGATTGGCTGGTGGGCGTAGCAGAGTGACACCAATTTGCATGTTTCTCTTTTATTAGTGTAGATTATTTTTTAAAATAAGTCTTTATTGTTCAGATTATTACAGTTGTTTCTCTTTTTTCTCCCCATAGCTCCCCTCCACCCTGTTCCCACCCCACCTCATGCCCTTACCACCCCCATTGTCCTCATCCATAAGTGTTTGATTTTTGGGAGAAAAAAAAATCGCCGAAACTGGTTTGGCTCAGTGGATAGAGCGTCAGCCTGCAGACTGAAGGGTCCGGGTTCTATTCTGGTCAAGGGCATGTACCTTGGTTGTGGTCACATCCCCAGTGGGAGATGTGCAGGAGGCAGCTGATCGATGTTTCTCTCTCATCGATGTTTCTAACTCTCTATCTCTCTCACTTCCTCTCTGTAAAAAAAATCTATAAAATATATTTTTAAAAAATCAAAAAAATCATAAGTGTTCAATTTTTGTCCAGTCTCTTCCTGCACCCCCCTCATCTCCTTCCCCCCAAGAATTTTCAGTCCACTCCCTTTCTATGCCCCTGATTGTATTATATTCACCAGTTTATTCTGACTTAATTTTTAGGTTCACTTGTTGATAGATATTTATTTGTTGTCACTTTGTTGTTCATAATTTTTGTCTTTACATTTTTCTTCTTCCTTATCTTAAAGAATATCCTTCAGCATTTCATATAATACTGGTTTGGTGATGATGAACTCCTTCAGATTTTTCTTGTCTGTGAAGCTCTTTATCTGACCTTCAAGTCTACATGAGAGCTTTGCTGGGTAGAGTAATCTTGGTTGTACGTTCTTGGTATTCATCACTTTGAATATTTCTTGCCACTCCCTTCTGGCCTGCATGGTTTCTGTTGAGAAATCAGCTGACAGTCGTATGGGTACACCCTTGTAGGTAACTAACTGTTTTTCTCTTGCTGCTTTTAATATTCTCTCTTTGTCTTTTGTCCTTGGCATTTTAATTATGATGTGTCTTGGTGTGGTCCTCTTTGGATTCCTTCTGTTTGGGGTTCTCTGCACTTCCTGGACTTGTAAGTCTATTTCTTTCACCAGGTAGGTGAAGTTTCTGTCATTATTTCTTTAAATAGGTTTTCAATATCTTGCTTTCTCTCTTCTTCTGGCACCCCCATAATTTGGATGTTGGTACGCTTGAAGTTGTCCCAGAGGCTCCTTACACTATCTTCATATTTTTGGATTCTTTATTCTTTTTGCTTTTCTGGTTGGGTGTTTTTTGCTTCTTTGTATTTCAAATCTTTGACTTGATTCTTGCAATCCTCTAGTCTGCTGTTGGATCTCTGTATATTATTATTTATTTCAGTCAGTGTATGCTTAATTTCTAGTTAGTCCTTTTTCATATCCTCAAGGGTCTCACTAGATTAGCAGTTCTCAACCTGTAGGTTGTGACCCCTTTGGAGGTCGAATGACCCTTTTACAGGGGTCGCCTAAGACCATCAGAAAACATATATAATTACATATTGTTTTTGTGATTAATCACTATGCTTTCATTATGTTCAATTTGTAACAATGAAATTGCGGGTCACCACAACATGAGGAACTGTATTAAAGGGTCTCAGCATTAGGAAGGTTGAGAACCACTGCACTAGATTTATCAAGGGTCTCACTAAATTCATAGGCAGTTTCTAGAAAATTCTTGAAAAACCTTATAACCGTGGTTTTGAACTCTATATTCAATAGTTTGCTTTCCTCCATTTCTGTCATTTGTTACCTCTTTCTTTGTCTCCGCATTTTGGCTGCTTCCCTGTGTTGATAGAGTGGCTTTGTGTGCTAGGTGTCCTATAGGGCCCAGTGGCTCAGCCTCCCCAATTTCCTGAGGTGGACACTCTTGGTGCACCCCTTTGTGGGCTGTGTACACAGTCTTGTTGTAGTTAAGCCTTGATTGTTGTAGTTACCACTGGGAGGAATTGACTTCCAGGCCAGTTGGCTGTGAGAATCAGCTGTGTCTGCAGTGGGAGAACTTCTGAGCTGGAGACACACTTCTGGGGCAAGACTTGCTTCAGTGGGGCTTTGGTGCTCACTGAGTCTGCCCCCTGAGTGTGTCCCTTATGGATCTGGGGACTTGTAATATGGATGGTCCCACTCTGACCACTGGGTGCAATGGCTCTTGGATCTCTAAGGAGGTGCGAATTTAGCCTCTGCCTGAGGCTACCCAGCAGGAGCTATGGAGAGATCTGCAGATTCCTCTTCTTTGTTTGGGGTGTGGAGGTGCCCAGATGAGGCCCTGCTCTGAAGCAATGCAAGCTGCTGTGGGGCTTTGGGCCTACTTCTGGATGTTCTGGGTCTCTCTGACCAAGCTGAAGTTTGTTAGGTAATTTTAGATTGCAAAGGGCCAGACCATTCATATGAAAAAGTCTCTGTGCACCCTTTGGGTGGGGCATGGTCTCAGGGAATCAACAGGGTGGAGCAAACAGCTATGGCTGATCCTCAGCACTGCCCTAAGAGGCCCCAGGTCTCAGTGTCCTGTGGTAATCTCTGCAAGCACCTCTGAAAGAAAGCCGCCCTCGAGTTCTGCCCGATGCCAGACAGTCCAGTTTCTCCCCGTATGAATCTGGGTCCCCAAAGATTCGCCCGGAAATGGAGTTCAGAGCAGTCGGGAGCTTGTGTCTCCCTCCCAATTGAAAAAGACAATCGCGTCCTCCGTTGCCAGCCCTTTCCGCGCATGCCTCTGTACCTCTGCTCTTTACTTCCGCACCTCCTCTGAGTCTCAGTGTGCTTTTCTCTTTTTTTTCTAGTTGTAGAATTTCCACTCAGCCAGCCTTCCTGTGGTTCTGGGTCATGTCCATTTTGTCTTTTAGTTGTAATTTTAAAGTGGTTGTGCGAGGCAGCAATTGCAGGTGTTTACTATGCCGCCATCTTGGTTTCATGATTTAAATTTTAATAGCTTTTCCATTTCAGTACCTGACCCAGTCCTGTCTGGGCTTGGAAATTACTAGGCAGAAGCAGGCTGTGTGTTTCTCCTATTTCTCTGGCCACCCTGCTTGGCTCTCCCCAGTGGTGCTCACAGGCTTGGCTTGTTTGTTCCCTTGGTTTGCAAGGTCTGGACGAACCAGGACATGGGAGAGTCAGTAGAAAGTCTGGTCCAATGGGATAACAGTAATCTAGGCCTGGGACTCAGCAATATCCATACTTTTCATCTGGAGCCTCACTGGTCATCCTTGAAGACTGCCAAGTAGTTCAAGAGGGCTCCTCTGTTTATTAATGTTCAGAGATCAAGATCAGAGTTTAGCCACAGGTGGGGATTAAGGTTCAGTCTATAACCAGAATTAAAGTTCAGTCTAAAACTAAGATCAGGCCCTAGGTGGTTTGGCTCAGTCGATAGAGTGTCAGCCCATGGCTAAATGGTCCCAGGTTCGATTCCTGGTCAGAGCACATGCTCTGATTGCAGGCTCGATCCCTAGGGGAGGGTATGCAGGAGGCAGCCAATCAATCATTGATGTTTCTATCTCTCTCTCCCTCTCCCATCCTCTCTGAAATCAATAAAAATATATTTAAAAATATAAAATAAAACAGTTCAGACTTAAACTTAGTCAGGATCAAGGCTCAGTCTATAACTGTTAAGTCTGATCAAATAATTGAATCAACGCCCCTCCCCTGGGAACTGACCTTTAGGCCACTTCAAATGGACATTCCACTTGCTTAGACCACATTGCACTTCCTAAGACCATTATCTCTCCCCTTGGGACTTTCCCAGAATCCAGACCTGCACAGAGAATTCTCCTTCAATGACCCTAACAATAACCAAGGTCAGGGCTGAGACTCAGGCTGGGATCTAACAAAAAGGGATCAGACCACATCATTATAGAAGTCAATTCATATCTCTGAGCTTCAGTTTTTTCAGTCAAATGGGGTACTAAGCATTGCCTTTTCTGTTTACAAGGCTATTTAGAGGATCAAATGATAACAGGAACATCTTCCACTTTTATAGCATTTCACAGTTTACTAGAGGCCGGGTGCACAAAATTGTGCTTGGGGTGGGAGTGGGGGGAGTCCCTCAGTCCCGCCTGCATCCTCTCGCAATCCAGGACCTCTCAGGATATGTCTGACTGCTGGTTTAGGCCCAATACCTCAGGGCAGGATCGGGCCTAATCCAGCAGTTGGACATCCCTCTGAAAATCTGGGACTGCTGGCTCCTAACTGCTCACCTGCCTGACTGCCTGCCTGCCTCATTGCCTCTAACTACTCTATCTGCCTGCCTGATTGCTTCTAACCCTCTGCCTGCCTGCCTAATCTCCGCCCAGAAAAAGCCCACCTAGAGTCCTTAAAAACCTTCTGACTCCCTGTCTTTGGGTGCTGGTGCCATTTTGGGGCTCAGCACATCTGGTATACAGATGATCTAATAAATTTATATTTCCTTACCACTTTGGCCTTGTGCATTCCTCCTTCAGCGACCTTAACAATAACCAAGGTCAGGGCTGAGACAACTGACAGTTGGACATCCCCCAAGAGGTCCAGGATTGCAAGAGGGTGCAGGCAGGGCTGAGGGACTCCACCCACCCCTGCCACAAGCACGAATTTTGTGCTCCAGGCCTCTAGTAAACTGTGAAATGTTATAAAAGTGGAAGATGTTCCTATTATCATTTGTTTCTCTAAATAGCCTTGTAAACAGGAAGGGCAGGGGTTAGGGGTGATCAGGCAGGCAGGAAGAGGGGTTAGGGGCCATCAGGCAGGCAGCCAAGTGGTTAGGGGCCATCAGGCAGGTAGGCAGTCAAGTGGTTAGGAGCCAGAGGTCCTGGATTAGGCCTAAACTAGCAGTCAGACATCCCCCAAGAGGTCCCGGATTGTGAGAGGGTGAAAGCCGGGCTGAGGGACCTCCCCCCCTGCATGAATTTTGTGCACCAGGCCTCTAGTTATAGATAAAATGCCTGCACATACTTTATTTCATTTGGTCCTCATAATAACCCATATTTTATTTTAAAATTTTTATTTATTTATTTTTAGAGAGAGAAGTGAAGGGAGGAGGGGGAGAGAGAGAGAGATCAAGACACCAAGGTTTTAGATTCAATCCCCAATCAGGGCACATATAAGAAACAACCAGTGAAGCATAAGTAAATGGAATACCCCTATTTTAAAGACAAGAATAGAATTAGAGAGGTTAAGAAGTTTATCTAAGGTCACACAGCCAAGAAGTAGGGGTTAGGTCCAGTTTTTCCTGACTCCAACCAGTCCCTAGAACACAGTAGCACAAATAAGATTTAATGAGATTTCACTTGTCTACACAGTACCCATTACCCCCTTTTTTTATGGTAACAGAATGCTTGTTCTCCTGGGGTGGAGGGCAATGTGTCCATCTTAAGGACTACATGTTCCAGCTTCCCTGCAGCCAGGAGTAGCCAAAGAGATATGAGCAATGAGAGTTATTGGATGGGACCATGGGAAAATTCTATAATAGGGAAACAGAGGGAGAAGATGGAACCCAGCAGTCATCTTGGACCATGATGCAATACTGAAGTTAGAAAGATAGCAGTGCTGAGGACCAAGCTTAAAAAGAAAAAGGAGCTGCACATGATGACATTGTGGAGACTCCATACCAACTCTGGGCTGCTGACTTGTAGACAGAAAAGAGTAAAAAACACAATTCATTTGTTTAGGCCAGGGGTGAAAAACCTTTTTTCTGCCAAGGGCCACTTGGATATTTATAACATAATTAGCAGGCCATACAAAATTATCAACTTAAAAATTAGCCTGGTAGCACAATTTACAATAGCTAAGATTTGGAAACAGTTCAAGTGCCCATCAGCAGATGAGTGGATAAAAAAGTTGTGGTGCATTTACAAAATGGAATACTATGCAGCTGTAAAAAAGAAGGAACACTTACCATTTGCAATAACATGGATAAACCTGAAGAGTATTATGCTAAGGGAAATAAGCCAGTCAGAGAAAGATAAGTATCACATGATCTCATTCATATGTAGAATCTAATGAATAAAAGAAACTGATGAATAAAATATATCCAGAGACATAGAAGCATGAAACAGACTGTTGAATCACAGAGGGAAGGTGGGGGAAGGTAAGTGGGTGGGAAGAGATCAACCAAAGAACTTGTATGCATATATACATAACTCATGGGTTGGTGAAGGCCTTGGGTAGGGGCCAGGGGCGGGCCAAGAGAAGTCAATGGAGAGAAAATGGGACATATGTAATACTTTCTACAAAAAAGATTAAATAAATAAATAAATCTACACTAATAAAAGACAAAGATGCTAATTGACCGTACCTTTGCTACACCTACCAGCCAATCAGAAGAGTATGCAAATTAACCCAACAAAGATGGCGGTTAATTTGCATATGCAGGCACCCAGCGAAGACTGAAGACAGTGTAGAAGGAAGCCAAGCACTGCAGAAGGGAGCCAAGTGGTGGAGAAGGGAACGGATTGGAGGTAGCAGAGATGGGAGTGGAGCTGAGGCAGTTGACATGGGAGGGAGCAAAATGGCGGAGAAGGGAGGGAGCAAGGCGGTGGACATGGGAGGGAGGTGAAGCAGAGGACACAGGAAGGAGCTGAGGCTGTGGAGATGGGAGGGAGCCAAGGCAGCAGGGAAGGGAGGGAGCCAAGGTGGCAGAGACGGGAGGGACTGAGGGCGAAGCAACAAAGGGAGGGAGCAAGGCAGCGGAGAAGAGAGCGAAGCCCACCTCGGTGGGCTTCGCTCCCTTCGCTGCTTCGCTCCGGTCTCAGGAAGATCTATTCTTTCAGGAATAGGCCCGAGGAAGCCCGATTCTTGCAGGAATCTTCCTGCAATGGGCCTCTAGTAAATAAATAAATAAATAAATAAATAAATAAATAAATAAGTAAAACAAAATAAAATAAAAATGAAATACACAGGGAAATGTCCTTCTATGGCTAAGCCATCCCAGCTTTCAGGGGAGGGGAGTGAAGATAATTTCATTATGGCTAACTAGTAGTGGAAAGAGTGATGCTACCTGCAGCTGCTCCAGTGAAAAAGTAAACACTAATGACATTGACCAAGCAGCAAACTACATTCATTGATTATTATAATTTTCTCTTTTCTGCACTCAGTTAAACATCAACAGTGGTGTATTTGAAGGTAACTAAAACATTGCTTAGCATGTTTTTGAAAGAGTCATGAATAAACAGAACAAAAAGATCCCTATCAAATCAAAGAAAGAATAGTTTATCTGATACATGTACTATGCATGTGAATGTACACGAGTAATTATTTCTTTCTGCATAGGTGTATATGTTAACCAGCAGTGATACATGTGTGTCCCAACAGAAGAGGAAAAAAGGAAGCTAAGAAGTAGAGAATTTCAATAAGAAAGGGGAAATTGCCTATCCTAGCTGATTCTAGCTCTCTCTGAAATTTTAAAACAATGACGTTTGTGGTAGGAGAAAATAAAAACTTTATAAGGGAATGATAAAATGAAAGGAAAAATGTTTATTTCTCTAGTTTCAGCTTCTTAAATGTCCACTGGTTGTATCTGAAAAGAGAGTTCAACCTGTTTGGAAATTTAGACTTCATAAATGAAGATATTTTTAAAATGACTAGCTGGTTGTTGAATTTTCATGGGGATTATACTAAACTAGAGGCCCAATGCATAAAAATTCATGCAAGAGACATGATATTGTACATAAAAAACCCTAAACTCTCCGTCAAAAAACTATTAAACTTAATAAATGAATTCGGCAATGTAGCAGGATACAAAATTAATGCCAAGAAATATATGGTATTTCTATACATCAATAATGGACTTACAGAAAGAGAGACTAATAAAGCAATCACATTTATGATCACAACAAAAAAATTAAGATACCTAGGAATAAACTTAACTAAGGAGGTAAAAGACCTCTACTCAGAAAACTATAGGATGTTGAAAAAAGAGATAGAGGAAGACATAAACAGATGGAAGAACATACCATGTTCATGGATTGGTAGAATCAACATCATTAAAATGTCCGTACTACCCAAAGCAATCTATAAATTCAACGCACTCCCCATTAAAATGCCAATGACATATTTCACAGACCTAAAACGAACTCTCCAAAAATTCACCTGGAACAAAAAAAGATCCCGAATAGCTGCAGCAATCCTGAGAAAGAAGAACAAAGTAGGTGGGATCTCAGTACCAGATATCAAGCTGTATTACAAAGCCACTGTTCTCAAAACTGCCTGGTACTGGCACAAGAAAGACATATAGATAAATGGAATAGAATAGAGAGCCCAGAAATCAACCCAAACAAATATGCTCAATTAATATTTGACAAAGGAGGCAAGAACATACAATGGAGTCAAGATAGTCTCTTCAATAAATGGTGCTGGGAAAATTGGACAGATACATACAAAAAAATTGAACTAGACCACCAATTTACACCATACACAAAAGTAAACTCAAAATGGATAAAGGACTTCAATGTAAGATGGGAAACCATAAAAATACTAGAGGAATCCAAAGGCAACAAAATCTCAGACATATGCCCAAGCAATTTCTTCACCAATACAGCTCCTAGGGCATTGGAAACTAAAGAGAAAATAAACAAATGGGAATACATCAAAATATAAAGCTTCTGCACAGCAAAAGAAACCATCAACAAAACAACAAGAAAGCCCACTGCATGGGAGAACATATTTGCCAATGTTATCACTGATAAGGGTTTAATCTCCAACATTTATAGGGAACTCATACAAATTAACAAAAGGAAGATAAACAATCAATCAAAAAATGGGCAAAGGACCTAAATAGACACTCTTCAAAAGAGGACATTCAGAAAGCCAAGAGACATACGAAAACATGCTCAAAGTCACTAATCATCCGAGAGGTGCAAATCAAAACAACAATGAGGTACCATCTGTCAGACTGGCTATCATCAACAAATCAACAAACTACAAGTGCTGGAGAGGATGTGGAGACAAAGGAACCCTCCTGCACTGCTGGTGGGAATGCAGACTGGTGCAGCCACTATGGAAGACAGTATGGAGTGTCCTCAAAAAGTTAAAAATGGAACTCCCATTTGACCCTGTGATCCCACTTCTAGGAATATATCCCAGTAAACCAGAAACACCAATCAGAGAGGATATATGCATCCCTATGTTCATAACAACCCAATTTACCATAGCTAATATTTTGTAAACAACCTAAGTGCCCATCAGCAGATGAATGGATTAGAAAACTGTGGTACATCTACACAATGGAATACTATGCTGCTGTAAAAAAGAAGGAATTCTTACCATTTGCAACAGCATGGATGGAACTGGAGAGCATTATGCTAAGTGAAATAAGCCAGTCAGTGAAAGAAAAATACCACATGATCTCACTCATTTATGTGTAATAAAGACCATTATAAACTGATGAACAAAAATAGATTCAGAGGTAGAGCAGCACTAAACAGATTGTCAAACTACAGCAGGAAGGCTGGAGAGGTTTGGGGGGCAGGTAATAGATCAACCGAAGGACTTGTATGCATGCATATAAGCATAACCAATGGACACAAGACATTGGGGGGGGGGGGGGAAGGGGTGGGGAGGTTGGGGAAGGTCAAAGGGAAAAAAAGGAGACAAATGTACTACTCTTTGTAATATTTTAAGCAATAAAAACAATGTTAAAAAAAATTCATGCAAGAGTAGGCCTTCTTTCCCCTGGCTGCCAGCACCAGCTTCCCTTTGGCACCGAGGATCTGGGCATCCTTCCGGCGGCTGGCAGGCATCTGGGACCCGGGCTTCGCTTTGGCCCCCCCTTCATCTAGAAGGACATCCTGAATGACATCCAGTCTAATTAGCATATTATCCTTTTATTATTATACATTGGAAATAAGCAGAGTTAAAAAAATAGTAAGGAGTGCTGGTAAGGATGTAGAGAAAAGGGAACACTAGTTCACTGCTGGTGGTAATTCAGATTGGTGCAGCCACTGTGGAAAACAGTATGGAGTTTCCTCAAAAAATTAAAAATTGGACTGCCATTTGACCCAATGATCCCACTTCTGGGAATATATCCTAAAATCCCCAAAACACCAATTCAAAAGAATGTATGGCCCTGACCAATTTAGCCCAGTGGATAGAGCGTCGGCCTGTGGACTCAAGGGTCCCAGATTCGATTCCGGTCAAGGGCATGTACCTTGGTTGTGGGCACATACCCAGTAGGGAGTGTGCAGGAGGCAGCTGATGGATGTTTCTCTCTCATTGATGTTTCTAACTCTTTATCCCTCTCCCTTCCTCTCTATAAAAAATCAATAAAATATATTAGAAAAAAAATGTATGCACCCCTATGTTCATAGCAGCACAATTTATAATAGCTAAGATCTGGAAACAGCCCAAGTGCCCATCAGTAGATGAATGGATAAAAAGGCTGTGGGACATTTACACTATGGAATACTATGCAGCAGTAAAAAAAAAAAATAGTGACCTCTTACCCTTTGGAATAGCATGGATGGACCTGGAAAATATTATGCTAAGTGCAATATGCCAATCTGAGAAAGAAAAACATAATATGATCTCATTTATTTGTGGAATCTAATGAACAAAGTGAATTGACCAAAAATATAAGACCCACCCTAGCTGGTTTGGCTCAGTGGATAGAGCTTTGGCCTGAGGACTGAAGGGTCCTGGGATCAATTCCGGTCAAGGGCACATGCCCAGGTTTCAGGTTCAATCCCTAGTGGGAGGGGCATGCAGGAGGCAGACACTCCATGATTCTCTGTCATCATTGATGTTTCTCTCTCTCTCTTCCTCTTCCTTCCTCTCTGAAATCAGTAAAAATATATTTTTTTAAAAAATAAGACCTGAAGCAGGGAGGCATGGAACAGGCTGACATACCTCAATGTGAGGTTTGGGTGAGAGAAGCAATAAACCAAAGAACTAATATACTTACTAGTGACCCAGTGCACGAATTCATGCCCCAGTAGGGTCCCTCAGCCTGGCCTGTAGGATTCAGCCGAAATCAGCTCTTCGACATCCCCCAAAAGGTTCCGGATTACATGATCGGGGCTGGGGAGGGCCACGGGAGTTTGGCCAGTCAGGGAGGGACTGCAGGAGGTCTCCAGGGCATGTCAGGCCCATCTTGCTCAGTCCCTATCGGCTGGAGCCCAGCAGCAAGCTAACCAACTGGTTGGAGCATCTGCCCACTGGTGGTCAGTGCATGTTATAGCAAGCAGTTGAGCAGCCTTAGCATATCATTAGCTTATTATGCTTTGATTGGTTGAACAGACAACCAGATGACTGGACACTTAGCATATTAGGCTTTTATTATATAGGAGGATATGCATAGCCCACCCAGGCAATACGATAGTGAAGACTTGGGGGAGGGAGTATGGGCTAGGAGGAGAGGGGTAAAGGGAAGAGAATGGGAGATACCTATAATGCTATCAACAATAAAAAATATATTAAAAATATTAAGGAAATGGTTTGGGTTGTAGTGAATGGTGTTTTCAAGAGAAAATAAATCTAATCAGGTGTCACTTAAAAAAAATTAGCCTGCTATATTTGGTCAAACATTTAATTAACTCACCCCTAATGCCTTGGCAGGGCCAGACCAAATGATTTTGTGGGCCTTATACAGCCTTAGGGCCGGATGTTCCCCACCCCTGGTTTAGGCCATTATGGTTTAGTCTTTGTTACCAGCAGGCAAATGTAACTTCAAATTGATCAAAATGTTACCCTGGAAAAGAGTATAGTCAAATAAGCTTGGCCTGGCTGGTTTGGCTCGGTGGATAGAGTGTCGGCCTGTGGACTGAAGGGTCCCAGGTTCGATTCCGGTCAAGGGCATGTACCTTGGTTGTGGGCACATCCCCAGTTGGGGGTGTGCAAGAGGCAGCTGATCGATGTTTCTCTATCATCAATGTTTATAACTCTCTATCTCTCTCCCCTCCTCTCTGTAAAAAATCAATAAAATATATTTTTAAAAAAATAAGCTTGAGAATTATCAAGTTCAACGAGTCTTTCTTGCAGGACTTTCCAGAGCCTTTGAATGCTAACCAATTTTTGGGAACTTTCAAGCAGGGGATGTAGTATGCCACATTTCCCAACCATGTTTGTCATAGAACCCCTTTGCCATGGCACACTCTATGTGTGTTAGGTGGTAGAGGTTTGTGTATGTGTATGTATGAGTGTGAATGTATGCATAATGTGCTTGAGTATTGTTTGAGGTTGTGTGTGAACTATGTATGTGAGGTGTGTGGTATGTGTGTATTTGGTTTTAAGTACTTGAGTATATATGGAGGGTTGTGAGGTGTGGGTGTGGGGATATGTGGTTTGCCATATACTAGTATATGTGGTGTCTGTATGTGTGGGGAGTGTCCTTGTGGTGTGTGTGTGAGTGTGTGTGGTTCTCCTGCCATGGCCTGTATAACTTGTGGTCCAGCCATGTCAAACTTGCCACCTCCACAGCCTATTACTCTTCTCTACTTGCCTGGAATGCTCTTTCTTCTCTGCCTCTTCACTCCAATTCTGTTCAGAAGTTACCTTCTTCAGGAAGTCTTCCCTGACTTCCTAGGTTGCAATGAGTGCTTCTGCTAGGCTCTCCCAGGCCCCGTCTACAGCTCTCTTCCTACACTGAGTGATCACCATGTGTTTCTACATCTTCTCCTGAATGAACTCTTCAGGGGGAGGGACTCTGTACTAAGTGAGATGATCACTATAGCAACTCCCCTGTCTCTTGATGGGGCTCAGTTTTTTCCATTTGTAACATGAGGAGCACAGGACAGTGGTCTTTGGGGACACTTTTCACTGGTAAGGGTGGCTAAATCTGGGCTGTTAGAAGGAGACCGAGGACAGTAGACCATCTTTGCCCACCCCAACCTCCTACCTCCCACCGCTCTGAGTTTTAGGGACCTGATTTGTGAGGGCCAAGTACTCATTGTGTGGTCCTTAGTTCCTCATGTTAAATGGGGAGAATAACTGTTGTGACCTGACTATTCAGCCTGCCTATTCAGCCTTGGATGGCAGCCAGACCAGGCTTTTTCATCAGGAACATCAGAACTCAAGTTGGCTAAGGGAACAGCTTGGCTAGGCTGCTGCCCTGTGGGCTCAGGGGTCCCTGGGGTTCTGCTGCCCTCCTGTGGCCAGAGGCCTCTGGGCACTTACAACTTGTAAATTCAACTGGCGTCTGTCCCACCCTAGGATGGATGGAGACGCTGAAGCCCAGAAAGTGAGTGGGACTTGTGGGAGATTGTGAAGCAAGTCAGGAGCAGTGCCTGGACCAAAACCTATGCCTCCTGGCTCCTGGCACTTCTAAGCTCAGGGTAATGCTTGTCCTATTTCATCACTTTTCCTTCACCTGCCAGGCCTGCCTCACCTGGAGACTACCTGGGTAGTGAGCCACACCCTGCTGGCTGCTCTCAGCATTGGCTTCCACTGATTCTCTGCGAAATGTTCCCCTTGCCCACCCAGGGGCCCTCTCTGATTGGAGGCTAGTAACAAGGGCTGGGAGGGGTGCCTAACCCCATCCTTTCTTGATTAATTAAATACTTAAAATAAAGGCCCAGGTTATGATTGCTGGACAGAGCAGAGCTAATTACCCTGGAGATTAAAAGGCTGTAAATGAGTTAATTATTTCCTTTGCTCACCTCTCTAACCTCATTACACTTCTAAATGAATAGCAATATTGATCTTGGAACTGATTTTGGTATTACTCAGCCTGAGCAGGTTTAATTAGGGTTTGAAAATGCTGCAGTGCCTCTTCCTTTTAACAGAGGAAATTAGCTTTGGGTTTTACTTACATTTCACAGCCAAGCCCTCCACACAGACAGAACTAGAACTTGGTGCAGCAATGCCTGATGCTCCCTAACTCTTGCCCTGCCCTGGCTCCCTCCCTGCCCACAGCAGTGCTAACCAACTCCTCACCTCTCATATCCCAGGAAGAGGTGGTAGGAAGGCATCAGGGTCAGCTAGTTTAGCTTCCTCTTGTCACACCTGGGGGTTTGGGGGCTCAGATACAACATAGAAGGGCCCTGCATCATCTGTCAAGGTGGGGGCAGGTCTGGGATCAGAAACTGTCCTTGATTCCCAGACCTTGATGGCTCCCTGTTTGAATAAATATGTCTTCTTCAGGTGCCCAAGGAGCCACCCCCACTTTCAGCTCCCTCCTGACTTTCCTTTTCTTAGGGCCATATGGAACAAAGGCTGCCAGCCCAAGACAGGAGCAGGGACAGGAGACCTAGAACTGGTCTGCCTATTTCTGAGCCCAAGCCTTTCTCCTCTGAACTTGACAATCTGTTTTATGTCATTCTTTGCCACCTCCCCCAGTATGAGTCATCAAGAGCAAGGAGTTATGGGGCTGGAGGTGGAGCTCATGGATGAGGTAGCCTTGGCAGTATCTGGGGGTCTCCTTTGGGCAAACTCAGGCATCTAAGCCAGCCTGACTTGGCCCAGCAACTGGGATTAGGAGGAGGATAGACAATAAGAGTCCTGTGGGGGCTTGGTTTCCTGACCTCACCCCACCAGTTCTGAGAGGGGAAACTGGCATTCCCAGCCAGTTCCTGCCACCCCTGCTGAGTGGGTTGCCTCTGGAAAACTAGTGGCAGTGCCTATCCTGCCAGTCCAGCTCCAGGATGGGAGTGGGGATGAGGCATGACTGCTTTCCTGCCCTGGTGACCCTTTGCTGAGAGGCAGCCCATCAAGCAGCTCCACCTGCTTCAGAAAAGGATTTGTGTTCACTCAGCACCTCCCATGTACCAGCCTCAGGCACTTGAGGTATCTTACCTCCAAGAATCCTCCCAGCAGTCTTATATGTCACCATTTCACAAATGAGAAAACAGGCTCAGAGAGGTTGAGCACCTGCCCAAGGTCACACAGAGGAACTAACAAATCGAAACCAGGCTTTCCTGGTTCCAAAATGGAAGCCTCACACATACCAGGACCAAGCCTTGTACTGGCTATAAGGGATCCTAGTAATTTGGAACTCAAAATCCATGTGAGGGATCCCACAGGATGTCATGTGGCTCCACCCAAGGGGGTCAGCAAGAAACCCAATAGGGAGTTTGTGTGACCTTTGGGAGAAATGGACAAGGTGTCAGTATTCTTGCTCTCCCGTGCAGTGGCCCCAAGGTCAGGAGACCCCATCATTCCTTATTTAGAAGCAAGCACAGAGCCCCAGGACATGGAGGTTGCCCAGGTAATCCAGCCTGATTATCAGGCCTAGTGAAACTTCATTAGGATGCTAAAGGAGGCACTCTAGGATGTAGGCCTGAATGTCATCAATGAATGCCTTCCATGACCTAGTGTAAGCCAGGCTGCCACCTCTGAGAAGGTTCCTATTAACATGGAGAGGCATGAAGGGTCAGGGAGAATGCACCCACTCAGGATCAGAGCAGTTGAGGGAAGACTCTCCCTGCATTCCAGAAAGGGAATCTGACAAAGCAATCCTTTGCACCTGTCTTGGAGACCCTTAGTCTTGCCCCACCAGCAGAACAGACATGTCTAAGAGTAAAGTGGAGGCTGGGGGTGCCCAGGGAGAAGATGGAGGGGCTGATTGCACCTGGAGCACCCTTGATGGCAGGGCTTATTGCTCTGACCCTGGGTTTGGCCAGTGCTGGGTGAAGTCAGGCATTTGAAGCATGAGAAGGTCTCTCTGGGGCCATAAATCCCATTGCTCAGGAGAGCTGTTGTGACAGCAGTTACTAAATTAAGTGAACATCAAGGAGCTAAGTGAGGCTGGCTTCATTAGGACTTATGGCCTCCCTGCCTCATTTACTGCTCGATCAGCCTGGGCCTTCCCCAGTATCTGCCTGTATGAAGGAGGTCCATTCCTGGAGCCCAGGAACTTCTAGCATGTGGGAGAGCCAACTGGTATAGCCATGTCTGGTTTTCAGGAATTAGGGGCCTCTTGGGGTGGGGTCCTGGAGCCATACCACTGCTTGTCTTGGTGCTCAGAAGAGGAGGGCAAGGCCCAGAGAGAGCATAAGGTCATGTGAGGCCTGGCCCAGTCTCTGGTTCCCAGATGACACACCCACACTTCTTTCCTCATGATTCTGCTCTAACTGGTTGCCTCTGACACCCTCCTGGCCTGGGCTTAGCTTGTCGCCTTACTCCCACCACCTACCATGTTCCCTGGCCCTCTTGCAAGCTGTTTCTCCTAGGACTTGATTTTCTACTGGAGCCTAGTCAGTGGTGACAGAGCAGGAGGCAGGGGGTTGGCTTTGTCTTGCCTCATTCTCATATAAATGTGCTCATACACACACACACATACACACACACACACACACACACACACAGTTGGGTAGCAACACACATGTGCCAAAATTTCAGGTCATTTTAGAGTGAGTCTATGCTTGGGGCATTTTATCTACAGAATCCACTAATCTGGACATTGTCAGTTGTTTACTTGGAATAAACAGAACATCAACGATGACAATGAAGAAGTAATATACATAACATAAAATGTGGGACTGGAGTCCTCTAACCAGCCTGTTCTGTGCAATGATCTGGTCTAGGACTCTAGGTTAACAGGAAATCTTAGCCAATAAGAGTCCAGAAAGGCTGACCCTCCCTACCTGGTTCCCCACCCTGGGTCCTCAACAGGTTCATGGCCAAGCCAGAAAGCAGGACCTGCCCCCTTCCCTGATGCTCCTTCCTGGAACCCTACTGGATCACATTAGCCCATGGAAAAGTGAATTGTAGGTGGCTAGTGACTAATCCTCAAATAATAAAGTTATACCCAGCTCAAAGATGTCCTTCAGCAGAAGCATGTGGTGGCTCTGGAGCCTGCCAACTAACTCAGGTGAGTTGTCTGCATGGCTTCACCTGAAGGTCAGCTTCTGGGCCCTAGATAGCACCTAGATCAACCCACCCCCATGCTACACCCTGCTACCTCTGCCTACCTTGGTTCTTTGAGGCCTTGAGGGCACAGTTTCTCAGTAGATTCTCTTCTACATCAAGGCTGTCAGGAAGGTCTCACCCTGACCCTGGTCCCTGCAGGCTGAAGTTCCAGCCAACTTTTCCAAACCCTTCTCTTTCTGCTCCTCCATATGCACAAGATCAACTGTTGCTTTTGTAATGTATACCTTGTACTTATTCTCCTCCTACCCTCTGCTCAAGTTGGCTCCTCCTCCTGGAGGCACTGCCCCTCCAACTCCACCTCTGATCATCTCCATCCCCAAGGCCCTGTCAGACGTGACTGCACCGTGTAGTTTTCCCCTGGAGGGGGTCTGCCTATGTGATGCTAGATGTGGATGTCCTAGGCTTTCCTTTTAGTTGAAAGAAGGTTGATGTGGGATGAATATGAACAAAAGGCCCATTTTCCCTGTTAGGTCCTTAATAACTTCATCAGTAAAATAGGGAGAGTTGCCCTGCCCCTGTCCTTGGTGATCCTCAGGCCTAGAAAAGAAGAGTCAGCATGGGAGAAGAGGGAAGCCCAGTGCAGACCATGTCTGGTGTACTAGTATAAGGATGGGGTTGGGGGTAGGTGGGAATTCCTGAGCCAGGACCTGCTGGTGAGAAAACTGGAGGAGTTAGAGCAGAGAAGATAGGCTGTCTCTGTTCTAGGGCCTGTGAACAGTGAGGTTTATAAACAAAGGCAAACAGGGGAGGCTCTTCAGGGGAGGTCCTGGGTCTAGGAGAGGACATAGGGGCTGTGTATGTGTGTGTGTGTGTGTGTGCTGTGTCTACGTGTGTGCATAGTGTACTTTGCTGCTGTTAAATGTGCCACAAGCAAATGTGAGCATATGTGTGTGCCCATGTGTATTTGTATGTAAATGTGAATATACTAGTATATGTGTGTCTATGCCTGTGCATGTGATGTGTTTGTGTACCGAATGAGTATGCATATATGTGTGATGTGTGTATGTGTGCAACAAATATATGTGATTTGTATATATAGTGTGCAGGGTGTGTGTAGGGAGTGTGCATGTGTGTATGTGTGAGATGCATACCCCTGTGCCTGTGAGCATTGAGATTCCTTGCCTGGCACCCTTGGCCCTGGACCTGCCCGCTGGGCCCCCATAGTCCACAGTTGCCCATACATATGTAGACAGAGACCCTCACTGCCCCCTACATAGGCCACTTTTCAATATTCTCCTGGGAGAGCACCCCAGCCCCTCTCAATGTCCCTCTCATCCAAGATCCTGGATGGGCCTAGAACAGTGGTGGTGAACCTTTTGAGCTCGGCGTGTCAGCATTTTGAAAAACCCTAACTTAACTCTGGTGATGTGTCACATATAGAAATTTTTTGATATTTGCAACCATAGTAAAACAAAGGTTTATATTTTTGATATTTATTTTATATATTTAAATGCCATTTAACAAAGAAAAATCAACCAAAAAAATGAATTCGCGTGTCACCTCTGACACACGTGTCATAGGTTCGCCATCACTGGCCTAGAACCTGGGGTCCATTGCATTTCCTCCTCTGGATGCCCCATTACTTTTAACAAAGACTGAAATCTCCAGAACACAGGTCCTTTCCCCAATTCTGTAACCAATTCCAGATTTTGCACAACCCTTTCACTCCAAACCCCTTGCTGGAGAGGGCCCTGATCCCATTGCCCAAAATGAAAAACAGAGATGGGGAGAGAAGTGTAGCAGAGGATTTGCAACCAGCAGCTGAGAAGTCTCCAGGGAGGCCCCCAACCCACTGACTCAGAGTGGAACATGTCCCAGAACCAGCTTGGGGAGCTTAGTTCTGTTCCCCTTGGGCCCATGGCCCTTCAAGTGACTGCCTGTTTCCTATAGTCCCTTCATTATCTATGCTTCCCACCTCATGGGAAACATGATGGATGGGTGACAGAGAGAAAGTCAGCTTGCTCCCCCACCTCCTACCCCTGGGAGGCCAACTGCCTCCACTCCCAGGGGTGCCTTTGAGCCTGGACTGAGAAGCAGGGTGGCCATGGCCCTCTTATTCTTTTCCCCATTCCTAGGTCCCACTATGAGTGTCCAGGAATTCCTCTAGGTCGTAATATCCCCTTTCCTCCATCTGTTTCTCTAGGCTCTGAGACTGGTGAGGTTCTTCACCCATTATTTACTGATGCCTGGCTCTCCCCACCCTGCAGAACTATGAGCACCTTTCTGAGGGGTAGAAGATGGAGGACTTAGGCCCTGGGACTTTGGCGGTCTCTCTGTCCTGGAGGTGGGAGCCCAGCAGATATTACACACACACACACACACACATACACACACACACACACCAGTGAAATGATGGGGAAATGGGCCTGGTGGGGGTCTGAGGCAGTGGCAGATTCAACCTTGACAAGGGAGAGCACCAGGACAGAGCATGTGGTTAACCCCCATTCAGATTAAGGGACTGGGCAGAGGTGGAGGTCTGGCCCATTCTGAGCCAGTGCTAGTACCAAGGGCTAGAGCTGAAGAGGGAGCAGACCTGGGCAGATGCTGAGAGAAGGGAGATGTAGAAGAGAGCCAGAGGAACAGTGTGTGGGGGAAAAAGCCTGCCAAGGGCAGCAGCAGCTCTGAGGAAGTGGTGAGGGGAAGAAGGGGATGTTGGCCTGGCCAAGTGGGCTGAGCTGGACCTCAAAGCTCAGAATGTGTTCTGAGAATGCTGGTATCTTCCTCCCAGGGATGTTAAAAAGAAAAGATGTTGTACATCGAGGGCAGGGTAGTGGGACAAAGTGAGCTGGTGTCTCTTCCCTGTGGCTACCTAGTGAGTGGGAGAGACCATCACAAGTGTCACGTTCTTCATTTTCAATGGACTCTGAATCCATACATACCACTGGAGTCCTCCTCTACCAAGGGAACAGAGAGCTGTCCTGGTTTCAGGGTCCAATCAGGGATTGACCATTGGCCAGTTCGTAACACCTGAAATCCAGTGGCCCCACCATTTGGCTGCTGAGTCTTGCAGTGGTGGGACAACCATGTGCTGAGTAGGCTCTATGCCCACTGACAACTTCACATCTCCCAGCAGCCACCTCAGTTAGGTGTGTCACCTGTGCCATATTATGCACATGCACGTTTGTTAGTTCTAGGTGCATATGTGCTGTGTGTAGGACCTGCACCTCCAGCCCCAGTGACCCTATCACTCCAGCAAAAGCTAGGCATGCTCTCCTTACAGTCCTTCAGCCTCTCTGACCCCACTCCCACCATCACCCTTGGCTCACAATTTTCCTGCCTAGCATGCCTTCTGAACCACCACAAAGCCACAAGATGCCTGTGTAAGAATTAGCAAAAGGCACCCCTTCCTCCACATGGTCTTCTGCTGTCTGTTGGAAAGTTGTCACACTAAATACACATATCTGTGAGGAACTGCAGCTGTGAAGTAAGGACCTTAACACTCTCTCTACCCCTTCTCTAGGTTTCCCCAATCCACCGTGTTCTTCCACAAAGTCCTATCTAATCACCCATTTCTGTGACCTCCACAGCCCCTTCTATGAAGTGACCAGATCTTGGTGAGAGCAGTGATAGCCTTGGTGTCTTGTCTAAAAGCCAGGTTGGAGGGTTGTGGAGTCCATTTTAACAGTGGGTTTGGCTTTCTCTGAGGCCAGCCGCTTGCAATCCCATCACACCCAGAGAAGGCACATTCTGGGGAACTCAGCCCCATCTCCTCCAGTACCTAAGAGGCACTGGGGGTCAAGCAGCAGCTGTGTCATTGGTAGGTTCATGAAGCCAGACTGTGCCAAAGACCCCTTGGCTGCCCTCCCACTTCCTCCTAGAAACCAGTGCTTACAGACTACAGTATCTACACCTGATTATCAAAAATACCCAGCCTCTCTGGGGTTAGACATCCTGCATCAGAAATTCAGCAGAGCCCCCTACATATCTAAGGAAACTCCACTTGGGCCCAGCTGCCATCAGCAATCTGGTGGAAAAACTCGGTCAGCCCCAGTGGACTTGGCTCTGATCCCTTTGGAAGGAAAGTGGGAAATAAAATAGAGGTGAGGGACAGATGGGAAAATTAATTTCCCAATTCAGATTGTGGAGGTACCACCCCAGTAGCCACTGCCATCATGGAAAATAAAAGTTGCTGGCTTTGTTTTTCGCCCTCTCTTTCTAAACAATTTGATGTTTTATTCTCCCATCATAAAACTCTCTATTCTCTGCTAATGGCAGAATAATAAAAATTATCATTTATAATGTGTGAGTGAGAGGCCAAGATAGTTGCACAGGCGAGGAAGAAAAGATCATTATAAAGATGTCAGTCTTGTTTATGGTCCTTTATCACTGAGGGAAAGAGGGGGAGAGAGATACACCACCAGCACACAGTTTAAAAACAGCCTACCAGTTTGGCTGGGGAGTGTAAATAATTTTAATTTTCAGCTGCTTTTAGATATTTCAAAATATACACCCTCCAGACCTGGAGAGTATCATGCTTAGAGAAAAAAGCCAGCCAGAGAAAGACAAGTATCACATGATCTCACTCATATGTGGAATCTAATGAACAAAATAAATGGATGAATGGAGTGGAACCAGAGACATGGAAGCATAGAACAGAGTGTGGAATCTTGGAGGGAAGGCAGGAGAGAGTGGGTGGGAGGTGATCAACCAAATAACTTGTATAGCCCATGGACACAGACAATAGAATGGTGAAGGCCTGGGGTGGGGAGTGGGGGCTGGCTGGAGGGTGTCAATTGGGGAAAAAGAGGACATATATAATATTTTTAACAATAAAGATTCAAATATATATTAGAGGCCTGGTGCACAGGATTTGTGCACTGGTGGGATATATATATATATATATATATATATATATATATATATATATATGTACTAGAGGCCTGGTGCACAAAATTTGTGCACTCGGGGGTTGGGGTGGGTCCCCTCAGCCCAGCCTGTGCCCTCTCGCAGTCTGGGACCCCTCAGGGGATGACCACCTGCTGGCTTAGGCCCACTCCCCGGGGGATTGGGCCTAAAATGGCAATCAGACATCCCTCTGGCAGCCCGGCAGCCCTTGGGGGATGTCCACTTGTCAGCGGGGAGCAGGCCTAAACTGCAGTCGGACATCCTTAGCTCTGCTGAGGAGGCAGGAGAGGCTCCCACTACCACTGCTGTCCTGGAAGCCATCAGCCTGGTTTCTGGCTGAGCAGAGCTCCTCCCATGTGAGAGCGCCCTGACCACCAGAGGGCAGCTCCTGCATTGAGCGTCTGCCCCCTGGTGGTCAGTGTGTGTCATAGTGACCAGTCATTCCCAGTCCTTCTGCTGTTAGGGTCAGTTTTCATATTACCCTGTTACTATATAGGATAGAGGCCTGGTGCATGGGTGGGGGCTGGCTGGTTTGCCCTGAAGGGTGTCCCGGATCAGGGTGGGGGTCCCGCTTTGGTGCCTGGCCAGCCTGGATGAGGGGATGATAGCTGTTTGCAGCTGGTCACACCCCCTTCAGGGTGGGGGTCCCCACTGGGGTGCCTGGCCAGTCTGAGTGAAGGCCTGAGGGCCATTTTCAGGCTGGCGGGTGACTGAAGCTCCCAACCTCTCCTTTTTTTCTTTTCTTTTTTTTATTCTGGGATTTATTTACTTTTTATGGCTGTCACTGGAGCTGAGAGCTGGCTTTAGCTCTGAGGCTTGGCTCCAGCTCTGAGACCTTGGCTGTTGAAAGCAGGTTTCTGGGCTTTGTTTAGCTTCTATAATTGAAACACTGTTGCAACTACAGCTCTGAGTCCGGCTGGCTGAAAGCAGGTTTCTGGGGATTGTTTAGCTTCTATAATTGCAACATAGTTGCTTAGAGTGCAGCTCAGAGCTGGGCGGCAGCAGGTGGGGTACCTTGGCTTCCTCCATCACTGGAGCAAGCAAGCCTCCTGTTCACTTCAGCTGCCTGGCTGCTGGCCACCATCTTGGTTGGCAGTTAATTTGCATATCTCCCTGATACGGTTAATGACCATGTTTGTCTATAATTAGATAGAATATATATATATATATATATATATATATATATATATATATATAGCCTGTCGCAGGAAGATTCCTGCAAAAATAGGGCTTCCTCGGGCCTATTCCTGTAAGAATAGGGCTTCCTTCTCCTTTCTCTGCTGCCTTGCTCCCTCCTGTCTCCGCCGCTTCACTCCCTTCTGCAGTGCTCGGCCTGGTGCACAAAATTCATGCACTCGGGGGGGGGGTCTCTCAGCCTGGCCTGCACCCTCTCACAGTCCGGAAGCCCTTGGGGGATGTAGGGAGGGGCCTAAACCGGCAGTCAGATATTCTTAGTGCTGCCGCGGAGGCAGGAGAGGCTCCTGCCACTGCTGTGCTCACCAGCCATGAGCCCAGCTTCTGGCTGACCAGCACTCCCCCTGTGGGAGTGCACTGACCACCAAGGGGCAGCTCCTGCATTGAGCATCTGCCCCCTCGTGGTCAGTGTCTGTCCTAGTGAACAGTTGTTCCGTCATTCGGTTGATTTGCATATTAGCCTTTTATTATATAGACTATGTCAACTGTAAATTAAAAATAAAAAATGATTTAAAATTGAAAAAAGTGGTACTAATGTCGATTGTTATGGAGATTAAAATGAAATGATGAACATAAGGGCTTTGCTGCCAGACACACAGGAAGAGCACACTCCACAATGTCACTCATTTGCTATGTAGAGAAAAGGTCATATTAAATCCTGTCAGTACCCCTAAATGTATCAAGTACAGAGGTTAAGATCAAGGGAGGCTGTAAGAGACCATGCTCTGTTTTCTGGGACCCACTGATCAGGCTGGACAGAAGGGCTGTGTGTGGGGCAGGTTCATTAGGGCAACTCTGGGAGAAGGGTCTTTAAAGGAGTGGTATGATGGGTAGGGTGTGGGAGGAGTCTGGCCTGGCCAGAGAAGAAAGAGTGGATAGTGACCAGATGGCAGAAGAGATTTGACACTAATTTCCCATGAAGGTTGTGTGCCAGGTATGTGGCCAGCACATTACCTGTCCCCTGTCTCTTGGGGCTTCTAGCTCTGGTGCCCACTGGATACCACATCTGACTGTTAGAACAGGGATTTCATCCTGGGCCTTATATGCCTCTCTAGATACTAGTGGTTAGGCAAGACTGACACCGGCAGACATTGGGCACAGACAGGCTCTGAGAAGCAAGTAAGTATAGAACCAAATTTCCAGGTCTGCAACTGCTGGTCATAGGATAGCAAGTCCATGGAGCCTTCCCAGTAAGTTCCTTCTTCTTCTTGGAAGGACAAGTGACATCAGGTGTCAAAGGGAAGCTGGATGCTTGGCCCTGAGTAGAGATTTAAACAAGTTGGGCAGGATCAGACTCAGGACTTTACTTGGCCCCTCATGGGGTCTGTGGGCAGAGAGCAAGCCAAGAGGCAGAGGGACAGGAGGGAGAGAGAGCAAATATAAATTCTGCCTGCCTCCTGCTCTGAGATTGGCCTTCAAGGTACTCACAGTTTAAGAAGGAGACATTTGTAAACAGACAAGGATAAGCCAGTATATGAATTGGTGGTCTACAGTGGTCTGAAGATGGGGAGGGGGGTGGACACGAGGGAAAGAGGAACAGAGCAGGAGACTTGAGTGGGCTTCAGGATTAGACACAGTTTTCCAAGAAGATCAGGTGGAGATGACTGCTTGCAGTAGGTGCAGCATGAACAAAGGTCTGACAACACATGGCTACAGAGATCACTGGGAAAAGTACAAAGTCACTATGCAGAGTTGGATTCATAATCAATGCTACTTGAAACAGAGTTCATCTGGACAGATATAGTTGGGAAACATTAGACTAAACAATTAAGAACACAGGATACAAGATTAATATACAAAAGTTAATTATATTTCTATACAAAATAATGAAGAATAAAATTGAAATACAATTCCATTTACAATATAATAAATAATAATAATATACTTAGGAATAAATTTCACCACGGAGGCACAAGATTTGTACACTAGAAACTGTAACATATTTCTGAAAGACATTAAAGAAGACAAATAAATGGAGAGACATTCCATATTCATGGATTCGAAGACAATATTGTTAAAGTTGCAATACTCTTTAAATTGATGTACAGATTCAATACAATCCCTATCAAAATCTCAGATGGCTTTTTTTTGCAGAAATTGACAACCTGATTCTAAAATTTATATGAAAATGCAAGGGACCGCTGGTGGGAATGTAGAATGGTACAGACACTTTGAAAGATGATTTCGCAGTTTCTTTTTTTAAAAAAAAAATATAATTTTTTACAGAGAGGAAGGGAGAGGGACAGAGAGTCAGAAACATCCATCAGGTGCCTCCTGCACACCCCCCACTGGGGATGTGCCCACCACCATGGTACATGCCCTTGACCGGAATCGAACCTGGGACCTTTGAGTTCGCAGGCCGACGCTCTATCCACTGAGCCAAACCAGTTAGGGCTGGCAGTTTCTTACAAAACCAAACAGACTCTCATCATATGCTCCAACAATCATGCTCTTTGATATTTAGCCAAAGGAGTTGAAACCTTATGTTTACATACAAAAACTTGCACACAGATGTTTATAGCAGCTTTATTAATAGTTACCAAAAGTTGGAAGCAACCAAGATCTTTTTAGTAGGTGAATGGATAAACTGTGATACATCCAGACAATGGAATGTTATTCAGTACTAAAATTAGCTGAGCTAATAAAAAGAGTGAACCCTAATGTAAATTATGGACTGAATGATAATGATGAGGCAATGTAAGTTCATCAATTGTAAGAGAGGTATCATTCTGCTATTGATCATGGGAGAGGCTATGCATATGTGAGGGCAGGGGTATATGGGAACTTTCTGTACCTTATGCTCAATTTTGTTGTGAACTTAAAATGCTTTAAAAAATAAAGTCTAACCCTAGCCTGTTTGGTTCAGTGGATAGAGCATCAACCTGTGGACAAAAGGGTTCCAGGTTCAATTCCAGTCAAGGGCACATGCCCGGGTTGCGGGCTCGATCCCCAGTAGGGGGCATGCAGGAGGCAGCTGATCCATGATTCTCTCATCATTGGTGTTTCTATCTCTCTCTCTCCCTCTCCCTTCCTCTCTGAAATCAATAAAAAAATATTTTTAAAAAATCTATTTGTAAATAAATCTATTAAGAAATGCAAGGGACTCAGAATAACCAAATAATCTTGAAAAAAGACAAAGTTGGTAGATTTATACTTCCCAATTTCAGAATTTACTACAGTAATCAAGACAGTGGGCATAAAGACAAATCAGTAGAATAGAAATGAGAGTTTAGAAACAAACACTCACATTTATGGTCATTTGATTTTAAACAAGGGAATCTAAGACAATTTGGGAAAAAGAATAGTCTTTCAACAAATGATGCTGGAACAACTGAATATTCACATGCAAAAGAATAAAGTTGAACTCCTTCCTCACACTATATATAAAAATTAACAATATAGATTAAAGACCTAAATATAAGACCTGGAGACTGGGAAAGGCCAGGCTTTGGGGGTTAGAAGCAAGGAAGTCAGATTACCCCATAGTCAACCCCTCTGGGTCTTCTACAATAATCATTATTATTATCCTTGTCCTGGAATTTACAGGTTGACAAGTGTCAGTAACAGATCTTGTGGTGAATTAGTAACGACAGGAAGGGTCTGTAAAGGTTTTTCATCTGTCCTCCAATTTATCTGCTTTGAAAGTTGGTGGGAGTGGACATTGGTACAACCTTTGGAGGACAACTTTGCAGCTAATAAAACCCTCTTACAAGAATGTGAGAGCTTTACTACCCCATTTTACCCTTTTTGGCATCTACAGAAGTCCCAGACTGGTTTAGCAGAGAGAGTAGGTGTCCATCGCAGATTTGTTTGTAACACCCTCCTTGGCAGATCAATTACAAAAATGGTCCCAATCCAGTACTTTCCTGTATCCCTTTTCAGTGTCACTTTGTAGCTCTTTCCATCAAGATGTGAAGTTGGTTTCTCCAAAGTTTGAATCTGGACTGGCCTCTGACTGGCTTTGGCCACTGGAATGTGGTGGAAGTGATGATATGCCAGTTCCAAATGTTGGCCTCAAGAGCCCTTTCATGCTCCCACTTGTTCTCTTAGAAACCTGCTACCAACATGAGGGCAAACCCAGGCTAGTTTGCTGCAGAATGGAAGATCACATGGAAGAGAACAGAATCACCTCAAGTAAAGCCATCTTAGACCAGCCAGCCCCTGGCCAATCCTCAAACTGAGTGGACCCACCTGGGAAGCAGGCTTGCCTGGCCCAGACCAGCTGATTTCCAGACTCTTGAACATAAATGCTTTTTAACATCATTAATCTTTGGGGTTGCCAGTTAGCCATTATCTACACTAATAAAAGACAAAGATGCAAATTGACTGCACCTTTGCTATGCCTTAAGCCACGCCCACCAGCCAAACACAGCGACTATATGCAAATTAACCCAACCAAGATGGCGGCCAGCAGCCACAGAGCTGGAGCAAGCAGGAGGCTTGGTTGCCCCAATGATGGAGGAAGCCATGCTTCCCAGCCTGCCGCGGCGGCTCTGAGCTCCACTCAAAGCAACAAAGGTTCAGTTATAGAAGGTAAATAAACCCCAGACACCTGCTTTCAGCCGGTTGTGACCACGGAGCTGGAGCAAGCAGGAGGTTTCCCTCCTGCCCGCCCTGGCTGGCTCTGAACTCCTCTCAAGGCTACAAAGTTACAATTATAGAAGGTAAATAAATCCCAGAATGAAAAGAAAAAGAAAAAATGGAGAGGCTGGGAGCTTCTGTCGCTGGGGGGGCTTGGCCAGCCTGAAAACGTCTCTCAGCCACTCACCCAGACTGGCCAGGCACCCCAGTGGGGACCCCCACCCTTAAGGTGGTGTGACCAGCCTGCAAACACCCATCAGCCCCTCATCTAGGCTGGCCGGGAACCCCAGCGGGACTCCCACCCTGATCCGGGACACCCTTCAGGGAAAACCAGCCGGCCCCCACTCATGCACCAGGTCTCTATCCCATATAATAAAAGGGTAATATGCAAATTGACCCTAACAGCAGACTGATTGGAAATGACTGGTCACTATGACACACACTGACCACCAGGGGGCAGATGCTCAATGCAGGAGCTGTCCTCTGGTGGTCAGTGCCCTCCCACAGGGGGAGCTCTGCTCAGCCACAAGCCAGGCTGATGGCTGCCAGCACAGTGGTGGTGGCTGGGGCCTCTCCTGCCTCCTCAGCAGTACTAAGGATGTCCAACTGCAGCTTAGGTCTGCTCTCTGCTGGTAAGTGGACATCCCCCGAGGGCTTCTGGGCTGCCAGAGGGATGTCTAACTGCCAGCTTTGGCCCAATCCCCCAGGGAGCGAGCCTAAGCCAGCAGGTGGACATCCTCCAAGGGGTCCCAGACTGCAAGAGCACATAGGCTGGGCTGAGGGACCCCCTGAGTGCACAAATTTTTGTGCACCAGGCCTCTAGTCTATATATATAAAAGCCAACCTACTGTAATGACAAAATGACCAAAACAGGTCGCTATGATGATGCACTACAGTGGACTGCAAGCCCGATCAGGCCCCAATCAGCCACCCAACCTCCCACGGCCCCTCCCTCCCACCAGCCCCAACCCTGATAGGCCCCCCCAAAATCAGGGGCGGAGGTAGCTGGCCAACTGCCTGTGGCCCCTTCCTCCAGCTGGCCCCACCCCTGATTGCCCCCCCATCAGGGACGCGGCCGGCTGGCCTCCTCTGGGCCTCTCCAGACCCAATTGGGGGCAGGTCTGGCGGCCAACCTCCCATGGCCCCTCCATAACCCCCCCACACCAATTGGGAGTGGGGCCAGCTGGCCAACCTCCCGTGGCCCATCGGGGAGGGCCGGCCGGACTCCACCTGTGAATGAATTCATGCACTGGGCCTAGCTTATAGTACTAAAAACTGATACAGCTCCAAACTGGAAGCAACTCAAGATGTTCATTGATGTATGTTGGAGGTATAAATGGTGACACAATAGAACACTCTATAGTCAGTCTCCCCACACCTACTGACCTGGCAGATGTCCATGATATATCAGTGAGGGAAAAAGCAAGTGAATGATCAATATGTGTGCCATGACCACATTTTTGTTTTCTCAATAAGTCCATATATAAAAATATATAGAATAGAGATTCCAAGATGGCTTCAGAGAAGTTAGAAGCTCTATCTTCTTGCTTCCAATACTGGACCAGACTTTCAGCTAAACTGCTGAGCAATTGGCTTGAAAAAACAGTTGAAGTGTAGCTGATCTGAATTATTGAGAGCAGTGAGCACAGAGGAAGGACAGGAAGAGATGCAGTGAAGGTGAGCCAACTGGTACAGCAGTGACTTCAGAGGGATTTTGTGGCAGTGAAGTTCTGCCCTCTGGATCTTAGCTCTACACAGGGATCCCTAATCCAGAGCAACACACAAAGGAAGAGGAGCCCACACAGCATCACATGGTGAAAATCAGTGGGGATTCAGTCCACCTGGGAGACTTGGCCTACACCATCCCAGGCAAAGAGCAATTTCTTTGTTACAACACCAGCCTGGGAAGTTCATTCCAATCTGTGTCTGAAGGAGAGGCCACATGACAGAGCTTGGGGATGGCAGAAGGGTCTAATCAGGACAGCCAGCAGTGACTTTGAGGTACCCCTTATTATCTGGAAAAAAATGGGACAGAGAGTAGATGGGGACTTGACAGTGTGACTTGGGAAATAGGATCAGTCTTACCCACCAAGAGTGCATGGGTGGCAACCCTCCCCCAACTGTGGAACTGCTAGGTCTGCCATGTCCTGCTGTGGCCCAAGGCAAAGGAGAATGATATTGGGCTGGTAATCTGTACACCGTACTGCTTGGTAGACAGTACAGAGGACATTTGGTCCATTTGGAGCCTGGGTGAAGGCCCGGCCCAGTGAGGGGCAGCAAATGGAAAGATTGGAGTTCCAAGCATATCTGTTATTTCTCTTTTTCCTTTTCTTATTATTTTTTTCTCTCTTTCTCTTTTCTTTTTAAATATGTTTCTGTGTTTTTTTCCTATCCTATATTTTATTTTATTCGCTACTAGGCCTGGCGCATGAATTCGTGCACCAGTGTGGTCCCTCAGCTTGGCCTTCAGGATAGGGCCAAAACCACTCTCCAACATCCCCTGAGGGGTCCCAGATTGTGAGAAAATACAGGTCAGGCTGAGGGACCCCACTGGCACACAATTGAGGTCAGGGAGGAACACAGGAGGTTGGCTAGCTGGGGAGGGACTGCGGGAGGGCTTCAGGATATGTCTGGCCCATCCCACTCAGCCCCAATTGGCTAGACCCCAGCAGCAAGCTAACCTACCAGTTGGAGCGTCTGCCCTCTGGTGGTCAGTGCACATCATAGTGACTAGTCAACTGTCTGCCCCCTGGTGGTCAGTGCATGTCATAGCAAGCAGTTGATCAGCCTTAGCATATCATTAGCATATTACACTTTGATTGGTTGAGCGGATGACTGGACGACCAGACACTTAGTATATTAGGCTTTTATTATATAGGATTGTTACTTTTTATAAAATTAGTTCATTTCTTATTTTTTCCTTTCTTTTTTATTCTTATTCTTTTCTCTTCCTCCTTTTCTTTCATATTCTCTTTTTTAAATATTTTTTTTCTTTCCTAATCCTTTTGGTCTCTTGTCTTTTTTTACTTTTTTTTTCTTATTCTTTTTTTGTTGGTGGTGGTGGTTTGTTTTCAGTTTGATCTTGTTTTTTTCTGTCTTATTTTGTTTTATAAGCACCTGCATAGAAGTTGGCATGATGTAGTTGGGGTTGAGCCTCACAGTCAGCTAGCCCGAGGGATGAGCCCACCCACGAATGACACCACAGCAACCAATTACAACAGGAGGGCCCACATAACCCACAAAGGGGACATTTCTAGAGCACCTAGCTCAGAATATCAAGGAGACTACACAACTGGGTTCCACAAGAAACCCACTACAGAAGGCCACCCCAACAAGTCTTGGAGTCATAGCAGTCTTATCAATACATATAAACAAACAAAAAGAAATAGCAAAAATGAGGAAATAAAGAAACAGGACCCATATGAAGGAATAGGGTGAATCTCCAGAAAAAGAGTGAAATTAAATGGAGGTAAGCAATTTATCAGAAACAGAACATAAAGTAAACATTTTAAGATTGTTCAACAGAATAAAAAAGGACATAGAAACCATGAAAAACAGCCAGTCAGAAATGAAGAATGACATATTTGAAATAAAGAATACACTGGAAAGAATAAGTAGTAGGTCAGAGGAAGCAGAGGATTGAATCAGCAAATTAGAAGACATGGTAGAAAAAAAATCACTTAATCAGAGTAGCAAAAAAAAAAAAAATTAAAAAGCATGAGGATAGTGCAAAGAAACTTACACAACAATATAGGTATTCTAGGAGTGCCAGAGGGAGAAGAAAGTGAACTAGGGATAGAGAACCGTTTGAAGAAATAATGACAGAAAATTTCCCTAAACGGATGAAGGAAAAAGTCACACAAGTTTAGGAAGCACAGAGAGTCCCAATCAAGATGAACCCAAGATACATCATAATTAATATGGCAAACTTTAAAGACAAAAAGAGAAAATTCAGAGCAGCAAGAGAGAGACAGTCAGTTATATACAAGGGAGTTACCATAAAGCTATCAGCTGACTGCTCAAAAGAAACACTGTAGGCCAGAAGGGGATGGCATGAAGTATTCAAAGTAATGACAAGTAAGGATCTGAAACCATGACTACTCTATCCAGCAAGTCTATCCTTCAAAATAAGGAGCTTCCCAAATAAAAAAAGGCTGAAGGAGATTATCTCCATCACACCAGCATTGCAAGAAATGTTAAAGGCACTGCTATAAGAAAAAGAAATATCTATATATAGAGAAATATAGGCATAACAAATAAGTACCTACCAATAGTAACCTTAAATGTAAATGGATTAAATGTTCCAATCAAAAGACATAGGATAGATGAATAGATAAGAAAACATGAACACCATATATATGTTATCTACAAGAGAGTCAACTCAGAACAAAACACTCACACTGGATGAAAGTGAAGAGTTTGAAAAAATATTCCATGCTAATGGAAACAAACACAACAAAAAGCTTGGTAGGAATACTTATATCAGACAAAATAGACTTCAAAACAAAGGTAGTAAAAGAGACAAAGAAGGTCACTACATAATACTAAAGGTATCAATCCAACAAGAGGATACAACCCTGGTAAACATATATTCATTGAATATAGGAGCACCTAATTATATTAAGAAAACACTCTTGGAATACATTAAGGGAGAGATTGACAACAATATAGTCATAGTAGGAAACTTAAATACCCCTCTAACATCACTGGATAGAGCTTTCAGACAAAACTCTACAAGGAAACAGCAACACACTAGATCAGATGGATATAATTGATATTTACAGAACATTTCATCCCAAAGCTTCAGAATATATATTCTTCTTAAGTGCATATGGAACATTCTCAAAGATAAACCATATGTTAGGACACAAAAAAGTCTTTACAAGTTCAAGAAGATTGAAATCATCTCAAGCATCTTCTCAGATCACAATGGCATGAAACTAGAATCACATATAATAGAGAAAACTAAAAAAACATTCAAATATATGGGGGCTAAATAGCATTAAACAATAAATGTGTTACCAATGGGACTGAGGAAGAAATTAAAAAAAAAACTTCCTGGAAATAAATGAAAGTGAACACACAACAACCCCAAATCTATGAGACACAGTGAAAGCAATTCTGAGAGGGAAGTTCATAGCATTACAGACCTATCTGAAGAAACAAACAAAAAAACCCTTAAATAAACAATCTAACCTTACAACTAAATGAACTAGAAAAAAAACAGCAAGAATAGCCCAGAGTAAGTAGAGGGAAGAAAATAATAAAGATCAGAGCAGAAATAAATGACATAGAAACTAAAAAAAGCAATAAAAAAATCAATCAAACCAAGAACTGGTTCTTTGAAAAGATAAATAAGATTGATGAATCTTTAGCCAAACTCATCAAGAAACAAAGGAAGAGGACCCAAATAAATAAAATCAGAAGTGAAAGAAGTGAAATAACAACTGCCATCACAGAAATACAAATGATTCTAAAAAAAATACTATGAACAACTATATGCCAACAAATCGGAAAAATTCCTAGAAACTACAATCTTCCAAAACAGAATCAGGAAGAATAGAAAAAAAACCTGAATAGACTGATGACAACTGATTTTAAGCAGTAACAAAATAAAAACTCCAAGCAGGCCCTGGCCAGTGTGGCTAAGTTGGTTGGAGCATTGTCCCATACATGGAAAGGTTGAGGGTTCAACCTAGGGAACATACCTAGGTTGTGGGTTTGATCCTCAGTCTGGGCACATATGGAAGGCAACCAAATAATGTTCTCTCTTATGTCTCTCTCTCTCTCTCTCTCTCTCTCTCTCTCTCTCTCTCTCTCTCTTTCTCTTTCTCTCCCCCCCCCCCCCCTAGAATCAACGCACACATCCTTGGGTGAGTATTAAAAACAAAACAAAAATAAATAAACAAACAAATAAAGAAGAACCTCCCAGCAAACAAAAGTACAGGACTGGATGACTTCACAGGTGAAAACATTCTAAGAACTAACATCGACCCTCCTCAAATAATTCTAAAGAATTCAAGAGGAAGGAAGACTTCCAAAGTCTTTATATGAGGCCAGAATTATCCTAATTCCAAAACCAGCTAAATACTCTACACAGAAGGAAAATTACAGGTCAATATCCCTAATGAACACAGATGCTAAAATCCTAAACAAAATATTAGCAAACTGGATCCAGCAATACGTTAAAAAGATCATACACCATGACAAAGTTGTATTTATTCCAGAGATGCAAGGCTGGTACAATATTCCCAATTCAATAAATGTGATACATCACATAAACAAAATTAAGGATAAAAATCACATGATTATATCAATAAACACAGAAAAAGCTTTCAACAAAATCCAGCACCCATTTATGATTAAAAACTCTCAACAAAGTGGGAATAGAGGGATTATACCTCAACATAATACAGGCCATATATGGAAAACCTACAGCCAATATCATATTCAATTGTCAAAAACTGAAAGCATTTCCCTTAAGATCAGGAACAAAACAGGCATGTCTGCTATCATCACTCTTATTCAACATAGTATTGGAACTGACAGGAAGAAAAAAATAAAAGGCATCCAAATTGTAAAGAATGAAGTAAAACTGTCATTATTCGCAGTTGACATGATATTGTACATGGAAAAGCTTAAAGATTCCACCAAAAATTGCTAGATTGAATAAATGAATTTGGCAAAGTAGCAGGATACAAAATTAACATTCAGAAATTGATGGCATTTTTATACACTAATAAACTCTCAGAAAGAGAAACTTAAAAAACAATCCCATTTACCACTGCAACAACAACAATAAATAAGATACTTAGGAAAAACTTAAATAAGACAGTAAAAGACCAGTACTGGAAAAACTACAGGATGTTGAAAAAAGATATAGAGGAAGATATAAATAAGTGGAAGAATACACCGTGTTCATGGATTTACCAATTTATGGACAATTTATGGACATCATTAAAATGTCCATACTACCCAAAGCAATCTACAGATTCAATATAATTCCTATTAAATTACCAACAGCATATTTCATAGATCTAGAACAAACACTCCAAATACTTATAGGAAACCAAAAAGACCCTGAATATCTGTAGAAATCTTGAGAAAGAAGAATAAAGTGGGAGGGATCACAGTACCAAATATCAAGTAATACTACAGAGCCATTGTAATCAAAACAGCCTGGTACAGGCATATAGACCAATGGAACAGAACAGAGATCCCAGAAATTGACCCAAGTCATTATGCTTGATTAATATTTGACAAAGCAGGCAAAAGCATACAATGGAGACAAGACAGTCTCTTCAATAAATAGTGTTGGGAAAATTGGACAGGTCCATGCAAAAAATGAAACTAGACCACCAACTTACACCATACACAAGAATAAACTCAAAATGGATAAAAAACCTAAATGTAAGTCGTAGAAGAAATGCAATATTAGCAGAAACCATAAGCAGTACAATCTCAGACATGTCTCATAGCAATATGTTTACTGATACATCTCCTAAGGCAGCGGTTCTTAACCTGTGGGTTGTGACCCCTTTGGGGGTCGAACGACCCTTTCACAGGGGTCGCCTAAGACCACCGGAAAACACATATATAACTACATATTGTTTTTGTGATTAATCACTATGCTTTAATTATGTTCAATTTGTAACAATGAAAATACATCCTGCATATTAGATATTTACATTATGATTCATAACAGTAGCAAAGTTACAGTTATGAAGTAGCAATGAAAATAATTTTATGGTTGGGGGTCACCACAACATGAGGAACTGTATTAAAGGGTCGCAGCATTAGGAAGGTTGAGAACCACTGTCCTAGGGCAAAGGAAACTAAGGAGAAAATAAACAAATGTTACTATCTCTATATATAAAAAGCCAGAGACCATAATGCCATTACGACCATAACAACCTAACAACTGGTCACTATGATACCCACTGCAGCCAGCGAACTGGCCTGATCCGGGCAGGATTGCCCCCAACACCCTGATCAGGGCAGGCTAGCTGGCCAACCGCCTTGGCTGGCAGAAATTTGAGGTCCGGGGACCTTGGAGTTTTTCGGTCTCAGTCTCAGGCAGCTGTGCGGGCAAAGATCTCTTTTGGGGGAAGTGGACCCAAGATCAGGGCGATGGAGTCAGGGATGGGGTGCGGAGGCTTTCCTGGTGGCCCCAGCAGTCCCCGCAGGCTGCACACAGCACCTGGGCATCTTGCTCCGGTCGGAACAGTGGCAGGAATAGGGGCTGCGGGGCAAAGGGGGCAGTAGCACACAGGAGCCAGGAGGTGCGAAGCCCGGCATTGGCTATTATCCTGCCCGCTGAGCCCAGCAGCACCAGCAGGTGGTCCATGATGTGCAATGAGGCACTGGGCCGCAGACGTGAGGGGAAGTGAGCCAGAAGGGCAAGACCTCATGCCAGACAGAGCCCTGAGCAGTGTGGGCAGGGCTGGAGTTGGAAACCCTGGAGAGGTGGGCGGGGCTGCAGCCCCATGCCTCTTTGGCCTTGGCCTTGGAATTCAGAGGTCAGCCCCACTTCCACAGAGAGGATGTGGCAGAAAGTGGCAAGGCCACAGGAGGGATGGGAAATGTTGTGGCCATCTTTGGGAAACACAGCTGCCACAGTCTTTAGTAACTATGAACAGATAATCTTTGGTCTCCCTTCTACAGAAGAGGAAGTGGAGACTCAAAAAGGGAGCCTTCTGCAACACCTCACCCGCTTCTCAGACCTGCGTCTGTGCAGCATTGTTTTCTTTGAAAGTAGAGGATCCAAAATGTTTTTAGATCGTTGCTATTTTAGGCAGGAAAGAATTTAGCACAGGGAATTGGTGCTTGGGAAATCATCGGAAAGCTGGAGGAGTGGGTATTAGGCTGGGCCCCCAGGAAAGACTCCCTGCCCAGCAGGAGGAACTGCCCCCTCAGCCACAACTGAATTCTAGGGCACTCTGGCACAGCTGTGACCTGGGGATCAGGAAACTGCTGCCCCTGCAAGTGTCCTCCAGCTCCCACAAAACTGGTCACTGGGCACTGCCTCTGCCACAACTGCCTGTGCACAGCCTGGATTCTGCTGCAGAAAACCTCCACATCTCTGCAAACATGGTCACCTGCAACAAACAGCCCAAATGGCGGGAAGATGCCTCTGCTCCACTTCTGCCTTCAAAATATTGTGCAAGCACATCCAATTGGAAGAAATGAATTCATATCCAGAAACCTAGCTGCAAAGGAGTTTGGGCAATTTTAGACTTTTGTCTAGGAGTGAGTTCTTGCCAATGTACCTCATGTGCCTGGTATTGATAAAAATGGGGCTTGGCTGGTGGGGCTCAGTGGTTGAGCATCGATCTATGAACCAGGAGGTCACGATATGATTCCTGGTCAAATTTCAGGCTTGACCCTCAGTAGGGGCATTCAGGAGGCAGCTGATCAATGATTCTCATCATTGATGTTTCTATCTATCTCTCCTTCTCCCTTCCTCTGAAATCAATAAATATTTTTTTAAATAGGGTCATGCTGTATATATGTGTTATAACGAGTTTTTCACTTCATAATCATTAATGTCTTTCCTGTTAAAACCATACTTAGAGAACATTATTTATCATTCATTTTAATTGATCTCAGAGAGAAGAAGGGAGAGAGAGAGAAACATTGTTCAGTTGTTTCCTGCACTCACCGAACTGGGTATTGAATCTTGCAATCTGGGCATGTGGGCTGACTGGCAGTTGATTCACCACTTTCTGGTGTATGGGACGATGCTATGCTGGTATCCTGATCCCAAATTCCAGCCTCCAGAACTACGAGAAAAATACATTTCTGTTGTTTAAGCCACACAAACATGATATTTTGTTATGGCTGTCTGAGCTGACTAATGTAATCTAATAAAAGAGAAACATGCAAATTAACTGCACCTCTGCTATGCCCCAAGCTACACCCACCAGCCAATCAAAGGACTATATGCAAATTAACCCAAACAATATGATGGTGGGCAGCCATGGAGCTGGAGCAAGCAGGAGGCTTTTTTATCCCGGCAATGGAGAAAGCCAAGCTTCCCACCTGCCCTGGCCAGCTGTGGCCTCTGCTCAAGGCAACAAAGTTTCAATTATAGAAGATAAATAAATCCCAGATACCTGCTTCCAGCCAGCCTCCACTGGGAGCTTGGGTGGCTGGGGGCAGTGGCCAGCCTGCAAACAGCCATCAGCCCCTCACCCAGGATGGCCACACCCTCATGGGGTGAGGGTCCCCACTGGGGGACTTGGCCAGCCTGCAAACAGCCATCAGCCCCTCACCCAGGCTGGCCAGGCACTCCAGCAGGACCTCTATCCTGATGCGGGACCCCCATCCTGATCCGGGACACCCTTCAGGGCAAACCAGCCGGCCCCCACCCATGCACCAGGCCTCTATCCCATATAATAAAAGGGTAATATGCATTTGACCCTAACAGCCGAAGGACTTGGAATGACTGATCACTATGACTCACACTGACCACCAGGGGGCAGATGCTCAATGCAGGAGCTGACCCCTGGTGGTCAGTGCACTCCCATAGGGGGAGTTCTGCTCAGCCACAAGCCAGGCTGACGGCTGCCAGCACAGCGGTGGTGGCGGGAGCCTCTCCCCGCTCCTCAGCAGTGCTAAAGATGTCCGACTGCAGTTTAGGCCTGCTACCCGCTAGCAAGTGGACATCCCCCAATGGCTCCCAGGCTGTCAGATTGATGTCTGATTGCCAGCTTAGGCCCGATCCCCCAGGGAGCAGGCCTAAGCCAGCAGGTGGTCATCCCCTGAGGGGTCCCAGACTGTGAGAGGGCACAGGCCAGGCTGAGGGACATCCCCCTCCCATGAGTGCACAAATTTTGTGCACTGGGCCTCTAGTCTACTTATATAAAAACCCTGGGTGTAACACCACATCCAGAAGCTCCACCAACTGGAAGGAAGTCAGTCCTGCAGGGGTCATCTTGGAAATGGCTGCACCCTCCCCCAACTGTTTCCCAGAGGGCGAGGTTTCAAGCAGGAACCTGCCCTCAGGGCAAGGTTTCAGGCAGGAACCCACCCTTGGAGTAGAGCATGGAAGTACTGAGTCTGGCCTTCAAACCAGACCATGACAGTAGGGACGAGGCAGCCCCATTCCTCACAGAATCTGCTATTGCATAGCTTGCTGTCAGTGGCCTTCCAGCCAGGAACCCTATTCACCTGCACCCCAGACCCTGACAGGAGGGAGGAGGGAGCCCCATTCCTCATGGAATCAACAGGTGGCCAGCTTGCAGTCAGGGGCCTGCCAGCTAGGAATCCTATTCACCTGCATATCCGTATAAAGTTTTAATACATTATATTAGAGGTAGTGGTGGTACTGTTTTACCCACAGCGTCTACAGGAATTGCTGCAAACTTACTTCTTGGTGGAAGCACTTGTCATTCCCAATATAAATTACCGATTCCATTAAATGAAACTTCCATTTTTAGACTCAATATAAAGGGTGAAGTTGCTAAAACCTCAAATAGCTGCAGCAATCTTGAGAAAGAAGAACAAAGTGGGAGGGATCATAATATTAGATATCAAGTTATACTACAAAGCCACTGTAATCAAAACAGCCTGGTACTGGCACAAGAATAGGCATATAGATCAATGGAACAGAACAGAGAACCCAAGCTATTATGCTCAATTAATATTGAACAAGGAGGCAAGAGCATACAGTGGAGTAAACACAGTCTCTTCAATAAATGGTGCTGGGAAAATTGGACAGGTACTTGCAAAAATAAACATATGCAACTCCACATCAGGAAGACAAACAACCCAATTAAAAAATGGGCAAAGTACCTAAAAAGACACATCTCCAAAGTGGACATATAGATGTCCAATAGACATGAAAAAATGCTCAACATCATTAATTATCAGAGAGATGCAAATTAAAAGGACAATGAAGCATCACCTCACCTCAGCCATAATGGCTACCATCAATAAATCAACAAACAATAAGTGCTTCGGATGTGGAGAAAGGGCAACTCTTGTGCATTATTGGTGGGAATACAGACTGGTGCAGCCACTATGGAAAACAGTATAGAGTTTCCTCAAAAAATTAAAAATGGAACTGCCATTTAATTCAGTGATCCCACTTCTGGAAATATATCCTACGAATCCCGAAACACCAATCAGAAAGCATATATTCACCCCTATGCTCATAGCAACATTACATACAATAGCTAAGATCTGGAAACTGTCCAAGTACCCATCAGTAGATGACTGGATAAAAAAACTGTGGTACATTTACACCATGGAATACTATGGGGATATAAAAAATAAGGATCTCTTACCCTTTGAGACAGCATGCAGGGACCTGGAGAGTATTATGCTAAGCGAAATAAGTCAGTTAGAGAAAGAAAAATATCACATGATCTCACTTATATGTGGAATCTAATGAACAAAGTAAACTTAGTGTTGAGTGTTTCCTTCCCACGTCCCGCGTGGGTCAGGGTTCAGGAACTGGAAGCAGAGCGGCACACAAATGAAAATGAAAAGACAAGAGATAACTTGGAAATATTGGGGGACCAGGCAAGTAAGTCCAACTCAAGGGGAAGGACTTCCTCCGTGCTCACACCTCACCAAGCTTTTGTTGATCTGGGATGCACCCATAGCATAGCCCTTGGGCAGGTGACCCTCTAGTAACAAGAAGACTAGCCCATCAGCAAGGATTTACATAATAATAAATGGGGGAGTAGTTTCAGCTACCACTGTCTGGACAAACAGAGGTGGGGCCTAGCTCCGACCTTTGCTAGGGCTTCAAAGGCACCCAGCCTTTGGGGGGGTTCTCTGTCTACGCTTATCAGATAGTGAGGGCAATAAACAGTTTCCCACATCTCCCCCTTATTTTTTCCTTAAGAATCTTGTATCTGCAGACCAGAAATAAACATATAAGAACAAGTCCCAATTTCAATGTCCAACAGTTCTGAGTCCAAGTTTCAATGTCCGACAGCTCATGTGTACATGCCAGCAATGAAATGCTGGTGGACAATGTCCAATGATGGTGGACAAATGCAGGTCCGGTCCTCTCTGGTTTGGTCCTGGGCACCCTGCAGCGATGCACAGCTGCTGACTGCTAGCATGGCAAGGTGTCTTCACCATCTCCATCTCTGAACTGTCTCTCCTGTCTTTGTGGCTGGAGCAATCTGGTCAGTTTCCCTCTGGTATCCCTTGTTGCAGAAATCCACATGGTCTTGGAGTTGTTTTCTGAAAATATACAAACATATTCTCGACCAAAGGTTAATAAAGGAAATTTTACTTGGGGAATCCTTTTTATATTTTCCCAAATGATTTTCCTTTGGCTTATTTTGACACCAGATATGTTTTTCATGGGTGTCTTGCTGTTAGCATTACAAATGAAGAAAAACAAATTTTCTAGATGTAATTTAGTTACAGGATATTTTTCCTTACATGGTATTCTTCCACTATCCCCCTTTTTTGATTTAATTAGGAGGTTTATGGAAAATTTTTTAATGCAGTCTAGATAACTTTAATTTTTTTTTTTTTTGCACAAAAATGACTGCTTTAGGTTCATTGCATGTTAAGCAATTTTACGATGAAATGAAAATTTTGGTTAATACTTTTTGAATAATAACTTATTTCAAATTAGCCAAATTTAATTAATTTGAAAACTTGACAACTATTTTACTGTCAAATTTAATACTCTTACAATAATCTTAATTTACACTGTAAATATTAACGGAAAGGATCATTTTACATCCTCGAGGAGGCCTGAGCATTCCTGTTGTTAGGCTAGATTTAAATTTAGAGTCTGTTAAACTAAGCCTTTGTTTTTCTGGGTACCATTTTCAGCTGGACCAAGTCTTTTGTTATTTAGTTCCTGATCTGGGCTATGCATGGGAAGCAAGAAGCAGCCATGGGGACAGGAGACCTTCCTCAGAAGGGGCAAGTGTTCAAGCCCGTGCACCATTGGGGGGGGTGAGGATCTGTGCCCCACCTCTGTTGAACCCCAAGTTTTCTCCTACTGGCCCCCGGCTGTGCCTGTCTTAGGTCGCCCCACCCTGTGGGGTCTTACCCATCATTGACTACCAACCATCTTTGGGCCAAGTAGGGTGGTGATGTGAGGTTCAGTTCTGTCTCCTTGTTAACCTATGTCCCTCTGGCCTCCATGCCCAGCAACTGCCTTTGGATCCCCTTGCCTGCTGGTGGGGCCCCGGCATTGATCATGGGGAACCCAGGTTTCTTCTCCAGAGAAGGCCCAGCTTACGCCATTGGGCAAGAGACTGATCCATGGTACCAGCTTTTCATGATCCCAGCTTGAACGGAGAGCTCAGGTAACAGCTGTAGGCAATTGGATTCCTCTTGGCAAAAAAAAGTCGAGAGGTCAATACAGAATGCTTAAGTGCCTTCCCAGGAGGGAATAAATCCCTTCATGTCAAAGAATTAATTTGTAAGTTTGTTTGGGATAAATGCACAATATACTGTTGTAAAATATCAAAAATTATTAATGAAACTTGTAGAATAATACCATGTAAGAATATTCTTTGCTCTAGGTCATGACAACTTAATTTTAAACTGGCTGTCTCAAGGTTTGGAATGAGGAACCTAGTTTGCAGGGGGGGGGGAGGGGGGGCGGAGGGAAACAATTTACAGAAGCAGAGACAGCATGCTATCCGAATTATAGTTTTGGGTAAACACATTATCTAGAGTCCTTAGGTAACCTAGGTTAAACTTAGGCATGTTATCTAAATTACAGTTTTGGGTCTCCAGAACACTGAGTTGACATGCTAACTGGAGCCCCCTGACCTTGGGATAGCTGTGCTGTCCTTCCCAGGTAAAGGAAAAATGTGCCTTCTAAGACATATGAAACTTATACTTTTTACCTGAATTAATTATTACCATACTTCACTTTACCATGCCCCAGTTGGTCTCTGGGTTGTTGGTTGTCTGGTTTGTTTTCTTCCTGCTGGATTATACTTGGAGAATTTTAACTTAAAAAAGAAAAATCTTTCTTTTTTACACCAAGTAACCTACAGGGTTACTTCTTGGATGTTGACTGATAGTGGCGCAAGGCCACGTATTTCAAGTCAAAGTCATAAAACATTTATGGTGACTGTACTTATTTTCAGATTTGGTATTTTAACAGCAAATAATTAGATTATCCTATAAATATTAGTGGAATATATTTCAAAATATTAAAATTTCTCCTTTTTATTAAATTTAAAATAATATTTTTAAACAGCATTCCCTTTTGGCTTATTTGCATATACAGAGGGATCATGGGAAGTCTTCAGTAACTTTTTAGAAGATTTTTACTTTACTAGGATTCAATTGCTTACAAGGATTAGTAAATTTAGTAAAGTTTTATGTCTGATACTCAAGGTGCAAATGCTGCCCCACCTCCAGCCTAATTTAAAATGCAGTGGCGTGGTGCTTTTGTTAGTTTAAATAAAGACATTGCTACTAATAAATCAATTTTTTCTTTTATTTGGCAGAAATTCCTTATGCAACCAAGCATATTATATTTTAAAATATTGCACTCGGGAAAAACTTCCAAATACGTATCTAATTAAAACATTTTCAACACTTAAAAAAAAACCAGTTCTCAACATTAATAGGATCTAGTCTTGACCATGGAATCAATTACTCTTAATTTGTTTATGATATATATAACTGTGGTTGTACTGAGAATTTAAGATATCTTTTAAAAATGTCTCTATCTACAAGCCTTTTAAGAAATACGAGCTCTATTGTTGGCCCTTATAAAGCCAACTGCTCAAAACATTGGTCTATCATACCACTGAAATTATATTAAGACCGTGATTGCTAATTATTAAGTATTAAAAATATCTTCTTAAATATAATATTAAATAAATCCGAGAGGCAAGCACACTTTTTGCCCCATCTGCATTTCCGCAGTAAAACTCCGCCTTAAAACTCCACCCCTGAAATCCCATCCTGCCTCAGTGAGCAGACACTCCTTTTGTGATTGGCTAAGTCAGAGGGAGGGGCCTTTGCTGTTCCAAGATGGCGGCACCCAGGGGCACGGTAAGCCATGCGGCCAACATGGCGGCTGCCAAGTCCAGCAGCTCAAAGTGGCGGCTGTCTACACTGTTCTTTGACAGAGCAAACCAAAACCCCTAAAAGATAAATGGCCAACATTATATTGCAGACAAGCAGAAATCCCATTAGCTGTTTATATCTTTTATAATTATCTTAATATTGTTAACGTAAAAAAACCATTGAAACCTGTAAAGAATTTTTGTGAGTTTATTTGAGCCAAACTGTCGACATATGCCGGGAAGCAGAACCTCAACGAATTGAGATAGTGCTCCGGAGCATGGCAGGGTTACATCTGTATTTATACATGAAATTCATTGGTGACACATTTAAGGAGGTGGGATTAAGCGAAGTGGGGGAAACCTCTGTGATAGGATAAAAAGTAAAATGATGGACACATACTTAGGTGGGTGCAGGAACAATTAACATGATAAATGAAAGAATCTGCTGCATCTGTCCTGGGCTTAGCACACCTGGTTGTGCCCCAGGGGCTCCAGATACAGGGAAATCACAAGTTACCCAGACATCCCAAGGACATGTTATCATAGATGCAAAAAGACAGATAGGCTCAGTTGCAGTAAAGGTTGACCTTATCACTGAAGATATCGGCTTAGGACGTAGCTGCCCACCATAACTGCTTTTAGTTAAGGTTTAATTTCAGACCACCCTTTGTGGTTACTTTAGGTCTCCAAGTCTGCAAAACTACCATGCAGGCCTCTCCTGAGCTTGTCAGGTCAGCATGTGGCCCCTTTCGTCCACAATATCAATTACATTTAAACTGGTTTTTGTATTAAAAATTTTCAGTTGAGATCATAAAATTAATCCTCTTTTTTAAATCAGACCAAGAAGTAACATATTTTGAATTCCTAATCATTTAAGGGAAAACACATTTTATTTTTTCAAAAACAGGTTATACATTAGATATTTAATTAATTTCTTCCGATTCAATTTGCACTTTAAAATTTCAGAGCTTTAAATCTTAGGTAGCAAATTAAATACTTAGCATTTTTCAAATCAATACTTTTACATTTAAGGATACATTTCAAATAAAATATAAGGCATTTTCAATTAATAGATTAACTTTTATCTTCTAGACTTCATACTAGGCATACTCAGATCAACATTTCAGTATTGTAAATCTCAATACTTTTAGATGATTTGAACTTAAAAGTTTTTTTTTTTGTTTGTTTGTGTTTTTTTTTAAATATATTTTATTGATTTTTTACAGAGAGGAAGGGAGAGAGATAGAGAGCTAGAAACATCGATGAGAGAGAAACATCGATCAGCTGCCTCCTGCACATCTCCTACTGGGGATATGCCCGCAACCCAGGTACATGCCCTTGACCGGAATCGAACCAGGGACCTCTCAGTCCACAGGCCGACGCTCTATCCACTGAGCCAAACCGGTTTCGGCTGAACTTAAAAGTTTTAAGCTTCCAGCCAATTAGCCTGGCATAGCTGCTAAATTTCAAAATGGTCACAATTTTCCTGCTGGGGAAGTCAAGAAGCAAATCCATAGCTATTCACATGTAAAGTTGACTATCAACTTCCTGGTGGTACTTGCCTCAGGGCAGGAAATTTCAAAAGAGCTACTTTAAATCGCCTTGGGAAACCTGTCTGCATTTCTTTCTCAGGTTCATCTTCGCCATTTTTAAGGCCTAAACAGTCTCGGGTTTTTATTCTGTACACAGCAAAAGGTCAAGTTCAGCTCAAAATTATGCACACTCGTTTTTAAACTGGTCTTTTCTCTTTACATGTGCACAGAAATCCCGGATGCATTTATGAATTAGTAAAAGCTATTCAATTACAAGAAGGACTTTAATTTTAGAATACTTGGGGGAGGGGGCGTCCATATTGGATCACCACGTGCTCCTTCTTCCCTTCCCCCACATCCTGCTTTGGGGGAAGTTTCAGCAAATGACTCAGATGGCGTATTTTTCCCAAAGTCATGCTTAATAGAAAAAGACATTTTAAATTTTTTCCTATTTTGCTTTCTAAAGCAATGGCTAGCACCCAAGGTTATCTTAGCCAAAGTTTGGTTGTCATAAGATGTTCTCTGGTAATTTTTAAATAAAACATTAAGTAATCTCATTGCAGGAGAGCTTATAGCTCTGCCTTTTCCTGCCACCTTTGAATCTCTCCACACCAGAGGTGGATTCAGTAGCAGGATTTCATTTCTTATTACAGATTTTAGATTCCAAATACAAATTAAGATAAGAAAACACATTAAGATGACCATGGCACTCTTTTTATTTTCCAGCCTGATTCAAAAGAGTACCTTTTAATATTCCAATTTCTTTATAATTGGGCCTTTTTGCACAGGTGATTCTATTAACGGCAAATTAAACATTTCAGGATTAGGACATGGAGGTGGAGGGAGCCATGAAGGCCATTCCTCCCATTTTTTCTTTTTCTTTCTGCTCCTCTTTAGGAGCTGAGGGTGCAAGGGGGAGGAGATCTATCCTCCTTGGCCTCTCCTAAAGCCTCTAGCAAATGAAATACCGTTTTCCACAAGGGGAAACAATTTTTGGCAAGTTCTGATTAAATTTTTGGCAAACTTTTAAGATCTAATGTACCCTTTTCAAGAAACCAAGGGTTCTGTTCTATAATAACATGCAAAAGCTATACGAGATTACCTTCTAAAATTTTAATTCCTTAAGCATGCAAATCAAAAGTCTATAATAAAGTTTCTTACTTTTTAAAAGCCGAATCTACTTTTTTAAAGCCAAATCCTGCCCCATTAGCCTGGTGAAAGAAAACGTTCCCAGCCTACTTACAGCTAGCGACTTCTGAAGTTGATCCTGGGCATTGCATGCGGTGAATTTCCCCCACCTTTTTTTGGTGAATTTTCCACACCTTTTTCTCGGTGAATTTTCCTTTTTTCGCTCTAGCGAAACCTTTACTTCCAGTTTTCCCGTGGGGTGCCAGATGTTGTGTGTTTCCTTCCCACGTCCCGCGTGGGTCAGGGTTCAGGAACTGGAAGCAGAGCGGCACACAAATGAAAATGAAAAGACAAGAGATAATTTGGAAATATTGGGGGACTAGGTGAGTAAGTCCAACTCAAGGGGAAGGACTTCCTCCTTGCTCAGGCCTCACCAAGCTTTTATTGATCTGGGATGCACCCATAGCATAGCCCTTAGGCAGGTGACCCCCTAGTAACAAGAAGACTAGCCCATCAGCAAGGATTTACATAATAATAAATGGGGGAGTAGTTTCAGCTACCACTGTCTGGACAAACAGAGGTGGCGCCTAGCTCCGACCTTTGCTAGGACTTCAAAGGCACCCAGCCTTAGGGGGGGTTCTCTGTCTACTCTTATCAGATAGTGAAGGCAATAAACAGTTTCCCACACTTAGGAACAAAATAAGTCCAGAGGCATGGATGCATGGAAAAGACTGACAGATGGAGGGATGGGAAAAAGATTAACAAAGAACATATATGCATATATGCATAATCTATACCCACAGACAATAATGTGGTGAAGGTCTGGGGTGGGGTGGGGTGGGGCCTGGATAGAGAGGGCAAAAATGGGGAAATGGGGAAAAACTGTAATACTATCAACAATTTAAAAAGAAGGAAAACAGAAAAAAAGAAAATGCTAACCTGGTCTTTGAAAAAAAAAAATGATACACCTGGGAAAAAATCAGAAATTATACATAGCAAACTATACATAAGAGTTGCCTGTAGAGGAGACAGAGAGGAGTTTTATATTTTTTGGTTTTTTTCCTGTGTGTGGTGTTGTTGTTTTTTTAAGTAAAGATTATTTGGAAGGAAAAAAAGGTGTTTTTAGTGACTGTATTTGTTGAAACAAAGGCCTAGCTATCCCTATATAAATTATCTAGCAATTTCTCTGCTGCATGGCTCTCCTGCTCTGCCTCTGTTCCTGGCCAAAGCCCAACCTCTCCTGCAGCAAGAACCCACATTATGAACTCCCCCCACACCTCCATATACTCCTTGATCACTCAGGCATTTTTTACACATCCCTTATCCCTTTAGGTATCTACTTTCAAATATTAGAGTATGAAAATCCTTTGGGGATCATGTCCCACCTCGAAACTGAGGCAAAGAGGGGTCAGGGACATGATGGAGGCCTCTTTGAGAGGCTGCAGCTGAGGTGAGGCAAGGCACAGGTGTCCTGAGAACCAATCCACTTCAAGGATCCCAGAGCAACCCTCATCCCCAGTCATTCACTCCCTGGGTACTACTTTCCTCAGAGTGGGTCTCCCAAGCTTCTTTTTGGAGAAGGAGAAAGGACAGAGCCAAAGATGGGGAGCAAGAGGGTGGGAGCAGACATCAGTGCCAGCCTCTGTCCAGAGCTTCTGGCAACAGCCAAATAATAAGCAAGAATAATAGAGAAGGGAGAACCAAGATGGCGGCATAAGGTATAAACGTGTACATGCTGCCCCCTACAACAACATTAAAACTACAACTATAAGACAAAGCTGCTATCATCCAGAACCATGGGAAAGCTGGCCGAGTGGAAGTTCTACAGCCAGCAGGAAAGAAAAAAACACATTGAGACTGGGTAGGAGGTGCAGAGGCACCTAGAACAGAGGTACAAAGGCATGCACAGGAGACGGCTGCACCTGGGTGAGCAGTTTTTTACAACCGGAAGGGGATACAAGCTCTTGAATGCACTGAACTCATTTATGGCAAGACTCTGGGGTCCCAGACTCCTACAGGGAGAAACTGGACTGTCTTTCAGCCGGTCAAAAAGTGAGGGTGGCTTTCTCACAGAGCTGCTCACAGGGATCATTGTTGCTGTGGAGGCACGGGACTCGGACACGCAGAGAGACTCGGGATGCAGAGACACGGAGTCGTGGTAACGCGAGGAATCATGGAGAGGCTGACGACAGCCATTGCTGTTTGCTCCACCCTGGTGATTCTCTGAGACCACGCCCCACTCAATTTACATCCCCAACCAAGCTGTGTGCAGCAGCGCAAAGGAATCATCTGCACTTTTGCAGCCTAACCTAACAAACTGCAGCTGGGTCAGAGAGCTCCAAAACTTCCAAACCCCAAACAAAGAGGAGAAATGTGCTGATATTGCTGTAGCTCCTGCTGTGTGGACTCACACAGTAGTTGAGTTGGAGATCCAGGAGCCAGGGTACTCCTGGTCAGATACCAGATTTCAACTCCTCACATCCATAAGGGACACACTCAAGAAGCAGACTCAGTGAGCACCAAAGCCCCACTGAAGCAAGTTCTACCCCATAAGAGTGTCTCCAGCACAGCAGTTCTTCCATTGTAGACACAGCAGGTCCTCACAGTCAGCCAAAAATGTGGAGAAAAAGAAACATGTCACAAATGAAAGAAATGGAGAAAGCAAACTAATGGAGGACATAGAGTTCAAAACCAGTTATAAGGCTACTCAAGAATCTTCTACGAACCTCCGAGGAACTTAGTGAGACTTTCAAGGATCTTAATGAGAATGCCAAAAAAATGGAAAAGGGCCAATCAGAAATTAAACATAAACTGACTGAAAATAAAAATAATATACAGAGATCCAACTGCAGACTAGAGGAGTGCAAGAATCAAGTCAAAGATTTGAAATAAGAAGAAGCTAAAAACACCCAACAGAAAAGCAAAAAGAAAAAAGAATCCAAAAATATGAAGATAGTGTAAGGAGCCTCTGGGAAAACTTCAAATGTACCAACATCCGAATTATCAGGGTGCCAGAAGAAGAGAGAGAGCAAGATACTGAAAGCCTATTAGAAGAAATCATGACAGAAAACTTCCCCTACCTGATGAAAGAAATAGGCTTACAAGTCCAGGAAGCGCAGAGAACCCCAAATAAGAGGACTCCAAAGAGGACCTCACCAAGACACATCATAATTAAAATGCCAAGGGCTAAAGACAAAGAGAGAATCTTAAAAGCAGCAAGAGAAAAACAGTTAGTTACCTACAAGGGTGTACCCATATGACTGTCAGCTGATTTCTCAACAGAAACCATGCAGGCCTGAAGGGAGTGGTAAGAAATATTCAAAGTGACAGCCAGTTGGCCTGGAGGTCAAGTCCTCCCGCCCCCCCACCCCCAGTATTACCTAAAACAATCAAGGCTTAACTACAAAAAGACTGTGCACAAAGACCACAAGGGGGTGCACCAAGAAAGCATAAAAAATGCGAAGACAAAGAAACAGGACAAAAATGACAGAAATGGAGGATATATAGAGTTCAAAACCACACTTTTAAGGTCTCTCAAGAACTGTCTAGAAGCCACCAATAAACTTAGTAAGGCCTTCAAAAAGACTGGTGAGACCGCTGATAAATATAGTGAGATCCTCAAGAAATCTAATGAGACCCTCGATGTTGTGATAAAGAACCAATTAGAAATTAAGCATACACTGACTGAAATAAAGAATATTATACAGACTCCCAACAGCAGACCAGAGGATCGCAAGAATCAAGGCAAAGATTTGAAATGCGAGGAAGCAAAAAACATCCATCCAGAAAACCAAAATGAAAAAAGAATCCGAAAATACGAAGATAGTGTAAGGAGCCTCTGGGACAGCTTCAAGCGTACCAACATCAGAATTATAGGGGTGCCAGAAGATGAGAGAGAGCAAGATATTGAAAAATCTCTTGAAGAAATAATGACAGAAAACTTCCCCTACCTAGTGAAAGAAATAGACTTACAGGTCCAGGAAGCACAGAGAACCCCAAACAAAAGGAATCCAAAGAGGACCACACCAAGACACATCATAATTAAAATGCCAAGAGCAAAAGACAAAGAGAGAATCTTAAAAGCAGCAAGAGAAAGAAACTCAGTTATCTACAAGGGAATACCCATACGACTGTCAGCTGATTTCTCAACAGAAACTTTTCAGGCCAGAAGGGAATGGCAAGAAATATTCAAAGTGATGAATACCAAGAACCTACAACCAAGATTACTTTATCCAGCAAACCTATCATTCAGAAGTGAAAGTCAGATAAAGAGCTTCACAGATAAGGAAAAGCTAAAGGAGTTCATCACCACCAAACCAGGATTATATGAAATGCTGAAAGGTATCCTTTAAGAAGAGGAAGAAGAAGAAAAAGGTAAAGATACAAATTATGAACAACAAATACGCACCTATCAACAAGTGAATCTAAGAATCAAGTGAATAAATAATCTGATGAACAGAATGAACTGGTGATTATAATAGAATCAGGGACATAGAAAGGGAATGACTGGCTATTCTTGGGGGGGAAAGGGGTGTGGGAGATGCGGGAAGAGACTGGACAAAAATCGTGCAGCTATGGATGAGGACAGTGGGTAGTGAGTGAGGGCGGAGGGTGGGGTGGGAACTGGGAGAAGGGGAGTTTTGGGGGGGAAAAAGAGGAACAAATTTAATAATCTGAACAATAAATATTTAATTTTTTTAAAAAAACGAAATATTCAAAGTGATGAATAGCAAGAACCTACAACCAACACTACTCTACCAAGCAAAGCTATCATTTAGAATTGAAGGTCAGATAAAGAGCTTCACAGATAAGACAAAGCTAAAGGAGTTCATCATCACCAAACCAGGATTATATGAAATGCTGAAGGACATTCTTTAAGAAGAGGAAGAAGAAGAAAAAGGTAAAGATAAAAATTATGAACAAAGTGACAACAAATAAATATCTATCAACAAGTGAACCTAAAAATTAAGTCAGAATAAACTGAATATAATAGAAGCAGGGGCATAGAAAGGGAGTGGACTGACAATTCTTGGGGGGAAGGAGGTGTGGGGGGTGCAGGAATAGACTGGACAAAAATCTTACATCTATGGATGAGGACAGTGGCAGGGGGTAAGGGCATGGGGTGGGGTGGGAACCAGGTGGAGGGGAGCTATGGGGGGAAAAAGAGGAACATCTGCAATAATCTGAACAATAAAGATTTATTACCCTTTGTAATACTTTAAGCAATAAAATAAATAAAATAAAATAAAATTAAAATTAAAAAATAAAAATAAAAATAAAGATTTATTAATTTAAAAAAAGAATAATAGAGAAAAGAAAGCAAAATGCTCTGGTGCCATTAGCCTGAGAAGGAAAATATCACATAATTTGGCTGGTTTTTGTTTGCCTTTGTGGAGAGAAGGATGAGGGGGTTCTGGTTGGGGGCTGGGGGGGAATGTGCCTAGAGGATGGGCCCGTTTACCAGGGCAGGGGTAGGGGCCACTGAGATGAGGACTCAAAGCTGGGGCTCTGGGATCCTTGAGCCTCCCATGCCCCAGTCCCTGGGCCTCACGTGACTTGGAAAGGGGGAATGGAGATTGGAATGGGAACAGGAAAGAAATGGGACTGAAACACAGAGCTCAGAGGTCTCCTTGCTGAACCTAATTTGCTACTGTTTGTTTATTGTTCAGTTTCTACTCAAGTCACAGAAACGCTCTGGTAATAACTATAAAATTACACACTTGCAGCTAATTTGGGTATGACTCTTGGCAGAGCAACAATGTTTTAAGGAAAAATAAACAAGGCCTGAAGTAATAGTCAGCAGGAATACAAATCAGCAGCAATTTGACTTATACCCCACTTCCCATGCAGCAACTCATGCACTCATCACTCTCCCCACCCATGTGCTAACTCACACCAAGGCCCAGGACACAGGTCAGCCTTTTCCAGTCCTTACAGGGCCACTGGAGGGGTCTCTTACCACAGCTCTAATCTGGAAATGGGCCAGGTCCTTGTTTGTGCAGGCCCAGGCTACTACCTTATTCTGCCTCCACTGTGGTACACCCATCTTCCTTTCTCCCTTAGCTAAGGAGGTTCAGACCACCAGCTCATTCATTCATTCATTCAACATATGTTCCTTTAGCACCTACTTTGTGCCAGGGACTGTGCTCTAGTGGTGAGAAAATCCAGACATGGGTTCTCTCTTGTCTGGTGTAAGAGACAGACATTAGACAACAAAAATGTGTAAATACATGTATAATAATAACAAGCTAGGATCAGTGCTCTAAAGGAGAATAACAGTGTGAAGTGGGAGAGGAGAAAGGAGGACCTGATTGGGGTGCAGGAAAGATCTCTGTTAGGGAAAGGAAAATCCTATTTGAGCTGAGACCTGGAAGTGGGAGTTTTCTGGGTGCAGAGTGGGGAGTAAAATAGTCTAGGTAGAGGGATCAGCATGGGCAAAGGCCCTGAGGCAGAAAGGCCAGTGTGCTAGTGAACAGGGAGCATGAAGTATAAGAGAGTGTGAGCATGTGAGCTAAGCTGAAAGCAAGAATTCCAGGCCCCTCTCCTCTTGAGAAATGGGGTAGAGAGTGAGGCAGGAGGCCCTTGTTTGGCAGAGTCCCAGACTCTGCCTGGTACCCAGGCTCCCTCTCTGAGGACTCAAAACCCCATGAGGTGTTGCCTGGCCTGCCTGGCCATTTGGCTTACCTCCAGTATCTTTTAGCCCCAAGCTCCACTGTGCTCCATGGTTGTCCACCTATGTGTGGGGGAGACATGTTTGCTCATGTGCATCTATATTCTATGTTCCTGAGTGCAAATAAGTGCATAAAAAGTATGCACAAATGTGCACACTTGTGCGCATTATGTTGCATGGGCTTGAATATGTGTGTGTACAGGTATAAGAGCATGAGGGGAGGGCCTAGACCTTAAGCTGCAATATAAGTAGCAGCCTCCTAAGGCCCAACTCAGTCTCTTCCCCAGCGAATTCCCATCCATATCCCCCTTTTCCCATGGCAAGACTCTTCTGTCCTTGTGCTCCTGTAACTGGAATTGCATCCACTGTCCTGGGGTTGGGCCACAGGCCTTCTCTGGGTGGCTCAGACTGACCACTAGCTATCTTGGAAGAGGTGGTGGCTGCCCCTTGTCTTTGTCAAGTTGGTGTGCTGTGCTGGGAGTAGAGACCCAAGAGTCCCAAGACTGCTTGTACACTGAGACAAGTGTCCACTCTGGCCTGGGGTTGCTGAGGGAGAAGTGTGCTTCAGCAACACCTAGTTGGGCCCTAGGCACCCTGGACAAGGTCTGGCTTATGCCTCCTTACCTTTTGGAAAATCTCAGGGAAGGAGAGGCTGCAAGTTAAGTGACCTCATAACCAAGGACATCTGGCTAAGGGAGGCCTTGTCATTGATTGTTGAAGGAAGTTTGGCTTGTACACTACAAATTGTCTAGATTCCAGGTCCAGCCTGTCACTGACAAGTCCTTTGATGCTGATCAGCACCTCCATTCAGGGCCTCAGCTTGCTCATCCATAAAACTGGGTAAGGGGGACTGGATGAACCCTGAGGGCCTGTCCTGCTCTAATGCTTTGTTGCATAATTGAGGCTGAGGCAAGTAGCCCTTGGTCACTGAAGACCAGAGCAGTGGCATGTGTAGGGGGCAGGAAATCCAGAAGCAGTCCCAAGACCCTACCCTCTACAATGCACTTGCACATCCCTGCATTGCTCCACGGTTGCAGTGTGGAGAGCCTCTCCCTAAAGCATCCAGGATCATAACAACAACTGTACTCTGTGCCTTCCCAAGTGTGCAAGCCTGGAGAGACGGGTGCTAAGCATCTCAAACTGAGAGCTGTTACAGAAGCTGGTGCGGACAGCTGGCTCTCCCGACCCTGGCTGGCCATCCTCAAGCAGGGTCCACCTTTCCACCTTCCCAGCTTCTCTACTGCAACTAATAGGACTTAGGAGACTGTGGACTGAGGAGTAGCCTCAGATTTTTATATATTACTAGTAGCCCATTGCACAATATTGCGCGCAGTAGGCTGCCCACTGCTTCCACAGGAGCTGGCAGGAACCGCAGTGCACTGCCCACAGCTGCGCTGCTTCCACCAGAGGCAGGAGGGAGCTGCACTGATTCCATGGGAGGTGGGAGGGAGTCATGCCGCTTCTGCTGGAGCATGGAGGGACTCGTGCAGATTCCGTGGGAGGTGGAAGGGACCCGCGCTGCTTCTGCGGGAGGCAGGCCTGCCGTCTCCTCTCTGGGCCTGAGCTCAGCTATGGAGGCTGCAGGCCACCCCCCTGTCCCTGTCCATGTCTGTTCTGGCCGGACTGCCTCCAAGCCTTCGTGGGCCAGGGGCAGAAGCCGCCTTTAAGCCTTCAGGATCAGGATCACGGGCCACAGGCAAGGTGGCTCCTGAGTTCCAGGGGGCGCCGCCTTGCCTGCAGCCCGGCTTTCCGATCGCCATCACCGGCTGGGGGCGGGCAAAGGCACCCCGGTTCTCTGATCCAGGGCCAGGGGTGCCTTTGCCCGCCCCCCCGCCCCTCTTGCCTGCCGCCTGGGTTTCCGATCCCTTTTGCCTCCCATCATTGCGCCTACATATGCAAATTAACCACCATCTCTGTTGGTGGTTAACCGCCATCTTTCTTGGCAGTTAATTTGCATATCACCCTGATTAGCCAATGGGAAGCATAGCAAAGGTATGGTCAATTATCCTGTTTGTCTTTTATTCGATAGGATTGTGAAAAGGTCATATCTTCCCATGTTTCAATTATTTAAAAAATATAGCACAGTATAGAGCAAAAATCTGCCCTGCTGCTCTCTGCTATGTGAGGCCTGCTTTTAGTTTCCTGTGTGCTCTTTCAGGCTTTTATCTGCACATACAAATGAGCAGATTTTGAATGGATGACAAAATGATTCAGGGGCTTTCGAATCAATGTGGGCTGGGCTGTCTGTCCCTGCCCCACCTCAAGCCCAGAGCTGCAACCATCACACAATGATAATCTATAGGGCACTTTCAAATACTTATGAAACACTGATGGATTTTTCTCAGTTCAGAGTTGTAGCTTTCTTGGAATTTGGCTTGATTAGTCAGAAAGTTTTTCCCGGGCCATTATCATTCCTGTTGTGTCCAGGACCTGTGGGCCTGGCTGCTTCTGCCATGTTAGCAGGAGAGAGAGAGAGAGAGAAAGAGAGAGAGAGAGAAAGAGAGAGAGAGAGAGGAAGAGAGAGAGAGAGAGGAAGAGAGAGAGAGAGAGAGAAACATCTATGAGAGAGAAACATCAACATTGATTGGCTGCCTCCTGCACGCCCCCTACTGGGGATGAGTCTACAACCTGGGCATGTGCCCTGACTGGGAATCAAACCAGTGACCTCTTGGTTCATGGGTCACCACTCAGCTACTGAGCCACACCAGCTGGGCCATGTCACCTTGCTGGCAGCTCTCAACTGCTCTGCCTTGAGGGCTGATGGAGGAGGGCACAGAGGCCATGCCTCAGATTGGGCAGGGACAGAGGACTCAGCAGATTTGCTGGGGGCTTGGGCAAGTCCACTCCTCCCCTAGCCTCACTTACCTGATTTGGAAAATGAGAACTTGGGCTAATCAATGAGTTCCATTTCTGCTCAATGCTCAAGGGGACACTCCAAGGCTTCCCAGACTGGAGCTCCTAAGTGCAGGCCAGGTCTTCTTCCTTTATCACTTTCCCCCCATTCCCACCCCCCTCCCCCTCCCCCAGCCCTCTAGTATCCTCAGACACAGGAAAAAACTTGGGTTAGGTTTGGGCTCTTCTTCATATTATGACAGAATTAAGGCACTGTTATGCTGGAAATGGCTGTTTCCATGGGACCAAGGGAGTCAGGACCCCTGGACCTCATCTGAACATACCACTGCTTGATGATGTCTTCATGCGAGGCCGGGGGGGGGGGGGTAGCAGCTGTTACAAAGCTGCTGGGGTCCAAGTTGAGAACATGGCTGATGGGAAGTTGTGAAAACAGAGCTGATGTTTCTACAACCCTGAGGTCAAAAACAAGGCAGCACAGAAAGCTAATGAGCTTGGCTGTGATGGGTGGGGTAAGGGGAGCTGGAGGTAGAGGGTGCGTGTGTTTGTGCAGCCAGGATGGAGCCAGGCAGGGGTTCACCTGGCTCGAGGGGGGCTTAGAGTGGAGTTTCCTGACTCCTGTCTAGCCTTTTGAAATGTGTGTGTGTGTGTCTGTGTGTGTGTGTGTGTGTATTTACTTTTATGGCCTTATAAACTTAAAAATATTTTAAAATATATTCAAGCAACATGAATACAGACTACATTTTTACCACAAAAACTTGAACAGTATACCAGCATATCAAATGGGAGGTTTCCTTTCTCTACCCAGCACCTTCCACTGTTCAGCATCATTAAGTTTGATATGTAGCTTACAGACTCTCCCCAACATATTACATTTACACACAAAATATCTACATGTACACAGATGATACATAAATGGGATCCTACTTGACATATCTTATTCTGGAAATTACTTTTCCCCATAAGCTTAGGGGGTCTTTTTGTCACCATACAAGTTTTGTGCCAGGAACTGGCCCTGCCTGGGCACAGTCCAAAACCATCAGTATCTTGACTTGCTTTGGAAAGAATTCAAGAACCAGATGGAGTAAGAGTGAAAGCACCTTTTATTCAGGTAGAGAAAGAAAGAGGCCAGGACGTGGGTTCCTGGAAACAGAATCAGGGGTTGAGCCTCCTGCTGCTCCCATGGCTGCAAGTGTCACAGGGCACCACTGTGAAAAAAGCAAAAGTACCCATCTGAGTGGACACAGTGGACACAAGTGAAGTGTGCACAGGGTCAGCCAGTTCTTGGGATTTTATGTGTTTTCAAGGGTCATTTTTTTCTGAACTTTGTGGCACCAAATTCAGTCTCTGGCTTCTGACTGGGAGGGGATTTGTTCCTATTATAGTCTACTAGAGTCCCGGTGCATGAAATTCATGCACTGGGGGAGGGGGGAGTTGTCCCTCAGCCCAGCCTGCACCCTCTCCAATCTGGGACCCCTTGGGGGAATGTCCTTCAGTCAGACATCCCTTTCACAATCCGGGACTGCTGGCTCCCAACCGCTCACCTGCCTACCTGCCTGATTGCCCCTAACTGCTTCTGCCTGCCAGCCTGATCACCCCCTAACTTCTCCCCTGCCAGCCTGATCAATGCCTAACTGCTCCCCTGCCAGCCTGATTGCCCCTAACTGCCCTCCCCTGCCAGCCTGGTCACCCCTAACTGCCCTCCCCTGCCAGCCTGGTCACCCCCAACTGCCCTCTCCTGCTGGCCTGGTTGGCCCCAACTGCCCTCCCCTGCAGGCCTGGTCGCCCCCAACTGCTCACCTCTGCTGGCCATCTTGTGGCAGCCATCTTTTTACCACATGGGGCAGCCAACTTGTGTGAGAGCATGATGGTCAATTTGCATATTACCTCTTTATTATATAGGATTCTATAAGTGTCATGGCATTCGCCCCACCCCATTCAGCCCCCCTCCATCTACTTGTGGCGTTGGTTTTCATTATAATGGTGGTATAATGAGATTTGAGGTGAGCCTCTGGTCAATTTTCTCTCCATCTTGGAATGATCTGGTTTTAGCCAGTCCTTGCTGTTGACTTCTGTGACCCTGTAGGAGTTTTCTGTCATAAACTGTTTCTTTTTTATCATGCGTGGAGGTGGGGGTTCTGATGAGAAGACCTGTGATATACACTTCTACTTCCACATTCCACATTCCACATTCTACTTCCCAACTTCTTTCTATCCTGCCTCATTTTCATGTTGTTATATGTAGATCTACCTTACTCCTTTTAACTGCATCCAAGTATTTCTTACAAAGGTTGGGCCTTAGTGCTCTTAACAATCCCCTTCTTGATGGGCATTCAGGTTGTCTCCAGTTTTGCTGTTACAGTAATTCTGGAAACATGATCCTGCTCTCCTGGCCTAGCTCAGACCTCCCCTCAGTCCCCAGGTGCACAGGGCTCACCTGGCCAAAGGAAAATGTTTGATCTACAATGGCCCTTCGTAGGTGTGCTTTCTCCTGTGGGAGAAACAGAATGCTGAGCCCAAGGGCTGACCCACGTGTGGTGGCATTTCAGGCAGTGAGATGAGGTGGTGGAGTTAATAAAGCTGCCCCTCATCTCACATCATGTCTCCCACTACCTCCTCTCTCCAGAGAGGGAAACAGAGTCTCTGTGGGTGGAGCTGGGAGTGGATATGTCACTGATAGTTTCGAACCAGACTAGTCAGAGGGGAGCTTGGGATTTGACTTGGACTTGATGAGTGCACTATTTGAGATCACAAGCCAGGGTAAAGAGTTGGGTGCCTACTTTCTCTGAGCGCTTATGATGTGCCAGGTGCTATGCTGGGGGATTTGGATATTCTTTTGCTTCAATCCTGCATAGTAACAATTCTATTACAGATACTGCAGCTCAGGTGAGATGTCTTGCCCCAGGTCACATAGCCACTCAGCCTGACTGCACAGCCCAAGTCCTTCCATCGTCCCTGGTTGTCTCCATTTGGTCTTTTGGCCCCCTGCTTGATGATGCAATGTTTGGAGCCCCATAGCCACTTGCCAGCATGGAATTGTCAGGTAAGGTGTCAATGGTGACTGCTAGAATATAAGCCTCACCCAGGAGAGCAGGGGTCACCATGGAGGTAGCCGGAGCTCATACCATCCTAGAATTACCTGGTTAAGTAAGAAGCAGGCCCTGGAATTGGGACAGACATTGGGAGAGTCAGGCAGAGGCCAGGTATGCACAGATTAGTGGCACTGAAGTTAAAAGCATATGCTACCCCAGAAGAGGTTCCACATCTGTGAACTAAAGCACAATATCCAGAGGGTTCCTGGTATAGGGGAAGAATGGTGGGGCCCTAGTTAGAATCTCTACCTGACTCAGCATCCAATCTGCTTGGGTGCTGACCCTGAACCTCCCTAAGGCCTCTCAACACCTCCAGTTGGATTTTCCTTCCAGTCCCAGGAGAGAGAAAGGAATTCTGGGAGGCCCAGCTAGTGGTGCCCTCAGGGGGTCCCTAGGATACAGAGGACAAAGAATAGGAGAGCTGGCTCCTACCTCAGGGAGCAGGAAGTGCTGAAAGAAGTGAAGTGCGATATAAAGATAAATCTATCTCTCTTTTTCCTCTAGTGGAACTTGGCAGTGAGGAAACATCTACCATGGAAAGCTGGGGCTTCATGTGTTGGGTGCTGAATGCTTCTGCTGCCCTGGTGATACAGGGGCCCAGCTCTGTGCTGGTCCACAATGGGGAAGATAAAGGAGCCCTTCCCTGTCCTTAGAGAGTTCTTGCCAGGCCAAGCCACAGGATTTGGACTCTGGGGCTGCAAAAGTTCAGGGATGGAAGCAGCCCTGAAGCCTGGATCTATCAATGAATGAGGCCCTGACATTGGCAGATGGTCTTAGCATCACATAGACAGGGCAGCCATTCTGAAGGAGGGGGAGGGAGACTGCACTGAGTAGGTCTCCTTGCCCTGGTGCCAGTCACTCCTGGATACTCCCCCTCCCCCATCACTTATTGGATGTGGAACTATGAACAGCTGACTTTGCCTCTCCGTACCATAGTCCCCTTGCCTATGAAATAGGAATAATAATAGATTCTGACCCAGAGGGCTATTGTGAGAATTCCAATTGTTTATAATGGTGCTTGGCCCAAAGCAACTGCTCATCAAAGATGAGTAATTTTTGTGATGTGGTTAGAGGATGGGGAGAATATGAGAAGATGGAGGAGCTGTTGCAGTCACAGAGGAGGTTCCACTTCTCTGGGAACAGGAGTTCAGCATGGATTTACAAACTGCTGGATTATCTAATTCCTGGGCTCCAGCATCCCCACCAAACTTTGATCAGACTTTGCAGGCTTTTAGCCCCAAATTCTGTGATAACTAACCCCATCACAGAGACCAGGTGGAATCTAGGTACAGTGATGATTAGGAACAATATTTGGGGCCTGAGAGAAGGCGGGAAGTAAGTGAATGGCCACCTACTTTGAAGATGCAGAAGTTCAACCCTTTTGGGAGGTGGTGGGTGGGTGGGTCAGATGGAGTCAATCAATAGCTTCTCAAGGGACAGAGCAGGTCTATTTCCTGGTCTGGACCTTTATCTCCTCATATGTACAATGGGAAGGGGATGGCTGGGCCAGGTGACCAAAAAGGCCCAGCTGTCAGGGGTTGTCTCTGAGCTGGCAGTCCAGGGCAGAAGCCAGTTGTAGAGGGTTGATTGGAGGGTTGACCTGTGAGAGGGCACCCCAGAAGAAAGAGTGGCAAGAAGCTGGGATAAGGCAGACTTTGTCCTTCCCTTCTTGCTGCCCAGTGGGTGATAGCGCCTCCATTCCCTGAAGGAGACTGAGGTTGACTGACAAGAAGGCTTCAGAGCCAGGCTGTCAGCAAGTGCCCCCTGACACCTGTGTGGATAATTTGCAGAAAATTTGCACAAATCTACATAATTTAGGAAGCAGCCAGTGCTCATCTTGGGCAGTTCAATTTGCTGTGATTTTATGAGCTTTGAAGTAACACTTTTTTCTACTGCCCATTTCCCCTCCTGCTTTCCTTTTCTGAGTCTGACCTATCAAATCCTGCTGCCTCTGCCTATCTTTTCAAGGCTGGAGTATGGGCCTTTCAGGCTTGCTTGGATCCCCAGAAAGGGCCCCTCAGCACCTGCTGAGTGCAGTTGTTTGTGAGCTTGACATTGGTCCTGGTTCATCCATCCAACAGGCCTTCATAAAAGAACTTTGAGAAGCCTGTGAAAGCTCTAGTTCAGTGGTTCTCAACCTGTGAGTCTCGACCCTTTTGGGGGGTCGAACAACCCTTTTACAGGGGTCGCCTAAGACCATCAGAAAACACATATATAGTTACATATTGTTTTTGTGATTAATCACTTGCTTTAATTATGTTCAATTTGTAACAATGAAATTGGGGGTCACCACAACATGAGGAACTGTATTAAAGGGTCGCAGCATTAGGAAGGTTGAGAACCACTGCCTTAAGCCAACCTGGAAGGGACCTTATCCAGTTGTACTAACTACCCCTTCAGCTCTAAAAGTTGCAGGACTGAGCACCTGGATCCACCACTCCCGGGTGAAAGCAACCCACCAGCTGGACAATCAGCATCCAGAGTGGAAGGTGACCTTCTGACCTGAACTACCCCCTGCGGATCATCTTAAAGAAGATGGCAGATCCGGCTGACCGACCTGACTTTGGTATTTCTGGATATCAGTATCACTGAATCCCCAGACTGGTACTGGGAGGAGAACTTCTCTGCCCTTGTTACTCTGAACTATTATTACGACCCCCTTGGGGAAGATGATGAAGATCAGCATGCTACACCCCCATTTTCATCGCCACCCCCCCCCTTTCAGCAGGAAATAGCTAGAGCAGTTGGTGACCTTATCTCCAATTCCTGAGTCTTCTGTAATCCCAAGGCTAAGGGTAGCTTGTGGAACAAGAGTGGGGAATGAGAAGGAAAACAGGGGGGCAATTTGGAGGGCTTATTTCTTATTTCAGTATCTAGTTAAACAGTAATCTTACTTCCCCATTCTAACTGACTTGGGCAGAGCTGCAAAGCCCAATCCGAGGGGCTCTCCACAAGAAGATTAAATATATATATATATATACATATCCCCACATATCCCCACATTGGCAGTTCAGGCTTTGGATCAGAGTCCCCTGGACTAGCAGTGCTGTGTAATAAAGGTAACTTTCCTGATTCCTCTGGGTGCTGGCTGTCTTTAGCCTGAGCCATTTGACACAACAATAGGGAGCAGAGGCCAGCTCTGTCCAGTGTGAGCTCCAAACCCAGAACTTTCCACTGAAAGCCGATCAGGGCTGTGTTTCTCTTAGTCTCTGTTTCCTCATCTGTAAAGTGGGTATGACATCAGTACTACAGGGACCCTGGTGAGGAGGCAATGGTTAATGAAGCCCCTGGCAGGAACTCTGCAACCAAAAGGTCAGGTGGCCATACCCTTTCTTCCACCAGCTGAACCCTGCTCTGACCCAAGCATGCTGTTTCCTGTGCAGCAGGAGGCTTATAAGCCTCCTTCCTTCCACCCCTTCTAGCTAAAATACTCCACTGGTAGTTATGATCTGGCTCCCTCTGGCCTGGGCAGCTGCCCTCCACCCACCTTCACTATTCAGCTAAGGCCCATTCTCCTTGTGGATGAAAAAAAAAAAAAAGGCCATATGCTAACCTGATAAGCTCAGGGAAGACCTGCATGGCAGTCTTGCAAACTCAAAGACCTAAAGTAACCACAAAGGATGGTCTAAAATTAAAACTTTAACTAAAAGCAGTTTATAGTGGATTGTCATGTCCTAGGCCAGTATCTTCCCTGACAAAGGTCAATCTTTACCTTAACTGGCCTATTGTCTTTTTGTATCTAAGATAACATCCTTATGAAATGTCAGGGTAACTTGTAACTTCCCTTTGTCCAGACCCCTCAGGGCACAAGCAAATGTGTCTGGATGCTAGGACTGAGACCATAAATTCCTTCATTGTTGTTATCATGTTAATTGTTGACTGTTAACTATCCTGTACACACCTAAGTAAAGGACATATGTGTCTATCATTTTACTTTTTATCCATTCCCAGAAGTTCTCTTTCCCCAACCTCCTTTGTTTTCTCCAAGCTGTCTAATCCATCACCAATGTATTTTATGTAACCCATTTATGTCTTCTCCTTTGAATGTAATGTATAAAACAAGGTGAAAACTGCCATTCTCCAGAGCATTATCCCAATCCGTTGAGATTCTGCTTCCTGGCAATTGTCAACAGTTTGGCTCAAATAAACTCACAAAAATTCTTTATAGGTTTGAATGTTTTTATGTTAACATCCTGAAGACCCACCTTCCTCCACCATCTTCCTTCACACATTTAGTCCACCCAAGTCTGCTAGGGCTGCAGCCTCACCTTCCCATTCTCCCAGGCAGTGAGAATAGGACTCTGGCTTAGAGGACATTTTTCTCAAGCCCTAGCTTCTATAGTTTTATTTGATCCTCCCCATACTTATGGCAGCATGGGTGATATTCTGCCCATTGTACAGATGGTGGTACTGAGGTACAGAGAGAGGAAAGGACACAATACAATACAAAAACCCAGGTCTTCAAGGCTCAAATCCCACTGCTATGTGCTGTACCACCTTAAACTGCCAAGGGAGCCATGTAAGCCAACATCAAGTAAAGCAGAGCAGAGAGACAGTGTCCTCATGAGAACATTTGAGCCTCTAGATCAGTGGTTCTCAACCTTCTGGCCCTTTAAATATAGTTCCTCATGTTGTGACCCAACCATAACATTATTTTTGTTGCTACTTCATAACTGTAATGTTGCTACTGTTATGAATCGTAATGTAAATATCTGATATGCAGGATGGTCTTAGGCGACCTCTGTGAAAGGGTTGTTCGACCGCCAAAGGGGTCGCGACCCACAGGTTGAGAACCGCTGATCTAGATCCAACTGTGCCTAAAGGCACAGTGGTTTAACTGCTCTGGGTCTCTGGACCCTCATTTGTAACACAGAGAAGAAGTTGATAATGATTGTATCTTTTCATGGGTTGTTGAGGATTCAATGAGTAAAAGCACTTAGCCCATAACTAGACTCATCATGAGTGTTTGGCAAGTGTTGGCCTTTCCTTAAGGCAGAGTCCCCATGAGGAGGGGGAGCCCGGGCTCTGCCAGGCCCTGGCAAAATTGGCAGGATCTTCCCCTCTGTGCAGCACAGAGTAGGGCAGGGCTGGGAGCTATAGGCCTGAACTACAGCCTTCATTCTGTCCTGGCCAGCACAGGGACCTGAATGAGTAGGAAGAGTACTGAGCATGGGAGGGAAGACTCAGCAGTCCTGGCCCAGGAGTGCAGTGGTGGGCTGCAGTTGATGAGGAAACATGTTAAACTGGAGATTTCTCTATCTATAATTACTCCCTTCTTCTCAGCCTTCCTAGCTCTAAAGGGCCAGTGCTCATTCAGCATTTGTTAGAAGGAAATCCAGGGTCTTCCCTGCCTACCTCCTATCAGACCTAAATTACAGTAACTGCCATTCCTTACCCAGATGGCCACTGCAAGTCCTTTCTGTTCCACATCCACAGAGAGTGTTATATTGTAAATCAGTGAGCTGAACATAAGACACCTTAGTAAGCCAAATTAATTTGGAGTCTTTATTACGCTAGCAGTCTCAGAGGAGCTGTCTCTCAAAGTCTGAGCAAAATAGCATGGAGGAAATGTGCCCTTGACCAGAATCGAACCTGAGATCCTTCCATCTGCAGGCTGATGCTAGTCTATCCACTGAGCCAAACCGTCTAGGACTTTTATTTATTTTTAGAGAGAGTGGAAGGAAGAAGGATAGAGAGATAGAAACTGATGAGAGAGAAACATCATTGGTTGGCTGCCTCCTGCATGCTCCCTATTGGGGATCAAGCCTGCAACCCAGTCATGTGCCTTGACAGGGAATCAAACCAGTTACCTCTTGGTTCCTGGGTTGAAGCTCAACCACTGAGCCACACCAGCCAGGCAAGAAGCTCTAATTTTTCTGCACTTGGAACTGGTAGCATATAACACTGGAGCTTTCAGGGGCCATGACAGTTAGGGAGCCAGTTTAAGCCAACACCAAGAAAAGCAGAGCAGAGAGACAGTGTCCTCATGATAGCATTTGAGCCTCTAGATCCAATTGTGCCTGAAGTCCATATATCCTTGGATTTCTCAGTTACATTAGCTAATTAATCCTCTCACACTTTTTGCTTTTGCTTAAGCCAATTAGAATTGAGTTGGTGTCATTTGTACCCAAAAGAAATTTGTCTAATCCAAGAATGAAAATGTTGAAAGGACAGGGAGGAGACCCTATGGCACAGTTGTAGGGACATCCATCTAGACCAGTGGTTCTCCACCTTGGCTGCACATTAGAATCACCTGGGAATCTTTTTAAAATCCTGATTTCTGGGCCTCATCCTCTGGAAATTCTGTTTCTTTGTTATGGGGTGGGGCCACAACATTAGTAACAAAGAAACAGAATTTCCGGAGGATGAGGCCCAGAAATCAGGATTTTAAAAAGATTCCCAGGTGATTCTAATGTGCAGCCAAGGTGGAGAACCACTGATCTAGACCAAGCATGTCAAACTCAAAGGCTAACATGGGCCAAATAAACAAGTTTTAAGTTTATGTGGGCCACAAAAAAACCCAAAAGCTTCAATTTTCATAGAAATGTAAGTTTATTTCGATAGAGACATGCTGAATACAAAGAGCTAAAATAAATGAGTAATCGTTAACATAAAATAATAGAACATTGTAATAAAAATTAATATTTTTTCTTGAACATTAACTTATCAAACACAGAATAACTTCACAAATTAATAAGTGTTATGTAAATAAATCTATTTTTCTTGTTCTCCGAAAGCAAAATATTTCCTCTTGCGCACACCAAACAAGTCAGTACAAAACTATTGAGGTGATAATCTGATGCTAAAATATTTGCTGCTAGTATTAGTGGAGGGAAATGGTGGCATGTAAGGGAAATGAATGCAACATGATTATAGTAATCAGTCATTAGCGAACGTTGTAGTTCGTTATTAATAATTATATATAACAGGATATTGTAAAAATTTAGTTACGAAAATTTTATTAAAACATTTCTTACATACCATTATATTGGCTGGGCTGCAAAAAAACTCACTGTGGGCCGCATGCAGCCTGCTGGCCGTGAGTTTGACATGCTTGATCTAGACCAGTGGTTCTCAACCTTCCTAATGCCGCGACCCTTTAATACAGTTCCTCATGTTGTGGTGACCCCCAACCATAAAATTATTTTTTGTTGCTACTTCATAACTGTAATTTTGCTACTGTTATGAATCATAATGTAAATATCTGATATGCAGGATGTATTTTCATTGTTACAAATTGAACATAATTAAAGCACAGTGATTAATCACAAAAACAATATGAAATTATATATGTGTTTTTCCAATGGTCTTAGGCAACCCCTGTGAAAGCGTTGTTCAACCCCCAAAGGGGTCGCGACCCACAGGTTGAGAACAGCTGCTCTAGATCTTCAAAGGGAGCCTGTCCACAGTGCTGAATTCCTATGGGTCCTACAGGACCCTGCCTTGCCTTGTTCTGTGCACAGAGGAGGCAGCGCTGAGAGGCTGAGGTGCATAAGGAGGGGAGATGGGCAATTAGATAGTTTGTGCTTAACAAGGCTTCTAGAGCCTTCTTCCCTAAATGGGTAAGTTCATGCTGCTGGAGAACTACTCTATGAGCTAACTCTTCTGGAACATAGACCCTATGATCTGGAAGTATCCACCAACCTTCCTTTGTCTTCTTACCTTCTTCTTACTGGGCCCATTTTCTTTTTGAGGGGTGTATTTCAGAGGTTCAGGTAATTCAGGAGCCAGCATGATCAGCAATGGCACAGCCCACTCCTTAGCAGCTAGCCTTGTCGCTGCGTCTGCGGGACGGTTCCCTTCTGACACTGAGTCTTTTTTCTGCTGATGTCCTTTACAATGGATGACTGCTACTTCCTTGGGCTCCCAGACTGCTTCTAGTAACTTCAACATCTCATTCTGATTTTTGATTCCTTTTCCTCCGGCCATCAGGAGCCCCTTTTCCTTCTATATGGCCCCACGGATATGCAGGGTAGTGAAGGCATAGTGCGAGTCAGTGTAGTTCTAAGGCTCTAAGGCCCAAAGTTCTGCCCTGTGTGCTGACCATCCTTCAGGCAGGTCCTGTGCCTCTATTATTTCAAAGTTTGATACCAATGCACACCCAGCTCTTCTTTTTCCTTCATCTAGGACTAAGTCTGAATTCTGTAGAGGCCTGTCTGTTAGACCTAGCCGGCTGGAGTAAACCTCCTCTAGGACTTCTCGGCAATCATGCTCAGGGATTTCCTCTGATTGAGTCATTCAATAAGAGGAATCAGCCAATGTTGCCCCTTAGCTTTCATGACGGTGACAATAGCATGAGGCACTTTAACATATAAGTTTTGTCTTACCATAGAGTGAGCTTATCTTCCTCCTTGACTAATAAGGCTGTGGCTGCAAGAGCCCTGAGGAAACCAGGTCAATCTGTTTGGAGAAGTAGGCTACTGGCCTCTGCCAGGGTCCCAACTCCTGAGTCAGAACTCCTAGGGCAGTGATGGCGAACCATTTGAGGTCGGCGTGTCAAAATTTTGAGAAACCCTAACTTAACTCTAGTGCCGTGTCACATATAGAAATATTCATAATTTTTTTGACATTTGCAACCATAGTAAAAAAAAAAGATTTATATTTTTGATATTTATTTTATATATTTAAATGCCATTTAACAAAGAAAAATCAACCAAAAATATGTACAAAATGAACACAAACAAAAAAACAATTTACATTTAGGAAAAAATAATAATAAAAACAATGATAATCAAATGGTACGAAAACTAGAAATCAGTGACTTTTTTGGTGCTGAAGTTTGTCTGCTAATTCTTCGATTGCAGGTTCATACTTGGTGCACTTCAAGGCCATACAAGCACCACTAACTTCATCTGTTAGCCGGTTTCTTTTGTTTGTTTTAACATTATTTAATGCTGAGAACAAAGTCTCACAAAAATATATCGATGAAAAAATTGTTAGCAAAGCCATCCCTAGATTTTTTATGTCGCTAAAAGTGTCAGGTACTCTGTTCCAAGCACTCAAAATTTCTTGTTTGTAGTTGCACTCTTCATTATTCAAACGATTTCGTTCCAGATTTTCAAGTTTCGACCTTAAGTCGACAAACACATGAGTCCAAATGCTACCTTGAAAATCTGCAAGTTGCATCTCTAAATCGTCAATTTGCATCCATTGGAAATCCTTTAATTCCAAAGTACTGTAAACAACTACATCCGGATATTTAATTATTTTAATGGTCTGTTCTAGGCTTCTAAATTGGTTGACTCTTTCACTGAACTGTTCAAATAACGAGTTTACTATATTCTGGTACATAAGTATTGACTCCATTACACTCCTTGTAGTGGCCTTCTCAAAATACTTTTTTATCTGAGGAAAATACTTTTAAGTTTTAGTTTCAATATCTCGCTTGAAAATTTTAAGTTTACTTTCAAAAGGTTTGATGTATCCAAACATAACGGCAATACTTTTGCCAAAACCTTGTAATTTTAAGTTCAGTTCATTCATATGAACAGAGAGATCTGTAAAAAACATCAAATTGCTGACCACTTATGATCATTGATCTGAGGAAAGTTTGCCAGATCCTTATTCTCGATAAATACCATAATTTCTTCAAAGCACTACACAGATCGCTCAAGTACTTTACCTCGACTCAGCCATCTCACATTATTGAACATCAGTAGTCCACTATAGGTTGAATCAATTTCCTGTAAAAGTGCAGAAAATTCTCACTTGTGAAGGGGTTGAGAAACTATAAAATTCACAATTTTTGTTACAACTGACATTAAATCATTCAATTCTGAGAATCCCGATTTGGCACACAACACCTCCTGATGGATAATGCAATGAAAAGGTACAAGTGGATGTCTAATAGCTTCCATAAACAATTTCAGGAATCCCACATTTTTTCCCACCATATTTGGTGCCCCATCTGTCGTGACTGACACAATTTTAGAGATATCAATGTTTAGGTCACTGAATGTTTTATAACAACCTTACATATTTCGTTTCCTGATGTACTTATTGGCACTGATTCTAACTTTATCAACACTTCTCTTATTGTGAGACCATAAGAATATCTAGCAATAATGGCCAACCAAGCATTTGATGTGACATCAGTAGTTTCATCAACAGAAATCGAAAAATATTTACAACTATTTACATCTTTTTTTAATTGATGTTGTACGTTTTTGTTAAGATCTATTATTCTGTCTTTGATAGTATTTCTACTGAGTGGTAACTCAGAAATTCTTTTAATAACATCATCTTTTTTTTATTAAATCTTTATTGTTCAGATTATTACATTTGTTCCTCTTTTTTCCCCCCATAACTCCCCTCCTCCCAGTTCCCGCCCCACCCTCCGCCCTCACTCAACACCCATCCATAGGTGCACGAATTTTGTCCAGTCTCTTCCCGAATCTCCCACACCCCTTTCCCCCCCCCAAGAATAGTCAGAAAATTCCCTTTCTATGTCCCTGATTCTATTATGATCACCAGATTATTTACTCACTTGATTCTTAGATTCACTTGTTGATAGATGCATGTTTGTTGTTCATAATTTGTATCTTTACCTTTTTCTTCTTCTTCCTCTTCTTAAAGGATACCTTTCAGCATTTCATATAATCCTGGTTTGGTGGTGATGAACTCCTTTAGCTTTTCCTTATCTGTGAAGCTCTTTATCTGACCTTCACTTCTGAATGATAGGTTTGCTGGATAAAGTAATCTTGGTTGTAGGTTCTTGGTATTCATCACTTTGAATATTTCTTGCCATTCCCTTCTGGCCTGCATGGTTTCTGTTGAGAAATCAGCTGACAGTCGTATGGGTATTCCCTTGTAGGTAACTGAGTTTCTTTCTCTTGCTGCTTTTAAGATTCTCTCTTTGTCTTTTGCTCTTGGCATTTTAATTATGATGTGTCTTGGTGTGGTCCTCTTTGGATTCCTTTTGTTTGGGGTTCTCTGTGCTTCCTGGACCTGTAAGTCTATTTCTTTCACTAGGTAGGGGAAGTTTTCTGTCATTATTTCTTCAAATAGGTTTTCAATATCTTGCTCTCTCTCATCTTCTGGAACCGCTATAATTCTGATGTTGGTACGCTTGAAGCTGTCCCAGAGGCTCCTTACACTATCTTCGTATTTTCGGATTCTTTTTTCATTTTGCTTTTCTGGTTGGGTGTTTTTTGCTTCTTCGCATTTCAAATCTTTGCCTTGATTCTTGCGCTCCTCTGGTCTGCTGTTGGGAGTCTATATAGTATTCGTTATTTCCGTCCATGTATGCTTAATTTCTAGTTGGTTCTTTATCATAACATCGAGGGTCTCATTAGATTTCTTGAGGATCTCACTACATTTATTGGCAGCTTCTAGACAGTTCTTAAGAGACCTTAAAAGTGTGGTTCTGAACTCAATATCCTCCATTGACAGTTTTGTCCTGTTTCTTTGTCTCCGCATTTTTTATGCTTTCTTGGTGCACCCCCTAGTGGTCTTTGTGCGCAGTCTTGTTGTAGTTAAGCCTTGATTGTTGTCGGCAATACCGGGGGTGATTTGACCTCCAGGCTAACTGGCTATGAGAGTCCGCTGTGTCTTCAGTGGGAGAGCTTCTGTGCTGGATCTCTAGAGTGGTGCTAATCTAGCGTTTGCCTGAGGCTATCCGGCAAATGGCTCTGCGCAGGGCTTGGGCGGGGCAGGTCCCTGGGGATCTACAGGGCAGGCCGGATCGAGCAGTTATGGCTTCTCTCAGTTCCGTCCCTAGGGGCTCTGCCTCACAGAGTCCCAGCAACCACTGCAAACCTCGGAGAGAAAGCTGCCTTCGAGTTCCGACCGAAGCCAGACAGTCCCACTTCTCCCGTTTGAGTCTGGGTCCCTAGAGACTCGCCCGGATCTGGAGCTCAGAGTCGGAAACTCCCTCCCGATTGAAAACAACAACCGCGCCCTCCGCCTCCAGCCCGCTCCGCGTGCACTCCGCACCTTAGTATTTCACTTCAGCACTGCGCCTCCTCTGAGTCTGGGTATGATATTCTCTTTCCTCCTAGTTGTAGAATTTCCACTCAGCCAGCCTTCCTGTGGTTCTGGATGATGTCCGTTCCGTCTTTTAGTTGTCTTTTGAAGTGGTTGTTCAAGGCAGCAATCTTCAGCGTTAACCTATGCCGCCATCTTGGTTTCTCTCTGTCCAATAATATCATCTTTATTTTTCATATTGTGAAATAGAGCTGGTGCACATCTTAGAAATGTTTCCTTAATAAAGTCTCCGTCACTGAGGGCTTTTCCATGCTGAGTTATGGAGTGAGCAATATAGTAACTTGCTGATGTTAAATTTGTAGAGCATCTTACAAATTTAATGATGGAATTTGATTGACTTTTATAGAGGTGTAGCTGCCTAGAAATTTATTCCTTCCTTCCATCAATACTTTTTTTCAAGAGCTGACAATGATTAGTTTCAAAATGTCTCTTTACATTCCTCGTTCTGCTTATTACCATTTCATTACACAGTATGCACAATGATCTGTTGTTTCTGTCAACAATCACGCACATCTCAGTCCATATGTCTTGAAAGGGTTGACTACTGCTACTTCCACTTCCTTTATCACTCAATCTTGCTTTTTTATTTTTTTGATTCTCCATCACAAGGCTGCAAAAATAAGTAAATATAAACCATGGCATTTTTTTATAAAAGGTTGATAGGTTTCTTACTTATTAACTTTTTGCAGTGTTGTTGCACTGACTCCTGGTGCAAAACAATTCAAAGATAGTATGTATAACCAACAAATATATGGTGCTATAATCAAGTATCCGACATGCAGAATGTCTTGTCGAGCACTGTTGCACTGTATATCTTTTTCTTCTAACCCTCCCACTCCTGTCTCCTAATGAACATGGCGATCAAATGCCTCTGTTTGCCAAATGCACCCGAACGCAAGGGAAGCTTACCTGAGGCACATGTTGACCATAACGAGGCCGTTTCCAGAATTGGGCATTTTGTCACTCGAGTAAAAATAAAATGTCATGAGTAAAGATTAATCTCTTTATAGTGCAATTCTTAACCTTTTTATATTAATGTCAATATTGGAACAATGTATCTTGGATGTTTTCACTATGTATCTTTGCTATGCAACACCGATGTACATGTTTACATTCGGTTTTAGAATTGCATTATTGATCATGAGTAACGTGAGTAATAATATTACTCGAGTGATGCCCAACCCTGGCCGTTTTGAGAGACAAATATTTGAATTATGCCATTTTTTGTCTGTGTCGATGCGTGTCACCCAAAATGAGTTCATAGGTTCGCCATCACTGTCCTAGGGCTACCCTGTTGTAAAGTCCCCGAGTCACATCTAGGAGCCCTAGGGCCAGTGCCTCAGTGAGCTTTTGCCTTTATGGTTGTGAAGGCCTTTTCCTGCTCAGGACCTCAGTTAATGGGCGCCTGTGGGAAGCTGCCTATTGTCTTCTCTAGCAGAGAGGTGTGGGCAAGGAGCTTGGAATGCTGGTGACCCTTGAAGCCCTGGCAAAGGTCAGGGCTATGTACCCACTGTTCAGTCCAGACAATGGTAGCTGAAGAAACTTCCCCACCAGATAGTCATGTAATTCCTTACTGATAAGATCAGGGGTCCTCAAACTTTTTAAACAGGGGGCCAGTTCACTGTCCCTCAGACCGTTGGAGGGCCGGACTATAGTTTAAAAAAAAACTATGAACAAATTCCTATGCACACAGCAGTGGCAAAAACACCCGGCGGGCCGGATAAATGTTTTCGGCTGGCCGCATGTGGCATGCAGGCCGTAGTTTGAGGACCCTTGGATAAGATTGTCTGTTACTGGAACTTGCCTGCCTAAGGCCTATAGGTGTATCCCAAACTGAATAAAAGGATGGCAAGGCCTGAGCAAAAACGGAGCCCATCCTCTTGGGATGGGCTCTTGCCTGGCCCCCCAATTTCCAAATTATTATTTATTGTCTCATCTCTTTCATTTTTGTGTGTCCCCTCTTCCAGAGCCCAAACCCTGAACCACATGGGACATGGGGGGACATTCACATCTGGTACCTCAATAGGAAATCTGGAAGAGAAGACTTTGCCTAGAGTGAAAAACGATGATTTATTCAACCAATAGGTGGGGACACTGGACAGGTGTGGATATTCACTGCACACAAAGCACATGGATGTTCGGTCAAAGGGGAGCCCAGGAGCCCATACATACCACAGCAAAGCAGATGGTGGTAGAGATAATGGACCCCTCCCTGGAATCCATAACGACCCCCACACAGATACTGGCCCCTTCCTGGAATCCATGATGACTCCCTTGGCGGGAACTTCCTCAGCTGAATACCGTGAGGACCCTCGTGGTGGGAACTTCCTCAACTCATGCCCCCGCCCCTCACCTAACACCTGTATAAAAAAGAAATGCCTCCCTCCTTGTTGGTGCAAATCCACTGGCCCTGCCTTTGGGGCCCTTGGGTCTCACCGAAGAACTAGAATTAAAACCTTCTCTTTTCCCTTTTCTGACTGGCTTGATTCTCTTTTGTTTCCTGCGTCAAGAACCTAACACGGCCTGCTGTAGAAATCGCAATCTGTAAGTAGAATGGGAATGTGTTTCTTCTTAGCCAGGCTAATGGGGCAGAGCTCATCAAAAGGGGAGAAACTTTATTGTCGGCTTTTGGTCTGTATGCTTAAGGATAAAGGTATTAAAGTTTCAGAAGGTATTCTCTTACAGTTTTTGCATGATGTTATAGAACTGAAAGGGTGAGGGCTAGGCCCTCCATCTTACCCTGGATCCTCCATTTTTGGGCAGCAGCCTTAGCCATGTGCTCGGCAAGGAGCTTCTTTCCAGAAGCCCAAGCCTCTGCTAGCCATACCTAGGATTTCTTTAAACTAACCAATGATAATCAAGGGAAGTGCGCGCCTTAGATAAGACCACATCCTGTGTAACAAGACACCGACTTGCGCCTGGGCAATTGGCAGGGCCCATAGTCCTCTCTCCTCCCCTTACTCCACCCCACTATAAAACCCCTCTTCCCACAGGGCTAGCTCTCTCTCTGCCTCTGCGTCAGTGAGTGTGGTCAGGGAGCCGAGCTATCTCGAATAAAGACTCTTGCTTTTGCATCGGACTCGGCTGGCTCCCTGGCGGTCTTTTGGGGATCTTGAAACCTGGGCATAACAAGAACATAAGCCTTGGTTTCCTGAAAAATGTACATTAGATCCTGAGTGTTGGGAAAGAGTGGGTCAAAATTTGAAAAAAGCTCAGCAGCAGGGAAAGAACTTGCCTCCAAACTGTTTCACCTTGTTAAACATGGTATTTCATTTGCTAGAGCCTTTAAGAGAGGCCAAGGAGGATAAATCTCCTCCCCTTACACCCTCCTAAAGAAGAGTAAAAAGAAAAGAAAAATTGGAGGAATGGCCTTCATGGCCCCCTCCACCTCCATGTCCTAATCCTGAAATGTTTAATTCGCCGTTAATAGAATCACCTGTGCAAAGAGCTATCTGAGAGGGATTACAGGAGAAATTATGAATAATATTTCTAAAGCATTCTTAGCTCATTATGATTGGTATTCTCTGGCTCGTGCAACTCTGGATGGAGGAGATTATTTACTATGGAAGGGAGAATTTTTGGAGAAATGTCAGGAGCAAGCACACGCAAACCACGGACGGAACGCTCAAATAACTTATGAAAAGCAAGCAGGAGGTGGGGGAAGGGAGACACATGGCGGTCCTGTCCCCCTCCCAAGTGTGCTAGAAAAAGTTCCCTTCTTGCCATGAAAAGTTTTACAAAAATTTGCCAAAGAAAATGCTTTAAGATAATTATAATTGAATTTAAATCTCAAAAAAATTGTTGAAACATAAATAAATAATATCTACACTAATAAAAGAGAAACATGCAAATTGGTGTCACTCCACTACCCTTCCCATTGGCTAATCAGGGCGCTATGCAAATTAACTGCCAGCCAAGATGGCGGCCGGCAGCCAGACAGATTGAAGCGAACATGAGGCTTGCTTGCTTCAGTGACGGAGGAAGCCAACGTTCCTGCCTGCCGCTGCTGGCCTCTGAACTTGCAGTTTGAAACATTGTTACAAATATAGAAGCTAAACAAAACCCCAGAAACCTGCTTTCAGCCAGCCGGGCTTCAGCCAGCAGGACTGCAACATTGTTTCAATTATAGAACAAACGCAGATCCCTGCTTTCAGCCAGCCGGGATCTCAGAGCTGGAGTTGAAACAGTGTTTTGATTATAGAACCCAAACAAACCAGATACCTGCTTTCAGCCTCAGAAGCCTCAGAGCTGGGGCCAAGCCTCAGAGCTAAAGCTGGCCCAGAATAAAAAAAAAGAAAAGAAAAAAAGGAGCAGTTGGGAGCTTCAGTCACCCGCCAGCCTGAAAACAGCCATCAGCCCCTCACCCAGGCTGGCCAGGCACCCAAGCAGGACCCTCACCCTGATCCAGGACACCCTTCAGTGCAAACAAGCTGACCCCCACCCGTGCACCAGGCCTCTATCCTATATAGTAAAAGGGTAATATGCCTCCCAGCACCGGGATCAGCGTGACAGAGGGCAGCGCCCAAACCCCCTGATTGCCCTGTGGCTCTGTGTGTGACAGGGGGCGGGGCCACAACCTCCCTATCCGCCCAACTCTGTTCCTGACCGGGGAAGGCGCCCTAACCCCTGATCAGCCCTGCTCTGTGCCTGATAGGGGGATGATCCCCAACCCCCTGATTGCCCTGCGGCTCTGTGTGTGACAGGGGGCGGTGCCCCAACTCCCCTATCGGTCCTACTCTGTGACAGGGGGGAGCTCCTCAATCCCCTGATCGGCCCTGCTCTGTGCGTGACAGGGTACAGAGCCCCAAACCCCCTGATGGGCCCTGCTCTGTGGGTGACAGTCAGCAGCGCCCCAACCCCCTCATTGGCCCTGCTCTGTGCATGACAGGGGGTGGTGCCGCAACCTCCCCATTGACCCTGCCTTGAGTGTGACAGGGGGCGGTGCCCCAACCCCCCAATCAGCCCTACCCTGAGCGTGACTGAGGGTGGCATCACAACCTCCCAATCTGCCCTGCTCTGTGCATTACAGGGGGTGGCACCCCAACTCCCCAATCGGCCCTGCTCTGAGCCCAACCAGGGGCTGCACCTAGGGATTCGGCCTGCCCTCTGCCACCTGGGAGCAGGCCTAAGCCAGCAGGTCGTTATCTCCCGAGGGGTCCCAGACTGCGACTGCGAGAGAGCACAGGCCCGGCTGAGGGACCCCCCCCTCCTTCCCCCTGAGTGCACAAATTTTTGTACACCGGGCCTCTAGTATTAATTATAAAAGTCCAGTAGCCTGGGGGGAAGGCTAGCTGCACCTCTCTAATGGAGGAAGAGGCTAGTCCCCCTTCCCCCAGCAGAAAAAATATGGTCATTTTAAAATCAAGCGGCTAGGCCCTCGCTAGCCAAAAACAAGTTTCCTGCCAGTAGCAACTTCTAAAGACAAGCTTGCTTCCTGGCTTCCCTTCCTTGGGGCTGGTCACATTTCCAGCAAAAAGAATGTAATTAATTTGCATTTGTATGACTACCAAACTCTAGCAGCTTAATCTAAGAAATGCTAAATATTTGACTTGCCAGCTCTAAAAGTTCAAGGTTCAAATTAAATTGGGGGAAATTATGTAGTTGTGGTAACTCAATGCCTATAGTATGGAAATTTATTTTATATTTATTTGATGGTCTTTCTAAGTTAAATTTCAAGGCTTTAACCCAGGGATAATTTTGGAGCATTATCTCAATTCCTTAAGGTTCTGCTTCCCAGCATATTTGGCTCACATAAACTCACAAAAATTCTTTACAGGTTTCAATGGTTTTTTGAGTGGTTTGTTTTTTGGGTTGTTTTTTTTTACATTAACATTACTTGGCATAGTCACAGCAGGATTCCAAAGAAACTCACCCAGAACCATCCCTTGGACTTGGACTTGATGCTAGGATCCAGCAAAGGGCCCATTGAGCCCACCGGTTCTCTACCCATTGGGTGAATGTGGGTGAGTTGTCTCTTGGATCCAGGACCTTCCCTTGCTTTGGTAGAGGGTCTGACTTTATTTAAGCTGTGTTTTAAAATCCTCGAGGTGGAACCAGGATTGACAGAACTCCAGTTTAAGGGTTGACAGAACCCAGGCTAAGGTAGGACTGGTAAAAAAAAAAAAAAAAAAATGTGGCTGGTTTTGATTTTGGCTTTTCAATTGGAATTGCTGAGAGTCTGAGCAAAAATAACCTTTGCCATATAAATGAGCTGAATTCATTCAGCTCCAAAGATAAAGGGGCAACTTTTTTTTAGAATAGTCTGATTCTGGGATATTCTTAGGTGACTAAGAATCTTTGTGGAGGTGTCAAATGCAGGAGCCCCATAGGAAGTCCCAATGCAACTATAATTAACTAAATCATCTAAGGGGCCACCATAAGGCTTGGTCTTCCAGGGCCCCAAACCTTCCCTGTGGTTTTAGACACCCGGGAGAGAAACCGAGGTCATATTTGACCCACTACATACCATGTCTAGAAAGTTTGCTCAGACTACAGATATAAAAAAAAAAAAAAAAAATTAACATGGGAAATTGTGCCTCCAAGGCCAGAAGCTCCCAAGACCCCAGCCCTCATCTAATACTCCTGATAGGAAGCCTTTACTTGCAAGTGCTTTACAGAAATGGGAAAATGTAACTGAAGCATGGTAGCAACCATGTTTGGGTAAATGTTTAATATTTTAACCCTGCTGACTTGGCTTCTGTCATTATTTGCTTGTTAAAATAATAGAAAAGTTAATTTGATTTTCTGAATTATATAAATCATCCCATTCGATTGAATACCTTATTGATTGTAATGTGAATACCCCATTGGTTGTGGTCATACTGGTTTTAGAAAGCACATTCTTCTGTACCTGGGAACCAGGACAGCACAATTATCCTAAATTGCCTCAGTGGCCACAGATAATGCGTTCCGGTTGACTCAATCGTCCCAAGACCCAAGGGCTCTAGATAATGTGTTTCTGTCAACTCAGTTGTCCCAAGACCCAGGGCTCCAGATAATGTGTTTCCATTGATTCAGTGATCTGGAAACCGAAAATTATAATTTAACTAACATGCTTAAGTCTGCTTCTGTAAACTGCTTTTTTGCAAACCAGGTTCCTCATTCCAAACCTTGGGATGTAATCAATACCTTTGTGATCTTTGCCTATATAAGTCTGGTGGTGGCGCTGGGGAGGGGACTGAGAGATTTGGAGTGCATGGCCCTCTCGTAGTCCCGGATTTGCAATAAATGTGACTCCTTAATTTGACTTCTTCAGGCGTCCTTGTGTGATTTGCAGGGTACATTACAACATAACTAGAAAATATTAACTGAGAAATGGCCAAAATGCAGTGTGTTTGGGGTACCTATGTTAATATTTTGCATGCAGAAATTAGAAAAATGCCGACCATGAAATTAAACTGAATGCCTATATGGGAAGCATAGCTTGATTTGGAAATTAGAAGCTTCTAAGGAAAAGCATAGAAAATAAATTTCTTCCAATAAGATGGAAATTAAAAAAAAATTTTTAGAGACTCTCTCAGAATTATTCTGAAGTTAATAAATGTCTACACCCCATTTTTCCCCATAGGAAGCATGCCTCTGATTTATCTTCATAGAAGATTCCCCCAGACAAAGGGAGGTAGAGGCAACTAGAAAAGACCCCAGCCCATTTTTATTTTTATTTTTGAATAGTCCATTGGGGTTATACTGAAATTCTAGAGAGGGGCAGTTCCTGAACCAGGGACAAACGACATTGCTTTGGTAATTTTTAATGCTGGACATTCTCTGGTGTAAACTTTTAGTGTGTTCTGTGCACCTGTATAAAAGTGTTGATGTTTTTGTTTCTCTTTGTTGTTGTTCAATTTGTTTAAAGAAGAGGCAAGTGGGGTTGAAAGTGTGAGAGAGATTGCAAGAACGTCCCAGCAACTGCTGAGAATTTTTCATCTTGGGGGTTCTTCTTGCTCTCCCTCTCAGGGTTCAGCCACCAGAAACAGCTAGTGAGATTTCTGTTTGTCTGCAATATAATTTTGACTGTTTATCTTTTAGGGATTTTGGTTTGCTCTTCCCTTGTTTACTGTGAGAATAAACAAATCATCTTTTCTGTCATAGAACAGTTTAGACACCCACCATTTTAGACTGCCTGACTTGGCAGCCGCCATGTTGGCCACATCGCTTGCCACTCCCTTGGCTGCCACCATCTTGAAACAGCAAAGGCCAGCCCCTCCCTTTGAATTAGCCAATCGGGAAAGACCATGCACCTGAGCTCCAATCAAGAGCAACGGACAGTTCACATGCATTGTTAAGGCATCTGCTTCAGAAAGGAACTCCCAAAGATTCAGAGCCAAGTTCAAACAGGAAACTTTCAGGGGGGTAGCATTTGTCCAGTCAGGGACATCTGGCAAGCCAAGAGTCATAATCCCTTAATATATGTAAATAAACCAAAGGGGATACTCTTTAACAATATAATTCTAAGCTTAATAAAAAGGAAAATTTTGAAAACTTTGAAATCTCTTCTGCTAATATTTACAGGGTAAACTAAAGATTGTTGTTAAAATACTAAATCTGACAATAATTACAGTCACCATAAATGAAAAATCACTTGAAATATATGGCTTTGCAGCAGTATTTGTTAAAATCTCAAAAAGCAACCGTGTTTGTTACATTTATTGCTTGATGTAAAAAAGAAAGAAAAGTGTCTGGAAGGAAATAAAAAGAGGTTTCCTTCAAATGTCTAACTGTAATTAAACGTCAATATATTGGGCCTCATTAGCTAAAGTAAGTAATTTGCGTTTTTGCCTCCCTAAACAAAGTTTATGTAAAGTTACCCAACGACTAATAGCAGAAATTTAATTAATGTCATTTACTGTCCATTACTTAGGACAAGTAAAGTTAAAACATAAATCTTATTTCAGATTGATTTAAATTGGCTAATTAAAATGAATATTCAAAAAAACTTTGTTGTACTGGGCAGGAAACTGTTCCTGAAGCATTAACTAATTTTTCACTAATAGTTCATCTCATAGTAAACTTGCTTAACATGCAAAGAATACAAAGCAATCATATTTCTGTGCATAAAATTAAAAAGTGATCAAGACTGTATAGCAAGATTTCCAAAAGCCTCTTAATATTATTTAAATCAAAAAAAGAAGGGGGAGAGTAGGATAATACCCTGTGAGCAAATTACATCAAAAAAATTTTTACTTTAAAAATTATTTTTCACTTGTAATGCTGAAAACAAGACACCCATGAAAACAGACATGGTGTCAAAATAAGCCAAAGAAAAATGGTTTAGGCACAATGAAAAAATAGGATCACAAGTCTAGTTTATAGAAAAGACTAGAGGCCCTGTGCACAAAAATTTGTGCACTCGGGGGGGAAAGGGGGTCCCTTAGCCTGGCCTATGCCCTCTCCCAGTCTGGGACCCCTCGGGAGATAATGACCTGCTGGCTTAGGCCTGCTCCCAGGTGGCAGAGGGCAGGTCTAATCCCTAGGTGCAGCCCCTGGTTGGGCTCAGAGCAGGGCCGAATGGGGAGTTGGGGCGCCGCCCCCTGTCATGCACAGAGCAGGGCAGATTGGGAGGTTGTGATGCCACCCTCAGTCACGCTCAGGGTAGGGCTGATTGGGGGGTTGGGGCACCGCCCCCTGTCACAAACAAGGCAGGGTCAATGGGGAGGTTGCGGCACCACCCCCTGTCATGCACAGAGCAGGGCCAATGAGGGGGTTGTGGCTCTGTACCCTGTCATGCACAGAGCAGGGTCAATCAGGGTGTTGGGGAGCTCCCTCCTGTCACTCACAGAGTAGGGCCGATAGGGGAGTTGGGGCACTGCCCCCTGTCACACACAGAGCAGGGCGGTTCAAGGGGTTGGGGCGCTGCACCCTGTCACACTTAGGGCAGGGCCGATGGGGAGGTTATGGCTCTACCCTGTCACACACAGAGCAGGGCCCATTGATGGGTTGGGGCGCCTTCCCCTATCACGAACAGAGCAGGGCAGATAGGGAGGTTGTGGCCCTGCGCCCTGTCACACACAGAGCCACAGGGCGATCAGGGGGTTTGGGCGCTGCCCCCTGTCACGCTAATCCCGGTGCCGGGAGACCTCGCGGCTCCGCTGATCCTGGTGCTGGGAGGTATATTACCCTTTTACTATATAGGATAGAGGCCTGGTGCATGGGTGGGGGCCGGCTGGTTTGCCCTGAAGGGTGTCCTGGATCAGGGTGGGGGTCCCACTTGGGTGCCTGGCCAGCCTGGATGAGGGGCTGATGGCTTTTTTCAGCTGGTCACACCACCTTAAGGGTGGGGGTCCCCACCGGGGTGCCTGGCCAGCCTGGATGAGGGGATGATGGCTGTTTGCAGCTGGTCACACACCCTTCAGGATGGGGGTCCCACTGGGGTGCCTGGCCAGTCTGGGTGAGGGGCTGAGGGCTGTTTTCAGGCTGGTAGGTGACTGAAGCTCTCAACTGCTCCTTTTTTTTTTTTTTCTTTTTTATTCTGGGCCAACTTTAGCTCTGAGGCTTGGCTCCAGCTCTGAGGCCTCTGCTGCTGAAAGCAGGTATCTGGTTTGTTTGGGTTCTATAATCAAAACACTGTTTCAACTTCAGCTCTGAGATCCTGGCTGGCTGAAAGCAGGTTTCTGGGGTTTTGTTTAGCTTCTATATTTGTAACAATGTTTCAAACTGCAAGTTCAGAGGCCGGCAGCGGCAGGCAGGAACGTTGGCTTCTTCCGTCACTGAAGCAAAGCAAGCCTCATGTTCGCTTCAAGCTGCCTGGCTGCCGGCCGCCATCTTGACTGACAGTTAATTTGCATATCGCCCTGATTAGGCAATGGGAAGGGTAGCGGAGGTATGGCTAATTACCATGTTTCTCTTTTATTCGATAGGATTTCTTTATTAACCTTTGGTCGAGAATATGTTTGTATATTTCCAGAAAACTCCTCCAAGCCCATTGGGATTCCTGCAACAATGAATCCGAGAGAGGAACTGACAACATGCTGAAGACAAGAGGAGAAACAGTCGAGAGATGGAGATGGTGAAGACACCTTGCCATACTAGCAGTCAGCAGCAGTGCATCTCTGCAGGTTGCCCAGGATCAAGCCAGAGAAGCTCGGACCTGCATTGCCACCAATTGCCCACCATCCAGAATAGCATATCATTACTGGCATGTACACATGAACTGTTGGACATTGAAATTGGGACTCAAAAAACTGTTGGCCTAGAAAGAAACTTACTATAAACTGATTCTTGGATGCCTGGCTGCAATTTAAAAAGGATGCGAAAGATTTTAACCCCTTCCACTGATATGCTTGCATTTGCCTCTCAGTGTAACCACTATTTCTTGTCTCATTTTTGTTCTCATATGTTTATTTCTAGTCTGCAGATGCAGAATGAAGAGTCTTAAAAGGACTCAAGCCCTTCAGGCAGCATTCACCTTTCAAGATTTTTTAAGGAAAAGAAAAGGGGGAGATGTGGGGAGCCGCCTATTGTCTTCTCTACCAGAGAGGTGTGGACAAGGAGCTCAGAATGCCGGTAACCCTTGAAGCCCTGGAAAAGGTCAGGGCTATGCACCCACTGTTTAGTCCAGACAATGGTAGCGGAAGAAACTTCCCCACCAGATAGTCATGTAATTCCTTACTGATAAGGAATTGTCTGTTACTGGAACTTGTCTGCCTAAGGGCTATAGGTATATCCCAAACTGAATAAAAGGATGACAAGGCCTGAGAACAAATGGAGCCCATCCGCTTGGGATGGGCTCTCACGTGGCCCCCCAATTTCCAAATTATTATTTCTTGTCTAGTCTCTTTCACTTGTGTGTGGCCCCTCTTCCAGAGCCCGAACGCTGAACCATGTGGGACATGGGACATTCACAGGTGCCATTTCCTTTTCTTTTAAGACTTCATAGAGTGGCTAAGGTCGCTCTGAAAATCCTGGGATCCAAGTTTGACAGAACCCTGCTGCCCCTAGGAATTCCCCAATCTGTCGTCAGGTGCTGGGGACTGATATGGCACATAAAGCGGCTTCCTTTCAGTGCCCAGTCTTCGTTTCCCTCGGGTGATTTGAAAACCTAGGTATTTGACTTCCTCTGACAGATTTGAGCCTTCCTTTTGGACACCCAGTAAACTGTTTCACTTAAGAGTCTTAGAAGATTTCATGTTCCTTCCCAACACTGAGTTTGCGTGGAACTAGCCAGTAGGAGATCGTCTATATATTGGAGTAGAATGCACCCGTAGTCCTTTCCTGGAAATTTGGACAAATTTGATGCTAGTGCTCCATAAAAGAATCGGGGAGGTCTTGAATCCTTATAGCAGTCTGGTCCAGGTGCACTGTTCCTAAGCCCCTGTGGTTTGGTTTTCCCAGTCAAAGGCAAACAGGGGCTGACTGGAGGTTGCCAGCTGAAGGCAGAAAAAGGCCATCTGCCCAGACAAGTGGGAATTCCTTCTCTAATTCAGGCTTTAATGGCTCTGCCCATTAGACTAGAGGGACTGGGCATTCTGGCAAATACAGGAATTTATGAACCACCTGGTGGCCACCTAGCCCACATCGGCGGAGACAGCAGAATGGTCTGCAGCTGTGGTTCCTGGTAGCTCTGATAATGGTGACCTTCCGTCCTGAGAGGGGAGATACTTTCTGAGTAACTACTGAGTGCTCTGCCCCTGTATCAACCATTAAGTTCACAGTCTGGCCCCCAATTTTCATTTTGACCATGGGCTCATGGGGCCCCAGCTAGAAAGAGCCCTGTCTCTCCTAGTCGGAGTCAGCTGCAGCTAATCTGATGAGGTCTGCCTTAGGTGGCTCTGGCTGATAGCAGCTAGGTGGTTTGGATGGCCTTGTCTGCCTATTCTTGCACCTCAGACATTCATTCTTCCAGTGTTCTAATCCTTTACAACAGGCACACTGGTCCTGTTTAAGATCCGTCCTTCCTTTTTCTGACTTGGTTCCTTGCTGTCTCCCTTTCTTTCCTGCCTGAGGATTCTGGGAGTTAGTTTCTCTGACAGCCACAGTGATCAGGGTTGCTTGCAATCGACTCAGGTGGGCTTATGATCTGAAAAATTGGGCTTGTAGGAAGGCGGAAGGAGGTGGTGTATCTAAACTTCCCTGACCAGGCAAAGGAGAACTGGTTGCCACTTGAGGCCCATATAGAGATAGTAAAACTGGCGGCACTTCCTCAGGGGGTTCCTGTAGAACAGAGGGCTGAGCTTCCTTCTGAGGGACCTGCTTCTGTTCTCCTGCCACTAAAATCTTACTCTGTCCCTTCTTACACACACAGAGTCGGATCCAAGGAGGCCTGTCCCAAGCTATTTCTAGCCATTGAGCTATGTAAGAAAACTGATCAGGATGGCCAGGGTCACCCGTGATGACCCATGATCAGGGTCCTGACAGTTGGTACAACTAGGGTTCTCTCTGAGGGCCAACCCACACCAAAGGCTGGCCATTCTAATTCACAGAATTTTCTTAACTTCCAGGGAACTAGATTCACACTATAATCCCCAGTAAATTCTTTCTGTAATACCCAATATTCTACATATTATAACTAATAAATATTGGTTATAATTATACTTGACAAAGGTGCCTATGTACCTTCAGTATAAAATTTTCCTTCATGAAAGAAAATAAACATCTGAGGCATTTCAGAGCCTATTGGGATGATTTAGAGGCAATTCTAGGTCAAGAGAAGAGTTTCTTAAAATTTAAACTCTTGAAGGATTGTCAAACTTGATTTTACAAAAAGATTATATATCAAAGTGTATTAGAAACAAACATTCTTATAACTTTCAGAAATAACCAGCTTTAAAAACTACCTTATTTCTTCAAAATGTATTTTTATGCCTATGCTTTCTCTATTTCACCAAAGCCATACTTTCCTTCTAGTTAGAATTCATAAACTTAATTTTTAGGTGACATGTAAATAGTCAACATTCCTCAGATTAGCAATACATTTATATTTTAGGAGAGATTTCAAATAAATACAAGACTTATTTATTAACAGGTTTAACTTCATCCTCTAGATTCTCCAGAGCAGGTACACTCAGATTAATTAATGCTTCAGTATCATTTAACCCAGCAATGCTAAAAAGCCTTTAAGTTATCAAAGACATTGGAAAATTATGTATAGGCCTATATTTATAAACCAGTGAAGAGTAAACTGAAGTCTGTAAAATATATACAGACAGAAATCTCACTAGCATAAACTAGACTTTCTCATGGCTGAAATGCTGACAGGGAGAACAGGGAGAGTCCCCAAGAACAAATGTTCTTGGCAGCTGCTGGGACTCTTCTGCAGTCCCTATCATGTGTTCAGCCTTACTACACATAAATGGGTTTCCCAAAGCAGGACTTGCACCATCTTCAAACAAATTAAACGAACAACAAAAAGACATACAATTTCAACAGAAACACTCTGTCTGGCCATTCTCCTGGAGGAGACAAAGGTGCCTCTTGACAATGGCCGTGGAGCATGGACTTTTACATTCACATTCACACACCAGTCAGTCCTCCCTGGGAAGTCTCAAAACAGAGGCAGATAAACTACCTAGGAGCTCCATAGTCAGTCAGTTAGAGCAAACAGAGGCAGATAAACTGTCTCAGAGGTGATCAGCCAGTCTCTTCTGTTACGAAAGACAGGCCTAAACTCAGACTATTCCCGGGAAAACTTACCAGTCAGATGTAACCGTTGTCCAGAAACGTGTTTCCTGCCTCAGTAAGTTTGCCAGAGTGCAGAGTCAAAGCAAGTCTGGGCCCCACGAATCCAGGAACTGGTGCATGTGCCGGTGGCACCCTCCCAGAGTTTCAGTGCTCCGAAAGAATGCCCCAGAGTCTGCTCTTGTCAGCAGTGTTCCCAAAAGCCAGCGCAGCTGATGCTTCATGGTCAGGGAACCACAATGTTGTGGCTAATGACCCAGGAGAATGACAACCAGCACCCAGAGGAATCAGGAAGGTAAACCTTTATTATGCAGCACTGCTAATCCAGGGGACTTTGATCCAAAGCCAGAACTGACAATGTGCCCATTCCACCCTGCCCTGGTTCTATCTATTTTTCTGAGACTCAAATGGGAGGATAAGTGATTTTTATTTGTGTGGAATTACATCCTTGAGTTTCCGAAGTCCCATTCCAGTCATAGAAGAAGTAGCTCTCTAGTGAGTCTAAAGCTTTACTTCCTGGTGAAGATTACCATATGACATGCCTATAATATTCAGCCTTACCTTTTCTCCTTTCCAGTTAATTATAATGGTATCCCCCCGCCGCCCCCCGAGAGAAAAGGAACCTCTTGTAATTTTACAAAGGAGGAACGAATGGTCTCCATCTTCTTATAACTGTTTCCTACTGTCAAGGGGCATGCTCCTGCCTATCCTAAGCCTGAGAAGTTTACTCTAACAGAGGAAGGAGGGAGCAAAAGGGAAGAAAAATTCTACAAAATCTAGTTCAGTCCAGTGAGCCTTGGAGGTGACATAGGTGATGTCCAGGGGATGGTGCTGCTGGACAAGCTGGCATCCTTGTTTTATTCTAGAAATGACAAACTTGACAAGAAAGTTAAAAGACAATTCAGAAGTCAGGAGATTTATAGCAACTAAAGGTCTAGTGAGAGGTAAAAACCCATATGATAAGGAGAACGATTAACTTACAGTATCCCCGATTAGGTTGGAGGAGTGGCTTCCCTGGAGGCAGGTATGCTGTACCTGTCTGAAGCCCTTCTCTTCACCATACTTAACCCGAACTAAGCTAAGAGAAATATTTTAAGGTTCCCCCATGAGAAACTGTGGGCCTTTTTTGTTTGAACCATTTGGGCAGAAAAGGGAAAGCAGTTTCAAGCGGAACCAATAGACCATCCATGTTTCATTGACTCAACCATAGTCCAAACTGTTGAGTTTCATTTTCAGGACAGATTAATGCAGATGGCTTCTACAATGAGGCTTATATTGTGTGTATAATAAGTCAGGTAAATAAGGACATAGGCATACATTCTATGAGAACAGAAGGAAACAAAACAGAGGTTAATGCAAACCAGTTGAGAAGATTTCCAGATGCAAGGCTTTAGCTGGAATGAAAGAAACCAGTGACAGTCTGATAGACTGTCCATATTATAAGATCTCTGGTGATGTCATCAGGTGCTGAGTTCTGTATTGCATACACCAACTCAGCCTTAAAAACAACACTTTGAAGATAGTTAACTGTATTAGAGTCCAATATTCACAATTAGGCATTGTAGTTTTCACTGAAACACAACTTTACTCTCTAAGATTACCCTCATTTTCAAAGAGACTGCATTAAGTCCAGTTTTAGTTTGGCATGATTATTTGCATAAACACAAGGTTAATAATTAATAAAACTGATCACACAGACTCTTTTATTTTTTTAAATATATATTTTAACTTTATTGAGGTACAATTTACATGCAGTTAGGTATACAAATTTTAAGTGCATTAAGAGTTTGTTTCATTGCAGAGTAATATCAGCTGTGTAAACATGCTATGATGTGTTTATTCATATTTGATAGGTAATTGGGTTATTTCCAGTTTAGGACTATCATAAATAAAAACATTATGAACATTCTTTCATAGTCTTTTTATGGAATTTGAATTTATCTTTAATAAATAATTATTAATGGGTCATTTTCTTACGTCTCTTTCCTACGCTTGTATATGGCTGCATTCTCATGTCCTCACATAGTCACCTCTGGGTTGGTGTGCTGTCTGTGTCCAGATTTCTCCTTTTTATAAAGACACCTATTGTATTATATTATGGCCCACCCATATGACTTTATTTTACCTAATTACCTCTTTATTTTTTGTTTTTTAAAAAATATATTTTATTGATTTTTTACAGAGAGAAAGGGAGAGGGACAGAGAGTTAGAAACATTGATGAGAGAGAAACATCAATTCAGCTGCCTCCTGCACACTCCCCACTGGGGATGTGCCCACAATCAAGGTATATGCCCTTGACCGGAATCAAACCCGGGACCCTTCAGTCTGCAGGCCAACATTCCATCCACTGAGCCAAACCAGCTAGGGCACCCAATTACCTATTTATTTATTTATTTATTTATTTATTTATTTATTATTAACTCTGGAAATACACACCTTACTTCTCCCCACCACCTGTATCCAAAATGCCATATACACTGTTTTAAGATTTGTTATCCTTTAGATTTTTTTTCTAAGCTTACGAAGATCCTAAGCTTTCATTTCAAATTTCATTGCATATTCCTTTTTTTTTTTTAATTTTATTGATTTTTTTACAGAGAGGAAGGGAGAGGGATAGAGAGTTAGAAACATCGATGAGAGAGAAACATCAACCAGCTGCCTTCTGCACACCCCCTACTGGGGATGTGCCCGCAACCAAGGTACATGCCCTTGGCCGGAATCGAACCTGGGACCCTTGAGTCCGCAGGCCGACGCTCTATCCACTGGGCCAAACCGGTTAGGGCTCTTTTTTAATTTTTTAAAAATTATTTTATTTTATTTTTATTTTCTAAATATATTTCTTTATTGATTTCAGAGAGGAAGGAAGGGAGAAGGAGAGAGAGGTAGAAACAAATGATGAGAGAGAATCATTGGTTGGCTGCCTCCTGCACGCCCCCCACTGGGGATCAAGCCTGCAACCCAGGCATGTGCTCTTGGCAGGAATCGAACCCAGGACCCTTCAGTCCGCAGGCAAATGCTCTATCCATTGAGCCAAACCAGCTAGGGCGGGAGGGGGCTTTGAGTGCATATTGAACTCAGGGTCAGGGGCTAGGACAGAACAGGGGAGGGGGGCCTGGAGGCAGCCACAGCCGGGATGGGGGGTAAGTGTGGTCTCAGAGTGGGGAGCCACCAGGATGGGGCCTCCGTGGGAGGGGGCGTGGCCTCGGTCTGGGTCAGATTAAGGGCGAAGGAGGTGTGAGTCTAGGGTGTGGACCTGCGTGGGGCCACCTGCGTGAACGATGACTGGACGCGGTCTAGGACCGAGCCAAGGAGTCCATCCCGCGCGCGCATGCGCGCGGCCCGGGGCGGGCGGTGGGTGGGGGTGGGCGTGGCCTGACCGCGTGATTGGCAGGCGGAGCTGATGCAGGAGGACATCCAGGGGGCCCTGCACAACTACCGCTCCGGCCACGGGGATCGAAGGGCGGCGGCGCTCCGGTAAGTGGGAGGGGGGTGCTGGGAGCCGGGGAGAAGAGGGGACGGGTGGGTATCTCTGGGCCTTAGTCTCCCCATCCGAGAAATGGGCTGTTACCCTTGGCGTACAGCAGAGCGAATTTTGAATGGAGTCACAGTCTCTTCAAGTCTTGCGTGTACCCGCCCCCAGACAAGTGCGCCCCCTCTCCTGGGCCCTACTTTTCCTGGTTCTGGTCCTCTTGTTCTCCCCCCTTAGCCCGTTCCCGCCCCCCCACCCCCCCCCCCACCCCCGCCCTCGCCAATATCTTGGAATTCTCCCTACCACTCCGAGCCTAGGTTTGACCCCTGTGGATCACTGTGTCTGTTTTCAGCCCCCAATTTTTCCCTTCCTGGGCTCCTCGGGGGGGACCCAGCCTCAGTGTCCCCTTCTTCCACGCAGGGCCACGCAGGAGGAGCTGCAGCGCCGCCCGGCGCCCGCAGACGAGACCCCGCCCCTGCAGCGCCGCCCGTCCATCCGCGCAGTGATCAGCCCAGCAGAGTTGGCCTCGGCCCGCGAGCGCCCCCAGACGGAGCCCATCCCCGAGGAGGAAGCGGCGCGGAGGCCCGGACAGGCGGAGACCCCCAGGAGCGCGGACCCGGCCTCCCCGGACCTGGGTCCCCGCGGCCCGGACCTGGCCAGTCTGCAGGCGGAACGCCACGTGGTGAGCGGGGCGGGGCCAGACGTCCGGGGGCGGGCGGGGCGGGGCTGGGGGCGGGGTCACACCTCTGGGAGTGGGACCCGCGGGGACCGAATGGGGGGCGCAGAGCCAGGCATCGGAAGGCTGGGTTGGGGGGCGTCTCTGAGCGCCCCTGGCTGGAGGGCTTTGCCAGGAGCGATGAGAGTCCGGGATCAGGAGTCTCACCGGCCCCCTGCTCTGTCCGCCAGGACATACTGAACCACGTGTTCGACGACGTGGAGAGCTTCGTGTTGAAGCTGCAGAAATCCGCGGAGGCAGCCCGAGTGCTGGAGCACAGGGAGCGCGGCCGCAGGACCCGGCGCCAGGAGTCCGGGGGTGATGGGCGCCCCGGTGTGGGATCCCGATCACACCCTCCCTGCTCCCCTGGGCACCCCCAGATAGCCCCCCTGTCCCTAGGGTATCCCCTCGCACCCCCTGCCAGTTTGGCTCTCCATCCTAATCTCTCTGGGGCGCTCCCTCTCTCTGACGCTGTCCCCTGTCCCCTTGCCTGCCCCCCCCCCCCACCCCCCAGAGGGCCTCCTGGCGCTGCGGGCCAAGCCGCCCAGCGAGGCCGAGTACACGGACGTGCTTCAGAAGATCAAGTACGCCTTCAGCCTCCTGGTGGGCACGGGCTTCAGGAGCGGGGGGGGGGGGGGGGGGGCGAAGTGGGGGGAGCACGGCGGCTGGGGACCCCGACCTGTCCACGATCTAATGCCAGCCCCTCCCCCGCCCCTCAGGCGCGGCTGTGCGGCAACATCGCGAACCCCTCCTCTCCGGAGCTGCTGCGCTTCCTGTTCAGACCCCTGCACGTGGTGAGACCACCCCCCTCGGCCCTCGAGACCCCCCTGCTGCAGGAGGAATCGGGGTTCCTCTTCTAGAGGGTCTGATGTTGTGCCCATTCCTGCCCCCTCTCCCCCTCCGGCAGATTGTGGAGATGTCCGGCGGACCCCAGCTGGCGAGCGGGTGCGGCGGCCGCACCTGACGTCCGAGGCCGTGGCGCTGCTGTGGGAGAATCGCATATTCCTTTTTTTTTTTAAAGCCTCTGTCATTGGTAGTTTCTTTCCTTTTTTTTTTAATTAAATCTTTATTGTTCAGATTATTACATTTGTTCCTCTTTTTTCCCCCCATAACTCCCCTCCTCCCAGTTCCCGCCCCACCCTCTGCCCTCACTCCCCACCCACTGTCCTCATCCATAGGTGCACGATTTTTGTCCAGTCTCTTCCCGCATCTCCCACACCCCTTTCCCCCCCAAGAATAGCCAGTCATTCCCTTTCTATGCCCCTGATTCTATTATAATCACCAGTTCATTCTGTTCATCAGATTATTTATTCACTTGATTCTTAGATTCACTTGTTGATAAATGTATATTTGTTGTTCGTAATTTGTATCTTTACCTTTTTCTTCCTCTTCCTCTTCTTAAAGGATACCTTTCAGCATTTCATATAATCCTGGTTTGGTGGTGATGAACTCCTTTAGCTTTTCCTTATCTGTGAAGCTCTTTATCTGACCTTCAATTCTGAATGATAGCCTTGCTGGATAAAGTAATCTTGGTTGTAGGTTCTTGGTATTCATCACTTTGAATATTTCTTGCCACTCCCTTCTGGCCTGCAAAGTTTCTGTTGAGAAATCAGCTGACAGTCGTATGGGTATTCCCTTGTAGGTAACTGAGTTTCTTTCTCTTGCTGCTTTTAAGATTCTCTCTTTGTCTTTTGCTCTTGGCATTTTAATTATGATGTGTCTTGGTGTGGTCCTCTTTGGATTCCTTTTGTTTGGGGTTCTCCGCGCTTCTTGGACCTGTAAGTCCATTTCTTTCACCAGGTGGGGGAAGTTTTCTGTCATTATTTCTTCAAATAGGTTTTCAATATCTTGCTCTCTCTCATCTTCTGGCCCCCCTATAATTCTGATGTTGGTATGCTTGAAGCTGTCCCAGAGGCTCCTTACACTATCCTCGCATTTTTGGATTCTTTTTTCATTCCGCCCCTCCGGTTGGGTGTTTTTTGCTTCCTCGCATTTCAAATCATTGACTTGATTCTTGCGCTCCTCTGGTCTGCTGTCGGGAGTCTGTATAATATTCGTTATTTCAGTCCGTGTATGCTTAATTTCTAGTTGGTTCCCCAACATAACATCGAGGGTCTCATTAGTTTTCTTGTAGATCTCATTAAGTTTATCGGCGGCTTCTAAACAGTTCTTGAGAGACCTTAAAAGTGTGGTTCTGAACTCTATATCTTCCATTGACAATTTTGTCCTGTTTCTTTGTCTCCGCATTTTGTTATGCTTTCTTGGTGCACCCCCTCCCAATTACCTCTTTAAATGCTCTACACACAGACTCTTTTAAATTTGCTTTGCTGGAATCTCGTGAGAAATTTTTAGATTGACCTTTAGTGAGTAGTCAGCCCCTCAGGGTGAAGAAGTCAAGCCACAGTTGCCATCAGACTTTGCCTGCAATACCTGTAAGTTGGGTCAAGTCCTCAAATCCTTGAGGTCCCCAAAGGTGTCTTGAGGTTCCTTCCTTGCTATCTTTCAGGAGAGCAACCTTCATTCCTTCCCTGGAAAGACTGACATGAACCACGTGACAAAGCAAGATATTAGGCCATTTCTGCAAATAGCTTTTGATTGGCCTCAAAAGACAATCTCAATTCCTTAAGGCTTTCTGGTAACTTCCAGAGTCAACCCATGTCTTCCTTATACATGATATTCTAGTCAAAGTTTTGGTTAATAAGACCACACTGTTTGGAACTTATTAGATTTATACAAAGAAATATATTGCCATGACTCACTCATAAAAAATTGCCACATTCCAGTGTTATCAGGTAGGGAGAAAAAGCTAAAAGCAAATAATTAGCATTCCGTAGATTGGCAAACACATTCCATAATTTTTAGAAACATAGGTTTCTTTACTGGCAAACACATTGACATTTTAAGAGACCTACTTCTATGGAGACAGGTATACAGCAAAATTTGCTGATTTAGCAATTTGTTGATTGGCTCAGATAGCTGAGGCTCAGATAGCATCTATTCCTTAGAATCTGCATTCCAACAGATAGTTCAGATAAGAGTCATTGGAGACCAGGTATTAGCATTTCAGAGGCAAATGGTCCTTTCTTTGAAAAACCCAGAATAAAATTCCTTGCCAGAGTAGGTAATGTACTCTTAAGGAATGGAGACTGTATAACTATTGATTTCTGGGAGAAGAACCTAAAAACCTTTTATCCTCTTTTATTCCCTTAAAAGAGAGAGATTTGATAGCTGAGAGAGGCATGAATGTCTTCTATGCTCCTTAGCTCTCTGTCATAGAGCAGAATCCAAGGGGCCGATGACACTTTAGCTGCGTTGGCATACCCAGCTGTCCTACATAAGGCAACTGGGGGATTGCATTCATTCACAGTCTGAAGCCTCTTCCCACACCTGGGACAGAGACCCTTCTTGAAATGATATAACTGTTCAGGTGTGAGGCCTTTAACTCCACATGGAACATTCTGAAACCTCTGATCTTAATGGAGGTCTTCATCGCTATGTCTGTCTTTGATAGAAAAAGTCTGGCTCTTTTAACTTGCCTTTATTAGCTGGCTAGCAACCTGTTGCTGTCTCTTACATTTCTAACAGTCTTAGTCCCTTAAGAGGCTTGGCTGTGGGAGACAGCTTCCCTTAAGAGGGGAATGAGCATTCCCTGTTAATTTGGCTGGACAAAATTTAACATCTCTGGCCCTGGGTTTAAATTCTGTTTCCAGTTTTCAAGATTAGGTATTAAAAACCTTTCATTTCTCTGACCATCTGTATATTTGAGGTTTTTTTCCTATTAGCTAAACCTGTGGAAAAACAATTACTAACAAGCATTAACATTTGTATGAATAAAAACATAATAGTTGTGCTTGCAGAAGAAACATAGTATTAGCAACAAGCAGTAAGTTAAAAAGATTTGCAGCAGTTCAGTCCTGTTGCCTGGTTACAACTTTTATCCCAAGCAAGATGGCTGCCAGGGGTGGAACTTCCGCTCTCCAGCAAAATGGCTGCCATGGTGGTTTCAATGATAATTTCCGCCTTTAAGCAACAGGTTGCAGCTGAGGTGGTTCCCGCCCCTTTGGGATGAGCAGAGAGGGTGGGGCCATGGCAGCGGGCAATGCGTCTGGCCGGGCGGGAACCCTGCGGCAGCTTTCTCTGGGTTCAGGCTTCCTGTGCTGCCCCAAGGTCCAAGCCTGTACTCCCCCCCTGCCATCCCCCGCCACCCTCCGCTCCTCCCACCGCACAGCCGGCAGACTGCAAGGCTGCGGGAAGAGGGGAAATCCCCTGGCAGAGTTGTGGGGAGGGGGCAGCAAGGTGTGAGCCGCCGCACACGCTGTGTCTGCGTGAAGGGGAAAGGCGGGGAGAGGCAGCGGGAAACCAGGCTGCGACCTCGGCTTGAGAGAGTCCTGCAAACCGCCAGGAAGAGGGCGGGGCGGCGGGGCGGCGGGGCCTCCCGGCTGGGGAACTTGCGGGGCGGGAGGTAGAATTCTGCCGGTGTCGTTCCGCTCCCTCCCCAGCACCGCAGGCTGGAAATCCAGAGGGAAGACAGGAGTCAGGGCCTTAAGCCCCAGGCTGGGGGCACGGGTTTCAGGCGCCAGGGTAAATGTCAGAGCAGCCGCAAGTGGGTGCCGGCGTCCGGCATTTGGGCTGTGAGCGACTTCTCAGCCCTCTCCCCCACTCCCTCGCCCGGGGGCTCAGCACTTCCGATGCGTGGGCCGGGCTCCGGAGACCTTGCAAACCAGCTTTCCGGAGTGGAGGCGAGCAGTCCACAAAGGGGAACGAATCTGTGTGCCGCCCCACCAGGCACAGAACCCCTGGAATTGGTGTTCAATGTGTGCGCACCTTTCTTTCGCCCGCAGGCCCTCCCAAGCGCCCTGGCCTCCAGCCCTCTCTGTAGCGATGGCGGCGCTGAGGGAGCATGGGCACTGTCGCCACCGTTTCCTGGGGCAGGGGCAGCCACTGCGGCTGTCGCTGGGCACCGCACACGTACAAAACCAGTTTGGGATCTGGGTCTGAAACAGCAGCATCCCAGGCAGCGACAGGCAGAGAAAAGGAAGCAAATTGCCCATACAGGGATTAGAATAGGGGAGAGAGATGGAGATGAATTATAGAATTCCCAGAATAGGGAGGTTAAATTCTATTTCTCACCAGGGTCCCAGTCAGCCTCTATTTCTTCTGCTGTTTAGCCCTCCAAGTGCTGGTTTGGAGGCTGCAAGTGGGAGGGGACAGAGAAGAGATGCTTTCCACACTTTACATGCTTTAATCCCCTTATGAGGTCCCTTCATGGTCACCATTCTGTTATCAGAGAAATTGGGATGTTCTCTTCCCCACTCAGTGCTGGAATAGGGTCCTTATGCTATGTCAGGAAAATGAATTTTCTGAGACACGGGAGGATGAGTAATTTTTATTTGCATGGAATTATACCCCTGGGTTTCCAAAGTCCCAATCCAAACATAGAAATGCAGCTGGGGTTTCAGAAAAGCTAAAAGCAAAGCCAGTGTACAGAGGTGGTGTTCCATGTTGCAGCTGGGTCCAGTTCAGCATCAGGCTAATAACAGTCCATTAGTCCATTGTGTGTGGCCCCAAGCACACCCTGAGCAATAAGAGTCCCAAGAGCATAAGAGAAACCAAGAGCACAAGAGAGTGAGTTTCTTTGTTCAGGGGATCAAATATCTCAAATTTCATGCCCTTGCAGTGACACTGCTCATTCTGGCCAATGACCTGTTCTCAGGTGTGACTGACAAGTACATTCCCAATATCACCCCAACTTTACTAGGTATGTGTTTACTTTCCCTGTCCAGTTCCTTCCCCCAGTGCTCTGCAGGGAATAGACCCATGGCTCCCTGAGGACTATAATGTTTTAGCTTTCTGGTGTTGCCCGAATGGCATGCTTATAATATTTGATCTTCCCTTTGCTCCTTTCTTGTTATTAATGACTAGGTTAATTATAACGGTATCAGGTGCAGGGACTAAGGTAAGGCCACTGCTAGCCCATACAGTGCCTTTGTGCAGATTAGAAAGAGTCATATCTTCCTCAGTGTAGATGCAGTCCCACACCAGGATGCAGGGTTTGGCCAGTGGAGCAGGGGCTGCACATGCGCCCCTCTTTCTCCCCCAGCTGGCACTGCTATTTTGGACTCAGTTGGTCATGACTGTGTCCCCAGGGATGGTGTTGCTCCTGGCTCAGCATGGGTGTTTAGAGGAAGGAGGTTGACTTGAACTGGAAGGACCATGGCCCTCACAAGGGCTGTGTCTCCAGGCTCTGCCCTGGGCTGGTCCTGGACCTTAGGGAGTTGTTTCCTTCCTGGAGTTGGGTGTTTCCTGCTGCACTGGGGCTCTCAACTGGGTCTGTCTAGTTCTCTATTCATCGTAGTACGTGCTTATTCTCACAGATTGAGTTCATTTCATTCCTGTTGTTGAGATTGTCCAAACAGAAACCATGGTTGGAGTTAGCAGGCAGGGTGTCTGGGACATGGAGAGCATGGGGAATGTGAGACAGGAGGGAGCTAGAACCCAGGGAAGGAAGATGCAGTTTCTGGGACCAGCCACTGTGGCCCGAGGTGCTGGCTTGAGACAGAGGGGCCAGGGTCTGGGGCCAGGGTCTGGGGTCCCACTCAGCTTTCCCCAACCCCATCCTTCTCTGTCACAGGCTATAGCTGCCTCCAGGGGACTTTATGAGATGTCTAGATGACTCTGACCCATCTATCCTGTCTTGTGAGGGGAGCATGTGCTCAGCTCACTGGAGCAGGGAAAGAGATGGTAAACTGCCTACTCCTCGAGCATCTGTTGGGGAGAATGATGACCCTGCAATGGCTCCCATCACAGAGAAAAAAACCAAAGCCTTCACAATGGCCTACATGGTCTTCTTAGTTTGTCCCCATCCCCTCTGAGACCTCATGTTTTCCACTCTCCCCTCACTCCTTCTCCCCACTCAATTTGCTTCCACCAGACTGGACTCTGATGTCCCTCCTACATGCCAGGCATGACCCATCTCAGGACCTTTGCACTTGCTGTTCCCTCCATCCCAGATCCTTCTAGCTCAGGATGCACAGGACTCACTCTCTTACCCCTTTTATATCTATACTCAAGGGTCACCTTCTAAGTGAGGCCTTCCCTGACCATTTGTTTAAATTGCACCCCCTTCTCCTTAATTTTTTTCCATAACAGCTATCACCATGTAAAATATAATTTATTTTGCTTTCCTATTTTGTTTTGGTGTTGGTCTCCTAGAATGTAAGTTCCATGAGGTCAGGCACTTGTCACTGCTCTATCTCCAGTGCCTTGCAGAGGGTAGCTCAAATGAATGGAAGTTTATAGAAGGAAAAAAGAGTGAATAAATTACAAGAGTGATAAAGATGGCAGCTGCCATGTATGGGCTCCCACCTGGGCCAGCCCTTGGCATCAGTCATATCCTCAAATCCTCCCAATACTCCTCCTCCTCACATACTAATGAGGCTCGAGAGGTGAAATGACTGCCCCAATGTCATTCAGTCAGCTGGTAACAAAGCCAAGCTAGTTGGACCCCAAGTCTCACATGTACCTTTAGTGTAGCCACTTCAGCAGGGAGGGGCTGCCCCAGGCCTGCCCTGGAATATTTCATCTGGAGGCTCACTTGGCTTTGGCCTTGGGGTCCTGGCAGCAATGAGTCAGAGCCTCGGGCTCAGGAGCAAGGAGGGGATATGTGAGCACTGTATTCTGTTCCAGCAGTCTGTGGACCCATCTTTTCTGTCCCCTGTAAGGTCCCTGCATGGTCAGGCCATCTGACAATCCCCCCACCATGGTTGGCCCACATCAATGTCCCACTTGCAGTTTCCCAAGAGGTAACTTTAGAGACCCAACTTTACCTCTCCCTTTGTCCCACCTGCCTGCCATTTCTGCAGCACATCAAATACTTTCTGACTCAACCACTTTCTAAATCCACTTGGCACTCTTTCTTCCTATATTAGCCCCAGTCCCCCATTCCCCACTATCCTCTGCTATCACCTCCTCCAGCAGGGGCCCCAGAGAATGTTGTATATTAAATAATTTTGTGAAATTGAATAAAAATTTGACTCAGGGCAATGTCATTACAGGAAAAGGAAATGATGGATCTTCCCCCGGTGCAGAAAAAATGTGAAGAAGAAAAACCTACTAGCAACCTACCAGTGCCTACACTGTGTGCATCCACATCCCTGTGTGCATGCACCATCCTGATGCGTGAAATGTCCTACACTTGCACACACGCATGTATGTACACAGACTTTGTGTATATTATTGGCAAGTCCCTGCATCCTCTAGGCCTCAATTCTGCCTTCTGTGTAGTGGGGCCTTGAGTGCTGAACTCAAAACCCTACCAGACAGGAGACTCCATAGCCTGGTGCCTGTTCACGTCTGTGTCAGTAGTCATGTCACCTAGTGGAAGTGACTGCTTTGCTTCACAGAGCATAGAGAATTGAGTCTAATGCCCCAGCCCCCTCTGAGGCCCATCCCTAATATTTGTGGGTATAAGAGGAAGCCCATGTACATACATCTAGGTATTTTAATTATAAATCAAACTAACAAACAGTTAAATAAAACATGTCTTAGGCTCCTACCTTGACAAATATACCTTCACAGCAACCTGAAAGGTTGGGTTTAAAAATCTAGACTTGTTGGAAAGAGCTTGACCTTAGATTCTAGTCCCAGATCCTGGCCTGCTCCTCCCCTGTCCCTCTGCCCCTGGCTCTGTCCCAACCTGAAAAGGCCCTTGCTCACAAACATGGGTACAGATACCCTGACTATAAGGCCACACTCTGTCCACACCCCATCCCCTGCATACAGCCTCCTGTACACTTCTCAGGCCTCTTAAAAGGGTTGGCCCAGGGAAGAAGCCTCTCATAACAGAGAGTCCAAGGACAAGCAGAGCCTTCAAAGTGCAGAGCTCAGGGCAGAAGCCTACCTTACCTGAGTTTAGGATGATGTCAACCATCTCCCCACTCTGGGTAAGAAGAGTAGAAGCAGGGGTCATTCCCTGGACCCTGACAAAGCCTCTGATTTTAGCTCAGCATCTGCCTTAGGCCCCTTTTTCCCCACACTGTCCTCCAGAGGCTCCCTCTGTGGCTGAGCACAGTATGTATGTTTTTATTTATTTACTTGAATTTATTGGGGTGACATTGATTAATAAAATTATGCAGGTTTCTGGTATAAGTTCTATAATACATCATCTGTATACTCTATTGTGTGTTCATCACCCCAGGTCAAGTCTCCTTCCATCACCATTCATCTACTTTTTACCTTCTTTCCTCTGCTCCTCCCCTCAGCAATCACCATACTGTTATCTGTGGCACAGCATTTAAAGCAGTGATGGAGAACCTTTTGAGCTTGGCATGTCAGCATTTTGAAAAACCCTAATTTAACTCTGGTGCCATGTCACATGTAGAAATTTTTTGATATTTGCAACCATAGTAAAACAAAGACTTATATTTTTGATATTTATTTTATATATTTAAATGCCATTTAACAAAGAAAAATCAACCAAAAAAATGAGTTCATGTGTCACCTCCGACACGCGTGTCATAGGTTCGCCATCACTGATTTAAAGGGTACATGCGAGGGAGACTCTGGGCACACAGACATGCCTCAAAGAGTGGGAAAGTTCTGCACACCTGCCTCATTCAGGGATGTGGGTGGAAGCTGGCCATGGGGACACAGATGGAGAGGGATATCCAGCTGGGCATTCACACTGGGGAGAGGCCAGGGCTTTCTGAACCAAAGGGTCAGAGCAGCTGTGTCTGTGGGAGGAGCTGTCAACACTCCAGTCCTCCAGTCGGTGTTTAGATTCTTCTCCAAGGATGTCCCAGGCTGCCAGAAAGCGTCAGTGTCAGTGGTCTGGAAGACCAATCCATTAACCCATTGGTGCCCACTGCACCACTGCAAGGAGGAGAATCCTGGATGCAACTGAGGGAAGATACAGCCTTGCTCTGATTCATTTCCACATCCACAAAATAGAGTAGTGACACTGGCCACTCTGAGGTTCTTGGAACAGTTACAGGGACTGCATCTCTGATATGAATGGGGGGTCAGAATAGACTCCCCCCTTTCCCTCTCTTCTCCAGCCCTGTCCCCACTTCTGCCAGAATCGAAGAAGCTGTTTACCCCTCTGACATTTACATAAGCCTGTTCTTTCCCTCCTTCCAAACGACATCTGGACTGACAAGGTAGTCTTGAGGATAGGGCTGGGAAGCTGCCTAGCCTGACCCTCTCCTCAGGGTCCCAGGGCCAGCAGTCTAGAGTTCCTGCTCTCCCACAGGCTAATGGGGAAAGAAAGACTAGTGAGGGAAGTAAAATATAATCTCAAGGACTGTAGGCAGGCTCCCACTCCATAGAGCCTCTCCTCTCACTCACAGCCAGCTTCCCAGGGTGAGGAGGCACTGACCCTGCATAGATCCACCATAATCCCATCAGCTTCTTATGGGGTTAAGGCCCAGGATTGTTCAGTGTCCTGCACACCCATCTCCCTCCTACTTGGTCTTCTGGGCCCTGACCCTGTGGTGTCCCTGTCCTAGGGTCTGTGATGAGAAGGGGGCAGGGCCTGCTCTCTGTAATCCCCAAGCTCCTGGGAAGTGCCCTGAGGCCTGTCTGCCCATGTAGGTGCAAGGCTAATGGCAGAGAGGTGCAGGAGGGGCCACACCTCCTGTGGCTGTCAGCCCTGGTAATGTCCTTGATTGAGGCCAGATGGCCATCAGAGTGGCTTTGGCTTCCAGAAGAATAATCACTCTTGCCTCTGTTCATAGGCCTGGGCCTCGCATAGGGACTGTGTCTGAGGCAGTCATGCAGGACCCTACAGCTCAGAAATGGCCTTTGGACAATGAACAATGTTGCCAAAAAAAAAAAAAAGAGAAGAAAATCTTTATTGAGTACCTTCTATGTGCTAATCCCTGAGCTACTATTATCTCATTTAAAGTTCAAGGTAAACGTGTAGGGAGTTGGTATTGTGTTCATTTCGTAGGTGAGGAGATTAAGACTCAGAAGTTATATGATGTTCCAAAGTGCACTGTGTTCAGATGCCATGAGGCCTTGCCCATACCCCTTTCATCCCATGCATGCCTACCCCACAGCTTCCCACACAAATATTTGAAAGTCTTTGCTGAGAGCTCTCTTTGGCTCAGGAGCTAGTTTGGCCCACTGATGAGTTATCCCAGCAATGCCAGGAACTATCATCCCTGGGAGCACCTCAAACAAGGTACTGGAGTGGATGAATACTCCAGCTCCTCGCCACACCCTAGGACAAATCTAAGGTGTGCTCTATTTGGTCCCTCAGAGGTTTCTAAGAAGACTAGATCTCAGTTGCCCACAGCAGTCACCTGTTCTGGAGTCCTTCCTTTCTCCATCTTGCTTCCCCTGTCCCCTCCCAGTACTTCCTGGGATCATTTTCCAAATAAACTATTCACATGAAGATCTTTGCCTCAGTGTCTGCTTCTGGGGGCACCCAGCCTGAGATAATCTTGCATGCAGTGAGTGCCAATTAGAACTGGATCCCTGGGGGGAGAGAAGACATTTTATGACCCACAAAAGCAAAGCTTATGTTCCTATCTCATCCCTTCCTGCAGAGCTCTATATTTCCCTCAGGACCCCATTTTCATTCAGGGTGGGGTTCCTCTGGCTCCCATGGCAGAGCACTCACCAGGCTATAAGTTCTCTCCTCTGTTCCCCAGTAGGCTGTGAGTCCTGGGAGGGTGGGGACTGGGACCTGGTACAAGTGTGGCACCCAGAAGATGCTCAGAACTGGCTTTTTGAGTGAATGAGGCTGGCAACCATGCACTGGGGGCTCAGGATCAGGGCATGGTCACTTCCAGGAAGGATCTGGCTGGGATGGGAGGGAATACCTTCCCATTACCAGCCCAGGGATGCTGCTTCCTGCTGCTGCTGCATTGAGATGTGAATCACAGAAACAATGGTTTTTGGAGCATTGATGCCACTCACCTTCACAGTTTCAGTGAAGAGGCCTTTCTGCCAGAAGGAAGCCTTCTAGCCCTGTGACACGGTGGTCTTGGGGTCTGCCAGTGCCACCTCCCTCCAAGGACCAGGGGCCTTGAGGAGGTAGACCCAGGTGTTCAGGATATGAGGAGCAGGTTGGGAAAGAGAGCTGGGACCTGTGAGAAGGAGCTGCTGAAATGAGAAGAGAGCTTGAGGAGGGCTAAGGAGACTCGGGCTTTCTGCCCAGGAAGGCAGCTCCACATACAGTCTGTGATGTCTTTCATATATAGAACCAGAGGCTCAAGTCCTCCCTCCAGGCCTATGCTACCTTTAAGTCTGGTGACTCTGGGTAGGAGCTTTATTCACTCTAAGTATAACATGAGGGGCCTGAACTAAATGACATTTTGAAAAGAGCACAAGGTTTGAAGTCTATCTTCAAATCATGACTCTGCTACTTACTGGTTTGCAACTTTGGCCTTAGTTTTCTCATTTGCAAATGGGCATAATGATAATAACATGCTTTTCATGGCTAATCCTATCTAATAAAAGAGTAATATGCAAATTAGTTGCCACTCCATCACAAAGATGGCCGCTCCCATAGCCAAAAGATGGTGGCGCCCAGTCCCCTCAGCCCCGCCGCTGAAGTGTCCAGGCCTGTTGGCCAGGCAGGTGGTGGGGGAGGCAGGGGGGCAGAGGGGAGGAGCAGGCAATTGGAGGGCACTGGGGGTCCCCTGCCCAGGCCTGCAGCCTCAGAGGCTGAAGGCCTGGGATGGGGTGGAGACTGGGATCAGAGGGGTCTGGAGGTCCCCTGCTCAGGCCTGCAGGCTCGGCCAGAGGCTGCAGGCCTAGACAGGGGCAGAGACTGCGATCGGAGGGGTTTGGGCAGGGGTGGAGCCGGTGATTGGAGGGGCCTGGACAGGGGCGGAGCTAGAGATCGGAGTGAACTACAGAGGAAACACCTTTTGTGACCACTCATTGGCTAAGCTCCCTGTATGCCACTGGTAATATTCTTAGTAACTTGGGTAATAAGAATCCAAAAAGGTGGTCTAGGGTTTTTCTACCACACTCAAAAAAAAAAAAAAAAAAACACATCAAAAAACGAAGGTCTGCTGCTGGAGGGCTAAGAAATGTCATATCCTGCCTTAGCTGGTTTAGCCAGTGGATAATGCCTCGGCCTGCCGACCGCAGGGTCTGGGTTCAATTCTGACCAAGGGCATGTACCTAGGTTGCAGGCTTCTCCCTGGCTGGGGCCCAGGGGCTCATGCAGGAGGCAACCAAAGTGTTCCTCTCACTTTGATGCTTCTCTCTGTCTTTCCCTTTCTCTTCCACATTCTCTAAAAATCAATGGAAACATATCCTCAGGTGAGGATTAAAAAAAAAAAAAGAAAGAAATGTCATATCCTATGAAAGACATCTTGAAAATGCCTAAAGAAATTCGTCATTTTTTCATGGTGAAGGGACTGGAGTCTATTTGATGAAAACACCTTGGTGGCTACGATGACTGGCAGTGGCTGCAGCAGTGGGGTGATGGGGCTGGTGCCTTCCCCTGATCAACCTGGTTACCTCCCACAAAGGGAGGCCAGACTGCAGCGTAGGCCCACTCCCCAAGGGGAGCAGGGAGCAGGCCTAAGCCGTCAGTAGGACATCCCCTGAGGGCTCCCAGTATGTGAGAGGGGGCAGGCTGGGCTGAGTGCCCCCCCCAGTGCACAAATTTCGTGCACTGGGCCCCTAGTGAGGAAATAAGATTTCTGTTTCATTCAACAAAAACTTAGCACTTTCTAGGAATTGAGGACACAATAGTAAACAAAAGGAACAAAAGTCCATGCTTTCATGAAGTCTGGGATTTAGTGGAGACACAGTCAATAAACCAGATAAACAAATAAACTATATGTATGTTAAATATTAATAATTGTTAAGGAGCAAAATAGGTCAGGGAAGGAGAATAGAAAGTGTCAGGAGTGGTGGTTATAGACCTACAATTTTTGGGTGGCCAGGAAGGGCTTCACTGAGGAGGTGATGTTTAAGTAAAATCTAGAGGAGGTAAGGAAAGAGGTGATGTAGGGAAAAGTAAATCAGGCAAGGGAAAACAGCAACTGCTCTAGGGTGGTGGTATGACTGAGGTGGAGGAGCAATGGAGCTCACACGGTCATAATAAGGACTGGATTGTACTCTGAGTGAGGTGGAAGCCATGCAGGCTCTGGACAGAGAAGAGACGGGACCTGACTTGGGTTTTAACAAATCAGTCTGGCCCGTAGGGGGGAAAAGAGGCCAGGGTAGAAGCAGGCAGTTTTCTTGGTAAGGGCCACATATACTATGAGGAAGCACAGTAAAGATTGCTGGTAGGGAGATGATTTTATGTCACACATGGCCACACCATCATGTCACTTGGTAAGAACGTTACCTGATTTCAATTACTTTCAAAGGCTTCAGAAAACACAGAGAATGTCTCTGGTTGGTAGTGGTATGCCTTCAATGCCTCTAATTCTTAAAAACCTCCTTCCCTTGCACACCAAATGACAGACCTCAGACACAAGGACTCCTAGCTTCTGTGCCTAGTTAATATTTTAGAATGTTGTTTTGTTTTTTCATTGTATTTGGTTTTACACTTACCTTCTATTTATGAATATGAGACTGAATTTCCTCTTAAGTTACTCATAGAAATGTTTCTTTTAAAATAAAATTATCTAACTAAAAAAGGTATGTTGGCTTAAAAATATTTGGAGAATAATATAGATAGTATAAAGGTTCAGCAAAAGTTGTGGGGTAGAATCTGAGTGAATGTAGTTTGGGAATCTCTGAGCTAAGGGGAGAGCTTGTTTTTAACTGGGCACTACCTGGCACCTCGCCAGATGTGCTAAGGCTCCATGGCTCTCACTGACCAACCCTGCTCTCTTGACCTTCCTCCCATCCTGTTCTGGTGAGGGAAGGTGGACCAAGGGGTAAGAGCTGGAAGATGGGGTGCCATACAGGGCAGGGCTAAGTCAGAAAGTGGGGCTGAATCCTCCCCTTGCCCCTTTGAAACAGAGGGATAATAGCCTTTGCCACCTCTTCCAAGGTAAGAGTCGGGGAGAAGGCTTTGATATGAGGTTTGCAAAACCTGAGGGAGGAGGCTGAAGAGTACTTTAATAGCCATGATGATGGCCACCTCTCTTCCCCTCCCACAGCCAGCCTCCTGTCACATTTTCTTAGCCTTCTCTTTAATCTCAATTTGCCCTTTCTCCACAGGTGGATGATAGATCATCCTTAAAAGTTGGCACAAACTAGAAAGTAGGTAGGCACAGAGGGGATGTCTCTAGGAAAAATGTTTGTTTTAGCCCCAGTCTTGTGGTCCAATCAAGAAAGGTGGGCCTGGAGCCTTCTTGCCCTGCCCAGAACAAGTATGGTTCAGGCCAAGCCAGTTTAGCTGGGGCTGGTCATTTTGAGCAGGGTCATTGTCACAGCTGGGTTTCCATTCTCCTGCTCATGCACTTGCACTTGGTCCCTGTGACCTAAAGTTTAGGATTCAGAATGAGCATGCTCAGCACCTCCTATTCCCCAACCAAGATTCTGATGCTTTCACAGATATCACCCTTTTTGAAAGACTCCTTCCAAGATTCCAAAGCTGTTTTGGCATCTCTAATGGAGTTTTGGCTAGAGAAGACCAATGTGGCCTTGCCAGACCACTGCTGCCTGCCTATCCTTGCTGTCTTGGTTTTTGTCCTTGGGCTTAGTCCTCCCCCTCATGGTCAGAGTCCCAGTGTGGTGTTCAGGCTCCTGGATCCCTTACTGGTCCCACCCAGGATGTCCCACCCAGGATGTCCACATCCAGGAAGGACCAGGAGGATGGAAAACATCGAGATTGTCCATCTCCCTTTACTTGGCACTTAGGCACCCAGTCTCCTGCTCAGGTGCATCCCTTTGGCTCCTATTCAGCTGTCTGAGTTTCCCCTACACATATGCCTCCAGCTAGAATATTCTAGCTCTGGCTCTTCCATCAGCTTACTACATCAAACAGGAGTGTAAGGAGTAGGCATGGACATTAGAAAGATGCTCCAGATTGGCTGGCCTGTCCTCACCCACCTTGTTCCTTCACCTGGACTCTTCCAAAGCCTCAGCAGCCCAGCCTCTCCAAACCCTCCCCTGATGCCTCATGGTGTCTTCAACACCTGTTACTTGAGGCCTGGTGCCATCTCAGCTGGTTATTGAGGTCCCATATGGCTTCCCAGAGGGGCTTCCTATTCAATTTTTTTCAGATAGGTTGGAAAGAGGGTATTATTCCTTCATGGGCCCGGAATTTGACATATAAGTCTGGGTTGGGGTGATCAGAGCGGTTTAGGAAAACCAGCTGTGCCCTCTTTTCTCTTGAAGAGATGGGTTCCTGGGCTAGCAGTTTCTTCTTGGAACTGACTGAAGGGGTTCACTGCTCTCAAGACCTCTACCTCTAGAATAGCTGGGAGGCAGGATATCAAATTTCTAGAATGTTGTGGAGCAGCCCTGTCTGAGTATCTGGAATGACAAAGTGAAATCCCAGGATGTAGGGAGCTGATATAGGGTTAAGCCTCGGACTGACCTGTGGGCAAAGTCACAAACACTCCCAGCTTAGAGGGCACAGTCCTCTTAGCATAATTAGGCTTGACCTTGTAACACTCCCTAGATCTTATCTGGGAAGCTAATGGGCTGAGGAAGTGCAGGAAGTATAACCATGGTGTAAATAAGTGAAACTCACAAGAACAAAAACAAGTGAAACTCACAAGAACAAAAACAAGTGAAACTCACAAGAACAAAAACAAGTGAAACTCACAAGAACAGTGTAAACAAGTGAAACTCACAAGAACAGTGTAACTTTGGCAACCACTACCTTGTTTACCTCTCACTATAAAATAAAGGCTCGGCTTGCCTTGGGATCTTTCTCTGTGGCCTCAGCCAGGCACAGGAAGATCCATGGAGACTAAGGACAGCTAGAGAGTTGTGAATGCTGTCTCCATGTAAAACATTCTTTGCCAACTCCGTCCACACCTTTGGGAACCCCTGGACCGCTGGGGCTGGCCCCCAGCATATGGCGCCTGGACAGGCCGAACAGGATTCCCCTAGGTAAGCCCCCCCCCCCCGCCCCACATTGAGAGCCCCCGCACTCGGGATGGATAGGACTCCACCATAGGGTGCTGCAGACCCCCCTATAGAGGATAAGTAGGCTAATTGGGTGGATAGTACAGAACTTAGATTGAGAAGATGTGCCATACTTAGTCTAAAGGAAAAAAACTCTTGTATTGATCTTTTAACACATATGCTTGCTAGCAGAGGAGTTAAGGTTACTCCTAGTCAGACGGAACATTTTATACAAGTGTGTCCATGCTTTTCTGAGGAAGGAAAGGTGTCGGAAAGGTAAATGTAGAGGCATGGGAGAAGGTCGGCCAAAGGAGCCTTATCCTTAACCCCACTGCAGTCTTTCCACCCCAGGAAAGTGCAGGATTGGCAAGCTCTCCCTGGGGTGATAAATCAGGACTCAGGTAATAGCGGAAAGCGCCAATCCTACTCTTAAAATGGATATAAGAGAGCATTTGGGGTTTTTCTTTTTAATGCCTGCTTTGGATTGAGTAAATGCATTTTACTTAGTTTTAACACATCAAAGTTAGCTCTCCGGGTCTATAAGTAGGCTGGGAATGTTTTCTTAACCAGGCTAACGGGGCAGGATTTGGCTTTAAAGTACATTCGGCTTTTTAAAAAAGTAAGAAACTTTATAATAAACTATTGAGTTGCATGCTTAAGGAGTTAGTTTCAGAAGGTAATCTCTTACAGTTTTTGCATGTTATTATACAACATAACCCTTGTTTTCTTGAAAAAGGTACATTAGATATTAAAAGTTTGCCAAAAAGTTAATCAGAACTTGAAAAAAAAAAAGAGTGCCATTGTCACCTCAATGTGGTTTCTTGTTCAAATTAATATCTTAATTTGTATTTGGAATCTAAAATCTGTAATAATAAATAAAACCCCGCTGCCGAATCCACCTCTGGTATGGAGAGATTCAAAGGTGGCAAGAGAGGGCAGAGCTGTAAGCTCTCCCACAATGAGATTACTCAATGTTTTATTTAAAAATTACCGGAGAACATCTTATGACAACCAAACTTTAGCTAAGATAACCTTGGGTGCTAGCCATGACTTTAGGAAGCGAAATAGGGAAAAATTTAAAATGTCTTTTTCTATTAAGCATAACTTTTGGAAAAATATGCCATCTGAGTCATTTGCTGAAACTTCCCCCAAAGCAGGATGTGGGGGAAGGGAAGAAGCTCATGTGGCCATCCAGTGTGGATGCCCCCTCCCCAAATATTCTAATTTAAGGTCCTTCTTGTAATTGAAAAGTTTTACAAAATTTAGAAATGCATCCGGGATTACTGTGCACATGTAAAGGGAAAAGTCCAGTTTAAAAACGAGTGCGCATAATTTTGAGCTGAACTTGACCTTTTGCTGTGTACAGAATAAAAACCCGAGATTGTTTTGGCCTTAAAAATGGCGGAGATGGCTGAAACCGGTTTGGCTCAGTGGATAGAGTGCTGGCCTACAGACTGAAAGGTTCCAGGTTCAATTCCGGTCAAGGGCATGTACCTTGGTTGCGGGCATATCCCCAGTAGGAGATGTGCAGGAGGCAGCTGATCAATGTTTCTCTCTCATCGATGTTTCTAACTCTCTATCTCTCTCCCTTCCTCTCTGTAAAAAATCAACAAAATATATTTTTAAAAAAATGGTGGAGATGAACCTGAGAAAGAAATACAGGCTGGTTTCCCAAGGCGATTTAAAATAGCTCTTTTGAAATTTCCCGCCCCTGAGGCAAGTACCACCAGGAAGTTGATAGTCAAGTTTACATGTGAATAGCTATGGGTTTGCTTCTTGACTTCCCCAGCAGGAAAGTTGTGACCATTTTGAAATTTAGCAGCTATGCCAGGCTTATTGGCTGGAAACTTAAAACTTTTAGGTTCAAATCATCTAAAAGTATTGAGATTTATAATACTGAAATGTTGATCTGAGTATGCCTAGTATGAAGTCTAGATGATAGAAATTAATCTATTAATTGAAATGCCTTATATTTTATTTGAAATGTATCCTTAAATGTAAAAGTATTGATTTGAAAAATGCTAAGTATTTAATTTGCTACATAAGATTTAAAGCTCTGAAAGTTTAAGGTCTCTTTTCTTGCCATTAAAAAGTTTAAAGCTACACCCTTTTTTAATGGAGGGAGGGGTAGACACCCCTTCCCCTAGCATGCAGGTAATCCAATTCCCACCAGTAGCCATCTTTAGGAATGTTAATTTGCATTTCAGTGGCTACACCTTTTGCTAGCCCAGAAAAGGTCAAGCGGCCAAGAGGTGGCTCCTTTGAAATCAGCTTTCCGCCAGTAGTCATTTTTTAATACCTACAAGTTTGCTTCTCAGTTTCCCTGGGCAGAAAAAACATGGTTTAAAGTTAATTATTAGATTTTAAAATTTATTCTTAAAAATATAAATGTGTAGTTAATCAAAGAACTGCTAATATTTGACTTGTAAGCTCTGAAAGTTCAAAGTGCAAAATAAATCGGGAGAAATTAATTAAATATCTAACGTATAACTTGTTTTTGAAAAAATAAAATGTGTTTTCTCTGAAATAATCAGGAATTCAAAATATGTTACTCACTGGTCTGATTTAAAAAAAGGGGGGGGGAGAATAATGTTATATGTTAGACTTTTTGGAAATACATTGCAGAGGGTTGTACAGCAGCCAAAAGGCATCGGGCCTCCTGTACAATAGCCTCTGCCGACTTAGCCCAGTGGAAGGATGCAAACCAGACAAGAGTTTTACAAGATCTAGTAATGATGTGGGGAAGAGGTTGTGTTTTGTATCTTATCAGAAGGAGCAGCCTCTGCCTCCCTCCTGGGGACCGTCACCCCTGGGAGGCCAAGTTAGCACACCTGACCAGTGCCCGTTTGCAGCAGATGTGCAGCCCTGAGCTGGAACCACCTGTCCATTGGAAGGATCACATGTGCCTCCTATTTGTCTGTCCTTATGTCCCAGCTTTGCCCCACATCTCCTTTCCTTTTTCTTTTTTTTCTTAATCTGACTACTTGTTTGCTGGTTCTTTGGCCTTTCTCCTTCTCTCCTGAACACAGCCTTTTCTAGAATCTCCCTACCCTACTGTTTCAGGAAGGGCACCTCCCTTTTCTGCCGTGACTGGGAGTGTCTGGTATATGCCCCATACGTGGAGTTGTCTTGTGCCAAGAGCCTGACATCCTGGGCTGAGAAAGCCCTGTCCCGGGACTCTCCTTTGTCCTATATTGGCCCCTCTTGCCCTTGTGTCAAGAGAGACCCTCTTCTCACAATCCATTTGCCCACAGCTGTTGCCTGAATTCTCTGTTCTTACTGAGGTCACGGTGGCTGGTACCATGGATCTGTCTCTCATCCAATGGTGTGAGCTGGGCCCTCCCTGGAGAAGAAACCTAGGTTCCCCAAGATATGTGATCAATGCCGGGGCCCTGCCAGTAGGCGAGGGGATCCAAAGGCAGTTGCTGGCCATGGAGGCCACAGAGGCATAGGCTACCAAGGACACAGAACTGAACCTCACATCACCCTACTTGGCCCAGAGATGGCTGGTAGTCAATGACGGGTAAGACCCCCACAGGGCGGGGCGACCTAAGACAGGCACAGTCGGGGGCCAGTAGGAGAGAACTAGGGGTTCAACAGAGGTGGGGCACAGATCCTCACCCCCCCCAATTGTGCAGGGGCTTCAACACTCACCCCTTCTGAGGAAGGTCTCCTGCCCCCATGGCTGCTTCTCGCTTCCCATATCCAGCCCAGATCGGGACCCAGATAATGGATAGAGACTTGGCCCAGCTCAGATCGGGACCCAGGTAAAGACAGAGACTGGCTGACAGCAGCAGCCTTCTCACTGCAACAGGACTTGTTTCCCATTTCTACCTTGGACCACAGGGAAAGGGGCAGCTGAAGGAAAGGGCTGTGTCAGGATGCTGCCTTCTTCCTTTCTTCTTCCTCTTTTTTCTAAACACTTCCATGCCTTGTAGTTCTTTTGCTTTCTCTTCTTTTTCTCTCTACTACCCTCCATCTCTGCCTCATCCTCCTCCTCCCCAGTATCATCTATATCAGTTGACCCAGAGGGCACAGCTGACTCCTCCCTGGACACCAACACCACCATCAAACGCGGCCCTGATGGACCCTTTGATCCAGCCGTACAACGCGCTGACACTTTAGGAAGCCTGTTGCCAGTGACACCGCCTGCTAGCCAGATCAACAAGGACAACCAAACCACCAACTTGGGGTCAGCTGAAGAAGTTAACAACTGAGGCCCAGCAGATGGTAGAAAAGCAAGAAGTGGAAGCTACTCTCTCAGCCAAGTCGGAGGACTCTGAGTAAATCGGCAAAAGAAACTTTCATTTGGTAGAAAAATGTTACTGTGGTTTGATTTCTCACTTATTGCTGTTTTGCATTGCCATTGTTTTATTATTATTACTAGTTTTAAAAATGCTATGTTCAAGTTTTAAAATGTTTTGGGTTTTGCATTGGCATTGTTTTGTTATTGTTTTAATAGCCAGAGTTTTGTTCTTGATGCTTAAGTTTGATGCTTAAGTTTTACTGTCATTATGGTAGCTTAAAAACTCTCATTATAGTAGATTAAAAAATAAGAGAAGGGTGATATGTAGGGAGCTGATATAGGGTTAAGCCTTGGACTGACCTGTGGGCAAAGTCACAAACACTCCCAGCTTAGAGGGCACAGTCCTCTTAGCATAATTAGGCTTGACCTTGTAACACTCCCTAGACCTTATCTGGGAAGCTAATGGGCTGAGGAAGTGCAGGAAGTATAACCATGGTGTAAACAAGTGAAACTCACAAGAACAAAAACAAGTGATACTCACAAGAACAGTGTAACTTTGGCAACCACTACTTTGTTTACCTCTCACTATAAAATAAAGGCTCAGCTTGCCTTGGGATCTTTCTCTGTGGCCTCAGCCAGGCACAGGAAGATCCACGGAGACTAAGGAAAGCTAGAGAGTTCTGAACGCTGTCTCCATGTAAAACATTCTTCGCCAACTCCGTCCACACCTTTGGGAACCCCTGGACCCACTGGGGCTGGCCCCCAGCACCAGGAGCCTTCTTGACCCAAGGAATTGTAGCGAATCAAGATTCAAGGCCAAAGGCCAAAAGGATGGCCAGCGGGTTATGGGGTGTGGGAGAGGAGAAAAAATAGCAAACCCAGGAAGGTAGTGTGGCAGCTGGGGTGTGAGCAGCTGCAGAGTTTTACCAGAACATTCCATATCACCAGGGTCAAGAATTTAGATATTCTACAAAAGTGAATGTCAAGGACATGCAAAGGAAATAGGTCCCAACTATGGCTCATCCAGGTGGAAAATCCTGGATAGCCCTGAGGGTCGGGGAAAATCAATTCAGACAAAGTTCTGCCCATAGGATGGACAGTGGAGGGGAAGAGATGCCAGGCAGCATATTAGTCCAACTCAGTTAAGAGCTCTTCAAATGAGACACTTCTAAGGCACTGATGTTCTACACTTCAGTTTTGAGCATCTTTGTAATGAGAAGAACCTAAGATGTGACTATAATTCTAAAGAGTGAAAGATTCCAAGAACAAATTCCAAGATGGGAGGCTTTCCAACACTTGAGGTCCCAGACTCCCCACCTAGCTGGTATGTATCTGGGCAACCACCCTTCCTGGGATTGGGTCAGGGTATGGGGAGTCACCATAAGGTGTTTATGGTATGGCTCTGAACTTCCAATATTCTGAAGGCCAAGCACTGATTTGTTTGGACAACATGGCCTCAAGTTTTTTTAAGAGACAGGGCCATTCTCCTGCTGGAGAACCAGCCATGAGATTGTTCTCTCAAAGGCAGATGATGGCAGCAGCATGCTTGACACCAGGAATGAAGACTGGTCCAGCCTTCCAAGGGGGAAGGGGCAGGAAGTGAGATGGGCCTGGCTCTGGAGGCCACTTTCTCTCTGCTTATCTGGGTCTGAGGCTTTAAGAAGACAGAGTTTCCTCTTGTTTTCTTCTCTTTTTTCCAATCCCAGAAGACCTCCAGTCTCAGAATAGCAGCTTCTGGGGGTGGGGGGAGAGCAAAGGATGGCATTAGGTTTGAGTCTGGCTTCTCTTGTCTGGTAATTCTCCCCCATTCACCTTACCTGTCTAGCCCACCCAGGTCCAGCTTCCCAGGATCTGGCTCCTCTCCTCCCTCTCCTCAGATAACCCCTGAGGTGGGGAATGCACCTGTTACCATACATTCCTTTCTGAGATTTTCCTTCCACAGGTCCCATTGCTTGAGTGAGTTCAAGAGTGTCCTCAAAGCAGGAATCCCATATTTTCCTGTCTCATAAAATCTTAACTAAATACAGAGTGTGACTGTCCAAGGCTTTACTGTCCAAAATGGGAGTCACTGACTACGTGTGGCCTGAGTTCTTGAGATGTGGCTTGTTTGAATTGAGATGAGCTATAAGTGAGAACTACACATTGGATTTCAGAGACTTAGAACAATAAAAGAATGTACAAATAGCTAAATAATATTTAATACTGAATACATGTTCAAATTGTAATATTTCAGATGCATTGAGGTAAATATATTTTAAAATTTATTTCACCTGTTTCTTTTTTTTAATGTGGTTACTAGAAATTTTAAATTTCATATGTATCTTGCATTTGTGGCTCAGTATATTTCTGTTGGCCAGTGTTGGTCTAAGGGCAGAGTTTCAGACATCTCTGAACAATGCTGTTTGTATAGGAAGACTGGAAACTCCAGGTGTTGATTATGTGAGCCCCAGAAGGAGTTTTAGCCTCCTGCCTAAGAGCTAGTTTTGTGTTTGTGAAGGGGCATGTGATGAGCTATTGTGACAGGTGTGGGGTCTGCTCAGGAGGTGGCTGAGTGTTCTACCACCTCCTGGTAATGAGGGTCCTGGAATCCATGCCTTCCAAAGCGGCTCATAATAGGAAGGTCTCAACACCAGAGCCTTTAGTGCTTAAGGGGTTTGGAGCAAGCACTGTTGTGTTCAAATCCTAGTTCTACCATTAACTAGTTGGTGACACTGGGTGCTCCATGCCTTGGTTTTCTCATCTGGAATTAATATTAGTACTTCCCTCTAGCAGTTGTTTTGAATATTAAATGGGTTAATGTGTGTAAAAGAGTCAGAATAGCATATGCACATAGTGAGCGTTCAGCACCCAGTGGTGTTGGTGCCCTGGTCTGGGCCAATCAAAGGAAGGAGGAGACAGGAGGTAAGCAGATGGGGCAGGCCAGGCTTCAGTCCAGTTCTGCAATGGCCTCACTCTCCCCACTTTCCCTGATCTTTTGAGGGTAATCAGAACCCTGATGGCCCAGGGTGGTGTTCAAGGTCTAGTAAGCAGATTCTTTTCTCCTGATCCTCTTGCCCCACTGATGCCCTGTTAAGTGGAAAATGGGAGTCTCACTCTGGCCTGGATGGCTGGGGAAGGTAACCTTGAGGCCAGAGAGGGTGGGACAGTCCAGGATGGTGAGGGGCTAAGAGCTGGCAGATCCAGGAGCCTCCACTCTGCCGACCGCTCAGAAAACCTGGTCTCGCCAAAACCGGTTTGGCTCACTGGATAGAGCGTCAGCCTGCAGACTCAAGGGTCCCGGGTTCGATTCCGGTCAAGGGCATGTACCTGGGTTGCGGGCACATCCCCAGTGGGAGATGTGCAGGAGGCACCTGATCGATGTTTCTCTCTCATCGATGTTTCTAACTCTCTATCTCTCTCCCTTCTTCTCTGTAAAAAAATCAATAAAATATATTAAAAAAAAAAAGAAAACCTGGTCTCAACACCACTGGAAATTTTTAATCTGAGATTTTAATTTAATTGCCTATTGATTAAATGAAACAAAGGCATGGGGGGGGGGGGATCCAGGGAGCAGGCTCTGTGAGCACCTGATGGAATTTCAATCCTGCTTTTTTCCCCTGTCTCCCACTCTCTTAGAGGCTAGGAGCTCTCCCCAATAGCAGGCCAAGCTCTGCATATGCTTTGCAGTCATCACAGACCCTGTCTGCAAGAGAAGAGCAGCAGATCAGTCTTTAAATGCACTTCCCTGCCAGATCTGCCAGCACTCCTCCCATCTACACGCCACTCCAAAACCCTGGTCTGTCCCAGAAAATCCCATGACCTGCTCAAGGTCATACCCAAAGTCAGAGGCAGATCTGGACTTGAACCTGGGTTTCCTGACCTAGCATCTCTCTACTTTATGGAAGGCCTTTGGTGGCATAGGGACCCACTCTGTTCTGTCTGCCAGGCTCACCACAATTCCACATTGATAAGTGCCCAAAGATAATACTATTCAACAAGTGCCCAACTTCAGATCACACCACACCAAAACACCACCCAATTAGCTCCACAAATAATACAGCCAAAGGATGGACTCAATAGGCAACAGAACCCCACTACAGTGAATCCACTCTGTGGAGTTAGCACCTGCACAACAGCTCATCTGCTGTAGTAACAGCCAATCCTCACATCCAGTGAGCCTGAGTGTCAATTCCATCCACTGGCATACCAATAACAATCAAGGCTCAACTACAACAGGAGGGCACACACAACCCACAAAGAGACAGTCCTCCAGCACCTGGCTCAGGTAACCGGGGAATCTGCACCACTGGACTTCACAGGATAGCTACAACATAAGGCCACTCTGCCTAAACTGAAACATCTACCTAATACACAAAAACAAACACAAGAAGGCAGCCAAAATGAAGAAACCAAGAAACATATCTTAAATAAAGGGACAGGACAAAACTCCAGAAAAAAAACTCAACAAAATGGAAGCAAGCAATTTACCAGATATAGACTTCAAAACACTGGTTATAAGGCTATTCAATGAACATTAAAAATCTCAGAAAGAAAGAAAGAAGAAAGAAAGAAAGAAAGAAAGAAAGAAAGAAGAAAGAAAGAAAGAAAGAAAGAAAGAAAGAAAGAAAGAAAGAAAGAAAGAAAGAAAATAAATGAGGGAAAAATCTACCAGAAATATAGTTCAAAACAATGATTATAAGGATGCTCAGTGAACTTAGTGAGAACTTCAACAGCATAAAAAGTTACATAGAAACCATAAAAAAGGACTAGTCAGAAATGAAGAACATGCTACTGGGTGACATCAGAGAAATGGTGGTGTGAGAGAGACCATTGTCCTCTACCCTTGAAATTTCAACATGTTAGCCAATTATAATTCAACAAAGAAATTCCTGCTCAACACAGATGCACATCTGAGAGACTGTGCATTGATACATCTAAAGGTGGGCAACAGGGAATAAGTTGGGAGGTGAGAAGGGAGGACAACACAGACACGCCACAGATGCAACTCTGCAGCTGGGAGCTCATAGCTTAGCTGGTGGGGAAAGGGGAGAAATCCAGTAGTAGCAGACACATCCTTTAGCTGGGAGGAACAGAGAGAGACCTGTGGGGGAAGGGGCAGGCAGCCCAGTAGGTTGAGCAGTGAGGGAGTGAACAGTGTCTGAGTCAGCAGATGCCTGACAGAGCACAGGATTCCGCCATGTGAATCTTCACTGTGGGGCCAGCTGTGGTGCTTCAGACAAAGAAATGGAACCACAGAGCACTGCTGCCACTTGGACTCCCAAAACTCACCTTTCATTGCCCTTAGAGTTGCTCCTTCCAGGAGAACATTAGCTGTAAACCAAGAGCTATTGCAGTAGAATCACTGTTTCCCTCTGTGACTGATCCCTAGGAGAGGTGCTTGGGGCAGAACCCCATGGAAGTCAGGGGTTGCCATTATGGTGAGGGCAAAACAAACCCCACACTCAAGCATGGCGGCTGTACTGGCTTACTGAAGCTGCAGAGGTTCAAGATTGGGAGATCACAGAAGTAAAAATTATTGCAATTTAGCACCATCTACTGGAAAATAGTAGAAAGACCTCTTCAGAGATAAATGCATCTACAAAGGAGAACAGTGAATACCATGAATAACCACAGTAACAAGGATGACTAGGGAAAAAATTTAAAAAAATCTCCAGAAAGCAAGCTGGAACACATGGAGATATGGGATATAAATAACAGATTTCAAGATTTCAGTTTTCAAAATACTCAGTGAGATGCAAGAAAATACAGACAATTCAATGCATTCAGAAAACAAATCAATGAACAAAACGAGTACTTTATCAAAGAGATTGAAACTAAAAAACGACCAATCAGAAATTCTGGACATGAAACATAAAATTAAGTAGATTAAGAGGAAACTACTGAGCACAGAAAACAGAGCCAAACAGTTGGAGGAAAGAATTAGTGATATCGAAGATAGGAATCAAGAAATGATGCAGAGGGAAGAAGAGAGAGTACTGAGCATAAAGAAAAATGAAAGAGCTCTACAACAACTACTTGACTCCATCAGAAAAAAACAATATTGGAATTATAGTCATTGTGGAGGAGGAGGAGAGGGAGCATGGAACAGAGTCTATTCAAACAAATAGTGGATGAGAATTTTCCAAACCTATGGAAAGAACTAGATCCTCAAAACCAGGAAATAAACAGAACACATAGTTACCTCAATCCAAAGAGGCCTTCTTCAAGGCACCTGGTATGAAAGCTGTCAAAAGTTAATGATAAAAAAAATTCTCAAAATAGCCAGGGAAAAGAAGGAAGTGACCTACAAAGGAAAAATCATTATAATTTCATCTGACTTCTCAGCAGAAAGTCTACAAGCCAGAAGAGTGTGGAACCAAATATTTAAAAGTCTGATAGATAGAAATTACCAGCCACAAATAATAAATCCAGCAAAATTATCCTTTAAACATGAAGGAAAAATAAAGACGTTCCCAGACATACAGAAGTTGAAGGATTTTATCACCAGAAAATCTCCATTACAAGAAATACTCAAGGGAGTTATTCTACCTGAAACAAAGAACATAGGGTCACAACAATCTGACTAAGATCACCAAAAAACTTACAGCATAAAAAGGGATAATTTGTGCCCTAACTGGTTTGGCTCAGTGGATAGAGCGTCGGCCTGCAGACTGAAAGGTCTCAGGTTCGATTCCGGTCAAGGGCATGTACCTTGGTTGCAGGGCACATCCCCAGTAGGAGGTGTGCAGGGGGCAGCTGATCGATGTTTCTCTCTCATCGATGTTTCTAACTCTCTATCCCTCTCCCTTCCTCTCTATAAAAAATTAATAAATTTTTTTTTTAAAAAAAGGGATAATTTGTGACAACAAAAACTTTAAAGGGAAGAGGATAAAGGTCTGAACTGGCAAAGGAAGATGACGATCAGACACACTCAAAAGAGAAAAAAAGCTATGGTATATATGCAAGTACATTTTTTATAAACCTAATGGTAACCACACACAAAAACCCCCAAACCAGGACATACAGCTTAAAAAAATAAAAAGAGGAAAGAAGTATACCACCAGGTAAAGACAACACACAGAAACACAAAGGAAAAGAATCAAGGGAGGCACACAGCTGCCAGAAAACAAAAGACAAAATGGATATAGAAAATCCTCATACATCAATAATTACCCTAAGTGTAAATGGTATGAATTCACCAATAAAGAGGCACAGAGTAGCAGAGTGGATAAACAAACAAACAAAAAACACCAATCCTATGCTGCCTACAAGAGACACATCTAAACTGCAAAGACAAAGGTAAATTCAAAGTAAAAGGGTGGAAAATGATTCTCCACGCAAATAACATCCATAGAAAAGCAGGTGTAGCCATCTTATATCTGACAAAAATAGATTTCATAATAATAAAGATGAGAGAGAAATATCTATGTGAGAGAAACACATAGATTGGTTGCCTCCTGCACATGCCCTTGACCAGGGCCCAGGAGGGGAGAAGGCTGCAACCAAGGTAACCCAGGACCCTTCAGTCTGCAGGCCAATGCTATATCCCCTAAGCCAAACCGGCTAGGGCTAGCTCTTAGTGTTTTAATTATTTTGTCTTGAGTTTACTTAAACATTAACTTCTAAGACAGGGGAGGGTGGGTGGGAAGAGATCAACCAATGAACTTGTATGCATACATGCATAACCTATAGACACAGAAAATGAGGTGGTGAGGGCCTCGGGGAGCAGGCACTGGAGAGGCTGGAAGAGGTCAATGAGAGTAAAAGAGGACTTTGTACTCAGCTGGTGAGACGCTATGCAGTTGGGAAGGGCAGAGCTCCCCTGGAAAGGTAAAAAACCAGGGATCCGGACAGGAAAGTTTGCCAGACCTCTGAGCTCAGAGGGTTAGAGGGAGACTGCCTGGCAGACAGCCGCGTCCCTTGGGACAGGCACAGCCCCTGACTGGGGAAAAGAGATCAGCGTGATTCCTGGTGCTGCCGGGGGATTTGAGAGCTGGGTTCTGTGATCACAGAGGACTGAGCCTAAAGGGGGCAGCCTGAAGAGCTGACCAGAGCATGCAGTGCCGGTAATAGAAGAGTTTGTAGAAAGTCAGCGGCCGGCGTTTGCTTGTTTATTTTCACTGAATCCTGTTCATAAGACATTTTGGATATAGACACTCACCTGTGCTGAAGAGAGGGAGAAGGTGCAGATGAGTGGAATCTGGGGAGAGACTGAGGAGAGAGGGGGGGCCAGGAGAGGTGGCAGCGAAATGAGTGCTGAGACACCCCAGGGCCCAGGATCGGGGCAGCCATTCTCTCCGGAGGGTTGGACTCCCCTACCTAGTCTCCAGGCAATGAGAACAGCCACACCCAGATTCCACCCTTAACAAGATCAAGGATTAAAATAATCTGATCAGTCCCTGGATGTTAACAGGATCTGGCCTATAGAGGGATTTTCAATCCCAGCAACAACACAGAGCAGGGTAACGATTAAAGAAACAGCTCTGGATAGTTGACCTCCCCAAACCAGTTTTAAGTGAGATAGAGAAGCTGTATAGCCTCAGAGGCCAACCCCAGAACACTGCCACCCAGAGGCTGACCCACAAACCGTCTCTTTGCTAAACACAAAATAAGGCAGTCTGGGAAACAAATATGGCCTGCTTTAAAATAAGGACTTTGGTTCACAACACTGAGGAACAGTGTACCACAGGGAAATTCAACACTGTCCTGAATACCTGGCAGGACTAAGTGCCTGGTACGTGGTGCCTTGTTATGTTGTATTTTGTGCCTTTAAATCAACACAGCCGATCCAAGCACAGCAGCCTCCGGAGCACCACACCCTCTGTCTGAGGAACAGCAGCTGTATGTGAAACCTCCCCCCACCAGCCAGAAGAGCCACCACAGCTGTGAACAGCACCCGCCAGAGGAGCTGCTGCTAACTGAGAAGCACCTGCTACCGCAACCGCCCGAAGAGCAACCACAGCCCAAGGAGTCACTACCACCCAGGGAGCAGCCACTGAACGACTCAACGTCTAGATATGTCAGTGAGATCAAACATGGGTAGACAAAGAAACCCCCAAAGGAAAGAAAAAGAGTACTCGCCAGAAAAGCAGCTAAGTGACACAGAGGCATGCAACATGACAGAAAAAGAATTCAGAATAAGGGTCCTAGAGTGCATAAACTGGATGGAGGAAAAAATCAATAACATATGCAAGAAGCTAGAAGAAACAGATGAAAAAATCAACAAATTATATAACAACAAAGAAGAAATTAAGAGCGATATAGCTGCAATAAAAAACACCATTGAAAGTATCAACAGTAGACTAGGAGAAGCGGAGGACCGAATTAGTGAATTAGAAGACAAGGAAGCAAAACACACCCAAACTGTACTGCAATTGGAGAAAAAAATTAAAAGACAGGAGGAGAGCCTAAGGGAGCTTTGGGACAACATGAAACGAAACAACATACGAATAATAGGGGTGCCAGAACAACAGAAAGATGAACAAGGAGTAGAAAACCTACTCGAAGAAATAATATCAGAAAACTTCCCTGAAGTGGAGAAGAAAAAAGTCACACAAGCCCAGAGAGTCCCAAACAAGGTGAACCCGAAAAGACCCACACCAAGACACATAATAATTACCATGGCAAACGTTCAGGACAAAGAGAGAATCTTACAGGCTGCAAGAGAGAGACGGAAAGTTACATACAAGGGATCTCCCATTAGATTATCAAATGATTTCTCAACAGAAACACATCAGGCCAGAAAAGAATGGACGGAAATTTATAAAGTGATGCAAAGCAAAGGACTGAATCCAAGAATACTCTGTCCAGCAAGGCTATCATTCAAAATTGAAGGGGAAATAAGAAGCTTCACAGACAAAAAAAAAAGCTAAGGGAGTTTATCACCACCAAGCCAGCAATGCAAGAAATGCTAAAGGGACTGCTGTAAAAAGAAGAAATAAAAAGCTCAGAAAGAAAACAGCCACACAAAAAAAGAAATGGCTACAAAAAAGTACCTTACAATAATAACTTTAAACGTAAACGGACTAAATGCTCCAAACAAAAGACATTGAGTGGCTGAATGGATAAAAAAACATGACCCATACATCTGCTATCTACAAGAGACCCACCTCATTAGAAGGGACTCACACAGACTGAAAGTGAAAGGATGAAAAAATATCTTTCAGGCAAATGAAAGGAAAAGAAAGCTGGGGTAGCAATACTTATATCGGACAAAATAGACCTCAAAGTGAAGGCCATAACAAGAGATAAGAAAGGCCACTTCATAATACTAAAGGGATCAATACAAGAAGATATAACTCTGGTAAACATATATGCACCCAATGCAGGAGCACCCAAATTCATAAAAAAAAACTCCTGGAAGATATCAAAGGAGAGATCGACAACAATACAATCATAGTAGGGGACTTTAATACACCACTGACAGCACTGGGTAAATCCTCTAGACAAACAATCAGCAAAAAAACAGCAATCCTAAATGACTCACTAGATCAGATGGACTTAATAGACATCTTAAGAACACTTCACCCCAAAGCCACAGAATATACATTCCATTCTGATGCTCATGGGACATATTCAAAAATAGACCACATATTGGGTCACAATCAAAGTCTCCCCAAATTCAAGAAGATTGAAATCATAAAAAGCATCTTCTCAGACCACGATGGCATAATATTAGAAATAAACTACAATAAAAACTCTTACCATTTGCAACAGCATGGATGGAACTGGAGAGCATTATGCTAAGTGAAATAACCCAGCCAATGAAGGAAAAATACCACATGATCTCACTCATTCATGGATAATAGAGACCATTATAAACTTTTGAACAATAATAGATACAGAGGCAGAGCTGCCTCGAACAGATTGTCAAACTGCAGCAGGAAGGCTGGGGAGGGTTGGGGGGCAGGAGGTAGGGGGGTAAGAGATCAACTAAAGGACTTGTATGCATGCATATAAGCATAACCAGTGGACATAAGACATTGGGGGATAGGGGAGGCTAGGGGACTGTCTAGGGCGGGGGGATAAAATGGACACATATGTAATACCCTTTGTCATACTTTAAGCAATAAATTAAAAAAAAAAGAAACACTGAGTAAAGTATGGAGCCCTTTAATCTTATAAACAGGCACACACACATATACAAACACTCACACACTCACACACACACACACACACACACACACACACAGTATCACACAGTATTGGTTCATGTTCAATGATGGAAGCTAACTCAGGACTAGACCCAGAAGCTCAAATGGCACCCCTATAGCCCTATCTCCTCTTTCTATTTATTTCTCACCTGTGTGTTTTGATTTCATCATTGTACAGCACAAATTGACTTGTTCAATGAAGCTAGAAAGGAATATTCACCCTGCTCACCAATCCTCATGGAGATGAAAGTTCTTTGAGCCTCCCTCTGCCAACCCTAGCAATAGCCTCAGATGGGCTCTGCTGGGTTCTTGGAAATATCCTTGGCTCAAGAATTATTGCCAGAGTAATGGGGCATTGTTATGTCTAAACTGGGTCATGTTGCCCATCCTTCACAAGAGATGAGGAGGAAGAGCCTCATGAATGACAGATTCATTCAGCAACAGGGGACAGGGAAGGGCAGCTTCCCCAAGAAAGGCATGTGGGGTCATTAACCAAACACCAACATCAACTCTGTGGAGGAGGTGGCACAGATGGCATCTCTTTATGTCTGAACCCATTGCTCTTTCTACCAGCACATCTCACCTCTTGGAGATAAGAGACTAAAAACACAAAATGAATCAGAACTCTGGAGCAAATAAAAACTTGAGATCATAATATCCACACAGAACTAGACAGTTTAATGTATTCTATGCCATATTCTCATGTCAAATGTCACATTCTTAATAAAATGACATCTTATCATGTGAACACTGAGCAATGGCTGAACTTTTCATCTTGTCCCCATGCCTGAACCTGCCCTGCTTCTGAGACCTGGCTTCAATGACCTCCTACACTGACTCCCTCCCTGCACATGACCATCTCTTACCCCAAGCAGAGGTAGGAAAAGTGCCAGCTGGGCTTTCCCCGCAAAATTACAGGGTTCAAGAACCCAGATACCTATAAAATGGGAGCAGAAAACGCATTTCAGCTTTTTTCCTGGCACAAGGACAACGAGCACTGGTCCCAGGCTATTCAGATTTGTAAGTGGTGGTCTATGAGTTAAAGTCTGGACCAAATGAAATACATGAAAAAACCTGTTAAAAAAAAAAAAGGTAAATGGACTAAATGCTCCAATCAAAAGATATCAAGTGGCTGAATGCATAAAAAACATGACTCACATATATGCTGTCTACAACAGACCCACCTCAGAAGAAGGGACTCACACAGACTGAAAGTGAAAAGATGGAAAAATATCTTTCAGGCAAATGGAAATGAAAAAAAATCTGGGGTACCAATATTATATCTGACAAAAAAGCCCTCAAAGTGAATGCCATAACAAGAGATAAGGAAGGCCACTTCATAATACTAAAGGGATCCATACAACAAGAGGATATAACCCTGACAAACATATATGCACCCAATGCAGGAGCACCCAAATACATAAAAAATTCCTGGAAGATATCAAGGGATAGATTGACAGCAATACAATCATAGTAGGGGACTTTAATACACCACTTAAATCACTGGATAAGTACTCTAGACAAAAACAAACAAACAAACAAACAAAAAAGCAAAGAAACAGCAATCCTAAATGACTCACTAGATCAGATGGACTTAATTGACATCTTCAGAACACTTCACCCCAAAGCCACAGAATACACGTTCTTCTCAGGTGCACATGGGACATTTTCAAAAATAGACCACATATTGGGTCACAAGCAAAGTCTTCTGAAATTCAAGAAGATTGAAATTATATGAAGCATTTTCTCAGACCACATGGCATAATATTGGAAATCAATTACAATAAAAACAATCCAAAATTCAAACACTTGGAAGATGAAAAGCATGCTATTAAACAATGATTGGGTTACCAAAGAGATCAAAGAAGAAATTAAAAACATCCTGGAAACAAATGACAATAAAAACACAACAATCTAAAATCTATGGGACACAATGAAAGCAATCCTGAGAGGGAAGTTTATAGCTCTACAGGCCTACCTCAAAAAAAAAAAACAAGAAAAAAAATGGTAATAAATTATCTAACTCTACAACTCAAAGAATTAGAAAGAGAGCAACAATAAAGCCCACAGAATCCAGAAGGAAGAAGATAATAAAGATCAGAGCAGAAATAAATAACATGGAGACCAAAAAAAAAAATACAGAAGATCAATGAAACCAAGAGCTGGTTCTTTGAAAGGATAAACAAGATTGATGAACCTCTAGCCAGGCTCACCAAGAAGCAAAGAGAGAGGACCCAAATAAACAAAATCAGAAATGAAAGAGGCGAAGTAACAACAGACCCCACAGAAATACAAAGGATTGTTATAAAATACTATGGACAACTCTACTCCAACAAACTAGACAACCTGGAGGAAATGGACATATTCCTAGAAAAATAGAATCTTCCAAAACTGAATCAGGAAGATACTGAAAATCGCAATAGGCTAATACCTATGGAGAAATTGAAGCAGTCATCAAAAAGCTTCCAGCAAACAAAAGCCTAGGACCAGACGGCTTCACAGGAAAGTTTTACCAAACATTCAAGGAAGAACTAAAACCTATCCTTCTCGGACTATTCCATAAAATTCAAGAGAAAGGAACACTTCCAAGCTCATTCTATGAAGCCAGCATCACCCTAATACCAAAACCAGATAAAGACAACACAAAGAAAGAGAATTACAGGCCAATATCCCTCATGAAAATAGATGCCAAAATCCTCAACAAAATTCTAGCAAATCAGATCCAGCAGTACATCAGAACGATCATACACTATGATCAAGTAGGATTTATCCCAGGGATGCAAGGATGATACAATATCCACAAATCAATAAACGTGATACATCACATAAACAAATAGAGAGATAAAAATCACATAGTCATATCAATTGATGCAGAAAAAGCATTTGACAAAATCCAACCTCCTTTCTTGATAAAAACGCTCAGCCAGGTGGAAATAGAAGAATCATACCTCAACATAAACTAAAACCATTTCCCTTAAAAACAGGAACAAAACAGGGATGCCCACTCTCACCACTCCTGTTTGACATAGTACTAGAAGTACTAGCCATTGCGATCAGACAAGAAGAAGAAATAAAAGGCATCCAAATTGGAAAAGAAGAAGTAAAACTGTCCTTATTTGCAGATGACATGACACTGTACGTAGAAAACCCTAACAACTCCATCAAAAACTTATTAGAGTTAATAAATGAATTTGGCAATGTAGCAGGATACAAAATTAACACCAAGAAATCTATGGCATTTCTATACACCAATCATGAACTTACAGAGAGAGAGACTAAAAAAGCAATAGGTAAAAGACCTATACACAGAAAACTACAGGACACTGAAAAAGGCGATAGAGGAAGACATAAACAGATGGAAGAACATGTCACGTTCATGGATTTCTAAAATCTACATCATCAAAATGTCCATACTACCCAAAGCAATCTATAAATTCAACACACTTCCCATTAAAATACCAATGGCATATTTCACAGATATAGAACGAACTCTCCAAAAATTCATCTGGGATAAAAAATGACCCCGAATAGCTGCAGCGATCCTGAGAAAGAAGAACAAAGTAGGTGGGATCTCAATACCAGATATCAAGCTGTATTTCAAAGCCACTGTTCTCAAAACTGCCTGGTACTGGCACAAGAAGAGACATATAGAGCAATGGAATAGAATAGAGAACCCAGAAATTGACCCAAACCACTATGCTCAATTAATATTTGACAAAGGAGGCATGAACATACAATGGAGTCAAGACAGTCTCTTCAATAAATGGTGTTGGGAAAATTGGACAGATATTTGCAAAAAAAATGAAACTAGATCACCAACTTACACCATACACAAGAGTAAACTCAAAATGGATAAAAGACCTAAACATAAGATGGAAAACGATAAAAATACTAGAGGAATCCACAGGCAGCAAAATCTTGAACATATGCTGAAGCAATTTCTTCATCACTGATACTGTTTCTAGGGCAATGGAAACTAAAGAGAAAATAAACAAATGGGACTACATCAAAATAAAAAGCTTTTTCACAGCAAAGGAAACCATCAACAAAACAACAAGAAAGCCCACTGCATGGGAGAACATATTTGCAAATGTTATCACTGATAAGAGTTTAATCTCAAACATTTACAGGTAGCTCATACAACTTAACTAAAGGAAGATGAATAACCCAATCAAAAAATTGGCAATGACCTAAATAGATACTTTTCGAAAGAAAAGAGAAGAAAGGCCAAAAGACATATGAAAACATGTTCAAAGTCACTAATCATCTGAGAGATACAAATCAAAACAACAATGGTGCACCATCTCACACCTGTTAGAATGGCTATCATCAACAAATCAACAAACGACAAGTGCTGGTGAGGATGTGGAGAAAAAGGAACCCTCGTGCACTCCTGGTGAGATTGCAGACTGGTGCAGCCTCTGTGGAGAACAGGATGGAGTTTCCTTAAAAAACAAAAAATGGAACTCCCATTTGACCCAGTGATCCCACTTCTAGGAATATATCCCAAGAAACTAGAAACACCAATCAGAAAGGATATATGCACCCCTATGTTCACAGCAGCACAATTCACCATAGCTAAGATTTGGAAATTCCCATTAGTAGATGAGTGGATTAAAACTGTGGTACATCTATACAATGGAATACTACGCTGCGCTAAAAAAGGAGTTCTTACCATTTGCAACAGCATGGATGGAACTGGAAAACATTATGCTAAGTGAAATAAGCCAGTCAGAGAAAGATAAATATCATGTGATCTCACTCATTTATGGAATATAATAAACGACATAAACTGATGAACAAAAACACATCCAGAGACAGAGAAGCATCGATCAGACTGTCAAATCTCAGAGGGAAGGTAGTGGAGGGTGGGGGTAAGGGAGAGAGATCAAAGGACTTATATGCAAGCATATAGGCCTAACCAATGGACACAGACAACAGCTGGGTGAGGGCATGAGTGGAGAGAATGGGGGGTAATGTGGGGATAAGGACACATATGTAATAACTTAATCAATAAAAAATGAATACAATATCTGAAATGAATCACTTGAAAGAATCAATAGCAGGTTAGATGAAGCAGAGTATTGAATCAGCAATTTAGAGGACAAACTAACAGTAAGCAGCCAAGCAGAGTATCAAAGAGAAAAGAGAGTTAAAAAAAATAAGGAAAGTCTACGGGAACCCTGGGACAACATCAATCACAAACATCCACTTCATAGGGGTACCAGAAGAAGAAAAGAATGAGCAAGAGATAGGGAACCTGTTTGAAGACATAATGGCTAAAAAGTTTCCTAACCTGGTGAAGGAAAAAGTTCAGGAAGCACAGAGAGTTCCAAACAAGATAAATCCAAAGAGGCTCACATCAAGACACATCATAATTAAAATTCTAAAGATTAAAGACAAATCCTAAAAATAGCAAGAGAAAAGCATTTAGTTACCTACAAAAAAACTCCCACAAGACTGTCAGCTGATTTCTCAAAAGACACACTTCAGACTAGAAAGGATTGACATGAAATAATCAAAGTGATGAAAAGCAAAGACCTACAATCAAAACTACTACTCTTTCAGCAAGGCTATCATTTAAAATGGAAAGTGAAATAAAAATCTTCCCAGACCAAAAAAAAAAGCAAGAGGAGTTTATAACTACCAAATCAGTATAGCAAGAAATGTTAAAGGGCTTGCTTTAAGAATAAGAAAGAAAAAAGAAATCAAGAGAGGGAGGAATATAGGTATAAATAATAAAATGTCAATAAATAAATACCTATCAATAATAACCTTAGATGTAATCAGATTAAATAGTGCAATCAAAAGAAAGAGGGTAGCTGACTGGATAAGAAAACAAGACCCATGTATATATACTGTCTACAAGAGACCCACATCAGAACAGAAGATACACACAGACTGAAAGCAAAGGGATAAAAAAATGTATTTCATGAAATGGAAATTATAAAAAAGTTGCAATAGCAATACTTACATCAGACAACATAGACTTCAAAACAAGTAGAAGGGAAATAAATAATAAAGACCAGAATGGAAATAAACAAAATAGGGTCTAAAAGAATCAATGAAATCAAGAGAAGTTTCTTTAAAAAGATAAACAAGACTGATAAGCCTTTAATCAGACTCATCAAGAAAAAAAGGAGAGAACCCAAATAAATAAAAGCAGAAATGAAAGAGAAGTAACAACTCACACCACAGAAATACAAAGGATTATAAGAAAAAACTACAATTATATGGCAACAAATTGGACATTCTGGAAGAAATTGATAAATTCCTAAAAAATACAATCTTCTAAGACTGAATCAAGAACAGACTGATTACAACTAACAATATCAAGAACAGCTAACAAAATCAAAGCAGTAATAATAATAACAATAATAAACTCTTAACCTACAGAAGTGCTGAATCAGATGGCTTCAGAGGTGAATTGGTGAATTTTACCAAATATCCGAAGAAAAATTAACACCTGCCTTTCTCAAACCATTCCAAAAATTTTAAGAGAAGGGAAGATTCCCAAGCTAATTTTATGAGGTCAGCATTATCCTGATTCCAAGACCAGATAAAAACACTACGAAGAAAGAAAATTATAGGCTAATATCTCTGATGAACATCAATGCAAAAATCCTCAACAAAAATTAGCAAACTGAATTCAGCATTACATTAAAAAGATCAGGTGGGACTTATTTCTGGGATGCAATAAATCAATATCTGAAAATCAATTGACTTGACACATCACATAAATAAAATGAAGGACAAAAATAATATGATTATTAATAGATGCAGGAAAAAAAACATTTGACAATATCCAACATTCATGTATGATAAAAATTCTCAGCAAAGTAGGAATAGAAAGAACATGCTTCAACATAATAAAGCCATATATGACAAATCTATCAGCCAACATCACACTCAACAGGGAAAAGCTAAAAGCATTTTCATTAATATCATGAATAAGACAGAGATGTCTATTTTCACCACTCTTATTCAACATAATACTCAAAGTCCTAGCCTCAGCAGTTAGATAAGAAGAGATAAAAGGCATCCAAATTGGAAAGGAAGCAGTAAAATTACTTGCAGATGATATGATAGAATATAGAGAGAATCCTAAAGATTCCACCAAAAAACTACTAGAACTGATAAATGAATTAAGTAGAGTAGCAGGATACAAAAATATTCAGAAGTTGGTGGTTGTGTTTTTATATACCAATAATGAACTATCAGAAAGAGAAACTAAGACAATAATCCCATTTACCATTGCAACAAAAAACAGTAACCCAGAAATGAATCTTGTCAAGAAGGTAAAAGACCGCCGAAACCGGTTTGGCTCAGTGGATAGAGCGTCGGCCTGCGGACTGAAAGGTCCCAGGTTCGATTCTGGTCAAGGGCATGTACCTGGGTTGCGGGCACATCCCCAGTAGGAGATGTGCAGGAGGCAGCTGATAGGTGTTTCTCTCTCATCGATGTTTCTGACTCTCTGTCTCTCTCCCTTCCTCTCTGTAAAAAATCAATAAAATATATTTTAAAAAAAAAAGAAGGTAAAAGACCTGTACTCAAAAAATTGTAAGACATTGAAGAAAGAAATTGAAGGAGATACAAATGAATGGAAGCATATATTGTGCTCATAGATATGAAGGGCTAACATTATTAAAATGTCCATACTACCCAAAGTAATCTATTCAGTGCAATTCCTATAAAAATACAAATGATATTTTTCACAAAACTAGAACAAATAACCCTAAAAATGTATTTGGAACCACAAAAGACCCCAAATAGCCATAGCAAATTTTAGAAAAAAGAATGAAGTTAGAGCTACCATGCTACCTCATATTAATCTATACTAGAAGGCAATTGTAATCAATACAGCATGATACCAGCATAAAAACAGACACATCAATCAATGGAACAGAATAGAAAGCCCAGAAATAAACCCACGCCTATATGACAAAGCAAGGAGGAACATACAATGAGGTAAAGACAGTCTATTCAATAAATGGTGCTGGGAAAATGGGACAGATACATGCAAAAAAATAAAACTTGATCACCTTCTTACATCATATACAAGAATAAACTCAAAATAAATTAAAGACTCAAAGTAAGACTCAAAACCATAAAAGTTGTACAAGAAAACATAGGCAGTAAAATCTGACATTTTTCTTTGTTTTCTATTATAAATACTTTATTTCAACTAGAAGATACAATCTCTCAGGGGTTTCATAGTTTAAAAAGGTACAATCACATCATGTAACTACATAAAAAAACAGTGCTGTAAATGGGACTTCCTGGCTTAGACATTTCTGCACAGGCTTTAGGGAATCTGCACACACAAGAAATTTTCCTTTGTTCCAATTAATTGTTCTTGTATGTAAGTTGCTTTCTATTCCAGTATATCCAGAGTGGTGAAATAATGAGGCCAGCTACATAGCCAAAGGTCGCCCCAAGCGTGCAGGAGATGGGCCACACCTGCCATGGCCTTTCCCAATTGAGTGGAATAGGAAAGGCTCCAAGCCATGTTCCTAGAAAACTAGAAATTGTGATGATCTAGAGACTATTCTCTCAAACAGATATAACTCCGTTTCTACTGAAAACTCTTAGCCATGCTTTGACATTTAGTCCTAACAAACACAAACAAGGTACAGTAGTAAAAGTAGACAAGATCACTGCAAGTAAAAGTTTCCAACACCAGCTCTATTAATGGTGCTTCATATAGAACAAAAACTACATGAAAGACGAAACAAGACATAAGAAAGTAGAAACAGCATTTCAAAAATCTGGTTACCTTGTATGATAATGAACTTATTTTAGTGGATGCATTTGGTTTCACCGCTAAATACAATACTAGATTGACGACAGTTACAAAAACAGAACAGATGCACAACCACATCAAGTGAGTTTCCAATATTGAGAAGTTCTCCAAGAAGATTGATGGAATGAAGATGCTTAGGATAATTGAGAATATGCATAAAAGATTGGTATACAGTAGTCTCTTGATATCACTATTTTTCATGGTGTTTCCTTGAGTGGCTAACTCTCCCGCCCGCCGAAGGGCAGGAGTTAAGATTTTTTTTTTTTAGCAGTTTCCTTTATTTATTTTTTATTGCTTAAAGTATTGCAAAGAGCATTACATATGTTTCCTTTCTCCCCCTTGACATTCCCCCAGTCTCCCCTACCCCCCCCCCAGTGTCTTGTGTCCACTGGTTATGCTTATATGCATGCATACAAGTCCTTCGGTTGATCTCTTACCCCCGCCCCCCCGCTTCTGTCCCCCAAAACTCCCCGGCCTTCCCACTGTAGTTTGACAGTCTGTTCCATGCTGCTCTGCCTCTGTATCTATTTTTGTTCATCAGTTTATAATGGTGTTTATTATCCATAAATGAGTGAGATCATGTGGTATTTTTCTTTCACTGACTGGCTTATTTCACTTAGCATAATGCTCTCTAGTTCCCTCCATGCTGTTGCAAATGGTAAGAATTCCTTCTTTCTTACAGGAGCATAGTATTCCATTCTGTAGATGTACCACAGTTTTCTAATCCATTCATCTGCTGATGGGCACTTAGACTGTTTCCAGATCTTCGCTATGGTAAATTGTGCTGCTATGAACATAGGGATGCATATATCCTTTCTGATTGGTGTTTCTGGTTTCTTGGGATATATTTCTAGAAGTGGGATCACTGGGTCAAGTGGGAGTTCCATTTTTAGTTTTTGGAGGAATCTCCATACAGTCTTCCATAGTGGCTGCACCATTCTGCATTCCCACCAGCAGTGCACGAGTGTTCCCTTTTCTCTGCATCCTCTCCAGCGCTTGTCATTTGTTGATGATAGCCATTCTGACAGGTGTGAGATGGTACAGCATTGTCGTTTTGATTTGCATCTCTCAGATGATTAGTGACTTTGAGCATGTTTTCATATGTCTCTTGGCTTTCTGAATGTCCTCTTTTGAAAAGTGTCTATTTAGGTTCTTTGCCCATTTTTTGATTGGATTGTTTATCTTCCTTTTGTTAAGTTGTATGAATTCCCTATAAATTTTGGAGATTAAACCCTTATCAGTGATAACATTGGCAAATATGTTCTCCCATGCAGTGGGCTTTCTTGTTTCGTTGATGGTTTCCTTTGCTGTGCAGAAGCTTTTTAATTTGATGTAGTCCCATTTGTTTATTTTCTCTTTAGTTTCCAATACCCTAGGAGCAGTATCAGTGAAGAAATTGCTTCAGCATATGTCTGAGATTTTGTTGTCTTTGGATTCCCCTAGTATTTTTATGGTTTCCAGTCTTACATTTAAGTCCTTTATCCATTTTGAGTTTATTTTTGTGTAACGTGTAAGCTGGTGGTCTAGTTTCATTTTTTTGCATGTATCTGTCCAATTTTCCCAACACCATTTATTGAAGAGACTGTCTTGACTCCATTGTATGTTCTTGCCTCCTTTGTCAAATATTAATTGAGCATATTGGTTCAGGTTGATTTCTGGGTTCTCTATTCTTTTCCATTGCTCTATATGTCTGTTTTTGTGCCAGTACCAGGCAGTTTTGAGAACAGTGGCTTTGTAATACAGCTTGATATCTGGTATTGAGATCCCACCTACTTTGTTCTTCTTTCTCAGGATCACTGCAGCTATTCAGGGTCTTTTTTTTATCCCAGATGAATATTTGGAGAGTTCGTTCTAGATCTGTGAAATATGCCATTGGTATTTTAATGGGAAGTGTGTTGAATTTATAGATTGCTTTGGGTAGTATGGTCATCTCGATGATGTAGATTTTAGAAATCCACAAACATGACATGTTCCTCCATCTGTCTATGTCTTCCTCTATCGCCCTTTTCAGTGTCCTGTAATTTTCTGCATATAGGTCTTTTACCTCCTTAGTTAAGTTTATTACTAGGTTTCTTAATTTTTGGTGTGATGGTAAATGGGATTGCTTTTTTAGTCTCTCTCTCTGTAAGTTCATGATTGGTGTATAGAAATACCATAGATTTCGTGGTGTTAATTTTGTATCCTGCTACATTGTCAAATTCATTTATCAAGTCTAATAGTTTTTTGATAAGTCATTAGGGTTTTTTATGTACAATATCATGTCATCTGCAAATAAGGACAGTTTTACTTCTTTTTTTCTAATTTGGATGCCTTTTATTTTTTCTTCTTGTCTAATTGCAATGGCTAGTGCTTCCAGTACTATGTCGAACAGGAGTGGAGAAGTGGGCATCCCTGTCTTGTTCCTGTTTTTAAGAGAAATGGTTTTAGTTTTTGCCCATTGAGTATAATGTTGGCAGTGGGTTTGTCATGTATGGCTTTTATGATGTTGAGGTATGACCCTTTTGTTCCTACCTTGCTGAGAGTTTTTATCAGAAATAGGTGTTGGATTTTGTCAAATGTTTTTCGGCATCAATTGATATGACTATGTGTTGTTTTTTTTCTCTCAGTTTGTTACACATCACGTTTATTTATTTGTGGATATTGTACAATCCTTGCATCCCTGGGATAAATCCTACTTGATCATGGTGTATGATCTTTCTGATGTACTGCTGAATCCTATTTGGTAAGATTCTGTTGAGGATTTTGGCATCTATGTTCATGAAGGATTTTGGCCTGTAATTCTCTTTCTTTGTGTTGTCTTTATCTGGTTTTGGTATTAGGGTGATGCTGGCTTCATAGAATGAGCTTGGAAGTGTTCATTCATCTTGGATTTTTTGGAATAGTCTGAGGAGGATAGGTTTTAGTTCTTCCTTGAATGTTTGGTAATACTTTCCTATGAAGCTGTCTGGTCCTGGGATTTTGTTTGCTGGAAGCTTTTTGATGACTGCTTCAATTTCTTCCATAGTTATTGGCCTATTGAGATTTCTAGATTCTTCCTGATTGAGTTTTGGAATGTTGTATTTTTCTAGGAATTTGTCCATTTCCTCCAGGTTGTCTAGTTTGTTGGAGTAGAATTGTTCATAGTATTATTTAACAATCATTTGTATTTCTGTGGAGTCTTTTGTTATTTCACCTCTATCATTTCTGATTTTGTTTATTTGGGTCCTCTCTCTTTGCTTCTTGGTGAGCCTGGCTAGAGGTTCATCAATCTTGTTTATCCTTTCAAAGAACCAGCTCTTGGTTTCATTGATCTTCTGTATTGTTTTTTTTTTGTTTGTTTTGTTTTGTTTGGTCTCTATGTTATTTATTTCTGCTCTGATCTTTATTATCTTCTTCCTTCTCCTGACTCTTGGCTTTTCTTGTTGCTCTCTTTCTATTTCTTTGAGATGTAGAGTTAGATGATTTACTACCATTTTTTCTTGATTTTTTTTGAGGTAGGCATGTAGAGCTATAAACTTCCCTCTCAGGACTGCTGTCATTGTGTCCCATAGGTTTTGGATTGTTGTGTTTTCATTGTCATTAGTTTCCAAGATGTTTTTAATTTATTCTTTTATCTCATTGGTAACCCAATCAATATTTAATAACATGCTATTCAGCTTCCAAGTGTTTGAGTGCTTTGGATTGTTTTTATTGTAGTTTATTTCTAATATTATGCCATTGTGATCAGAGAAGAATGCTTGGTATGATTTTAATCTTCTTGAATTTGGGGTGACTTTGCTTGTGACCCAATATGTGGTCGATTTTTTTTTTTTTTTTTGGCACATGCCTGGGGTGTGGGCGCAGTCCCCAGTAGAGGGCATGCAGTAGACAGCCAGCCAATGATTCTCTCTCATCATTTTTTTTAATTTATTGCTTAAAGTATTACAAAGGGTATTACATATGTGTCCATTTTATCCCCCTTCCCTAGACAGTCCCCTAGCCTCCCCTATCCCCCAGTGTCTTATGTCCATTGGTTATGCTTATATGCATGCATACAAGTCCTTTAGTTGATCTCTTACCCACCTAACTCCTGCCCCCAAACCCTCCCTGGCCTTCCCACTGCAGTTTGACAATCTGTTTGAGGCAGCTCTGCCTCTGTATCTATTATTGTTCAAAAGTTTATAATGGTCTCTATTATCCATGAATGAGTGAGATCATGTGGTATTTTTCCTTCACTGACTGGCTTATTTCACTTAGCATAATGCTCTCCAGTACCATCCATGCCGTTGCAAATGGTAAGAGTTCCTTCTTTTTTACAGCAGCATAGTATTCCATCGTGTAGATGTACCACAGTTTTCTAAACCATTCATCTACTGATGGGCACTTAGGCTGTTTCCAGATCTTAGCTATGGTGAATTGTGCTGCTATGAACATAGGGGTGCATATATCCTTTCTGATTGGTGTTTCTGGTTTCTTGGGATATATTCCTAGAAGTGGGATCACACGGTCAAGTGGGAGTTCCATTTTTAGTTTTTGGAGGAATCTCCATACAGTCTTCCATAGTGGCTGCACCATTCTGCATTCCCACCAGCAGTGCACGAGTGTTCCCTTTTCTCTGCATCCTCTCCAGCGCTTGTCATTTGTTGATGATAGCCATTCTGACAGGTGTGAGATGGTACAGCATTGTCGTTTTGATTTGCATCTCTCAGATGATTAGTGACTTTGAGCATGTTTTCATATGTCTCTTGGCTTCCTGAATGTCCTCTTTTGAAAGGTGTCTATTTAGGTCCTTTGCCCATTTTTTGATTGGATTGTTTATCTTCCTTTTGTTAAGTTGTATGAGTTCCCTATAAATTTTGGAGATTAGGCCCTTATCAGATATGACATTGGCAAATATGTTTTCCCACACTGTGGGTTTTCTCGTTGTTTTGTTGATGGTTTCTTTTGCTGTGCAGAACCTTTTTATTTTGATATAGTCCAATTTGTTCATTTTTTCTTTAGTTTCAGGTGCTTTAGGAGCTGTATCAGTGAAGAAATTGCTTCGGCATATGTCTGAGATTTTGTTGCCTTTGGATTCTTCTAGAATTTTTATGGTTTCCTGTCGTACATTTAAGTCCTTTATCCATTTTGAGTTTATTTTTGTGTATGGTGTAAGTTGGTGGTCTGGTTTCATTTTCTTGCATATATCTGTCCAATTTTCCCAACATCATTTATTGAAGAGACTATCTTGGCTCCATTGTATGTTCTTGCCTCCTTTGTCAAATATTAATTGAGCATATTGGTTCGGGCCGATTTCTGGGCTATCTATTCTATTCCATTGATCTATATGCCTGTTCTTGTGCCAGTACCAGGCAGTTTTGAGAACAGTGGCTTTGTAATACAGCTTGATATCTGGTCTTGAGATCCCACCTACTTTGGTCTTTCTCAGGATTGATGCAGCTATTCAGGTTCTTTTTTTATTCCAGGTGAATTTTTGGAGAGTTCGTTCTAGACCTCTGAAGTATGCCGTTGGTATTTTAATGGGAAGTGCATTGAATTTATAGATTGCTTTGGGTAGTATGGACATTTTAATGATGTTGATTCTACCAATCCATGAACACGGTATGTTCTTCCATCTGTTTATGTCTTCCTCTATATCTTTTTTCAACGTCCTGTAGTTTTCTGAGTAGAGGTCTTTTACCTCTTTAGTTAAGTTCATTCCTAGGTAGCTTATTTTTTTTGGTGCGATGGTAAACGGGGTTGTTTTTATAATCTCTCTTTCTGAAAGTTCACTATTGGTGTATAGAAATGCCTCAGATTTCTTGGGGTTAATTTTGTATCCTGCTACATTGCCAAATTCATGTAGTAAGTCTAGTAACTTTTTGATGGAGTCTCTAGGGTTTTGTATGTATAATATCATGTCATCTGCAAATAAGGACAGTTTTACTTCCTCTTTTCCAATTTGGATGCCTTTTATTTCTTCTTCTTGCCGAATTGCAATGGCTAACACTTCCAGTACTATGTTGAACTGGAGTGGTGAGAGTGGGCATCCCTGTCTTGTTCCTGTTCTTAGGGGAAATGGTGTTAGTTTTTGTCCATTGAGTATAATGTTGGCTGTGGGCCTGTCATATATGGCTTTTATTATGTTGAGGTATGATCCTTCTACTCCCACCTTGCTGAGAGCTTTTATCAAAAATGGGTGTTGAATTTTGTCAAATGCTTTTTCTGCATCAATTGATATGACCATGTGGTTTTTTTCTTTCAATTTGTTTATATGATGTATCACGTTTATTGATTTGCGGATATTGTACCATCCTTGCATCCCTGGGATAAATCCTACTTGGTCATGGTGTATGATCTTTCTGATGTACTGCTGGATCCGATTTGCTAAGATTTTGTTGAGGATTTTGGCATCTATGTTCATGAGGGATATTGGCCTGTAATTCTCTTTCATTGTGTTGTCTTTACCTGGTTTTGGTATTAGGGTGATGCTGGCTTCATAGAATGAGCTTGGAAGTGTTCCTTCCTCTTGAATTTTTTGGAATAGTCCGAGAAGGATAGGTTTTAGTTCTTCCTTGAATGTTTGGTAAAACTCCCCTGTGAAGCCGTCTGATCCTGGGCTTTTGTTTGATGGAAGCTTTTTGATGACTGCTTCAATTTCTTCCATAGTTATTGGCCTGCTGAGATTTTTAGATTCTTCCTGATTGAGTTTTGGAATGTTGTATTTTTCTAGGAATTTGTCCATTTCCTCCATGTTGTCTAGTTTGTAGGAGTAGAGCTGTCCGTAGTAATTTTTAACAATCATTTGTATTTCTGTGGGGTCTGTTGTTACTTTGCCTCTATCATTTCTGATTTTGTTTATTTGGGTCCTCTCTCTTTGCTTCTTGGTGAGTCTGGCTAGAGGTTTGCCAATCTTGTTTATCCTTTCAAAGACCAGTTCTTGTTTTCATTGATTTTCTGTATTGTTTTTTTGGTCTCTATGTCATTTATTTCTGCTCTAATCTTTATTATCTCCTTCCTTCTGCTCACTCTGGGGTTTTCTTGTTGCTCTCTTTCTAATTATTTGAGTTGTAGAGTTAGATGATTTACTACCATTTTTTCTTGTTTTTTGAGATAGGCCTGTAGAGCTATAAACTTCCCTCTCAGGACTGCTTTCATTGTGTCCCATAGGTTTTGGATTGTTGTGTTATCATTGTCATTAGTTTCCAGGATGTTTCGAATTTCTTCTTTGATTTCATGGGTAACCCAATCAATATTTAATAGCATGCTATTCAGCTTCCAGGTGTTTGAGTATTTTGGGTTGTTTTTATTGTAGTTTATTTCTAATATTATGCCATCGTGATCTGCGAAGACGCTTTTTATGATTTCAATCTTCTTGAATTTGGGGATAATTTGCTTGTGACCCAATATATGGTCTATTTTTGAATATATCCCATGAGCATTTGAGTAGAATGTATATTCCGTGGCATTGGGGTGAAGTGTTCTGAAGATGTCTATTAAGTCTATCTGATCTAGTGAGTCATTTAGGATTGCTGTATCTTTGCTGATTGTTTGTCTAGAGGACTTATCCAGTGCTGTCAGTGGTGTATTAAAGTCTCCTACTATGATTGTATTGTTGTCGATCTCTCCTTTGATATCTTCCAGGAGTTTTTTTATGAATTTGGATGCTCCTGCATTGGGTGCATATATGTTTACCAGGGTTATATCTTCTTGTTGTATTGATCCCTTTAGTATTATGAAGTGGCCTTCCTTATCTCTTGTTATGGCCTTCACTTTGAGGTCTATTTTATCCGATATAAGTATTGCTACCCCAGCTTTCTTTTCCTTTCCATTTGCCTGAAAGATATTTTTCCATCCTTTCACTTTCAGTCTGTGTGAGTCCCTTCTAATGAGGTGGGTTTCTTGTAGACAGAAGATGTATGGGTAATGTTTTTTTATCCATTCAGCGACTCGATGTCTTTTGGTTGGAGCATTTAGTCCGTTTACGTTTAAAGTTATTATTGTAAGGTACTTGTTTGTAGCCATTTCTTTTTGTGTGTGGCTGTTTTCTTTCTGAGCTTTATATTTCTTCTTTTTATACCAGTCCCTTTAGCATTCCTTGCATTGCTGGCTTGGTGGTGATAAACTCCCTTAGCCTTTTTTTTTGTCTGTGAAGCTTCTTACATCCCCTTCAAGTTTGAATGATAGCCTTGCTGGATAGAGTATTCTTGGATTCAGTCCTTTGCTTTGCATCACTTTTGAAATTTCCGTCCATTCTTTTCTGGCCTGATGTGTTTCTGTTGAGAAATCATTTGACATCTAATGGGAGATCCCTTGTATGTAACTTTCCGTCTCTCTCTTGCAGCCTGTAAGATTCTCTCTTTGTCCTGAACATTTGCCATGGTAATTATGATGTGTCTTGGTGTGGGTCTTTTCAGGTTCACCTTGTTTGGGACTCTCTGGGCTTGTGTGACTTTTTTCTTCCCCACCTCAGGGAAGTTTTCTGATATTATTTCTTTGAATAGGTTTTCTAATCCTTGTTCATCCTTCTGTTGTTCTGGTACCCCAATTATTCGTATGTTGTTTCGTTTCATGTTGTCCCAAAGCTCCCTTAGGCTCTCCTCCTGTCTTTTAATTTTTTTCTCCAATTGCAGTACATTTTGGGTGTGTTTTGCTTCCTTGTCTTCTAATTCACTAATTCGGTCCTCCGCTTCTCCTAGTCTACTGTTGATACTTTCAATGGAGTTTTTCATTGCAGCTATATCAGTCTTCATTTATTCTTGGGTCTTACTTAAGTTGTTGATTTTATCATCTGTTTCTTATAGCTTCTTCCATATGTTATCGATTTTTTCATCTGTTTCTTCTTGCTTCTTGCAGAGGTTGTCTCCATCCGGTTTATGCACTCTAGGACCCTTATTCTGAATTCTTTTTCTGTCATGTTGCATGCCTCTGTATTACTTAACTGCTTTTCTGGAGAGTCCTCCTTCTCTTTCCTTTGGGGGTTTCTTTGTCTACCCATGTTTGGTCTCACTGACATATCTAGACATTGAGTTATTCAGTGGTTGCTCCCTTGGTGGCAGTGACTCCTTGGTCTGTGGTTGCTCTTTGGGCGGTTGCGGTAGCAGCTTCTCTTCAGTTGGTAGCATCTCCTCTGGTGGGTTCTGTTCACAGCTGTGGTGGCTCTTCTGGCTGCTGGGGCGAGGTTTCACGTACAGCTGCTGTTCCTCAGACAGAGGGTGTGGTGCTCCGGAGGCTGCTGTGCTTGGATCTGCTGCGTTGATTTAAAGGCACAAAATACAACACAACAAGGCACCACGTACCAGGCACTATACACAAATATATTCACGATATTAATAACCCCAAATAAAGGTGACCACCCGAATTAAGAGAATTAGGGGATAAGGAAGAAGGAAGAGAAAAATAAAAGAGAAAAAAGAAAAGAAAAGTAGGGACCAAAAAAAAGGAGTGCAAAAATGAAATTGGGTAAAAGGAGGGGGAAAAATAAAAGCCAGAAAAGGAAAGAAAAGAAAAAAAAGGAGCGAAAAGAGAGAATGAAGTGGAAGAGGGTAAGAGTCTTTTTATATGAGGAGAATACTCCTATAGAACAGTCATTAATCCCAACAAATTCCAGCAACAGCTCCTTGGAGATGAATGCAAACTAGAAACAACCAATAATATAATGATGAAAATAGAATGGAGAACACTAAACCCAAAATAAAATAAAGAGAAAAAAAATGGCACTTTAAAAAATGGTAAAATGGTAGCAGTAATAATACTGGTTAAAAATAAGAAGGTAGTAATTAAAAGGGTAAGATCAGGTGATGGAAAAATAAGAAAAAAAAGAAAAGAAAAAAAGAAGAAGAAAAAAAAAGAAAAAAAATTGGTTTCTTAGTTAAAAGGTGAAAAAAGAAAAAAAAAATTGCAGTAGTGAAGGTCCTTCGGTTCTTCTATTCTTCAATGTGGCTCGCCTTAGAACTGCCAGGTATTCAGGAGAGTGTTGCGTTTCCCTGTGATACACTGTTCCTCTGTGTTGTAAACCACAGTCCTTATTTTAAAGCAGGCTGCATTTGTTTCCCAGACTGCCTTATTTTGTGTTTAGCAAAGAGTCAGTTTGTGGGTCAGCCTCTGGGTGACAGTGTTCTGGGGTTGGCCTCTGATGCTATAGGGCCTCTCTGTCCCGTGGAAGTTCACTGCCCAGAGCTGGCTGCATAATAGTTAGTTACCGGTGCTGTGTTGTTGCTGGGATTCGTGGTCTATTTTTGAAAATGTCCCATGTGCACTTGAGAAGAATGTATATTCGTCGGCTTTGGGGTGAAATTTTCTGAAGATGTCAATTAAGTCCATCTGGTCTAGTGAGTCATTTAGGATTGCTGTTTTCTTTGCTGATTTTTTGTCTAGAGGATTTATCCAGTGATGACAGTGGTGTATTAAAGTCCCCTACTATGATTGTATTGTCGACCTCTCCCTTGATATCTTCCAAGAGCTTTTTTTATGTATTTGGGTGCTCCTGCATTGGGTGCATATATGTTTATCAGGGTTATATCCTCTTGTTGTATCTATCCTTTTAGTATTATGAAGTGGCCTTCCATATCTCTTGTTATGGCCTTCACTTTGAGGTCTATTTTGTCCGATATATGTATTGCTACCCAGCTTTTTTTTCATTTCCATTTGCCTGAAAGATATTTTTCCATCCCTTCACTTTCATTCTGTGTGGGTCCCTTCTTCTGAATTGGGTCTCTTGTTAGCAGCAAATGTATGAGTCATGTTTATTTTTATCCATTCAGCCACTTGATGTATTTTGATTGGAGCATTTAGTCCATTTACATTTAAAGTTATTATTGAAAGGCACTTGTTTGTAACTATTTTTATTTTTCATCCTTTTTTTCTTTCTTAGCTTTTTATTTTTATTTTTACACCAGTCCCTTTAGCATTTCTTGCATTTCTGTGTTGGTAGTGATAATCTCCCTTAGCCTTATCTGTCTGTGAAGCTTCTTATTTCCCCTTCAATTGTGAATAATAGCCTTGCTGGATAGAGTATTCTTGGATTCAGTCCCTTGCTTTGAATCACTTTGGAAATTTCTGTCCATTCTTTTCTGCCCTGATGTGTTTCTGTTGAGAAATCATTTGATAATCTAATGGGAGATCCCCTGTATGTAACATTCCGTCTCTCTCTTGCAGCCTGTAAGATTCTCTCTTTGTCCTGAACATTTGCCATGGTAATTATGATGTGTCTTGGTGTGGGTCTTTTCGGGTTCACCTTGTTTGGGACTCTCTGTGCTTGTGTGACTTTTTTCTTCCCCACCTCAGGGAAGTTTTCTGACATTATTTCTTCAAATAGGTTTTCTAACCCTTGTTCCTCTTCCTGTTGTTCTGGCACCCCTATTATTCATATGTTGCTTCATTTCATATTTTCCCATAGCTCCCTTAGGCTCTCTTCTTGTCTTTTAATTTTTTTCTCCAATTGCAGTTCAGTTTGTGTGTGTTTTGCCCCCCTGTCTTCTAATTCGCTAATTCGGTCCTCTGCTTCTTGTAGTCTACTGTTGTAACTTTCCAAGGTGTTTTTTATTGCAGCTATATCACTCTTTATTTCTTCTTCTTCTTTTTATTTTGAAGGAAGAGGAAAACTTTATTGAGACCCAGAAGAGAGATGTTGGCACCAACAAATTCAACGGTGCTCATGGAAGGCTCCGCCCAGGGAGCTCTTTAGTTATTGATTTTTTTCATCCATTTCTTCTTGATTCTTACATAAGTTGTCGATATTTTCCTCCAAGTGTTTTATGCATTCTAGGACCCTTAGTCTGTATTCTTTTCCTGACATATTGCATGCCTCTGTTTCACCTAACTGCTTTTCTGGCGATTCTTCCTTTTCTTTCCTTTGGGAGTTTCTTTGTCTACCCATTTTTGGTCTCACCGACTGATCTAGTTGTCGAGTCATGCAGGGGCTGCTCCTTGGGTGGCAGTGGTTCCTCGGGCTGCAGTTTCTCAAGTGGTTGCAGTAGTGGCTGCTCCTCAGTTGGTATTGGCTCCTTTGGTGGGTGCTGTTCGCAGCAATGGTGTCTCCTCTGGCTGGTAGGTGAGGCTGCTCGCACAGCTGCTGTTGGGGGCCAGATGTAAGCTGGCAAGATCCTTGCACCTAAAGGGGCTAGCAAGGCTGGGACCCTTACCCACACAGTTTTTCCAGACTTGTTTGGATGGCGATTATCAATAGAATGAGAGCAACATTTGTAGAATAATAACAGCCTTTCATGGCTTACCAAGAAGTCTGTAACTATTTACTGAGATATGGTGTACTGAGAACTTCTCCTTCTGTTCTTTCCCTCCCTTAGAGATTAAGAGGAACAAAGAATACATTCCTCTTGACAGACCTTCTATTCAGTGTCTTGTGTATAAAAGGCGTTAGGTGCCTAATAAATTTGCTGTCGTTCCTCGAATGAGCTGCCGTCCACCCGATCCCGCTCTCCTGTCTTTCTTTCTTTTCTCAATTCCCACCTCCCTGCCTCAGCCTGGCTCAACTTGTCAGGCTGGCCCTGACAAGCTGCTGTTCCTTGTACAGGGTTGGGCTGATCACAAGGCTGCTGCTCTTCAGGTGGGGGTGGCTGAGCACGGCTGCTGCTCCTTGGACAGGAGCAGGCTGTTCATGTGGCTTCTGCTCCTCGGATGGGCACGGACTGCTCACATGGCTGCTGCTCCTTGGATCAGGGCTGGCCGCATGCTGCTGCTGTTCCTCAGATGGGGCGGGCTGCTTGTGAGGCTGCCGCTCTTTGGACAGGGGCAGGTTGTTTACAGGGCTACTGCTCCTTGTATGAGTGCGTACTGCTCGCGCAGCTGCTGCTCCTCAGATGGGGAATGGGCTGCTTGCGTGACTGCTACTCCTTGGGAGGGGGTGAGCTGCATGTGTGGCTGTTGCTCCTCAGATGCGGGTGGGATGCTCACCCAGCTGCTGCTCATCAGACAGGTGCAGACTGCGTGTGGCTGCTGCTCCTTGGACCAGTGTGGGCTGCGCAGGGCTGCTGCTACTTAGATGTGGTCAGTCTGTCTGTTCATGTGGCTGCTACTCCTCAGACAGGGGCAAGCTGCTCAGGCAGCTGCTGCTCCTTGAGCCAGAGTGAGCTGCATGTGTGGCTGCTGCACCTCATACAGGGGCTGTCTGCTCGTGTGGCTGCTGCTCCTCAGACGGGAGATGGGCTGCTTGCGTGGCTGCTTCTCTTCGGGAGGGCGCGAGCTGCACATGTGTCTGCTGCTCCTCAGATGGGGGCAGGCCACTCACCCAACTGCTGCTCGTCGGACAGGTGCAGGCTGTGTGTGTCTGCTGCTTCTCAGACCAGTGTGGACTGCGCTGGGCTGCCGCTCATTAGATGTGGGTGGTCTGATCATGTGGCTGTTGCTCCTCGGCCTGGGGGAGGCTGCTCAGGTGGCTACTGCTCCTTGAATGGGAGCGGGCTGGTTGTGGCAATGCTGTTCCTCATATGGGTATGGGCTGCTCACACCACTGCTGCTCCTCGTATGGGGACAGGCTGCTTGTGCAGCTGCTGCTCCTTGGATGGGGGCAGGTTTCTCGCACACCTACTGCTCCTCAGACAGGAGGAGGGTGTGGCTGCACAGCTGCTGCTCCTCAGATGGTAGCTGGCTGCATGGGGCTGCCACTCCTCAATTGTGTGCAGGCTGCTTGTGTGGCTGCTGGTCCTCAGACGGGGCAGGATGCTCACATGGTTGCTGCTCCTCAGATGAGGGAGAGGGATGCTCACACAGCTGACAGCTGCTGTTCCTTGGGCAGGGGCAGGCCATGTGAGGCTTCTGCTCTTAGTCCTAGGGCAGGCAGCTCGTGGGGCTGCTGCTCCTTGGACAGGAGTGGGCTGCTCACGTGTCTGCTCTTTTTGTGGTTGCAGTGCCCTGGGCTAAGGTGTTGGGCCGGTCGGGGGGAACACGCTTCAGAACTCACAGGAGCCTGAGCCCAAGGTGGCTAGAGACTTGTTGACCGTGGGACCCCAGCTGAGGTAGCAGTTCCCTGGCAGGGGTATCTGTAGAGTCCCAGGTGGTTATCTGAGGGCACCCTGGGTGAGGGTGAGGCCTGGCTCCCAGTTACAGCAGCTCTCCCCTTAAAAACACTAGGCTTCTGAGGACGAGCCGGCCTCCTGGAACTGCTTACACAGTAGCAGAGGCTGCCTAGTTAGGCGAACCTGTTTAGCCTGACCCCGAAGGCGCTGCGGGATCTATCTGTGTCTCACTCACATACACACACACACGTCCCTCATGACCACACACTCCTCTTTTGGTCCCTCACTGACTCACACTCTCTCCCTCACTGCCACCTTCTTCCTGCCTCTGTAGTTGGGTCTGGGGTGTTATTGACCTGTTTGTGGATGGAGTTACCTCTCCAGGTGTCTGGTTATGAGGCTCACTCTCTAGCAAGACAGGATAAAATTCACTTCGACTAGACACCACACAAAGGGACCAAAACACGAATGTACTCACAATAATAATAACCCTACTATAAGTGACCACCTGAGAAAAGAAAATTAGGGGCAAGAAAAGAGCATAAATGATATCAAAGAGAGTGAAAAAGATAGGAGAGAAAAGAAGAAGGAAGAAAATGAGATTTTATATATATGGGGAAAACACCACAGAACTAATACATAAACAAACAAACAAAAAATAATAAAAAAAATTTTTTTAATAAAATAAAAAAATACAACCACACCCCCAGAAAAGAGGGTGCAGGCAGAATCTGTAGATGCTGAGCTTATATATAGAATATAAGGTTAAAAGTTGGATGAATATGGGGAGGATCTCAGTTCAGTATAGAGGAAGTATAAAGGGGATGGGTGGATAAGAGGAAAGAGAATGAGAAAAAATAATAATAATAAATTTTTAAAAAATTTGATTTCCAAAATGGTATAAAAATAGCAAATAAAAAAATAAAATAAAATAGTGTGATAGAAAAATAATGTGAAAAGAAATAGAAAATACAGCAACACACAAAAACAGAAAAACAAAGCAAAAAAAAGAGATAACAAAGTAATAAAAAAATTAAATAAAATAAAAATGAAAAAGTGAAGTGTTTCTTTGGCTGGCTTGAGATCCCAGTCTTCTGTACTGTAGTGTTTCTCAGGATCCAATTGCTGGGACTGCTGACATTTTTCTTAGAAATATTTTTTTGACATATCTCCTCGGGCAAGGGAAACAAAAGAAAAAAATAAACAAATCAAACTGAAAAGTTTTTTCACAGCAAATGAAATCATCAACAAAACAAAAAGACAACCTACTGAATGGGAGAAAATATTCACCAATGACACATCCGATAAAGGGTTAATATTCAATAGATATAAAAAACCCATATAACTCAACACATAAACATACAAAAAAAACCCCAAAACAATCCAATTAAAAGTGGGCAGAGGACGTGAATAGACACCTCTCCAAAAAGGACGCACAGATGGGCAATAGACATATGAAAGATGCTCAATGTTACTAATCATCAAAGAAATGCAAATTAAAACCACAATGAGATAGCATCTCACTCCTGTCAGAGTGGCTATCATCAATAAATCAACAAGTGCTGGTGAGGATGTGTAGAAAAGGGAACCCTTGTACACTGTCAGTGGTAATGAATGGTGCAGCCACTGTGGAAAACAGTATGAAATTTCATTAAAAAATTAAAAATGAAACTGCCTTATGACCCAATAATTCCATTTCGGAGCATATATATCTGAAGAAACCCAAAATACTACTTTGAAAGAATACAGGGTGGGCAAAAGTAGGTTTTCAGTTATTCATTTGGAAATAGACATGCAGGTTATGATTATTATGATAGCACTAGAGGCCCAGTGCACAAAATTCATGCATGGGGGCAGGGGGGCAGGGAGGGTATGTCCCTCAGCCCAGCCTGCACCCTCTCCAATCTGGGACCCCTCGAGGGATGTCCGACTGCCCATTTAGGGATGTTCGACTGTTCGGTGTGGGATCAGGCCTAAATGGGGAGTCAGATATCCCTCTCACAATTCATGACTGCTGGCTCCCAACCACTCACCTGCCTGCCTGCCTTATTGTCCCTAACCACTCCCCTGCCAGCCTGATCGACACCTAACTGCTCCCCTGCTGACCCTATCTCACCCAACTGCCCTCTCCTGCTGGCTTGGTTTCCCCCAACTGCCCTCCCCCTGCTGGCCTGGTTGCTCCCTACTGCCCTCCCCTGCTGGCCTGGTCCCCCCCAACTGCCCTCTGCTGCTGGCCTGGTCCCCCCCAACTTCCCTCCCCCTCCTGGCCTTGTCGCCCCCCCCAACTGCCTTCCCCCTGCTGGCCTGGTCCCCTCCAACTGCCCTCCCCTGCCGGTCATCTTGCGGTGGCCATCTTGTGTCCACATGGGGTCAGCCATCTTTGACCACATGGGGGCGGCCATCTTGTGTGTTGGAGTGACAGTCAATTTGCACATTACTCTTTTATTAGATAGGATAGTGCCATTGTAACATTCTTTTGAGTTAATAAATTATTTTAATAATCCTAACCTGCATATCTTTTTCCATATGAACAACTTTCTTTTACCCATATACACATACTCCTGTGTTCATTGCAGCATTATTTACAATAGCCAAGATATGGAAGCAATCCAAGAGCCCATCAATAGATGACTGGATAAAGAACAGGTGATACAATGAAATATTACTGGGTCATAAAAAAGAAAGAAATTTTACTATTTGTGATAGCATGGATGGACCTAGAGAGTGTTATGCTAAGTGAAATAAGTCAAACAGGGAAAAACAAATACCATATGATTTCACTTATATGTGGAATATAAAATACAAAATAAATGAACAAGCAAAAGAGAAACAAACTCATAGATACAGAGAACAGACTGATGGTTGTGGGGAGGAATGTTTGGGGGGGTTAGCTGAAATAGATGAAGGGATTAAGAAGTACAAATTGGTTGTTATAGAATAGTCATGGGGATGTAAAGTACAACATAGGGAATATGTAGTCAATAATCTACACTAATAAAAGAGAAAGATGCAAATTGACCGTACCTGTGTGACACCCACCAGACAATCAGGAGTGAGTACGCAAATTAACCCAAAAAGATGGTGAAGATGGTGGGTTAATTTGCATATGCAGGCGCTGAGCAGCCAGGGGCAGGGCTGAACACTTGTGTCATTGTCATGGCAACGAGGCAGGCATTCTGCACCGCCCCAGCCACTTTGGGACTCTGGGCAGTGTGGGAAGGTGGAGGAATGAAGGAAGAAAGGTGACTCCAGGCCTCTGGGCAGCATGGGAAGGCGGAAAGGCGGCTCCAGCCAGATCAAAGGCGGTGCCGGAAGCCAGGGGAAGGAAGACCCATTCTTGCATGAATCTTCGTGCATCAGGCCTCTAGTATTGTAATAACTATGTACATTGTCAGGTGAATAGTAAACTTATCAGGGGATCACTTTGTAAGCTATATGAATGTCTAATCACCATGCTGAAACAAAACAAATATTGAATGTCAACTGTAATAAAAATATTTTTTAAGGCAAAAATTCCATTGAGGGTGGAAAGTCAAGAAAGAAAGTGGAGTGAATTCAGAGACCCTGCTAAGAGGAACAGGATGTTTGGACTGTCAGTGAACCCCCATCAGGATAGTGAGTAAGTAGCAGCTGAACTGTCATCTGCCAAGGGCTTCCCCTGCCCTGGGTAAGAGTTGCACATGATGACACTCCTCAGTTCTTGTCCACTGATAAGCAGACTGCTTACCAAATTCCTGCCTCCCTGGGACTCCTAACCAACACTTCCTATTCCCCTACCTGCTTTATTTTCCTCCATGGCACTATCACCTTCATATATTTAGCATATTTTACTTACTTACCTTGTTTATTATCTTTTTCTCCCATTAGACATGTGCTGTTCAATATGGTGGTCACAAGCCACATGTGGCTGCTTGGTCACTTTAAATGTACCTAGTCTGAATTGAGATATGCTGTAAGTATAAAATATGCACCAGATTTTGAAAACTTACTATAAAAAAGGAATGCAAAATATCTTATTAATTTGAAAAAATTCATTATAACCCTGGCTAGGTAGCTCAGTTGGTTGAGTATTTTCCTGTACACCAAAAGGTTGCAGGTTTGATTCCTGATTGGGGTAGGTAAAGGAAGCAACCAATCAATGTTTCTCTCTCACATTGATGTTTCTCCACCTCCCTTCCTCTCTCTCTACAAATCAATAAAACATATCCTCAGATGAGGAATATATACATACTAGAGCCCCGGTGCATGAAATTCGTGCACAGGTAGGGTCCCTAGGCCTGGCCAGTGATCAGGGCCCATCGGGGCCTTCCGGCTGCCAGCCAGGACCTCCCCATCCCCTGGTGATTAGCGCATGTCATAGCAAGCGATAGAACTCTCAGTCTTTCAGTCAAACTCCTGTGGGGACACTGCATATTAGCCTTTTACATGTATAATATGTTGAAGTGATAATTTTATGGATATATTGGCTTAAATAAACTATATTATTAAAAGTAATTTCATCCATTTCAATTTACTTTCTAAATGTAGCTACTAAAAATTTTAAAATACTCCTGTGACTTGTATTAAATTTCTATTGGATAGTGATGCTCTACCCATACTATTGGCAAACTGTGGCCAGCAGCCTGTTTTTGTGCAGTTCATGAACTAAGAAATGTTAAGTTCTTAGAGGGTTATAATAAACCAAAGACAAATATGCAACAGAGGCTGTGTGTGGCCCACAAAGCATAAAATATTTACTTCTAGCCCTAGCCAGTTTGGCTCAGTGAATAGAGTGTTGACCTGCGAATTGAAGGGTCCCGGGTTGGATTCTGGTTAAGGGCATGTACCTTGGTTGCAGGTTCTCTGCCCCTGGTCAGGGTGCATGCAGGAGGCAACCAATCAATGTGTCTCTCTCTGTCTCTCCCTCTCCTTTCCACTCTCTCTAAAAAAATCAATGGAAAAATATCCTTGGGTGAGGATTAACAACAACAACAAATTTACTTATAGCCCTTTACAGAAAATATTTACATGGTACTATAAGATTGACAAAGGAAGGAACTTTTGTCAGTTTTATTCTTCACTGTGTCTTCAATGATTACAACAGTAGGAGCACTGCTAGGCATACAGTAATTATTCAATAAATATTCAAAGAATGAATGCATGAGTCAACAAATAAATGAATAAATGGATGGATGGTGTTGCCAAATCATACATGAATGCCTTTTGTTCCTACCCTGGATTTTCCCCCCCAGCTGGCCTGGCTGCTACCAAGAGCAGAGATGTACCTTTTCCCATGTACCTCACTATACAACTTAACCCATGGATTGGGGATGGGGACAGGAATGACACACTCAGGCAGTGTGCTGCCTCCTCCTATCCTTTTAAAGTTCAAAGCCACCACTGTCCATTTCTGCTGCCAAGAGCGTTGGGAGCAAGGGGGGTAGACAGAATTCATCCACCCTTTAATTCAGAGAAATCTAGAGGGGATGGGCTTGTTCATGTTGGAGGCAGTATGTTTTCAGGAAAGTGCAGACTTTGAAATGCAACCCGATTTCTAGTGAGAACACTTCATCTCCTGGGCCTCAGTTTTCCCCTCTGTAGGGTGGCTTAGGGTGAGGGCTACTGTAGGATAGGAGTAATGGTTGAGCAGAGTGCCTGGCACACAGAGGGCCCTCAATAAAGAACAAATTTAATTGATTATCTTAATTTAGGAGACAATCCATTCACTAGGTGCCAGAGAAGGGAGAGGTACAGATAGCTTCTACTTGTTTCATGTAGCCAAAGTCTCTGGCCTAAAGAGGCCCCATTGCAGCACATCTTAGAGCTAGGGAAATGGGAGGTCACTGAGTACCAGTGTAAGAGCCATTTTACAGTCTGAAACCTTGCCGGGGTCCAACCCCAGCAGGTCCAGGGGTCCCCAAAGGTGTGGACGGAGTCGGCGAAGAAGGAATGACAAGGAGGCAGCGTTCAGTTGATCATCAGCCTAGCCAGGATCTCCAGCCAAGTTCTGGTCTCGATCTCCAGAGAGGTTCTGCTTAGGATCTCCAGCGAAGTTCTGGCTAGGATCTCCAGCCAGGTTCTGTGTCCATGTTCTCTTGCTAGGTTCTCCAGCCAGGTTCTCCAGGTTCTCCTGCCAAGTTCAGTCACCAGGTTCTAGTCAGGTTCTCTTGCCAATTTCTGTAGTCAGGTTCAGTCCAGGATCTTTTGCCATGTTCTCTTGCTAGGTTCTGTCTCGAGGTTCTGAGGCCAGTTTCTGTCCAGGATCTTTTGCCATGTTCTCTCCAGCAAAGTTCTTCTGTCTCTAGAGAACGTTCTGTGTAGGTTCTGTGCCTAGGTTCTGTCTCTCTCTCTGTCTCTTGCTGTCTTGTTACATCAGTATTTATACCAGTTGATTCAATCCTATCAATCTCTATTACAAAGGTTAGGGCGTTTCTTATCTCCATTCCAGGGAGTAAAGATTATGTAGCTTAAGCACGATTGTTCATAGTTAAAGTGATTAATTACCCACCTGGCACTTAGTTAAGAGGTTTTATTCCCTCCCTAACTTCAGGGGAAAATCCCTACCTGGGGAAACAACCTTTCTCAGAGACCTTAGTTAAAACACATAGTGCCAAGAAGGTGAGAAAACATATTAAGAACAGTATGCCATATATGCCAGGTCCCTTGAAACAGCAAGCATGGACCGGCTCCCGGCAAAACCTCCCTTCCTTACTCTGTCTACCCCTGCCCTCCCCTGCCCCCCACCTCACCACCTTGTCCTGGCTCAAAGTTCTTAGGATGTGGCAGCAAGAGACTGACAGCTTTCAGGCCTCCGTCCCTCTTTCCTTCTTCTCATTTATTTGTTATTTGTTACATGGGCTGTACTTAGGGAGGAAAAAATCTGTAAAAATTAAGTGATTCTGAAGGTGCTGATCAGGGACTGGGGAGAGGTTGGGGAAGGGATTGGGGGGGAGCATGTGTCCTTGCTGCTTGCTGAAGTCCACTGGAGAAGCACCTGGAACTACTCTCTGACTGCCTGATCTGGAAATCCAACCAGGGAAAGCACCTGCTATGTGCCAAACCCTGGGGGAGACAGACACACCTTAAATAGACAGCTACACTGGGATGAAAGTGGGACACGGGCCCAGCTGGCATGGCTCAGTGGTTGAGCGTCGACCTATGAACTAGGAGGTCATGGTTCAATTCCCAAGTGGGGCACATATCCAGGTTGTGGCCTTGATGCCCTGTGTGGGGTGTGCAGGAGGCAGCCTATCAGTGATTCTCTCTCATCACTGATGTTTCTATCTCTCTCTCCCTCTTCCTTCCTCTCTGAAATCAACAAAAAAAAATTTTTTTAAGTGGGACACTGGACTCCTAAGCCAGACCTCTGTTTCTTCTTGACTTTCTGAGGAACAGCACTCCTGGGAAAACTTCTCTTGGGGAAAGTGGGGTTTCTTTTAAATTTATCCAAAGCACAACCTCCCTTATGGTTGGTTGCCTTAAGAATCATTCCATTAGGTGGCCCTGGAAAGAGAGACCACCTCTTCCAGCCTGGAGTGGGGGATGGACATGGAAGCCTTCCTGGAGGAGGTAGCTGACACAGGGTTTTGAAGGCTGCTCAGGAGTTTAGCATTTTGGACCAGGAGTAGGAATAAAGCAGAGTTTGATTTCTAGTCAGAGGGAATTTCCGGAAGCCGGCCATCCTTGCTGCTTAACACAGTCGCTGCAGGAAAGAAACATCTATCTGCACAGCATATATTTCAAGGGACCTGGCGTATATAGCAAACTGTTCTTAATATGTTTGCTATATATTTTAACCAAGGTCGCCTCTCTGAGAAAGGTTGTTTCCCCAGATAGGGATTTTTCCCTGAAGTTAGGGAGGGGATAAAACCCCTTAACTAAGTGCCAGGCGGGTAGTTAATCACTTTAACTACAAACAATCACGCTTAAGCTACATAATCTTTACTCCCTGGAATGGAGATAAGAAACGCCCTAACCGTTGCAATAGAAATTGACAGGATTAAAATCAACTGGTATAAATACAGATGTAACAAGACAATAAAAAACAGAACCTGGCGACACAGAACCTGGCTGGAGAACCTAGACAGAACTTGGCTGGAGATCCTAACCAGAACTTGGCTGGACATCCTGGATAGAGATCCTGGCTAGGCTGCTGATCAACTGAACGCTGTCTCCATGTCATTCCTTCTTCGCCAACTCTGTCCACACCTTTGGGGACCCCTGGACCTGCTGGGGTTGGACCCCAGCAGGGAATAGCATGTGGGAAGGCTGAAGACAGGTTGCTGCATGGTGTGTAAGGGAACAGTGTGTCCTGCTGTGTGTGAGTACAGTAATGTGTGTGTGTGTGTGTGTGTGTTGGGAGCGGGTTGGGGAATTAAAGTGGTGTAACAAGTCAAGCAGGTGGCTTTAAGTGCTGGCCTTTGGAGCTTGGGCATTTGTTTTGAGAGGGCCCATTTTACAGGTGAGGCTTTGAGGCTCAGAGGAGCCAAAGCCTTCCCAAGTTCACATATAGAGGACTAGGCCTAGAAGGACAGGTGGCGACCTCTGCCTGCCTCTAATAATAGTGTTAATGACTTTAATTCATCTTACTCCATTAACAAGTCTTTATTAAGCAGAAGTGGGCACCACGAGTGGTGTGAGCTGCCATGTAGGCACTCCAGAGCCCTGCTTCCAGAGAAGATGGCCATTTGAGCCTCCCTGGAAAACCACCTGCCCCTGTCATACCCCTGGCGACAGTGTTTGCCAGACGTCCTTCCTATCTAGTGAAGCCTTCACTTACAGAGTAGATAGCAGACAAGGAGATGGGCCATCACTACAGTTGCTTGGGGCCCAACCTAGGCTTTGGGGATGCAGTGGAGTTGTGTGGCAGGGAGGGTGCAGAAGTAGGAACAGCAATAGTCAGAGGAAGAATAAAATCACCCAGGCACCCAGAAGGGGCTCCCTTTTTACCTCCCAATGTGGGCTGGTGAGGGATAGGGTGGGGCTGTTGGTGGGCTGACCATAAGAGGGCTAGGAACACAGGCTGATAAGGAAGGTCCTAGAGCACAGGAAGACCCTAGGAAGTGCTGCCTTGGTTCAGCCTGTGATAGGAATTATCATGCATATACATGACACCTCATGACTATGCATATCAGAAAGAAGCTCCAAGCAGCTGGACTTGGGACAAGGCAAGGGTGTCTGGCCTTACCATCTGGCCCTAGGGTCCTAGGGCCCTAGCTTATGTGGACGACAGCTATCAAAGCAGCCTGAACTAGAACCCGAGTTCCTGCCTTGGTTCTGCTTCTGTTTCCCACTGACACTGAGCACATCACTGCCCTGCATTAGGCCTTGGCTTTCCCATGTACACAATGGGCATAAGTCTGTGCTCAAATGCCACTCGGGTTATGATGAAGGCCAAAGCCAGGCAACAGCCATCACTTGGATTGAATTTCCTTGGGTTGACCCAAACTCTCAATGTAGCTCCCCAAGAAACAATGCTGAATATTAACTCCACTACACAAATGTGAAAACTGGCCCAGAAGGGTAGAGAGACCTGAATAAGGTTCCACTAGTGGATACTAAACCCTCTGGCTGGTTCTTGCCCTGGTTGACTTTAGGACCCTGGTCAGAGCTGTTTCTCCCCAAGGGAGGCATCATGCTGTTTCCTGTCACATCACCAGAACTTTTTGAGCCATTTTTTTTCTTTATTGATTAAGGTATAACATATGTGTCCTTAACCCCCCATTGCCGCCCCCCCCCCCCCGCCCCACCCCTCGCTCATGCCCTCACCTCCCTAGTGTCTTTGTCCATTGGTTATGTTTATATGCATGTATACAGGTCCTTTGGTTGATCTCTCCCTCTTCCCCCCACCCTCCCCTGCCTTCCCTCTGAGGTTTGATGGTCCGATCGATGCTTCTCTGTCTCTGGATCTGTTTTTGTTCATCAGTTTATGTTTTTCACTATATTCCACAAATGAGAGAGATCATGTGATATTTATCTTTCTCTAACTGACTTATTTCACTTAGCATAATGCTTTCCAGTTCCATCCATGCTGTTGCAATGGTAAGAACTCCTTTTTTACCACAGCGTAGTATTCCATTGTATAGATGTACCACAGTTTTAATTCACTCATCTACTGATGGGCACTTTGGCTGTTTCCAAATCTTAGCTATGGTGAATTATGCTGCTATGAACATAAGGGTGCATATATCCTTTTTGATTGGTGTTTCTAGTTTTTTGGAATATATTCCTAGAAGTGGGATCACTGGGTCACATGGTAGTTCCAGTTTTAGTATTTTGAGGAAACTCCATACTGTTCTCCACAGTGGCTGCACCAGTCTGCATTCCCACCAGGAGTGCACGAGGGTTCCATTTTCTCCACATCTCTCAGATGATTAGTGACTTTGAGCATGTTTTCATATGTCTCTTGGCCTTCTGTATGTTCTCTGTCTAAAAGTATCTATTTAGCCTCGAACAGACTGTCAAACTACAGCAGGAAGGCCGGGGAGGGTGGGAGGGCACGAGGGGGGTGGGTAAGAGATCAACCAAAGGACTTGTATGCATGCATATAAGCATAACCAATGGACATAAGACACTGGGGGGTAGCGGAGGCCAGGGGATTGTCAAGGGCGGAGGGAAAAAAAGGAGACATATGTAATACTCTTTGTAATACTTTAAGCAATAAAAAAATATATACTTAAAAATAAATAAATAAAAGTATCTATTTAGGTCTGTTGCCCATTTTTTTATTGGATTGTTTATCTTCCTTTTGTTAAGTTGTATGAGTTCCCAGTAAATGTTGGAGATTAAACCCTTATCGGACATAACATTGGCAAATATGTTCTCCCATGCAGTAGGCTTTCTTGTTGTTTTGTTGATGGTTTCTTTTGCTGTGAAAAAACTTTTTATTTTGATGTAGTCACACTTGTTTATTTTCTCTTTAGTTTCCATTGCCCTAGGAGCTGCATCAGTGAAGATATTCCTTCAGCATATGTCTGAGATTTTGCTGCCTGTGGATTCCTCTAAGATTTTTATGGTATCCCATCTTATGTTTAAGTACTTTATCATTTTGAGTTTATTTTTGTGTATGGTGTAAGTTGGTGGCCTAGTTTGATTTTTTTGCATGTATCTGTCCAATTTTCCCAATACCATTTTAGAAGAGACTGTCTTGACTCTATTGTATGCTCTTGCCTCCTTTGTCAAATATTAATTTAGTTCGATTTCTGGGTTCTCTATCCTATTCCATTGGTCTATATGTCTGTTCTTGTGCCAGTACCAGGCAGTTTTGAGAACAGTAGCTTTGTATTATAGCTTGATATCTGGTATTGAGATCCCTCCTACTTTGTTCTTCTTTCTCAGGAAGAAGAACACCTGCAGCTATTCCAGGTGTTTTTTTTAATCCAGATGAATTTTTGGAGAGTTAATTCTAGGTCTGTGAAATATGCCATTGGTATTTTAATGGGGAGTGCATTGAATCTATAGATTGCTTTGAGTAGTATGGATATTTTAATGATGTTGATTCTACCTATCCATGAATATGGTATATTCTTCCACCTGTTTATGTCTTCCTCTATCTCTTTTTCTGTGTCCTGTACTTTTCTGAGTACAGGTCTTTTACCTCCTTAGTTAAGTTTATTCTTAGGTATCTTAAAATTGTTTTTGGTACAATGGTAAATGGGATTGTTTTTTTTTAAATCTCTCTTTCTGTAAGTTCACTATTGGTGTATAAAAATGATTTCTGGGTGTTAAATTTGTATCCTGCTGCATTGCCAAATTCATTTATTAAGTCTAATAATTTTTTGATGGAGTCCTTCGGGTTTTCTATGTACGGTATCATGTCACCTGTAAATAATGACATTTTTACTTCTTCTTTTACCATTTGGATGCCTTTTATTTCTTCTTGTCTAATCTCTACGGCTAGCACTCCCAGGACTATGTCGAACAGGAGTGGTGAAAGTGGGCATCCCTGTCTTGTTCCTGTTCTTAAGGGAAATGGTTTTACTTTTTACCCATTGAATATGATGTTGCCTGTCATATAAGGTTTGTAACCCCCAAAGGAAAGAAAAGGTTTTTTATATAAGGTGTTTATTATGTTGAGGTATGATCCCTATATTCCCACTTTGCTGAGGGTTTTTATCAAGAAAAGGTGTTGGATTCTATCAAATGCTTTTTCTGCATCAATTGATATGACTATGTGATTTTTATCTTTCAATTTGTTTATGTGATGTATCACATTTATTGATTTGTGGATCCCTGGAATAAATCCTACTTGCATCCCTGGGATAAATCTTACTTGGTCATGATGTATGGTCTTTCTGATGTAATGCTGGATCCAATTTGCTAGAATTTTGTTGAGGATTTTGGCATCTATATTCATGAGGGATATTGGCCTGTAATTCTCTTTCTTTGTGTTGTCTTTATCTGGTTTTGGTATTAGGGTGATGCTGGCTTCATAGAATGAGCTTGGAAGTGTTCCTTCCTCTTGAATTTTTTGTAGTAGTCTGAGGAGGATAGGTTTTAGTTCTTCCTTGAATGTTTGGGAAAACTCCCCTGTGAAGAGATCTGGCCCCGGACTTTTGTTTGCTGGAAGCTTTTTGATGACTGCTTCAATTTCTTCCATAGTTATTGGCCTATTGAGATTTTTAGATTCTTCCTGATTAAGTTTTGGAAAGTTGTATTTTTCCAGGAATATGTCCATTTCTTCTAGGTTGTCTAGTTTGTTGGAATAGAGTTGTTCATAGTAATTTTTTAATAATCCTTTGTATTTCTGTGGTGTCTGTTTTTATTTCACCTCTTTCATTTCTGATTTTGTTTATTTGGGTCCTCTCTCTTTGCTTCTTGGTGAGCCTGGCCAGAGTTTCATCTATCTTGTTTATCCTTTCAAATAACCAGCTCATGGTTTCATTGATCTTTTGTATTTTTTGTTGTTGTTGTTGTTGTTGTTGGTTTGTGGGGGTTTTGTTTGTTTGTTTGTTTGTTTTGTCTCTATGTCATTTATTTCTTCTCTGATCTTCATTATCTCCTCCCTTTTGCTCATCTGGGCTTTTTTTGCTCTCTTTCTAATTCTTTAAGTTGTAGAGTTAGATAATTTATGAACATTTTTTCTTGTTGTTTTTTTTTTGTTGTTGTTGTTGTTGTTGTTTTGAGGTAGGCCTATAGAGCTATAAACTTCCCTCTCAGGACTGCTTTCACTCTGTCCCATAGATTTTGGATTGTTGTGTTTTTAATGTCATTTGTTTCCAGGATGTTTTTAATTTCTTCTTTGATCTCTTTGGTAACCCAACTATTGTTTAATAGCATGCTATTCAGCATCCAAGTGTTTGGAGTTTTTTGGTTGTTTTTATTGAGTTTATTTCTAATATTATGCCATTGTGGTCTGAGAAGATGCTTGATATGATTTCAATCTTCTTGAATTTGGAGAGACTTTGCCTGTGACCCAATATGTGATATCTATCTTTGAAAATATCCCATGTGTACTTGAGAAGAATGTATATTCCTTGGCTTTGGGTGAAATGTTCTGAAGATATCAATTAATGCCATCTGACCTAGTGAGTCTTATAGAATTGCTGTTTCTTTGCTGAATTTTTGTCTAGAGGAATTATCCAATGATATCAGTGGGATATTAAAGTCCCCTACTATGATTGTATTGTTGTTGATCTCTCCCTTGATATCACCCAGAAATTGTTGTTCTTGTTTTTTTGTTTGTTTATTTGTTTGTTTTAATGTATTTGGGTGCTCTTGCATTGGGTGTATATATGTTTACTAGGGTTATATCCTCTTGTTGCATCTATCCCTTTAGTATTATGAAGTGGAATTCCTTATCTCTTGTTATGGCCTTCACTTTGAGGTCTATTTTGTCAGATATAAGTAATGCTACCCCAGAATTTTTTCTCATTTCCATTCACCTAAAGATATTTTTCCATCCCTTCACTTTCAGTCTGTGTGAGTCCCTTGTTCTGAGGTGGGTCTCTTGTAGACAGCATATATATGGGTCATGTTTTCTTATCCATTTAGATACTCAATGTCTTTTGATTGAAGCATTTAGTCTGTTTACATTTAAAGTTATTATTGATAGGTACTTATTTGTAGTCCTTTTTATTTTTTTGTGCCTGTGTTCCTTCTTTCCTTTGTATTTCTTCTTTTTACACCAGTCCCTTTAGCATTTCTTGCATTGCTAGCTTGGTGGTGATAGCCTTTTTTTGTCTGTGAAGCTTCTTATTTCCCCTTCAATTTTGAATGATAGCCTGGCTGGATAGAGTATTCTTGGATTCAGTCCTTTGCTTTGCATCACTTTGTAAATTTCCATCCATTCTTTTCTGGCCTGATGTGATTCTGTAGAGAAATCATTTGATAATCTAATGGGAGATCCCCTGTATGTAACTTTCCGTCTCTCTCTTGTAGCCTTTAAGATTCTCTCTTTGTCCTGAACATTTGCCATGGTAATTTTGATGTGTCTTGGTGTGGATCTTTTCGGGTTCACCTTGTTTGGGACTCTCTGTGGTTGTGTGACTTTTTTCTTCCCCACCTCAGGGAAGTTTTCTGATATTATTTCTTCAAATAGGTTTTCTAACCCTTGTTCCTCTTTCTGTTGTTCTGGCACCCCTAGTATTCATATGTTGTTTCGTTTTATGTTGTCCCATAACTCCCTTAGGCTCTCCTCCTGTCTTTTAATTTTTTTCTCCAATTGCAGTTCAGTTTGGGTGTGTTTTGCTTCCCTGTCTTCTAATTCACTAATTTGGTCCTCGGCTTCTCCTAGTCTACTGTTGAAACTTTTCATAGTATTTTGTACTATAGCTTTATCACTCTTTATTTCCTCTTGATTCTTACATAAGTTGTTGATTTTTGTTCATCCATCCAGTTTATGAACTGTATGACACTTATTCTGAATTCTTTTTCTGGCATTTTGCATGCCTCCATTTCACTTAGCTCCTTTTCTGGCGATTCCTCCTTTTCTTTCCTTTGGGGCTTACTTTGTCTCCCCATTTTTGCTTTCATCGAAGGGTCTAGGTATCCAGTGTTGCGGGGGTTGCTCATTGGGCAGCGGCGGCTACTTGGGTGCTGGCTGCTCCTCAGGCTATTGTGGTAGCAGCTTCTCCTCAATTGGCAGTGGCTCCTTGGGTGGGTGCTGCTCACATGGCAGCTTGCATCAGTGGTGGCTCCTCCAGCTGGCAGGGGCAGGCAGCTCGCACAGCTGCTGCTCCTCAAATGGGGGTGGGCAGCTTGTATGACTGCTGCTCCTTGGATGGGGGTGGGCTGTGCATTGCTGCTGCTCCTAGGACAGGGGCAGGCCACATGCGGCTACTGCTCCTCAGATGGGGGAGGGGTATGCATGGCTCCTGCTTGTCAGACAGTGGTGGGATGCTCGCGTGGATGCTTCTCATGCAGTCGCAGTGCCCTAGGCTAAAGCTTTGGATGGCTTCTGGAGGGGAGCATGCTTTGGAACTCACTGGAGCCCAGGGTTGGGGTGGCTGGAGTCTCAGTGTCCGTGGGACTGCAGCCAAAGCAATAGGTCCCTGGCAGGGGTGGCTGTAGAGTCCCAGGTGATGTCTGAGGGTAACCTGGGTGGAGGTTAGGCTGAGCTACCAGTCACAGCAGCTCTCCCCTTCAAGGTGGCACAACTTCTGTGGTAGAACCAGCCACCCTGGGCCTGTGCAACAGTACAGAGGCTGCCCCACTAGGCAAGTCCAGTCCGCCAGCCCCTGAAGGTCCTGCGGGCTCTAACTATACTTCATTCACATACACACACACACACACACACACACACACACACACACACCACATGTAAATACATTCCCCTTTCACTCCCTCCCTCATTCCTGCTCTCTCCCTCACTGCCATCCTCCCAGCTGCCATCTTCCTGCCTCTGTAGTTGAATCTGGAGTGTTATTGACCCATTCGTGCGTGGAGTCTCTTCTCTAGATGTCTGGTTATGTGGCTCACTCTCTATCACATTTATATACAGAAAGTAAGGTCAAGGAATTGGATGAATATGGGAGGACCTCAGTTCAGTATAGAGGAGGTAGAAAAAGAATGAGTGGATAAGAAGAAAAAAAAGAAAGAGAAAGAAAAATATTTTTAAAATTTTTTAAAAATAGGATAAATAATAAAAAATAAAGATAGAATGATAAAAAATAATGATAAAAGAAATAAAAAAATAAACAAATGAAAAGCAAAAGAAAATAAAGAAAAAAGAGATAAAAAATAATAATAAAATAAAAGTGAAGTGTCATTTGTTTCCACCAAGTTTCAATGCCCCGTAGGGACTGGTTTAAGATCCCACTCTTCTGTACTGTCTGCCACTTCTCAGTTTCCTATTAGGTAGTCAGCACTGTGTTGAAGTTCCAAGCTGTCCACCAGTCCTTTGTTTGTGTCTATCTCCACCACCTTGACTGCCAGCAGGTGGGACCAATCTGCCCACTTAGCCTGCCTGCCCACTTTCAATCTTAATCTCTCAAACAGCTGTTTCTGACAAGGCTATAGTTGGGGAGGTTGCCATATCACTTTCTAGGACTGAACAGCCTCTCTTCAGCCCAGTCCCTGAGGGCTCTCAGGGATTATTCAAAAAAAATTTTTGTATCCTTTGTAATCCTCAGGGTGTAGTCTGGGTGTGGCTGTATTGGTTGTCTGGAGACTGCAAGGAAAGGCTATCTCTTCAGGAGAAAATGGCTGCTTAGGTCCGGAGTGTCAGGAATGTCCAATGCCAGACTCCTGGCCACATCTCCCTGACCTGCTCTTCTCCACAGCCTCTTCCCAGACTCCACAAATCTGCACCTCCACCTGCACCTCAGCCACAGGTGAGTGTTTATATTTGAAAAGTCCTATGAATGGGGTTTAGCAAATAAAATTAAAGACCAAAAAGAGGGAAAAGAGCTGAGCCACTGCAAGTTTCTCTCCCCGCTGGCACCACATGGCTTGGGCAGTTGTTCAGGCTGCCCCCTTCAGGCTCAGCCTCTTGTGGCTGTGGGCTTAGAACTAGAATCCCCTGATGCCAGCAACTCTATGGACTTCCTTTCCACAGTCAGATGTTATTCCTGTCCCCAAGGGATGCGGCAGCTGTGCAGCTTCCTTCTGACCTTCTGGGCAAGGTGTTGCAACTCTCCAGCCCAGATACCCAATTTTACTGTTCTCCAGGTGTCCTCTGCCCTTCCCAACTGCAAATTGTGTCACCAGCTGTGTCTACTTCGCCAATTCCAGGTGGATGTTATTTGATTTAGTTGCTGCTTCTATCTGCTCCGGAGTAAGGCTCGGGACACATCTGCCTATTCAGCCACCATTTTGTCTCCTCTTGAGCCATTAGTTTTTATGTCTGTAGTCAGGAAGCCTGAGAGTATAAAACTTACAAGAGGCACTGGCAGAGTGTGGAAACTGTCAGCAGAGCAGCCACCTATGAAATTAACATGATATCAAAAGCTTCAATGTTTATTTACTGGAAATATATGGACAGGATGCAAAGCAGTTCTACAGCTGCTGCCTTGTTGGGGAGAGGGGGTGACAGTGATGGTGAGGGCCACCCTGCCTGTCCCTTCTCATCAGCAATGAGGTACTGGTAGTAGAATCAGCCAACCCCCTGGTTAAGAATCCCATTTTCTCTTCTTGACTGGCTGAAGAATAGCCCTCATGGACAACTTGCATCTTCAGTTGAGTTTATCCAAAAGTAATCTCCCTCTTGTTCCTGAGTTCCAATGATGGGGTGAACAGGGGTGGGTCCCTGATTGGGCCAGGTTGAGATCACATGATTAAAACATGGCAAATCAGTAATGCCGCCAGCTGGAGGAGCCACCACTGTTGTGTTTCAGGGCACAGAGATTAGGTTAAGTGCAGAGAACTGAGATTCAAGGTTGTGATGGCCCCAGGTAGGGGCTGCCATCTTGGGGAGGTCAAACTCAGCTAAGGGCATGTTTATAGGTGAGAGAGAACCTTGGTTGGCAGACATGAGGAGAATGATACAGATATGCAGAGGAGCAAAGATGAGAGACATCCTAGCTCCTGGTAGAGACAGACATTGACAGATGGTTTTCACTTTGGGACAGGAAAGCCTGGAAGTTCATTTTGCAATTGTGTTTCTTCAAATTTTTCTGTAACTTGACATTAAAAAGATTTTTTTAAATGGCTGATATCCACTGACAGTGGCCCTAACACAGAAACTTACCCCAGGACTGAGGTGACAAGAAATCGACCTTCAGATAAAGTATGGAATTAGTGCCCCTTGGGATATGGAGGCAAAGCTGCTCACTATGTTGTGCTCATAGTTGTTGGGACCCAGACCTGGGGCTTATCAAGATCCAGGCTCAGGGACCAGGAAGAAAAGCAGAATCAGGAACATTTACCAAAGCTCACCTATGTCACTCCCTGCATCCTCTGCAAACTAGAAATTTGGCTCCTGGAAACTCCCAGGCTGACTTTTCCTGGCCCCAACGCAAAGAAAAACAGATACTGATATTCTCTGGCTTCATGTTCAAACATACTAGGGAAGGATTCTGATTAGCTGCACTTGGGCAAGTGCCAATTTCTTGTCCACTCACAGCAGCAAGGAGATGTGGGTATGGATTGGGTCAGGTGCCCTCCCCTAGAGCAGGCTACGTCTGGGGTGGTGGGTTCCATAAGAAAACAGCATCTCTAGTCATACCACATGGTTGGGGTTGGGCATCACCTCACACAAGGCAAAAAGAGCACTGATGTCTACTCTGTTCTTCTAGCACAAAGATTGGGGTGTTAGAACTGTTCCTATTACCTACTTCTCTCCAAGGGGACTACTTGGCCTTTACTAATGACAGCTGTGCAGTGCTGGGCTGAAAGCTTATTTCTACTTCACCTTTTGTTATGCAGAAGTGATATCAGCACATGGGCTGATTTCCCCCATGATTATATGCTAGGTGCATGGATAATGGGTAAAATTGTCATTTAGCCCAAAGGCCCCAGCTTTCTCAGTGATAAGGATCAGCAGAGCTCTTCCCCAAACATTCAGATTCAGTAGGGCTCGACCAGGCCTAGTAGTCAAGATTCTGACCTTATCTTATCTTGGAGCTGGCTTGGGAACCACCCCTTGGAGGGTGAACCTTTCACCTGGCCTGAAAAAAGACCAACCTGGAGGGATGGATGACACCTGAGCATTTTTAGAGTGGTAGTGTGTACCTTGGCTTCACACTAAAATCACTTGGGGGACTCTTGAAACTCCCATTACCCAGTCAGCACCCCAGACTGTTGAAATCAAAATATCTGGGAGTGGGAGGTGGGTAGTTTCAAAGCTCCCTGGTGATTCCAATGTGCAGTCAGGTTTGAGAGCCACTGACTGGTCTAGAGAAAGCCACCATTTCCACTCAACACACACTCCTACTTAGAGACTCCACCCCTCCCACATCTTGGAAGAGGCGGTCAGTGTGGACCCTTGACCTAATCCTGGCCCATCACAATTTCTCTTGGGAATTCAGAATTAGATTCTGAGACAAAGTTGCAGCAGGGAGTTGAAGCTGCCCTGGTAGCTGTACCCCTGATTGGGTAGCAGAGGAAGCCACTGGCTCTGCACAAACGTACAGGTGACCGGAGCAGCTGTGCGGCCAGAAGCTGAGCTAAGAGGAGAGGAAGCTTCTTGTGATAGGCTTCCCTGAGACTAAATCCTTTCAGAAACCCCTTGTTAGAGATTATCTTTTTTTTTTTTTTATAAATCTATATAGTTTTATTAAAACAAAAACTGACAGTGTTGTATGAAGTTTACATTTAAACAAAGTTTTCACAGAAATCTAACACATGCCTAAAAGGATTTTACAATGAAGGTCTAGATGTAGGTCTGGATGATGTCAAGAACTGACGGATTTCATGAGTCAAGACAGCATTTTGGGTAATTAATTCTTGGGATAAAAAAAGAATTTTTGTTTTGTGTCTTAAAGTGAACCACTGCCCCAGTATGAAAGTGAAAGTTTAATCTTCTCCTGAGGCCAGGGCTTTTGAAATAATCCAACTCTTGAAGTGATTCAATGAACTTGTGCTGTCAGTGGCTGAACCCTGCCACCAATGGTTTCAGAGTTCAAAGTTCAAAAAACAGAGAGGCTCCAAGAGTTTCTCCATCCTAAAAGCATGGGCCCCCTCTTTACTCTCACACCTCCTATACCATCCCCTTCTCCTCCCCCCAAATACCTCAGCCAGGAGCTTGGATGGACAAGCTAATGTCTATAGCTTCATAATTAGGAGAGAAAGGGTCTTGTCAATTTTAAGAATTAGCACCTCTAAGACAGAATGATCTGCCTATATATATGCTCCAATAAAAGACTTTCCCTTCTCAACTAATTTCCATCTCTCTTCCCCCTGCCCCAAATGGCAACTTTGGTAACTTATCCACTGGCTTAGTCCTTTGTTGGGAAAAGAATTAATCTCCGGCAGGGAACACCTTGGACTGTGAGTCTCAGGCATTCACAGCTTTTAAACAGTCTCTCAGAGTCCTCAATTAGATTGTCAATTACATTTTTTTTAAAGAAAATATTCTGGACACAAAACCAAATCATTAGTTGTTTCTTCTTTTCATTGTTTCACCATTTCTCCAACCAGGTCCCAAATTTTAATAAAAACAATCCTACTCATCTTCCTTCCTACCCCATCCCTCCCACCCCAAATAATACAGCAGTAATAGCCAAAAACTACACACATGCTACGCTGTAAAAATGCAGTTAACACTATTGGGAAGAAGGCTGTGGGTTGTGGAGATGCGCTTTGAAGATCTACAGTATCTTTTTGCTCTCACACATACCCATTCTGCGAGTTTTGTCCTTCATAGAAGGCCCTTCGCTTTTCTCAGCAAAGTGCAGAATGAATTGCCTTGAAACACTTCCCCTCCTTCCCCTCCACATGGATGGGTGTGCAAACTATACAGCATGGAACGGCTTTAAAGCACTTTCTGCTGTAGGGCACAGAACTATACTGGCTCTTCAAAGGACATCTTCTCAAGCCACTTCTATGGTATCAAGACAAGTAGAACTCCTTCCCCTCCCCACTTGAAACCCACAGTCAGATGTGACAGGGGCTGGTACTCAGGAGAGTTAATTCTTGTCATCTTTTTTGTCATCATCCTCTGAGGGATAGGAATGCCACGTCAGCCTTTCCTCATAGAAGGATATGACAACCTGGGGGCACTTGACATTGGCTTCCTTGGCTGGGACCAGGTCAGCCTCATCAGAGTTTTTCCATTTCATCAGGAACATGAGCTCTCCACTAGAGTCTGTAGCTCCAATAATCCGTTCAGGCTCCAAACCCCGGGCAAAGCCTCGAGGCTTTTCTGGCTCTTCTTTCTTCTTCTTTGGTTTGCTCTCCTCTCCCTTATCTTCAGAATCAGAGTCAGCTTTGTGTTTGCCTCCTTCTGATTTATCTGTCTCATGTGCTGTTTTCTGCGACTGTAAAAACTCAGCAATGAGGTCGGGGCAATCCAAGTTCTCTTCTGGCTCCCACGTGTTGTCTTCATCTGAGAACCTCTTCCACTTGAGGAGGTACTCCACTTTGCCCTTTACCACTCGACGGTCGAGAACTTTTTCCACCACATATTCCTCTTCCTCCTCTTCTAGCACCTCCTCCACTTTCTTCTTGTTTTGTTTTTTCCCCATAGTGCCCGCCAGTTTTCTGGTATAAAGGGTGACGCTGCTCAGAGCAGCGCCCAAGAGCAGGAGAGGAATCGGTGCTGCGCTACTGGCGCGTCCCGTCGGCGTGGGGCCCGGAGGAGTGGCGCCCAGAAAAGCAACAGGCCGGGTGGCCGCGGTCGAGCCCCTCACTGAAGGGGCGTACCGCAGACCCGAGCCAACGGCCCTCTCCTTAGCCGAACAAAAGAGCTTCTCACTCTGCGCTGCCGCTGCCCGCACTCTAGAGATTATCTTTAAATGGGCTTTTGTTCTGTTGTGGCAAATGGCACAAGAGAACGACAGCAAGCACCCAGAGGAATCAGGAAAGTTACCTTTATTACACAGGGGACTTTGGTCCAAAGCCTGAACTGCCAACGTGGGGAGGTTTTGTTATATATATATATCTTTTTGTCGAGGGCCCCTCAGGGTGGGCTTTACAACTCTGCCCAAGGCAGTTAGAATGGGGAAGTAAGATTACTGTTTAACTAAATACTGAACTATGCTGTAAGCCCCCAAAGTTGCCCCCCTATTTTCCTTCTCATTCCCTCCTCTTGTTCCACAAGCTAGCCTTAGCCTTGGGGATTAAAGAAGACTCAGGAATTGGAGATAAGGTCGCCGACCACTCTAGCTATTTCCTGCTGAAGGGGGGGAGGGAGTGATGAAAAAAGAGGGGTGTAGCATGCCAAGTCTTTATTATCTTCCCCAACGGGGTTGTAATAGTAATTTGGAGTAGCAAGGGCAGAGTTCTCCTCCCGATATCAGTCTGGGGGTTCCCACAACGCTTGTATAAATACAGAATAAAATTGTTAGAAAAATGAAAACTATAATTATTCAGAAATACCAAAGTCAGGTCGGTCAGCCGGATCTGCCATCTTCTTGAAGATGATCCACAGGGGGTGGTTCAGGTCAGAGGTCACCTTCCACTTTGGATGCTGATTGTCCAGCTGGTGGGCCGCTTTCACCCGGGAGTGGTGGATCCAGGTGTTCAGTCCTGCAACTTTTAGAGCTGAAGGGGTAGTTAGTACAACTGGATAAGGTCTCTTACAGGTTGGCTTAAGGCAGTGGTTCTCAACCTTGGCTACACATTAGAATCACCTGGGAATCTTTTTAAAATCCTGATTTCTGGGCCTCATCCTCCAGAAATTCTGTTTCTTTGTTACAGGGTAGGGCCACAACATTAGTAACAAAGAAGCAGAATTTCCGGAGGATGAGGCCCAGAAATCAGGATTTTAAAAGATTCCCAGGTGATTCTAAAGTGCAGCCAAGGTTGAGAACCACTGGCTTAAGGGGTTCCTTTTTCCAATCTTTTACCTAAACCTGGTCCCCAGCCTTGTGAGGGTGCACAGCTGATCCTAGAGAGATGGGCAATGAATCAGTAACCCATCAGTGGACTTCAAGGATAGTTTTCCCAGGTCCTTGTAGCTGTTTCTGAATATCTAACTTCTCTACTTCCCCCAAATCTCCCTTTGGCCGAATTAAGGGAGGGGGTCTGCCATATAGAATTTCAAATGGAGAGAACCCTACCCTGGCCCTTAGGGCATAGTGTACTCTCAGGAGCACAAGTGGTAAGATATCTGTCCAGGGTAAGTTCATCTCCTGGCATAGCTTAGCCATAGTCTGTTTGAGAGTCCGGTTCATGCGTTCTACTTTCCCTGAACTCTGGGGCCTGTAGGCTGCATGTAAGTTCCACTTAATTCCCAAGGCCTTAGCTACCTGCTGTACTACTTCAGCTACAAGGCTGAGCCATTATCTGACCCTATGGTTAATGGCGTTCCAAACCACTGAATTATGTTGTCTTCTCCGTATGGGTAGGATATGCCTAAACCCAGCCTGAAAAGGTGCCCTAATTCTGTAAATTCTACCTCTAGATTTTCAAAGGGAGCCTGTCCACAGTGCTGAATTCCTATGGGTCCTACAGGACCCTGCCTTGCATTGTTCTGTGCACAGAAGAGGCAGCTCAGAGAGGCTGAGGCGCATAAGGAGAGGAGATGGGAAATTAGATAGTATGTGCTTAACAAGGCTTCTAGAGCCTTCTTTCCTAAATGGGTAAGTTCATGCTGCTGGAGAACTGCTCTATGAGCTAACTCTTCTGGAACATAGACCCTATGATCTGGAAGTATCCACCATCCTTCCTTTGTCCTCTTATCTTCTTCTTACTGGGCTCATTCTTCTTTTTGAGGGGTGTATTTCTGAGGTTCAGGTAATTCAGGAGCCAGCATAATCTGAAATGGCACCACTCACTCCTTAGCAGCTGGCCTTGTCACTGCGTCTGCAGGACAGTTCTGAAAGGACAGAACAGGACTGATAGCTGTGTCCTTAACCCCTCTTCCAAGAAAAAGCCGCAGAATGTATCAGTTACTCAGCCTGCCCTTATCTTGGCCAATGGGAAAGCGGGGGAAACTAGCCCAAGGCCAAAAGTATGCTAGCCACCCCCCGTCTTTGTGTAACCAGACCCTAGCTGCACCCTGCCCTTGCATCACTAGCCCCCGGCCCTCACTCAACCAACCGGAATTGGCCAAATCAGTGGTCAGAGTGTGCCCCCACCCCCGACCCCAAGCCCTATAAATTCTTTGTTCTTTTGGGACTCGGGGCTCTCTCTTGCATCCAATAATGGAGGCGGGGGGGGGGGGGGGGGACCAAGTGAGCTTGAATAAAAGACTCTCTGCTTTTGCATTAGATTTGGTGCTCCCTGGTGGATCTTTGGGGGGTCTTGAAATCTGGGCATAACATTTGGGGGCTCGTGCGGGACCCCCAAGACTCACGAGGGACCCCGATTCGAAGAGTCTGACTGACCGCGGTAAGTGTCTGTGTGTTGTCTATTCTGTTCTGTGTGTTCTGTCCTGTGTGAGCTCACTTCTGAAATCTGTAATGCCCGTAACGGTCTAGGTGGACGCACTGGGGGGGCCACGGGCGGGAGGAGTCAGGGGATGTCCCGATCCTCTATCTGAAGGGGCGTAGAAACCCCTAAATCTGAGATGGGGCAGGTCACTCCCACCGGTTTGGCGTAAGGCCATCGTCTAGTTGCTTCCATGGAGTTGGAAGGCTGTATTTTTGGGCCCTTTTAGTTTTCTGTGTTTGTATGCTTTTTTCTGTGGACTTACTGGACGGACTTTATGGGACAGACTCAAACTACTCCTTTAAGCATTATGGTCATTTTAAAGTCAAGGGCTGGGCCAAACCTGCTTGCCAGCCTCAGGTGTGGTTTTCCAGAACTGCTGGGAACTTGGGACCTTGAAGCTTACTGAATTCAAATGATAAAAAACTTATGTCTTGCATTTTTGAAGTTTATTCTTAAAAATGTTACTGATTAAGAAATGCTGAATATTTGACTTGCCAGCTAAAAGTTTAAGATTTGGATTGAATTGGGAAAAACTGTGTGTTGTGGTAGCTAAATGCCTTTGCTGAATGAATGTCTGGTGAAAGTATGTGAGTGTGAAGGGAGGAGGCCTGCCCTCTCCTCTCCTTTGTGTGGCTCCACAACTTTGGTCTGAATGAAAATCTGTGAAAACAGGTCACCCCTCCCTTGTCTGTCTCTCGTCACTGATCATCATGGGGTTGGGACAAAGTTTGTTTGTGTGGGACTAGCCAATTTACTACAGAGAAGGGGGACTGGAACTGGTCTGTGTAAAGCGAAAGCTACTTTATGCTGTCTGGCGGTACACATAAGAAAAAAACCCTGCTTTAAGGGGAAGACAGTAGAGAACTTTTAATTGCTTTACTCTGAGGTATAATTTTGCTGTATCAGGTTAAAATTTTAAAAATCTAGGATTAATTTAAAGGTATAAGGTTGCAACCCAAAGAAGTTTAACAAAGGCTGGTTAGATTCCAAGACTGCTTAGTTCTGAGATTTCTTATAAAAGAGCAAGAGAGAAGTCTTTTCAAGTTAACTGTTTGCTTAGAAAATTAACAAGGTAGTAAATTTCAAAGAACTTGTTATTTATGGTATTACAGCTCCGCAGGGCAGAGAAATTTACTGCCTGTGATTGTGTTTTATTTAACTTGCTGTTTTCAATTATTTATTAGAATCCTTATAGAAAACATAACCTGGTCTTTCCCTTCCTCCCTCATCCTGATTCTGAAAGCATCTATAACTGGATTTCAGATGGTCTCCAGGCTTTCTGTCTGCAAGAAACCTCCCTATACACCCGTTACCTTTCAAGGCTGACTCTGTGAGGAAAAGCAATCAGCCTGGGCTGAGACAAGGGGGCAGGGGAGGAACAAAGCCGAAGTCTGCAGCCACCCTGGTGATTTAGAACTGTTTGCCAGGCAGACTCAGCCTCTGGGAGCCAGGTCAAAGAAGCGGGGCTGGATGCCTGAGCTGAGCTCCTACAGCCCTGAGAGAAGAAGCAGCAGCAAGCAAAGTAGGGAAAGCTGCGGATAGAGCTAGCAAAAGCTCCCTGTTTGCAAATGTACTGAAAGGGTTTAGTACCTGTTGCTGCTGGAAGAGGAGGGGCTAATATCCCCTTCCAGTGCACTCCATTGGAAGAGGCCTGATTGCTGCTCTGCCACAAGGGAACTGGTAGAAAGGCAAGAAAGCAGGGCCCTAAGGGTTAACAAAAGGGCACTCTCTCCATCAGTAGATGAATGGATTAGAAAACTGTGGTACATCTACATGATGGAATACTATGCTGCTGTAAAAAAGAAGGAACTCTTACCATTTGCAACGGCATGGATGGAACTGGAGAGCATTATGCTAAGTGAAATAAGCCAGTCAATGAAGGAAAAATACCACATAATCTCACTCATTCATGGATAATAGAGACCATTATAAACTTTTGAACAATAATAGATACAGAGGCAGAGCTGCCTCAAACAGATTGTTAAACTGCAGCGGGAAGGCCGGGGAGGGGTGGGGGGCAGGAGGTAGGGGGGTAAGAGATCAACGAAAGGACTTGTATGCATGCATATAAGCATAACCAATGGACATAAGACACTGGGGTGTAGGGGAGGCCAGGGGATTGTCAAGGGCGGGGGAAAAAAAGGGACACATATGTAATACCCTTTCTAATACTGTAAGCAATAAAAAAAAATAATAATAATAAAAAGGGCACTCTCCCTGGACCTGAGAGCCATCAAGACTTTGAAATTCTCCAAGAGAGGAGGAGTCTGACTCAGAGACTGGCCGAAACCTCGTTGGGTTAAAAAAACCAGAGGCTGCATATTGAACTTATAGACTGCAGTTTGCTGGGCAGAGGTCTAAGCCCAGTTATATAGGGGTTAAGCTACCTGTATACAGCAGAACAACTTTCTCCTGTGCCAGAATACATTTTAAGAAAATTGAATGCATGATAGACCAGTAAGCTGGGACAAGTAGAATAGGGGAAACTAAGCAGAAATCCTATCTTCCCTAAACCAATGACACTTGGGAGTAAATGCTTTGCATTTGCCTCCCTAAACAAAGGTTAAATCGTTTATGTCAATCTGGTTAGTGTCATTTGTTGTCCACACTCAGGGACAAATGAAGTTAGAAAATAAACCTTATTTTGATTAGTTCCTTTATTCAGGAGGAGCCAACCCGGTCCTTCCCTGCAACATGAATAATAAAATGTATATTAAGGAATTTTAAAATTGCTCAAACCTCACTGCCTTGGGTCCAGTTCTGCATGTGTAAGAAGGGACAGAGTAAAGTTTAGTAGCAGGCCAGAAGAAGAAGCTGGCAAGGCCATCCAAACCACCCAGCCGCTATTGGCCAGAGCCGCCTGAGGCAGACCTCCTCGGACTGGCAACAGCTGACTCTGACTAGGACAGACTGTTTTTTTTGTTTTTTTTTCCAACTGGGCCCCCATGAGCCGATGGTCAAAATAAAGATCGGGGGCCAGACTGTGAACTTTATAATTGATACAGCAGCAGAGCACTTGGTAGTTACTCAGAAGGTAGCTCCCCTCTCAGGACAGGAAATCACCATTATTGGAGCTACCAGTACCACAGCTGCAGACTGTTCTGCCGCCCCCGCCGATGTCAGTTAGGCGGCCATCAGGCGGTTCATGAATTCCTATATTTACCAGTTGACCTGGTCCCTCTAATGGGCAGAGACCTTTTAGCCAAAATGGAAGCAGAAACCACTTTTGCCCCAGATGGCTCAGCACAGCCTTCCCTAGGTGAAGAGACCTCTCCAATGATCCTGTCCTTAGCAGTGCCAAGAGAAGAAGAATGGAGACTTTATACCCCCCAGCCAAAGGCCCCCACATCTGTTCCTGTCAGGCCCCCATCAGGGGACTTGTTCCTGTTATCTGCCAAAATTCCCAAGACTGTAAATGTACTTGTTCACTGAAAAAATGTAAATATAGATGTTTATTTGATGTTTATATGTCTACTTAGATATAAACATTTATAGATAAATAGAACCCCCGGTTAGTTTCCTGGTGTATTCTGGAGCAGCCTATTCAGTCTTGACAGAGCCAATGGGACCAGTAACATCTAAGAAGACACCAGTTCTAAGAGCCACCGGACAAACTGCCTTTTTCCTTGGACATCAAAGAGGACTGTGGACCTCAGAAAGAACACGGTAACTCATTCGTTTCTAGTCATGCCAGAATGTCTGTACCCCTTACTTGGACGTGATCTCTTACAGAAATTACCAGCCACCCATAAGCTTGTTCGAGATGCCCTGCCAGTGCCACCTCGGACTCTGTACATCCTTTCCAGCCTGGGGACTCAATGTGGGTAAAGAAGTTCACGACCCCAGGACTCACCCCAATTTGAAAAGAACTATACCTGCAGAAATTGTATAATAGACTCAGATGATGCCTGCATCTTCATAGGCATGGCTTCAGAAAGACAAGGATAATTTTACCTTATATAGAAAGGTCAAAGAGTGGACTTTAATCACCTCCCTAAATAGTAGCAGAGGATTTGGCTGCCTGAAGCAGCCATGATGCCAATATTATATTTCATTATATTGATATGTTATATTAACCTTTGATTCTCTTGCAGGTTTGAATGTATGTTGGCTGTCCTGGACGGGGACTGTGTGGGGTGAACCCCAAGAGTAGAGGATGTCTGGCTGCCAAGAGGGCAGGTGCCCAACTGGGCAAAGAAGAATACCCGTCAGGTTTTGGTCTCTATTAAGAGACAGTTAACAGTTGGCAGCCTATATACTATCTTGCAGGCCTGCATTGCCATGCCCATGTCAGGGGTGGTACATACCTCAACTGTAAAAGAAAACTAGAAAAGGCCTGTTTGAAATAAAAGATCTGAGGCATGGTTGTGCATGTTTGAAAGACATGAAGAGAAGATTTAAAGGCTGGTTTGAAAATATAAAATTTATAAAGGTTGTGTACATAATAAAAAGAAAAAGAGAAGTGTTAAAAGAAAATTAATCAAATAATACAGGCCAGTAAGCCAGAGAAAGTAAATAATTTACATTCTGCCTCCCTAAACAGAGGGTAAATAGTTATGCCAAAGTACTTAGGGAGGACTGATAAAAGAAATCCGACAATACTGTTTGTTATGACTCTAAAAAGTCCATAAAAAATAACTGACAAGAAAAATCAGATCTTAGAGCAGATCAGTATGTTTTTCTCCTTATATAATTCCTCTGAAATTTGGCAATGCTAAATAAGTCATGGCAATACATTTCTTTGCATGAAATCAATAAGATCGGTTTTCAGTAGTGATTTTATTAACCAGAAACTTTGACTGGAGTATCATGTTTAAAAAAACAAAAACAAAAAAACTATCTGAGCTCTGAAGGTTTGAAGCCAATAAAAGTGCCACAGGAAAAGCCTGGTATCCTGCTTGGGAGCCCTGAAGATGGCTGGCGCTGGAGCGTCAGGCCCATGCCCTCCCATCACTGGCGGTTGGACAGAGTAGAAGGGGAACAATAAGGATGCCTCTGCATCCCTGCGGAACCCCCACACATTCTGGGCTGCAATGAGTAGGAGGGCTACTGAGATGGGCCTTAAAGCCTAGAGCGTGGGCTCAGGAGGAGTTGCTACAGGTGAGGGATTCACCTAACTCAGCAGATACTGCAGGCAGGCCTGATGGCAGCTGGATGGCTTGGCTTCCTGGCCCTACAGGGCACATTAAGATTCAATCATGAGATTCCAGCAAAGGTAGTCAGTTACCATTCTTGTTGTGTTTATGCAAACATCAGGCCAAATTGAATACAGTAGATAAATTAATCTTGATTTGGCTTTTTAATAGCCATAGAGGAATTTTTAAGAAAAAAAACTCTATTTCAATGGAGGTTATTAAAATTGAAATGTTTTCTTTCCCTTCCACCAGACCATTCGTTACAGTTTGTCTCCACCAGGTCACAAGCCCACCTCCTTCTATGCCCAGGTCTCATCGTCCCTCTGACAGAGAGCAAGGATTTCTTGGCTCTGAGAGAAACTTCTGACCCTCCTCAGCTCGAAGTAATTACAGAAGAGAATTCAACACCCATTTTCCCTGAAAGAATTCAGAGTCAGGATCCTTGAGGTAATATAGTAGGCAGTTAGACAGACATGAGCAGAGCAAGGACGATGGGCCAACTGGCACTGACTCCCCAGAAGCAAGAGGGAACTAGGCTGCCGACGAAGTAGCCCGGGAGGCTGCCTTAAAACCAGAGAGGCCTTTACAAGTTCTAGTGACTCTTCCAGACCCTGAATTACTCATCTCACCAGTTTACTCAAGTTCTTTCAGGCTTTACAGTCTACCCAGAAAGCAGACCAGAAGCACATCCGAGATGCTCTGCCTATATCCAGTTCCTCCCTTCCAACCTGGTGACTCTGTTTGGATAAAGAAATTTTCCACCCAAGGACTGACTCCTACCTGAAAAGAACCACTCCCACAGCAGTCAAGATCGACGGGATCCCGACATGGCTTCATCACACCCGGCTTAAGATAGCCCAGGCAAAATAGAGTCCAGGACTCTTCGGACCCTCTACAAATTACATAAAACCAGTGGGGAATATGCTGGGCTGCATATCTGGCACTTTGGCCAGACAGGGCACTCTGTGCTGTCTGTTCCTGGAACACATAGATAGAAAGATGATGATGCTATACTATGTTGGGAACTAATTGTGTAAACAAGGCTTTGTAACTTTATGGGTTTTGCAGATAAAACGCTGTAACTTTTGCAGTCTGTACTGCAGTTCAGCCTTTGCTTCAGCAGGGTGCTGTGATTGTGGTCAGCCGGTCCTTGCATTATTAACAGACTAGTCCAATTTGTCAAGAAGTGTATAAAAGTAGTTCAGTTGATAGTTCAGTCTGTCTCATGATTGAGCCGGAAGTTCCAAGACAAGGGGGGAATGAAAGGACAGAACAGGACTGATAGCTGTGTCCTTAACCCCTCTTCCAAGAAAAAGCTGCAGAATGTATCAGTTACTCAGCCTGCCCATATCTCGGCCAATGGGAAAGCAGGGGAAACTAGCCCAAGGCCAAAAGTATGCTAGCCACTCCCCCTGTCTTTGTGTAACCAGAGCCTAGAGCTGCACCCTGCCCTTGCATCACTAGCCCCCAGCCCTCACTCAACCAACCAGAATCGGCCAAATCAGTGGTCAGAGTGTACCCCCCCCCCCCCCCCCCCCCCCGATCCCAAGCCCTATAAATTCTTTGTTCTCTTGGGACTTGGGGCTCTCTCTTGCATCCAGTAATGGAGGCGGGGGTGGGGGGGGGACCAAGCGACCTTGAATAAAAGACTCTCTGCTTTTGCATTGGATTTGGTGCTCCCTGGTAGATCTTTGGGGGGTCTTTAAATCTGGGCATAACAGTTCCCTTCTGACACTGAGTCTTTTTCCTGCTGATGTCCTTTACAATGGATGACTGCTACTTCCTTGGGCTCCCAGACTGCTTCTAGTAGCTTCAACATCTCATTCTGATTTTTGATTCCTTTTCCTCCGGCCATCAGGAGCCCCTTTTCCTTCTATATGGCGCCACGGATATGCAGGGTAGTGAAGGCATAGTGCGAGTCAGTGTAGTTCTAAGGCCCAAAGTTCTGCCCTGTGTGCTGACCATCCTTCAGGCAGGTCCTGTGCCTCTATTATTTCAAAGTTTGATACCAATGCACACCCAGCTCTTCTTTTTCCTTCATCTAGGACTAAGTCCGAATTCTGTAGAGGCCTGTCTGTTAGACCTGGACGGCTGGAGTAAACCTCCTCTAGGACTTCTCAGCAATCATGCTCAGGGGTTCAATCAGAGGAATCAACCAATGTTGCCCCTTAGCGTCCATGATGGTGACAATAGCATGAGGCACTTTAACATATAAGTTCTGTCTTATCATAGAGTGAGCTTATAAGGCTGTGGCTGCAAGAGCCCTGAGGAAACCAGGTCAATCTTTTTGGAGGGGTAGGCTACTGGCCTCTGTCAGGATCCCAAGTTCTAAATCAGAACTCCTAGGGCTATCCTGTTGTAAAGTCCCCAAGTCACATCTAGGAGTCCTAGGGCTGGCTCCTCAGTGAGCTTTGCCTTTATGGTTGTGAAGGCTTTTTCCTGCTCAGGACCTCAGTTAATGGGTACCATTTCCTTTCCTTTTTAAGGCTTCATAGAGTGGCTTAGCTAGATCTGAAAATCCTGGGATCCAAGTTTGGCAGAACCCGGCTGCCCCTAGGAATTCCCCAATCTGTCGCCAGGTGCTGGGGACTGGTATGGCACATAAAGCGGCTTCCTTTCAGTGCCCAGTCTTCGTTTCCCTCGGGTGATTCGAAAACCTAGGTATTTGACTTCCTCTGACAGATTTGAGCCTTCCTTTTGGTCACCCGGTAACCTGTTTCAATTAAGAGTCTTAGAAGATCTCATGTTCCTTCCCAACACTGAGTTTGCGTGGAACTAGCCAGTAGGAGATCATCTACATATTGGAGTAGAACGCACCCCTGGTCCTTTCCTGGAAATTTGGACAAATCTGATGCTAGTGCTCCACTAAAAGAGTCGGAGGGTTCTTGAATCCTTGTAGCAGTCTGGTCCAGGTGCACTGTTCCTTAGCCCCTGTGGTTGGGTTTTCCCAGAAAAAGGCTGTCTGCCCAGACAAGTGGGAATTCCTTCTCTAATTCAGGCTTTAATGGCTCTGCCCATTAGACTAGAGGGACTGGGCATTCTGGCAAATACAGGAATTTATGAACCACCTGGTGGCCACCTAGCCCACATCGGCGGGGGCAGCAGAATGGTCTGCAGCTGTGGTTCCTGATAGCTCTGATAATGGTGACCTTCCGTCCTGAGAGGGGAGATACTTTCTGAGTAACTACTGAGTGCTCTGCCCCTGTATCAACCATTAAGTTCACAGTCTGGCCCCCAATTTTCATTTTGACCATGGGCTCATGGGGCCCCAGCTAGAAAGAGCCCGGTCTGTCCTAGTCGGAGTCAGCTGCAGCTAATCTGATGAGGTCTGCCTCAGGTGGCTCTGGCTGATAGTGGCTGGGTGGTTTGGATGGCCTTGTCTGCCTATTCTTGAACCTCAGACATTCATTCTTCCAGTGTTCTAATCCTTTACAACAGGCACACTGGTCCCATTTAAGATCCGTCCTTCCTTTTTCTGACTTGGTTTCTTGCTGTCTCCCTTTCTTTCCTGCCTGAGGGTTCTGGGAGTTAGTTTCTCTGACAGCCACAGTGATCAGGGTTGCTTGCAATCAACCCAGGTGGGCTTATGGGTCTGAAAAATTGACTCCAGGAGGTCAAGCATGGCCTGAGATTTTTCAGAATAAGCGGTAGTGTGATGCTTCTAATTTAAGAGATCAGTCGTAGTGAAAGACTGGAAGTAAACGACTGATCCCCCCTCTTGTAGGGTCCTGCCTTCTCCCAATACTGGGGGACCCTGAGTTTCTCAGAGGCATCTGGAAAGCCGGGGGTGGCCTGGGTCCCTGATCAACTGAGTGCAAACGTCATCCAACTGGCTCTGGAGAGTCCAGTTGGGGGGAGACGGAAGAAGGTGGTGTATCTAAGTTTCCCTGACCAGACAAAGGAGCACTGGGTGCCACTTGAGGCCCATATGGAGGTGGTAAAACTGGTGGCACTTCCTTGGGGGGAGGGAGATTCTTATAGAACAGGGGGCTGAGCTTCCTTCTGAGGGACCTGCTTCTGTTCTCCTGCCACTAAAACCTTACTCTGTCCCTTCTTACACACACAGAGTCAGATCCAAGGAGGCCTGTCCCAAGCTATTTCTAGCCATTGAGCTATGTAATAAAACTGATCAGGATGACCAGGGTCACCCGTGATGACCTCAAAGAGGGTCCTGACAGTTGGGACATCTAGGTTTCCCTCTGAGGGCCAACCCACACCATAGGCTGGCCATTCTAATTCACAGAATTTTCTTAACTTCCAAGGAAGTAGTTTCACACTATAATCCCCTGCAAATTCTTTCTGCAAAACCCAATATTCTATATATTATAACTAGTAACTATTGATTATAACTGTATTTGACAAAGGCTCCTATGTACCTTCAGTATAAAATTTTCCTTCATGAAAGAGAAAATAAACATTCGAGGCATTTTAGAGCCTATTGGGATGATCTAAAGCCAATTCTAGGTCAAGAGAAGAGTTTCTTAAAATTTAAACTCTTGAAGGATTGTCAAACTTGATTTTACAAAAAGATTATATATCAAAGTGTATTAAACACATTCTTATAACTTTCAGAAATAATCAGCTTTAAAAACTACCTTATTTCTTTTTCAAAATGCACTTTTATGCCTATGCTTTCTCTATTGCACCAAAGCCATACTTTCCTTCTAGTTAGAATTTATAACCTTAATTTTTAGGTGACATGTAAGTAATTAACATTCCTCAGATTAGCAATACATTTATATTTTGGGAGAGATTTCAAATAAATACAAGACTTATTTATTAACAGGTTTAACTTCATCCTCTAGATTCTCCAGAGAAGGTAAACTCAGATTAATTAATGTTTCAGTATCATTTAACCCAGCATTGCTCCAAAGCCTTTAAGTTATCAAAGACATTGGAAAATTATATACAGGCCTATATTTATAAACCAGTGAAGAGTAAATTGAAGTCTGTAAAATATATACAGACAGAAATCTCACTAGCATAAACTAGACTTTCTCGTGGCTGAAACGCTGACAGGGAGAGTCCCCAAGAACAAGCATTCTGGCAGCTGCTGGGGCTTTCCTGCAGTCTCTGTCATGTGTTCGGCCTTACTACACATAACTGGGTTTCCCAAAGCTGGACTTGCCCCGTCTTCAAACGAATTAAACGAACAACAAAAAGACATACAATTTCAACAGAAACACTCTGTCTGGCCACTCTCCTGGAGAAGATGAAGTTGTCTTTTAGCTTTGGAGAATCCATATAAATCCCGGACCTGGATCGTCACCGCAAGGAGGAACTGTGTTGCCTCAGTTCCCCAGGTGATAATGCCACCCTTAGCCATATGAGAGTCACCATTCACACTCTCATTCATACACCAGTCAGTCCAAGCTTTTACTTCCCTGAACAGAGGCAGTAAATACTGCCTAGGAGTTGGTCCTCTTCTGCCCCAAAAGGTAGGCCTGAAGTTGGACTCTTATCCCAGTCTGAGTTTTGACTTCCACCCACAGAAAGTCCCTGAGGCAAATATTTGCCTAGGTCAGTGATGGCAAACCAATGACACGCGTGTCAGAGGTGACAGGCGAACTCATTTTTTTGGTTGATTTTTCTTTGTTAAATGGCATTTAAATATATAATGTAATTAAAAATGTAAGTCTTTGTTTTACTATGGTTGCAAATATCAAAAAAATTCTCTATGTGACATGGCACCAGAGTTAAGTTAGGGTTTTTCAAAATGCTGGCACGTCGAGCTCAAAAGGTTTGCCATCACTGGCCTAGGTGGTAATTAGCCAGCCTCTTCTTTCCTGAAAGACAGGCCTGAAACTCAGACTGTTCCCTGGGGAACACTTACCAGTCAGATGTAACTATGGGCCCAGAAAGGTGTTTCCTGCCTCAGTAGGTCTGCAGGAGTGCAGAGTCACAGCAGTCTCTCTGGCCCCAAGGAGTCCAGGAACCGGTGAATGTGTGGGTGGTGCCCTCCCAGGGTCTCAGAGCCAGGAATGGATGCTGGGAAGTCCGCTTTCCTCATTTTGGGTGGCCCCAAAAGCTAGTGCAGCTGACAATTAATTGTCAGGGAACCAAACATGTTGTGGCAAGTGACCCAAGAGAATGACAGCCAGCACCCAGAGGAGTCAGGAAAGTTACCTTTATTACACAGCGCTGCTAGTCCAGGGGACTCTGATCCAAAGCCTGAACGGCCAATGTGGGGAGGTTTTGAGAATATATATATATATATATATATATATATATATATATTTATATTTCCTATCTAATAAAAGAGAAACATGGTAATTAGCCATACCTCCGCTACCCTTCCCATTGGCTAATCAGGGCAATGTGCAAATTAACTGCCAGCCAATATGGCGGCCAGCAGCCAGGCAGCTTGAAGCGAACATGAGACTTGCTTGCCGCTGCCGGGCTCTGAGCTTGCAGTTTGAAACATTGTTACAAATATAGAAGCTAAACAAAACCCCAGAAACCTGCTTTCAGCCAGCCAGGATCTCAGAGCTGGAGTTGAAACAGTGTTTTGATTATAGAACCCAAACAAACCAGATATCTGCTTTCAGCAGCAGAGGCCTCAGAGCTGGAGCCAAGCCACAGAGCTAAAGCCGGCCCAGAAAAAAAGAAAAAAAGAAAAAAGGAGCAGTTGGGAGCTTCAGTCACCTGCCAGCCTGAAAACAGCCCTCAGCCCCTCACCCAGACTGGCCAGGCACCCCAGTGGGGACCCCAACCCTGAAGGGTGTGTGACCAGCTGCAAACAGCCATCATTCCCTCATCCAGGCTGGCCAGGTACCCAAGTGGGGACCTTCACCCTGATCCAAGACACCCTTCAGGGCAAACCAGCCGGCCCTCACCCGTGCACCAGGCCTCTATCCTATATAGTAAAAGGGTAATATGCCTCCCAGCACCGGGATCAGCAGAGCCGCGAGGCCTCCAGGCACTGGGATCAGCGTGACAGGGGGCAGCGCCCAAAACCCCTGATCGCCCTGCAGCTCTGTGTGTGACAGGGGGCGGGGCCACAACCTCCCTATCTGCCCTGCTCTGTTCGTGACAGGGGAAGGCACCCTAACCCCCTGATCAGCCCTGCTCTGTGCCTGATAGCGGGGATCTCGCCTACCCCCTGATCACCCTGCGGCTCTGTGTGTGACAGGGGGCAGTGCCCCAACTCCCCTATCGGCCCTACTCTATGAGTGACAGGGGGAGCTCCCCAAGCCCCTGATGGACCCTGCTCTGTGCGTGACAGGGTACGGAGCCCCAACCCCCTTGATGGGCCCTGCTCTGTGAGTGACAGGGGGCAGCGCCCCAACCCCCTCATTGGCTCTGCTCTGTGCGTGACAGGGGGTGGTGCCGCAACCTCCCCATCGACCCTGCCTTGAGTGTGACAGGGGGCGGTGCCCCAACCCCCCAATTGGCCCTACCCTGAGCGTGACTGAGGGTGGCATCACAACCTCCCAATCCGCCCTGCTCTGTGCATGACAGGGGGCGGCGCCCCAACTCCCCATTCGGCCCTGCTCTGAGCCCAACCAGGGGCTGCACCTAGGGATTGGGCCTGCCCTCTGCCACCCAGGAGCAGGCCTAAGCCAGCAGGTCGTTATCTCCCGAGGGGTCCCAGACTGCGAGAGGGCACAGACCGGGCTGAGGGACCCCCTCTTCCCCCTGAGTGCACAAATTTTTGTGCAGCGGGCCTCTAGTGTATATATATATATATATATATATATATATATATATATATATATGTGTGTGTGTGTGTGTGTATATATATACACACATATATAATATATATATATATATATATATATATATATATATATATAAAATCTTCTTGTGGCAGGCCCCTTGGGTGAGCTTGTAGCTCCGCCCAAGTCAGTTAGAATGGGGAAGTAAGATTACTGTTTAACTAAATACTGAACTATGCTGTAAGCCCCCAAAATTGCCCCCCACCCGCTATTTTCCTTCTCAGTTCCTGGCCTTCAAATCATTTTGGATACAGACAACACTAAAAGCTACACCTTGCCCCAGCCTAAGCGCCCCACACTTCTGTAGCCTCCATTGATCTGCCCTGGAGGGCCCAGTGAGGAATAGCACCTGGTAGTTACAGGGCACATCTCACAAGCCAGGTGCTTTCTGTGGCACTGTGTCCAAGCTTCCTCATAAACCTAGAAAGTTAGACTGCATGTCAGGGTTTTACAGAGATGTGCAGCTGTGCCCTAGGGCACTTGGCCAATTAGTGTGGAGCAGAGACAAAAACCAGGGTGTGTCAAATCCCCTCAGTGAATCTCCTGGGAAGTCAATAATGAAGATCAGGGCAGCGTGGAGGTCCTATTTCGATGAAGGGGTGGGGACTGCTGCTTGCTTTGCCCCCAAAATGGGGAGAGGGCATGAGAGGAGGGCGGCTGTCCCTCTGAAGACAGCTCCACTCTGCCCTTTGTGGAGAACTGTGGTTACTCTCCTCACCATCACTGCTTTTTATAAGGTACAGAATGCTCTGTGAACCACAGAGCCCACTCTACCCATTCCTTCAAGTTCTCAAAACACCTGCTGTTTACCTCTCTGATCACAATTTTAAGTGTGTATTATTTGATTGGAAGCTTGGAGTCTGTCTCCCTCACCAGATTCTAAACTCTGAGAGAGTAGGTACATTTACTAGTCTTGTTCCTTGTAATCCCTGATGCCTGGCCCAGTGCCTGCTGAAAGTAGGTGCTCAGTGAATATGTGAGCAGGAGGGAGCCAAGAAGGGAGGGAGTGCTCCAGAGCAAGAACCATTACTCCATTTTATAGATGGGGACCGTGAAACCCAAGGAGGGGAAGCTAATTAGCCAGCATCAGAGAGTAACAGCTGAACTTGGCTAGGCTCTGACCCAAAAGACAAAGCAGAAGTGAGATTTCAGAATGGCTGTAGGCATAAGTGATCCTGGAGAAACGTATAACCACAATTTGAGTATGGATGAGAGTAGCAAGAAGACCCTGAACAAAGTCCCTTCCTGTTTCTGAGACCCCTCTGTCTGGCAGAGAACAACTTCCCCTTCTATCAGAAGCAGTTGAAATGAATGATGGTGGCTGTCTCCAAGGCTAAGAATCATAGGCCCCACCCAGAGTGGGCAATAGGTAGGCCATAAGCCAGAGAATTAGAAAGGCCTACAGAGCCTCACTATATGACCTGTTAGAAATCATGCTTGCTTTTAAGTTATTAAAAAGAGAGATAGCTGTCCATTCAATAGAATAAGACCATTATAATTGGTTATCACCATAGACTCTTAATTTCTACACTGCTGGAACAAGTCTACCTCTTGTACAGGGTACCTGGTATTGGAATGGGTCTGGCTGTGTCTTAGGGACAAATCCTCCATTGCTCACTACCTGTGAGTTGCCTGGTCCAGGACCCAATCATTGTTCTGAGTGAAGGTTGGGGGCATTATATGAGGAAGGAGGCATTATATGCATATAATGGAAAGTCCATAAGAATAATAATAGTAGAAGCAAACATTTATTGGTTACTTGCTCCATACCAGACACTGTTCAAAGTGCTTTGCAGGCATGATCTAATTTAACCCTCACACATGACATTGGAAACTTACCCAAAGTCACACAGCAGAGTCAGAATTTAGACCCCAGACATCTGGTTCCAGATCCCATGCTCTTAAACTTCTTGCCTTGGCCCCTTTGACCAGCCTCACCTGTTGGCGTGCTTTGTGTTTCATTGTGATTTAAACTCTTAAGGTATGGTAGTAGTCCCATTGTTGGCAGGCCCTAAACCGGGGGATTGATTCAGAATGGGGGTGGGGGAAGGGGCAGTGGTAATGAGGAAAGGACGATTTGGAGAAGTGACCTACACCATGAGCTGAAGGTTGCCAGAAGAAAATTAAGCACGTGTGTATGAGTGTGAATGGTAGGGGGCATTCACAGCAAAGGGAAGAACATGTGGGGAAGAATCCTCCATTTGAGGAAAAGAAAAGAGACCAATGCAAGCTCTTCAGAATCCTCTGGAGAAAGGATTGAGTCAGGTTCTTTCACAGACCTGTGGGGTAGGCCATACAAGGCATCTTTGGTTGGGGTGCTTACCTAGCACCTCTGGGGCACCCTTACCACTCCTGTTCTCAGTCTAGCTCTGCTTTCTAACCCTATAAAGACTAAGGAAGGGCAAGGTGGGGGAAGGGGGAAGGCACAAGTGTGTGTGTGTGTGTGGGGGGGGGAAGGTCCTCATGGCCACTGCCCTCCTCAGCCTCTCCCAGCCCATAGCCTGGTAGATCCCCTAGTCTCCTAGGAGATATCACTGGGAGGCATACTCTCATTGGCTAGCCTGGGTGGGAGCAAGGCTGCAGGCTGTTGTCAGCGTGTGCATGTGTGCACGCGAGCTCACGAGTGTGTGCAGGGTGAGTGAGCACTGTGCATAGGGCCAGCCTACTCATGCTGTAAACCCAGGAAGGAGGCTTCAGGATGGGAGGGGGGCATGGACCTCTGGGAGGACATATGGCGGGAATTTGTTTGCAAGGTGAGAGTGTCCTTATCTCTGTGTGCTGTGGAGGGTGGAAAGGGGTGGGGGGCTGTTCTTCAGGTCTGTGCTTTAGTTTACTTGCATGGGTGAGAGCATAGTGTACCAATATGAACAGCTGGGTATACACTGATGGTGTTTGCATACATAGGTACATGAAAAGTTTTGTGTGTGACATGAATTGTTGCATGTAGGGGGGAGCATGTGTGAGACTGCACAAATGTGAGCTCTTTCATGTGCACATGAAGTGTGTCCACTGGAGTAGGTGTGTGTGTGTGTAAGCAGAGAGATGTGCATACTCAGCCTTTGCCTCCTCTGCTCCTACACCTCAAGTATTTCCTTCTTAGAGTCTGAGATGTGTCTCTCTTATGCTCAGGTGCTCACCATAGCTCCGCATTGCCTGGGTGGTGCTCTACAGAACACCTGACTCATCTTCCCCAGTTCCCCACATGTACATTGGTCTTCCCCTGCCACAGGAGTACTGAGAGCCAAAAAGAGGGGGAATTCTGTCCCTGGCACAGGGGAGATTTCAAGGGCAGGGATTCAAAGTAGATTTTCCTTATCCTAAGCCAGGGGAACTGGAGCTAAGGGCCTGAGGACCCTTGAAAAGCTGGTACCTGCCTTTGATCTCCTCTCTCTTCATGAATGGTAACCTTCCCTTAGCCTCCAACTGCCTGTAGTATACTGGGCTTCACAGCTATGGGGTGTTTATCTGGTGTTATTCCATTGTGTACATCCACACACCATGCTTCCCTTCCTACCATGTGTTTGGAAAACTCTTTTTCATGGAGGTAGGCTGGAGGCCAGCTGGAGAGCCTAGCTGGGACCCGGGAACCTGGCCTCTCCAGCTCTTTGCCAAACCACAGAACAATTCTCCCATTCACCCCACACTTTCAGCAGCCCCTGCTGCCTCTGTGTCCCTGTCCCTTCCAGTTGCCCTGCAGGGGAAAGGGAACAGCTGTTCTCTTGGCTCCTGGCCATCCAGGTGCTAGCCCATGTCAAGCAGTCCTGCTCTGAGCCTCCGGCTGCAGGGCTTTCCACTGGTCCTCTTGTGTCACACCATATTCCAGACTCACCACAGGGAAGTGGTTCTTGTTCCATTCTTCATGGACCATCTTGCCTAGCTGGGCTCTTGGAGCCAATGTGGTCCTACCCCAGCTGTACAGAGAGGAAAAGTAAAGCAGAGGGGCAGGGGCTCATCCCAAATGGTAAAATATTGCCAGGTTCCCTGAGGAAGACATGGGGAGACTCCAGAAAGGGGAACTCCAATAAGTGCGTATGTGTGTTGAGGGCGGGGTGCTGCTCTGCTGGATGGGTCTCTAGGAGCTTTGGCTGTTCTGCTTTAGACAGAGCAGCACTTGAAGAAAGTTGAGGGGAATAGGCAAAAGGTGGCCTGAGGGGGTAAGGGCTGAGGGAAGGTAGTTGGACCTCTGTTCCAGGTGACTGCACAGTCAGTGCCAAACATGGTGAAGGGCATTTATGGGCCCAGGCACAGGGCAGGCAGTAAATCTCATCTGCTGGAGAGGTCGTAACTCTGCTTCACTTTAGCAGCAGTGTGCAGGCAGGGAAGTGAGACAGAAGATACCAGTGAGGTCTGAGTGAACCCTGAAGCTGAGAGATCCAGTTGGTATAGCCTTCTCTCAAGCCCTTGGGAAGGGTCAGCCCAGAAATATTCAGGGACTGGTCACACAATAAAGTGTCCTCAGCTTCTGGGACTGGGGTGCTGAACAGAGCCCAGCAAATACAGATACTTGGAAAGCTTCACCCCATCCCAGCTCTGGATATTGCCAAGGAGCTCCCATAACCCCTTCCACCCAGGTCTGTTCTGTGCTCTTGGAATGTCCTGAAAGAGGCTCTGAGGCTGGCAGGCTTTACTGTGCCTGTGTCTTTCCTCTTTATGATACCATATTTTTAAATGATCTCTGTAAGTGTCTGCTAGTGAGAGAGCAAAGTCAGGGCCTCCAGTAGGCCCCTCTTTTGGGCTGGAAAGGTTTTCTGAACCTCACAGTGGTCGCATCCCTGTTGCCACCCCCCAGTTTAGCTGAGGCAAAGCTGGGGCTACCACTGACTCACTCATTTTGTGACCTTGGACCTGCCACTTCCCCTCTTTGAATCCCAGTTTCCCCATCTATAAAATGGGAGCATATATTAAACATTCTGTGCTTTCCAAGGTGCTGCAACTCAGCTGTGCAACCTTGCACAGCCTCTCTGAGGCGTGTGTTCTTCACCACTGAAACAGAGACCGTTACGCTATGAATACTGGGAACTGAGAGGGGTAGATCAAGGGGAGGGCACACTGGTCTTTTGCTTGCTTTCTCTTTCCTCAACATGTTCTCCTGTTCCTCTGAACAATCTGCCATTCCATCCCCAGGATTTATGGCAGTGTTGTCTCAGCCCAGACAGGAAGTGGGAATATGGGGGTGGATCTGGTGGGAAGTACCAGGAGTGCCAGGTCCTGGTCGCCACTAGGGTGATGTCCAGGGCATAGGTTAGCATGAAGGCTGGGGTGTGAAGGAATTAGAAAAGGAGTGGGGCTGGGGTTGAGACCTAGAGGCATCCCTCAGTCACCACATTCTCCAAAGACCCCAGCCTAGCCTTTGCAGACACCAGCAGTCACGGGGCCTGGGCTGAGGGTATAGGTTGAGCCATAATAGGTTTATGGGGAAGCTGTAAATCCCTTTACAAGCTGAGCAATCATTTTCCTCAGGCAGTCACAACTAGGGCCACACTATGTAGCCACTGTTCTCAGATCCCTGCCCAGTAGTCCCCAGTTGCTCAGCAGGCACCAGGGCCAGATTGCCAGGTCCTCACAACAAGCAGCTGGGCCTTGTGTATCACTCCAATCCTAGGGCCCCACAGAGATGCCAGGTGGATTGGGAACTAGGGGCAGGGAATTGACTCATAAAAGCCTTGATCATGACTCTGACCTACCCTGACTCAAGAGCTTAGCCACTCCTGCCACAGCACACCCTCCACAGCCAGCTCATTCCATCTCTCAAAGTAAGGAGGTTACAGGAGGTGATGGACTGTGCCCACTTTACAGATGGGAAACCTGAGTCTGGAGTAGCTTAGAGTAAGGGAACCAATCTGGGGCTTTTCTACCATGAAATATTGCTGTCCTGAGTATGAATCCTGACTTCATCACAACCTGGTGGTGAATCCCAGGCAGTTACTTCTTCCCGAAACGGAGCATAGGAGAACCTCTTTGAAGTAGGATTGAGTAAGAAAACATAGGTAAAGTGTCTGGCTTCATGCCTGGCACAGCTCTTGAAAGGCAATAGTTATTACTATTTTTGCTATGTTACCCTTACCCCCCACCACGATTACCACCTCCTGCTTCTGCTCGAAAGGACACTGCACCAGGGGCAGCAAACTTGGGATCAAGTCCTGGCTCTTTACTTGCCAGCTGTAGATCCATCCTTAGGCCAAGCACTGTCACTTTTTATGTCCCCTACTCTTGGGTAAACTATGGAGGCCCATGCACCAATGAGTGGCTCCTAAAAGTACCTGGCACCATAGGAGTCCCTGTGGAGGGTGGCTGTAATGGCCCTCACATCCTGCATGCCCTTTTACCCATGTGACTTTGTAGCTCCTCTCCCTAGGACCTGGTCTGTCTTCTTCCTCTTGAATCTAGGGGGGCGACTATGACTTGCTTTGACCAATAGAATGTAGTGAATGCAAAGCTGTGCAACTTCCTGGCCTAGGCTTCTTGAGATATGGCAGCTTCTATTGTGCTATCTTGGAGTGCTGAGTCACCACAGAGAAGTCCAGGGAGCCTGCTAGAGAGACCATGTGGACAGAGAAGCCAGCTGGCCTCCAGCCCTTCCAGCCTCCCCAGCTGAGGTGACAGACATGGCCAGAAACTACTTTGGGTCTTTCAGCCCCAGTCAAGTCTCTCTGATCAACACCATGCAGAGCAGAAATGAGCTGTCCTTACCAAGCCCTGCTCAGACTGTAAAACTGAGAACAAATAAAATGATTTTTGTTGTTTTAAACCACTAAATTTTGGGGTGGTTGTCATGCAGCACTAGATAACTGTTATAGTTTCTTTGTTCTTTCTGCCCCATCTTCATCCGAAGTTGGCTTGGATAAGGTCTATCTCCTTGGCCTAACCTGATTGAACAAGGGAATGAGCAACTGTCTTTGAGACAACCAATATCCATTGACTGACAGCTGGCCAATCAGATTTGTTTTCCTTCTGAAGAATAGGAATGAAGAAATCTGAGATTTGCAAGCCCAACTGTGAAGGAGGCTGGAGCTAGGCTTTTGAAATGGGAGCTGGGAGTGACTTTCAACTAGCTGTCATGTCATCAGAGGACACCAAATTGGGGAATCAGGAAGTCAGATCATAGAACCAGCTTCCATGGGGGCCCCAATAAATCACTTAACTGTAGCTGGTCTATGCTGCCCTGCTCCTTGTAACCCACGAGCACTGATTTCTGACCATAAAAGGCTCAAGTTCCCCTGGACTCCTAATACCATTGAGGGGTCTGCACTGCTCCTCACCCTTTTTCCCTTGCTACCCAGACCTCCAACCCTCCAAACGCACACAGGTTATGGCTTTGTTCTCCAGGGCACCAGGGTATGACCATCTTTCTGTCCTGGGCAGACAGGAGTGATGGCCTAGTCAGCTCCCATCTTCCCCTCAGCCTCAAGGCCTTTAGTGGCAAAACAGAGGGCATGACCTGGTTTGGTTTCTACCCCAACCCCATTCCAGCTCTTTAGGATCATCTACTGTGTCCCCCATACAGTCCTTGCCAGTTCCTTGCTTGTCCATAGTAATGGCATGCTGATAGCAATGGTCATTATTGCACACCAAACAGGTGCCACACTGAGTTGGGATTTGAACCAAGTTCTGCCTGACTCCAAAGACCATGCCCTATTCACTACTCTGCTGTGTGGCACTAGGCAGGCTATTTCCCTTCTCTGTGTCTCAGAGTCTTGCTTTTGAGGAGATAAACCTGGGGGCATGCTGGTGCTTGCTGCTCCCTTTAATACTCACTTTGCTGGGTGCCATCCTTAGCTGGGTCTACTTGCCTGTCCAATGTAGGATCCCAGCCTTATTACCTTTTCTTTGAAGGCAAGCTGTTCATGGAAAAACTAGAGGCCTGGTGCATGAAATTCATGCATGGGAGGAGGGGTGTCCCTCAGCCCGGCCTGCACCCTCTCTAATACAGGACCCCTCGGGGGATGTCCGACTGTTCAGGCCTAAACTGGCAGTTGGACATCCCTCTCACAATCTGGAACTGCTGGCTCCTAACTGCTCATCTGCCTGTCAGCCTGGTCCCCCTAACTGCTCTCCCCTGCCAGCCTGATCCCCCTAACTGCTCTCCCCTGCCCCTGCCTCTGCCTTGGCCCCACCACCATGGCTTTGTCTGGGAGGACATCCGGTCTAATTAGCATATTACACTTTTGTTAGTATAGATACAGGCCTGGTGCACAGGTGGAGGCTGGCTGGTCTGCCCCAGATCAGGGTGAGGGTCCTCTTGGGGGGAGGGGCTGGCCTGGGGTGGTTTTCAGGCTGCCATGCCCCCATCGGGGTGGGGGTCCCCACTGGGGGTGGTTCCAGTCTGGGTGAGGGGCTGAGGGCAGTTTGCAAGCTGGTCACACTCCCATCAGGGTGGGGGTCCCCACTGGGGGGGCGTGGCCGGCCTGGGCGAGGGCTGAGGGCAGTTTGCAGGCTGGCCATACCTTCATCGGGGTGAGGGTCCCTGCTGGGGGGCATGGCTGGCCCGGGTGAGGGACTGAGGGCCATTTGGGGGTGGTTTGCAGGCTGGCCAAGTCTCCAGCTTTGTCCAGAAGGATGTCCGGAAGGTCTTCAGAAGGTCTTCCATTCTAATTAGCATATTACTCTTTTATTAGTATAGATGGGCCTACAGGCTGCCTCTGGTGTTGGTCTCCTGGAAACCAGGCTGAACTCTCAGGATTCAATATCTTGCCTTTCCCCCAATAACTTAGACCCATGCTGAAAGGTGAGCTGAGCATTAGCTCCCTAAAGAGCTTGAGGTGGCAGGACATGCTGACTGCACAAACCCACTGGGTCTGAGGCTGACAGGGACCACTGGACTATGTGGAATATGGGTCTCCCAGGAAGGCTTTGCCTTTCCTTTCCCATCACCTCTGGGTTCAGACTCCTTAGCTGTGTGTGTGCCAGGGCAGGGGGCAGGGGTTGGATGGTATCTGCTCCTCCTCTTTCCCCTTCAAAGGCCGCCAGGCAAAATAGTGTCAGGCAAAAAAGTAGCCTCTCCAGCCTGACTTTCCAGGCTCTTGCCCCCTAAATATATCGATATATCTGGAAGGCTTTTAACAGTTGAGTGCATTACCTTCTGCTAGGAAAGGACAGTACTGAAATCCAGACCACCTAGTCCAGGCTCTGCCCAGTCCCCAGGCTCCTTTGCTTGGGCCAACCCAGCCAGCCTGACCCTGGGCACTTATGTCCCCCTAACTGACTCTCCCCATCTGAAAACAACCTCACAATTCTTGGTTCCAGAGTATCCCCAGGGGTCCAGTTTTCTCAGCAGGCAGAAATGATTTGGCCCCATAAATCACCTGTTCTTACCAGAACACTGTGAAGCCCCAGGGACCCAGGCATCCCAGAGGGCTAAGGAACAAACCAGGCTGCCTCTTGTGGGAAGATGGTGCTGACCAGGGTATCTAGTGCTAGGCAATGGAAAGGCTGTGTTCTAGTCTCTAGAGGTGGACAGGCGTGTCAGGTTCTTGAAACTTGCATACCACTAGCTTCTTTACATACAAACCACCCCCATGCTCAAGGAATCCTCTCCTTGTCCCTGTGCTTCCCAAAGTGGTCTCCTGCCAGGTGGGGTTCCCCAGGCCTGGTTCTGAGAAGTCCCGAGCCAGCCTTAGAAGTCTACATCTCTTGGGATCTGGTACTCCCAGCCTCTGGTCCTGTCACTTAGTAGCTGTTTAACTGGATAAGCTCCTAGCTTCTCTGGTTCTGTCTTTGCATCTGTACCAGCAATCATCGTCACCACCATTGGTCAAAGGCTTCCTGAATGCAAGGCACTCCAACAATCAACAAATGTACCTATATTCCCTCAATTGTTAGAACAGGAAGTCACTCAGACCTGACCTCAAACCTCAGAAATATATAATCACATGACAAGGTGACCTGTGTGTCTCTTCGCACTTCTGTCATCAAGGGCATCCCTTTTCAGGGTTGAGTTTGAAGGTTCTAGGTTTGGTATGAGTGGATGAGGCCACATCTGACCTTCCTGGTCAGCTCATGTACAAATTGATCCCAATCCGGAACACTTCACAGCCCAGGGTAGTCTCAGAGTATGGCCTGGTGGAAGATGGGACAAAGCTGGGGTGGTGACCTGGGTCTGGGCCATCCAAAAGTGAGCCCCAGAACTGCCTCCTACAGCCCCAAAGACTGGGCACTACATACAGCAGGCATTCTATAAATGCTTATAGTGAGAGCGGATGTTCCCAATCCCTCAATAGGCCTAAGCCAAAGCAAAAGAGGTATTCTTCCTGGGAGACCCCAAAACCATGATGCTCATGAACCTCAGGATATCCCTGTGGGTCTAAAGCCTAGTCCATCCAGTTGATATTTTTGGCAACTGTCCTGGCAGGAGTTTCTGGAAGTCCCTGGCCACGAGCAAGCCCTCCCACAGCCTGCCCCCAACCTGATCCCATGGAGACGCCTTCAGAAGGCCCATCCCCCACCTTGAGATAATAATGACCATAATGAGAACAATCACCCATGTGTGTGCACAGCACTTTACAGGTTACAAAATGTTTCACATACAGTTCATCGATTCCTCACAACAGCCCTGTGAGGTAGGCAGGACAGGGAGTACCTCTTTCATCTGTCTAGATATAGAGACTGAGGCCCAGAGAGGGACAGTCACCTGTTTTTGGCCACAGGGCAAGTAAGTGGCACAGCTGGGACCAGAAGTTAGGCCTCGTCCCTGCCTCCAGCCCCCGGCTCTCTCGGCTGACTGTGCTGTCCTCCAGGAGGACCCCAGCCCTTGTCCACAGTATCAGCCACACCTGACGCTGGGGAACAGAGGTCAGACAGCCCTGCTCCTGTCTGGCAGCCCTGTCCCCACCACCTGCTCCCAGCAAACAGCCAGCTGGGAGTAGGCTCATGCCCTCCACTCTGCCTGTTCCTTCAGGTTGACCTGTCAGGGTGGGCAGATGGGGCTGGAACCTCCTTTCCTGTTTTCCTGAGTGATCCCTCCCCATAGGGGAAGAGAAGAAAAAGGAGGAAGAGGAGAAGAAAAACAAGAAACTGAGTTGAAAGAGGGCCCTGAAGCAATCAGGATGTCAAAAGTTTGCATTCCAACTAACTATAGGAAATAGTTTTTTTCTCTTTTTATTATTTCAAGTTTTCATAAAAATCCATAATTATTGAAACCCAAGTTACAGAGGAAGTTTGTAACTTTTTAAATTGAATTATTGACTGCTGCATGTTCATCAGCTTCTGACTTCAGTCTGTCCATATGTGCTGCGGGTTCCCCAGGTCCAACTTCTGAGGTCCTGGTAGAAAGAAGGGAGGTGGTGAGGGCCAGTGGGGCAGTTGAACACAGGAGAGGGGGCAGGGATGGGTGGCATAGGACCAGGGAGGGAATCCCGACCCATGCTCATATCATCTTCATGTTGAATTTTCGGGGTGCATCGGTGGAGCTGATGCCTGCGTCTGACTTGCGTGGCACGTACTCAATCTCGATGTTGTGTTTTGTGTTGCCCTTGCCCCGGCTCCAGAGGAACAGAAGAACCAGGCAGAAAAGTACAACGCCCAGGAAGGAGATGAAGCCCATGGTGGTGGCAATAATGAGGGTCTTGATGTCGAAGGGGAAAGGCACGGTGGCTCGGGTGCTATTGGCCTCTCCCTCACCCGGCTGGTTGGAGATGAAGGCGAAGGTCTTGTTGGGCTGATGGGGCCAATCAGGTGAGTAGCTGCGTACATGCAAGTGGGCAGGCATGGAGTCGTTGCCGCCTGCGTTGGCTGCAATGCACAGGTACGTGCCATTGTCCTGTACCTGGGCATAGCGTACCTCCAGTGTGCCATCAGGGAAGACTGTGAGCCGCCCATTGCTCTTGGCAGAGACCAAGTGCTTGCGGGGTGATAGCCAGAGGATGGCGGGAGGCGGGTCTCCATCAGCCCGGCACACAAACTGCACCGTGTGGCCCTCATCCACAAATACCTGTTGGGCCTTGCGGTCCCGGATGCGGGCACGGCGGCAAGTGAAGTAGTTGGGAAGGAGCACATCGGGGAAGTCCTTGAACTCCTTGCCCTGGACAAACTCAGGCGTGGCACACATGGGCTGCTGCCGGTTGAAGTTGAGCCGCCAGCGGCGCCGGAATACCCACAGAAGCCGGCAGTCGCAGGCCAGTGGGTTGGAGTCCAGGATGAGCGTCTCCAGGTTGCCCACTGAGTGGAAGGCGGACTCCTCCAGTGTGGTCAGCTGGTTGCCAGAGACATTGAGCACACGCAGGTAGTTGAGGCCGCGAAAGGCATAGGGCTCCACCATAGCCAGCTGCCCACCTACCAGCTGGATCTCCTGCAGCCGTAGCAGCTCATGTAACATGGAGCCCTCAATGGTGCTGATGGGGTTGTAGGAGAGGTTGAGGAAGCGGAGATAGACCAGGTGGCGCACAGCCAGGTAGGGCACAGCAGTCAGATTGCAGTGCGTGATGGATAGGGATGTCAGATTGAGACCATAGAGGCAGTTGGGTGTCATGGTGTCCAGATACGGCCAGTGGGAGATCTCCAAGACCTTGAGCCGGTACAACCTCTTGAAGGAATAGTCCCGGATGGCATTGATGTTGAGGTGCCGGAGCCTCAAGATGATGAGACCATGTAGGTGGGACAGTGCCTCAGTGGGGATGGAGGTCAGGTTGCATTTCTCCAGTGTCAGCTGCTCCAGGCTGTTGAGGCCACTGAAGGCTCGATGGGATATGTAGACAAGGTCGTTGTCACCAACCTCCAGCGACTTTAGGTTGTACAGGTCCTGGAACATGTAGTCCAGCAGGATGACGATCTTGTTCTCGCTGATGTCCAGCTTGGTCAGGTTACTGAGGCCAGTGAAGACACCCAGGGGGATGAGCTTCAGACGGTTGCTGCGGAGCCCCAGCGTTCGGAGGCTGAAGAGGTTGTTGAAGGCGCCAGGCTCCACAGTGCTCACAATGTTCTCATTGAGCTCCAGTGCCTCCAGGTGTGGGAAGCTGGCAAACTCATCCTGGTTGAGCGTTTTGATGCGGTTCTTGCCCAGGTCCAGAAGGCGAGTCTCGGTAGGGATGCCCTCGGGCACGGCCACAAAGCGCTTGCGGTGGCAGAGCACCGCTCGATCCTGGGCAGAGCACTCGCAGCGGGGTGGGCAACCTGTGGCTGAGCCTGACAGGACCGAGCCCAGCACCAGCAGGAGGATGGGCTGCCAGCAGGCCAGGAGTGGGCTGGGCATGCTCTTCTCACCCCCTGACAGCATCCTCTTGCTTACCTACAGCCAGGAACAAACACAGAACAGAAGGAGCAGTTAGCAGTGGTTCTCAGCCTGTGGGTTGCGACCCCTTTGGCGGTCGAATGACCCTTTCACAGGAGTCGCCTAAGACCATCCTGCATATCAGATATTTACATTACAATTCATAACAGTAGCAACATTACAGTTATGAAGTAGCAACGAAAATAATTTTATGGTTGGGTCACAACATGAGGAACTGTATTTAAAGGGCCAGAAGGTTAAGAACCACTGAGTTAAAGGATAACATTTGGTTATAACCCACCCTCAGCCCTCCATGTGCCCTCTACCCTGTCGAAATGTCCCTGACACAGCCCTGGCCAGTGTCACTCAGTGGTTAGAGTGTCAGCCTGTGTGAGTTCAATTCCTGGTCAAGGGCATATACCTGGGTTACAGGTTCGATCCTCAACCCTGGTGGGAGAGCATGTGGGAGGCAACCAATCGATGTGTCTCTCACCTGTTTCTCTCTCTCTTTCCCCCTCCCTTCCACTCTCTAAAAATCAATGGAAAGAATATCCTCAGGTGAAGATTAACAACAACAAAAAACAATAAAAAAAAAAAAGAAATAGAAAAAGAAAATCCCTGACACAGACAGAGGCAAGGGGCTGAGTGGCATATGACACCTGCCTGGGATCCCACAGTGAGGTCCAGATGCCGGGTGGTGATGGAGGGCTCCTGCCATCCTATGCTGCTTCCTTCTTGTCTCTTACCTTGCCCAGAGTCCTCCTGAAGGACCTTTCCAGCATCTCTGGGATCAAGGGGGTTCATGGAAAGGAGAAAGCCACCTTAGAGGACCCTGGTATTGGTCCCCCAGCCTACACCCACCTCCTTTACATTTTAGAGGTAGTGTGACTCTAGGTGTGCACTGTGCAGCCCCCACCCCCTGCATCCTGAGCCACTGCTTTCACTGATGCTCATCAGGATAAAGCCAGATCTGCTGAGTTGTCCTTGGGACCAAAGGGGCTCAAGGCTGAGGCCTCTGAGGTCAGTCTGCAGAGAAGCATATCTGGTCCCCAGCCTGTGGGCAAGGACTTCTGAGGCTGCTAGGGACCCACCTCACAACCTGTAGACTGAGCTGCCCCAGATGTAGATACCATGGCCCCCTTCTCATAGGACTGCAGCTGAGTCCACAGCCTGAATCCTGTGCAATCAGCAAGCCCAGTCAGTGTTCACGAAGCTGCTCCCCAGTGGGGTTTCTAGATCAATGGAGGGCACTCCCACACAGAAAGCCAGGACCCAGGCCCATGCCTCCCGTAGTGTCTCTCCAACTTCCCCTTCCTCTGGGTCCCCACAGTGACCCATCTGAGCTCAGGAGTGCAGGACACAGGGAATGAGTTTTCATGGCTTTGGCTCCTGCAGTTCTGTCCTCCTGGAATGCCATCCCCCTGCCTGTTTAAAACCTCATCTTCTGGGCCTAATTTCATGTCCACTTCTCTGAGAAGCTGTTTCTGATCCCAAGTAGGAAGTATGCTCCCTTCCAAAGACCCCTACAGCCTCCACCACTCTGTCTCTTAGGATTCCAATCACCTTCATCCTAGTGCCAAGTTTTGTGCTGATGCTAGTCTGAGGGAGGCAGTCAGACCCTGGAGGGGCCAGTCCACACTGCAGCTCTGAGGACATGAGGCTTATCATAGCTGGGCCCTGGGGACATGCAGGACTTAGGTGGTGGTGACAAGGGTGATAGTGCCAGGGCCCAGCTTGAGCACCAGCTGCAGGTGGAGTGAGCAAGGGGGTATGTAAAGCTAGCCCTCCATTACTGCCTTCCAGCCTGTGTACAGAGGCTCTTGCTCACACTTGTACCCAGATGCTCTCCCCATCTCCTCCTTCCCTCCTCTGTTCTACCACATGAAAAACTGGCCCAGCAAGGCAAGAAGGGGACTGGGAGGGCCAATCTGGGCTTCTCCAAACTCTAGGAGGTGGACAAGAAGGCCTCTGGGAACCAAGCTGAAGCCCTCACACCCCAGCCTGGCACTTTGGAGCTCTGCTGCCTGTCCATATCCCCTCTCCTCCACATCATGGCCTGAAGGGGGAACTCACTACAGAAAAGGGAAGCCCAGGCTGGGAGGGCCCACCTCTCTGCCCCAGCTCAGGTCCTCTCCACCTCTTCCAGCTTCTCCCCACATCTGTGCACAACTTCCACTTTCAAGGCCACAGTTCTTTTCATCCACACTTCAACCCTTAAGGCAACTGGGGCTTGGGATGGGGAGAGGGGAGCTTGTAGCTGCCCAAGGATACCCAGCCTGTACAGGGGGGAGGATTTCAGATCGGAACCCTGGTCTGTCAAACTCCAATAGAGCCACACACTTTCCAATGCTATAGTCATCTCCAGGACTGACAGGTGCTTCCTGGTTGTAGATGGACTAAATGACTGATTAACCAGAAAGGGCTCTGGTTGTCACTGACATGTTATGGAATTGCAAGATTTTGTTATCCTCAAGGGCTTTGTCCACCTTCTTCCCCTTAGCTCCTCTCATTCTCTCTCTAGACCAGTGGTTCTCAACCTTCCTAATGTCGTGACCCTTTAATACAGTTCCTCATGTTGTGCTGACCCCCAACCATAGAATTATTTTCGTTGCTTCTTCATAACTATAATGTTGCTACTGTTATGAATTGTAATGTAAATATCTGATATGCAGGATGTATTTTCATTGTTACAAATTGAACATAATTAAACCATAGTGATTAATCACAAAAACAATATGTAGTTATATATGTATTTTCCGATGGTCTTAGGCGACCCCTGTGAAAGGGTCGTTTGACCCCCAAAGGGGTCGCGACCCACAGGTTGAGAACCATTGCTCTAGACTCTTCTGTGGTTTGTCCTTCCCCACCCCACCTCCACCTGGCCATTTTCCATAGTCAAACATGCTCCAATGACCCACTGGAAAAGGAAATATCCTGACAGGTGATCAATAATTGGGCTGACAGCTGAGGCCAGCGATGGTGTGAGGCTGGGGACCTGGAGAGGTAAAAAGAACTTTTAGCACTAGGGGCTGGGTTGGTGGGTGGGATGGAGGGGCTAGAGAGGTGGCTGAGGAATAAGAGGGGGTTAGCAAGGGCACAGGTCACCTGAGATATTGGTAAGCCTCTCACACAGGCAAGAATCTGGTGGTAGAAGACTCTACCACCTTGCCTCAACTTATCCACCTACCTCCTTTCCCACCACTCTGCCCAATGAAGCCACCCTAGTATTTCAGCCTTGTTCTCACATCCCTGCCTTGAAGCCATCTTTGTTTGGAGAACTCTCCCAGCCTCCTGCCCCAGCAGCCTTTGTGACCTTCCACCTCATCTCCTCCTTGACCTAATCAGTCAGAAATCATCTCTTGCCTACAACAATGAAGCACCTTACATTTATTAGTAGTGGTATTATGTAACTGATGTATAGTACACATCATTCTAAAAATGATTTGAGCCAATTGACAGAACATTTATGCAATGATATGATAAAAAGATAAAACTAAAGAAGGCAAGCCAGTTAGGAAAGAATGCCACAAAATCCTGAATAATAACTAAAGGTGAGAGCTTCCTGGTGATGTGAGCAAAGAGGGAACTATGCTCTGAAGCCTCAGCACATGGCCTTTCATCAATTCCTTATCATTAATTCTGGGTCAAACAGTCATGGGTGTATCTCACCTGCGAGAGGTTGCGGTGTCTAAGGATCAGCGGTGTGGTGCAGCCACCTCAGACCCCAGCGAATGTTCTTGAAATGGAGGTGTGTGTACCTGAGTTTTATAAGGGTTGAAGTTCCTCTGATGGGGCTGACTCTGGAGCAGGCAGCTGAGCAATGAGAAATCTGGGGAATTCAAATATGCTGATAGAAAGCTGGTCAACACTGCCCTGTGTGGCTGCCACCCTCAGGCCTGGCAGTTAGACCCACAGAGCAATGGTCCATGCTCCACAGGACCAGGAAAGCTCCAGAAGGACACATTCTCTGGATTGCCTCATCCCTTATCTTTTGCATGTGACTATCCTGAAAGGTGGAGAAACTGAGGCCTGAAGAGGCTAAGGTGCTTGCCTAAGCTGATACAGCAGGAGCACAGCATGCCCATAAGGTCCCTGTCACCTAGGGATGCTGGCAGGGTCATGTCTGAGGGGCCACCAAAACTGGCACCATTAATCCTGCAGGTTATTCCTGCAATTCACAAGGCAAAGTGTTTTACCACTTTAATCAGTGTTTTATTTTGGATCCTTGCCCCCTGAAGGGCTTCCCACAAGGGCAAAAGTTTAAAAATTGGACCAATAAATACAAAGGAAATAAACATTGAAAGCATACAGATAGGCAGGCAGAGGAGTCATGCTGGGGCACAATGCTCAGACCCCACAGCAGCCTGAGTCCTTCCAGTCCCAGAGCATGAGGGCTGCCTATCACCCCCAAGAGACCTATGCTGCCACCATCACACCCTCATTCATATCCTAGGGCAGATATGCCCCAGCTCAGCTGCTCCCCATGCCAACCACTCCCCTGTGTGACTAGGGGCATTGCCTGTCCTCTCTGGCCTATTTCCCCCACTGTGCAGTGAGAAACTGGATTCCAGGGTCCCTGAGAAAGGCCACAATAGAAAATGTACTTTCTCCAACTGGAAAGTCAATATCCTAAGTATTGTTGGGGGATTAAAACAAGTGGGGGCTCAGGCCTTCAATTGCAGTTCCACTGAGGCTAGAAGGATCTGTTTGAGGGCATTCACATTGTGGCTATTTCCTCTGGGGTTCAGAGTGGGAAAGGGCAACTGGTGGAGACAAAAGGGGCATGGAATCATTTGTGGGTGGACTTGGAGAATCACTGAGGAAGGTCAAGGGTGATTTTACCTCATTTGGCAGCCCACACAAGCCAATCATACACCTCCTCTTATAAAACAGCTTGGACTAACATTTGCAGAGCACATGCTACAGGCCAGGTTTGGGGCTTTATACACACTGTCTCAGAAACCCTCACACCACCATTCAAAAGAATTATTTCTTACCCACTTTACAGATGAGAATAACTGAGGCTTCCAAAAGGGAATTCATTTGCCTTAGGTCTAGGCCACAAAGTTAGGAAGGCAGCATAGCTCTGCTCTTCCTGACCTGGTTGCCTGCCCCAAGAGCTGTCTGGTGTGAAGTGGAGATTATTTCAGATACACAGGCCAGACTGGATGGGGCAAGCATGTTAGGACAGCATGAGGGTAAGGCCCCCAGGGCTAAAGGAAGGCACTAGTCCTTAGGTAGCTGCAAGTAAGCACCCTGACTCCCCAACTATCCAAAAATGGTATGTTGAACACACTGAATTTTTTTAGTGTTTTCCCACCATATCATTCTCCTATGCCTGTAATATTGTCTATGCTAGAACCTCATCTAATTTGGGGTCAGCTGCAGCACAGGTTGAAGATTTAGTTATTTTAAGTTTCCAGTATAAATATTTCATGGTGTTCCCACTCAGCATTACTCAGGGACCACAGAGATCCCCAGTGTACACAGGCATGAGATCACTGGCAGGGAGGTGTTGCTCCATCATTGGAACTTTGGGGATGCCAGGGCCTCTCAGTTATCAGCCTGGAAGATGAGGCAGGTATGCAAGATCTCATCTTGACCCAACACCCTAAGTTCCTATGACTGGGTCCGCAGCAGGAAGGAGTAAAGATTGATGAAGAGGGATGGCAGACCTTGGAAGGGGAGCTCAAAGCTTCTAAAAGGGCCCTGCCCAGCTCTGCCACCAAGAAATTACCAGGAAAGCAGGAGAGGGGGAAGGTGATGGAAACAGAAAGACACGCAGTGGGCAAACAGGTGAGAAAGGGAGAGTAAGAGAGAGGCAGAGAAAGCAGAGGAGAAAGATGGGTAGCTGGTGTGGGGCAGGAGTAGGGGAAAGACAAAGTGAGAGCTTGCCCTGCAGACTCTACTACCATTTTCTGAGCTCCTGCTCATGTTGCCTATCCAAGGCCTAGCCTGTTAACACATCCTGACCTGTCTTCACTACCACCCCACAAAGCAGGGTTTATTACTCAGAAAGGTGAAAGGACTCATGATGGGTCACCAAAGAATGGAGTCAGAATCCTGGTGACTTGACTGTCCCCAAGTCCCTGCCTGTCTGAAGTCCCTTTGCCTTCAGCACCACAGCACAAACCAGCTGAATCCATTTCATGAAATGATAAAGCATGTTAGTAGAGAGTACCCACTCATAGGCAGCCATGGCCATGATGCCGGGAGTGGGGTGGAGGTAGGGTGGGGTGAGGTCAGTCTGAAAAGACCTCAATGGGCCTTTCTCCCACTGTAGTGGTCATGCCCATGCCTGGGAGACCGACTGTCCACCTGGCCTTCAGGATCCAGCTCAGGGTCTCTTCCCCCATGCAGCTCTTCTCAAGCCCCTAGGAAGATGTTGCCTGCACCTCCCCTCTCCAAAGAATGGCTGGTGTATTTACCTCTCCCCGTTCCTCCTTTAGTTGGAGCTTCAGCAGCTCCCCCATTTTATGTTCCCCTGGGCAGGGCTGGGGCTTACACAGCTCAGCACTCCTAGGCCATCTTTATAGTCCATCAAACAACGGCTGAGACAGTTCCCAGAGCAGCTCTGACCCCAGCTGTGGCTCCTTACAGAGGCTTCATGAAGGAGGTGTCACGTGAGCTCACACTGAACTACAAACACATTTCCACAGGCCAAGTAAGGGGTCGCAAGAGAGCATTTTGACAGAGGGAACAGTGAGAACAAAGGTGTGTAGCATGGACTGACTGAACTGGGCCATGTGAGAATAGTCAGAGATTCCTACTAGATCCCTTCCACCCCAAATCCTGAGAAGGCCAGGATACTCCATTCTGGCTTTCTACAGCTAACCCCTGCTGAGGTGTGAATGGCTTATAATAGTCAAGGTGTGAGATGCTAGTTGGGGGAGCTCAGTCCTGGGGAGGGGAACTGTGCACAGGGGACCATGAAAGGAGGCGTCAGCACCCAGGCTGGGCTCCAGGAGAAAGGCAGCTGGTTGGCAGCCTCAGTTGTCTCTTGGTCTGCCTGCCTTTGCCATCCCTCTCTCTCCCTTCTCTTACTCCTCCAGCTGCTCCACAAGGAGAGAACCATCAATCTGAAAGAGAATTGAGATCATGTCCTTTGTCATATATAATTCTTTATTTTCCTCTTGCTCTAGGTTCTGGCAGAGTTGCTGCCCTCCTCCCCCCAGGTGTGTGTGAGTGTGGCCAATATGTGTGTGCCTGCTGTCCCTCCTCCTGATATTCTCCACCCTCCCAGGCCCAGAGTCACCAGCCCCATCTCTTAGGTGTACTTGGAAAGTCCCAAAGGTGCTCATGTGGCCTCCTAGCTGGGGCTGGGCTGGAGGGTGCTGGCTAGGCCATCAGACCCCCCTGGCTGCTGCAGCTGCTTCTGTTTGGCCCTGGGCATCACCTGGTCCCCTGCAGTTGAGGAAGGAATGCCCCTGCCTGCCCCATCCCACCAGAGCACAGTCCATCTCAGGAGGTACCAACCTTCTGTCCAAGCCATGGCCCCAGGCCATTTGCAAGATAAATTATGAATTTTAATTGTCAAAGTATCTTAATGTTTAAAGGCTTTTATATATAGGCTCTGCCCTCCAGGAATGGTTGGCTTCATGGGGAGAAGCAGGAATGGGGCAAAGTCTAGAGGAGGTCACTAGGATTACAAGTCCCAAGCCTTGGCTCCAGCCAGTGCATCCCTGCCCTGCTGTGTAATCTTGAATAAGTTCTGGATCTCTCTGGACCCTGCCTACCCCTTCCCAGGGTGGTTCTCAGGTGAGAGAACAGTCAGGAAGCTGGGAGCTGGTAGGGGGAAGATAGGAGGGGCCATTGGTTCTGGGAAGCTTCCTTGCTGTCTGTGGAATCCACCTGAGTGAATGGCACTCCTACTTGGATTGGAGCTGTCCCAGAATTGAGGAGGGGTAGGCAAGGAAAACCCAAGTCCTGCACCCATTTATTTCCTTTCTTATCTCCCTCCAGGTCTGAAATACCAACCCAGGCTCTAAAGGGGCAGGAAAGTACCCCTGAAGGCCTCTAGTACCATCCCCTGCCCAGGTCAGTGACCCTTTGGGAGGTGCCTGGCAGAAATGCCTGCCCCATCTTAAATCATTCACTCATCCCCTTACACCAGGGGTCCTCAAACTTTTTTTTTTATTGCTTAAAGTAACCTCAAATTTTTTAAACAGGGGGCCAGTTCACTGTCCCTCAGACCATTGGAGGGCCAGACTATAGTTTAAAAAACAAAACAAAACTATGAACAAATTCCTATGCACACTGCACATATCTTATTTTGAAGTAAAAAAACAAAACGGGAACAAATACAATATTTGTATTTGCATGTGGCCCGCGGGCCGTAGTTTGAGGACCCCTGCCTTATACCTTCCTGGGATCTCTGGGGCCCTCTCCAAGCTAGACCGGCCTTCAGGGTTCCTTCACCTGGAAACAGCTCAGGTTTTGGAGTCCTGGAAATGTCAAGTCCACCTGGAAGGGCCACAGACCTTGAACTTGGGAGAGAGGGGAGGTCATTGCCTCAGAGACCCAGCACAAAGTAGGGGGAGCTCAGGAGAGGGGGTGGCTGAGGGGAGTGGTGGAATTAGTGTGAGATTTGAAGGCCAGACACCTAATAAATATAGTAAAGATGATGATTGGAAAGCCCTGGTGTGCCGGACATCATTCTAAGTACTTTACATATAAAAATTCACTTAATCCAGCACAACCCATAGAGGTAGGTCTGGTTATTATCCCCACTTTGCAGATGGAAAAAATCAGAAGCACAAAATAGTTCTGTAACTTGCTTAAGGTCACACAGATAGCATGATATGAACTCAAACATGAATATGTTTAATCCTATTAGGTTGGTATACTATCTCCATTTTACAGATTAGAAAACTGAGACACAGGTAATACAACTTGCCCCAAATCGCAGTGATAATTGGCAGAGCTGGGATTAGGCTCGAGGCAGTTAGACCCAAGGATGTCCTGACCCACTCTTGCATACTGCCTCTTCCAGATTCAGGTTCAAGGGCCTGCTGAGCTGCATGATCATTAGCAAGTAGCCTTATATTTTGGGGCCTAAAATCCTCATCCTCATTCAGAAGAGGGAGTGGCAGGCTTCACACTGCCCTCACAGGCTGGGGGCAGAGAGTTCACGGAGAGGGGAGGGAAGAGGCATTTATATCGAACATATATACTTAGTGCTTTGTACAGTGACTCCACCAACCCTCACCACATACCCTGTGAGGTAGGTACCATTAAACCCATTTTACTGATAAGAAAACAGGTTCTGAGACGTTAGCTCACCTGCCCAAGGTCACGGGGCTTTTCTGACTCAGAGGCATGATAACTCATACACAGGTGAGGAAATGAAGACCATCATCACACAGATGAGGAAATGGAGGACCACAAGTACCAGGGATCTGTCCAATGTCCCACAGCATCTCAGGGCTGGGGCCTTGGAAAAACCTCCACCCTCTGACTATAGCCACCTTTTCTCCCCAATATCATGCCAGGGTAACATGGTGGGTCTTGCTCAGGAACAGGTGGAGAGTTGAATTATTTCTGCCTCAAAAAGGGAAAAAGATTTAAAAAACAACCCCCCAATAGATCACAAACCAAGATCCAGTGAGTTATTTATAACACAGACAGGCTAACTATAAAGAAAAACTCATGCCCTTTTTCTGGCCCTGCCTGTTCAAAGCCCTCTCTGTTCAACTGAATCTTGGCCAACCCCTTGCCTAAGCCCATTTTTCCAACATGGTATACTGAGCTCAGTACACATATGGGTGCTGTGTTCTGCTCAGGTACAATTAATGCCATCACCCAGCCACACGTTCCTGAGAAACCCAGATTGCGGGGAGGGCATTGGCACATCTGCAGATCGCTAAGGAGTGCCCCAAGAGGATGCAGAGTCCAAAGCAGGCCTAAAGGACAGAGCCAAGACCCATGAGCAGAGGCACAGAGGAGGCCCATTAAGCTTGGTGTGAGGAATCAAATGGCAGATCAGATGGCTCAAGATGTCTTGGTAAATAGTGAGTGAGCAGACTGTCGTGAGAGGTCCAAGGATCAGAGACACTGAAGAAGGACTGTTCTGCTGGGATCCATACCGCAGCAGCCCTTCTTAGCTCTGAGATACCCTTATCTTGCATCAAAGTAAAGGGATTTGAGATGGCCAGCCCCTCAAGTGTACCTGTAGCCCTGTGCTGGGCCAGGCAGGGGAAGGCTGCTTGCCAGGCCCCACTCTTTCCTGTAGTTTCCAGCAGGTTCTCTGCAGAGGGAAGCAGAGGAGATGGCAGAGAGATTAACTCCCTGAAATGGGAAAAAACAAAAACACACACACTAATAACATGTAATAAGTGGTTGGAGATGAAGTACAATGCCCTGGTAATATTACCTTGGTGGCAATCAATTTGGGTTTCACATGAAATAGGCATAATTATTCTACCAGCCCCGTTGCTCCTCTCTAATCAAATCCAGGGGCCCCTGTCCAGGCAGAGAAAGGCACCAGGCTGGCAGAGGGAGGCACTCCAAATTACCTTGCCAGCACTGGGCTTCTCAGCCCCTGTGAGTAGGCAGAGGGCCTCATGGAGGGCCTTGAACATGCCCAGGAGCCAGCTTGCTCAACCACCCCTCAGTCACTCAATGGTAAGAACAATCAGGGAGGACTCCCCAAGGAGGTGGGAATGAAGGAAGAAGAAATATACATTCGTTCTATTCTGTTTGTTTCCCAAGTCACCAAACTCTTATTGAGTACTCATTAATGTGAAGCCCCACATTGTGCCAAGGTGTAGAGACCAGATTTTCAGGGTCCTGGGCATTATTGCAATAATGAAGCGCAGGCTCCCTCTGTCTCTTAAGCTAGGACCACCCCTGCCCATCCTGGGGTGAACACAGAATCACTGGGGTTCCTTTGACTCTAAATTCACAGGGACTCAGGCTCTCCTTGCCCCTTTTCCATTTCCTCTTCATCAGGGAGTCCTCCCTGGCTGTTCTTGCCCATCTTTCAAAGCAGGGGTTGTACAGACAGCATCCCTTCAACTGGGGAAACTGAGGTGCAAAGGGGATGATCACTTAGTGAGCATGTGTTACACACTGGCCGCTGCTCATCTCAACCCATACACCAGAAACCTTGAATTCCAGAAATGCAAATCAAGACCATAATGTTTACCAATTTATAATAACGATGGAGACACCTGAGCATAGGAGTGCTCGTGAGGGTGCAGAGCAACAGGACATCACCTCCTGCTGGGGACACATAAAGGATTCAATCACTTGGGCATGTTTTCTAGTAAAGGTACCTGCAAACATGCCTCTAGCCCATAATTCCACTTCAAGCTCTGTGCTTCAGGAGACAGGACAAGTGGGTTCACAGCAGCACTGTTTGTAAGAGCAAAAAGGAAAACAACCTACTAACAGAAGAACAGAAAATACACTGTTTTGTGTCCAAATGACAGACCACTGTGCATCAGTGGAAATGAATGAACAGCATCTACTATTATTTGCAACAATAGAGATGAAGCTTACAAATATGATGTTGAATAAAAAAGCAAATTCCAAGGGACTGTGTATGGTTTCATGTTCTTTTTACAAAGTTCAAAAATAACTAAAACTGAACAATCTATCAAAATATGTGATTTTAAAAGGCAAGGAAATGCTAAATAGATAATTTAGGGTAGTAGTTGCCTAGAGAAAGAGGCCAATAGATAAGGTGAGAAGAAGCACATAGGAAGACATATTAAACGCTAGCATTCAGGGTGGAGAGTAGGGTCACAGTGTTCATTGTATTGTTATTATTAATACTAAATACATTGGTTAGTTAATTAGCAGGCCACACCCAAAACAGTGAACAGAGCCCCAGAGCAGGGGCCAGGAGGAAGGCATTCTAGCCTGGGCCCCATGCTTGTTAGCAGAGACTTGAAGCAAGGCATTCCACCTCTGTGGCTTTATTTTCTAGCTATAAAATCAAATCTCTGTAGCACTTGCAACAGTAAGACTGAGAGCACCTCACTGATAGAAACTATGAGTAGCCAGCATTTCTTGAGAGCTTACTGTGTACCAGGTATTGCTCTAAATGCCTCACATATATTAACATACTTAATCCTCATGATGACCCTAGAGGTAAGCACTGCTGTTATCCTCGTTTTATCGATAAGGAAACTGAAGCCCAGAGAGATGAAGTAACTTGCCCAACAAAGTCACAGAGCCAGGCAGTATGGAGCTGAGATTTAAACTTGGGCATCTGGCTCCAGGGTCCACCCTCAACAACTTCACTATAAAGTGACCTGGAAGGAACTGAACACACATGAGGAGGAGACTGTTGTCAGCACAACTCTACCAGGTCCATAGCACCTGAGGATATTCATTCACTCATTTATTCAACACAGAAACAAAGGTCGGCATCAAGAATGGTTTGAATGCATTTGGAAATGAACTTGCCCTCCCTCACACATGTTCTCCAAAGAACTGTCCCCATTCTGGAATACCCTGCTTTCTGTGTGTCTCTTCAACATCTGCTACTACCTCAGGACCCACTCAGTCTCTCTTCCTGGAGACCCCTGACTGTCTCAGCCCCCAGGAACAAATCCCATCCTTCTATGAGTATCTGTTTGAGAGCACCCTGCCTTGGTTCTCCTCAACCTCAACCCCTGCCTGGGGCATCCTTGATGTTACCCAGCTCTGTCCATCAGTACAGGCCAAGGACACTGTGTCCTCTCCAGGTAGTCTTTGCCCCCAGCCAACAGCTGCTCCCTTGTGCCTCCCAGTGTCCTGGGGACCAGGCAGGGAAGCTCAGGGGTTGGGCACAGGATTGTCCAAGGATGCTCAAGGCTGTCCATGGGAGCCATGGGAGGGCCTAGCCTGGAGCCAAGCAGGCAGCTCATCCAGGATGTATAGAATAAATGCATGAATGAATAGGCTGGTGTGATACTATGTGCAATCCAATGTGATTCTACTAGTATGCTGTGGGTTCCTGGAGGAGGTTCAGTGACTTGGAGCAGTCAGGAAGGCTTCCTAGAGGAGAGGCCACAAGAAAGAAAGGAGAGGAGAGGGTCTCTGGGTAGGGATGCTGGATCAAGCCAGGTGATGGGGGAATATGTAGAGGGACTTACTGGTGGTAACAGAGCAGAGCCCGAGGGGGGAACCCTGGGCTGGAAGGCCATTATCTTTCCATAGATGTGCCACATGCAGGGCAGATAGACCAAGAGACCCTGGCCAGCAAACTAGCTCTGACTCTGAAACCACCACCTCCTCCTGCCTCCCCTTCCAGGCCCTTCCCTAGCCCCACATAATCCACTTCTTCACCCTCCATCTGACACTGCCTCATGCCTCCATGGGGCCCCTGCACAAATCACCTATGGCTTCACTTCCCAACAGCTCCAACTGTCATCTTCCAGCCATTTGCTTGGGTAGGTGCCTGGAGTACAGCACCATCACTGGCACCAGGGATTCTGTCTGACTTTATGGTGAACACTCATATGTGCGTGTGTCCCTCTAGAATACTGGGTTTTAGAAAACAGTATCTAATATAGGAAAAATGAATATTCAGAGGCAGGGGATGGAGGAGCTGAGCATGGATCAAAAAGGACTATTACAGAGGGTAGAGTGGTCTCCTGCAGTCACATAGGGGCCCTCAGCCCACAAGCATTCATGATACCTGGGCCCCTTGGATTCAGGACCCACTCTAACTCCAGACTCTGGGAGCACTGCAGCCTTGACCAAGCCCACCTCACACTTAAATAGGCAGCGGGTGGGAAAATGGGCCAAAACAACAAGAATACAACAGAGGGCTGCCCTGGCCTTTGCTAAGCCCCAATCCAGGAGGGGCAGCTGGGTACTGCCTGAAATCCCCATCTGGATTCCAAGGAGTTTTTGGCTTATCCCTTCTGTCACCTCATTTTCTTTCTCCTGTCTCAGGCCATGAGGAGAAAGGAGGAAGTCCAAGCAAGCTGTCCCAGCAGACCAGGTGCTGGCATCTTCCCAGAGGTATGAGGTCTCTTGAGAGCCACCTAACCCACACAAGAACAAAGAGTCTGGGACAGCTAACCCTTTCTTCCCTCACCAGCACTCCTCACTAGATGAGAGGAAGCCCCAGGTTCATTGCTCCCTGGGCAAGGAAGGCACTGATGCTGAGCTGTTAGCATAATGACCAGTAGGGCTGAGCCCAGAGCCCAGGGGCAGCCTAGGTTGCATGCCCTCTGGCAATCTAAGCCAAGCAGAGGAGAACTGAGGGAGGGCTGGTCTGGCAGGGAAGGGGCTTGTCCCCCACTTCAGGGCCTCCTACCCTCCCACCCCACCAGGGCAGAGCTGTTCCCATCCTCTAACACAGGGGTGGGCAAACTTTTTGACTCGAGGGCCACAATGGGTTCTTAAACTGGACCAGAGGGCCGGAACAAAAGCATGGATGGAGTGTTTGTGTGAACTAATATGAATTCAAAGTAAACATCATTACATAAAAGGGTACGGTCTTTTTTTTTTTTTTTTTTTTTTTTTTTTTTTTTTAGTTTTATTCATTTCAAACGGGCTGGATCCGGGTCATAGTTTGCCCAGGGCTGCTCTAACATATCCCTTCTTCCCCACCCCCACCCCAGGAGCTCTGAGAACAAAGAGGAAATGCTGCTGGCTGGATGGGGCTGGGCTGAGGGGCCCAAGGCAAGAACTGGGAGGGACTGCCCATTGGGCCTGGCCCCTCCACTCCTCACAGTGGGAGCCACCTGGAGGGACACAGCTCCTAGGATCCCTTAGCCACCTGAGGGGTGGGGAGCAACGAAGTCGGAGGCTCCCTTCTTATCTCCTTCTCAGCTGGTTTCCACTTCCCACCCACCCTGCCTCAGAATAAAAAGTGGGGCAGGAGGAGGTGAGAATCTAGGGCTGAATACAGACAAAGGGGAGGCCCCTAATGGGTTCCTGGATTCTCCACAGACCCAACTCCCTCTCCTCCACTCCCCCTACCCGCCATTTCCCCTTTTCTCCACACCACTGGGGTTGTACCCGTGCTGGCTCATGTGCATGGGGGCATCTGTGGTCTAAGGAGAAAGGCAGCAGCCACCCAGCACTCTGAGCCAGGATGTACCCTTCAGGGTGAACAGTCCTCAAAATGGGAGGGGTGGAGGACCAGCAGGACTGGGACTCTGGTGGGGGTTCCTCCACAGCTCCAGGTCCCAGCTAGTCAACTGGAATTTGTTGGAGTGGAGGAAAGGGGAAGGAAGAATCTTCATTTCTTAGGCTTGAAGAGGGTCAGATCTGTGACCCCCAAAGGGGGGTCTGGGTCGCACTGTGGTGCCGCGCAGCTCCAGGGGGAGCCCACAGCGGCCCCCAAGGGCGCTTGGCACGGGCTGCCCGAGCTCACCTGCATCTCTGGTCCGCCTTCTGTGTGCTCGGCTCTGTCACCAATTGCATGTCTCCCAGGCCAAGCCACAGCCCCTGCCCAGCTCTCTCCTCAGTCTTCTCCTTCTCCTTCTTCTTCTCCTCCTCCTCTTCCTCCTCCTCCTCCTCCTCCTCCTCCTCCTCCTCCTCCTCCTCCTCCTCCTCCTCCTCCTCCGTCACCTCAGCAGGTCTGTCCTGTGCCTTCGCAGAGCTGGCCCTCCGACTGTCCGCCCGACCCCGGCAGGAGCCCAGCCGAAACCGGAGACGGGGCTGGGCCCTGGAGTGGGGAGGCAGGAGGCCGTGGATCCGGTGGACAGAGGGGCAGGCGCGCTCAGGACGTGCTATACGGGCTCCACGAACCTGGTTCTGCGTCCAGAGCCGGCCCGGCGACGCCGCTGCCTCTGCCGCTGGGGCCGGGATGGAGGCCGCGAGCGCTCCGCAGAGGGGCTGGGGCCAGGGCTGAGGCCCTCGGGCAGTGGCCGCGCATGCTGCTCGGAGCCCCCCTCAGGAGAGGCACCGAAGCGGCGCGGGTGGGGACTCCGCACGCTCCCGGGCCGGGACCGCCGCTGCCCGCCCGCTCCCGCACCCGCTCCCGCGCAGGCTCCGCCCGGGCCCGGGGCCGCTCTCTGCCGCGGCGCGGGGAGGGAACGCGAGGAGCGAGCTTGGGAGGGAGGGGGTCCAAGGGAGGGAGGCAGCGTGTGAGCGGCAGGAGCCAGGCGGGGGAGGAGAAGGCGCGGCCGCACCACTAAGGAAGGGGGAGGTAAGGTGGGGGGAGGGACTCATCTCTTCGCGAAGGGGGCGGGAGCAAGCAGCGCCCCAGCGCTGCTCTGCACCCATAGAACAGCGAAACTGGCCAGGGGCGCGCCCGCCTCTCGTGGGAGCCAGCGCCCGGTGTCCAGCCTTGCACATGGCGCGCCCCTCCGAGTCCGGGCTCAGGGCCAATCACTGGCCAACGTGACCCTCCCTCTTGTGTTCGCTCACCCTCTTGTGTGGCCGTGTACGTGTGCATGTGAACCTGAGTGGCATGTAGAGTCACTGCACACTGCCGTGTGAACGGACACACGTACATCAAGGGGCAAAGCTCTCCACCCAGTCAGGGTGGTTTGGTCCAGAATCTCTGTCCTGCGCCTTACCCCCTCTTCTCGAAAATGTCTTCGAGTCGCTGGAAGGCCCTCAGGCTGGTGTCCTAGGGGGTCAGGGGGAAGCCCCAGGGGACTGCGAGGAAGGCGCGCTTGCTTAGTGGCTTTAACCCAAACCAGATCTTGCTCCCTCCTTCCCTTTGCAGCCCATTCCCGCCCAGCCTGGTTTCCTGTCCAGCAGAGGGAGCAGGCCACTCTGTAAGACTCTGGCCACAGATACTGCACCCAGCGACTAGGAGAGGGCAGCATAGAGCTTCCGTCTGGGCTCGGTGGGCCCTCTTCCCGTACCCTTGCAAAGATCCAGGAAGTCCTGGGGTGGGGCCACATACTCCGATGGGACCAAGGAATGGAACCTCTCCTCAGACATCCAGATCCTCCTTGACCAGCAGATACAGATAATTGGCTGGCAGGGGTGTCCTGGTAAATAGAGCATGCTTAGTGGGCTAAGACCCTTGGGACCTCACCTCCTTCCACTGTACATTCCCTTCCATCTCCTTGAAGCCAGCACTTTAACACTAAGCTAGTTTGATTAGGATAACTACTAATGCTGATACTCGCCCCTTCTCCACAGTTGGGAGTGCATTCCTTTATCACACTAGTGCTCCTGACACCTTGGGCCCACAGGAGTAGGGGTTATGACAGGCAGAGAAGCTGAGGCTGGGTGGAGGAGACTGGCCCAAGGCCTCTGAGGCTTCAGACAGACCCCGAGATCCTGTTCCCAGTGCCTCTACCCACCCCCTCCCATGGAGCATGCCTGACATTCATTGCAGATAACCTGGCTGGCACAGTGAGGCCACCAGTCTCGCCCCCATCCCCAGCACAATCTTGCTTCTCCACTGTTTAGCCTCACACACACAGCCCAAAGTGTTGCACAGACCTTTTGTTCCAGCTAAACAGATTCTGCATACTTCTCAGTCTCACTGCCACACCACAGCTAGGGATAGTCTTGCCTGGAGAACCATCTCCTGTCTTCCATGTCTGTGTCCATCCTCATCCTAGGTTTGGCTGGAGCCCCCCTCCTAGCAGAAGCCGATGCTGTGCTGCTGTGCCCTCTGCATTCACCCTCCAACAATCCTGGGAGGAGATGCTGTTCCCCTGTGACAGAGTCAAGGAATCCCAAGCTCAGAGAGATTACTGACTTGCCTGTGGTCACACAGCTGGTAATACGCCTGGAAAGAGAATTTGAATCGCCTTCTGGGCTGAGAAAACCAGTAGGCGGCAGGCTTGGCTGAGGGAACTTATATGTGGGAGGGGAAGAGAACCGGTACAGGAGTCCTCCTCCCTTCAAGAGCCCAGCGAAGGCGGCTCCCTGGCCCCTCAACTCTGCTGCCTGAACCCCAACACAGGCTCCTGGCTCCCCCTTCCAGGCTATTTGTGAGTTACCCATGTGCTCCCAACTCCCGCACCGCCTCCTCCCACCAGCCCAGCAAGAATAGACACGCTCATGCTCCAGCATGAAGGTCCCACTAGATGTGAGCGAGAGCAGACCTGCAGGGGCTGGCAGCAGGGAGGGAAGGCGACAGCGGGGGCTATTCCTGGTGTGGCGTCTGACTCTGGAACAGCACAGCCTTGTCCTGTCTCCACCCCCGACTCACCTGCTCCCTGCCTCATTATCTTGTCAGAGAAGTGGGAGCATGCCTAGTGTCCCCCAGCTGGCCCCCAGATGTTGCCTGAGGAAGTTGGCATCCCGGGGTAGGGTTCTCTGGGGCCCAAAATGACCCTTTCAGGGGTGACAGCAGAGCTGTGTCTGGGAGGAATTGCCCTGCAGTCTTAGTTCTACATTGCTAACAGTATCCAAGCCATTTCCCTTCCCTGTTTCTTCAAAAGAAATGACCTGTACCAGCATCCCCGGTCTTATTTCACCAGTGGAAATAATGGGAAGGGGAAGGCTTTAGGGGGAAGAACTTGAAGAAAAGGCCTTTTTGAGGATCCAGCCTGGGCTTGGTGAGAGTGCAGGTTCCTGACCTTGTCATCAGAGACCCCATAAAAGGGAGGCCTGTTATTGGGCCCTCACCCAGTCAGAGCCTCTACATGAGCTGCAGAACAGTCTGGAGAGCAGCCCCCAACCTGCCAGGGGTCCTAGGGCCATGGGGACATATGGGAGTTGTGGGAAACTGTTTATTGCCTTCACTATCTGATAAGCATAGACAGAGAACCCCCTGGAGGCTGGGTGCCTTTGAAGCCCTCCCAAAGGTCGGAGCTAGGCGCCACCTCTGTTTGTCGTAATTATTCAAAAAGTATTAACAAAAACTTTCATTTCATGGTAAACATGCTATGAACCTGAAGCATGCTCAGGTTCAATTTTTTTGTGCAAAAAATTAATATTTAAAGTTATCTAGACTGCATTAAAAAATTTTCCAAAAGTCTGCTAATAATTAAATCAAAAAAGGGGGGATAGTGGAAAAATACCATGTAAGGAAAAATATCCTGTAACTAATTTACATCTGGAAATTTTTTTTTTTCAGTTGTAATGCTAACAGCAAGACACCCATGAAAAACATATGTGGTGTCAAAATAAGCCAAAGGAAAATCATTTGGGCAAATATAAAAAGGATTCCCCAAGTAAAATTTCAATTATTAAACTTCGGTCGAGAATATGTTTGTATACTTTCAGAAAACAACTTCAAGAGCACGTGGATTCCTGCAACAGAGGAATTCTCAGGAATTCTCCAGCCATGAAGACAAGAGGAAAAACAATCCAGGGACGGAAGACGCTGAAGACGCTTTGCCATGCTAGCAGTCAGCAACTGTGCGTCACTGCAGGTTGCCCAGGATCAAACCAGAGAAGTTCGGACCTGCATTGTCATCATTTTCCACCATCCAGAACCAACATTTCATTGCTGGCGTGTACACATGAACTTTTGGACATTGAAACATGGACTCAGAACTTTTGGATATTGAAATTGGGACTTGATTATTTTTTAAAGAAAAAATAAGGGGGAGATGTGGGAAACGGTTTATTGCCTTCACTATCTGATAAGCATAGACAGAGAACCTCCCCCCCCCCCCCAAGGCTGGGTGCCTTTGAAGCCCTCCCAAAGGTCGGAGCTAGGCGCCACCTCTGTTTGTCCAGACAGTGGTAGCTGAAACTACTCCCCCATTTATTATTATGTAAATCCTTGCTGATGGGCTAGTCTGCCTGTTGCAGGGGGTCACCTGCCTAGGGCTATGCTATGGGTGCATCCCAGATCAATAAAAGCTTGGTGAGGCCTGAGCACAGAGGGAAGTCCTTCCTCTTGAGTTGGACTTACCCGCCTGGTCCCCCAATATTTCCAAATTATCTCTTGTCTTTCCTATTTCATTTGTGTGCGGCTCCTCTTCCAGATATTGAACCCTGAACCACGCAGGACATGGAAGGAAACATTTACGACAGGAGTGGCCCAGTCTGGGTCTTCACTGACACAACCAGGGAAAAATACTCAGGCGCTACCATTGAAGGTTCACCCACACCTCCCAGCCTTTGTTCTCACTGGCCCACCTGTTTAGCATGCCCTCTCCTTGTCTCCACCTGTGCTTTGAGACCAAAACTAAGACTGTTCTATTCCTGTCTTCTCTCCCTGGACTGAAATGGCTTCAGAGACAAGGCTCCAGTCTCATCCCTCTCTGTCCTCAGACTAGAAGCTCCCAATGGTACTAGGCCCAAGACAACATGTTATATGGATGGGCACAGAGCAGATCCTGGCTTGGGAATGAAAACTCAACAACTCCCAGTCAATCAAGAGCTGATAGCTGTGAGAAAGAGCCAGCCTGCTGTAGTCTGAGCCCTCACAGCAGAGCAGAGAAGCTGGAATGGGTTTGCCAGGAAACTCTGGAGAGGGGACAGGGCCCTCTAACATTTATTCCTCCCCTATAGTAAGCCAGGCTCTGAACTACATTTTATGTACTTCTCACTTCAAGACTGGTACTTCTATCCCCATTGTACAGATGAAAAAAACTGAGGCTCCCAGGGGACTGTTGAGTTGCTCAAGTTCACTCTGTGTGCAAGACGGCCAGCTGGGTTTTGCCTCTGATGTCAGAGCCCAAGCCCTCTTCTCCCCGACTCTGGGGGAGCTGAGGATGCAAGATGAGGATGGGTCCCCCAAGAGCACAGTTAGGAATGGGTGGCACACAGGCCTGTCTGTATGCCTGCTCTGTGCTGGTCCTGCCTCTTGCATCCCAGCAGCTTGTGGGGTTTTATACTAATGATTATTTCTGAAGGCACTTGAAATTAATGACAGCTCTAAAATGGCTGGGGCAGTGAAGTCACTGATGAGACCTCTAATTAGCAAGAAAAACAAAGACCAGGAGTCCAGAAGGTGGGTGGGGGCTGGGCAAACAGCATGGGACGGGGATGGAACAAGAATGGGGGATGGGTTGGAGCCAGCATCTAGCTGGAAGTGCCCATTGTTAGGTCGGAGAGAGCCCAGGATCGGATGCATGCAGGCATGTGATGAGATAATGGACTTCCCCTGGAATTTCTCACAGATCAAGGTGCCAGACACAGATACCAGCTTCTCCCTGAATTCACATACCCCCACACAGATAAGAACTTCGTCCTGAATATTCCGCCCATTCCCTGCAGCAGAGAATTCCTCAGCTCATGTCCCCGCACCTCACCCAACCGCAGTATAAAAAAAGCGGCCCCCTCCCTGTTGGCGTGAATCCATGTGCCCTGTCCTTGGGGTACGTGGGTCTCCCGGGGACGCAGAATAAACCTTTTCCTTTCCTTTCTTTTCTGATTCACTGGACTCTATTTCTTGCGCCGCCTCCTGAGCCACCTAACCTCACACCCATGTCCCACTTTATGCTGTAAATTTGATTCTGACCTCTTATTGACTTGCTGTGTGACCAGGAGAGGGTCATTGCCCATCCTGGGGAAAGTTCTCCCAGCTATACAGTGAGGTGTTGGCTTGGGGGTCTCTAAGCACAGGTCTCTGTGGCCCTGTCTAGACACTGGGGAGAGTGGGATGAGGCCTCCCACAGGGGCTCCTTGAATGACATCTGTGGCTTCAGCCTCCTAGGGACTTAGGGTCATTCCTGGACTCCTGGTCTTTGTTTTTCTTGCTAATAAGAGGTCTCAGCAGACTCTAATGCCCCAGCCATTTTAGAGAGGTGCCCAAGGACACAAAGGACAGCCCCCTTTTTCCAAAAGCCTGTTCTAAGCACCAAAGTCTCCTGCTCTGAGCTGGCCTTTGTGTCCTTGGGCACCTCTCCAAGTCTTGGTTTCCTCCTCAGTAAGATGGGAATATCGGTAAAACCCATTTCACAGGGTTAGTGTTAGGATCCCATTACTTAATATATATCCAGTACTTGATGCTGGGCCTGGCACATAGTAGGCTCTTGATAAATGCAGGTATTTTCATGGTTATTATACTTACTGTTATGCCTCTGAGCCTGTAGGCCCTCCTTATCCCACTTCTAGGAATATATCCCAAGAAACTAGAAACACCAACTAGAAAGGATATATGCACCCCTATGTTCATAGCAGCACAATTCACCATAGCTAAGATTTGGAAACAGCCTAAGTAGATGAGTGGATTAAAAAACTGTCGTACATCTATACAATGGAATACTACACTGTGGTAAAAAAGAAGGAGTTCTTACCATTTGCAACAGCATGGATGGAACTGGAAAGCATTATGCTAAGTGAAATAAGCCAGTCAGAGAAAGATAAAGATCACATGATCTCACTCTTCTGTGGAATATAATGAACAGCATAAACTGATGAACAAAAACAGATCCAGAGTCAGAGAAGCATTGATCAGACCGTCAAACCTCAGAGGGAAGGTAGGGGAGGGTGGGGGTAAGGGGGAGAGATCAACTAAAGGACTTATATGCAAGCATATAGGCCTAACCAATGCACACAGACAACAGGGGGGGTGAGGGTATGAGTGGGGGGGGGGTTGGGGGTAATGTGGGGATAAGGACACATATGTAATAACTTAATCAATAAAAAATTAAAAATAAATAAATAAATAAAGGTCCTGGCAGCATTCCCACTAGGAAAGGCCTTGACCGAGTTCTTCGTCCTTTGAGGATCAGGAACACGAGGAAGGCAGGGACTAATCTTGTGTTGCCTCCAGTTTCCACAGACAGCCCAGAGTCCTGATTCCAGAGGGTGTGATGTGTACAAATTAAAGTCAACTGAAATCCATTATTCAGAACAGACCAATGGGTTTCTCTGTGGAAGGGGCCAGGACGTGGGGGCCAGGAGTACTCTTAAATCCTCAACTCTCATGTCCCCTCATCTCAGGGTCTTGGTCACCCACACCTCCACTGGAAATTTCCCAGTATCAGCAATATCTACTTATCTAGAAGCAACGTAGGCAGCAGCCTCCATTTCTTGGAATCACACTAAGAACCATGGGAGTCAAAAGGCTCTGGGAGGCCCCAAGGCAGAAGCACCATATAGAGACAAGGTCCCAGGGCTGGCCCCTGCTCAGCCTACTCACACACCCCTACTGAGCTGTGCACCTGGTTGCTGCATCCATAGTAGCTGAGAAGCAGGAAATTTGCCTGGGTCCAGGCAGGAAGGGGGCTTGTTAGCCCTTCCATCCAGAAGCCCATCTGGGAAATACCTGACGTTCCTGACTTTGCAGTTAGCTCTTCTTAGAACACAGGGAAGTGTGTGTCTCCATTACACACACACACACACACACACACACACACACACACACCACTGAAATAATTAAATTGAGGGCAAAACAAAAAAGCAAACACAAAAGGCAGTTTGTGTGAAGGGACCACTCCCTGGTCTTTGGGAATCTGGGCTCCAGGCTTGGCAGAAAATCTTCTCCCAAAGGTGTGCGCTCAACTATCCACATGGCTCATGCCAGGGGGTACTTGCACTAATGTGCGCAAACAGGCAGCATGATTAGCAAATCCACTTATTAAGTGCTTGTTGTGAGTTCTGTTGTGCAGGAAACTTGTTTATTAACTGAAGTTAGAACCTATTATTAACAAGTCAAAAGCGGTGTGGCAGCTCAGAAGGTCTCCAACCTCAGGGCCAAGCAGTCTTGAGTTCCAGTCCTGGCTCTATATCTAACCTTGTGAGCCTAGGCAAGTCACTTCACCTCTCTGAGCCCTGTAATAGGCAGCCCCTAAGATGACCCCAGATAGTCCCTGCCTTATGGTATTCTGCCCTCCCCACTACATGTGCAATCCCCTACCCTCAAGTGTGGCCTGGACTAATTGGCTCATTTATGGCAGAAGTAATACCACTTCTGATATGAGGTTACAAAAAGAGCACGGCTTCCATCTTTGGTGCCCTCATTCCGTTACATGCTTGTTCTCTATGACGGAGGCCAATTGCCATGTGAATAGCTGCTCTGTTGAGAAGCCTGCATGGAAAGAAACTGATGTCTCTAACTAACACCTCACAAGGAACCGAGACCTGCCAATAGCCACACGCGCAGGCTTGGATGCAGACATTCCCCAAGTCCAGCCTTGAGATGACTGATACTCTGGCTGACACCTTGACTGCACCTTTGTGAGAGGCCTTGAGCCAGACACACCCAGCTAAGCCTCACCTGACCCACAGAAACTCTAAGATAATAAATATTTGTTGTTTTAAGCCACTGAGTTTTGGGGTGATTTGTTAAAAAGAAATTGATAACTAATACCTGCTCCATCTGTAAAATGAGCATAAAAACTCCTTTCTCCCAATAGGACTGGGCATTGAGACAACGCAGGCAAAGTACCTGCTGCCAGCCTGGGTGAGAAATGACAGAGCAACTAGGTGCTTATCCAGTAGAGTTGGGTCACAACTGTGACCCAACAACTCCCTCCTGGGTATATAAACTGGAGAGATATGCCTATGGAAGCAAGTACAGGAACACTCACTGGGGTGCCATTGTTGGGAGAAGGAATGAACAGAATGTGGCACAATCACACAGTGGAATATTACGCAACACTGAAAACAAATACGCTGGAGTTACCTGCATCAGTGTGGGTTACCCCACAAACACAATGTTGATGAAAACACCCATGACATGTATAAGATAGTACCATTTACATAGGGTTTAAAAACAAACCCTAGACTGTGTATGGCCAACTACATATATAGGAAAAATATAAAAACATGCATGGGAATGATCAACAGCAGTGTTGCCTCTGGGGAGAGAAGAAACGGAGGTAGTAGAGTTGGGCCTATCCCAAACCCTACACTCTGAAATGTTCACCATGAGCAGGCACAGTAGTTCTCACTCATTTAATTCTTTCAGAAACCACATGGGTCCATTCAATTATTATATCTTCTTACAGAGGAAGAAATGGAGCCTCAGGGTCTCCAGGGAGATATTCCTGGGCTTTCAAGTCCAGTGGGAGGCCAGGGCTTGATTCCTCAATTTGCCACTAACTAGGAGAGGCCATATTATCTCCCTAGCCTTGGTCTATTCTTCTGTAGAACAGGAGAGACTTGCCCCCTTCTCCCTTCGTAGGTGTAGATTGAGATGCTTGGAAAGTCTGTGTAAATCAATCTGAAATATTTTCAGAGGCCCCCAATGAGCCAAGCTTGGAGCAAGCTACATAGTAGGGGAGACTAAAAACAAAAAGGTATAGACAAGAGAAGGTGTGAATTAGAAGATGATTCAATTCAACACAATTCAGTTCAATTTTACCTCGATTCAGTTCACAGACAGACAATGGTTAAGGTTAAGGAATATTGCTTGAGCACCCACAACATAATAGACCCTGTATTTGGTGCTTTTATCATTTATCTCACATAAGCCTCAACCACAACCCAGTAAAGTAGGAACTGTTATTATCCCCAAATCCCCAAATGAGGAAAATAGGATCAGGGAAGGTAAGCTACTTCCCCAGGTCACACAGCAGAGCTGAGATAGTCTCTCCCTCCATCCTACCCTGCCCTCTGTTTTATGCTGGGGGCATAGATGGAGGGCCCAGGCCTTGCTGCACTCTGGGGGCCCCAGCCCAGAGCAAGAAGGTCTGGTGGAGTTGGGAGGAAAGGGAGATGTGTGTGGCTGCGGTAGTCAGGAAAGGTTTCCTGGAAGAGGAGGTGGGACCAGGGCTTCAGTGGGCTCACTAGTGGTGAAGCAGGTGGAGGTATCTCTCCATCTACATCTATCCATTAATTCACTCAACAAACACTACAGCTTTCTCTGTGCCCCAGATAGGCCTGGTCTAGTAGGAAGGTTCAATGCAACATGATCCAGGCTGAGGCGAGGAAAGCGTTGGGAGTCATGCACACACAGGGCAGGCACTGGGGAGTCATGATAGATCAACAGGAGGTAGGAAAGGTGACAATGGCTGAGCTGAAATCCAAAGGGTGAGCAGGAGTCAACCAGCTGTACAGTGGGGCATGGTGCTCTGAGCAGAGAAAACAGCAGGTGCAAAGGCCTGGCCCAGAATGGTGGGGAAAGGCAACTGGCCTGAGTGGTTTCACCCTCTCCCTCTCAGGTAGAGTGTCTGCTTGCTGTGTTCTCTAGCCAGCTAGGTCCCCAGACCAGCACAGCCCTGTTAGGCAGGCTGCGCTCTCTCCAAAGGGATTACGAGCAGGGGAATTTGAACCATAATAGTGCATGTAATTATGTACAAAAATGAAGGAGAGCTCCTTAATAATTGATGGTGGGAGAAAGTAAATATCAGCAGAGGCTTCCAGCTGCATCACCCCATTCCATCTGGCTGGGACTGAGGACAGCTGCCTGGTCACTAATATGCCTATAAATTATTGGAATTATAAGATGAACCATACACAACTTGTTAGACAAGTCTAACAAAGGGCAGTCAGTGCCTGGCATTGTATGGACTTGCCCACACCCTCCCAGATTGCAGAGGGAGATGAATGAAGGTTGGGTGTGGAGAGAGGCTGAAATCTGGCTGCCCCACTCCCTGCCCGCTCTTCTGACCCACTGTGGAGTCAGGGGGTGGTGGGAGAGAGAGGAGGTCCACAGACATAAAGAGCCAAACCGGGCTGTGAGATCCCCATCACTGTGGTGTGCAAGCAGATGCTGGACAGACCTGCCGCAGAGGATGCTAAGGGGGCCTGAAGAACTCTGAGGTTCTGCGCAGCCTGATTTGCCGAGGCAGGTTGGAGTCCTGGAAAGAACTGGATACTAGAGCCAGACACATAGGTGCACATCCCAGGAAGCCTCTTGCTGGCTGTGTGACCTTGGGCATGTCACCTACCTCTGAGTCGCTTTCCATTCACACTATCTGGGGAGTGTGGAGATGGTCCAGGAGCGAGCATACAGGTATGATATTCCTGGTACACAATAGGGCACTCCTTCTCCTTCTCTCATCCACCCCAATCTTACAGGGCTCCGAATTAGATCAGGCCTAATGAGGCTTCCCTCCACCAGGCCCTGTTTATACTTCAATAAAGCCTGAGTCCAGGCCATGATTAAGAAGTGAGGAGCAGCTGAGGAAAGGAAGGTGTCTGCTGCCAGTGCTTGGCCCACTCTAGGCTCCACCACACACAGGGCACCCCTATCCACAGGGAGCAGAAAAGAAAGATGAAGGCAGGGATCTAGAGCCAGAGCTACCACCACAGAGAGGCTTTGGGATGGGGGGGAGGGAGGTAGGAGTGGTGGCTGGAAATATTATTTTGTCTCCTTGATGGTGGAGAGCTTAAACTCCACTATTTCTCAAATTTGGGGTCTGCAGTCTCTCAGATGCAGCCTGATTTGGGCACTTGGATGTCCCTGGTGTGCTCAGCTCTGGCAAGGGCATAGGGAAGGTGCCCTCACGCAGCCTGGCCCTAGAAAAGCAGTCAGATCACCCTCCATAACCCTCCCAAGGGCACACAGGGAGCAGGGCTGGGCTCATCACTTGGGCTTTGGGCAGCAGATAGGCTCTTGTCCCCAGTCCCCAAATACCCTCAGGAGAGCATTAGTTCTCTCAGTAGTTTCCTTCTCCCAAAAGAAGGGAATCCTGAAAGTTCTTATCAGCTACACTTAGGGCTTAGGCTCTCCCCCAGGGGTTTTCTCTGTACCCCTTTATCTTATCTTGTGCAGCCTTGGTCTGTCCCACTATGGCCTGTTTTGCAGATACACAGAGAAGCATTGCAGCTTCCCAAGTCAGAGTTGAGGCCTGGAGCCTGGGCCTCCTACCTTTCCGCACACCAGCTGAACTCAGCCCCAGGAGGAGGTGGGGGGGATTATGGCATCAAAATTGGTGCTCAGCATCATGTTGTGACAGCCACTGTGGTGTGGTGTTCCCAGGAGCTCTTTTGCTGCATGAGAACTCCCAGCCATTGGCATGTCCTTTCTGGCACCTGCCCAGTGGGCTGGGGGCAGCTGGCAGCAGGTGCCTACAGTGATAGCCAGGTAGCCTGGTCTGAGTGGGATGGAGGCATCTTCAAGGGACAACTCCTAGGACTGGGTGCTCATTCTGAGCCCTAAGGACATCTTTGCCCAGGATCACATAGGTCATATGTGGGGAAGTTGAAAGGTGTCTGTCTGGTTTCAAAGTCTGCACCAAACTGAATGGGGGAGCATGCAGAATGTGACCCTAGCTGCTACAAAGAACTTAGCAGGGTGCTTACTTTTGGGGGTGGGCTGGTCAGGTCAGACCACAGCCCCTCATGGCTCTCACAGATCAGCATCAGCCCCACCCTGATTGTCAGTCTCTCTCTCTCTCTCTCTCTCTCTCTCTCTCTCTCTCTCTCTCTCTCACACACACACACACACACACACACACACTCCCCATCTCTCTGGCTGACTCTCCTCTCAGAGGATCAGGGGAGAGAAAGGCAGACCTGACTCTCAGCTAGTGAAGGTGAACCTGACCAGGTCCCCTGAGTGATACTGAGGGCTGAGAAGGAATGGGGCACAGAAAGGCTACCTGACTGAACCAGGTAGGAGAGCAGGCCCCTAGGGATAGGACCGGAGGTTATGGCAATCCCCAAAGGCAAGGAAGGCACCCTTTCCCCCTTATCTAGGTCAGGCCTTTATAAGGACTGCTGGAACCATCAACCGAGGGAAGAGAGGCTCGTGGGATGTGTGGAAGGTGGTACATAGGGAGGGAAGCCCTTGAGTATCTCCAGGGTCTCTTCTGGCTATGTGGCTCTAGATGCCCCATTCCTGCCATTCTTTGGTGTGCCACCCCACCAGTAATAGCCTGAGGGTCAGGGAAGAGGAGGTATAGAAGGTGGCCTTCCCCAAGCTCTATGGGATAGTGTTTACACCCAGAGAGGAGCCACAACTCGGGCCCAGAGATAGTAAGCCAAGGGGAAATCTCAGGTAGGGATGCAAGAAACCAGGGCATCCTTCCTGAGAGTCTGTACCAGCCCCCAGCAGAATGCTTGGGCTTTTTTCCCTCCTACCCCATCCCCCTCTACTATGGGATTGGATAGGGGGATGATATGTCTGCAAACAGGAAAATGGGTGGGTGCGATGAGTGGGAAAACCTACTGGAATATAGACGCCTCTGAGCAGAGCACTTGGGCAAGTCCTTTCCCTAATCCAAAAAGTCATGAGGATTATGTGACATAATCCATTTAGGGCCTTGGGCACTGAATGGTCAGCCCTCAAGAGAGTGACCACTGTGGTAGAGTCTAGTTGGTGCAGTAGTGCCTGCTTTGTGTATGTATTAGTTTGTTGTGTTAGTGGTTATTAAAAATACTAGTGGCTCGTGCACAAATTCATGCACATTGAAGGGAAATTAATTAGAAGAAATATTTTAATATCACTATTCATCCTTGCTCTATAATAAAAGTGTCAACCAAATTCACGATCGACAATGACAGATTGAAACATAGGCATGCAATTGGCACCAGCGAGAGCTTAATATATATCGTGCACGTGCAAGTCAATGTTTAATTTTAAATTGCCAGTGTGCATCATATGTACCAGCTGGTCGGTCAGTCAGATGGTTGGATGGATGGACAGTTGGTCACTTTTATATATATAGAAAATATAATTGTGTTGTGTGGCAGATCTATGGTGAGTGTATCACTTTTAAACAGGAGGTGTCATCTCTGTTGTGTGTGTCAGAGTTAAGCTTCCTAAGCAGGACTTTTCTGCGTCTCCCACATTCTCCAAGGCTTCTCGCCACAGTCAGAAAACCCAAGTCCCCTTTTAGGACTTCCTGGCTGTGCTGGGGAAGAGCAGCACCTGTGGTCTGTATCTGGGCAGTGCCAGCTCTCTCTGTCCCTTCTCTGCCCACGTTATCCTGGAAGCCTGCAACTGGCTACCAGAAGCTGGAGGCCAGGTGGATGAGGGGATGCTCTGGTTCTGGGGGTCCCAAGGGCAGACCTGAGCATCTACCTGCTCCTTCTGGGCCCTCCACCTGCTTGAGGCATTTCTGTTACCTGGGAAATGAGGGTGCTGTTGGTGGAAGTGTGAGTGACACCAGGAGGGCAAGAGAGAACCAGCACATGTACCTGAGATGACAGGAAATGAACCCAGAGCCAGTCTGAGCTCAGGGAAGGCTAAGCTCTAACTGACTTCTCACTGGCCACTCCTAAAGCTGATGAACACAGCGCTGGGCTGGCTCCCTCAATCCCTCCAGCAACATGTGCAGAAGGGGCTGCTGTGCCCATTTCACAGATGAAAAACTAAAGCTCAGGAAAGGGAGATGACTTGTCCTAGTAAAGCCAGGACCAGTGGCCAGGTCTGGCCCTGGTGACATTCACTGAGTGTTAGGGTTGGATAGAGGACCCCTCTTCACTGGATAAAGGATGTGGCTCAGGCTGGCTGCCCACTGTGGAATGATCTGGAAAGTCTCAGACAATGGGAGGGCCCCCACACTCTCAAACCAAAACATGGGCACAATATACTCAGATGCAGTGTTCATATCACCTGCTGGGGCATGAAAACAAGCCACAAACTTCTGCACTGCCATAATGGCTCATAGGGCAAGTAGGGAGAGGGCCCTGGTGTGTCCTCCAGAAATTTCCTAGTGCACACCCAGACACTCCTCCTCCCAGGACTGGCCTGTCTTTGAGCCTTCATCCTTCCCCAAAGAGAACAGGGTCAAGAAGACCACCCAGTCCCTCTCCAAATCAGGGGCAGAGTTTTCTGGGAGGAGGCGGCCCTGGCCAGCCAGCTTGCAAAGACTTCATACATCACAGCTCATGATGCAGGGGTCAGGGAGGACCCCCAGGGTACACAATGGGTTGGGGAGAAAGGGGAGCTGACCTTGAGGCCTGCTCCTTCTCACCATCTCTCCCTAGAGCAGCCCAAGCAGCAGGCAGAGGGGTGGACCTCATCACCACTCATCCTTCCAGTGTCCAGCTCTCTCCACTCTAAAACTTGGCAGGGCCATTTTCACATTAGTTAACAAGCTAGGGGAGGGGGTGCTTGCACATCTCATGGCTAAGATAAATGCCAGCAATGTCTGAAGTGTGAGAAGCACCATGAACAAATGAAGGCAGGTTGGTCCCTGCAGGCCCTTAGTTACAGGCCTGCGCTCACTTTGTACCCACACATGTTTTACTGGTCCCACTGGAGAGCTGACTCCAACCCCACTTTAGAATGGCTGGCAGCCTTTCCTTAAGCCAGCATTTAGCTCTGAACTGAAGAACAGAGAAGCAGTTAAACACCTTATTGATAATTCTCCCCTTGTGGTGGACATTGGCCAGCCTCACTCAGGTGTGGAAGAGGAGACAACCCAGGAGCATAAGATCCCAAGTGGTTCTCGGACACATACACTGCCTGGGGGTGCCAGGAAACCCCAGAAGAGCCTCAGCCTAGTTGGCAGTCAGGGTGAGTCCAGTGAACGAGTGAGTGTATGAGCAGGCCTCAGTTTCCCTATCTACAGATTGGGACAGCACTGCCTATATTGCCTGCTTCATGCATGGGCCAGCAACATGAGAAGGGTGGTGAAGGGTCTTCTGCATGAGCCTGGTGGGGGTGTGATTGGGACAGGCATACCTATGGCCTCCATAGTTAACAAGCTGGGGGAAAGGGGTGACTGTATATCTCATGGCTAAGATAAATGCCAGCGACGTCTGAAGTGTGAGAAGCATCATGAACAAATGCTTGTTCCTACTTGTCAGGGGAGTGTGGCCCCACCCAAACACAGCTCCCCCCGCACACCACCACACACCAGCCTGCAGGAAGACCTGGGCAGGCACATGGATACACTGCCCACCATGGGCACGTATGCTAGCACACTCTGGTTCTGTCCCCAGAAGGAATCCTGCTTCCCAGCTCCCTGCTGTCATGGCAACCAAGAGAGCTGATTGGAGTGGGGGCGGAAAGTGGTGAGGGGACCAGGCTGTAGCTCATAATTCATCCAGAGGCCAAGTTTTCCTTTCCTCTTCTTTGTGCCCCAAATGTAGTCACAAATCTATGAGCAGGAGGGGCATGGCAGGAACCTGGGGTTTCTCCACTTCCAAGAGGGCCAGAGTAGAGGCTAACTAGCCCTCCCTCTTGGGAGCAGCTGTGGCAGAGCATAAACACACATTCAGGGCCAGCCCCTGGCCCAGACTCTCCCCTGGCTGAGTCTGCGTGATATTATCCCAAATCCATTCTCACGGCCTGAAATTACAGCATGAGAGATTTCCTCCATGTGCTTCTGAGGCACCTCTGTCTCCATAAGTGACTGAGCTGGAATTAGCTGACAGCCAGGGAGGGCATGCTCATCTAAACTGGGCCCAGAAGGAGGCAGGCCCTGCCACAGACCCGGGGGGGAAAAGTAAATGTCTAACTCCAGGACCTCCTATAATCTAGGCGATAACTTGTTTCACACTCGCAACAACTCTATGAGGAAGGTTCTGTTAGCTTCCCCATTTTACAGATGATAAAACAGAGGCACGGAGAAGCACAGTACCTTACCCAAGATCGTAGAGAAGTAAGTGACAAAGCTGGAACCAGCACCCAGGGTACACTCTAGCTGAAGAGTGTAGAGGCCTGAAGAGGACTTCAGGCTGGGTGGCTACGTGGTCTGGGACTTAGAACTCATTGCTCTAACTGCTTACTTGATAGGCACTGATTCTGAAGCAGGGAGGGCAGTTTCCTTAGTGGCCTCCCTAGTGGGAGTTTAGAGGTAGGTGAGTGGCCTGCTGAGAACCCAAGGCCCCCAGAGGCTCTCAAACCTGGCCCTGCTATGGCACCAAGAGGTGTCCTGTCCCTGACCAAAGGCACGAGGAAGCCAGATCTTAAATGGCCCCAGCCCATCTGCCAGAGCACGGGCCAGGGAAAGGCAGGCCCACTATGATCAGAGCAGAAAGGGAGGAGAGACAAGCCCTGGAGGTTGGGAGGAAATCTCAGGGGTCTCTGTGGAGGAGGCAGTTTTGCAAGAAAGGTAGGATCCTTCCATGGAGAGAGGGGGACAGACATTTTAGGAGGAAGGAACAGCAGGTGCGAAGGTGCAGAGGATGGACAAAATGGGGACTGTACAGGCCCATGGAGTGGCCACAAGTGCCTATCTTGGGGACCAGAGTCAGAATATAGTCAGAGGCCAAACAGGAGCCTGGAAATTCCTTTCCAAGGTCTCCCTCCCCAGCTGAGATGCCACCATTTCTAAAAGGCCAAGCAAGGGCCCAAAGGCCTCCCTGATATTAAGCAGGAAGATTTACAGATACAATAGCAACTTTAAAGATCACAGATGACACTGCCTTTGAGCCCAGGTTCAAGTGGGCATGGAGTGGCTGGCAGCTCAGAGTAGGTCAAAGGTAGCCTTGCTGAATGCTGTTCCAGGTAGCTAGAAAGGCCCTGACAAAACCTTGGCCCACTCTCTGCTGCCCTGCTCCATGCCTGCCTCTCTCTTCCCCGTCTATTTTGCTCTTCTCTTCCTTCCCTCTCTCCCTTCTTTCCTTGTGTCTTTCTATTATTGTTCCTTTATTTTATTTTCAGGCCTCAGCACTTTTCCTGAAAGAGAACAGCTGGGCTGCTGGAATCACAGAGGGATATTTTTCTGACTACTTTGCAGATTCCCCACCTCGATGAAAACTGATGCCACCTTTGCTAACAGATGGACGGACAGACGGTGAGATATTTATTTCCCTGCCTCCTTTTTTCCTCCCTGTTTCTAGGCTCTGTTCTGAGGTATCTAGGAAGACAGGAAAGTGGGATGGCAGAGGGGATGGTAAGTGGGAAGAACTTTGGGGTCCTCAGTAGCATTATAACCCCATTTTACAGAAGAGGAAACTGAGCCCCAAGATCACCCAGATATAATTATAGTTACGATATTAACATTAACCATACTGCTAGCATTTAAGGAGTATTTGGCTGCATGGTAGGCACTGGGCCAGACACTTTAATGCAATGAACCTATAGGCAGATGCATTATTGGTCCCATATTACTGAGGCTCAAAGAAGGGCAGTCACTAGCCTAAGGTCACACAGCTGATCAGGCAGAGTTGGAATGTCCATGCAACCATGCACATGGCCACTCTAGCAGCAGCCTCCTCCCCACCCCAGTTCTCTGTACAGTGGGAGAACCAAGATTTGAATCCATATTTGTCTACATTCTCATTCTAAAACTGTTGATTGAAGTTCTAACACAGGATGACTTATCCTGAACCTAACCCCAATCTGATTCTGAGGCCAGTGGTTACAGAACTCCAGGCCAAGCCTAGCTCAGTCTCTGACCTGCCCTGTCTGGGCCTCAGAGACTCTGCTAAGAAAGGGAAAGATTAGACAGGCTGAGCCCTAAGTAGCAACAAATGAAGTGCCCCCTTCCCAAGGGTCACCCTTTGCTCACCCCATTCAACAGAGCTGGAGACTTCAGGCAGGCCCTTGCTATTCTGGGACCCCAGTCTGCTCCCTAATGTCAGAGGTCCCGAGGTGGGAACAACAGAAACTCAAGCCTAGGCCTCAAACCTCCTGTTTCACATGCTAGTGGTCCCAGAAATCCTACAGACACACACCCCAGAGCACCCACCCATGTAAGGCCAGGAGGCTCTGCATGTGTTATTGTGGGTCTTGATCTCTGTGCCCCCAAATTCAAACTTCAGTTAGTGCCTTTAAGACACATTCAAGGAATTAGCCTCAATAGTTGAGGGAGATCAGCTGGATGGGATGTAGGTGTAGTACAGGACAGCCCTTGTAGTATCTGCAAACCCAGAACCTTCCTTGGCTGACAATGGAAAAATGTTTTAGTAGCAGCACAGGTTCAGGTCAGTGGGATGTTCCAGGCTAATTTGTAGCCTGTGTAAATGTTCATGAATTCAAAGTAAACATGGTGGGTGGTGATGCCTGTGTTGTGTTTGGTGAGACAGAGGACTTTATAAAAAATACTAGAGGCCCGGTGCACGAAATTCGTGCACTGGAGGAGGGGTCCTTGAACCTGGCCTGCCCCTTCTCACAATCTGGGAGCCCTCAGGGGATGTCCTACTGATAAGCCACAGTCTGGCCGCCCTCTGTGGGAGGTGACTGGCTGATCAGGGAAAGGCACCGCCCCCATCACACCTCTGCTGCTGCCACTGCCAGCCATGAGGCTGCCTGAGCCTCAGCCATCGCAGCCACTGAGGCTTGCCTGAGCCTCGCCCAGCCCTCATTGCCTGAGCCTTGGGCCCTTGCAGTGGCAGCAGCCATCAGGAGCACTCACAGCCGCTGCTGCCATGTGGGGAGTTGCCGGAAGCTGGTCCATCCTTGCTGCTTGACACAGTCGCTGCAGGGAAGAAACATCTGCACAGCATATGTTTCAAGGGACCTGGCGTATATGGCATACTGTTCTTAATATGTTTGCTCCCCTTCTTAGCACTATGTGTTTTAACCAAGGTCACCTCTCTGAGAAAGGTTGTTTCCCCAGGTGGGGATTTTTCCCTGGAGTTAGGGATTAACAGGACTAAGGAAAGGAATAAAACCCCTTAACTAAGTGCCAGGCGGGTAATTAATCACTTTAACTATGAACAATCATGCTTAAACTATATAATCTTTACTTAGGATAATCTCCTTCAGTTACTTCCTTGTAGCTTGACAGAACAATAGAGTAGTGACCTTGGAATGGAGATAACAAACGCCCTAACCTTTGGAATAGAATGGATAGGATTAAAATCAAATGGTATAAATACAGATGTAACAGAAGAATAAAGAGAGAACCTGGCTAGAAGCTGGCTAGAGAACCTGGCTATGCTGATCATCTGAACGCTGCTGTCTCCGTGTCCTTCATTCTTTGCCGACTCGGTCCACACCTTTGGGAACCCCTGGACCCACCAGGGCTGGACCCCAACAGGGAGTACAGGCCGCCCTCTGCCAGGGCCCGCCTCCCCCGCCCCATCCCTGATGCTGCAAGTCCCCGCCCACGCCTGCTGCTCACACAGCCTGCTGATCGGTTGTTACATGACGGTGTCCCAACCAATTTGCATATTACCCTATTATTATATAGATGAGATATCTGGTTGATGAAATGCATGTGTGTGGTCAGTGGCAATGCACATGTTTACTATAAATGTGAGGTCTGAGGCAAATACCCATGGGAATCTATAATATGGAGCTGACCATCAGAAATGGAAGAAACCACAATGGAAAAAGAATAGGGCCAGTTCTACTCAGGCATAGGGAGAGCAAAGGACAAGGGGCACATGTGGGAAGGAGAGAAGGATTGTGAATGGGGAGGAGAATACAGAAGACAGCTGGGGGAGGGAATTGTGGCTGCTGACCCATGGTAGAGAATCTGGTCAGCTGGGGAAGACCTCTGGCTGAAGGACAGAAAGGGACCCCTGAGGGCAATTAGAAGATTTGGGCATCTAGTGTGGCTAGCTGGACCCCCTTCCCTGGCTGGGCTCCCACAGGTTGCCTCCTGAGTCAGCAGTTACCAACACTGCTATGACTGGGCAAGTGATGCCCTACCAGGGGGAGAATGGGGAGGAGGAAAGAGTGAGGATCCTTCCACCCCACAACTCTATCATCTCAAGGGGTCAACTCTGGAAAAATAGAACTAGAGTCATGAAGCCTTAGTTCCAGCCCCAGCCACCAGGCAACACCAGTCAATAAAATCCCAAGCCTCAGTCTTCTCATGTGAAAAATGGAAGGGGTGGTAATACCACATGTGGTTCCCATGAGACTGGATGTCAAGGGGCTTTGCAAACTGTAAAGTGGGTGCAATGTGAGGAGAAGGAGGAGGACTGGTCCCTATCGCTTTGTTGTCTATTGACAAGCACCATGGAGGTCAATCTGATGTCTCTATGGTGTGTAAGCATGTGCATAGCATGTGCATGGATATGTTTTTAGACCTGAGTTTCTCGAGACTCTACTATGGAGGTTTGTATTAAGAGAAAAGAGGAGGAAGTGAAATTTCAGGATAATCTTAAAAGTGAAAAAAATTATTATATGTCAAAAGGAGAGGGGAGGCTTAAATGGCTCCCAGATGGGACACAACATAAAACAGTTTTGCTGTTATCTTTCAATTATCTCCATGCAGAGAAAACAGGCAGAGGGTCACCATACTAACCCTGGGCATCCAGCATAGGGCAGCCTAGATCCCAAAGTCTTGTCTGGGCTGAGCAGGGTGTCACCCAGCAGACCCCAAAGGCCAGGGCTAGGTCCAGTCCAGTCTTCTTGTCCTGGGCATCCAGCTCCTCCTGTTCTGAAAACCACCACAATGGGACGAGGACAGATTGGAGCTGCTTAGTGGTGGGCCAGGCCACGATGGATGAAGATGAAGTCTCAAGACAGGTTGGTAGTGGCTAAAGGGTAGTTTGAGGCTGCAAGGGAGTCCCACAGGGTGGTCACAGTGGGGAGGCCATGCATGGCTAACACAGGATTGGGAGATGGGGAAATGGTGGGAGGGTGTTGGAGTGAACAGGGCACATAGTATGGAAGCTGGTGGCTCTCTCAAGCCAACCCTGAGCCTGTGTTAATGGGGGGCAAGTAGGTGTTTTAGAGGCTGAGTCAAAAGCAGGGGTCAGGCAGGAGAGGAATGTGGAAAAGGAAAAACCTAATTGGGAAAAAGTAGCCATGGCAGATTCATGCATCTGGGTATGTATACACTTTTCATGGAAAACTGAATTGGGGGGAAGAGAGAGTCCTCCACTTGTGGGAGGGAAGCTGAGAGCTCACTGCCTCCTTCATTGCATGTCCCTAGTGCCTGATATTCAAGAAATATATATATATATATTTAGTAAATGAGAGACACCTGAGCCTGGCCAGCATGGCTCAGTGGTTGAGCATTGACCTATGAACCAGGAAGTCATGGTTTGATTCCCGGTCAGGGCACATGCCCAGGTTTCAGGCTTGATGCCCAGCAGAGGGTGTGCAGGAGGTAGCAGATCAATGAGTCTCTTTCATCATTGATGTTTCTACCTCTCTCCCTTCATCTTGGAAATCAATAAAAATGTATTTTAAAAAATAAAATAAATAAGCAACAGAGGCCTGAAAAAATGAAGCTCTAAGAAGGCAGCTGACACCTTTTCTCTGATAATTTGTAGGCTGTATTGAAAGAGTTAAGTACCTGAAGAAGCCAACACAACCTAACATTGCTAATGATAAAGTTGCTGGCCTGGAGACAGGATTCTCAACAACATGTGCCCAGGGCACACTAAGTGCTTCTGGAAACCCAAATCTGGAAAAAGTAGTAATAGTTCCTTTTTTATATACAAATGGGTTTTTCAAAATTTAATTTATTGGGGTGACATCCTATCTAATAAAAGAGAAACATTCAAATTGACCATACCCCCGAATGCTTCCCATTGGCTAATCAGCAGGATATGCAAATTAACTGCCAACCAAGATGGTGGCCGGAAGCCAGGCAGCTGAAGCGAACAGGAGGCTTGCTTGCTCCATTGACAGAGGAAGCCAAGGTTTCCGGCCTGTGACAGCCCAGCTCTGAGCTCCAGATGCAACAATGTTGCAATTATAGAAGCTAAACAAAGCCCAGATATCTGCTGTCAGCAGCCAAGGCCTCAAGCTGGAGCCGACCTCAGAGCTAAAGCCAGCTCTCAGCTCCAGTGACAGCCATAGAAAGTAAATAAATCCCAGAATTAAAAAAAGAAAAAAAGGAGAGGCTGGGAGCTTCAGTCACCCGCCAGCCTGAAAACGGCCCTCAGCCCCTCATCCAGACTGGCCAGGCACCCCAGTGGGGACCCCCACCCTAAAGGGGGTGTGGGCAGCCTAAAAACAGCCATCAGCCCATCATCCAGGCTGGCCATCAGTAACGGGTCAGACCCAGGACCAGAGGGGCAGGCATGGGCTTGAAAGCAACCTGGACTGTCAGACTCAACAGCGGCTTCCAAGGATAAGTATCGGAGTCCTCCCCCTCCACACACACACACACACACACACATACACACACACACACGTACCTGCTCTGTGCCCAGGAGCCGCAAATTACTGACCCCGACACTGATCCGGGGTCACCCAAGCGGGACCCCCACCCTGATCCGGGACACCCTTCAGGGCAAACCAGCCGGCCCCCACCCAGGCACCAGGCCTCTATCCTATACTACAGGCAGGGCGAGACAGCGCGAGCTGTCATCTGGGGCCCATGTGCAGCCCTGGGCAGTGGGGCATAAGCCCCGCCCCCAGCCGGGACCCTATGACTATTGGAGAGCAGGAAAGTGCCGCTGGGCCCTGGGTGACTGTGGTGATCCGGCCATCGGTAAGTAGAAAAGTGCGGCCTGTAGGCAGCCCCCAGCTGCGCCTGATCAGGGAGCAGGAAAACCCAGCCTGTGGGCAACCCCAAGCTACGCCTGATTCAGGAGCAGAAAAGCCCGGCCTGAGGGCAGCCCCAAGCTGGGCCTGATCCAGGAGCAGGAAAGCCCGGCCTGCGGGAAGCCCCTAGCTGGGCCTGCTCCCCCGTTTCCATGGTGATCCTGGAGCAGGAAAGCCCGGCTTGTAAGAAGCACCCCCATCCTGGCCATAGCTCAAGGGAGAGTACAACATGCAGTGGAGGCCAGGAGCCTGAGAGATTAACAGAGAGGGGCTCCTGCTCCAAGCCTCCATGGTGTGGCTGGGGGCAGGCCCCCAGCAGACACACACACACACACACACACACACACACACACACACACGACGCCTGCTCCGAGCCTCTGCTGCCAGACTGTGGCCATCAGTAGGACATCCACTGAGGGCTCCTGGACTGTGAGAGGGGCAAGCTGGGCTGAGGGAACCCCCACCTCCCAGTGCACGAATTTCGTGCACTGGGCCTCTAGTCCTATAGATAAAAGGCTAATATGCAAATTGTCCCCTCGGGAATTCGACCACTTGCTATTACATGCGCTGACCATCAGGGGGAGGCATGAAACAAAGGAAGGCCCCAGCCAGCAGCCAGCAGCCAGGGGAAGAAAGGCCCTGATCAGCCCTGACTGCTGGCCAGGCTTAGGGACCCTACCTATGCACAAATTTTATGCACCGGGCCTCTAGTTTGTTAATAAAATTATATAGGTGTCAGGTGTACAATTCTATAATACATCATCTGTACATTGTATTGTGTGATCATTACCCCAAGTGAAGTCTCCTTCCACAACCATTTATCCCCCCATTACCCTCTTCTACCCCCACTCACCTGCCTTCCTTCCCCTCTGGTAATCACCATGCTGTTGTCTGTGTCTGAGTTTGTCTTTTTTTTTTTTGGCTTAATCCCTTCACCTTTTTCACTCAGCACTGCAAACTCCCTCTCCTCTGACAGCTGTCAGTCTGTTCTCTATGAGTCTGTTTCTATTTTGTCTGTTAGTTTATTTTGTTCATTAGATTCCACAGATGACTGAACTCATATGATGTTTGTCTTTCTCGTACTGGCTTATTTTACTTGGCATAATGTTCTCCAGGTCCACCCGTGCAGTAACAAACGGTAAGAGTTCTTTCTTTCTTACTGCTGCATAATATTCCATTGTGTAAATGTACCACAGCTTTTGTATCTACTCCTTTACTGGTGGAAGCCTTGGACTGCTTCCACATATTGGCTATCTACACTAATAAAAGAGAAAAATGGTAATTGGCATACGGCGATACCTTTTTCATTGGCTAATCAGGGCTATATGCAAATTAACTGCCAACTAAGATTGGCAGTTAACTGCCAACAAGATGGCGGCTAATTTGCATATGTAGGCACAATGCAGGGAGGCGAAAGGGAAAGCAGGAAGAAGCCCCCTGCCACTGACAGTGATCTGAAACCCAGGGGGGAGCTAAGAGCTGGGGGGCAGGGCAAAGGCGGCCCTGGGGCCGCCTTTGCCCTGCCCCCCAGCCATGATCGGAGAATCAGGCGCCTTTGCTGCCCTGGCCAGTGATAGCAGGAAGTAGGGGTGGAGCCAGCGATGGGAGCTGGGCACGGTCGAAGCTGGCAGTCCCAGGAGCTAGGGGTCCCTTGCCTGGGCCCAAAGCGAAGCCCACAATCGCGGGGCCCCCCGCTGCCACTGCAGGTCCCCGCTGCCTGGGCCGGACGCCTAGGCCAGAGGTGTTAGGCCTGGGCAGGGGCGGAGCCTGCAACCGTGGGGAGCTGGGGGTCCCCTGCCCAGGCCTGACACCTCTGCCGGAGGCCTCAGGCCTGGTCAAGGGGCTGATCTGGTGATTGGTGATCGGAGGGTGATGAGGGTCAACTCCTCTGGCTGAGGCATCAGGCCTGGGTGGGGGGCGGAGCCGGGGGTTGGGGGGATATGATGGTATCCTTGCCCAGGCCTGAAGCCTGGGTCAGAGGCGTCAGGCTTGGGCGGGGGGTGGAGCAAGCGATCAGAGGGAGATGGGAGTCCCCTGCCCAGGCATGATTCCTGGGCCAGAGCCTCAGGCCTGGGCGGGGGCCAGAGCCAGTGATCGGGGGGAGATGGGGGTCCCCTGTCCAAGCCTGACACCTCTGGCGGAGGCGGCAGGCCTGGGCAAGGGGCCGGTCAGGCGATCGGAGGGTGATGGGGGTCAACGCCTGAGGGATCCCAGTATGTGAGAGGGGGCAGGCTGGGCTGAGGGACACAATCCCCCCCCACACACACACACACACACAGTGCACGAATTTCGTGCACCGGGCCCCTAGTTATAAATAATGCTCCAAATAACATAGGGGTGAATATATTCTTTTGAATTAGTGTTCCAGAAGTGGAATTGCTGGGTCATAAGGCAGTTCCATTTTTAATTTTTTGAGGTAACTCCATACTACTTTCTTTCCACAGTGGCTGTACCAATCTGCATTCTCACCAACAGTGCACAAGGGTGGAGGAAAGGGAACCCTCATGCACTGTTTTGGTGGGAATAGTTCCTTTTTAAGGCCAATGACAAAAGCTCAAATTTGTATGTAGTAGTGACTGGTAACCATCCATTTTTACCAAGCAAGTACCACACTGTTCCTAGGTGTTTAGACTTCTTTACATCATGCTCTGATTTTATAAGCAAGTAAGTGAGCCTCACAGTTTCAAGTCATGGAAGTCACACTTTCCAGCTTTACCCATCAAACTGGTACTTCTGCCAGTCTTGTCTCAAGGGAAAGGTGTTCTGCAGTATTTTGGGGCTCGGGAGCTTGGCCAGGCCCTCCAATACTCTGGGCTCAGCAAGATCTCTCAAACTCAAAAAGTCAAGGAAAGCCACAGAGTGGAAATCTAAAATCCATTTCCCATCTATGCCAGAACCCTGCTCCACTTATGCACCAGGGAGATGTCCCCTGATGAAGGCCCTTGTGACTCCTGAAAAGTAGGTACAACTACATCATAGAGTCAAACAGTGTGAGCACATGTCACAGACCCACTGGCTTTGGGCAAATCTTTTGCCTTCTCTATGACTCAGGGAATTAATAGGACAGAGCACCACTCACAGGGCCATTGTGAGGACCAATAAAATGACGAATCCAAAGTGATCCATTAATGGTAAAGTGTCAAAAAGAGATGATACTATTTTTGTTACTATTATCAATTTACTGGGTATAAGGGGATCCATTTCCACAGTCCTAGGGGACTTGGAGCCTCCATGGCCTTCCAGCAGAATCCCTTCTCTACACTGTAAAAGATTGGTTGACAGCTCTTCCGTCTTCCTGAGAAACCCCAACATCTCTTGCCTGTGGCTGCAGCTGGGGAGAGTGGGGGGGGGGGGGCGCGGTGAAGGAGGGAAGGAGGAGGGAGAGAGAGAGATTTGCTAGAACACTGAAATCATGCTTCCTCTTGTCAATATGTATGTCCTTCAGGTGACAGCTGTCATTCAGTACCATTCCAGAGGCATGCCACCTCCAAGTCATTGCTCCTGCTGTTCTCAACCTGGAAACCACTCCCCTTCCTTGCCCAGCTAAGTGATTCAGGGTCCAGCTCCAATTCTTCCTTCACCAGGGAGTCCTGGATTTTTCCAGTCCAATGGTGGTCAAAGGCAGGACTGTGGGGAGAGGGCAGGAAATTGGACTCAACCTATAGCCTGTCTGGTTTGTGCCATGCTTGGTAATCAAAGAGCCTCCTTGAAAGGAGTGTGTCTCTGTCACACCATTGGGTCTTTACTGGGTACCTGTCTGTCTCCTCTGACTGTGAGCTATTTTGGAGGAGGGCAGAGTCTGACGAGCTCAATGAGTTCACTGAGGGACAGGGTGGATAGATATGGTTCTCTCTCCCAGTCTAGCCACCTCACATTAGGTAAAGAAATGCTGGTTGGTAAAGAAGCTCTCAGAACCCTGATGTCAGAGACAGAGATGGGAAACCAGGCCCATCCCTTATCTGGGGGAGGCTGAGGGACAAAGAGGGAAAGGGACTTGCCCAAGGTGACACAGCCTTTTGTTGCTGTGAACTCAAGCCTAAGTTGCTTTCCCTGCCCGTTGCCCCCTCTCCCCACAGGCTTTGGTTACTCATCTTGGACTCATCTTAGACTTTAGGCAGACCTGTGACCTCTAGCCAAGGAGCAAGGCATCTTCCTGAGAGATGAGGGAAGGTGCTGAGTGGGAGGAGGGTCCCCAGCCTTGTGAGCCACCCAGACCACCCTGGGCCCTCTTGGTGCCCAATGGAACATTTGTGGAACAGAATTGTATTTCTTGGTTGATGGCAGGAGATGAAATTTTATCTGGGTATTATGAAGCCCTTAATAAAGTGAAGGCACTATTGGTCTCTAATGCTTTTTACCCCCATTTGTTAACAGAGGCACTGGGTGGGGTGGGGGATGCTCAGCTGGGAGTGAGGACGTCTGTCTGCTTGTTCTGACTCTGCTGCCACCATGCTGTGTGCCTCTGAGGAAGATACCACCTTCAAAGTGAGGACTGTCCATCAATCCTGATGGCCCATTGGGGGAGACAACCAGAAAGGAAAGGGAGGTTGGATCTCCTAGGAGTTGGGAGTAAAGGGGAAGAGAGCTAACTGGGTGCCTTCTGTGTACCAGGGCCCCCATTTCCTTTAGCACAAGATATGCTTGTGGGCAGGTGCCTGGGGTCATCAGTAAGAAATATTTGCTAAGATCCCAGTTTTCTTTCTTTCAGGCACATGGTGAGGAAATGCACTTCCCTTTCCCCTTTAAAGTTGGGCATGGCCATGTGACTTACTTTGGCCAATGAACTATTAGTGAAAGTTACCTGTGTCATTTACATGAGGGAGCTTTACAAGCCATAACCTTGGCCCTACTTCTTCCTGTTGTCATAGTATTATGGGTACACATTTGAGATGGGTGGCAGCTCCTTCAGCCTGGGGTCCTGAGTGACAATAAGAAACAGACCTTCATTTCTTACCTCTTTGCAATCGAGACAAGAAATGCACTTAAGCTGTTTTAAATCTCTGAGATGTTTAAGATTGTTTGTTATTGCAGCAAAACCTATCTAGTCTGACTGATACAGGGCAACTCCATTGCCTGTTTTCTGAAAGAGGAAATAGAGGCTCAGAGAGGTTCAGGCTGAGACCAGAGTGAGTAATCAGCAAAGTTCAAAGTCTCATTCCACCTCATTCCTAAGCTGGGATCCTGTGCCTCTGGGCTGGCTGGTATGGGCCCACTGCAGCCAGTGGGGATTGGAGCCTGGTGCTCAGCATCTATTTTTCCCTATTTTCTACTCTTTGCTGAGCATGGAGTCCCTGCAACCCCCCTGCCCCCCCCCCCCCCAACAGCGAATTGGAGAGGCTTGACTGAGGCCTTCCGTCTGTGGGAGCTAGAGGAAGTCAGAGGAGAGGGGCCTAGAGGGGTCATGAAACAAAGTTTCAGAGCTAGGCAGACCTGTGTTCTAGTCCTACCTCTGTTCCTCTAGCTGGATGACCTTGGGCAAGTTACTCTCTTTCTCTAAGCCTCAGTCTTCTTGGGTATCAAGTGGAAATGATACTACTTCCCTAGTTATTGTTAGAGTGGAATGAGATATGAAGATCTGGCACATAGGACTTGACACATGGGCTCCATTATCATTGGAGGCAACAACCAGAGTGTAAGAGCCCCACTCCCCACCCTCACCCTCCCCACCTGCTCACTGGAAATAGAGCCAGCCTTCCCTCCTGTTTTCTCTAGACACGTGCTAAAGAAAGCTTACTCTACTGTCTCCTGGGGCCCTCCTCAGCCCTGGAGAAGGGAAGGACAGCAGTCTGAAACCCCATTTACAGGGAGAGGGCAGTCCAGAGAGAGGGCTCTCCCAGGATCACACGTCAGGATGTGCTGGTGGAGCTGGTGTCACAGCACCAATCTCCTTGCTTAGTAGCCCTGCTTTCCAAGGGTCTGGAGGGGATTTCCCAAGAAGTCTGCCCCAAACATAACAAGTGAGGCTCTTAGGAAGCGAAGCTGGGGACAGCCAGAGATTCAATGGAGGAGGCAGTTCTGCTTTAGAGCTGTTCACGTGGCCTGGGCCTGCCCAGAGCCTGGATGGGCCAGGACTGGTTCTGTCCCTAGATCCAAATGCCCCAGTTGTCACACTGCCTTCCTTCTGCCAACCCACTCTCCTTCCTGCCAGTATAGCTCCTCCCTACAATGTCGCTTACCCAGACATGGCTGTGTGGGGTCCCTCCACAACTTTTCTCAGGTGGGCACTCCAGGCTCAGGACACATAAACTCATCCCTATGTCTCCAGCTAAGGCCAAGGACCATGTCCTGAAGAACACATCAGTGGCAGCTCTAGTTCCTCCACTGTGTGCACACCACAGGAAACGTGCAAGGGAGATTCTATCAACCCCATTTACAGAGGAAACCAGGATTCAAGGAGGCTCATTTGCCGGAAGTGCCAGAGATGAAGCTGGATGCACACCAGGCCTGTTCACCCCCAAAGCCTGTATTCTTGGCATATCCAGCCCTCACTTCCCTCCAAATGGATGGGTGAAAACAGTCCTTCCCTTTCAGCTCCCAACATCCTCCCAAGCTCACCTCCCACCTCCCACTGCTTCACTGTTCCCTGTTCTCACTCAGGGCAGTTTTCCACATCTGCTCCAGCCATTTGGAGGTCCACTGCCATGCTACTAAAGGACTCTGTGATGAACTCAGGTAGCGTGGATACCTGCCACTGACTAAGACCCTAGGAGCAGGGCCTGAGTCTTCTGCTCTCTCTGCCCCAGTGTCACTGTCCACAGAGTGGACAGGGATAAGGATGAGTAACCCAGAAAGGGGCTCAGGCGGGGCACAGGATTGTGTGTTTTAAGGAAAAGATTTACCCAAGGTCTGGACAAGAGTAATAGGGGATTCCAGGCCCCTCTTTGGCCCTGGGCTAAACTCTGGGGAACACAGGCCCCTGATCAACACTCAACAGTCCCAGAGAGCTCCCACTGCTCCTGCGGCTTGGTCTTTCTCTCCCTCCTTGCCTTTTCCCACCCCCTTCTTCTGTCCTTTTTCCTTTCCTAAAAAAACACAGAGAAATGGGATTCAGAAGCGTACACCACCTGTGAAGTATGGTTCAGCCTCCCCAAAAGAGGAAATGCCAGGATTCCAGTTCTCATGGCAACCCAGCTCCACCCACTCCCCTACCACAGCCACCCGGTACCCATATGGTAAGATTCGCATGGCACTGACTCAGCTGTGCTGGGGCCCTAGGCCTAGGCTGCAACAGGAGACATTGATTTATTTGGCTGCCCTGGCCAGAGCTCACCCTCCTGAGCTAATGAGACCACCTCTTGCATGGATTCTTTGGTGGGGGCTTGGGGGCGGGGGGGCCCAGCTGTCCTAAGTCCTACCCTGTGTATAGGAGGTGGGGGTAATATTCAGGAGTTGCCTCAGCCTAGAGTAAGAAACTTTTTGTGGTCAGCAGTGATCTAGTACTACTTTTGACTTGATTTCAGCTCCTGAAGGCAGAACAGAGTGAGCTGGTCAAATGGGAGAGGGGAGCACCTTCTGCCTACTCCTTTCCTCTGCCTTTGCCCCCCAATGCATGACCTGGACTTTGGGAGTTCTGTTAGGTACACAAGGAAGCAGGAAACAGAATGGGCCTGGGGCTGGTTACTTTGCCCCTGGCAGTAGAGCACTAACTACCTGCCCCCACTCCATCCCAAACCATAGCACTGGTGCCCAGCAGCCCTCTTCTCTGAGCTGTGGAATGAGAAAGCAAGGCTGGAGCCATTGCCACAGCTGAGCTGCCCCAGGGCACTGCCCCTTCATGCCTCTAATGCAGTGGTTCTCAACCTTCCTAATGCCGCGACCCTTTAATACAGTTCCTCATGTTGTGGTGACCCCCCCCAACCATAAAATTATTTTCGTTGTTACTTCGTAATTGTAATGTTGCTACTGTTATGAATCGTAATGTAAATATCTGATATGCAGCATGTATTTTCATTGTTACAAATTGAACATAATTAAAGCATAGTGATTAATCACAAAAACAATATGTAATTATTTATGTGTTTTCCGATGGTCTTAGGCGACCCCTGTGAAAGGGTAATTCGACCCCCAAAGGGGTAGCGACCCACAGGTTGAGAACCGCTGCTCTAATGGCTCCCCATGCCCAGGGCAGCTCATACCAGCCTGCTATGTGGACTCGTGGTTTTCTTAGGCCAGTTGACATTTCTAAGACTAATGAAATGGAAGTTAGTGCCAAGCAGGCCTGGGGACAGCAGAGCTGGTGGCTGATAAGCAAACCTTCTGGGGCCTGGCACCCACTCTGCTTCCTCTTCCCAGGGCCCTGAAGGACTGACAAGCACAGCAGGGCAATGGAGACACATCCAGGTGCCTGGTCCTGGCCTGGCTCCTCCTCATCCCACCTAAACTCAGAGCAGCTGCCCCAGACCTTAGCCAGCCCTGGATCACCTTCAAAGAACTACCCAGGGTAGGCTAGGTAGAGTAGGAGCTAAGGGGAATGAAGTTTAGGACCACTTAGTCTGGCTTCATGAATGTGGTTCTCTCTACCACCTTGGGGCCATTCTCCCTGAATGCTCTGAACCACAAACTTCCCTGCTTGATCCCTCCTGTATCCTCCCCATTTCTAATCATTCTTCCCAGACATTTCTATGAGAGTCAGGAAATTCCTAAGGCGTGGGCCTGACCCTCTAGGACAGCGTTTCTCAACCTGTGGGTCGCGTCCCCTTTGGCGGTCAAACGACCCTTTCACAGGGGTCGCCTAAGGCCATTATACATATCAGATATTTACATTACGATTCATAACAGTAGCAACATTACAGTTATGAAGTTGCAACGAAAATAATTTTATGGTTGGGTCACAACATGTGGAACTGTATTTAAAGGGCCAGAAGGTTGAGAACCACTGCTCTAGGATAACATGGATGGGGCCCAGAGAGGGTCAGGAACTGCACAAGGTCACACGGAAAGTCTAGTGTCAAGCTAGACTCAGAAACAGGCCCCTTGCCTCCCTGACCAGGGTCGTCTTAGTCTTGAGCTGCTTCCTCTGATTCTTTCTCTCCCTCAGCTGACTAAAAGGAAGGATGGGTGGGAAGAACGATGGGTGGATGGATGGATGGGTGAATGGATGGATGGATGTGGGGGGGGGGGGGGGGCAGGGAGCAAGGATTCAGGAACAGATGGACTTTGAGGTTCCTCCCAAGAGTCTTGGGAGATGGGGAGGAGGCCCAGAGAAACTGGAATGGTTACAAAGTTGCAAGTTAAAACATTCTTCACACTCCCGCCTCCTCTACTGTTCTGATGCACCAAGACGTGACAAAAATGTGTCAGATTTTTAAAAAACCACACACATACACAAATGCCAGTCCCCATCTCTACTGCCCGCCCAAGCTTGGGCCATCTGTTTCCGGGCGTGGGAGGGGAGTAGGGTTTGGCAGTTGGTGCCATCACTCTGAATACCCCCAACCCTGGGTCTGGCCCAGTAATGGTTGTCAGTTAATGGTCCAGTATCTAGGAAGGTGAGAGTTGTGACATTCCTACTGCCGGGCCACTTCACTGAGATGGGCACTGTTCCTCCTCCCCAACTTGCTGCATTTGGGGATATTGGGCCTGGGAAAGCCCTCCCTGGACACCTAGAGCCCACCTCATGGTATAGATGGGAAATTGAGGCTAAAGAGGAGAGGCTTGCACAGGACTGAATCCCTGCCCCTCATTCACTCATTCAACACTGACTAAGTTCTGGTACCAGCACTGCCTCTGGGCACGAGGGATTCAGAGCTGTTCTCTGGCAGCTGAAGGCTGGTGGTGGAGACAGCCAAGGAACAAGGGAAAACACAGACAAACTGGTTTTCCAATAGAGTGGTGAGGACAAGAAAACAGGCGGGCCTTGCTGCAGGGGCTGGGGGGAAATTAGGCTGACCAATTGCCCTGGATGTGTCTGGGATTGTCCTGGCTTGAGCACACTAATTTCTGCACCCTGGAAATGCCTTGGTCTTCAAGTTCGGTACATTTTTGCTGATTCCCAAACATGTAGACTCAATGCACAGGTCTTGGACCCTGAGAGAGAGAGAGACAGGCTCTGGGGGCAGGGGGGTGGCACATCACATAGGGCCTAGCGGGCCCTGAAAGGGAGTGGGAGTTTTATTTGGTCACAGAGTCAAATTTTGTTGTAGTCAAAGTCAAATTAGGGAGTATAGGGAATTTAGAAAATGCATCAAAGCTGGAGGCCTAGGGCAGGGCAGTGGTTTGGGTGCCTGGAGGTTGCAAGGACTAGATCTTGCCAGGCCTCCAAAGCTTCCCCCAGGGAGTGGGTACTCTTGCCCAAGGGCATCAAAGGGCCACTGAAGGGTATAAGCAGGGGCTTGGTGTAGTCAGGTGTGTAAGTACGAAACCCTAAGGCCCCCCAGCTTGTCATGTCCCAATGTGGGGCCCCTTCTTGCCATTCTCAGAATGCCATCCACCACTGTCCTCACCCCCAAATGTAAGTAAGTCTGGTCATCCTGCATGGCCCAGCACAAATGCCTCTTCCTCTGAGAAGTCTTCCCTGACTTGCTAAGAAAGGCAGGTACAATCATGCCCTACGCTAGACTCTTCCACCCTGAGGACCTCCAAGCATGGGTCTCATAGGAGCCCTCATCACAGTGGCCATCCTGCCAGCTCCCACACTTTGTCACACTGGATCCTCAAGGCCCTCTGATTAGATCCATATTCTAGGTGTGAACATGGATGCTCAGAGAGGGGAAAGGATTTGCTTGAGACCACACAGTAGCTGGTGGTGAGGTCAGTTCAGAACCATGTTACTTCTGAATTAGAGTCCCTGGGGTCCTGGTGGGGAGTGGGGGAAGAAATAGGGAGTGGCTCTCTTCCCAGGAGGGATGGATGAGTGGTCATTACTAGGATAGACTGGACGGAATGGGCTGTGGGGCGTGATGGCTGGTTGTATGGGAAAAGCTGGCCACAGTAATGTCTCCTAGATCAATTACTGAGCTACCAGGCAGCCAACCTTGAAAGATGGCAGATTAAGAGAGGCTAGGGTGGGTGGATGAGACCACCTAGGAGTAGCTTCTCAGCTTCCTCCAACAGGGAATCTAGGGCAGTGATGGCGAACCTATGACACGCGTGTCAGAGGTGACACGCGAACTCATTTTTTTGGTTGATTTTTCTTTGTTAAATGGCATTTAAATATATAAAATAAATATCAAAAATATAAGTCTTTCTTTTACTATGGTTGCAAATATCAAAAAATTTCTATATGTGACACAGCACCAGAGTTAAGTTAGGGTTTTTCAAAATGCTGACATGCCGAGCTCAAAAGGTTCACCATCACTGGTCTAGGGAAACCAGAAGACTGCTGGGGGAGAGAGAAAGGGTGGGATCTGAAATGCCACCATTACTCACATTTGTCTGCTTAAAGTGGTGAGAGTTCCACTCAAGAAGCAATAAGCCCTTCCTTCACTTCAGGAGTTCACTAGGCTATCCTTCTCGATAGAAGGATTCGGCACGGTTATTTTTCTCTTCTCTGAGCCTCTGTCTCCCACCTGCAGAATGGGGATCCTCATCCCAGCTCAACTCATCCTACAGGTTCATCTGAGATTCACATTAAATCAAACTCACAGACAGGTTCTGGGGCCTGGCCAGCCTACAGTAGAGTCAAGGGTGTACAGGAGATTTAGACAGGTTCAGAGACCATGGAGGACACTGGTGTTGACTCCATAGAGGGCCTGTGTGATAACCCACCATACCCGACAGACTTCCTAAAGGGTGCTCTGAGATCCTGTGGGGAGGCTGCCTAGCAGGGAGCAGAACCCTCCCAGGCATCTCATGGGAGACCTGGGAGCCCCAGGGAGAAGCAGAGCTTCCCTTGCCCTCCCCAGGTGACCTCAAGCAAATACTTGAGATGATTTGCAGTGCAAACAACTTGACTTTCTGTACCAAATGGGAGCTGGGATGAACGTTTAGAGGAAGGAGGGAGAGGTTTGCCTCCTGCTCCCTCAATCTTCTTCAGCTCCTCAACATTCTGCCCTTATCTTCCTACCAATTACAAATTCATTTGGTGTAGCATATTAATTAAATGACTTAATATATGTACAGTGTAACAACAGTACCCAACACAGTAAAAAGTGAGGTAGTAATTATTATTGTTATTATTATTATTAATACTATTACTATAATGCCCCTCTGTTCAAATCCAAATATCATAGTCAGGATAAACTGTTACCAATCATTCACACCTTAGTATGAATTAGTTAAAAACCACCTTGCTTTCCTGGTCATCCTGATCTAAGGTCAGCTTCTCTTGAGATGAAGGTGAATTTGGAGCTTGCTGTGTGTGGGGCATGATAAGCAAGACCTGGGCCTCTGAGCATTGAATTTCAGGGTGATACACAGGTCTTCCTAGCCTGGGTGGAAAAGGTAGAAACTAAGGGGTGAAAAGCCTTCAAAGGCTTGAGAATCTACCCTAATTTTCAACCAAACCAGGTTTCTGGTTTGGGAGCACGGAAACTCATAGAGGCAGGGATGAGACACCTGCTTGGAGCACAGACCTCTTCCTAAGACAGACAGCAGGGAGGAAGGAAGGGATCTGAGCTGTCCCTGAGCCTGACTGCCCGCTCACCATCATGCTGAGTACTGCAGGGAGAGACTATAGAGATAGGGACAGGCTTGGAGCAGGGGGGGTGGGGTGGGTGGGTATGGGCAAAGAGTGGAAAATAAAGCCCTTCAGATGACAATATTGGGCAAGGTGAGCTAATTTTTAGACAGGCCTGGATGGGTCAGGACAGACAGGACAGGCTGGACTCTCAGGGCTGGCCATGCAGCAGGGGTCAGTATCCAAGCCACCAGACCCACCAAGAACCAAAAAGCAGAAGGACAGAGGACAGATAGTGGGTGGGAGAGGAGAGTGGATTGACAGGATCCCACAAGAATGGTGGGTAAAGTTAAAGCATAAGGGACTATGGTCAGGCTTACATAAGAAATTCTTGGCCAGCACAGGGAACAAACAAGGAAGTCTGGAGTCCTAAAGCTAAGTGTCTGCCTCTCTCAGAGGGCCTAGTCCCGGCCCTGCCTCAAGGCAGCAAGCAGATTCCTTGCTGAGACTGTTCACTTGTAGTAGACCCCCCTCACCAGGAACAGGTCTCTGTCCCCTATAGGCAGACACCATCCCGCCCTATCCATATGCTTTGGAAAAGCCACCCTTTGGGGCTCGGTTTGCGCATCTATGAAATGGGCATATGAGTGCCTACCTTGCCAGGCCACACGGGATTCCAAATGAGACACAGTCAATTCCCCCCTGAGCCACTATCTCTGAGGGCAGGGCTGAAACAAGCCCTTCTCTGGCCCAGGGACTGAGACATCATTTGCTGGGTGAACAGTTGATCACATTTTCACACCGCACCACCCTAGATCCCTCACCATTTGAACCACTGACTTCCCCACCTCTGCTCCTTTTGTCCTGCCCTTCCCAGAGGAGGCTGTGCAAGCTGGGACAGGGTGGCCTTCACCACACACAGCACAGGCCTCTATTTCACAGGGCCTTAGGTTCCCTGTCTGCACAATGGCTATGCTGACCCAGAGGATCTTGCAGACCATCCAAGGGCCAGTGGCTCTTGGTGGGGAGAGGCTGTCTCATATTCTGCCCTAATCTTTTATTTAATCCTCACCCAAGGACATTTTCATTGATTTTTAGAGAAAGGGGAGAGGGACAGAGGAAGGGAAGAAGAGAGAGAGAGAGAGAGAGAGAGAGAGAGAGAGAGAGAGAGAGAGAGAGAGAGAGATGTGAGAGAGACACATCGATTGTTTGCTTCCTACATGCACCCTGACTGAGGCCAGGGATTGAACCCACAGTCAGATATGTGCCCTGACTGGAATGGAACCTGTGACCTTTCAGTGTATGGGATGACACTCCTACCAGCTGAGCCACACTGGTCAGGGCCTGCCCCAATCTTCATGGTCCATTCCTACCTTTGACACTGCCCACAGTGCACCCTGCCCAGCTCTCCTTCCAGCCCAGGATCCTGCATGGCCCTCTGAATGGAGGCCAGAGAAGATGGGTGGGGATGGAGGTGGGGATGGGAGTAGGGGTGGGGTAAGCAAGCACATCTCTAGCACAATAACTAATAACCAGCTGACAGAATGAATTGTATCTTTTCCAGTTCCTTGCCTACTGATCAGGGAGGATGCGTGAGTGTGCATGTGTCCCTAGCCCTTGGGGTCCCAGGGCTCCCGTGTGTGCTGAGTCAGTCGGGTTAGCAGAGGGATGGCATGCTGACAGCTCTGCTCCTCCCAGTGGGAGCCCCAGCTGCCCCAGCTTCTGCTCAAGGGGCCCAAGTATGGGGTTGCAGCTTCCTGGCTGGGGCTGCAGGGAGGGGGAGAAGGATGTACCAGGTGTGGTCAGAATGGAGGACTGGGACTGGCTGGAAACCTTGAGAACAAGGAGGTAGGAAACTCCTTTCCACAGGTTGTCCAGGAAGAGACAGGTTGTCCAGGAGCTGATAATGCCACAAGAACCCCAATCTGAGAAGGGAGACCCAGCCCAGCTCTGGAGCCCATCTGAGACCATCACTCTGCCTCATATCCACCTCTCAAGCTCTAACACTCTCCACCCCGTCTCCAAGGCCTTCCCTGACTCTCCTTCATCCCTCTCTCACAGCCAGGCCTCAAGATCAAGGACCAGCTCCCCTCACCAGTTGCCCTGAACACTGGCCAGTCTCCACTCCATAAGGGGCCAGTCTAGCCACCCTCTCCATGGACTAAAAAAATCCCTCTATCCCCTTCTAAGTACTACAGGTATGTGCAAACACATACAAGTGACAGAAATATTTCAATAGCCAACCCCACACAGGACACACACACCCTTATGCTTGAAAAAAGACAGGCATCCCAGGAGGCTCTGGTCCTAGAGATTCTAGATCAGACCGAAACCCCTATAGACAGCAATAGTTCCTCCCCACACTTGGCAGGAAGGGTTGGCCTCTAGGGGAAGCTGAGATGCCTGGGGTAACCTCCTCTATGTGATAGCCCTTTTGAGGATCTCACCTCAAAGCATCAAGTCCTGAGGATAAGGCTTCCCCTGTGGTATCAGGAAGTCCTTCCTTATGTCTACCTTAAATCAAATCCATTTTCTATCCCTTCACTCAACAAACATTGAGGACCTGGGCCATGAAGGAAAGATTTGCTGGGTCACCAGAGAATTGTGTGCCAAGGGCAGTAAAAGAAAATGACTTTGGTGTCACCCTGGGCGGAGGTAGGGGGAAGCTTCTAGTATGACTTAAACCATGGTAATTCCCCCGTCTTTCCAGGAAACCCTACCGCCTCTCTCTGCCACACAGTCCAGTGAATGTCTCCCTGAGGAGTGGCTCCTGCCCTGGACTTTGGTCCTGTCTCAAAATTGAGTTAACCTAGCCGAGTCCCTATGCAAGCTCCATCCTGAAATGGCAGTAATATCTTGAAATTTTTCTCTGTCTACCTTCTCTCAGAAACCCCTTCCCACTCCTAAGGCATCCTACCCAGACCCCAGACACTGCCATCTTGCCTAAAATTCCACACTAGGAATCCGTCCTATGTATCTGCATTCTCTGCATGGGGTTGCTATTACATGGCCCCAGCTCCCCCAAAACCCTGTCCCTCATCCCCAAACCCCAGGGGCGTAAGCTGGAGGGTTCGATTGGAGATGGGAAACTTTTGCCATCTTTCATGCAATCAGCAGAGTATGGCAAAAATGACCTGTGATTCCAGGGGCCTTGCCTGAAGTCATCTAGACAGGGAGGCCCAGAGAGGGACCAGATCCCACTACAGGGCAGACTGGGGCAGGACTGAGGCTGGCCTTGGCCTTCAGACCACAGCCCAAGTTTGCAACACTGAGCATCTGCAGGGAAGGTGAGACTGACCCAGATTTCTCTCCCTCTTTCTCAGCCATATAGGAGCAACTGAGTGTGTGTGTGTGTGTGTGTGTGTGTGTGTGTGTGTGTCCTCGGCACTGGCATGGAGGAGGCTTGCTAAAAGTTCTGAAAATAAGAGAAATCCTCCCAAATTCCTTGCTGCTGTCACTAATAACTGAAATACACTCTTGACAATAAGGTGAGCCCTCCGGCCTGACCATGCTGCCAGGAGCTAAAGTCCTAGGCCTGGCTGTCTGGGGACAATCCCAGGCCCTGAGTGTTCAGGGCTGAGCCCGGACCCCACTCTCTGCCTTCCTGACCTGTCCTTTTTGGGCAGTTTCCCACAGGTCCCCCTGCTGCTTCCCTGGGAGGCAGTGAGCTCCCCATCATGGGGGCTAGACAAACAGCAGAGAGAAGGTACCTACCTGTCAGGATCCCATTGCAGGCACGTAGGGATAGGTGGGGAGGAGATGAGCACAAGAAAGAGCTGGATGGTACCTCTTGCCCTGAGCTGTCTGCTTGATGCCCACCTCCACCCACAGTGCCTGTCCTTAGGAGGCCAGACCTTAGGACTCAGGGGAGGGCTGTGTGAGGGGCAGGGCATAGCTGGGCCTAGGCTGGGTAGAGGTGAGTTTGGGAGTTTTCTGGCTCAGGTGGGAGGGTTCTGTGGGGCTGCTGGAATGGCCAGCACACATATGAATGCAGAATTGTACTCCCAGGGACACACTCCTTCAGACACATGGACAAGCAGCTGGACACACAAAAAAGTATGAACAGAAGCAGACCTTAGCACATATGAGCATAAGCTTATGTACACAGGCAGACGTGCATGTGCATGCCTGTGTAGGCAGGAACATGGCTGGATAGTGCTTGGCTCCCTCATGGACTGCTCTGGGCCTCATGATGCACATGGAATTTTATCCAGAGACCAGTCACGAGGTGCTCCAGTCAAATCCTAGAAAACCTTTCACACTAAGACTCCAGAAGGAAGCCTCCTCCTCTGCCAACATTCCAGGCCCATTGTCTGCCCTCTGCCTCCTGCACCACCTCCTCTCCAGCTAGGCCTTCTCTGCACCATGCAGGATATCCACCCTGGCTCTATCTTAGACCCTGAGAGCTGGGGGTATTTTCCTTATGGAAGACCCCAACATTGGCTGAAGGGCAAGAGGAAACCTATTTCGTGTGTGACCCGGGTAGGGCTCGGCCACTGTCGGGCCTCAGTCTCTCTTCTGCCCACTAGAGGGATTGCTATGAAGACTGGGAGCTCTGATGGGTGGGGGGTATGGCCCAGGTAAATGCAGCCACAGTCCAGGCCAGTGCAGCCCAGGGCATCTAGTTCCTAATCCCAAGGAGCCTCCCAATATAGTCAGGATATCTTTGTCCTCACACACTCCTTCACAGCTGGGGACCACCCTGCCTCCTCATAGACACTGACCTGCCCACACTTCACCCTACACTGGGCAGAAAAGGAGAAGTATGAGCCTTTCTGCCACTGTCTTGGACTGTGGCCATTTGTAGAAGCCCTAACCTTTAGGGATTGCCTCTCCAATGGTCCCCAGAATCTGTAGGAGGTGGGGCACCTACCCTTCTGAAAGCTCCCACAGCTGTCCCTACCCAATCTCTACAACTGAGCTTACCCACTTGGATATTTTTTTAATTGAACTCTGTCTCTTCCTGATTCCAACCAGCTCTCTCAGACTCGGAGCCATTAAACAGGCTGTTCCCCTTGCTTGTGGTTCCCTTCCCTCTCTGTCAGCCTAAAAATGCCTCCTACTTAATGAAAATTCACATTTCCTCCTCTATGCCACCTTCCTCCCCCACCCACCCACATGCATGCAATGCTCTGGTACTGCCTCCACTGGACTCGTTTTATTCTGCATTGCTCAGGTCCAGTAACGCTGACATGACTATGGCCTCTGCCAGGGAATGGCTGAGACCTAGAGCCTGGCACTGAGCACACAGCATCCAGCAAGTGTTTGTTAAATGAATGAACAAATGAATGAATGAAAAATGAATAAATGAGTGAATGAACAAATGATGTGAATATGTGAACATCCTTACACAAGTTTCAAAGGTCTCCTTGGAGGGGCAGCTCCGCAGGCAAGGCTGTGTCTCTCTGTCTCAGGAAGCCCTGCAGGCAGATGCTGTCCCCTTCTTCAGCAAATACCACCAGTGAGGCATACAGTGGGTGTCCCTCTCAGTTGAGGGTGTACAGTGCTCTGGAGGCAACAGGCACTTATCTGAGAGCATAGGAGGGACCACCTGTGGGATGCAGAGCTCAGACAGTGTGAGGCTGTCCCCACTCCCTCATTTCCTGCTTATGAGCACCCGCTGCGGTGCCAGCCTTGGGCTGGAGCTAGGGGACCCAGGAAAACATGGCCCCTGCCTGCCCTGGGAGTGCATGGAGGAGAGAAGCAGGTGCAGGAAATGACCTGATGGACAGATTAGGGTGACAGCTCAGAGGAGCCACATGGCCTGGTTCACTAGGCTACCACTTAGCAGCCCTGTGACCTTGGGCAGCTAAGTTAATTTCCTTGCATCTCAGTTTTCCTCATCTATAAAATGAGGATGAGTATATTTACCTTTTGGTATTGTTATGAGGATCAAATGCTTGTAAGACCTTTTTAACAGAAGCTGGCACAGGAAAATGACTAAAGAAACAAGAGCTGCCACTATTGTTTGTTTCATCAGTAGTTCAGAGAAGCACTAGACCAGGCATGCAGCAAGGGCTAGGTAACTCAGCCTCTCCAGATGACGGTTAACTTGGGTTCCTCTGCTCAAGGAACCAAAGGATCTAAAGAGATCTGGGCAGAGGAACACCAGAGGCAAGCAATACAGTTGGAATAGATGTGGGGAGATACAGACCCAAGAATTTCCTGAAGGGGAGGGAAGAGGGGAAGCCTAAAGCAGATGGATAAGGAGGTTCCTAGGGGTCTTAGCCCTTCTGTTTAAACCAGTACATGGCTGAGGGGACATGTGCAGTGACCTGTGAGGCCAGCATCAGCAGGGCTGTTCAGATCTGAATGTGCAGTGCTGGGGATGGGGGCATTCTTCCAGCTGGAGAAGGGCAAAGGGCTGGGGAGCTTCTCTCCTACCTCTGGCTACCTGAGGGCCTTGGGCTAATGGCCAAGGCTTTCCAAGGGGTATGGAAGCCGCTCTTTAATCCAAGCCATCCTGGCAGAACAGGGAGGAGCAAGGGGCCATGGGGTAAAGGAGGCATGGGAAGTGAACTCCCTTGGGATATATAGGATAAGAGATAGTCAGTGGGCTGTGCTCAAGGGAAGCAAGTGCCTGGTAGAGGAGTGGAGAATGTGGACCTTCTGCCCAGGCCCCATCCCTGCCTCTCCTTCTCCCTACCTAAAGCCACCCCCCATCAGCCTTGTCAGTGTGACATTAATGGGCTGATATTAATAAGCTGGAGCTCCTCCATTTGACTGCCAGATCAGGCCGCAGCTGTGGAAAAATTGCTAATTAGAGCCACAATAAGGAAATATCAATGATCAACATCAATATTATTGCCTCCTGTGGTTCCCTGACTGTTGATTTGGGGCCATCTCTCCAAGATAATGCTGAATGACTACAGGGGAGAAAAGCTTCATTTGGAGAAGGCAGGTGGATGCATTCTTGAAACCAAGGCCTGTTCCCTCTGGGCAGGGGCTGAGCGCAAGGGGTCCATGCTCCAGGAGGGGGAGCTGGTGATCTTGTGGAAAGTCCAAGGGACTTTAAGCTTGTCTCTAGACCTCAGCTGCCAAATGGATATAATAATTCCAGTCCTGCCTACATTACACAATATGGAAGAGTGAATAAAGTGCAAAAGCAAGCTTTAGGAGTGTGAGCTCAGTGCAAAAGCAGGGGCTTTGTGGGCTGGAGGAGACAGGTGGGGCAGCTGAGGGGCTGGGCAGCACTGACAAAGGGACGGACATGTCCCAGCTCAATCAACTCTAATACCCTCCCCACCCTCCTGGCCCCCATCAAGCACTCAAAACTTGGTGGGAATCAAACAAACACTAAAGTCAGAGAGAAGGAAGGCAAAGCTTGGCACAAAGGTGCAGCTGCCATCTAGTGTCCCTGAGCCTCTGAGCTGTGAGGATTCAAGGCCTTCAACCCACACCCCAAATCCTGCATGCTGTGACAGTCACAGGTGAAACTCACACACAGGGTGGCCCTTTAGCCACTGTGGGATCTCATAGGCAACTCTCCAGAATCAGAGAAACAGAGCACAGTGGAGAAGCACCATCAAAGACAGCCCAGACAGACATGTGAGCTGCACTGTGCCTTCCCAGTATATCTCAGCCACAGGCACATATAACAAATATACTCAGATCACACACTCAGCCAAGTTCATAAATGAATGTGTACAGGCTGGAAACAGGCCATGCACACATGCACACACTTGCAGCATCTTAGGCCAAAAGCCGAGCATGGACCATGGAAATATCTCCCTGTTGAGAAGAAACTAAAGAGCCCCATGTGGCCTCCTAGGCACAGGTGGCCTCTGAAGCCATAACTAAGCCAAGCAGCAGTGGTGAGGCTGAGAAGCAAAGCCCAGCAGGGCCTGAATATTTCACAGGAGATTTTGCTTCACAGAAAATCCCTTCTTTGCCTGTGTGCACGTCAGGATGTAATTACCCATTAGATCAGGAGGCTATGTGTGCAGCTCCAGTTCTGGGTCCTCACTCTGCCGCAGGCCTGGTCCAACCTGGTGGGACCCATCTACCTCTTACCTGCCTGTGAAAGAGGGAAAATAGGCTGCCATTTTGGGACACAGAATGTCCTGGCTCAGGGTCACCTCTGTCCTAGATCCTCAGACTCTGCCCCCAGCTGAGGAAGGGTTAAAGTCTCCCACCCTTTTGTCCACTCACCTTGGGTTCTCTCTGCAGGGGCTTAAAGATCACTGGCAATCTCACTTTCTCATATTCCCCCTCTCCTCTCCAAATCATCAAGTTCTTTACAGTTCCCTAAGGAAACAACAGAGATCAAAGAGAGAGAAGGCAGAGAGAAGGCAAGCACCCAAGGAAGCAACAGAGGCCATCTCAGCTGGTCCTGGAGCCCCTCCCCTCACAGGGCTAGCCCACTAGAGTGGGGAAAGGGGAGCGGATTCACACCTCCCTATTTCACCTACCAGGAGCACTCTCCCTCACTCCTTTTGCCCTAGAAAATATCCACTGGGCATAAGCGAAGATCAGGTGGTATCTCCTTCAGAAAGCCCTCCAGGACAACTTCTCTAGGTCAGGAGCCTTCTCTGGCTCTACAGCCCCTTATGCTTCCCTCCATCACTGTTCCACAATCAAGGGATTGTGGAAAACTTAGATGCCTATAGGGGCCAGAGAGGAAATGACAGTGAGGGAATGGGTGCAGGTAATGCAATCAAGAGTGAACAGGACTTGAAAAGTGGGGAGCATATGCCCTAAGGTGTTAACACCAAGTCACTTTATGGCCCAGCAATCACGCTCCAGGGATAAACCCAACCCACAAAGACCATTACACAAATGTTCACAGCGGTATTATACGGTGCACAAAATTTGTGCCCTGGTGTGTGTGTGTGTGGGGGGGGGGGGGTGTGTCCCTCAGCCCAGCCTGCATCCTCTCCAATCTGGAACCCCTTGGGGGATGTCCGACTGCCAGTTTAGGCCCAATCCCACCTAAACCGGCAGTTGGACATCCCTCTCACAATCTGGGACTGCTGGTTCCCAATCGCTCGCCTGCCTGCCTGCCTGATTGCCCCTAACTGCTTCTGCCTACCAGCCTGATCACCCCCTAACCACTCCCCTGCCAGCCTGATTGACGCCTAACTGCTCCCCTCCCGGCTCGATCACCCCCAACTGCCCTCCCCTGCTGGCCTGGTCCCCCCCAACTGCCCTCCCCTGCTGGCCTTGTTGCCCCCAACTGCCCTCCCCTGCAGGCCTGGTCATCCCTAACTGCCCTCCCCTGCTGGCCTGATTGCCCACAACTGCCCTCCCCTGCTGACCATCTTGTGGTGGCCATCTTGTGACAACATGGGCGCAGCCATCTTGTGTGAGGGTGTGATGGTTAATTTGCATATTACCTCTTTATTAAATAGGATGCCAAAAAGTATAAACAGTCCACAGGTTCCTGAATGAACAGATAAACAAATGTGGCATAGCAATAAAATGGAATATTATTGGGCCATAACAAAAAATGATATACTGATCCATGGCACCACATAGGTAAATGTTGAACATATTATGCTAAAGTAAAGAAATAAGACACAAAGGCTGCATATTGTATGATTCCATTTATATAAACTATCCAGAAAGGCAAATCCATAGAGACAGGAAGATTAGTGATTGTCAGGGCTTGCGGGTTAGAGAGAGAGGACTACTAATAAGTATAGGGTTTCCTTTTGAGGTGATATAGTGCTCTGGATTTAGTGATGATGTTGTACAAGCTTGTGAATATACTAAAAAAGACTGAATTGTGCACTTTAAAATGGTGAGTTACATAGTATGTGAATTATATCTCAATTTACAAAAAAACCCCACACAAATTGTTTAAAATGAAACAAAACACATTCACAAGCCACATCCCTTGTTGGAGCCCCCAGTTTTCAACCTCTAGCTCATACATCTGTTACACCCAAGAATGGAGAGTCAGCCCCACCTGGGGGCTCTCCATTGCCCTCAGAGCTGGCACCACAAGGTCAGGTACTTGACCCATAGCAGTGACAACTGCAGCATATTACCCCAGAATACATTTTGTGCTTTGCAAAACCTCCCTCAGATGGCTCTGATCCAGAGTCACAGCCATGTCTCAAACAAGGCAACTGAGGCCCAGGTTCAAGGTTGCCTGTCCTAAAGTGACATGGCAAGCTGGAGGCAGAACTGAGAAGAGACGCCAGGCCTCCTGACTCAGTGGCCAGCCTCTGGTGGGCAGAGGCAGGTGGACATAAAAGTACAGGCAACTCTGCTGCTGCTTCCTGCCTCAAGGCCCTTCAGGTCCCCTGGCAGGCTTCAGCATCAAATGTACCTGATGGATTCCTTTTGAGGCTCTGAAGGCAGCTCAGACATGGCAACAAGGCCTCTGCCCCTCACTCTTTCTTCAGCACCACCCCCTGGGAGCTGCAGTGGCTTCCTACAATCCCCAGACCTGGCCAGCACCACAAGTTAAACATCCAGTTTCTCAGAGACCCAGAACAGCTTGACTGGATGCTCTGGGTTGCCAGGGACACAGGCTTGTCAGAGAGCCTCAAGTGCAGAAAGACTTAGGTAGAGTGACCAACCATCCTGGAACGTAGAGCTGCTGAAACTGGGACAGTCCTGGGCAAGATGGGGCAGTTGGCCACCATGCCTCAGAGGACCTCATCCCCTTCCTCTGCCTTAGTGGGTGAGCCACCGGTTAGGGGAGGGAGCTCCTCTCCTGAGAGGCCTTCTGTTCCTTCCTCTCGTGCTTACCTTCTCTTTTTCTCAGCCATCCTCCCTCCCAGAACCTTCCATTAGCAGAAAGGAATCATTTCTTTCAGCTTCTCCTTCAGATCCCTCAAGGAAAGCAGGTTTCTGGAACCAGCCCCTTTAGCACCCCGTGTCTGTGGAGATGCCCCCAGGGCCATTAGGCAAAGGGAACAGATGGTAGGGTAAGGCCCTTTACTCCTTCAGCCATGGCCTCCCTATAGGCTGTCAGCCCCTGGAAGGCAGAGAACTAGTTTCTGTTTGATTCACAGCTGTGACTCTGGTCTAGAAGGCTAGGTGTCCATTAAATATTTGCTGAATGAATGATTGAGTCCATTTTCCACTTTAGGCTTTCCTATGATAGGATTGAACTGAAGAAAAAAAAAGAGTTTGGAAACTACTAGCCTCAGGAATAAATTCTAAGGTCTTCAGCTGGCCATGGAGGTCTCCTCCATATGACCCCTCATACCCCCCAGCCTTCCCCCAACTCACTGACAGGCCCCACCCCAACACCACCAGAGATCCAGGCTTTTGCTCATGTAAGTCCCCTTCCTAGAGCACTCTCAGCTCCTCACCTCCCAGAAGTCTCACTTGGTCATTACCTGGCCCCTCCCTCACATTCCCTCCCCAGCTGAGCCCTGGAAGTTCATTTGGGAGGATGTGCTGATTAGAATGAAGGAAGAGCTGAAGGTTGTGCTTGACTGCAGGTTGCCTAGGACCTGGGCAGCCTTGAGCTGAAGGGGTGTCTGGGTGTCTCAGGGTCTGACTGCCAGCATTTGGGAGCAAGGCCAGGGTTGGCTGACAGGGGAAGGGACGGGAAAAGAGAGATGGGGAGGGATAAGGAAAGGAGGATAGGGAAGAGGAGGGAAAAAGATAGGGAGGAAAAGGGGAGATGAGGGAAGAGCTGCTCTTAGCCCCAAGGTCCCAGAAAGGCTAAGACAGCGATGAGGTGATTGGGCAGCTCGTCACATGATATTCCCCAAAGACACCTATTAATCCCCCTGTGCAGACTAAAGGGGAAAGGAAGCCCCTCTGGGGGAAAATGTCTGTTTTAGACAAGCAGTCACATTTTTTTACTTCCCTGTCCTCATGTACCAGTGGGGTAGGAAGCAGCCTGATACTATCTTGGCCTCTTTCTATGTCTTCCTTTAGGCTAAGAAGTTCAGCCACCCTCTGGGTGACCTCTAGGGTTAGACCCTCATGACCCTGGTTACAGATTGAGCCCTGACCCTTGTCCTATAGTGAGCCCTGATCCTATTCATACATTGAACCTTGAGCCTAGTCACACATTGAGCCCCGACCCTGCTTACATGCTGAGTCCTAATCCTGCTCACACACTGAGCCCTGGCCCTAACAGGGTATACCATCTCTCTAAGAACTAAAGGGCGATCCAGGGACCTTAGCCTCTCCTCCTCCTACTCCTCAGAGCAGATGACAGATCCAGTCTGTGAGTGTCAAGAGACCGATCCCAGCACTGAGTGCCTGCTGGCAGCTGTCCCAAGGTGGCTCAGGAGTGGCTGATCTGACCTTCTCAAGATCAAGACTGAGAATGTGATTAGCCTTCTCTGATACCAGGCCACAGCAGTGTCTAAGAGCCCAGCCATTAGTTTCTACAGAGAAGATGCTTTCCCCACAAGCACTCCCACTTCACTCCCATCCCGCCCCAACACCTCCCACAGGGATCCAGCTCCACCTCCTTCACTTCCTCATGTGTCCCAAAAAAGCTGTGAATTGCTGGAAACCTGCCCCTCCCCTTCACATCACACTGATTCCCATTCAGTGTTCTCAGTTGGTGTCAACTAATCCCTACAGAGGTGTTAACAGATAGTTAAGATGTCAGCTATAAACTTAAAGTGTGATTCCCCACTAGGAGCATTTTGGTTTTAACAGGTTGCTCTTAGAAATGGGAAACCCTTTAAGACCTAGTAATATGGCAGAGTGGTGTCTGAGGGTGTTTGGTGCCTGGAGCCCTTCAGGCCTTCCTGGAACCTTCTTTCCCTCTCCTTCACCCAGGGTCAACAGAATTCAGGCTCTGGAGCCCAGAGAGCTGCCTTTCAGTCTCAGCTCCACCTACCTCTCTGAACCTCAGATTCTTTGTCTGCAAATGGGTATATATAATACCAAACTTGCAGAATTGTGACAAAGTCCTTCATACTTGAGAGCTCCCAAGGTCCCTAATCTCCCCTTGCCTGTCCCTCATTGAAGGTTACTGTGTCAGCTCTCCTGCCTCCCACCTCCTCACACTCTACTATCAATCAATCACCAAGTCTGCCCATTCTCTCCATTTCTTAAATCTCTATCCAGGCAAAGATCAATGGAATCAATCACCAAGGCCTGGACAGATACAAGACAATGGGGACACTGAGCAGTGATGGGAATGGAGCTTCAGAAAAGCAAGAAAAGAATGGCTTACTCAATAAATAGTGTCAAAAAAGCTGGTCATTTGGGGGAAAAACACTTAGATCCCTACCTCAAACCACACACATTAAAACATTCTGGATGAACAGAGATTTAAAGATTATTAAGTATCATAAACAACTAAAAAATAATACAAGACAACATTTTCAAAACTTTGCAGTGGAAAAGAGTGACAGACTTGACCACAGAACAATTTAAAACTTTATAGGGGTTTTAAAAACCTCACAGACACCATAAACTTAAATCTAAACAAAATGAAATAAAAGCCATAAAACTATGAAAAAACATTTGCAACATGTGACAAATAAAGGGTTAAATCCCTTACCCTCATAAATCAATTTACTCTTGCAAGTCAATAAGATGCATTTCACATGCACACACTATTCCCCATCACTGAAACCAAGGTCGCCTGTGACCTCCTCAGGGCTAATGCATGATCAATGCTCAGTCTACATCTTACTTGATCTCACACTTGAAACACAGCTTGCCCTTGGCTTTCAAGACACCACACTTGCTTGGTTCTCCTCCACCTTGCTTGTTGCTCCTATTCAGTAAACTTTTTGATTATTCCTCAGCTCCCCAACTTCTAGCTGAAGGAGGCCCTAGGGCTGGGTCTTTGGTCCTTCTTTTCTATCTATTTTCAATACCTTGATTCTCATTCAATTTCACGATTTTAAATACCATCTTTATAATAATGACCCCAAATTTGTATCTCTAGCCCAGGCCTATTCACTAAATTCCAGCCTCATTTATTCAACTGTCAACTCCACATTTATATGTCGATGTCTACTGGCACCTCAACTGTAAGTCCACAGCCAGGGCCTGCTCATCAGTGTGCCTTCTTGGCAGTCACACAGGGCCTCACAGGAGGGCCGCAGGTTTGGTTTAATGCTCTACAGTCACCACTTGGAAATTCTTTTTGTTTGTTTGTTTGTTTAAGCCTCACCCAGGAACATGATTTTATTGATTTTTAGAGACAAAGGAAAGGGGAGAGAAAGACAGAGAAACATAAATGTGAGAGAGAAACACCAATTAGTTGCCCCCCGTGCTCACCCTGACAGGGGATGGAACCAGCAACCTTTTGGTGTACAGGATGACACTCCAACCAACCAAGTCACCTGGTCAGGGCACCACTTGGAAACTTCTACTTGGGAATTTTCAATAATTTTTTTTTAAACAGAGGGCCACCCATTTTCATTTTGCTCTGGGCCCCACACATTATGTAGCTAATCCTGTCTACAGTGGAACTTCCCTACTCCAAACCCACTCCTCCCTATTCTCCACTCTATCTCTGTTGTTGGCAGCCCCACCCTTCTATGTATTTGGGCCACACCCATTGGAATCATTGTTATGGACTGAATATTTGTGCCTCCAAAATTCATGTGTTGAAGTCCTCACTTTAATATAATGGTATTTGGAGGTGAGGCCTTTGAGAGGTAATGGGTTAGAAGAGATCCCGAGGGTGGGTTCCTCGTGATGGGATGAATGTCCTTATAAGGAGAAGGAGAGATACCAGAGCTCTCTTTCCACCTGTACACAAAGAAGAGATCTTGTGAGCACAAGCAAGCCAAGCAGAGGGTCCTTGCCTAGAACTGAGTCTACTAGCATCTTGATCGTGGACTTTCTAGTCTCCAGAAGTGTAAGAAATAAGTGTATTGTTTAAGCCAATCTGCCTATGGTATTTGGTTATGGCAACCCAAGATGACTAAGATAGTAATCTGGCTTCCTCTCTCTCACACACACTCTCTCATCCAATCTGTAAGCTAATCCCATTGGCTCTACTATGAACATTCACCTAGAATCCATCCACATCTCCCCACCTCCACTAACATCCCCTAGTGCAACCCCCTACCATCCCTCCCCTGGATCATTGCAACAGACTAACTGTTCTCCCTCCTTTATAGCAGCAAGAATGATCTGGTTAAAATGAAAATCAGATCATCATGTCATTAATCAGAAAATTCTATGGCTCCCTGCTTCATCCTAAGGAAAAGTCAGGTGCTTAGGGTGACCTGACCCACAAGGCCCTGAATACCTGACTTTTGATCCCTCCCTGGCTGTACCTACCACTCTCTCCTCACTCACCCTGTTTTAGCCACACTCGCCTTCTTACTGAGCACTGAACATACCAGGCCTTCTCCTGACTCAGGTTCTCTGACATCCGCATGGCTCATTCTCTTGCTTCCTACAGGTCTTTCTTTATTTTTATTTTATTTTTTATCTTTATTGTTGTGAGTATTACAGATGTTCCTCTCTCCCCCATTGCCCCCTCTACCCAGTTCCTGCCCCACCCCAGGCCTTTGCCACCCTATTGCCTGCATCCATTATAATGCATATCAACACTAATAAAAGACAAACATGCAAATTGACCGTACCTTTGCTACACCTTAAGTCATGCCCACCAGCCAATCAGAGCGACTATATGCAAATTAACCCAACCAAGATGGCGGCCGGCAGCCATGGAGCTGGAGCAAGCAGGAGGCTTGGTTGCCCCAATGATGGAGGAAGCCAACTTCCCGCCTGCCATGGCTGGCTCTAAGCTCCACTCAAAGCAACAAAGTTTCAATTATAGAAGGTAAATAAATCCTAGAATAAAAAAAAGAAAAGAAAAAAAGGAGAGGCTGGGCGTTTCTGTCGCTGGGGGGGCTTGGCAAGCCTGAAAATGGCCCTCAACCCCTCACCCAGACTAGCCAGGCACCCCTGTGGGGACCCCCACCCTTAAGGGGGTATGGCCAACCTGAAAACAGCCATCAGCCCCTCACCCAGGCTGGCCAAACCTCCATGGGGTGAGGGTCCCACTGGGGCAGGGGGCTTGACCAGCCTGCAAACAGCCATCAGCCCCTTACCCAGGCTGGCCACATACCCCAGTAGGGACCCCCACCCTGAAGGGGGTGTGACCAGCCTGCAAACACCCATCAGGCCCTCATCCAGGCTGGCCAGGCACCCCAGCAGGACCCCCACCCAGATCCGGGACACCCTTCAGGGCAAACCAGCTGGTCCCCACCCAAGTACCAGGCCTCTATCCTCTATAATAAAAAGGTAATATGCAAGTTGACCCTAACAGCAGAATGACTGGGAATCACTGGTCACTATGACACACACTGACTACCAGGGGGCAGAGGCTCAATGCAGGAGATGCCCCCTGGTGGTCAGTGCGCTCCCACAGGGGGAGCTCTGCTCAGCCACAAGCCAGGCTGACGGCTGCCAGTATAGTAGTGGTGGTGGGAGCCTCTCCCGCCTCCTCAGAAGCGCTAAGGATGTCTGACTGTAGCTTAGGTCTGCTCCCCGCTGGCAAGTGGACATCCCCCAGGGCTCCCGGGCTGCCAGAGGGATGTCTGATTGCCAGCTTAGGCCCAATCCCCCCGGAGAGTGGGCCTAAGCCAGCAGGTCGTCATCCCCTGAGGGGTCCCAGACTGCGAGAGGGCACAGGCCAGGCTGAGGGACCCCCCTCCCCCCCGAGTATATATAAAACCCTAATATGAAAATAGACCAAACAGAGGGACAACTGAACAACCGAACAACCAGTCACTATGACATGCACTGATCACTAGGGGGTGCAAGCAGAAGATGGCGGGCATTGGCAGCAGGTGACAGAGCAGGTGTCAGCTGTGGCAGGATGGTAGAGCAAGTGACCAAGGTGGGGCACCGGTCACTGTCATTGGGGTGAACCTCTGGTGGTTACTGAAAATTCATTGCTCCTGTGCACCACAGTCCCACCTGGCACTTGCACCTGCTGCTGGCACTGGCCCCACTCGCACCCACTGCCTGAGCCTGGCGCCAGTCCCGATTGCTTGGCACCATCAGCAGGTGCGAATGGCGGCTACTGGCCCTGATCACCCCTGAGGGCTTCTCCACCTCTCCCTGCTCTTGAGGGGCAATCAGGGCCGGCAGCTGCCACTTGCAACCACTAACGGCGCTGGCCCCACTCGCACCTGCTGCTGGCGCTGGCCCCAGTCGCTCCACACCATCAGTGGATGCAAGTGGGGCTGGTGCCATCAGCGCATGAGAGCGACAGTGGTGGGAGCAGAGCTGCCGGCAGAGTGGGGACCAGGGGCTGCAGCAGAAGGGGCCAAGCAGAGGTGTCAAGGATGGGCGGAGACCCACCCCTGTGCCCACCACAGCCTCATGGCCCACAGTTCCTTTCAAGGTGCACAAATCCATGCAATGGGCGCCTAGTATGCATATAAGGTCGTTGTTTAATCTCTTCCTACCCCCTTACCCCCTTTCCTCTGAGAATCATCAGTTTGTCCCATTTCCATCTATCCCTCTGATTCTATTTTGTTCACCAGTTTATTTTGTTCATTAGATTTCTTATTTGTTTTGATTTTTAGATGCAATTGTTGATAGATATGTACTAATTGCCATTTTATTGTTCATATTTTTTATCTTTTTTCTTCTTCCTCTTCTTAAATAATACCCTTCAACATTTTATATAATACTGATTTGGTGGTGATGGACTCCTTTAGCTTATTCATGTCCGGGAAGCTCTTTATCTGACCTTCAATTCTAAATGATAGCTTTTCTGGGTAGAGTAATCTTAGTTGTAGGTCCTTGTTATTTATCATTTTGAATATTTCTTGACACTGCCATCTGGCCTGCAAAGTTTCTGTTCAGAAATCAGCTGACAGCCATATGGATGCTCCCTTGTAGGTAACTCAGTGCTTTTCTCTTGCTGCTTTTAAGATTCTCTCTTTGTCTTTAGCTCTTGGCATTTTAATTATGACATGTCTTGGTGTGGGCCTTTCGGTTCCTCTTGTTTGGGACTCTCTGAGCTTCCTGGACTTATAAGTCTATTTCATTCACCAGATAGGGAGGTTTTCTGTCATCATTTCTTCAAATAGGTTTTCAATATCTTGCTCTCTCTCTTCTTCAGGCACCCCTATGATGTGAATGTTGGCACTCTTGAAGTTGTCCCAGAGGCTACTTACACTATCTTCATATTTTTAAATTCTTTTTTCTTTTTGCTCTTCTCATAGGGTGTTTTGTGCTTCCTCATATTTCAAATCGTTGATTTGATTCTTGGGATCCTCTACTCTACTGTGGAATCCCTGTATATTATTCTTTATTTCAGTCAGTGTATGCTTAATTTCTGACTGATACTTTTCCATTTTTTTGACATTCTCACTAAGATCCTTGAAAGTCTCACTGAGTCCCTTGGAGGTCTCATAAAAATTCTTGAATAACTTATAACCATGGTTTTGAACCTTAGATCCAGTAGTTTCCTTTCTTCCATTTCTTTCATTTGTTTTATTTTCCTTCTTAATTTTTGTTTTATTGCTTAAAGTATTACAAAGAGTATTACATATGTCTCCCTTTTTTACCGCCCTTGACAATCCCCTGGCCTCCCCTACACCCCAGTGTCTTATGTCCATTGGTTATGCTTATATGCATGCATACAAGTCTTTCAGTTGATCTCTCACCCTCCTCTCCTGCCCCCCAACCCTCCCCGGCCTTCCTGCTGTAGTTTGACAGTCTGTTCGAGGCTGCTCTGCCTCTGTATCTATTTTTGTTCATAAGTTTATAATGGTCTTTATTATCCATGAATGAGTGAGATCATGTGGTATTTTTCCTTCATTGACTGGCTTATTTCACTTAGCATAATGCTCTCCAGTTCCATCCATGCTGTTGCAAATGGTAAGAGTTCCTTCTTTTTTACGGCAGCATAGTATTCCATCGTGTAGATGAACCACAGTTTTCTAATCCATTCATCTACTGATGGGCAATTAGGCTGTTTCCAGATCTTAGCTATGGTGAATTGTGCTGCTATGAACATAGGGGTGCATATATCCTTTCTGATTGGTGTTTCTGGTTTCTTGGGATATATTCCTAGCAGGGGTATCAATAAGTCAAATGGGAGTTCCTTTTTAACTTTTTGAGGAAACTCCATACAGTCTTCCATAGTGGCTACACCAGTCTGCATTCCCACCAGTGGAGCAGAAGGGTTCCTTTTTCTCCACATCCTCTCCAGCACTTGTCGTTTGTTGATTTGTGGATGGTACCCATTCTGACAAGTGTGAGATATTACCTCATTGTTGTTTTGATTTGCATTTCTCGGATGATTAGTGACTTTGAGTATGTTTTCATATGTCTCTTGGCTTTCTGAATGTCCTCTTTTGAAAAGTGTCTATTTAGGTTCTTTGCCCATTTTTTGATTGGATTGTTTATCTTCCTTTTGTTAAGTTGCATGAGTTCCCTATAAATTTTGGAGATTAGGCCCTTATCAGATATGACATTGGCAAATATGTTTTCCCACGCAGTGGGTATTCTTGTTGTTTTGTTGATGGTTTCTTTTGCAGTGCAGAAGCTTTTTAATTTGATGTAGACCCATTTGTTCATTTTCTCTTTATTTTCGAATGCCCTAGGATCTGTATCGGTGAAGAAATTGCTTTGGCATATGTCTGAGATTTTGTTGCCTTTGGATTCTTCTAGAATTTTTATAGTTTCCCGTCGTACCTTTGAGTCCTTTATCCATTTTGAGTTTATTTTGTGTATGGTGTAAGTCGGTGGTCTAGTTTCATTTTTTTTGCATGGATCTGTCCAATTTTCAAAACACCATTTATTGAAGATACTATCTTGACTTCATTGTATGTTCTTGCCTCCTTTGTCAAATATTAATTGAGCATATTGGTTCGCGCTGATTTCTGGGCTCTCTATTCTATTCCATTGATCTACATGCCTGTTCTTGTGCCAGTACCAGGCAGTTTTGAGAACAGTGGCTTTGTAATACAGCTTGATATCTGGTCTTGAGATCCCACCTACTTTGTTTTTTCTCTGGATCGCTGCAGCTATTTGGGGTCTTTCTTTATTCCAGATGAATTTTAGGAGAGTTCGTTCTAGGTCTGTGAAATATGCCGTTGGTATTTTAATAGGAAGTGTGTTGAATTTATAGATTACTTTGGGTAGTATGGACATTTTGATGATGTTGATTCTACCAATACAAGAACATGGTATGTTCTTCCATCTGTTTATATCTTCCTCTATCTCATTTTTCAACGTCCTGTAGTTTACTGAGTAGAGGTCTTTTACCTCTTTAGTTAAGTTTATTCCTAGGTAGCTTAATTCTTTTGGTGCAATGGTAAATGGGATTTTTTTTTAGTCTCTCTTTCTGTAAGTTCACTATTGGTGTACAGAAATGCCATAGATTTCTTGGCATTAATTTTGTATCCTGCTACATTGCCAAATTCATGAATTAAGTCTAATAGTTTTTGATGGAGTCTTTAGGATTTTTATGTATAATATCATGTTATCTGCGAATAAGGGCAGTTTTACTTCTTCTTTTCCAATTTGGATGCCTTTTATTTCTTCTTCTTGTCTAACTGCAATGGCTAATACTTCTAGTACTATGTCAAACAGGAGTGGTTAGAGTGGGCATCCCTGTCTTGTTCCTGTTCTTAGGGGAAATGGTGTTAGTTTTTGTCCATTGAGTATGATGTTGGCTGTGGGCTTGTCATATATGGCTTTTATTATGTTGAGGTATGATCCTTCTATTCCCACCTTGCTGAGAGTTTTTATCAAATATGGGTTTTGGGGAAAAAAACAATGGCGGAGGTTTAGAAGGACGTGTAGGTGCATTGTCATGGAGCAGATAAGGGCGAGCAGCTGAAACAGATAACATACAGCCCGAATAGGCAGAGGATATTCAGCTGAGAGACAGTCTGCTGTTGGGAAAGACAGAGAACTCCCAGGGAAAAAAAGGACGGTTGGAGACTGCGGCTGAAACCTCTCCCGGTGCACCAGCTCAGCAGTGGAGACTGCGCCATCTTGAGTGGCTGTTACCGGCACCCAGAGATAGGCTACTAACCCAGAAGTAATGGCTCTCAAGCAGCGCAACTACGTGAACTCAGAGGAGCCCTGGTTCTCCCCACAGAAATGTTAGACTTCCCCCAAAGGTGCGGTTTGCAATTAAGATTGGAGAGTGGAACGTGTGCGCGGGGGGGGGGGGGGGGGGGGAGTGGGGGGGCATCTGTGCCCCAAAAAGTCCACGGCCGTCACGGCCAGCGTGACCCACGAGTGTGGAAGCGCTCCCCAGGGCTGTTGGTAGAAGAGAATGCTATAAATAAGCCCACAGTTGGACTGGTTGCAAACGGGCAGCCTCAGATTTTCCCAGGCTGCCGGCGACTTGGTGCCAGGGGCCAGAGAGTGCGCGCACGCAGAGACTCCACGCAGATCTGGAAGGTGGAGCCCTGTTCACACAGCTTCCCAGGCTCTTATTTTTACACCTCCTCTTAAATCTGTGCATTTGATTGTTGAACCCAGTGCATGGGATTACCCAGTTGGGGTCACTCGCAGAGCCTGTAGGGAAAGGTTGTTTTTGGGGAGCCTGGGAAACAGAGCTGGGAGTGTCAACTAGGGAACCAGCGCTGGGCGGAGGACTTTCCAAAGCCAGTTTCAGGTACAATAGAGAACACCTGGTCAGAGAGGACTTATAGCCTCAGAGGTCAATCCTGACACACTGCCACCCAGAGGCAGAGCCATGAACTGACTCTTCTGTAAACACAGATAAAGGCTGTCTAGGAAACCAATACGGCCTGCCTTAAAATCAGGACTGTGGCTTACAACACGGAGGAACAGTATCTCAGAGAAAAATTCAACATTCTCCAGAATGCCTGGCGTGCAAAAAAGAAGAGTAGAAGATCTGAAGCACCTTCATTACTGCACATTTTAATTTTATTATTATTATTATTATTTTTCACCTTTTAACGAAGAAACCATTTTTTTCTTTTTTCTTAACCTGATTTGACCCTTTTAATTACTACAGTTTTTATTTTTAACCAGTATTATTACAGCCACCATTTTACCATTTTTTTAAGTGTCATTTTATTTTCTCTTTATTTTATTTTGGGACTAGTGTTCTCCATTCTATTTTCATCGTTCATTTAACATCATTTTCCTCTACCCCAATTTTGCCTCTGTGCTAAAACCCTCTTCCCCACTTTTCCTGTTTATGGTCCTGTTTCTCTTACCCTATTCCTGCTTTAGATTTTCCCTATCCTTTTTACCCCATCTAAATTTCACCCTACTTATATATCCTATTTCCAATCACCTGCTCTAAATCCTTATACACCTCTCCCTTATCTTTCTTCACTATCCAAATTATTTTTTTTCTTCTCTTCTCTATCGTTTCGGTGTTTCCTTGATTGTTGAGTATATGGGTGTGTTTTTTTTAGGGATTGTTTGTGAGGTTGTTCTGCTTTTTCTTTTTCCTTTTCTGTTTCCAACCTCCACCCCCCCACCCCCCGGTTATTTTTGGGCTTCTGTTCTCCCTTGCCTCGCTTGATATTATTGGTTGTTTGTAGTTTGTATTCATCTCCAGGGATCCATTGCAGGAATTTGTTGGGATTAGTGGCGGTTCTATCGGAGTTTTCTCCTCATATGAATAGTCTCCTCCCCTCTTCTACTTCATTCGTTTTTCTCTCTTAACTGTTTTTTTCTGTTTTCTCTTCTATCTTTTTCTATTCTCTCTTCCTTGTCCCCCACCTCTCTTAGCTCTGGTGGCCACCTTTATTTGGGGTTATTAATACTGTAAATACATTTGTGTTCAGTGCCTGGTACGTTGTGCTTGTTGTGTTGTATTTTGTGCCTTTAAATCAATGCAGCAGATCAAAAGAACAGCAACCTCCTGATCACCACACGCTCTGTCTGAGGAACAGTTGCTCTGTGTGAAGCCTCCCTCCACCAGCCAGAAGAAACACCACAGCTGTGAACAGCACCAATCAGAAGACCTTCTACCAAAGGAGGAGCAGGGGCTACCACAACCGCCCAAGGAGCAACCACAGCCTGAGGAGCAACTGCTACCCAGGGAGCAGCCACTGAACGACTCAATATCTATATATGACGGTGAGATCAAACATGGGTAGGCAAAGAAACCCCCAAAGGAAAGAAAAGGAGGACTCGACAGAAAAGCAGCTAAGTAAAACAGAGGCATGCAACATGACAGAAAAAGAATTCAGAATAAGGGTCCTAGAGTGCATAAACCGGATGGAGGAAAAAATCAACAACATATGCAAGAAGTAAGAAGAAACGGATGAAAAAATCAACAAAATATACAAGAAGCAAGGAAAAACAGATGAAAAAATCAACAACTTAAGTAAGACGCAAGAAGAAATGAAGAGTGATATAGCTGCAATAAAAAACACCATTGAAAGTTTCAACAGTAGACTAGGAGAAGCGGAGGAACGAATTAATGAATGAGAACACAAGGAAGCAAAACACACCCAAACTGTACTGCAACTGGAGAAAAAAATTAAAAGACAGAAGGAGAGCCTAAGGAAGCTTTGGGACAACAAAAACGAAAAAACATACAAATAATAGGGGTGCCAGAACAACAGAAAGAGGAACAAGGATTAGAAAACCTATTCGAAGAAATAATATCAGAAAACTTCCCTGAGGTGGGGAAGAAAAAAGTCACACAACCACAGAGAGTCCCAAATAAGGTGAACCCGAAAAGACCCACACCAAGACACATCATAATTACCATGGCAAATGTTCAAGACAAAGAGAAAATCTTACAGGCTGCAAGCGAGAGACGGAAAGTTACATACAGGGGATCTCCCATTAGATTATCAAATGATCTCTCAACAGAAACACATCAGGCCAGAAAAGAATGGACAGAAATTTACAAAGTGATGCAAAGCAAAGGACTGAATCCAAGAATACTCTATCCAGCAAGGCTATCATACAAAATTGAAGGGGAAATAAGAAGCTTCACAGACAAAAAAAAAGCTAAGGGAGTTTAACACCACCAAGACAGAAATGCAAGAAATGCTAAAGGGACTGCTGTAGAAAAAGAAATAAAAAGCTCAGAAAGAAAAAGCCACACAAGAAAGATATGGCTACAAACAAGTGGCTTTCAATAATAACTATAAATGTAAACGGACTAAATGCTCCAACCAAAAGACATCGACTGGCTGAATGGATAAAAAATCATGACCCATACATTTGCTGTCTAAAAGAGACCCACCTCATTAGAAGGGACTCACACAGACTGAAAGTGAAGGGATGGAAATATATCTTTCAGGCAAATGGAAATGAAAAGAAAGCTGGGGTAGCAATACTTATCTCAGACAATATTGACCTCAAAGTGAAGGCCATAACAAGAGATAAGGAAGGCCACTGCATAATATTAAAGGGATCAATACAACAAGAAGATATAACCCTGGTAAACATATATGCACCCAATGCAGGAGCACCTAAATACATAAAAAAACTCCTGGAAGATACCTAAGGAGAGATCAACAACAATACAATCATAGTAGGAGACTTTAATACACCATTGACATCACTGGAAAAATCCTCTGGACAAACAATCAACAAAGAAACAGCAATCCTAAATGACACACTAGATCAGATGGACTTAATTGACATCTTCAGAATACTTCACCCCAAAGCCACGGAATATACATTCCACTCTGATGCTCATAGGACAGATTCAAAATTAGACCACATATTGGGCCACAAGCAAAATGTCCCCAAATTCAAGAAGATTGAAATCATACCAAGCATCTTCTCAGACCACAAGGGCATAATATTAGAAATAAACTATAAATAAAAACAACACAAAACACTCCAACACTTGGAAGCTGAATAGCATGTTATTAAATATTGATTGGGTTACCAATGAGATCAAAGAAGAAATTAAAAACATCCTGGAAACTAATGACAATAAAAACACAATAATCCAAAACCTATGGGACACAATGAAAGCAGACCTGAGAGGAAAGTTTATAGCTCTACAGGCCTATCTCACAAAACAAGAACAAATGGTAGTAAATCACCTAACTCTACAACTCAAAGAATTAGAAAGAGAGCAACAAGAAAACCCCAGAGTGAGCAGAAGGAAGGAGATAATAAAGATTAGAGCACAAATAAATGACATGGAGACCAAAAAAAATACAGAAAATCAATGAAACAAAGAGCTGGTTCTTTGAAAGGATAAACAAGATTGATGAACCTCTAGCCAGGCTCACCAAGAAGCAAAGAGAGAGGACCCAAATAAACAAAATCAGAAATGAAGGAGGTGAAATAAAAACAGACCCCACAGAAACACAAATGATTGTTAAAAAAAATATTACGAACAGCTCTACTCCAACAAACTAGACAACCTGGAGGAAATGGACATATTCCTAGAAAAATATAACATCCCAAAACACAATCAGGAAGAATCTAAAAATCTGAAAAGGCCAATAACTATGGAAGAAATTGAAGCAGTCATCAAAAAGCCTCCAGCAAACAAAAGCCCAGGACAGGACGGCTTCACAGGGGAGTTTTACCAAACATTCAAGGAAGAACTAAAACCTATCCTCCTCAGACTACTACAAAAAAATTCAAGAGTAAGGAACACTTCCAAGCTCATTCTATGAAGCCAGCATCACCTTAATACCAAAACCAGGTAAAGACAACACAATGACAGAGAATTACAGGCCAATATCCCTCATGAACATCGATGCCAAAATCCTCAACAAAATCTTAGCAAATCGGATCCAGCAGTACATCAGAAAGATCATACACCATGATCAAGTGGGATTTATCCCAGGGATGCAAGGATGGTATAATATCCGCAAATCAATAAACGTGATACATCACATAAACAAATTGAAAGAAAAAGACCACATGGTCATATCAATTGATGCAGAAAAAGCATTTGACAAAATCCAAAACCCATTTCTGATAAAAACCCTCAGCAAGGTGGTAGTAGAAGGATCATACCTCAACATGATAAAAGCCATATATGACAGGCCCACAGCCAACATCATACTCAATGGACAAAAACTATCACCATTTCCCCTAAGAACAGGAACAAGACAGGGATGCCCACTCTCACCACTCCTGTTCAACATAGTACTGGAAGTATTAGCCATTGCAGTTAGACAAGAAGAAGAAATAAAAGGCATGCAAATTGGAAAAGAGGAAGTAAAACTGTCCTTATTTGCAGACGACATGATATTATACATACAAAACCCTAGAGACTCCATGAAAAAACTACTAGACTTAATATATGAATTTGGCAATGTAGCAGGATACAAAATTAACCCCAAGAAATCTGAGACATTTCTATACACCAATAGTGAACTTTCAGAAAGAGAGATTATAAAAACAATCCCATTTACCATTGCACCAAAAAAATTAAGCTACCTAGGAATAAACTTAACTAAAGAGGTAAAAGACCTCTTCTCAGAAAACTACAGGATGTTGAAAAAAGAGATAGAGGAAGACATAATCAGATGGAAGAACATACCATGTTCTTGGATTGGAAGCATCAACGTCATTAAAATGTCCATACTACCCAAAGCAATCTATAAATTCAATGCACTTCCCATTAAAATACCAACAGCATACTTCACAGACCTAGAACGAACTCTCCAAAAATTCATCTGGAATAAAAAAAAGACCCCGAATAGCTGTAGCAATCCTGAGAAAGAACAAAGTAGGTGGGATCTCAAGACCAGATATCAAGATGTATTACAAAGCCACTGTTCTCAAAACTGCCTGGTACTGGCACAAGAACAGGCATATAGATCAATGGAATAGAATAGAGAGCCCAGAAATTGTCCCGAACCAATATGCTCAATTAATATTTGACAAAGGAGGCAAGAACATACAATGGAGCCAGGATAGTCTCTTCAATAAATGGTGTTGGGAAAATTGGACAGATATATGCAAGAAAATGAAACTAGACCACCAACTTACACCATACACAAAAATAAACTCAAAGTGGATAAAGGACTTATATATATGACGGAAACCATAAAAATTCTAGAAGAATCCAAAGGCAACAAAATCTCAGACATATGCCAAAGCAATTTCTTCACTGATACAGCTCCTAGGCCACTTGAAACTAAAGAAAAGATGGACAAATGGGACTACATCAAAATAAAAAGCTTCTGTACAGCCAAAAAAACCATCAACAAAACAACAAGAATACCCACTGCGTGGGAAAACATATTTGCCAATGTCATATCTGATAAGGGCCTAATCTCCAAAATTTATAGGGAACTCATGCAACTTAACAAAAGGAAGATAAACAATCCAATCAAAAAATGGGCAAAGGACCTAAATAGACACCTTTCAAAAGAGGACATTCAGAAAGCCAACAGACATATGAAAACATGCTCAAAGTCACTAATCATCCTAGAAATACAAATCAAAACAACAATAAGGTACCATCTCACACCTGTCAGACTGGCTATCATCAACAAATCAATGAACGACAAGTGCTGGAGAGGATGTGGAGAAAAAGGAACACTCGTGCACTGCTGGTGGGAATGCAGACTGGTGCAACCAGTATGGACGACTGTATGGAGTTTCCTCAAAAAACTAAAAATGGAACTCCCATTTGACCCTGTGATCCCACTTCTAGGAATATATCCCAAGAAACCAGAAACACCAATCAGAAGGGATATATGCACCCATATGTTCATAGCAGCACAATTCACCATAGCTAAGTTCTGGAAACAGACTAAGTGCCCATCAGTAGATGAATGGATTAGAAGACTGTGGTACATCTACACGATGGAATACTATGCTGCTGTAAAAAAGAAGGAACTCTTACCATTTGCAACGGCATGGATGGAACTGGAGAGCATTATGCTAAGTGAAATAAGCCAGTCAATGAAGGAAAAATACCACATGATCTCACTCATTCATGGATAATAGAGACCATTATAAACTTTTGAACAATAATAGATACAGAGGCAGAGCTGCCTCAAACAGATTGTCAAACTGCAGCGGGAAGGCTGGGCAGGGTTGGGGGGGCAGGAGAGTGGGGGGTAAGAGATCAACCAAAGGACCTGTATGCATGCATATAAGCATAACCAATGGACATAAGACACTGGGGTGTAGGGGAGGCCAGGGGATTGTCAAGGGCGGGGGAAAAAGAAAAGGATACATATGTAATACCCTTTGTAATACTTTAAGCAATAAAAAAAAATGGGTGTTGGATTTTGTCAAATGCTTTTTCTGCATCAATTGATATGACCATGTGGTCTTTTTCTTTCAATTTGTTTATGTGATGTATCATGTTTGTTGATTTGCGGATATACCATCCTTGCATCCCTGGGATAAATCCTACTCTTCATGGTGTATGATCTTTCTGATGTACTGCTGGATCCGATTTGCTAAGATTTTGTTGAGGATTTTGGCATCTATGTTCATGAGGGATTTTGGCCTGTAATTCTCTGTCATTGTGTTGTCTTTACCTGGTTTTGGTATTAAGGTGATGCTGGCTTCATAGAATGAGCTTGGAAGTGTTCCTTCCTCTTGAATTTTTTGTAGTAGTCTGAGGAGGATAGGTTTTAGTTCTTCCTTGAATGTTTGGTAAAACTCCCCTGTGAAGCCGTCCTGTCCTGGGCTTTTGTTTGCTGGAAGCTTTTTGATGACTGCTTCAATTTCTTCCATAGTTATTGGCCTTTTCAGATTTTTAGATTCTTCCTGATTGAGTTTTGGAATCTTGTATTTTTCTAGGAATATGTCCATTTCCTCCAGGTTGTCTAGTTTGTTGGAGTAGAGCTGTTCGTAATATTTTTTTAACAATCATTTGTATTTCTGTGGGGTCTGTTTTTATTTCACCTCCTTCATTTCTGATTTTGTTTATTTGGGTCCTCTCTCTTTGCTTCTTGGTGAGCCTGGCTAGAGGTTCATCAATCTTGTTTATCCTTTCAAAGAACCAGCTCTTGGTGTCATTAATGTTCTGTATTGTTTTTTTGGTCCCTATGTCATTTATTTGTGCTCTAATCTTTATTATCTCCTTCCTTCTGCTCTCTCTGGGGTTTTCTTGTTGCTCTCTTTTTGATTCTTTGAGTTGAAGAGTTAGGTGATTTACTACCATTTTTTCTTGTTTTTTTTTGAGATAGGCCTGTAGAGCTATAAACTTTCCTCTCAGTACTGCTTTCATTGTGTCCCATAGGTGCCCGGAGCTGGTCCATGCTTGCTGTTTCAAGGGACCTGGCATATATGGCATACTGTTCTTAATATGTTTGCTCACCTTCTAGGCACTATGTGTTTTAACCAAGGTCTCTGAGAAAGGTTGTTTCCCCAGGTAGGGATTTTCCCCTGAAGTTAGGGAGGGAATAAAACCTCTTAACTAAGTGCCAGGTGGGTAATTAATCACTTTAACTACGAACAATCATGCTTAAGCATGCATAATCTTTACTCCCTGGAATGGAGATAAGAAACGCCCTAACCTTTGAAATAGAGATTGATAGGATTGGAATCAACTGGTATAAATACAGTTGAAACAAGACAACAGCAGACAGAACTTAGGAGAGAGAGAGAGAGAGACAGAAATTGGCACAGAACGTTCTCTAGAGACAGAAGAACTTCGCTGGAGAGAACATGGCAAAAGATCCTGGACAGAAACTGGCCTCAGAACCTAGAGACAGAACCTAGCGAGAGAACATGGCAAAAGATCCTGGACTGAACCTGACTACAGAAATTGGCAAGAGAACCTGACTAGAACCTGGTGACTGAACCTGGCTGGAGAACCTGGACAGAACCTGGCTGGAGAACCTAGCAAGAGACCATGGACACAGAACCTGGCTGGAGATCCTAAACAGAACTTCGCTGGAGATCCAGACCAGAACTTTGCTGGAGATCCTGGCTAGGCTGCTGATCAACTGAACGCTGTCTCCGTGTCATTCCTTCTTCGCCGACTCCGTCCGCACCTTTGGGGACCCCTGGACCCGCTGGGGTTGGACCCCAGCACATAGGTTTTGGATTGTTGTGTTTTCATTGTCATTAGTTACCAGGATGTTTTTAATTTCTTCTTTGATCTTATTGTTAACCCAATCAATATTTAATAACATGCTATTCAGCTTCCAAGTGTTTGAGTATTTTGGGTTGTGTTTATTGTAGTTTATTTGTAATATTATGACCTTGTGGTCTGAGAAGATGCTTGGTATGATTTCAATCTTCTTGAAATTGGGGACACTTTGTTTGTGACCCAAAATGTGGTCTATATTTGAATCTGTCCTATGAGCACCTGAGTGGAATGTATATTCCGTGGCTTTGGGGTGAAGTGTTCAGAAGTTGTCAATTAAGTCCATCTGATCTAGTGAGTCATTTAGGATTGCTGTTTCTTTGCCGATTTTTTTTGTCTAGAGGATTTATCCAGTGATGTCTGTGATGTATTCAAGTCCCCTACTATGATTGTATTGTTGTTGATCTCTCCCTTGATATCTTCCAGGAGTTTTTTTAATGTATTTCGGTGCTCCTGCATTGGGTGCACGTATGTTTATCCTCTTGTTGTATCGATCCCTTTAGTATTATGAAGTGGCCTTCCTTATCTCTTGTTATGGCTTTCATTTTGAGGTCTATTTTCTCAGATATAAGTAATGCTACTCCAGCTTTTGTTTTCATTTCCATTTGCCTGAAAGATATTTTTCCATCCCTTCACTTTCAGTCTGTGTGAGTCCCTTATTCTGAGGTGGGTCTCTTGTAGACAGCAAATATATGGGACATGTTTTTTTATCCATTCAGCCACTCAATGTCTTTTGTTTGGAGCATTTAATGCATTTACATTTAAAGTTATTATTGAAAGGTACTTGTTTGTAGCCATTTCTATTTTTTGTGCCTGTTTTCTTTCTTAGATTTTTATTTCTTCTTTCTACACCAGTCCCTTTAGCATTTCTTGCATTTCTGGCTTGGTGGTGATAAACTCCCTTAGCCTTTTTTTGTCTGTGAAGCTTCTTATTTCCCCTTCAATTTTGAATGATAGCCTTGCTGGATAGAGTATTCTTGGATTCAGTCCTTTGCTTTGCATCACTTTGTAAATTTCTGTCCATTCTTTTCTGGTCTGATGTGTTTCTGTTGAGAAATCATTTGATAATCTAATGGGAGATCCCCTGTATGTAACTTTCCGTCTCTCTCTTGCAGCCTTTAAGATTCTCTCTTTGTCCTGAACATTTGTCATGGTAATTATGATGTGTCTTGGTGTGGGTCTTTTCGGGTTCACCTTGTTTGGGACTCTCTGTAGTTGTGTGACTTTTTTCTTCCCCACCTCAGGGAAGTTTTCTGACATTATTTCTTCGAATAGGTTTCTAACCCTTTTCCTCTTTCTGTTGTTCTGGCACCCCTATTATTCATATGTTGTCGCCTTTCATGTTGTCCCAAAGCTCCCTTAGGCTCTCCTCCTGTCTTTTAATTTTTTTCTCAAATTGCAGTTCAGTTTGGGTGTGTTTTTCTTCCCTGTCTTCTAATTTGCTAATTCGGTTCTCGGCTTCTCCTAGTCAACTGTTGAAACTTTCCATGGTGTTTTTTATTGCAGCTATATCGCTCTTCATTTCTTCTTGGTTCTTACATAATTTGTTGATTTTTTTCATCTGTTTCTTTTTGATTCTTGCATAAGTTGTTGATTTTTTCCTCCGTCCGGTTTATGCATTCTAGGACCCTTAATCTGAATTCTTTTTCTGTCATGCTGAATGTCTCTGTTTCACTTAGCTGCTTTTCTGGCGAGTACTCCTTTTCTTTCCTTTGGGGGTTTCTTTGCCTACCCATGTTTGATCTCACCAACATATCTAGATGTTGAATCATTCAGGGGCTGCTCCTTGGGTGGCAGTGGCTTTTCAGGCTGTGATTGCTCCTTGGGCAGTTGTGGTAGCAGCTGCTCCTCAGTTGGCATAACCTCCTCTGGTGGGTGCTGTTCACAGCTGTGGTGGCTCTTCTGGCTGGTGCGGGGAGGCTTCACACACAGCTGTTGTTCCTCAGACAGAGGGTGTGCTAATCACGAGGCTGCTGTTCCTTCAATAGGGGCAGGCTTCACACTTTGCTGCTACTCCTTGAACTGGGGCAGACTGCTCACGTGGCTGCTGATCCTTGGATGGGGGCTGGCTGCACACTGCTGTTGTTCCTCTTATGTAGTGGGCTGCTTGTGGGGCTATTGCTCCTAGGACTTTGACAGGTTGATTGCAAGTCTATTGCTCCTTGGATGGGGGTGGGCTGCTTGCGAGGCTGCTGCTCTTTGGACGGGAGTGAGCTGCACAGGTGGCTGCTCCTCCTCAGACGGGGACGTGCCACTCACCCGGCTGCTGCTCATCGGACAGTTGCAGGCTTTTGTGGCTCTGCTCCTTGAACCAGTGCTTGCTACACAGGGCTGCCGCTCCTCAGACGTGAGCTGTCTGCTCATGTGGCTGCTGCTCTTCGGACCGGGGTGGGCTATTGCTGTTCCTCAAATGGGGCCGGGCCGCTCTCAGAACTGCTGTTCCTCAGATTGGGCAGGCTGCTCGTGCGGCTGCTCCTGCTTGGACGAGGGCAAGATGCTTGTGCACCTCCTGCTCCTCTGATGGGGGCGGGCTGCTTAGGGCTGCTGCTCCTCAGACGTAGGAAGACTGCTCGTGCGGCTGCTGCTCCTCAGACAGGTCGGACTGCTCGCATGGTTGCTCCTCCTCAGACGGGGAAGCAGCCCACTCACAGAGGTGCTGCTCCTTAGACAGGGGCAGGCCACATGAGGCTGCTGCTCTTAGGGTCAAGGCAGGCTGCTCACGGGGCTGATGCTCCCTGGACAAGAGTGTGCCGCTCACGTGTCTGCTGCTCACGTGGTTGAAAAAATAATGTGAAAAGAAGTAGGAAATAAAGGGGGGGGGGGCAGGAGAACAAAGGAAAAAGCAAAAAACTAAACAAAAAACCTCACAAAATAATAATACAAAAATAAAAATGAAAAATTCCATTTCTTTCATTTGTGACATGTTTCTTTGTTTCTGCATTTTGGCTGCTTTCCTGTGTTTGTTTCTATGCACTGGGTACAGCTGCTATGTCTTCTTGAGTTGGTAGAGTGGCCTTGTACAGTAGGTGCTCTATAGGGTTTAGTGACTTATCCTCCCCAGTCACCTGAGCTGGTCTCTCTAAGTGTGCCCCTTCGTGGGCTGTGTGCACAGTCTTGTTGTAGTTGAGCCTTGATTGCTGTTGGTGTCACTGGGGGGAATTGACCTCCAGGCCAATTGACTGTGAGGACCAGCTGCAGCTACAGTGGGAGAACTGTTGTGTAGAAGACACCCTTACGGTGCAGGACTTTCTTCAGTGGGGCTTTGGTGCTCACTGAGTCTGTGTCTTGAGTGTGTCGCTTATGGATGTGTAGAGTTGTAATCTGTCATGGTCTGTTGCTGACCACTGGTGCACTGGCTCTTGGGTTTCCAGCTCAAAGTCTGCCACTGCCTGGGGCCACCCAGCAGGAGCTACAGAGAGATCTGCAGATTCCCCCCATTTTTATTGGGTTTGGAAGTGCCCAGAAGAGGCCCAGCTGTGAAGCAAAGCAGGCTGGTACTAATACTGAGTCTTAGGCCTTTTATTGATAGGTTTGGGGTTCCCTGATCAAGCTTCAGCTTGTTTGAGAATTTTAGCAAAGTCTGAAGCACAAGCAAGGACAGACCATTCATACGCAAAAGCCACTGAACACAGCTTGGGTGGGTCTGCAAATTGGATGGGGCAAGGTCTCAGGGAACCCCCCAGGCTGTGCAAATAGTATGTTCCAAGCTGATAGAGACTCAGATATGGCTGCCAATCAGCCTGCAACCTGGGAAGTCCCGGCACAGAGACAATGACCCCTGCCAGCACATCTGGGAGAAAGCTGCCCCTGAGTTCCTGCCCTGATGCCAGATAATCCAGCTCTTCCCCCATATGTGTCTAGGTCCCTCAGAGCCTTACCCTGGCACTGGAGCTCAGAGGAAGTGGAACCTTGTAAGTTCAGTTCATACACCACCCCTTTAAAAAGGAACAGCTGGGCATCCAGCAACCTCCTTGTCACTGAGCCCCAATCTCCACTAGTTTTTACAGCCTGTAGTTACTGGGACTTCTCTTCCCAGCTCTAGGAGCCTGGGCTGGGAGTTTGGTGTGGGGCTGGGAACTCTTGCTTCTCATGGGGGAGGGGGGGGGCCTCTGCAGAGATGATCTCCCTCCCAATTTAAAAAGCAGCCCACATGGGTGTTGGACCAGCCCATTCTGTGCCTCCACCCCTCCTACCAGTCTCAATGTGCTTTCTTCTTTACTTCTCTAGTTGTAGGACTTCCCTTCAGCCAGCTTTCAAATGGTTCTGGATGATTGTTCTGTATTTTAGTTGTAATTTTGATGTGGTTGTGGGAGGCAGCGAATACCAGCATTTACCTATGCCACCATCTTGGTTCTCCTCAACAGGTCTTTATTTTAATGCCACCTCCAAGTAAGTCCTGGATTACTACCATATCCAAGTTAACCAACACTTCCAATCTCTCCCCTGTGTTATTTTTTTTCTCCTTAACATTTAAGTAACATTCATATGCACACTATATTTCATTTATCTATTTTTTCTTGGCTGTCTCCCTTCCACTGCAGTATAAGTTCCATGGAGCAGGTATTTTTTTGTCAGTTTTGTTCACTGTTAGGCCCCTAACCAAAACAGTGCCTAACATATAGTAGATGCTCAATAAATGCTTACTAAATGAGTGGACAGATCAATAGAAAAATAAGCTGAGGACAGGACATGAATTGGGAAAATTCACAAATAATGAAAGTGAAATGACCAGCAAGCACACACAAATATCCTCAAGATCATTAGTAGTCAAAGAAATGGAAAATAAGATCAGTTTACCTATCAAATTGGCAGGGATTTAAGTGATTGATAATGCCCATGGTTGTCAAGGGTGAGGGGATGAGGCCTTTTGTGCCTGATAAATCGGCACAGTCTTCTGGATGCTGATCTGGCCATACAGATTAAATCTTGAAATGTGCATGCCCTCTGACCCAGACAGTCCACTACCAGAAACATTCCTGGAGGACCCAAAACACAAGTGCACACATATGTATGAACTGGGAGATTCCCTGAGTTTTCTATATAGCCAAACACTGGAAACTATCTAAACAGCTACCAATAGGATTAATAATGGATACATAATTTAAAGACCATCCAATCAATGGGCATAAAAGGATAGTTAAGAACTCTGGAATGAGCTACACAATATTTGAAAGTAAAAAAAAATCAAGTGACAGAGCAAGTATAAATAGCATGAGCCCATGTTTTTCCTTTTAAAATGTTTATAAGTGCATAGAATAAAGTCTAGAAGGGTATCTATTGAACTAGTTAGCAGTATTTATCCCTAGGAAGGAAGAGATTATGGGAAGAGCTTGAAAAGCATGCTTGAAATATTCCCGGACTGTTAGATATGTAGATAGATAACATAAAGAAAATATTACCTTAACAGTCAGAAATATAACTCGGCATACAGAGGAAACACTTCCCATGACTCTCCAATGTTGAGGATGCAGAAATAGGACATTCCAAGCCCTCCATTATCTGACCCTATCTTAGCCCTGTTACTTCTAGCTCTACCTCCACACCCCTAAGCACTCTGGGAGATCAGTAAGCTTGGCCACCCCTGGCTCTAGGACACCTGTCATAGGCACTGGAGATCACTCATCTGAGGATGTCAAGGTAGGCCCAGCAGGAAGGACTGACCAGAGGAGGAGGGGACTGGGACATCAGCCCTCATTAGGGTTGCCAGATTTAGCAAATAAAATTATATTTCCCATGTAGTATTTGGAATATACTTGTACTAAAAAAATGATTTGTTATCTGCCTGAATTTCCAATTTCACTGGACATTCTGTATTTTTTCTAGCAAACCTAGCCCACAACCCGTCCCAGCCTTTGGGGCACTTGGCCCTAAGCAGAAAGCACCATCTGAAGTGTTCAGGAACAGCAGAGAAATACCAAGTGGAAAGGTGAGCTGGGCTGTGCCTGGCATTGGAAAAAGTACCCCTGCCCTGGGGGAGTCCTGTAGAGAGCAGGACCTTCCAGGGTCTGAGCCATCACTCATGGAAATATCCACACAAGGCGAGTACAGTGACTCTGGCAGAAAAAGCCAGAGTGATCACAAGGGGAGCCCCACAGATGCAACACCTCCCAGGCAAAGTACTTAGAAGGTGTACGTATGAAAGTTCTGAACAAACTGCAGATAGTGAACATGTAATACCAAACAGGTGCTGGGGAAATTATGTGTCCCAGGGCTGGCCTCTCAGTGTCCTGGGTGGTGGTCTGGTGAGGATGGATAGCTACTGAGGTGGCCTACTTTCTCAAGGGTCTAGGAGCTCCTCTCCAGGAGACTTGGCTGTGCCCTACACACTACTGCCCCTGGCAAGGCCTCATTCCATCCTCACTCCTAGGGCCCTCCGACTGGGCACACAGGCATGAGGCAGGTGAGTCCACTTCACTCTCCCCCTACCTGAGTCAGATGGTGCCAGGAGGCAAATAGACCAGCCTCTGGGGGCCCAGGGAGTGGCAGCCTGTCCATCGTTGTCCCAGCATGCACTGTGGGGAAGGAGCAGGAAGATTAGTGTGGGCAAAAATGAGGCTTCCACTACTCCAGGCAGACTCACCTCAGCATGGGTTCTCCAGGACAGATGCCAGTCTCCCAGCCCAGCGGGACTTCACACTGCCTCCCACCTTTGGGATGGGCCTCGTGGCACCATCCTCCCTGCTTTCCCCCCTCTCCCTTAAGTGACCTCTCTGGCCTGGCATTCAAGGCCCTGACCAAGCTCCCACTTCTCGTCATCTGGCACTTTCCTCCATAGATCAAGCCCATTTTGCAAGTTGTGTTTACAACATGTATACACATGCATACACACCGGGATGCACACATATATACATGCGCACACATAAACAGAGACACAAACACATAGGTGCACATACAAACATACACATGAATACACACCAACACACATACACACTAACACACATACACATGCATTCCTAAACATATATACACATATACATGTACACATGCACATGCATAAACACGTACACACCTACTTACATACATATACACATAATCACACACACTAATGAGCAGCTCCACCCCACTCTCTCTGAGATTCCCACAGATTCCTACCAAGTCTGTCTCCTGTAAGCTTCACTTACATGTCCTCACCTCTAGCAGTCCTCAACCCTGATGTCTGGCTTATGCCTCACCACCACCAGCAATACTCTCAGCAAGGTTCTGAAGCACCCCATCTGCCTGTGCCAGTCCTCCTACCCCAGCCTGCTGGGGCTCCCAGACCCACCCTCTCCTTGGGGCATTGCAACCCTCCATCACTTCTATACATGGTCACAAGCTGTTGTTTTCTGTCCTCCTCTCCCTGCTCCCCTCTAGGGTATCTCACCCACATCAATGTTTCAGTGTTTCCTTTATATATGCCCAGAGAAGAGTCGAAGCCCCTGACCTGTCCTCCACCCTCTCCTCTTCCTCTACCCAGCTCTAGCCACACGGGCCATCTTGCTGCCCTCTGCCTGACATCCTCCTCTGGATCCTTATAGGCCTGGCTCCTTCTCCTCACCCAGGCTTAGCTCAGAGCACCTCCTCAGAAAGCCTTCTCTGACTACTATACTGTGTGCAGGAGCCCCTTCTCACCTGTGCCACATACCCTAACTGACTGATTCATCATTTGGTTTTCCCTATTTCAATAATCCCACAGTGAGATTTTCCACTCCATCAGGTTAATTGAGGTATAATTTACCTACAGTAAAATTTATCCTTTTTGATGCACAGTTCTATGAGTTTTGACAATTGTATACAGTCATATAACCACTATCATGATCAAGATATAGAACAATTCTATCACCCTAAAAATCTCCATGAGTTGTCCCTTTGTGGTCAACTCCCCCTACCCCCATCCCCTAACAAACACTAATCTGTTTTCTCCCCTATGGTTTTGCCTTTTCTAGAATCCTATCTAATAATAGACAAACATGGTAATTAACCATACCTCTGCTACCATTGGATAATAAGCAGGATATGCAAATTAACTGCCAACAAAGAAGGTGGCCGGCAGCCACACAGTTGAAGCAAACATGAGGCTTGCTTGCTCCAGTGATGGAGGAAGCCAAGGTTCCCCACCTGCTGCAGCCCAGCTCTGAGCTCCGGAAGCAACAATATTTCAATTATAGAAGCTAAACAAACCCCAGATACCTGCTTTCAGCCAGCCGGGGCCTCAGAGCTTAGAGCACCAGTGATGGCAACAGAGCTTCAATTACAGAAGCCAAACAAACCCAGATACCTGCTTTCAGTCAGCCACGGCCTCAGAGCTGGAGCCGGGCCTCAGAGCTGGAGCCGGCTCTCAGCTCCAGTGACAGCTATAGAAGGTAAATAAATCCCAGAAAAAAAGAAAAGGAAAAAAAAAAGAGGCCAGGAGCTTCAGTCGCCCGCCAGCCTGAAAATGGCCCTCAGCCCCTCACCCAGGCTGGCCAGGCACCACAGTGGGGACCCCCACCCTGAAGGAGACCAGCTGCAAACAGCCATCAGCCCATCATCCAGGCTGGCCAGGCACCCAAACGGGACCCCCACCCTGATCTGGATCAACCTTCATGGCAAACCAGCCGGCCCCACCCATGCACCAGGCCTCTATCCTATATAGTAAAAGGGTAATATGCAAACTAACCCTAACAGCAGAAAGACTGGGAATGACTGGTCACTATGACATACACTGACCACCAGGGGACAGATGTTCAATGCAGGAGCTTCCCTCTGGTGGTCAGTGCGCTCTCACAGGGGGAGCTCTGCTCAGCCACAAGCCAGGCTGATGGCTGCCAGTACAGCGGTGGTGGTGGGAGCCTCTCCTGCCTCCTCAGCAGCGCTAAGGATGTCTGACTGCAGGTTAGGTCTGCTCCCCGCTGGCAAGTGCACATCCCCCGAGGGCTGCTGGGCTGCCAGAGGGATGTCTGATTGCCATCTTAGGACCAATACCCCGGGGAGCAGGTCTAAGCCAGCAAGTGGTCACCTCCAAGGGGTCCCAGACTGTGAGAGGGCACAGGCCAGGCTGAGGGACCCCCTGGCCCCAAGTGCACAAATTTTTGTGTGCCGGGCCTCTAGTGTGATATAAATGGAATCATCTATATATAGCTGTTTGATCTGGCTTTGTTTACTTAGCATATTATGCATTTGAGATTTATTTGTTGTTTATTATATAAAAATTTCATTTTTTAAAAATTGCTGAGTGGTATTCAATTGTTTATCCATTCACCAGCTGAAGGACATGTGGGTTGTTTGTAGTTTGGGGTGGGTATGAATAAAGCCACCATAAATATTGAATACAGTTTTTTGTGTGAACATAACTTATTTCTCTTGGGGACCTAAGTAGGATTGATGGGTTACATACATAGTAAGCACATTTTTAACTATGAGAAACCGCCAAACTGTTTTCCAAAGTAGCTCTACCATTTTGTGTTCCCACCAGCAACATATGAGAGGTCCGTTTGCTCTGTATCCTCACCAGCACTTTGTATTGTCAATTCTGTAAAAGTCTAATAGCTATGCAGTGATATCCATTGTGGCATTAATTTGCATTTCCTTACTGACTAATGGATGAATGATTTTTTTATGTGCCTGATTCATTGTTTTAACGCCATCACTATTTGAAATTATCTTTACTGAATTATTTATCTGTTTATTTTCCATTTCTCCCATCATATGTGAGAGCAGGGACCTTGACACCTAGAACAATATCTGGAATGGTGATGATGACGATGATGACAGCAGTGCTGCTGGTGAAAGCTAATATTCATAGAGCCCTTACCATGTGCCCAGCATTATTCTGAGTGCTTTACAAATATTAACTCAATCTTCACAACTACCCTAAGAGACAAATGCTATCAATATTCTCATTTTAAAGGGCGGAAAACCAAGGCAGAAAGAAATAACTTACTCAAGGTCACATAGCTAATAAGGGGCCAAGCCAAACTTCAATCCCAGGTGTTCCTGAGTAAGACTCTGCAGTTGTAATCAGTGCATTATATGGTCCATAGTAGCCACATCTGCTGAGGAATAAAAGCATGGAAGAAAGCCAACAACTTACAGCTCTTTCTTTCCTGGAGAGGGTGCTTTCCTGGGTTGAGGCTGTCAAATTCAGCATGCCGCAGACTGAATGTTTGTGTCCCCCCTCCAAATTCATAAAACGTAATCACCAATGTAGTAGTTTTTGGAGGTGGGGCTTTGGGGAGGTGATTAGGACATGAGGCTGGAGCCCTCATGAATGGGATTAGTGACCTTATAAAAGAGACCCCAGAGAGAATGCTTAGCCCTTGCACCATGTGAGGTTATCATGAAAAGATGGTCATCTATAAACAGGGAAGTGGACCCTCACTAGACATTAAATCTTCCAGAACATTAATATTGGCCTTCCAGCCTCCAGAATTATAAGAAATAAACTTCTGTTGTTTATAATTCCAGTCTATGGGATTTTGTTATAGCGCCTGAATGGAATAAGACATAGTGATTTCATGATGTCTCCTCTGGATTTCCTCCCTCACAGCTGAACCCATTTTCACCCTCAATCCTGATTCTACTCCTGAGAAATTCAATTTATAGGGTGGTGTTGGAATTTAAAGAGATCAATGGGATAAGAGGGGAGAGGTTTAGTCAAACCTTGAGCCTGGTGGGTGGAGGACTTGGGTCTTCCATGGGCCTTGCTTGTCCACAGGGACTCTTCCTCAGAGCTTTTCCCACCAGGCCCTCCCAGGCAGTCTGCGCCTCTCTGGCCTCAGGCACCCCAGAAGGAGATAATGAACAAGAAGTCATGGCCTTTGCTCTTCTGAAACCCTTGCTCTGAGTTTCATCCCCTGTATGAAACCTTTATTGCTCATTAAAGGTCTAGGCACATTTCCTCCACAACCTTCCTACCCAGCACAATGTCCCCACATTTCTTCAGCCACCTAACAGTTAATTGAGGTTGTATGACCAATGGGCTGTGAACAAAAATGATGTGTGTTATTGCTTGGCCAAAGCATTTAAGAGCCAGTTGTGTGACTTTACCATTTTTCTCTTCTTTGCAACAGTGACTAAAGGAGGCCACATGTTCCAGATTGGGCAGATACAGGATGACGAAGTTTCTGTCAATCCCTGCATTACTGTATGCACCAGAGCCTGCCACACTCCCCACTTCCCACATCGGATATGTAGTGTGAGCTCATATGTTAAAGGAAGAAAGAAGAAGGGAAACTTTGTTGCTTTGAATCACTAAGAATACAGAGGGAACTCAGTGAAACACAAACTTTGTACCCAAGTACACACCTACTTGCCATATGACCTTGCTGTATCTGCCCTGAGAACATGCTCAAATGACTTTCTGGGTATGAGAACTAAGTTCGATTTGGGAGCTCCTAAATAACTAGGATTTCAAGAGGAGATGGGATAATCCAATCCACAAGTTGAAGAATTCACTGTTCAAAAGGAAGAGGGGAAGGTTCCAGGCCCTGCAGCAGGGCCCACTAGCAACACAATACCCACCTGGAGAAGAGAGGTGTTAGCCAACGCATGTGGGGTCATCTCTATTACAGTGGGGCCTTGGCCTACATTTAAGAACTTAAATTTGACTTTAGAACAAAGGCTGGGGGATCTTCATAGCTTTATCTCTAAATTAGGTCTGGGACCAGTTATCAAGAAGGCCCTGGGACCTCCCCAACACATCTGACCTGGATGGACACCTGGAGGGGTCAGGGAGGAAAACTGGCAGACCTTTGGAGCTTCAAATGACCACAGGCTACAAGCTTAATTATGGGTTTATATTATGAAATTATTGGCACATTACTTTGGCAATTATAACCTTGAATGTTTTGTGTTCTTATGGGACAACACAGAAAACAGGGAGAAGAGGCAGTCCCACAAGATAAGAACAGGTGCTGGCAGGCAGGCAGGCAACCCAAGGGGAAAACTTTTCACATCTATAAATGCTCCTGCCACTTCTCCCTTCATCCAAGATGTAAAGTTTGGCTACACTGTAATACACTCCTCCCCCGAAATCTAAAATGAGTAAAATGCAACTTCTTTGAGGCCATTAGAAAGGCTCTTCTACTCTGAGGGCAACCTCGAGAAGTTCCTTGAATATGAGCATGTCAAAACTACTATGTTTTGAATATTGGCCATGGTACCTGTAAACTATGGCACTGCTTGGCAAATCTCAGGGGTACTGGGTGTGCTGGGAGAGGGAAGTTGGGTTGGAGGGATGGGTGGGAGTGGTTTAAAATAAAGAAGCCCCTAAGACAAAGGGAGGGACCAGGGGATTAGGGCTTCCAAAAGAGCAGTTATAAAGAATCCTCCTGCACCTCCCTGGGTAGGACTGAAGCAAGTTCTGCTATCCTTTTGGTTAAGAATAAAGGGGTGTGGAGAGGTTAAAAATGGCAGCATAGTAAGTGAATGCTACATAGACATGTGCTCAGAACCAAACTGGAATAACAACTAAAATACAAGAAAAAAAACATATCATGGGAGGTGGAGAAGATGGCGGCGGTATAGGCAGATACGTCCCAGGTCTTGTCCCGGAGGAAATGGAGTAAGCAGCTGAAACTAACAACACGCACCCCGAATTGGGGAAACTACACAACTGGTGAGACAGTCTACAGCACAGAAGGGCAGAGCTGCCTTCGAAAGCAGCTGCACATGAAGCCTCCCCCCACCAGCCAGAAGAGCCACCACGGCTGTGAACAGCACCCACCAGAGGAGCTGATGCCAACTGAGGAACAGCTGCTACCACAACCGCTCAAGGAGCATTCACAGTCTGAGAAGCCACTGCCACCCAAGGAGCAGCCCTGAATGACTCAACATCTAGATATGTTGGTGAGATCAAACATGGGTAGACAAAGAAACCCCCAAAGGAAAGAAAAGGAGTACTCGCTAGAAAAGCACCTAAGTGAAACAGAGACATTCAGCATGACAGAAAAAGAATTCAGATTAAGGGTCCTAGAATGTATAAACCGGACGGAGGAAAAAATCAACAACTTATGCAAGAATAAAGAAGAAACGGATGAAAAAAATCAACAACTTATGTAAAAATCAAAAAGAAATGGATGAAAAAAATCAACAAATGATGTAAGAACCAAGAAGAAATGAAGAGCGATATAGCTGCAATAAAAAACACCATGGAAAGTTTCAACAGTTGACTAGGAGAAGCCGAGGACCGAATTAGCGAATTAGAAGACAGGGAAGAAAAACACACCCAAACTGAACTGCAATTGGAGAAAAAAAATAAAAGACAGGAGGAGAGCCTAAGGGAGCTTTGGGACAACATGAAAGGCGACAACATATGAATAATAGGGGTGCCAGAACAACAGAAAGAGGAACAGGGTTAGAAACCTATTTGAAGAAATAATATCAGAAAACTTCCCTGAGGTGGGGAAGAAAAAAGTCACACAACCACAGAGAGTCCCAAACAAGGTGAACCTGAAATGACCCACACCAAGACACATCATAATTACCATGACAAATGTTCAGGACAAAGAGAGAATCTTAAAGGCTGCAAGAGAGAGACGGAAAGTTACATACAGGGGATCTCCCATTAGATTATCAAATGATTTCTCAACAGAAACACATCAGGCCAGAAAAGAATGGACGGAAATTTACAAAGTGATGCAAAGCAAAGGACTGGATCCAAGAATACTCTATCCAGCAAGGCTATCATTCAAAATTGAAGGGGAAATAAGAAGCTTCACAGACAAAAAAAGGCTAAGGGAGTTTATCACCACCAAGCCAGAAATGCAAGAAATGCTAAAGGGACTGGTGTAAAAACAAGAAATAAAAAGCTCAGAAAGAAAACAGCCACACACACAAAAAAGGAAACGGCTACAAACAAGTACCTTTCAGTAATAACTTTGAACGTAAATGGACTAAATGCTCCAACCAAAAGACATCGAGTAGCTGAATGGATAAAAAAACATGACCCATACATTTGCTGTCTACAAGAGACCCACCTCAGAATAAGGGACTCACACAGACTGAAAGTGAAGGAATGGAAAAATATCTTTAAAGCAAATAGAAATGAAAAAAAAAGCTGGAGTAGCAATACTTATATCGGACAAAATAGACCTCATAGTGAAGGCCATAACAAGAGATAAGGAAGCCCACTTCATAATACTAAAGGGATCAATACAACAAGAGGATATAACCCTGATAAACATATATGCATTCAACGCATAAAAATACATAAAAAACTCCTGGAAAATATGAAGGGAGAGATCGACAATACAATCATAGTAGGTGACTTTAATACACCACTGACATCACTGGACAAATCCTCTAGACAAACAATCAGCAAAGAAACAGCAATCCTAAATGACTCACTAGATCAGATGGACTTAATTGACATCTTCAGAACACTTGACCCCAAAGCCACGGAATACACATTCCACTCTGATGCTCATGGGACACATTAAAAAATAGATCACATATTGGGTCACAAACAAAGTCTCCCCAAATTCAAGAAGATTGAAATCATACCAAGCATCTTTTCAGACCACAATGGCGTAATATTAGAAATAAACTATAATAAAAACAACCCAAAATACTCAAACACTTGGAAGCTGAATAGCATGTTATTAAATATTGCTTGGGTTAACAATGAGATCAAAGAAGAAATTAAAAACATCCTGGAAACTAATGATAATGAAAACACAACAATCCAAAACCTATGGGACACAACGAAAGCAGTCTTGAGAGGGAAGTTTATAGCTCTACAGACCTACCTCAAAAAACAAGAAAAATTGTAGTAAATCATCTAACTCTACAACTCAAAGAATTCGAAAGAGAGGAACAAGGAAACCCCAGAGTGAACAGAAGGAAGGAGATAATAAAGATTAGAGCAGAAATAATTGACTTAGAGACCAAAAAAACAAGACAGAAAATCAATGAAACCAAGAGCTGGTTCTTTGAAAGGATAAACAAGATTGATGAACCTCTAGCCAGGCTCACCAAGAAGCAAAGAGAGAGGACCCAAATAAACAAAATCAGAAACGATAGCAGCGAAATAACAACAGACCCCACAGAAATACAAATGATTGTTAAAAAAAAAAAAAAACCTATGGACAACTCTACTCCAAAAAACTAGACAACCTGGAGGAAATGGACAAATTCATAGAAAAATACAACATTCCAAAACTAAATAAGGAAGAATCTAAAAATCTCAATAGGCTAATAACTATGGAAGAAATTGAAGCAGTCATCAAAAAGCTTCCTGTAAACAAAAGCCCAGGACCAGATGGCTTCACAGGGGAGTTTTACCAAACATTCAAGGAAGAACTAAAAACATATCCTCCTTAGACTACTACAAAAAATTCAAGAGGAAGGAACACTTCCAAGCTCATTCTCTGAAGCCAGTATCACCTTAATACCAAAACCAGGTAAAGACAACACAATGAAAGAGAATTACAGGCCAATATCCCTCATGAACATAGATGCCAAAATCCTCAACAAAATCTTAGCAAATCGGATCCAGCAGTATATCAGAAAGATCATACACCATGACCAAGTAGGATTTATCCCAGGAATGCAAGGATGGTACAATATCCGCAAATCAATAAACGTGATACATCACATAAACAAATTGAAAGAAAAAAACCACATGGTCATATCAATTGATGCAGAAAAAGCATTTGACAAAATCCAACACCCATTTTTGATAAAAACTCTCAGCAAGGTGGGAACAGAAGGATCATACCTCAACATAATAAAAGCCATATATGACAAGCCCACAGCCAACATCATACTCAATGGACAAAAACTAACACCATTTCCCCTAAGAACAGGAACAAGACAGGGATGCCCACTCTCACCACTCCTGTTCAACATAGTACTGGAAGTATTAGCCATTGCAATTAGACAAGAAGAAGAAATAAAAGGCATCCAAATTGGAAAAGAAGAAGTAAAACTACCCTTATTCGCAGATGACATGATATTATACATAAAGAACCCTAAAGATTCCATCTAAAAACTACTAGACTTAGTATATGCATTTGGAAATGTAGCAGGATACAAAATTAATGCCAAGAAATCTATGGCATTTCTATACACCAATAGTGAACTTACAGAAAGAAAGACTAAAAAACAATCCCATTTAGCATTGCACAAAAAGAATTAAGATACCCAGGAATAAACTTAACTAAACAGGTAAAAGACCTCTTCTCAGAAAACTACAGGATGTTTAAAAAAGAGATAGAGGAAGACATAATCAGATGGAAGAACATACCGTGTTCATGGATTGGTAGAATCAACATCATTAAAATGTCCATTCTACCCAAAGCAATCTATAAATTCAACGCACTGCCCTTTAAAATACCAATGGCATATTTCACAGATCTAGAACGAACTCTCCAAAAATTCATCTGGAATAAAAAAAAGACCCCGAATAGTTGCAGCCATCCTGAGAAAGAAGAACAAAGTAGGTGGGATCTCAATACCAGATATCAAGCTGTATTACAAAGCCACTGTTCTCAAAACTGCCTCGTGATGGCACAAGAACAGACATATAGATCAATGGAATAGAATAGAGAGCCCAGAAATTGGCCCGAACCAATATGCTCAATTAATATTTGACAAAGGAGGCAAGAACATACAATAAAGTCAAGATAGTATCTTCAATAAATGGTGTTGGGAAAATTGGACAGATATATGCAAGAAAATGAAACTAGACCATCAACTCACACCATACACAAAAATAAACTCAAAATGGATAAAGGACTTAAATGTATGATGGAAAACCATAAAAATGCTAGAAGAATCCAAAGGCAACAAAATCTCAGACATATGCCAAAGCAATTTCTTCACTGATACAGCTCCTAGGGCTCTTGAAACTAAAGAGAAAATGAACAAATGGGTCTACATCAAAGTAAAACGCTTCTGCACTGCAAAAGAAATCATCAACAAAACAACAAGAAAGCCCACTGTGTGGAAAAACATATTTTCTAATGTCATACCTGATAAGGGCCTAATCTCCAAAATTTATAGGGAACTCATACAACTTAACAAAAGGAAGATAAACAATCCAATCAAAAAATGGGCAAAGGACCTAAATAGACACCTTTCAAAAGAGGACATTCAGAAAGCCAACAGACATATGAAAACATGCTCAAAGTCACTAATCATCCTAGAAATACAAATCAAAACAACAATAAGGTACCATCTCACACCTGTCAGACTGGCTATCATCAACAAATCAATGAACGACAAGTGCTGGAGAGGATGTGGAGAAAAAGGAACACTCGTGCACTGCTGGTGGGAATGCAGACTGGTGCAACCAGTATGGACGACTGTATGGAGTTTCCTCAAAAAACTAAAAATGGAACTCCCATTTGACCCTGTGATCCCACTTCTAGGAATATATCCCAAGAAACCAGAAACACCAATCAGAAGGGATATATGCACCCATATGTTCATAGCAGCACAATTCACCATAGCTAAGTTCTGGAAACAGACTAAGTGCCCATCAGTAGATGAATGGATTAGAAGACTGTGGTACATCTACACGATGGAATACTATGCTGCTGTAAAAAAGAAGGAACTCTTACCATTTGCAACGGCATGGATGGAACTGGAGAGCATTATGCTAAGTGAAATAAGCCAGTCAATGAAGGAAAAATACCACATGATCTCACTCATTCATGGATAATAGAGACCATTATAAACTTATGAACAAAAATAGATACAGAGGCAGAGCTGCCTCAAACAGATTGTCAATCTGCAGCGGGAAGGCTGGGGAGGGTAGGGGGGCCGGATTGGGGGGGGGGGTAACAGATCAACTGAAGGACTTATATGCATGCATATAAGCATAACCAATGGACATAAGACACTGGGGTGTATGGGAGGCCAGGGGATTGTCAAGGGATGGGGAAAAAAGGACACATATGTAATACCCTTTGTAATACTTTAAGCAATAAAAATAAAAATGATTAACCTGAGGTTCAGAGAGCGTATTTAGCTTGTCTAAGCCTGCACAACTATTAAGTGATGATAAATGTGTTGGTCCTTCATTACAGACCAAAGAATTTGATAGTATGCCCAGCATAGCATAACTATAAAAGTGTGTTACTGACTTTGGGTGGTGAGCACACAATGCAATATACAGATCATGTATCATAGAAATGTGCTCTTGAAACCTATGTGATCCTATTAGCCAATGTTATCCCAATAAATTTAATAAAAATAAAAAAATTTTAAAAAAACACACATCCTAAATAATCAACTGAAGACTAGCTGGAGAGAACCCTAATGACCAAGGATAGAAAGTGGAGACCACACAGAGACTGTTAGGAAGGACAGAGGCATGGAAGCGTTGGCAGGGCTCCCACACACAGCAGCTGAAGTTCCAGAAAGATATCTTAGCTGTGGGAGGTTGCCATTGAAAACTCGGGTGTCTAAATCCCAAGCTTGGCCCCCCAGCACAGAGCACCACAACTGAGAAGGGTACACACTTAACATCTGGCTGTGAAAAGCAGCAGCAGGATTGCTCTCTGTGAGGGAAAGATGGCTGGAAATGCAGGGACCCTCTTAAAGGGCCAATGCACAACATTTCATGTGCAGCCATTTATCTTGTGCTGCTGCAGAGGGAGGGCAGAGTAGACCGGAGCTGTGTGATCAGAAGCCAGGATTGGGGGCTCTGAGGTTATATTTTGGAAGACATACATCCCAGTTTCCTGTGCTGAGTCATTCCCTCATGCTGCAGAGGACATCCTTCTCAGGAAGACCTTTGCTATCCAGGCAGTTATTGCCTGGTGGGGTAGGGGGAGACAGTTGCCCCACCTTATTGGAAAATGACTTGCCCCACCCTGTGGGGTTTCTGAGGCCCATTAAGAGAGTGAGAATAACAATTAGCCCCTAGGGAGAAGCAATTGCCCCATCCTGTTGGAAAATTTCTTGCCCTACTTGTGGACAATTGCGTGAGGCTACTCAAGACTGAATCCAGAGAACCAAGATGGCGGCATAGGTTAACGCCGGAGTTTGCTGCTTTGAACAACTACTTCAAAAGTGAAGCCAAAAAACGGAAGGGACATCACCCAGAACCACAGGAACGCTGGCTGAGTGGAAGTCCTACAACTAGGAGGAAAGAGAAACGCATACGGACACTCAGAGGAGGCGCAGTGTTGAAGTCAAATTCTGAGGTGCGGAGTGCGCGGAGCGGGCTGGCGGTGGAGGGCGTGGTTGGCGTTTTCAATCGGGAGGGAGTCGCAGACTCTGAGCTCCAGATACAGGCGAGTCTTTAGGGACCCAGACTCAAACGGGAGAAGCGGGACTGTCTGGCTTCGGTCAGAGCGAGTGCAGCTTTCTCTCCGAGGTTTGCAGCCATTGCTGGGACTCAGAGAGGCAGAGCCCCTGGGGACAAGACTGAGAGCGGCCATAACTGCTCTCTCCAGCCCACCCTGTTGATCCTGTGCGACCTGCCCTGCCCAAGCCCTGCACAGAGGCATTTGCCGGATAGCCTCAGGCAAAGGCTAGATTAGCACCTCCCTAGAGGACAGAAGTTCTCTCACTGCAGACACAGCTGATTCTCATAGCCACTTGGCCTGGAGGTCAAACCCTCCCTGGAATTAGCTACAACAATCAAGATTTAACTATAAGACTGTGAACAAAGACCACTAGGGGGTGCACCAAGAAAGCATAACAAAATGCAGAGACAAAGAAACAGGACAAAATTGTCAATGGAAGATATAGAGTTCAGAACCACACTTTTAAGGTCTCTCAAGAACAGTTTAGAAGCCGCCGATAAACTTAATGAGATCTATAAGAAAACTAATGAGACCTTCGATCTTATATTGGGGAACCAACTAGAAATTAAGCATACACTGACTGAAATAAAGGATAATATACAGACTCCTGACAGCAGACCAGAGGAGCGCAAGAATCAAGTCAATGATTTGAAATGCGAGGAAGCAAAAAACACCCAACCGGAAAAGCAAAATGAAAAAAGAATCCAAAAATGTGAGGATAGTGTAAGGAGCCTCTGGGACAGCTTCAAGCGTACCAACATCAGAATTATAGGGGTGCCAGAAGATGAGAGAGAGCAAGATATTGAAAACCTATTTGAAGAAATAATGACAGAAAACTTCCCCCACCTGGTGAAAGAAATGGACTTACAGGTCCAAGAAGCGCGGAGAACCCCAAACAAAAGGAATCCAAAGAGGACCACACCAAGACACATCATCATTAAAATGCCAAGAGCAAAAGATAAAGAGAGAATCTTAAAAACAGCAAGAGAAAGAAACTCAGTTACCTACAAAGGAATACCCATATGACTGTCAGCTGATTTCTCAACAGAAACTTTGCAGGCCAGAAGGGAGTGGCAAGAAATATTCCAAGTGATGAATACCAAGAACCTACAACCAAGATTACTTTATCCAGCAAAGCTATCATTCAGAATTGAAGGTCAGATAAAGAGCTTCACAGATAAGGAAAAGCTAAAGGAGTTCATCACCACCAAACCAGGATTATATGAAATGCTGAAAGGTATCCTTTAAGAAGAGGAAGAGGAAGAAAAAGGTAAAGATACAAATTATGAACAACAAATATGCATCTATCAACAAGTGAATCTAAGAATCAAGTGAATAAATAATCTGATGAACAGAATGAACTGTTGATTATAATAGAATCAGGGACATAGAAAGGGAATGGACTGACTATTCTTGGGGGGGGAAAGGGGTGTGGGAGATGCGGGAAGAGACTGGACAAAAATCGTGCACCTATGGATGAGGACAGTGGGTGGGGAGTGAGGGCAGAGGGTGGGGCGGGAACTGGGAGGAGGGGAGTTATGGGGGGGAAAAAAAGAGGAACAAATGTAATAATCTGAACAATAAAGATTTAATTAAAAGAAAAAAAATAAAATAATATTACAATAACTTTGTATGGCAACAGATGGATAGTGGATTTTTTGTGGTGATCACTTTGTAAGATGTATAAATGTGAAATCTCACTATGTTATACACCTGAAATGAATAATACTGCATGTCAACTATACTTTAATAAAAAGAGAAAAAAAAAATAAACATTCACACAATGATAAAAAAAAAAAAAAAAAAAAAAAAAAAAAGACTGAATCCAATCAGTCCACAGGCAGAGGCAGGTCTATGGAGGATTTCAGTATTTGCCTGATCTAGTTAGTCAGAAACAGGGTTTGACACTGTCCTGAACTAGAGATTGGGAGGCATAGTAGATCTACTTAATACATAGTCACAAACCCAAACAGGCAGCCAATATGAGGAGACAAAAGCACAACCACCAAATGAAAACAAGAGAATTCTCCAGAAGAAGAGCTAAATTAAATGGAGATAAGAAATTTATCAGACATAGAGTTCATAATAATGATGGCAAAGATGCTCAACAGCATGAGAACAGATATAGTAACTATGAAGAATGACATAGCACTAATAAAGAACACAATTTATGGAATACACAGCAGATTAGGGGAAGCTGAGGATCAGATCAATGAATTAGAAGAGAAGGTAAAAAAAAAATCATGCAAAGAACCAAAAAGAAAAAAACAATTAAAAAATAGGAGGACAGCTTGAGAGTGGTGGGACAACATGAAACAACAATATTTGCATCATAGGTGTGCCAGACGGGTAAGAAAAGGAGAATGGGATAAAGAACATGTTTAAAGAAATAATGGCAGGAAACTTCCCTAACCTGGTGAACTAAAAAATCACACAAGTTCAGGAGGCACAGAGAGTCCCAATCAAGAAGAACACAAACAGGCCCATGCCGGACACCTCCTAATTAAAATGCCAAAAATTAAAGACAAAGAGAGGATCTTAAAGGCAGCAAGAGAAAAGCAATTTCTTACCTACCAAGGAGCTCCAATAAGGTTGTCAGTGGATTTATCATCAGAAACTCTACAGGCCAGAAAAGAATGGCATGAAATAATAAGGGTAATGGAAAGCAAGGATCTGAAACCAAGATTACTATATCCAGCAAGGCTATCAACCAAAATAGACGGTGAAATAAAGAGCTTCCCAGACCAAAAAAAAAAAAAAAAAAAAGAATAAAGGAGTTTATCACCACCAAACCAGCACTATACGAAATGATGTAATGAGAAAAAATAGAGAGAAACATAGGCATACAGAATTAAAATGAAACAAATAATTACCTATCCTATATAATAAAAGCCTAATATGCTAAGTGTCTGGACGAGCAGTCGGCCAATCAACCAAAGTGTAATATGCTAATGATATGCTAAGGCCACTCAACCGCTCACTATGACATGCACTGACCACCAGGGGCAGACACTCAAACTGGTAGGTTAGCTTGCTGCTGGGGTCCGGCCAATCGGGACTGAACGAGATGGGCCAGACATACCCTAGAGCCCTTCTGCAGTCCCTCCCCAGCTGGCCAACCTCCCACATCCCTTCCTAGCCCCCATCATGTACCAGTGGAGTCCCTCAGCCTGGCCTGCACCCTCTCACAATCCAGGACCCCTTGAGGAATGTTGGAGAGCTGGTTTCAGTCTGATTTCACAGGCCAGGCCAAGGACCCCACTGGTGCACAAATTCGTGCACCAGGCCTCTAGTCAATAATAATGTTAAATGTAAATGGATTAAATGCTCCAGTCAAAAGACAGGATATCTCAATGGATTAAGAAAAACAACAACCATGATTTAACTATATGCTCTCTACAAAAGACCCACTTCAGAACAAAAGACTCACCCAGGATGAGAGTGAAGAGATGGAAAAAAATTTTTCCATGCAAATGGAAAAGAAAAAAAAGCTGGGGTAGCAATACTCATATATGACAAAATAGACTTCAAAATGAAGGCCATCACAAGAGACAACAAAGGTCACTACATATCACTAAAGGGATCAATCCAACAAGAGAATATGACCCTGGTAAACATATATGCAAACAATATAGGAGCACCTAAATATATAATAAAAACTTCTAGAGGACTTTAAGGGAGAGATTAACAGCACTAAAGTCATAGTAGGGGGCTTTACCACCCCCACTGACTTCAGTGGATAGATCTTCCAGACAAAAAATTAACAAGGAAACAGTGGCTCAAAATGATACACTGGGTCAGATAGATTTAATTGACATTTATAGAGCATTTCACCCCAAAACTGCAGACTATACATTCTTCTTAAGTGCATATGGGTCATTCACAAAGATAGACCACATGTTAGGACAAAAATAAGTCTGTACAAGTTTAAGAAGATTGAAATCATATTAAGAATCTTCTCTGGCCAAAACCGGTTTGGCTCAGTGGATAGAGCGTCGGCCTGCGGACTGAAAGGTCCCAGGTTCGATTCCGGTCAAGGGCATGTACCTGGGTTGCGGACACATCCCCAGTAGGAGATGTGCAGGAGGCAGCTGATCAATGTTTCTCTCTCATCGATGTTTCTAACTCTCTATCTCTCTCCCTTCCTCTCTGTAAAAAATCAAAAAAGAATCTTCTCTGATCACAATGGAATGAAATTAGAAATCAACTACAGTAAAAACACTCAAAAACCTTCAAACACATGAAGCCTAAATAGCATATTATTGAATAATGAATGGGTCACCAATGAGATAAATAAAGAAATAAAAACACTTCCTGGAAACAAATGAAAATGAACACAAAACAACACAAAATCTCTGGGACACAACATAATCAGTCCTGAGAGGGAAGTTCATAGCAATACAGGCCGACCTCAAAAAACACGAAAAATTTATAATAAATTATTTAATCCTACAACTTATATAATTAGAAAGAGAACAAGAAAATCTGAGAGTAAGTAGAAGGAAGGAAATAATAAAGATCAGAACAGAAATAAATGACATAGAAACTAATACAAAAAAAATCAATGAAACCAAGAGCTAGTTCTTTGAAAGGATAAACAAGATTGAAGAATCGTTAGCCAGACTCATCAAGAAACAAAGAGAAAGGACCTAAATAAATAAAATTAAAAACAAAAGAGGAGAAATAACCACTGACACCACAGAAATAGAAAGGATTTTAAGAAAATACTATGAACAACTTTATGTCAACAAGCTGGACAATGTGGATGAAATAGAAAAATTCTTAGAAAAATACAATCTCCCAAAACTGAATTAGGATGAATCAGAAAATCTGAATAGGCCAATAACAACTAAGGAAATAGAAGCAGTAATAATAATTAAAAAACAAACAAAACTCGCAGCAAACACAAGCCCAGGTCCAGATGGCTTCACAGACGAATTTTACCAACCATTTAAAGAAGAAATAACATCTATACTTCTCAAACTATTCCAAAAACTCTAAGAGGAAGGAACACTTCATAGTTCTTTTTAAGGGACAGAATTATCCTAATTCCAAAACCAGATAAAGACTCTGCAAATAAAGAGAAATACAGGCCAATATCCCTGATGAATATAGATGCTAAAATTCTCAACAAAATATTAGCAAATCGGATCCAGCAATATATTAAAAAGATCATACACCAAGAGCAAATGGGATTTACCCCAGGGATGCAAGGCTGGTACAATATTCACAAATCAATAAACGTGATACATTACATAAAGGATATGAAAGACAAAAGTCACATGATCATATCAATAGACACAGAAAAAGCATTCGACAAAATCCAACACCCATCTACATATATAAAAGCCTGAGCAACTGAACCACCAAACGACCAGAACAACTGATCACTATGATGCACACTGACCACCAGGGTGCAGACGCTCAATGCAGGGGCTTTCCCCTGGTGGTCAGTACGCCCCCACAGTGGGAGCACCGCTCAGCTGACCAACCTGTCCCAGCGGCCCAACAGCCCAGTGGCAGCCACTCACTCCCTCAGTAGTCCTGCAGGTCCAATCTCTGGAGAACAGGCCAGGCACCTACCAACCAGTGCTGCCGCCGGCATCATCCTGACAGCGCTGCCAGCCTCCTGGAAGTTGACCTCAGGCACCGCGGCTGCTTCCCCTCCCTGGACACTCCACAAGGAAGAAACAATATAAAAGCAGTCACCAGGTAGCTCCCAACAACCAGCACGAATGTCAGTGGGGCGGAACTGGATCCCGGGTCAGCAAGGGCATCTCACCACCCACCTGGAGGCCCAATTGCATCCTGACCCCCCAACCCCCACTTGGGACCCCACCCATGCATGAATTCATGAACCAGGCCTCTAGTTTTTGATAAAAACTCTCAGCAAAGTGGTAATAGAGGCAGCATATCTCAACATGATAAAGGCCATATATGACAAATCTACAGCAAACATCATACTCAATGGAAAAAACTAAAACCATTTCCCCTAAGAACAGGAAAAAGACATGGATGTCTGCTTTCACCACTCTTATTCAACACTAGAGGCCCGGTGCACGAAATTCGTGCACTGGGGGGGTGGGGTTCCCTCAGCCCAGCCTGCCCCTCAGTCCGGGAGCCCTCAGAGGATGTCCTACTGATGGCCACAGTCTGGCAGCAGAGGCTCAGAGCAGGTGTCATGTGTGTGTGTGTATGTGTGTGTGTGTGTGTGTGTCTGCTGGGGCCTGCCCCCAGCTGCACCACATAGGCTTGGAGCTTTGCCGTGTGTGTGTGTGTGTGTGTGTGTGTGTGTGTGTGTGTGTCCCCGCAGGGGGTCTGCCCCCAGCCACATTGAAGCCTCAGAGTAGGCAGTGTGTGTGTGTGTGTGTGGGGGGGGGTGTCTGCTGGGGGCTTGCCCCCAGCTACACCGTGGAGGCTTGGAGCAGGCACCCCTCTCTGTTGATCTCTCAGGCTCCTGGCCTACACTGCATGTTGTACTCTCCCTTGAGCTGTGGCCAGGTTGGGGCCGCCCTTTCCTGTGGTGGGATCGCTGCGGAGACCCAGGGGCAGGCACACGGGGGCTGGCTGAAAGCCGCCCTTTCCTGCTCTGGGATCTCCGCGGCGACCCAGCGGCAGGCACACATGAGGGCTTCTCCAGTCACCGATCCCGGGCAGGGGACACCCCTCTGGCTTCTCCGATCAGCAGCTGGTTCTCTGATCCAGGACCAGGGGGGCAGGGCAAAGGCTCCCAGGGCCACCTTTGCCCTGCCTCCCGGCTCTTGTCTGCTGCCTGGATTTCTGATCACCGTCCTTCCCCTTTCGCCTCTCATCATTGTGCCTACGTATGCAAATTAACCGCCATCTTTGTTGGTGGTTAACCGCCATCTTTCTTGGCAGTTAATTTGCATATCACCCTGATTAGCCAATGGGAAGTGTAGTGAAGGTACAGTCAATTACCCTTTTTGTCTTTTATTAGATAGGATAGTACTGGAAGTCCTAGCTACAGCAATCAGACAAGAAGAGATAAAAGGCATCCAAATTGAAAAGGAGGAAGTAAAACTCTCATTATTCGCAGATGACATGATATTATACATAGAAAACACTAAAGACTCCACCAAAAAATTATTAAATTTAATAAATGAATGTGGGAATGTAACAAGATAAAAAAATCAACACCCAAAAATTGGTGGCTTTTTTATACACCAATAATGAATTCTCAGAAAGAGAAACTAAACAAACAATCCTACTTACCATTGCAACAAAAAATTAAGATACTTAGGAATAAACTTAATCATGAAGGTAAAAGACTTGTACTCGCAAAACTAAATGATGTTAAAAAAAAGAGATAGAGGAAGATATAAACAAGTAGAAGAATATACCATGCTCATGGAATGGTAGAATTAACATCATTAAAATATTCATACAAAGGGGGAAATGGTGGCTGAATAGGCAGATGTGTCCCACACCTTGTCTTGGAGCAGATAGAAGGAGCAATTAAATGAAATAACATCCACGTGGAATTGGCAAATTAGACATAGCTGGTGAGACAATCTGTAGCCAGAAAGGGCAGAGGACGCCTGGAGAACTGTAGGATTGGGGACCTGGGCTAGAGAGAGACATGCAACCACTGGGCCGAGAGGGTCAGAAGGAAGCTGCACTGCACCAAGATCGCATCCCTTGGGGACAGTCATAACATCTGACTATAGAAAGGAAGTCCACAGGGCTTCAGGCAGCTGGGGTATCTAGTGGGAATAGAAGGATCATTCATAATAAAAGCCTCAACATAATAAAAGCCTTATGACAAACCTACAGCTAACATCATACTCAGTGGGCAAAAACAAAAATCTTTTCACCTGAGAACAGGGACAAGACAGGGATGTGCATTTTCACCACTCCTGTTCGATATTGTACTGGAAGTGCTAACCATAGTGATCAGACAAGAAGAAATAAAAGGCATCCAAATTGGAAAATAAGTGAAACTGTCATTAGTTGCAGATGGCATGATATTGTACATAGAAAACCCTAAAGACTCCATCAAAAAAACTACTAGACTTAATAAATGCATTTGGCAATGAAGCAGGATACAAAATTAACACCCAGAAATCCATGGCTTTTTTATACACCAATAATGAAATCACAGAGAGAAACTGAAAAAACAATCCCATTGCACCAAAAAAATTAAGATTCCTAGGAATAAACTTAACTAAGGAGGTAAAAAAAACTATACCTGGAAAACTACATGACGTTGAAAAAAGAGATAGAGGATGAAATAAACAAACGGAAGGATATACCGTATGCATGGATCATTAAAATGTGCATACTACCCAAAGCAATCTATGGACTCAATGCAATCCCCATTAAAATACCAATGGCGTATTTCACAGACCTAGAACAAACTCTACAAAAATTCATATGGAAAAAAAATAGACCCCGAATAGCTGCAGCAATCCCGAGAAAAAAGAACAAAGTTGGAGGGATCACAACACCAGATATCAAGCTATATTACAAAGCCACTGTTCTCAAAAATGCCTGGTACTGGCACAAGAACAGATATATAGACCAATGGAACAGACAGAGAACCCAGAAATCAATCCAAGCCATTATGCTCAATTGATATTTGACAAAGGAGGCAAAAGCATACAATGGAGTCAAGACAGTATCTTCAATAAATGGTGTTGGGAAAATAAAACTAGACCACCAACTTACACCATACACAAAAATAAACTCAAAATGGATAAAGGACTTAAATGTAAGTCAGGATACAATAAACATCTTAGAAGAATCCATAGGCAGCAAAATATCAGACATATGTCATAACAATATCTTTACCACTACAGCTCCTAGGACAATGAAAACTAAGGCGAAAATAAACAAATGAGACTACATAAAAATAAAAAGCTTCTGCACAGTAAAAGAACCCGTCAACAAAAAAAGATGAAAGCCCACTGCATGGGAGAACATATTTGCCAATGTTATCACCAATAGGGGTTTAATCTCCAAAATTTGTAGGGAACTCATACAACTTAACAAAAGGAAGATAAATAATCCAATTAAAAAATGGGCAAAGGGCTTAAATAGACACTTTTAGAAAGAGGACATAGAGAAGGCCAACAAGCATATGAAAACATGTTCAAAGTCACTAATCACTTGAGAGATGCAAATCAAAACAACAATGAGGTACCATCTCATACCTGTCAGAATGGCTATCATCAACAAATCAATAAACGACAAGTGTTAGCAAGGATGTGGAGAAAAGGGAACCCTAGAACACTGCTGGTGGGAATGTAGATTGTTGCAACTATTAAGCAAAACAGTACGGAATTTCCTCAAAAATTAAAAATGGAACTCCCATTTGACCCAGTAATCCCATTTCTAAGAATATATCCCAAGAAACCAGAAACACTAATCAGAAAGGATATATGCACCCCTATGTTCATAGCACAATTTACAATAGCTAAGAGTTGGAAGCAGCCTAAGTGACCATCAGCAGATGAGTGGATTAAAAAACTGTGATACATCTACACAAGGGAATATGACGCTGCTGTAAAAAAGAAAGGGCTCTTCCCATTTTCAACAGCACGGATGGACCTGCAGAGCATTATGCTAAGTGAAATAAGCCAGTAGGAGAAAGATAAATATCACATAATCTCACTTATTTGTGGAATATAATGAACAACATAAACTGATGAACAAAAATACTAGTAGATCCAGGGGCATAGAAGCATCAAACAGACTGTCCAACCTCAGAGGGAAAACAGGGGAAACGGGGAGTAAGAGATCAACCAAAGGACTTATATGCATGCATATAAGCATAACCCATGGACACAGACACATAGGGGGGTGAAGGCATGTGCTGTGGGGGATGGGAATGGCCTGGGAGTGGTCAATGGGGGTGGGGGGGGGGGAAAGGAGACATATGTAATACTTTAAACAATAAAGAATTTAAATAAAAAATTAGTTAAAAAATGTCCATACTACCCAAGGCAATCTATAGATCCAGTGCCATCCCTGTTAAAATGTCCAGACCATATTTCACAGATCTAGAACAAATACTCCAAAAATTTATATGGAACCAAAAAAGACTCCAAATAGCTACAGCAATCTTGAGAAAGAAGAACAACGTTGGAGGAATTACAATACCAGCTAAGTTATAATACAAAGCCACCATAATCAAAACAGCCTTGTACTGGCACTAGAACAGGCATACAAATAAATGGAACACAAGAGACCCCAGAAATTGACCAAAGCCATTATCAATTAATATTTGACAAAGGAGGCAAGAACATACCATGGAGTCAAGACAATCTCTTTAATAAACGGCGTTGGGAAAATTGGACAGGTACATACAAAAAAATGAAACTAGACCACCAACTTACATCATATACAAGAATAAACTCAAAATGGGTAAAAGACTTAAATGTAAGTCAGGAAGCCATAAAAATCCTAGAAGAAACCATAGGCAGCAAAATCTCAGACATCTTTTGTAGCAATATATTTGTGGATACACCTCCTAGAGCAAAGGAAACTAAGGAGAAAATAAACAAATGGGACTACATTAAAATAAAAAGCTTCTGCACAGCAAAAGAAACCAACAACAAAGTGAATAGGGGACCCACTGTATGGAAGAACATAATTGCCAATGATACATCTGATAAAGGGTTGATCTCCAAAATATAGAGGGAAACTCATATAACTTAACAAAAGGAAGGCAAACCATCCAATTAAAAAAATGTGTAAAAGACCTAAATAGACACTTCTCCAAAGCGGGCATACAGAAGGCCAAGAGACGTGAAAAAATGCTCAAAGTCACTTATCATCAGAGAGATGCAAATTAAAACAATAATGAGGTATCATCTCACACCTGTCAGAATGGCTACCATTAACAAATCAACAAATGACAAGTGCTGACGAGGATGTGGAGAAAAAGGGAACACTAGTACATACACTGCTGGTAGGAATGCAGACTGGAGCAGCCATTATGGAAAACAGTATGGAGTTTCCTCAAAAAATTAAAAACGGAACTGCCATTTGACCCAGTCATCCCAATTCTACAATATACCCTAAGAAACCCTAAACACCAATCAGAAAAATGTATGCACCCCTATGTTCAAAGCAGTGCAATTTGTAATAGCTAAGATCTGGAAACAATGCCCATCAGTAGATGAGTGGATAAAAAAGCTGTGGTACATTTATACCATGGAATACTATGCAGCTGTAAAAAGAAGGATTTCTTATCCTTTGAGACAGCATGGAGTGAGAGTATTATGCTAAGAGAAATAAGCCTGTCAGAGTAAGACTAGTACCACATGATCTCACTTATATGTGGAATCTAATGAACAAAATAAACTGATGAACAAATTAGATCCAGAGACATAGAAGCATAGAACAGACTACAGAATATCAGAGGGAAGGCAGGTGAGGGTGGGAGGTGGGAAGTGATCAACCCAAGAACTGGTGTGCATATATGTATAACATATTGACACAGATAATAGGATGGTGAAGGCCGGGAGTAGAGGGTGGGGCAGGCTAGAATGTGTCAATGGAGGAAAAAGAAGACATATGTAATACTTTCAACAATAAATATTTTTTAACAACAATAAAAAGAGTGTGATTGATACAGTGCAACTGTAAACAAAATACTGCAAAGAAATGGGCAAAAACTGCTCTATTCCCCCCCCGCCCCCCCAGGAGGACTTATTTACTTGGCAATTTATTTTAATGATGAGGAATCCATATGGTGAGTTTGGTGATTTCCATGAAGGCTTTTTTTTTTTTTATAAGAGACAATTTAAATTGGGTACAAACCTGAAGCTTTAACCCACTTTGGACACCTTGCACCCATCCTCATGGCCACAGGGTTTGGTTAGATGTGCTCATGGGAAAGAACTGTACCCAGGATTTGCTGTGTTTCCTGCTTTTGTTTTCTATGGGCAATTTTCCAGCTAGTGATGCTGAGAATTTTACCCTTCCTGGGGTCTGGGGTCTAGTGCTGGGTTATGGCTAAAGTATACTTGAGCATCTCCACTCAGGGTTTTAGATTTGAACATTATAGAACACTCAGGTTCTCAGACCTGAGCAATGTTGGGATGAACATGCTGGCTAATGGAAATGTCTGACTAGGAGTGCTTGGGGTTGGGGGGTGATTACTGAAAGCAACATGGATCATTTACCCTGAATGGGTTTTGCTGACTGATTGGGCTTTAATTCACTGGGTTTGGGGGCTGAAAACAGAGGACATAGGTTCAAAGGCAAATGTTGAAAGAAGTTCCTGTGAGGAATTTAGGAACATAGGAGTGAAGTGACAAGTGGAAGGAGAATGGAGGAGGACAGGATAGGCAAAGGGGCACAGACAGGAGGTGAGGGTGAGTGCCATCACCATCATGGTCATCATCACAATCATCACAGACACTTGGCCCTCACTGGGTAAGCACTTCACATGCACTAACACAATGAATTCCAAGCAAAGTTCTATGAGGTGGGTACTGTTATTATCTCCATTTTCAGGATGAATAAACTGAGGCACTGGGTGGTGGATAACTTGCCTTGTAAGGGATGGGCTGCATTTCAAACCCAGGAAGTCTGGCTCCAGCACTCATCCAAAGAGTCCATGATGAAACTGGGTTGAAAAGGTTAGAAATGCATGAAAGGCTCCTCAATGCCATAGGTAGGAATTCTGTCCGAGTTGGTGGGAAAAAAAATTATTTCTGTTATTTACTAGTTCTGTGACCTTGAGCAAGTTATTTCACCCCTCTGAGTCTGGTTCCTTACCTGTAAAAAATACTTATGTGGTAGGAGAACTTGTAGGGCTTATGTGTGCAGGCACACATGTTGTGCCTGGTACAGTACTTGCTAGAGAGCAGAAACTCCACAAAACATAGACCCTCACCCACTGTGAAGCCACAGCACAGATGCATTAATCTCCAGAACTTCTAAGCATGTATATGTGGGCATTCCTGTGTCCATGTGTACACATATCCCCAACAAGGTGAGCATTCATGTGCAACTCCCTCCTTAGTCCTGTCCCCAACCCAGTGTGAAGTGGCATCAGTTATGCTGTCTCCATCCAAACACCCAGACATCACTCCAGAGTCCTTTCTCTTTCCCTCTCTTACCTTCACCTCCCATCACCATGGGCAGCCAGTTCCTGAATATTTCTCAAACTTCGCTTTTCTTAAATTTTCCCCAACCCACCCCAGCACAAAGTTCTCAGATGCCTTCTTGTCCTCTGTCTTGCAGTCGCCCCCTCCTCTCACCCCCCACACAGTGGGAATCAGATTACCTTTTCCAGTCACAAATCTGACTTCATCCCCACTCTGCTTAAAATCCTTCTAGGAAGCCTAGCAAATCAAGATGTGAAATTCAGAAGCCCCAAGCAGGAATCTGATGGATTTCACTTAATAAGGATCTAAAGCTTCTATATGGCAAAGATACCATAAACATAGTTAAAAAGACAAATGGCAGTCTAAGGAAAATATTTCCAACACAAAACAGACAGAAGTTTTAAAATTCCTGATATACTAAAAGCACCTTTATAACAATAAGAAAAAGGCGAGAAAAACGAAGATGGCGGCATAGGTAAACACCAGAAATTGCTGCCTCGCACAACCACTTCAAAAATACAACTAAAAGACAAAACGGACATCATCCAGAACCACAGGAAGGCTGGCTGAGTGGAAATTCTACAGCTAGAAGGAAAGAGAAAAGCACACTAAGACTCAGAGGAGGTGCGGAAGTAAAGTGCAGAGGTACGGAGGCGCAGGGGAAAGGGCTGGCAACTGAGGATGCGGTTGTCTTTTTCAATCGGGAGGAAGACTACTCTGACCTCCAGTTCCAGGCGAGTCTCTAGGGACCCAGACTCATACAGGGAGAAACTGGACTGTCTGGCATCAGGCGAAACTTGAGGGTGGCTTTCTCTTAGAGGTGCCTGCAGTGATTACCGGGGGACACTGAGACCCGGGGCCTCTTAGGGCAGGGCTGAGGATCAGCCATAGCTGTTTGCTCCACCCTGTTGATTCCCTGAGACCTCACCCTACCCAAGCTGTGTGCAGAAGCTTTTGTATATAAATGGCCTGGCCATTTATCTAAAATTACCTAACAAACTGCAGCTGGGTCAGAGAGACCCAGAACATCCAAAAGAAGGCCCAAGGCCCCACAGCAGCTTGCATTGCTTCACAGCTGGGCCTTATCTGGGCACCTCCAAACCCCAAACAAGGAAGAAGAATCTGCAGATCTCTCTGTAGCTCCTGCTGGGTAGCCTCAGGCAGAGGCTAAATTAGCACCTCCTTAGAGACCCAAGAGCCAGCGTACCCAGTGGTCAGAGTGGGACCATCCAGATTACAACTTCTCAGATCCATAAGGGACACACTCAGGGGGCAGACTCAGTGAGCACCAAAGCCCCACTGAAGCAAGTCTTGCCCCATAGGGGTTTCTCCAGCACAGAAGTTCTCCCCCCACAGACACAGATGATTCTCACAGCCAATTGGCCTGGAGGTCAATTCCTCCAAGTGATACCAACAACAATCAAGGCTTAACTACAACAAGACTGTGCACAAAGCCCACAAAGGGGTGCACCAAGAGTGTCCACCTCAGGTAATAGGGGAGGCTGAGCCACTGGGCCCTATAGGACACCTAGCACACAAAGCCACTCTATCAACACAGGGAAGCATAAAAAATGCAGAGAAAAAGAAACAGGTCACAAAAGACAGAAATAGAGGAAAGCAACCTATTGGATATAGAGTTCAAAAGTATGATTATAGGGTTTTTCAAGAATTTTCTAGAAACCGCCGATAAATTTAGTGAGACCCCTGAGGATATGAAAAAGGACCAACTAGAAATTAAGCATACACTGACTGAAATAAAGAATATTATACAGAGTTCCAACAGCAAACTAGATGATCGCAAGAATCAAGTCAAAGATTTGAAATACAAAGAAGCAAAAAACACCCAACCGGAAAAGCAAAAAGAAAAAAGAATCCAAAAATATAAAGATAGTGTAAGGAGCCTCTGGGACAGCTTCAAGCATACCAACATCCAAATTATGGGGGTGCCAGAAGAAGAGAGAGAGCAAGATATTGAAAACCTATTTGAAGAAATAATGACAGAAAACTTCCTCTACCTGGTGAAAGAAATAGACTTACAAGTCCAGGAAGCGCAGAGAACCCCAAACAAAAGGAATCCAAAGAGGACCACACCAAAACATCATAATTAAAATGCCAAGAGCAAAAGATAAAGAGAGAATCTTAAAAGCAGCAGAGAAAAACAGTCAGTTACCTACAAGCGAGTACATATGACTATCAGCTGATTTCTCAACAGAAACTATGCAGGCCAGAAGGGAGTGGGAAGAAATATTCAAAGTGATGAATAGCAAGGCCCTACAACCAAGATTACTTTACCCAGTAAAGCTATCATTCAGAAGTGAAGGTCAGATAAAGAGCTTCACAGATAAGAAAAAGCTAAAGGAGTTCATCACCACCAAACCAGTTTTATATGAAACTAGAGGCCCAGTGCACAAAAATTTGTGCACTCAGGGGCGGGGGGCCCCTCAGGCTGGCCTGTGCCCTCTCGCAGTCTGGGACACCTCTGGGGATGACCATCTGCTCGCTTAGGCCTGCTCTGCGGGGTATTGGGCCTAAGATGGCAATCAGACATCCCTCTGGCAGCCCGGGAACCCTCAGGTGATGTCCATTTGCCAGTGGGGAGCAGGCCTAAGCTGCAGTTGGACATCCTTAGTGCTGCTGAGGAGGCGGGAGAGGCTCCCACCACCACCGCTGTACTGGCAGCCATCAGCCTGGCTTGTGGCAGAGCAGAGCTCCCCCATGTGGGAGCGCACTGACCACCAGAGGGCAGCTCCTGCATTGAGCATCTGCCCCCTGGTGGTCAGTGTGTGTCATAGTGACCAGTCATTCCCAGTCTTTCTGCTGTTAGGGTCAGTTTGCATATTATCCTTTTACTATATAGGATAGAGGCCTGGTGCACAGGTGGGGGCTGGCTGGTTTGCCCTGAAGGGTGTCCCGGATCCGGGTGGGCATCCTGCTGGAGTGCCTGGCCAGCCTAGATGAGGGGCTGATGGCTGTTTTCAGGCTGGCCAGCGACTGAAGCTCCCAGCCTCTCCTTTTTTTCTTTTTTTTTTTTTAATTCTGAGATTTATTTACCTTCTATAATTGAAACATTGTTGCTGTCACTGGCACTCCCAGCTCTGAGGCCACGGCCGGCTGAAAGCAGATATCTGGGGTTTGTTTAGCTTCTATAATTGAAATATTGTTGCTTTCGAAGCTGTTGCTTTCAGAGCTTAGAGCAGGCGGTGGCAGACCGGGAACCTTGGCTTCCTCCATCACTGGAGCAAGCAAGCCTCATGTTCACTTCAGCTGCGTGGCTGCCGGCTGCCATCTTTGTTGGCAGTTAATTTGCATATCACCCTGATTAGCCAATGGGAACCATAGCAGAGATACGGTTAATTACCCTTTTTGTCTTTTATTAGCTAGGATGCTGAAAGGTATTCTTTAAGAAGAGGAAGAAGAAAAAAAGGTAAAGATAAAAATTATGAACAACAAATACATATCTATCAACAAGTGAATCTAAAAATCAGGTGAGCCCTAACCGGTTTGGCTCAGTGGATAGAGCGTCGGCCTATGGACTGAGGAGTCCCACGTTCGATTCTGGTCAAGGGCATGTACCTTGGTTGTGGGCATATCCCCAGTTAGGGGGTGTGCAGAAGGCAGCTGATCGATGTTTCTCTCTCATCGATGTTTCTAACTCTCTATCCCTCTCCCTTCCTCTCTGTAAAAAATCAATAAAATATATTTAAAAATCAAGTGAATAAAAAATCTGATGAACAGAGTAAACTGGTGAATATAATAGAATCAGGGGCATAGAAAGGGAGTGGACTGACAATTCTCAGGGGGAAAGGGGTGTGGGGGGGTGCGGGAAGAGACTGGACAAAAATTTTACACCTATGGATGAGGACAGTGGGGGGGTAAGGACAGAGGGTGGGGTGGGAACCAGGTGGAGGGGAGCTATGGGGAGAATAAAGAGGAACAACTGTAATAATCTGAAGAATAAAGATTTATTTTTTAAAAAAAGGCAAAATAAAAGAAAAAATGGACAAAAGATATGAATAGTCAATTCACAGAGGAGGAAATACAATTGGCCAGTAACTGCATAAAAAAAAAAATGCTCAGTCTCGCTGGGGAGAAGGAAAATGAGGGTTGAAACCAATTACATGCTTTCCTGGATTGGCAAAAATTAAAAAGAGTGATAATGTTCACTGTAGGGTGGGAGCCTAAAATGTTCCAACCTTTTGGAAAAGCAATGTAGCATTACCTACCAAAATTTAATAAGCAAACCCTTGCCCTGGCAATCCCAAATCTAAAAGTCTCTCCCACAGAAAGGCTTACACATGTCAGCAAGATATATATACAAGGCCATTCACTGAAGCATTATTGCAAAAGTGAAAAATAGAAGACAACCTAAATATCCACCAACCCAGGACTAGTTACATAAATTATGCTTCGTGCAAACAATGGAATATTAGGCAACAATTATTTAAAAAGCACAGTAGATCTATATGCTGTGACACTGACATCTGTCACAAATACAATGTCACGTGAAAAAAATGGAAATTGTGGGACAATGTGCATAACATGATTCTATTCCTTTGTGTGTTTTTTTAATAAAAATACAATTAAATATGCTTCTAAAGGCAAAGAAAACATTCTGGAAGGAGGTACACCAGACCAACAACAGTGGGACCTTGAAAAAATGAGATTTAAGGGCAAAGAGAACTTTCCTACTTAATAGGACACACTTCTATATATAATGCTTCAATATTTTCTCATGAGCAAATATTGCTTTTATGGTAAAAAAGAAAAAAGAAAAGAAAAAATACCCAATTCCATGGCCACTCACAGGCTGCAGGACCAAGTCCAAACTCTTCAGTATGGCACCCAAGATCCCTCAGGACACAGCCCTGTGTTCCATCAGCCTATGGTAAACCCTCATCCCATTCTTACCTAAGTCTAGACATGCCCAGTTCACTTACCTGTCCCCCTAACTGCCCCTGGGCCTCTGTCTATGTGGTTCCGTCTTCCGAGATGTCCTTTCCTATCTCCTATGTCTCGTATCTCAAGTTGTTGTTCATATGTCCTCACCTAGAAACTCTCCATGAACATCTCCCACACACTGCCTTCATACTTGCTCCTGTAGCCATGGTGACAGCCAACATTCAGGGAGCACCATGTGTGTGTCTATGTTTTGACTTGCTCAATCCTCATAGCAATCCTAGGAAGGTTTGTTATCACCTCATTAAATAGATGAGTAAACTGAGGCACAAAGAGGTTACATGATTTACTCAAAGTCACATAGCTAGGAATCTGCAGAGCCGTTAAGTGAAGTCAGGCAGAGTGCCCATGCAGCCCTCCCTCAGAGCTCAGCACACAGGGCTGGATTGCCCCAATAACCCTACTTGCCAAGCTTCAAGACCTGCCTGTAAGTCCCAAGGATGGTGTTTACCTTGTTCCTGCCTCTAGAATCTGGGGAGGTGGGGAACGTGCGCAGGGAGCTCTGCTTCCATCAGAAGCCAGATCTTACCTCTACCAGGCAAGGGTTAAAGTAAGCAGCTGGTGTCCTCAGGGGCTGGGGTGAGGGAAAGCGTAGGGTCAGCTGACTCAGGACTACTGAGAAAAGTAGTGTGTGGAGGTGTAGCCCCTCCAAAGGCAAGAATCCTAGAGACTTCCAACATACCTACTGTGTGCTAGGCCCTAGGGTTAACTGGTCTGGAAATCAGAGGCCAGGAGACAACCCTGTCCTCCAGACAACTGCAGGGTCAAAGGGAGGAGCCTTAGATGGGGATGGGCAAAGAGCTGTAGCATGGTGCTCAGGGGATGTGGGGCCTGGCTTCCAATAGGGGTGAGGGCAGACAGGATCTCCATAAAGGAGGTGGCATTTGACTGTTGGTAGGAATGCAAACTGATGCAACTACTATGGAAAACAGTATGGAGGTTCCTACAAAATTAAAAATGAAATTGCCTTATGACCCAGAATATTTCATTTCTGGGAATATATTTTTAAAAATCTAAAACACTAATTCAAAAGAATAGATGCACCCTATGTGCACTGCAGTATTATTTACAACAACCAAGATATGGAAGCAGCCCAGGTGCCACTCAATAGATGAGTGGATAAAAAGCTGTGGTACATACTAGTATATACAATGGAATACTACTAGGCCATAAAAAAAAGAATGAGTTCAACTGGTTGTGGCTCAGTGGTTAAGCATCAACCCATGAACCAGGAGGTCACGGTTCAATTCCTGGTCAGGGCACATGCTTGGGTTGAGGCCTTAATCCCCAGTTGGGGCGTGCAGGAGGCAGCCAATCAATGATTCTCTCTCATCATTGATCTCTCTCTCTCTCTCTCTCTCTCTCTCTCTCTCTCTCTCTCTTCTCTCTCTCTCTCTCTGCCTCTCTCTGAAATCAATAAAAACATTTTTTTAAAAAAGGAATGAAATCTTATCTTTTGCAACAGCATAGATGGACCTAGGGGGTATTGTGCTAAGTGAAATAAAGCAGGCAGAGGAAGATTTCACTTATATATGGAATCTGAAGAACAAAAATATCTAAAATACAAAATAAGCCAACAAAATAGGAACAGACTCATAGATACAGAAAACAGACTGACAGTTGTCAGAGGGAAAGGGGATTGGGTAAAAAAGGTGGAAAGATTAAGAAGTACAAATTGGTAGTTACAGAATAGTCACAGAAATGTAAATTGCAGCATAAGGACTATAGTCAATAGTATCACAATAACTACTAGTACGTATGGGGCCAGGTGGGTACTTAAAACCCTCTATGAAGTACATTCTTTTCTAACTACTGTGCTGTACGTCTTAAACTAATAGAATAACATTGAATGTAAACTGTAATTGAAAAAAATTTTAAAAAGGAAGTGGCATTTGGGCCAGCCTAGAAAGATGAGGAGAATCTGAGCAGATGGAGTTGGGAAAGGGAGCTCCAGGGAGCTGGAACAGTTTGAGCAAGGGCCTGGAAGTGGGAATGTGTGGGGAGTATCAACGAGGAGTCATCGGTTTGGGCTGGAACACAAGGCAAGTAGGGAAGCATCAGTGGATTGGGGGAGGTTGCTGGAAGCCCTTGGAGGGGGAGCTGCTCACAGGCGAGGAGGAGGCAATCCTGGCAATCTGAGCTTATCAGGCAGTCCCCCTAGCAGTTACTTAGCTGTGTGACTGTGGCCTAGTTCCTGACCTTGATTCCCTCACTTGCAAAAAAATAATGTGCCCTCCACAGTGGTTTGCAGCCCCTGGAACTCAGGGATGGGGGATGGACACATCTGGGGGCACGGTGCCCAAGGAGACAGGGGTGGCTCCCTGAGGTCATCTGCCAGTACAGTGTAAGTTTGTGTGCACATGTCTCTACAAGGCCTCTCCTACAATCCTTTTGTTTAAAGTGTACATTCAAGATAATGTGATTTTAGACTCTTCACCTTAAAGAGATAAGAGAGGAAGAGCCCCATGATCTTGAGTGGGTCCCTGCCTTTCTCAGGGCCTCAATTTCCTCACGTGGGTGGTTTCTCTAGGTCTGGTTATTCAGAAAGGGCTGGGCCATGGAAGGAAGGAAATGGAGTAGGGTAGTGGAAATCCAAAGGAGTGGGATCCATGGAGGGGTGGGGAAGGGTGGGAATGAATGAAACCAAAGACCCTTCTTCCTAGGGCTAGTCCCCTACCCAATCAGAGCTCCCCACATCTCCCCTACTTCAAGGACCTCAGTTGGAGTTGGAAGCCCTGGATACCAGTCTGATTTTCCCAAGCTCAAATCTCCCACCCCTCAGAGCCTAGGCTCTATTTACCAGATGGGGGGTGGAGAGTCAGAAGAAGAGGAGCTCCACCACCCAGGGCAAGTTCATTGGAGGGAACAGCAGTGTACAGGCCTGGAGGCTGCAAGACCTGGGAACACGCCCCACCAGGCTGCTACAGATGAGCAGGGTCAGGCAAGTCCCTCACATCTCCATTTCCTCTTCTGTGAAATGGAGAAAAAACACCTTTCTTATGAGGTAATGTTATCAGCCCGGTCCTAGCACACCATCAAACCCCACAGGTGAGTCCTTTGGTTCACCAGGAGCTGAGGGTGCCCTGGGGGAGTCACAACCAGTTCTGGGGAGGGGATCACTTACCCTAGCCTCCCCACCTCTCCATGGGTGCCATCTGCCTTATCTCTCACCTCATCAAGACCCAGAGACCTACTCTCAACCTCCTCACTGGACTGCCTCCAGCACTTCCCCACTCACCTGCTGCCAGAGGAATGCTCTAAGTGCAAGTCCACAGCCTCCCAGCCTCTGGGCCTCCTGCACCTCATCTCTGATCACTAGGCTGGCATTGCCTGTGTGCTTGTCACCTCCCCCACCAGTCCTGTGAGCAGGGATCATGTCTGATTCATCTCATCCATTCCAGAGTTTGAGGCCTGGCACAGGAGTCTCGCCCACAGGCAGTAGAACTGGCTGGCAGTGGGGATGGAAAAACAGGGCCATTCACCCCTTCTACCCGGACACCTGTTTCTCTGTTGATATATCCATGACAATGGTAGGCTCAATGTGAGGTTGGGATCAGGGCCAGTATGGGACCAGGTACAAGGTTCAGTCTGTCCAGAATCAGGGTTCAGTGTGGGGCTGGGGTCAGGGCTCAATGAAGGAAGTTTTCTGCTTCCCTTCTCCTCAAGGCTCAGGAATCTCCCCAGCCTTACCCATTGATTTGAAAACAATATAACCTTCTTCTTGGATGTCAGGGCCTGTCTTTGAGTCCCCACTATTCTCACCCTCTACCCTGGTAAGGCCTATCCTGTGCTCCACTCCATACAGCTATGCTGGGATCCCCACAATCATTCTGTACCAGTCATATGACCTCAGCAGAGGTGGCTCAAGGTGGGAAGTGCATTCTTGTATCCCTAGCTGGCCTTCAGAAACACAGCAAGCATGGCCAGCTTTGTGTCATGGATGCATTCCCAATCCAAGGAGAAGCAGTTTGTGGGTTACCTCAGGTTCTTCTATTATCCACCCCACTGCCCCCACTCCATTAGCCCAGGCAATGGAGGTAAACCCAAGTTTAGCTGAACACACGGGTGAAGGTATCAGCTGGCACGTGACAATGAGATATGCCAACCAAATGCCTTCTCCTGTCACAGTGCCTGGAATCCTTCCTTAGTGCTCTTTGCTCTAAGCCACCCTTGATGACCCTGCTCTGAAACCTCCATCCTGGGTCTAGCCCAGACCTGGCACTCACAGGGCTCAGAAATGGGAGCTGAATCAGAGATTGGCCTGAGTAGGCATCAGAGCTGGGCTTACTTCTGAAAGTGTCAATGCCAGGGCAAAAGGCTGTACTATGCCTCAGCCCCCACCCATCCAGCTTCCCTCTGTCTCTGTCTGCTACTCTCAAGCAGAGGGTCAAGTTGGTTTGCTGGCAAGACACATGATTATCATTTTAATTAATTAAAGAAAAATCTAATCACTGCATTAAACTTCTCATTACTCCACTTGAATACCCATTAAATAAATTTAATTATCAGAGGACTAGGTTTCCCAGACTCTTCCATTAGCTCCTGATAAAATGGGGAGAGGAGAGGGAAGCAGGTGGGAAGCAGAACAATGCCATTCCTGACTTATGGAGGGCAGGGTGGCCACTATCATGGGGCCACCATGTTCAAGCTTTGGTGTCTCCCTGGGTAAAGGCTTGACTCTGAACTTGACCCCACCCCTCCCCTGCCCCTAGGAAGGGGAAGGCCTAGCATTTGGCTATAGTTGGTGCTAAATGGTTCATTACAACCACTCTTGGTTATTTATACCCACCTCATTCTAAAAGAGTTTGATATTGCTGAGAACAGCACAAGTCAAAAAATAAGAAGAAAATAAAACAGGGGAAAAATAAGAGAGAAAAGGATAAAGACAGAGGCAAGATCATTGAGCAACTGCATATCATGGCATCCTGAGTAGTAATTAGAAACGGGCCACAAGCCAGCTATGAGTTTCTTAGCAGCCAAGGCATAGAAAGTAGCTCACTTTGGCACTGATGCAGTAACCAATAGAGTATTCATGAGAAAATACACACTGAGCTTTGGTCTTTCCATCTGTAAAAAGGTGGATCTAGAAGATGGACTAAAGGAGATAACTAAGTAGTCAGCAGAGGCTTCCTAGAGGAGAACCCTAAACCTAAACAGGGCCTTGAAAAAGAGCATGATGCAGACTGTCTATAATAATCATTGGTTATTTGCCTCTCCCAGTTGGAAGCATCTCCTTCCTGCCAGCAGGACCATAAACTTCCTTTAGGAAACACTCTCCCCTCATTCCTGGTCACACAGTGGGGAAGGATAGACCCTGCCCGCCAACCCATCTATATTTCCAAGCCCTGTGGACCCAGTTAAAGGATTGAGATTATCCAAATCTTGCCAATAGGGCACAAGAGATCAACTTCAGGTTTAAATCTGGGGTTTCAGTGGAGACAAAATCAGGAAGCAGATTTTATCTCTGCCAAACCCCAGATTTAAACCTGGAAGGAGGTTGACTTGGAAATTGCTGGCAGACATCTTGTGACCGTATCTTGTGAAAAGCCATTAGGAATAGAGCCATCACCAAGGAAGAGAAACAGAAGAATACAGACAGATCCTGGTCACATTGTTTAAGCCACTGAATCAAACCCTGACTGAAGTCCATCCTACCTCTGGACACTTTGGTTACATTTCATTTATTGAAATAGGTTTTTTGTTACTTGCAACCAAAGGGATCCTGACAGATAGTGTTCATAAAGGTATCCTTCCTATTCCAGGGACCAGGAAGGCTCAGGTATTCCTAGGAGCCAGGGAGTAGGCAGGGTGGGGATGCCACCTATTGTGGCTGCTACTGTGCCCCACTGAGTCCCAAAGCTTGAGGAGTCCCTTTGATCCAGGCTGGGGTACAGAGGAAGCTTGGAAGCTGGTCCAGGGGCTGGACAGGGCCAGCACGCTGGAATGCCAGTGGGAGGCTGTGTGGCCCCAAAGACTTAGGTCAGACAAGACATGGCCTTGGGACCCCTAGAAAACAAAAGCAAGAGTGAGCATTTCCTCAAATCTTATTTTCCCCATTTACTGCCCCTTCTCACAGGCCCCTCCCCTCCCCCCGGGAGAACCTGCAGGTTGCAGAAAAGCATCTGCCCCCTGAAGAAAAGAGAGGGTTGTGGGCAGGCGCAGCTGGAATCCATGTGCTGTTGCCAGAGTGTGTGAGTTTGGTGGTGGGGAGGGGGTGGAGGAGCTTCACCCTCAAGTGTGGAGACTCATTTCTTACAGTTCCTCCCCCAGTGAGTGCCCAGAACTAAGCCTGGGGCAGCAAGAGTGGGACAAGGTGAGTAAGGTAGCCATCTTCTTTAATCTATAGTCTAGACTTCCAAAAACAATTCTAGAGAGGATATTGTTTACCCAAGGGAACAGATGGTGGTGTCTCAGGCATTGGCAGAGATACGTGTAGCCCCTCCAAGGGCTCTCCTGTCTGAGGAAACAGGAGATCACCTACTCTGCCTTCAAGCCATCTTCTCTTGGGCACTATCCCTGGGTGGAGGCCACCCTAGCAGGGCTCACACTTTTCCCCAATCTCTCTCCGAGGCCAAGCTGCAAACTTTGGGCAGAGAAACAGGGGTAGCTTTTTCAGATTCAAAACACTCCCGGAATCCTGGTCTTTATAAAGTCACTTAGCCTCTTTAGATACTTAATGAGTCCTCTGAGCTAAGGGCTGCTCACCTTACTCTTGGCCATTTCAATGCATGATGACAGAGATCACGAATCACAACACAGTAAGGCTGACTGGCTATCTAAAAATGCCTCTAGACAGGCCCAGTCCAATAGATTTCTGCAATGATGGAATGTTCTATGCTTGTGCTGTTAAATGTGGTAGCCATTAGCTACAATTGGGTATTAAAATGTGGATAGCATGACTAAAAAATTAATTATTTTATTTTATTAATTTACTTCTAAATTGAAATAGCCACATGTGTCTAGTGCAGTGATGGCGAACCTATGACACGCGTGTCGGGTGACACGCGAACTCATTTTTTTGGTTGATTTTTCTTTGTTAAATGGCATTTAAATATATAAAATAAATATCAAAAATATAAGTCTTTGTTTTACTATGGTTACAAATATCAAAAAATTTCTATATGTGACATGGCACCAGAGTTAAGTTAGGGTTTTTCAAAATGCTGACACGCCGAGCTCAAAAGGTTCACCATCATTGGTCTAGTGCAGGGGTGGGCAAACTTTTTGACTCGAGGGCCACAATGGGTTCTTAAACTGGACCGGAGGGCCGGAACAAAAGCATGGATGGAGTGTTTGTGTGAACTAATATAAATTCAAAGTAAACATCATTACATAAAAGGGTACGGTCTTTTTTTTTTTTTTTAGTTTTATTCATTTCAAACGGGCCGGATCCGGCCCGCGGGCCGTAGTTTGCCACGGCTGGCCTAGTGGCTACCCTAATGGAGAACACAGTTCTGGACCAACCCTTGCCCAGTCCTGGCCACAGTATGTGGAGAAAACTGAGGTCCAGAGAGAGGAAGGTGTTAGGCTGGAGAGAGCCCAGAATCGATACATGCAGACCTGTGACGAGATAATGGACTCCCCCTGGCATGTCTAACAGATCAGCATGCCCGACACAGATACAGGCTTCTCCCTGAATCCACAACGACCCCCACACAGATACTGACTCATTCCTGAATTCCTTGCTGACCCCCTGCAGCTGAAACTTCCTCAGCTGAATACCTCAGCTCATGTCCCCGCCCCTCACCCAACCGCAGTATAAAAAAAGCGCCTCCCTCCCTGTTGGCATGAATCCATGTGCCCTGTCCTTGGGGGTACGTGGGTCTCCCAGGGACGCAGAATAAACTTTCCTTCCTTCCTTCCTTTTCTGATCAACTCTCTTTATTTCCTTCGCTGCCTCCTGAGCCACCTAACCTAACAGAAGGAATTTGCCTAAGGTCATGCAGCAGTAAGGGCAAACCCAGAATCTAATTCATCTACCGCCTAGTCTAAACTCTCCACAGCACCAACTCTGTGCTGCTCATGGTGGCCTCGTGTTCTCCCATCATGCTTAGCACTATCACACCAGATGCTCTGTTTTTCCCATCATGCTCAGCACTGTCCAACTAGATGCCTTGCTTTTCCTATCATGCTTAGAACTACATGTCTTGCTGCCCCCCTACCCATTCTGCTGCTTCTATAACAGTGTATCAGACCACCTCTGAAGGAACCTCTTTCTCCCAGTCATTGCTGCTGGCCTGTCCCCAAGTCCCCCAGCAAAGCAGCCTCAGTGAATATTCCTGAGGTTGCCTAGGGAAATAATCCACTAGAGGGGAACTGCTCAGGGCACAGAGCTGCTCACTGCAGGGTTATTTATAACAGGAAGGTGCTGAAAACTGCCTAAACATCCCACAATAGAGATGGCAAAGTGTATCATGACACCTCTGCTTGATGGAATATTACACAGCCATGTTTACCTAACAATTGAAGTAGATGAGGGTGGGAGCTGGGTTGCCATGGTGTACATGGCTCTATATTCACTGAGCCCATTCCATCCATTACCCACAGCATTGCCAGGTTCAGATTATATAACCATTCTACAAATGGAGGAGCTGAGGCTTAGGGAAGCCACATACATATCCCTGGTTACATGGGGAGTAAGGACAGAGTGGGGGCTTGAACTCTTGTTTTCTGACTCTAAGGAGAGATCCCACAGTGGCCTCTTTGTGCTAGAATGAGAGCATTATGGGTGCCCTGTTCTTTCTAGTTATTTACTTATCTTATTTAACTGATACATACTAAGTGTCAGGCACCTTTCAAATAAGGGCTTTATAAATGTAGACTTGTAATCTATGCAACAACTGAAAGAGGGAGCAATTATTAGATCTTTATTTTTTGGATAAGGAATCTGAGGCACAAGACATAAAGTAACTTGCCTGAGGTCCAGGGCCACTTGTACTTCCCACATGTGCTGCAGGGTTCTGGTATTACCCTCACAAACAAAAATCAAGGTATAGCACAGATATGTGTGTTTTCCCTTTTTAATTTCATGGAAATTCTTTTTGTAGCAATTGAAAGAAAAAAGTTCAAGAAATGTACTAAAGTTTGTTTGTTTTTAAATACCAAGCACACACAAAAATAACAACATCAAATTAAACCTGCAGATGCATCCAAGAGTCACCTACTGCAATGGTAATCTACCTCCCAGGAGCAAAGCTCATGTCTCCAGGCTTTTCTGCCAATTTCTTGCCCCCTACTCCTTCCTGCCTGAGTGAGATTCTCACCTCAGAAGGAAAGGGGGGCAGTCCTGTGTAGCGGTGACTTCAGTAAACATCTCCCGTCTTCTTGAGCACAGAACAACAGGCTAGTTGCCTGCATACTCCTGCTACTGGCAAGGCCTTACCTCAAGAGGTCATGGCATCCAGGCCTCTGCCTCCAATCCAGGCCACCTTGTTCCACAGGTGGAACAACTGAGGCCCTAAAGGTGAAAGACCTTACCAGAGGTCACACTGCAGTAAATGAGGAAACAAGTGTGTATACACATGCATTGTGTGCATATGACCACACAATTGTGTCTCTCATGCATGCCGTGCTTCAGGCTCAGGTACCCACAAGCCTATCATTAAAAGGGCAGATGATTTCCAGTACACACACACACACACACACACACACACACACACACTACATTATTAACTGCTACTATATCTACAATTGTATGATGCTATATTTCTCCTTTATATGTTTCTATGTTATTTTTCATTCTGTCATCAAATAATTAATGAGCACTTACTATATGCTAGGTGTATTACGGGTAATGGGGATTCAGTGGAGTACAAGACAGACACGTGGTATTCTCATAAGGACAGGGATATAGATAATAAGCAAATGAATAACAAAGATAATTCCAGACAGTGATAAGTACAATTAAGGCTGTAAAAAAGAAAACTCTTACCTTTTGACAGCATGAATGGACCTGGAGAGTATTATGCTAAGCTTAATAAGCCAGTCGGAGCAAGACAAATACCATATGATCTCACTTATATGTGGAATTTAATGATCAAAACAAACTGATGAACAAAATAGAACCAGAGTCATGGATGCATGGAACAGGAATACAGATGTCAGAAAGGAGGGGATAGGGGGACTGGATAAAGGAAGGTGAAGGAATGCATAGCCCATAGACACTGACAATAGTGTGGTGAGGGGGGGAACTGGGTGGAGATGGGCAAATGGGGAACCTCTGCAATAGTGTCAACAATAAAAATTTTAAATTAAAAAAAAATCAAGTCTTTAAAAAAAAAGATAATCAAACCTGGTAATGTGACACAGAGTGCCTAGACACTGGCTAGGGGGTAACTCTAGCTGGGGGATCAGGGAAGGGCTTTCTATACAGGTCACATCTGAATTGATACCTACATGGTAAGAAATTCACCATGTAGAGTAGGAGAAATGGGCAAAGAGCAGAAGTAGGAAGGAGCTGGTGTTTCTGAGGAAGAGCAGGCAGGCCAGGTGCCTGGAATGAAGTGGGCAGAGATGGGAGCAACTGCAGAAAATGAGGCTACAGAGGGATGTTGGGCCCTGAGGGCAAAGGTAAGAGCTTTGGATTTCATTCCAGGTGTAATGAAGAGTCACTAGAGGGTTTTAACACAGACCTGCTATAATGTTTTCATCATTGTGAAATTCCTTGGGGCTGCTGAGTAGAGCCTGGATTGAAGGGGAACTGGCTCCTGAGCAGGGGACTAGTGGGTTGGCTATTGTAGTTGCCCAAGGACAAGGAAACCAGGCTTGGCCAGGTGAGTGAGGACTAGCCAGATTTAGCATGTAAGTTGTAGCAGAAGTAATAGTTAGCTGATGTGCTGGATGTAAGGGGTGGGGTAAGAAAAAGGCACCAAGGGTGACTCCTAGATCTTCTACCACAGACATATACTGCTTTTACCACCAGACTCCCCAAATCAAACACAACTACTAAATATAACTACTATAATATCACAGCAAATAAGCCACCCATGAAAAATGTCAACCACCCCTAGAGTATCTCATCAACTGAGGGGCATATTTCTCCCCCCAACCCCTTGCTCTGTTCCTTGCCCCAGTGTGTGTGTGTGTGTGTGTGTGTGTGTGTGTTGGGGGGGGGGGAGTAGGTGGGGAGAGAAGCATTCTATAATCTTGTTATTAAATCTCAGTTTTTGCCTGTCTCTCTAGGTTGTGACTTTTACATGTATTTTTAAGCTTCCCTTCCCCCTTCTTTATTTTTTAAAATATGCTTTTTAATTGATTTTAGAGAGAGACAGAAACATCAACGGGAGAAAAACATAAATCGGCTGTCTCCTGCATGCCCCCTATAGGGGGCTGAGCCCACAACCCGGGCATGTGCCCTGACCAGGAGTCAAATCAGTGACCTCTGGTTTCATGGGTCTACACCAGGGGTGGGCAAACTTTTTGACTCGAGGGCCACAATGGGTTCTTAAACTGGACCAGAGGGCCGGAACAAAAGCATGGATGGAGTGTTTGTGTGAACTAATATAAATTCAAAGTAAACATCATTACATAAAAGGGTATGGTCTTTTTTTCCAATAGTTTTATTCATTTCAAACGGGTCAGATCCGGCCCACGGGCCATAGTTTGCCCACGGCTGGTCTACACTCAACCACTGAGCCACCAGGCCAGGGGGTGGTTTTGTGGAGGAGCAGAGATTGGGTATAACACTCAGGTTGACAGGAGACAAAGACTTTCCAAAAGACAGAAAAGGGCAGGATGGGAGGGCTGCAGAGTGGCTGGCCCAGAGCATGGCCCCAACATATACCAGGTGAACCTGTGAGCAATTACAGGAGGAAGCATGGGGGCTGGGGTGAGAGGCAGCATCTGGGAAAAGCATGAGATTGAAGATAAGACCATCCAGAGTTTGAGTTCTGGCTCTGTCCCTTGCTAGCTCTGGGACGCTGGGTAAGTTATTTCCCTTCCCAAGGCTCAGTGCCCTCATCTGTAGAATTTTAGTCACAATCCTCCCACACAAAGTTGTGATGAAGATCCAATGAAATTATATGTGTGAAGAACTGGCATTTATAAATATTAGCATCATTCCCCTTTTGTTTTAAAAAGAGGAAGTCAATTTGGGCTTAGACTAGTGAGTTTCATGTCCATTCTAATATAAATTCTAAAAGCGCCTACACAGAACACCAGTAAAGACAATAGGCAGTGTGAGGAGTTCACTATCAAAGAGTCATGCAAGATAACCACACCTCATTCCTTGGCTGCTCAAAACGGATGGCATGGGTTCCCGGGACCTAGTGGCATCTGTGAGGCAAAGGTGCCATCATGTTCTCTTTCAACATGTTTGACAACATTATTCCCTGGGTCTCCCAGAAATGCCTCTCCATGGAGTATAGATGCATCTCCATGCCCATGGTCATGGGGACTAATGACAGGTCAAATGTGGAGAAAGGCAGGAAGATAATTATGCCATCCTTGGACTTTGATCAACTCAGCTGACTCAACATTACCTACCCCATGCTGTTTAAACTTACCAACAAGAACTTGGACTGCATGAAACACAGTGGTGTGCTGGAATTAGTGACTGAAGAGGGCATCTACTACCTCCCACAATAGATAATGCAGGATTTGTTGGTGAAAGAGGGTGCCTGGTTCAAGTGGAAAGTGTCAATCTTCAAATGGCCACGAACTCCAAATTTCAGCCTCAGAGCCCTGACTTCCTGGACATCACCAACCCCAAAGCAGTATTAGAAAACACATTGAGAAACTTTGCCTGTCTGACTACTGGGGAAAGGCAAACTACAGCAAGATCTATGAGCTGTGGATGATGGAGATCAAGCCTGATAAGGCCGTGTCCATCATCAAGTATGACATGAATGTAGACTTTGATGCTCTTCTAGGCTACAAAGAACCTTAAAGAAAAGTCCAGCATGAGGAATCAACTGAAAGCAAAGCTGACCACAGTGGCTATGTTGGAGAGCTGGGCTTCTGTGCCTTCTTCAGCTCTGGGAATAGACTAGAAGGGAAGAAGAAAGGTACAGGGCCCAGCCCCTCTCCCAATCAAGCCTGAAGACATTAAAAGAAGAATTTTTAATTATGAATTTAAACTTGATAAGATCACTTTCATTATTATTTTAATCCTCACCAATTGATTTCAAGAGACAGAGAGAGAGGGAGGGAGGGAGAGAGAGAGGCATTGATGTGAGAGAAACATTGACCAGTTGCCTTCCGTATGCACCACACAACCCGACCAGGGATGGAACTTGCAACCTAGGTATGTGCCCTGACTGGGAATCGAGCCTGCAACCTTTGATGTATAGGATGATGCTCTGACTGAGCCACCCAGCCAGGGCAGTAAGATCATTTTAATCATAAATTTACATCCACTGGTCCAAAAGGTTGAAGAGGATGAAGCTAGAGGCAGATTCATTGCTTTTTCTAGAGGACAGTCATTGCATAAAAACGGAAGAAAGCCTTAAGTTAGGACAGTTGGCTGACTGGAAAATAAAATAATCAAGTGCAAAAAAAGAAAAGAATGGCATGCACTCATGACATCCTTGTGGATGAGACAGAAAACTGGCTGGGTTCCTCAGTGGTTAGCTAAATAACCATGTCCAGGAGGAATGCGCAGAGGGGTCAGACTGGCCCCCGGAGTGGATTCTCCCTGGCACTGATAGGGCTGGCCCTTGAGCCTGCTTGGAACAACTTTTTTGGCAAAGATTAGGATGGAATCTTGAAAGTAGGTCCAGCCTGAGAGGGGTCAATTAAGGAGTCAGGGTCCTTTGTACAAAGGACCCCTTCACTTGCCCTAGGAATGGGCCCAAGTGGACAAAAGAGTTAGTAAAGCATGGGTGAATCCTGAGAGTAGTGCCCAGAGCCAACTGCACAAAGTGGCTGGGGAGCCTGATGGCCAGGAGACCCTGGGGCTGGTGAGCCAGCCACTTCAGTTCTGGAGGTGGTGTAACCACCTCCAGACAGCCATGCCCAGTCCTCAGTGTATCTGTGCAGAAGATCTTTGATAAAATGAGGTCTGCTCACAGGGGCTTGTCAAGAAGAGGTGGGCCTGGAACCCATGCCCCCTGGGACTTGAGGTCTCTGACAAAGATACTTGGCATTTATGGGCCCAGAAAATAGAGCTAGGCCCAGTAAGAAAAGATTTCAGGGAAACAAATCTTTCTTTAGCATTTGGGAGTACTGAGCTAATGGGGGCATGCAAGCAGAGGTCTGGGGACCATGTATGCCATATATGTTGGGTGGAGTTTGCACTAAATGGGAAGGGAAATTGCTTTCAGTTGTGAGTTTCTTCGATTTTATCAATATATGAATTAAAGCTAGACTGTGTGGATCAAAGTGGGTGTTATAAAGAGTGAATGGAAGGCAAGGTGATGCTCAGAATAATAGTTATTATTACAACATTATAGATCACAGGACACTCCCATCTATTCTCTAAATGGGTCTTCTGCCCAACCCATGAAGCAGATAGGACAGGATGATTAACGCCATTTAGCAGATGAGGAAACGGAGGACCAGAAGGAATGGGACCAGCCCAAGGCCCCACAGCACAACAGACCCAGATAATCTCTATGGCCTCATACCTAGGGACCTTACCCTCCTGCACCTCCAATGGTCATCCTGCTATTCCCTGCCCTGGGTGGAGCAGGAATCTCCCCCACCTGTGAGGCAAAGGTGCCATCATGTTCTCTTTCAACATGTTTGACAACATTATTGGACATCACCAACCCCAAAGCAGAATTAGAAAACACACTGAGAAACTTTGCCTGTCTGACTACTTCCATCCAGCTTCCAAGACTCCCCATCCATGAAGGTTAGAGTCTCTCTTAACCCAATCTTCTGAAATCTGGGGGTAGAGCCCTAGCCTGGAAGGCTCCTCCTCTCAGGTTACACAGGCACTGAACCTCTATCCACTCTCCTTTTTCCCCTGGTAGTCTTGCCTCAACCCTTCAAAAGTTAGTTCCTTCAAGCCAGACCTGGTATCAGACACTAAGCTTTGCCCAAGAACTGAAGTCAAGGAGAAGGGTCCCTCCCACTCAACCTCATTCTTCCCCTCACACCTACACAGGCAGCTAGGCAGCTTGTGACCAGGGAGATCCAAAGCCCACCTTGCCAAACATCCCTCCTGACCACCTTTCCCTTTCCTGATGAGAGGGGCAGGGAAAGGGTATCTGGGCAAGAGAGGTCAGAGCATCAGAAGGTGGAGTCTCCTCAGGGAAGACTGGGTTCACCAAGGAAGGGCAAGCTGCCACCCACAGCACCACTCCTCACACATTACACCCTGAACCCTCAGAATATAGCATCTTACTTTACAGGTGAGGGAATGAAGGCTCAGAGAGATTAAGGAACTTGCCCAAATTCAAAATATTAAACTAAACAGAAACAGCTTATAAGTCCTGGAGTCAGGATTTGAACCCAGGACTGGCTGATTCAAAATATCCATTGCTTTCCCATGCACCCTGCTGCCTGCACAGGAGTGCAAGGTAGCTCAAATAGGCAGCCTGGTGAGCAGATTAAAGGTGGGGTGGTAAAGGGGGGCAAAGAAAGGGTTAAGAAGGCAAGACAAAGATAAGACAGAGCAGCAGAAACAGACAACTGACAAGTGGACCCTCCAGGGGCCTGAAGGAGGCAGCTCTAGATGCTGCTCTCTTGATCAATAAAAAGGCTTTCAAGTGCTTCCTCTGCTGCCATCCATTCAGCTTCTGTCTGCCCATGCCAGGCTCAAGGGTCTAGCTGCCCAGATTTCCCACCAGGTGCAGCACACCACCAGGCTGTGTGGCTGAGAGAGTGTTTGGCCAACCAGGTGTTCCATTGCCTGCTGGCAGAGAGCACATGGGCCTGTCCCCAGGATTTAAGCAACAGCCTCTCAACTGAATATTTAGGAAGAAAAATACTTTTCTTTTTTTAAAGAAAGAGAGAGAAAAGGAGGGAGGAGGAGTCCGCCAGGAAGGGGGGTGGGGAATAAGGGAAGAGTAACCTACCCCATAGCTGAAGTCAAGGTCACAGAATGGGTACAGGGAGGACATAGGCAAGGTTCTGGCAAGGAGCCTTTAATCTGGGAGTTCAGGCCATGGAAACTAAATGCCTGAAGCTGGAGTACATTACTGCTCTGAATGATCTGTCAGCTTCTATTAAGCTAAATCTCTCTGTATAATGGGGAATTATTCTTTGAAAAGGCACCCAAGGAGGGGGCAAAGGATAGGAACCCCTCATTGTGAAGGCTCTCCCACAGGGGGAGAAAATAACAGAAAAGCCTTGGGGGGTTGGGGGGGGGGGACAAGAACAACTCAGAAAGCCACCCTTCATCTTCCCACACCCCTTCCCTGAAAGTTAATTAGCAGTTGTTTGATGCTTGGTTTGTGGCAGATGCCAGCCTCCAGCCCTCCGCCCCAGAATCCCTTACTCTCTCCACTTAGGAGCCTAAAAAGATGCCAGACCTGAGGTAGAGGCCCGCAATGCCTCCATGACAGTGGGTGAGCATGAGTGATTCTCTGAGCCTCTTTGAACCTCCATTTCTATCTGTTAGATGGAGCTGATAACACCCACCCAAGTGCTATGCTGTGGAGGGAATGAAGCTGGCCCAGAGGCCAGCAGAGTGGGCACTACTCTGCCCTCTGATAAGGGGCTCCTCCTCTTCGTCCTCATTGACCCCCATAGGTCACCACCATCTCCGCCCGGAAACCCTCTCTGACCATCATCCATGGGTATCTCCTACAGCAGAACCCCACCTTCCAGGCTTTTCCAGTCTCTGGTGGTTGTGTGCAGATGGGTGCTTCAGGCTTAGGGGTTCCCTCTGAACAGGGCTGCATTTCCTTCCTCCCATCCTCCCCAAGCCTCTCCCACACTCAAGGCTGGTACACAGGACTCTGCCAAGATATGCAGGCTTGGAGGCAAGGGCTGGTAGAAACCAGGAGCAGGTATGAGCTGCGTCCACTGAAGGGTGACACTCACGGGAAGATCATCAGCACCAGGGAAACTGGACCAGAAAGCCAGAAATCTCAGGACATGAGTCTGTGAGAGCAGGGTGGTACTATCTGCAGGACAGTCAGGGCACTAGGCAGGGTTGAGGTCAAGTCATAGAGTATAAAGGTGGACTCATTGCTGGGTTCCTGGCTCAGTGCTGAGGCACTGGAGGTGCTTAGGCCAGGCCAGGACAAAAGGGGTAGGACGGACATGTTGGGGGTAGCATGGGCCAAAAGGCTGTAGCTGGATGGGGAACAGGGCTGACTGGGAATGGCCAGGTGGGGAGGTTCTGCAGACCCTAGTCTCTGCCCCTCTGGACTCCTGTACCACCCTCAGCCTGTAGTAAAACCCTAGGACAGCTCCCACTGAAACTGCAGGGCACAAGGCTGGGCAAGAAAGACTGTGCTGGGGGCAATTCTGGGACAGTGCCTACATTCTAGAGCAGTGATGGCGCACCTATGACACGTGTGTCAGAGGTGACACGCGAACTCATGTTTTTGGTTGATTTTTCTTTGTTAAATGGCATTTAAATATATAAAATAAATATCAAAATATAAATCTTTGTTTTACTATGGTTGAAAATATAAAAAAATTTCTATATGTGACACAGCACCAGAGTTAAGTTAGTGTTTTTCAAAATGCTGACACGCCGAGCTCAAAAGGTTCTCCATCAACTGTTCTAGAGCAATGGTTCTCAACCTTGGCTGCACATTAGAATCACCTGGGAATCTTTTTAAAATCCTGATTTAAAATCCCATACTCCGGAAATTGTTTCTTTGCTACTAATGTTGTGGCCCCACCCCAAAACAAAGAAACAGAATTTCCGGAGGATGAGGCCCAGAAATCAGGATTTTAAAATCACCCCCCAGATGATTCAAATGTGCAGCCAAAGTTGAGAACCACTGTTCTAGAGGAACACTCAGAAAGGAAGGCCATGCAGGGCAGGTGGAGGCATGCTGTGCTGACCACTCCCCACTGTAGGTCCACAGGTTCAGCCCAGAGTCCCCACTGCCTAGGGCAGTGATGGCAAACCTTTTGAGCTCGGCATGTCAGCATTTTGAAAAACCCTAACTTAACTCTGGTGCCGTGTCACATACAGAAATTTTTTGATATTTGCAACCATAGTAAAACAAAGACTTATATTTTTGATATTTATTTTATATATTTAAATGCCATTTAACAAAGAAAAATCAACCAAAAACATGAGTTCGTGTGTCACCTCTGACACGCGTGTCATAGGTTCGCCATCACTGGCCTAGGGGGCAGCTTGTTTCTTGATTGACTCATTCAGTCATTCAACAAACACTGTCTAATGTTTACTGTGATCTAAAGGAACAAAAATGCCCAAGATCCTGCATCAGGGAGCTCACAGTCTAGTAGGACAAGTAGGAAGGGTGGGAGGCACACAGGGAGATAAGAGACCACCACTGAGGGACTGTGTGAGAGGGGAGCCCAAGGAGCTGTGGGAACAGGGTGAGACATTCAATCCAGAATTGGGGGTCAAGGAGGGCTTCCAGGGGAAGGGGTCTTTGAAAGGCTCTCAAAGGAAAAGGAGTTGGGTTTGAAAGCACTGAGGAGGGGACAGGAGGAGGGGCCATCTGTGCCAAGGACAAGGAGCATGAATAATGGGCTGAAGAGGAGAGCCTGTATGCAGGACTGAGATATCCATTCTTATTACCCACTGGGAGCCTGATGGATTTTAAGTGGAAGTGACAGGGTCCCATTCATTCTGGCTGCCACCAGTGGAGGATGGGTAACAGGAGACCAAATACAGTGAGCCAACTGAAGACTGAGGTAGTGGCCAGGGGAGAGCTGATGGGACCTGAGGTGGGTAAAGGGATGGAGAGGAGGGGAGATGCAAAAGCAATGAGAACCATTGCTCTAGCACAGTGATGGCGAACCTTTTGAGCTCGGCGTGTCAGCATTTTGAAAAACCCTAACTTAACTCCGGTGCTGTGTCACATATAGAAATTTTTTGATATTTGCAACCATAGTAAAACAAAGACTTATATTCTTGATATTTATTTTATATATGTAAATGCCATTTAACAAAGAAAAATCAACCAAAAAAATGAGTTTGCGTGTCACCTCTGATGCAAAATCTGTAGTGAGGGCAGTGGTTATAACACCAACATCAGCAATCTCCCGCTGAGCACCAAGGATGCTCATGGCTAAACAAAACTGTCAAACTTTGCAAAGCCCTTTTAAATCCACTTTGATCTTCATAATACTAAGGTGAGGTGGGCAGGCCAGGAATCAGTTACTTAATTAGTTCATTAATTCAACAAGAACTTGTTGAGTGCCCACTATATTCCAGGCATTATTCTAGCCCACTCAACAGAAGGGGAAACTGAGACCCAGAAGTCCTGCCCAAGAAGTTCCACAGCCACTTGGGACTATAGCAGGTGGGAGTCCAGGGCTGCTGTCAGTCTCCATTAGTGAGAAGTGGTGTGGGACTTCTGCTATAGCCTGGGATAGGAATGGGTGGGTGCAGAAGCCAAATAAGAGCTGTAGAAAGGGAATGCCTGACACTGGGGCTGGGTCAGAGTAGGGACAGGGATGAACATGACTGGAGTAAAAGCACCTCTTCCCCCAAGACAGGGGTGGGAAGCCAGAGAGGGAGTGTGAGGAGGAAGGAGGCAAGTTGATGATAAAGAGCTGTCTCCTCTGTGGGCAGGAGGAGCACTGGTAGGGAATGGCAGGACCATCAGGATTACCTGAGGAAAGGGGAGGCCCAGAGGGTGACAGAAGTCAGGGTGGGCACAGCAGGAGGACTCAGAGCTTGGCTGGGTCACCTAAGGTGGCTATAGGAAGAGGAGAAGAGCAGGGCTGAGCTAGGGGAAGGGCAGAGGGCAGAGAATACCCAGCAGACCCCAAGACCTAGCAGGTGCCCCAATGCAGTGGCCTCTGGCTGCCGTTCACTCTCACTAAGAGCCACCTGGGCCAACTCTCCTCCACTGGCTCCCATATAGTTCCCTGTCTGTAAGGTAGGCCTCAAGGCCAGCGGTCCACAACTACCATTCACCAGCAGGCTCCTTACTTCCCTGGACCCTACTCTTCCCATCAGCAAACTGGGGAGGCCCCCATCTTTCAGGAGCTCAGGTCGGGAAGGCACTACCAGTGCTTGACACACAGTAGGTACACACAGATGATTGTCCCTGCGCCTCCCTAGTGGTAGAGCCTCTTGGAGTCCCCAGTGCCTCACATACACTTTTGTCCAATTAACTTTTACTGATCTAAGTTTAAATGCTAACCAGCTGGTAGCAATGTGAGGTTGTTAGAATTCTGCCCAGTGGACCCTGTGGGGAAGGGTCTGCAAAGAAGGAGGACATGGCAGACACCCAGGGAGTAGGCATGAGGATGAAGCAGAGGCCAGTGTCGTCGGGGCAGGTGGCAGAGGCCCTGCTCACACCACACACATTAGCACTCCTCAATAATTTAGCAGACCAGCAGGGGAGCCAGTGGAGGGGAGTGAGGCCTGGGGGTGGGTTGCACCCATGTGGAGTATCACTAGGCAGACAGGCCTCCCAAGGTCTCCTAATAGCACCCACAGTCATGTAAGCTGCCCCTCCAACCCACACCCACCCCACCTTAGAATTCACCATACTGTGTGTCTGGCCCTGACCAAGGTACAGCATTGGAGAGGCACTGAAATAAGTAAAAAAGAAGAAAGGGTGACTCTGGGATAAGAGGGAGATCCTGGAAGGCTTCATGAAGGTGGTGGCTTTTCAACTGCTCTGACTCTCATCTTACTGTACTGTAAAATAGAACTGCACTTCGCCTCCTCCTCCTCCTCCTCCTTTTTCTCTTCCTCTGATGACCATCACCACTAGCAATAATATCTAAAGCATTTGAGGCACTTGCTCTGTGGTAGGCTTTATTGGAGCTCTTTGTGTCAAGATAGACAGATAGAGTTCAGGCTAAGCCTGCCCTTTCCTAGACTCTCTTCTGCTAGACTGACTAGTGCAGGTTTGACTGGGATCTGGGCCTTGGGCCAACTACAGGCAGGGTGGTAGGGGAGATAGGTGTCACCAATGGCCAAGGTCTACAAGTAGCCCAGAGTTTTCAGCATCACTCCAAGTGGCCACTCCTGAGCCTGCATAAGTGGGGCTAGGGTGGGGTTGGATAAGGGAACCTTCTAGAGCCAGAACAGAGGCAGCAAAATAAGAGGTCACACGGTGGCTGTAGTGGCAGTTCAGTTAGACCCACCTAGTGTTTAAAACACTAATACGGAATGTGGCCTAAAACTGCAGCTTCCCCCTTCCTGTCTTTCAGAGGGCCACCTTCACCCACATGCAAGGCTCCAGACATCCTCGGAAATGAAGGAAAGAGGGAAGGGAGAGAGAAGAGCAATAGTGGCCAATGCTATGTATGTCTCCCAGGGTGAAACTGCATAATGCTGGGTGGCAGGTATTATTCCCAGTTGACTAGGAAACTGGCTCCAGGGGATTATGTCTCTTACCCAAGGTCACAGATGGAAATGGCTGAGCTGGGACTCACACCTAGCACTGTTTCTAATGGACAAGAAGAAGCCAAAGGCCGACAGGGCTCATGGGGCTGAAGTCAGAGGACATTTCAAGTATAATCAGCAGGCCTTGGAAGGCCCTTGAGGGTGGACTTTTCCTAGCTCCCCACACAGTTGGTGCCAGTTGTCCCATGGCCAGGTCTTGAGGACAGATGGGGTTGGGGTCATGCAGTTTGAAAAGATAAGTGGCAGGGGAAGGTGAGGGAGATCTCTCCTTTGGCTTTCAGCACCCCTCTGCCCCACCCCAACCCTAACTGAAAAAATCCTTCCTTCCTGGTGAGATAGGCACTTAGGAGGCCTGATGTTGCCAACAGGGTTTGAGAAAACCTCTACATGGGGTGGGAGTGGGGAGTAAAGTTAAAGAGAGATGAAAGCTCAGCTTAGAGCTAGGACAAGGCCATTTGTGGGTTGAGACTGATGGCAGAAGACTGATGGGGGACAGTCAAGAAAACCCAAGCAAACAGGTGTTGCAGTGCCTGGACTCTAACTATCAGAGCATCATTCCTTTAAGTCCTCAAAGGTGGCCCTAGCCAGTTTTGCTCAGTGGATAGAGCAACAGGAACTAAGGGTCCTGGGTTCGATGCCTATCAAGAGCATGTACCTCAGTTGCAGGCTCCTCTCCGGCCCAGACTCTGGTCAGGGCGTGTGCAGGAGGCAACCAATCAATGTGTTTCTCTCACATCAATATTTCTTTCTGTCTTTCCCTCTCTCTAAAGATCAATGGAAAAATCTTTGGGTGAAGATTGAAATAAATAAATTAATTAATTAATTAATTAAAAATAAGTCCCAATGGTGTTTAGTTTCCACAAACCTTCTGAGCCTGGGAGAGGGACAATCCTGGAATACTGGCATTGGGAGATAAGACCCTCATCTAACACACTGTTTCTTGGCAACACTCTTCCCCTCACTTGTTACCAGTCACCTCATCTGTAACATAAATTGTGCAGGCTGCCGAAACCGGTTTGGCTCAGTGGATAGAGCGTCGGCCTGCGGACTGAAAGGTCCCAGGTTTGATTCCGGTCAAGGGCATGTACCTGGGTTGCAGGCATATCCCCAGTGGGAGATGTGCAGGAGGCAGCTGATCGATGTTTCTCTCTCATCGATGTTTCTAACTCTCTATCTCTCTCCCTTCCTCTCTGTAAAAGATCAATAAAATATATTTAAAAAAAAAATTGTGCAGGCCTAAAGGCTGGGGAATACCTAATGGCGCTGGAGATGCCCCAACAAATCACCCCTCCCACTGCCCCTGTTGACTGTATGCAGGCTGTGTGCTCAGAACGATCATCCATAGCCTTCCTTTATCCACTCAGGTATCAGACTCCAATCTTCTAGGTGAACAAACTGAGGCTCAGGTATAAGAAGGGGTACTCTAAGGTGTCCAGGAAGAGGGGCAGTCAAGCCCTGTGGGTACTGTTTTGTGCAGTATCCTGGTCAGCTTCAGGCTGCTGCCTTCTTGACAACCACCAGTCCCCTCCCTCCCCCGCACATGCATACACCCTTTGCTATGCCTGTTTTTCCCAATCCCCTCCTCCTATCTAAACTTCACCAGCTCCTGTGACTGCTGCAGCTGTACACACCTTTCCTGAACTCAGGACACCGCTGTGATCTGTGCATACAGCACTGAGACCTAATGGAGCACTGCCTCCCTTTTATTTCTGACTTAAATCTCATTCTCTCAGCAGCTCCTTGAGAGCAGGGAATTCCACAGTCTGGGCACACAGAGGGGACTGGCAGATACACGCTGGCTTTAGATGTGGCAAGTGAGGGTGGAATTAAGCTGGAAAACTCTTGACCCATTTCTTTATCTCACTGAAGTTCAGATTTCCTAGCTGGGACATAAGATGATCCTGTGCATCTCACAGAATGCAGATAAGCCTTGAAAGGGTACTGTCCCTCATCATGTCCCCTCCCTTCTGGGACTTCACTCAAATTCTGTGCCACTCCTTCCCATGAAATTTCCCAAACAACTAACAAATGGGCAGAAGAAACATATCATTGCCAAGAAACAACTGAGGCTAGTAGAGGGGCCAGGAAGGCCCAAGAAAACAGCTGGGACAGTGCTCAGAACCCCACTGTTAAAACATGATTCCTTTGTGTGCTCATGAGTCTTCAGTTTCTACAATAGTTTTGAGCCTGGGAGCTGGAACACCTAGTGATATTGGCAGTGGGAGGCAGGGCCCTGGGGTTCTGGTTCCTCTTCTCTACTAACATACTGTTTCTTGGCCCAATGTCTTCCCCTCTCTGGCCCTCAGTTGCCCCATTTGCAACATAAGGTGTCCAGGGAGGTAGTATGCCCTCTTCACACCACTTCCTGGAAGCAAAGAAGAAAAATTACTATAGAAGTGATGTCAGGGATGGTGGGAAGGACCCTCTAAAAGGTCTCAAATCCAGGACCATGATGACCAAATGCCTCCACTGGAGCTGCCACATTCCTTCAACCCTCTAACAGAAGGCAAAGCCAATCTCTGGGATTTATGGGCCCCTGCAGATAAGCTCCACCTATTCCCAGACACTGTGAGGACAGGGCCTGCCTGCATGCCTTGGGACTTTGGAAGAGGGTCTACTAGTCCATCCTCAGGCCCAACTAGCCTACCTAGGGAGCTTCAGACTGAGGAAAGCTGAACTTATAGCCCCCAGTCTAGATGGAAAAGGGAATAAGATTCCTCAGGGGTACCTGGGCAGGAAGAGCTCTGCTGAGTGCTCTCTGCCCCAGGGAGGGATGCTGAGGGAGTGAGGTCCTTACCTCATCCTCACTCCCTCTTCTCCCAGGTAGATGGGGATCAGACAAGCCTCAATATGAGATGCCTGCAACACCCTTTCTGATGCTCCAGAAGAGAGGGAGGGAGGAAGGGAGGGAAGGTAGGAGGGAGGGAGGGAGGGAGGGAGGGAGGGAGGGAGGGAGGGAGGGAGAGGGAGAGGGAGAGAGAGAGAGAGGAAAAATCCTAGCTCGCCCCTCTGATTGTGCCCATCTCAATCCTGGGCTCTGGTAGATTAGTGCTTTGTGGAGTACACCCCTGCAATAGGCCACAGCCAGGACAACTTGACCTCAGGAGTGGGGGGGAGTGGCTGGAAAGGGCTGATTCTCACACACAGGGTTCATGGACTCAAATCTTGGAATTGAACCACTGTGACTTCTAAAAGTGCTACAGGGAGCCAGATGGCGTCCATCCCCTGGCATTTGGGGTCCTCAGCATTTCCCAGCTTGACCCTCCCAACCTTCTCCCATATGGATCCCTCCCAAAAATCCAGATTCTTGTGTTCCTGACAGCAGGCCACAGACATCCAGTCATACCTTTATATCTCTGCCAAAGCTGTTTCCTCTGTTCCTCAACATCTCTATCCAAATTTCACCCTGATCTAGTCCCACTTCTTGTGGGAAGCATTTCCAGCCAATGTAGCTCCTGCAGAAGCTACATTGTTTCCATCACAGTTTCCCCAGATGAAGGCTAGCACCCCTGGGACATAGGAAGGAGACTTGGTGAGTGGAGTGCTGGTGGCAAACCATGGCATGTGTGTGGTGAGAGCCCAACACCTCTCACTTTTTACCCAGCCCATGCCTATCCCTTGTCAGGCCAGGGGCACAGGCTTCAGGGAGAAGGAGGAAGGAGGAGAGGATTCAGCTTCTGCCCTCCAATGAGCCTCAGTCTTCGAGGCAGCAGGGTCCCTGACTCTAGGAGCCATGGTATGTTGAAGGAGACCTTGCCATGAGGTCCAATCTTCCTATCATTCAATCACTAAACAAATCTGCACCAGGCACTGCTTGGGCACTGGGAGCACCAGGGTGACAGAGCCCAACACAGTTCCCAGTGTGACTCCTGGGAGAGATGACCACACTTATAGAATTCCTTCCACCTTGCCTTCTTAGGTCCTGGACTGGGCATAGGTGAGAGGGAAGAGCACACAGTAGGGGGCACCTACACCAGATAGGGAGGGCTAAGGGATGCTTTAGACAGAGATCCCAGAGAAAGAGTGTTATATTGAGATGTAGTGTGCTGACAGAGGCCACAGGAGCGGTATGGTGGCAGGGAAGGACTGGGGGAAACTGGTATTAAACCTCAGGTGCCCTGTCCTGCCACTCTGCAGCTTTCTCACACAGACACCCTCAATGCCTAAGTTGGGAGAGAGGGAAGTGGTCTATCCACTTAGCTGTCCTATCACTGGCTCAGCAGCCCCATATTCTGGGGTAGCCACTTTTCCAGGCTCTGAGGATGTCACTGACATTTCCACATGCCATCATCCCCTAACTGTGACCCACCTAACTAGCCAGTGGGGACCAAAGCGGTACTGGGAGCCCATCGGAATGCTGAAAACTGAAAAGGTCAGGATGGCATAAAAGTCTTATATTGGGTATCTCCAGTAAGGGACACCCTGATAGGCTCTCTTCTCCTTCCACCACAGCTCCCCCATATGCTGGTGACCTCAGAGGAGGACAAGACTTGAGGAGTGGCCCCAGCTGTGCCCATGGCTGGGACAGGGACCAAAAACAGGGAAGCAGTCATCCCTGCCCCCACCCAACACATACACATACACAACCCCCGGGGCCCTGGGTATGGGGAGGGAAGCCACATCCACTCAGGGCCACTGAGGGATATTGGGGAGCCATTCTTCATATCACCCAAGTGGCCATTTGGTCCAGCATTACGCAGAGAAGAGCGGGAAAGAAGCCCCCATGGCCAGCCACTCCTAAGGAAAGGGAAGCAGCACTCTCTCCTCAGGATGCACCCAAGGCCAGGCATCCCACACCTGTGGCCACAGCCCATACTCACCATGACCCTTGAAACAAAAATAATCCTGACCATTCTGCAGGTGAGAAAACTTAGCTCAGAAAGGTCACATGACCTGCCCAAGGTTACACTGCCAGGAAAAGGGGAGCTTAAAATCAGGTCAGGCCTGGGGCAGCCAGGGTTTTTGCCACAGACAAAGGATACCTCCTGAAAGGTTAGAGATTGATTCCAGGAAGCTTGGAACCTTGATTCCAGGAAGCTGGGCTGGGGTCCCTTCTCAGGAGGCTGATGGGGAGAAAGACAGGGCAAGTGACTAAGGGCAGAGGCTGGACCTATTGACCACCGGGGTCCCACCTAACTGATTTTTCTGGGACCCTGGGCAAGCTCCATCCACCTCCAGGAGGGCAGGCTTGGGTGGGGCAGCCCCTGAGCATGTTTGGGGGAGGCTCTGGCCATCAGAGCCCAGGCACTTACTTAGCTGCTCTCCTCTCTCTGTGGAGGGTCTGATCTCCCGGGTCCAAATCCCAGAAAGAAAGGGGCCAGAGAGGATTAAATGGCCAAACCAGATAACAGTGAACCCTGTCCCAGGGTTTTGAGAGTGCTGTGTAAGATAGAGTTCTTCCTGTGTAATGAGATGGTTTTTAAAAGCCATTCAAAAGAAATTTCCTACTATGGGTTTATAGTGTTCTATATCAAGATGGCTGGTAACTGGTAGGACCCAGGTTGAGTCCTGAGAAATGGGAATTCCATGTCTAAAGGGGAGAAGAGCAGGAGGAGGGATACCAAACTCCAGGAAGTAAGATAGATATTCTGCCAGAAAAGTTTCTGCAAAACCAGCAGGCATTCCCAAAAAGAACATGAGGGAAGGAGGGGAACAGAATCCTTTGGGGCATCAGAGGCTGCCAGAGCTGGGACTGGGCAGGAGGACCAATGGGGATGAAGTCACAGGGTGGAAGTCTGGTCTCAGGAGAAGAAAAATGAATGTAGTGCATTGAACTGTGTCCCCAAAATTATGTCCATCTGGAAGCTCAGAATGTGATTTTATTTGGAAACAGGGTGATTAGTAATTACAGATGTAATTAGTTAGACTAATGTCATACTGGATTAGGATGGGTTTTAATCCAATGACTGGTGTCTTCATAAGAAAAGGGAAATTTGGACATAGACACACAAACATGGAAGAATGCCCTGTGAAGATGAAGGTAGAGATGGGAGGGATACATCCAAGGTAAGGAATGCCAAAAAATACCTAGAACCACCAGAATTGGGAAGAGGCAAAAAATTCTTCCCCCAGAACTTCAGAGAGAGCGCAGCTCTGCCAATACCTAGATTTGACCTCTAAAACTATGATAAAACAAATTTCTGTTGTTTCATTCTGTCAGGTTTGTGGTAATTTGTTATGGAAACCTAGTAAATTAATACAATGACCATTCTAACAACTGCAACTATCCAGCAATAAAAAACAGCAACCGCTAAAAGTGGTGAGCATCCCACCTACAGAGATATGCTAGCAAAGCCAGGAGTGGCCCCTTCCCTCCAGGACTCTGAACAGCTGCCGATGCAGGTTCATACTTAGTTCCCCACATGGCCTGCGTGTATGCAGACCAGAGAGCTGGACAGGAGAGAATTGTCATTCAGCAAAAGTCAGTGTCAGCAACAGCCCTGGAATCCTGGAATCCCAACCACCAGTCTGGGGCTCTTTCAGGCTCACTCCCCTGAGTCTTACTGTCTTCCCTGTCTCTAGACTCAACCACAGTTCAATGTCCTGGAAGACAGAACCCACAGTCCGTAGACCCAGCTGTTCCAGACTGAAAGTGACATCACTGCCTAAACCTTGCCCAACTCTAACCTAAAAGCTTCCCAGCAGCATCAATGGCCTGTGATGTTTGTGTTCTGAGGCAGTCACCAGCCTCTCAGACAGCATTCAGCTAAGAGATAAATGCTATTGTGTGCAAAGCCCCTACCACAATGTGAAGTGAGGATAAAAACCAGGGGAAGACAGGATCCCTCATCTTCTCAGGGATCCAGAGTCTATGCAGATCAGACCACCAGTGAGACCCCCAATCAAGTATCACCTCTGGCTGGGCATCCTAGGCCCTCTCCTGGGGCCCCCTTAGGAGAAGCTTGACCTGGAAGGAAAGGAAGGGATGAGAGAATGTGGCTGAGGGAGAGCAGTTGTTCCTTTGCCTCCACCAGTTCCTTCCAGGCCTCTGGGCCCAGAAGGCTACCCCTCATCCCCATCTGAGCCTGGCACTCAACTCCACCCATCTGCCCCAGGAACTGGAGAACTGTTTGGAGGCCCCAGGCAGGCAGCTGACCCTAAACACTGGTTAATTGGTACCATGAAGCCCACACATGAGAGAAGAACAGGCTTTGTCAGTTACCTGGTGTGATTTTTCGGGGGAAACAATGGGCCACCCAGCCTGTGGAGAGTCACTGCTCCTTCTAATTAGGTGCCACTTTGAACACAGAGGCATCAGATTAATGAGGTTTACAGCAGTCAGTTTCATGGCCTGGCGGGCTGCCTCGGCTCTCTGATTTCAGTTTTATGCCAAAACCTTGTTCTCTAAATCAAAGGTTCTCCCAAAACTCTGCTTTCTGATGCACCTTGGGTTTTTGCTGGGTATCTCTGCCAGGGAGCTCTTGTTTTGCTAAAGACTGCACAGGGCTGTGACACCTCACACAGCCCTGGGAGGGAGAATGGGGTGGCTGGGGTAGCTCCATTTTGCAGAGCTGGCTGGCTCAAGGTCACAGGTGAGCTGGTCAATTGCACCCTGCAGCCAATACCCTCCCCTAACCCCGGCTTGCAGGCCTCTTTGCCTCAGCAATTGGTGGCTTGGACACACATGGGTCCACAGATAATCCACTGGCCAATTTCCCATTGTTGACATCTGTTCACGAGCCTTAGGGGCATCTGGTTCACCTCTCCCAGAGAAGATTGAGACAACTCAGGAGCCAGCCTGCACACCTGGCCTTCCCACTTCTGTTGCTCTAGTGGATACCCACCCCAACCCCTCTCTGGGGCTTTGCTCACACAGCTCCCCTCCCCGCTTCTCCTGGAATGCTCCTTCGATAAATTCACACCAAGCTTCAAAACACATCTCACCCTTGTTCCTCCTTCACCACCACAGTCACTGGACCTTTTCTTCCTTTCTTGAGATCTTCCAGGCCCAAATCTCTGTCACCCTGAGCAATTGTTTCTTGACCTATATTCCATTGTTTAATGTTACCACCTTTGCTCATTATTTTGTCCTGTCTCCCCTATGAGACTGTGGTATAGGGACAGGAACAGCATCTGTGTCACCTATGTATCCTCCATAGTAAAGGCTGCCTGATATATGCTAACCTCCCTCGGTACTCTGGGAGACACTGGGAGAGCATCTCTTCCTGGCCACTTTCCCTGGACCACATAAGGCTCACATCTCCCTCTGCACATCAGCCCTTGACATCCTCTAGGTGACTTCACCATGCTAGGGATGACCAGCACTGGTGCTCTCCATTCTCTGACCTCCTGACTCTAGTGACTTTTGATTTCCATTCCCTCTAGCCTCTATCACAGGCACACCCTGGCCCTCATCACCACCACAGCTCCTGGTCAGGCCTCCCAGCCCAGCCCAGCCCTCCAGTGCCTCCCTCAGTCCTCTTGCCACAATTCTTTCACCTAATTGAGAACTTCACACCTCTCTCTCCACATCCACTCTTCTCACTTTTCCTAGCTTGGGCTCCACAGTCCATCAGTGTAATTAATCCCTCAAATGCCTTGACCACCTCTCCCTTGGCAATACTTTCATGAAACTCCAACCTAGATGAACACAACCACCACCCTCTTGGCAACCATCTGGAAACTCAAATGTTGTTGGAGAAAATGAGCCTGCCAGGAAAGCTGTGCCCTCCATGAGCTTAAGGCAAGAGCAGTCCCAGCTCATGTCACTGGCCTGTTCACTTTCTTGCTCTCCCAAGATGACAATGTCTCCCCTTGTCTGCTCTCCTCATACCTCCCATTTCCATCTGAGTCATCACTCTCAATTGAGACCTCCCTCCATTCTCACTGAGGAATGTCAACCACCTCATCTGCCCCTGCATATTCTAGAAGCCTATCTGCTCTGCCCATGTCCCCTCTTCCTCCCTAAGAAGGGGTCATGCTACATGTCAAAGGTTAGGTGTGCCACTTGGACTCTGAACCCATCTCCTCTGGTCCAGGAGTCAGCTCCTATCACTTGCTGTTTTTCAGTATCACCCATCTTGCCCTCTCTACTGGATCCCTCAGCCTTCCCACCAGTAAACAATCATATCCTGGCATCTTCTGTCCTTTAAAAATCCCCTCCCTTAATTATGTTGCATTTAAAAATATTCAATCTCAAAAGGTTCTACACTATATGATACCACTTATATAACACTCACTAAGTAACAAAACTACAGAGATACAGGACAAAGAAGTGGTAGCTGGAGGAAGGGCCACTGTGGGAGGAAGGGGTATGTGGTAGCACAGGGAACCTCATGGTGATGGAACAGTTCTGTGCCTTGATTGTGGTGATGGTTACACAAAGCTACATATGTGACACAATTACACAGAACTGCACAAGCACGTGCACACTCACACACACACGTACACACACACGAGTGCATATACAACTGGGAAATCTGAATAAGGTCTGTGGATTGTATCAATGTGGATTGTGACCTGGTCTGATCTTCTCCTAGAGTTACACAGATATTCCCACTGAGGACAGCTGGGTAAGAGTCTGGGACATGCCTGTACATTCCTCAGAGATTTCCTGTGATTCTCCCCCTTCAGACACCACTTCATTTCTCTACTCCTCTACACAAAATTTTTAGGGAGAGTCAATGACACCCTTTCTCTCTTTCTTCTCTTCAGCCCACTTTAAACTGGATTCTGTACACCCCTTCACAACAATTTCTCTCAGCCCAGCCCCCATGGCCTCCATGTTGTCAAATGCAATGGACATCTCCCCACTCCCTCACAGCAGTGACCATGGTAACTTGGCCCTTCCTTTTGGAACCCTCTCTCTGCTTCTGGGATGCCACACCATCCTGGCTCTCCTCGCTCTCTCTGAATGTGCCCTGTTAGCCTCTTATACTGGCTTTTCTCTTCCATCAGCTCTCCATGTTGTTGAGCCAAGGGTCCAGGCCTTGGTCCTCTCTCTCCACCATCCATATATCCTCCTGGGCAATCTGCACGATGTCTATAAACACCACCTACAGCTGCTGGCTCCTGCATCTCCATCCCCTGCTCAGCCCTCTCCCTGAGTTCCAGGCTTATAAATCCAACTTACAACGGACATCTCTGCTCCAGGAGGCAGTCAAGAACAAACTCTGTCTGATCCAATCCTTAACCTCCACGGTCTTCCCATATCAATCAGAAATGAATCGTCCTTCTTGCTTCCTTCATGTCCCACACCCAACCCCAGTTCAGCCTCCAAGGCAAGTCTGCAGTCATCTGCCTCTCTTCACCCTCATGGGTACCATTCTAGTCCAAGCTTCCATCACTTCTGCCTTACCCTGTTTCCCATCCTGGCCCCTCCTGCACCATCCAGAGAGATCTTTTAAAAACATAAATCAGATCAGACCCTTCCCCCTATTTAACCCATCAATAGCTCCTCACTGCACCCTGGGAAACATCTCAGTGCCCCCACCATAGCCCATGCAAATGTCCTCACATGAGGCTTCCTCCCCTGTTACATAGCCTTCTCTTCCCCACACAGGTCTTCCCACAGGTGCTCCCTCACCTGAGAGAAGCCTGGGCCTCATCTCACAGGTGTCCCCATTCCCCCCCATCACTGCATCATTAGCAATTTCAAATTCCTTATTAGCCTTTATTTTGTTAATGTCTGCCTTACCTACCAATCAGCACCTGGTGCATAAGTAGGCACTCAATAATGCTTGCTGAGTGAATGGACAAGCCCTCCCTCATCGACTCCCCAGGCAGTGTGTTCTCTGCCACCTGACAAGGCTGGCTCACCTGTGTACCGGGTGGGAGGGGGCGGGGGGGGGGAGGAGTACAGGTCAATAAACACACACACACCACTTTCCCCTAAACCGGCGGTTCTCAACCTGTGGGTCGCAACTCCTTTGGCGGTCGAACGACCCTTTCACAGGGGTCACCTAAGACCATCCTGCATATCAGATATTTACATTATGATTCATAACAGTAGCAACATTACAGTTATGAAGTAGCAATGAAAATAATTTTATGGTTGGGTCACAACATGAGGAACTGTATTTAAAGGGTCAGAAGGTTGAGAACCACTGCCCTAAACAGTAACTGATATCCAGATGACTGGATGACATGATGGTTTTCCTACATCTTACTGGGAGCTGCTTCCAGTGGGAAAAGTTTGCTGTTTTATGGCCCCAAGAAGACATCAGCCATAATGTGCTAAAATTATAACCTAGAAGAATCATCCATTTAAATACTCTGGAAATTGTCCTGGCCAGGTTGCTCAGTTGGTTGGAGCATTGTCACATACACCAAATTATTGTGGGTTCGATTCATGGTCAGGGCACATACACAGGTTTCGGATTCAACTCCCCACTGGGAAGCATGAGGCAACCAATCAATGTTTCTCTCTCACAATGATGTTTTTCTCTTTCTTCTTCCCTCCCTCTTTCTTCCTCTCTCTCTCTAAAAATCAATAAACATATTCTCAGGTGAGAATTAAAAAATAAATAAGTAAATAAATACTCTGGAAACCAAACTCTTGGGGCTGAACAGCACTCCAGATTGCCCTGGATGCCAGAGAATGACCTGGCTGACGGGATACTGCACTCCAGGGCTGGGCACTGGAGCTTGACCCAGCCTGTTCTACAGGGTGACCTTTTCACATGTGGGATGTGCTGTGCATCCAGCACACTCAGGTGTTCAGTGTGAGGCACTTTCCCTTCCTTTCATACGTCAGTGGAGCAGTGGGAGGAAATGGTGCAGCCTACCAGTGTGGGCCCAGCAGGAAGCCAGTGGGCCCACATGGACAGGGTGTGGCTGAGGGGTTATGGACTGGATGAAGGGTGAGTTATGATAACTAGATTTGGGCCTACCCTGAATATCACTGTTAGAATGAGTGGAATCATAAAAAAATATCATGAACTGTCCTGAAAGGTAGTCAGCTTCATCACCAGAGGTGTCTGGGTAAAGTAGGGCATTGCAGGAAAGGGTTTGAACTGGCTGCCCTTCCCCAGTGCTGGAACTTGTGCCATGAGTAGAATAGAGCTTCAATGTAAAACACACAAAGTTCAAATCCCACCTCTGCCATTGATAGCTTGAGTGACCCTGAGCAAGTCACATATGTTTTCAAATGCAGATTCCTCATCTCCACAGAAAGATAATACATACAAGAGGTCTGCATGCAGTACTAAATATTAGCCTCTCTACTTACCTCTGAATCAATGTAAGCACCTTCATCTGGACCTTGACATGCTCCAAATATTCTTTCTGTCCTTCCCCAACAGGTTCACATGTCCACCCTACCCTCTGTCTATCTGAGGCCTCGTGCTGGTGCCACCTCTTCCAGGAAGCCACCCCTGGCTGCTCTGATGGACATTGGGTTCCTCCTCACTTGCAAGCTGTGGAGCACACCAGGTTCATCTCTGGTACCTCATGGTCAGTGAGTTGGGGCAGGGGATCATGCTATGTATGAGTGTGTGTGTCTTACAATAATGACAACAAACATTCATAGTGCATTTACATGTACTAGGCACCTTATAGGCAGCTAACTCATTTAGCCTGTATAACAAAGTTAGGAGGGAGGCACTACTCATCTCTATTTTACAGAAGGGGGATCTGAGACCCTGAGAAGTTAAGTGACTTATTCAAGGTAACACGGCAGTAAATGGGAAAACCAGATTTGCACCCAAGCAGTGTGGTCCCAGAGTTTGTGCTCCCTTCAACCTGCACCATTCAGCCTCTCAATGCAGACGTGGTTCCCCACTGTGAGCCCTTTCACAGTACTGCAGAGGGTCAGGAGCCATCCTAAGTGAACAGTAGTGATGCTTCACGACCCTGGAGGCCAAGACACATGCAGAAGTACACACACATATGCGTACACACACACAGGCATTAGTTAACACATGCAGACTTATGCACACAGAGGAAAGAAGAGGCATCAAGATCACTACCAGTCCCAAGGCCTGAAAGTCTCACCTCTTCTCTCCCAAGTGATTATGGGCAGGGAGGAAGTGGGAAAACCTCAAGCACTGCCCACCTCTGCTGTCAAGTCTGTCCCAAATGTAAAAATCAAATCATGGTCTGCCCATGTGGTAAGACCCCTTTGCATAGGTGGTGACCTGGAGGCTCAGAGAGGATTGAACATTCTTCTTAAGTCACATAGCAAGTCAGGGCAAAACTGGGCCAGCTCCCAGGCCTAGGAAGTTTCCAACAAACCCTTCTCACACTATCTCATGGTCCCCTCCACAACCACCAATTCCAGACATCTTCTCTATTTCTACCAGCTTTGAGCAGGACCGAAATAAATGAAGATGAAGAGAAAACATGAAGAAAAAGAGGGAAACAAAGGCAAGTAGGAGAGGAACCCAGGAGAAGAGAGGAGAGAAGGAACAGGGAAAGTCTGTGCAGAGAGCGGCAGGGTCCCAGCTCAGCTACAAGCTCACTGGGCCCCCTCGTGGCCCCCTATGCCAGAGGAATGCAATGAGGCAGGAGTTAACTCTCTGCTGTGGAGCAGAAAATGAGTTTCCAGTTATTAGTTGATTTATTGCTCTGTCCTCAATCTGTGCTCAGGTCCTATAAGGAAATGTTCCACTCGAAAGCACTAAGTGTCTTAAAAGAGCATAGGCATTAAAAATTGAAATCATAAAACAGGCATGTAAATATAGTAGAGGTGAGAGGGGCAGCCCCCTAGGCAGGCTGAGGTGGGAGTGGCAGGCCCAACTCCCAGCCAGCCTATCTAGGAGCCAACTGTGTCTATTGAGATGCAGGGGTATTCCTGCCCAGAAGTGGTACTCAGCCATTAGCACTCCACATCTCAGCAGTTGGAACTGCCCTGTCTTTGAAAACTCTATTCTCTCCTGGCAGAGGGTCATAAGCTCAGCCCAAGAGTCTGTCAGATAATGGAGGACAGGGTTGGGAAGGAAGGCACATGGGGGCTTAGCTGACTTCTACCTTAGCAGCTGTGTCGGTGGGAAGAGGGTGGGGCTGACCTGGGATAGGGCCAGGGCAGCTCCTTCTGGGCAGGTCCAGGCTACTGCTTCACAGAGGAGGCAGGCCCAGCAGAAAGGCCCCAGTCTAAGACCCTCCTCAGCATTGCTCAGACCCCACTACACATCTGGGATTTGGTTCTGCCACCTGAGGAAGGGCTTGCCCCCAACTGGGCCTTAGAGGGGAGTGAATGCAAGGAAGTCCCTGCCCTGTCCTTGGCACATCTGGACAGTGGAGTCACAGGCAGGTGATACAGCTCAAGCTCTCTCCATACAAGGGCACCTAGAGAGATGGTGCCATCCCTCCCAAGGGGGCCGGCTCCCAGCATAGGCCAGAGCTCACATCTCTGACTTGTCACCACCCGCCTAGACAGCCACCCTGTTCCAGGCCTAAAGAGGGGCCCCGCAGGGTCCATCAGCAGCACACACAGAACTGCATGGGAAGACACACATGTGAACATGCAAGGGCAGGACTACTGGGGTACAGCACCCCAGACACACATTACACAGCCACATGCACGCACACACACACACACACACACACACACGACCATACTAGATGTACCGGGTAATAATGCAGATTTTTTTCAATACATGGAGTTACACATATGTTGATATATATGTGATTTGATATGTATGCTATTTTGTTGTATTGACAACAAGCTTCAAAACTTCATATGTCAAATTTTCTGAAGGTGTTAACACCATAGATATTTTTACACTTAAAAATGTCCAATTTTGTGACAAAAAAACCCAGCATTTGTGGGAAGTTTTAACTCATTACTTTATTTTGAAGAAAAGTGCTGCTGAAAACTTCGGGAAGCTTATGGTGAACATGCTCCATCTCAAGATACTTGTGAATGCTGGTTTAAACACTTTAAAAGTGATGATTTTGATGTGAAAGATAAAGAACGTCCAGGTCAACTGAAAACGTTTGAAGATCAACAATTACAAGCATTATTGGATGAAGATGCATGTCAAACTCATAAACAACTTGCAGAAAGATTAAACATTGCTCAGCAAACAATTTCCGATCATTTACAAGCAATGGGAAACATTTTAAAGGAAGGAAAATGGGTGCCACATCAACTGAACGAAAGACAAATGGAAAACCGAAAAGTCATAAGTAAAATGTTGCTTCAACGGCACGAAAGAAAGTCTTTTTTGCATCGAATTGTGACTGGCGATGAAAAGTGGATTTATTTTGAGAATCCCAAACGCACAAAATCATGGGTTGATCCAGGTCAACCATCAACATCCACTGCAAGGCCAAATCGCTTCGGAAACAAGACAATGTTCTGCCTTTGCTGGGATCAGGAAGGAGTAATGTAGTATGAGCTTCTAAAACCAGGTGAAACCGTTAATACTGATTGCTACTGACAACAAATAATCGATTTGAACCACGCTTTGATCATGAAATGACCAGAATGTGCCAGAAGACACGGCAAAGTAATTTTGCTTCATGATAATGCACAATCACACACTTCAAAACCAGTTAAAGACACGTTACAAGATCTTGCCTGGGAAGTATTAACCCACCCGCTGTATTCGCCAGACCTTGCTCCTTCAGATTACCACTTGTTCCGATTGATGGCACATGCACTTTCAAAACGTACGAAGAAGTGGCAAATTGGGTTTCTGAATGGTTTGTCTCAAAACAAGAAAAGTTCTATTGGGACGTATCACAAATTACCTGAAAGATGGGGGAAATGTGTAGCTAGCAATGGACATTACTTTGAATAAAGCACTTTTGATGATTCTCTTGAAATTATCGTGTTTTCTTTGATTACAAAATCTGCATTATTAACCGGTATACCTGGTACAGGAGCACTCCACACACACATGTATACATGTGCAACCACATGGCTGCATATGCCCATGTGTGTGTACAGGCATGTTTCACATGTACCAGCACATAGACATGTGTACAAATGTTTACACTTGTATATGTACACCTGATAACACATGTGTGTATACTTTCCCACACACATACATGTGTGAGTACCCAGGCCCATGTGCACAGGCAAGCCTCGGGATTCCAATATCAGGCCCCAAAGATGTGGGCCAGAAGTTAGTGTGCAGAGTTCTCAAGAGAGGTCCAAGGATCTAGAGAGCCTCTACCATCTCTTCCTCTGGCCATGGGGACCCCTCAGCCTCAGTCCCTTAGCCTTGGCCACTCTCAGTCACCCCTGGATCAGGGACTTGGGCTATGTCTCTTCCCCAGCGAATGGCTCCAGGCTGCATGACCTTGGACAAGCTCCTGCCCCTTTTGGTCTGTGGGCTATTGGGGCCTCCCTGACTACAACAGCCTCTTCTTCAGCCAGGCGGCATAGTAAAAAAAAAAAAAAAAATCCCTCAGCTTACTTCCTCTTTTTAGGCAGCAAGAGATCCCAGGACTGGGCTGGGATTGGAGGAGAGCAAGAAGATAGACAAGGCCCCAAGCTGTGTTTGGTGGGCGGGGCATGGATTGGCATGAGCAGAATTGGAGCCAAAGCCCTTGTAAATGAGTAGTATGGCAGTGACAATGACTTGGGGAGGGATGTACAGCAGATTGCTGGGGTCTCAAGGAGGGGGTGGCAGTCAGCTCTCCATGCTAGGGCCTCACTGCTGTGACATCTCCTGTAACCCTGTCCTCACTGCTTCCTTGAGAGAGTCAGCCCCCAGCTTTGAACCCCTTTGGCTGTGACCATGACTGGGCAGAGCAGCTCCTAGGACTGGGATGGCTGGGTATGAATGGAGTGAGGAAGCCCACAAAGTCTCCCTCCAGCACCTGGGACACTTGTACTTGAGGCCTCTGTGACTCCATCTACATTCAATCCTCTCAGCAGGAGGGCATGGTGGTCAGTTGAGATGTTCCCTCTTTTGGGGCCCCCTAAACACCCTTCTCCATACCATCCCCCCATCCTCACAGGCCTTAGCTGCCCACAGAGTCACCAAGCACCAGAACCCCATCAGTGCTTTCTGAGACCAGGACTTCACACCTTGAGGTCAGGCTGTAATGGAAATGGAGAAGGGAGGAAGCTCTGTAAGAGCAGCTGCTGTTCTGCCTACCCAGGGCTTCTGACTTTTCAGAATACATCAGAAAGCCTGATTTTGAGGAAACACTCAATATTTCCAGATCTATGGTCTGAAATTTTTACCACATTCTGTGGCTAGAATATACACTCTCACACACATACATGATCTACACTCTCACGCTTACACACATACACACTCATATTCACACTCACTTGCACACATAAATGTACAAATACTCTCATATCACAGTTACATAAACACACTCACAAACACACAGTCATATGTACACTCTTACACATACATGTACGCACACACACTTGCTCACATACTCCCTCTCACCCATATAGACACACACACACACACACACACACACACACACACACACATGCCCATGGAGCAGATTCTGCCTCTGAGCCACCGTTTGGGATCTCTGGCCCAGGCAGAGATGGAGGAATCAAGGCTGAGACCATGAGGTTGTGTCGGTAATAAAGGGCATCAAGGGTGGAGGAACCAGGCCCAGGCTCAGACTCCCGCCATCAAGGTCCCACTCACTCCTCCCAGCTCAGCTTCCCTGGGAGTGAGAGAAAGGAATCACCCCTTCTTTACCTTCCTACCTGCGTTCCCCCACCCCAGTCCCTCCTGCACTCCATCTCTTATCCTGGAATATCAACAACCACCTCCACTTTATTAAGAACACCCCCTTTTTAGCCCCCAGCTACTCCCGCCTTCTGATTATCACCACCCAGCCCACCAAGGCCAGATTGGGGGAGTACCCAGTTTGCCCTTCACTCCCACTCTGGCCCTGGTGCCTCTTTCTCCCACATATAATTTCCTTAATTGGGAGCTCACTAATTATCCCCATGTTTTTCAGAGGAAGTAAACAGCAACTCAAAAAACAGTGGTATTTTTATTCTCCAGAAGATTCCACAGCACTGGAGCACCCCATTTCTATTCCCACCCCTGATGGCCTATCCAGCCTCCTGCTAGGTCCACTTGCCTGCCCCTCTCCCTGTATCTATCCCCACACATGTAAGCAAACTGCCTGCCACCAGGCCATCCAACAGCAGGTTGCCTCTTGGAATCTGCATGAAGAACCATAAATTGCTGAAAAAGGGCCTCCTTACCCATGAAAAGAGGTTAGAATGTTTAAAGAGAGCAGTGAAACTGTTTTATTAATCAGAACTACTATAAAGGAAGCATTTTAATTAACATAATTATCTCAATTGAGAAAAGCAGTCCTTACTCCATAGATACTTTTCAGCTAAAGATGCAAGCTATCACCATCAGTCATAATTAAGTAAAGCAAGCCATTTTTTCCTCTTGCTCCTTCCCCTTGCAGGGCACTGGCTCCTCCCTGAGTTAGATCTCAGAGTGTGATAAGGTAAATGTCACACCTTCAGTGCTCATGCTCTCACACAACCCAGGTGCCTCTTGAGTTGCATTTCAGAGAAGGAGTACCCATGCCTGGCTTCCTAGAGAAGGAAGGGCACCCATGTGAGAAAGGCACCCACCTCATCCCCTTAGCCCTCCACTTCCCACAGAATAATGAGTCCCAGAGGACTGTCCCTCCTGGACACTTGCAGATACTTTTCTGGGTCAGCAGGGGGAATAAAGGTGGGCAGACAGCTAGCCAGCTGGCACTCAGATCAGCACCCTGGTCCAGGCCACCAGCCCTTCCCACCTGGATGCACACCATTTACCCCTAACTACCACTCCACTCCATTCCTGACTGAACTTCAAGCCACCTTCCCACATAACAGCCAGAAATCTGTCCATACCACAAATCTAAGTATATGACCCTCCCCATCCCCACTTAAAGCCCTCATGGCCCCCACAGCCCACTTCACCTCTTACTACACCTCCTAAGCATGCTCCACTCCAGCCACACTGACTTTTCCTCATCTCCTAAGCTCTTGCCACAAAGCCTTTGTACATGCCATTCCCTCTGCCTGCTGTCCCATCTCTTCAGCTACCACCTCACACACTCTCAGCTCATCTTTTTATCCTACAGCACACAGCGTGGGTGTCACCTGTTCAAGAAACCCTCCTCACCCTCCCTGACCTGGTTGATCCCCTCCAGGGAATGAATAGCACCAGGGCAGTATGTACATAGCAGCCTTACAGCATAGCTGTCTTCTTTATGAGCTTCAGGCTCCTCTAATCAACTGTAAGCTCCATGAAGCAGCCAGAGACTTCATTTTTGTTGGTTTGCTTGATCATTTGGCTTGCACTTTTTGTTTGTTCACTGCTGTATTCCCCTGTGCCAATCACAGTGTCAGGCTGGAGGTAAGCACTTAAGAAATATTTGTGTAAGGAAAGAAGGAAGGGAGGGAGGAGGGAGGTCCGGCCCTACACTCTCCAGGAGACTGCCATCGCCCGTGTGTGCTGGGGCCTTTCAAGGAGGAAGTGAAGGAACATCCAACACTGAAATGCTCCACTCCACCTGAGCATCATGACTCTCCCCACTAAGGCCCAGAAAGAGGCAGGAGGTGCCTAACGATCCAGTGAACTAGCACAAATTCTGGGCCTGCCCAGGTCCTGACTACATCTGCTTCAAGGTAGAATGAGGAGGAAGGAGAGAAATACAGGAATAGCTCCTTTGGGTACAGTGTCCCCTTGGGCTGCTGGGGACAGCTCTTGAGATGTGTGACCTTGGACCTTTCATTCCCCTTTCTGGGTCTCAGCTTCTCCATCTGCAAAATGGACAGCTTAGAGAAGATAACTACATGCCCTATTCCACTCAACCCTGACATCTAACACCCCCCAAAGCTTCAGACATCCCTCCTCTTTCCCCTGCAGGGCTTGAGATGCTAATCTGCTCACCAAGTACCTGCTGCCATCAAGACTAAGCAGGGAGGGTGAAGTTTGGCACTCTGCTCCCTCACCATCCTTTTTAGGATGACGCATGTGCATAGGTGACACTGTAGATGTATGTCACCCCAACATGCTGTAGTTTACTCCCTGAGAAGGTGCTTATTTTTTAATACATCTTAACTAGAACCCACAAAGTGTGCTGTCAGTGCTTTTTAAATGGCTTGTTAATGCCCATAAAGCTCAGCGCTGGCCAGAGGAGAGAGCTCACTCCTGGGCCCAGTGCAGTCTGTACTCCAAGCACACACTTGTGCTAAGCTTTGGACTGGGACCCCAAACATTCTTCAATAAAATGTGCCCAGAGCCCTGCTGGGGCCATAAGACTTGGCAACCCTTAGGTAGTGGCAGAGGAAAAAGGGAAGTGGTACAGGTTCAAATCCCTTCATGGCCACTTATTAGCTGTGTGACCTCAGGCCAGTGACTATAAACTCTCTGGGCCTCCAGTTTCCTCATTTTTAAAATGGCAATGCTAACTCCCACCTGAGGTCTATTTTGAAGAGCGAATCAGGTAATAAATACCAAGTGCCAGGACCCTGATGAACATAGATGCTAAAATTCTCAACAAAATTTTAGCAAATCAGATCCAGCAATACATTAAAAAGATCATACATCATGACCAAGTAGGACTTACTCTGGGGATGCAAGGCTGGCACAATATTCACAAATCAATAAATGTGATACAGCAAATAAACAGACTGCAAGACAAAAATCACACGATCATATCAATTATAGAGAAAAAGCATTTGACAAAATCCAACACCCTTTCATCAAAACTCTCAACAAAGTGGGAATAGAGGGATCAAACCAGCAATGCAAGAAATGTTAAAGGGTCTGCTGTAAAAAAAAGAAATAGGTGCCCTAACCGGTTTGGCTCAGTGGATGGAGCATCGGCCTGCAGACTGAAGGGTCCCAGGTTCGATTCCGGTCAAGGGCATGTGCCTTGGTTGCGGGCACATCCCCGGTGGGGGGTGTGCAGGGGGCGGCTGATCGATGTTTCTCTCTCATCAATGTTTCTGACTCTCTGTCCCTCTCCCTTCCTCTCTGTAAAAAATCAATAAAATATTTAAAAAAAAAAAAAGAAATAGGAAGGGAAGAAGAAACACAGGCATAAAGAATAAAAATGGCTACAAACAAGTACCTATCAATAATAACTTTAAATTTAAATGGGTTAAATGCCCCAATCAAAAGACATAGGGTAGCTGAGTGGATAAGGAAACATGACCCATATATATTCTGTCTACAAGAGACCCACCTCAGAACAAAGGACTCACACAGACTGATGGTGAAGGGATGGAAAAATTTTTTCAGGCGAATGGAAATGAAAAAAAAAAACTGGGGTAGCAATATTTATATCTGACAAATTAGACCTCAAAGTGAAGGCCATAACAAGAGATAAGGAAGGCCACTATAAAATACTAAAGGGAGCAATTCAATAAGAGGATATAACTGATAAACATATATGCACCCAATACAGGAGCACCTAAATACATTTAAAAAAAACAAAACCTTCTGGAAGATATCAAGGGAGAGATTAACAGCAATACAGTCATAGTAGGGAACTTTAATACCCCATTGACACCACTGGATAAATCCTCGAAACAAAAAAAAAAAATCAGCGAAGAAACATTGATCCTAAATGACTCACTAGATCACATGGAATTAATTGACATCTTCAGAACATTTCACCCCAAAGCCACAGAATATGCTTTCTTCTCAAGTGTACACAGGTCATTTTCAAAGATAGACCACATATTGGGGCACAGGCAAAGTCTCTTCAAATTTAAGAAGATAGAAATCATATCAAGCATCTTCTCAGATCACAATGGCATAAAATTAGAAATCAACTACAATATAAACAATGAAAAAAATCAAACACTTGAAGGCTAACTACCATTCTATTAAACAATGATTGGGTTACTAAAGAGAGAAAATTAGAAATAAAAAAGCATCCTGGCAACAAACAACAATAAAAATGCAGCAATCCAAAATCTATGGGACACAGTGAAAGCAGTCTTGAGAGGGAAGTTCATAGCTCTATAGGCCTACCTCAAAAAAACAAGAAAAAATGGTAATAAATATTCTAACCCTACAACTCAAAGAGTTAGAAAGAGAGCAATAAGAAAAGCTCAGCATAAGCAGCAGGAAGGAAATAATAAAGATCAGAGCAGAAATAAAAAAACCAAAACAATATAAAAGATCAACAAAATCAAAAGCTGGTTCTTTGAAAGGCTAAACGAGATTGATGAACCTCTAGCTGGGTCAGGGAATCCAAGAGATTCTAAAAGAAGGCCTAAGGCTCCTCAGCAGCCTGCATTACTTCACAGCTGTGCCTCATCTGGAGCTTCACAGCTCCAAACCCCAAACAAAGAGGAGGAATCTGCAGATCTCTCTGTAGCTTCTGCTAGGTGGCCTCATATAGTGGTTGACTTTGCACCTCCTTGGAGATCCAAGAGCCAATCTACCCAGTAGTCAGAGGGAGACCATCCAGATTACAACTCTTCACATCCATAAGAGACACACTCAGGGGGCAGACTCATTGAGCGCCAAAGCCCCACTGAAGCAAGTCCTGCCCCATAAGGGTGTCTCCAGCACAGACGTTCTCCCATTGTAGACATAACTGGTCCTTATAGCCAATTGACTTGGTCAATTCCTCCCAATGATACCAACAGCAATCAAAGCTTAACTACAACAAGACTGTGCACAAAGCCCACAAAGGGGTGCACCAAGAGTGTCCACCTCAGGTAATTGGTGAGGCTGAGCCACTGGGCCCTATAGGACACCTAGCACACAAAGCCACTCTATCAACACAGGGAAGCAGCCAAAATGCGGAGACAAAGAAACAGATCACAAATGACAGAAATGGAGGAAAGCAAACCACTGGATATAGAGTTCAAAACCACGGTTATAAGGTTACTCAAGAATCTTCTAGAAACCTCCAAGAAATATAGTGAGACCCTCAAGGATATGAAAAAGGACCAATTAGAAATTAAGCATACACTTACTGAAATAAAGAATAATATACAGAGATCCAACAGCAGACTAGGGGATCCCAAGAATCAAGTCAAAAATTGGAAATACAAAGAAGCAAAAAACACCCAACCAGAAAAGCAAAAGAAAAAAAGAATACAAAAATATGAAGATAGCGCAAGGAGCCTCTTGGACAACTTCAAGCGTACCAACATCCGAATTATAGGGGTGCCAGAAGAAGAGAGAAAGCAAGATATTGAAAACCTACTTGAAGAAATAATGACAGAAAACTTCCCCTACCTGGTGAAAGAAATAGAGTTACAAGTCTATTAATGTAAGCCAGGAAGTGCAGAGAACCCCAAACAAAAGGAATCCAAAGAGGACCACACCAAGACACATCATAATTACAATGCCAAAGGCAAAAGACAAAGAGAGAATATTAAAAGCAGCAAAAGAAAAACAGTTAGTTACCTACAAGGGAGTATCCATATGACTGTCAGCTGATTTCTCAACAGAAACTATGCAGGCCAGAAGGGAGTGGCAAGAAATATTCAAAGTGATGAATAGCAAGAACCTACAAGCAAGATTACTCTACCCAGCAAAGCTATCACTTAGAATTGAAGGTCAGATAAAGAGCTTCACAGACAAGAAAAAGCTTAAAGGAGTTCATCACCACCAAACCAGTATTATATGAAATGCTGAAGGGTATTCTTTAAGAAGAGGAAGAAGAAGAAAAAGGTAAAGATAAAAATTATGAACAACAAAGTGACAACAAATACATATCTATCAACAAATGAATCTAAAAATCAAGTGAATAAAAATCTGATGAACAGAATAAACTGGTGAATAGAATAGAAACAGGGGTAAGGAAAGGGAGTGGACTGACAATTCTCGGGGGGAAGGGAGTGTGGGGGGTGGGGGAAGAGACTGGACAAAAATCGTACACCTATGGAGGAGGACAGTGGGCCGGGTAAGGGCAGGAGGTGGGGTGGGAACCGGGTAGAGAGGAGCTATGGGTGGAAAAGAAGAATAACTGTAATAATTTGAACAATAAAGATTTATTTAAAAAAAAATAAAAATAAATGGGCAAAGGACCTAATTAGACACTTCTCCAACATGGACATACAGATGGCCAAGAGACTTTTGAAAAAATGCTCAAAGTTACTAAATCATCCAAGAGATGCAGATCAAACTGACAATGAGATATCCCTCACACCTGTTAGAATGGCTACCATCAACAAATCAACAAAAGACAAGTGCTGTCTAGATGGTGGAGAAAAGGGAACCCTTGTACACTGCTGGTGGGAATGCAGACTGGTGCAGCCACTGTGGAGAACAGTATGGAGTTTCCTCAAAAAATTAAAAATGGAACTCTCATTTGACCCAGTGATCCCACTTCTAGGAATATATCCCAAGAATCTAGAAACACCAATCAGAAAGGATATATGCACCCCTATGTTCATAGCAGCACAATTCACCATAGCTAAGATTTGGAAACAGCCTAAGTGTCCATCAGCAGATGAGTGGATTAAAAAACTGTAGTATATCTACACAATGGAACACTATGCTGAGGTAAAAAAGAAGGAATTCTTACCATATGCAACAGCATGGATGGAACTGGAGAGCATTATGCTAAGTGAAATAGCCAGTCAGAGAAGATAAATATCACATGATCTCACTCATTTATGGAATATAATGAACAACATAAACTGACGAACAAAAACAGATCCAGAGACAGAGACGCATCTATCAGACTATCAATCCCCAGAGGGAAAGTAGGGGAGGGTGGGGGTAAGGGGAAGTGATCAACCAAAGGACTTATATGCAAGCATATAGGCCTAACCAATAGACACAGACAACAGGGGGGTAAGGGCATGAGTGGGGAGGATGGGGGGTAATGTGGACACATATAAGGACACATATGTAATAACTTAAGATCAATAAAGAAATTTTTAAAAAAACAAGTGCCAGGTAACATTTGACTTTTAAGGTGTGGTAATGGCATTATGGTTATATTTTTTTAAAGGGTTCTTACCTTTTACAGAAACATTTATGGATAAAATTACACAATGTCAAAATAACTCATTGGTATGGTGTGTGGGTGGGTATGGAGGAAAAGGAAACAAATGTGGTAATGAGTTAATGTTCACTGATGGAAATGTAGGCTTCAATAACTAGTCTCCCCACTTCGGTGTAGGGTGACATTGTCACACTGAACCATCACACAGGCTCAGGGGTGCACACTCCCAGTCTCAGAAGGCTTCAACCCCTCAAACCCCTTGCATGGTCAGGTTCAGACACAGGTGGCAGCAAGACATCAAAAAGCACATGAATGAGCATGGCGGAATGGGAGGCTCAGCCTTCACGGAGGGCCCTCAGTCCACAGGAGAGACAGGCAGATGAAGGGCCCCACAACCAGAGACTTGGGAATCCAGAGAATTCAGATAGCCTCTGTCGTAGGCCTGCCATTCCAACTGTGTGACTCAGGGACCACGGCTTTCCCTCTCTGCTCTCCAGGATTCCAACGTTAAAGTGGGGTTGGCAAAAGCCCATCCCACTCTACCTGCCTGTAGAGTGGAAGCCTAGCCTGAGGTAGAAGCTCACTCACCCTTAGATTGGACCTGCCTTCCTCAGCAAAACTGTCACCACCTGAAGGCTGTGGTAGGCAGGCTGCCCTCATACTGTGCACCAGGATGCAGACCTGCCCTCAGGAAGCTTCCAAGGGAAAAGTCATCTTTTAAACAACACTGTACTGAGCAAAGCCTCAGAAAATGGGGCTTAGAGATCCCTGGCCTCAGGAAAAGAGGGACTCACTGCCAGGACAAAGATGAAGAAAATAATAACAACAAAGGTGATAAGGGCTGACTTACTGAGTGCTTTTAATTTTTTTTATTATTATTGATTTCAGAGAGGGAGAGAGAGATAGAAACATCAATAATGAGAGAGAATCATTGATCAGCTGCCTCCTGCACGCCCCCTACTGGGGATCGAGCCTGCAACCCAGGCCAGGCATGTGCCCCAACAGGGAATGGAACCCTGACCTCCTGGTTCATGGGTCACGCTCTACCACTGAGCCACTCGGGCTGGGCCCGAGTACTTTTTAAGTGCCTGGCCCCATGCCCAGCTTTACCTGCATCTCTCCTTCCATTCTCATCACCACCTAATGGTTTCATTTAGCCCCTGTGTAGTTGAGAAACTGATGTTCAGAGGGAAGATATTGCAGCAAGTGAATACAGAGCCAAGTCCTAAACCTACCAGAGTCCAAGGCCCTATGGAGGGGGAGGCTCTGGGCATCCAGAGGGGCCATGGCAGAACCCTGGGAGCCTGCGGGCCCACTGAAGTGAGCCCTTTCCAGGCCTCAGTTTCCACCATGTGAAATAGGGGCAGGAAGACCCCAAACCCACAGAAAGGGCACCAGAGGAAGGTTGCATGAGTGTGGGCAGAGGTAACATCCCTAAGGTTCCAAAAGGAGTGAAGGTGGCTGTGAGGTAACTTCAGGGTGCAGGCGCAAAGGCAAGAAAATGAGGTAGATCACTCTGGCTGAGGCTCAGGCTCTGGGAGATTTTCCCCCCAGCTATATTTTTAGATGTTCTACTTTCTTTCCCCTCCCACGCCCCAGTAGGAGGAAGAACACAGAAATAGATGGGTGTGCATGCCTAAGCGGCTATATATAGTGGGCACAAACTAGTCACCTGGGCTCCTCCCCCTCCTTGCCCCAAGCTGAAAGAGGCAGGGGCCCTTCCTCTTGCCCAGTTGCCACAGTGTCTGCTCAGCTCTAGCAGCGTCCTTCAGGCACCCCCACACTCCAGCACACTTACACAGCCAGACACACGCTGCTGATGACTACCTACCCTGACCTGAGTCTCAGGGGTGTTTGAGGGATCCCAGAACAACCAACAAACCCTACCCAAAGAGGTAATAATAACAGCATGACTGATTCACAAGAAAGGGACTCACATGCATCATCTTGTTTAATTCTCAAAATTCCCTCACAAGATGGAAATAATGGTTATTTTACAGATGGAGAAACTTAGGCCCAGGGAGGGGACAAAGCCCTCCTGGGTCACACAGAAAGCAAGTGGCAAAGCCTTTTAATCCCCTGGCTTCACAGGCAGCCCCATCAGAGGTGGAGCCTGCATCCACCAGGCCTGGAAAAGACAGGGCACCTGAGATGCCTGTATTGAACAAGTGGCTCAAAAAATTCCTGAATATGTGCCAATGGGCTCAAGAGAGAGAAGCTCAGCACTGCCAGAGGGTGTGTGGCAGCAACTTCCCAGTCTTCATCCATGTGCCCATCCCCTGGCTATTGAACTTTAGTGCCCAAGTACAGACCTTCATTTTTCCAGCTCTAAAATTCCAGGTGGTTTGGTGGGTTTTAGCCAAGAAATTCCATTGGCTGTCCACCCAAGGTGAGAACTGCCTCTTGCTGGCAAATGTGGACTCTGCACCATCACCTAAGTCAACAGAAGAAAATTGGGACAGGGTGAAGAGAGGCTTAGGGTGCCTCACTGATGACCTTTCTCCCACAGATCAATGACCAGTCTTAACATTGTCACACCAATTGTCTTTGGTCCTGCCTAAGTCCTACTCCATAGACTGACACTGGACAACCATGTCTACTCCATCACAGAGCTCCTGACCCAATCCAGAGGCTCTGGAGATGGGTGGGGCAGAAGCCTGCATCCCTGAAGTTCACAAGACCCCAGTGGGGATTCAGGCTCTGCCTTGGGGGCAGCAGCATCCAAAGGGAGGAAAGAAGATTCGGCACCAGGGCAACAGGCATCCTCTGGGAGGAAAGAATGTGGGTCCTGCTCTCAGTGGACCTGGATATATAGACATTACATAGGAAAGAATGAACTTACAGTTGCTACAGCCTATGTTCAGTTTCCGAATATCCATATGCAAACGAATGAAGCTGGACCCTTAACTTATACCACAAAAAACATTAAAGACCCAAAACTGTAAAACTCCTAGAAGAAAACAGGAGGAGAATTTCATGACATTAGATTTGGCAATGAGTTCTTGGATATGACACCAAAAGCACAGGCAACAAAAGCAAAAAAAAAAAAAAGGGACTATATCAAACTGAAAACTTCTGCACAGTAAAGGAAACAATTAACAGAGTGAAAAGGCAACTTATGGGATGGTAGAAAATATTTGCAAACCATATATCTGATAAAGGGTTAATATCCAGAATATATAAAGAATTCCTACAACTCAATGCCAAAAAACAAATAATTCAGTCAAAAAATGGGCAAAGGACTTGAATAAACATTTCTGCAAAGACATACAAATGGGGCAAAAAAAATGAGACCCTTCAAACCAAGCTTCTTCAGGTAGGACCCAGGTTGGGCTGTATCTCCTTCCTCAGACTGGGCTCCTACTCCAACCAACTGCCCTCAGAGACAGCCGCTGGCTGCCTCCTCACCTCCCTGCCCAGCCAGACCAAGTGGTGAGAGATCCTGCCCCAGTGCAGGCATTTCAGGCAGCTACCTCTCTCAAAACCTGGCGGTGTGATTAATACTCAGCCTGCTAGGAGCCCATTTATCCCAGCCATACCATGTGACCACCAGCGTAGGGCAGGTGCACTGACCCAGGGCCTGCCTGAGTCCAGCCCCCAGAACTTGCCCAGTTCCTACTGAGGACTGGGTCCTACGTGATGGACACACCTGGAAGGGAGCTCTCACCAACTCACTCCTGCCCCTCCTCCAACCTCTAGGGCAGCTCCAGCTTGGAGTCAGATGGAACTAACGGGAAGCCCACCTTGTCCACTTCCTCCCAGATGTGTGACTTGGGCAGGCCTCATCCTCTTTGAGCCCGTTTCTTCATCTGTAATATAAGTGACACACTACTCCCTCGCCAACCCTTATGAGCAGCCAAGGGGACAGCACATGCCAAATGCTTGCACTATGATGGAAGCATAACAGATGGTGGGCCCCTTCCCTTTCTATTGAATCCAGACTGCCTGGCTTCCAATCTCCACTTGGCTACTTATGGACTGTGTTACTTTGAGCAAGTTAATTAACCTCTCTGCTTCAGTGTTTTCTTTTGTAGAACACCTCATAGGCAGTGGCGAGGATTAAATAAACAAAGATTTGAAAATGCCTGAAACAACACCTGGCATGCAGCAGGTACTATGGAAGCATCAGCTGGGCTTGCTGTTGGTGTTATTGATGCTATTTTATGGGGCTGTTCTGAGGTCTGGACTTCGCAAGGTTCTGCAAACTGGAGACATCCCCTGTGATTGCTGAATGTCCATTCTTTTACTCTCCTTCCCTGCAAGGCTTTATGGAGCCCCCACATCCCCAAGAGTTCAGCCAGCACTGGGACAGAGGGTCACTTTGTCCTACCCTAAGCAGTTCAGGAACCAGTGGGTTGGGGTGGGGAGGGCTAAGGTTGGTACCTGCAGAGTAAGATCATGAGAAGGGGTACGGGGGAGCCCCAAGGGCTGAGCTAGGCTCTGGGTTGAGAGCTGGAAGGACGGGCACAGGGAACTGGAGCCATGGTCAGGTAGTGGGAAGACACTGAGAGTTCTTGAGGAGAGAAGCAGACTGGGCAGAGCTGACCTCAGACCCTGCTCTGCAGCTGTATGGGCCCAGCTGGACAAAAGAAACCAGAGCTGGGGGTGGGGGTGGGGCTGGGGAACATGGGGCAGGAGCAAAAACATCAGTGTTTGTGGCCCAGGGCCCATCCCACACATGCTGGCCAAATAGTCCTCGTGTGGTGCCCCAGCATCACCCTGTGTAGGGAAAGAGGGTCTTCCTGCTTTAAGTTGGACAGCTTCCCTGACCCAGACCTGACCTCCATTCCCCAAATCCTGAGTTTCTGTGGCATGAAGGAATGGCTGGACAGATGCAGCTCCCACTTTAGCCAGTCAAGATCTTGACAGGAGGGAGCACCACATATCTCCCGTCTTCTGTAGCCAGACAGGCCTGGGTTCAAGCCTGGCTCCTCAGCTTCCCAGCCATGTGGCCCCGAGAACGTTACTCAACCCCAATGAGCTCAGCTTCCTCTTGCACACCCACAGGGCACAGTAAGGAAGAAGTGCATGATGGCTTTAAAACACCTGGCACACAGTAGGTACTCAAATTCCCCTCTAGGCCTCAGTTTCCCCACCTGTAAAATGAAAGGGTTGAGAGATGGTATATGAGGGGCCTTTTGAACCAGACTCTATCTCTGGGGGTGGTCCCAGCAGGATCAGCCCAGCTCTGGTGGTCCACCTCACTTGATCACTAAGCTCTGCCTCCCTGAGCCCAGGTGCCAAGTGAAAAGAATGGGATGACATTGGACCATCTGCAGGCTCCTCACCCAGTCTAACCAAGGACTCCAGGTTCTCTGTCCCCACTCCCAGGCTGCAATGTGAATCCAGTGAACCCACTGGCCTGACTGCCAGGGGGTGGCCAGGCAGAAGGGCAGGGGCTGCTTGGATCCAACCTGGCAAGTGTAAAAGCCTTCATATCCCATTCCCCTAAAACCCCTCTTCCCGGGAAACCACTCCTGGGGCCCTATGCTGCTTTGTTCCTGAGGACAGTGTGAATCTCTAGCTGATGTTTCCCTCTTCACTCTGACTACCAGGAAGCACAGGCCCAAATATTCAGCTCAACATCAGGCCCTGTGTGTCCATGGTCTAAGTTCCCTGAGCCTTTTCTTCCTATTGCATCCTATTTCCCAGCTCTGGATTAAGTCTTTCTTAGTATCACATGTATGCTTGAAACCCTCAAGAACACTTGAAGGAATAAGGTGGGTATAAATAGTTAACATGTAAAATGAAACAAAAATAAAGCCCAAAATAAAACCCACACACATATCTCCTCCCCAAGTAATGAAAAACTCAGGGCCTGAGGTTTGGAGAAGGGGAGTAGGGGCAGGGGTAGGTTGAGGAAGGTTACAACTCTATCCCCTCGTCTCTGGCTTCTAGTTGCACTCAGGAGCTGGGAGGATCTGCTCTCATCCTAGAACATTCCATAGTCCTGCTAATAGCAACCCTGGCAACTGTGACTAGAATATATCGAGTGCCTACTATGTGCCAGGCAACACTCCTGGTACGGTACATGAGCATTCCAGTTAATCCTCTAACAGCACTGTGAGTAGGTTCTACTATCTTCTTCCTTTTCCAGGTGAGAAAACAGAGGCACAGAGAGCTTAAGTAATATGTCAAAGGTCACGCAGTTGATAAGTACATACTAGAGCTGGGATTCACACCAGGCTGTCTAATACCACTGCCCAGGTTCTTAACAACTACTCATACTGCCTCGGGTGGTAAAAAGGATCCAGATGGGAAGGCTCAACCTGAGATGAGAGCCCAATCCCTACCCACCACCCACCTGGGGCTGATCCTGTCTCTGTTATTTGATGTCTGGACTGGCCCAGGACCTCCTCTCCCTCCAGCTGCATGATCAGGCATCAGGCCTGGCGGGGGCAGAGCTGGGTGCATTTACTCCCCAAGTAGCAATGGGGAGATGAGTGGGCAAAGGGAGTCACCAAACATTCTGAGGTAACATGGTGGGGGATAAAGGCCAGACTTTGGCACCAGGGTGGCCCGAGCCCCTTCTGAGCCTTGGCTTCCACCTCTATAACATGGGACAGTAAGAAATTGCCTGGCCCACAGAAGGGCTTAGGCAGGGCCCTGGCTCCTCAGCTCCTGAGGGACTCTTCTGGGATTGCTCACTAAGCAAACCAGAGCTGGGCCCATCAGACCTCCACACCACCAAAGCCGAATCCTGCCATTCAGCTGCCTAACTGTGTGACCTTGGGGCAGATCACTACACTACTCTAGCTTCAATTTCCTCAGCAGCAGAATGGGAATAACAGAAGAATTGTCACTTACCCATGCTTGGCATACAATGTCTTATCCACTAATTATTTTTATTATCGTGGGGCACCTTTCAGCCCTGGGTACCACTCCTTCCTGGCAGGCATCTTGATGAGGGTCTGGGCAGAGCCATGAAAGGCATGTACAGGAGAGTAGGCTCCAGTGGGGGAGCTGCCCAGGTACCAGCACTGTAGGAGGTGGTAAAGAGCTGCTCCCCATCCTAGCTGCCCAAAGGGCTTTCTGCTGAAGTAGGGAGGGAGCATCCCACATGGACATGCACACATATCCTGAACCATGCATGACTAATGCCCCTAACAGCTAAAGCCCAGCACTAGAGCCCTATCTGTTCCTGGTGCCCTCCTTTGGCCCCAACCCCAGCAGGTTAGAGGACTCATGCATTCAATCCCAGCTCTGCCTCTTCTGTGACTTGGGTCAACTCACCTTTCCTATATTGGCCTCCATTTTTCATGTGGAAACAGAGCTAATAACATCCCTCTCCTGTACAAGAAACAAATTATGTTATCTGTGTGAAGAGCATGGAGCCCTGGTGTGACCTGAGGCACCTCATTCTGGCCTCAGTGATGCTGTTGTTATAACTGGGGCTCCCATATTTGCATAATGCCTCCCCTGCCAAGTTCCCCAACCCCCAGCACACAAGGCTCTGATCCAGCACAGGTTTCTTCTATTTCTTCTTTGTCCCATGAGTCATAAGTATCAACAGCATCAGACGCTGCAGGCAGGTGTGTTGGGTGACATCCCTTCAGTCTGCTACAGCCAGCCTCATGGATTTGAACCTGCCCCGGAACAGCTTCCCTGCTGCTAAGTCCTGCCTCTGTGGGCTCCCTGAGTTGTCTGTCCGTCCTCTGGCCTGTTTCCAGGACCTCCCGAGTGCAGCAGACACCCCATACTTAGCCAACAGGGTCTGGGACAGCAGCATCTGGAGCTACTCCTCACTGAAGCAGATGAGGCTGGGCCCATTTGGTCAACGAAGGGATGGTAGTAGGCTGGGGAGGACAGCTGAGGAGTAGCTTCTACAAGGGCACAAACTGTAAGCAGAGGTGCTGTCAGTGTGCAGACAGGAAGAGAGGGAAATGGGTCACGTCCAGAAGGATAGATGTGTCCCAGAGAGGGAACCCAACAGATTGGCCCAGTGGCTCTATCTCACAGCCCTGTGGCCTGGTCCAAACAGGCATCCCCAGTGACTTGATGCAGCCTCCAGCTCCCACTCCACATACTATGGCTTCTTGGAGGGCAAACTCCAGTTCCTGGGTGCCTCGCCAGGGGACATGGTGACCAAGGGCATGGCCTCCAACTGTGTCCCTCCCAATGGGTGGCCCCAAACTGGGAAGCAATGTGCAGGGTAGTGGGAGTGATGGGAGACTGTGGGGCCTGGATAGGAGACCTGGACAGAATCCTACCTCAGCCACCAGGGTCTGTCCCCATCTAAAGAAGAAAATAAACTGCTCCCTTTCATGGGTTGTTATTTAAATTAATGATCTAATTAAACTGTGAAAAAAGGTTTCTTGTTGACATAAAAGAAATGACCGACCCCATCAAATTAATAATTATTAACACTCTTCCTCCGGCAGGCTACCTGGATTGAATCTCTGGGGCAGCTCTCCTAGCTGGAACAGCAAGCAGGCTGTGCTGGGCTGTGCAAGGGCATCTGAGCTGCTGAGGGCAGCCCCTGCCTGTTCTAGAGTCTTGCAGACACTTCCCAGTAACCAGTCCCACCCCACATCTTTCCTGGGCTCTGCACATGCTGAACCCAGTCCATGCAGCAAAATGCGCATTTTAACATTCACTGAGCAAATGTGTGCCGTGTCCATAGTAGGCCTTCTCCACACAACACCCAGAAGGATGCCCTCTGAGGAGCCCCTTTTACAAAGGAGATGCAGGCAAGTGGGTCACACAGACAGGAGTGAAGCAAGAACTCCAACTCCATCTCAATTACTTCCTGCCCTGCAATGTGAGGGTGGAGAGGACAGCCCCATCCTCACCCCTCTTGCCAGCTCCTACTGAGAAAGGCTTGCGGGGGAACTTGCCACCTCCCCCATGTCATATCCCCATGCTCACTCAGCAGGCTGACTCAGCAGACACAGTTGAGCCCCCTGACACCAAATTAAAGCCAGAAGCCATCCCAGAAATCACTACTCAGCAAAGCTGCCTTGGAACTGATGTCCAAGGAGACAAAGGAAGCTCAGGGAATGGAAAAGTGTCTGTTCCCAACACTTGCTGTAGCCTATCCCTGCAGGCCCTTATGGAACCATGTTCTCATGCGTAAGAATTATGTCCCCCAAATGTGTACTCATCACAGGGCATAACCAGGCCCCTGAGGCCAGAGCCTGATGGAGCCCAAAGCACCCACAGCCTCAACCATGTGCTGGCCTGCCGCCACAGGTAGGCCCACCTTACCTAAGTGACCCACAGCTATGCCCTTGCTTAATGAGGGACCTCCAGGATTCCCAAGACTCATTCCTGGCTAGTGAGTACCCCTAGTACTCACTCCTGACAGGTACCCCTGGGACTCAAACAGCCAAGGGCCCTTAGCACCCTGAGCCTGTCACAGTAAAAAACTACTCTCCTCCTTTCTTCCAGGAAACTGTCCCCAAATGTTCTCACCCCCTTCTTCACCCTATGACTCAATAGCACCTCTCTTCCCCTACACATACATGCAGGCGCCTGGCTGAAGGAAGGGAAAGGTGGGCTCCCTTCCTCTCTGTAAAAAATCAATAAAATATATTTTAAAAAAAGAAAGAGAAACTAAAAAAGCAATCCCATTTACCATTGCAACAACAACAACAAAATAAGATAGCTAGGAATAAACTTAACCAAGGAGGTAAAAGACCTATACTTGGAAAACTATAGGACATTGAAAAAAGAAATAGAGGAAGATACAAGCAAATGGAGACATATACCATGTTCATGGATTGGAAAAATTAACATCATTAAAATGTCCATACTACCCAAAGCAATCTATAGTTTCAACACAATATCTATTAAAATACCAATGGCATACTTCACAGAGCTAGAACAAATGCTCCAAAAATTTAGATGGAGCCCAGCCAGGTGTAGCTCAGTGGTTGAGCATCAACCCAGGAACCGAGAAGTCACCGGTTCGATTCCCGGTCAGGGCATATGCCCAGGTTGCAGGCTCGATCCCCAGTGGGGGGTGTGCAGGAGGCGGCCGATCAGTGATTCTCTCTCATCATTGATGTTTCTATCTCTCTCTCCCTCTCCCTTCCTCTCTGAAATCAATAAAAATATATTTTAAAAAATTTATATGAAACCATAAAAGACCTCAAATAGCTGCATCAATCTTGAGAAAGAAGAACGAAGTAGGAGGGATCACAATACCAGATATCAAACTATATACTACAAAGCCATTGTATTCAAAACAGCCTGTTACTGGCACAAGAACAGGTATATAGACCAATGGATCAGAACAGAGACCCCAAAAATTGACTCACACCATTATGGTCAATTAGTATTTGACAAAGGAGGCAAGAGCATACAATGGTGTCAAGACAGTCTCTTCAACAAATGGTGCTGGGAAAACTGGATAAACACATGCAAAAAGATAAAACTAGACCTCCAATTTACACCACATACACAAATAAACTCAAAATAGATAAAAGACTTAAATGTAAGATGTGAAACTATAAAAGTCCTAAAAACCATAAGCACCAAAATCTCAGGCATCTCTCATAGCAATATGTTTACCAATACATCTCCTAGGACAATGGAAAATAATGAGAAAATGAACAAATGGGACTATATGAAAATAAAAAGCTTCTGTACTGCAAAAGAAACCATCATCAAAATAACAAGAGAGCCCACTACAGGGGAGAACATATTTGCCAATGATCTATATATATAAAAGCCTAAACAACTGGATGACCACCCAGTAGCTATGACATGCACTGACCACCAGGGGGGCAGATACTCAACACAAGAGCTGCCTCAGACAGAAGCACTACTGGAGCGGCAGCAGTGGCAGGCTCAATGGAACCTGGATGAGCAAAAGCAGGCTCCTTCCCAGGCCGCCTGCCACTTCCCACACTGCTACATCCCTCCGGGGATGTCAGACTGCCGGTTTCGGCTGATTCCTGCCGGATTGCAAAAGTGCTCAAGCCAGACTGAGGGACCCCACTGGTGCACAAACGCATGTACTGGGCCTCTACTATATCCAATAAGGGGTTAATCTCCAAAATATATAGGGAACTCATACAACTTAACAAATCGAAGGCAAACAATCCAATTAAAAATGGGCAAAGGACCTAAATAGATACTTCTCCAAAGTGGACATGCAGAAAGCCAAGACACATATGAAAAGATGCTCAAAGTCTCTAATCATCCAAGAGATGCAAATCAAAACAATGAGATATCACCTCACACCTGTCAGAATGTCATCAACAAATCAACCAATAACAAGTGCAGGTGAGGATGTGGAGAAAAGGGAACCCTCATGCACTGCTGGTAGGAATGCAGACTGGTGCAGCCACTGTGGAAAACAGTATGGAGTTTCCTCAAAAAATTAAAAATGGAACTCCCATTTGACCCAGTCATCCCACTTCTAAGAATATATCCTAAGAAACCTGAAACAGTTATCAGAAAGAATATATGCATCCCTATGTTCATAGCAGTACAATTTACAATAGCTAAGACTTGGAAACAGCCTAAGTGTCCATCAGCAGATGAGTCGATAAAAAAACTGTGGTACATTTACATAATGGAATACTACAGCAATAAAAAAGAAAGAACTCTTACCATTTGCAACAGCATGGATGGACCTGGAGAGAATTATGCAAAATAAGCCAGTCAGAGAAAGATATGTATCACATGATCTCACTCATATGTGGAATCGAACGAGCAAAATAAACTGATGATCAAAAATAGACCCAGAGTCATAGAAGCATGAACAGACTGTTGTTGTTGAACCTCAGAGGGAAGGCAGGGGAGGGTGGGTGGGAAAAGATCAACCAATGAACATGCATATATGCATAATCTGTGGACATAGATAATGGGGTGGTGAGGGCCTGGGAGGTGGTGACGGGAGCAGACTGGAAGAGGTTAATGGGGGGGAAGGAGGACCAATGTAATACTTTCAATAATAAAGATTTTCTTTTAAAATGCATATCAATTCGCCTCAATATTGTAGAGGGAGAGAAGAAGGGAGAGAGGGAAAGAGGGAAGGAGATTCCTCCATCCCACATGCCCTCCCATTTTTCTGCTCCTTTTTATAATAAAACTCAAGAGAGTAAGCATCTCAGTGTCCCCACCCTCACCTCCAGTTCTCTTGTACTCTCTCTCTCCAGTTGGGCTTTCATTCCCACCTATCCACTGTACTTCTTTTATCAAGGTTCCCAGAAACCCCTGCTTTGCCAAACCCAGTTGGTCATTCTCTGACTTGCATTTTATCTCTGGGCTACCAGCATACACTTTCTCCTGGTTGTCCTCCCATGCCTTCCTCCCCTTTTACCCCACCTCCTCCAAACATCCAAGGCCCCCGGGCTCCCCGGCTCTCTTTTCTTTCCTGTCTGCACAGTCCTTGGCTTGGTCTCCCAGCCAAGCCCCGGCCCCAGCTCTCTCCTGAGCACCAACTGCTGTGCTCCGAGAGGCCTGTCATCTCCACTAGCTCATCTAACCTTTCCAAAACAGAACTCTTCATTTCTACTCCAAAAATTATATTTTCCTTGGCCTTGACTCCTCTCTTTCACACCCCACACCTAAGCCACCAGCAAAATCTGACAGTTCTCCCGGCAACTCCCCCACAAGGCTTCTTTTCAATGCTGGCCTGATTTACTATAGTAGCAGCCTACTGCCTCACAGGCTCCCACCTGGCCCCAAACTACCACCACAGCCAGCTAGTGGTACAGATTGGATACTGTCACTACCCTGCCAGAAGCAAGGGGTTTCCATGCAGAGAGAATTAAGTCCAGACTACTCGAGTCTGCTCACTGCCCAGAAATCACCTTTTTTTAATTTTATTGCTTAAAGTATTACAAAGAGTAGTACATATGTCTCCTTTTTTTCCCCATTGACCTTCCCCAGTCTCCCCTACCCCCCCCCCCCAGTATCTTGCGTCCATTGGTTATGCTTATATGCATGCATACAAGTCCTTCGGTTGATCTCTTACCTCACCCCCCTCAACCTTCCCCACTGTAGTGCAGCACAAGCTGCACCTTGAAGTACAGTGGGACACAAGGCCTCTTAGGATGCCAGGCCTGGCAGCCCTGCCTCAGGGGGGTGTGGAACTTTCACACCTGCCAACTTCCTAATCAGGAGAAAGCCTTGGGGGCACTGGCAACTGAGCATAACTGGCAGGGGACCAGGATGCCTGCCAACAGCTGGCACTGCTGCCAGGCAGCCAAGTAATCATGTTAGCCACAGAAATTGGTCCAAGGAGTTCTTTTTTTTTTCCTTCGCCTCCCATTTTCTTTCTCTTTCTCTCCCTCCTTGGAGCCGCAAGACCCAGAAGATTGATTTTTGCCTGAAAAGGAGGAGATAACTTGATATAATAAACTCCACTGTCCCTCTTGCTGTTTGGAGCTTTTAAACAATTTAATAGGGTTGGGGACAAAAAAGCTTGTCCTCAGGGCTCTCTGAGGCTGCTCCCCTCCCCTTGAAGCCTCTGGCCCTGCGAATGTCCCTCTCTCAACTCTCCATTTGCCTCCTCTCCCTTCTTTTCCCCTTGGGATGCCTTGAGGGAACAAAGGTTAAAAATGCCCCCTTTCTCTTACAGGTTTTAAAAATAATTCCATTGAGGTCAGGGCTGGGTCCACCAATAGCCCTGCCTCCCATGGTCCCTGTGGCTGCTCCCACTCCCTAGAGCAGTGGTTCTCAACCTGTGGGTCGCGACCCCTTTGGGGGTCAAACGACCCTTTCTCAAGGGTCACCTAAATATATCCTGCATACCAGATATTTACATTATGATTCATAACAGTAGCAAAATTACAGTTATGAAGTAGCAACAAAAATAATTTTATGGTTGGAGGTCACCACAACATGAGGAATTGTATTAAAGGGTCACGGCATTAGGAAGGTTGAGAACCACTGCTAGAGTCACCAGCCAGCCTGAGAGTGACAAGTTGGCTCAGTCCACCTGTTCTCAAAGCATTTCTGAAGGGAGCAAATGAGGCAGCCCGCCCACTGAGGTGCTGCCAGAGATGGCTTTTGTTCCAGCAAACAAGCAGTTCTTTAAACAGCAGCCTAATGACACACAAAGAGAGCACAGCTCCGACTGGGACCCAAGCCTTGCTCTCACCTCACTGGAGGTCCATGCTCCCCAATTACTCCCCCTCCCCCAGCTTGACAGCCCCTCCACTGGTGTTCATGGACTTATGCCCTGACATGCACACAGTCAGCATTATTAAGCACCTACTCTGTGCCAGGAACTGAAGGGTACAACCAAACCCTTCTGATTCCTACCTCAGTGGCCTTAAAGCCTGATTGACATCAATGAGCACACTGGAGAAGGCAAACTGGGGTGATGGCCAGGGTGCCTGAGAACATGGACAGTGGTCAGGGAGAGCTCCTCTGAGGAAGTGTCCTTGGAACAGAGATCAGAAGACAAACAGGAGACCACCAGGAATAAGGTATAGGTAGAAGTTTCCAGGCATTATGGGAAGGTCTGCACTCAGGATCATGCCACTCAATTAGGGGTCTTTGCCCAGTGCTTTCTGCCTGACAAGGGAGGCCAGACCTCATGGTTCCTTACTTGGCATTCAGAGCCCTTCCTAGCCTGGTCTCTGTCCCCAAGATCCCTTTATCCCCATCCTCTCCTACAGGGTGCAGCACAAATCTCTCATTGGCCCTGGGGCAGGAGGTGCTGCTCCCTCTGGGCTCCCACATTACTGTGTTCTTCCCCACCCCACCATGGACCACACTGGCCTACTGCTGAGTATAACAGGTCTCCTGCCCACCAGGCCATGCCGAGTGGTCTCTGTAGCTGGAGCCCCACACAGAGCCAGGAGTGTGTGCAAAGGAGAAGGAAGCAACTGGAGATACCATCAGAAGGTCTAGACTCAGCTCTGTGAGGATTAAGGCATCAAAGAAAGGCTTCCTGAAGAAGTAGGTCAAGACTCTGAATAAATAAAGATTTGAAGAAGTGGGGGCAGGGTAGCAGAGACAGAGGCTCAGAAAAGGCCTGAGGAGATGGGCACCCAAAGACTGAGGCCTGCCTAGATAGATCTCTAACCTGCAGCCCCCAAGAAGTTGAGTGGGAGACGGGGAAACTGAGGCTCACAGAGAACAAGTGCTTCCACTAGGCTATGTAGCCAGGCCACAGTGGCAGGAGGGATGTGGTCCAAGGTGACAGCAGCCTCCCTCAGGCCCTTAAGCAGATATTGTCCACCAGAACCCTCCATGCCCCCAAGAAAAGCTCAAGGACCAGAAATCAGACAGCTACCAGACCATATGACCATGGAGGGGATGGAGTTTGGAGCAGGAACAAAAACCTGGGCAATGAGGCCTGAAGTGGTTCTCCAAGGAGAGGTTTGCTGGGCTAGGAAACACAATCACCCAGGGCAAATCCTGGGCAAGGCCCAGAAGTATCTCCCCACATTTACTTCTGTGGCCCCAGGGCTTCTGGCCTGAGCCTTGAAGGAGCCAACCCCTTCCCCACCCACTGCATTGTCCTGAGAGGTTGCGCTGGGAAATTTCTGGAACCTGCCCTGGTCAGTCTCAAGTTTTCAGTCCTCCACTTTGGGGCCCTGGGAACCCAACCCAGCCCAGCCCCTTGGGTTAAGGACACAGCAGAGGCTAAGGGCTCTTGCCTAGGAAGGACCTTCGGGGGTCCTCAGCCTAGGTCACAACAGCTCCCACCACAGACATGGGGCATGGCCACCAGGTTGGGCAGGCCACAGGCCCCACAGACTATGGCTAGCTGCTCTTCCCAGGTCCTACCATTGCCAACAAGAAACAGAAAAACCCAGCCTGACCTTGTGGTTCTGCAGGCAAGTGGCTTCCCACCTCAGCTTCCCCACTGAAGCCCCAGAGCTGCGGGTTCTGTAATGTCAGGGCAGTTGCAGGCACAGAAAGCTCAGTGTAACCAGCCCTGTCCCACTACTGTGGGCCTAAGCCACGGTCCCCATACAGACCAGAGAAGCCTCACCCAGAATGTCCCAACATGAGGCTCCCCAAAGCCTTCTGCTGAACCAGAAAGGAGAGTTATAGGAAGAAACTGAGGTTCAGAGAAGGAGAGAGAGTCTGCTAGAGTAAAGGGGCAGAAAGGAGCATACTACCCAGTGGGCAGTGCCTTGGATGTGAGGGAGAAGGAAATGTTGGACAGCACTCTCTGTGCCCAGGAGCTCATGGGCCAATCCAAGCACAGGAGTGGGGTCCTCAGCCAATTACTGGAAAAATAAGGGGCTGGGCAGAGGAGCTGCTCCAAGGGAGCTGACCCTTGTGCTAAGTCTCCAGCCCAACTTAGACTGAGCTAGAGAAGCTGCCATGTGTGGAGCCTATGAGGATGAGAAGACACCTCTACCCCCATGCCAAACCATGCTAGCCCAGTCAGAGCTGCCCCAGCCTGTCAATGCACATTATCCCCAGGCCTCTGGGAGAGGGGTAGTCATGGCAGACAGGGTTTAGCTGAGCCACCACCTGGGTCTCTGAGAGGGGATCAGTGTCCCCCTTTACAGAAAGGATACTAAGACTTGGAAGAAGCCACAGAGATCATTGTTCCTGACCTAACAGTGACAAAGCCAGAAAATCTGCAAAATCATAACTTTTATTTAGCCCATCAGAGAGCTGAAGTCATTAGGCACCAATTAGGAGAACCAAATTCCAAAGGTGACAAGCTGCTTGGAGGTGACTGGACACACAGTTGATTTGCCTCTGGCAAATTGGAGGAAAGTTTTAATTCACTACTTTATTTTGAAGAAAAGTGCTGCTGAAAGTTATCATATACTTCGGGAAGCTTATGGCGAACATACTCCATCTCAAGATACTTGTGAACGCTGGTTTAAACGCTTTAAAAGTGATGATTTCAATGTGAAAGACAAAGAATGTCCAGGTCAACCGAAAAAGTTTGAAGACCAACAATTATAAGCATGATTGGATGAAGATGCAAAAGCAACTTGCAGAACGATTAAACATTGTTCAGCAATTTCCGATCATTTACAAGCAATGGGAAACATTTTAAAGGAAGGAAAATGGGTGCCACATCAACTGAACGAAAGACAAATGGAAAACCGAAAAGTCATAAGTAAAATGTTGCTTCAACGGCACGAAAGAAAGTCTTTTTTGCATCGAATTGTGACTGGCGATGAAAAGTGGATTTATTTTGAGAATCCCAAACGCACAAAATCATGGGTTGATCCAGGTCAACCATCAACATCCACTGCAAGGCCAAATCGCTTCGGAAACAAGACAATGTTCTGCCTTTGCTGGGATCAGGAAGGAGTAATGTAGTATGAGCTTCTAAAACCAGGTGAAACCGTTAATACTGATTGCTACTGACAACAAATAATCGATTTGAACCACGCTTTGATCATGAAATGACCAGAATGTGCCAGAAGACACATTTTGCTTCATGATAATGCACAATCACACACTTCAAAACCAGTTAAAGACACGTTACAAGATCTTGCCTGGAAAGTATTAACCCACCCGCTGTATTCGCCAGACCTTGCTCCTTCAGATTACCACTTGTTCCGATTGATGGCACATGCACTTTCAAAATGTATGAAGAAGTGGCAAGTTGGGTCTCTGAATGGTTTGCCTCAAAACAAGAAAAGTTCTATTGGGATGTATCCATAAATTACCTGAAAGATGGGGGAAATGCGTAGCTAGCGATGGACATTACTTTGAATAAAGCACTTTTGATGCTTCTCTTGAAATTATCGTGTTTTCTTTGATTACAAAATCCACATTATTAACCAGTACACTTAGTAATGGAGGGAGAGAGTGAGCCTCTCTGAAATTAAAGCACTGGCTTACCTTGGATTTGAACCTGGGTCTGCCTGAACTCAGGCTGAACTGTCTTTAGGTACTGGGTATCCACCAGCAGATGAACTGCCCTGTAGACAGAGCTGAGGCCATTCCCAGATCCCCTTGGGACAGCTCTGCCAAGAGCATGCTCCTCACTGCCCGTAGGGTCAACAGTTGGCTTAGAATGACCCCAGGTGGGAGGTACTTTTTGCTTCCTATGGGACTGTCTCTGTCTCCCCTCTCTCCACTCTCACTAGCAAGTGAGTGAGAAGAATAGAATTACAGTTTGGCTACACAATACACAGAATTAGCAGGATTAAATATAAAAATCTATTAAAAGTGCTTTATAATTGAATTCATTTTCCAGTTATTTGTTTTACACACACACCCACACCCACATGTGTGCACACACACATGCTCTCATCCTCAGCTCCACACAGAGTAGGTGTCAAGGCCCTAGCTGCTAACCCACCTCCTCCCAGCTGTCGCCTCTTCGGAGTTCCAGTACCTGCCCCTCTCCCACCTCTTTCATGACTCACTGGCCCACATTCCATTTCATCCATCCAGTCCTTCCCAGAAGAAAAGAATCTGCTGCTGCTGCTGCTATTCCCATGTGAGTCATGGATATGAGAGAACTTAGAAGAAGCCTCATAGAAATGGGAAGGATTAAAAAACCTGAAGTGATGGAGTGGGGGATGCCTGGGAAGATCACAGTGAAAGTCTATGAGGAAGGGGCCACATAGGGAAGGAATACCTCCAGCACTGCTCCTGGAGGAGGGGGCAGTGTGTTGGGCCTCTCCACCGCAACTCCCTCTCTTTTGCTCACTTGATCTTCAGCCCCTTCCCATGGGGCCTTAGGAAGACCCTAGCCCCAGATCCAGGGATGGGGCCCAAAAGCTTTAGCCTTTGACTCCAACCATTCAACTGGCCCTACTGCCTCCTGAACCCTGCCATAGGTGGAACAAAAAGACCCCATCTTTCTATGGATAAGATGGCCAGGAAGTAGTGAACATGTACCCACGATGAACAAGGTCTGAGACAACACCAAGGTAAGAGAATGACCCCAAGTGGTGAATCTCTTGAGGCCACCAACATTTCCTAAATCTCTGTTGGGCATCAAGACTCTACTCCATTATGTTGCTCAAGCTGCATTGCTACTCTCTCACATGCCAGATGAGACCATGCCTCATTCTTCAGAGGGGTGAAACCCAGAAAGGTCAGCAGCAACTTGCCCAAGGTCACAAGACCTGAATGTGGCAGAGCTGGGGACAGAACCCAAATCTATCTTATCCAAGGTGCTTCCTTGCCCCATGCTTCCCCTGCACCATAAAGGCCCTTCTGCAGGGCACAGGGCCAAGGACACTCTTCCTGGAAAGGTTCCTCTGGAGGCCCTAACTGCCCAGTCCCTCTCATCCTCCCACTGCTGCCTTCAAGGTGGGCTGCCTATGTCAGTCAGCCCAAGGAGTCCATCAGGAAAGATTTTTGTCATCAAGGTAGGCAGCTAATTAGCAGGTACTTTACCCTTTCCTTAACAAGGACATTACTTTCATTATCTGAAGCCAAAAACAGCCCCGTGGTGTTTGGCAAACCAACTCAGGCAGCTACCAAAAGCAGCACAAATCAGTGGGCAACAAGAAACCTGCTCTAACCCAGTCTTACCACTGGGCTTTACATCTCTGTACCATCTTTCTGACAAATGCAAGGGAAGAGAAAGGAGCCATGTTGGATGGCACAAAAGACCCAGATACAACCCAAGCCTATTATCACTTTCAGATGAAATTGGCCAACCCCAGGCAAAGGAGGGAAAGCAAAAGATGTAGGGAGTGAGATCCTGGTAGCAGGCCGAGCTGCAGCACTGGAGAGCTAAGTGGAAATCCTGCCCTGTCCATGGTGATGGACAGGCTTCCCTTGTGATCTTCCCAAAGATCAATCCCTCAGCAGAAGTACTGCCTACTTCCCAGACTCATTAGCTAACCTAAGCCTATTGGATAGGCTCATGCCAACATCCTCTTCAGTGATCATGCTGTTTCCCCACCTTGCTGCCTCTCCAGGTTCCGTGCCACCTCTTTCAAGGGGCCTTCCTTACTGTTCCATCCTGTAGGGACCTGCTCTGCCTCATGTCTCTGGAGCACTTCTTATAGGCCCCACAATATCAAGCACAGGGTTCTGTTGTGCTGAGCTCTGTTGTGGAAAGAACAGATATCTGGCTGCTTCCATCTCTTCTCTATCATTGAGTTTAATATAGAGACAGGCACACAGTAAGTGCTTAATAAATGTTGACTGAACATTAGGGAGTCCTTCTAAAGCCTTGTGTTATAGTGGGCCTGGGGAGACCAGGTTTATAGTCAGCTCTAAAGCTAAGCTTGTGTATGCTCTTGGATAAGTCACTGACATTCTCTTGGCCTTAGTGCCCCCATTTGTCAACACAGGGCTTGAGTCAATGACCTCTGAGGCTGTGTTCAGCTGGAAGGAAACAGTGTCAAACAGTGTCAAAAGGCTGGGCTGGGCGCTGTTCATGGTGCTGAACCTAGGAGTGACCCTTTCTGGGGCTGGTGGGCACACAAAAAATGAACAAAGCCATGGAGACAGAGGCCTGGAGGCTGGGGCAGGGAAGGAAGGTACATCTGAGAGAGGAAATTTATTTGAATTGCTGGTTCTGGGTACTGCCAGGGTCTGTCGGTGCGGAGGCTATGTGCTCAGGCTGGTGGAGAAGATTCAGCCTCAGTCACTGGGGAACCAAGAGTCTGGCCAAAGACCCAGAGCTACGCTGAGAACATGGTCTGATGGAGTTGGGGATTGAAAGCACTGATACACCAAGTGTGCACACACAAGCACATATATTACAATGTTTATGTAAGCTAAGGGTGGGGAACCTTTTTTCTGCCAAGGGCCATTTGGATATTTATAACATCATTCCCAGGCCATACAAAATTATCAACTTAAAAATTAACCTGCTATTTTTGGTCAAACATTTAATTAATCTACCTCTAATTCCTTGACAGAGCCAGACCAAATGATTTCATGGTTCTTATATGGACCTCCGGACAGGCTTTCCCCACCCCTGATATAAACAATGTATCCCCGAGCCTCACAGGCATCGAGTTTCCCAGCCCAGAGTGCCTCTCGGGCTTTGCTACACTTGATTCCCCCCACATCTGAGGAGGCACAGGAACCCTTTATAGACTCATTTAAAAGAGGAGGAAAATAAGAATCAGTTCCTGGATCTCTCTCATTTTCAGAGTGTGAGAAACTATTGCCCAATCACCCCCTTCTTCAAACTGTGCCAGGTGCCTGTATTCATGAGATGAAACAAAGAAGGCATTTGCTGTGGAAGTGTAGGCAACAAGCCCAGAGCTGGGAGAAAGAGTAGGAGCAGGGAGGAACGGGGAAAGGGAGAAAGAGAAAGAGGGATGAAAGGGAGGAAAGAGAAAAAGAGGAAGGGAGGGAAGGAAGTTAGATTCCACTGCTATTGAGAAGCAGATCTTGGCAGGGCCCTGTGCTGGCCCAGCCACCATTCACTTCTGAATAATTTCTCCAGCAGAAACTCCATAATTATGAGTAATAATAATCACTCTGATTTGCATGTATTGAGCATCTCTCAGCCTGAGATCTCCAAGTGCTTTGCCAACATTAGTTAGTTCATTAGGCACGCCCACCTCCCTAGAACAATGTTGCACAATTCTCTGCCCAGCACAGCATAGTCGGCTCCAGGGCACTTGAAGGGAGGCAGTCCCAGCACGGGCACCTGCTATGTGTCCTGAGGGAGAGGCTCTGAAGCGAAAGAGCCTGCAGAAGGGCCCCTTTGGCCCCAGACCCTGCCTCAGGCTGCCCCTGCTAACGTCAGGACTGCCCTTTCAGGGCCTCTATTAGAGGACCAGTTCAAGGGCAGTCGCATGCACAGAGACTCTGCCCTCAGTCACTGAGGACCTTGGAAAACTCTCAAGCTTCCATGGAACAGTCTCCAGCTCCCAAGGTGGTTGTGAAGCTTGAGGCAGGAGTATGGGTGAGAAGCATTCAGATCTGATCAGGGCTGTGGGAAAGGGGACCAGATAGCCACAAACATATACAAACCCTCCCTCCTAGGACCATGTGTGGGCACTCAATCCCCTTCAGGAGCATGGAAACACATGTCCTCCAAAGGGCTTTTGATCCGCCCCTATTTCCCACCCCAGGTCAGATCCCATGCTGGCCCTGGTGCCAGGGGCCCAAGGAACCTAAACAGGAAGGAGGTTTCCTGAAGTCCTGACTCAGAATCAGGGCCAAGAGAGAACGCTGGGGTCAGCAGGCTCTAACTCCAAAGCAAAGCACTCTTCAAACTCACAGAGACTGGCCAAATCTACTCCAGGCTCTGACAGTGCAGATGGGGAAACTGAGGCACAGAAGTTGGTAGAGGAATACAGCTTAGAAGTCTAACCTGGAATCAAATTCTAGTATCATATTTATTTGTGCTGTCACCTTGAGCAAGTCACTACCGCCCTGAGCGTATATTTTCCTTATCTGGAAAGTAAAATAATAATACCCTTGGATAATGTAAACAGTACCAGGCAGTTTTGAGAACAGTGGCTTTGTAATACAGCTTGATATCTGGTATTGAGATCCCACCTACTTTGTTCTTCTTTCTCAGGATCGCTGCAGCTATTCTGGGTCTTTTTTTATTCCAGATGAATTTTTGGAGAGTTCGTTCTAGGTCTGTGAAATATGTCATTGGGATTTTAACGGGAAGTGCTTTGAATTTATAGATTGCTTTGGGCAGTATGGACATTTTAATGATGTTCATTCTACCAATCCAAGAACATGGTATGTTCTTCCATCTGTTTATGTCTTCCTCTATCTCTTTTTGCAACGTCCTGTAGTTTTCTGAGTAGAGGTCTTTTACCTCCTTAGTTAAGTTTATTCCTAGGTATCTTAATTTTTTTGGTGTGATGGTAAATGGGATTGTTTTTTTTTTAGTCTCTCGTTCTGTAAGTTCACTATTGGTGTATAGAAATGCCATAGATTTCTTGGGGTTAATTTTGTATTGCTACATTGCCAAATTCATGTATTAAGTCTAATAGTTTTTTTATGGAGTCTTTAGGGTTTTTTATGTATAATATCATGTCATCTGCGAATAAGGACAGTGTTCCTTCTTCTTTTCCAATTTTGATGCCTTTTATGTCTTCTTCTTGTCTAATCGCAATGGCTAATTGCAAAGTACTTCCAGTACTATGTTGAACAGGAGTGGTGAGAGTGGGAATCCCTGTCTTGTTCCTGTTCTTAGGGGAAATGGTGTAAGTTTTTGTCCATTGAGTATGATGTTGGCAGTGGGTTTTTCATATATGGCTTTTATTTTGTTGAGGTATGATCCTTCTATTCCCACCTTGCTGAGAGTTTTTATCAAAAATGGGTGTTGAATTTTGTCAAACACTTTTTCTGCATCAATTGATATGACTATGTGGTTTTTTTTCTTTCAATTTGTTTATGGGATGTATCACGTTTATTGATTTGCGGATATTGTACCATCCTTGCATCCCTGGGATAAATCCTACTGGGTCATGGTGTATGATCTTTCTGATGTACTGCTGGATCCAATTTGCTAAGGTTTTGTTGAGGATTTTGGCATCTATGTTCATGAGGGACATTGGCCTGTAATTCTCTTTCATTGTGTTGTCTTTACCTGGTTTTGGTATTAGGGTGATGCTGGCTTCATAGAATGAGCTTGGAAGTGTTCCTTCCTCTTGAATTTTTTTGTAGTAGTCTGAGGAGGATAGGTTTTAGTTCTTTCTTGAATGTTTGGTAAAACTCCCCTGTGAAGCCGTCCTGTCCTGGGCTTTTGTTTGTTGGAAGCTTTTTGATGACTGCTACAATATCTTCCATTGGCCTATTGAGATTTTTAGATTCTTCCTGATTGAGTTTTGGAAGATTGTATTTTTCTAGGAATATGTCCATTTCCTCCAGGTTGTCTAGTTTGTTGGAGTAGAGTTGTCCATAATATTTTCTAACAATTCTTTGTATTTCTGTGGGGTCTGTTGTTATTTCACCTCTATAATTTATGATTTTGTTTATTTGGGTCCTCTCTCTTTGCTTCTTGGTGAGCCTGGCTAGAGGTTCATCAATCTTGTTTATCCTTTCAAAGAACCAGCTCTTGGTTTCATTGATTTTATGTATTGTTTTTTTGGTCTCTATGTCATTTATTTCTGCTCTAATTTTTATTATCTCCTTCCTTCTGCTCACTCTCGGCTTTTCTTGTTGCTCTCTTTCTAGTTCTTTGAGATGTAGAGTTAGATGATTTACTACCATTTTTTCTTGTTTTTTGAGATAGGCCTGTAGAGCTATAAACTTCCCTCTCAGGACTGCTTTCATTGTGTCCAATAGGTTTCGGATTGTTGTGTTTTCATTGTCAGTTTCCAGGACTTTTTAAATTTCTTTTTTGATCTCATTGGTAACCCAATCAATACTTAATAACATGCAATTCAGCTTCCAAGTGTTTGAGTATTTTGAGTTGTTTTTATTGTAGTTTATTTCTAATATTATACCATTGTGGTCTGAGAAGATGCTTGGTATGATTTCAATCTTCTTGAATTTGGGGTGACTTTGTTTGTGACCCAATATGTGGTCTATTTTTGAGAATGTCCCATGAGCACTTGAGAAGAACGTATATTCCGTGGCTTTGGGGTGAAGTGTTCTGAAGATGTCAATTAAGTCCATCTGATCTAGTGAGTCATTTCAGATTGCTGTTTCTTTGCCAATTTTTTGTCTAGAGGATTTATCCAGTGATGTCAGTGGTGTATTAAAGTCCCCTACTATGATTGTATTGTTGTCGATCTCTTCCTTGATATCTTCCAATAGTTTTTTATATATTTGGGTGCTCCTGCATTGGGTGCATATATGTTAACAGGGTTATATCCTCTTGTTGTATCGATCCCTTTAGTATTATGAAGTGGCTTACCTTATCTCTTGTTATGGCCGTTGCTTTGAGGTCTATTTTGTCCGATATAAGTATTGCTACCCAAGCTTTTTTTTCATTTCCATTTGCCTGAAAGATATTTTTCCATTCCTTCACTTTCAGTCTGTGTGAGTCCCTTATTCTGAGGCGGGTCTCTGGTAAACAGAAAATGTATGGGTCATGTGTTTTTTGTCCATTCAGCCACTCAATGTCTTTTGAGTGGAGCATTTAGTCCATTTACGTTTAAAGTTATTATTGAAAGCTACTTGTTTGCAGCCATTTCCAATTTTTGTGCCTGTTTTCTTTCTTAGATTTTTATTTCTTCTTCTTACACCAGTCCCTTTAGCATTTCTTGCATTGCTGGCTTGGTGGTGATAAAACTCCCTTAGCCTATTTTTATCTGAGAAGCTTCTTATTTCCCCTTCAATTTTGAATGGTAGCCTTGCTGGATAGAGTATTTTTGGATTCGGTCCTTTGCTTTGCATCACTTTGTAAATTTCCGTCCATTCTTTTCTGGCCTGATGTGTTTCTGATGAGAAATAATTTGATAATCTAATGGGAGATCTCTTATATGTAACTTTCCATCTCTCTCTTGCAGCCTTTAAAACTCTGTTTGTCCTGAACATTTGCCATGGTGATTATGATATGTCTCGGTGTGGGTTTTCGGGGTCACCTTGTTTGGGACTCTCTGTGCTTGTGTGACTTTTTTCTTCCCCACCTCAGGGAAGTTTTCTGATATTATTTCTTCAAATAGGTTTTCTAACCCTTGTTCCTCTTTCTGTTGTTCTGGCACCCCTATTATTCGTATGTTGTTTTGTTTCATGTTGTCCCAGAGTTCCCTTAGGCTCTCCTCCTGTCTTTTAATTTTTTTCTCCAATTGCAGTTCAGTTTGGGTGCGTTTTGCTTCCCTGTCTTCTAATTCGCTAATTCATTCCTCGGCTTCTCCTAGTCTACTGTTGAAACTTTCAATGGTGTTTTTTATTGCAGCTATATCGCTCTTCATTTCTTCTTGGTTCTTGCATAAGCTGTTGATTTTTTCTTCCATCCGGTTTATGCATTCTAGGACCCTTAATCTGAATTCTTTTTCTGTCATGCTGCATGTCTCTGTTTCACTTAGCTGCTTTTCTGGCGAGTCCTCCTTTTCTTTCATTTTGGGATATCTTTGTCTACCCATGTTTGATCTCACCGACATATCTAGATATTGAGTCATTCAGGGGCTGCTCCTTGGGTGGCAGTGGCTCCTCGCGCTGTGGTTGCTCCTCGGGCGGTTGTGGTAACAGCTGCTCCTCAGTTGGCATCAGCTCCTCTGGTGGGTGCTCTTCACAGCTGTGGTGGCACCTCTGGCTGGTGGGGGGAGGCTTCACATACAGCTGCTATTCCTCAGATAGAGGGTGTGCTGATCACGAAGCTGCTGTTACTTGGATGGGGGTGCGCTACACACACAGCCGCTACTCCTTGAACTGGTGCGGAATGCTCACGTGGCTGCTGACCCTTGGATGGGGGCTGGCTGCACGCTGCTGTTGTTCCTCTGATGTGGTGGACTGCTTGTGGGGCTACTGTTCCTAGGACTTGGACAGGTTGATTGCAAGTCTGCTGCTCCTCTGATGGGGGTTGGCTGCTTGCCAGGCTGCTGCTCTTTGGATGGGAGTGAGTTTCACGCATGGCTGCTCCTCCTCGGATGGGGACGTGCCACCCCCCACGGCTGCTGCTCGTCGGACAGTTGCAGGCTGTTGTGGCTCTGCTCCTTGGACCAGCGTGTGCTGCGCAGGGCTGCCGCTCCTCGACGTGGGCGGTCTGCTTGTGTGGCTGCTGCTCCTCGGACCGGGGTGGGCTGCTGCTGCTCCTTGAATGGGGCCGGGCCACTCGCAGAACTGCTGCTCCTCAGATGGGGTTGGGCTGCTCACACAGCTGCTGTTCCTCAGATTGGGCAGGCTGCTCGTGTGGCTGCTGCTGCTTGGACAAGGGCAAGATGCTTGTGCAGCTGCTGCTCCTCGGACTAGTGCAGTGTGTGTACAGCTGCTGCTCCTCAGATGAGGGCGGGCTGCTTAGGGCTGCCACTCCTCAGACGTAGGAAGACTGCTCATGCAGCTGCTGCTCCTCGGACAGGTCAGACTGCTCGTGTAGTTTCTGCTCCTCGGGCGGGGAAGCAGGCCGCTCACACAGCTATTGCTCCTTGGACAGGGGCAGGCCACATGAGGCTGCTGCTCTTAGGCTCGAGGCAGGCTGCTCACGGGGCTGATGCTCCCTGGACAAAAGCGCACTGCTCATGTGTCTGCTGCTCACGTGGTTGAAAAAATAATGTGAAAAGAAGTAGGAAATAAAGGAACAAACAAAAAAAAAAGGAGAACAAAGAAAAAAGCAAAAAAAAAAAAAAGCTAACAAAATAATAATAAAAAAATAAAAAATTGAAATGTCATTCCTTTGGCTGGCTTAAGATCCCAGTTTTCTGGAATGTCTGTGCTTTGTTGTTGCTTTTGTTGTCATTGCTGGGACTGTGTTCAGAGGTTTTTAAAAGATAAGAATCAGTTGCCAACTTTTACAAATCACAGAAATCTGGATTTCTGCTTTCTTTTTGAAAAACAGGACCTGGCCACACAGGGCCTGCATTTCCACATGATGATAATCAGCTGGGGCTGACAGTGGCCCTCCAGATTCTCATAGTCCCCACCCAGTATGCTTCACTCATTTCCATTCCCAGCCTGGCTCCTGAGCATTTGAGTTTGAGACCCAAGGACCTCCAGTGCTGAGGTTCCAAATCTCTCAATCTGTATCCAGCCCCTTGTGCCCTGCCTGGAGCTGGGGAGAATGAAGCATAGGAAGACATGGGGGTAATAGGACTCACAGTTAGACCCATTTGGGGAATGCAATCCAAGGACATACAAACCACAGAATTTATTGTGGAAAAGGTTTCATTTTGTTGCTGTTATTAAAAAGTACCCATTTTTACTTCATACCATCCTATTAAACCAAACATTTGCTCCAGTGCATGGGGTAGGACAGTGCTGGGACCTACCAACCAACTGTAAGGGACCAGGCCAGAAAAGCCCAGTCCAAACACAATACCACACACAATCAAACACTGTCCTAGCATTCTTGCCAATAGTGCAGGAGCTGAGACAGACATTCTCTGTTATCATATTTGGGAATACAATAACCAGTTTAAAAGACTGAGTTGTAATTGTGCAAGTAGACATAATGAGCAAAAAGCTTTTCCACTACAATTGTGCTCTTTGCAGTTAAGATATCTAGACTCTAGAAATAACATTTATGTGGCCCAAGTCAGGTATAGGACAGTCCAGGTAAATAGTCTCCCACCACAACTAAGTGCTGGAAGGAGAGATTTTGACTGAAGGAGTTCTCGGAAGGAAGGGCACCAAGGGTTGGGGAAGCCTGGGAAATTTCCTGGCCCCAGAGGAATGGAATCAAGTCCCCTCACTAGCTACCTGTAGCCCCTATGCTGAAGAATTCCCCCCAGGGGAGTGGTGTCAAAGGAGATAAAGGAGCTCACTGAGTCCCTGCTGCATGTCCAGTCCCTAGAGCTTCCATCCCTGGCACATGGCCTCTTTGAGCTTCAGGTTTCCCATCTACAAAGTGGTTGTGAGTGATGGAGTGAGACCTGGCTATGCACAGTTCAGGCAGCAGGCCTTTGCTTTCATTTCCCTTGTTCCTCTAAGAAAAGGCCTGCTGGTCACTTGAGACCCTGTCCTAGGCTGTGCTGTGCTACTAAATCCTGGCTGTGTGAACCCCAACCGTGACCATCCTTGGCCTCATGTCCCCCATTTATAAAATTGGGCTTTACACTCTCCTGGGTCTTTTGAACCCTAGAACTTGATGATCCAGCCTAAAAGTCGCCTGGGCAGGTTTGGCTATGGCCAGAACACACAGAGGATTCTTAGTAGTGGGGGTGGAAAAACTCAAGGAGAGGGCTGAGGTGGTGCTGGGTGGTTCTTTCTGGGTGAAGGCAGAATAGGCAGAGGGGTAGGTAGAGGGCAGTGGCATGAAGACAGTCTATGAGGGCCAGTCTTTAAGGGGCCATGGCGCAAACCAACCAAGCACATCTTATGCCCAAGGCTCAAGTGCAAGGGCAAGATATATTCTCATAACTCCAGAGGAGCAGGCCTTGGGCAAGCCTTTTCCAGGAATCCTACCCTGAACATGTTCTTCTCTGGGTTAGGATCCTGCTCTCCACAGGCCCACATCAATTCCTGATCAGGCCCTCAGAATACAGATGGAGTGAGTGAGACCCTGAAAGAAGCAGATACCTGCTCAAGGTTCTCTGCACAGAGCCTCCCAGCCTCCCGTAGGTCTGGATTGGAGACTGGGAAAACAGTACTAGAATGGGAGAGCACATGAGGGAAGCTACACAATGGACAAGGCTCCAACCACCAGGTCTTTGACAAGCAGGTCCCTCCACCCAAAGTTGGGTCTCTTCTCTATCTCATGAACACCTTTTTACTTCTATCTCTCAGTCCATGGGCCCTCTCCTCCAAGAAGCCTTCCCTGACCTACCACTCAAGAGATGCACCTATTCCACTACTGGAACACTGGTTCTGCAAAGCAGCCTTGGACCCCTCTACCTCTGCCCCAGGAGCCTTCACTGTAACTAATATCTAATCACAAAACTACCTCCTCACAGGGCTGGGAGCTCCCTGAGGGATGGACTGGATCTCACTGTTTTCTATCATCCTAATATCAGCTTCAGCACTCTGCCTGGCACATATTAGGTACTCAACAGATGTCTAAGGAACAAATAGAGGGCCAAAGGTGAGGAGGCATGGAAGAACACCCAGAAAGGGAGGTGCCACCCACCCCCAACTGCCAGGCAAGCCTCATTCCACCCCACCCTGGCCTAGTTGGCAAAAGCTACAGAATTAAGCACAAGTTATAATTAAGATAGGATGTTGGAAGAGAAACATAATCTCTGTTTCTGTGGGATACACAAGCACAACAGTAATTAACATTTCATTAACATTCACCTAATTAAGCAGTTTGTGAAAGTGCATGCATTTGCATACATCCATGCCAGCCTTGCTCAGATGGCAAATTAACCCCTCAGGCCCAGCCTGGCCAGGAGGTGGGAGGGAAGGGCAGGTGACACAGATCAGCAGAGGCTGAAGGAGGGATGGTCCTCACTTTGCCCAATCCTTGTACCTCCCCCAGCCCCACCTTCACACCCACTCTCCAACCTGAGAATGGACAATTCACTCTTCCCCTTTCCCCTCTGCCCACTCACTGGGTGAAGGTCAGGGTTGCTCAACTAAGACCTTTAACAAGAAAATAAAGATCAAGGGTCCCAGCCCCACCTAACCCCGCTGGCTTTTCCTGCCCCTCACTGATCAATCCTGAGTGCCTATCTGTGTAGCCCATGCATGGGCCATACTCCTGAGTGCTCACTTCCCTCTCCTGCTATGGCAGGAAACAGACTTTCCACCTAAGAAAACCTTTTCATCTTCAGGTACATTTTACCCACATCATCTCACTCATCTTCCCAGTTCCCTAAGGCAAGATTAGCATCATTCCCATTCTATCCTGGAGGAGAGAGGCTCAGGAAGGTCTAAACCCTGCTCAAGATCACAGAGCTGGTAAGCAACAAACCCCTGTTCAGTGATCTCAAGCACTTCCCACTACCCCAAGCAGCAAGTTTTTGGAGACACAAACACTCCACTGCCACTAACAACAACACAAGTGGCCCCCACCATGGGAAAAGGCAGCTTGCTCCTTCTCACTTCCCCTGGACACTAATTAGCCACCTCCTCAGGGCATTCTCAACCAACAACTCAGTAGCCATGGAGGGAGCTGAGCTGGAATTAGTCACCTGTGATGGCAGGAGACCTCCGTTCCCCAAAGGAGAGTAAAGAAAGGGGCCTTTTAGAATGGTGTCCTGATGAAGTATAGCATTTTCACCTAAAGCACTTTGAAGCCTTGAGCACTGTCCATATTTCAATTGCTCATTAATTGCCTTACTCCCTTACTTATCCCTGCTTCCACTGCAGGCATGCCCACCATTTGTGCACCTAGATGCCTGTCAACTCTCTGCCCATTCCAAGAGCAAATAAGGACAACTTTTCTCATTGAAGATAAAGATCCTTTAAAAATGCTCATTCCCGCCCTAGCCAGTTTGGCTCAGTGGATAGAGCGTCGGCCTGCAGACTCAAGGGTCCCAGGTTCAATTCCGGTCAAGGGCATGTACCTTGGTTGCGGGCACATCCCCAGTAGGGAGTGTGCAGGAGGCAGCTGATCGATGTTTCTCTCTCATCGATGTTTCTAACTCTCTACCCCTCTCCCTTCCTCTCTGTAAAAAATCAATAAAATATAAAAAATAAAAAATAAAAATGCTCATTCCCAACAAATTATGAAAAGCATCCATCATAAAGGTGAAAAATTTGACTTTGTCTACAAAAAGTAAAAGGCAAAGAATAGGAACAGGCAACTGGCAGATGAAGAGTCCTGAAGAGCCACAAACACATAAGACTTGCCTCAGTGCAGCAGAGTTCTTGGATATGCCAAGTAAAACAATGAGATACAATTCTGTGCCCATTAAGATAGTGGACACCTAAAAAGTCATCATGATAAGCATTGTTGGTGGAAGTAGAACTTGCCACAGCTTTTGGAGAAATAACTTGGCCTATAAAGCTGAAGATACATGTACCCTACCACCACCATTCCACTCCAAGAGACCCTCTCCCCAGCAATACATGCACACAAGGATGATGGACAATGCTGGCAGCAGCCTTGTTTGTAAGAGTGAAAGGGGAAACACTACAAGTGTCTACCAGCAGGAGAATGGATCAACACAGATGGACAGAGTAACCACAGCAGACTGAACATGTGCACTCACCTTCACTCCTTTCCATAAATCCACAAAGGCAAAGGATGAAAAAAATGAGACAGCAACATAATTTTGGAAGTTGGAAAGCAGATGGGTGAGTGGTCATTGATTTGGCAGAGCTGAGAAAACAGAGTCCCAAGTCCAGGTGCTGTTACCTGGCAAAACCCATGAAAGGCTCAGTACCTGGTGGCACCAGGTAGCCCTGGACATAGGAATAAAGGTCTGGTTGGAAGGCTGTGTAAGAAACAGATAGACCCCAAGGAACATCCATCCCCAGCTATGCCCAGAGAAGACTAAAGTTTTATGGGGTTTCCTCTGGGGAGGATCAAGCAGGCTGGTAGACACCAGGCCTGATGGAGGATGAGGACTATACTGAAGGCTGAAGGAGTAAGGGGAAGTTTATATGCTGAATGTGAGGTCTTGACGCAGCCCTCCTTTCCCACTCAGCTCCAGAAGGCTCTGCCAGTGAACTCCCCAGTGAACCAGCCCAAACAGACCAGCCACAGGAAAGTTGAGGAGTTGAAGAGAGAGGTGACAGGGAGCCTGAGTAATGGAGGAAGCCTTCCCTGTGAGCCTCTGGACACAGGCCTCTAAAGAAACTGAGCTGAGCAGGCCAGAGGCTCAGCGAGAGAGTTCTTCCAGAAGACCACAGAAGAGAAGTTCTTCCCTTGACAGAGGACTTTATGTGTTTACCTCTGTCTAGAGGAGATTCACCCAACAAGGCCCCTGCCTAGATTGAATTAGGGATAAGTATTTTTAAAAGTTAAATAAATAAAGCTAAGCCCCACCCCTTATCCCTGTCACACTCACTCACCAAGAAAAAGAAAATTACTAAATCCAGGGAAAACAAAAGCTGTCAAGAAAGGAAAAGTAATCAGAGTACTCTACCAGGCTCAGCTGGGAGGCTCAGCCAAGGGAAAATGTGGTGAGTGGGGTGGACGAGGGAGATGGTGGTCAAATGGAGCTAAACCCTCAGCATCTATAGTAAAAGTTACTAGGTAATGCCTAAAACTAGAAAATCAAGTAGCAGCTATATAAACCAGTTATCTGGAAGTAGAAAAGTAAACACAGAAGCAACCCACAAAAAAAAGAGTTAAATGAGTTTGTTCCAGAGGAGTGGCAAATGGCCCAGGGAAGGACAGGGGACTATAGGGTTTATGACAAAGCAACACTAGTGCCTGCCCACCCCATCCCATCCCCACCCCAATGTGGCCATCTCTAGCCCTAAATACCGCCCTCCTCTGCCTTAATCCATAAATGTTCATTGGCCCATGCACCCCTACCTCACCAGCACCCCAGCCTGGCCAGCTCCTGCCTCCACCTCTGCTGGGTTTCCACAACTGTGCCCTCTCCCCTCTCTCAAGGGACAGAAGCAGATCCCCTGGGCACAGAGAAGCACTCGGCTTCCTCTTCCTCTTCTTCTCCCTGGCTAGAGGTTTCCTGAGGGTGGGGGTCTGCAGCCTACTGAGTTTTCTTTCTATCTTTAATTTCACAAATAGTTATTGAGTGCCTCCTCTGTCCTGGGCACTGGGGACAGGGCTGTGAACAAGGTAGCTGTACATTAAATACAAATTGCAGGAAGATGCCTGAGGGAAGGGAACCGGGTCTGTGGAAGCAGAGGTCTGATTTCTTCACAGGGACACTGAGGGGTGGGTGGGCTGGGACACTGACAGTGACACAAGTGTCAGAATGTCTGGGTTTGGAGGAGGAAAGGACTAGCTGGTGGGGAAGGGGAGATTAAGGGTCTTTCCCCCTAGCTCTGTCCTGCCTCCCCTTCTTTGCTCCCCACCTATCACACCTGGGGCCAGGCTTGTCAGAGGACAGCAGGAGAGAGAAATTCACAGTCCAACCTTTAATGGACACTGGTGCCCATCTTACCAGGGTGATCTAAACCCTCAACTCATTCCTCACTCAGATCAGCTGAGGTTGTGTAGCCATGAGAGGAAGGATGGGGCAACAAGGTATAAGTGCAGGGTCTCTCTGATAGGAATTTCTCTCTGCTTGCTGAAGCCTGCCACTGTCCTTCCTCCATAAACTCTGCTTCCATTCAGGTCTCCCCTTTTCAAGAGCCTTCCATTGCTCCCCTACTCTCAGGGACAATTTATGGGCCTTAGAATGCAGTCCTGGCTGAACCAGGAGCTGATAACCACTTAGCACCATCCTTGCTGGAACAGAAGAGGCTGCCCATGGCAGGGAGGAACCCAGAGAGAAAAGCCCCCATCAGCTGCCACAAAGTCAGAAAAAACCTCCAGAAGGACCATGCTGAAGCTGAGATTTGGGGTGAGTGGAAATCTGCCAAGAGTTCATGGACAGGAGAAAATTCCACTTGGCCCATTCCCACTTCCAGGCCTTTACTCTTGTCAGGCCGCCTGCCTAGAGGATCCCTGCTTCTCCTACCCAATAACCCCCTTGAAGTCCTCCTGTGGCTGCTCTTTCAAGGATCCTTCCGTGACCTCTCTCAATCTCACCCATGACTTGGGCCTCTCTCTTTCCTCCCCTAGCACACAGTGGATGCTCTAGTAGATCTGTTTGTAGGCCACTAGTATGGCCATGGTCAGCAAGGGGGAAAAGGGGGCAAATTCCTATGAGAAAAATCTCTCCCACACCCTGCTAAAACCCAGACTGGAGCAAGCCTATTAACTTCTCTTGACCTCCATAAATGGAGGCCAAATGCACTCCTTAAAAGAAAGGGATGTTGCCCTGACCGGTTTGGCTCAGTGGATAGAGCGTCAGCCTGTGGACTGAAAGGTCCCAGGTTTGATTCCGGTCAAGGGCATGTACCTTGGTTGCAGGCACATCCCCAGTGGGGGGTATGCAGGAGGCAGCTGATCGATGTTTCTCTCTCATCGATGTTTCTAACTCTCTATCCCTCTCCCTTCCTCTCTGTAAAAAATCAATAAAATATATTTTAAAAAAAGAAAAGAAAAGAAAAAGAAAGGGATGCAGGCAAAACAGTGGGGCTGGTGGAGGATCTCTAACCAAATTTCCCTGAGCAGCCCATCTGCCCCTAGGTCCTCCCTACCTGACACCTCAGCTTCCACTTTCAATGCCCAAGATCTACAGATCAGGAGGGAAAATCTATAGTTTAAAGTAAAGTGAGATTTGCTTCTCATTAAAATGAAGTTTATCACCTCTATCATAAATTGTCCTCCTCCGCTTCAGAGGAGACTGGGAAGAGCACCTTCGCCTGGCTCCTTCTGGTGCTAATTAGCAGAATCTAGACCTGGCTCTGGAGGTTGGAGACCAGGCAGTGGGCTTCAGTCTCTCCCTCCTACCATCCCCCAGTCTTTCACCTCCAAACATTTGCTCTCAGAGCCTAGGTCGCTGCAGTTGTGCTCTCCCTCAAGGACTCAGCCTCCACTCTGAGCCACGGAGCTGCCAGTGTGACTGCTAAGGACCCTGGAGCCCTGGATACCCTGTCCCTGGGAGTGGCAGGCTGGTGGAGGAAGGGGGTTGCCTGGAGCTCTGAGCACTTTCAATTCTCATATTGTAACAATGGTGACCAACATTCAATGAGCACCTACTAAGCACAGGGCTTGATTGAACTGACTCAATCCTGGCACAGAGCCCCACAAGGTCATCCCTCCTCATGTCCTTTACAGATGAGGAGGCTAATCACAGTAATGTTAAGTGGCAGCTAGTAGGTGAGATCTGAACAGAGACAGGCCAAACTAAGCCCCATCCCTGCTCACTTAAGAAGCCCATGCAGCCCAGCCAGACTCCAGCTCCAGATCAGCGCAGGAAGAAACATGTGACTGTTCAGCCTTCAGGACCTTTTAGCACAGTGGCCCTATGACATGAGAGCTATTACTGTACAATGATACACAGAGATAAAGGCTCTTCCCTGGGGTCACACAGACCGGGAGAGGTAGGATTTTAAGAATATTGGCTCTTGGCCTCCCCTTCACAGCCCTGGAAACTCACTTGGGCGCAGCCAGCCTCAAAGAGGCCCCATCTGGAGCAAAACTCTCCTCCAATGCCCTCACCCTAGGAACCTGCCCAGGAGCAGCGATCCTTCCCTGAATTCAGAGGCCCCCATCTGTCCTGCCAACTCAGGGATCTCTGCCCAACTCACCCCCTTCTAAATCTTGAGAGCATCCCTCAGGCTTCTGCCAGCCCTCACAAGCCCTCTTCAATCCCGCACTTTCATGCTACAAAGGGGTCATGAGTTCTGGGAGGACTCCCACCCCCCCCTGATCCCTGACCACCAGAACAACAGTGGGAGCCTCGCCTTACCTGCCACCCTCCTAAGCTGCTCCCAAGGTGGGAGGGGAGGCTCACGCTCTGATCCCTGCCTGACCAGACCCTCTGGGGGTTGCAGGCCAGCCTGTTCTCTCTGGGGGGAATGGGTGAGTGGAGTTGGAGGCCACAGAGGGTCCATCTAGGACAGTGGTTCTCAACCTTCCTAATGCCACGACCCTTTAATACAGTTCCTCATGTTGTGGTGACCCCCAATTTCATTGTTACTAATTGAACATAATTAAAGCATAGTGATTAATCACAAAAACAATATGTAAGTATATGTGTGTTTTCCGATGGTCTTAGACGACCCTTGTGAAAGGGTCGGTCAACCCCCAAAGGGGCCGCGACCCACAGGTTGAGAACCGCTGGTCTAGGGGTTGGTGAGAGTGTACAGGGAGGGGGTTTCACTTTCCCACAAAGTTTTCTTGATTCCTCAAGTGAGCAGGGGAAGTGTGGGCCTTCACACACATGCAATGCTGATCTGATACTGACCGTGCCTGACAAGCCTTTATCTCATGCCCATGTCTACTCTGTTCCCAGCCAAGCCCTCTAGCCCCTTGCCCAGATCATTCAGGGCCCATTGCCCCTCAAGTTCCTTCTATTTAGATTCTACCTCAGAATCAAGAAACAACCCTATCCAATTCCACCTACACACCACTGGATGCCAGAAGTTGTGGGGCATCCCTCAGGAGTCCTGCTCCAATTCCCAACATTCAATACACATACATCCACACAGCTGCTCACACATGCAATCCAGGCATTTGGCATGTGTGAGCAAGGCTTGAGTGCCCACCACACACACAGTTCTCCTGCCACCTGATTCAGACCAGTGACATCAGCAATGACAGCAGCAGGCCAATATGTCACTGCCTGCCACTCACAGCAGAACAAAAGAAGCCTCCTGACCCCAGATTGAGCCCTGACCCTGGCCACAGAGATCATCAATGGATGTTCCTAAATTTCTAGTCTCCCCCTTTACCTGGGTCCAACTGTCTGCAGAGGAAAGTGGTCAAAAGGAGCTGGGTTGCCACCCAGCATCAGGCCCTAAGGTTCTTCCACAGCAGCTCCTTGTCCACAACCACTGTTCCCTATTTCCACCTCAGAGAGGTCAAGGGCTCCAGCTGGAGTCACACAGCAAGTCAGGGCCAAGCTGGCACTAGAACCTAGGTCTCTCATCTCCTGGACCAGGGGCAGTGCATGTTGTAAGAGAAGCAGAGCCACAGTGCTCATGTCATGGTCCATCTTAGCTCCTAGAACTCAGGATGGCAGTACCTCATGAAGGACAGGTCCCAAACCCACCCCTCTCCATCAGGTATTCCCTCTCCAGTCTCCTTGGTCTTTGCCATCAAGCCCCTACTGCATACTTCTGATGACAGCAAACTCACCATAAAGCAGCCTCTCCATCTGTAGCTCTAACTGGGATCCCCCTTCCTAGACTTGGTTCTATCCCAGGGCAGTTAGTTCCCATTGTAGACCAGAGTTTGGGGGAAGGGAGGATCTGACCCCTCCGAGGTTTCTGGACAACAAGGATAGCCCCTGAGCCTGCCATTTTCCAGGTTGCAGGTCCCAGCTCCTCCTTGCCTTCCACTTCCCATTAGTGTCCCTGTGGATCTAGGTGGGGGCCAAGCTGGAGAACCAATTGGCTGGGTGGCTCAAGGCTAGTTCCTTATGCCTCTGAAATGAGACAACTTAGGTGAAGCCATGGCCCCAGAGGCTCTGACACTGTGGGCCCACCATACCCAGCACTGGATGAGGCCCTGCACAGCAGGCATAACTAAGCCTCCCCAGTCATCTCCTCCTTCAAACCAGATTTACTGTTCCTTGAGATATAGCCTCCGACAGCCTGAGCCAAGACTCTGCAGCACTCTGCCTATGTCTGTGCCTCTCTAGGCCTACTGTGCAGGTAGGCCTACCTACTGTGCAGGTAGGCCTTCAACTCTGAAAGTATCTCTCTGCCGGCTTGTTCTGACTCTGAAGTTGTCCCTGAGCCAGAGGCCAGAGGGTCTCCTCCAAAACCTGGCCAGCAACATGCCCAGTTCTAAGCCCTCATCACCCCATCAGCATCCCAGACATACCCTCACTCGCATAGCCGGCTGTCCCAAGTCTCAGGCTATCTATCCCTCCCAATGTCCTCACTACAACCACCATGGGCCCATATTACAGTGTGCACATCAGTCAGCCTGTGGCTGCCATCACCACTGCCGTTCCAGGGAGACAGACTCATTTATGACATTATTAAAAAAGTCCAGTTCCTCCCTCCCACTCCCTACACCTCCCTTTATAAAAACAGAGATTTGGGTTATAAATATCACCACGTCTTCCCTGTAGATTTCAAGAGTCCTGAATAAATTGCTGCTGTCAAGGCCACCAAAACCACAGACCCATAGCCACAGCATGTTAATGGTGCCTTAAGGCTTCACTCTGATTGCCCTGGCTATCCTCCTTGGCATGCCTAGAGCCACTGGAGAGTCCCCAGCCAACCCCTCACCCACATACCCACTAATGCCCTATGACCCCTAAAACAGAATCTACCCATAGTAGAGGCAGCTGGGGGATCATTCACCTACCTAGGGCTTTGATGGGAAGGAGAAAAGAGAGCTAACCCTGGCTGAACCCCCAACTTAGGCTCTACATATCAGCTACCAAATCCTACAAAAATCTAGCCTTTAAGATGGTACAGCTGGTCTGTGGGGAGCTAGGATTCAAATCAAGAACCGTGGACTGCAAAGCTCTTTCCACCACATTCTGGCCCCCCAAGGCCTGAGGGTTAAGAGCTGATGTATTCTAAGCATTTTACATGTAATAATTTCAACTTTGTGATGACTCCATGAAGACAGCACTACTAATACACCCACTTTATAGGCAAGACCCTGAGGCATAGCCAGGGCCACACAGCTTGAAAGTGCAGGAGCCAGGATCAAAGCCAAGCAGGCTGGCCCCAGAGCCCAGCTCTTAAGGACTCTGCTCAGAGCAGCCTTCTAGCCTATCCAGATGAGACATTCCCACTGCCTTGAAAGACTCAGCCCCATGCAAAGATGGCCCTCATCGCTGCGCTAACTAGAGGACAAAAGCCCAGGCGCTGGGCCTGATTCATTGTAGGTGTTCACCCCAGCCTTCCCCGACTGGCAGTCTTAATCTCAGGGGGATCACAAGGAGCAAACGTTCTAGACTGAGTCAACTATCTAGTACCAGACAAGTGGACATGGGGCATTGCTACTTCTGGTATTGCTATCATCATAGTGGAGGTTGATCCCATCATTGTGGGCAATCTGACCTCACACCTCACAGGAAGGCACACACTCCCTTTCTCCATGGCCCAAGGACATTAAGGGTGTTTCACTCACTCTCTTACTAGGACTGTTCCAATTGTATTAGTTTCCTGTGGCCACTGTAACAAATTATCACAAACTTGGTGACTTAAAAGAACAGAAATTTATTCTCTCACTATTCTGGGGCCAGAGCTCTGAAACTGGTTTCACTGGGCCAAAACCAAGGCATGAGCAGCGCTAATTCCCTCTGGAGGCTCCAGGGGACACCTTCCTTGCCTCTTCCAGCCTCTGCCTCTCTGGTCACATCACCTTCTCCTTTCTGTAACTAAATCTCCCTCTGCCTCCTCCTTATAAGGACATTAGCAATGGCATTTGGGACCCACCCAGACCTCCAGAATAATCACCCCATCTCAAGATCCTTGACTTCATCGTATCTGCAAAGACATTTTCCAGGGAAGGTAACTTTCACAGGTTTCAGGGATTAGGACATGGACATCTTTGGGAGCCATTACTTAGCCTATCACAGTCACCAACTACCTCCTCCTGGACAACACAGCCACATCAAACTACTTGTTCACAGCTGAGTGCCTCATTTTACCTCAAGTCGGACCCTGCTGGCTTCTCCATTTTAGGTGCTAGAACCCCCATCAGCCCAGCTGCCAAAAACTGTGGGATCAACTCTAACCTCTCTCACTCTCACAGTGGATCCACCATCAGCATGCCTTATTAGTTTAACCTTCAAAATCTCTCTGAAATCTGATCGTTTCTTGCCACCAGGTATGAAGTTGTCTCCTCATCCAGCCAGTGAACTCCTATTTACCCTGAAAAGCCCTCCTCAGCATGGCCTTCCCCAGCTCCTTGGGCTGAGTTGGTCCCTCCCTTCTTTGAACTCCAGTGGCACTCTGGGCTTCCCTGCCATAGTGCTTAACACCTGGATGGTCCTTGTCAGTGGCTGTTACCCTGACGAAGCTACTACCTTCTCTCCTAGATTACTGCAACAGCCTCCTCCCTGGATTTCCAGCTTCTGCCCCTATCCCCCAGTCTCCTCAACACCACAGCCAGAGGGACCCTTAAAATCCAAGTCACAGAGGTCACTCTGTCAAAACCCTGTGGTGACTCCTGCCTCACTCAGAGCAAAAGCTGAAGTCCTTACAATTGTCTGCAAGTTCTGGCCCCATTTACCCTCTGACATCAATTTCTACCCCCTCCTTCCCTCCATCTCCTCCTGTCCTCTGGCCTCCCTGTTCCTCACACAGGCAAGGCATGCTCCCACCTGAGTTGTCACCAGAACCCAACCATGCTGGCACCCCAACCTCTACATGTTCCCTCTGCCAGGATATCCATGTGGCTTCCTCGCCTCCTCCAGGACTTTACCTAAAAGTTACCTTCTCAGTAAGACACCCCTACCCCTCACAGTTCCTTTCCCAATTCCCTAATTTATTTTTCCTCCTTGACATTATCAGTAACACAATACATATTTTGCTTATGCATCTTGTTTAAGTCTGTCTCCTCTACTACAATGTAAGCTCCATAATAACAGCCTCCCAGGTCCAATGTGTGCCTGTATGTGGGTGCTCAATAAATATTCATCCATTCATTTATTCTACAGATAATTATGGAACCAGGCACTGAGGAGGTCCCCTGACAAAGACCATCCGGGGTGTTAAGCACTGTGGCAGGGAAGCCCAGAGTGCCATTGGAATTCAAAGAAGGGAGGGACCAATTCAGCCCAAGGAGCTGGAGAAGGCCATTCTGAGGAGGGCTTTGCAGGATAGATAGGAGTTCACTGGCTGGATGAGGAGACAATTTCATACCTGGCAGAAGAAACAATAGGTTCAAAAACAGGAAACAAAATAGTTAGACCTGTTCTTGGAACAATGGAGGGGGCAGGAAGTGAGACTAAATGGGGTGAGCAAGGGCTAATTTGAAGGGCCTTAGAAAGCAGGCCAAGGGGGGTGAACTTTTCCCCATGGGTAATGGTGGGCCACTGAAGGAGAACATGTGGCAGGTGTATGTGTCTGGAGACTCCTCCACTTCAGACACCAACAGGCAGACTAGACCTGGGAAGAGGTTAGGGTATTCGGCCCACCTACCACATGAGAGGGGAAGGACTTAGAAATTCCCCCAAATTGTGGCCTCAGCCAGGAAGCAGTTTAAGCCAGAGTGTCATTTTAGAGCCTCCAGTATACCCAGGACTTTGATGAGAGGAGACCTGGGGGAAATTAAAGCCAACAGTTTGCAACAAATGCTAGAATGTGTGGCTATGTGCAGGTATGGCACTATGGACCAAACTATGTCCCCCAAAGTCCATATGTTGAAGCCCATTCCTCCAACATGATTGTATTTAAAGGAAATAATTAAGGTTAGATGAAGTCATAATGGCGAAGTACTAATCTGATATGATTAGTGCCCTTATAAAAAGAGACACCATAAATACCTCTGTCATATGAGCACATAGCAAGAAGGTAGCCATCTGCAAGCCAGGAAGAGAGTTGTCACCAGAACCCAACCATGCTGGCACCCCAACCTCAGACTTCCAGCTTCCAGAACTGCTGTTGATTAAGCCACCCAGTCTATGAGTTTTTGCTATGGCAGCCAAGTGAACTAAGAAAATGACAAAGTCAAGGAGAGCTTCCTGGAGGAGACAAGGTGTTGGGCAGTCCTAGGGCTGAAGACAGGCCAGATCTTGGCTTGCTGGACCTGTCACCACACAGTGGGCCCCAGCCAAGATCCATCCTTAATGCAGTCTACAAAGCCTCAGTAGTTTCTTCCTGGTTAGACTCTCCTGAGAGGAGCAAGAGGCAGTTGCAGGGTTGATGGGACTTGAGATCTTTCACAAAGTACAGCAGACCCCTCGGACAGGGGAAAAGGCTTCTCTCTTCTGTCTCCACTAAAGGTAATGATAGCCTGGCCTGAGCCAGCCAGAGTCAATGTGCAAAGGCCTCCCCTCAAACCAGGCTACCACCCCTAAGGGGCTGCCTGCAAGTGGAAACCTGGTCTCTGAATGACAGAAATGATCAGAATATGCAGAGAGAGAAAAGGTCTATAAATAAATATACATTTTAATGACATGTTTAATTAAAATGAAGTTAAAATTAATTTGCTGTAAGAAATTTAGATGTGCCCTAAAGGATTTAGAAGCAAGGCTATTGTCCCTGAGTCCAAAGGCTCCACAGAAAAGCCTGTGGTGAGATGAGGGAAGCATCCCATTCCCTGCATACAGTGTCCTTAGAAGGAGGTGGTCCACACTTACACAGCACTCTGTGTCGCACAAGGTGCATGGGATGGTATGCGTGTTTGTCAGGGGTAAACTAAAGGCTAGAAGGGGCAGTGACTAGCCCAAAGTCACACAGCATGTGTGTGGCAGCCTCCACAGGAGACCACAGGTCCTCTCTGTAAGCCCTGGGCATTTAATTCATGCTCAGCACACCAAAAGCTCCTTACCCTCTGTACCCCTGAGCTGCTGCCCCCCAGGAACCTCCCCCTTCTCTGGCTCCTCTGAGACCAAGCACAGGGAAGGCAACGGGAAGCAGTCTGGGGGTTGAGGACAGGAGGCAGAAAGGGAAAGGACCTGAAATCAACAAGCTTTCCAGAATTTCAAGCAGTTTTTGGAGGAGCATGTTCGGCTGTAGCAATTTGCTCCAGGGGAAAATCATGTTCCCGTGCTCTAATATACAGAGCAGAAGGAATATTTGGTGGGTTGAATACTTGTTAATTTATTTCTCTGTTTGTTAATGGGCCTGGGGGGTGGGGGTGGGGGGTGACACACACACACACCAGATATCATCAGGAGATGGCACCCAAGCTCTCCAAGTTTTCCTATCGTCACTCAAATTCTTGCTCCCTCCTCTAGATGCCACAGGTCAGAGGAAGGCTGTGTGGGGTTCAGGGAACTTAGCAATGAGGTAACCCAACATGTTAAGGCAAAGCCTTTGACCTTGGAGCCAGCATGACCAGACATGAGAAGACATCTTGAGAGCATCTAGGTCCTGACTAGATGGCTCCTAGGCACCTCACACTGAGCAAGTCTACACAAGGACTGTCACACTTCTGCTTGGCCCAGAATCCCATTTCAGACAACAGTGCCATCATGTATCTTGTTGCTCAGGCCAAAATACCTTACCGACTTGACTCTCAGCCTTCCCACCCCAAAGCCAATCTCCAACATCTCTCACCATCCCACAGCCTCCCCAGTCATGACCTCTCTTCTCTCCTCCAGACCCTGCACCCCCTCTCACCAGGCTCCCTGCTTTCCCCACTCTATCCAACTCTCTCCCCTTGGTTGCCTCTCCAAGAAAGACAAAGCCTAGGAATGTTGCATATTTGGGTGTCTCTCTACTGAGCCGCCCAGGGAGGTCTGTGAGGCCATCACCTCTAAAAACCACAATCCTGGGGAATAGTGTGGGGCTCCTGAAAAGGCAAGAAGTTTAGAGTCAGGTGTGGAATATGACCCACCTTGGAGCCAGGTGTGGAATATGACCCACCTTGAGAGTGAATCATTAGCCTCTCTGAGCTTAATTTTCAACTCCTTAGGATGGGACTAAGTGCCACGCCCACTGGAGTACTGTGCAAGCCTAGTTCACAGTGAGTCTAAGTCAGGGCCTGGCACAGTGGTTATTGGATAAGCATGAGTCTCCTGGCCTTTGCAATCCACCACAGACCCACCCCCAACTTGGCCCTTAAGAAGCTAGACCACCTGGTTCCTTAATCCAGGCTTAGAGACTATTCTCAGGCTGACTCCCAACTCTAGCCAGAGCATCCCCACAGGCCCTTCCTGCCAGTTTGCACAGCTGCCACCAGCCTCCTCCCAGGCCTTCATACCTCCCACCTAAGGCCCCAGGGCCTGGGGAGTCCTGTCTGTGCATGGACCCTACACTAAACCTCCATCCCTCCTCACAGGCCCCATATCAGGCTCTGTGCTGGGATCCAGGCTGCATGTTTGCTGTCTCCCTGTCCTACGTCAGGACACAGCTGTTCACTCCCAACTCTTAGTTCCCCAACCCCACCAGGGCTCCAGGGCTGGGACCTCTTTGGGCTCTGACTGCACCTACTCTCCCACACCCAACACCCCCACTGCCTGTTCTCAGGAGCTCATACCCTACCCTGTGCTTGATCCTTCTGCCTGGTCTTTGGTCACACAATTCCCAGCCAGCCTAGCCCTCTCCACACTCCAAACTGTCCCATCCCCTCCCCTGACCCTCCTAAACACTAAGGTCCAACCTTCTCCAGAAAGCACTCCCTAATTTCTCCAGCCCTTATACCCTTCCATTTTCTGGGGCTCACAGCATTTCTCCTTGGCCCCTCTAATTTCAGGCTGCTACTCAGAGGCAGGGACCACATCACCTACTCATTTTATGGCCACCATGTGAGGTATTCAGGAAGAACAGGCTCATTAAATGATTCAGGGGAACGAACCCAGAGGCTTCCCACTGACCAAGTGCACACCTCGGTGAGACAGGTATTATGCCCATTGTGCAGATGGAGACAAAGAGACTAAGAGAAGTGAAGCACTTGCCCAGTGGCAGTGCTGGGATGTGAACCAGCCCCACCAAATCCACAGTCTTCATACATGACCCACCAGTCCTACAGTCCACACACACTATTCCATGTGAGCACCTCAGCTCCGCAGGAGTAAACTGAGGTCCACTTGCTCAAGGCCACACAGACAGTAAGTGGCAAGACTTGAACTTAAATACCAAGCCTCTCAGCTCCCAGCCTTGTCAGACACATGTTCAGGACACCTGCCTCAGAGGATCTGCAGGACCCACCTTGCCTTCCCTGGTGGCCCATCCTCCACCTGGACAGCAGAGCCACCACCTGGACTGTGGCAAAGTCTCCTCAAATGACCTTGGCAATGCCTCAAGGTGGACCCTGTGGGACCTAGGGTAAAGATATAGACAGCACACTGAGATGAGGCCCTTGTCAATGTCCCCTTCAGCTCCTCTCTGCTAGGCTAACTGGAAGGCCTCAGGGGACAGGCGAAGAGACACACCTTTTAGCAAGAACCCTCTCTGTGTTGAGGGGTCACCTCACTTCATTGCCCCCTCATCTGTAAGTGGTATTTAGGTAATAATTACTTGAATACACATTCTAGGCACTCAGCTACACTAGGCTGGATCTGAGGATACACCTCTCTCGGAACACCCAATCCAAGCAGAAAAGATCTGGTCTACCAGAAAAACAGCTAGGCAGCATTGAGTGGAGATACCAGGCTAACATGCAGGTGGACACCCTACCAAACAGCAACAATACCATACCCAGGATGTCACCTGGCCAGCTGAGTCAGAGCAGCAGCCATGGCATGGGTTTCAGAGAGCCTGGGGTTTCAGAAGGCAAGAGGATGCTACCCGCTTCCAGACTGGCTGCTCCTGAGCCCAAGGTCCAGTCTGACAAGCCAGCAGAGGACATTTGGCTCAGGTGGACTAGAAAGTCCCGAATGAGAAAGTGGCCCCAGCCTCATTTCGTGGAATAGCCATCGGTCACTCTATCCAGCACAACAGGAGGCAGCCGCACTGAGGGCGAGACAGCAGGCCAACGATAACAACGGCTTACAGCCCACAGCCTCAATGGCCAGCACTAATCGGTCTGAAGGACAACGAGCTCCATCTAATCAGACTAGAACACATACACCCCCCAGCCTCCCCCCTTTGTGGTTTTTGTGCATAAAATTCAACCCCAAGGACAGTGGACTGAGTCCTAACCTACCTTGGTTGTGGCTCCATCCCCCATTCCCTCTAATAAACTCCCGTCTTGCTCGCCACATCCGCCTATTTCCTTGAACAACTCCAATCTTACACAGTCCACATCCACCATTACAAACTGTTTTCAGCATATTCAGCCTCCTCCCAACTCTGTCCTGGCCTAAATGGAAGAGCAGAGGGTAGGCCATGGAAGACAATGGGTCCCTGATGAAGGGCACCATATATGCAATTCAGTCTGGGGCCAAAAGAAACTAAGGGCTGTGCAGAAAGGGGAGTAGGGGTGAGAACCTTCATCTCTCTTTGCCCTCTGCATGCCAAACCCCACCCCCACCATCCCCACCACCTCTGCCACCCTCACCACCCCCACCACCCCCACAACCCCCACCATCTCTACCACCCCCACCACCCAAATGCTGTACAGAAAGGAGCTGCAGTTTTTCCCCATCCCCACCACACAGACATAGTTCTCATGATCCTGGAGCATCTTCAGCAACACCTCCCCACTCCCTTTTATCTGCAACTCAGGCTCCAATTGGTCTCTCCAACCCAGCTACAGCCCTTTTATGATTCAGAAGAGCCTCTTGAGGGAAAAGGCCTCTAAGGCATCTCACAAATAAGAATCCTTTAATTGGGAAGTTTTCAACTTCTCAAAGAGAAATTTTAATTTTGCTTCCCATCTCCTCTCCCCCAAAACCTGCCAACTAAACACAAAAGTTAACAAAGCCAAACACCTGACACCTGGGCACCCCTTTCCCAGAGGACAGAGGCAGGAGTGGCCCCACTCAATCCCACCTGCACTGACCTCCAGATTTCTACCCATGACTGTGAGAAGGCCTCCAACCTCTCCCTTTGGGCCTGCCTGCTCCATATCTCCCTCACTATCCCACACCCAAAGTGCCCTTGGAGCAAAGGTAGCAAATCATTAAAGGGTTAACAGGATGACAGGGCAGGGACCACACAGCCTACCTAACACTCAATGTGCAGCTCCCCATTCTGCCCTCTATCATATTGTGCTATAGCTGATGACTTAGAATTATATTTATTGAACATTTACTATGTGCCAGATACTGCTCTAAGCCTTTTACATAAACTAGCCTACTTAATCCACACAAGGTAGATTTTCATTCCCAATCCTATATAATAAAAGGCTAATATGCAAATAGACCGAACAGCGGAATAACCGAACAACCAAACAACCCGTTGCTAATATGTGTGCTGACCACAGAACATGGTGGGCGTCAGCTGCAGCAGGATGGTTGAGCAGGTGAGTGGGGGCACCAGACCAAGGCAGGGCACAGGTCGCTGTCATTGGGGCGAGCCTCTGGTGGTTACTGAAAATTCTTTGCTCCTGCGTGTGGCAGTCTCGCCCAACACTCGCACCTGTTGCTGTCACCTGGCTCCTGGCACTGTCCCTGATTGCTTGGTGCTGTCAGCAGGGACAAGCGCCATCAGCAGGGGCGAGCGGCAGCTGCCCACCCCAATTGCCCCTGAGAGCTTCTCCACCTCCCCCTGCTCCTGAGGGACTATCGGGCAGCAGCTCGCTCCTGCTGCCGCTGCTGGTGCAGGCCCTAATCGCTTGGCACTGTCAGTGGGTGTGAGTGGGGCTGGCGCCATCAATGTGTGGGAGCAACAGGGGCAGGGGGAGCAGGGCTGCCGGCAGACAGGGGACTGGGAGCCATGGCGGGAGGGGCTGGGTGGGGGTGTGGAGGATGGGCTGAGACCCACCCCTGTGCCCACGAGGCCCACAGTTCAAGGTGCACAAATTCATACACTGGACCCCCTAGTTTATTCATAAAGAGACTGAGGCCTCAGGAGCTTAAATAAGTAGCCTAAATTCACATCACTAGCTAGAGGAAGAGCTAGAACTGGATCCAGGTAGTCTGGCTCCAGAGTGGGCATAACCTTAAGTGCCACCTACATCAGGGCCCTGGCCAGTACATGCCTTGAGGGCCAGGGCCCTGAGTATCTATCTCCTTGGGGACAGCACAGGGCCTAGCAAACAGTCATACTGAATAAATGTCCATAGGGCAAATACATAAAAATGAACAAAAGCAAAGATCCTCCTATTCATTCTCTTACAGGTAGGCAGGATGGTCCCAAATTCACAGTTAGTTAGAATGAGGCCCAGAAGTGAAAGCAGTTGCCCCAGGTCACCCAGCTGGGGGTACAGAGCCCCAGAAATTCTTCCTTCCAGCCTGATCATATGTACCTGTCTACCACGAGAGTGTACAGAGATGAGGTTGTCCCTAGGCCAGGGTGGGCAAACTTTTTGACTCGAGGGCCACAATGGGTTCTTAAACTGGACCGGAGGGCCAGAACAAAAGCATGGATGGAGTGTTTGTGTGAACTAATATAAATTCAAAGTAAACATCATTACATAAAAGGGTACGGTCTTTTTTTTTTTTTTTTTTTTAGTTTTATTCATTTCAAACAGGCCGGATCCGGCCCGCGGGCCATAGTTTGCCCATGGCTGCCCTAGGCCCTGATTAAAATCCTGGCTGAAACAGACCTCTGAGAGCCCTAGTCATGACCCTGATGGTTGAGAGGATGATGGTCATCTACAAGCCAAGGAGAGAGTAATCTCCTCTCGGTCCCTGACAGATTAGGAAGCCTGCCTTCCCCTTGCACACCTTGAGACATGAGATACTCCCTATCACCTGTGCACAGCTGCAGAAATCCAAGGTCTAGCCATGAGGAGTTGAACTGTGTGCCCCTCCACTCAAATTTTGTATGTTGAAACTCCAACCTCCATTGTCTCAGAGTGTGAGCTTACGTGGAAACTGGGCCATTGAAGACATAATTAGCTAATTAGGATGAGGTCAGACTGGTGTCTGAAGATGGGCCTTTAATCCAATATGGTCTGTGTCCTTACAGAAGGACACAGACATGCACACAGGGAGAACAGCTTGGGGGACACAGAGGATGATGGTCATCTACAAGCCAAGGAAAGAGGCCTGGCACAGATCTTCCCTCACTGCCTTCAGAAGGAAACAGCCCTGGGACACCTTCACCTCAGATTTCAAGCCTCTAGAACAGTGGTTCTCAACCTTCCTAATGCCACGACCCTTTAATACAGTTCCTCATGTCGTGGTGACCCCCAACCATAAAATTATTTTTGTTGCTACTTCATAACTAATTTTGCTACTGTTATGAATCATAATGTAAATATCTGATATGCAGGATGTATTTTCATTGTTACAAATTGAACATAATTAAAGCATAATGATTAATCACAAAAACAATATGTAATTATATGTGTTTTCCGATGATCTTAGGCGACCCCTGTGAAAGGGTCATTCGACCCCCAAAGGGGTCGCGACCCACAGGTTGAGAACTGCTGCTCTAGAACTTTGAGACAATAGGTTTCTGTTTAAGCCACCCAGTTTGTGATACTTTGTTACAGCAGGCCTAACAAACTAATATACCTGCAGACCTGGGTTTCAGTGCTGACTCAGGCCTTCAACAGTCCCATGACACTGGACAAGGCCCCGCTCCTCTCTAAACTTTAGGCTTGTCCCCATCATCTCTAGCACACTGCTTGGCACTCAATAAATGCTTTTGAGAAGAATGAACAGGACAACAGCATCCACCTTCCACATAGCTATGATAAGGATTACGTGAGATGAAGGATGGGATATGCTCTAACAAGGCCAAAGCCCTTGACACACATGGTGATGCTGGATCGACAGACACACAGAGGGTTGGCTGATGTGGCCGCCACATCCTCAGCATAGAGAGTTGCTCCAGGCAGGCAGAGGTGGAAGGAGCAAGTTCTCCACCCATCAAGCCACAGACATTGCCTCAGTTCTCATCACATGCCAGCCCACCCCCACCCCCCCACACACACACTGGGCCCTGGGAGTAGGAGAGGAGAGATCTTAAGTGCCAAGTAAAACCCTGCCCCATGTGGAGCCAAGACCTCCATGGAGGTGGCAGGCAGGTTCAGTTCAGTCAGCACAGGAAGAGCTTTCTCCACATCAGAGCCACCTTCGGGCCTGAGCTGCCCTGGAGATAGTGAGGTCCTCATCCCTGCAGGAGTACAAGGATAGCTGCAGTCTCCAAGTGTGAGTCTGGGTTGGACCAGCAGACCATCAGAAGTGACTGTGGAGCTTGTTAACCACCCAGATTCCTGGAACCCCACAGTGACTCTGAATCAGAATGTCCTGGTGGGCCCCTGAAGATCCTCTCTTTAATAACATCCCTGGGTGGTCCTGATCCAGAGCCAAGCTTGGGCACCCTGGACACAGAGCTCCATGGGTTGAGCAGAATTCCATTTGGAAGAGCTTTGACAGCAGTGCATGGGGTTGAGGAGCAGGGGTGGACAGGAGACATGAGGGACAGAGGATGAGGAAGGCAAAGATGAAGACAAGTTGAAGATGATGACAGTAAAATGATAGGTAGCTCACCAGGTGAAAGGTACCAACAGCCATTGAAAGGGGCCATAAGGTTTTTGAGGAGGAACATGACATGAAGGCAGGCCTGTAGTAGTGACCATCAGCGGGGCTTAGAGGGGCTTGAGCTATTCCAGACTTACCAGATGAGGCTCCCTGTGGAGAGGGAAGGGTGAGATGACTAGGTCCAGTATCAGCACCCCATTTCCTGCTCACAGCAGCCCTGAAGAATGTTATAGAATGACAGTACCAATCATTAGGCCACTTGGAAGGAGGAGCTGAGAGGGTGAGCTGGCAGCAGTTTCTCTAGGCTGGCAAATCCAGAGGGCGTGTCTGCAAGGCTGGAGTAACAGGCCTGCCCATGGGTAGGGAGCCGTAGGGGTGAGAGCCACCCCAAGCAGCGAGGCCCAGATCCCTCCTGTCCATGACCCTTTCCCAGCATGGAGGCTTTTAAACCCTCCCAATGCTGATGACTCCCTCCCTGGCATGCCCATGCCCCATTGGCCCTCAGCTGCAACCTTACACCCAGGTCTGTACAGCCTCTCTACCTGCCTATGGACCTCTCAAATGTAACACCTCCAAATAGGACTCTTCCTTCCCCTCCACACCCATCTTCGGCCCCCTGTTGCTCAGTTCAATCAAAGGCTTCACCACCCAGAAGTTCTTACATTCTGATCTCTCACAGCCCGTCCTTCACTACCTTCAGTTTCCTACACTCAAGTCCTCCTCCCTGCCATGACCAACCAACCACCATCACTGTCTACAAGGCAGTGAGGGAGAGCCTGTGAGCATGAATCACCTCTATTCACACCCTGCGGCCCTGTTTCCCAGCCCCTCTTCCCCCAGGTGGCTCCCAGTTCAGAGCCTGTCCACAGGGTACCTCATTTGAGAGGCCTTTTCCTGCCCATCCTATAGAGAATGGTTCCCCCTGCACCTTCGCTCCCTTTTCCTGCCTTATTTTTCTCCACAGCGCTTATTACTCGTAAACATTATATTATTAATTACTTATCTAGTATTTTTCTGTCTATGCTGTTTGAATTTAAGCTTTATGAGAGCAATGACCTGGTCTAACTTATTGACCCAGGGATGCTGGGCATGTAGAACAGGGCCTGGGATATAGTAGGTGTTCAGTAAGTCTGTGTTGAATGAATGATGAATGAACCATTGAACTAATTAATACTTTAGTAAGAATTTGTGCAGCAGCTGGTGTATGCCACAAGGGAACAAAGAAGCGAATCAGGCTAGATCTGTCCTGAGAGCCCACACCATCTATGGGGAGAAAGAGACCAACATCTATGGATAATTCTATCCAGCCTGTGAGCAGTGCTCGGGTGAACGAATGTGAACAGGGAGGAGAGCACTGGGGAGGGGCCACCAGCTGGGTCCAAAGGTCAGGAGACACCCCACCCCAGTTTCTCCCCCTGCCTCTCAGGGCCCTGGGCCACGTCCCACTCCCAACCAAGGGGATGAAGGAGGCCTGACTCACAGCCACACTGATTGAGGGGTCAGTGAATGTTCAGAGCTGACATGTATGTCCCTCCTGCAAGGAGTAGACTTGGGCAGGGCTGTCGGGGGGAGGGGGATATAATTCCTCCAGTGAGAGGTCAAGGGTTTTAGCATCTGGGACCCCACCCTTGCATGCCCTTCCCCAACCCCACCATCCTGCCCACCCCTTCCAATCACAGGAGCAATGCCCAGCTGGCATGGCTCAGTGGTTGAGGGTCAACCTTTGAACCAGAAGGTCACGGTTCAATTCACAGTCAGGGCACATTCCCAGGTTGTGGGCTCCATCCACAGTTGGGAGCGTGCAAAAAGCAGCCAATCAATGATTCTCTCTCATCATTGATGTTTCTCTCTCTTCCTCTTCCTATCTCTTTGAAATCAATAAAAAAATATTTTTAAAAAAAAAAATCACAGAAGCACTAGCGGAGCAGACAGGGCAAGGGAAAAACCTGGCCTTCCTCAGGCTTCAGAGCTTTGCCGAATTAAGTATCAGCTCCTCAGCATGCCTCCAAGGCTGCCCATGACCAGCCCTGCCCCCTCGTGAGCACACCACTCCCAAACACTCCAAAGTCCCCTGCCTCTACAGTTCTGCTTAGGTAGGGCCCTCCCCTAACCCCCTCTGCCCATCATAGTCATATATATATATATATATATATATATATATATATATATATATATATGTATATATATAACTTTGTGCATCCAGGCAGTATTTATAATGATACCCCATTGGCAATAATAAAAATATACAACAGAGAATTGGTTAAACATGCTATGGCTCAGACAGGCTGAAACATTACACTGCCATTTAAAAAATCACATCACAGCCCTATCTGGTTTGGTTCAGTGGATAGAGCATCGGCCTGTGGACTAAAGGGTCACAGGTTCAATTCTGATCAAGGGCACATGCCCAGGTTGCAGACTTGATCCCCAGGAAGGGGCGTGCAGGAGGCAGCCAATCACTGGTTCTCTCTCTTCATTGATGTTTCTATCTCTCCCTCTCCCTTCCTCTCTGAAATCAATAAAAACATATATTAATATATATATATATATATATATATATATATATATATATATATTTAAATATATATAGTTTTAAAAAATCATGTTACAGGAGAGTATTTAATGATGGAAAAACTATCTTGCTATAGTATTAAGTGCAAAAGGCAGGTTACAAAACAGTACAGTTTGATCCCAATTATGTCATAAAAACATATTTTGTAAAAGATTGATGGGATAAGCACCCAAGTGCTCACATTTTCTACACAGCACATGCATTTCTTTAATGATCCAATAAACAGAACATTTTTAAAGAATCCTACAGCCTTTGAGTCTCAACACAGGCATCCTCTCATCCAACACCCCAATTCCCAGCTGAGAACAGTCTCCTCTCTGAGTTAGCTTCTCTTCTTGCTCCCTGCCCGCTGAGCCTCCACAGTGCCAGCCACCTGGACAGTGGGGGAGGCTGCTGTGGCCCCTCCTGAGGGTGGGGGTAGGGCCCGGCCACCCTGCCTCCTTGCCTTCCCTATCCCAGGTCCTACCATCACCCTGGCTACCTCAAAGACAACCCTGACAGCATCCTCTCTCCCCATCTCTCAGTGGCAATTACAGGTTAAACTGGAGGGGCTAATCAGCTGCTCATTACACCCAGCACTGATTAGCAGGAATATGTTGTTGGAGATAACTGGACTTCAAAGCAAGGCCTAGTGCAGTGATGGCGAACCTTTTGAGCTCGGCGTGTCAGCATTTTGAAAAACCCTAACTTAACTCTGATGCCATGTCACATATAGAAATTTTTTGATATTTGCAACCATAGTAAAACAAAGACTTATATTTTTGATATTTATTTTATATATTTAAATGCCATTTAACAAAGAAAAATCAACCAAAAAAATGAGTTCACGTGTCACCTCTGACACGAGTGTCATAGGTTCACCATCACTGGTCTAGTGCCTAGGAAGGAGACCCAGCTGTCAGCTCCCTGCCACACCCCCACCAGCTTCCTGGTTGAGAGGACAGTGTCAGTTGAGCCTCAGTCACACCTACCAAAACTGCCACCCCTTCTTGAGGAGGAGGGTTGGAGGCCTGCTGCCCTGCTGAACCACTCGGTCTTCTTTATACGTGGTTGTCCCAGATAAAGGTTAGAAGTCACTTGTCCAAGTTCACAAGCAAGCTGGTAGTCAAGCCAGGCATCAACCGAGTTCCCACTCCTTCCCCACTTCCCATCTCTTCGGGACTTACTGCAGTTTCTCCACATTCTCTCACATGGGACTGAAAGGCCACAGACATCAGGCTGAACGTTTGCTGGCTGTGCAGCCCTGGGCAAAACTTCCCCATCTGAGCTTCAGTTTCCCCAATCTCTCAACCAAAGACCCAAATCCCCTTCTGAGTTGTTGCCAAGAGGTTCCAATCTGATCAGCATTTCTCAAAGTGTGAGATGCTGCCTGTCACCTCCCACATTCTGGGTGTCCTTCTCCTCGTGATACAGTCCAAGAGGCCATTTGCTCTGCTCACACAGAGCCAAGGTCACCTGGCTGCCAGTGCTTGCCACATATACATACATGGGGCTGTGCTTCATCCTGCCTGGACAGTGCCTGGACCTGCAAATCTCATTAAACCCCACACAGCAAAGCCAGCCTCTTAACAGCCTCTTGGACCCTGATTGTCTCAGTCCACCTGTTCCCACTCCCTCCTAACCTGCAGTCATGCAAACATTTTGTCAACAATGTGACAGAACCAAGGGCAGACTCCTTCAGCTCACCATTAGAGACCTCCCACCCCACACAGGAACCTATTAGCTGGCAAGTCCATGAAACCTTGTTGCTCAAAAGAATGCCCCAGGCTTCTGAGCTGGCTTCCAGAGGCCTGGTATAGGAAGAGTTAGTGGGAAAGGGCACTACACCGTCAAGCCTCCTAGACTGGACTTTATGGGGGAAAGGAGGGAAGGACGTACTCCCAGAAAGACTACCCCAGAATGGCTCTCCCTTGGGGATCCCACTCTACCCAGTGGCCCAGAATGGTTTCTTACCTCAGGTCTGGCAGGCATTTGGGGAGTGCAACTGGGCTGGTGTCAGCCTGGGCTTGACTCAGTTGCCCTCTTTGCCCATGGACACCAGAGCCTCAGAGCTGTGGGCACAGGAAGCTGTGAGAGAAAGAGGAGATGAGCTGTCAGCTGAAACAGGACAGCAGGGGGAAATTCTGGGGAGCAGTGGGGGGCTATGCATGCAGTTGGTCTGATTCCACCTGGCTGGGCAATAAACACTCAGACATCTTTCACACACACACACACAAAACACTCATACATCTTTCACACACACACAATAAACACTCATACATCTCTCTCACATACACACACAATAAACACTCACATCTTTCACATACACACAATAAACACTCATATATCTTTCACACACACAATAAACACGTATGTCTTTCACACACAATAGACACTCATACATATCTCTCTCACACACACACACACAATAAATACATTTTTCACATACACACACAATAAACACTCATACATCTTGCACACACACACACAATAAACACATATATCTTTCACACACACAATAAATACTCATACATCTCTCTCTCTCACACACACACACAATAAACACTCACATCTTTCACATACACACATTCCCTCTTGCCGACACACTCACTGACACACACACATATACACACACACACACTTATGCCACCAGCTGGGACAAGTTGAACCCTGGGAGTACTGGGTTTCTGGCCCCAGGCAGAGGGGGATCTGAATATGCTTCCCCACCCACTGGCTCTGTGACCTTGGGAAGATAAGTCTCAGAGCCCCACTTCTCTCATCCATAAAATGGGGATACCATTCTGCCTGCCATGGCTGCTAGGAAGATAAAAAGAGAGAAGGGACTTGTAACCTGGCACACAGTAAGTATCCGGCCACCACCAAGGCCTGCCTTCCTTCCCAGCTCTGCCTCAGGAAGCAGGCCCCTGGGGGCTGGCCCTTGAGGGGGAGCAGACAAAGCACCTGGGATGCCTACCAGGTGCCTGAGCCTCCACCTTATGATTCCCCAGGATATCTACAGCTCTCACCCTCCCAGCCCTCCCTTCCCCAGCATCTTCCAGTTTATGGTTTATTCCTTCACTACACATTCTCCAAGAGTAACTTGGGACCCACCCACCACCCCACCACCCACCTCCGTTGGGGGAGAGGACACTAGGGAGTCCTGTCTCATTGGCAACAGCCCAAGCTGAAAGGCCACAGACATCAGGCTGAACGTTTGCTGGCTGTGCAGCCCTGGGCAAAACTTCCCCATCTGAGCTTCAGTTTCCCCAATCTCTCAACCAAAGAACCCAAATCCCCTTCTGAGTTGTTGCCAAGAGGTTCCAATCTGATCAGCATTTCTCAAAGTGTGAGATGCATGCCAGTGGGGGTGCACAGGCAAATTTTTAGTTCCATAAGTATGTGTTTATTTTTCTGTGTATTAAAACAAATTGTCAGGCACATCACAGCTGTGATTTCATGGATGTATGGCTTGGGGAGTGCCCGGTAATGCACCTTCAAACGGGAGTCACTGCACAGACAAGGATTAGCAGATATGAGTGCAGGTGGTGCCCAGAGGTGGTGGTGAAAGGCAACCATGGAAAATTGGCATCTAGCCCAGGCCTGGCTCCTGGCAGTCCTCACAAGAATGAGCAGCTCACTCTCTCCATGGAAGACCAGACCCTCTTTTCCCTCTTCATTCCCCACATGGCACATCAGCACAGGCCCAGGTCCCCAGGGGGATTCACAGGGCCTTCCAGATGGGATAGATGGAGCTCAGAGACAGCTGCCATAATGAGGGCAGATGATGGCAAAGGCCTCTGACTCCCTTCCAAAACCAATATCCTATCAAGACTAAGGTGCAAATGGGTAGAATTTCTAGGCACATGGCAGGTGAAGATGGAGGGATTCTTTAGAGGCAAGGGTATCCTTGTTTCATGAGCACAATCTTCTCCTCTAAAAAGGATGTAGAGACATGGGCATTGAGCAGGTTCTAGGGCCTACCTTGGCCTTTCCGTCCTGACAACAGAGCCACAAAGGAGTGTGGACCCAGTAAGAGAGGGCCTACCTAGTCCACAGTGCACCAGTCCCAAACTATTCCCCAGGGTTGCCTCCTAATAGCTGCTAATCCTGGAGGACAGGACAGGACCCAATGGTACCAACCTAAACAGAGGGATAGCCAGAACCTGGGCAGTTCCTCAGGCCTGGGTCCTCCAGGCCAGGACTAGCTAGGCAGTGTCCTTGGTGATAGCCCAAACTGGCTCCTGGTAGACAGGCACAAGCTAACCAGGCCCAGGCCAATCAGGCAGCCCTCTTCTGGCAGGATTCCTGACCACCTGAGCCTAGTTCCACTGGAGCTAGCAGGGCAAGCCATCCCCACAGCACCACTCCAAGCCCCCAGCTGCCATACTACCAGATAATGAATGGGCTTCCCACTTCCTTTTCCCAGACTTTCCTGAAGCTCCTATACTCTCCTCAACAGCATCCCAAGGAGTTGCTATGGGAATGGGACCTTAGTGAGAACATAATGATTTGGGGCAAGGGAGGAGACACAAATAGAGCCAGTAGCTCTCCCAGACAAGGCCTTCATGTGTGCCAAGTTCCAGGAAGGACATGAAATCCCACCTACAGGCCTCAGAGCCAAGGGGGTGAAGAAAATAATAGCCTGCCCTCCTGCCCTCCTGGCTCCTTCCCCCTGAGTGGAGTCCACAGAGGTCTGGAAAGCAAATGTCTGGGTGTTCAATGGCATTACCATGTGCCTTGGGGAGCATGGACTTCCAGGGACACTGCTATCACATGATACTGCCAGCGTGGGTTCATATTGTGTGGGGCTGGCACCCAGTAGGTGCTCAGTGACACTGTGATCAGAGGATAGTGCTGGCATGTGTGTTTGTATATGTGTGTGTATGTGTGGTGTGTGTGTGTGTGTGATAGAGAGAGAGAGAGAGAAAGAGAAAGAGAGAGAGAGAGAGAGAGAGAGGCATGTGCCTACTCTGGTCAACACAGTCACAGAATCACAGTGCTTGAGAGACCCACTCCCACTATACATTGGACCTGCTCAGTGCCCAATGAGGGCTGGGGACACCCCGCAAGTCAACCAAAAAGTCAAGCCCAGAACCCAGGTCTCCTCTTCCCCACACCTGAACTCTTGACCCAACCACCCCCCCCCCAACTCTTCCTCCCTTCCTTCCTTCCTCCATTCCTTCCTTCCTTCCTTCCTTCCTTCCTTCCTTCCTTCCTTCCTTCCTTCCATTTTGTACTTGATGATTAGGATAAAAAGATGTAAAGGACGTCACTCCTGCCTGCCTAAAGCTCAGAAAGAAGTAAGGCCATTGTGGTCAGAGGGAGGATGCTGGGACAGAAGTCCAGGGGGCTGCAGGAGCCCAGGGAAATTTCCTCCAAAAACTGTAGTTATGCATTTCTGAGCCACGCTTCAGAGTCCTCAGGATTTCCCTGACTTGTCTACCAACTACTCTATCAGCCCACACAAGGAGGCCTCCCCTCCAGGAGGTAAAGGGGGGCGGGGGGAGTCCCCATTAGCAGTCCAGCCCCTAGAAATGAGGAACCATGAGGAAAGTGCCCTCGACTGCCCTCCCCTCCCCCAGGTTCAGTACCTTCCTACATTGTTCATTCTTTCCTCCTGTGAGTCAGACATTGTCCTTGACCTGGGGCAGGACAGAGAATGACTGAGCCCTAGTCATCAGTCTTCACTTATGGAACTCAAGTCCCCATCTCTTTGTCAGCTGCTTGCAAATTCTGTCCTGTAGTGTTTTTTTATCTGTTTCTTTTGGGATGGGGTTTAGTACTGAGAGGGAAAGAGGACACCTTCCAGAGCTTGACTTGGAAGACCCACCAGGCTCTCCTCTATCCCACATAGGCCATGACTCCTAGCAGCTGATATAGACTCTCAGGACCTATTTTGTACAGGTGGAAAACAAGACCCTGAGAGGTAGCCAGGTAGACCCCAGGTTGCTCAATAATGAGAAAGCAGGGGGGGGGGGGGAGAGAGGAAGTGAGGACCAAAGGGCGGGGTCAGGTCCAGGGCTGTGGAAGTGGTAGAAGAAGCTATCTGGAAAGACTTCCTGGTGGAGGAGGAACTTGGATTGGCTCAGATCCTGCTCTCCGACTCCTGGCAGGAAATGTGTTTCTCTGAGAGAACTGGGCCAGGGCCTGCCCTGGCAGTCCATGTGATTTGGGGCTAGAGAGGCAGGTGGAAAGTGAGGGGCGGATGCTCCGTGACAACCACCATCCCATCCCATCCCAACCCACTGAGGGTTGCCACAGCTGCCACTTCACATCCTTAACTACCACTGCCCAGTGGAAAACCAGCTGGGGATGGAAAACAGGAGAAACACAGAAAGGAGGGGCAACACACAAAGGACAGACAGAGGCCCAAAGAAAGACAGAGCAACTGCAACCCCAAGCTAGCCAGAGAGGGAGATGCATAGATGAAAATGGATTATTAGCAGATGGGCCAGTCCACCTCCCCCAGTCAGTACTGCAGCTTCTAGGAGGAGCCTACAAACCTGGGCTTTGCAAAGATTTTTCAGCAATAAAATTCTTATTTGAAATGAAACTGTATGCAGTGGGAGAAGCCTTTCTATGCCAGACATTAAATCCAGAAGGCATACAGTGAGAACTTGATATATCAGACTACACAAACACATATAACATCTGTACAGCAAAAAGACACTATAAACAAAGTTAAGGGCAAGTGAGATACTGCCAGAACATACCACTAATATACAAAGAGCCCCTACAAATCAATAAGGAAAAAGACAAAAGAAAAGAAAAATTGACAGCGAATTAGAAACCCACAGAAAAAGAACTAAATTGGCCAATAAGTATATGAAAAGCTGGTCTACCTGTCTAGCAATCAGAGAAATACAATGAAAATTACACAATACCATTTTTTTCCCATCAGATTCGGAAAAAATAAATTGATAAATAAACAACCAGTGCTGACAAGGATATGGGGGGATGAGGGCTCAGGAATTGGCTCTACCTTTGGAAAGGTAATTTGGCAATACTGAATAACATTTTAAACCCACACACCCTAAAACCTAGTAACCTCACTTCTAGGAGCTCTCCTACAGAAATGACAGCACAGGCACTCACATATAAGCATTCAAGAATGCTCATACCAGTGCTACTGGTAATAGTAGAAAAGAAATCAGAAATGGCTTAAATGTTTTCCAGTAACAGACTATTCAAATAAAATACAGCATATCCATGCTATGGAACAGTCTGCAGCCACCTGACAGAAGAAGGCGCCTCTATGTATAACAATATGATAAATAACAAGCTGGACAATATACTTCAGAATGAGCCCATCTTTATAAATAAGTTTGGTGGTATATGCCCCAAAAGGCAATATCCAGATGTTACAGTGAACACCTCCTAGAGGGGGACAAGAAGACTTTCATGGTCTCCATTATCCACAAATATGTTTTTGGATTTTCTTTTGCAACCAGAAATGCAAAATGAATAAAGAGTTGATGGGGCTTTTCCTTTAAATCCTGCCCGGACCCTAACATAAAATGCAGACCTAAGCAGCCCTGTTATGGTTGAAAGGGAAGAGGTCTGTCCAGGCTACCCTGAGGACCCCTCAGGGACACCAGAGCTCTAACACCAGTTGAAGAACCTCCCTATGCTGGAGAATGCGGAGTCACACTGCTGCTCCTCCAAACCAAGGCATGACAGGAAGTTGCCATGGTCACACAGGTGGTCCAGACTGGCTAAGGCTAAAGCTAGGGGCCTCTGACTCCCCTGGACTGGGATGGAAGGTTTCCTTAGGCATCCAGAAAACACTGAGATATCACAGTCTTGGGAAACCCTAGGCTGAGGCTCAGGGGAGAGCCCTGGGGTGAGGGCAACAAGGGAGGGGGCTTTGGGGCTCAGCTCTGAACTCTTACAGGGCTCTGGTGCTAGGGAAGAAGAGGGAGAGAGAGGAGGAAAAAATAACAGAGAAGTTGGGGTGTGTTTCTCTCTGTGAAGACAAAGGGTGGATACCAGAAGAGGGGACTGGTGTATGCAGCTATTGATGTTCACAGAGAGAGGGTTCATGTGGGTCTGCAGAGGTGAACTGTGGAGGTGGTGTGTGGAAGTGTCTGTATCCAGGGGAGAATGTGTGAGTGCATGTGCATGTGTGTTATCACTTCCAGGGATGACAGTAAAGAGGTAATGTGTCGAGGGACAGGAGACCCAGGAGGTGTGTGTGTTAGGAAATATGGGCAGCCAGCAGACCCGAAGATAGGCCAGGAACAGGTGGTAAATTCCAGTGACCAATCCCCAACAGGCACTTAACCTCATGCCTGACCCAGTGCTTCACAATACCACCCTCCAGTTAGACCAGGCGCCTGTCCTCCTTGACAGAGAAAGGTCTCCAGCCTTTGCACTTGCCGTTCTCTCTATGAGGGTACCCTCTCTCCTTGACCAGGCTCCAGTGTCCTCCAAGTGGCTTCTTCTGACCCAACCCCACACTTCTCCTTCCAGGCTGGATCAGGAGCCCCTCTGCGATCCCCACCCTGTGTCACCTCTGTCCTGTCCTGACCCCGAAGCTCTGAGTGCTGATAGGTGAGGGGTAGGTCTTATTCTTTTCTGCACTCAGAGCTTGGCACAGAGGAGGCATCGAAAACTAAAGGTTGTGGAAAGAATGAGTGGATTATCACAGCACTTAACCGCTAGCCAGGGACACAGTGGGACCTTCATAAGGCAACAGAGCCGGACAGAAAGAGCATGGCCTGGGGCCTGAGATGCCTAGCTTCCTGTCCTAGGTCAGCACGAAATGTAACATTAACCATATCACTGGAAAATGATTAAAGCAGGAGTTCCTACCCGAGTCTCCAGTGAGGGGTACTTAGGAGGTCTGTGAGCACTGATGTAAACTTATGCACGTGGTGTGGAGGGGATGTAACTGTTTCAGATTCAGAACCCTGGAGCAGGAAAGAACAAGGCTATCCTTCAGGAGAGAAGATTCAGCGGCCCACCTGTGCCTGCACATCAGGGGACTATTGGGAGGCACGGACCAGTACAGGTTCTGAGCCCCAAGCTCCAGCCAGGACCCCTGAGCAGGGAAGAGCTGTCCAAGATGGTGCTGCCTTGTGGGGACGAGTAAGAGCACAGCTCGACGGGCCAGAGTCTGAGTGGATGAGTGGCAGCCTTGAGTCTCACTCTCGGACTCTCTGGGTCTCAGTTTCCCCAACTTACAGCCCAGGGCTACACAAAGTGATCCCTGTGAATCCATCCTGAGTGTGTGAAAGGAAGTGCTGGGCCATGCAGGGGTGAGGCTCTAGGCACAGCCCTTATGTTTGGGCAGTCCTGCTTCAGTGCTGCAGTCACCACCTCCCACATGATGGTGACTCCAGAGAACAAGGGAGCAAGAGGTTTCATTATGAGTCTGGACTGGGTCAAGGGAGTCCAGGAGCTGAACAAAAGCACTGAGCAGGGCTGGCAGGCAGACCAAAGCCACGTGAGCTCCATGATTCCCCCAAAGTCTCAACCCCTCCATAGCCTCTCCCAGTCTGACCCAGGGAAACCGAGGTACAGAGAGAGCCCTCTGTTCTGGGTCGCACAGGGATTTAGTAGCAGATCAGGGCCAGGATCCCAGGCTTCCTGGCTGGGCTTATACTCTGGACACCAATGCACCTCACCCCCTTAGGTGATGCTGCATGCCTCAGCACCCCCTAATCCTTCCAGAAAGAGGTGGCTAGCACTGGGGTTCCAACAGACTAATTCAAGCACAGGCTGAATCTAGCCACCCTGAGCTTCAGGTTCCTCCTCTCTAAAAGGGAGGTACAAAAACTGCCCTCCTATGCCTGTGCAGGGATTATCAGAGCACAGAAGTATCGTCTGCTTAGAGCAGAACAGAGGCCTCAGTTTTCCCATCTCTACATGAAAAGGTTGCCCTGAGTACTCCCCAGACCCCCAGAGCCTCTGATGCTTTACAGGAAGCCTGTTCGGTGCCCAGCCCATGCCCATCTCTTTGGGAGACAGGCTGCAGGACAGAGAACAGGGCCTGCTCTCGGGGAGCGCCCTCTGGTCTGCAGACAGGAATGGTGGCCCTGGAGCAAAGGCTATTTAGCAGAACTGGGAGTGAAAGTGCCTATGGCAGGGCTTCCAAAATGGTGCCCTGTGCCTCCACATTGCCAGTCCCCACCACACAAAGTCTGCTCCACTCATTACCTGCCTGTCCCCTGTAGGTGATGGGTTTGTGACCCTGCTCCAGGGGGCACAAGAGGCTTAAAAATGGAAAACGCAATGTGAGCTGAGCAGTGATAAAGGAAGGCTTCCTGGAAGAGACAGGACAAAGAGGGTCAAGTTCATACAGGTACCTGAATACCCAGTTGAGGAATTCAGGCCCTGAGAAGCCACTGGCAGTTTCATATGTGCCCCTTCCTCCTTGGGCAGGGATGCGTGCCCCCACCCGGGAATGGCTCAGAGCTGTGTCTCCAGCAGAGGGCTTGAGGTGGAGAGGGACCTGGGCTTGAGGCCCTATCCACCCCTCCTCCCCAGCCAAGGACTGTGCCGCCATCCCAGAGAACTCAGTCCTGGTCAATAGTGCCCGGGTCTCATTGAAAACAGCTTTGCCACTGATGAGTGCCATCTGCCCAGGGAGGGCTCCCCAACAGATTAAGAGCAGTGCCAGCCCAGAATCATTGGTATTCTGGTGTGGCTGCCGACTTCAATATGGCTGGGAGACGCAAGGGCAGAGGCACCCCTTGGAGAACACACAGCAATAATTCCTCTCCAAGTCCAATGTATTTTCTCTCATTAATGCTTCTGAAAAGCCCCACACTCTACAAATAGGGAAGGAGCACAGGGCTCCGAAAGAGAGGGGAAGGGAGAAGATGGCTGGGGGTGATAAGGACATAGTAAAGGTGATGTGGGCAGCTGGCTAGAGGCCCTGTATCCTGGATTCAAATCCCACCCCATCTCCACCTGCCTGCAGGACCATGGGCAAGCTTGGCCTACACCTGTCAGTGGGGAATGGCTCCCTGCTGTGTCTGCTCTGTCCACCTCAGGGGACTGTTTCCAAGATCTACTAAGGGTCAGGGGTGAGCAGACTTTATACACTGTAAAGGAAAATACACCTTAAATTGATCCCCATCCCAGGGTCCTGGGAAGGCCTGGAGCCACAGAGCAAGGAGATGAGATAAGCACCAGGATTTGGATCATCCTCCCACTCCCATCTTGTCTGTCTCAAACTCACATCCTCCCTTCCCCCACAAGCTCACCTGAGACCAGCCTCCCAGCCAGCATGTCCCCTCCAGCACTCCCTGCTATGGAGCCAGAGGGATCATCCCCACATGTCCTCTACTCAGAAAACTTCCATGGCTCCCCATTATCCTTGGAACCAACTCAGGCCCATCTGGGCAGCCTCACCTCCTCCCTGGCCTGACCCCATCCACAGCTCCTCTCACCTTTGCACATGCTATCTCCTATCTGGAATTCCCTCCTCCTTGACCCAGCTCACCTGTCAATCTCCTACCCCATCTTCATGATACAATCCAAGTTCTCCTCTACTGCAGCCTTTCTGACTCCCCTGGCTCTCCCTGCTCCCTCCTCCTAAGTACCAAGTACCCACCTATATTATGACTTAGTAACATAAAAAGCTATTTTAGGTTTTCCTGATGCTGCAGTTCCTGATTAATCCCCACAGCAAACAAAAGGAGAGATGATTAAATTAAAAGACAGACAATAGTGTGGTGAAGGCCTGTGGGAGGACAGGTGCAGGGTGGAGGGGTCAATGGGGGAAAAGGGGGACATTTGTAATACTTTGAACAATAAAGATACATTTTTAAAGACAGATGCTTCCTGTTTCCAGCTGGAACCTCCAGCCTGAGCCAGAGGATCGGAGTCCTGCTCAACCACCTGCCCAGCTCCAGATCACTTATCCTTCCTATCCCATCTCTGCCAGGCCTGGGCTGACACCTGCAGCCCACCTCCTAGATCACAGGTCTCCTCCTAGAGCCCTCTGCTACGTGACCTTGGATAGGACAGGCCACCTCCCAAGCTTCAGTCTCCACATCTGTCATCATCCTCATCTCTCAAAGATAAAATGAAAGAAATATGTGACCACTTAAGGTTAGATAGACATTATCTCATTTTTTAGAGATGGATGCTGAAATATTTAGGAGTGAAATTCCGTGATGTCCATAATGTACTTTCAAATAGCTCAGGAAAAAAAGATATAGCAAAATGTCAACAATTGCTAAATCTAGGTGAGGTCACCCTAGCCAGTTTGGCTCAGTGGATACAGCATCAGCCCACAGACTGAAAGGTTGCAGGTTAGATTCTAGTCAAGGGCACATAACTCCGTGGCAGGCATAATCCCCAGCTCTGATGCAAGAGGCAGGCAATTGATGTGTCTCTCTCACATCAATATTTCTCTCTCTGTCTCTCCCCCTCCCTTCCACTCTCTCTAAAAATCAATGGAGGAGAGAACCAAGATGGCGGTGTAGGTAAACACCTGCACTTGCCGCCTCCCACAACCACATCAAAATTACAACTAAAATACAGAACAACCATCATTCAGAACCACCTGAAAGCTGGCTGAATGGAAGTCCTACAACTAGAGAAGTAAAGAAGAAAGTACATTGAGAAAGGTAGGAGAGGTAGAGGCACCAAATGGGCTGTTCCAACACCCACATGTGCCGTTCTTTAAATTGGGAGGGAGATCGTCCCTGCAGAGGCCACCCATGCAGAGCAAGGGTCCCAGCCCCACACCAGAACTGCAGCCTATGGTTCCAGAGCTTGGAAGAAAAGTCCCCCTAACTATAGGCTGGTTTTCACAGTGGGGATTGTGGCTAAATGAGATGGAGGCTGCTGGAGACCAGCACACAAACTTACTTGGACTCTGAGCTCCAGCACAGGGTGGCTTTTGGAGACCCAAACACATCCAGGGAGGAATTGGATTGTCTGGCATCTGGGCAGGAACTCAGAAGCAGTTTTCTCACAGACAGGGATGCTTGCAGGGGTCACTGTTCCTGTGCTGGGACCTCCCCTGTCCTACAGCTGACTGGCAGGGCCATATCTGAGTCTCTATACGCCTGGCACATACTGTTTGCTCCACCCTAGTGATTCCCTGAGACCATGCCCCATCCAATTTGCAGCCCCACCCTGTTTGCAGCAGCTTTTACATATGAATGGCCTGTCCTGGCTCAGGCTTCAGACTTTCCTAAAATCTCTCAAACAAGCTGCAGCTGGTGTCAGCAGCCCCCAAACCTTTAATAAAAGGCTGAAGACCTGGCACTAGCACCAGCCTGCCTTGCTTCACAGCTGAGCCTCACTTGGGCACCTCCAAGACCAATACAAATAGCAACCATCTGCAGATCTCTCTGTAGCTCCTGCCAGTTGGCTCCGGGCAGTGGCTGACTTTGCACCTCCCTGGTGGCCCTAGAGCCAGTACACCCAGTAGACAGCTTCAGACTATACTAGATTACAACTCTACAAACCCATAAGTGACACACTCAAGACACAGACTCAGTGAGCACCAAAGCCCTACTGAAGCAAGTCCTACTCCATAGGGGTGTTTCCTGCACAGCAGCCCCACTGTAGCCACAGCTGCTCCTCACAGCCAATTGGCCAGAAGGTCAATTCCTCCCAGTGATGCCAATAGCACTCAAGGCTCAACTATAAGACTGTGCACACAGCCCACACAGGGGCACACCTAGAGTGCCCAGCTACACAAGGCCACTCTACCAATTCCAGGAGACACATCAGGTCTACCTAATACATAGAAACAAACACAGGGACACAGCTAAAATACAAAGAAAAAGAAACATGTCACAAATGAAAGAATTGGAAGCAAGCAAATTACTGGATACAGAGTTCAAAACCATGGTTATAAACTTACTCAAGGACCTTCATGAGAACTTCACGGATTTTAGTGAGATTTCCTCCACCCCACCCCCCCACCCCCCACCACCACCATTTTTTCTGGGTGTTTTTTGTTTATGCTCTTTGGTTTATTTGTTTGTTTTATTGTGTTTTCTCTGTGTATTCTTTCTTTCTTTCTTTCTTTCTTTTTTATTTTCCTCCATCATTTTTTATTTCTTTTCTCTTTCCTAATTCTCTTTTTTCTGGTGGTCCCTTTTGTTGGAGTTATAGGTGTCTTGTATACATTTGTGTTCTGTTCCTTTTGTGTGATGTCTTGTCATGTTGTATTTTGTGCTTTTCAGTCAGCACCTCTACAATGGCTAGCACAACGTGGTAGAGAGCAAGCTACATAATCAGACACCCTGAGAGGATACTCCATCCAGGAACAGGACAATCCTATATAATAAAAGAGAAACATGTAAATTGACCGTCCCTTTGCTACGCTCACCAGCCAATCAGGGTAAATATGCAAATTAACCCAACAAAGATGGTGAGTTAATTTGCATACACAGGTGCCAAGTGGAGAGCAGAAGCGGGAGAGCCAGCAGCTTGGGAGGACATGGCTCCCTCGGTCGCTCCCTCGGTTGCTCCCTTGGGGGGAAGTGGCTCCCTCAGTTGCAGGGTGGAGAGCAGAGCAGGAGAGCCAGAGGCTTGGGAGGCCATGGCTCCCTCAGTCACTCCCAGTGCGAGGAGCACCAGGAATTCTGGGAATAGTAGTTCTGATGGCAGCCCAGGACCAGAAGCAGAAGCCCAGAGCACGGAGAGCACCAGGAATGCTGGGAATCATAGTTCTGGTGGCAGACGGATCTCCTAGACACTAGAGCAAAGTGAGCCTGGAGCAAGTTACTGTTGCAGTGGGGGATGGAGGAAAAGCAAAGATGAGAGACATAAGTAAAATCAGAGTGTCTAGGAAAAATTAAAATTAAAAATTTCCTAAAACTTCCAGGAAATCTCCACCAATGAAGCAAAGAAAAAAAAATGCCTCTATTATTCTGTGAGCAACAAACCAAACTGGGTTGGGGGTCTCAGACAATTCGTTCATATTATTGCAAAGACAGACAGAAACTCCCAGATTGGAGAGGGCTCCCCTGAGGGCTCCCGGATTGAAGAGGGTGAAGGTCAGGCTAAGAGATTCCCCCCCACCCACCTCCCGTGCACGAATCTTTGTGCATTGGGCCCATAGTAACATTCAATAAATCAGCAGAACCCAAATATCTCAAGTAGGGGGCCTCCCTAGAACACTCAGTACAGAAGACCTGAGAGGCTGCACCACTTGGTCCCACAAAACATCTACTACATAAGACAAATCCAAAAAATCTGGGTAGCATAGCAGTTTAATCTATACATAGAAACAATGACAAAGGAACAGAAAAAAATGGGGAGACAAAGAAACAACCCCCAAATGAAAGAAAAGGAGTAATCACCAGAAAAGGAACTAAATGAAATGGAGGCAAGCTATTTTTCAGAGAAAGAATGCAAAGTAATGGTTAAAAGGATGCTCAAACATCTGGATGGAAGTTTGCCAACACATGTAAGAATCAAGAGTAAATTAAAAATGTCATAGCTCCAATAAAGAACACAATGGAAAGTTTCAACAATAGACTAGAAGAATCTGAGGACCAAATCAGCAATTTAGAAGACAAGGTAGAAAAAAACATCCAAGCAGAGCAGCAACTGGAAAAAAACTTAAAAAGCAAGAGGAGAGTCTAAGGGAGCTTTGGGATAACACAAAATAACATCCACATAACAGGGATGCCAGAAGGGGAAGCTGAGCAAGGAATAGAAAACCTGTTTGAAGAAATAATGACAGAATACATCCTTGATTTTGGGAAGAAAAATGTCATACAAGTCCAAGAAGCACACAGAGTCACAAACAAGATGAACCCAAAAGACTGACACCAAGACACATTGTAATTAAATTGACAAATGTAAAAGACAAAGAGAATCTTAAAGGCTTCCAGAGAGAAACAGAAAGTTACCTACAAGGGGTCTACCATTAGACTAACAACTGATTTCTCAACAGAAACACATCGGGCCAGAAGGGAAGGGAATGAAGTACACAAAGTGATTCAAAGCAAGAGACTGAATCCAAGAATACTCAAAATTGAAGGTGAAATAAGGAGCTTTGCAGACAAACACAGACTCAGGGCATTTATTACCACCAAATCAGGAATGCAAGAAATGCTAAAGGGGCTATTTTACAAAGGAGAAATAGAAATGGAAGAAGGAACACAAGCATAAAGAATAAAAATGGCAACAAACAAGTACTTATCAATAATAACCTTAAACATAAATGGATTAAATGCTCCAATCAAAAGATATAGGGTTGCTGAATGGATTAAAAAAATGACCCATATATCTTCTGTCTACAAAAGACCCACCTCAGAGAAAAGGACTCACACAGAAAAGGGACAGAAAAAAATTTTTCAGGCAAATGGAAATGAAGAAATAAAAAAGCTGGGGTAGCAATACTTATTGCCATAACAAGAGATAAGGAAGGCCACTTCATAATACTAAAGGGATCAATTTAACAAGAGGATATAACTCTGGTAAACATATATGCACCCAATACAGGAACACCCAGCTACATTAAAAAAAAACTTCAGGAAGCTATCAAGGAAGAGATCAGCAGCAATGCAACGATAGTAGGGGACTTTAATACCCCAGTGACAACATTAGATAAATCCTCTAGACCAGTGGTCGGCAAACTGCGGCTCGGCAAACCGCAGCTCGCGAGCCACATGCGGCTCTTTGGCCCCTTGAGTGTGGCTTTTCCACAAAATACCAGCTCTTCCACAAAATACCGACTTCTGCGCATGGAGCGCCCGCACGTGGTATTTTGTGGAAGAGCCACACTCAAGGGGCCAAAGAGCCGCATGAGGCTCACGAGCCGTGGTTTGCCAACCACGGCTCTAGACCAGTGGTTCTCAACCTTGGCTGCACATTAGAATCACCTGGGAATTTTTTTAAAATCCTGATTTCTGGGCCTCATCCTCCGGAAATTCTGTTTCTTTGTTATGGGGTGGGGTTACAACATTAGTAACAAAGAAACAGAATTTCTGAAGGATGAGGCCCAGAAATCAGGATTTTAAAAAGATTCCCAGGTGATTCTAATGTGCAGCCAAGGCTGAGAACCACTGCTCTAGACCAAAAATCAACAAGGAAACAGCAATCCTAAATGACACTCTAGAACAGATGGAACTAATTGACATCTTCAGAACATTCCACCCAAAGCCAAAGAATATACATTCTTCTCATGTGCACATAGGACATTTTCAAAAGTAGACCACATATTAGGACACAAGCTAAGTCTCTACAAATTCAAGAAGACTGAATCTTCTCAAGCGTCTTCTCAGACCACAATGGCATGAAATTAGAAATCAGCTACAATAAAAATACTCAAATACAAGGATGCTAAATAGCATGCTATTGAACAATGAATGGGTTAACAAAGAGATCAAAGAAGAAATTTAAAAATCATCCTGTAAACAAATGAAAATGAACACACAACAATCCAAAATCTAAAGGACACTGTGAAAGCAGTTTTGAGACTTGAGAGGGACATTCACAGCACTACAAGCCTACCAAAAAACAAAAACAAAAAAAAACAACAACTACTAATAAGTTATCTAACACTATCACTTAAAAATTTAGAAAGAGAACAACAAGAAAAGCCCAGAAGAAGTAGAAGGAAGGAAATAATAAAGTTCAGAGTAGGAATAAATGACTTAGAGACTGAAAAAAAAAAAATACAAAAGATCAATAAATCTAAGAGGTGGTTCTTCAAAAGGATAAACAAGATTGATGAACCTCTAGCCAGCTCACCAGAAAACAAAAAGAGAGGATCCAAATGAACAAAATCAGAAGTGAAAGAGGTGAAGTAACAACTGACCCCACAGAAATGCAAAGGATAATAAAAACTACTATGAACAACTTTACTCCAACAAACAGGAAAACCTGGCTGAATGGACATATTCCTAGAAAAATACAACCTTCCAAAACTCAATCAAGAAGATTCAGAAAGTGCCCATCTGTAGATGAGTGGATTAAAAAACTGTGGTACATCTATACAATGGAATACTATGCTGCGGTAAAAAAGAAGGAGCTCTTACCATTTGCAACAGCATGGATGGAACTGGAGAGCATTATGCTAAGTGAAATAAGCCAGTCAGAGAAAGATAAATACCACATGATCTCACTCATTTGCGGAATATAATGAACAACATAAACTGATGAACAAAAACAGATCCAGAGACAGAGAAGCATGGATCAGATCGTCAAACCTCAGAGGGAAGGTAGGGGAGGGTGGGGGTAAGGGGGAGAGATCAACCAAAGGACTTATATGCAAGCATATAGGCCTAACCAATGGACACAGTCAACAGGGGGGTGAGGACATGAGTGGGGGGGGGGGGATAGGGGGTAATGTGAGAATAAGGACACATATGTAATAACTTAATCAATAAAAAAATTTAAAAAAAATAAAATAAAATACTAATATTTTAGCCTCCCCCCGCCCCAGCCAAAAAAAAAAGAATATTCAGAAAACCTGAATAGGTCAATAACTACTAATGAAATTGAAGCAATAATAAAAGAACTCCCAGAAAACAAAATCCCTGTTCCAGATGGATTCAAAGGGAAGTTTTACTAAATATTCAAATAAGAAATAACTCCTCTACTCTGACTATTCCAAAAATTTAAGGGGGAAGGAACACTTCAAAACTCTTTCTATGAGGCCAGAATTACCCAATTCCAAAATCAGATAAAGACACGACAAAGAAAGAGAATTACAAACCAATAACCCTGATGAACATAGATGCTAAAATCCTCAACCAAATTTTGCAAATCGGATCCAGCAATATATTAAAAAGATCATACATAATGACCAAGTGGGATGTATTCTGTGGATGCAAGGCTGATACAATATTCACATATCAGTAAATGTGATGCAGCACATAAACAATTAGCAAGACAAAAATCACATGATCATATCAACCGATGCAGAAAAAGCATTCAACAAAATCCAATACCAGTTTTTTAAAACTCTCAGCAAAGTGGGAATAGAGGGAACATACCTCAACATAATAAAGGCCATATATGACAAACCTATAGCCAACATCATACTCAAAGGGCAAAAACTAAAACCATTTTCCCTAAGAACAGAAACAAGACAGGGATGCCCTCCTTCACCACTCTTGTTCAACATAGGTCTGGAAGTTGTAGCCATAGCAATCAGACAAGAAGAAGAAATAAAAGGCATCCAAATTGGAAAAGAGGAAGTAAAACTCTCATTATTTGCAAAAGTCATGATACTGTACAAAGAAAGCCCTAAAGACTCCATCAAAAAACTATTAGATTTATTAAATGAATTCAGAAACATAGCAGGATACAAAATTAACGCCCCAAAACCCATAGCATTTTTATACACTAACAGTGAACTCTCAGAAAGAGAAACAACAAACAAAAAGAAATCCCATTTACTGTTGCCACAAAAAAATTAAGATACTTAGGAATAAACTGAACTCAGGAGGTAAAAAACCTGTACTCTGAAGACTACAAGACGTTGAAAAATGACAGAGAGCAAGATATGAAAAAGTGGAAGAATATACCACGTTCATGGATTGGTAGAATCAACATTGTTAAAATGTCGATATTACCCAAAGCAATCTATAGATTCAATGCAATCCCTATCAAAATACCAACAGCATATTCCACAAGCCTAGAATTTCCAAACACTCCAAAAATTTAAATAGAACCAAAAAAGACCCCAAATAGGTGCAGTAATCTTGAGAAAGAAGAACAAAGTTGGAGGAATCACAATACCAGATTTCAAGTTATACTACAAACCAACTATACTCAAAACAGCCTGGTACTGGCACAAGAACAGGCATATAGATCAATGGAACAGAACAGAGAACCCAGAAATTGACCAAAGCCACTATGATCAATTAATATTTGATAAAGTAGGTAAGAGCATACATTGGAGCAGAGACGGACTCTTCAATAAATGGTGTTGGGAAAATTGGACAGGTACATGCAAAAGAATGAAACTAGACCACCAATTTCACCAGACACAAGAATAAACTCAGGGAGAGAAGATGGCGACCGGAAGTAAGCTGGGGAGGGAGAGAGTGTAAGAGCGCGAGGGAGTGATAGAGGAGTGTGTGGATGCATGTGGTGTGTGTGTGTGTGTGTATGAGCTAGGGACGGTTAGATTCTTCAGGTCTTCTAAGGGGCTGCTAAACCAGGCAGTCTTAGATGGCAGAGCCCCGCTCCCAGTGCGGACACTCCTGGGCAGCCAGCACAGGCACAGAGACCACACCATCTTGAGAAACAGAGCTGCTTGAGACTAGGATCCTGGCCTCAGCACCACTCAGTCTGGTCTCAGATGCAAACCAGGACCCTGCAGTCACTGGGGACAGAGAACTGCGACCACAGTTACAGAGCCACGGACACCAAGAATCCAGACATCCCCGTGACAGATCTCTGTGAGTAACAGAGCCCATCCCCCTCCCCGCAGGCTCCCGGGCAGCACCATCGTAACTGATAGACCCACCCCTTGCCAGGACCTCAGTGCTGCTACAGGAAACTTGGCCTGGAAGCGTGCGAACACCAGGAACTTGTCCCCAGCATCACAGGCTACAGGAACCTTAGCCTGGGAGCTAACGCGCAAACACTGGGAACTTGTTTCCTGCAGCACGGGCTACAGGAATCTTAGCCTGGGAGCTAGCGTGAACATTGGGAACTTGTTCCCTGCAGCACGGGTCCTGGGACCCCGATTCTCCGGGCAAGACTTGACTGTGTTTCTTATCACCTGTGCCTGGGATCCCTGATTCCCTGTGCATTCACACTAAAAGCCAGTGACTCCAATTCTTGGTGCATGTGCACATGGGGACCCTGATTCTCAATGTGAGGCCGCACAAAGCAACAGAGACTCTGATACTGGATTCTTGGGGAACTCTGACTCCTGGCACACGCTACGGGGCTCTAATTTTCAACACACTCTGGGGGGGGGGGTCTCTGTTTCAGCATGGGGCAGAAGGGGTCCCTGATTCTAAGTACGCACACAAGGCCACATTGAGCGTTCGTAACCCTGACTCTGAGCGAGCCTAGTTCCCACCGACCCACCACAACCACACATCTTAGTGTCAGAGCTCTTCAGTGACACTAGGGTGGTGTGAAGCTCCCACTGCACACAGCCCACGCCCATGCAACTCGACATTTGAACCATCTGGAGATAGTCAGAATGGGGAGACAACACAACCCCCAGAGGAAAGAAAATGAGGAGTCACCAACAAAGGAAATTAATGATATTGAAGCATGCAACATGACAGAAAAATAATTCAGAGTACTGGTTGTACAATTCATTCACCGGATGAATGAGGAAATCAACAACCTATGCAAGAATCAGTAAGAAATGAAAAGTGATATAGCTACAATCAAAAACAGCATGGAAGGTTTCAACAGTAGACTAGAAGAAGGAAAGGACCAAATTAGTGAGTTAGAAGATAAGGTAGAGAAACAAGCTAAATCTGAACAGCAACTGGAGAAATAAATTAAAAAGCAGAAGGAGAGCCTAAGGGAGCTTTGGGGAAACATGAAACGAAGTGACATACACATAATAGGGCTGCCAGAAGAACAAGAAGAGCAGCAAGGATTAGAAAATCTATTTGAAAAAAATAATGATAGAAGGTGGAAAACCAAGATGGCGGCATAGGTAAACACCGGAGTTAGCTGCCTCAAACAACCACTTCAAAAATACAACTAAAAGACGGAACGGACATCACCCAGAACCAAAGAAGACTGGCTGAGAGGAAATTCTTCAACTAGAAGGAAAGAGAACAGCATACGAGACTCAGAGGAGGCGCACTGCGGAAAATACAAAGGTGCGGAGGTACGCGTGGAGCAGGCTGGCAGCTGAGGGGGCGGTTGTCATTTTAAATTGGGAGGGAGTCTCAGATTCTGAGCTCCAGTTCTGGGCAAGTCTCTAGGGACCCAGACTCAAACGGGAGAAGCGGGACTGTCTGGCATCGGTCGGAACGCGAGGGCAGCTTTCCCTCCGAGGTTTGCAGTGGTTGCTGGGACTCTGAGAGGCAGAGCCTCTGGGGACAGGACTGAGAGCAGCCATAACTGCTCCACCACCCGCTCTGTTGATCCCGTGCGACCCCCTCCACCCCCCGCCCAAGCCCTGCGCAGAGCCATTTGCCAGATAGCGTCAGGCAAAGGCTAGATTAGCACCTCCCAAAAGGACAGAAGTTTTCCCACTGCAGACACAGCTGATTCTCACAGCCAGTTGGCCTGGAGGTCAAATCCCCCTAGTATTAACTACAACAATCAAGGCTTAACTACAACAAGACTGCGCACAAAGACCTCTAGGGGGTGCACCAAGAAAGCATAAAAAATGCGGAGACAAAGAAACAGGACAAAACTGTCAATGGAAGATATTGAGTTCAGAACCACACTTTTAAGGTCTCTCAAGAACTGTCTAGAAGCCGCCGATAAAGTTACTGAGATCCTCAAGAAATCTAATGAGACCCTCGATGTTATGATAACGAACCAACTAGAAATTAAGCATACACGGACTGAAATAACGAATATTATACAGACTCCCAACAGCAGACCAGAGGAGCGCAAGAATCAAGGCAAAGATTGGAAATGCGAAGAAGCAAAAAACACCCAACCGGAAAAGCAAAATGAAAAAAGATTCCAAAAATACGAAGATAGTGTATGGAGCCTCTGGGACAGCTTCAAGCGTACCAACATCAGAATTATAGGGGTGCCAGAAGATGAGAGAGACCAAGATATTGAAAACCTATTTGAAGAAATAATGACAGAAAACTCCCCCTACCTGGTGAAAGAAATAGACCTACAAGTCCAGGAAGCGCAGAGAACCCCAAACAAAAGGAATCCAAAGAGGACCACACCAAGACACATCATAATTAAAATGCCAAGAGCAAAAGACAAAGAGAGAATCTTAAAAGCAGCAAGAGAAAAAAAGTCATTTACCTACAAGGGAATACCCATACGACTGTCAGCTGATTTCTCAACAGAAACTTTGCAGGACAGAAGGGAGTGGCAAGAAATATTCAAAGTGATGAATGCCAAGAACCTACAACCAAGATTACTTTATCCAGAAAAGCTATCATTCAGAATTGAAGGTCAGATAAAGAGCTTCACAGATAAGGAAAAGCTAAAGGAGTTCATCACCACCAAACCAGGATTATATGAAATGCTGAAAGGTATCCTTTAAGAAGAGGAAGAAGAAGAAAAAGGTAAAGATACAAATTATGAACAACAAATACACATCTATCAACAAGTGAATCTAAAAATCAAGTGAATAAATAATCTGATGAACAGAATGAACTGGTGATTATAATAGAATCAGGGACAGAGAAAGGGAATGAACTCACTATTCTTGGGGGGGAAACGGGTGTGGGAGATGCGGGAAGAGACTGGACAAAAATCGTGCACCTATGGATGAGGACAGTGGGGGTGGGGGGGTAAGGGCAGAGGGTGGGGTGGGAACTGGGTGGAGGGGAGTTATGGGGGGGAAAAAGAGGAACAAATGTAATAATCTGAACAATAAAGATTTAATTAAATAAATAAATAAATAAATAATGACAGAAAACTTCCCAGATATGGGGAAGAAAAAAGTTACACAAGTACAGAGAGTCCCAAGCAAGATGAACCCCAAAAGACCAACACCAAGACATGTCATAATAACGATGGCAAATGTACATGACAAAGAGAGAATCTTAAAGGCTGCAAGAGAGACACAGAGAGTTATCTACAAAGGATCCCCCATCAGATTATCAAATGATTTCTCAACAGAAACACATCAGGCTAGAATGGAATGGAAGGAGGTATACAAAGTGTTGCAAAGCAAAGGACTGTATCCAAGAATACTCTATCCAGCAAGACTATCAATCAAAATTGAAGGGGAAATCAAGAGCTTTGCAGACAAAAAAAGGCTAAGGGAGGTTATCACTACCAAGCCAGCAATGCACGAAATGCTAAAGGGACTGGTGTAAAAAGAAGAAATAAAAAGGTAAGAAAGAACACAGGCACAAAAATAGAAATGACTACAAGCAAGTAGATTTCAATAATAACTTTAAACGTAAATGGACTAAATGCTCCAATCAAAAGACATCAAGTGGCTGAATGGATAAAAAAACATGACCCATATATATGCTGTCTACAAGAGACCCACATCAGAAGAAGGGACACACACAGACTGAAAGTGAAGGGATGGAAAAACATCTTTCAGGCAAATGGAAATGAAAAAAAAGCTGGGGTAGCAATACTTATATCAGACAAAATAGATGTCAAAGTGAAGGCCACAACAAGAGATGAGGAAGGCCACTTCATAATACCAAAGGGATCAATGCAACAAGAGGATATAACTCTGATACACATATATGCACCCAATGCAGGAGCACCCAGATACATAAAAAACCTCCTGGAAGATAACAAGGGAGAGATCAACAACACCACAATCAAAGTAGAAGACTTAAACAAACCACTGCCATCACTGGATAAAACCTCCAGAAAAAAAAATTAGCAAAGAAACAGCAATCCGAAATGACTCACTAGATCAGATGGACTTAACTGACATCTTCAGAACATTTCACCCCAAAGCCACGGAATATACATTCTTCTCAAGTGCACATGGGACATTTTCAAAAATAGACCACATATTGGGTCACAAGCAAAGTCTCCCCAAATTCAAGAAGATTGAAATCATACCAAGCATCTTCTCAGACCACAATGGCATAATATTAGAAATAAACTACAAGAAAAACAATCCAAAAAACTAAAACACTTGGAAGATGAATAGCATGCTACTGAATAATGATTGGGTTACCAATGAGATCAAAGAAGAAATTAAAAACACCCTGGAAACTAATGACAATTAAAGCACAACAATCCAAAATCTATGGGACACAATAAAAGCAGTCCTGAGAGGAAAGTTTATAGCTCTACAGACCTACATAAAAAATAAAATAAAAAAAATAAAAAAAAAAGATAGTAAATCATCTAACTCTACAACTCAAAGAATTAGAAAGAGAGCAACAAGAAAAGCCCAGAGTGAGCAGAAGGAAGGAGATAATAAACATCAGAGCAGAAATAAATGACATAGAGAGAAAAAAAATACAAAAGATCAATGAAACCAAGAGCTGGTTCTTTGAAAGGATAAACAAGATTGATGAGCCTCTAGCCAGGCTCACCAAGAAGCAAAGAGAGGATTCAAATAAATAAAATCAGAAATGAAAGAGGCGAAATAACAACAGACCCCACAGAAATTCAAAGAATTGTTAAAAAATACTATGAACGCCGAAACCGGTTTGGCTCAGTGGATAGAGCGTCGGCCTGCGGACTGAAAGGTCCTAGGTTCGATTCCGGTCAAGGGCATGTACCTGGGTTGTGGGCACATCCCCAGTGGGAGATGTGCAGGAGGCAGCTGATCAATGTTTCTCTCTCATCGATGTTTCTAACTCTCTATCTCTCTCCCTTCCACTCTGTAAAAAAATCAATAAAATATATTTAAAAAAATACTATGAACAACTCTACTTTAACAAACTAGACAACCTGGAGGAAATGGACGTATTCCTAGAAAAATAAAATCTTCAAAAACTCGCCAAAACCGTTTTTGGCTCAGTGGAGAGAGCGTCAGCCTGTGGACTGAAGGTCCCAGGTTCGATTCCGGTTAAGGGCATGTACCTGGGTTGCGTGCACATCCCCAGTAGGAGATGTGCAGGAGGCAGCTGATCGATGTTTCTCTCTCATCGATGTTTCTAACTCTCTATCTCTATCCCTTCCTCTCTGTAAAAAATCAATAAAATATATTTTTAAAAAAACTCTTCAAAAACTCAATCCGGAAGATTCTAAAAATCTCAATAGGCCAATAACTATAGAAAAAATTGAAGCAGTCATCAAAGAGCTCCCAGCAAACAAAAGACCAGGGCCAGATGGCTTCACAGGGGAGTTTTACCAAACATTCAAGGAAGAACTAAAACCTATCCTCCTCAGACTATTCCAAAAAATTCAAGAGGAAGGAACACTTCCAAGCTCATTCTATGAAGCCAGCATCACCCTAATCCCAAAACCAGATAAAGACAACACAATGAAAGAGAATTACAGGCCAATATCCCTCATGAACATAGATTCCAAATCCTCAACAAAATCTTAGCAAATCGGTTCCTGCAGTACATTAGAAAGATCATACACCATGACCCAGTAGGATTTATCCCGGGGTGCAAGGATGGTACAATATCCGCAAATCAATAAACGTGATACAACACATAAACAAACTGAGAGATAAAAATCACATAATCATATCAATTGACACAGAAGAAGCATTTGACAAAATCCAACACCCTTTCTCGATAAAAACTCTCAGCAAGGTAGGAATAGAAGGATCATACCTCAACATAATAAAAGCCATATATGACAAACCCACAGCCAACATCATAATCAATGGGCAAAAACTAAAATCATTTCCCCTAAGAACAGGAACAAGACAGGGATACCCCCTCTCACCACTCCTGTTCAACATAGTACTGAAAGTACTAGCCACTGTGAACAGACAAGAAGAAGAAATAAAAGGCATCCAAATTGGAAAAGAAGTAAAATTGTTCTCATTTGCAGATGACATAATACTGTACATATAAAACCCTAAAGACTCCATAAAAAAATTATTAGACTTAATAAATGAATTCAGCAATGTAGAAGGATACAAAATTAATGCCAAGAAATCTATGGCATTTCTTTACATCAATAGTGAACTTAGAGAAAGTGAGACTAAAAAAAAAATCCCATTTACCATCACACCAAAAAATTTAAGAAACCTAGGAATAAACTTAACTAAGGAGGTAAAAGACTTATATTTAAAAACTACAGGATACTGAAAAAAGAGACAGAGGAGGACATAAACAGATGGAAGAACATACCGTGTTCATGGATTGGTAGAATCAACATCATCAAAATGTCCATACTACCCAAAGCAATCTATAGCTTCAATGCAATCCCCTTTAAATTACCAACGGCATATTTCACAAATCTAGAAGGAACATTCCAAAAGTTCATCTGGAATAAAAAAACACCTCAAATAGCTGCAGCAATCCTGAGAAAGAAGAACAAAGTAGGTGGGATCTCAATACCAGATAACAAGCCATATTACAAAGCCACTGTTCTTAAAAGAGCTTGGTACTGGCACAAGAACAGACATATAGATCAATGGATTAGAATAGAGAACCCAGAAATCAACCCAAACCACTATGCCCAATTAATATTCAACAAAGGAGGCAAGAGAATACAATGGAATCAAGACAGTCTCTTCAATAAATGGTGCTGGGAAAATTGGACAGATACATGCAAAAAGGTGAAGCTAGACCACCAACTCACAACATACAAAAAAATAAACTCAAAATGGATAAAGGACTTAAACGTAAGACAGGAAGCCATAAAAATACTAGAGGAATCCACAGGCAGCGAAATCGCAAACATATGCCAAAGGAATTTCTTCTCTGATACTGCTCCTAGGGCAATGGAAACTAAAGAGAAAATAAACAAATGGGACTACATCAAAATAAAAAGCTTTTGCACAGCAAAGGAAACCATCAACAAAACAACAAGAAAGCCCACTGCATGGGAGAACATATTTGCCAATGATATCACTGATAAGGGTTTAATCTCCAACATTTACAGGGAACTCATGCAACTTAACAAAAGGAAGACAGACAATCCAATCAAAAATGGGCAATGGACCTAAATAGACACTTTTCGAATGAGGACATACAGAATGACGAAAGACATATGAAAACATGCTCAAAGTCACTAATTATATGAGAGATGCAAATCAAAATGACAATGCGGTATCATCTCACACCTGTCAGAATGGCTATCATCAACAAATCAACAAACAACAAGTGTTGGAGAGGATGTGGAGAAATAGGAACCCTTCTGCACTGCTGGTGGGAATGCAGACTGGTGCAGCCACTTGGAGAACAGTATGGAGTTTCCTCAGAAAACTAAAAATGGAAGTCCCATTTGACGCAGTGATCCCACTACTAGGAATATACCCCAAGAAGCCAGAAACACCAATCAGAAAGGATATATGCACCCCTATGTTCATAGCAGCACAATTCACCATAGCTAAGATTTGGAAACAGCCTAAGTGCCCATCAGCAGACGAGTGGATTAAAAAACAGTGGTACATCTACACAATGGAATACTATGCTCGGTAAAAAAGAAGGAATTCTTGCCATTTGCAACAGCATGGATGGAACTGGAGAGCATTATGCTAAGTGAAATAAGTCAGTCAGAGAAAGATAAATACCACATGATCTCACTCATTTGTGGAATATAGAGAACAGCATAGACTGATGAACAAGGACAGATTCAAAGACAGAGAAACAGCGATCAGACTATCAATCCCCAGAGGGAATGTAGGGGAGGGTGGGGGTAAGGGAAAGAGATCAACCAAAGGACTTGTATGAATGCATACAAGCCAAACCATTGGACACGGACAACAGGAGGATGAGAGCATGAGAGGGAGGGGGGAGGTTGGGGGTAAATGGGGGAATGAGGACACATTTGTAATACCTTAACCAATAAAGAAATTAAAGATTTAAAAAAGACATACAAAAAAGAATAAACTCAAACTGAATAAAAGACTTAAATGTAAGGCGTGAAACTATGAAAGTCCTAGAAGAAACTATAGGCACCAAAATCTCAGACATCTCTCATAGCATATCTTTACCAATACATCTCCTAGGACAGTGGTCGGCAAACTGCGGCTCGCGAACCACATGTGGCTCTTTGGCCCCTTGAGTGTTGCTCTTCCTAAGCCTTAGGAGTACCCTAATTAACTTGATAACAATGTACCTACCTATATAGTTTAAGTTTAAAAAATTTGGCTCTCAAAAGAAATTTCAATCGTTGTACTATTGATATTTGGCTCTGTTGACTAATGAGTTTGCCGACCACTGTCCTAGGACAATGGAAACTAAGGAGAAAATAAACAAATGGGACTACATGAAAATAAAAAGCTTTTGCACAGCAAAAGAAACAATCAACAAAATAACAAGAGAGCCCACTACATGGGAGAACATATTTGCCAATGATACATCTGATAAGGGGTTAATCTTTAAAATATATAGGAAATTCATAAAACTCAACAAAAGGAAGACAAACAATCCAATTAAAAAATTGGCAACGGAGAGAAACCAAGATGGCGGCATAGGTAAACACCAAAATTGCTGCTTCCTACAACAACTTCAAAAATACAACAAAAAGACAAAACGGACATCATCCAGAACTACAGGAAGGCTGGCTGAGTGGAAATTCTACAACTAGAAGGAAAGAGAAAAGCACACTGAGAGTCAGGAGCTGCGGAAGTAAAGTGCAAAGGTACGGAGGCTCGAGAGTGTGCGGAAAGGGGCTGTTACCTGAGGATTCGGCTGTCTTTTTGAATCGGGAGGGAGTCACGAGCTCCTGACTGCTCTGAACTCCAGTTCCGGGAAGTCTCTGGGGACCCAGGACTCATACGGGGAGAAACTGGACTGTCTGGCAGCGGGCAGAACTCGGAACTCGAGGGCGGCTTTCCATTAGAGGCACTTTCAGCAATTAAATTACCCGGACACTGAGACACACAGCCCCTTAGGGCAGGGCTAAGGATCTGCCATAGCTGCTTGCTCTGCCCTGTTGATTCCTTGAGACCCAGCCCCATTCAGGCTGCCAGAGAGGCTTTTGCATATGAATGCCCTGGCCCTTTGCAAACTGAAAATTACCTAACAAATTACAGCTGGGCCAGACAGACCCAGAACTTCCAAGAGAAGGCCCAAGCCCCACAGTAGCTTTCATTGCTTCACAGCTGGCCTCATCTGGGCACCTCCAAACTCCAAAAAAGGAAGGGGAATCTGCAGATCTTTTCGTAGCTCCTGCTGGGTAACCTCAGGCAGAGACTAAATTAGCACCTCCTTAGATCCAAGAGCCAGTGTACCCATTGTTCAGAGTGGGGCCATCCAGATTACAACTCCTCAGATCCATAAGGGACACACTCAGGGGGCAGACTCAGTGAGCACCAAAGCCTCACTGAAACAAGTCTTGCCCCAGAAGGGTGTCCTCAGCACAGAAGTTCTCCCACTACAGACACAGCTGATTCTCACTGCCAATTGGCCTGGAGGTCAATTCCTACCAGTGATAACTACAACAATCAAGGCATAACTACAACAAGACTGTGCACAAAGCCCACAAGGGGGTACACCAAGAGTGTCCACCTCAGGTAACGAGGGAGGCTGAGCCACTGGGCCCTATAGGACACCTAGCACACAAAACCACTCTACCAACACAGGGAAGCATAAAAAATGCAGAGACAAAGAAACAGGTCACAAATGACAGAAATGGAGGGAAGCAAACGACTGGATATAGAGTTCAAAACCACGTTCATAGGTTTTTCAAGAATTTTCTGGAAACCGCCAATAAATTTAGTGAGACCCTGGAGGATATGAAAAAAGACCAACTAGAAATTAAGCATACACTGACTGAAATAAAGAATAATATACAGAGATCCAACAGCAGACTAGAGGATCCCAAGAATCAAGTCAAAGATTTGAAATAAGAAGAAACAAAAAATACCCAACCGAAGAAGCAAAAAGAAAAAAGAATCCGAAAATACGAAGATAGTGTAAGGAGCCTCTGGGACAACTTCAAGCGTCCCAACATCCGAATTATGGGGGTGCCAGAAGAAGAGAGAGGGCAAGATATTGAAAACCTATTTGAAGAAATAATGACAGAAAACTTCCCCCACCTGGTGAAAGAAATAGACCTACAGGTCCAGGAAGCGCAGAGAACCCCAAACAAAAGGAATCCAAAGAGGACCACACCAAGACACATCATAATTAAAATGCCAAGAGCAAAAGACAAAGAGAGAATCTTAAAAGCAGCAAGAGAAAAAAAGTCAGTTACCTACAAGGGAGTACCCATACGACTGTCAGCTGATTTCTCAACAGAAACCATGCAGGCCAGAAGAGAGTGGCAAGAAATATTCAAAGTGATGAATAACAAGAACCTACAACCAAGATTACTTTACCCAGCAAAGCTATCATTCAGAATTGAAGGTCAGATAAAGAGCTTCACAGATAAGGAAAAGCTAAAGGAGTTCATCACCACCAAACCAGCATTATATGAAATGCTGAAAGGTATTCTTTAAGAAGAGGAAGAAGAAAAAGGAACTCTTATATTTTCCATAGCATGGATGGAACTAGAGAGCATTATGCTAAGTGAAATAAGCCAGTCAGAGAAGGATAAATACCACATGATCTCACTCATTTGTGGAATATAATGAACAACATAAACTGATAAACAAGGACTGATCCATAGATGGAGAGGCATTGATTGGACTGTTGGGCCCTGGAGGGAAGGTAGGGGAGGGTGGAGGTAAGGGGGAAAGATCAACCAAAGGACTTATATGCAAGCATATAGGCCTAACCAATGGACACGGACAACGGGGGGGGGAGGGGGGCATGAGTGGGGGCCTGGGAGGGTAGGGGGTAACATGGGAATAAGGACACATATGTAATATCTTAATCAATAAAAAATATATTTAAAAAAATTGGCAACAGATCTAATTAGACACTTCTCCAGTGTGGACATTCAGAAGGCCAAGAGACATGAAAAAATGCTCAAAGTTACTAATCATCCAACAGCTGCAAATCAAAATGACAATTAGATGTCTCCTCAAACCTGTCAGAATGGTTATCATCAACAAATCAACAAACGACAAGTGTTGGCGAGGATGTGGAAAAAAGAGAACACTAGTATACTGCTGGTAGGAATGCAGACTGGTGCGGCCACTATGGAAAACAGCATGGAGTTTCCTCAAAATATTAAAAATGGAACTCCCATTTGACACAGTCATCCCATTTCTAGGAATATATCCTAAGAAACTGAAACACTCATCAGAAAGAATATATGCACCCCTATGTTCATAGCAGAGCAATTTATAGTAGCTAAGATTTGGAAACATCCTAACTGCCCATCAGCAGATAAGTGGATAAAAAAAACCATGGTACATCTACACAATGAAATACTACACCACAATAAAAAAAAGAAAGAACTCTTATCGTTTGCAACAGCATGAATGAACCTGGAAAGTATTATGCTGAGTAAAATAAGCCAGTCAGAGAAAAATACCAGTAAGTATCACATGATCTCACTCACATGTGGAATCTAAAGAACAAAATAAACTGATGATCAAAAATAGACCCAGAGTCATAGAAGCATGAACAGACTGTTGTTGTTGAACCTCAGAGGGAAGGCAGGGAAGGGTGGGTGGGAAGAGAGCAACAATGAACCTGTATGCATTTATGCATAACCTATAGACACAGACAATGGTGTGGTGAGGGCCTTGGTGGGGGTGTGACGGGAGCAGGCTGGAAGAGGTTAATGAGGGGAAAAGGAAGACCTATGTAAAAAACTATGGTACATTTACACATGTAATAGTTTCAACAATAAAGAATTTTTTGAAAATAAGCAACAAAATAAGGAAAAAAGATTAAAATATGAACAATATAATGGCAATAAATACATATCTATCAACAATTGAATCTAAAAATCAAAATAAATAAACAAGAAATCTAAATGAACAAAATAAACTGGTAAATAAAATAGAAAGAGAGGCATGAAAACATGGAACAGACTGATGAATCTCAGAGGGAATGGAGGCACAGGGGAGTGGGAGGGGAAACAGGAGGCTATTAACCTAAGGCCCTCCCTATGGACACAGACAGTAGGATGATGAGGGCCTGGGGTGGGGCAGGGAAGGAACCAGGTAGAAGCAGGCAATGGGAGGGGGAAAAGGGGGCACATCTGTAATAGTCTCAACACTGAAGATTTTTTATTTTTTATTTATTTTATTTTTTTATTTCTTTTTATTGCTTAAAGTATTACAAAGAGTATTACATATGTCTCCTTTTTTTTCCCCCGCCCTTGACAATCCCCTGGCCTCCCCTACCGCCCAGTGTCTTATGTCCATTGGTTATGCTTATATACATGCATACAAGTCCTTTGGTTGATCTCTTACCCGCCCCCCTCCTGCCCTGCCACCCTTCCCGGCCTTCCTGCTGTAGTTTGACAGTCTGTTCGAGGCAGCTCTGCTTCTGTATCTATTTTTGTTCATGAGTTTATAATGGTCTTTATTATCCAGAAATGAGTGACATCATGCGGTATTTTTCCTTCATTGACTGGCTTATTTCACTTAGCATAATGCTCTCCAGTTCCATCCATGCTGTTGCAAATGGTAAGAGTTCCTTCTTTTTTATAGCAGCATAGTATTCCATCGTGTAGATGTACCACAGTTTTCTAATCCATTCATCTACAGATGGGCACTTAGGCTGTTTCCAGATCTTAGCTATGGTGAATTGTGCTGCTATGAACATAGGGGTGCATATATCCCTTCTGATTGGTGTTTCTGGTTTCCTGGGATATATTCCTAGAGGTGGGATCACAGGGTCAAATGGGAGTTCCATTTGTAGTTTTTTGAGGAAACTCCATACTGTTCTCCAAGTGGCTGCACCAGTCTGCATTCCCACCAGCAGGGCACAAGTGTTCCTTTTTCTCCACATCCTCTCCAGCACTTGTCGTTTGTTGATTTGTTGATGATAGCCAGTCTGACAGGTGTGAGATGGTACCTCATTGTTGTTTTGATTTGCATCTCTCGGATGATTAGTGACTTTGAGCACGTTTTCATATGTCTCTTGGCTTTCTGAATGTCCTCTTTTGAAAGGTGTCTATTTAGGTCCTTTGCCCATTTTTTGATTGGATTGTTTATCTTCCTTTTGTTAAGTTGTATGAGTTCCCTATAAATTTTGGAGATTAGGCCCTTATCAGATATGACATTGGCAAATATGTTTTCCCACAGAGTGGGTTTTCTCGTTATTTTGTTGATGGTTTCTTTTGCTGTGCAGAAGCTCTTTATTTTGATGTAGTCCCATTTGTTTATTTTCTCTTTAGTTTCCAATGCCCTAGGAGCTGTATCAGTGAAGAAATTGCCTCGGCATATGTCTGAGATTTTGTTGCCTTTGGATTCTTCTAGTATTTGTATGGTTTCCCGTCGTATATTTAAGTCCTTTATCCATTTTGAGTTTATTTTTGTGTATGGTGTAAGTTGGTGGTCTAGTTTCATTTTCTTGCATGTATCTGTCCAATTTTCCCAACACCATTTATTGAAGAGACTATCTTGACTCCATTGTATGTTCTTGCCTCCTTTGTCAAATATTAATTGAGCGTATTGGTTGGGGCTGATTTCTGGGCTCTCTATTCTATTCCATTGATCTATATGTCTGTTCTTGTGCCAGTACCAGGCAGTTTTGAGAACAGTGGCTTTGTAATACAGCTTGATATCTGGTATTGAGATCCCACCTACTTTGTTCTTTCTCAGGATCGCTGCAGCTATTCAGGGTTGTTTTTTATTCCAGATGAATTTTTGGAGAGTATGTTCTAGGTCTGTGAAATATGCCATTGGTATTTTAATGGGAAGTGCGTTGAATTTATAGATGGCTTTGGGCAGTATGGACATTTTAATGATGTTGATTCTACCAATCCAAGAACATGGTATGTTCTTCCATCAACACTAAAGATTTAAATAATGATTTTTTTAAATAAATAAAATCTAATCTAATAAAAGAGAAACATGCAAATTGACCGCAACTCTGCTACGCCCCAAGCCACGCCCACCAGCCAATCAGAGCGACTATATGCAAATTAACCCAACCAAGATGGCGTCTGGCAGCCACAGAGCTGGAGCAAGCAGGAGGCTTGGTTGCACCGGCGATGGAGGAAGCCAAGTTTCCCGCCTACACTGGCTGGCTGTGGCCTCCGCTCAAGGCAACAAAGTTTCAATTATAGAAGATAAACAAATCCCAGATACCTGCTTCCAGCCAGCCTCCACTGGGAGCTTGGGTGGCTGGGAGCCGTGGCCAGCCTGCAAACAGCCATCAGCCCCTCACCTAGACTGGCCAAGCACCCCAGCAGGATCCCCCACCCTGAAGGTGGTGTGGCCCCAGCCTGAAAATGGCTCTCAGCTCCTCACCCAAGCTGGCCAGGCACCCCAGTGGGAACTGCCACGCTGAAAGGGCTGTGGCCAGCCTGCAAACAGCCATCAGCCACTCACCCAGGCTGGCCAGGCACCCCAACAGGACCCCCCTCCCTGAAGGGAGTGTGGCCAGCCTGCAAACAGCCATCAGCCACTCACCCAGGCTGGCCAGGCACTCCAGTGGGGACCCCCACCCTGAAGGAGGTGTGGCCAGCCTGAAAACGGCCCTCAGCCCTCACCCAGGCTGGCCAGGCACCCCAGCAGGACCCCCACCCTGATCTGGGATACTCTTCAGGGCAAACCAGCTGGCCCCCACCCATGTACCAGGCCTCTATCCTCTATAATAAAAAGGTAATATGCAAGTTGACCCTAACAGCAGAATGACTGGGAATCACTGGTCACTATGACACACACTGACCACCAGAGGGCAGACGCTCAATGCAGGAGCTGCCCCCTGGTGGTCAGTGCGCTCCCACAGGGGGAGCTCTGCTCAACCACAAGCCAGGCTGACCGCTGCCAGTACAGCAGTAGTGGTGGGAGCCTCTCCCACTTCCTCAGCAGTGCTAAGGATGTCCAACTGCAGCTTAGGCCTGCTCCCCGCTGGCAAGTGGACATCCCCTGAGGGCTCCCGGGCTGCCAGAGGGATGTCTGACTGCCAGCTTAGGCCCAGTCCCCCAGGGAGTGGGCCTAAGCCAGCAGGTGGACATCCCCTGAGGGGTCCCAGACTGCGAGAGGGCACAGGCCGGGCTGAAGGACGCCGACCCCCCAGTGCACAAGTTTTTGTGCACCAGGCCTCTAGTAAATAAATAAAATAAAATATTATGGACCAGAAAAAATATTCAGTGGGAAAATATCCACAGGTAAGGATTAACAACAAAAATCTAGGGATATATGGGACTTTCTTATACTATTCTCTTTACCTTTCTGTATGTTCAAATATTTTCCTAACAAAAAGAAATATTTTTAATAAACCAGCATTGATGTGAGCCAGGAGTCCCACAAACAGTGCCCCATGCTCCTGGTGGGCCTGAAAGGCAGCTGTGTCTCTTAAATAGGTTAAACATCCCCCCTGCCATCTCTTTTATGTGTTTCCCTAGAAATCACTTTATCACAGGCTCCACTGAGTCCTACCTCCACATTTAGAAGCCTTAGCACATTTAGAAGCCAGACACAGTACTTTAGTGAGGCAACTATTGTCTTCTGATTGACCACCCACCCACTTGCCCACCATCTCTCTGCTCTGCAGAGCAGCCCTCACTTGCAATGCTGGCTCCCTCCTCATGTGGCCACCACCAACTCTGAGCCTCAGAATGCCCCCACCTGTTAAGCAGAAATTATGACAAATCAGTGACTGCCTGGATATCTCATTCAAAAGCAGTTACCCCACAAAGAGACTGAAATCCCCATTTAACAAATGGGAAGGCTGAGACCCAGGACCAAGAGATACTGGAAGCAGAACAGAGAAGGTAGGAACAGAGGAAAGTGACAGTGAGCAAAAGCTCCCTGCCTGCCCCTTTTCCCCCTCCTCCCCATCCTTCAATCCCAACCCTGGCAGTATGTCTGAAGAGAGGGTAAACTGCACCTCCTTTTCTCTGGCTTCCGTTTATTGAGCTTTCTGGTCAGGAATAAACAGCCAAGATTACAATGACCCAACCAGGTCTAGCTGACCCACGCAAACACTGGCTGGCCCACCTCTGCTGGTTGATAATGGAAGAATTATCAGTACCACCAAGTAATTGGCCGCTAACTGCTAAATGTCATGCAGTTCATAAGGAAGAGTTGTGTGTGGTCAGAGACTGGGCCCTCCCCTGGACTGATGGAGCCTCCAGAGGTGGGCACCTCAGTGCAAAAGCCTGAGATGTCCTGGGCATAGCCCACAGTCCTGGCCCAAGGGGGAAGAGGAAGTGGCGTAGCCACAAAGGCCCTTAGGGACACATCACAGGCTCCTGCTCAGTCCGTTTGGCCCAGGTCCATCGACAGACCAAGTACCCAAGATGAATAAGCCTGGTCCCTGCCACAAAATATTCCCGGCCTTATGTCACAAGCCTAGCAAACAGTAGGACTGACACCAGTAGATGCACAGCAAATGCTGGCTAAATGTAAAGCAGATACACTGCTCTCAGAGTTCTAAGGAAGGAACAGCTACTTCCAGCTAGGGGTACAGGAAACGGGTGTTTAAACATGGCATTTGGACTGAGTGTTACAAAGTGTTGAAGGGATCAGGTGAAGGGAACAGCACAGCCTAGCCCTGGAGGGTGAGAGCCACAGAATGTGTGAAGGGGTGGGTAAGTGGTATTTGGCTGAAGCCTGGGGGCACATAGGAGCATGGTGGGAGCTTGCTGGGGCAGAGGGGCAGATGGTGAGACTGTGCAAGGCACTGAGGGGTCCAGACGCCAGCCTGCATGCAACAGAGAGCCCTTGAAGTGTTTTGAGCAGGAGTATGATGACCAGTTAAAAGCTATAGAGTCCACAGTTACTGCCAGGTTGCACTTCCCAAAAGGGTAGGGGCTGGTCTTACTCATCTCTGTCCAGCACAGCCAGCACAGCTGGCCCAGAGGAAGTGCCCAAAAAGTGAATCACTGAATGATTATAGGATCATCAGATGGACGACTGGGGACTCCTGGACTCAGAGCTGTAGAATATCATGTTTGTATAAAAATATATATTTAGCCCTGGCCAGTTTGCTCAATAGTTAGAGTGTCAGCCCACAGACCAAAGAGTTGTGGGTTCTATTCCCAGTCAAGGGCACATGACTCAGTTGCAGGTTCCCTATTCCTAGAAGGGGCACATGTGAGAGGCAACCAATCAATGTTTCTCTCATGTCGTTCTTTCTCTCTCTCTCTCTCTCTTTCTCTCTCTCTCTCTCTCTCTCTCTCTCTCTCTCTCTCTCTCTCTCCCCCTCCCTCTCTCCCTCCCTCCCTCCTACCTCCTTTCCACTCTCTCTAGAAAATCAATGAAAGAAATATCCTTAAGTGAGGATTAAAAATAATCTTCCCCTTGGGGCAGCCTTAGGAGGTAGGCAGGGAGATAATTATCTCAAATTTACAAAGAGGGAACCTAAGGCTCAAAGAGGGACAGTGACCTGGCCAAGGTCACCCAGCTACTTAGCAGTGAAGACCAGTGCTCTCCCCAGAAGGCTAAGCCCTGCTTGCCTTGGCACGGCCCAGGGCTGCCCAGGAGGTAAAGGCCCACCCCTCCATACTCCCTGGCACCATCCCCTCCACCTCTACCCAGTGCTGAATATGCAGAAAAATGCAGCAAATGCTGCTTCATTGAGTGTTCTCCATACCACCCCAACTGGGATTGGCTGCTTGTCACTATGACAGCCTGTCCCTGCACCTATGACAGAGACAGAGCTGTTCACGGAATCTCTAGAATCCCCATGCTTGGTCTAGACCGGCCTCCAACCCCGAAGTTTGGGAAGCATACCCATAGAGCAAGAGTCCTGCACTAGGAGTCCAGACACAGGGTCAAACCCAACTCACTCTGCAACTCTGAAGAGTCACAACCCAGTTTTAGCATCTGTTAAATGGAATGGTGGCTCTCTGCCTATTTTATAGAACTACCGTGAGGACTACATGAGGGAAGGAGTGGAAAGGAGTGTAAAAACATATGAAAAATTATAAAACAAATTTTGTCCTGGAAAATAATAATAATAAGGCTTCTCTCTACTTCAACCTGAACACTATACTCCAGCAGGACTCACCTCCCCCTCCTAGCAAAGATCAAACCAAGCTAACATTTACTGAGACTCTTCAAGGCATCAGGCTAGGGCATGCTTCCCATGTATTATTTCAAAGCCTTCTAATAACACCTATATAAGATAGGTACCATTCTTCCAGAAACAGAGGAGGAGACTGGGGCTCCAAAAACTGAAATTACTTGCCCAAGCTCATCTAGCTTAGAAGTAGCTGAGTCAGGATTCAAACCCAGTTCCAGATGCATCTAAGTTCAGACCCCCCCTTTTTTTTACAACTTCACTCAATTAGCTCACTTCCCTCAGGCTGAAAAGTGGGGTTTCGGGCATGCCAGACACCAGGTCACCCACACCTTCCCAGCCAAGAGCCTTCCCTGCCCCGCTGCCTTCAACAATGCCCTCCTCCTCCTCCCCCTCCTCCTCCTCCTCCTCCTCCTCCTCCTTTTCTTCCTCCTGCTCCTCCTCCTCCTCCTCCTCCTCCTCCTTTTCCTCCTCCTGCTCCTCCTTTTCCTCCTCCTCCTCCTTCTAAGTTCAGGCCCTTTTGCTCACAGTAGGCTGATTCAAGGGGCCCATTTCCATAGCCCCAAATCTCAGACATACATAATCAGTGCTCAGGGTGAGGCTGCATGTCATATACACATACTCCCAGGACCCTGACATCAGATATGCTGTGCCACCCCAAGGCTTGTGGACCAGCAGGGCCATAAGAGCTGGGTGAGGGATGGAAGGGTGGCTGGCACAGCTGGTCTTGAGCTAACTGGATCAGTCCTGGGCATGGAGCCACTTGCCTGGCTGCCCTGGCAGATGGGTGCTGGAACTAGGCCACCTGCCAAGGTTCAACCTCCATGTCTAAACCAACCTGGATACTGAGGTTCCATTTTGGCTTTCTCACACCCTGACCCTGGTGGCTAATAGCACCTACATAGAACCAGAAGGCCAGGGATTCTCTTTCAGTGGCTTGCGCCTCCCCTGATGTGACCATATGGCCCCATATGCTCCCTGACAGCTGGACTGCCAACGCAACTGCCTGAGGATGTTCTCTGCAGAGGCCCCAGCCACTGCCCATCCCTACCCAGCAGGCTAGTCACAGTCAGAAAAATCCCAGGCTGGAATGCCCTGCCCCCAATTTAAGACTATATAAGACCCCTCACTGGTCTCAAACTCTTCCCCTGTCAAACAGCAGTAGTGACCCTCTACCCTTTTCCTTTGTATCCCATTTCTGAGGTCCCAAACTTCCACCCAAAGTCAGTCCAGGTCTCCAGAGAAACAAATAAACTTATCCTTTTTACAGGCATAGAAACTGAGGCCACAGGGACTTGCTCAAGTGTACCACTGGGAGGCCCATACTAAAAGCCCATATTTTTTATTTTTAAAAATATATTTTTATTAATTTCAGAAAGGAAGGGAAAGGAAGAGAGAGATAGAAACATCAATGATGAGAGGGAATCATTGACCGGCTGCCTCCTGCACACCCCACAATGGGGATCGAGCCCGCAACCCAGCATTTGCCATGACCAGAAATCAAACTGTGACCTCCTGGTTCATGGGTTGATACTCAACCACTAAGCCATGCTGGCTGGGCTAAAGGCCCATATTTATGACTCCAGGACACTTGCAACATATAACCAGGTGGTAGGAATAGTGATGCCCCAGGCCCTATTCAACTCTGATGGCTTACATTGCCCCACCTGGTTTCCCACCCAGGCCAAATCTCTGCATCCTCTATTGCGTGGGTAACCATGAATGGCCCCTTAGCCATCCTGATGAAGGTGGGCAAGGAGCCTGTCCAGCTGTTGCCCTCACTACCAACCAACCTGAATTCCCATAGCTGCCTCAGGACCACCTCCCTGCCTCTGGCTCTCCTAGCCAACCAACCCCTTCCATGACCACCAGAGGGAGCAGTTTAAATTGCAAATCTAATGGAATCCCTCACTCTACAACCCCTGAAGAGGGAATCAACCCACACTCCTCAGGCAGGCACTCAGGGTCCTCCTCCATCTTGTGCCAACTTGCTCTGTGCCTGCTGTGCCCCTGCATGAACTACTCACTTGCAAACACGTTTCACTCATGCCTGCTGTTTCCCTCCTCTGTGCCTTTGCTAATGTTGTAAAGCCCTCGTTCATTCATATTCTCCATTCATTCATTTACTCAATATATTTACTGAGCATCTCCCAAGTGCCAGAAACATATGAGGAAGTCAAAATGCACCAGCCCTTCCAATTCATCTGAAATAGCTCCTTGCTCACTCCCCTCCCCCAAGGCGTGGTGCTTGGGAGCAGATGTCTGGGCCCTAGAAGCCCACAGAAGAGACTGTGAGTGGTCAGGGTAGCCTGTCCCCATTTCCCTCAAAAGGAGGCTTGAGTGATCAGAGGTACCTTTCCTCCCTCAAGTCACCCTAAAGCCCAGCGTACCCAATAACTTCTTATCATTGAATTTGTTAGACTGCACTATTTTTATCATTTAAAACATAAAGATGGCAGGGTCAGGGCCTGGTTGGAGACAGAAATTAAAGGGCTACCCCTTACCAGTCAGAAGGTTTGAGGGGCAAGTGGCTATCTTTCTAAAGGGGCAGCCAGTGGGGGTTCGGAGCACCTGGCTAGGATTTTTAACCTTTACAGCAGAGACCATGGACCAAAGAGTTACCCTGCTCTCTCCCTCCCCAAGTCTTAAGGCCCCAGAGTGCTTATCCTGCTAGACTTAATTGGGGTGGGGGGAGGACAGAAGAACTAGGGCAGGGGGTTCAAACAGGCCTTGATGGCAGGAGTACGGCCAAACAGGCATCTGGCCATGCTCTAGCCACCTGGGTGTCAACCAGAGCATTGGTCAACACTCAGGAGGCTCAGGGACCACAGGGGATTGGGCGAGGGGGGGCAGGTAAGAGGAGAGAGAGAGAGAACAGCTAAGAAAGACTGAGTCAGCAAGAGGGTGCCTGAGAATTAAGCTAGCAGAGGTTGAGGGAGCCACCACAAGGTTCAGTAGGCCTACCACTCTCCTCCTCAAGGCTTCCAATGGCCTAAGTGGCCCTGGGGATGAGTCTGGGCTGCCATCAGGACTGGAGAGTCACAAAGGCCTGCCTGAGGCTGAAAGCTACTCTTGCCTTCTGTGCCTCAGGTGGGCCACCAGGGAAGGAAGCATCTTAATAGACACCAGGCCCCCTCCCCCCATGTACATTTAGACCTCCCTGTGGAAGCTATTCCCTTGAGGGTGAGCTCTATAGCTCCAGGATGGAGAGTTCAGGAGAGTGGGAAGGGTTCCGGGTCCTAAACAGGATGATAATGCCAGGGCCCAGCCTAGAGGGGCAGGCTGGGGATGATACAACATCCCAGTGCTGAGGATAAGCAAACCATCATGCAAAGCCCTGGCAGACTCTGGTCCCAAATCTAGGAAAGTTAATGAGGGTGGGATCAAAAAGTACAAGAAGTCAAGCCAGGGAGAATCAGGCTGGGAGTGGCTGTGCCCATCTCCTTGTCCATCAGGGGAGGATGTTAGTCACAAGCACAGAGTAGCTGCCCTGGGGAGACACTTCAGAGCCCTGATGCTAAGTCAGTAAAGAGGGCCAGGTGCCTTCCCTGCACCCACCCTGCCTCACCAAAGACCAGGGTTAAAGAAAAACTTCACCAGAAGGCTGTCCTGAAACTGGAGTTCTCCTAATTCCATCTCTGCCTCAAAATCCTCCTCAGTGAAATGGAGAGGAAGTGTGCCCATGGACCCCCACATTCTCACAAGGTGGCTGAAAGATTCCAGAGGGAAAATGGAAGTGGAAGTAAGGCTTAAGCCTGAAATCTGGTCACACAACATATTACCAGACTCCAGAGACCTAAGTAGATACTGACTGGTCAAGCATCACACCCCTCCAGCCAGCATCTAGGCTGAGAACAAGACTTCTAACCCCACAGGCTCATACACTAAGTGCCAGGAAAGAGGGCATATGGACAAGGGCTGCTGGGGAGACCAACTGCTCCAATCCAGAAGCCAAGCTATACTGAAGGATCCAGGAGCAATCAAAGAAGGCTTCCTAGAGGAGGAGGAACCTTCCCTGAAAGCAGGGAGGCCTTGGTAAAGGGGGAGGGAGGGGTTTGAGGGGGTCTGATCTCTTGCCCTTCCTTGGGCTTCTCACTCCTGGGAGCACACAGGTTCTCTCCCTTTCAGGGGCCCCATCCTGGACCACATCTTCCCATCTCATCTTCTACTGCAGGGGCAGGGCTGGCATTTGTAGGGGAAGGGGCTAGGAAGTTCCCTGAGGCAGCCAGCACAGGACAGGAGTGTGGGATGAGACTGGAGGATGGGGGTCTGGGGACACAGCACAACTACAACCTCATCACACAGAGTGAGACACACAGGAGCATGGCTCCAAGCAAATCAGGGATGGCGGGAACCAGGCTAGAGGGCCTAGAGGTGTACACACACACACACACACACACTGGGCAATCTCCCCCTACCTCCACCACAAGCCCCGTGACCTTAGCCTGGCAGGAAAGACCTGGAAGCTGTAGTCTCGCAGTCCTGCCGACCCAGGCAGGGTCACAGGAGTCCAGCGACCAGAGCAGCTCCAGCTCGGCACCTCAGGGCTGGATGGATGTCCCCAAAAGCCAGCCACTGTGCCAACTGGGTGGTAGAGACGCACCTCTGCCCATCAGGCAGCATAGCCCGCGCCCCGCCCCATTCATCCCTCGCGTTCTCTCCTCCGGAAAGAAAGGTTTGAGTACTACCATTAAAGCGTCTCCATCCTCTCCGCACACACAAAGTTGTTCCAAGTCGCCAGGGTTCGGGTTACAGGCGAGGGTTAGGCAGGGCCGTGCAGTGGGAGGGCGCGCAGTCTGGAACTGAAGTGCAGTGGGTACCCATTCCCGCTCCGCGCGTGCACGCACCCATGGCGCGCACCCAACACCCAGTCCCCACCCAGTGCCCCAAGGCTCCGGCCCAATCAGAGGCCGCGCACGCAGCACCGCCCGAGGGCAGACACCCCAACTCCTAGCCTGTGCCCCGCTATCCCAACCTCCCCTCAGTGTCCCTGCTTGGCCATACTCACTGTCCTGGGGCCGCATCCCCGCCTGGCCTCCGCTCCGCTTCCCACTCTGGCTCAGTTCCCGCTCCGCAGGACTCGGCTCCGGGATTGTGGCAAAAGCAACCAGCGAGCAGAGAGGGCGTGTGTGCGCGCGCGCGCCCTGTGTGTGCGCGGGAGGGCCCTGCGCTCCCCTGCGCGCCCGCTCCTGCCTCCCGCTCTCCACGCTACGATACCGGTAGAATCCCTAACGCGCGCTCCCTCCCGCCCAGGCGCTCATACTCGCGTGCGCGCACCCTGCCGCCGCACCCAAAGGCCTGGAACCCAGGCCCTCCGGATCTCCGAAGGGCGGCCCTTGGCCCCCTCAGAGCGAACCTCCGTCCCCTTCCCGGCTGACCCCGCCTCAGGTCCCCTGCCGCTCCCAGAGGAACCCTCTGGCGTCCCAGCTTCTGCACCACGCCCCAGCCAGGGCGCCCAATCGGGCCGCCGGTGCTCGCACCCAGAGGCTCCAGCTCCTTCCTACTAGCCCGCGCCTCCGCCTGCAGCCGGGTGCTCTCCCGCTCCTTCTCTCCCCCTTTTCGGTCACTGCCCCTTCTTTACCTCCTCTCCTTTCTCCTACCCGTCGTCCCCCCCCCCTCGCCCCCCACTCCCTCCCGCTGCCCCACACACACAACCTCCCGATCCAGGTCCGCTATCTACCTTGCCACCGCCCTCTCCAGCGTCCCCTGCTCCCCGCCGCCCTACTCCTCTCACAGTCTCCGCATTACATTGGGTACCGCTCGCCGCTCGCTGGGCCCAGGGTTCGAGCACACAGTGGGCGGCGAGGGGACCCCAAGGCGCCGGATCCAGGTGCCCCGGGCCGCCGCCCTTCTGCTCTCCGCTTCCTCTGACCCTTCTACCTCTGGCCTGTCCGGCGGCGTCGGCCTCTGCTAGCCTCAGCTATCTCTAACAACCCCCATCTCGCTCGGGTTTAAAGGGATAGCGCACCGGGTTAGACTTGCCCCATCCCGGGCATCCAGAAGAGCGGCCTGGCCACCGTAGGGACGGTCCTGGACGGTGATGCAGCCTGGGCCATGGTGCGCCAAGGTTGAGCCCGGTCTTCCCCACCTGGAGGTGAGTCAAGGACAGGGGTGGTCTGAAGTTTCTCAGACTAGTACACCATCCAGGGTGCATTCAGTGCTTGTTGGCGGCTAAGCCTAGGAGCAGGCTGGTGGTGTGGAAGAAGTGCAGGATGGGCGCTGGGACTGCGTGGCCAGGAGAGGAAGGATCAGGGAAACAGATGTCGGAATCTGAGACCAGGATGGAGACACCAGTCATGCTGAGAGGACAGAGCTCATAAGGTGACTTCCCACTCCTGCTGCCTGCCTCTCTCTGGGCCTCAGTTCTGGGGCCATGCCACCCCCCCCCCCCCCATATGGTATTAGATCCCATAGGAGAGGGAGACCCAAGGCAGGTCTTTAGTCCCCAGAATTCTGCTTCTGAGAGCTGGGGCCACCACCACCCCACCCTCACCAGGCCTGGTCTTCCCCCTCCCTCATTCTATAACCTTCTTTCTCTATTCTCCTCTTCAATGGAGCAAGGCAAAGAGATACAGGGACCTACTAGGGATAGCACACTACAGTTTGTAGAACTCTTTCACATCCTAGATCTCCCTGGACCCTCATGACACCACCTAAGAACTAAAGTATACCCCTAGACTCCCGGTAAGCCTGATCCTGGGCAGGGCTGGTGCATGAGCACTTCATCTTCTTCCTCTCACCACCCCAGACAGACCCTTGCTCCCCAACCACCACGGAGGGATACATTTTGCTCATTTGTTTACCACGCATCTATTATGTGCCCCACCCTGTGCTAGGTACTAGGGACATATTCCTACCCTCAAAAAAAATGATACAGCAGGAGGTATGATGGAACTTTTGGGAATGGAGGAGGTCCAGGAGAGTTCCTGTAGGAGGTGACATTGAAGCTAGGAATTGAAGGATGTGTAGGAGTTGACCAGCCAGAAAGGAACATAAAGGGTATCCCATGCCAAGAGAAGAGCATGTGCAAAGACCTGGAAGTGGGAAATAAGAAAGGATGGGTGTATGGGGGGGTGGGGAGGGAGCTATAAGAGACTTGAATTGAGGAGTTTCAACTTTGTTCTGGGGCAGCAGCAGGACTACCCTTAGCAAATCTAGGCAGAAGCCCTCCCCATCTTTCAGCCATTACAGAGGTATAGCTAAGGGCTTCCCAAATCCTGGAGCTTTTGAAAGAGGCCTCCTCTTCTCTCTTTATGCCCAGTCCCAACCTCTGCTCCCCATCTCTGCAGCCCGATGCAGTATAGCCTCCCCCTGCTGGTCAGAGTTAGAAGTGGGCGAAACCTAGGCTCCACTGTGATCAGGATACTAGTATGAGTCCAAAGTAGGCCAGACTTGGGTACCCACATATCAAGGTGCTCTGTAAAGACCCCAGACTTTGGTATCAGGGATACCCTGTCCCAGTTCTAGCTTTAGTGTCCTCCTCTGTACAGTGGAAATAAAAATACTCAGCCACCAAGGGGGTTGGCACAGGAATGACCCTGCACACAGTAGATATTCAGCAAATGACCTTTTTCTTCCCCACATCTGAGTTTGGCTTTGTGGCCCATCCCAAAGTCCCTTATTGTGTTCCTTGCTTGCCTGGCCATTTTCCTTCTGCCTTCTTACCAAACTTCCTGGGGCCTCTAGGGACATGAGCTCATGGCTGTTGCCTACTCTGGCTCAACACACCCCCTTCGGAGTCTTCCCAGGGCTCCCATGGGCCCTAGGGAAGCCAAACAGAGACAAACAGCCTTTCCCTAGAGTCCTTGACATCCAAGCTGTCACATTCCCAGTCTACATCCCCATCCATTTCTCCCACTCTCCTGTTCTGGGAGCCGCACAGACTCTGTGTCTGTGCTTGAGAATTTATGCCCCCAGCTTTGCTCTGCAGCCACAGGAATGTAGCAAGCCCTCTCTGAATTTCAAGTTCCTCCCCAAGTATGGGAGCAAGCTTGTGTGCCACATAGGGGCAATGAACATAAGTCTAACATTTATTTCCCCTCAGTAGGCCCAGGCCTTGGCCTTCTAGCCAGCAGTTCTGCACAGAGCCAGGCAGGTACAGAGGTACCATCTGTAGCCCCTATGTCCTTCCCTATGCTACTGGCCAGTAGCTATTGCCACCTGTGCCACCCAGTAGGCTTTACAGCGAGGCAAGGCATGAATAATGAACAGGCCCACTTGGAGGAACCACTCACTGCTGTCAGAGCAGCATCAGCTGGTGGCCTGGGGCAGAAGTAAGACCAGTGTGGCAGCTCCGGGAAGGAGCCCCTTCACTGTAGCTGGGAGCTTGCTATTTCCTGCCACAAGGACTAGGTCAATGCCTCTGCAGATGCACACCCAGGGCCCTTGTGCTATTTTCAGCTATCTCCACAGGCCAATAGGGGAGATCTGGCAGTATCCCAGACCTAGTCACCAAGCCGATCCACCCCGGGATGATTGCCCACAAGGAGTCTCAGGAGACAGTGGACATGTCCTGCCTGCCTTCACAGCAAACCCCTGGCTTCCTGGGTCAGGCTGATAAGTAAATAGGGTGGCCAAGGTTCAAAGAAATTTCCCACCCAGCCAGGCTATCTGCTTGCTGTCTCTCATCCTATCTCCCCACCTCCAACTCTTTCTCTATCTCCACCACCACTTGGCTTCCACACAATCCATTCACTTCTAAAATCCTTTCATCCTTAAAAAGCCTTCCTTGACTACCAATGAAACTAGACCACCAACTTACACCATACACAAAAATAAACTCAAAATGGATAAAGGACTTAAACATAAGATGGGAAAACAGAAAAATCTTACAAACTCCATAGGCAGCAAATTATCAGACATGTGTCATAGCAATATCTTTACCAATACAGCTCCTAGGCCGGTGATGGTGAACCTATGACACGCGTGTCAGAGGTGACACGCGAACTCATTTTTTTGGTTGATTTTTCTTTGTTAAATGGCATTTAAATATATAAAATAAATATCAAAAATATAAGTCTTTCTTTTACTATGGTTGCAAATATCAAAAAATTTCTATATGTGACACGGCACCAGAGTTAAGTTAGGGTTTTTCAAAATGCTGACATGCCGAGCTCAAAAGGTTCGCCATCACTATCCTAGGGCATTGGAAACTAAGGAGAAAATAAACAAATGGGACTACATCAAAATAAAAAGCTTCTGCACAGCAAAAGAAACCATCAAAAAAAAAAACAAGAAAGCTCACTGCATGGGAGAACATATTTGCCAATGTTACATCCAATAAGGGCCTAATCTCCAAAATTTATAGGGAACTCATACAACGTAACAAAAGGAAGATAAACAATCCAATTTAAAAAATGGGCAAAGAACCTAAATAGAGGTCCTTTCAAAAGAGGACATACAGAAGGCCAAGAGACATATGAAAACATGCTCAAAGTCACTAATCATTCAAGAGATGCAAATCAAAACAACAGTGAGGTACCATTTCACACCTGTCAGAATGCCTATCACCAATAAATCAACAAACAATAAGTGCTGGAGAGGATATGGAGAAAAAGGAACCCTGGTGCACTGCTGGTGGGAATGCAGACTGTTGCAGCCACTGTGGAAAATAGTATGGAGATTCCTCAAAAAATTAAAAGTGGAACTCACATTTGAACCAGTAATTCCACTTCTGGGAATGTATCCCAAGAAACGAGAAACACGGATCAGAAAGGGCTGCTATGTTCATAGCAGCACAATTTACAATAGCTAAGATTTGGAAACAGCCTAAGTGCCCATCAGCAGATGAGTGGATTAAAAAACTGGTACATCTACACAATGGAATACTACGCTGCTATAAAAAAAAAATAGGAACTTTTACCATTTGAGACAGCATGGATGGATCTGAAGGGCATTATGCTAAGTGAAATAAGCCAGTTGGAGAAAGATAAAAATCACATGATCTCACTCATATCTATAATAATAAAAGCATAATATGCTAATTAGACTGGATGTCCTTCCAGACAACTTTCCAGACGAAGCTGGAGCTGCAAGGTAAGCCCGGGTCCCGGGTGCCTGCCGGCAGCTGGAGGGAAGCCCAAGTCCCAGGTGCCAGAGGGAAGCTGGTGCCAGGAGACTGGGAAAGGAATGCCTATTCTTGCATGAATTTTATGCATCGGCCTCTATTGTAGGATATAATGAACAACATAAACTGATGAAAAAAAATAGATCCAGAGACAGTTTCCTCAAAAAAATAAAAATGGAACTCCCATTTGACCCAATGATCCCACTTCTAGGAATATATCCCAAGAATCTAGAAACACCAATCAGAAAGGACATATGCACCCCTATGTTCATAGCAGCACAATTTACAATAGCTAAGATTTGGAAATAGCCTAAGTGCCCTTCAGCAGATGAGTGGATTAAAAACCTGTGGTACAACTACCCAATGGAATACTACACTGCAGTAAAAAAAGGAGTTCTTACCATTTGCAACAGCATGGATGAACCTAGAGAGCATTATGCTAAGTGAAATAAGCCAGTCAGAGAAAGGTAAACATCACATGATCTCATTCATTTATGGAATATAATGAACATAAACTGATGAACAAAAACAGATTCAGAGACAGAGAAACATCGATCAGACCATCAAACCTTAGAGGGAAGGTAGGGGAGGGTGGGGGTAAGGGGGAGAGATCAACCAAAAGACGTGTATGCATGCATATAAGCCTAACCAATGGACACAGACAACAGGGGGGTGAGGGCATGAGTAGGGAGGGATGGGGGGTGGTAATGGGGGGATAAGGACACATATGTAATACATTAATCAATAAATAAATTTTTTAAAAAATAGATCCAAAGACTAAGAAACACTGAACAGACAGTCCAACCTCAGAGAGAAGGCAGGGGAGGGGCGGGGGTAAGAGATCAACCAAAGGACCTGTATGCATGCATATTAGCATAACCAATGGACACAGACACTGGGGCGGTGGGGGCTTGTCCTGGGGGGAGATAATGGTGGTGGGGGGGGGGGGGTCAATCGGGGAAAAGGAGACATATGTAATACTTTAAACAAAATTATTGAGGGGCTACTTCATGCCAGGCAGTGTGCCAGGTGAGGGGAATACACATCAGAGGTCTTAGAGTCTAGAGAAAGAAACAGATAGAAATCAAACCATCATGCAAAGAAATATAAAATTACAACTGTGACAAGTGCTGTGAAGAGCTGTGAAGCTGTTAGGTCAAGGTCTGGTCTGTTCTTGGGAAAGGCTTCCTACGGAATGTGACATTTGACCTAGGATCAAAAAATTGGGTAGATATTAACTTGGAGAAGTAGGGGGCTCCAGAGAGAAGGACTAACACATGCAAAGGACTTGTGGTGAGAAGAGGGAGAGAAAGGGATTTGGAGATGCGGCTGCAGATGGCATGGGGCCAGAATAACAGGTCCTTGTGGGTACCACAAGGAGTTAGGGATTTAGTTGGGTAACTCTGAGCTGACCCTGGAGGTTTGAAGCAGAAGACAGTGGCCCACTGTTCCTCTAACTGCTTCCCAGGCCACCATACGGCATCCTACACCCAGAGAGCATTTCTACCCCCTTCTTCTGATGCCCATGTCCTCACACAAGGTAGAGCATGCTGGAGATTCAGACTTCGCAGCTGGGCAGGCAGCACGGGGTCAGGAGACATTGGTTCAGCCTCCATGCAAACTCTTGCTGAGAGACTTTGGGCTGTGTCTGCCCCCTCATCCCCCTACACCCCACCCAGTTCCCCGTAACTGTAAGCTAAGGTGGACTAATCCTCCCTGCCATCTCCTGGCTGATCCAGGACCAGAGTCTGTAACAAGGGGATGGAGAAGATTCAACAGTCAAAAAGGTGCCCTCCACCCACTCCCCAGCTGGATTCCAGGGCCTAAAGCCCTGCAGGTGGGGAGAGGGGCTGCTTGGGGCCTACTACATGCCTTGTGCCTTCCCATCCCTCCTCCACTCCTGAGTTTACTTCCCCAGACCTCCCCACCCCCACCCCAACCTAGCCTCTGCCCTCACTCACTGCTCCCCTCATCAGATGTCTGGGGATTCCTGCTGGTCTATAAGAGCTATATTGGATCCTTGGGCCTTTGGTTTCCAATCTGCAAAGAAAAATAATTATTTGCTCCTCCCATCTCCCTGGTCAGAAGAAAGGATGAAGGAAACTGGTATAACCTCAAGCTACTCTATCAGGGGCACTGCTCTCTCCCCAAATCAACATAACTGGGGAAAAAAGACACACCAGCTGACCTTATAAAACATCCCCTTGAAAAATCATAGCCAGCTTCCCCTCCCCAAGGACACAGCACACCTCCCCATTAGGACTGCATCACCTTCACAGGTGCCACCAGGCAGAGACAGCCATATGGGTCCTGTTTACAGGTTGGAAACTGGCTCCAGAGAGAAGAGGCTGGATGGAGTCACAACAAGCCCCCATCTTAGTTCATCCCAGGCTGCCTGGGGGAGTCCAGGGAAGAGGAACTATGTAGGGTGTCACTTCCCCTCCACTCCAGGGCTCCCTAGTGGGTCCAATGGACAGGAGGTGGGGCTGCTACAGACCTCACTCACTCCCTGGCAGCACTGGACTCTTGTTCTTGGAGGCTTTCTTATGTTTTTATTGATGAGGGAGAGAGGGAAAGAGAGAGAGAGAGAGAGAGAGAGAGAGAGAGAGAGAGAGAGAGAGAGAAGAGAGAGAAGAGAGAGAAATATCAATCAGTTGCCTCCAGTTGAACCCACAACCTGGGTATGTGCCCTGACCGGGAATTGAACTGGCGACCTTTCAGTGCATGGGACAATGCTCAACCAACTAAGCCACACTGGCCAGGGCTTGCCTTATCTTTTTAAGGGCCTGTCCTAAGAATGCTGGATGACCCTGAAGGAGCTATCCCCAGATTAGCTGGGAGCCTTCAGCTAATGGAGAGGGGCCAGGTCAACTTTTTGAGAGGGCCTGGGTCAGTCCACATCAGCTTTTTCTACAGTAATACTTGCCTGTAACATGGGGTAGTGCTTTCCTGTCCACACACTTATCACATGTACCTTCTCAGTGAAGCCTCGCTATAGCCCAGGGAAGTAGGAACAAGGATGATCTTCATTTACAGGTAAGGAAATTGAGACACAGGCTTATGGCCAGTATGGACATTAGGGATCTGCAGAGTCATACAACAGAAGCTCAGGAAGGGATAGTGCCAGAGCAGCAGAAGTGGTGGATGTTGGGGTCTAGGCAGAGAGGTCACCCTGCCTATTACTGAGAAGAGGGATTGGACTAGCAGTTTTGGAGGCCAGTGGGACAAGGGGAGTTTGGGGACCTGGAAGTGTATACATCTCAGGGGAAAGACCTGCCATTCAGCTCCCATTCACAGAGCGTGGGCCCTGTGCCAGGCTGCATGGGGAACTCACAGGGTGTGAGCATACAGGCACATGGTCAGATCCATAGAGAAATGCCAAGATTCCAAGTTCTAGAGTGGGTACTGTGTCAGGGTTGAGGGATGGAGGCTGGCAGGGTCACAGAACTGATTGTCAGTAGTTCAAGGAGCCTGGCCCTGGTCTCAGAGGAGAGGAGGGGGCCTATTGCAGTCACTTGGGCTGACATCAGCCAGATATGGGTCTCCCAAAAAGGTGATGGAATGGCTGCTACCCTTAAAGGATGTATAGGAATTCACTGGGCAGGTGAGTAGGGCCTAGGGAGTTGGGAGTGTACTGGTAGGGGCACAGTTGGGTCTGGGTCACCTCTGGTTCCTCAGCACCTACCAGCCCAGGCCTGGCCATGGCAGGGATTCAGGGAATATATGCTTATCACATGGATGATGTTTGAATGCAAGAGGGAAGGAAGAGAAGGGAAGGGAGGGAAAAGAAGAGAAGAGGAGGGGAGGGGAGGGGAAGGGAGGGAGGGGAGGGGAGGGGAGGGGAAGGGAGGAAGGAAGGAAGGAAGGAAGGAAGGAAGGAAGGAAGGAAGGAAGGAAGGAAGGAGAAGGGGAAGGGGGAGGGGAAGGGGAAGGGAAACTTTTTGTTCTGAACACAGACAAAAAAAATAACAAAGCACCCACACTCTTGAGGGTGTAGCTGGATGGTAAGCAGGGTGCACTGGGAACAGGTGGCAGGGCAGGGTGTCAGGGCTAAGTCAGCAGGATCCTTGAATGCCATGGAGGATGATTGGACTTTGAAGGTGTTTAAGAGGAGGTAGATGGTCAGATCCGAATTTGTGGACACTCCCTCTGACTTTTGTGAAGAGGATGGATTGAAGGTGGTGATACTGGGGTTGGAGCCTGAAGGGAAGGCTGTTGGGGTCATCCAGGTAAGGGAATGCAGTGGGTGGAGGGGCCCAAAGTTAGATACTTAAGAATTACGAGGCAGAACTTCAGGAGTCTGGGCATGAAAGTAGGAAAGAAGATGTCCCCAAAGCCTTCCAACAGAGTAACTGCTGTTTGCTGGGAACTGACCTTGTTCCAAGGAACACTTACACCAGCATCCCTCAGTTGCAGTATGTAGAAGGCACCATGGCACACTGCACAGGCCCTTTCAGGGTGGGACATGCCTCCCTTTGCTGGACATGTTGAGACTGGCAGACCACGGGTGAGTACCTTCCCTCCCGAAGAGAGGTGTACCTTGCCCAAGGCCTTGCCCTTCCAGCGACTTGTCAAAGCAAGGGATAGAGACCCAAACTTCTTGCCCCATCTCAGGACAACCCTGCAAAGAACACTTAAGTCCCAACCCATCGGAGTCCACCTTCTCCCTTGCCCTATGTTGCTTTTCCCTCTGTCCCTCTCCCCATGGCTATTGATCCCAGTAAACCTCTTGCATACTAATCCCCCTCCATGCACTGGTATTATCATCCCCATCTTACCCATAAGGAAATTGAGGCTCAGAGATGTTAAGTGTCTTGCCCACCTCTGTTGCACAGCTGATGAGTGGCAGGTCAGGGTCCCTGGCTGGCTGGGGGAAGGGTGAAGGGTAGAGTTTGTGGTTAGACCACAGAGAAGGCCAGTGTAGCCCATAGGCCAGTGCTAGAACCAGCAGGGACTTGTTCCATCTGCCTCTCTCTCTCCCCATTCCACAGATGGGGAAATTGAGCTCAGAATGTCACTTAATGATGGCCCCAGGTGTATTCCCTAGGGTTCTGCCTCCCAGCTCAGCACTTTGAACCAGAGTGATGTCTCTTCCTGCCTGCCCCCTTTACAGCACTGAGTCTCCGGCTCAGAGACCTTACTGGATCAACCCTTCCCAACTTCCCAAGGATGAAATGAGACACCTGTCGCTCCCCTGGCTGGTCACAGAGACCGGTGCAGCAGGCTGAGTTGCCCAGCCCTGGCATGAATCTGATGTATTGGGCTAGGTGATGAGGCAGGCATTTGACGGGCACAGTAGAGCAAACAGACCGGAAGGAAATCTATTTGAGTATTTGATTGATTTTATGTTTTTTAGATCCTCACCCAAGGACATGTTCATTGATTTTTAGAGAGAGGGGGAGGGAGGGAGAGAGAGGGAAAGAGAGAGAGAAAGAGAGAGAGAGAGAGAGAAACATTGATGTGAGAGAGAAACATCAATTGGTGGCCTCCTGTATGCGCTCCAACCAAGGATTGAACCCACAACCTAAGTATGTGCCCTGACCAGGAATAGAACCCATAACCTTTTGCTGTATGGGATGATACTCCAACCAACTGAGCCACTCTGGCCAGGACAATTAATTTTAATTAATTTTTAATTTGCAGGAAGAGTAATGCACCCCATTTGACATTGCACAATCACTGCACTGCTGGCATTCGTCACTGTTGCCACTGCTGCTGCTGCTGCTGCTTGGTGTGCCCAGTGGCTCCCTGCCATTCTATCAGATGAGCCAGACACTCACATAGCAGACTGACCCTTTGAAAAACCTGGGAAAGAGTCTCCTCCAAGGGTTTTGCCCCTTCTGTCCAGGAGTAGAGCATCTGGGAATCTCAGAGAGGTCATGTTTAAGGCCAGGCCCTGTGGTAGTTACAGAATTAAACCTGAAGTACCAGCCCACCTCCACCTACACCCCAGGCCCAGACGGGCTACAGGGAAGGATTGAGGAGTTGGGGCTATGTTCAAGTTCCCAGGCAGGAAGAATAATCCACTGATGGGAGCTCATGAAAACCAGACATCACTTCATAACAATGCCACAGCCTGGCCCCAGGAGTCCCTCTTGGATGTGGCCATAAGAGCAAAGAGGAAGGGGCTTTAGCCATGATTAGAGCTAGTGGTCATTCTCTATGGGCCCCCTCACAGTGTCTGCTCAAATGAAAATTAATGCATTCCCAAAGATAAATACCACATGATCTCACTCATTTGTGAAATATAAAGAACATTATAAACTATTGAACAAAAATAGATAGAGGCAAAGAAGCATTGAACAGACTGTCAAACTACAGCAGGAAGGTAGGGGAGGGTTGGGGGGTGGTAAGAGATCAACCGAAAGACGTGTATGCATGCATATAAGCACAACCAACAGACGCAAGACACGAGGGGGGTGGGGCGCGGAGCAGTGAGGGCAAGTACCAGGGGGAAGGGGAAGCCTGGGGGAGGTCAATGGGGGGGAAAAAGGGAGACATATGTACTACTATTTGTAATACCTTAAACAATAATAAATAAATAAATAAATAAATAAATAAATAAATAATAAAAAAGAAAATTAATGCATTCCCAACCATCAGAAGAATTGGTAGGAGAGAGGCCATGAAGGGGAGTCCTTCCAGTTAGAGGTCCTAGAGAGGGAGCCAGGGTGGACAGGGCTACTACCTTTTACTGAGCACCTTTTATTGAGCACCTTTCGCATGCTGGGCACAGTGCTAAGGGTTTGACAAGCTTCTACCCTGTGGCTATAAGGTCATCTCCATATGACCCAAGCATCACCCTAACCTTCCAGGCCTCAGTTTCCCCTCATGTAAAATAAAATTAGTAATAATAACTACCTCTAGAGGCTGTTAGGTAATTAAATAAGAAAAGGTTGTGTAAAGTATCTCCTACAGAGAGAGAGAGACAAAATGGCAGCGGTATAGACGGATGTGTCCTGAGCCTTGTCCCAGAGCAGATAGGGTGAGCAGCTGAAACAAGTAGCATCCAGCCCAAATTGGCAAAGGAGACTCAGCTGGGAGACGGTTTACAGCCAGGAAGGGCAGAGGACCCCTGGAGAAAGGTAAAGTCAAGGCTCTGGGAAGAATAATCTGCCAGACCTCTGAGCCCTGAGGATCAAAGGGAATCCACACAGCACCGGCTTGAGCCACGTCCCTTGGGACAGTCACTGTGTCTGACTGTGGAAAGAAGGTCCGCAGAACTGCTAGACTGCAGGGAACTCTAGATCTGGATCCACAGTCAGGAAAAGCTGAAGAGTGCCAGCAAGAGAGGAGTGCTCAGAGGTTCAGCCTCTCCCCTCCTCTGTGGCCTGTGCCTTTCCTCATTGAGCCTAGTGCATAGGACCTTTCGGATACAGACACTTACCCATGGTTGGAGTGTGGGAGAAGATGCGAACTTGTGGAATCTGGAGAGAGGGGGGTCCAGGAGAAGTGGCAGTGAATTTGGTGCTGAGTCATGCCTGAGCCCAGGACCCAGGCAACCATTTTGTCCTGAAGAGATAGCCCCTCCCCTCCAGTATCCAGGCAACCAATACAGCCACACCAGATTCCACCCTGAAAGGTACAAAGAATTTAAAAAAAAAAATCTAAATAGTCCCTGAGAGTCCAAAGGGACTGTCCTAAAGAGAGACCTTTAGTCCAAGCAATGGGAACCTGAGAAACAATACAGTACAGAAGACTGGGATCTTAAGCCAGCCAAAGGAAGACTTAACTTTTTCATTTTTATTTTTATTTTATTATTATTATTATTTTGTTATCTCTTTTTTCTGCTTGTTTCTTTGTTTTCCTGTTTCTTGTTTCTTTGTTTGTTGCTTTATTTTCAATTTCTTTTAGCATTATTCTTCCATCACTCTATTTTATTTTATTTTTATTTGCTATTTTTATACGATTTTGAAATCATTTTTTTTGTAAATTTATTATGATTATTATTATTATTTTCTTCTCATTCTCTTTCCTCTTACCCACCCATCCCCTTTCTACTTCCTCTATACTGAACTGAGATCCTCCCCATATTCATCCAATTCTTAACTTTATTTTCTGTATATAAGCTCAGCCTCAACAGATTCTGCCCCCACCCTCTTTGCTGGGGGTTTGGTGTTTGTATTCTTTTTGTTCATTTGTTTGTTTATCTATTGATTCTGTGGTGTTTTCCATATATCCTATCTAATAATAGACAAACATGGTAATTGACCATACCTTCGCTACGCCTCCCATTGGCTAATCAGCGTGATATGCAAATTAACCGCCAACAAAGATGGCGGCTAATTTGCATACTGCAGGCAGGGCGGGACAGTGCCATCCCGCCTGCCCTGCCACCATCCGGGCCTGCTATCTGCGATCCTGGGCTGGGGGTGGGGGGTCCCCATGTGTGACCAAACCTGGGGCGGCCGGGCGGGGCAGCAGCCATCTGCTGGCCCACCTGGGCATCCCGTGTGCGACCCGGGATGGGGCCCCAACCCCCGGATCAGCCCTGCCCTGTGCGCGACTGGGGGCAGCGACCCAACACCCTGATCGGCCCTGCTGAGTACATGACCGGGGATGGTGCCGCAACCCCCTGATCGGCCCTGCCCAGTGCGGGACCGGGGGCCGCACCCCAACCCCCGGATAGGCCCTGCCCTGTGCATGACCAGGGGTGGCACCCCAACCCCCTGATCGGCCCTGCCCTGTGCGCGACCCGGGGAGGCGGGGCAGGCACCTAGGGATCGGGCCTGCCATCTGCCACCCGGGGAGTGGGCCTAAGCCAGCATGTGGTTATCTCCCGAAGGGTCCCAGACTGTGAGAAGGCACAAGTGGGGCTGAGACACCCCCCAAACACCCCCCTCACCAGTGCACAAATTTTTGTGCACCAGGCCTCTAATATATATATATATATCCTATCTAATGATAGACAAACATGGTAATTAACCATACCTCCAACACGCTTCCCATTGGCTAGGCAGGGCGATATGCAAATTAACTGTCAACCCAGATGGCGGCCGGCAGCCAGGCAGCTGAAGCAAACAGGAGGCTTGCTTGCTCCAGTGAAGGAGGAGGCCAAGGTTGCCCGCCTGCTGCTGCTGGGCTCTGAGCTTGCACTCTAAGAAACAATGTTGCAATTATAGAAGCTAAACAAACCCCAGAAACCTGCTTTCAGCCAGCAGAGCCTCAGCTAGCAGGACCGCAACAGTGTTTCAATTATAGAAGCCAAACAAACGCAGATACCTGCTTTCAGCAGCCGAGGTCTCAGAGCTGGAGCTGAGTCTCAGAGCTAAAGCCAGCTCTCAGTTCCAGTGATAGCCATAGAAGGTAAATAAATCCCAGAATAAAAAAAAAGAAAGAATAAAAGGAGAGGTTGGGAGCTTCAGTCACCCACCAGCCTGAAAACGGCCCTCGGCCCCTCACCCAAACTGGCCAGGCATCCCAGTGGGGACCCCCACCCTGAAGGGGGTGTGACCAGCTGCAAACAGCCATCATCCCCTCATCCAGGCTGGCCAGGCACCCCAGTGGGAACTCCCACCCTGAAGCAACAAGATGGCAGCTAATTTGCATACTGAAGGCAGGCAGCAGCCGGCAAGGCTGTCCGCGGTTCGGGACCTGAATCCGTGACCTGGCAGGTGGGGGGCAGTACTTGAGGCTGTCCATGGTCCGGACCCAGATCCGTGACCTGGCAGGCGGGGGACACTGCGGGAGGCTGTCCGCTCTCCCGGGACCCGGATCCGTGACCCTGCTGGCGGGGGGCACCGCGGGAAGCTGTCCATGGTCCTGGGACCCAGATCCGTGACCCTGCCAGGCGGGGGGCACCACGGGAAGCTATCCACAGTCCCGGGACCCAGATCTGTGACCCTGCCAGGTGGGGGACAGTGCTTGAGGCTGTCCGCGGTCCCAGGACCTGGATCTGTGCAACCTTGCCGGGCGGGGGGCAGCACTTGAGGCTGTCCGTGGTCCTGGGACCCAAATCCATGACCCTGCTGGGCAGGGGGCAGTGCTTGAGGCTGTCGGCAGTCTGGGACCCAGATCCATGTCCTGGCGGGCGGGGCGACAGTGTTTGAGGCTGTCCACTGTCCCGGGACCCGGATCTGTGACCTTGCCGGGCGGGGGGCAGAGCTTGAGGCTGTCCGCGGTCCTAGGACCCAGATCCGTGACCCTTCCCAGTGGGGCGGCAGCTCGCACAGGGGCAGATCGGCCAGGGTTGGGCAGGGCAGGACGCCTGGCTTCCCCCCAGCCCCAGTCACTCTGGGCAGGTGAGCATCGCAGAGAGCCTCTGGACAGGGGAGGCGGCCAGTAGAGGGCAGCCTGTACTCCCCACATGGCAGTGGTGACAACTGTGAGCGCACCAAGCGGAGCCTGCAGTCTGAGCTGAAGTAGTGCCTGCAGGCCACCAGCGCCCAGGAGTGGCTGTGCAAGATCTGCCTCCTGGCCCAGAAGGTGCAGGATCGCAGGGACAGCCACCGTGGTGGGCCAGACTGATGTCCTCCTGGCCGCACCACGGGGGTTTGCAGATCTGCAAAGCCAGAAGCCTCCGGTGTGCACATCCCTCCCTGGCATGCGAACATCCCCAAGCACACTGTCACCCTCCCGCGCCTGCAACAGTTGCAAACCAATGCGTGCACAAGTCCCCCCCCCCCCTCCACCGCACTTCCATTAACCCAGAATGCCTAACACCCCTACAGGATATGCACACATCCCCTCTGATGCGCTCACGTCCTTTGGAGAGTGTCTGGGTGTTCTGGGTGCTGAGTGGGTGCCTGTGAGATGACAGTGAGAGGGTGGAGTGGTGATGCCCTGTTCCCACAGAGGTGAGTGCAGCTACGAGATCACCTCTAGGGGGTTAATGCAGGTGCTGAGGCAGGAGCAGATGCAGACAGACACACCTGGTGGGCACGGGTGGCCCTCACTGAGGTGCCTTCGGTCAGCGTTCAAGATCAAGAACCCAGAGGCGGAGAGGAATTCCGTCCTCTCAGTGAAACAGTGGGATAGTTGGGGCGACTGTAGAGGAGGAATGTGCACTTTGGGTGCCAGCACCATGAGCAAAGGCTGCCCTGACTGAGCCTCGCTTGCTTGGGGCCTAGCGCACTCCTGCCGGGCAGCGGGTGACAGGACGTGCTTTTCCAAATTAATGAGAGAAAACATTGATTCTCCTGCAGCCCACAAAGGTGGAAAGTGAAGTGGGGAGACATGCGGGGAGTGAGCGAGGTTCCCTGTCTGGGGGTTCCAAATCTGCTGTTGGTTTCTTTCACCGCTGACTAGAGATATACAGGGTGCCCCCCAAAATGTATACACACTTTGAATACCTACTAATTCCAATGGTTTTAAGCATAAGAAAGAAACAACAATGGAGCTGTTATCTGTTAAAAGTGTGGGGGCAAACAGGTAGTTGGACATTCCCTGAGGGGTCTCAGATTGGAGAGGGTGAAGGCCAGACTGAGGGGCCCCTTTTCCCCCTTGCCCCCCAGTGCACGAATTTCGTGCACTGGGCTACTAGTATATATATATATATACTAGTCTTTGTCTTCCTTTTTCTTTTCTCTCTTATCTTTTTCTCTCTCTTCAATATCATTTATGCTTTCTTTTCTCTCCCCTAATTCTCTTTTCTCAGGTGGTCACTTATAGTGGGGTTATTGTCATGAGTACCTTCGTGCTTTGTTCCCTTTGTGCTGTGTCTTGTCGAGGTGAATTTTATCCTGTCTGGCCAGGTGCTAGACAACGAGCCTCATAACCAGACACCTGGAGAGGAAACTACATCCACGAATGGTTCAATAACACCCCAGAGCCAACTACAGAGGCAGGAAGAAGGCAGCAGTGAGGGAGAGAGCATGAGTGAGTGAGGGAACAAAAGAGCAGTGTGTGGTCATGTGGGATGTGTGTGTGTGTGTATGTGAGTGAGGCACAGCTAGATCCTGCAGGACCTTCAGGGGCAGGCTAACTGGGCTGGCCTAACTAGGCAGCCTCTGGACCATAGTAAACAGCACCGGGAAGCCAGCTCGTCCTCAGAGGCGTAGCCTTTTGAAGGGGAGAGCTGCTGTGACTCAGAGCCCAGCTTCACCTCCACCCAGGGTGCCCTCAGATAACACCTGGGACTCTACAGCCACCCCTGCTAGGGACCTGCTACCTTGGCTATGGTCTCATGGTCAACGAGTCTCCAGCCACCATGGGTGCAGGCTCCTGTGAGTTCTGAAGCATGTTCCCCCTTCACTGGCCAACACCTTAGCCCAGGGCACTGCAACCACATGAGCAGCAGGCACGTGAGCAGCCCACTCCTGTCCAAGGAGCAGCAACCACATGAGCAGCCTGCCCTGTCCGAGGACCAGCAGCCGCATGAGCAGCCTGCCCACAATCGAGGAGCAGCATCCCCATGCAGACCACCCCTGTCCGAGGAGAAGCAGCTTCACAACCCGCACCCTGTACCTGTCTGAGGAGCAGCAGCTGTGCAAGCAACCTGCCCCCATCTGAGGAGAAGCAGCTGTGTGAGCAGCCCACACCCGTACCAGGAACAGCAGCACTGCAAGCAGCCCACCCCGATTCAAGGAGCAGTAGCTGCCTGAACAGCCTGCCCCAGTCCAAGGAGCAGCAGCCACATGAGCAGAGTGCCCACATCCGAAGAGCGGCAGCCCTGCACAGTCCACACTGATCCGAGGAGCAGCAGCCACACACAGCCTGCACCTGTCCAACAAGCAACAGCTGGGTGAGCAGCCTGCCCCCATCCAAGGAGCAGCAGCTGCATGTGCAGCTTGCTCCCACCCGAGGAGCAGCAGTCACGCAAGCAGCCCATTACCCTGTCCAAGGAGCAGCAGCCATGCAAGCAGATTGCCCCCATATGAGGAGCAGCAGCTGCATGAGTAGACCGCACCCATACTAGGAGCAGTAGCCGTGTAAGCAACCTGGCCCTGTCCAAGAAGTGGCAGCCTCACGAGCAGCCAGCCCCATCTGAGGAATAGCAGCAGCGTGCACCCAGCCCTGATCCAAGGAGCAGCAGCCACGTGAGTAGGCCGTACCCATCCAAGGAGCAGAAGCCACGTGAACAGCCTGCCCCTGTCCAAGGAACAGCAGCTTAGCAAGCAGCCGCCGCCACCAGCCAGAGGTGACACCACTGCTGCAAACAGCACCCACCAGAGGAGCCACTGTCAACTGAGGAGCAGCTGCTTCTGAGACCACCCTAGGAGCAACCACAGCCTAAGGAGCCACTGCCACCCAAGGAGCAGTACCTGCAAAACTCAACATCTAGATCAGTAGGTGAGACCCAAAATGAGTAGACAAAGAAACCCCCAAAGGAAAGAAAACGACTCGCCAGAAAAAGGAGCTAAGTGAAACAGAGGCATGCAATATGTCAGAAAAAGAATTCAGAATAAGGGTCCTACAGTTCATAAACCAGATGGAGGAAAATATCAACATCTCATGAAAGAATCAAGAAGAAATGAAGAGTGATATCACCGCAGTAAAAAACACCATGGAAAGTTTCAACAGTAGACTAGGAGAAGCAGAGGACCGAATTAGCGAATTAGAAGACAGGGAAGCAAAACACACCCAAACAGAACTGCAATTGGACAAAAAAAATTAAAAGACAGGAGGAGAGCCTAGGGAACTCTGGAAGAACATGAAATTAACACATTGTTTGTGGGTAGTTTTTATCACGCGCTAACAGGTGGCGCGGGCCATTTTTGCTAATTTTTTGCGCAAATGGCAACGTTCAGTAAAATTATGATAACTTTAGTTTACGTATTTATACCGACATTCTACCGCTAGTCTATAAAAAATGTATTAATACATGTCCCACGCTCTACTACTTACAGTCAACGTAAAATGTATATATACGTTTCCTGCATACAATGTGTTAAGAAAAATGTGAATAATATGGGTGCCAGAACAACACGAAGAGGAACAAGGGTTAGAAAACCAATTTGAAGACATAATGTCAGAAAACTTCCCTAAGGTGGGAAAGAAAAAAGTCAAATAAGCACAGAGAGTTCCAAACAAGATGAACCCGAAAAGACCCACACCAAGACACATCATAATTACCATGGCAAATGTTCAGGACAAAGAGAGAATCTTAAAGGCTGTAAGAGAGAGACAGAAAGTTACATACAAGGGAACACCCATTAGATTATCAAACGATTTCTCAACAGAAACACATCAGGCCAGAAAAGAATGGAGAGAAATTTACAAAGTGATGCAAAGCAAAGGACTGAATCCAAGAATACTCTATCCAGCAAGGCTCTCATTCAAACTTGAAGGAGAAATAAGAAGCTTCACAGACAAAAAAAGGCTAAGGGAGTTTATCACCACCAAGCCAGCAATGGCAGGAATGCTAAAGGGACTGGTATAAAAATAAGAAACAAAAAGCTCAGAAAGAAAACAGCCACACAAAAACAGAAATGGCTACAAACAAATACCTTTCAATAATAACTTTAAACGTAAATGGACTAAATGCTCCAACCAAAAGACATCGAGTGGCTGAATGGATAAAAAAACATGACCCATACATCTGCTGTCTACAAGAAACCCACCTCATTAGAAGGGACTCACACAGACTGAAAGTGAAAGGATGGAAAAACATCTTTCAGGCAAATGGAAAGGAAAAGAAAGCTGGGGTAGCAATACTTATATCGGACAAAATAGACCTCAAAGTGAAGGCCATAACAAGAGATAAGGAAGGCCACTTCATAATACTAAAGGGATCAATACAACAAGAAGATATAACCCTGGTAAACATATATGCACCCAAAGCAAGAGCACCCAAATTCATAAAAAAACCTCCTGGAAGATATCAAAGGAGAGATCGACAACAATACAATCATAGTAGGGGACTTTAATAAAACACTGACAGCACTGGATAAGTCCTCTAGAAAAACAATCAGCAAAGATACAGCAATCCTAAATGACTCACTAGATCAGATGGACTTAATAGACATCTTCAGAACACTTCACCCCAATGCCATGGAATATACATTCTACTCAAGTGCTCATAATACGTATTCAAAAATAGACCATATATTGGGTCACAAACAAAGCATCCCAAAATTCAAGAAGATTTAAATCATAAAAAGTGTCTTCGCAGACCACGATGGCATAATATTAGAAATAAACTACAATAAAAACAACCCAAAATACTCAAACACCTGGAAGCTGAATAGCATGCTATTAAATATTGATTGGGTTACCAATGAAATCAAAGAAGAAATTCAAAACATCCTGGAAACTAATGACAATGAAAACACAACAATCCAAAACCTATGGGACACAATGAAAGCAGTCCTGACAGGGAAATTTATAGTTCTACAGGCCTATCTCAAAAAACAAGAAAAAATGGTAGTAAATCAACTAACTCTACAACTCAAAGAATTAGAAAGAGAGCAACAAGAAAACCCCAGAGTGAGCAGAAGGAAGGAGATAATAAAGATCAGAGCAAAAATAAATGACATAGCGACCAAAAAAACAATACAGAAAATCAATGAAACCAAGAGCTGGTTCTTTGAAAGGATAAACAAGATTGATGAACCTCTAGCCAGGCTCACCAAGAAGCAAAGAGAGAGGACCCAAATAAACAAAATCAGAAACGATAGAGGCGAAATAACAAAAGACCCCACAGAAATACAAATGATTGTTAAAAAATACTATGGACAGCTCTACTCCAACAAACTAGACAACATGGAGGAAATGGACAAATTCCTAGAAAAATACAACATTCCAAAACTCAATCAGGAAGAATCTAAAAATCTCAACAGGCCAATAACTATGGAAGAAATTGAAGCAGTCATCAATAAGCTTCCAGCAAACAAAAGCCCAGGACCAGACGGCTTCACAGGGGAGTTTTACCAAACATTCAAGGAAGAACTAAAACCTATCCTCCTCAGACTACTACAAAAAATTCAAGAGGAAGGAACACTTCCCAGCTCATTCTATGAAGCCAGCATCACCCTAATACCAAAACCAGGTAAAGACAACACAATGAAAGAGAATTACAGGCCAATATCCCTCATGAACATAGATGCCAAAATGCTCAACAAAATCTTAGCAAATCGGATCCAGCAGTACATCAGAAAGATCATACACCATGACCAAGTAGGATTTATCCCAGGGATGCAAGGATGGTACAATAACCGCAAATCAATAAACATGATACATCACATAAACAAATTGAAAGAAAAAAACCACATGGTCATATCAATTGATGCGGAAAAAGCATTTGACAAAATCCAACACCCATTTTTGATAAAAACTCTCAGCAAGGCAGGAGTAGAAGGATCAGACCTCAACATAATAAAAGCCATATATGACAGGCCCACAGCCAACATCATACTCAATGGACAAAAACTAACACCATTTCCCCTAAGAACAGGAACAAGACAGGGATGCCCCCTTTCACCACTCCTGTTCAACATAGTACTGGAAGTGTTAGCCATTGCAATTCGGCAAGAAGAAGAAATAAAAGGCATCTAAATTGGAAAAGAGGAAGTAAAACTGTCCTAATTTGCAGACGACAGGATATTATACATACAAAACCCTAGATACTCCATCAAAAAGCTACTAGACTTAATATATGAATTTGGCAATGTAGCAGGATACAAAATTAACCCCAAGAAATCTGAGGCATTTGTATACACAAATTGTGAACTTTCAGAAAGAGAGATTATAAAAACAACCCCGTTTACCATCGCACCAAAAAAAATTAAGCTACCTAGGAATAAACTTAACTAAAGAGGTAAAAGACCTCTACTCAGAAAACTACAGGACGTTGAAAAAAGATATAGAGGAAGACATAAACAGATGGAAGAACATACCACGTTCTTGGATTGGTAGAATCAACATCATTAAAATGTCCATGCTACCCAAAGCAATCTATAAATTCAACGCACTTCCCATTAAAATACCAACGGCATACTTAACAGATCTAGAACGAACTCTCCAAAAATGCATCTGGAATAAAAAAAGACCTTGAATAGCTGCAGCAATCCTGAAAAAGAACAAAGTAGGTGGGATCTCAATACCAGATATCAAGATGTATTACAAAGCCACTGTTCTCAAAACTGCCAGGTACTGGCACAAGAACAGGCATATAGATCAATGGAATAGAATAGAGAGCCCAGAAATCGGCCCGAACCAATATGCTCAATTAATATTTGACAAAGGAGGCAAGAACATACAATGAAGCCAAGATAGTATCTTCAATAAATGGTGTTGTGAAAATTGGACAGATATATGCAAGAAAATGAAACTAGACCACCAACTTACACCATACACAAAAATAAACTCAAAATGGATAAAGGACTTAAATGTATGACAGGAAACCATAAAAATTCTAGAAGAATCCAAAGGCAACAAAATCTCAGACATATGCCGAAGCAATTTCTTCACTGATACAGCTCCTAGGGCACTTGAAACTAAAGAGAAAATGAACAAATGGGACTACATCAAAATAAAAAGCTTCTGCACAGCAAAAGAAACCATCAACAAAACAACGAGAAAACCCACTGTGTGGGAAAACATATTTGCCAATGTCATATCTGATAAGGGCCTAATCTCCAACATTTATAGGGAACTCATACAACTCAACAAAAGGAAGATAAACAATCCAATCAAAAAATGGGCAAAGGACCTAAATAGACACCTTTCAAAAGAGGACATTCAGAAAGCCAAGAGACATATGAAAACGTGCTCAAAGTCACTAATCATCTGAGAGATGGAAATTAAAACAACAATGAGGTACCATCTCACACCTGTCAGACTGGCTATCATCAACAAATCAACAAACGACAAGTGCTGGAGAGGATGTGGAGGAAAAGGAACACTCGTGCACTGCTGTTGGGAATGCAAACTGGTGCAGCCACTATGGAAGAAGACAGTATGGAGTTTCCTTAAAAAACTAAAAATGGAACTCCCATTTGACCCTGTGATCCCACTTCTAGGAATATATCCCAAGAAACCAGAAACACCAATCAGAAAGGATATATGCACCCCCATGTTCATAGCAGCACAATTCACCATAGCTAAGATCTGGAAACAGCCTAAGTGCCCATCAGTAGATGAATGGATTAGAAAACTGTGGTACATCTACACGATGGAATACTATGCTGCTCTAAAAAGGAAGGAGCTCTTACCATTTGCAACGTCATGGATGGAACTGGAGAGCATTATGCTAAGTGAAATAAGCCAGTCAACGAAGGAAAAATACCACATGATCTCACTCATTCATGGATAATAGAGACCATTATAAACTTTTGAACAATAATAGATACAGAGGCAGAGCTGCCTCAAGCAGATTGTCAAACTGCAGCGGGAAGGCCGGGGAGGGTTGGGGGACAGTAGGTAGGGGGGTAAGAGATCAACTAAAGGACTTGTATGCAAGTATATAAGCATAACCAATGGACATAAGACACTGGGGGATAGGGGAGGCTAGGGGCCTGTCTAGGGCGGGGGGGGGGGGTAAAATGGACACATATGTAATACCCTTTGTAATACTTTAAGCAATAAATAATATATATATATATATATATATATATATATATATATATATTTAAAAAAAACATAGGGTAACTGAATGAATGAGAAAACATGACCCATATATTTGCAGCCTGCAAGAGACCCACCTCAAAATAAAGGACTCACACAGACTGATAGTGAAGGGATGGAAAATTCTTTTCAGGCAAATGGAAATGAAAAAAAAAAACTGGGGTAGCAATATTTATATCTGACAAAACAGACCTCAAAGTGAAGGTCATAACAAGATATGGAGGGCTACTTGAGAATACTGAAGGGAGCAATTCAACAAGAGGATATAACTCTGGTAAACATATATGCATCCAATTCAGGAGCACCCAAATATATTTTTAAAAAACTTCTGTAACATATCAAGGAAGAGATAAACAGCAATACACTCATAGTTGGGGACTTTAATACCCCATTGACACTACTGGATAAGTCCTCAAAGTGAAAAAATAAGCAAAGAAACAGCAATCCTAAATGACTTACTAGATCACATGGAATTAATTGACATCTTCAGAACATTTTACCCCAAAGCTACAGAATATACATTCTTCTCAAGTGCACATGGGACCTTTTCAATGATAGACTACATATTGGGACACAGGCAAAGTCTCTTCTAATTCAAGAAGATAGAAATCCTATCAAGCATCTTCTCAGATCACAATGGCATAAAAATAGAAATCAAATACAATAAAGACAATAAAAAAATCAAGCACGTGTAGGCTAAACAGCATGCTATTAAACAATGATTGGGTTACCAAATAAAAAATAAAAAGCATGCTGGAAAAAAACAACAATTCAAAATCTATGGGACACAGTGAAAGCAGTCCTAAGAGGGAAGTTCATAGTTCTACAGCCCTACTTCAAGGAAGAAAGAAAGAAAGAAAGAAAGAAAGAAAGAAAGAAAGAAAGAGAGAAAGAAAGAAGGTAATAAATTTTCTAATCCTACAACTTAAAGAATTAGAAAGAGAGCAACAAGAAAATCCCAGAGTAAGCACAACGAAGAAAATAATAAGGAAAATAAACGCCGTAGCGACAAAAAAATAATAATACAAAAGATCAATAAAACCAAGAGCTGATTATTTGAAAGAATAAACAAGACTGATGAACCTCTAGCCAGGCTCACCAGGACACAAAGAGAGGAGACCCGAACAAACAAAATCAGAAATGAAAGACATGAAGTAACAACCAACCCCACAGAACTACAAAAGATTCTTATAAAAGAAAATACTACAAACAAGTATTCCAACAAACTGGACAACCTAGACAAAAAGGACATATTCGGCCCTGACCGGTTTGGCTCAGTGGATACAGCGTTGGCCTGTGGACTCAGGGGTCCCGGGTTCGATTCCAATCAAGGGCGTGTACCTTGGTTGTGGGCGCATTCCCAGTGGGGAGTGTGCAGGAGGCAGCTGATCGATGCTCCTCTCTCATCGATGTTTCTAACTCTCTATCCCTCTCCCTTCCTCTCTGTAAAAAATAAATAAAATATATTTTTTTAAAAAAGGACATATTCCTAGAAAAATACAATCTTCCAAAATTCAATCAGGAAGAATCATAACACCTGAATAGGCTGATAACTACCAATAAAATTGAAGCAGTAATAAAAAATAAAAAAAACTTCCAGCAAACAAAAGCCCTGATCCAGATGGCTTCACAGGGGTGTTTTACCAAATTTTCAAAGAAGAACTAAAACTTATCCTCCTCAGACTATTCCAAAAAATTCAAAAGGATGGCAAACTTCCAAGCTCTTTCTATGAAGCCAGCAGTATACTAATTCCAAAACCAGATAAACACGATACAAAGAAAAAGAATTGCAAGCCAATATCCCTATGAACATAGATGCTAAAATCTCCAACAAAATTTTAGCAAATTGGATCCAGCATTACATTAGAAAGATCACACACCATGACCAAATAGGATTTATTCCAGGGATGCAAGGATGGTACAATATCCCAAATGAATAAACGTTATATATCACATAAGCAAATTGAGAGACAAAAATCACATAATCATTATCAGTTGGTGCAGAAAAAGTATTCAACAAAATTATATACCCTTTGTGGGGGTCTGTTTCTCTCTTTTCCATGTCCCGCATGGAAAAGGAAACAGTCCATTTGCTGAGTGGAGGAGCTGGGGATTAAGAAATTAAAGAAAGACCAAGACGCAGAAATAGATTTTAAGCTGGGGCCAGGTGGGCGCCATCCTCTCTGATGGAGAGGTGGCAAAACGCAGGCTGAGCCACACAGCAGGTTTATTTTAAAGGCATAGATTTACATATCTAGTTCCGCCCCTGCCTGATTAACATGTCCAGCCTTACTGGGGAAGCATGTTCCCAGGGCGTGGCTCTGCCTATGCTCTGAGTTCAGCTGACTATAATTATAAGAAAATGCCTAGGTGCCTCCCAGGCGGCCCTCTACACCCTTTCTTGATAAAAACTCTCAGCAAAGTAGAAATAGAGGGATCAACATAATAAAAGTCTTATATGACAAACCCACAGCCAACATCATACTCAATGGGCAAAAACTAAAATCTTTTGTCCTAAGAATAGGAACAAGACAAGGATGCCCACTTTCACCACACCTGTTTGACATAGTACTGGATGTACTAACCATAGTGATCACACAAGAAGAAATAAAAGGCATCCAAATTGGAAAAAAAGAAGTAAAACTGTCATTATTCACAGATGACATGATATTGCACATAGAAAACCCTAAAGACTCCATCAAAAAACTACTAGACTTAATAAATAAATTTGGCAATGTGACAGGCTGCAAAACCAACACCCAGTCAGAAATCTATGGCTTTTGTATACATCAATAATGAACTCAAAACAATTCAGGTGGAAGAAGATAGTGACCAGCAGGAAGGCAGGGAGGGAGAGAGTGTAAGAGCACGAGGGAGTGATAGATGACTGTGTGGACATGTGTGGTATGTGTCTGTATGAGCTAGGGACAGTTAGATTCTGCAGGTCTTCTAAGGAGCTACTAAACCGGGCAGTCTTAGACGGCGGAGCCCCGCTCCCAGCGTGGACACTCCTCCTGGGCGGCCAGCACGGGCACAGAGACCATGCCATCTTGAGAAACAGAGCTGCTTAAGACTAGGATCCTGGCCTCAGCACCACTCAGTCTGGCCTCAGATGCAAACCAGGACCCTGCAGCCACTGGGGACAGAGACCTGCGACCACAGCTACAGAGCCACGGACACCAAGAATCCAGACATCCCTGCGACAAATCTCTGTGAGTAACAGAGCCCATCCCCCTCCCCGCAGGCTCATGGGCAGCGCCATAGTACCTGATAGACCCATCCCTTGCCCGGGCCTCAGTGCTGCTAAAGGGACCTTAGCCTGGAAGTGCGCAAACACCGGGAACTTGTCCCATGCTGCAGAGGCTAAGGGAGCCTTGGCCTGAAGTGCTCGAACACCGGGAACTTGTTCAGTGCAGTACAGGCTAGGGGAGCATTGGCCTGGGAGCTAACGTGCAAACACTGGGAACTTGTTCCTCACAGCATGGGCCCCAGGACTCCGAATCTCTGGGCAGGAGGCAACACCAAGCACCAGTGACTTGACTGTGTTTCTTATCATCTGCGCCTGGGATCCCTGATTCCCTGTGCATTTATACTAAGAGCCAGTAACTCCAATTCTTGGTGCATGTGCACACAGGGACTCTGATTCTCAATGCAAGTCTGCGCGAAGCAACAGAGACTCTGATACTGGATTCTTGGGGAACTCTGACTCCTGGCGCATACTAGGGAGCTCTGATTTTCTACATACTCCAGGGGGGTTCTCTGTTTCAGCACGGTGCAGGCAGGGTCCCTGATTCTAAGGGTGCACATGAGGCCACATTGAGTGCTGGAAACACTGACTCTGAGTGAGCCTGGTTCCCACCAACCTACCACAACCACACATCTTAGTGTCAGAGCTCTTCAGTGACACTAGGGTGGAGTGAGGCTTCCACTGCACACAGCCCAGGCCCACACAACTTGACATTTGAACCATCTGGAGATCATCAGAATGGGGAGACGACACAACCCCAGAGGAAAGAAAATGAGGAGTCGCCAAGAAAGGAAATTAATGAAATTGAAGCATGCAACATGACAGAAAAATAATTCAGAGTAATGGTTGAACAATTCATTCACCGGATGGATGAGAAGGAAGAAATTAAAAGTGATATAACTACAATCAAAAACACCATGGAAGGTTTCAACAGTAGACTAGAAGAAGCAGAAGACTGAATTAGTGAGTTAGAAGATAAGGTAGAGAAACAAGATCAATCTGAACAGCAACTGGAGAAAAAAATTAAAAAATAGGAGGAGAGCCTAAGGGAGCTTTAAGACAACATGAAACAATGTAACTTATGCATAATAGGGCTGCCAGAAGGAAAAGAAGAGCAGCAAGGATTAGAAAATCTATTTGAAGAAATAATGTCAGAAAACTTCCCAGATATGGGGAAGAAAAAAGTTACACAAGTACAGAGAGTCCCAAGCAAGATGAACCCCAAAACACCCACACAAAGACACATCATAATAACGATGGCAAAAGTTCAGGACAAACAGAGAATCTTAAAGGCTGCAAGAGAGAGACAGAGAGTTACCTACAAAGGATCCCCCATCAGATTATCAAATGATTTCTCAACAGAAACACATCAAGCTAGAATGGAATGGAAGGAGGTACACAAAGTGTTGCAAAGCAAAGGACTGAATCCAAGAATACTCTATCCAGCAAGACTATCAATAAAAATTGAAGGGGAAATCAGGAGCTTTGCAGACAAAAAAAGGCTAAGGGAGTTTATCACTACCAAGCCAGCAATGCAAGAAATGCTGAAGGAAATGCTGTAAAAAGAAGAAATAAAAAGGTAAGAAAGAACACAGGCACAAAAATATAAATGACTACAAGCAAGTAGCTTTCAATAATAACTTTAAATGTAAATGGACTAAATGCTCCAATCAAAAGACATCGAGTGGCTGAATGGATAAAAAGACATGACCCATACATCTGCTGTCTACAAGAGACCCACCTCAGAACAAGGGACTCACACAGACTGAAAGTGAAAGGAGGGAAAAATATCTTTCAGGCAAATGGAAATGAAAAAAAGCTGGGGTAGCAATACGTATATCTGACAAAATAGACCTCAAACTGAAGGCCATAACAAGAGATAAGGAAGGCCACTTCATAATACTAAAAGGATAGATACAACAAGAGGATATAACCCTGATAAACATATATGCACCCAATGCAGGAGCACCCAAATACATAAAAAAAACCTCCTGAAAAATAAAAAGGGAGGGATCAACAACAACACAATCATAGTAGGGGACTTAAACACACAACTGACATCACTAGATAAATCCTCTAGAAAAAAAATCAGCAAATAAACAGCAATCCTAAATGACTCACTAGATCAAATGGACTTAATTGACATCTTCAGAACATTTCACCCCAAAACCACGGAATATACATTCTTCTCAAGTGCACATGAGGCATTTTCAAAAATAGACCACATATAGGGTCACAAGCAAAATCTCCACAAATTCAAGAAGATTGAAACCATACCAAGCATCTTCTCAGACCAAAATAGCATAATATTAGAAATAAACTCTAATAAAAACAATCCAAAAAATTCAAACAGTTGGAAGCTGAATAGCATGCTACTAAATAATGATTGGGTTACCAATGACATCAAAGAAGAAATTAACAACATCCTGGAAACTAATGACAATAACAGCACAACAATCCAAAATCTATGGGACACAATGAAAGCAGTCCTGAGAGGGAAGTTTATAGCACTACAGGCCTACATCAAAAAAACAAGAAAAAATGATAGTAAATCATCTAACTCTACAACTCAAAGAATTAGAAAGAGAACAACAAGAAAAGCCCACAGTGGGCAGAAGGAAGAAGATAATAAAGATCAGAGAAGAAATAAATGTCATAGAGACAAAAAAAATTATAAAAGATCAATGAAACCAAGAGCTGGTTTTTTGAAAGGGTAAACGAGATTGATGAACCTCTAGCCAGGCTCACCAAGAAGCAAGGAGAGATGACTCAAATAAACAAAATCAGAAATGATAGAGGCGGAATAACAACAGACGCCAGAGAAATTCAAAGAATTGTAAAAAAAAAAAATACTATGAACAACTCTAACAAACTAGACAACATGGAGGAAATGGACATATTCCTAGAAAAATACAATCTTCCAAAACTCAATCCGGAGAAAAACCAAGATGGCGGCATAGGTAAACACCGGAGTTAGCTGCCTCGAACAACCACTTCACAAGTGCAACTAAAAGACAGAACGGACATCACCCAGAACCAGAGAAGACTGGCTGAGGGGAAAATTTTCAACTAGAAGGAAAGAGAACAGCATACGAGACTCAGAGGAGGCACAGTGCGGAAATACAAAGGTGTGGAGGTATGCACAGAGCGAGCTGGTAGCTGAGGGTGAGGTGGTCGTTTTCAATCGGAAGGAAGCCTCAGTTTCTGAGCTCCAGTTCTGGGCGAGTCTCTAGGGACCCAGACTCAAACGGGAGAAGCGGGACTGTCTAGCATCGGTCAGAACGCGAGGACAGCTTTCTCTCCAAGGTTTGCAGTGGTTGCTGGGACTCTGAGAGGCAGAGCCTCTGGGGATGGGACTGAGAACAGCCATAACTGCTCCCTCCGCCCGCCCTGTTTGATCCCATGCAACCAGCCCCGCCCAAGCCCTGTGTGCAGAGCCATTTGCCAGATAGCCTCAGGCAAAGGCTAGATTAGCACCTCCCTAGAGGACAGAAGTTTTCCCACTGCAGACACAGCTGATTTTCACAGCCAGTTGGCCTGGAGGCCAAATCCCCCAGTATTAACTACAACAATAAAGGCTTAACTACAACAAGACTGCGCACAAAGACCACTAGGGGGTGCACCAAGAAAGCATAAAAATGCGGAGACAAAGAAACAGGACAAAACTGTCAATGGAGGATATTGAGTTCAGAACCACACTTTTAAGGTCTCTCAAGAACTGTCTAGAAGCCGCCGATAAAGTTACTGAGATCCTCAAGAAATCTAATGAGACCCTCGATGTTATGATAAAGAACCAACTAGAAATTAAGCATACACGGACTGAAATAATGAATATTATACAGACTCCCAACAGCAGACCAGAGGAGCGCAAGAATCAAGGCAAAGATTTGAAATGCGGAGAAGCAAAAAACACCCAACCAGAAAAGAAAAATGAAAAAAGAATCCAAAAATATGAAGATAGTGTAAGGAGCCTCAGGGACAGCTTCAAGCGTACCAACATCAGAATTATAGGGGTGCCAGTAGATGAGAGAGACCAAGATATTGAAAACCTATTTGAAGAAATAATGACAGAAAACTTCCCCTACCTGGTGAAAGATATAGACTTACAGGTCCAGGAAGCGCAGAGAACCCCAAATAAGAGGAATCCAAAGAGGACCACACCAAGACACATCATAATTAAAATGCCAAGAGCAAAAGACAAAGAGAGAATCTTAAAAGCAGCAAGAGAAAGGAACTCGGTTACCTACAAGGGAATACCCATACGGCTTTCAGCGGATTTCTCAACAGAAACGTTGCAGGCCAGAAGGGAGTGGCAAGAAATATTCAAAGTGATGAATGCCAAGAACCTACAACCAAGATTACTTTATCCAGCAAAGCTATCATTCAGAATTGAAGGTCAGATAAAGAGCTTCACAGATAAGGAAAAGCTAAAGGAGTTCATCACCACCAAACCAGGATTATATGAAATGCTGAAAGGTATCCTTTAAGAAGAGGAAGAAGAAGAAAAAGGTAAAGATACTAATTATGAACAACAAATATGCATCTATCAACAAGTGAATCTAAGAATCAAGTGAATAAATGATCTGATGAACAGAATGAACTGGTGATTATAATAGAATCAGGGCCATAGAAAGGGAATGGACTCACTATTCTTGGTGGGGAAAGGGGTGTGGGTGATGCGGGAAGAGACTGGACAAAAATTGTGCACCTAGGGATGAGGACAGTGGGGGGGTAAGGGCAGAGGGTGGGGTGGGAACTGGGTGGAGGGGAGCTATTGGGGGAAAAAAAGAGGAACAAATGTAATAATCTGAACGATGAAGATTTACTAAAATAAATAAATAAATAAATAAATAAATAAATAAATAAATAAATAGCAAAACTCAATCCGGAAGATTCTAAAAATCTCAATAGGCTAATAACTATAGAAGAAATTGAAGCAGTCATCAAAAAGCTCCCAGCAAACAAAAGCCTGGGGCCGGATGGCTTCACAGGGGAGTTTTACCAAACATTCAAGGAAGAACTAAAACCTATCCTCCTCAGACTACTACAAAAAATTCAAGAGGAAGGAACACTTCCCATCTCATTCTATGAAGCCAGGTTCACCCTAATACCAAAACCAGATAAAGACAACACAATGAAAGAGAATTACAGGCCAATATCCATCATGAACATAGATGCCAAAATTCTGAACGAAATTCTAGCAAATAGGATCCAGCAATACATCAGAAAGGTCATACACCATGACCAAGTAGGATTTATCCTGGGATGCAAGGATGGTACAATATCTGCAAATCAATAAACGTGATACATCACATAAACAAATTGAGAGATAAAAATCACATAGTCATACCAATTGATGCAGAAAAAGCATTTGAAAAAAATCAACACCCTTTCTTGATAAAACCTCTCAGCAAGGTGGGAATGGAGGGATCATACCTCAACATAATAAAAGCCATATATGACAAACCCACAGCCAACATCATACTCAATGGTCAAAAACTAACACAATTTCCCCTAAGAACAGGAACAAGACAGGGATTCCCACTCTCACCACTCCTATTCAACATAGTACTGGAAGTACTAGCCATTGTGATTAGACAAGAAGAAGAAATAAAAGGCATCCAAATTCGGAAAGAAGAAGTAAAACTGTCCTAATTTACAGATGACATGATACTGTACATAAAAAACCCTAAAGACCCATCAAAAAATTATTAGACTTAATAAATGAATTCAGCAATGTAGCAGGATACAAAACTAATGCCAAGAAATCTAAGGCATTTCTTTACACCAATAGTGAACTTAGAGAAACTGAGACTTAAAAAGCAATCCCATTTACCATTGCACCAAAAAAATTAAGATACCTAGGAATAAACTTAACTAAAGAGGTAAAAGACTTATATGCGAAAAACTACAGGACACTGAAAAAAGAGATAGAGAAGACATAAACAGGTGGAAGAACATATCATGTTCATGAATTGGTAGAATCAACATCATGAAAATGTCCATACTACCCAAAGCAATCTATAGATTCAATGCAATCCCCATTAAATTACCAACGGCATATTTCACAGATCTAGAATAAACGTTTCAAAAATTCATCTGGAATAAAAAAAAGACCTTGAATAGCTGCAGCAATCCTGAGAAAGAAGAACAAAGTAGGTGGGATCCCAATACCAGATATCACGTTGTATTACAAAGCCACTGTTCTTAAAACAGCTTGGTACTGGAACAAGAACAGACATATAGATCAATGGAATAGAATAGAGACCCCAGAAATCGACCCAAACCACTATGCCCAATTAATATACGACAAAGGAGGCAAGAGCATACAATGGAGTCAAGACAGTCTCTTCAATTAATGGTGTTGGGAAAATTGGACAGATACATGCAAAAAAATGAAGCTAGACCACCAACTCACACCATACACAAAAATAAACTCAAAATGGATAAAGGACTTAAACGTAAGACAGGAAACCATAAAAATACTAGAGGAATCCACAGGCAACGAAATCACAAACATATACCGAAGAAATTCTTCTCTGCTCCTAGGGCAATGTAAACTAAAGAGAAAATAAACAAATGGGACTACATCAAAATAAAAAGCTTTTGTACAGCAAAGGAAACCATCAACAAAACAAGAAAGCCCACTCCATGGGAGAACATATTTGCCAATGATATCACCAATAAGGGTTTAATCTCCAACATTTACAGGAAACTCATGCAACTTAACAAAAGGAAGATAAACAATCCAACCAAGAAATGGGCAACGGACTTAAATAGACATTTTTCAAAAGAGGACATACAGAAGGTGGAAAGACATATGAAAACATGCTCAAAGTCACTAATTATATGAGAGATGCAAATCAAAACGACAATGTGGTATCATCTCACACCTGTCAGAATGGCTATCATCAACAAATCAACAAACAACAAGTGTTGGAGAGGATGTGGAGAAAAAGGAACCCTTCTGCACTGCTGTTGGGAATGCAGACTGGTGCAGCCACTATGGAGAACAGTATGGAGTTTCCTCAAATAACTAAAAATGGAACTCCCATTTGACCCAGTGATTCCACTTCTAGGAATATATCCTAAGAAGCCAGAAACACCAATCAGAAAGGATATATGCACCCCTTTATTCATAGCAGCACAATTCACCATAGCTAATATTTGGAAATAGCCTATGTATCCATCAGCAGATGAGTGGATTAAAAAACTGTGGTACATCTACACAATGGAATACTAGCCTGTGGTAAAAAAAGAAGGAATTCTTGCCATTTGCAACAGCATAGATGGAACTGAAGAGCATTATGCTAAGTGAAATAAGCCAGTCAGAGAAAGATAAATACCACATGATCTCACTCATTTGTCGAATATAGAGAATAACATATCCTGATGAACAGGGACAGATTCAAAGACAGAGAAACAGCGATCAGACTATCAATCCCCAGAGGGAAAGTAGAGGAAGGAGGGTGTAAGGGGAAGAGATCAACCAAAGGACTTGTATGTATGCATATAAGCCAAACCATTGGACACGGACAACAGGGGGATGAGGGCATGAGTGGCGGGGGATTGAGGGGATGGGGAGGTTGGGGGTTAATGGGAAATGAGGACACATTTATAATACCTTAACCAATAAAGAAATTAAAAAGAAAAACAATTCAAAAAAATAATGAACTCACAGAAAGAGAAACTAAAGAAAAAAAATCCCATTTACCATTGCACCAAAAAAATTAAGATACCTAGAAGTAAACTTAACTAAGGAAGTAAAAGACCTGAACTCGGAAAACAACAGGACATTTAAAAAAAGAGATAGAGGAAGACATAATCAAATGGAAGAATACACCATGTTCATGGGTTGGTAGAATCAACATCATTACAATGTCCTTACTACCCAAAGAAATTTATAGATTCAATGCAATCCGCCTTAAAATACCAACAGCATATTTCACAGACCTAGAACAAACTCTTCAAAAATTCATCTGAAATTTTAAAAAAAGACCCCAAATAGCCACAGCAATCCTGAGAAAGAAGAACAAAGTTGGAGGAGTCACAATACCAGATATCAAGCTATATTACAAAACCACTGTTCTCAAAACTGCCTGGTACTGGCACAAGAACAGACATATAGACCAATGGTACAGAACAGAGAACCCAGAAATCGATTCAAGCCATTATGCTCAATTAATATTTGACAAAGAAGACAAAAGCAAACAATGGAGTCAAGACTATCTTTTCAACAATAAATGGTGTTCGGGTGCCATAACTTGTTTGGCTCAGTGGATAGAGCATTGGCCTACGGACTGAAAGGTCCCAGGTTCGATTCTGGTCAAGGGCATGTACCTTCGTTGCAGGCATATCCCCAATAGGGGGTGTGCAGGAGGCAGCGGATCGATGTTTCTCTCTCATGGATGTTTCTAACTCTATCCCTCTCCCTTACTCTCTGTAAATAATAATAATAATAATAATAATAATAATAATAATAATAATAATAAAATATATTTTAAAAAATAAAAATAAATAAATGGTGTTGGGAAAATTGAACAGATACATATAAAAAGAATGAAACTAGACCACCAACTTACACCATACACAAAAATAAACTCAAAATGGTTAAAGGACTTAAATGTAAGATGGGAAACCATAAAAATCTTAGAAGAATCCAGTGGGAACAAAATATCAGATATAGTAGTAAAAATATCTTTACCGATACAGCTCTTAGGACAATGAAAACTAAGGAGAAAATAAACAAATGGGACTACATGAAAATAAAAAACTTCTGCAGAGCAAAAGAAACCATCAACAACATAACAAGAAAGCCCACTGCATGGGAGATCATATTTCCCAATGTTATATCCAATAAGGGTTAAACAATCCAAACAATCAAAGAAAATAAATAAGCCAATCAAAAATGGGCAAAGGACATAAATAGACACTTTTCAAAAGAGGACATACAGAAGGCCAAGAGACATATGAAAACATGCTCAAAGTCACTAACTATCTGAGAGATGCAAATCAAAACAACAATGAGATACCATCTCACACCTGTCAGAATGGCTATCATCAACAAATCAACAAACGACAAGTGCTGGCGAGGATGTGGAGAAAAAGGAACCCTCGTGCACTGCTGATGGGAATGCAGACTGATGCAGCCTCTGTGGAAAACAGTATGGAGTTTCCTCAAAAAATTAAAAATGGAACTCCCATTTGACCCAGTAATCCCACTTCTAGGAATATATCCCAAGAAATTAGAAACACCAATCAGAAAGGATATATGCACCCCTATGTTCATAGCAGCACAATTTACAATAGCTAAGATTTCAAAACAGCCTTAGTTCCCATCAGCAGATGAGTGAATTAAAAAACTGTGGTATATCTTCATAATGAAATACTACACTGCAGTAAAAAAGAAGGAACTCTTACCATTTGCTACAGCATGGATGGACCTGGAGAGCATTATACTAAGCAAAATAAACCAATTGGAGAAAGATAAGTATCACATGATCTCACTTTTGTTCAACATAAAGTGATGAACAAAAATAGATACAGAAACACAGAAGCATCGAATAGACCATCCAACCCCAGAGGGAAGGCAGGGCAGGGGTGGGGGTTAAGAGATCAACCAAAGGACTTATATGCATGCATATGAGCATAACCTATGGACACAGACAGTAGGGGTGTGAGGGAATATGCTGGGAAGTGGGAACAGCCAGAGAGAGTTCAATGGGGGTAAAAGGAGATAAATGTAATACTTTAAACAATAAAGAATTTAATTTTTTTAAAAAGAATACCAATTCCTTCTTAATCCATAACTGTATATGGACCAATCTGCTAAAATCTGGCCCAGTGGACCCCCTCAAGAGTCAAAACAGAACAACCCCCAATGGCATGAAAGTACAAACCCAAAACCATAACCATAGCAAGATTCCCAGACAAAGTGGGAACATATGAACAAAACTTGGATCCATAATTCCATTAGTTCAAATTAGCACTCATAAGCAACTCCTAGTGTTTTATTTCCAAGCAGTCCTAACGATACCCAAATGACACAAGCCCAAGTAGCATGAAGCCCAAGCGGTAGGGCGAGAGGACCCACAGTATGCACACCAGTTGAACTTACCCATTTTCTTTCACCAGCCAAGCATTTCAAGTGCTGATGCCTTAAGAAGGAGTGCAAGGAAACTCCCACAGAAAAGCTCTCAGCAGCTGCTGGGAAATCCCCACAGTCCCACTCAGGTGTTGGCCAGCCCAGGCCCTCTGGAACTTACCAAGGTCCACACTATCCCATCTGGGTCTCCAAACACAGGTTCGGCTGTCTGATACAAAAGCCAAACTCACAAGGCAGGTGCTGGTGCAAAAAGGAAGAGGTTTTATTCAGGTGCCACTTGACCTAGGAGAATGAGGGATTCCTGTTTCAAAGACCATCTCCCCTTCCTGCTCAAGCCTGCAGTTCTTATAGGGATAGGGAGGGAAGGCGTTTCTTTTCTATCCAATTATCTTGCTACCTTGCACTCTGGCCCTGTCCATTCATTTTTCTAGCTTTTGGCATGTTTGGTGTAAGAACCTCCCTCTGCACCATCTTGGCCAATGGGGAGACTCCCAGGTGCTCCCTTACTGTCTATGGTAGTGGAGAAGAGGTGCTACAGGACTCACCATCAGGAAGTCTGGAGAAACCACAGCCCTTAGTCTGCCTCCCAACGCTGGACACAGCACACACACATCCAGGGAGCCGGTTGGAGTCTGTGGAGCACTCCTAGATCCCAGCATGACCACATCCCCTGAGCAGCCGACCCCTCCAAAGTGGCCAGCCAGGCCTGCACTTGGCTGATAGCTACCTTCAGTAACATTAGGAAATAAAACACAATAGTGAGGTGTAGCGGTCCAGTTATTTTATCTATTACATCTACTCTGCAGAACCACATCTTTACATGCTATAAAAACTTTTTCGCCCTAACCAGTTTGGCTCAGTGGATAGAGCATCGGCCTGCGGACTCAAGGGTCCTGAAAGGGCAAGGGCTACGCCCTCCATCTTACCCTAGCAGCCATGTGCTCGGCAGGGCTTCTTCCCGGAAGCCCAGGCCTCTGCTAGCCACGCCCAGGATTTCTTTGAACTAGCCAGTGACGGTCAAAGGAGGTGCACGCCATGGATATGACCACATCCTGTGTGGCGGGACCCGACTTACGCCTGGCCAATCGGCAGGGCCCACGGTCACCTCTCCTCCCCTTACTCCACCCCCCTATAAAACTCCTTCCCACCGGGCTAGCCCTCTCTCTGCCACTTGGCTTATCATTGGGTCGGTGAGTGTGGTCGGGGAGCTGAACTAGTTTGAATAAAGACTCTCTGCTTTTGCATTGGACTCGGCTGGCTCCCTGGTGTGGTCTTTTGGGGATCCTGAAATCTGGGCATAACAGGTCCCAGGTTCAATTCCGGTCAAGGGCGTGTACCTTAGTTGCGGGCACATCCCCAGTGGGGAGTGTGCGAGAGGCAGCTGATCGATGTTTCTCTCTCATCGATGTTCCTAACTCTCTATTCCTCTCCCTTCCTCTCTGTAAAAAATCAATAAAATATATTTAAAAAAAAAAAAAAACTTCCTTCTAACTTTGTCTATTTTTGAAAGTTGTAACTTGTCTATATGATTTTTTCCCCCAGGAAGTTTGATGATGGACTTTGGATATAAGTTTAAATGTTTTTACCAGGGGGTGGGTGTAGAAATCTAAGCCAAATACTTTAGAATTCCTACTTCATTTGTATCCTTTCAACACCAGTGTAGTGAGAAGGTGGGGCTATCACTTGAGGGACAGAGAGGCAGAGACTTGTCTACAGTTGTACAATGGTTAGTGACACAACTAGAAATAGATCCCATGTTTCTTTCCCTCATCAATCCAGTTTTCCTCATTCCTCCCCAGCCCATCCTCCCAAATTGTAAGGGGTTGTGAAGTATCTTTCTTTGAAGTCTCCTTCCTGGAGCCAATTCAGATCACTCTTGTGTATGTGACCTCATTGAGATGCCAGAGGTGAGAGAACCCCAGTATTCCTGGGGCCACTGAGGAGCAGTCCAGGCTCCCCCACCCTTCCCTGGATAGTGTAATAGATCTTCAAACTAGGAGAGCTGTGCATTGACCAGAGCAATGTCTCCACCACCTGATATTTGAGGCTCATAGTCACAGACAGACAGCAAGGAGGAGCTGAAGACAGCATTTTCCAGGTGGACAGAAAAAAGTTGTGAAGAAAATCATTGTTCTTTGGATCTGCTTAAAATGAGCCCATCTGTTCTCTAGTTAATATCTTCACTGACTTGGAAGAAAGGTAAATCACTGACAACTTCTCAATAGAATGACTTGGCCCAATCTATAATAATAAAAGAGTAATATGCTAATTAGACCAGATGTCTTTGCAGACGTCCTTCCTTCCAGACAAAGCCACAGCAGGTGGGGGGCCTTGGCAGAGGCGGCAGAGGCCTCTGGCTGTGGCAGCAGGTGGGGGCCGGAGCCAAGGCCTTTGCACAAATTTTGTGCATCAGGCCTCTAGTCCTATATAGTAAAAGCCTAAGATTTGTAGTTTCTCCAGCGGCCAGTCAGTCGGTGTTTGGTTGAGGCAGCAGCGCATCCTGGGACTTGTAGTTTCTCACGCTGGCTCTTAAGATTTGGGCAATTTTAGAGCTTGTCCCTGTCTCTCGTTTGGGGGTACGCCTGGAGGCCGGAGACTGCAGAGGAAAGATTGAAAGGTGGGAGTGTGGTTTCGATGTTAACAAGATCATGTTCTTTATGAAGCAACATCTGTCTTTTGTGTCCTTTGTGAGAAGTTGCAGTGCGTGTTGAAGAGCATCTCAACTGCTCGCACAATCAACGGGCCTCATTTCCTCTCTTCCCAGTACTGTTCAATGTTCTCCGAAAAGTAAGCACATTCCCCCGCCCTCCACCCCGTCCCCACCCAAACCCGGGGTTGCTCAGCATTTCTAGATTCTGAGACCATTCACCGAAATTCCAGGCAGATGGCCTGCTGCCAGTACTCAATTCTGAGATCTTCTTTGTCACTCCAAGCCCCCTCTGCCCCCGCACCCTCTCTTGCTCTCTGGTTCACTAGGTCTCTCTCGATGCAACTATCCTTTTTATTTGCTTCCTGTGGTCAACATCAGGCAACCTTCCAGGAAGGCTGAAACAGCTAAATATTCACCCTCTGTATACAGGACCATGGCCCTAGGGCCAAGCAGCTCACCATTGCAAGTTGCTCAACTAGGCGCTATTGTGTAACAATGTCCATAAATGGAAAGAGAGATCCAAAGTTTGTTGACCTAATTAATGACTTCTGTGGGAAGACATTTTTAGTTAATTTGGCAGATAACCTGTATTGCTTTTTACAGAAAGACTGCCCTGGGTTAACTTATCAAACAAATCTTTTGCAAACATTGTTAATGTTCTTTGGCTGTAATGGTATTCAGAGTTTGGTGGAAAGGAGACGCAATGGGATGAGAAGAGGAGGCTGTGGGCCCATTTTCAATCAGATCTTCCATCCTTTTCCTTCTGAAGTGTCCTTTTCTCTCCTATCTTGCCTTTTCCCCTCACTGCATTATGGAATGATAGAATTTTCCAGGTGAGGATACTGAGGCTAGCTAAAGCCAGATTTAAAGCTAGAATCTAGTCCAGGACTTTTTTCTTCTTTTATGCAAAATTAAATTTAAAATTTTTATTTATGTAATCAATATAATGCATGCTTATTATACAAAATGCAGAAATTGCAGATATTTTGTTTTTTCTATGAGCTTTTACATAGATCATGCACTTGATTTTTTCTGAGGTGTAGCTTGTATTGTTGATAGGAACCACTGTCAGGATACAATAAAGAGAGACAGAATGGTTTCCTGTAGGCAAAGGTGTCAGACATGGGTGCATTTGGTCTCCCTATGAGTTTAATTTGTATGCAGAACATATACAAAAAAGTTAGATAGACTCAGAGGAAGGAAGAGTGAGAATTGGTAAAAGGAATATCAATAACAAAATATGCATGTGACACCATCTTACTGGCAGAAAGTAGCAAAGATTTGAAATGATTTTTGATAAAAGTGAAAGAAGAAAGTGCCAAAGCTGGACTGCATTTGAACATCAAGAAGGCAAAAATCATAACTACAGAATAAATACAAAACTTTCACATAGACATTGAAATTGTTTAACATTTTGTTTACCCTGGTTCTCTCATCAATTCAAATAGAGACGGCAACCAAGAAATCAAGACAAGGCTGAAACTTGGAAGGGCAGCAATGGAAGAATTTGGAAAGACCACCAATAGCAAAGATGTGTCATTAGAGTCCAAGCCTAATATCATCCACACCCTCATATTCCCAATTCCTATGTATGGATGTGAAGATGGCTGATAGGAAAAAGATTGATTGAAATATGGTGTTGGAGGAGAGCTTGATGGATACCATGAATTGCCAGAAAGATGAACAAGTGGATCCTAGAGCAAATTAAGCCTGAAACATTGCTGGAGGCAAATGACAAAACTGAACCTGTCCTATTTGGGGCACATCATGAGAAGGCAGGGTTCTTTGAAAAAGATAATAATGCTGGGAAAATAGAAGGCTGCAGGAAAAGAGGAAGACCAAATATGAGATGGATTGATTCCATAAAAGAAGCCATAGGCTGACTCTACAGGAGGTGAGCAGGGCTGTTGAGGACAGGACATTGTGGATGTCACTTTCATGGGATAGACAGGAGCCAGAGCTGCCTCAACGGCATATGAGTTCTGTATACTATTTCCTTTCCTACAAATCTCAAAAACTCAAACATCTGTAACCAAAACCTCCACAGCATCATTTAAAATGTCTGTATAGAATCACATTGCATAAATGCACCATGATTCACTTAATTATTTCCTTAATATTGGCTATTTACCGTACTTACATTTTAATTGAACACAGAATCTCTGCAGAAAAAAAAAAGCCGGCGGACAGAAGATGGCAGCCATATAGGCAGACACGTCCCAGGTCGTGTCCCAGAGCAAATGGAGTGAGCAGCTGAAACTAATAACACCCACCTCGAATTGGCGAAATTACTCAGCTGGTGAGACGGTTTGCACCCGGGAAGGGCAGAACTCCCCTGGAAAGGTAAAAAAAAAAAAAAAACCAGGGATTTGGGCAGGAAAGTTTGCCAGACCTCTGAGGCCAGAGGGTCAGGGGGAGACCGCGTGGCAGACAGCCGCATCCCTTGGGACAGGCACAGCCCCTGACTGGGGAAAGGAGATCTGCGGGATTCCTGGCGCCAGGGGATTTGAGATCTGGGTTTTGTAATCACGGAGGACTGAGCCTAAAGGGGGCAGCCTGAAGAGCTGACCAGACCATGCAGTGCCGGGAAGACAAGAGCTTATAGAAACTAAGCCTTCCCCATTTCCGTGGCCGGCGTTTGTTTGTCTGTTTTCACTGAATCCTGTTCATAAGACATTTCAGATACAGACAATCACCTGTGCTGAAGAGATCGAGAAGATGCGGACGAGTGGAATCTGGGGAGAGACTGAGGAGAGAGGGGGAGCCGGGAGAGGTGGCAGCCAATTGAGTGCTGAGACATCACTGGGCCCAGGATCCAGGCAGCCACTCTCTCTGGAGGGTGGGTCTCCTCCACCTAGCCCCCAGGCAAAGAGCACAGCCACACCCAGATTCCACCCTGAATGAGATCAAGGATTAAAATAATCTTATCAGTCCCTGGGAGTTAACAGGGTCTGGCCTATAGAGGGATTTTCAATCCCAGCAACAACACAGAGCAGGTAACTATTAAGGAACCAGCTCTGGGCAGTGGACTTCCCCACACCAGTTTTAAGTGCAATAGAGACGATAAACCCAAGCTACTGGACAGAGAGGCCCTATAGCCTCAGAGGCCAACCCAAAAACACTGCCACCCAGAGGCTGAGTCACAAACTGACTCTTAGCTAAACACAAATTAAGGCAGTCTGGGAAACAAATACGGCCTGCTTTAAAATCAGGACTGTGGTTTACAACACGGAGGAACAGTGTATCGCAGGGAAATTCAACACTCTCCTGAATACCTGACAGGACTAAGGCGAGCCAGACTGACGAGTAGAAGAACCGAAGGACCTTCACTACTGCAATTTTTTTTTCTTCTTTATTCTTTTTTCTTTTTTCACCTTTTAACTAAGAAACCAATTTTGTTTTTCTTTTTTTTTCATCACCTGATTTTACCCTTTTAATTACTACATTTTTATTTTTAACCAGTATTATTACTGCTACCATTTTTCCATTTTTTAAAGTGCCAATTTATTTTTCTTTATTTTATTTTGGTATTAGTGTTCTCTATTCTATTTTCAGCATTCCTTTAGCATCAATTTTCCCTACCTCAATTTTACCTCTATGCTAAAACCCTTTCCCTCAATTTTTCCCTTTTGTTCTCCTGTTTCTCTTACCCTATTCCTGCTTTAGATTTTCCCTATTCCCTCTGTTTACCTCCTGTCAAAATTTCACCCTACTTATATATCCTATTTCCAAACCACTGCTCTAAATCCTTATACACATATCCCTTATCTTTCTTCACTATCCAAATTTTTTTCTTTTATCTTTCTATTGTTTTGTTGCTGTTTGCTTGATTGTTGAGTATATTGGGTTTTTTTGTTGTTGTTTGTTTTTTTGTGTCTGTGTGTGTGTGTGTTTTTAGGACTAGTTATGAGGTTGTTTTGCTTCTTCTTTTTCTTTTTTTCTGCTGGTTTTTCCCCTCTGTCCACCCCCCCACCCCCACGGTTATTTTTGTGCTTCTGTTTTCCCTTGCCTCTATGGATATTATTGCTTGTTTCTAGTTTGCATTCATCTCCAGGGAGCTGTTGCTGGAATTTGTTGGGATTAGTGGCGGCTCTATAGGAGTTTCCTCCTCATATACATAGCCTTTTCCCCTCTTCTACTTCATTCTCTCTTTTAGCTCTTTTTTTTCTCTCTTTTCTTTCCCCCTCTTTTTTCCCAATTTCATTTTTGCACTACTTTTTTTTTCTTCACTACTTTTCTTTTCTTTTCTTTTTTCTCTTTTATCTTTTTCTCTTCTTTCTTCCTTGTCCCCTAATTTTCTTAATTCGGGGGGTCACCTTTATTTGGGGTTATTAATATCGTGAATATATTTGTGTTTAGTGCCTGGTACGTGGTGCCTTGTTGTGTCATATTTTGTGCCTTTAAATCAATGCATCAGATCAAAGCAACAGCAGCCTCCTGAGCACCACACCCTCTGTCTGAGGAACAGCAGCTGTACGTGAATCCTACCCCCAACAGCCAGAAGAGCCACCACAGCTGTGAACAGCACCCACCAGAGGAGCTGCTGCCAACTGAGGAGCAGCTGCTACCACAACCGCCCGAGAGCAACCACAGCCCAAGGAGCCACTGCCACTCAGGGAGCAGCCACTAAATGACTCAACATCTAGATATGTCAGTGAGATCAAACATGGGTAGACAAAGAAACCCCCAAAGGAAAGAGAAGGAGGACTCTCCAGAAAAGCAGCTAAGTAATACAGAGGCATGCAACATGACAGAAAAAGAATTCAGAATAAGGGTCCTAGAGTGCATAAACTAAATGGAGGAAAAAATCAACAACTTCTACAAGAAGCTAGAAGAAACAGATGAAAAAGTCAACTACCTATGCAAGAAGCAAGAAGAAACAGATGAAAAAATAAATAATATATGGAAGAAGCTAGAAGAAACAGATGAAAAAATCAACAACTTAAGTAAGACCAAAGAAGAAATGAAGAGTGATATAGCTGCAATAAAAACTCCATTGAAAGTATGAACAGTAGACTAGGAGAAGCGGAGGACTGAATTAGTGAATTAGAAGACAAGGAAGCAAAACACACCCAAAATGTACTGCAATTGGAGAAAAAAATTAAAAGACAAGAGGAGAGCCTAAGGGAGCTTTGGGACAACATGAAACGAAACAACATACGAATTATAGGGGTGCCAGAACAACAGAAAGAGGAACAAGACATAGAAAACCTATTTGAAGAAATAATATCAGAAAACTTCCCTGAGGTGGGGAAGAAAAGAGTCACACAAGCCCAGAGAGTCCCAAACAAGGTGAACCCAAAAAAGACCCACACCAAGACACATCATAATTACCATGGCAAATGTTCAGGATAAAGAGAGAATCTTACAGGCTGCAAGAGAGAGACAGAATGTCACATACAATGTATCTCCCATTAGATTATCAAATGATTTCTCAACAGAAACACATCAGGCCAGAAAAAAATGGACAGAAATTTACAAAGTGATGCAAAGCAAAGGACTGAATCCAAGAATACTCTATCCAGCAAGGCTCTTATTCAAACTTGAAGGGGAAATAAGAAGCTTCACAGACAAAAAAAGGCTAAGGGAGTTTATCACCATCAAGACAGCAATGCAAGGAATGCTAAAGGGACTGGTGTAAAAAGAAGAAATAAAAGCTTAGAAAGAAGACAGCCACACAAAAAAAGAAATGGCTACAAACAAGTACCTTTCAATAATAACTTTAAACGTAAATGGACTAAATGCTCCAACCAAAAGACATCGAGTGGCTGAATGGATAAAAAAACATGACCCATACATCTGCTGTCTACAAGAGACTCACCTCATTAGAAGGGACTCACACAGACTGAAAGTGAAAGGATGGAAAAATATCTTTCAGGCAAAAGGAAAGGGAAAAAAGCTGGGTTAGCAATATTTATATTGGACAAAATAGACCTCAAAGTGAAGGCCATAACAAGAGATAAGGAAGGCCACTTCATAATACTAAAGGGATCAATACAACAAGAAGATATAACCCTGGTAAACATATATGCACCCAATGCAGGAGCACCCAAATTCATAAAAAAAAAACTCCTGGAAGATATTAAAGGAGAGATCTACAACAATACAATCATAGTAGGGGACTTCAATACACCACTGACAGCACTGGATAAGTCCTCTAGACAAACAATCAGCAAAGATACAGCAATCCTAAATGACTCACTAGATCAGATGGACTTAATAGACATCTTCAGAATACTTCACCCCAAAGCCATGGAATATACATTCTACTCAAGTGCTCATATGACATATTCAAAAATAGACCATATATTGGGTCACAAGCAAAGTATCCCCAAATTCAAGAAGATTGAAATCATAAAAAGCATCTTCTCAGACCACGATGGCATAATATTAGAAATAAACTATAATAAAAACAACCCAAAATCCTCAGACACCTGGAAGGTGAATAGCATGTTATTAAATAATGATTGGGTTACCAATGAGATCAAAGAAGAAATTCAAAACATCCTGGAAACTAATGACAATGAAAACACAACAATCCAAAACCTATGGGACACAATGAAAGCAGTCCTGAGAGGGAAGTTTATAGCTCTACAGGCCTATATCAAAAAACAAGAAAAAATGGTAGTAAATCAGCTAACTCTACAACTCAAAGAATTAGAAAGAGAGCAACAAGAAAACCCCAGAGTGAGCAGAAGGAAGGAGATAATAAAGATTAGAGCAGAAATAAATGACATAGAGACCAAAAAAACAATACATAAAATCAATGAAACCAAGAGCTGGCTCTTTGAAAGGATAAAAAAGATTGGCAAACCTCTAGCTAGACTCACCAAGAAGCAAAGAGAGAGGACCCAAATAAACAAAATCAGAAACGATAGAGGCGAAATAACAACAGACCCCACAGAAATACAAATGATAGTTAAAAAAATACTTTGGACAGCTCTACTCCAACAAACTAGACAACCTGGAGGAAATGGACAAATTCATAGAAAAATACAACATTCCAAAACTCAATCAGGAAGAATCTAAAAATCTAAACAGGCCAATAAGTATGGAAGAAATTGAAGCAGTCATCAATAAGCTTCCAGCAAACAAAAGCCCAGGACCAGACAGCTTCACAGGGGAGTTTTACCAAACATTCAAGGAAGAACTAAAACCTATCATCCACAGACTACCTCAAAAAATTCAAGAGGGAGGAACACTTCCCAGCTCATTCTATGAAGCCAGCATCACCTTAATACCAAAACCAGGTAAAGACAACACAATGAAAGAGAATTACAGGCCAATATCCCTCATGAACATAGATGCCAAAATCCTCAACAAAATCTTAGCAAATCGGATCCAGCAGTACATCAGAAAGATCATACACCATGACCAAGTAGGATTTATCCCAGGGATGCAAGAATGGTACAATATCCGCAAATCAATAAACATGATACATCACATAAACAAATTGAAAGAAAAAAAAACCACATGGTCATATCAATTGATGCAGAAAAAGCATTTGACAAAATTCAACACCCATTTTTGATAAAAACTCTCAGTAACGTGGGAGTAGAAGGATCATACCTCAACATAATAAAAGCCATATATGACAGGCCCACAGCCAACATCATACTCAATGGACAAAACTATCACCATTTCCCCTAAGAACAGGAACAAGACAGGGATGCTCTCTCTCACCACTCCTGTTCAACATAGTACTGGAAGTGTTAGCCATTGCAATTCGGCAAGAAGAAGAAATAAAAGGCATCTAAATTGGAAAAGAGGAAGTAAAACTGTCCTTATTTGCAGACGACATGATATTATACATACAAAACCCTAGAGACTCCATCAAAAAGCTACTAGACTTAATACATGAATTTGGCAATTTAGCAGGATACAAAATTAACCCCAAGAAATCTGAGGCATTTCTAAACACCAATAGTGAACTTTTAGAAAGAGAGATTATAAAAACAATCCCATTTACCATCGCACCAAAAAAATTAAGCTACCTAGGAATAAACTTAACTAAAGAGGTAAAAGACCTCTACTCAGAAAACTACAGGACGTTGAAAAAAGATATAGAGGAAGACATAAACAGATGGAAGAACATACCACGTTCTTGGATTGGTAGAATCAACATCATTAAAATGTCCATACTACCCAAAGCAATCTATAAATTCAACGCACTTCCCATTAAAATACCAACGGCATACTTAACAGATCTAGAACGAACTCTCCAAAAATTCATCTGGAATAAAAAAAGACCTTGAATAGCTGCAGCAATCCTGAAAAAGAACAAAGTAGGTGGGATCTCAATACCAGATATCAAGATGTATTACAAAGCCACTGTTCTCAAAACTGCCAGGTACTGGCACAAGAACAGGCTTATAGATCAATGGAATAGAATAGAGAGCCCAGAAATTGGCCCGAACCAATATGCTCAATTAATATTTGACTAAGGAGGCAAGAATATACAATGAAGCCAAGATAGTATCTTCAATAAATGGTGTTGGGAAAATTGGACAGATACATGCAAAAAAATGAAACTAGACCACCAACTTACACCATACACAAAAATAAACTCAAAATGGATAAAGGACTTAAATGTATGACAGGAAACCATAAAAATTCTAGAAGAATCCAAAGGCAACAAAATCTCAGACATATGCCGAAGCAATTTCTTCACCAATACAGCTCCTAGGGCACTTGAAACTAAAGAAAAAATGAACAAATGGGACTACATCAAAATAAAAAGCTTCTGCAGAGCAAAAGAAACCATCAACAAAATAACGAGAAAACCCACTGTGTGGGAAAACATATTTGCCAATGTCATATCTGATAAGGGCCTAATCTCCAAAATTTATAGGGAACTCATACAACTTAACAAAAGGAAGAAAAACAATCCAATCAAAAAATGGGCAAAGGACCTAGATAGACACCTTTCAAAAGAGGACATTCAGAAAGCCAAGAGACATATGAAAACATGCTCAAAGTCACTAATCATCCGAGAGATGCAAATCAAAACAACAATGAGGTACCATCTCACACCTGTCAGACTGGCTATCATCAACAAATCAACAAACGACAAGTGCTGGAGAGGATGTGGAGAAAAAGGAACACTTGTGCACTGCTGGTGGGAATGCAGACTGGTGCAGCCACTGTGGAAGACAGTATGGAGTTTCCTCAAAAAACTGAAAATGGAACTCCCATTTGACCCTGTGATCCCACTTCTAGGAATATATCCCATGAAAACAGAAACACCAGTCAGAAAGAATATATGCATCCCTATGTTCATAGCAGCACAATTCACCATAGCTAAGATCTGGAAACAGCCTATGTGCCCATCAGTAGATGAATGGATTAGAAAACTGTGGTACATCTACACGATGGAATACTATGCTGCTGTAAAAAGGAAGGAACTCTTACCATTTGCAACGTCATGGATGGAACTGGAGAGCATTATGCTAAGTGAAATAAGTCATTCAATGAAGGAAAAATACCACATGATCTCATTCATTCATGGATAATAGAGACCATTATAAACTTTTGAACAATAATAGATACAGAGGCAGAGCTGCCTCAAACAGATTGTCAAACTGTAGCGGGAAGGCTGGGGAAGTGTTGGGGGGCAGGAGGAGGGGGGTAAGAGATCAACCTAAGGACTTGTATGCATGCATATAAGCATAACCAATGGACATAAGACACTGGGTGATAGGGGAGGCTAGGAGACTGTCAAGGGCGTGGGGGGGGGGCGGGGGGGAAGGACACATATGTAATACCCTTTGTAATACTTTAAGCAATAAAAAAAAAAAGCCTAATATGCTGAGTGTCCTGTTGTCCGGTCATCCGTTCAATCAATCAAAGCGTAATATGGTAATGATATGCTAAGGCAGCTCAACCGCTCGCTATGATGTGCACTGACTACCAGGGAACAGAGGCTCCTACTGGTAGGTGAGCTTCCTGCTGTAGTCCGGCTGATCAGGACTGAGCAAGATGGGCCGGACATGCCCTGGAGCCCTCCCACAGACCCTCCCCGGCCCAGATCATGCACCAGTGGGGTCCTTCGGCCTGGCCTACTTCCTCTAGCAATCCGGGACCCCTTGGGGGATGTCAGAGAGCCAGTTTGGGCCTGATCCCACAGGCCAGGCCGAGGGACCCCCCCATTGGTGCACGAATTCATGCACCAGGCCTCTAGTATTGATTATAAAACCCTAGATATAAATTCCCTCATTTGTAAAATGCTCTTCTCCAAAGAGCTTCTAGTGCACAGCAATCTGAGATGGGCTAGAGATAATGACTAGGTTCTCTGCTATAGTATCTTTCTCCCATGTGAGGGAGCTTATTGAATCAAGATGTCATCTGATTGCCCCACAGCTATGACCTAATGGGTTGGACTCTTATGCAGTCTCAAGGAGAGTCACCAGTCCACTGACCTGGATAGCCACATGCTTCGCTGGAAGAGAAGGAAAGATGCCCTCTTTGCGTGGGGTTTCAGCAAGCTGGGGTTGCCACCCCATTCTCGCTCCAGTTCCTTCACACTGTCATGATCTTGGAAGAAAATGCTATGCAATTTGCTTTGTGATCTTAAAAAAATAAGTCACAGAGCAATCAGGGCAGAAAGAAAACTCAAAGCATAAGTGCTACAGCCCTTATTTTTGGAGAACACTGAGGATGAAGCAGTCCTGGTCTGAAGCACAAGTCTATAGCCCCTGCAATCAGAATCAGCTGTCTGCAACTCATACCCCAAGGCCCTCTGGGTGATGGGGACCCAATCTCTGCTGCCAGGAGGGGAAGCCTCAGGAACTGGAGAGAAAGAGGCTTGGGAGAACAGAGGCAGGAGGCAGGAGGCAGGAAGTAGTAGAAATTTGCTCAGCCCAATTTTAGCTTGATCAATTGCAAGCAGGTGTGTGACGGTGGGGGTGGCTGCTGCAACCACAGCTACACCAAGCCCCATCACTCAGCAATACAGTAATAAAGTAGCCAGGGCTGGAAAAATGCTATGAGACTCCAGGGAGCTCAGTCTCATCCCACTGGATTATAACCCTATTATTGACACCCCTGGGGCTTGTTCTGTCTCCTTCAACCCCCAACTCTGTAGATAAAACCTGAAAGGGGCATTAGAAGGTGGGGGTATAGACTGGAGGGATGCAGCCTGACCCAGCCCAAGGACTGACAGAGAGGGGAGGCAGAATAGAAGAAACTGACTCTCCAGGACACCTGCCATTGATGCCTGAGGGTGACTCTTCTCCCTAAGCCCCAACTCCTGTGTCCACTGCGGCTTTGGCCATGCACTGGCTATGCCACGGGGATCAGAAGGAGGAGAAACTGGGAGCCAGGCCTAAAGGTCCTGGGAGTGCTTGCGTCACAGTCCTCACCTGTCAAAACGTTAACTGGACAGCGGAGATTGTGCAGTTCAGCTGTGGATACTCAGAAGGCAGAAAGAGTCCTGAGGGGTTCAAAGGGAAAGAAAGGCTTCTGGGAGAGGGGAGGCTGCACCGGCTGAAAGAGTTGGAATCCCATTGCTGAAGCAGTGCTGCAGGTCTCCTGCAGCCCCCATTCTCCTCCCTCACATGGATCAGAGAGCATGCAAAGTAACAGGTGCCCACTGTCATTGTATGTGACACTCTCCCCAGCATGCCAGTGCTTCCAGAGAAAAGTCAAAGTCCCATCACATGATAATACTATCTACACTAATAAAAGAGAAACATGGTAATTGGCATACGACTGCTACCCTTCCCATTGGCTAATCAGCGAGATATGCAAATTAACTGACAGCCAAGATGGCGGCCGGCAGCCAGGAAGCTTGAAACTAACATGAGGCTTGCGTGCCTCAGTGACAGAGGACTCCAACGTTCCCCTCCTGCGGCTGCAGGCCTCTGAGCCTGCAGTTTAAGAAACTATGTAACAAATACCGCCGGACTTCAGCCAGCAGGATTGCAACATTGTCAGCAAAGGCCAGAAACCTACTTTCAGCAGCGGAGGCCTAAGAGCTGGGGCCAAGCCTCAAGCTAAAGCTGGCCCAGAATAAAAAAAAAAAAAAAAAAAAAGGAAAAAAGGAGCGGTTGGGAGCTTCAGTCACCCCCAGCCTGAAAACAGCCCTCAGCCCCTCACCCAGACTGGCCAGGCACCCCAGTGGGGACCCCCACCCTGAAGGGTGTGTGACCAGCTGCAAACAGCCATCATCCCCTCACCCAGGCTGGCCAGGCACCCCAGTGGGGACCCCTACCCTGATCCAGGACACCCTTCAGGGCAAACCAGCGGCCCCCACCTGTGCACCAAGCCTCTATGCTATATAGTAAAAGGGTAATATGCCTCCCAGCACTGGGATCAGCGGAGCCACGAGGCCTCCTGGCACCGGGATCAGCGTGACAGGGGGCAGCACCCAAACCCCCTGATCAGCCCTGCTCTGTGTGTGACAGGGTGCAGCACCCTAACGTCTCCCCCCCCCCCCACGGGCCCTGCTCTGTGTGTGACGGGGTAGAGCCATAACCTCCCCATTGGCCCTGCCCTGAGTGTGACAGTGGCGGCGCCCCAACCCCCTGATTGGCCCTGCTCTGTGGGTGATAGAGGGCAGTGCTCCAACTCCCCTATCGGCCCTACTCTGTGAGTGACAGGGTACGGAGCCCCAACCCCCCTGATGGGCCCTGCTCTGTGCGTGACAGGGGGCAGCACCCCAACCCCTTGTTTGGCCCTGCTCTGTGCATGACAGGGGCTGGCACCGCAATCTCCCCATCGACCCTGCCTTGAGTGTGACAGGGGGCGGTGCCCCAACCCCCCAATCGGCCCTACCCTGAGCGTGACTGAGGGTGGCATCACAACCTCCCAATCCGCTCTGCTCTGTGCATGATAGGGGGCGGCGCCCCAACTCCCCAATCGGCCCTGCTCTGAGCCCAACCAGGGGCTGCACCTAGGGATTGGGCCTGCCCTCTGCCACACAGGAGCAGGCCTAAGCCAGCAGGTCATTATCTCCCAAGGGGTCCCAGACTGCGAGAGGGCACAGGCCGGGCTGAGGGACCCCCACTCCCCCCCGAGTGCACAAATTTTTGTGCACCGGGCCTCTAGTTCAGTAATAAACAGAAATGAAATTATCATATGTGCTATAACATGGGTGAAACTTGTAATCATTATGCTATGTGAAATAAGCCTGACACAATATTGTATGATTCCACCTATACGCAGTACCTAGAATAGGCAAATTCATAAAGACAGAAAACAGAATGGTGGTTGCCAGCAGCTGGGGCATGGGGATCATGGGAGAAGGGGAGTTATTAATGGGAAAGAGTTCCTGCTTGAGAAGATGAAAAAATTATTGAAATAGATAGTGGTGATGGTTACAAAGCATTGTGAATGTATTTAGTGCCATTGGATATATACTTAAAAATGATTAAAATTGTAAAATTCATGTTATGTATATTTTACTACAGTGAAAAAAATCCATCATGTGCTGCCATGCAAGACCCCACCACCTTCCCGACCTTCAGAATAGCGTGGACCTAGCATGAAGGGAAAACCAGAAGTCTTGCTAAGTGCAGGCGATACCACCACAAGCATATATCTCGTTCCCTGAATGGACCTCTGTCCTAGCCACTGCAAACTGCTTTCTGTCTCTTGTAGGCACCATGTCCTGTCATGTCCCTATTCCTTTGTACATGCTGTTCCTTTGGCCTGAAATTCCAGCTTCCCCTTCTCTTCCTGGCTAAACACCAGCTGGTTCTTCAATACTCTGCTGTTGTGCCACTCTCCCAATAAATTCTCCCCCACCATGCTCCCTACAGAGCAAGAGTTAGATGCACCCTCCTCTGGACATCATGCCTGCATGGAGGCACCCATGTTGACATGTGCTGGAATTGGGGTGCATAAAGTAATGCTACTCTCTTGAAGAGGGTCTAAATGGGGAAACCCAAGACATCACAGAAAATACTCCAGTGTCACTTCCTGTAGGCATTCTTAGTTAAAGCAACAACAACAACAAGCACTTTATTGGTCAGAAATAGAATGTGGGCAACTTCCTCAGCATTTTCTATGTGAATGTAAACCATGGCTCTAAAACAGTACAGGTATTGCTATAACATTAGGGTCAAGCTCAATATTAACTTCTCAGGAGAATGCAGTGATATTTTGGTTCACCAGCAACAGAGAAAAAAAGGAGAAGATAAGGGACTTGGAGAAAATCAGAAGAGCAACTAAAAGCTGTATCTACCCCATCTCTCTCGGAAAACTCTTAAGTGGCCACAAGTAGAGGAATTGAACACAGAATATTAGCTTAGGAATTTTATGATCTATGAAAATTATAACCCACCAATTAAGATCTGGTTTTCAATTCTATCCCAGGAGAGAGGATGCTGAATTTACATAAATAAAATCACATTTTATAGATACATACATACATACATACATACATATATAAAGAGATAGACATAGACAATATGACTAAAGATACTTAGATTTTTAAAATCCTTGTAAAATTACAAAGAGATTTGCACACCTGCACACCTATACTTCAGCAAATACAGTACTGCATCTAAGTCCCTGTTTCCCCATCTAGACCATGAGTGCCTTGACGGCAGGTCCCTTTGTTTGTGGTCCCAGCCCAACAGAGTGTGCACAGATAAAGTAAATAACTGTCTGCTTTGTAATTTATCGAGTTATTCCGTGGTTTAACAGACAGCCGAATTTTAATACACATTGGAAAGAAAGAAAAGACCTAACCACTAACAGGCTATCCTCAACCGTAAAATGGCCCCGTCTCCTGTTGTAAACACTTAGAGAAGCAGAAGCTACACACAGGAGAGCTATATCCTTGCTCATTAGTCCACCAGTGCCAGGGAGTGGAGGGAAGAGTGGGGAAGGGGGTGTCAGTTGGAGGAAGGTCTTCATTGCTGAGAAGCCTGGGCTTTGGGGTGGTGAATGCTAAGGCAAGAGCTGCACAGAACTCTCTGAGCCCGGAGTAGCTCAAAGTCTTCAGTTTGGGGTGATGAAATCCAAGTGACATCTCAAGGAGAGATTGTTCACAGTGGCAGTGTTCATAATGCCAAAAAAAACAGACAATTGAAATGCCCTATGAAAGGAAAATGGGTACATGGGGTAGAGGCATTCTGTGGATGACTGGATGGCAAAGAGACAGGAGAAACTACAGTTCCATACAACAGTGTGGAAGAATCTTAGCAACATAATGGGAAGTGAAAAAATTAATTCCAAAGGATCACTTATAACACGATGCCCTGTCTATAAAGTTCACCAACAACTAAAGTCAAAAACACTGTTTAGGCCTCTCCAGATACATGGTTGTGGTAACATCACCTGAGCTCAGTAAGACCTCTAGCTCCTCATTCTTTCTAGGTACACTCCTGAAATTAGGGAAAGCCTGGGCTAATTAAATGTCACCAAAATGTTCAATGTCAGTTTGGGGCAGGAACACCTACCTAACTGGTGCTTGAGTTTTTCTTCTCCTCCCCTGTGAAAGCAAATCCCAGATCTCAGTGTTGAATAGCTGCGCCGTAGGATGGCCGCTGCACCCTGTGCATGTCTGCAGAGGCTGCCGACCTGCACTGGTCATATAGCAAGAGAGATAAATAAACCTGTGTTGGGCTGAGCCACTGAGGTTAGTAATAAAAGTTTATTTTAAAAGGCAAAGGAATAAGGAACACAAAATTCAGTAATTACCTCTGAGGAGGAGTTAGAGGATATCATAAGGGAGAAGCATAAGATGGGTGAAAATATTGTTAAGGCTCTAGATCTTGGATGAGCTCAGAGTTCTGATGTATTTACCATGTCATTGTAAGCAAACAAACAAAAATCATTCTACACAAATTTATTTATTTATTTTTTATTTTTTTAAAATTGTTTTATCGCTTAAAGTATTACAAAGAGTATTATATATGTCTGCTTTTTTTTTCTCCCCTTGACCTTCCCCTGGTCTCCTCTACCCCCCTGCCACCCCCCGCCCAGTGTCTTGTGTCCATTGGTTATGCTTATATGCATGCATACAAGTCCTTCAGTTGATCTCTTACCCACACCCCCAACCCTCCCCGGCCTTCCCGCTGTAGCTTGACAGTCTGTTCGATGTTGCTCTGCCTCTGTATCTATTTTTGTTCATCAGTTTATAATGGTCTTAATTATCCATAAATGAGTGAGATCATGTGGTATTTTTCTTTCGTTGACTGGCTTATTTCACTTAGCATAATGCTCTCCAGTTCCATCCATGGTAAGAATTCCTTCTTTTTTACAGCAGCATAGTATTCCATCGTGTAGATGTACCACAGTTTTCTAATCCATTCATCTACTGATGGGCACTTAGGCTGTTTCCAGATCTTAGCTATGATGAATTGTGCTGCTATGAACATAGGGATGCATATATTCTTTCTGATTGGTGTTTCTGGTTTCTTGGGATATATTCCTAGAAGTGGGATCACAGGGTCAAATGGGAGTTCCATTTTCAGTTTTTTGAGGAAACTCCATACTGTCTTCCATAGTGGCTGCACCAGTCTGCATTCCCACCAGCAGTGCACAAGTGTTCCTTTTTCTCCACATCCTCTCCAGCACTTGTCGTTTGTTGATTTGTTGATGATAGCCAGTCTGACAGGTGTGAGATGGTACCTCATTATTGTTTTGATTTGCATCTCTCGGATGATTAGTGACTTTGAGCATGTTTTCATATGTCTCTTGGCTTTCTGAATGTCCTCTTTTGAAAGGTGTCTATCTAGGTCCTTTGCCCATTTTTTGATTGGATTGTTTTTCTTCCTTTTGTTAAGTTGTATGAGTTCCCTATAAATTTTGGAGATTAAACACTTATTGGTGATAACATTGGCAAATATGTTCTCCCATGCAGTGGGCTTTCTTGTTGTTTTGTTGATGGTTTCTTTTGCTCTGCAGAAGCTTTATATTTTGATGTAGTCCCATTTGTTTATTTTCTCTTTAGTTTCCAATGCCCTAGGAGCTGTATTGGTGAAGAAATTGCTTCGGCATATGTCTGAGATTTTGTTGCCTTTGGATTCCCCTAATATTTTTATGGTTTCCCATCATACATTTAAGTCCTTTATCCATTTTGAGTTTATTTTTGTGTATGGTGTAAGTTGGTGGTCTAGTTTCATTTTCTTGCATGTATCTGTCCAATTTTCCCAACACCATTTATTGAAGAGACTGTCTTGACTCCATTGTATGTTCTTGCCTCCTTTGTCAAATATTAATTGAGCATATTGGTTCGGGCCGATTTCTGGGCTCTCTATTCTATTCTATTGATCTATATGTCTGTTCTTGTGCCAGTACCAGGCAGTTTTAAGAACAGTGGCTTTGTAATACAGCTTGATATCTGGTATTGAGATCCCACCTACTTTGTTCTTCTTTCTCAGGATCGCTGCAGCTATTCTGGGTCTTTTTTTATTCCAGATGAATTTTTGGATAGTTCGTTCTAGGTCTGTGAAATAAGCTGTTGGTATTTTAATGGGAAGTGCATTGAATTTATAGATTGCTTTGGGTAGTATGGACATTTTAATGATGTTGATTCTACCAATCCAAGAACATGGTATGTTCTTCCATCTGTTTATGTCTTCTTCTATCTCTGTTTTCAACGTCCTGTAGTTTTCTGAGTAGAGGTCTTTTACCTCCTTAGTTAAGTTTATTCCTAGGTATCTTAATTTTCTTGGTGGGATGGTAAATTGGGTTGTTTTTTTAGTCTCTCTTTCTGTAAGTTCTCTATTGGTGTATAGAAATGCCATAGATTTCTTGGCATTAATTTTTCATCCTGCTACATTGCCGAATTCATTTATTAAGTCTAATAGTTTTTTGATGGAGTCTTTAGGGTTTTTTATGTACAATATCATGTGATCTGCGAATAAGGACAGTTTTACTTTTTCTTTTCCAATTTGGATGCCTTTTACTTCTTCTTCTTGTCTAATTGCAATGGCTAATACTTCCAGTACTATGCTGAACAGGAGTGGTGAGAGTGGGAATCCCTGTCTTGTTCCTGTTCTTGGAAGTTAATTTTATTTGTTTAACAAGCACATGTGAGTTTAAGGGAAAATGCTAAATAATCCTCTGAAGAAAGTGATAGAAACAAACGAGGAATTGTGTAACTGGACCCTTGTCCTTCCTTAATTTTTTTTTAATTAAATCTTTATTGTTCATGCCGAAACCGGTTTGGCTCAGTGGATAGAGCGTCAGCCTGCGGACTGAAAGGTCCCGGGTTCGATTCCGGTCAAGGGCATGTACCTGGGTTGTGGGCACTTCCCCAGTGGGGGATGTGCAGGAGGCAGCTGATCGATGTTTCTCTCTCATCGATGTTTCTAACTCTCTATCTCTCTCCCTTCTTCTCTGTAAAAAATCAATAAAATATATTTTTTTAAAAAAAATCTTTATTGTTCAGATTATTACATTGGTTCCTCTTTTTCCCCCCATAACTCCCCTCCACCCAGACCCACCCCACCCTCCGCCCTCACTCCCCACCCACAGTTTTCATCCATAGGTGCACGATTTTTGTCCAGTCTCTTCCCGCATCCCCCAAACGCCTTCCCCCCCCCCACAAGAAGTCAGTCCATTCCCTTTCTATGTTCCTGATTCTATTATAATCACCAGTTCATTCTGTTCATCAGATTATTTATTCACTTGATTTTTAGATTCACTGTTGATAGATGTGTATTTGTTGTTCGTAATTTGTATCTTTACCTTTTTCTTCTTCTTTCTCTTCTTAAAAGATACCTTTCAGCATTTCATATAATACTGGTTTGGTGGTGATGAACTCCTTTAGCTTTTCCTTATCTGTGAAGCTCTTTATCTGACCTTCAATTCTGAATGATAGCTTTTCTGGATAAAGTAATCTTGGTTGTAGGTTCTTGGTATTCATCACTTTGAATATTTCTTGCCACTCCCTTCTGTCCTGCAAAGTTTCTGTTGAGAAATCAGCTGACAGTTGTATGGGTACTCCCTTATAGGTAACTGACTTTCTCTTGCTGCTTTTAAGATTCTCTCTTTGTCTTTTGCTCTTGGCATATTAATTATGATGTGTCTTGGTGTGGTCCTCTTTGGATTCCTCTTGTTTGGGGTTCTCTGCGCTTCCTGGACTTGTAGGTCTATTTCTTTCACCAGGTAGAGGACGTTTTCTGTCATTTTTTCAAATAGGTTTTCAATATCCTGCTCTCTCTCTTCTTCTGGCACCCCTATAATTCGGATGTTGGTACATTTGAACTGTCCCAGAGGCTCCTTACACTATCTTCATATTTTTGGATTCATTTTTCATTTTGCTTTTCCAGTTGGGTGTTTTTTTGCTTCTTTGTATTTCAAATCTTTGACTTGATTCTTGCGGTCCTCTGGTCTACTGTGGGGAGTCTGTATAATATCCTCTATTTCAATCAGTGTATGCTTAATTTCTAGTTGGTCCTTTATCACAACATCGAGTGTGGGTTCTTGAGGGTCTCACTACATCTATCGGCAGTTTCTAGAAAGTTCTTGAAGAACCTTAAAAATGTGGTTTTGATCTCTATATCCAGTAGTTTGCTTTCCTCCATTTTGGTCATTTGTGTCCTGTTTCTTTGTCTCAGCATTTTTTTATGCTTCGCTGTGTCGATAGAGTGGCTTTCTGTGCTAAGTGACCTATAGGGCCCAGTGGCTCAGCCTCCCCAATTACCTGAGGTAGACACTCTTGGTGCACCCCCTTGTGGGCTTTGTGCACAGTCTTGTTAGTTAAGCCTTGATTGTTGTAGGCAACACTGGGAGGATTTGATCTCCAGGCCAATTGGCTGTGAGAACCAGCTGTGTCTACGGTGGGAGAACTTCTGTCCTGAAGACACCCTTATGGGGCAAGACTTGCTTCAGTGGGGCTTTGGTGCTCACTGTGTCTGCCCCCTGAGTGTGTCCCTTTTGGATCTGTGGAGTTATAATTGGATGGTCCCACTCTGACCACTGTGCACACTGGCTCTTGGATCTAATGAGGTGCTAATCTAGCCTCTGCCTGAGGCTACCCTGCAGAAGCCAGCTGTAAAGCAATGTAAGTTGCCCTGGGGCCTTGGGCAGCTGCAGTTTGTTAATTAATTTTCAGATTACAAAGGTCTGGGCCTTTCATATGCAAAGGCCTCGGTGCACGGCTTGGGCGGGGTGGAGCCCCAGCGGATCAACTGGGCGGGTGGAGCAAGCAGTATGGCTGCGCTCAGTCTTGTCCTCAGAGGCCCTGGCTATTGCTCTGTGTGCCTCCGAGAGAAAGCTGCCCTCAAGTTCTGACCGATACCAGACAGTCCCGTTTCTCCCGTATGAGTCTGGGTCTCCAGAGACTCGCCCAGAACTGGAGCTCAGAGCCTGAGACTCCCTCCCGATTGAAAAAGACAATCGTGACCTCAGCCGCCAGCCCTCTCCGCATGCACCTCCGCACCTTTGTATTTTACTTCCGCACCGCACCTCCTCTGAGTCTCAGTATGCTTTTCTCGTTCCTTCTCGTTGTAGATTTTCCACTCAGCCAGCCTTCCTGTGGTTCTGGATGATGTCTGTTCCATCTTTTAGTTGTATTTTTGAAGTGGTTGTGCAAGGCAGCAATCTCCGGTGTTTACTTATGCCGCCATCTTGGTTTCTGACAAATTTATTAATAACGTGGCCATACAGGGGCCAAAAATGAGAGTGTGTCCTTAAATAGAGCTTATGATTTACCCAGTGCTGTGTATCTGAAGTCCATTTAAAACTATTTGCATATATCAATTTAATCCCAAAATTTCAACAACAACAAACAAGCATGTCAGAATCAGAATACCTCACTCATGTCTTCTTAAACAGATGAGCTTCAGGGAGTTGATAACCACAAAAACTGAGCACTGAGATGGATATGTGAGTGCAGAATTCTTATGAAAAGAGATCTAAAAGTTTTATTGAACCCTAGCTTGTTTGGCTCAGTGGGTAGAGTGTTGACCTGTGGAATGAAGGGTCTTGGATTCGATTCCAGTCAAGTGCACATGCCCAGGTTGTGGGCTCAATCCCCAGTAATGCACTTGCAGGAGGCAGCCAATCAATTGTTCTCTCTCATCATTAATGTTTCTCTCTCTCTCTCTCTCCCTTTCCCTTCTTCTCTGAAATCAATAGAAATATATTTTATAAATAAATAAACAAACAAACAAATAAATAAAGTTTTATTGAATTCTCAAAAGAGCCTGGAACCTAGTAATAATTAATATTTATGTAACACTACAGTTCAGGCTCCACACTAATTTAATTCTCATTTAATTATATCACATACACTCATTTAATCCTCACAACAACCCTATGAGAGACATTCTATTGTCACCCCTATTTTATAGATGTAGCAACTAAAGCACAGGGAGGTTAAGTAAGTGGCTGAAACTTGCTCAACTAGTGAGATTTGAGACCCCAGAATGTCAACTACTAACCTGGACCTGGTCAGGTGCAAGACTAAATTTTCCCAGAGAGGTAAGTGGGTCCCCCTCAGGCACCAAAGTGTTCATTCACCCCAGGTTTTACATACAGACAATGCTGTTCAGTGGACTTCCATGCTCCCAGCTCTTCTCATGCCCCTCACCTCAACAGTAATAGGAAATCTGCTCCCTCCCACCACCCAGGGAAGAGAAGGCAGTTTTGTGCCAGGGACATCTCAGAAGCAATCATGGGGCAGGGAAGCCTTCCCATCCACCAACATCTACCTTCCTCAACCACCAGGCCTTATTGTCTCCCTGGCCAGGCTGGAGACCATCCCAAGGGAACAGTGCCAAAGCAGGACTCTAAAGAGGAGGCAGGGAAAGAGGTTACCAGCAGGGCAGGGCTGCCTAAGGAGGCAGTGAGGGCATGTGAGCAGAGGCTTGATCCCCAGTCATCTGAGAGGGACCTGTACGAGAATCATGCCCAGGTCTCAGATTCTCCCCAGCTAGGATTCTGTGTGGGGCCTGGTGATGCTTACAAGACATCACAGTAGGGTGTGCTAAGAATTCTAGCCAGCTCTAGACCTTGATTTTATGGAAGCCCAGAGAGGGACAAAGCTGCAATAGGGGAAGGGAAATCCCAGGGCCTGGGTATCTTGGGAGAGTGATGGGCTTGGATGAGAGTCTGGTACTTTGAGCAGAAGGATCAGAGGGTCTTCCTGGAGGACAGAAGACATACATGAGGGATCCTCAAGGTAGGGAGGGTTTGTGGGGTTTTTTAAATCTTTATTGTTGAGAGTATTACAGATGTTCCCTTTTTCTCCTCCATTGTCCCCCTCCAACCAGTTCCCCCCAACCCACCCACCCACCCCAGGCCTTCATTCCTGCTGTCTGTGTCCATAGGTAAGATCTTTGGTTAATCTCTTCTTGCCCCTCCTCCTCTGAGATTCATCAGTCTTTCCCATGCTTCCATGCCTCTGATTCTATTTTATTCACCAGTTTACTTTGTTCATTAGATTTCTCATTTGTTTATTTTGGTTTTTAGATTCAATGTTGATAGATGTGAGAATAAACAAGTAATCTTTTCTGTCAAAGAATGGAGTTTAGGCACCTGCCATTTGAGCTTGCATGACTTGGCAACCACCATTTTGAAATGGCAAAGGTCAACCCCTCCCTTTTTCCTTTGAATTAGCCAATCACACAAGAATGTGAGCCTACAGCTCTGACCAATCAAGAGTGAGGGACAGGTGGCATGTGTCAGGGATAAAGCCCAAAGTGGACTGCCCACTTGGTGTGTATGTGATCCCAGACTCTGTGTTGGAGTAAAGATATTTGCCTTGCTGTCTAGCTCCCAAGTATCTTTTGTGTTCTGCCAGGACCCCTAGTTTTGGTGCTCAACTTATTTCTAACAATTTTGGGGGGCTCATCTGGGATTCCGTTGGTCACTATGGGGGGGGGTCATTGGACCCCTCTCCTTAAGAGGCATGCCCCTCTGCCAAGTTGTGGCAGCCTCAGTGAGGAGAGATGGTCATTACCCCCTGGGCGGACTACAAGCTCGGGATCAAGAGTCAGCCAGCAATGCAGGAAAAGCTCAAGCAACATCCACAGCAATCAGATAACCTCATGAATGAGCCAAGGTGGGAAATTGACTTTAGTACTACCTTGGTGGTTGGGTATCCTCGGAGGTCAAGGGTGTGTGACTGAGACGTGCTTTGGACATGAAGTGAGTGTGGAGTTCTGATCTGTGGTTCCATTCTCCCATGAGGGAAGCGGCCAGAGAGGGAAAAGCAGATCTCATAAAGTGCAAGAAATCTCCAGTATGGGGGATTGAGCACAATGCAAGAAATTTTCAGTATGGGAGGTTGAGCACATATTCACAAGGAGCTCTTGGGATGTGCGAGAAATCTCCAATATGGGGGATTGAGCACACAGTCACAAGGGATTTTCTGAGGATGAGAAACAAAAATTCTAAGCCTGGGAAGACATTCTCCTGGATAGTCCATTGGGGAAAATGCTGAGGTTCTGGGGGCACCAGTCCCCGAACCAGGGACAGGAGACATTGCTCTGCTTTGGTGGTTTTTTTAATGCAGGGCATTCTGTGGTGTTTGTAGCTGGACAGACAAGGACCATCATGTAAAGCTTTATCTGTGGGTTGTGTGCACATGTATAAGAGTGTTTTTGTTGATGTTTTGTGTCTCTTTGTTGTTTGGTTTAATTTTTTTAAAGGTGGGGCATGTCCTGTTTTGGGAGAGCCCAGCTATTTGTTGTGGTAGGGATTGCAGGAATGTCCCAGCAGCTGCCAAGAATTTTTAATCTTGGGGACTCTTTCTGCTTTCCCTCTCAGGATGTCAGCCACCAGAAACTCTTAGCTAGTGAGATTTTTTTGTCTGTGCCTGTAATGTAATTTTGGTTACTCATTAACTTTGCTTGCTTTCTATCTTTTGGGGACTTAGTTTGTTCTTTGCTGGTTTATGAACATAGGGACAAAAATTACATGGGCAAGTAGGGATTACAGGCATGGGGAAATAAGTAATGTGGGCTGAGGTGGGACTCCATGGTTTGGACAACAAGGTTAATGTTTCCATGATGGTGGGCAGTTCTTGAATGAGAATGGACCACATTCCAAGGTTGACTCCCAGGTCCCAGGTGCATACAATTCCCAGCCAATTTGGTATGTCCTTTCTTTAACCAACACAGGTCAGTCATAGTTAACAGAGAATCATTGATATTTCTCATAGCTGTAGGTAGTCCCCAATGTTCTATTTTTGCTCCTAACACTTGGAGGAGCAGATCTGTAGAAGTACACTCCAATTAATTGCAGAAATATCAGTGTGTGGGGGGGGGGGAGGGGGAGATGCCACTCCTGTTTTTATAAAGAAAAAGAAAAGAAAAGAGTACATTCACATTAAAGCCACTGAAGTCCAGTGAGTTATCCCTGTTACAAAATTGCCAATAAAATACCTTGGGTAATAATGATTAGCTTTAAAATCTCCAAGTTGTTGTAACTTAAAACTTTGAGTTTGCTGGGTTAAAATGGTAAAAATTATTAAATATCTCGGTATTTTGAAATAACAGGATACTGAAATATTAATCTGAGTTTTCCTTGTATAGAGCATCGAGGATGGATTTGAATCTGTTCTTGTATTTTATTTTAAATATATCTTAAAAATGTGAATGTATTGCTATGTGTCATCTAAAACTTAAGGGTTAAGAATTCTAACTAATTGGAAAGAAATTATAGTTTTGGTGTCAATTTGAAAGAAATTCAAAAATAAATTGGATTAAGGAGAAATGTTGAAAGGAAGTTATATAAATGACATAAGCCAGTAAGCCTGGACAAGTAGAATAGGGAAACTGAGATGGTTAAACAGCAATTTGGAGCCATCTAGCAAATCCTATCTTCCCTAAACCAAGAACACTTAAGAGTAAATGATTTGCATTTTTCCTCCCTAACCAGAGGGCAAATAGCTTATATCAATATACTCAGGGAGACAGATAGCAGAAATTTAATTAGTGTCATTTGCTGACCACACCCAAGGACAAATGAAGTTAAATTTTTTCTTCATCTAGAATTGGCTTTAGGTCATTCCAATAGGCCCTGGAATGCCTCAAGATCTTCCTACAACAGAGACTAATGGCTAGCTTCTTAACACCTTTCGAACCGCATAGAAATCTCTAAGACATACGCCAGGGACCACTGTTTTTGGGCAAACTACTTGTTATTTAAATCATCATAACTACAGATCAAAATGCACTTTAGGTGTTGTTTTTCAATAATTATAACATTTTTATTTACAAAAACAATTAAACAATTAAAGTTCCTAGTACTTTTTTAACGTATGGTACTGCGTAAAACATTTTCTAAAAGCGCCAGGAACTAGAAGACGAAGACTATTCGAATGACCAAAATACAATGTAACAGCAATGCTTTATGGGTTCGTGCAATTATATAGTTTTTCGTAGATTGACCTGCACGGTTTCCACCAATGAGATCGCTTCATTCGATGTGGACAAGACAGTGTGTTGACATATAAGGTCCATAACAGATGGCGCGTGAAAAACGAGAAAACTCGTGAGCGGTCCTTAACAGATGGTGCGTGAAACACGAGAAAGCTCGTGAGCAGTACAAAAGATGTTAAGAACTGTGTACTTGGTATCTCTTCTACTTTAATCATTCTCAGGTTAGAAGGCATCCTGACCCAAGGCCCTCCTCTTGAGTTCCAGCACATCACCATCAACTGGGAAACTACATTCTGGTCAAGACCTAGAGGGAAAACAAGTTGAAACTTTCTTGGGAAGGACCCTACCTTGTCTTGCTTACCACTGAGACCACTGTTCAGACTTCAGAAGGAGGTTGGACCCATCACACATGGGTTAAGTGTGGACCACCAGCTTCTCCAGGTGGAGACACTTCAACTTGGGTGGCCATACCAGGACATGGCCCCTTGAAATTAATGCTAAAGAAACTGTAAGCTTTCTACTTGCTTTAGAGATCTGGCAAATTGCAGGGACTTACAATGTGGGCTGGGGAATTGTGTACAATCCAGATCATGCTTATCCAGTTACGTTATTGATTATAGATAACTTGAATGACTTGGAAATTTTAGACTTTAGGCCAAAAGACTGGCTAGGACTTGATTTAGGAGTAGATGTCACAGGACAAGACCCCCTAAGCCAGTGGTCAGCAAACTCATTAGTCAACAGAGCCAAATATCAACAGTACAACGATTGAAATTTCTCTTGAGAGTCAAATTTTTTAAACTTAAACTATATAGGTAGGTACATTGTTATTAACTTAATAGGGTACTCCTAAGGCTCCGGAAGAGCCACACTCAAGGGGCCAAAGAGCTGCATGTGGCTTGCGAGCCAAAGTTTGCCGACCACGGCCCTAAGCCATTGCCACCACCATGCACATAGAAATAGGATATAAGGAAACAAATGCCTGATTGAAATGGATTAAATATTCTGTACAGGCCCTAAATAAAAGTGACTGTTATGCTTGGGTGGAAAGACAACTAGAGGCCCAAGTGGTCCCATTTCCATTTGGATGGACCTCAGACACTAACAGATGGAATGTATGCTTGCCCTGTATCAGGAGGAAACCACCTGAGGAAATGCTTCCAGTAAGACTCTCTGTTGTTCCCATCCAACAGAGGTAAAGAGCAAGGATCCCAAAAAATGAACCAGCCCCCATCTTCTGACATAAACTATACCTACTGCCTCTCAAGGTGGAGGGGGGGACAGAACTCAGAGTTTATGGGAAATTTATCGGGAGGCGTAAATGGCTGAGTACCCTCAGAAGCCAATCATTCTGCACTGTCGATACTCCATGCTGATGTCTGATGGTATTTTGGGGAACCATTACTTGCAGCCTTGCCCAACAGTTGGAGCAGAACTTGCTCTCTGATACAATTGACCATCTTTGGCATATTGTAAACCTTTTACAATGGACAGACAGACTAGGAAGAAGAGAGAGAGTCCATGGGGCTCCTTTGGTTCCCATATGTACACAGATTCCATTGGGTTCCAGAAGGAATGTCAAAGGAGTTTAAGGCTAGAAATCAGATTGCTGCAGGATTTGAATCTGTCCTGTTCTGGTGGCCCACTATAAACAAGAATGTGGATTGGATTAATTATCCTATCTAATAATAGACAAACATGGTAATTAACCATACCTCCGACACGCTTCCCATTGGCTAATCAGGGAGATATGCAAATTAACTGCCAACCAAGATGGCGGCCAGCAGCCAGGCAACTGAAGGGAACAGGAGGCTTGCTTGCTCCAGTGATGGAGGAAGCCAAGGTTCCCCACTTGCCACTGCTGGCCTCTGAGCTGCACTCTAAGAAAAAATGTTGCAATTATAGAAGCTAAACAAACCCCAGAAACCTGCTTTCAGCCAGCCGGGCCTGAGAGCTGGAACTGCAACAGTGTTTCAATTATAGAAGCCAAACAAACCCAGATACCTGCTTTCAGCAGCCGAGGTCTCATAGCTGGAGCTGAGCCTCAGAGCTAAAGCTGGCTCTCAGCTCCAGTGACAGACATGGAAGGTAAATAAATCCCAGAATGAAAAAAAGAAGAAGAAAAAAAGGAGAGGTTGGGAGCTTCAGTCACCCACCAGCCTGAAAATGGCCCTCAGCCCCTCACCCAGACTGGCCAAGCACCCCAGTGGGGAGCCCAACCCTGAAGGGGGTGTGACCAGCTGCAAACAGCCATCAGCCCCTCACTCAGGCTGGCCAGGCACCCAAGCGGGACCCCCACCCTGATCTGGGACACCCTTCAGGGCAAACCAGCTGGCCCTCACCCGTGCACCAGGCCTCTATCCTATATAGTAAAAGGGTAATATGCAAACTGACCCTAACAGCAGAACGATTGGGAATGACTGGTCACTATGACACACACTGACCACCAGAGGGCAGACGCTCAATGCAGGAGCTGCCCCCTGGTGGTCAGTGCACTCCCACAGGGGGAGCTCTGCTCAGCCACAAGACAGGCTGTTGGTTGCCAGTACAGTGGTGGTGGTGGGAGCCTCTCCTGCCTCCTCAGCAGCGCTAAGGATGTCCGACTGCAGCTTAGGCCTGCTCCCCGCTGGCAAGTGGACATCCCCCGAGGGCTCCCGGGCTGCCAGGGGGATGTCTGATTGCCATCTTAGGCCCAATACCCCGGGGAGCGGGCCTAAGCCAGCAGGTGGTAATCCCCTGAGGGGTCCCAGACTGCAAGAGGGCACAGGCTGGGCTGAGGGATCCCCCCTCCCCACTGAGTGCACAAATTTTTGTGCACCGGGCCTCTAGTCTATATATATAAAAAGCCAGCAACCAGAACACCATAACAACCAGAACAACTGGTTGCTATGATGCTCACTGCAGCTATCGAACCAGTAGATCAGGAGATGGGGCCAGCGGCCAACCTCCAATGGCCTCTCCTTCTAGTTGGCTCCACCCTCAATCGGCCTCTTCCGACCCTGATCGAGGGTGGGGCAGCCAGCCAACCCCCCCGCGGCCCTCTCCCCCAGCCAGCCCCACCCCCAATCAGCCAGCCCTGCCCCTGATTTCCCTCCACCCCAATAGCGGTGGGGCCAGCCAGCCAACCTCCTGCAGCCCCTCCCCCCAGCTGGCCCTGCCCCAAATGGGCCCCAACAACCCCGAATGGGCCCATGGCCCCTCCCCCTAGCCAACTACACCCCAATTGGCCCCCCCACACCAATCTAGGGTGGGGCTGGCCAGCCAACCTCCCACGGACCCTCCCCTGGCTGCTGACCCCTGATCAGTCCCTTCACCCCATTTGGGGGTGGGTTGGCTGGCCCACCACCCACAGCCCCTCCCCACAGCTGGCCCTGCCCCCAATAGGCCCCCCACCTCAATCGGAGGTGTGGTCCACCAGCCAATCACCTGTGGCCCCTCCCCCCAGCTGGCCCAGCCCTGATCGGGCCCCAATCAGGGCGGACTGGCCAGCCAACCTCCCGCCATCTCCTCCTCCCAACAGGCCCAACTCTGATCTGCTGATTGGGGCTGGGCCAGCTGGACCCCACCTGTGCATGAATTCGTTCACTGGACCTCTAGTATTTACTATAATTAACCCACAAAGGATGTTAACTATAGTCGAGATGCAGTTAAAGGTATAGCTGAACAACTAGATGCCACCAGCAGGCTGATGTGGAAGAACAGGTTGGCCGTGGATATGATTCTGGCAGAAAAAAGAGGAGTTTGTATAATCTTGAGGGCCACTGTTGTACTTTCATCCCTGACAACACAGCTCCAGATGGAACCATCGCTAAGGCCCTACAGGGATGAACAACTAATGAGTTAGCTGAGAATCCTGGAATTGAGAATCCTTTCTCCAATTTACTAGAACAATCGTTCAGAAAGTGGAAGGTAATGATGGTATCCATATTCACCTCTATGATAATCGGGTTAGGAGTTACAGTCATGGGATGTTATATCATCCCATATATAAGAAAGGAGTAATCTCCTAGATAATGCAGAGCATAAAAGTCAACGAATGTTAGCTGAGTTTGAAGGAAAGAGTTAAATAAGAAAAAGGGAGGATTGTGAGAATAAACAAGTAATCTTTTCTGTCAAAGAAGAAAGTTTAGGCAACAGCCATTTTGGCTCCATAATTGCAGCTCCTCTGGGGGTCACCATTTTTAAATGGCAAAGATCAACTCCTCCCTTTTTCCTTTGAATTAGCCAATCACACAAGAATGTGAGCCTAAGCTCTGACCAATCAAGAGTAAAGGACAGATGATCTGTGTCAGAAATAAAGCCCTGAGTGGACCACCCTCATGTGCCTGCTGCCAGACCCTGCCTTGGTACATACCCTTCTACAGAAGTAAAGATATTTTCCTTGCTGTCTGGCTCCCGAGTATCTTTTATGTTCTGCCAGGACTCCTGGTTTGGGGGCTTGCCTTATTTCTAACAATAAATATATATTTGTTGCCATTTTATTGTTCATATTTTTTTCCCTTCTTATTCTTCCTCTTCTTAAAGAATACCCTTCAACATTACATGTAATACTGGTTTGGTAGTGATGAAGCCCTTTAGCTTTTTCTTTGTGAAGCTCTTGATCTGACCTTCAATTCTAAATGAGAGCTTTGCTGGGTTGTAGGTCCTTGCTGTTCATTGCTCATTTAGTGAGATTTGAGTCCCCAGAGTGTCAACTATTAACCTGGACCTGATTAGTAGTTGAATATTTCTTGCCTCTCCCTTCTGGCCTGCAAAGTTTTTGTTGAGAAATCAGCTGACAGTTGTATGGGCCATCCCTTGTCAGTAAGTAACTGCTTTTCTCTTGCTGCTTTTAAGGTTCTCTCTTTGTCATTAACCCTTGGCATTTTAATTATGATGTGCCTTCATGTGGGCCTCTTTGGATTCCTCTTGTTTGGGACTCTGCTTCCTGCACTTATAAATCTATTTATTTCACCAGGTAGGGGAAGTTTCTGTCATTATTTCTTCAAATAGGTTTCCAGTATCTTGCTCTCTCTCATCTCTTTCTGACACCCCTATAATGTGAATGTTGGTATGCTTTAAGGTGTCCCAGAGGCTCCTTACACTATCTTCATATTTTTGGATTCTTTTTTCTTTTTGATCTTCTGAGTGGGTGTTTTTTTGCTTTTTCATATTCCACATCGTTTATTTGATTCTCAGAATCCTCTACTCTACTGTTGATTCCCTGTAAATTATTCTTTATTTCAGTTAGTGTATGCTTAGTTTCTGACTGGTTCTTTTTCCTGTCTTTGACATCCTCACTAAGATCCTTAAAGTCTCATGAAGATCCTTGATAACTTTATAACCATGGTTTTGAACTCTGTATCCAAAAGTTTGCTTGCTTTCATTCTGTTATTTGTGACATGTCTCCCCATTTTGGCTGCTTCCTTATGTTTTTTCTATGTATTAGGTAGAGCTGTTATGTCTCCTGGAATTGGTAGAGTGGCCTTGTGTAGTAGGTGTCCTGTAGGGCCCAATGGCTCAGCCTCTCCAGTCACCTGAGCTAGGCACTATAGGTGCAGCCCTATGTGGGCTGTGTGCACAGTCTTGTAGTTGAGCCTTGATTGCTATTGGCATCACTGGGAGGAACTGAACTTCAGGCCAATTGGCTGTGAGGACCAGCTGCAACTACAGTGGAAGAGCTGCTTTGTAAGAAACACCCCTATGGGCAGAACTTGCTTCAGTGGGGCTTTGGTGCTCACTGAGTCTGCCCCTTGAGTGTGTCACTTATGGATGTGTAGAGTTGTAATCTGCTATGGTCTGAAGCTGTCCACCAGGTGCACTGGCTCTATGGCCTCCAGGGAGATACAAAGTCAGCCACTGCCTGGGGCCACCCTGCAGGAACTATTTGTATTGGGTGTGGAGGTGCCCGGGCAAGGCCCAGCTGTGAAGCAAGACAGGTTCATGCTAGTATTTTGTCTCAGGCCTCTTATTGATAGGTTTGGGGCACACTGAGCAGCTGCAGTTTGTTGAGAGATTTTAGCAAAGTCTGAAGCCTGAGTCAGGATAGGCCATTCATATGAAAAATCATTGCAAACAGGTTGGGTGGGGCTGAAAATTAGATGGGATTGGGTCAAGGAATCACCAGGGCAGAGCAAACAGATATGGCTGCCAGTCAGCCCTATGACCTGGGAGGTCCCAGCACAGGAACAATGACCCTTGCAAGCACCTCCATCTGGGAGAAAGCCACCCTGAGTTCCTGCCCCACTTCCAGACAATCCAGTTCCTCCCATATATGTCTGGGTCCCCCAACACCTCCTTGCACTGGAGCTCAGAGGAAGTGAATCTGAGTAAGTTAGTGCCCAGCTTTTTAAGAGGGACACCTGGGTCTCCAGCATCCTCAGTGTCACTGAACTCCAACCCCTGCTAGTTTTTACAGCCTGTAGTTACAGGGACTTCTCTTCCTAGCTCTGGAGCCCTGGGCTGTGGGGCTGGGACCCCTTGCTTTTCATGGGCAACCTCTGCAGAGATTATCTCCATCCCAATTTAAAAAGCAGCACAATTGGTTGTCAGACCAGTCCATTCTGGGCCTCCGCCCCTCTGCTAGTCTCAATGTGCTTTCTTCTTTACTTCTCTAGTTTTAGGACTTACATTCAGCCAGACTTCAGGCAGTTCTGAATGATGGTTATTCTGTATTTTAGTTGTAATTTTGATGGGGTTGTAGGAGACAGTGAGTACAGGCGTTTACTTATGCCACCATTTTGGTTCTTCTATACCATGGAAAGGAGGGTTTTAATAGGTTGAGAAGAGGATGAGCCAAGAACAAGGACATGTTCAGGCAAAGCAGGAGATGGCTGGAGTCAGGAATCCTGATGGAGGGTCTTGTGGGGACTTTGGACCAGAGTCCAGATTCCAGAGAACTGAAATGTCATGTTGAGCAGGAGAGGCCCCTGTGGACCTTCCTCAGACCACCTAGGACAGAAACATGTCCTGGTGCCCTGTCTCAGCCTAACAGGGGCAGTTCCTCAGTTATTGTAACAGCGTGGGAGTAGGGGGAGGCAGGTCTGAGACTCCCCCGCGGACCCGCCCTCAGACTGGGGCCCTCAAGTTAGAGCTCTATCTCCCCCATAGTCTTTTCAGGGCAGGGCCATGCCCCTCACCAGCCCCCATTCCACCTTTGTGCCCCAGCCAGCAGCACCCAGACAGGAGAGGTTTTCCTGGCTGCCCCCAAGCCAGAATTTCCTAGTACAGAACAAGAGCAAAGTGGAATTTTTGGACACTTTTTGACAGTACAATATGGAGTCACTGTCAGCCATGCCAATGTGTCAAGTACTGTGTCAAGACAGCTAATGGGGTGTAACGAGAACACCCTTAAGAGGGGTCCAGAATGCCCAAAATCACAAGTATGGACACTTGAATAAGGATTCTATCTAGAGTGGGACCTCCACCGCTTATGGGCTATAAGAACCCAGAGCTCCAACTACCCAATACTCAAGCTTGGCTATACCACACGTCACTCTCAGAGCCCTGCCAGATTTCCACTCCACTGGATGGGTGCCCTTACTGGAGCCACCTGGCTTGAGACCAAAACCCACCGCTCTAGCCTGCTAAGGCTGCCAGTGATGGGGACTTCCCACCCAATGCTCACTCTGCTCGCTTATGTCACCTAAGATCCCGCTCTCTGTGTAACCTGCCTGTGACTCTGTTGACCTTGGGGAGGTCTCCTCTAATAAACCTGGCATTGTGGACAGACACAAACTTCTGTGAGTGACTTCTTTAGGGGATGTTCCCTTGCTCACCACAATTGGAGTGACTCCATATTGTATTCTCAAAAGTATCCAAAAAGTCCACTCTGCTCTTGCTTTATACACCCAGGTTCCAGTGTCAGCCCAGAATCAGACTATTTTTAGCAGGCTTCCCACAGCAACATACTGGCTGAGAAACGCCAGTGTGGTTGGCCCCACACTGTCCTCAGCTTTTTGCTCTTGCAGGGAGTGATTCTCACACCCAGCATGTTCCAATTACCAGGGTGACCTGAGCAGCTGCCTCAAGTCTTCTGATCTGCTGAGACCACTGGTGGGTGAGATGAGAGGAGGCATAGGCAGGCCTTCCCCAGCCTCTCTGCAGCCCTACCACCTCATTCTTCAAGAGAACCTGTGGGCAGAGGGTGGGGTGTACTAGTGAGCTTTCTTGACTTGATTTGCACAATGTATCTGGTGCTTCATCGGTTGTGAGGAACATTCTGGAAGCACCACCTATCTTAGCCCTTAGCAAAAATTAACAGCCTGGAGAGCGGTGGGTCAGGTATAAGTCACCCAGTGAAGAGGAACTCCATTGAGAAGAGCCGCACACTCCCCTTTACAGGGGTCAGAAATGCAAATGTTTTCAGGGGGTTCAGTAGGCACCAGGAGTATAGTGATCTGCCTTACATGTAAATGGTTCATGCTGTTCTTCAATTCTACAGAGGGATATATGTATGCTATGTGTTGATAGGGCTTTTAGTTTTATAGAGGACTTCAAAATTCAAAAATCTGTGTGAAATCTCCCAGATTTTAAATGTTCGCAGCCAGGTAAAAATTTAAAAGAATGTGTGTAGTGTCAACTAACACATGCAGGAACCATGTTTGATCCAGGACATGGGAGTGAACCTTAACAGTGGGGCCCAGCTTTCCAATGCCTTATCTTCCACATACAAAGATGTGTCCCCATGGGAGAGCCTTCTGGGGTGGGGGAGTGGGCCTTAGGATCCCAGATCCCCGAATTCAGGGCACTATACCTTAGGACCCATCCAGCATTTTCCACAGAGTGGGCCAGGGAAACTAGTTGCTAGAGCTGTTCATAGGTGTCCTTATTTATGGGCAAACACTCTGGGAATCTCTGGGCTAAATAAAGCAAAATAGACTTCTTTACTACAGGACTCCTCCCAGCCTTTGCCATATAACAAAGTGTCTTGTGAATTTCCAGGAGGTGGAGCATATGCAGTGCTCCTCTAAAGAGTTCCACATGAAACCTATTTTCAGGGCATACCCATTACTGCTGGAGAGACATTACTACTGCTCCACTGGAATGTGGTTCTGGAAGTGTGGCTCATCACATTAACCTACCCATTTCGCAGGCTCAACATCCCAGGGTGGCTGGAGCACAAGTGAGGGGAGGAGAGTCTGGGACCTGCAGGCACTGGTCAGGAGCATGGCTTTGTTCAGAGGGCAGTGGGAGCACTAAAGAGTTTTAGGCCAGAAGGGATATGGGGCAAATAGCTCACTGCCTGAAGAACAGACTGAAGGCGGGGGACCAGGCCAGAGTTAGGGAGGCTGGTGCCGAGTGGAAGGAATGATCAAGACTAGGTGGCTAGAAGGCTGTGGGCGTACTAGGGAGAAAGTGAAAATGAGACAAGGCAATGGGCTATATGGGAAAGGGAAAAGTCATGAACCCAGGCTGGAGATCATGTTCCCTGCCCCACTACCCATCTTCTCAGGGAGCTGGGTTCAGGAAAACTTTAGCCACCTGGGGTTCTCATGGCAACTGTGGAGCAATGTAGTGGAACACCTGGGCAAACAGGAAAAGATGAAGATGACTGGGGAGAGGGCTCCTGGCCTGATTAATGCACTATGGGCTCTAGGGGTTCAGAACCTAGCCAACCCTTTCCCAAGGCATCTGGCAGTGACAAAGGGGTGTCCAGGAGAAAGAGAGCCAAGGTTTCTGCCCCACCCCCAGGCTTCTGCTCTCAGAGCCAAGTTGTGAAGGTGGTCAAAAGAACCCCAACTCTACTCTAGATCCAGGTCTGTGTCATCGTCTTTCAGCAGCCCTTGTCACTACCGCTGAGAGGAAAGGCTGGGGCAATTTTCATGGATATCTCTCCTGTTGCCCCCACAGCCAAAGGCTAATATTTTGCCCTGACATCAAACTGCAGTCAGAGGTTTTGGGTTGAATAGGGCTGTATATCTGGCCAGCTCTAAATGCAGGTGGGGAGCCCAACAGGAGTGTCAGGGGGCTAGATGCCTCTACCCCCAGACAAACAGAGCAGCTCAGCCAAGCAGGTCCTTCTGACACTGCACCCCCACTTCCCACCTCCTTCTGGGCCTTTCTGCTCTCAACTCCCCTCCCTGCTCAGTATCCATCCTCTTAGGAATCCCACTTTCTACCAAACAAGAAGCAGACCCTTGCTCAGTCAGAGTGTCTCAGTTGGTTGAGCATCATCTTGTGCAACACAAGGTTGCCATTTAATTCCTGGTCAGGGTACATACCTGGGTTGCGGGTTTGATCCGTGATCAGGGTATATGGAAAGCAACCTATTGATATTTCTCACATCAATGCCCCCCTTCTCTTTTCCTTTGTCTAAGTATGTACTCAGATGAAGATTAAGAAGAAAAAGAAGTAAACCCTTAGCCAGACACTTACCCTCCAGGAGCTGGCCCTGCCCCCCCCCCTTTCTGTTAACTCCCACTACTCTGGGCTCTTTCACCAACCAAGTTAGATGGGTTAGTAGTCAGCTCTTTCTCCCCCATGGAGAGTCACTGTTCCTTTTGTACCATTTATATCCACACAGAGGTGATGTTTCCAGCAACCCAGAGCCACATGCTCAAATCCTACCTCATGGCTCAGACCAAATATCACTCCTTCTATGAAGCACTGTTAACTCCTCAGTCAGAGATAAATTCTCCCTCTCCTGTGCATCCCTACCTTCTGATACCCTTGTATTTCCCATGTATGGACACACTGTCACCCACATGGAACTCTAATCCCCTGAGAGCAAGGACTCAGTTTTATTCATCTTGCTTCCCACCCCATGCCCAACATGGTGCTTGGTATACAGTAGGCACTGCTGGGGCCAAGGTGGAGGGAATGGGATGAGTGCAGCCTCTTGGCCACTAATGGCTCCCTGCCCCAATTCACGCCCTACGTTAAAGAAAACAATCCTCATGGAAGAGAGTTCTGGTCAAAATGGTAAAGTAAGTAAACGCCATGCTCACCTCCTCCCATGACTACATCAAAATTACAACTAAATTATAGAACAAGCAACCTGGATAATCATCTGAAGACTCACTAAACTGAAGTCCTATAAGTAAAGCTATAAAAAAGAAGCCACCTCAAATCTGGTAGGAGGGGCAGAGATGCAAAGCAAGCTGGTCCTACACCCACATATAGCAGTTGAGAATCAAAGGGATATCTCAGCTATGGAGGATCATCAAGATCCCCAGCCCAGAGCAGCAGTGCCAGGAAGAGGATCCCTCACAACATGTAGTTGTTGAAAATCAGACGGATTCTGTTCAACCTGGTAAGACACAGGGCGACTGGAGTTCCAAGCATCCTCTTAAAGGGCCTGCACACAGATTCACTCACTCAGAGGCATTCACCCTGGACTCTGGCAGAGGGATAGCAGCTTGGAGGTGCCAGAGACATACAGGGAGAAACTGAGTTGTGTGGCTTCTGAGCAAGGCTCAAGGAAAGCTGCCTGTGTTGAGCCCTTCTGCACAGCCAGGAAGTGAGTGCCATATTTCCTGTGTTGTGCCTCCCCCCGACACGGAATCTGCATTACCCTGGTAAATACCACTTGCACCACCCTGGTGACTCCCTGAGACTGCTTCACACACTCAGTATACCACCCGAAGCTCTTTCAGCAGCTGAGGCTTACAGGCAGTTGGCAGGCCAAGGCAGGTCTCAGGGGCCCTAAGCCTTTTGCTAAGCGTCCCCAGGCCCTGTACTGGTAGCAGCTGAACTTGGTTCGCAGCAGTGTGGCTGCTCCCACATGCCTCCAGGCCCAGTATAGGCAGGTATCAACAGCAGATCACTTTGTAGCTTCTATCAGGAAGCACCAGCCAATCACAGGCAGTGGCTGACCATGGCCTGCACCGGAGCCCCTCACAACAGGCCCCAGAACCAATACACACAGTGGCCAGCTTCGGAGCACAACAGAGCACCATCTAATTAGTTCCCCAAAGGGTGGTCTCAGCAGGCACCAGAGCCTTGTTAGGGCAAATTTCACTCCAGCGGGTCAGCCCACACACACTGTGGTCATAGTCAATACTCATAGCCTGAGGACCAACCCCACCCACGGATGTGCCAATAGCAATTAAGGCTCAACTACAACAAAAGTGCACACACAAAGAGCACTCTGGAGCACCTGGCTCAGATGATCAAGGAAACTGCAGCACTGGGTCCCTCAAGACACCTGCAAGACTGGGAGACATAACAGCTCTATCTAATATATATAAGCAAAGACAGAGAGGTAACCATAATGAGGAGATAAATATGTCCCAAATGAAAGAACAGGAAAATTCTCCAAAAACAGAGCTAATTGAAATGGAGGCAAGCAATCTATCAGATACAGAGTTCAAAACACAGGGTATAAGGATGCTCAAGGAACTTAGTAAAAACTTCAACAAAGAGATAATAACATAAAAAAGGACTTAGAAATTATTTTTTTTTAAAGAACCTAAATTAGGGGGTTCCAGTCAAGATGGCAGCATAGGTAAATGCCATACTTGGAACCTACCACAACTACATCAAAATTACAACTAACCTACAGAACCACCATCATTCAGAACTGCCTGAATTCTAGTTGAACAGAAGTCCTACAACTAAGGATATAAAGATGAAGCCACATCAACACTGGTCAGGGGGGGCAGGGGGTGTTGGCCAGTCCAACACACACATGTGGCAGATAAAAATCAAGAGGGATATTTTGGCTGTGGAGGTCACCGCTGAGGAGCCAGGGGTTCCAGACTCATAACAAGACCTAAGCCCAGGGTTCCAGTGCTGGAAGATAAGGCCCCATAACTTTTGGCTGTAAATCCCAGTGGAGATTGTGACTGAGTGAGATGGAGGGCAGCTGGAGTACCAGCGTTCCCCTTAAAGGGCCTGTGCATGAACCTAACTTGGATTCACTTGCTCTAAGCTCCAACACTGGGACAGCAATTCAACAGGCATCAGGAATATACGATTATGAGGAATTGAGTTGTCTGGCATCGAGGTGAGAGCTGGAGAGGCAGCTTTCCCCAAAACAGAAGTGCTGGCAGAGGTCACTGTTTCTTTTTCTTCCTCCCTTTCTTCCTCCCTTTCTTCCTCCCTTTCTTCCTCCCTTTCTTCCTTCCTTTCTTTCTTTCTTTCTTTCTTTCTTTCTTTCTTCCTTCCTTCTTTCTTCTTTCTTTCTTTCTTTTTTTCTTCCTTTGTTTCTTTTAATCCCAACCTGAGGATATTTTTCCCATTGATCTTTAGAGCGAGTAGAAGGAGGGTTTGGAAAGAGAAACATTGATGCAAGAGACATCAATTGGTTGCCTCCTGCACAGACCCTGACCAGGGCTGGGGATGGAACCTGCAACCCAGGTAAATGCGTTTGACTGCAAAACAAACCTGTGACCCTTTGGTATGTGGGCTGATGCTCTAACCACTGAGCACAACGGCCAGGACTCTGTTCCTTTTCTGAACCCTCCCAACACAGAACTGGCAAGCAGGCACCGTATCTGAATCTCCATCAACCTAACTAATCTTTTTTGCTCCATGCTGGTGATTCCCTGAGACCCCACCCCACCCAACTTGTAGGCCTACCCAAGCCATCTTCAGTGGCCTTTCCATACAAATACCCTCTCATGCCTCATGCTTTGGAATTTCCAAAACCTCTCAAATAATCTGGCCATGTGTACCCCATATGTCTTGCATAGTGCTACAGGCCCAGCACTAGGGGCAGCCTGCCTTGGTTCATAGGTTGGCCCTTCCTGGCCACCTCCAAGCCTAGCACAAGTGGCAGCCATCTGCATATCACTCTGTAGTGTGTGCCAGGTGGCCCAAAGGAAGGCATAGGTGGTGGCTGACCTTATATCTCCTCAGAGGCCCAGACCCAGTGCACCTGATGGACAGCTACAGACCACATCAGATTAAAATTCTACCACCTCCATGAGTGAAGAGATGAACTCAATGAGCACCAAAGTCCACTAAAGCAAGTCTTGTTTCATAGGTTCAGCTGCACAGCAGCTTCTCTACTATAGTCACAACTGGTCCTCACACCTGATCAGCCTGAGGATCAATCCTTCCCTCTGACACAAACAGCAATCAAGGCTCCACTACAACTAGACAGTGCATACAGCCCACACAGGGGTGTACCTGGAGCACCCAGCTTGGGTGACTAGAGAGGTTTTGCCACTGGGCCCTGCAGGACACCTGTCGAGGTGTTAGCCAGCATCTAGAAGGGTTCAGGAATCTGGAGAAGGGCTGTGTGTAAATTAATAAAGAGACTAGATATGAAATATAAATTTGGAAGGCATTTTGGGGAGCCAGAGGAGACCTAGCTTCAGTAATCAAGTTCCCTGAATCTCTTGACCCCTCGCTCTTTATTAACACAAATTTCCCTAAGGCAAAACAGATATACATATCAAAGGTTAAGGTTTTGTATACAATAGGCATTGTCAGATTGGGGGAACTGCCTTTGGCTGTCAGGTAGCAGGCAATAATATATGCAAATCTTTAAGTTTGGGGAAATGCTTTCAGCTATTTCAGCAGGCAATAACATGTATTCAACACTGCTGAATATAGAAGCCCATCAACCTTTTGATGAAATTTCTTGCATTTATGACATGCTGAAATTAGCTCCCGGCAGACACCTACTGTACAAGGCCACTCTACCAATTCCAGGGGACATAGCAGCTCTACCTAATACATAGAAACAAACATAGGGAAGCAGCCAAAATGCAGAGACAGGTCCCAAATGAAAGAAGAGAAGAAATCTCCAGAAGACAAACTAAATGAAATAGAAGTAAGCAAATTACCAGATATAGAGCCCAAACAATGATTATGAGGATGCTTAAGGAACTTAGTAAGAATTTCAAGGAACTTAGTGAGAACTTTGGCAGCATGAAAAAAGACAGAGAAACTATATAAAAGAATCATTCAGAAATGAAGGTTACACTAAATGAAATGAAGAATAAATTACAGGGAAACAACAGTAGAGTAGATGAAGCAGAGAATCAAATCAATGATTTGGTATATAAGAAGATTACACCCAATAAGAAGAGCAAAAAAATAAAAAGAGAGCAGCTGTGTGTGAAGCCTCCCCAGACCAGCCAGAGGAGCCACCACAGCGGTGAACAGCACCCAACACAAGAGCTCGTGCCAACTGAGGGGCAGCTGCTACCACAACTGCCCGAAGAGCAACCGCAGCCCGAGCAGCCACTGCCACCCAAGGAGCAGCCACTGAATGACTCAACATCTAGATATGGCAGTAAGATCAAACATGGGTAGACAAAGAAACCCCCAAAGAAAAGAAAAGGAGGACTCGCCAGAAAAACAGCTAAGTGACACAGAGGCATGCAACATGACAGAAAAAGAATTCAGATTAAGGATCCTAGAATGCATAAACTGGATCGAGGAAAAAAATCAACAACTTATGCAAGAAGCAAGAAGAAACAGATGAAAAAAATCAATAAATTATGTAAGAAGCAAGAAGAAATGAAGAGTGATATAGCTGCAATAAAAAACACCATTAAAAGTTTCAACAGTATGCCGAAACCGGTTTGGCTCAGTGGATAGAGCATCAGCCTGCGGACTGAGGGGTCCAGGTTCGATTCCGGTCAAGGGCATGTACCTGGGTTGCAGGCACATTCCCGGTGGGGGATGAGCAGGAGGCAGCTGATCGATGTTTCTCTCTCATCGATGTTTCTAACTCTCTCTCTCTCTCTCTCTGCCTTCCTCTCTGTGAAAAGTCAATAAAATATATATAGCCGAAACCGGTTTGGCTCGGTGGATAGAGCATCGGCTTGCGGACTGAAAGGTCCCAGGTTCGATTCCGGTCAAGGGCATGTACCTGGGTTGCGGGCACATCCCCAGTAGGAGATGTGCAGGAAGCAGCTGATCGATGTTCCTCTCTCATCGATGTTTCTAACTCTCTATCTCTCTCCCTTCCTCTCTGTAAAAAATCAATAAAATATATTTAAAAAAAAAAAAAAAAGAACATTAAAAAAATATATATATATATATATATTTTTTTTTAAATATATTTTATTGATTTTTTACAGAGAGAAAGGGAGAGAGATAGAGAGTTAGAAACATCGATGAGAGAGAAACATCGATCAGCTGCCTCCTGCACATCCCCCACCGGGGAAGTGCCTGCAACCCAGGTACATGCCCTCGACCGGAATTGAACCTGGGACCTCTCAGTCCGCAGGCCGACGCTCTATCCACTGAGCCAAACCGGTTTCGGCAATAAAATATATTTTTTAAAAAAAGAAAGTTTCAACAGTAGACTAGGAGAAGCGGAGGACCGAATTAGCGAATTAGAAGACAGGGAAACAAAACACACCCAAACTGAACTGCAATTGGAGAAAAAAATTAAAAGACAGGAGGAGAGCCTAAGGGAGCTATGGGACAACATGAAACGAAACAACATACGAATAATAGGGATGCCAGAACAACAGAAAGAGGAACAAGACTTAGAAAACCTATTTGAAGAAATAATATCAGAAAACTTCCCTGAGGTGGGGAAGAAAAAAATCGCAAATCACAGAGAGTCCCAAACAAGGTGAACCCGAAAAGACCCACCCCAAGACACATCATAATTACCATGGCAAATGTTCATGACAATGAGAGATTCTTAAAGGCTGCAAGAGAGAGACAGAATGTTACATACAATGTATCTCCCATTAGATTATCAAATGATTTCTCAACAGAAACACATCAAGCCAGAAAAGAATGGACAGAAATTTACAAAGTGATGTAAAGCAAAGGACTGAATCCAAGAAAACTCTATCCAGCAAGGCTATCATTCAAACTTGAAGGGGAAATAAGAAGCTTCACAGACAAACAAAGGCTAAGGGAGTTTATCACCACCAAGCCAGCAATGCAAGAAATGCTAAAGGGACTGGTGTAAAAAGAAGAAATAAAAAGCTAAGAAAGAAAACAGCCACACAAAAAAAGAAATGGCTGCAAACAAGTACCTTTCAATAATAACTTTAAATGTAAATGGACTAAATGCTCCAACCAAAAGACATCGAGTGGCTGAATGGATAAAAAACATGACCCATACATTTGCTGTCTACAAGAGACCCACCTCAGAAAAGGGAATCACACAGACTGAAAGTGAAGGGATGGAAAAATATCTTTCAGGCAAATGGAAATGAAAAAAAAAGCTGTGATAGCAAGACTTATGTTGGACAAAATAGACCTCAAAGTGAAGGCCATAACAAGAGATATGGTTTCCCATCATCTATTTAAGTCCTTTATCCATTTTGAGTTTATTTTTGTGTATGGTGTAAGTTGGTGGTCTAGTTTCATTTTCTTGTATGTATCTCTCCAATTTTCCCAACACCATTTATTGAAGAGACTATCTTGACTCCATTGTATGTTCTTGCCTCCTTTGTCAAATTATAATTGAGCATATTTGTTCGGGCTGATTTCTGGGTTCTCTTCCAGTGATCTATATGCCTATTCTTGTGCCAGTACCAGGCAGTTTTGAGAACAGTGGCTTTGTAATACAGCTTGATATCTGGTATTGAGATCCCACCTACTTTGTTCTTTCTCAGGATCGCTGCAGCTATTCGGGATCTTTTTTTATTCCAGATGAATTTTTGGAGAGTTCGTTCTAGGTCTGTGAAATATGCCATTGGTATTTTAATGGGAAGTGCATTGAATTTATAGATTGCATTGGGTAGTATGGACATTTTAATGATGCTGATTCTACCAATCCAAGAATATGGTATGTTCTTCCATCTGTTTCTGTCTTCTTCTATCTCTTTTTTCAATGTCCTGTACTTTTCTGAGTAGAGGTCTTTTACCTCTTTATTTTAGTTTATTCCTAGGTAGCTTAATTGTTTTGGTGTGATGGTAAATGAGATTGTTTTTTTAGTCTCTCATTCTGTAAGTTCACTATTGGTGTATAGAAATCCCATAGAGGTCGTGGCATTAATTTTGTATCCTGCTACATTGCCGAATTCATTTATTAAGTCTAATAGTTTTTTGATAGAGTCTTTAGGGTTTTTTATGTATAATATCATGTCATCTGCAAATAAGGATAGTTTTACTTCTTCTTTTCCAATTTGGATGCCTTTTATTTCTTCTTCTTGTCTAATTGCAATGGCTAATACTTCCAGTACTATGTCGAACAGGAGTGGTGACAGTGGGCATCCCTGTCTTGTTCCTGTTCTTAGGGGAAATGGTGTTAGTTTTTGTCCATTGAGTATGATGTTGGCTGTGGGTTTGTTATATATGGCTTTTATTATGTTGAGGTATGATCCTTCTATTCCAACCTTGCTGAGAGTTTTTATCAAAAATGGGTGTTGAATTTTGTCAAACGCTTTTTCTGCATCAATTGTTATGACTATGTGGGTTTTTTTGTTTCAATTTGTTTATGTGATGTATCACGTTTATTGATTTGCGGATATTGTACCATCCTTGCATCCCTGGGATAAATCCTACTTGGTCATGGTATATGATCTTTCTGATGTACTGCTGGATCCCATTTGCTAAGATTTTGTTGAGATTTTGGCACCTATGTTCATGAGGGATATTGGCCTGTAATTCTCTTTCATTGTGTTGTCTTTACCTCGTTTTGGTATTAGGGTGATGCTGGCTTCATAGAATGAGCTGGGAAGTGTTCCTTCCTCTTGAATTTTTTGTAGTAGTCTGTGGATGATAGGTTTTAGTTCTTCCTTGAATGTTTGGTAAAACTCCCCTGTGAAGCTGTCTGGTCCTGGGATTTTGTTTGCTGGAAGCTTTTTGATGACTGCTTCAATTTCTTCCATAGTTATTGGCCTGTTGAGATTTTTAGATTCTTCCTAATTGAGTTTTGGAATGTTGTATTTTTCTAGGAATATATCCATTTCCTCCAGGTTATCTAGTTTGTTGGAGTAGAGTTGTCCATAGTATTTTTTAACAATCATTTGTATTTCTGTGGGGTCTGTTGTTATTGCGCCTCTATCATTTCTGATTTTGTTTATTTGGGTCCTCTCTCTTTGCTTCTTGGTGAGCCTGGCTACAGGTTCATCAATCTTGTTTATCCTTTCAAAGAACCAGCTCTTGGTTTCATTGATTTTATGTATTGTTTTTTTGGTCTCTATGTCATTTATTTCTGCTCTGATCTTTATTATATCCTTCCTTCTGCTCACTCTGGGTTTTTCTTATTGCTCTCTTTATAGTTCTTTGAGAGGTAGATTTAGATGATTTACTACCATTTTTTCTTGTTTGTTGAGATAGGCCTGTAGAGCTATAAACTTCCCTCTCAAGACTACTTTCATTGTGTCCCATAGGTTTTGGATTGTTGTGTTTTCATTGTCATTAGTTTCCAGGATGTTTTTAATTTCTTCTTTGATCTCATTGGTAACCCAATCAATATTTAATAACATGCTATTCAGCTTCCAAGTGTTTGAGTATTTTGAGGTGTTTTTATTGTAATTTATTTCTAATATTATGCCCTTGTGGTCTGAGAAGATGTTTGGTATGATTTCAATCTTTTTGAATTTGGGGAGACTTTGTTTTTGACCCAATATGTGGTCTATTTTTGAATATGTCCCATGAGCACCTGAAAAGCACGTATATTTCATGGCTTTGGTGTGAAATGTTCAAAAGATGTCATTTAAGTCCATATGATCTAGTGAGTCATTTAGGATTGCTGTTTCTTTGCCAATTTTTTGTCTAGAGGATTTATCCAGTGATGTCAGTGGTGTATTAAAGTCCCCGACTATGATTGTATTATTGTCGATCTCTCCCTTGATATCTTCCAGTAGTTTTTTTATGAATTTGGGTGCTCCTGCATTGAGTGCATATATGTATATCAGGGTTATATCCTCTTGTTGTATTGATCCATTTAGTATTATAAGTGGCCTTCCTTATCTCTTGTTATGGCCTCTACTTTGAGGTCTATTTTGTCCAACATAAGTCTTGCTATCACAGCTTTTTTTTTCATTTCCATTTGCCTGAAAGATATTTTTCCATCCCTTCACTTTCAGTCTGTGTGAATCCCTTCTTCTGAGATGGGTCTCTTGTAGACAGCAAATGTATGGGTCATGTTTTTTATCCATTCAGCCACTCGATGTCTTTTGGTTGGAGCATTTAGTCCATTTACATTTAAAGTTATTATTGAAAGGTACTTGTTTGCAGCCATTTCTTTTTTTGTGTGGCTGTTTTCTTTCTTAGCTTTTTATTTCTTCTTTTTACACCAGTCCCTTTAGCATTTCTTGCATTGCTGGCTTGGTGGTGATAAACTCCCTTAGCCTTTGTTTGTCTGTGAAGCTTCTTATTTCCCCTTCAAGTTTGAATAAGAGCCTTGCTGGATAGAGTATTCTTGGATTCAGTCCTTTGCTTTGCATCACTTTGTAAATTTCTGTCCATTCTTTTCTGGCTTGATGTGTTTCTGTTGAGAAATCATTTGATAATCTAATGGGAGATACATTGTATGTAACATTCTGTCTCTCTCTTGCAGCCTGTAAGATTCTCTCATTGTCATGAACATTTGCCATGGTAATTATGATGTGTCTTGGGGTGGGTCTTTTCGGGTTCACCTTGTTTGGGACTCTCTGTGCTTTGCGATTTTTTTCTTCCCCACCTCAGGGAAGTTTTCTGATATTATTTCTTCAAATAGGTTTTCTAAGTCTTGTTCCTCTTTCTGTTGTTCTGGCATCCCTATTATTCGTATGTTGTTTCGTTTCATGTTGTCCCATAGCTCCCTTAGGCTCTCCTCCTGTCTTTTAATTTTTTTCTCCAATTGCAGTTCAGTTTGGGTGTGTTTTGTTTCCCTGTCTTCTAATTCGCTAATTCGGTCCTCCGCTTCTCCTAGTCTACTGTTGAAACTTTCAGTGGTGTTTTTTATTGCAGCTATATCACTCTTCATGTCTTCTTGGGTCTTACTTAAGTTGTTGATTTTTTCATCTGTTTCTTCTAGCTTCTTCCATATGTTATTGATTTTTTTCATCTCTTTCTTTTTGGGTCTTACTTAAGTTGTTGATTTTTTCCTCCATCCAGTTTATGCATTCTAGGACCCTTAATCTGAATTCTTTTTCTGTCATGTTGCATGCCTCTGTTTCACTTAGCTTCTTTTCTGGTGCGTCCTTTTCTTTCTTTTGGGGTTTTCTTTGTCTACCCATGTTTGATCGGACTGCCATATCTAGATGTTGAGTCGTTCAGTGGCTGCTTTTTGTGTGGCAGTGGATCCTCGGGCTGTGGTTGCTCCTCCGGCGGTTGTTGTAGCAGCTGCTCCTCAGTTGGCAGGAGTTCTTGTGTTGGGTGCTGTTCACCGCTGTGGTGGCTCCTCTGGCTGGTGTGGGGAGGCTTCACACACAGCTGCTGTTCCCTGGATAGAGGATGTGCTGATCACGAGGCTGCTGTTCCTTGGATGGTGCGGGCTACACGCGCAGCTGCTACTCCTTGAACTGGGACGGACTGCTCACGTGGCTACTGATCCTTGAATGGGGGCTAGCTGCATGCTGCTGTTGTTCCTCTGATGTGGTGGGCTTCTTGTGGGGCTACTGCTCCTAGGACTGGCTGCTGCTCGTCGGACTGGTGCCAGCTGTTGTCTCTGCTCCTAGGACCGGTGTGTGCTGCGTAGAGCTGCCACTCCTCGGATGTGGGTGGTCTGCTCATGTGGTTGCTGTTCCTCGGTCTGAGGTGGGCTGCCGCTGCTCCTCGAATGGGGCCGGGCCGCTCGCAGAACTGCTGTTCCTCGGATTGGGCAGGCTGCTTGTGCGGCGGCTGCTGCTTGGGCGAGGGCAAGATTCTTGTGCAGCTGCTGCTCCTCGGACTAGTGCAGGGTGCAGGCTGTGCGCAGCTGCTGCTCCTCAGATGGGGGCACCTGCACAGGGCTGCCTCTCCTCAGACGTAGGAAGACGGCTCGTGCTGCTGCTGCTCCTCAGACAGGTTGGACTGTTCATGTGGTTTCTGCTCTTCAGATGGGGAAGCGGGCTGCTCACACAGCTGCTGTTGCTTGGACAGAGGCAGGCCACATGAGGCTGCTGCTTTTAGGCTCGAGGCAGGCTGCTCACGGGTCTGATGCCCCCTGGACTAGAGCGCGCTGCTCACATGTCTGTTGCTCACGTGGTTGAAAAAATAATGTGAACAGAAGTAGGAAATAAAGGAACAAACAAAAAAAAGGAGAACAAAGAAAGAAGAAAGAAAAAAAGCCACAAACAAAAAAAGGGAAAACAAAGCAAAAAGCAAAAAAAAAAAAAAAAAAAGCTAACAAAATAATTTTTAAAAAATTGAAAAATTGAAATGTCATTCATTTGGCTGGCTTAAGATCCCAGTTTTCTGGAATGTTTGTGATTCTGTTGTTGTTGTTGCTGCTGGGACTGAAAGGCCCTCTATAGGCCACACCCTGTTAACTCCCAGGGATTAATCAGATTATTTTAATCCTTCATCTCATTCAGGGTGGAATCTGGGTGTAACTGTATTCCTTGCCTGGGGGCTGGAGGGAGGAATTATAGCCTCAGGAGAAAAAATGGCTGCCCAAGTCCTGGGCTCAGGGGTGACTCAGCACTCAATTTGCTGCCACCTCTCCTGGCCCCCCTTCTCTCCCCAGCCTCTCCCCAGATTCCACTTGTCCACACCTTCTCCCACTCTTCATCATGGGTCAGTGTCTATCCAAAATGTCCTATGAACAAGGTTCAGTGAAAACAAACAAACAAATGCCGGCGGCAGAAAAGGGGAAGGCTGAGTCTCTGTAAGCTCCTCTCTTACTGACACTGCATGGTCTGGTCAGCACTTCAGGCTGCCCCTTTAGGCTCAGTCCTCCCTAATTATGGAACCCAGATCTCAAATACCTCGGCGCCAACAGTCCCTCGGATTTCCTTTCCACAGTCAGGGGCTGTGCCTGTCACAAGAGACGCGGCTGTGTGCCACGCGGTCTCCCTCTGACCCTCTGGGTTCAGAGGTCTGGCAAACTTTCCTGCCCAGATCCCTGGTTTTTACCTTTCCAGAGGAACTCTGCTCTTCCCTGCTGCAAACTGTCTCACCAGCTGAGTATACTTCGCCAATTCGGGGTGGGTGTTATTAGTTTCAGCTGCTCACTCCTTTGCTTCGGGACAAGACCTGGGAAGCGTCTGCCTATTCTGCCGCCATCTTTTCTCTCTCACTTTTGCAGAGGAGGACTCGGCTGTCCGTGAGAAACTCTGTGCCCGCCCGCCCGCCCGCCCGCCTGCGCTCAGGCCTCGGACAAGGTGCCAGCGAGGCTTCACGTGCCTCGCAGGATCCCGCCCCTTGAGCATATTCTTTACTATAACTATACCCAATGTATTTAAGTTTAATTTTTTAAAAAAAAAATGTTTACCTTTTGTTACATAAAAAAACTCATGATGCAAATGTTGGCACTCTTGAAGTTGTCCCAGAGGCTGCTTACACTGTCTTCATAATTTTGGATTTTTTTTTCATTTTGCTCTTCTGATTGGGTGTTTTGTGCTTCCTCATATTCCAAATTGATTATTTGATTCTTGGAATCCTCTACTCTACTGTTGAAACCTTGTAAATTATTCTTTATTTCAGTTAGTGTATGCTTAATTTCTGACTGGTCATTTTTCATGTCTTTGACATCCTCACTAAGATCCTTGGAAGTCTCATGAAGATTCTTAAGTAACCTTATAACTGTGGTTTTGAACTCTGTATCCAGTAGTTTTCCTGTTTCCATTTCTTTAATTTGTGACATGTTTCTTTGTCTTCAAATTTTGGCTGCTTCCCTGTGTTTGTTTCTATGTATAAGGTTGAGCTGATATATCTCCTGGAATTGGTAGAGTGGCCTTGAATATTAGGTATCCTGTAGGGCCTTGTGGATCAGCCTCCCCAGCCACCTGAGCTGGACACTCTAGGTGCACCCCTGTGTGGGCCGTGTGCACATTCTTGTAGTTGAGCTTTGATTGCTGTTGGTGTCACTGGGAGAAGTTGGCCTGGAGGTCAACTGTGAGGACCAGCTGTGGCTACAGTGGGAGAGCTGCTGTGCAGGAAACACCCCTATTGAGCAGGACTTGCTTCAGTGGGGCTTTGGTGCTCACTGAGTCTGCCCCTTGAGTGTGTTGCTTGTGGATGGGTAGAATTGTAATCTGCTATGGTCTAAAGCTGTCCACTGGGTGCACTGGCTCTAGGATCTCCAGAGAGGTGCAGTTAGCCACTGCCTGGTGCCATCTGGCAGGAGCCACAGAGAGATATGCAGATGGCTGCTATTCGTATTGGGCGTGAAGGTGCCCAGGCAAGACCCAGCTGTGAAGTAAGGCAGACTGGTGCTGGTGCCAGGTCTTGGGCCTTTTAATGATAGGTTGGGGAATGCGGACATCAGCTGCAGCTTGTTTAGGAGATTTTAGGAAAGTCTGAAGCCTGATCCAGGACAGGCCATTCATATAGAAAAGCTGCTGCAAACAGTTTGGGTGGGGCTGCAAATTGGATGGGGTATGGTCTCAGGGAATCACCAACACAGAGTCAACTGTGTGCTCCAGGCTGATGGATACTCAGATATGGCTGCCAGTCAACCCTGCAACGGGGGGGGGGGGGGTCCCTGCACAAGAACAATAACCGCTGTGAGCACCCCTGTCTTGGAGAAAGCTGCCCCTGAGTTCCTGCCCTGGAGCCAGACAATCCAGTTTCTCCCCATATGTGTCTGGGTCCTTCAAAGCCACTCAGTGCTGAGACTCCGACTAAGTTTGTGTGCTGGCCCTTTAAGAGGAACACCTGGGACTCCAGCAGCCTTCATGTCACTCAGCCACACTTCCCACTGGGTTTTTTTTTTTCAACTTTCTTTTTTTATTTTAAGTTTGTATTCATTCATTATAATTTGTACCATACCTTTATTTATTGATTTATTTACTTACTTACTTATTTATTTTATTGCTTAAAGTATTACAAAGAGTATTACATATGTTTCCTTACCCCCCCCCCCCATTGACATTCCCCCGGCCTCCCCTACCCCCCAGTGTCTTGTGTCCATTGGGTTATGCTTATATGCATGCATACAAGTCCTTCAGTTGTTCTCTTACCCACCACCCCTCCCGCCCTCCAACCCTCCCCGGCCTTCCGCTGTAATTTGACAGTCTGTTCGATGCTGCTCTGCCTCTGTATACAGGTTGTAGTTTCAGGGACTTCTCTTCCAAGCTCTGGAACCCTGGGCTGGGGTCTGGTGTGGAGGTGGGACTCATTGCTCCTCATGGGCTGCCTCCACAGAGATGATCTCACTCCTGATTAATAAAACTGCACACCTGGGTGTCAGACCAGTCTGTTCTGCACTTCTGCCCCTCCTACCAGTCTCAATGTGGTTTCTTCTTTACTTCTCTAGTTGTAGGATTTACATTCAGCCAGCTTTCAGGCAGTTATGAATGATGTCTGTTCTGTATTTTAGTCGTAACTTTGAGGTGGTTGTGGGAGGCAGCGAGTACCCATGTTTACCTATGCTAGCCGTGGGCAAACTACGGCCCGCGGGCCGGATCCGGCCTGTTCGGCTGTTCTATCCAGCCTGCAGAGCCAAAAGAGCGGAGGGTTCTCTTGCTCTCCCCTCCGCTCCTTCACCAGCAGCAGTGTTAACATGGCAATTTCGGGAAACACGGACACAGCTCCTTCTTCTGAGTCCAGCTAAAGAACCCATTGTGGCCCTCGAGTCAAAAAGTTTGCCCACCCCTGACCTATGCAGCCATCTTGGTACTATCTATCTGTCCATGCCTGTTTTCAATCGCAAACATTAAGAATCATTTCATTTGGTATTTGTGTACCCTCAATTTATCAACTGTTGCTGGTTTTGTACTATAAATTTTACCTTTTATGTATCCCCATAAAAAATGTCTAGTGGATAAATTTTCTTTGTTCAAAGCTTAGTCTGGCTTCATGCATTATTTCAAATCAGTTAAACCTGAAAATTAAGTAATTTATCAGCTGTTAAAGTGTGTGTACATTTTGAGGGGACACCATCCCCCAAAAATGTACACACACACTTAGATAATTACAAAGGCAGTGTTTGTATTTCAACTGCATTTTCAAACTTCCAGTAGCATTTTATGATGAATTTCCTTTGATCAAAGCTTAGTCTGGCTGAAAAAAGAAACATCAATTGAGCTATCAGCTGTTAAAGTGTATATACAGCCCAGCTGGCGTGGCTCACTGGTTGAGCATTGACCTATGAACCAGGAGGTCACAGTTCTATTCCTGGTCAGGGCACATGCCCAGATTGCAGGCTCAATCCCTAGTGTGCAGGAGGCAACTGATCAATGGTTCTCTCATCATTGATGTTTCTATATCTCTCTCTTCCTCTCCCTTCCTCTCTGAAATCAATAAAAAATATATGTAAAATTGTATATACATGTTTTGGGACACCTTGTATGTAAGTTTTACATAAAACACTTATGATAAAAACTCACAGCAAAGTGGGCATAGAGGAAACATAACTCAACATAATAAAGACCATATATGACAAACCCACAGCTAACACCATTCTCAATGGGAAAAAGCTAAAAGCATTTTCCCCAAGATCAGGAACAAGACAAGGATACCTACTTTTATTCAACATAGTACTGGAAGTCCTAGTCACAGCAACTAAACAAGAAGAAATAAAAGGCATCCAAATTAAAAAGAAGATGTAAAACTATCTTTATTTGTAGATGCATGATATAGAGAGAACCCTAAAGATTCCACCAAAAAATTACTAGAACTGATCAATGAATTCATTAAAGTAACAAGATACAAAATTAATATTCAGAAATTAGTTGCAATTTTACAAACTATCAGAAAGAGAATTAAAAAAACAATCCCAGGGAGAAACCAAGATGGCGGCATAGGTTAACGCTGGAGTTTGCTGCCTCGAACAACCACTTCAAAAATACAACTAAAAGACGGAACGGACATCATCCAGAACCACAGGAAGGCTGGCTGAATGGAAGTTCTACAACTAGGAGGAAAGAGAATAGCATACCCAGACTCAGAGGAGGCGCAGTGCTGAAGTAAACTACTAAGGTTCGGAGTGCATGCGGAGTGGGCTGGCGGCGGAGGGCATGGTTGTCTGTTTTAATCGGGAGGGGGTCTCAACCTCTGAGCTCCAGATCCGGGCGAGTCTCTAGGGACCCAGACTCAAACGGGACAGTCTGGCTTCGGTCGGAACTCGAAGGCAGCTTTCTTTCCGAGGTTTGCAGCGGTTGCTGGGACTCTGAGAGGCAGAACCCCTGGGGACGGGACTGAGAGCAGCCATAACTGCTCATTCCGCCCACCCTGTAGATCCCCCAGGACCCACCCTGCCCAAGCCCTGCACAGAGGAATTTGCGGGATAGCCTTAGAGAAAGGCTAGATTAGCACTGCCCTAGAGATTATCACAGAAGTTCTCCCACTGCAGACACAGCTGATTCTCATAGCCAGCTGGCCTGGAGGTCAAATCACCCCCAGTATTACCGACAACACTCAAGGCTTAACTACAACAAGATTGCACACAAAGACCACAAGGGGGTGCACCAAGAAAGCATAAAAAATGCGGAGACAAAGAAACATGAGAGAAATGGAGGATATAGAGCTCAAAACTACACTTTTAAGGTCTTTCAATAATTTTCTAGAAACTGCCGATACACTTAATGAGATCTACAAGAAATCTAATGAGACCCTCAATGTTGTGATAAAGAACCAACTAGAAACTAAGCATACACTGACTGAAATAAAGAATATTATACAGACACCCAACAGCAGACCAGAGAAGCGCAAGAATCAAGTCAAAGATTTGAAAAGTGAAGAAGCAAAAAACACCCAACCAGAAAAGAAAAATGAAAAAAGAATCCAAAAATACGAAGATAGTGTAAGGAGCCTCTGGGACAGCTTCAAGCGTACCAACATCCGAATTATAGGGGTGCCAGAAGATGAGAGAGACCAAGATATTGAAAACCCATTTGAAGAAATAATGACAGAAAACTTCCCCTACCTGGTGAAAGAAATAGACTTACAGGTCCAGGAAGCACAGAGAACCCCAAACAAAAGAAATCCAAAGAGGACCACACCAAGACACATCATAATTAAAATGCCAAGAGCAAAAGACAAAGAGAGAATCTTAAAAGCAGCAAGAGAAAGAAACTCGGTTACCTACAAGGGAATACCCATACGGCTGTCAGCGGATTTCTCAACAGAAACTTTGCAGGCCAGAAGGGAGTGGCAAGAAATATTCAAAGTGATGAATGCCAAGAACCTACAACCAAGATTACTTTATCCAGCAAAGCTATCATTCAGAATTGAAGGTCAGATAAAGAGCTTCACAGATAAGGAAAAGCTAAAGGAGTTCATCACCACCAAACCAGGATTATATGAAATGCTGAAAGGTATCCTTTAAGAAGGGGAAGAAGAAGAAAAAGGTAAAGATACAAATTATGAACAACAAATATGCATCTATCAACAAGTGAATCTAAGAATCAAGTGAATTAATAATCTGATGTACAGAATGAACTGGTGATTATAATAGAATCAAGGACATGGAAAAGGAATGGACTGACTTCTTGGGGGTTGGGAGGAAGGGGTGTGGGAGATACGGGAAGAGACTGGACAAAAATCTTGCACCTATGGATGACGACAGTGGGTGGGGAGTGAGGGCAGAGGGTGGGGTGGGAACTGGGAGGAGGGGAGTTATGGGGGGAAAAAAGGGAACAAATGTAATTATCTGAACAATAAAGATTTAATTTAAAAAAGAAAGAAAGAAAACAATGCCATTTACAATTGCATCCAAAAAACAAAAACCTAGGAATAAATTAAACCAAGAAGGTAAATGACCTGCACTCAGAAAATTTTGAGACATTGAAGAAATAAATTGAAGAAGATACAAGTAAATGGAAGCATGCTTATGGATAGAAAGAATTAAATAGTTGAAATGTCCATATTACCTAAGCAACCTACAGATTTAATGCAGTTCTTATCAAAATACCAATGGCACCACAAAAGACCCCAAATAGCCACAGAAATCCTGAGAAAGAACAAAGGTGGAAATATCACCTTTGATATGCTACCTTATATCAAACTATACTACAAGGTTATAGTAATCAAAACAGCATGGTACTATTATAAAAAAAAAAAAGACACATAGATCAATGGAACAGAACAGAAAGCACAAAAATACACCCACGTCTAAGTGGTCAATTGATGTATGACAAAGGAGGCAAGAAAAAAAATGAAACTAGATGACCTTCTTACATCATATATAATAATAAACTCAAAATGGATTAATTAAAGACCTAAATGTAAGACCTGAAACCCTAAAACTCCTGAAAGGAAGCATAGGCAATAACTCTCTGACATAGTTCTTAGTAATATCTTTTCTGATGTCTTTCTTTGGGCAAGGCAAACAAAATAAAAAAATAAACAAATTGAACTATAATCAAATTAAAAAGTTTTTGCAAAGCAGAAGAAACCATCAACAAAATGAAAAGACAATCTACTGAATGGGAAAACATATTTGCCAATGATACATCCAGTAAGGGGTAAATACCCAAACTTTATAAAGCACTCATATAACTTAACACCAAAAATCAAACAATCCAATTTAAAAATGGGCAGAGGACCTAAATAGTCACCTCCAAAGAGGACACACAGATGGCCAATAGATATGAATAGATGCTCAACATCACTAATCATCAGAGAAATGCAAATTAAAACCACAATGAGGAGAGGAGAAGATGGCGGAGGTATAAACAGATGTGTCCTGTGCCTTGTCCTGGAGCAGATAAGGGTGAGCAGCTGAAACGGGTAACATACAGCCCGAATAGGCAGAGGATTTTCAGCTGAGAGACTGTCTGAAGCTGGGAAAGACCGAGAACTCCCAGAAAAAAAAAAGACGGTTGGAGACTGCGGCTGAAACCTCCTCTCGGTGCGCCAGCTCAGCAGCGGAGACTGCGCCATCTTGGGTAGCTGTTGCCGGCGTCCAGAGATCAGCTTCTAACCTGGAAACCCGGGGATCTCAAGCAGCGTGACTGCGTGAACTCAGACGAGCACTGCTTCTTCTCACGGAAAGGTTAGACTTCCCCTAAAGGTGCAGTTTGCAGTTCAGGTTGGAGAGAGGACCGAGCTCGCACGCGCGCGGGGCGAAATCTGCGCCCCACAGAGTCCGCGGCCGTTGGGACCAGCGTGACCAGCGAGTGGGGAAGGGGCCCCACAGGGCTGCTGGCAGAAGGGAACGCTAAAAATAAGCCCATAGCTGGACTGGATGTAAAAAAGCAGCCTTGGACTTTGCCAGTGTCCCGGCTGCTTGGTGCCAGGGGCGAGTGGGCGCGCGGAGACTGGGCGCAGACCTGGAAGGTGAAGGCTTGTGAATTCACACAGAGTATCAGGCTCTTGTTACAGTTCCCCTTAGATCCGTGTGTTTGATTATTAAAACCAGCGCATGGGATTCCCCAGTTGGGGTCATTCGCAGAGCCTGTAGGGGAAAGTTCTTTTTGGGGAGCCTGGGAAACAGAGCGGGCAGTAACCATTAAAGAAACAGCTCTGGGCAGTGGACTTTCCCAAATCAGTTTCAAGTACCATAGAGAAAAAGAAAACCCTACTGATAGAGAGGACTTATAACCTCGGAGGTCAATCCAGACACACTGCCACCCAGAGGCAGAGCCACGAACTGTCTCTTCTGTGATCACAAATAAAGGTAGTCTGGTAAACAAATACAACCTGCCTTAAAATCAGGACTGTGGTTTACAGCACGGAGGGACAGTGTATCGCAGGGAAATTCAACACTCTCCTGAATGCCTGGCAGGACTAAGGCATGCCAAAAAGAAGAGTAGAAGATCTGAAGCACCTTCACTACTGCATATTTTTTTATTTTTTTAATTCTTTTTTCACCATTTCATTAAGAACCTATTTTATTATTTTTTTATTTTTTATTTTTTTTTCATCACTTGATTTTACCTTTTTAATTACCACATTTTTTTAACCAATATTATGGCTATCATTTCACCATTTTTTCAAGTGTCATTTTATTTTTTATTTTTTTATTTTTCTTTATTTTATTTTGGGATTAGTGTTCTACACTCTATTTTCATCGTTCCCTTAGCATCATTTCTCTCTATCTCATATTTACCCTTAAGCCAAAACTCTCTTCCTCACTCTTCCCCTTTTGCTGTCCTGTTTATCTTACCCTATTCCTGCTTTAGATTTTCCCTATTCCTCCTTTGTAAAAATTTGTTTAAATTTCACCCTACTGATATATCTAATTTCCAATCCCTTGCTCTAAATCCATATACAGCTCTCTCTTATCTTTCTTCACTATCCAATTTTTTTTTTCTCTCTCTCTCTGTCGTTTTGCTAGTGTTTGCTTGATTTTGAGTATATTAGGTTTTTATATGCTTGTTTGGGAGATTGTTTTGTTTTTCATTTTCATTTTTCTGTCTTGCTTATTTTTTCTTTCTCTGGTTATTTTTGTGTTTCTGTTTTCCCTTGCCTTGCTTGATATTAGTGGTTGTTTGTAGTTTGCATTAATCTCCAGGGATCTGCTGCTGGAATTCATTGAGATTAGTTGCGGTTCTCTTAGAGTTTTCTCCCCATACAAATAGCCTCTTCCCCACCTCTATTTCATTCTCCCTCTTACTTTTTTTTTTTGTCTGTTTGTTTTTTCCTTCTCTCCCTTTTCCCAATTTCATTTTGGCACTCCTTTTTGCTTTCTCCTTTTCTCTTTAATCTTTTTCTCTTTTTTCTTCTTTATCCCCTAATTCTCTTTGCTCGGGTGGTCACCTTTATTTGGGGTTATTAATATCGTGAATACATTTTGTTCAGTACCTTGTACGTTGTGCCTTGTTGTGTTGTATTTTGTGCCTTTAAATCAACGCAGCAGAGAGAGAACTACATAACCAAACACCTGGAGAAGAGAGATCATGGTGAAACAAAGAACCAACCCACATATGAAAGAAAAACAGGCATCATCAGAAAAGGAAGGAAACGAAATGGAGGCAATGGAGGCAAGCAACCTGTCAGAGAAAGAATTCAGAGAAATGGCCATAAGGTGGATAAAAAAATGGAAGACAATTTCAACAATATATGTAGGAACCAAGAGGAAATGAAGAAGAACCAAGAGGAAATGAAGAGAAACCAAGAGAAAAGAAAAATGACATCACTGCTATAAAGAACTCAATAGAAAGCATCAACAGTAGACTAGAAGAAGCAGAGGACCGCATCAGTGAGCTAGAAAACAAGGTAGGAAAAAATACTCAAACAGAACAGCTTCTAGAAAAAAAAATTAAAAAGCAGGAGGAGAGCCTAAGAGAACTCTGGGACAACGCTAAACGAAACAACATCCAAATAATAGGGGTGCCAGAAGGAGAGGAAACTGAGCAAGGAATAGAAAACCTGTTTGAAAAAATAGTAACAGAAAATTTCCCTGATATAGGGAAGCAAAAACTCACACAAATCCAAGAAGCTCACAGAGTCCCAAACAAAATGAACCCAAAAAGACCGACGCCAAGGCACATAATAATTAAATTGGCAAACACCAACCACAAAGCAAGAATCTTAAAAGCAGCCAGAGAGAGACAGAAAGTTACCTACAAAGGATCCCCCATCAGACTAGCGACTGATTCCTCAACAGAAACACATCAGGCAAGAAGGGAATGGAATGAAATATACAAAGTCATGCAAAGGAAGGGTCTGAATCTAAGAATACTGTACCCAACGAGGCTATCAATCAAAATTGAGGGTCAAATCAGGAGCTTCACAGACAAAAACGGTCTACGGGAGTTTATTACAACCAAGCCAGCAATGCAAGAAATGCTAAAGGGTCTGCTGTAAATAGAAAAAATAGGAAACAAAGAAGGAACGCAGCGGTAAAGAACAAAAATGGCGACTAACAAGTTTCTATCAATAATAACTTTAAATGTAAATGGATTAAATTCCCCAGTCAAAAGGCATAGGGTAAATGAGTGGATGAGAAAACATGACCCATATATCTGCTGTCTACAGGAAACCCACCTCAGAAAAAAAGACGCACACAGACTGATGGTGAAGGGATGGAAAAAGGTTTTTCAGGCCAATGGAAGTGAAAAAAAAGCCGGGGTAGCAATACTTATATCTGACAAATTAGATCTCAAAGTGAAGGACATAAAAAGAGATAAAGAAGGCCACTTCATAATACTAAAGGGAGCAGTCCAACAAGAAGAAATAACTCTGGTAAATATATATGCACCCAATATAGGAGCACCCAAATACGTACGAAATCTTCTGGAGAAGATCAAGGGAGAGATTGACACCAATACAATCATAGTAGGGGACCTTAACACCCTATTATCACCACTGGACAAATCCTCTAAACAGAAACTCAGCAAAGAAACATCAATCCTAAATGACTCACTAGATCAGATGGAATTAATTGACATCTTCAGAACATTTCACCCCAAAGCCACAGAATATACATTCTCCTCAAGTGCACATTTGTCATCTTCAAAGATAGACCATATATTGGGTCACAGACAAAGTCTCTTCAAATTCAAGAAAATTGAAATCATATCAAGCATCTTCTCAGACCACAAAGGCATAAAACTGGAAATCAACTACAACAAAAACAATCCAGAAAAATCAAGCACATGGAGACTAAATAACATGCTATTAAACAACGACTGGGTTACCAGTGAGATCAAAGAAAAAATAAAAAGCATCATGGCAACAAATGACAATGAAAACACAACAATCCAAAACCTATGGGACACAGCAAAAGCAGTCTTGAGAGGGAAGTTCATAGCTCTACAAGCCTACTGCAAGAAACAAGAAACAATGATAATAAATGACCTAACTCTCCAACTCGAAGAGTTAGAAAGAGAGCAACAAAAAAGCCCACTGTAAGCAGAAGGAAGGAAATAACAAAGATCAGAGCAGAGATAAATGACATAGAGACCAAAAAAACAATACAAAAGATCAACAAAACCAAGAGCTGGTTCTTTGAAAGGATAAACAAGATTGATACACCTCTAGCCAGGCTCGCCAACTAACAAAGAGAGAGGACCCAAATAAACAAAATCAGAAATGAAAGAGGAGAAATAACAACAGACCCCATAGAAATACAAAGGATTGTTAAAAAATACTATGCACAACTCTACTCCAACACACTAGACAACCTGGAGGAAATGGACATATTCCTAGAAAAATACAACCTTCCAAAACTTAACCAGGAAGAATCTAAAAATCTCAATAGGCCAATAACTATAAAGGAAATCGAAGCAGTAATCAAAAAGCTTCCAGCAAACAAAAGCCCGGGGCCAGATGGCTTCACAGGGGAGTTTTAGCAAACATTCAAGGAAGACCTAAAACCTATCCTCCTCAGACTTTGTCAAAAGATCCAAGAGGAAGGAACACTTCCCAGCTCATTCTATGAAGCCAACATCACCCTAATCCCAAAACCAGATAAAGACAATACAATGAAAGAGAATTATAGGCCAATATCCCTCATGAACATAGATGCCAAAATCCTCAACAAAGTCCTATCAAATCGGATCCAGCAGTACATCAAAAAGATCATACATCATGACCAAGTAGGATTTATCCCAGGGATGCAAGGATGGTACAATATCCGCAAATCAATAAACGTGATACATCACATAAACAAATTGAGAGAAAAAAAACACATAGTCATATCAATTGATGCAGAAAAAGCATTTGACAAAATTCAACACCCTTTCTTGATAAAAACTCTCAGCAAGATAGGAATTGAGGGATCATACCTCAACATAATAAAAGCCATATATGACAAACCCACAGCCAACATCATACTCAATGGGCAAAAACTAAAACCATTCCCCCTCAAAACAGGAACAAGACAGGGATGCCCCCTCTCACCACTCCTGTTCAACATAGTACTGGAAGTATTAGCCATTGCAATTAGACAAAAAGAAGAAATAAAAAGCATCCAGATTGGAAAAGAGGAAGTAAAACTGTCCTTATTTGCAGATGACATGATACTGTACATACAGAACCCTCAAGACTCCATCAAAATATTATTAGACTTAATAAATGAATTCGGCAATGTAGCAGGATACAAAACTAATGCTAAGGCTAAACTAATGTTAGGCTAAACTAATCCTAAACTAATGTTAGGTTAAAACTAATGTTAAGGCTAAACTAATCCATGGCATTTCTTTACATCAATAGTGAACTTACAGAAAGTGAAACTACAGAAGCAATCCCATTTACCATTGCACCAAAAGAATTAAAATACCGGAGAGTCCGGGGGGAACCAAGATGGCGGCATAGGTTAACACCGGAGTTTGCTGCTTTGAACAACTACTTCAAAAGTGAAACCAAAAAACGGAAGGGACATCACCTAGAACCACAGTAACGCTGGCTGAGTGGAAGTCCTACAACTAGGAGGAAAGAGAAACGCATACGGACACTCAGAGGAGGCGCAGTGCTGAAGTCAAATTCTGAGGTGCTGAGTGCGCGGAGCGGGCTGGCGGCGGAGGGCGCGGTTGGCGTTTTCAATCGGGAGGGAGTCGCAGACTCTGAGCTCCAGATCCGGGCGAGTCTTTAGGGACCCAGACTCAAACGGGAGAAGCGGGACTGTCTGGCTTCGGTCAGAGCGAGTGCAGCTTTCTCTCCGAGGTTTGCAGCCGTTGCTGGGACTCAGAGAGGCAGAGCCCCTGGGGACAGGACTGAGAGCGGCCATAACTGCTCTCTCCGGCCCACCCTGTTGATCCTGTGTGACCCGCCCAGCCCAAGCCCTGCACAGAGGCATTTGCCGGATAGCCTCAGGCAAACGCCAGATTAGCACCTCCCTAGAGGACAGAAGTTCTCTCACTGCTGACACAGCTGATTCTCATAGCCACTTGGCCTGGAGGTCAAACCCTCCCTAGAATTAGCTACAACAATCAAGATTTAACTATAAGACCACGAACAAAGACCACTAGGGGGTGCACCAAGGAAGCATAACAAAATGCGGAGACAAAGAAACAGGACAAAATTGTCAATGGAAGATCTAGAGTTCAGAAGCACACTTTTAAGGTCTCTCAAGAACTGTTTAGAAGCCGCCGATAAACTTAATGAGATCTACAAGAAAACTAATGAGACCCTCGATGTTATATTGGGGAACCAACTAGAAATTAAGCATACACTGACTGAAATAAAGAATATAATACAGACTCCCGACAGCAGAACAGAGGAGCGCAAGAATCAAGTCAATGATTTGAAATGCGAGGAAGCAAAAAACACCCAACCGGAAAAGCAAAATGAAAAAAGAATCCAAAAATGCGAGGATAGTGTAAGGAGCCTCTGGGACAGCTTCAGGCGTACCAACATCAGAATTATAGGGGTGCCAGAAGATGAGAGAGAGCAAGATATTGAAAACCTATTTGAAGAAATAATGACAGAAAACTTCCCTCACCTGGTGAAAGAAATGGACTTACAGGTCCAAGAAGCGCGGAGAACCCCAAACAAAAGGAATCCAAAGAGGACCACACCAAGACACATCATAATTAAAATGCCAAGAGCAAAAGATAAAGAGAGAATCTTAAAAACAGCAAGAGAAAGGAACTCAGTTACCTACAAGGGAATACCCATACGACTGTCAGCTGATTTCTCAACAGAAACTTTGCAGGCCAGAAGGGAGTGGCAAGAAATATTCAAAGTGATGAATACCAAGAACCTACAACCAAGATTACTTTATCCAGCAAAGCTATCATTCAGAATTGAAGGTCAGATAAAGAGCTTCACAGATAAGGAAAAGCTAAAGGAGTTCATCACCACCAAACCAGGATTATATGAAATGCTGAAAGGTATCCTTTAAGAAGAGGAAGAAAAAGGTAAAGATACAAATTATGAACAACAAATATGCATCTATCAACAAGTGAATCTAAGAATCAAGTGAATAAATAATCCGATGAACAGAATGAACTGGTGATTATAATAGAATCAGGGACATAGAAAGGGAATGGACTGACTATTCTTGGGGGAGAAAGGGGTGTGGGAGATGCGGGAAGAGACTGGACAAAAATCGTGCACCTATGGATGAGGACAGTGGGTGGGGAGTGAGGGCGGAGGGTGGGGCGGGAACTGGGAGGAGGGGAGTTATGGGGGGAAAAAAGAGGAACAAATGTAATAATCTGAACAATAAAGATTTAATTAAAAAAAAAAAAGAAAAAAAAAAGAATTAAAATACCTAGGAATAAACTTAACTAAGGAGGTAAAAGACTTATATGCCAAAAACTACAGGACACTGAAAAAAGAGATAGAGGAAGACATAAACAGATGGAAGAATATACCGTGTTCATGGATTGGTAGAATCAACATCATCAAAATGTCCGTACTACCCAAAGCAATTTATAGATTCAATGCAATCCCCATTAAATTACCAACGGCATATTTCACAAATCTAGAATGAACGTTCCAAAAATTCATCTGGAATAAAAAAAGACCCCGAATAGCTGCAGCAATCCTGAAAAAGAACAAAGTAGGTGGGATCTCAATACCAGATATCAAACTGTATTACAAAGCCACTGTTCTTAAAACAGCTTGGTACTGGAACAAGAACAGACATATAGATCAATGGAATAGAATAGAGACCCCAGAAATCGACCCAAACCACTATGCCCAATTAATACACGACAAAGGAGGCAAGAGCATACAATGGAGTCAAGACAGTCTCTTCAATTAATGGTGTTGGGAAAATTGGACAGATACATGCAAAAAGATGAAACTAGACCACCAACTCACACCATACACAAAAATAAACTCAAAATGGATAAAGACTTAAATGTAAGACGGGAAACCATAAAAATACTAGAGTAATCCACAGGCAGCGAAATCGTAAACATATGCCGAAGGAATTTCTTCTCTGATAATGCTCCTAGGGCAATGGAAACTAAATAGAAAATAAACAAATGGGACTACATCAAAATAAAAAGCTTTTGCACAGCAAAGGAAACCATCAACAAAACAACAAGAAGACCCACTACATGGGAGAACATATTTGCCAATGATACCACCGATAAGGGTTTAATTTCCAACATTTACAGGGATCTCATGAAACTTAACAAAAGGAAGATAAACAATGCAATAAAAAAAATGGGCAAAGGACCTAGATAGACACTTTTCGAAAGAGGACATACAGAAGGCCAAAAGACATATGAAAACATGCTCAAAGTCACTAATTATACGAGAGATGCAAATCAAAACAACAATGCGGTATCATCTCACACCTGTCAGAATGGCTATCATCAACAAATCAACAAACAACAAGTGTTGGAGAGGATGTGGAGAAAAAGGAACTCTTCTGCACTGCTGGTGGGAATGCAGACTGGTGCAGCCACTGTGGAGAACAGTATGGAGCTACCTCAAAAAACTAAAAATGGAAGTCCCATTTGACCCAGTGATCCCACTACTAGGAATATATCCCAAGAAACCAGAAACATCAATCAGAAAGGATATATGCACCCCTATGTTCATAGCAGCACAATTCACCATAGCTAAGATTTGGAAACAGCCTAAGTGCCCATCAGCAGATGAATGGATTAGAAAACTGTGGTACATATACACAATGGAATACTATGCTGCAGTAAAAAAAAAGGAACTTTGCCTTTTGCAACAGCATGGATGGAACTGGAGAGCATTATGCTAAGTGAAATAAGCCAGTCAGAGAAAGATAAATACCACATGATCTCACTCATTTGTGGATTATAGAGAACAACATAGACTGATGAAAAGGGACAGACCCAAAGACTGAGAAACAGCGATCAGGCTATCAATCCCCAGAAGGAAAGTAGGGGAGGGTGGGGGTAAGGGGAAGAGATAAACCAAAGGACTTGTATACATGTATATAAGCCAAACCAATGGACATGGACAACAGGGGGATGGGAGCATGAGTGTGCTGGGCAGGGGGGGATGGGGAGGTTAGGGGTTAATGGGGGGGATGAGGACACATTTGTAATACCTTAACTAATAATTAAAAAAAAACACAATGAGCTGTCACCTCTAACCTATCAGAATGGCTATCATCAATAATTTTTTTAAAAAACAAATGTTGGCAAGGAAGTGGAGAACAGGGAACCCTCATGCACTGTTGGTGAGATTACAAATTGGTGTGGCCACTATGGAAACAGTATGGAAGTTCCTCAAAAAATTAAAACAAGAACTACCTTTTGAGCCAGCAATTCCACTTCTGGGTATTTATTCAAAGAAATCCAAAACATTAATTCTAAAAGATATATGTACCCTTATGTTCACTGCAACATCATTTACAATAGCCAAGATATGAAAGTAATGCAAGTACCCATCAGTAGATAAGTGGATAAAAAATGTGGTAGTACATATATACAATGGAATATTACTCAGCCATAAAAAAGAATTAAATTTTACCATTTGAGACAACATGAATGGACCTAGAGGGTACTATGCTAAGTGAAATAAGTCAGAAAAAGAAAAATACCATATGATTTCACTTATATGTGGGATCTAAAGAACAAAATAGAAACAGATTAATAGATACAGAGATCAGACTGACAGTTGCCAAATAGAAGGGGGGTTGGCAAGCCTGGGTGAAAAAGTGAAGGGATTTAGAAGTACAAATTGTAGTTACAAAATGCTCACAGGATGTAAAATACTGCATAGGGAATATAGTCAATAATATAATAACTATATATAGTGCCATGTGGGTACTAGACTTATGAGGGGATGAATCACTTTGTAAATTATATGTCTAATCCAGCAGTTCTCAGCCTGTGGGTTGCAACCCCTTTGGCGGTCGAACGACCCTTTCACAGGGGTCACCTAAGACCATCCTGCATATCAGATATTTACATTATGATTCATAACAGTAGCAACATTACAGTTATGAAGTAGCAACGAAAATAATTTTATGGTTGGGTCACAACATGAGGAACTGTATTTAAAGGGCCAGAAGGTTGAGAACCACTGGCTAATCACTAAGCTGTACACCTAGAACTAATCCTATCTAATATAAGAGAAACATGGTAATTGGTGTACAACTGCTACCCTTCCCATTTGCTAATCAGGGCAATATGCAAATTAACTGCCAGCCAAGATGGCGACCGGCAGCCAGGTAGCTTGAAACATGAGGCTTGCTTGCTTCAGTGATGGAGGACTCCAACGTTCCCCGCCTGCCGCTGCAGGCCTCTGAGCTGCAACTCTAAGCAACTATGTAACAAATATAGATGCTAAACAAAACCCCAGAAACCTACTTTAGTCCGCCGGGCTTCAGCCAGCAGGATCGCAAAATTGTAAGCAAAGGCCAGAAACCTACTTTCAGCAGCGGAGGCCTAAGAGCTGGAGCCAAGACTCAAAGCTAAAGCTGGCCCAGAATAAAAAAAGAAAAAAGAAAAAAAGGAGTGGTTGGGAGCTTCAGTCACCCCCAGCCTGAAAACAGCCCTCAGCCCCTCACCCAGACTGGCCAGGCACCACAGTGGGGACCCCCACCTTGAAGGGTGTGTGACCAGCTGCAAACAGTCATCATCCCCTCACCCAGGCTGGCCAGGCACCCCAGTAGGGACCCCCACCCTGACCCAGGACACCCTTCAGGGCAAACCAGCTGGCACCCACCCGTGCACCAGGCCTCTACCCTATATAGTAAAAGGGTAATATGCCTCCCAGCACCAGGATCAGCGGAGCTGCGAGGCCTCCTGGCACCGGGATCAGCGTGACAGGGGGCAGCGCCCAAATGCCCTGATCGCCCTGCGGCTCTGTGTGTGACAGGGGGCGGGGCCACAACACCCCCCCACCACCATGGGCCCTGCTCTGTGTGTGACGGGTTAGAGCCATAACCTCCCCATCGGACCTGCCCTGAGTGTGAGAGTGGCGGCGCCCCAACCCCCTGATCAGCCCTGCTCTGTGGGTGATAGAGGGCGGCGCCCCAACCCCCTGATGGGCCCTGTTCTGTGTGTGACAGGGGGCAGCGCCCCAACCCCCTGATTGGCCATGCTCTGTGCTTGACAGGGTACAGAGCCCCAACCCCCCTGATGGGCCCTGCTCTGTGAGTCACAGTGGGCAGTGCCCCAACCCTCTGATTGGCCCTGCTCTGTGCGTGACAGGGGGTGGCACAGCAACCTCCCCATCGACCCTGCCTTGAGTGTGACAGGGGGCGGTGCCCCAACCCCCCAATTGGCCCTACCCTGAGCGTGACTGAGGGTGGCATCACAACCTCCCGATCGCCCTGCTCTGTGCATGACAGGGGGCGGCACCCCAACTCCCCAGTCGGCCCTGCTCTGAGCCCAACCAGGGGCTGCACCTAGGGATTGGGCCTGCCCTCTGTCACCCGGGAGCAGGTCTAAGCCAGCAGGTCGTTATCTCCCGAGGGGTCCCAGACTGCGAGAGGGCACAGGCCGGGCTGAGGGACCCCCCCTTCCCCCTCCCGAGTGCACAAATTTTTGTGCACCGGGCCTCTAGTATAAAATAATATTGAATGTCAACTGTAATTGAAAAATTTTAAATGAGGTAAATAAAAATTAGTTGGCCTGACTCACAGGCTCAATGGCTCCTCTTAGTTGCCCTGGAGCAGGCATGAATGTCTGACCATAGACCAAGACTGGTCCCCTACATAATCTGACCTTCCAAGTGATGCAGTCAATCTATGGCAGAGGCAGAAGCCAAGAACCTGTGTGTACAGAAGCCAAAATGTAGAATGAGGGCCATGTACAAATCAGGGTTGTGGATCACCAGAATTTCAGGAAGCTGAAGAAGCCCAAGGAGGGAGGGAGGAGCAGAGGAGACATTAGGGAGCAGCTGCCAGTGAGGCCCTTGTTGCAGCTGCAACTGGAGGCCTGAGTGTGTCACATGAGAGCTGGGATTCGCTGAGAGTTATCCATTGATAGGAAAAGCAAGGTATTTTCCAGGGAAGAGACAGCTTTCCTTGCTATCCAGGGCCCAGTAAGGCTTGGAGTTTTTTTAAGGAGCCTCCCTAGGAGCTCCAGGGCCAGGTTGCATAAGGTGGTACAAAGGGGTGGAGGGGAGGAGACAGATCTGATCATGAGGAGGCTTCTGTGGCCCTGATCTGGTGTTCTGTGCTGTGCCCTGGAGGTGCCACCACTACTGGCACTGGAACCAAGAGGCAGCTATTGTTCAGGTGCCAGAACCTGCTACTGTCTCCTCTTGGAAGAGCTGAACAAAGAGTCAGCAAGCAAGGGCACCTGGAGTATGGTCTGCAGTCTTCGGTCTGCAGTACAGGACAGACAAAGGTGTGCGTGGGGCTGAGAGCCAACAGAAAAATCACCCAGGAACAACTCAAGAGAGTCCACTATGGCCTATACCCCACTCATCATCGGAACCAGGACTGAGAAGAAAGTGTGGTAGCTGGTCTTTACAGCATTTTTCACTTTCTGTGTCACTGTGAGAGTAGCCAACCAGAGTTGACAGCCAGTGGTTGGCCAGGTTATCCTATTCAGGCACCTGGGTATCCTCTGAGCCTATTGGTGTTTCTTGCAGGACGGGCCTGGAAGGCACAGGCCTGTCATGGAGGTCCTCTATGACAATGGTGTAAAGAGATAAAAATAAGGGGCAGTCAAGGAACAGAAGGAAGGGTCCCAGGCTCAACCTCAGCCCTCCTTCCACAGACATCCACCCACCCATCTGGCCCCACCCCCACCCCTGTTCTGTCTGGCAGGTTCATGATGCTGACTCAGCACACTTGACCCCCCACAAACAGACTCCCTATTTGGCCCGACAGCAGGTGACCATCCAGCTCTCTCTAGCCCAGGTGGGCTCTCACTCTGAGCAGGGAAGCCCAAACCCACCCTTCCTAGTAAGGAATCAGGCTTGGGGGCCCCAGAAGGGCTACAGCATGAAGGTATGGCTTCTCTGCTGTGGGAAGGAGTCTCCCAGGGATGGGCAAACTTTTTGACTCGAGGGCCACAATGGGTTCTTAAACTGGACCGGAGGGCCGGAACAAAAGCATGGATGGAGTGTTTGTGTGAACTAATATAAATTCAAAGTAAACATCATTACATAAAAGGGTACAATCTTTTTTTTTTTTTAGTTTTATTCATTTCAAATGGGCCGGATCCGGCCCACGGGCCGTAGTTTGCCCATGGCTGGAGTCTCCCCTGAACACAGCCATGGGCTCTGTGTTCCAGCTCAAAGGGAAAACCTCTCAGGTGTGCAGGCTGCAGGGATCAGGATGCCCCAGGCCCATGCCCCAGCTCTGGGAGGCGAGATAAGGAGTTGACTCAAGGCCTGCAGTTGCTGGCCAAGAGAGAAGGAGCAGATAAGCCAGCATGGGGCAAGCCCATGTCCAATCTGGGGAGTACCATAGTCTCTGCTGCCCCATCCTCCTACAAGAATTATGCTGCTAGCCCTGACCGGTTTGGCTCAGTGGATAGAGCATCGGCCTGCGAACTATAGGGTCCCAGGTACAATTCCAGTCAAGGGCATGTACCTTGGTTGTGGGCACATCCCCAGTAGGGAGTGTGCAGGAGGCAGCTGAATTGATGTTTCTCTCTCATCGATGTTTCTAACTCTCTATCCCTCTCCCTTCCTCTCTGTAAAAAATCAATAAAATATATTTTAAAAAAAAGAATCCTGCTGCTTAACTTCCTGGATGGGAGGCTGTGGACATGCTGGGCTGAAGCCACCACCGCCATGTGATTCTCCTCTCTGAGCCTTAGTTCCCCTTGTGTGAGCTCCTGAGGGTACCTGGGGTGGCTTCTCTGTGTCCCAGTCGGAAGATCACATGGGGATTGGAGCTCCTCTGATTCTACTCAAGTGCATCAGGGTTCAGCCAGGAGATGCTGGAGGAGGGGAAGGCAGGAGAGACCCCAAAAGCCTGGGATGAAGAAGGCCCAGGAATAACCACTTTGCCCCACCCCCAGCAGGGGTAGCAATCCCAAAGGAGCCACTTCTCCAGGAAAAGGAGCTCAGGTAGCAGCTGGCAATCATAAAGCCATTACAAAAATGCTCTTGACAGCTAAGCATAAGTGCTCATGCCACCACCAGCATAAGCCAGTAAATTACTACTGAAGGCTGCAACCCCTCACTCTGTATTTATATCTTAGTGCCTGAAAATGAATACTTATGCATTGTCAATATTTATGGTAAACACTCCATCACTTGGTGCCATGTGGTCGCAGCACATTACACAAGCTCGCCGAGACACTCCTCTCCCACCTGGTTTGCCAATTCCAAGGCTTCCAAGTGGGTCCTGGGCTAGGAGCCCTTGGAAGAGCCCCCACTGTCATCTGCAGGCTCAGGTGTCTCAGAGGAAGTGGAGGGAACAAAGGGCCAGACCAGCCTCCTCTTGAGTCTCAGGCCCCACTCAGAAGCAGGGTCAACACAACCTCACTTTATAGACCAGCAGCCATTGCTCAGAGGGTAGGTGGCCCTGGAAGGGTCACACAGCATCTTCTCTGAGCCAGAGTTCCTCCCTCCACCACCCACAACATGGGGTAACTTGCTCCTAACCAGGAAAAGGGGCAGAGTTGGACTGTTTCTCCCAGCTGCCAGATCTTTCTTTGTATATGTTCACATGAGATCTGTCTCATCCTGGCTCTGACTCTCCCTCCCCCTCTAGATGCCCCTCTGTGTCTCGGGGCCTAACAGGCTCTCACTGGCTCAGTATAAGTCTCTCTCACATCGTTCTCTGACTCTTTCTTAGTGACTCTGCATCTCTCTCATCCCTGGTCCCTGTATCTCTCTATATCACTCCCACCCACCCCACCTTCCTGCTTTCCTGGCTCACATCCTTTTTCTCCCTCAGAGTCCGTTTTTGTCCACCATTGTCACCCAGACTTTGTCGTAGGGATGAGATGAGGGCAGGGTTGTGGGACTTGTCCTGGTGTCAGTAGGGGCCTCCTAGGCAGTCGTGTCTCCCCAAATCCTAGCCCAGTGAAAAGAGAGCCGCTGCAACCCCTGAGCCAATGAACCCACATAGAAGTGAAACTGAGAGTGGGAGGTTTCTGGGGGCCGATTTTTATTCAATGAAATCAACTGAAAGACAGTGAGTCCTCCATCCCCAGAGCTGTGCAGAGGGAGCTCTGCAAGATTGTGACAGCAGTCTAACCACTTACCTTGTCTGAGTGGTGGGGTCCCTGGGTCTTCCTTGAATGGAAAGGGTTAATGTTCTGGGCCATGAGGGTCTCCTAACCTGATCCCACCCCCTCTTCACATTCACCCCTCTAGATGCCCCCCCCCTTCCTCCCTGCTCCTTATCCCTCATTTCTTCCTTTTCTCCCTCTGTCAAAAATGATAATTCATTAACGTGTCCTCAGCTCCTGTCTCCTCACATTCCCCAGGGAATTAGACAGTCCCTGCACCTTGAGCCCTGTGAGATTCCAGGAACATAGTACCTGTGCATGCTGTTGCATGGACCTGTCATGTAGGTGTTCCTGCATACAAAGGGCACACTGCATTCTCCTGCATGTTTCTGCAGGTTCACCAATCTGGACACAGCTGTGCACAATGCCACATGCACACCTGGGTCTGCAGACACATCAGACTATGTGTGTGAATGCACACAGGAGTCTCTTGGTGTGGATGCTTGTCTACATTCGCATGTGCACCGTATGTCTTCCCATTGAAATCCACCTCTATGTGTACATGGCTATGTATTAAATCTGTACTAGGACAGTGTATCTGGGTAGATACATGTTACCATGCTAGTCTGTTTGGGTACAGACACATGTGTTTGTGTTCTGCATGTGTGTATGTGTGTGCATGTGCATACACTTAGATTTGCACATCTCACAATTGTGCACTGGTATACGAGTGTATGTGTATATGTGTGTGTGTGCACATGTGCCATGTATGTACATGAACATAGGTGTGTGTGCAGTGTACACACAACCTGACTGCCTTGCACAAACATACCTCCTTTCTGGCTCCACAGAAAGAGCCATTCTGTCTCATCTCTGGGGTGATGATGGTGGCAACAGTGGCAGGGCAGATGGCAGGAGCTCAAAAGTAGAAGGTGGCAGTGTTACAGGGAAGACACTCACTAATGAGGCCACTTGCCTTGCCAGCCTGGAAGCTGGTGCCACTAATTATCACCTCAGTAAGCAGCTCCCCAGGGAAGGGCTGCTGCCTGCACCCAACTCTTCCCCTCCCCTAGGACCTCTTTCCCCACTTATTTCCAGTCTTGAGGCACTGCAGGAGCCACGGGCACCAAGAAGGGCAGCCAGAGCACAGAGTTGTGCCTAGTCCCACTAGGTGACTCAGGACACGTGCATGCCTGCCCATTATGCTGCTGCCAGGAAGCCCACTGTCTCTGTGTTAGAGCACATTCTCCAAAGGGCCTCTGGGATTCCATGTGCTTCAGGGGGAAGGGAGGCCTACATAGCCTGACCAGTTCCTCCACAAACAATGAGCATGCTTCTGTAAAATGAGCACTAGGTTGAGAGTCAGATGGGCTGGCTGATAATTTCAGCTCTGTGTGATCTTGGGGAAGTTCCTGTGCCTTTCTGGGCCTTGGTTTCCTTGTCTGTAAAATAAAGTAAGAGGACTAATGCCACTTTTCTCAAAGAATGATGTATGCATCACTGGTGAGAAACAAGACTATTTTAGATAGTATACTGATAGCTTTTGCTATTTTAATTATGTATTTATTTTCACATATCTATTTTCACATGTGTGTTTAACTAGCACATCAGACCCCTACTATCACAAATATTGCTTAACACAAGGCTAAAACACACACTTAAATTTTAAGAGTGAGGTAGTTTAAAGAAAAATGTTAAGTAAATAATAAAGGCAGGCATCAGAGCACGACAAAAGTCCTAGGGGTAGTTGGTGAATGACTGCAGCCTTCTACACAAGGGTCTATGAGGCCCTCCCTGCCAAAAAAACAGTGGGCTTGGGGCCCTAGATATCCTGGAATAAAAATATACAGACTCCAGAGAGATTCGAAGATGGTGGCAGATTAAGTGGAAGCTATGCTGACTCTCCCAGGACCAAACTGGAATTACAACTAAAATATAGAAAAACTGCCCTAGTTGGTTTGGCTCAGTGGATAGAGCATTGGCCTGCAGACCTAAGGGTCCCAGGTTCAATTTCAGTTAAGAGCACATACCTCAGTTGCACGCTCTTCCCTGGCCTGGGCCATGGTCAGGGCTCATGCAAGAGACAACCAATCAATGTGTTTCTCTCACATCAATAATTATCCCTGTCTTTCCTTTTCTCTTCCACCCTCTCTCTAAAAATCAATGGAAAAGATTCTTAGGGGAGGAAATAATAAATAAATAAGTAAGTAAATAAATAAATATAGAAATACCATCCTGCATAATCAAGACTAGCTGGAGAGAGAGAAACCAAGATGGCAGCATAGGTAAACACCGGAGTTTGCTGCCTCGAACAACCACTTCAAAAATACAACTAAAAGACGGAACGGACATCATCCAGAACCACAGGAAGGCTGACTGAGTGGAAATTCTACAACTAGAAGGAAATAGAAAAGCACACCGAGACTCAGAGGAGGTGCAGTAAAAATACTAAGGTACAGAGGCGCACACAGAGCAGGCTGGCAGCTGAGGGTGCGGTTGTTGTTTTCAATTGGGAGGGAGTCTCAGGCTCTGAGCTCCAGTTCCGGGCGAGTCTCTGGGGACCCAGACTCATACGGGAGAAGTGGGATTATCTGGCATCAGTCAGAACTCAAGGGAAGCTTTCTCTCGGAGGAGCTTACAGCAATTGCCGGGACACTGAGAAGTGGGGCATCAGAGAGTAGCCATAACTGCTAGCCCCGAACTTCACAGATAAGGAAAAGCTAAAGGAGTTCATCACCACTAAACCAGTACTATATGAAATGCTGAAAGGTATCCTTTAAGAAGAGGAAGAAGAAGAAAATGGTAAAGATACAAACTATGAACAACAAATACACATCTATCAACAAGTGAATCTGAAAATCAAGTAATAATCTGATGAACAGAATGAACAGGTGAGTATAATAGAATCAGGGGCATAGAAAGGGAGTGGACTGACTACTCTTGGGGAGGAAAGGAGTGAGGGGGATTCGGGAAGAGACTGGACAAAAATCGTGCACCTATGGATGAGGACAGTGGGTGGGGAGTGAGGGCGGAGGGTGGGGTAGGTACTAGGTGGAGGGGAGTTATGAGGGGGAAAAAGAGGAACAACTGTAATAATCTGAACAATAAAGATTTAATTAATAAAAAAAAAAGAAACAAATAAAAAACTTCCTGGAAACAAACGAACACACAACAACCCAAAATCTTTGGGGCACAGCAAAAGTCCCGAGAGGGAAGTTCATAGCACTACAGGTCTACTATAAAAAAAACAAGAAAAACTTTTAATAAACTATTATACCCTACAACTTAGAATTAGAAAAAGAACAAGAAAAGCTCAGAGTAAATAGAAGGAAGGAAATAATAAAGATCAAAGCGGAAATAAATAGCATGGAGACTTTTAAAAATACAAAAAAAATCAACAAAACCAAAAGCTGGTTCTTTGAAAAGATAAAAAGCCCAGCCAGTGTGGCTCAGTGGTTGAGCACCAAACTATGAACCAGGAGGTCACAGTTCGATTCCTGGTCAGGGCACATGCCCGGATTGTGGGCTCAATACCCAGTGTGGGGTGTGCAGGAGGCAGCCGATCAATGATTCTGTCTCATCATTGATGTTTCTATCTCTCTCTCCCTTTCCCTTCCTCTCTGAAATCAATAAAAATATGTTTAATTTTAAAAAGAAAAGTTAAACAAAATTGATGAAACTTTAGCCTTTGTCATCAAGAAACAGAGAGAGGATCCAAATAAATAAAATCCGAAATGAAAGAGGTAAAGTAACAACTGACACTGCAGAATTACAAAAGATTGTATGAAAATACTATGAAGAACTATATGCCAATAATCTGGACAATGTAAACTAAAAGAACAAACACCTAGAAAAATATAACCTTCCAAAATTGAATCAGGAAGAATCAGAAAACCTGAACAGGCCAATAATTACTGATGAAATTGAAGTACTAATAAAAAAAAAAAAACTCACAGAAAGCCCTAGCCAGTTTAACTCAGTGGATAGAGCATCAGCTTGCAGACGACCCCCAAAGGGTCTCAGATTCCATTCCATTCAAGGGCACGTACCTTGGTTTCAGGCTCCTCCCCTTCCTGGGTCCTGGTCAGGGCTCATGCAGGAGGCAACCAAGTGATGTGTTGCTCTCACATCTATGTTTCTCTCTGTCTTTCCCTCCCTCTTCAACTCTCCCTAAAAATTAATTGAAAAATATCCTGGGGTGAGGATTAATAACAACAACAACAACAACAAAAAACCTCCCAGCAAACAAAAGCCCTGGTCTGGATGGCTTCACAGGGAAGTTTTACCAAACATTCAAAGAAGAACTAACACTTATTCTCCTCAAACTATTCCAAAAAATTCAAGAGGAAGGAACACTTCCAAGCTCTTTTTATGAGGCCTGCATTATCCTAATTCCAACACTAGATAAAAACATTACAAAGAGAGAGAATAACAGGCCAATATCCGTGATGAACATATATGCTAAAATCCTCAACAAAATGTTAGCAAGTCAGATCCAGCAATATATTAAAAAGGTCATACACTGGCGGCTCTGGCTCAGAAACCACGCCATCTTGAAGGGTTCACAAGGCCCTCCTTGGGAGGAGGTTTCAGGAAGTGGCAGTGGCTAGGCGAACAGCCTGGCCACCACCCGGACTAGCCGCAGCCCAGGCCTGAATCCATGGGCACCCCACGCATGTGTATGCTCCAAAGACACAACCCAGACCCCAGGGATGCTCACCACAGACACTGCCTATGAAAGGGCAAGGGCTACGCCCTCCATCTTACCCCGGATCCTCCATTTTGGGGCAGCAGCCTTAGCCATGTGCTCGGCAAGGCTAACTAACCAATGACAATCAAGGGAAGTGCACGCTGTAGACACAACCACATCCTGTGTAACAAGACCCCGACTTGCACCTGGCCAATCAGCAGGGCCCACAGTCCTCTCTCCTCCCCTTACTCCAACCTCCCTATAAAACCCCTCTTCCCACAGAGCTAGCTCTCTCTGCCCCCCCTCCCACCCCCCACCGCTGTGGCGAGTGTGGTCGGGTAGCTCGAGCTAGCCCCAATAAAGACTCTATCTCAGCCGTGGGCAAACTATGGCCAGCGGGCCTGATCCGGCCATTTGAAATAATAAAACTAAAAAAAAAAAGACCGCACCCTTTTATGTAATGATGTTTACTTTGAATTTATATTAGTTCACACAAACACTCCATCCATGCTTTTGTTCCAGCCCTCCGGTCCAGTTTAAGAACCCATTGTGGCCCTCGAGTCAAAAAGTTTGCCCACCCCTGCTCTATCTGCTTTTGCATCAGACTCGGCTGGCTCCCTGGTGGTCTACTGGGGATCCTGAAATCTGGGCTTAACACCTGGACCATGCAGCTAGGTAAACGCCAGCAGGACCTCAAACACCTGCAACTGACACTTGCAGAACCAGCTCTGTGGGGGAAGGGAGTACAGCTCAGAACAGGGACAATCAAGGCATGAGACTCAAGGCAGCCCCAGTCTCCGGGCTAAGGGGTCCCACCCACTGCACTACTAGAGGCCTTCTAAAGATAAATTCCAGTCAAGGGCTAGAATTTCTCACATTGACCTGCACCAGAGAATCTGCCAGGAGGTCCAGGATAGATTCAACAACATCAGAGCAAAATCCAGTGAGCTCTATAAATAATGAGCCCAAGGTGAGTGTGTTTGAGTGAGTGTGTCGTTTTGTTTTTTAGTGTGTGTGTGTGTGTGTGTGTGTGTGTGTGTGTGGATTTTTTTGTTGTTGTTTGTTTTTCCCCTTTTATTATTTATTCTTTTTCCCCCTTTTATTATTTATTCTTTTTCCCCTTTTATTATTTATTCTTTTTCCCCCTTTTATTATTTATTCTTTTTCCCCTTTTATTATTTATTCTTTTTTCTTGTATATATCTAATTTCTCTCCTTTGATTCTATTCTACTTTAGTCTATTCTTATTGTTATTAATTTTTCTTATTTTATTTTGTTTTTCTCTTCTCATTTTTTGTTTTACTTTTTCTATCTGTATCTTAATAAACCCATTTTTACTATGTGTGTTTTTTTCCCAGAAGACTGCGTTTTTTCATTGAAGGTGTGACATTGGTTAATGGTATGCAATTTTATAACACATTAACTTGGCGTTCACCACCCCAAGTCAAGTCTCCTTCCTTTATCATTTACGCCCCCCCTACCCCGACCCCACATATCCACTCCTACCTCACTCCTTCCCCTCTGGTAATCACCATGCTGTTGTCTGTGTCTATGAGGTCTTTTTTGTTTAATCACTTCACCCTTTTCACCCAGCCCTGCAACCCCCTTCCCCTCTGACAGCTGTCAGTCTGTTCTCTATCTATGAGTCTGTTTCTATTTTGTTTGTTAGTTAATTTTATTAGATTCCACATATGAGTGAAATCATATAATACTTGTCTTTCTCTGGCTGGCTTATTTCACTTAGCATAATACTCTCCAGGTCCATTCATGCTGACCCAAAAGATAAGATTGTCTTATTTTTAATGGCCAAGTAATATTCCATTGTGTAAATATATCACAGCTTTTTTATCCACTCACCTACTAATGGGTACTTGGGCTGCTTCCAAATGTTGGTTATTGTAAATAATACTGCAATGAACAAAAGACCCCAAATAGCCATAGCAATCTTGAGAAAGGAGAACAAAGTTGGAGGAATCATGCTGCCTGATATCAAACTATACTACAAGGTTATAGTAATCAAAACAGCCTGGTACTGGCATAAAAACAGACATATAGATCAATGGAACTGAATAAAGACCCCAGAAATAAATCCATGCCTTTATGGTCAGTGAATATTTGACAAAGGAGTCAAAAATTTACAATGGGGTAAAGATAGTCTATTCAATAAATGGTGGGAAAATTGGACAGATAAGTGCAAAGAAAAAAAGAAACTAAACCACCTTCTTACACCATACCCAAGAATAAACTCAAAATGGACAAAAAACTTAAATGTAAGTCACAAAACCATAAAAATCCTAGAGGAAAACATAGGCAGTAATTTCCCGGACATTTCTCATAGCAATATTTTCCCCCTTGGGCAAGGGGAAAAAATAAACAAGCAGGCTATATCAAACTAAAAAGCTTTTGCACAGCAAAGGAAAAAAAATCAGCAAATTGAAAAGACAACCACTGAATAGGAGAACATATTCACCAGTGATACATTTGATATTTTTAATATCTAAAATTTATAAAGAACGTATAAAACTCAACACCAAGCAAACAAACAATCCAATTAAAAGATGAGCAAAGGACCTGAAAAGATTGTGGTTTTAACTATCAAGCTAGGAGCACATTTTTCTATATCCTGAAATGCAACTAAGAAACTCAGAAGGCCTCAGGAAACAACCAGTGCTCTTCTTCCTCATCCCCAGTTCTCAGATAAAGAATTCACTGGGAAAAAATGAAACTAGACCATCAACTTACAGCATACACAAAAATAAACACAAAATGGATAAAGGACTTAAATGTGCGGGAAACCATAAAAATCTTAGAAGAATCCATAGGCAGTAAAATAGTAGATGTATGTCATAGCAATATCTTAAGGATATAGCTCCTAAGACAATGAAAACTAAGGAGAAAATAAACAGATGGGACTACATCAACATAAAAAAGCTTCTGCACAACAAAACAACAAGAAAGCCCACTGCATGGAAGAACATATTTAGCAATGTTATCTCCAATAAGGGTTTAACCTCCAAAAGTTATAGGGAATTCATACAACTCAACAAAAGGAAGATAAAAAATCCAATCAAAAAAATGGGCAATGGACCTAAATAGACACTTTTTGAAAGAGGACATACAGAAGGCCAAGAGACATATGAAAAGATGTTCAAAGTCACTAATCATCTGAGAGATGCAAACCAAAATAACAATGAGGTACCATCTCACACCTGTCAGAATGACTACCATCAACACATCAACAAATGACAAGTGCTGGTGAGAATGTGGAGAAAAGGGAACCCTAGAACACTGCTGGTAAGAATGTAGACTGGTGCAGCCATTATGGAAAATATTATGGAGTTTCCTTTAAAAATTACATATGGAACTGCCATTTGACCCAGTGATCCCACTTCTAGGAATATGTCCTAAGAAACCCAAAACACCACTCAAAAAGAATGTATGCACCCCTATTGATCATAGCAGCACAATTTACAATAGCTAAGATCTGGAGACAGCCCAAGTGCCCATCAATAGATGAGTGGAAAAAAAAAAAAAAAAAACCTGTGGTACATTTACACCATGGAATACTATGCAGCTGTAAAAAAGAAGGATATCTTAGCCTTTGAGACAGCATGAAGGGACCTGGAGAGTATCATGCTTTGTGAAATAAGCCAGTCAGATAAAGACAAGTTGCCGGGGTTCATGTCCCAGCATCAAGAAGGGTTCAGGAATCTGGAAAAAGCTGTGCATAGATGACATAGGAATCCAGAGACTAATAAAGAGTCCAGAGACGAGATATAATTTTGAAAGACATTGGGGGTCAGAGGACCTTCAGCTAAAGGAACTGAAGACTCCCTCCTTGTCTAGGACTCTTGCTTTTATTGACACAATTTGTCTCAAGGCAAGGTGGAGATAATATACTTCAAAGGGTAAGGTTTCAAAGGGTACAGAAGCATTGTCAGTTTGGGGAATAACCTATGGCTGTTCAGGTGTTTGGCCAGTAGGAGGCAATAACATGTAGATTAAGATGCCCTTTAACTGTCTGGCAGCCACAATCAGTTTCCTATTCAGGTTTAGGGAAATGCCTTTAACCATTCCCAACAGGTGACTATATGTGTGACTCAACCCTGTTGAGTCCCCAAGTTTCATCAGCCTTTTGATGAAACTCTTGAAATTATGACATGCTGTAATTGGTTCCCGGCAACAAGTGTCACATGATCTCATTCATATGTGGAATCTAATGAACAAAATAAATTGATGAAAAAATAGGCGGTCAATGGAGGGGAAAAACAAAACCAAAGGGGGGAAAACAAAAGCAAAGGGGCCATCTGTAATACTTTCAACAATAAAGATACATTTTTCAAAAACAAAAACAAAATAGATCCAGAGATATAGAAGCATGTAACAAGACTGATGAATCTCAAAAGGAAAGCAGAGGTGGGTGGGTGGGGAGAGATTAACCAAAGAACTTATATGGACATATGCATAGCGTATAGGCACAGACAGTAGTGTGGTGAAGGCCTGAGGGAGGGTGTTGGGGAAGGGGTCAATTGGGGGGAAAGGGGGGACATCTGTAATACTTTCAATAATGATAAAAAAATTTTAAATGAAGAAAGAAAATACACAGACTGGGCCTTAGTTCCCACCTTGTCCTCATCATCACCCAGATGTACTGTCACATGAAGTGGCAGAAGTTATGAGTGAGTAGTCTCTCTTGGCCACAAGAGACCCCATGAAATCTCAGACTCAGAAAGTATCCATACATGTGATCCCTGGAGTGATTCAGGCCAGATCAGGCAGGGACACCGGAATGGCTGGGACTGAAGGCTGAGGTAGCCAGATCTGGGCAGAAATGGCTCAGGCTGGACTAAGGTATCCTAGGGGCCTCAGCGCCTGCATCTCCTGTGCAGCCTATGGAAGGGGCTGTCTGAGTCTCCCAGGTACCATGAACAGGCTACTCTACCTGTTCTGCCCAAGGGAGAGCAGCCTGTCCACAGCCTGAATGTCTCTGTTCTCTAAGAGGCTGAGAATGAATCACAGGAATTTACAACACAGCCCCAAGTGAGAGTTATGAGTCTTGCTGGCAGAGACTGCCGCCTTTCAGCACCCATTGCCATTGATTGCTGAGGCTGTTTCCTTCCAAGAAAACGCCCCCTCCATAACAGGAAGCAATGGAAATGGCTCCCAGGCCCAAGGGCCAGCTCATCACCCCATACCTGTCCCGATCTGGACCCTTCTCCTACCCTCACAGCCTACACCTCCCCATCATCCTCTCAGCTCCCCACACACTCAAGGAGGAGAGTACCTGAGAGGCCCAGCTCCCTGGCCAGAGCTCAGCCCTCCCAAATCTGCCACTTGCTCACCCCTTCCTGTTGCCCTTCAGAACAATCTATTTCAAGGTAAGCCAAGACTGGACATGCCAAATTCCAGGACCAAAATGGATCTCTGAAGTAATCCAGAGCACACACATAAATATTTCACAGATGAGGAACCAGAAGTCCAGAGAGAAGCCTTGCCCAAAGTCACATAGCAGCACATTGATGTGGCTGAGACCTGACCTCATAATACCTCTGGACCAGTCATTTCAGTGTCTGGTCATAGCTAGTTGTCATATGGTCATGGGAATAATTTTCATCTCCAAATGCAGGCCCCTCTCCAGAGAATGGATGGACCTGGGTTTGAATCCCTGCTCCACTACTTTGTGTCTAAAAGTTACAATCTCTCTGCCTATTTCCTCACCTAAAAATTGGGGCTCAAAAACTACCCTAACTTCCTGTGGTTGTTATGAGGCTCGAGTGATATAATACAGGTAAAGTCTATGAATAGAACTGGACCCCTGGCTGGTGCTCCCTGCATAGCGAAGATGATCATCATCCCTAATATCTCAAGGGGCACCATTGCTTGATTTGCTTAGGGAAGGGGGGCAATTCAGAGCAGGTGGAGCAGGAAGAACAAGGAAAAGGTATGTGTAGGACTGCAGGGCCAGAGTAAGGTCACTTCCTGCTGGAGGAAACCCTGGAAGACTCCCTGGAGGAGGTGGCTTCATGCAGAGTTCCACTTCTCTTGCTCTGAGCTCCTTTGGGACTTCCTGAGGACTGCATAGCTGAAGGAAAGCACCCTACCCTAAAAGTCAATCCCAATTCAAGCTTCTACCCTGAGTGACCTGAGGGTAAGTCCTTCCCCTCTCTGGGCATCTGCAAAACAGGCCAGAGAGGACCAGATATTTCCTTAGAGGTGTCTTCCAGCTCTGACCCTTTTGCAATCCCGTCCATACCCATCTCCTGCAGTACCCAAATCTTGCCACTGGGAGGCATCGGAGAGTTGAGCAGAGACTGGGGCTGCTGCTGGATAGTCCCTCCCCCAACACCGCCTGTTCTTTGTGTGTGTGTCGTCCCGCCCCCCCCACCCCCCTCCCCGCACACCCTCAGTTGGCTCTCCAAGGAACCAGAGCTGGTGGATACCCACATCCAGACATTTGATCCTTCCCACAGGCTTGCAGAGCAGCCAGCATTTTCTCCACTTTTCAGATAGGGAAACTGAGACCCAAAGAAGGGAGGATTTGTTCAAGGTCACACACTAGACATGGCAGAACCAAGTCTCCAGCCCTCTTTCCCAGCCCTAGCCCCCTAGAAGAGACTGTATGAAGGGAAGATTCAGATAGATTTGGGCTGGAACCCTGATGCCCCTACCCCTGGCAGATCACCCACCTCCTCTGACTCTCAGCTTATGTAAGTACCTGGCACATGACAAGTGCTGAACACACAAAGCCACCCCTTTCTTCTAGTAAATTTTACAGGCCATAAGAACAGACACTTGTCTAATGTTATGCCCAGAATTCAAGATCCCCAAGATACCACGCCAGGGAGCCAGTCCGATGCAAAAGCAGAAGGTCCTTTATTGAGTTAGCTAACCCGACCCGGGCATCCAGTCGACGCAGCGACCGGAAACCGAGTGCTACTCACGAGAAAATCAGGGCTTTTAATAGTGAGGGGAGGGGAGCTGACTGTGGGCCCTCCAATTGGCCAGGCGCCAAGTTGGGTCTTGTTCCCGGGCGTGGCCAGCAGGGGCCTGGACCTCCGGGAAGAAGGCACTCCTCTGCCTCTGCCCCAACATGGAGGATCCAGGGCAAGATAGAGGGCATAGCCCTCGCCCTTTCATTCCCCCCTTGTCTTGGAACTTCTGGCTCAATCATGAGACAGACTGCACTTTTATTTCACCGTCGCTAGGGGCCCATAGTGAGCACACAGAACTATCAACTGAACTATTCTTATAAGCTTAACAAATGGTCCGGTGGAAGGGAAAGAAATCATTTTAGCTTTAACAACTTCTATTGAAATAGGATTTTTCTTCGTAAAATTCCTCCATGGCTATTAAAAAGCCAAATCAAGATTAATTTATTTACTGTCCTGATGTTTGCATAAACGCAACAAGAATGGTAACTGACTACCTTTGCTGGAATTTCATGGTTGAACCTTAATGTGCCCCGCAGGGCCAGGAAGCCAAGCCATCCAGCTGCCATCAGGCCTGCCTGCAGTATCTGCTGAGTTAGGTGAATCCCTCCCCTGTAGCAACTCCACCTGAGCCCACGCTCCAGGCTTTAAGGCCCATCTCAGTAGCCCTCCTACTCGTTGCGGCCCAGAGTGTGTGGGGGTTCTGCAGGGATGCAGAGGCATCTTTACTGCTTCCTTTCTACTCTTACCAACCGCCAGTGATGGTAGGGCATGGGCCTGACGCTCCAGCGCCAGCCATTTTCAGGGCTCCCAGGCAGGATACCAGGCTTTCTTCGTGGCATTCTTAGTGGCTTCAAGTCTTTAGAGCTCAGACAGGGCTCTTTAAAACATGATACTCCAGTCAAAGTTTTCCGTTAATAAAACCACTATTAGGAACCAGTCTTACTGAATCTATGCAAAGACACGTACTTACTTAGCATTGCCAGATTTCGGAGGAATTACATAAGGAGAAAAACATACTGATTTACTCTAAGATTTTCTGACTCTCCTTGCTAATTTCTTTTCATGGATTTAAAACAAAACAGTAACCATGCCTCAGACTTTCTAGTCTAAACAGGCTTTTTCCAGCTTTACTACCCCTGACATGGGCATGGTGACTCAGGCCTGCAAGACAGTATTACAGGCTGTCAACTGTTAGCTGTCTCTCAACAGAGACCAAAACCTGATGGGCACCCTTCCCTGCCCAGTTGGGCACTTGTCCTCTTGGCAGCTAGACACCCTTTACTTTTGGGGGTCACCCCACACAGCTCCTTCCAGGACAGCCAACATACATTCAAACCTGCAAAAGAATCAAAAGTTAATATAACATATCAATACAATGAAACATAATATTGGCATCATGGCTACTTCAGGTGGCCAAATCTACCACTAAACATGTGATTCTATATATGGTCCTTGTCTCTTTGGAGCCATGTCCATGAAGATGCAGGCATTATCTAAGTGTATTACACAGTATTGTGGGGGCTCCTGGTGACAGGAGCGATTGCGAGTCATGTTACCGGCATCAGGCAGGTCAAGCACTCCGTAGCTTGAGCTTGAGCGGGTTGCGTTGATCTCGATCAATCGATGCTCCATTTGGTGATGAAGTCTTTCCGGATGGACCCAGGTCGTGACGCCGTCTACCTTGAGAGCGGTGGGGGTCTTCAGCACCACGGTGTAGGGACCCTTCTAACGTGGCTCTAGGGTCGCCCAGCAGTGCCTTCAGACGTAGACCCAATCCCCTGGTCTGTGCTGATGAGGAGTTGGGGTTGGGCTGGTCTCATAGATGGCGCGGAGGCGCGGCCAAATGTCCTCGTGCGCCCTCTGGAGCCCTCTCAAGGAAAGAGATAGTTAAAGCGCCAGTCTCTGAGTCAGATTAGAACTTCAAAGTCCTGATGGCTTCTAGGTAACCCTGTTTATCAGTTACAACACTCTGCTTTTTGTCTTTCTACCAGTTCCCTTTGTGGCAGAGCAGCAACCAGGCCTCTTTCAAGGGAGTGCACCAGAAGTGGGTACATTTGACCAGCTTCATTCCCGCCCACCTTTACAGATTCTAAGGTCCATTGTTTTATTATTTAATTCAGCACAGGCAGGGGGAAGGGCCCATGGAATCTCTGCCCTGAGGAACTGTGAGCCCCACCCTTAAATGTCCCAATCAGACTAGAAAAGTCACAAATATCTTTTAAATCTACCTCAGAATTCTAAAATCCCAACCTAGCACAGAATATATTTCCACACTTACATAAACAAATACAGTCTTGGGATCTTGAGCAGGTAACAGGAACACCGCCCAAGTCCCCTGATGGGGGCCTGACAGGAACAGATGTGGGGGCCTCCCTTTCCCACGTCCCAGGATGGGATTCTTGACCTATGTCTCATCCAGATAGAAACGGTACTCATATTGAACAAGGAAATCAAGACTAAATAGACACGATAACTAGATACATTTCCCATTAAGAACTTTGAGGTGCATGCCACATTTATACCACAAAATACTAACAAATCAGTTTCAGTTGTGTCAAGATACAGAACAAGTCCCTGAACAGAGGCGGTAGAAAACTGCCTAGGAATGCTTCTTTTCCTATCTTTCTAAAAGATAGACTAGATTCGAACCCTTAGCTAGTCCGAGTTTCGACTTCCCTCCGGAAGTCCCAGAGATGGTGAATACCATCTAGAAGCCATTCCTCCAGATACAGGACAAGTCCCTTAGAGATTCTTGATAATCTACATCAGTAATCCATTTATACAATCCCCTAAAAGTTAAAGAGGAAGGAAAGAACCATTCAATGTCCTTCAAGAGGATTAAACACATTGGATCCTCTGACGTTTCACTTAACATTTCTTTCTTTCTTTTTTTTTTTCTATCACACCAAGGCCATGCTTTCCAGGTAGCTAGAACTCTTAGCCTTAATTCTTAAGTGATTAGCAATACATTTTAAGGGACACAGAAAAAAGAAAAATCTTTCTTGGGTAACCTAGGTAAAACTTAGGAAAACATTTTCAACACTTAAAAACAGTTCTCAACATAATAGGATTCAGTCTTGACCATGGAATCAATTACTCTTAATTTGTGTATGATATATGTATAACTGTGGTTCTACTGAGAATTTAAGATATCTTTTAAAAAATGTCTCTATCTATAAGCCTTTTAAGAAATACGAGCTCTATTGTCGGCTCTTATAAAGCCAACTGCTCAAAACATTGGTCTATCATACCACTGAAATTATATTAAGACCGTGATTGCTAATTTATTAAGCATTAAATAAATCCGCGAGGCTAGCACACTTTTTGCCCCATCCGCATTTCCGCGGTAAAACTCCGCCTTAAAACTCCACCTCTGAAATTCTATCCTTCCTTAGTAAGCAGACACTCCTTCTGTGATTGGCTAAGTCAGAGGGCGGGGCTGTTCCAAGATGGCGGCCCCCAGGGGCGCGGCATGCCATGCGGCCAACATGGCGGCTGCCAAGTCAGGCAGCTCAAAGTGGCGGCTGTCTAAACTGTTCTCTGACAGAAAAGATGATTTCCTTATTCTCACAATAAACAAGGGAAGAGGAAACCAAAATTCCTAAAAGATAGATGGCCAACATTATATTGTAGACAAACAGAAATCTCATTAGCTGTTTATACCCTTTATAATTATCTTAAAGAATATTAAGTTTAAACTGGTTTTTGTATTAAAAATCTTCAGTTGAGGTCACAAAATCAATCCTCTCTTCTCAATCAGATTAATAAGCAAAGGCATTTTCAATTAACAGATTAACTTCTATCATTTAGACCTCATATTAGGCATACTCAGATCAACATTTCAGTATTATAAATTTCAATGCTTTTAGATGATTTGAACTTAAAAGCTTTAAGTTTCCAGCCAATAAGCCTGGCATAGCTGCTAAAATGGTCACAATTTTCCTGTTGGGGAAGTCAAGAAACAAAACCATAGCTATTCACATGTTAAACTTGACTATCAACTTCCTGGTGGTGCTTGCCTCAGGGCGGGAAATTTCAAAAGAGTTACTTTAAATGGCCTTGAGAAGCCAGCCTGTATTTCTTTCTTAGGTTCAACTTCGCCATTTTTAAGACCAAAACATCCCCGGTTTTTTATTCTGTACACAGCAAAAGGTCAAGTCCAGCTCAAAACTATGCGCACTCGTTTTTAAACTGGCCTTTTCCCTTTACATGTGCACAGAAATCCCGGATGCATTTATAAATTTGTAAACGCTTTTCAATTACAAGAAGGATTTTAATTTTAGAATACTTGGGGAGGGGGTGACCTGTTTCCACAGACCCTCACTCAGGCAGCCGCCCGACCGCCACACAAAGGAGGGGTGAGAGCAGTCCCCCTCCCTCCACATTCATACACTTTCACCAGACATTCATTCAGAGTTTAAACAATCCATTCAATTCCTAACAACTTCCCCATTCCTGAGGGAGCTCTAAAGCCTCCCCCAATCTCCTTGAAATTATTAATCCAGCAAGTCCACAAAACAAAACGGAAACACAAACAACTAAAGGGCCCAAAAAAGTACAGCCTTCCAACTCCATGGAAGCAAACAAAACAAAACAAAACAAAAAAACAAAACAAAACGAAAGCCAGACGTTGGCTGCGCGCCAACCAGCAGGAGCGACCTGCCTTTTCTCAGATTGAGGGGTTCGTACAGACCTTCCGACTCCGCGGAAGCAAAATTTCCCCTCTTCAGATGGAGGATCTGGGCGCCCCCCGACTCCTCCTTGCCTGTCTCAGATTAAGGGGATTCCTACAGACCTTCCGACTCCGCGGAAGCAAAGCTATACCCCTTCAGATGGAGGAGCGAGGCGTCCCTCGGCTCCTCCCACCTGTTGATCCCGTGCATCCACTCAGATCATTATTACAGGCATTTACAAGCATTTACAGATTTCAGAAGTGAGCTCACACCAGATAGATACACAAAACATACGACATAAACAAAACAAGAGACCTACCGCGGTCAGTCAGGCCCTCCGGACTGGGAGTCCCATCGCTGGTGTTGGGAATCCCGGCGAGCCCCCAAAATGTTATGCCCAGAATTCAAGATCCCCAAGATACCACGCCAGGGAGCCAGTCCGATGCAAAAGCAGAAGGTCCTTTATTGAGTTAGCTAACCCGACCCGGGCATCCAGTCGACGCAGCGACCGGAAACCGAGTGCTACTCACGAGAAAATCAGGGCTTTTAATAGTGAGGGGAGGGGAGCTGACTGTGGGCCCTCCAATTGGCCAGGCGCCAAGTTGGGTCTTGTTCCCGGGCGTGGCCAGCAGGGGCCTGGACCTCCGGGAAGAAGGCACTCCTCTGCCTCTGCCCCAACATGGAGGATCCAGGGCAAGATAGAGGGCATAGCCCTCGCCCTTTCATCTAACTCACCTCAGCACCCAAAAGCCTGGAGGCCCTCTCCCTCGTGGGCCCTGCCTGTAACTCAGAATAAGGATCTCCCTCCTGGAACACTTTCTACCATCCCAGATCAACTTTCATTTGTCTCCTCCCCCTAGCAGCCTGCCTGGTGCTCACACACACCCAGGCCCTGCCCACATTTCTCCCATGTCTCAGATCCCTTCCCCCCCCACCCCCCACCCCACCCCCAGCCCCATCCCTGCCACTCTCTCATTTCCTCTCTCCTTCTGAGCCCCACTCTACTATATGCTGTTTTTACAATAATGACAGTTTTTTACTTCTCACTATCTCCCTTTCTCCCCTGAAGGGTAACATGTTTCCACTCTTCTAGGGGGAAAAAATGCACTCTGGAAGAGAAGAGCAAACAACGGACAGTGAGACTGTGGGTGCTCCTACCCACAGGCCACACAGTCCTCCTCTTGTAAGGGCCTCCAAGAAGAGCTCTGTTATTTGCAGAGTAATTACTAGGTATACCAGTTAATAATGCAGATTTTTTCAATAGATTGAGTTACACATATGTTGATATATATGTGATTTGATGTGTATGCTATTTTGTTGTATTGACAATAAGCTTCAAAACTTCATATGTCAAAACAACGAGAAAACCCACTGTGTGGGAAAACATATTTGCCAATGTCATATCTGATAAGGGCCTAATCTCCAAAATTTATAGGGAACTCATACAACTTAACAAAAGGAAGATAAACAATCCAATCAAAAAATGGGCAAAGGACCTAGATAGACACCTTTCAAAAGAGGACATTCAGAAAGCCAAGAGACATATGAAAACATGCTCAAAGTCACTAGTCATCCGAGAGATGCAAATCAAAACAACAATGAGGTACCATCTCACACCTGTCAGACTGGCTATCATCAACAAATCAACAAACGACAAGTGCTGGAGAGGATGTGGAGAAAAAGGAACACTTGTGCACTGCTGGTGGGAATGCAGACTGGTGCAGCCACTATGGAAGACAGTATGGAGTTTCCTCAAAAAACTGAAAATGGAACTCCCATTTGACCCTGTGATCCCACTTCTAGGAATATATCCCAAGAAACCAGAAACACCAATCAGAAAGAATATATGCATCCCTATGTTCATAGCAGCACAATTCACCATAGCTAAGATCTGGAAACAGCCTAAGTGCCCATCAGTAGATGAATGGATTAGAAAACTGTGGTACATCTACACAATGGAATACTATGCTGCTGTAAAAAAGAAGGAACTCTTACCATTTGCAACAGCATGGATGGAACTGGAGAGCATTATGCTAAGTGAAATAAGTCAGTCAATGAAGGAAAAATACCACATGATCTCACTCATTCATGGATAATAGAGACCATTATAAACTTTTGAACAATAATAGTTACAGAGGCAGAGCTGCCTCAAACAGATTGTCAAACTGCAGCAGGAAGGCCGGGGAGGGTTGGGGGGCAGGAGGTAGGTGGGTAAGAGATCAACCTAAGGACTTGTATGAATGCATATAAGCATAACCAATGTACATAAGACACTGAGGGATAGGGGAGTCTAGGGGACTGTCAAGGGCGGGGGGGAAAAAAGGACACATATGTAATACCCTTTGTAATACTTCAAGCAATAAAAAAATAAATAAATAAATAAATAAATAAATAAATAAATAACTTCATATGTCAAATTTGCTGAAGGTGTTAACATCATAGATATTTTTATGCTTAAAAATGTCAAATTTCATGCCCAAAAAAAAGAGCATTTGCAGGAAGTTTTGATTCATTATTTTGAAGCAAAAGTTATCGGATACTTCAGGAAGTTTATGGTAAACATGCTCCATCTCAAGATACTTGTGAACGCTGGTTTAAATGCTTTAAAAGTGATGATTTCCATGTGAAAGACAAAGAACGTCCAGGTCAACTGAAAAACTTTGAAGACCAACAGTTACAAGCATTATTGGATGAAGATGCGTGTCAAACTCAAAAACAACTTGCAGAAAGATTAAACGTTGCTCAGCAAACTGTTTCCGATCATTTACAAGCAATGGGAAAGATTTTAAAGGAAGGAAAATGGGTGCTACATCAACTGAATGAAAGACAAATGGAAAACCGAAAAGTCATCAGTAAAATGTTGCTTCAACAGCACAAAAGTCTTTTTAGCATCGAATTGACTGGTGATGAAAAGTGGATTTATTTTGAGAATCCCAAACTCACAAAATCATGGGTTTATCCAGGTCAAACATTAACATCCACTGCAAGGCCAAATCGCTTCTGAAAGAAGACAATGCTCTGTGTTTGCTGGGATCAGGAAGGAGTAATGTAGTATGAGCTTCTAAAACCAGGTGAAACCGTTAATACTGATTGCTACTGACAACAAATAATCAATTTGAACCACGCTTTGATTGTGAAATGACCAGACTGTTCCAGAAGACACGGCAAAGTAATTTTGCTTCATGATAACGCACCATCACACACTTCAAAACCAGTAAAAGACACATTAAAAGATCTTGCCTGGGAAGTATTAACCCACCTGCTGTATTCAACAGACCTTGCTCCTTCAGATTACCACTTGTTCTGATCGATGGCACATCCACTTTCTGAGCAGCACTTCAAACGTACAGAGAAGTGGAAAATTGGGTCTCTGAATGGTTTGCCTCAAAACAAGAAAAGTTCTATTGGGACGGTATCCACAAATTACCTGAAAGATGGAGGAAATGTATAGCTAGCAATGGACATTACTTTGAATAAAGCACTTTTGATGTTTCTCTTGAAATTATTGTTTTCTTGGATTACAAAATCCGCATTATTAACTGGTACACCTAGTAAATGTCTATCTTTATTCTAGAGCAGGGGTGGGCAACCTTTTTGTGAGTGCGTGCCAAAACCAGCAAAATCTCTGACTCAAAATTCTTCTGCATGCCAACCCTAATTTTTTGAGAACATGTTACGCCTACTTGATATCTCTTAAGGTGTACATATGTGAAGAATCTTGAAGAAATAATAAAATTCATTCGAGCGACAAAAACACAGTATATGATGATGAAAATACATTTATTTATTTTATTTTTTTACATTTATTTTTTAATGTATACATGTACACTGATAGTCCAACAGAAAACTTTATGACTCCATTTGATATTATCAGTGGGACTTTTGCTGCTGCATCACTGATGACAGAGATTTTACATCAGGTTTATATTTCATGACCTTCAGAGATATGCACAAGCTACTACTTTCATCCATCAGGCTACTCCTATTACGAGACTTAACAAAATTCATCACTGAGAACAAAGATTCACAAGCGTATGTGGATGAAAACATGGAGAGTAACGCTGTTGCAAAGTTTTTTAAACAGAAAAAATTCTCTGGAATGGCATTCCAAGTCCTCAATAGTTCGTTTTTGACACTATTGAAATTGCTCTTCCCCTCTCTCGTCAATCCATGTCTATGGTCTTTAAGATAACTTGTTATGTAAAATTATTTATTTATCTAAGATGCACCTACACTGAATTTATCTGAAAAATAAAAAAGTCGATGTTAAGAAAAAAATTGTAATTGGAAGATTATAAAAGAGGGTTTCGCGTGCCAGCAATAGTTACTGGCATGCCATGTTTGGCACGCGTGCCAGGGGTTGCCCACCCATGTTCTAGAGGATAAACAGAGCAGAGGGACATGGGAGCAAGATGGAGAGTGCAGGAGAGGAGAAAAGAAAGCCAGAGGGAAGCAGAGAGACTTGGAGGGAGAGGAGCCAGATTGGAGACTGTGGACACAGAGAGAAGAGAAGGGAGAAGCGAGGCAGAACAGGACTCTCTGTGTCCAGTGAGCTTGGAGATGTAGCTGAGGACCCCAACCAGGAATCCAGGGACACATGCCCTCCAACTATCTCCCCCTCCCCCATCCCAACCGAGAAACAGAAGGCCAGGTGGCCGGAGCTCCTCCTCTCCTCAATCCTTGGGTGTCCTCTCAGGTAAGCAGCCCTGAGGGTGGGGTCTGGCTTATCTTGGTGGGTGGGGCTTTATAGCCAAGTGTACCTCATGCAGAGGTAGGACCCCAGACTGGAGGGCTAGGAGCCAGCTAGTGGCAACTCTAACCCCAGGGCCAGGAGTCATGCCCTAACTCCTACCTGAGCACAGAGATCCCCCTGACCTCCTCTCTGCAGTTATGCCTGGCATAGGTGGCATTCCCTTGGTTTGTCTACTTTATTCTCCAGGGCACTGGGCTCTGTGAGTGAGCTTATGGGGAAAGGTGTGTGTGTGTGTGGTAGAAACAGGTATGTATAGTGTATGCTGTGGTGTTGGTGTGCATGTGTAGTGTGTGTACTGCGTCTGTCTTTCCCTGTGAGTATAAGGACTGTGCTTGAGTGTGTCTGGTTTTGGGGGAGAGGGGGCTGTGCATGTGTATGCATACACAAGCAAGCATGTGTAGTAAGGAGTCTTATCTCTGCGTATATGAGAGTAAGGGACATGTGTTTCTGCACAAACCCTACCTGTGTGCCTGACTGTGATGTGTTAGTGTTTCCCTAAAGGCAGATATCAGCTTTTGCTCCCAGCCCAGGGCCACCATCCCCCCGAGCTCCTGTGACAACTGGCCCTCAGTGTCTCTCCAGCAACAATAGTCACAGAGACTAGCCCCGCAGCCAGCATACAGGAGGATCACATGACTGTAGCTTTACCACCCAGCCACAGTAGGGGTGACCCATGGAGTAAGTCCCCTGAAAAGAGAAGACTGGTGGGACCCTGCCATACCTTGAGCCTCATCCACCCTCCAATGTATGCTTAGGTTTGGAGGGTCTGCTTCTCATCCTCCCAGCAAGCCAGCATCTGAGCTCCTGAAGGCCTTTACCAGCCTTTGGTACACCCAGGCACACCCAGAGCCTGGCATAGGGCAGCTTGGCTAATGCTTCCTAAATGAAGAAATAATCTAGTCTGTGTGATGGTATGCCAGGCTCCAGGCCTAAGGTATAAGTCCTACAAGACCAGGTCAAGCTGGACCCTCCTGAGGTGTTTAAAGGAGGTAGGACCTTGGCCAGTGTGGCTCAGTTAGTTGAGGGTCTTACCATGCACCAAAAGATCACCAGTTTGAGTCCCATCAGAATCAAACATGCCTAGGTTACGGGCTCCATGCCCAGTTGGGGGCATGCAGGAGGCAGCCGGTCGATGATTCTCATCATGGATGTTTTTATCTCTCTCCCTCTCCCTTTCTCTCTCTAAAACAAAATCAATAAAATTTAAAAATTTAAAAAGATGGGGTCAACACTCTACCAGCCCTGGGATGCCATACCCACCTGACTTTCTGCAGGTTACCAACCTTGGGGTCAAACTTTTCACAAAGCAATCCCCATCTTTTGGCCTTGACCTAAAATACAAGAGGGAGGCAAGAGATGGGGACTACTTTGTCAAAAGTTTAATCCCAAATTAAATGGCCCTGTCATTTTGCAGGCTGAGGCACAGGCAGGCCTCATCCATCTTCCCTGGAGGCCACGTCCCCTTCATGGTAGGGCCATCTCTCATCCAAACATCTTCATCCCCTGAATATGCATTCTGAACCCTCTACCTTCCTTCTCTACTTCCCATAGGACCACAAAACCCACAAAGGTTAGTTCTAGCTCTAGGGCTAACTGCCAGTTGCTACCCAGATAGGGGTCAGGCTGAGGTCAGTCCCAGACTGAGCCATGAAGGCAAAAACTAGGATTTATTCCTAATATAAGTCATGGGTCTCACACCTGACTGAGCCCTGACTCTAGTCACAGACTGAACCCTGACCCTGCTCACATGCTAGTCCTCAACCTCCTCACATGTTAAGCCCCTACCCTGCTCACACACTGAACCTGGAAATTTATTTAGAGACAGGCCATTAATTTGTCATATGGCCAAAGTTATTTCCCTGTCTCTGCACCTCAGTTTCCTCATTTTTCCACTGGCAGGCCTTGGGAGGGGTGAGCACTAAATCAGAAAATCCTTATTCAAAGGGTGCCCTGTATCTCCTCTGACTGGCAACAAAGAAGAGCATCAGCTGCTGCCACCTGCCAGCCCCCACTCCTACCCAACACTTTAGGCCAAGTATCACTAATGTTTATAGCCTTTGTAATCAATGGTATTGTTGGCAAAATGGCATCTTTCTAACCTGCTGCAGGTCCGATGGGTCCCCAAGCTCACTCGTTCCCTATCCAGCCTGCGCAGCCCAGGCACAATACCCCAGGCCTTGGGAGGCGGGACCTCAGGCCAAGTCAGGTATGACCTGTGGGTTTTTTGACAATCCCCTTTTAAAAATACTCAGATGTGTGTGTGTGTGTGTGTCCTTTTTTTTTTTTCATCGCTTAAAGTATTACAAAGAGTATTATATATGTCTCCTTTTTTTTTTTTCTCCCCTTGACATTCCCCCGGACTCCCCTACCCCCCAGTGTCTTATGTCCATTGGATATGCTTATATGCATGCATACAAGTCCTTCGGTTGATCTCTTACCCCCCTTCCCGCCCCCCTGTGTGTGTACTTTTAATACCCCAAAGATATTCTCTGCTCCTTTCTGGCCGCCAAAGTTGTTCAATTGAATTTTCATTTTCTTTTTTTAATATATTTTTATTGATTTCAGAGAGGAAAGGAGAGGGAGAGAGAGATAGAAACATCAATGATGAGAGAGAATCATTGATCGGCTGCCTCTTTCATGCCCCCTACTGGGGATCAAACCCGAAACCTGGACATGTGCCCTTGACTGGAATCAAACCTGGGACCCTTCAGTCTGTAGGCCAACGCTCTATCCACTGAGCCAAAACAGCTAGGGCCACTTTTCATTTTCAATTAAAACCTGAATATTTCTCAGATTCATAAGGATGAGCCAGAAGACACATCAGAATATTGAGTGGTCCTTTCTCCTGCCTCTCAGCTCTTGGGGCAATGGATGCAGAAGAATGTGCCTCTCCCTGAGCCATGGTGTCTGGGAGATATTTTGCCTCCTCTCCTCTTCCCCCAGCCCCTCTCCCTCCATAATCCACCCTCACTCCTGTCATTGGCCCCAAGCTGCAGAGCAGGGATAGAAGTCCCCCTCATACCTCCTGTGTCCAGGGAAAGTAGCAAGTCAGAATGGGGGATCCAGATACCAAGAATTAAGGAAGGACAAATACCAGCCCCAGAGACCCCAGCCTCCCCAGAGCTGGCACCTGGCTGCCAAAAGCCAAGTCAGAACCAGCGGGGGCAGTGAGCAAGGCCTGGACTCAGGAGCGAAGCAACGCCGCCCCCTCCTGGCTGGTGTGCGGCTCCTCCTCTAACCAGCACTGCTAGGCTAAGCTTTTGAGGCTGGGGTCATACAAGTGACTCTCCAAAGACAGCATGTGACATGCAGACCCTCCTCTTAGCAGCCTGCTCAGCCCCTTTGCCTCCTCCCTAGGCTGACTGCAGCTTTCAGGCTATGCCCATCCTGCTAACCTTCTCTCTCTGCCCAAAGAATTCTGAAAATACTACATCTTATCTACTGCCCAGTGGGAAAAGCCTGAGTCCACTCCAAGCTGACTACCATCTGGTCCCATTACCAGCCAGCCTCCTGCAGCCTGGGCTTGGTCCCTCTGAGCCTCCCCAACTCCCTGCCCTGCACCCTTTGGTCCCATCTACTTGCCTTTGCTCTTATCTTTACCACCACCAGGAATACCCTTCCTTCTACACACTGTCTCTGCTTGTTCTCCTGAGTCCTTCCCCCAGGAAAACTCACCTCTCTCCCTTTCCCAACCAGAGTGACCCCTCCATCCTCTATCCCCACCCATTTTCCCTTCTCCCCTCTAAGGTACTGAGCACTGTCAGGATTCAGAGTCACACAGTTCTGGACCTAGAGGAAACTGGATCATCCTCCAGGTCTTCCCCCACCCTCACTGCACAAAATGCAATCCCAAGGCCCAGAGATGGGCAGGAGCTGCACAAGACTACACAGCACGTTAGTGGCAAAGTTAGAACTAGAACTCAGCTCTCTGGAACCTCTGCCCAAGGCTTCTTGAGAACATGTGGCCTCCCCTGGTGAGCCAGAACAGAACTTCTCCAAGACATTGACCTGTAATGCCTCCCAGTATCCCCACCCCTCATCCAGGGCAGGGCCCAAAGGAAGCAGTCATGAACATTTACAAAATGAAGAAATAAAAAAATAAAAATATTTATCTAATACTTTCTGTGTGCTAAACACAGCAGGCACAAGCTCTGCTACTCAAAACCTTGGTAAGTTGCTCATTTTGATATAGAAAATATTTTCTGTGGGGAGGAGTGAGTGAGTACACGAGGAGGGCCCTCAGTTGTGAATGTCAATGACCAGCGGGCACAGGTAGGGTGAGTGTTTGACACCCATGGTGAAAGCAGGTGTGCGGGGCTTGTGTACTGTAACCAGCTGGACATCATGGGAACCCGGTCCAGGCTGAGGTGTATCGTCCATTGGGCAGGCAAAGCGCTTGGCCATGCTGTAGATGGGGCTGCGGTTCTGGTAGACAGATGGCTCAGGGCGGGTGTGCATGGCTGGCCCAGGACCTCCTGCCACGTTCTTCTTGTAGAACCAGTTGTTGTCTGTGGAGGCCAAACTATAGCAAGGAGCACCTCGGTTGATGGGGATGTTGGGCCCCAGTAAGAGTGGCAGCTGGTAGTGGTTGGGGGACGGGTTGGGGTCCATTACTCTGTATGGGCACCGGTAGCCGAAAGTGTACTGCGGAGCCCTGCGTTCTCCAGGAGGGTGGGTCTTCTCCAAGCAGTAGTGGCAGGAGGCTGGGGTGGAGCTCAGGCCTGAAAGTGGGCGAAGGTGGGGAACTGAGGCCTTGATTAGCCTGATGTGACTTCACTAGAGCCACCTTAGCTTTGGACAGGGAGACTTCCAACCCTACAGGATCTATGGGCAGGTGAGGGACTTAGGCCATCCTGACATAAGAATGTGACACTATTGTCATAATATAAAAACTATGCCCTAGTCAGTGCTCCATGGTTAGAGCATTGATTGAAGGGTTTCAGGTTCGATTCTGATCAAGGGTACATATTCAGTTACAGGCTTGATCCCCAGCCCTAGTCAGGGTGTGTGTGGGAGACAACCAACAATGTGTGTCTCTCATATAGATGTTTCTCTCTCTGTGTCTCTCCCCCTGCCTTCGAATCTCTCTAAAAATCAATGGAGAAAAAAAATATTCTCAGGTGAGGATTAACAAAAAGAAAAAAACACGAGTGTTATCAGTATGTCACCTTGGGCTGTCAGCATTCTGACATTGTCCCTATGGCAACACCAAGAAAACATCCTGAAATCACTATAGTCCATGAGCTCGTTAGCATAGCCATATTGCTGCCCCTATATGAGGCCCCTTGTATCATAACAATCACCCCTGACACATGCATAACATTGGCTTCAGCACATAAGTACTGTGACACAGACATGGTGACATCAGTGTCTTATGTGACATTGCAGGGAGATGCCAGCATCCACAGACACACCTGGAGAGGAGAGTCATGATCCTTTGACCCCGCTCAGGTCCTAAGGGTAGACCGCCATTCTTCAACCTCCCAACCCCACTCCCCATCCCATCTTACACAGGTTAGAGATGCGTTCCGCCATGGGGATCTGCGGGCAGCTGGACAGTCCAACCCGAGTTATTTTAGGATTCAGGAAATAGCAAGGCCCAGGGTTGCATATGTCCATTATCCCTGCAAGGCAGCCACAGAGCTCAGTCAGTCCCAGAGTCTGTCCCCAGGTGAGACCCTCCTCCCCAAGAAAGGAGTGAAGGGTTCTTTCTCAATTCCTCAGGTTCTTGGGTGTTTTGGGAACTTTGATTTCCTCATCTGTAAAATGGGGCTTTTAACATTCTCAAGAACTTGTCCAGAGGGACAGCTGCATAGCGGCTTAGTCCACTAGTCAGTGATGGTGCCAAGAGGTCATAATAGGCACAGTGGCTATTGTTAGTTTTAAAAAGGGGCTCAAAATAAATAAACTGATGAACAAAATAGGTCCATAGGCATGGATGCATGGGACAGATTTGAGAGACCTCAGAGGGGAGGAGGAAAGGGAAGAGATTAACCAAAGAACATATATGCATAGCCCATGGACACAGCCAATAGTGTGGTGAAGGCCTGGGGAGGGATGGGGACTGGGTGCAGGGAAGCAAAGGGTGGGGGGATGGGGAATATAGGTAATACTGTCAATAATAAAATGGGGTCCCAGCCTCAGTTATGGGGGTACCCTGCTAAGGTGAATATGTCACCCCAGGAAGGGGTCTGGCAGGCACCCTAGATTTCAGACTCCCAGATACATACTCCTGCCCAAGCTCTCCTCTTGCTGGCCTTGGCCAGCAGTTCCAGCTCTTTTGTGATCCAATGCTCCTACCCTTACAGGGGGTTCCAAGCCACCTGGAAAGCCTTGGGGGCCACCATTCCCACCACTTTCCCCCAATCTCCAGCTATTCCTGCCCAGCTGCTATGGCAAGTAAATCCATAATAGCCAGAACTGAAGGGTTCCAGCCAGCGACCAGACAGAAAGGAGACCCTGACTGCCAGCTGGACAGTGACAGCATCCCTCTAAAGCTCCCTCGGGAGGTCCAGTTGGGAGATGCCCACAGAGTTGCCTTCAGAGGTGTGAGTCACTTGGGCATCCCTGCTGACATCCATCTAGACCTAGCAGATAACCTTGGTGTCCAGGTCAGGGCAGGCCTGCATTCCCAGGGACCTGTGGCTACAGATAATGGCTCCTTTCTCTCATTGCCACCCCCAAACATCTAACAATAACCCTACACCCAAGGTGTGGGGAACACTCACGCTTCTCTGAGTGCTGAGTGTGCAGAGTGCAGGCTGGCTCCTGGAACATGGAGCTGTCATGGCCTAGGTAGCCAGTGCAGGATGGCCGCAAGTACTTGGCAGGCCCCGGACCTATGAGAACAGACAGAGCAATGCTCACTCTGGGCCCACAAGATCAGAGGCAGGAAGCCCCAAGTACAGTGCCCCATGAGAACTTCAGGGTCTTTGCTCCCACTGATGTCACACTACCACAAATCCCACCATCAAGCTGCTTCCTTGCACGAAAGGCAGTGTTCCCAGATAAATGTAATTTCCCTTGGATAGGCACTGCATAATAAAAAAGGTAATAGTTACAATTAATTGAGAACTTATTCTGTGCCAAGTAATATACTAAGCATTTTATATGAATTATTTCAGTTAAGCCTCCCAACAACTCTGTAAGGTAGATACTATCATTTTTCCCATTTTACAGATGAGAAAACTGAGGTTTAAAAATATCAATTTGCCCAAAGTCACAAAAGCTGGTAATATGAAAATTCTGAGACAATCAGCCAACTGAGCTCAAACATTTAACCATGCACTAAACCACCTCCCAAACAGCAATAATCAGTCATTAACAATGTAGTAAAAATTAATGTTTCTGCTTTCATTTGAGATTAAGGCTCAAGGGAAAGGGAGGGAGCTAAAGCTGGGTTAAAAGCTCCAATAAATCCGTAGCCTTTTTTTAAAGGTGGCTTCACTCCAAGCCACATCCTCCCTTCCTTTCCTACCTACCTCCCCCCTGAAAATTCCCAGCAGTTAATCATTGCCTACAAGGTTCAGCTTGGAGGCACACATCTTCTGTGGACTTCAAAGAGAGTCTGCAGGAGACAAGGCAGGAAGGCTGGGACACCTTCAGCAGCCCAGCAGAGAGAGAAATGGGCCCAAGCTCAGGGTGGGGTCAGGGGGCGTTCTGCTCTCACCTTTGATCATCGCCATGATCACAGGGGTCTGCTTCACCTCTTTCCATGAGGGCACCTGCACCTTCTTCTCTGGGTGCTGCCCATAGAACACAGAGTTCCTGGACCCCTTGGGCAGTTTCATGGCTGGAACCAAGCTCCAATAGCATCTAAGCAGCAGGCAAGGAGCTGAGCTGGTGTGGGGCTTATTCCAGGTTCCCCTGCCCAAACTCCTGAATCCACTCTTCCCTACTCCAGAGGTGTCATGGTGGCTGAGAAGGAAGACAGTACTCCAGCTTGAGCAGCTGAGATAGTCTAGGGTGCAGCAAGCCACAGGGCCCAGGAGACAGGACCTGGAGATGACATCACTGCAGAACATAGATTGTGAAGCATGGTGTTTATTTCTGTCAGTTGCCATGGTGCCTGAACTGTGGCATAGAAATTCTATGCTAGCAGCTCAGTTGTAGAACCCTGAGAATTCCACCCAACCAGGCTATATTGCCTGAAGGGTCCCCAGGACACTGGGTCAGGGAAGGAAAACAGAGAAGTGGAGTGACAGAGCCAGGTCTTCACTCCTGGTGGGTGCCCTAGGGGTGGGAAAAGGAATAGAAAGAATGGGTAGGTCATGGGTCAAGGGTTCCTGAAGCCTGCATAGCCCTCTAGGGTGACCCTTTACCTCCTGCCCCTCCTACCTATCCCTCCCTTCTATCAAAGTCTATTTCCTTGGGAAAGGATAAAGCCAATTACTTCACACTAAGGTTCAATAGCTTTCCAGATTTTATCCCAAGGCCAGTATCTATAGAAATCTATGTCTAGCTCAAGGAATACTTGCCTGCCTGCTGACATTTCAGGCAGGGAATGAGAAACAAATAAAGGAGGATGGAGGGGTAGTTCTGAGGCCTTAAGAAGCCACTTCCTGTGCCTGTGGTCAGGAGCACCCCTGGGTGGAGGGGAGTGTGAGAGAAAACATATGATTGATGTATGAGCCCCTGGGCAGAGGAAATGCTGGAGATCTCTTCACCCCTAAAATCCCGAGTTTTGGGGAGCTCAGGGCCTGCTTATACCAACCAGTTCATAGCTCAGTTTGGATTTGGTGGGAACCAGGTAAGAGGGGTTTCTATTCTGGGAACAGATGACAACTGGCTTTAGAGAGGGTATCTGTCACAACACAAGTACATAGATAAGGAAACTGAGACCCAAAAAAGAGAAGGACTTGCCCAAATTTTCTCCTCACATCAGTAGCAGAAACAGAACCAGGACAAAACCCAGGGCTCTCTTTGGATCACAGCCTCTGATCTAATGGAAACCAAAATATGCTGAGCACTTATTCCCACCAGCAGGCGCAATAAGGATGGGGAGTGGATCAGCCATACATGCTGACATTCCAAAAGCCCCTTGTCAGACCAGAAGGCTCAGAACAGATGGCAAGGTCCCACCCCAACAGCAGCAGAGCTGCCCATGCCCTCACATCACCTATGGAGTAGCCAAGCCTCTGATTTCTGGAGAGGTGAGGCTTGGCAAAGTGGGGATTGGCCCTACTTCAGTTCGTCTGGGGCCATGGGCAGTGCTGCTTCCACACCCCATGCTCGTCAGCTTTTCCTGGAGGAAGCTGTGAGCTTACTGGGCTAGAGCCCTGATGGCCTCATGCCAATAGGGGCCAGATGTGGGGCCAGGAGCTCCACCTTCTTGGTCTTGGTGGGGAGGGAGGACGGGGGAGAAGTTTCCTGGTATTTCAACCCAGGGAGCCTTCCTTCCACTCCTCCCACCCACTACCACCTGCATTGCTCCTGGCTGTTATCCTTGTGCACAGCTCTCTTGGAAAAACTGAGCCATTCTACAACCCTGCTTCTGCTTTGAATGCAGAAGCTCCCTTCCAGCTTTCACAGAGACTAGCTAACCCCTGGAGACAGACGTGGGTCCTCTCCAAAGCTTCTGTTCTGTCTCCCATACACCTGCCCCTTCGAGCCCAAGGTAAGGGTTCCTTGTCTCCTCAGTACCCACCAGGCAGTGTCTACTCCCTGTCAAAAGTGAGCTGAAAGCTCATGGCTCCTAAACACTGGATTTGCCTTCATGTCATCCACCCCATCTCCACTCTGGTCAGCTTGCTGTCTCCCTTTCCAGAGATCATTTCAAGCATGGTTCATCCCCTCTTCATGCCTGGTCCTCCCTCCAGCCCCTGTTCCACCTCCTCCTCAGCTAAGAAAAGGGAGGCCTCTCCCTGCCACACCATCAGAACCACCTGCTTCCACCATCACCTGCTCTCACTTCCTTCTGGGGCTGGGAAGGACCCTCTAAGACTCTCTCATCTCCTCTGCCTCCTCAAGAACATTTGCTCTCCATGGTTCCTCTCTCCACTTTAACCCCTCATCGGACCCCTTCTTAGCTCACTCTACATATACTACATTCTTCCATCTATCACAGACCATGTCCCTGGCCCCGCACACTTCTCCATCACTACCTAGATCCCTCCAGTCCACAGCATTTCCCTGTTGTCTGTCCACACCTCCCTTTCATGCTTCGACTCTCCACAGGCTGGCTTCAGACTTCAACTATGATCTGCATGTGGAAGTTGCAACCAATGGACACTTTCACCCTCACCCAATTAACCTCTAAGCAGTACTGGACCAAACTGACTAACCATCCTCCCCTCCTTGTAGCACCTCCTCCTGGTTCTAAGATTTCTGGACTTCCTTCCATGTCCCCATGTGCCTTCATAAGCTTTCTTCCTGGCTCTTCTTCCTCAACCAACCTTTCAATGTTGGCACATGCTTATTAATTACAAAGGGAAAACAGTAGCTTTATAAAGAGAATCCTGACAGGTAGCACATCAACCACGTAACATAAGTTAACATCATCCACAATGAGACAAAGAGGTGTTGTGTGCCTCCAGAAAGGGTGCACTGAGGACACAGCATCTCTTCTGGGCTGTCCCCACCAAAGATACATAACCTGAACCTAATTATGAAGAAACCAGATAAACTCAAATCAAGATTCACTTTACAAAATAACATTTCTGAAATGTCATGAAAGACAAAGAAACTCTGAAGAACTTTTCCAGATTAATAAAAACTCCAGAGATATAACAACTAAGTGCAACATAGGAGCCAGAATTTTCCTTTTGTGGACAAAAGGGACCACATGCTAACCTGACAAGCTCAGGGAAGGCCTGCATGGCGGTCTTGCAAACTCAGAGACATAAAGTAACCACAAAGGATGGTCTGAAATTAAACTTAAACTAAAAGCAGTTATGGTGGATAGTTAGGTCCCAGGCTGGTATCTTCACTGACAAGGTCAATCTTTACCTTAACTGAGCCTATCTGTCTTTTTGCATCTGTAATAACATACCCTTGAAATGTCTGGGTAACTTGTAACTTCCCTTTTTCCGGACCCCTTGGGGCATAACTTAATGTGCCTGGGCACCAGGACAGATACCACAAATTCCTGCATTGTTATCATGTTAATTGTTCCTGCACCCACCTAAGTATGTGTCTATCTATCATTTTACTTTTTATTCTATCCCAGAGGTTTCCTCCCCCTCCCCTGTTTTGCTTCCCCCAACCCCACCACCACCCCACCACCACCACCACCACCACCCCCTCTCTAGTCTATCACCAATGGACTTCAGGTAACCCACCTACATCTCCTCATTTGATTGCAATGTGTAAAAATAGAGGAAAACCCGCCATTCTCCAGAGCACTATCCCAATCCATTGAGATATTGCTTCCCAGCAATTGTCGACAGTTTGGCTCAAATAAACTCACAAAAATTCTTTACAGGCTTGAATGTTTTTTACATTAACACTCTGCTATCAAGGATGTTATTGGGGAACATTGGCAAAACTAGAAAAAACATCTGTGGCTAGTTAAAGGTATTATACCAATGTTAATTTCCTGATTTTGATTGCTGTACTCTGATTGTGAAAAAGATGGTCCTTGTTCTTAGAAAATACACACTGAAGTATTTAAAGATAAAGGAGCAGCAGTATGTCTGCAACTTACTCTCAAATACTAATAGTTCAGGAAAATATATGCACGTACATAGAAAAGAATTGAAAATGTGGTAAATATTAACCTCCGGGAAATCTAGATGAAGGGTATGTGAGAAATATTTATAATGTTCTTGCTTCTTTTCTGGAAGTCTGAAATTATGTCCCAAAAAAAAAAATGTGAGGAGAAAAAAAATGTTGGTGTGTCAGAGTTCAGTCCTGGGGCTTCCTGTCATTTGCCACTACACTCTTCTTGTCTGGGTAGTCTTATCTTCTCTTGTTGCTCCAGCCCCACTAACTGTACCCCAACAATTCCCAGATATATGCTTCTGGCCCAGACCATTTTAGGGGCTTTAGGCCCACATATCTGACAGCCTGCACAGCGTCACTTAGTTTTCTCACAAGCATCTCTAAATCAACATGCCCAAAGCTTTTCCCATGAGATGCCCCTGCCACCCATTTATCTCAATGAATGGTATCACCATCCATTCAAGTGCCCACACTAGAAAATTGAGTTTGTCCTATACATCTCACTTGTCCCTACTCCCCATATCCAACAATCACCAAGTGACTTAGGGAGTCTGTGAGCTCCCAAAGGCAGGGTTTCTGTCATTTACTCTTGGGTCCCCAGCCCCCAGCATAGTGCCTAACATTTCTCTAGTGCTTGAGAAATATTGTTGAATGAATGAATGACTCTATTCATTGATTGGTCAAGGAAACATCACTCCTCCTCAAAGAAGCAGAGTTCAAATAAGCCAGTCAGAGAAAGATAAATACCACATGATCTCACTCATTTGTGGACTATAGAGAACAACATAGACTGATGAAAAGGGACAGACCCAAAGACTGAGAAACAGCGATCAGGCTATCAATCCTCAGAAGGAAAGTAGGGGAGGGCGGGGGTAAGGGGAAGAGATCAACCGAAGGACTTGTATACATGTATATAAGCCAAACCAATGGACATGGACAACAGGGGGGTGGGAGCATGAGTTTGTGTGTTGGGGGGGGGAGGTTGGGGGTTAATGGGGGGGATGTGGACACATTTGTAATACCTTAACTAATAATAATAATAATAAAAAAAAGCAGAGTTCTACTCTGTGAGTCCCAGACACATTTCCAATCTGGCTCATTGGACTACCATTTACAGTTGTACAGGTTTGTATCAGCTACCTTTTGCTGCATAACAAAACTGTCTTCAAAATCTAAGGCTGGCCCTAGCCGGTTTGGCTCAGTGGATAGAGCGTCGGCCTGCGGACTCAAGGGTCCCAGGTTCAACTCCGGTCAAGGGCATGTACCTTGGTTGCAGGCACATCCCCAGTAGGGAGTGTACAGGAGGCGGCTGATGGATGGTTCTCTCTCATTGATGTTTCTGACTATCCCTCTCCTTCCTCTCTGTAAAAAAATCAATAAAATATTTTTTTAAAAAGAAAAAAAAATCTAAGGCTGTTTCTGTAGGTCAGGAATTTAAGAGTGGCTTAACTGGATAGTTCTGGCTCCAAGTCAAGATGTGGCAGTCAAGATGTCACAAGTAGAGGAGAAACCAAGATGGCAGCATAGGTAAACACCGGAGATTGCTGCCTTACACAACCACTTCAAAAATACAACTAAAAGATGGAACAGACATCATCCAGAACCACAGGAAGGCTGGCTGAGTGAAAATTATACAACTAGAAGGAAAGAGAAAAGCATACTGAGACTCAGAGGAGGTGCGGTGCGAAAGTAAAACACAGAGGTACAAAGACGCATGAGAGAGGGTTGGCGGTTGAGGACACAGTTGTCTTTTTTAATCGGGAGGGAGTCTCAAGCTCTGAGCTCCAGTTCCAGGCGAGTCTCTGGGGACCCAGACTCATACGGGAGAAACTGGACTGTCTGGCATTGGTCGGAGCTCGAGGGCAGCTTTCTCTCGGGGGTGCTTGCAGCAATTGCCAGGACACTGAGAAGCAGGACCTCTGAGGGCAGGACTAAGAGCAGCCATAACTGCTCGCTCCACCCTGTTGATCCCTTGGGACCCTGCCCTGCCCAAGCCATAGAGGCTTTTACATATGAAAGACCTGGCCCTTTGCAATCTAAAATTACCTAACAAACTGCAGCTGGCCCAAGGCCCCAGGGCAACTTGCATTGTGTCACAGCTGGCTCCTTCTGAATAGCCTCAGGCAGAGGCTAGATTAGCACCTCCTTAGAGATCCAGGAGCCAGTGTGCCCCGTGGTCAGAGTGGGACCATCCAGATTGCAGCTCCTTGGATTCATAAAGGACACACTCAGGGGGCAGACTCAGTGAGCACCAAAGCCCCATTGAGGCAAGTCTTGCCCGGAGGGGTGTCTGCAGCACAGAAGTTCTCCCACTGCAGACACAGCTGATTCTCACAGCCAATTGGCCTGGAGGTCAATCCCTCCCAGTATTACCTACAACAATCAAGGCTTAACTACAACAAGACTATGCACAAAGCCCACAAGGGAGTGCACCAATAGTGTCTACCTCAGGTAATTGGGGAGACTGAGCCACTGGGCCCTAGAGGACACCTAGTACAGAAAGCCACTCTATCAACACAGCAAATCATAAAAAAATGTGGAGACAAAGAAACAGGACACAAATGACAGAAATGGAGGAAAGCAAACTATTGGATATAGAGTTCAAAACCACACTTTTAAGGTTTTTCAAGAATTTTCTAGAAACCGCCAACAAACTTAATGAGACCCTCAAGAAACCTAATGAGACCCTCGAGGTTGTGATAAAAGACCAACTAGAAATTAATCATACACTGACTGAAATAAAGAATAATATACAGAGATCCAACAGCAGACAAGAGGATCCCAAGAATCAAGTCAAAGATTTGAAATACGAAGAAGCAAAAAACAAGCAACTGGAAAAGAAAAATGAAAAAAGAATCCAAAAAGATGAAGTTAGTGTAAGGAGCCTCTGGGACAGCTACAAGCGTACCAACATCCGAATTATAGAGGTGCCAGAAGAAGAGAGAGAGCAAGATATTGAAAACCTATTTGAAGAAATAATGATGGAAAACTTCCCCCACCTGGTGAAAGAAATAGACTTACAAGTCCAGGAAGCGCAGAGAACCCCAAACAAAAGGAATCCAAAGAGGACCACACCAAGACACATCATAATTAAAATGCCAAGAGCAAAAGACAAAGAGAGAATCTTAAAAGCAGCAAGAGAAAGATAGTTACCTACAAGGGAGTACCCATACGACTGTCAGCCGATTTCTCAACAGAAACTTTGCAGGCCAGAAGGGAGTGGCAAGAAATATTCAAAGTGATGAATACCAAGAACCTACAACCAAGATTACTTTAGCCAGCAAAGCTATCATTCAGAATTGAAGGTCAGATAAAGAGCTTCACAGATAAGAAAAAGCTAAAGGAGTTCATCGCCACCAAACCAGCATTATATGAAATGCTGAAAGGTATCCTTAAGAAGAGGAAGAAAAAGAAAATGGTAAAGATACAAACTATTAACAACAAATACACATCTATCAACAAGTAAATCTAAAAATCAAGTGAATAAATAATCTGTTGAACAGAATAAACTGGTGATTATAATAGTATCGGGGCATAGAAAGGAGTGGACTGACTATTCTTGGGGGAGAAAAGGGTGTGGGGGATGCAGGAAGAGACTGAACAAAAATCGTGCACCTATGTATGAGGACAGTGTGGCGGGGGGAGTGACCGAGGGTGGGATGGGAAACAGGTGGAGGGGAGCTATTGGGGGGAAAAGAGGAACAACTGTAATAATCTGAACAATAAAGATTTAATTTTTTTAAAAAATGTCACAAGTAGGGCCTGCAGTCATCTGCATGGGGCTGGCAGATCCATTTTCAAGATGGCCACTCACATGAATGGTGAGTTGATGCTGTCTGTTGGAAAAGGACTCAGTTCCTCTCCACATGGGTCCTCCACAGGCTATTTAACTATCCTCAGGCCATGGTGTCTGGCTTCCCCCAGAGCAAGCAATCAGAAGAGAGCAAAGCAGAAGCTTCCATGTCTTTTATAATTTTGCCTTGGAAGTCATTCTCCATCATTTCTGCAATGCCCTATTGATCATGCAGGTCAGCCCTATTCAATGTGGAAGTTGACTACACAAGGGCATGAGTGCCAGAAGACCACTGAGGGACATCTTGGAGGCTGGCTACCACAGGTATTTTACTGCACAAGAACACTTAGCCAATGGGGCCAAAATGCAAGCTCTCTGTTCTTGTGTAGAGTGGCATACCCACTAAGTCCCACACTACTAAGCCCTGCCAGCTAGCTCCAGTCTTGCCTCTTCTTCAAGGGACTCCCAGGAGTCATGCAGAGAGCAGGACCCTGCCATCAATACTTCCCATCAACATAACCACCAGGCACTGCCCTTCACAGTTTATGAAGCCCTAGCACCTCTGTTGGAGAGCATCATCCAAGTGCTACAGTGGTTGTAAAATTTACAGATTAGGGGAATGGTCCAGAGAGGTGAAGTGACTCACCTGAGGCCACACAGAAAGGCTTGGCAGAATCAGACTTCTGGCTCCTAACTCCACATTCTTTCCACTGCCCTGCCCAGCTGCCAGCTCAGACCCATGTCCCCTAACATCCACTGAAGCTTCATTCATAGTCCTGAGGAGGTATTTCTCATCCTTTTGGGAAAGCCCTCCACAGTCCTCAAAATGTGCCTGCCCTATGCTAGAGCCTGAGCAAGTATGTGCATAGATTTTCCATCCAAACAGGGACTGTTTGTTCCCCCTCCCAAGGCTTTCTCTGTAGGTAGCTGGGTGTCCACTGGTGGGGCACAGCAGGGTTAACAACATGAACCACTATTTAGAAATAGTGCAACCCCAAGGGAGTCAGCTGTGGCCAGCTGGTCACAGCCACTGAAGCCACAGCCTTTGTCGATGTGGTATGCATGATGAGTGTCTGCTCCTGGGAACAGAGGCTCTGAGAGGGTCCTCCCACCCCCAGTCTGTCTGTCCAGAAGGGCTTGGGGCATGGTTCAGACCCTGTCCCTGGCCAGGGCAAAACTCTGCCACTGGCCTCCAGCCCACAGACGGCTGCTGGGGGCAGCAAACATGATATTTCAGCTCCTGAATATTGTAATTGTTGGGAATAGCTGCCCCACCCCTCCTGTGCCTGGCCTCTACACTTGGAGGAGCTCCATCAATGCCTTCAGCCTAGAGCAGGAGCAAGACCACTCCTAGCAGAGGCCCCTGTCAGAGGCCCAGGCCTGGGGCCTGCTGATGTGGAGCTCCTGCCCATGAGACTGCAGGGGCGAAGAATCAGGGACAAAAACCTGTGTCTCTTTGCACAGTAGTGGTCTGGGTTCTGTGTTCTTCATGGCAGAAGGCCAATTCCCTGAGGGCAGGACCTGGATAGTGAAAGCACACCCCAGCTCAGGTGCCATCCCATTTAGGGCATAAGCACTCACCATTTACTAGCAAGCTGGCTTTGGTCACAGGTTCCTTGGGTAGGGCCCAGGTGTTCAGGGTACAAAACATGGAGTCACTCAGAGTGCCAGGCCGTGGCTAAGGGCAGGACCAGGCCACAGCCACTACCAGAGCAGGCATTCTTAATCCCAGAAGCACTGAGGGTAAGCGTGACCAGGGGGGCCTGACCAACATGATTGGCTGAGTTCTGCTTGCAGAGAAAGGAGTGATGCTGGGCTCTCTTGTTTGTTCTCCCAGAAGCAAATCTCTTGAGGAAACTGAGGCAGCACGTACCACAGGTCAGTGTAGCTTCAGAAAATTTGGAATCCTTCTCCACCCCTGGACTGTGGGCATCCTGCTTTATTCTTTGAATGTGTTCTGAGTCTCCCTCTTCCCAAACTGGGAGTGCTATCCTGTGCTTTGCTGGGGAAAAGTCAGTCAAGGGGACAGGTGAGACCCTGACTCAGACTTCCTGACCTAACTAGGCATGAGGAGAATACAGAGACATCACTTCTCCGGGGAGTCTGTGGAAAAGGAGGCGAATGATGGGAAGGAGGGCTGAAAGGGCTTCCTGGAGGAAGCTGAGATGCAGCCAGGGAAGCAGGAGCAGTCAGAGATGGTCACTGAGGATACCTGGCCAATTCAAGCCAGAGAAAGTCATGGCAAAGGTCAGAATGCAGAGGGAGAAGGCCTGAGGATGCCAGAGCTTCGGGGCCTCAGGGGCACGCTGAGGAGGTTGAGAGAGGACAATTGAGGAGCAGGCAGCAAGCATTGCCCAGTCCAGAGACTTTTGCTCTGAGATAGTAGGAAGTAGTCAGGAACCAGTTCAAAAGCAATGCAGGGCCCCAACTTTCTGCCAGTCTGCCTGGCATGATGCCACTCAGCACTGGTCCGGGGCTCAAATGCTGGGCTACAGGCTGAGCAAAGGCCAGGCTTGTATGTGCCAGAGCCCCAGCATCACTTTTCCATTATAGCCTCAGTTTTCTCATCAGTGAAAAGGAAGCATGGTCGCCTGACACACACACTTCTCAGGGTTGTCAAGAGACCAGGTGAATGTTTTATAAACTGGGAGGCCCAGCAGAGAACCAAGCATGGGTTGCCATTATTTTTCCAGGCCTGTTTCTCCCCCTAGTTAGTGACAAGGCAAGGGAGGCTTCGAGCTAATCCTGACTCCATCTTGAACTGCAACGGGCGGCTCCACAGACAGTGGACTCCTGGTGGGTAAATCTGTGTGGGTAGGAATCAGGCAGAACATGGAGAGAGGGAAGAATGAGAAGATGGGATGGCTGGAAATCTACCCCCAAGTTTGTGATTCATAAAGAGACAAAGCCCTTCTCCAACCTTTTTTTTTATTATTATTCCTAAAATGAAAGCTCTAGTCCTTCAAACACAGTCTTCCCAGCAGCTGCCATCCCCTGCCCCAGGCCCACACTTGGCCAGAAATTAACCCCTAACAAGAACCAGGTGCCTTGCTAACTAGGGGAGAAGGGGAAAAAAGGAGCAAGTTGTAGAATCAGCTAAGCCACTAAGACCAACTGAGCACAGCCTCACCCCAGGCCTTCTAGGGTGACCTAGATGAGACTTCTTAGGTTTGCCAAAATTCCCACAGAGCAGCAGCAATTGGCTTCCTAGTCAACCCCACAATGCATTTATTGAGCGTCTACTATATGCAGCTGCCTCTGAAGGGGAAAGTTCAGCCTTCAAGGGGCTTTCCTTCAAGGGAGATGAAGAGTATGAAGCTGTATGCAAACTGAAACGCGGATGTGCAGCAGGACAACAGAAAAAGAGGAGAAAAGACAAGTATTTGTTGAACAGTTGCTGTATACCAGGCACTGGGCTAGACACTTGAAGTACATTAAAGCATTTAGTCCTCACAAATACAATTTTAGGAATGAGGAAACTGAGCCCCAGAAAGGTAAAGCAACTTGCTCAAGTTTGGACAGTTAAGTGAAAAATCTGAAATTTTAAATCAGGGCTGAGTTCAAGACCAGTGCTCACAACCACCTCACAGACCTGGCACTATCACACTGTGCCTTGGTGGTAGGAGTGCTGGGCTTGGGATCAAAAGACCTGGTTCCACCTCTTAGCAGCTGTGTAGACTCACTCAAGTCCCATAAGCTCTTTAAGCTTCAGTTTCTTCATCTCAAATGGGGCTTAATTTTGTTGCAAATTGTGAAATGCTGTACACATGGTGAGAATGTTACTGGTCAAGGGGAGAGGCTGGGGAGAGAGTACTTGGGGTTGAGGGTAGGCTTAAGCAGGCAGGTGTGATAGAGGAATTCTGATACAAGAAGGGAGAGCACTGCAGGGGTACATGTCCAACCATTCGCTGGACATAAAAACTGAGGCCAGGCAAGGCTGATGCCAGGACCAGCAGAAAGCAGGCAGAGCCTAGGTACTGGAAATCTACAATAATATAGCCTTTTCCACTCCTGTTTGGGACAGGATGAGGTTGTTGCCTGGGAGGGAGCCAGGCTCCAGCCTGAAACTGTTAGGTAGAAGCTAAATCCAGGGCCAGATTTCTCGGAGGCAGCCCCAGGAAGTTGAAACAACCAAATTCAGGAGTCAGGGGGCCTGGGATTTGAGTACCAAATGGTCAGGGACCTAATCTCCACCTGTGGTCCTTGAAAGAACCACTTCCTGCTCTCAGCCTGTTTCCTATTCCATGAAATGGGGAAAGGGGTGGTTCTACCCACCTTGCAAGGCTACTCTAAGGCAAATGATACCACGGAATTGAGAACCCCTCCTGCCTTGTGGGTGAGTGTAGGACATCTCTCCTCTAAATACTAGAAACTGAGGCTCTGCAGAGAGGAGAAGGTCAAGGTTGCAACACCAGGGGGCAGAGAGCAGGTGAAGAACCTAGGGTGATGCCTCTCTGCCCAAATGGAATCCTGAGGAGACCTCAGAAGCAAAGAGGCCCAAAAGCAGTATGTGGGGTGGGGTCCTTCCTCCTAGCCCTAATATGAGACCTTGCCTCCAATCCTTGCAAGGGCAAAAGGAAGAAAAGTAAGTGGGCCACCCTAACTCATATAGGTCTAATCTCTTCTGGGACTTGGTCCCAAATATTCAGGGTGGGGTCTGTGTCTGACTGAGCTGTAAGGGTCCACTCACCCCTCCATAGGAAGGAGTAGCCTAGCATGGGCCCTTTAAGAAGGTTGTTGGGGGGGGAGAAGCGGGGGATGGGGGGGTGGGGGGTGGGGACAGGCAGGGAGCCCGGTGAAATCCGAGTGCTGGTTGGGCTGCTGCTCCGCCCCCAGAGTTAAGTAGACTATGTGCACCGGGAGCCCCAGCCCACACCAGAAGAGCCGAGTTCTCTCAACTGGAGACTTTGGCGCTTAAGTCCGGCTGCCAGCCCGCTGCAATGCACACAGATCCTCAGCCCCGAATCCCAGCCCCTGCCCTGGCCTTGGCTTTGACCTTGGCTATGTTGGCAGAACCAGCATCTGCAGGTAAGTGAGGGACCTGAGACCCCAACCCAGACTGGCAGGAGCTGTGGAGGGTTCCTTAGATAGAGAAAAGGGATGGGCCCCAGAAGTGGCCTCCAGACTAGGAAACAAGGAGGCTGTGCTCCTGCCACCCCAGGCTGGGGTCTCTGGGAACTCCACCCAGGAGAGACGCTCTCCATCTCAGGGTTATATGGGCTCTGGTTTCCTGAGCTTGGCCCCAGAAAGGGATTGCCCAGGGCATGGCACTATGTAGGATTGTTCTCCATACCCAGTGGAGCCCCTTCAATGCTGTCTGAGCTCCCTGAGCCCAGTAGGCTTTCTGTGACCACACGGTGCCCAAAGGACACCCAGTGATGAAAAGTACCCCAGCCTCAGCCACCCAGGCCAGGAATGGGGAGTGCTGAAAAGCAAGAAATGGGGAGGGAGCTACCCTGCCCCACCCTATGCTGGGGGGATGGGGCACAGGCACCTCAGCCTCCACCTCCTCCAGCCTCCTCTGGTCTCCTCCAGCTGCCTCCCAGCTCAGTTCCTGCTCCTACTCCCCTTGTCCAGAGATGCATTTTCTGTCTGGCTTCTTCATCGCCACCTTCCTCCTGTCCTCATCCCCCTCCTGTCTTTTTCTCTCTCCTCTCTCCTCACTGAGAAGTCTTGATTGGTGACAGACAGGACCACCCACTCTTCAGCCTCCTAGAGGCAGGTCTGGTGCCTCTCCATATCCTGTGCTCCAACAGGGGCTTGTCCCTCAGACAGCTCTGGGTAACCCCTGACACACCTCCCTGTCCCAGGCATTGGTGGCTGACCCCAGCAGAGACTGGATGACAGTTTGCCTTCTGAAGGGTGCTAGGATGTGTCCCCTCTCAGTCACAATGCCAGAAATCCCACCACTGCAGCATTCTTCCTTCAGTGAAAGCATAAGAATTGTGGCCTCAGAACCCATCAGTCATTATACCCATGTATGAGTCAGTGCTTCAGCCTACAACTTTTGGGACCACTCCCAAGAGCAACTTTGAGCAGAGGAAGGACCTGAGTCTCCCTTCCATGGGCTCAGACCACTAAAAGGGAAATGAGTCAGGGGAGAACCCCACACATACTGGGTGAGTCAGAGCCAGATCCCCAGGCTTGCTACTCCCAGCGCCAGAGACTCCATCCTCCAAGGTCTCAGGGCCTGGGTGATGGGCAGGTCTCTAGAGAGATGGGATGTGGGCATCTGAGGTGACTGGGGAGGTTCACTCATGTAGCTCCACAGCCTCCAGCCAAGGGAAAGGTTCCAGCACCACCACTTCCTTAGCTTCAACTGAGAGCCTCTTTCAAAACCTCCTCAGCATCGACAATGTGCAGGTACCATGCTGGGCAGTGAGGAGTGCACAGAAATTTATAAGCTGAACTTGGTTTCATTCAGGAGCTAGAAAAGCAGATTAGAACTCAAACAGCAATTCCTGTCATGTCTGCAAAGATCCTGATAAAGGGTATGGAGAAAAGAAACCCAGAGGCAGCTGGGGCCAGGCAGAGGATGATCCGTGAGCCAGGGCTTGGAGGGTGTGAAAGGTCACACTCCAGGAAGGGGGTCCATGAACAATGGCCCTGAGGTGGTATGAGCAGAAGGATGTTGAGATAGAAAGGCCAGCAGCCTGGCTGAAAGACACATTTTGAGCAAGAGCTAGGAAAAGCAATTGCACTGGGGCCCAGAAACTTTAAATGGCAAAATGCAGCCCATTGCCTATGCCCTGCTGAGGAGCCAACAAAGGTTTTAGAGAGGAGATGACATGATGCCAATTGGGGCTTTATAACATTAAGCCAAACCCTGCCTTTAGGAAGGATTTGGAATTGGGTAGGGGTTGGGTGACCTGGTATCCTCTCCCCCTCCCAGGCAGAGTTCCTCTCCAAAAACCCATCTCTGTCACCACACCTAGTGAACTCCCTTTCCTGGTCTCTGCAGTAGGGACAGCCCCTGCCTGAGGAGGACGTCACTCCTACCACCCCTAGACACCCCTGGCCCCAAAGGCCCTCAAGGTACAAGAGTGAGGCACATTGGGCATCTAGGTCATGGGGCCTGAGAGTTGAGCACCCTTGGAAACCATCTGGTCCAGCCTTCCAATTGTACAGACAGGGAAACTGAGGCCCCAGGGAGGAAGCAAAGTGCCCTAAGTCCCACGGAGAAGCCCAGCTGCCAGGGAAGAGCCTCCAGTCCTGCTCTGAGGAAGTAAGTGTGGTATCCAACTCCTTCAGAGCACTGCGGGAGGCCCTCAGCAGAGTAACAAACATTGGGGAAGACTGGGTTTGAGCTGATGTGGAGATGACAGAATTGGAGGTCAGAGTGAACATAGAACGGGTGTAGCTGCCTTTGAAAGGTAGGTGAGGGGTTGAAGTGGAACTCAGGCAAGAGCCCCTGGCAGGGAGGGCTCCTGTGTAAACTTGATGGGGGCTCTGAACTAATGGGTCTGTCTTAGAGAGCATGGGGGGACCAGGTGCAAGGAACTCAACCAGGGCAGACTCCCTGGATGGTCTGGGGGGAACAGTCTCTGAGCCATGCACATACTAGCCTGAGCCTCAGGGCAGGGCAGAGGCTAGGGCAGCCGTGGGCAAACTATGGCCCGCGGGCCGGATCCGGCCCGTTTGAAATGAATAAAACTAAAAAAAAAAAAGACTGTACCCTTTTATGTAATGATGTTTACTTTGAATTTATATTAGTTCACACAAACACTCCATCCCTGCTTTTGTTCCGGCCCTCCGGTCCAGTTTAAGAACCCATTGTGGCCCTCGAATCAAAAAGTTTGCCCACCCCTGGACTAGGGCCTTCAGCCCAGACCACCCAGACTCTAGAAAAACTGTTTCAGAACCAAGTATAACTGAGCCCCCTCCCAATGTTTGTCTGCCTGCCTGCCTGGGCAGGATAAGAAGGGCCTTTCAGTACAGCCGCCTAGGGGGCCCAGACGGGGGCCAGGCCAGGTGGGCCAGGCCATTGGCGATGGCTAGGAGGAAGTGGGGCATGTGGAGAGTTCTCAGAGGTAGTATATAGGCTCAGTCTGGGAACTGGGCATGCTGCCCAGGAGGGGGCAGGCAGGGGAGGGGGAGTTGGAAATAACCCTGACATACACACTCATTGGTGCACACAGATGTGGGCTCGCACATGAGTACAGACAACCCGGCACACAGCCAGCTGCCCTCACAGACCTGGGTGGGTAGCTGCTACCAGGAGCCCAGGATGGCTGCTGCCTCCCTATCTGGGAATACAAGCCCCATATTTCACAGACCTGGGCTGGGTGATGACTGAGGGGGAAGGAGGTGAGGACAAGATGGAACCAGGGATGCTATGCTGAGCTGTGGCTCCTATTTGGTGCCAGGAGCAAATGAAGAAAGGGGCCTTTGGGTCCAGGACTTAAGCCTGCTCACTGCCTGGTCCCTCTGCTCCTCCACTGCCTGTCCCCCAGTTCCCGGTCCCATCCAGCTCCCCTTTTCCTTCCAACATGCCCCCTGCCCCAGCATATGTCTAGTTCTGTAGAGTCTTCTAGAGTTAGGACTCTTTCTCCAGGGGCAAATGTAGGTTGTGTTTCAGAAGTACTGTATTCATTGTTACTGAATGTGTAGGAGTCATCTTTTAATTAACTGAATTGGTATGAACAATTCTGTACTAGGATTTTCTCTGGGGTAGGAAATCCTAGTTCTTCCTGCTTCTCAGGAGAGTCCATAACTCCAAACAGGGGAGAGAATGGAGCTGTGTTATAATAGGGGTTCTACCTCCAGAGATACCCTGTGGGAAGGCTAATCATATTGCCATGAAGCCTCACAGCCCTGCAAGTCAAGGACATCCATGTTTTACAGATGAAGAAATGAGGCTCAAAGAACAGGAGGGACTGGCCTCAGGTCACTCTGGGCACACAGGCCATGGTGTTCTCACTCACCCCAACAATAGCTGGCTCTCCCATATAAAACCAGGTGGACAGCCACCACCAGGGCCCCCCAGCAGGGAAGAGAGACAGGTCATCAAGGGAGAGACAGCTCCCTGAGGCCCCCAGATCTCTGTTCCCATCCCCCCATGCCCCTCTAACACCCCACCTCTCCAAATCCTCTCCACTTTCTCATAGCATAAGCAAATCCTCTTCAAGAAAGCTCTGCACTCCTCCCCCAACAGCTGGAATGGCAAAGGAAATCACATTTGTCTCCGATGTAGGGGAGTGGCTCTGGGGCTGCCAGCAAGATGGCTTGGTGGCATGGCTCACCCATGTTCTGGACAGTGCTTATCCTGTTGACCATTCCTTCCTCCCACTCAACTCCTGCCCATGCCCTGCCCGCTTCCAGCCTTTGAAGGAGCTGGCTCTGCCAGGCCTCCTTCCACTGCTCATGCTAAACTGTTTCAGTGTGTGTCTCTCTCATGGCTTAACTGTCATGGTGTGTCAGCAAGACTGCCTCCCCTCCCAGACCTTACTGCAGAGACTGCTGATCTCAGGCCAGACCCCCATGGTTCACAAGGAAACCAGAACCCAGAGAGGGGCAACTATTTTCTCAGAGTCACACAGCAAGTCCTTAGCTGGGCAGGGTCTGGGCCTCTCTGCTCTTTGCCCTTATACCCTGGTCTAGATGTGGCTTTGCCCACAAGACCAGTAGCTCCCTGAGAGCAGACCGCCTATTTGCTATTCTCAGGGGTCTCCACTTCTTGCTGAGCACAGGACTGGACCCACAAAGGGGCATAGAGACCACTGAGTCAACCAGGGGTTTCCAGACTGTGCCCAGGGTGTTCCAGGGCTTTACATCCCCATATCTAGAAATACAGGATACATGCCCCACCCTAATCCATGCATAGCAGTTTCATGGATTAAACATTTATAAATTGAGGTTTTATTTTTGATAAAGTATTCTGTGGCTTTAAAAAACTAATAAATTGCTTTGAGTTAAAACATATTGAGAGCATAGGAGATTCAGACCAGATACAAGGAAGAACTTCCTGGCTTTCAGAGAATCCAAATCACGATTGTTACAAAGGACCCCTGGAAGTTGTCCTCCCCCAGGTGGACACAGTCTGGAGACCCAAAGGCAGGGAGCAGAACACAGTCCCAACTTCCTCCCAGCCAGGCCTGGGGGCCTGGCCTCTCATGCCCCAGCGTCCCATTCGTAACCCTCCTAGAGCCAAATGGGACATTCCTAAGCATCCAGGTAAGCAAGAGCCTCATGGTGCCACCTGCCTGTCCCTGCCTCAAATACCAGCCTCCACATTCAAAGTGATCCTGTGTCCCACAGCCTAACTGATGAACTAGGACAGCAGATAGTAACCCATAACCCCTAATACCTTTCCACCTTTGCCCAGCCGGTTCCCTACAACTGCTCTTCCCTTTTTCTCCCCATCCTTCAAGGCCCAGTTCCAACATCACCACCTCTGGGAGCCTTTCTAACCATTGATTGCTGAGGCCCACGGCCTGGTCTGCCCTCCTCTTGGCCCCCACCTTGCATCTCTATGAGCTCACAAGCCTTTCTTCCCCTATCTTCATCTGGCCTCTGCCCCAGGTGCATGACCTCCATCATTGCACCCAGTGGGAGCATGGGCACGCACACATACCGTGTTGCTCAGCAGCCTGGCTTAGAGCCTAGCAAGGAGAGTGTCTAGCCCCTGAGACAGAAGTCCTGGGGGAAGTCCCCAACTCAGGACACACAGCCCCAGCTCCACCACCAGAGCAAGGCCTCTGGCCTGAGACAGGCTGCTCTCTGGGGACATAGAGGGGGCTGGGAAGAGGAGACCAACTTCCGTTCCCACCTAAGAGCAACTCCTCCCCCACTCACATTTCAGGAGGGCCAACTATAAATATCAGTGGGCCCTGGATGCTGATTCCCACGACACCAACCCCTCCCTGCCCCCTTCCCTCATGCACATTGGCTGGGACCAACCCCGCACTTCTGCAGCTTTAGGCCAGTCAGCAGGCAGGCCTCAGGCACACACACACACACACACACACACACACACACTTCCACAGTGGTCAGGAAAGGAACAAATCACCCTTTTGGGTGCTTTGAGCTCCCTTTCCACTCTCAGTTCTGACTCAGGCCCAACCTCTCCCCACTGTGAGTCCTTAGCTCTGGGAACCTCTACAGGCTGGGGGATGAAGGAGGCAGGAACATAATGGTAAAGAACACAGTATTAGAGAGTCTAGAATTTAATTACAGCCCTACCACTGGATGCATGACCTTGGGCAAGTGACTTGGCCTTTCTGAGCCTCAGTTTTCTCCTCTCTAAAATGGATAAATAATTCCTACTTCTTCTGTTCATCAAGGATGAAAGCCCTTTACCTAGAATAGGAATCTGCTCCTGAGGTTGCTGTCACTCTATTTCCATCTCCTTCGGGAATGGGGGCAGCCCCAGCAAGATGGGGGATCCTGCTTAGGAATCTTTCAGAAAGGTCCCCAGGTTGGGTATTGGATATGGGGGCCCTGTGAGAGGGTCTGTGTGGGATAAAGTGACATAGAAAAGAGGAGGTAGGCTCCAAAGGGAGCTGTCAGCCAGCCACTGACAGCCTGCCCAGGGGGAAGGGAGTCTGCATCTGACTGACCCTCTTGGCTGAGACCTACACACCCTTCCCACTGTGAGGAGAAGCAGGACAACCCCTCCCAGCCCTGACCCAAATCCTAATAGTCCCTTAGATGGATATCACTGAGCCAGAGTGCCATATAATCAACGTGTGCTTAACAGATGACCAAATGACACTCAGACCTGCCCAAAAGCAGATGAGCTGGGACAAAGAGAGGACAGGAACCAGCACCTCCTACATGACAGGGAGCCTAACCGCCTTTCTCTTCATTTGCCCACCCCTCAGGGGCCTCTCCAGAGGTAGGAGCAAAAGTCCAGGGCCATGAGATGGTTCAACTGCCAGAGTTCCCATGGAGATATTACCACCACTCATATGTGGCAGTGGCTGCATAGTGAAGAGCAAAATGAAAACTGAGGGAGTGGGGGATCCTCTCTGCCCTGGGCTGCTTGGAGCCATTGGGATGTTGGTGATGAGTCCCTGTATGTGTGAGATCAGGGTTGGTAGAGGTGAGGGGAAGTGAGTTTCAGGAAATGAGCAGCTGAGGAGGTTGGGGGTGTCACTGGAGAGACACTCTGGATAATAAACTAGCCAGAGCCTGGGCCCCCAGCTTAAAATCCCACTGTGTGGGCATCCTCTGCCTTCACCCTCATAGGGGTAACTCTTCTCAACAGACCTTTGGGCAGATCCCAGCTAGCTCCCCGGATATGAGCTAATAGCTAATAAAATCCAGGCCCCAGCTGCTAGCTGAGACTCTACTTCTGGGCATCTGGTGCCCACATGCTTCCAGCCACCCATTTGGAGCCCAGCTGAGCCCCTCCAGGCGCAGGTACAGTTGTTCCCCTTATCCATGGGGGATATGTTCCAAGACCCCGAGTGGATACCTGAAACCTCAGATAGTTCTGAGTCGTATACATACTATGTTCTCTCCTAAACAGGCACACCTAGTTTTATTGTGCTTCACAGATATTGCTTTTTTTTTTTTTTACAAATTGAATGTTTGTGGCAACCCTTTGTCAAACAAATCTATTGGTGCCATTTTCATATTATGGATAGCATTTTTAGCAATAAAGTATTTTTTAATTTTTATTAGAATATTGAAGAAGGAGGGAGGGAGGGAGGGAGAGAGAGAGAGGCGGGGGGGGAGAGAGAAACATCGATGTGAGAGAGATACATCGATCAGTTGCCTCCCACACACTCCCAGACTGGAGATTGAACCCAAAGCCTAGGTATATGCCCTGACCAGGAATTGAACCCATGACATCCAGTTCATCAGACAATACTCCAACCAACTGAGTCACACTGGCCAGGGCAGCAATAAAGTATTTTTAATTAAGGTATGTACATTGGTCTTTTTAGACATAGTGCTATTGCACACTTAATAGACTACAGTATAGTGTAAACATAACCTTTATATGCACTGGGAAACCAAAAAAATTGTGTTTTTCACTTTATTGCAAAGTTCGCTTCATTCTTGTGGTATGGATTCAAACCCTCAATATCTCCAAGGTATGCTTATACATTTTCACTTAAAGGAAGCAATTCACGCCTTCTTTTTGGCATATCTAAATTACCAGCATCACTAGTCTTGCACTTTGGGGCCATTAGTAAAATAAGGATTACTTAAACAAAACAGCCGATCTTATCTGATCATTGAGCCAGCTACTAAGTGATAAAGAGGTGGGGGGCACATACAGTGTGGAGAGATGCTGGACAAAGTGATGATCCATCACACTATTCAGAATGGTACACAATTTAAAACTTATGAATTATTTCTGGAATTTCCATTTAATATTTTCAGACCATGGTTTACCATGAAACCACAGAAAGCAAAACCACGAATAAGGGGGTACTTCTGTACTCAGATGGGAGCCTGTCCCTTCAACTGTTGACAGCCCTGGGGAAGGGGAGAAGTTGTAGGGACCTGGGTGGCCTTAGTCAGACTTCTGTTCCTCTCTGGGTCTCTGTGTAGGATCTTCATCCTTCAAGGTCAATTCTAAAATTCTGAGCTCAAGCCTCTTAGGAACAGGACAAGAGACTCTGCTTCTGTCCAGACAGAGCCAGATGCTTGTTCTGGGCCACATAACAAGGTAGGCTGGGCCTGGGACAGGACTGAGAGGCAGCCCAGCCTGCCAGAGCTCCCAGGCATTGGGAAACCGATTTTCTCTGTAGCACAAAGCCCTGGGGCTCTCCTGGAATGAGAGTAGCAGCTTCTCTCCATCCCCACTTCCCATCTTACACCCTCTGACTCCAGCCCCACCCTGCCAAAAATAAACCCAGACCACCCCGTCTTGTACCAGCTAGACCCACCCAGCCCCTCCAGAGGCAGCTGAGTCACCGCTTGGAGCTGCTTCTTTTTTTAACTGTCTGAGTCACCAGTGTGGCTAAGTCTCCATGACACATACCTCAGGCTGCAGCCCCCAAAGGTCCAAATGAGGGAGGAGTCAGAATAGAGGCTGGCAGCAGGTGTGAGTTCAGGCTAGGGCCTCCAGGCCTGAGGAACTCACCCCCTAGCAATCCAGAGCCCAGACCTGCCCCTAATGATCCTGTCATTACCCTGCCCCATCTGCCAGGACAGTCCTTTAGGGATTTTGGTGACAAAGCCCATCTGCATCGGCCCTGCTTCCACAGCATATTGCCAGGAACAGAGGGTCTCCAGGCAATGGATGGAAAACAGCCCAAGGTCTGGTGAGCCCTGCAGGGTAGGAGTGAGCATGGCTTGGCTTTCTGAGCTGAAGGATACAGAGATGTTCAATTCCTGCCTTTCCTCACTGGATCCAACTCAGACTGTGACCACTCTGCCCAGAGCACCAGGAAGACTTTTTGTGGGACAGAAGCCCCCACTTCAAACCTTTCCTTGCTCTCTCTATGTCCCTTCCACAGAACCAACTGAGCTGCCGAACTTTCCCCCATCCCTGTCTCTCTCTCTGCCTCTGTCAGCCCCATCTCTCTGGCCTTGCTCTGTTCTTCCTTTACCCAGTTGTGGTGGCAGTCCAAAGTGCTCCCTCTGAGGCTGGCACCTCCACAGGTTCTTCTCTGCCTTCCCAGTAGACATGACACACCTCACCTCCACCCATTCCCACAGAGACTCTGAGCTCCAGGGACCAATTCAAAGAAAAAGTTTCCATCTCCCTCAACCAAGTCCCCTCCTTCCCCTGTCCAAAAACACAGCTATATCCTGTCCCAGGGAGTGTCAAGATCCCACAGGCACTTCCTTAGCAGCTAAGAAAGTGGGAGGGGGGAGGACGGGGCCTTGGAGGCCCCTTTCCTCCTCCCCGCCTTTCCCCCGCCTGTTTGGAGCCTGCACAGCCTCAAACCCCATCTATCTCCTGTCTGTGCTATGGACTCCAGCTATAAATAGGGACTCTGATTCTATTTTCTTTAAAAACAAGCACCAGACTCTGTTACCACAGGCCCAGAAAAGCACTCCCTGGCTGGGGCAGGGTGGGGACATTGTGTGCAGGCCCCTGCCTCTGGTTACTGGGGCCCTAAAAGACAAAGGGGGACTAGAAAGAAGCCTGGAGGTGAGACAGGTTGGGTAGAGCTGGTCAAGCCCCCAGGTGCCATCCTTACCAGCAGTCCACTAGGGAATATGGCTGCCCCTCTCATCCTCCTGGGCCCGTCCTCCTTTCTTCCCATCTCCCTTCACCAAGCAGCCAGTCTTATCCCAAGACTCATAGTGTTCATGGAGAGAAGTGACAGTGACACAACTCCCCAAGCCACAGTGGAGTGTCTTTGCACCCCCAATGCAGAGGAGCTTTGGGCTGTGGGGAAGGATGAGGAGAACTTTTATGAAGGAGCATGAGGGCATTTCACAGGCAGAGAAAGAAGAGCTCACCACGTAGAAGACCTTGAGCAGAGGCTGGGAGTAAGAACCTGACAAGTATGGATGGAAAACAGCCCAAGGTCTGGTAAGGGTGGCACGTGGGGTGTTCAAGGGAGGTGCACAGGAAAGCCTGTGGATCAGGAGCAAGGTCACCCAGCACCCCACATCAGTGCTGCACTAGGGGGTTGAGGTTTGATCATGGGGCAATGGGAAGCCATCAAAGTCTTCCAGGCAAAGAAGGATGATGGAGTGACTTTCATTTTAGGTTAACTGTGGCTGCTATTAGCAAAACAAGGCAGAAAATTTATTAAGCCGGGCAATTGATGGTGGCCATCTGCTTTGCAGGATAGCACAGAGGAGCAAGAGGGGGAGTTGAATTTGAAGGAGAATTTAAGAGTAGGATGGGTGTCCATAAGGAGGGAGGAGAAAGAATGTCTGAAACAACTTTTAGATTTCTGCCTAGCAGTGGGTGGGTGGTGGGACCTTCACTGGATGGGAGCAGAGATGACACTGACTCTGGCTTGAGATGGGTGGGCTTGGGGGTTCCTAGGGTTGTTTCTGGTGTAGATGTCTACAGGTCATTGGCAGTGCCAGAGACAGAGATTGGGTACCATAGCAAAGAGGTGGTACCTGAGGCCAGGAAAGAGAGATGGACTAGAGAATGTGGTAGTATGGGCACAGCTTGGAGGTACTGATAGGCTAGAGGGGTTACAGAATTAGTGAGCATGCTAGGTAGGGACCTATGCCAAGAGGATTCAGGCCTGTCGTGGGGGGACTCAGTCTGGGGATCTCTGGGGTACCTGGTTGGCACAGAGGCCACTAGCAAGGACACTTAGGTTACCTGGTCCACCCTCACAGGTCACACCCTCCTGGCAGCACACCACCAGTATGAGAGCTTGCTGTTCTGCCTATCGGCTGTCAGCTCTGCCAATAGAAAATCCCTCATTTGAGCCAAATGCTTCCTCATTTAATCTTTGTATTCCCTTAAGTGCTGGTACTTCCTCTGTCAGTACATGTGTCTAGTCCTCCTGGATGATAGATGCCCTAGGCACAGGACACAGGCTCTGGGCCCTGTTCTCAAGAATTTCCAGTCTGGTCAGGCCTGTCATCCCTTAGGCCAGAGGTGAATTCTGCTGTATCCACTGTAGTGACCACACCTCTCCACCAGCAGTTCCTCTTGGGCTGGGCTAGGCTGATCTGGCCAGGGCTTAGGTGTATGTGTCAGTCTCCACACCTAAGTCCCTTTTCACAGATGGGAAAACTGAGGCCAGAGAGGGTATGGCAGCATGTGGCTCTGAGTACAGTGTGTGTGTGGGTTCCTGACCCAAGCCTCTGCTTCCCCCAGGTCTCCTGGACATGGAACCTCTGTCTGTGGGGTCATCCTACCTCCCTTCCCTATATTTCAGATGGGAGGACTAAGGCAAAGATAGTGGTGTCTTCTCTAAGGCACATAGCCTATTGAGCACAAGTTGGTCAAGTTGGTCCAGACCTCTGTCTGGCTTCCACTGTTCCCCCATCCCAGCTAACACTCACTGTCTCCAAGCCGTCTGCCAGGCTCAGAAAAGCCCTGAGGCACCTCTCCAACAGCCTTCCCTCAGTGATTTCTCATCCCAGAGCAGAAAGGATTCTGACAGAAGGGATGGCCCCTCAGCCTCCTGAAGGCAGGCTTCTCACCCTGGGTGGAAACCACACCTCCCACCTCTCCAGCCTCTTCCATGACCTCTAAGACCTCTATGGGCTGGTGGATCAGAGAGGGACCTTCTTCAGTGCTGACTCACTTATCACTATTTTCTGGAACGTGTCATCCTCAGCCAGCCCTGAAGACCCAAAGCCAGACCCCAGCCAGCCATGCTGGGAGAGGCCAGCTGCCAAACCATGCTCTCCCCTTCCCTCACCCCCTCCCCCCTCCACCCCCCCCCCCCCCCCCCGCAACCCTGAAAGAGGGAGTCTTAAGGACAGGAAGGGAAAAAGTGTGTCTTCCCCAGGCAGGGGGCCAGTTCTCACACTCAGGCAGATGCTCCACTTCTAAGTCACACATAGCAATCAACACCCCCTTCTATGTGCATACCCCACCCTGACACCTACAGTACCAGGCTCAGGAAGCACACCAACAAGGTCTTGAATCCCATTCCATGGCTGCTCTTTATGCCCTAGCACAGGTAACTATCTTCTTTGCCTCAGTTTTCACACTTGTAAAATGAGAGCAATCTCACGGGGACCCTGCTGGACGTGAGGGCTGGACAGGCCAGATGCCAGGCAAGCTCCTTCACTCTTTCTTCTCTCCAGAGCCCCTACCTCAGCCTGGTCAACTGAGATGAGGGACCCATATTCCCTCCAGGGCCAGGAAAGCTAGGGGAAAGGGAATATGGATGAGGGCCTAGAAATCCTCCCTTTATAAGGAGGAAAATCACAGGACAAGAAAAGGCCTTTCTGAATTGCTTCAAGCCACAGAAGCCCCACCCCTTCATGTTCTGGCTTGGAGAACAGCAGGCTTCCACAAAGACTCCACTGAGGGCCCTGCTTCCTCCTGCCCCAGCCTTCCAGCCTGGGTGGACTCTGGGCTGCTTCTTCCAGCAAAACCTTTCATTTTCTCTCCCACTTCCTCTGTGTCCCACATGGCCCCAGGGTAGGAACACATGGCTGGGAGCCCAGGGCACCAAGTCTGCCTGATCAGTGTCTGTGAACCAATCTCTGTATCTTACTCCACTAGTCCCCTGCTTCCTCCCCAGAGGCACTCACCTTCCAGAGGGGTTCCTAAATTGGACATGTTCCTCAGTGTATGGCCCTTGGTATGGGTGGCCTCCAGGTACTTGGTTAGAAGACCAGTAGCTGAGGCCAGTGACCAGGGTCAGGGCTCAGCCAATAACTGAGGAAGCCATTGTCCTGCCCTGTACTCCTTGGCAACCAAACACAAGGTCAAGTACCCTGAGAGTGAGTCTTGTGGTCAAGCGTTCTCCAAGTGAGGAGGAATGGGGACCACAGCTGAGGTCTCTGTAGTGTTGAGATGTAAAGATAGGGGTTTGCCCACAAGTACAGGAGCCTCTCCAACAGCCTGCTCTCAGTGATTCCCACACTCTGTATACTGGGACAAGCTGTTGTCTCCTGAGAGGAACAGGAATGGCCGCTGTTTTAAGTTCCCCATGACTTTGAACTAATCTACTGTTGTTCCTATGTCCGTGCCTTGAGGGTGCTTGAATGGCCCTGGGTTATGGACTCCATCTGGAACCAAGGACACAGGTAGTAAGCACTGAGGGTGCCAGGTGCATGAGCATCTTCCAGGCAGCCAGCCCTGGCAGGTCCAGTATTCAGAGACAGGCTGGGCCCACCACACCAAATCCTCTCTTGTTCTGCACTCACTTCCACCACTACCCACTGTGCAAGGGTTAGGGTCTGCACTGCTCCATGGGACTGAGTTCTCATACCAGTACATTTTCTCTCCCAGCTCTGCAATGGGAGGGAGCAGCATAGGGAATATCAGCCCCATCAGGTTCTAAATCAGAGGGAACTTCCCTACCCCAGCCTCATTAGAGGTTCCCTGGCTTGGGCAGCAGAATACTGGGGATCTGGCTTGAGGTGACCTCAGGGAGGGCCCAGCTACAGGGGAAGGACACCTGGCCCATCCCTGCTCTCACACAGGGCCATTCACAAACACACCCATGAAGACAAAGGACCCTTCACCCTTGCTTTGGCACTCTCAGAATACCCCACTCTTCAGAATCCCCAGGGGGAATCTCCCAGCCTCAGCCTCTCCCTACCCTGAATCTGGAACCAGGATTTGTCACCCATAGTGGAAGAGTACAGCTTCACCTAGAGCAGGATCCCCTCTGTCTCCAACTGGCTTGCGGGTTGTCCCCTCCTCATCCTCCTTGCTCCTGTCCACAGCAGCAGGCTCACTGCCGATATCCTGCCTTCTCCAACTCTCTTGGGTTTTTCTTTCCCCATCTCCCTCAGGCCTCAGTCTGGATCCCTGAATTCAGTCTTTGTGGAGGAAGGGTCTTTATTTTCCATTCTCAGGTGTGGTTTTGTTTTGTTTTCATTGTTAATCCTCACTTGAGGATATTTTTCCATTGACTTTTAGAGAGTGGAAAGGGGGAGACAGAGAGAGACGCATCATCTGGTTTCCTCCCACATGCAAGGCCGGGATCGAGCCTGCAACCGAGGTATGTGTCTTTGACCAGAATCGAACCCTTCAAGTCTGCAGGACAATGCTCTATCCACTGAGCCAAACTTGCTAGGGCCCATTCTCAGTTTTAATATCTTTCTCAGGCTTTCTGTCTTTCCTAGGTTGGTTCTCCCTCTACATCCCTATCATTTCAGTATTGTATTTGTGGATGAATGAATATGGTTCTGCCTTCTCTCACCATCCATCTCTCAGCTCCTGCTCTGTCTCTGTACCAATAAGTCCTTCCTCAACAACACATGTCCAGGTCTCCCACCACCCACACTTGACTGTGCGCCTAGGCACTCCCCACTGGCCATCCTGCCCAGCAGCTCTCAGCTCCCAAACTTTCTCCCTTATAAAGTCAGACAGCAGCAAACACCCAGGAATGCTGCTGCTGCCCATGACGCATGCTGGCTGTGGGGCTGCCTGGCTTCCCCCAAGCGACCAGGAATGTGGCAGGAGCAGGCACAAGGGATCAATTGCCAGGGAGGCGTGAGGTGGGGGTGGGGGTGCCCAGACAGGTGGCAGGGCCAGCACTGAAGGCTTTCTGCTTTTCTCTGTCAAATTGCTTCTCCTCTGGGGCCTCGGGTGTTCAAAGAAATGGAAGCCAAGTCCCCCTACTGCAGGCAGGGCTACAGAGAATTTTGTGGTCCCCACAACCCAGGAAGTGGGAACCAGGCTGAGAAGGCAAGAGGCCCCAGGCCAGACTCTTTAGACTGTTCTGGAGCAGGGGTGATGTTCCCAGATACAACCAGGATGGGGCAAAGGGAAGAGGGGAGGCAAAGGCTAAGACAGGGAGAGATGAGGGAAAACAGGCAGAGACAGGCAGCAGGGTGGCTGAAGAGCCAGGACAGAGATAAGGAGAGATGGGACAGACAGAGAGAGAGACAGTCTGGCTAGCCTGTTCCTAAGGACTCAGAAGGAGCAGGGTCTGCAGCAGCCCACACCCCCCCATCCCCATGCCCGACTGGAAAGGCACCATACTTGAAACCTGTCCCTAGCCTGGGAAATGGTCGACAGCCTGATGTGCACATACTCTGCCCCTTGTCACAAGAGCCTATTGACAGGCAGACACTTGGGCATCACCATGGAAGTAAGCCTCAGGTTTAGGATCCTCCCCCCCACTCCCTGCAGAGCAGGAGCCAGGTTCCCATTCATAAATGTCCCAGGAGTGCCCCCAGGGAGCCAGAAGATGCCCACATAACCTGTGCCCTGCTAGAGGGTGGCTTGCTAGGGTCCCTTGGCCTAGGCTTCATCTCCCCGTGTGAGAAGGGGCTTGGTAGGGAAGGACACAAGCTCTTTCTGTGCTCCTAGCCCTTGTCTCAGGAAGAGGAATGGAGCTGCCCAGCCCTGGGCACAGACAGCAGTGCCCTATTCATGGGCAGGAAGGGTGGGATGTTATGGGCCTTCTCCACCTTCAGTAAACCTCTTAGAATCTAAGACTTAGATGGATGGGCGCCAAGGAGGAGGGGCAGAAAGCCTCCAGGAACACAGGGCCCCTTTCACAGAGCCAGGCCCAGCCAAGTCATTGTGGGTGGGCACTGAGGGGCAAGACAGGCCTAGGCACAATCACTGTTCTGTCCTGGCAGCTCCCAGCACACACACACACACACACACACACGCACGCACACACGCACATGCACAAACATGCAGCCTTATGCAAATCCAAAACATACCCCCAGCAGCCACCCACACACTTGCACACACATGCAAATACACATCTGTATTACTCTGGACACTCACCTATCTTCCTTCTTCTAGGCAGAGAAACTCATACATATAGGATTCTTCTTGCTCCTTCACTTATCCCCCTGACCCTGTGGAGCATCCTGCTCCCACCATTCTGAAAGCTTGGCACCACTCCGGCAGCCCACAGCATGAACCCTCTGCACACCCATATTAGAGAGCAAACCTCTGGAGGGGGGAGGGACCTCCAGGAATAATTCCAACAAACAGGAGGAGGAAGGATTGGAAGGAGTGCTCATTTTACAAAATGGTGACCAGGAGGCCTCCTGTACAGCGCACACTGGGGATCAAGCCTCCAACCCTAGCATGGGCCCTTCTCCAGCTGCTGCAGGCCTGAGCTGGTATTTTGATGAATCATGGGTCTTCTTGACCCAAGAGAATCAAGGGGAGGTCTCCAGACATTTCTAATTCCTCCTCTCCTCCCGGATCACCCAAATCCCCAGCAGTCACTAAGCCCAATTTAGTCATGTTACCTTTCCTTCTACTCTCCTCTGTCTTCAACATTCTGGAGCCTATATATTCCTGCTGGTCTCTCACTTGTCCTTGTCCTTGCTTCCCATTCCCCTTCCTCTCTGCTCCTCTACGCCACCTTTATCTCCCCCAGGAAGCCCTTGGGGATTGACTTCTAGCTCATTACTTCTTTATCCTGTACCACCTATTCATTCAAATTCCCTCTCCAACTGCCCCCTCCCCAGGACAGAGATTCTAGGTTCTTGCATCTGCAGCCATCAGAGACAGTAAGGGGCAGAAGAAGAACAGAAAGTAGAGGCAGTGAGGTGGGGGGTGGCGGGGGGACTGTCAGAGTTTCCAAAACCCTGGCCAGCAAGGCCTCAGAAGCCTCTGTTGGGTGGAGGGGCTGCCTGGCCTGTGAACTCCCAGCATAGCACAAGGCTGCTGTGTGAGCCTTTCCCTGCCTGGCCCCATTGGAAACAGCAGGGTCCAGCCCCTCAATGAGCCCATTCAGACTCCAGCCCTCTGGAAAGTACCTCTACTAGTACATCCTGCTGCCCTCCCACTTGGGCTTGGAGAACCAGGCCAAACTGGCTGCTGGGAGGGCACTGGAGGCAGGTTGGTTAGAGCCAGCCATCTATTTCAATTCCTGCTTAATCCAGAGCCCTGACCTTGATCATGCCCCAGCAGATTTATTTATTTTTAATATATTTTTATTGATTTCAGAAAGGAAGGGAGAGGGAGAGAGAGATGGAAACATCAATGATGAGAGAGAATCATTAATCAGCTGCCTCCTACATGCCCCACACTGGGGATTGAGCCTACAACCCTAGTATGTGCCCTGATCAGGAATCAAACCATGATCGCCTGGCCAATGCTCAACCATTGAGACTGGCCAGGCCCCAACAGATTTATATCCACCTTTAGCAAAAGGGAGTACCGATGGGTGTTTGGGTTCATTCCCACACAGGGGAGAGAACTGGGCCCTCTCTCTGTGGGTGGTAGGCAGGTAAATGTTCAGCAACAGGTTCTCTGAGAGAGAGTGAGCCCTGATTTGTGGTTTTGGCCTCGTTACATCATGTTATAAATATTCTCACCATGCAACATCACCTGGCTAACAATATCCCTAAAAATTTACAACCAGCTATTGCCAGCTGCTATGAGCGCTGGCCTACCACCATGCTGGCCCTGTTCTGCAAGGGCCACGTGCCCCAACCTCTGCAGCTGTGTGTGCACTCAGTGTAGTATGCTGCATTTTGTTATTAAGAATCAATGTCCTTGCAGGTAAGTTACCCACAGGTCCCCTGACCTGTCCCTTACCAGCACCAAGGTCTGTTGGCCTTGCTGGGCTTACTGGGCCACGTTCTCAGGTGGTTTTGAAGTTCTTATTTGACTCCTTTACCTACCCAATCAAAGGCTCCTGTGTTTCCAGCAAGTGCCAGCAAAGGAGATGACTATAAGGATTGTAAGCTCAGCCCAAGTGGAAGAGCGTTATCCTTGGACCTCCCTCACATAGTGCTGGCTGCCCGTAGGGCATACATGCCTCCGACTCCTCCAGTGGCTATTTTTTCAGGCACACATCAGCTGGTTCAGGTTGGCCGGGGACTAGTAGGTATATAGCCAATGCTAGACCATCCCTATCAAGCCATCAGCCTTTATTCACTCACATGGGGTTTAAGGGAAGCCTAACAGGGATGAATCATCTTTTTAAACCATTACTGTCTGCCTCTCCCAGCCTTGGACATCTGGGGGACAGATTCAAAGTTATTTTTGGCCCTAATCTCCACAAAGGAATAGGCCAGAAATTGTAGCAGCAAGTTGGAGGGCAAGAGAGGCTAATTTGAGGAAACTGCCTGGAAGGAGGTGGCAACTTAAAAAGAGGAGGTGTCCCAGCATGGGACAAAAAGGACCCTGGACAGTGACCACTAACCCTATGAAGCCGCTGCTGCTTTGGGAGGCCCACTGGCCTGCCCAGCAGACCCTCAGCTCCTCCCAAGCCTTGTCTTCAGCCTCAGACCCTGCCTTAGAGAACTCAGCTGTTGTCATCCCTGGCTTGCAAACAATGGGACCGGATCTGACTGCTCACCAGGGACCAGTAATAGCTCTACCGCAGGATGCAACATGGGGTGATGCAGGAAGTTTTGGCCCATTTGGGGTCTAGCACTGCACATGGCCTCCATCTGGCCTTAGAACTTTTGCTTCTCTATGGACTCAGACCAAACAAGCTGCCTCTGCCCCCCCGCCCCAAAAGCAGCTGGGAGCATGGCCCAAGAGAAAAGCAAAGATGGGTGAGCTGCCTGACAGGAACACCACCAGGCCCCAGCCAACCCACGGAGGTGGGGCATAGCATGCAAAGTGGCCAAAGTGTAAGGGTACTTAGGAGAAGAAATTTGAACAGGGATCAGTTGAGGGTAAAGGTGATTCTTCTGGAACTCCAGTCCTGGGATTTGTGACCACCAGAGAGGTGATCACACCAGTGATGGTTTTCCTTTGGGCCAAGAAGGGGCCAGACCCAGATTCTGCTGGGGCTGAGGGGAAGAGAGCCATTGCTAGTAGAGGACCCTGGCCCCAGGAACCTCTGAAGAGGAGACCTGAGTTGCTTGAAATTGCTGGATTGGGCCTTCTTCAGAGGCAAACTCTAGACTGGGTACCTTCTGGGGCCAGGACCAAGCAGGTGCTGGGATCTGGCTGAGGCCCATGGGACAGCCATGTGGAAGACCATGAGGGTGCGCCAGCATGAAACTGTTCCCTACAGCACACATATTCACTCTGTAGCACCTGTCCTCCTCCAGGCAAGGGTCTGAGACTTGACTAAAACTCCCTCTCTCACACAGCCTCCTTCTTCGGTGAGAATCACCTGGAGGTGTTAGTGGCCACAGTTCTGACCAACATAGACCTACAGCTACAGTTCTCCACATCCCAGCGTGAAGCCCTGCTTCTCCTGGCAGCAGGCCCAGCTGACCACCTCCTCCTGCAGCTCAATTCTGGACGCCTGCAGGTCAGTGACATCTCCCTGCTGAACTCTAGCTTTCAATGGCCCCTAACTAGCTATGTGACCTTGTGCAAGTCATTTTCACCTTGGGGTCTCAAGTTCTCCACTGTGAGATGGACAACTGAATCCCAGAAGCTGTGAGTCTGTCATGAACTTGCTCTGCCCTCCTGTTCTCCAACCTCACTTCTTACCACAACTCTAGCTGGCCTTTAGATGCTGACTACTCCAATGGCTTTCAGTTCCCTGGTTATCTATGGTCTCTTGCTGCCAGGTGTTTTCTCACTCCAATCCCTGTGCCTCATGCCTGTCTCACCAACTCCCTGCACCTAACACTAGTCTCTCCTTGAAGTCTCAGCATGGACATTTCTCCCTCCCCCTACCCCCAACCCCACCCAGTGATCACCTGGGCTCTGCATAGCAACAATCATGTCTGTAGGTGATGGCAACAACAGTACTGCCACAGCTTCCTCTTTTTTCCATTTAATCCTTCAAGTCACTACAAGCTATATTAGCAAGGATTCCTCTGGCTCTCTCTTGAGGCTTCTCCCTAACCATGAAGAGTTTGAGAACCCAAGGTCTTAGTCCAAATGAGAGTCAGCTGATTCCAGGCCACACTGAGGAGAGGACCATGGCCTGATCACCCATCAATCCATCTGCTGCTGCCATTGCTTCTCACTGCCATAAGATATCACTGTTAAACCTGGCCTGGTTATAGCCTGGTCCTGATACCCTTCCTCTCGGCCAGATGCAATAAGGCCACACCCCTACAGAGGTGCTCCCTACTTGGACTGCCAAGGTCTCATTAATAGTGCTCTGCTCTTTCAGTTCTCCTACTCTGCCAAGACCTGTTCTGCCTTCTGGTTGTGGGAGCACTGCACCAGAGTCAGTTTTGGTGTCAATGTCCTGCAGTCAAAACCATGTCCCTCTTCTCTCCCTAGGATCTCCCCTCACTTTAGGTCATGGAGCTTTTCTTACTAAACCTTCACAATGCAGAACCTCTGGTTGGGCTCCCCATCCCTGAATAGTGAGCCTGGCTGCTTTGGTAACCCTCCATGTTTGCCCCACTCAGGGCCCTCAGCAGGGGTTCCCAGGTGCCCATGATGAAATCTTTTATATTCCAAAGTAATTTTTCTAGCATCTCCCAGCCAAGGAAAGAGGGAACAAATTTTTTTTAACCCAGATTGAATATCTAGGAGAGCATCCTCTAGATATCAGTTATTTGTGGATAGGGACCACATCTGACTCATATCAGAGACCAGAGGCTATCCAGGCCTCATAGGGATCACTCTGGTGAGTGTTTAGAAAATAAGAGATGACAGAAAGGAGAGAGAGTGGCATGAGAAGACCTTGTCCTAGGCCCTAGGGACCAACTATGCTTTTCCAGCAAAACTGGTAGATTCACAGGGCTGCCTCCCCTACTCCCCATCTCTCCTCAGGTCAGACTTGTCCTAGGCCGGGAGGAACTGAGGCTGCAGACCCCATCGGAGATGCTGCTGAGTGACTCCGTCCTCCACACAGTGGGGCTAATGATATCAGATGGCTGGGCCTCGTTGTCAGTAGATGGGCTCCTCAACACTTCCACCCCAGTCGCAGGGGGGCCTCTGAAGGTCCCCTATGGACTCTTTGTGGGGGGCACTGGAAGCCTGGGCCTGCCCTACTTGAGGGGAACCAGCCGACCTCTGAGGGGTTGCCTCCATGCAGCCACCCTCAATGGCCACAGCCTCCTTCAGCCACTAACCCCAGATGTGCATGAGGGCTGTGCTGAAGAGTTTTCTGCTGGTGATGATGTGGCCCTGGGCTTCTCTGGGCCCCACTCACTGGCAGCCTTCCCTCCTTGGAGCACTCGGAATGAAGGCACCCTAGAGTTTACACTCATCACAAGGAGCCAGCAGGCACCCCTGGCCTTCCAGGCAGGCGGTCAGCGTGGGGACTTCATCTACTTGGATATATTTGAGGGCCACCTGCGAGCTGTGGTCGAGAAAGGCAAGGGCACTGTATTGCTCCACAACAGTGTGCCTGTGGCCGATGGACAGCCCCACGAGGTCAGTGTCCACATGGATGCTCACCAGCTGGAAATCTCCGTGGACCAGTACCCAACACGTACTTCCAACCGTGGGGTCCTCAGCTACCTGGAGCCACGTGGTAGTCTTCTCCTCGGGGGGCTAGATGCAGAGGCCTCTCACCACCTTCAGGAACACCGCCTGGGCCTGGCCGCGGGGGCTGTCAGTGTCTCCCTACTGGGCTGCATGGAGGACCTCAGTATCAATGGCCAGAGGTGGGGGCTCCGGGAGGCTTGGCTGACTCGAAACATGGTGGCCGGCTGCAAGCCTGAGGAAGATGAATACGAAGAGGATGCTTATGGCCCCTACGAAGTTTTCTCCACCCTGGCACCTGAAGTTTGGCCAGCCATGGAGCTGCCTGAGCCCTGTGTGCCTGAATCTGGGCTGCCTCCTATCTTTGACAATTTCACCCAACTGCTGACCATCAGCCCCTTGGTAGTGGCCGAGGGTGGCACAGCCTGGCTTGAATGGCGGCATGTGCAACCCACCCTGGACCTGAGAGAGGCTGAACTGCGCAAATCCCAGGTGCTGTTCAGTGTGAGCCGCGGGCCACGCCACGGCAAGCTAGAGCTGGACATTCCGGGTGCGCGGACTCGGCAAATGTTCACTCTCCTAGATGTGGTGAACCGCAAGGCCCGCTTTGTCCACAATGGCTCTGAGGACACCTCCGACCAGCTGGTGCTGGAGGTGTCAGTGACAGCTCAGGGGCCGGTGCCCTCCTGCCTTCGGAGGGGCCAAACTTACATTCTGCCTGTCCAGATAAGTCCTGTCAATGACCCGCCCCGTGTCATCTTCCCACATGGCAGCCTCATGGTGATCCTGGAACACACACAGAAGCCACTGGGGCCCGAGGTTTTCCAGGCCTATGACCCAGACTCCCCCTGCAAGGACCTTACCTTCCAGCTCCTGGCTAGTGGCCCCGTGGAACGCCGAGACAAACCCGGGGAGCCAGCAACCGAGTTCTCCTGCCGGGAGCTGGAGGCAGGCAGCCTTGTCTATGTCCACAGCGGCGGGCCTGCCCAGGACCTCATCTTCCGGATCAGCGATGGGCTGCAGGCCAGCTCCCTGGCCACATTGAAGGTGGTGGCTATCCGGCCAACCATTCAGATCCGCCACAACACAGGGCTGCGCCTGGCCCAGGGCTCTGCTGCACTGGTCTTGCCCACCAACTTGTCAGTGGAGACAAATGCTGTAGGGCAGGATGTGAGTGTGCTATTCCGAGTCACTGGAGCCCTGCAGTTCGGGGAGCTGCAGAAGCAGGGATCAGGTGGGGCAGAGGGTGCAGAATGGTGGGCCACACAGGCCTTTCACCAGCGGGATGTGGAACAGGGCCGCGTGAGGTACCTAAGCACTGACCCACAGCACCATGCTGAGGACATGGTAGAGAAACTGAACCTGGAGGTGCAGGTGGGTCAGGAGACCCTAAGCAATCTGTCCTTCCCTGTGACAGTCCAGAGAGCCACCGTGTGGCTGCTGCGGCTGGAGCCACTGCACACTCAGAACACCCGGCAGGAGGCCCTTACCACAGCCCACTTGGAGGCCACCATAGAGGAGGCAGGCCTGAGCCCCACCACTTTTCACTATGAAGTGGTTCAGGCCCCCAGGAAAGGAAATCTGCGACTCCAGGGCATGCGGCTATCAGAAGGTCAGGGTTTCACCCAAGATGACCTGCAAGCTGGTAGGGTGACCTATGGGGCCACAGCACGTGCCTCAGAGGTGGTCGAGGATGTCTTCCAATTCCGTGTCACAGCTCCGCCACACTTCTCCCCTCTGTACACCTTCCCCATCCATATTGGTGGTGACCCTGATGCTCCTGTCCTCACCAATGTTCTCCTCTCAGTCCCTGAAGGTGGTGAGGCTATCCTCTCCGCTGACCACCTCTTCATCAAGAGTCTCAACAGTGCCAACTATCTCTATGAGGTCATGGAGTGGCCCCGCCATGGGAGATTGGCATGGCAAGGGACACAAGACAAGACCATCATGGTGACATCCTTTACTAATGAGGACCTACTGCATGGCCGGCTGGTGTACCAGCATGATGACTCTGAGACCACAGAAGATGACATTCCATTTGTAGCTACCCGCCAGGGGGAGGGCAGCGGTGGCATGGCCTGGGAGGAGGTACGTGGTGTCTTCCGAGTGGCCATCCAGCCCGTGAATGACCACGCCCCCATGCAGACCATCAGTCGCATCTTCCATGTAGCCCGGGGTGGGCAGCGACTACTCACTACAGATGACGTGGCCTTTAGCGATGCCGACTCTGGCTTTACTGATGCCCAACTGGTGCTGACCCGCAAGGACCTCCTCTTTGGCAGTATTGTGGCTGTGGATGACCCCATGCAGCCCATCTACCGCTTTACTCAGGAGGACCTCAGGAAGAAGCGAGTACTATTCGTGCACTCTGGGGCTGACCGCGGCTGGATCCAGCTACAGGTGTCTGATGGGCAGCACCAGGCCACCACACTGCTTGAAGTGCAGGCTTCAGAGCCCTACCTCCGTGTGGCCAATGACTCTAGCCTCGTGGTCCCTCAAGGAGGCCAGGGCACCATTGACACAGCTGTACTCCACCTGGACACCAACCTAGACATCCGCAGTGGGGATGAGGTTCACTATCATGTCACAGCTGGCCCACACTGGGGGCAGCTGCTCCGGGCAGGCCAGCCAGCCACAGCCTTCTTTCAGCAGGATCTGCTGAATGGGGCCGTTCTCTATAGCCACAATGGCAGCCTCAGCCCCCATGACACCCTGGCCTTGTCTGTGGATGCAGGACCTATGCACACGGATGCCACCCTACAAGTGACCATAGTCCTAGAAGGGCCACTGGCCCCACTGCACCTGGTCCAGCACAAGAAGGTCTATGTCTTCCAGGGAGAGGCGACTAAGATCAGAAAGGATCAGCTGGAGGTAAAGGGCTGGGGGATGAGCAGCATATGGGCCTTCATGCTGTGTGTGCTTGGATGTTTCCGGTATGCCTGTGGTGGCTTCTGGGTCAGGTGTATGTACATGCTTTGGGTATGCTCCTGTTCACATGCATGTTGTGTGCCCAAGAGTTTCTGGGGAATTTGTTGTACATAAAGCTACCTGTGCATTGTGTGTACCTCCATATGTGTACATGCTGTGGTTAACGATGCATGTTTCTGGGCCCCTCCCAGGCCACAAAATCTCTGAAGCCTAAGAATTGAGCCTAAGAATCTGTATTCTAGTAACAATAAGTTCTCTGGAGGGTTATCTTGGACACAAACTTTGAGGACTACAGACCTTGGAGACAGGCTTAGCTGGTCCTCAGGCTCCCATGTCCTCAGCTCTTTTCCCAGACTTCAGACTAGGACTCATGGTCTGAAGAGAGCTGCTGAACCCCCAGGAACCTCACAGAGCAACCACAGGCCTCCCAGCAGGCCCACTGACTTGCTTTGTGATCTTAGCCAGTCTCTTGCCCTTTCTGGACCTTATTCTCCTACACTGTCAATTTCTGAACCCCTTGTGGTTCTGGCTGTCTGGGCTTTTGTCAGAATGTGACTATATATATCTGGCATCAGGCTGTCTTTGCTCTGGAGAAGGCAGCATTTGAGCCAGGCTTTGAAGAGTCTGGGATTTCAATTAGCAGGAAATGGGGGGAACCATATTACAGGCCCAGGCAAAGGCACAGAATCAGGAATGTGAACTTGGGGGTGGACAATCAGGTGAAGGAGCATCCAGAAGCCCTGGATCTAGACAGGGTCTGCAAGTCCCACGGAACCTATAGTGTCTTAGCGTCTGTGCCTCAAGAAGGATGGGGCGCTCTCTGGTGGTGAGAAGTGACAATAGTGGAGGCGGGGCAGCATGCGTGTGTGTGTGTGTGTGTGTGTGTGTGTGTGTGTGTGTACACACGTGTGGGATGATTGTGTGTCCCTAGTCACACGTCAGTATTTAGTAAAATTATATGTCTATGTCACTGAATCTGAGGATGTGAGATTGTGTACATCTCAGGGAGTGTGTCTCAGAGGTCATGACAGCCTCCCCTATGCCTGTGGTGAGTCTCTGTGACCCTCTGTTAAACAGGCAGCCCAGGAGACAGTGCCACCTGCAGAGATTGTGTTCTCAGTGAAGACCCCCCCAAGCGCTGGCTACCTGGTGATGTTGTCTCATGCCACCCCTGCAGCCGAGCCACCCATCTTGGACCCCGTGCAGAGCTTCTCTCAGGAGGCCGTGGATGCAGGCAGGGTCCTATACCTGCATTCCCGCCCTGAGTTCTGGAGTGATACCTTCTCCCTGGATGTGGCCTCAGGCCTGGGTGCTCCCCTCGAGGGTATCCACATGGAGCTGGAGGTGCTGCCCACCACCATCCCACTGGAGGCACAGAACTTCAGTGTCCCTGAGGGTGGCACCTGCACCCTGGCCCCTCCGCTGCTCCGCATCACTGGGCCCTACTTCCCCATGCTGCCAGGCCTTGTCCTGCAGGTGTTAGAGTCACCCCGGCACGGGGCTCTGCGGAGAGAAGACGACCCTCAAAACAGGACCCTCAGCACCTTCTCCTGGAGAGAGGTATGCTGTCAGGGAGGTCCCAGGGGTACAGTCCAGTTCTGGGGGCAGAGTGAGGGAGCCTAGGGGTGCCCAGTCTGGAGATGTGTGAAGAGAGGAGGCATGGAGCCCACCTTTACAGAGCATGTTTGCTTCAGATGCCTTACCTCATTCCTTCTTCACCAGGTAGATAGAAATGACGATCCCATTTCCTTCACTCCTTCATTCCTTTACTCGGGGAGAAAGGGCTGTCTCCACCTGCAGAAACTGAAGTGCTAAGGGACTCAGTCTCCTCCCCCATCTGAGGGCAGGGCATGAAGGGTACTGAGCCTGACCTCCAGCCTGGGCCGACCTGCAGGTGAAAGAACAGCTGATCCACTATGTTCATGATGGGAGCGAGACACGGACAGACAGCTTCATCCTAGTGGCTAATGCCTCAGAGATGGACCGCCAGAGCCATCCCGTATCCTTTGCCATCACCATCCTGCCTGTCAACGACCAACCCCCTGTCCTCACCACAAACACAGGCCTGCAGGTGAGAGCATTCTAGAACCATCTCTCACCCCCACCCCCTCCTGGAGAAAGGCCCAACACACAGCTTCCCCCTCTCTGAGCCTCAGTTTCCTCCTCCTTATAATAGAGACAATGTCACGTGCCTCACTAGGTTGTTGGGAAGAGGGAAGAGCTATTGCACTGAAAATAGAACACAGGTGTGAGGTTTTCTTCTTGGACACTTATAAGTACAGGAGGCAACCTTGTGAATGGCCACACCTGGCACTGCTCTTTCCTGGGCTCACTCCCAACAGAAGGGTTTTTCTATGGCTTAGGACCAGAATTCCTGAAGAAAGTTCTTTCAAGCCCTTAAGGGTGGACTCCAGGTGAGGAGCCATTAAGCTCCCCACTTCCACCCCCAGCAAGTAAATCTCACAGCTTGGCTCCCCAAGTCCCTGCCCCCACATGGGGCACAACAGTGGTGCCCCCATTCAGCAGAGGTGGAAGCTGAAGCCCAGACAGGTGACAAAACTTCTCTACGGTCTCAAAACTAGTTATTGGTGGAACAGAAAGGGTGTGGCTTCACCCAGCAAGACAACGATGGACAGGGTGTGGACTCCAGGTCAGCAGAAGACATGGGAGGCTTTGAAAGAGGGCTGACAGGCTGTCTGTGACATGAGCACTGGGCATTTTTGTGATATAGGATGTGCTACTGCTCAGTGGTAGGGAGACCAGCAAAAGGTAGGGTATAGGCTAAGCGCTGTCCCTCTACCCCACCCCCTGTCCCCCACCCTCACCCCGGGGGAATAGTCAGGTGGTACTGTGTGGAAGCTCAGCCACCAGGTGGTGCTGTCCACTGTGTTCATGCCAGGAGCCTTCAACCATAGTTGTCTTCCTTCTAGAGCTCTGGCAGGAGTCAGCTGGGGCTGGGAGAGAGAGTCCAGGCATCCCAGAGACCTTAGTTCTCCAGGTTTGGAAGCCCCTCCCCAATACTGCTCACAAGTTGTTGACACAGCAGGGCATGTAACAGGACTCTGGGAATGGTATCCTGCCCTGCTGGCAGGTAGGAGGGCGGAGGGAGGTTCCCCTTCACTCTGAGCATAGGGAGGGGCAGTCCGCATCCAGGCAGGCCTCACCCACCCACTGAGGCTTGTGACTACCCTATTCCCAGTGCTGTTTCAGTGCTTCAGGGTGGTGGCCAACCATTAGCCTCTCCAGCTGTCCCTGCCTCCCATCCCCTCCCTCATCTGGAAGGGGAGCCCATTTCTAAGTATCCTGGGCAGGCGAAATTACTGTTCCCAGCCCCTGCTTCCCAGACTCACTGCCCTGCCAGTGAGACAACCAGATTAAGCATTGCTGTTGGCCAGGCTTGGAGGGTTCTGGAGGTGAGAAGCCTGTGAGAGTGAGAGCTGGAAGCTTCCTGAGGTAGAGGGACATGAGCTGTCCTTGAGGGACAGTCAGGATTAGGGCAGATGGGAGCAGGGAGCCTGGGCCTGGGGCCCCTGGGGTAACAGAGAAAGGTGAATACGGTGGGACCCTTTGTGCAGACAAGCCCAGAATGGCCATTGGTGGGGGCAGAACCTTCACAGGCCTGTGTCCCCAGATGTGGGAGGGGGGCACTGTGCCCATCCCTGTGGCAGCCCTTAAGGGCACAGACGGCGACTCAGAGCCCGAGGACCTGGTCTACACCATCGAGCAGCCCAGCAATGGACGAGTAGTGCTCCAGGCAACACTGGGCACCGAGGCCCACAACTTCACACAGGCCCAGCTGGACAGTGGGCTTGTGCTGTTCTCACACAGAGGTGGGTGCTTAGATGTGGGGACACCCTGAGGAGAGGGTACCAGCATGGGCCAGTGATACCCAATTCTACATCTGCCCTCAGGAGCCCTGGATGGAGGCTTCCGCTTCAGCCTCTCTGATGGCAAGCACACTTCCCCTGGACACTTCTTCCATGTGATGGCCCAGAAGCAGCCACTCCTTTCACTGGAGGGCAGCCGAACACTAACTGTCTGCCCAGGTGGGTCTGTCAAGTATGGGTGGCACACCAGGGTCATGCTGCCTCTCCAGAAGTCACAGGCCTTGCCTGGCCCCTGGCCTGAGTCTGACAGGCCCTTTTTGCCTCTCATAGGATCTGTCCAGCCGCTTAGCAGCCAGAACCTGAGAGCCACCTCCAGCATAGGCACCGACCCTCACCATCTGCTCTATTGGGTGGTGCAGGGCCCCCAGCTTGGCCGGCTATTCCACACCCAGCAGGGCAGCACTGAGGAGGCCCTGATGAACTTCACTCAGGCTGAGGTAAGGCCTCAACTCTCTACAGCCACATCTTAGGTGGCCCACTCTGCCATGGACACACATGGATACGGGTACCAGATCCAGCATAGTTGGCAGCACACTCCCTGAACCCCTTATGACCAAGGCCATGCATGCCTTGCTCTCCAGGAGCCACTAGGCCCTTAAGGCAAATGGGACTTAGTGTTCCATGGTGAGAGAGAAGGATGCAGGAGGTCAAGGAGCTCAGAACAGGGATCAGGTCCTGGGACTTGGCTTCCAGAAGGAAAATGAAGTTGGACCCTAGGAGCTAGAAAGTGTGCACTGGTTGGGGGACATTAGTACACCCCAGTGGCTGGTGAGGGGCATTGTTTGGTTCAGGGGATGGAGTTTGAGATGAAGGCAGCCCTGAATGGAGGCTTCCCCTGGACAATTTGGGCCTGTGGACAGATGTATGAGCTTGGGTCTCAGCTCAGGAGCCAGCAAGAAGCAGAGTGGGTCCTGGGAGCACATGAGTGGACAGAAGGCAGCTGAGTAGGTCCAGTGGGGAGTGGAGCTGCCATCTGTCCATCACTGCAGTTTCAGGGCTTGACTGTCCTAAGACACAGCAGAGGCTAACAGTAAACACTCAGACTACAGGGCTGCTGGGATCACAGAGCTCTGTGCTAACAGTACCAGTACCAGCAGCCATCACTTAACACCCCTTCTATGTGCAAGAGGTGCCAGGGCAGCCTTGGTTCTCCCAAAGACAGAGCAGGTAGGGAGCTTTTAGGCCTCAGGAAAGGAGAGTCTTTAATGGTAGTGGGAAAGGTTTCTTGGGTCTCTCATATCAACATCCACTAGGCCTGGGTTCTTGGTTCTCTTGGAGCCCTGGCTTCTGCTATGGCCCTCTTCCTGCCCCTCCCTATAATGAAATATTCAGTAGACTGGAGGCTGCAGCAGCTGTGCACCTGAGTCCCTGGGAGCCTTTATCATCAGATGCCCAGGAAGTGGGAGGGAATAGACTAGGCCTCCTGAGCCCTGCCCCCACCCTACAGTGCTTCTCCCCACATCCCAGTAATCTGAAGGACCAGGTTAAACAGTCAACAGGGGGTGAGCTGGCAGTGCCATGCAGAGGAGCATGGCAGAGACCCATCTGCCCTTGAGGAAGGGGGCTGAGGAAGACTTGGTGATATCTGACATCCACCACTGCCCCACAATATTCTGAGCTGGGTGGGTCAGGGAACAGGTGTCCCCATCTTGCATATAAGAAATCTAAAGGTCACAGAGGTCAGGTGAAACGTCAGAGCATGTGGCTAGTAAGAAGCAAAGCCAGGATTGTGTCTTCTGACTGTGAGTCCAAGGTTTCTTTCCCTAGAGGACATTGCTTGCTCCCAGAGCTTGGGGACCCTCTCCACTCTGCCTGTGATTTGCCCCACCCTCAAGCAGACCCCTCTCACCCATGATGTTCCTGTGCCCAGGCATTCAGCCTCCCACCCTCACTCCCAGCGGTCTTCATTTCCTTCCTGCCCACCCTTCAGCCTAGGCCAAAGGTCACACCTGGCTGTCCTTGCAGGCCACATCTGGCCAACAGCCTGCACAATGCATTCAATAATTTTTTAATTAATGGTCAACGTACAACCTTTAGAAAATTTCAATTAAAGAAAGCTAATTTCCAGTTTTTTAAAAGGCCTGTGTTCCCTCTTACAGCAATCAGATGAGAAGCAACCACCCTTTTAATTAGGCTGTGCTCCCCAGTCATCACAGCCCTTCTCTCCTAAAGCCTTCCACACCAGTCAGTTTCCATGTGGCTATTGCACAAGTCCTTTTCTTCTGAGTGAATGAAAATAGTTCTGTGTCTTCTAAAAGGAGAAAACAAAAGATAAGCCAAGAGAACACATTAGGATCAGAAGGGGAGAGGAACTTCTTTATGGAAATGAAGAATATGCCTGGTATTTAACATGCAGACAGTCCTAGCAAGCAGCAAGTTGGCTGGACTGGACTTGCTAAAGAAGGGTGGTCACAGGTGCAGTCAAAAGGGTAATGGGGTCACAATGGGGTCTCTGTAGTCAAATGATAAGCTATTGCACAATCTGAGCAAGAGTGACATGATCTTACTTTTTAAAAGCTCACTCTAGTTTTTGTATTAAGAATAAATTGTAGGAGGAGGGGAGCAGGGGCCAAAGCAGGCCATAGTTAGGAGAGCTATCACCATAATCCAGGCCACAGATGATGGGGTGTGGGAAGAGGAGGGAAGTCAGGGATGTTGCCAGAGTTTGGCCTGAGCCATTAGAAAAACAGAGCTGCTATCTTCTGCATTGGGAAGATAGAAAGGGGGGCAGGCCAGGAGTCTGCATGGTGCATGCAGAGTTTGAGATATCCACTATACATCCTCAAGAAGCTGCCAAGGACACAGGTAGATATGAGAGGCTGGGGTTCCAGAGAGAGCAGTCTGAGTGGGAGGTAAACATAAGCGGATCATCACATAGCTGGCATTGAGGACTAAATGAGAGCAAGTTGGGCTTGCCTGTAGATGGAGAAGAATCTCAAGGCCAAATCATAGATGTTGGGAAGAACAGGAGGGACCAAAAGAGTCTGTGAAAAAGCAACTACTGAGGTAGGAAGAAAACAAAGACAGAGGGCCATCCTGGAGAAAGTTGCATTAGGAAGGGATGCTCACATATGACATCCAAGGCAAGATGAGGCCTGAAACCCACCACTAGATCTAACAACACGGGGGCCACTGGTGCCCCTGGCCAGAATAGGAGCAAAGCCTGGGTGGAGTACACTTAGGACATCATGGGGGGAGTGTGGGCTATTTTTTATTTTTTTTAAATATATTTTTATTGATTTCAGAGAGGAAGGGAAAGGAAAAAAGAGATAGAAACATCAATGATGGGAAAGAATCATTGATTGGCTGCCTCCAGTACGTCCCCTACTGGGGATCAAGCCCACAACCCGGGCATGTGTCCTGACCAAGAATCGAACATGACCTCCTGGTTCATAGGTCTACACTCAACCACTGAGCCATGCCAGCTGGGCAGTGTAAGCTACTCTTTTTGCAGTTTGCTACAAAGAACAACAAGGGGAAGGTGGCAAATGTTTGTGGGAAAAGTGAAGTCAAGTTTTTTCTTTAAAGTGGAAGAAAGAATAATATGGCTGCATAATGATGGGAATGATCCATTTGGGGCAAAACTGACACCATATGAAAAAAAAGGGAGATGGTAAGAGGTGTACTCAGTAGGCAAGAGGGGCAAGGATCAGTGCAAAAGAGGAAAGACCTCTGTTGAGAGAAATAAGGTAGAATATTGCTTTCCCCAGAGGCTCAGAGATTTGCCCAAGGTGGCAAAGCCTGGGTCTGCCATATGACTGCCTAGTGGTAGCCCCTGAGACAGTGAGAGTGCACATTACAGACACCTCTGGGAGGTGCACATTACAGGCACAACTGGGAGAGCCTAGAATAAGGCTAGGAGGCTATTGCTATAATCCAGGGATGGTCTGAGGGAGGTGCCAGCCTGGGAGGGAGCTGCTGAGCACAGAGGCTGGACCTGCCTTGTTCCAACGGTGGTGGTCTCCCACAGGTGTATGCCGGGAATGTTCTATATGAGCACAAGATGCCTGCTGAGCCCTTCTGGGAGGCCCATGACACTCTGAAGCTCCGTCTGGCCTCACCTCCTGCTCCTGATGTAGACACCACCCTTGCTGTGGCTGTATCTTTTGAGGCTGCCTGTCCCCAGCGCCCCAGTCGTCTCTGGAGGAACAAAGGTGAACAGTATGATAGGCTGGCAAAGTTAGGAGGACACTAGGAGAGGCCCAGAGAGGAGTGGACTAAAGACCAGGGTCAACCCCCAGGACCTGGGATGTTATAGAGAGGTTGGGCAGATAGAGAGGCTTTGAGGTCAGAGGGGAGACATGGTCCTTGTTCCTCCTGAGAACTCTGAACCCCATCCTGGGATACCTGGTCTGAGGGGGGAGGCAAATCTTGCCTTGGGGGCCCCAGCTGAAGGTCCATGGCTCTTACCTGCGTGGACTGAACCTTAATAGCCTGTGTTTTACCTGCAGGTCTCTGGGTCTCTGAAGGCCAGCGAGCCAAAATTACCAGGGCTGCCCTTGACGCCTCCAACCTCCTGGCCAGTGTTTTGTCATCCCAGCGCCCAGAGCACGATGTGCTGTTCCAGGTCACACAGTTCCCTGCCTGGGGCCAGCTGCTGCTGTCTGAGGAGCCCCTCCATGCTGGGCAGCCCCACTTCCTACAGTCCCAGCTGGCCTCAGGGCAGCTGGTGTATGCCCATGGTGGTGGAGGCACTCAACCAGATGGCTTCCGCTTTCATGCCCACCTCCAGGGGATGGCAGGGGCCACCTTGGCAGGACCCCAAACCTCAGAGGCCTTCACCATCACGGTGCGAGATGTGAATGAGCGGCCACCTCTGCCACAGGCCTCCATTCCACTCCGGCTCACCCGCGGCTCCCGCGCCTCAATCTCCAGGGCCCAGCTGAGTGTGGTGGACCCAGACTCAGCTCCCGAGGAGATCGAGTTCAAGGTGCAACGAGAACCCGGCAATGGCTTCCTGAGTCTGGCAGGGGCCAGTGCGGGCCCTGTGAGGCACTTCACCCAGGGCGATGTGGATGCAGGGCGGCTAGCCTTCGTGGCCAATGGGAGCAGTGTGGCAGGCATCTTCCAGCTGAGCGTGTCTGATGGGGCCAGTCCACCCCTGTCCATGTCCCTGGCCGTGGATGTCTTGCCATCGACCATTGAGGTGCAGCTACAAGCACCCCTAGAGGTGCCCCAAGCCTTAGGGCACTCCTCACTGAGCCGGCAGCAGCTCCAGGTGGTTTCAGATCAGGAGGAGCCAGACGCCACATACCACCTCACCCAGGGGCCTCAGTATGGGCATCTCCTGGTGGGAGGGCAGCCAGCCACAGCCTTCAGCCAGGTCCAGGTAGACCAGGGTGAGGTGGTCTTTGCTTTCACCAACTTCTCCTCCTCTCACGACCACTTCAATGTCCTGGCACTGGCCAGAGGTGCCAATACATCAGCCACAGTGAATGTCACTGTGAGGGCTCTGCTGCATGTGTGGGCAGGTGGGCCGTGGCCCCAGGGTGCCACCCTACGCCTGGACTCCACCATCCTAGATGCAGGTGAGTTGGCCAACCACACAGGCAGTGTACCCTGTTTCCGGCTCCTGGTAGGACCTCGGCATGGCCGTGTGGTCCGTATGCCCAGGGACGGCCAACCTGTGGAGCGGTTTACACAGCAGGACCTTGAGGATGGAAGGCTTGGGCTGGAGGTAGGCAGGCCAGAGAGTAGGTCCCCTGGCCCCGCAAGTGACAGTCTCACTCTTGAGCTGTGGGCAAGAGGTGTCCCACCTGCTGTGGCCTCACTGGACTTTGCCACTGAGCCTTACAATGTGGCCCAGTCCTACAGCGTGGCCCTGCTCAGTCTCCCTGAGGCTGCTCAGACAGAAGCAGGGAGGCCAGAGAGCAGCCCTCCAACTGGTGAGCCACGGCCAACAGCCTCCAGCCCCGTGCCACCTGTGGCCAGAGGGGGCTTCCTGGGCTTCCTCGAGGACAACATGTTCAGTGTCATCATTCCCGTGTGCCTGGTCCTCCTGCTCCTGGCACTCATCTTGCCCCTGCTCTTCTATCTCCGGAAACGCAATAAGACAGGCAAGCACCACGTCCAGGTGCTGACAGCCAAGCCCCGCAACGGCCTGGCCGGAGACAGAGACACGGAGACCTTCCGCAAGATGGAGCCTGGCCAGACCATCCCACTCACAGCTGTGCCTGGCCAGAGGCCCCCACTAGGGGGCCATCAGGACCCAGAGCTTCTGCAGTTCTGCAGGACATCCAACCCTGCCCTCAAAAATGGCCAGTACTGGGTATAAGGATTGTCCTTGGCCCAGACGCTGACAGGCCAGGGACAGGCTTGCTCAGGCCTAGGCCCCATTGCTCCCATGCCCTGGTACTGTCTGAGTGTCCACAGAGCCAGAAAGACCTGAGGACACCAGGGATGGAGGGTGCTGGGAGGAAGTTTCAGGGGTCTGGGACAGAGTGGAGTCAGAAACTGGGATCTCCCCAGCTCACTCCATGCCTGGAGAACTACAAGGGGCCAAGGACAGAGGCAGGTTTGGGAGGTCAGTCCCCTGCCCTGGAGCTAGTTTAGGACCTAAACCTTAGGCTATCAAAACCAGAGCAACCTCCTACATGTGTCAGGACCCTGGGTACTGGGTCTGTGACCTTGGGTGAGTCACCCCTAACCTTCTTAAGAGCAAGGCGAAGAAAGGAAAGGGAGGGGCAGGCAGGGTTCCTAGGTGGTCCCTCCAAGTCAGGCCTCCCCTTGTCTCTGCCCCAGGGTTGAGAGAAAAATGTTTCCCACTGGTCTTTTAGGGAAATGGTATTCCCTGGAGCGGAGAAAGAGAGTCCCTCCACCCTCTGGAAAGCAGAAGCCAATAGAATATGTTCAGAGTGCAAGGTGGGCGGGTTGCTCTGGGGATGGGTTTATTTAAGGGAGATTGCAAGGAAAGTATTTAACGTGCTGAGCTATCCCAGATTGATGGAGTCCCTGGCCATGTGGGATGGAGGAGGGTCTGGGGCCAGTTCATTTCCACCTGCATGGGATGAGGGCTAAGCAAGCATGCATGTGTGGCCCTGCAACAGGTTGGGCTGGGGAGCATGCAGGGTCTGAGGCCATGGGCACTGTAATGCCTGTGCTCCCCTGAGGACTAGAGAGCAGGCAGTTTGGGACACTCGGCTCCATGGGGCCTAGATAAACGGTGCTTCAGAGGTTCTAGACCAGTGATGGCAAACCTATGACACGCGTGTCAGAGGTGATACGCGAACTCATTTTTTTGGTTGATTTTTCTTTGCTAAATGGCATTTAAATATATAAAATAAATATCAAAAATCAAGTCTTTGTTTTACTATGGTTGCAAATATCAAAAAATTTCTATATGTGACACGGCACCAGAGTTAAGTTAGGGTTTTTCAAAATGCTGACATGCCAAGCTCAAAAGGTTCACCATCACTGTTCTAGACAGCTGTGTGTTGTTTGTCTGACTGTGCACTGGGCCTTTGTCCACATCAGCCTGCACTCCCCTGGTCCCCAAGCCAGCAGGGTGGCCAAGGCCACAGGAGCCCTGAACCTCCCCCTCCTGGGACCTTCCAGATCTCTGCTTCTTCTGTGGGATGGGACCAAAGTCCTTTGGTTTAGTACACGTAGGCTAGGCTCGCTCCAAAGAGCTTAAAGCAAAAAAGGAAACCAAGAGATATTCAGTGCCCAGCCCTAGATGTCTTACCCTGAGTTTTGGCTTCCACAGACCTATCCCTCTCCACCCACCTCTCAAGAGGTTAGAGCACCAAACGGGAGGAGAGTAAGGGAGACATGAGGACCCCAAGGCTGGGCCCTGGTGGTCATGGGAAAGCTGAGACACAACCACCTTAGACACCTGCTCTCAGCTCCATGGAGATATTCACAAGGAAGATTTCTACTGGCCTCTAACCTTCCAACAAGAGGATCAAGGGTGCTCCTCAAAAGCTGAGTAAGCAGCAAGGATTCTGCAAGCTATTTCTGTGTGTGGCCCACGGGGTTGTCATTTGGTTAGGGGTGGGTTAGAGACACGGGGTCTCAAGAAGGCCCCTAATGAGTTCCTGAGGAGCCACCACCCCCTGGTCCTTTCCCTTTGGAGGGTCTCCCAGAATTGGGGGAAATGGAGACAGATTCTGGGCCCCAGGCGATACCCCAGGTTAATGTCCTCAGAAGAAGCATGAGAGGTGTCTGAGCTCTGGAGTAGCGGGGAAGAGGCCTGAGCACAGCCAGATTGGGAGTAGAGAGCCCCAACCAGCCTTTGGAAGCTGACCTGTGTTTGAGTCACCTCTTCCCTGTGCCTCAACATCTATAACATCTAAACCAGAAACTAGGACAAGAGAGGAGATCCCATCCTCCTCACTAGCTGCCCCTGCACCACCCCTCCTTCTGATGCCTTTATATCCAGCCACCTAGATCCTCTTCACTCTCTCAGAAGGCCCAGCCAGCTCTTGTTGCCACAGGGAAAAGCTTGTCCTATAGGATAGCCAGGACCCATAGGTGAGGACCCCCACAGAGATCCCTTCATACCCAGAGCTCTAATCCTGGTCTGACTTTCCGGTTTCTTCAGCACCCTCCAGGCCAGCCTTATGCAGGGCCCTGCCAAGGGTGTCTCTATGCCACACCCCATGTTTTGCTCTGCTTCTCCCAGAAACCCAGGGCTGGATCCTCAGGGCCCTGATATCTGGGGCCAGCCTCCACCCAGAGCAAGCAATTTCCCTGGAACTGTAAGCCGAGACAAGGTGACAGACTCTCCAGGCAGGATCTGGCCTCAGCTTGAATTTCCCCACAGGATTGACCAAACCCTCTCTGTTACAGGCCAGCCTGACCTGCCCCCAGTGTCTACTCTGGCTCTTCTAAGCCTCTGCTGGACAGTGGGCTGGCACCAGAGGAATAGTGTGAGCAACTATGCCAGGATCTTGCAGATTTCAGATATGCCCCCTGAGGCTTAAGGGGATTGCTATCCACTTTACAAAATAATCCACCATTTCCTGTTAAGGAGCCAGCTCCTCCCAGGCATTGAGGATAGAAGCCAACCTGTATATAAGTGATCAGGAATGTCTGGGAGCTTCTGACCCTCTTTCTCATACATACATACACACACACACACACACACACACACACACACACACACACAATGTGCACTTATACAAACAGCTGTGCATCTTCAGATCTTCAGACACACAGTACAGAGATAAATAGCTGCCTACATAATACATGCAGACACACAGAAACCGGAGATTTATGCTCTTTACTTGTGGCCTTCCCACAATCCCAGGAGCTGGCCACAATGAGCCAAGGACCAAGATGCCTTGCTCATCCAGAGACCCAAGTGACACCAGCAGAACTGGGAAGTGCCCCACAGTGGGAGGGGTTGTAGTGGAGAGGGCAGTGGGGAGCAGAGTAGGGGGCTCCAGAGAGGCCCAGATCAAATGGTTTAACCTCTTAAGTACCAAATAATAGGCTCTTTTTGAGCCCCTCTCCTCATTCTACAAGTTGGCCCTTTAAATGAAGTTGCTATTGGAGCTGTGGAACCCACAGAGCTAGAACCATCATCCTCCAATAGAAAGTAGAAGAAATGGCTCCCCACCACCACTTCTGCTGACCAATGGGAACTTCCAGCGTTGCTGACATCTTCCTCTGGGCCCTGAAGATTATAGATCTTAAAGGAATAAAGGTACCTGGGCAGTGCCCGCAGAGTTCTCAGGTTGGGTCTCTTGTTCCTGGCCCTACATGTGAGTAAGCCCTGGCATGTGGGTGGAGCAGGAACCAGACCTACAGGACCCCTCTCTCCAAAGTTCCTGGCCCACCCCAAGTGCTCTCAGGTAACACCATCCCTGTGTAGTTATTGCTATGATTAGTCAGGTGTTGGAAAGCATATTTATTTTGTGCCAAAACTGCTATGGGAAATGCAGATAAGAATCCACCCAGCCCTTGCTGAAGATCCCCCAACCGCCATGAGTAACTACCATACCATGATGTGTGCTGGCTGATGAGGGGAACCCCAGAGTAAGAGGGCAACTGGCGCCCTAGCCAGTTTGGCTCAGTGGATAGAGCGTCGGCCTGCGGACTGAAGGGTCCCAGGTTCGATTCCGGTCAAGGGCATGTACCTTGGTTGCGGGCACATCCCCAGTGGGAGTGTGCGAGAGGCAGCTGATCGATGTTTCTCTCTCATCGATGTTTCTAACTTTCTATCTCTCTCCCTTCCTCCCGGTAAAAAATCAATAAAATATTTTTTTTTTTTTTTAAAGAGGGCAACTGGCTCTGTCTGCTTCCTTCTTTTTTTAGAGAGTGTTGGGCCTTTCCCTGGAAGGAGCATCTATGCAGCCACAAAAGATGAGCCAAAAACGCCAAACTTACCTCCTGTCACATTTCCATTCTCAGTGCAATGAGTGTAGTATTTAACTGAGAGCCACTAGCCTCATAAAGCAGCAGTTCTCAACCTGTGGGTCGCGACCCCTTTGGGGGTCAAACGACTCTTTCACAGGGGTCACCTAAATACATCCTGCATATCAGATTCATAACAATAGCAAAATTACAGTTATGAAGTAGCAACGAAAATAACTTTATGGTTGGGGGTCACCACAACATGAGGAACTGTATTAAAGGGTCGCAGCATTAGGAAGGTTGAGAACCACTGTATGGGTGCCAGCTCCTCAGAGGGTCTTGTGACCACTAGGATAACTGATGGATTGTACAGTGTTCTTTCACATTTCAGTTGTCCTAATAGCTCCTTGGTTAAATCAACCTGGGGAGTGCCAACACTGTTAGCCTGGAGCTGGGAGCTAATCCCAAGGCTTCCTTCTGATGTCTGGTGAGGTCACAAAGGGCTCAAGTGACCAGTCCTGAAGGCCCAAATTCAATGAGTGTCTAAATCTTTGCCATTCAAAGTAGGGCAAACACTTTGGACCAGGAACACCTGCAATACCTGGGAACTTGTTGGAAATGAGGAATCTTAGGCACACCCCAGAGTTGCTGAATCACACTCTGCATTTGAACAAGGTCGCAGGTTCTTGAAACACAACCAAATAGCAAAGTTGAAGACACGCTGACTTAAATCCTCCCCCTCGACCTCTGAGGAAACTGAGCCATGAGAGGCAGGGACCAGACCAACATCACACTAAGGCAAGCAATTTTCAACCTTTTTCATCTCATGGCACACATAAACTAATTACTAAAATTCTGTGGCACTCAAAAAAATATATATTTTTTGTCAGTCTGACAAAAAACTAGGTATGACTTTGATTCATTCACAGTGGATGGCTATTGTTGTGTTGGCTGCTGCTTTTTGTTTTTTATTGACAATCTAAGGGAAAAGAGGCCAGTGTTCCTACTAAATAGTCAGGTATTGCATGTCTTGTTAAATTCTTGCAGCACACCAGTGTGTTGCAGCACAGCGGTTGAAAAGCACTGCACTCAGGCAATGACCCAGCTGGAAGAAGGTCAGACCTCGTGACTGTTCCAAGGTGTTGTCTTTCATTCCAATGGCAATAGATGTTTATGGAACATCTCCTAAGCACCTAACCCTGGGCTGTCCATCCTTCTCTCCTACACTCTTTTAAAGTCCCCATATACCCCGCACATTTGGGGGGTAGGGTTCTGATATGGGGGTTCCTGCCTAGAGTGAAACAAAGAGGAAAGCAGAGAATGGTGATGGCAGCCAGGTCTGATCCAATGGGGAGGGTCTTCAGGAAGCAGCCCACTCCCACCCTTACTTCCCAAAAACTGGTCCCTGGGAAGTGCAGCAGCCCCTGTACCCTGCCTTCTGCAACCTAGCTGGTCCTTTCCTCCCTGACCCCTCCCCACCTCTCTGGGTCCCACATGCAGAGCGAGTGACAAAGGGAGGTGTCACCTGACCAAAGTCACCAGTGAGTGCATCTGTCTCACCCATGGGGGAGCAGCAGGGGCCAGCAGAGAAGGGGGAAGAAGCTGTCAGGCTACCATCCAGGCCTGGTCAGGAAGGAGGTGTTGGGCCTCCCAAAGTTCTCTGTCCCACAGAGAGTGGAAACAAGAGAAGCTGCCACATTAACTATCCCTTCTGCCCCCCAGAACAGTTATTGGCCATGGTCCCAAAACTGGTTCTGGCACCCAACTGCCCTCCCCTTCCAAGTTGCTGAGGCCCTGGCATGAGCAAAGTTCTTCAGTACCTTATAGTAAACATAGTTCAATACTGTCTCCAGCCTTACCCAGGGTTAGGTGCATAGTAGATGTTCAGTAAACATCTAATACCGGAATATAACTCCTCCCTTCCCACAGGTCAAGAGGTCTCTAACCAACAAACCCATCCAGACCTCCTTTCTTCAGTTGCCACTGGTTCCCCTGACTTCCCTCATTCCCAGGGGTGCCGACTGGGTGCCCAATTGCTGCTCTGGTTCCCAGATCCCTTTCAGGACACAGGCAGACCTGACCCCAGGCCCTAAGTTTCTAAGGAGCAGGTTTAATCTGTTCCTCCCAGACTCTCAGAGCTCATTCTTCTCTCCTTTCATACTCACCCATGACTCCCTCCCACCCAGACACTCCAGGTCTATTTGCTCAGAAACCCATGGGCTTCTGCCACTTTCACCAAATCATGCGTGACAGCCCACCACAGATAGAATCAAAGTTGACTAAATATTCAGGAGGAAGAGACAACCCAGAGCCCCTCCCACTCAGCCTCCTCCTGCCCTACAGCCCTTCCTTAGAACCTCCTGTAGCAGCTGATCTAACCACTGCAGGGATTACCTGACCCAACTTTCAGGAGCCAGGAGAAGAGTAGAGCCAAAGGTGTCCCCACTGCTACTCCACCCAGCGGACCCTGCTTTCATTAAGAGCAGCGGTCGCCAACCTTTCGGACCTCATGGACCTTTGGTGATAGCTGCTCCAAATGTTTCCTTAAACCAACGGTCCCCAATCTTTGGCACCTCATGGATCACCGCTGGTCAGAGGCCTAACCTTAGAGGAGTGACTGTCACAATGATGCAGCTTACTGCCCAGAGGCTTGGAGCTCCTCCAGATGCCAAGGACACATCTCTCAGCAATGGGATTCTGAACGCCTAGATTCTGTAGTGTGGGTAGGCCAGCGATGCGAGGCATGTGAGGCCACAGCAGAGAGCTCCAAGATCCAGAGAGATGCAGGGCAACCCTGTCGAGTCTTATTGGGGAAGGGAGCCCATTCTAAAAGAACGTTGAGCAAGCAGGCAGGTGGGTGAAGCTGGCAGAGCCTGGGTGCTCCTGGAAGGTGGTAACTCAGGGAAGAAAGGCCCCTTCTAAGTCAGCCCTGCTAAGAGGTTGTCTTATTGGTGTGGCATCTGGACAGGCAGCTGGGGCAGGACCTGTGAACCCCAAGAAGATTCCAAACCACAGTACCTCAGCCCTCTATCCCCATGATCTGCCCTGAGAACCTCAGAGTCTAGGGACAGAACCCATGAACTAAAGGAGAGAGGGCAGGGGTGCTGACTGTCTGCCCAATGAACTTGTGGAAGTCCACCGACCTGTTCTAACTCAGGTGGGATCACTGACCCCAGAGAGTATGTACCGAGGCCTGGGGGAGCTTGATGCCTACTCTCTGCCTAGAGCCCCATCTCCTGACTTCATTTCTGCCCCATCCATCCTTACCGGTATCCATGAGATGTGGCTAGCTGGAGTCCCCTGCCCTGCTCCCACCTATCAAAACAGAGCAACTGGCCAAGACTTCTTTTCAAAGGGTCATTGTTGTGGCAAAGTTCTTAGAATAACCCAAGGGACATAGTAAATGTTGACCATATGATTAGTGCTGTTATAATGGTAGTTGTTTTGAATTGCTTAGCATATGGGACTAGCATATTGTAGGTGCTTAAAAAAATGTTCAAAGCCGATGTTATTGTTGTTATTATAATTTATTATAGCTATCACAATGTCTGACACATAGTATGTGCTAAACAAATGCTCTGTCCTCCTGGAAAGCCAAATGCATGCAGTCACCATCTGGAAAAGAGGACATCGAGACACTTTCCTTTGCTTGGTTCTAGAAGCGAGAGTGAGTTGTGCAGCAAAGAGGGAGTCAAGTTCTGGGTAGAAGCTGGCAGCCCCACTCTGACTTCTCCTTCTCCATCTCCACTCCAATGATTCACAGGACTCTCCCCGAAGTTGGGGGTAGGGTGGGCTGGGCTGGGACTATCTGGCCTACCTTAGAGGAAGAGAGGAGAAAAAGCCAGAACACAGGCTTCCTGGAGGAGACAGGTTCTGGGGGATCAGGCTGAAAGAAGCTGTGGAAGGCTTGATCTGATAGGGAGTTGCCTCCACGAGTAAACCTGGTGCTGGGCTGGAGGCATGTTCTTCCACCACTGCCCACCTTCCAGGGCCAGCTCTTTAAGATGGGGGGTGGGGGAGCCCTGGCCGGTTTGGCTCACTGGATAGAGTGTCGGCCTGAGGACTGAAGAGTCCCAGGTTCAATTCCTGTCAAGGGCATGTACCTTGGTTGCAGGCACATCCCCAGTAGGGGGTGTGCAGGAGGCAGCTGATCGATTCCTCTCTCTCATCGATGTTTCTAACTCTCTATCCCTCTCCCTTCCTCTCTGTAAGAAATCAATAAAAATATATTTAAAAAAAAAAAAAGAAAAAGATGGGGGGGGGGGGGGCTAATGAGACCCTGAACCAGAATTCTACCCAGTTGCCCACAGTTTGAGTAGCTTCAATTGTCCAACTACCCAAGAGTCATTCTAGGAACCTTAGGAATTTGCCACCCCTCATACATACATATCCCACACCCCACCCAGCTGATGTCAGCAATACTGGACTGAGCTTTAGTGCCTCCTGGATTTGTTTGAGTTTTCCCTTCACTAAGTTAGGGAAGTTTTCTGCCATTATTTCTTCAAACATGTTCTCTATCCCTTGCTCACTCTCTTCTCCTTTTGGCACTATTATTATGCAAATATTATTACATTTCATGCTGCCCCACAACTCCCTTAAGCTGTCCTCCTGTTTTTTTAATTGTTTTTTGTTCTCTGATTGAGTGATTTTTTTTTCTACCCTGTCTTCTAATTAACTGACCTGATCCTCAGCTTCCCCTAATCTGCTATGTATTCCTTCCAATGTGTTCTTTTTTTAAAGTTATTTATTTTTTTTTTACATATATACTAGAATCCTGGTGCATGAATTCATGCACTGGTGAGGTCCAGCCAGCCCAATCCCAATGGGGGCCATCAGAGGCAGGCTGGCTGGGGCGAGGGGCCGTGGGCAGGACTGGCCGGGGCGAGGGGCTGCAGGAGTGCCAGTCATTCCGCCGACCAGTTGATTTGCATATTACCCTTTTATTATACAGGACATTTATATATACACTAGAGGCCCGATGCACAAAATTTGTGCACTGGGGGGGGGGAGGGGGGGGTCCCTCAGCCCGGCCTGTGCCCTCTCGCAGTCTGGGACCCCTCGGGAGATAACGACCTGCTGGCTTAGACCTGCTCCCGGGTGGCAGAGGGCAGGCCCATTCCCTAGGTGCAGTCCTTGGTTGGGCTCAGAGCAGAGCCGATTGGGGAGTTGGGGCGCCGCCCCCTATCATGCACAGAGCAGGGCGATTGGGAGGTTGTGATCCCACCCTCAGTCACGCTCAGGGTAGGGCCAATTGGGGGGTTGGGGCAGCGCCCCCTGTCACACTCAAGGCAGGATTGATGGGGAGGTTGCAGCGCCACACCCTGTCACACACAGAGCAGGGCCAATCTGGGGGTTGGGGCGCTGCCCCCTGTCATGCACAGAGCAGGGTCAATCAAGGGGTTGGGGAGCTCCCCCCTGTCACTCACAGAGTAGGGCCGATAGGGGAGTTGAGGCACCGCCCCCTGTCACACACAGAGCAGGGCGGATCAGGGGGTTGGGGAGCCGCCCTCTATCACCCACAGAGCAGGGCTGATCAGGGGGTTGGGGCACCGCCACTCTCACACTCAGGGCAGGGCCAATGGGGAGGTTATGGCTCTACCCCGTCACACACAGAGCAGGGCCCGTGGGGGGAGAGGGGGTGTTGGGGCGCCGCACCCTATCACACACAGAGCAGGGTGGATCAGGAGGTTGGGGAGCTCCCCCCTATCAGGCACAGAGCAGGGCTGATCAGGAGGTTGGGGTGCCTTCCCCTGTCACGAACAGAACAGGGCGGATAGGGAGGTTGTGGCCCCGCCCCCTGTAACACACAGAGCCGCAGGGCGATCAGGGGGTTGGGGAGCTCCCCCCTATAAGGCACAGAGCAGGGCCAATCAGGGGGCTGGGGCGCCACCCACTGTCACACACAGAGCAGGGCCCATGGGGGGTAGGGGGGTTGGGGCGCCGCACCGTCACACACAGAGCAGGGTGGATCAGGGGGTTGGGGAGCTCCCCCCTATCTGGCACAGAGCAGGGCTGATCAGGGGGTTGGGGCGCCTTTCCCTGTCACGAACAGAGCAGGGTGGATAGGGAGGTTGTGGCCCCGCCCCCTGTCACAGACAGAGCCACAGGGCAATCAGGGCGTTTGGGCACTGCCTCCTGTCACGCTGATCCCGGTGCCAGGAGGCCTCGCAGCTCCGCTGATCCTGGTGCTGGGAGGCATATTACCCTTTTACTATATTGGATAGAGGCCTGGTGCATGGGTGGGGGCCGGCTGGTTTGCCCTGAAGGGGGTCCTGGATCAGGGTGGGGGTCCCCACTGGGGTGCCTGGCCAGTCTGGGTGAGGGCCTGAGGGCTGTTTTCAGGCTGGTGGGTGACTGAAGCTCCCAACTGCTCCTTTTTTTCTTTTTCTTTTTATTCTGGGCCAGCTTTAGCTCTGACTCCAGCTCTGAGGCCTCTGCTGCTGAAAGCAGGTATCTGGTTTGTTTGGGTTCTATAATCAAAACACTATATCAACTCCAGCTCTGAGATCCCGGCTCGCTGAAAGCAGGTTTCTGGGGTTTTGTTTAGCTTCTATATTTGTAACTGTTTCAAACTGCAAGCTCAGAGGCCGGCAAGGCAGGCGGGGAACGTTGGTTTCCTCCATCACTGAAGCAAGCAAGCCTCATGTTAGTTTCAAGCTGCCTGGCTACCAGCCGCCATCTTGGCTGGCAGTTAATTTGCATATCGCCCTGATTAGCCAATGGGAAGGGTAGCTGATGTACGCTAATTACCATGTTTCTCTTTTATTAGATAGGATATGTTTGGGTTTTTTATATTGATTTCCAAGTGGAAGGGAGAGGGAGAGAGAGACAGAAATATCAATGATGAATCAGTGATTGGCTGCATCCTGCATGCCCCCTACTGGGGGTTAAGCCCACAACCAGGGCATGGGCCCTGACCAGGAACCAAACCATGGCCTCCTGGTTCATTGGTCAATGCTCAACCACTGAGCCACTATGGCTGGGTTACAGGTGTTTTTTTTTGTCTTCCCATTTTGGCTGTCTATTTGGGTTTGTGTCTATGTATTTAGTAGATATGCTATGGCTCCAAATCTCTAGTGCAGTGGTTCTCAACCTGTGGGTTGCGACCCCTTTGGGGTCGAGCGACCCTTTCACAGGGGTCGCCTAAGACCATCAGAAAACACATATATAATTACATATTATTTTTGTGATTAATCACTATGCTTTAATTATATTCAATTTGTAACAATGAAAATACATCCTGCATATCAGATATTTACATTAGGATTCATAACAGTAGCAAAATTACAGTTATGAAGTAGCAACGAAAATAATTTTATAGTTGGGGGTCACCACAACATGAGGAACTGTATTAAAGGGTCGCGGCATTAGGAAGGTTGAGAACCACTGCTCTAGTTCAGGACAATGTCAGACACTGTTTCTGACTGGCCCTGAGTACCCTGTTTGGAGCTATCAGCAATCCACAGCTTGTGGTTCCCTCTGCTAGGGCTGGGCGTCTTTGTAAAGCACCAAGATGAGCAGCAGAGTCTGCTTTTCTTTGCCCTGGAAGGTGATCAGGCAAAGACTCAAAGCCTCCAGAGACCCATCTCTGCCTGCAGTCTGATTGTATTCAGGCTAGATTAGCCTCAGGCTATTGACCACAGGGTGGGAGGAGAGGTCTTCCAATAGGGTGGGGCAACTGCCTTTCCTCAGGCAAAATACCACCTGGAAAGCAAAGGTCTGCCTGAGAAAGATGTCCTCCACAGAGTGAAGAAATGACTTAGTACAGGAAAGCAGGGTGGCTGCCTTCCAAGCTCCTGGTTCATAGGTCAATGCTCCCATCTCTGGACTCTCCTCGCATGACTCCAATCCTCTGCTGGAGCCCAAGGTGAGTGGCTGCACACAAAATTTTTGTGCATTGGCCGATTAAGAGGGTGCCTGCATTTCCAGCTGTTTCTCCCTGCTGCATTTCACAGCCAGATGTTATGTGGACACCTTTCTCAGTTCTGATGCTCTGGACTGGGGAACCCAGCTTGGGGTTTAGACTCCAGAGTTCTCAGTGGGAACCCCCCACAGCTAATATATCCCTCCAGAACTTCAGCTGCTGTCTGCAGGAGCCTGGCTAGCCTGCTCATGCCTCCGCACTTCCTATTAGTCTCTATGCGCTCTCCACTTTCCGCTCTTAGTTATCAGGGTTCTCTTCAGCTAGTCTTAAGTTGATTATTCAGGTTGGTTTTTCTGTATTTTAGTTGTAATTCCAGTTTGGTCCTGGAAGAGTCAGTGTAGCTTCTGCTTACTTCACTGCCATTTTTAAGATCATTAAGAACTGGAAACTTCCATTTTGACTGAACAAATGAAATCGATATAGAAATCCAGGATCATGACAAAAAAGATAACCATGAAAGGTATAATGAGAAAAAACAAGACTTGATTTTACTCTCAGTTCACACACACACACACACACACACACACACACACACACACACACAAAATGGGCACAAGAGAAGCTCAAAAACAAGATGGGATAAAGTTTGAAGACATTTGGCTCCACCTTCATCTATAGAGAGCTTTCTGGAAGCTGTATGAAACCATCTTTACAACACAAAGCCAGTACTCACAACAATACTCCACCCTTGTGATCGGCCACAACTAAGAAGGCAATGGCTGTGTAAAGCATGTGAATTAGAGCAGCAGTCTCCAACCAGTGGTTCGAGGACCACTGGTGGTTCGTGAGAAAATTTTGGTGGCTGTAGAAAACTTTGGATATTATTTGCATTTTTTGTTTTATTAATCCTAATAAATAATAATAAAACAAAAAATATTCTAAGAAATTCTTATATTCTAACTGAATGACAATTTTAGCCTTTACACTGCACTAAATTCACGAAATGTACTAGAGTCCCATTTCATGAATTCCCCGTTCTAGTAACTAGAGAGGGGGAAACCAGAGAAGTGCAGGTGGCTTCAGTATTGTTTCAACCATTACAGCAGTCACCCACTCCGAGATTACCAATTCTCATCCAATTGTTTTATTTTATTTGTTATTGTATGTGACTGTGTATTTTCTTTAACTGTTATATTTAATGGCATCAAATAGTTTGACTTAAATAACTATCATTTCTTGTTTGGCTTTAGATTCGAATGAAATAAACCCACAATGAGTGAAAAAAAGCAAAGGAATATTTTGCATTTCTTTAGTAATACAAAAGATAATGTAACTAATGATAATAGTAACAATAGTAATATGTGTACTTCACTTAACCATGAGCTGATCAATGAATCAGTCTCCACAGTCCTCGTCAGGCACCATTAGGAAGAACATTCAAACTAGAGGCAGAGAGAAGTAAAAACTCAAAGAATCAAGAAAATAGATTTGAACTACTTGAAATTTGGATTTGTTCAAGAACCTGGTAGTGAGCTGGATCCACGTTTCTGTTGTGTGTTCTGAGAGTTTATCCAATGATGCTATGAACCTTCGAAACTCGAGAGACACTTGCAATCAGAACACCTGGATTTAACTAAAAAACCACTTGAATATTTTCAAAGAATGCATGAAAATATGCAAAAGCAAGTAATTGCTGTAACAAAAATAACTGTTGGAGATAAATCCTTATTAAAGGCTTATAAAAAGCCATATACGATTGGAGAAGACTTAATTAAGCCTTGCATGTAACAAGCCTGTGAAGGTTTTGGGAAAGTAAGCTGTTCAGAAACTGAAAGCAATTCCTATGTCTGCTAACACTGTCAAACACAGAATTGAAAACATGGCTGAAGATATTGAAAATCAAGTTATAAAAATGGTGAAAAATTCACCATTTTATTCAATTCAACTTGAATCAACGGACCTAAGTAACAAGGCACTTCTTTGTTTTGTGTGGGTTGAGTGTGAAGGAGAGTTACAGGAAGAACTATTTATTCGCTCAACTTGCCGGGTGGAACAACTAGCTCTGAGATTTTTGAAGCACTTAAGAGTTATTTCCTGGAATACAGAATTGAATGGAAAAAATGTATTGGGATATGTACAGACTAGACATCTTTCAGGAATTGTTGCAAAGGTGAAAAATGTTGGTCACCCAGACATTTTGTCTACACACTGCATTATACATCGTGAAGAACTTGAGGTGAAAAAAATGTCCCCAGAACTACACGAAGTATTATCAGATGTTATTAAAATTGTAAATGAAATTCAACACAAAGTGCTCAATTCTCCAATATTTGAGGCACTTTGCGATAAATGGGTTCCCAGTATACTCACCCGCTTCTTCACACTGAGGTGAGATGGCTGTCGAGGGGCAAGATCCTAACCCGACTGTTCGCCCTGCGTGAAGAAGTCAAAATATTTTCCCAGCGACCAAATAATCCGAAATTACGAGACCTCTTCTCCAGCGATGAGTGGATAGCCAAGCTTGCATACCTGGCAGATATTTTTTCACTATTAAATGAACTAAGTATCCTTGCAAGGACAACTTAAGGATGTGTTCACACTACGAGGTAAAATGGATGCTTTCCAAAAGAAAATATTACTGTAGCAAATGTTGTTGGCTGTAGCAAATGTGGTTGGCTGAAGAAGATCTGCAAATGTTTTCAGACTTTGATGAATAAATGAGAGAGAAGGATGTCAACCGGCAGGTGGTAACCATTGTTCAACAGCACTTACAATCACTCACAGAACCTTTTGGTCGTTATTACCCAAAGAAAGAAGATCCCAGACATGGTAATATGTGGATAATAGATCCATTTGCAGCAAACACTGAAGATAGCAATTTAAGCATGAATAAGAAAGCCTCATCGATCTATCATCTGACAACAGCCTCAAAGCTAAATTCCAGTCATCCTTATCAAGACCTCATTTTTGGATCTCCATTAAAAATGAATACCCATTGCTGAGTGAAAAAGCAATGAAAATTTTGATTCAATTTTCAACAACATATTTGTGCAAAAAAAACATTTTCTTTTTTAAAAAATATATTTTATTGATTTTTTACAGAGAGAACGGGAGAGGGATAGAGAGTTAGAAACGTCGATGAGAGAGAAACATCAATCAGCTGCCTCCTGCACATCCCCTACTGGGGATGTGCCCACAAACAAGAATCGAACTTGACTGGAATCGGACCTGGGACCCTTCAGTCCATAGGCCGACCCTCTATCCACTGAGCCAAATCAGTTAGGGTGCGAAAAAACATTTTCATCAGTCACAGCAATTAAAACTCAGTACCAGTCCCGGCTTGAAATAAATACGGTTCTCCGTCTTGCAGTAATGAACATCATTGAGCCAAAAATCCATAAACTTATTTCAAGCAAACAGGAGCAAATATCACACTCTAAAAATGTTTAATACTGCCCTAGCTGGGGGCATGCAGGAGGCAGCCAATCAATGATTTTCTCTCATCATTAGTGTTTCTATCTCTCTCTCCCTCTCCTTTCCTCTCTGAAATCAATAAAAATATATTTTAAAAAATAAAAAATAAATAAAAATATGTAATACTTAAACTTATTTTAATAAATTTGTTGCCAAAACCGGTTTGGCTCAGTGGATAGAGCGTCGGCCTGCGGACTGAAAGGTCCCAGGTTCGATTCCGGTCAAGGGCATGTACCTGGGTTGCGGGCACATCCCCAGTAGGAGATGTGCTGGAGGCAGCTGATCGATGTTTCTCTCTCATTGATGTTTCTAACTCTCTATCTCTCTCCCTTCCTCTCTGTAAAAAATCAATAAAATATATTTTTTAAATAAATAAATAAATAAAAATAAATTTGTTACAATTAAACAACCTTTGAAGATTTTGTTATGATTAAATATTTATAATGTTATATTAAATAGGTGTATTTCATATTAATAAAATGGGAGTTCTTTGATCATTATTTTACAAATGTATTTATCTTTTTTTAAAAAAATCATATTAGTGGTCCACGGGATTTAAAATTATGAATTTAGTGGTCCGTAAGGTCAGAAAGATTAGTGACCACTGAGTGAGTACAGTCATGATGTCCTGAGTGTTCAGTCATTGTAGCCATGAGATCATCATTGTCGAAAAGCAATAGGCATATCACAGCAATAATTTTTTTTAAAGGCCCAGCCAGCATGGCTCAGTGGTTGAGTGTCGACCTATGAGCCAGGAGATCACAGTTCGATTCCTATTCAGGGCATATGCCCAGGTTATAGGCTTGATCCCCAGTGTGGGGTGTGCAGAAGGCAGCCAATCAATGATTCTCTCTCATCATTGATGTTTCTCTCTCTCCCTCTCTCTATGAAATCAATAAAAATATTTTTTTAATGAAAAATTTAAAAAGCAGTCCTCCTCCAGAACTAGTGAACAAAACACTGAGTAGTGAGATGGCAACTATATTACTGTGTTCAAATAGCAGCGAAGTCCTTAGTGGTCCACAGAGTGAGACCAAAAAACCACAAGGGTGAAATTATATACCCAGCATCTGCATGTTTAAATATTTTGAGCCACTGATATTCGGTAATACTTTTTCCAGAAGAAAATAGCTTTTGAAACAAAACCATAAGAAATGCAGTCCTAACTTTTAATATAAAAATGAACTGAACAATGAGAACTGCTTTTAGGAGGTCAAATGATTCAAAAAGTCTCACTGCCTTAAAAAATTTAGTGAAACATAATAATTTTCACTTTTTACTCTGAATTTCTGTACTATTTGTGTTTTTTTACAATGAGCACACATTTCTTACTTAACAATAAAATAAACCAAGAAATGAAGAGAAAACTAGATGATGGGCTGGATACTTTGGTTTCTTTGCCTGAAGATATGACGGGGACATCTTCCCCTACTTTACGCAGGAAGATGTCAGAAAGGTTAAGTAGTCACTAAATTACTATTTTTTTTTAATAATTTTTATTTCTTGAAGTATTACAGAGAGTATTACATATGACTAAATTACTATTTTAGGGAGAAATCACCAACAGAAATACTTCTCTTCGATCTCAAAAACCTCTCACTAAAATGACAGGCTGTTCTAAGGTTAACAGTCTGCCCTGAAAACCAGTTTCAAGCAGAACCTTCCTGGTGTTAGGTTCTCAACCTGTGGGTCGCGACCCCTTTGGGGGCCGAACGACCCTTTCACAGGGGTCGCCTAAATACATCCTGCATATCAGATATTTACATTATGATTCATAACAGTAGCAAAATTACAGTTATGAAGTAGCAACGAAAATAATTTTATGGTTGGGGGTCACCACCACATGAGGAACTGTATTAAAGGATCGCAGCATTAGGAAAGGTGAGAACCACTGTGTTAGAGCATTCATTCTGCAGCGGGGAACAGAAGAGCTGATGAAAGCTAGAAGCAGCCTGGAAATGGAGAGAGGACAGGGGACTTCAGGGCTCGTCCTGAACCAAGAAGGGTGATCCAGGCTGTCATGGGTTTGAGAGCGACGCTGGTGGAGTCCAGAGCAGCAGCCGGGGAAAATGTGTCCGGAGGGGCCAAGCTGCTGTCCAGGTCTGTGAGTGAGAGAGCCTGCGAGAGCAGGCACATGGAGAGAGCCTCTGGAGGTGGGCACTGGATCAGTCCCTGACCAAGGGCTGTGCATGTCCACCAGCCCAAGGCCACCGCTTCTACCAATGCTGGGGCTGGCTAGCACATCCCTGTCTTGATTCTCCTCCAGACCAGGGCTCAGGAGCTACTGCCACTGCCCCTGCTGCAGTCTCCTCATGTGTTGCCACTGTGGTGGAACAGTGAGCACAAGCATGTCACTTTCCCATGGCAGTGGTCTCCTTGGATTCCCAAAGGCCAGGCCGCCACCACACCGGGCATTGGTTAATTCTTGTATGTACCCTGACCAGGATTGTTGCATATCAGGACAATGCTCTAACCAAATGAGCTACCCAGCCAGGGCTAGAAAGACTCTTTGGATGGTCAGGGAAGGCTTCTCCAAAGAGGTAATATGTAAGCAAAGACTTAACTGAGGTGTGAACCACACAGACATCTGGGAGGGAAAACATTCTAATCTAGACAGAGGGGCCAACAAGCACAAAAGCCCTGAGGTACCAAGTTTGGCTTATGTGAGGAATAGCCAACAGTTCAGTGGGCCTGGAGTTGTGGGTCCAAGGTGATATCACAGAGAGTCCTTGTGGTCTTTAGTAAGAGTTTGGAATCTATCCTACAAACGGTAGGAACCCTGCAAGTTGAAAGCAGGGGACGGGCATAATTTGATTTAGAATGTGGTTTTAAAAGATCACTCTGGCTCCTGTTAGATTGTCTGGAGCAGGCGAGAGAGCATAGGAGCAGCTTGGGGCTACTGTAATAGTCCAGGTAGGCATGGTTAGGACTTGGGCCAAGCAATGAGATGATGAAATGGGTCAGATTTTGGATCTCTTTTGAGGATCTAAACAAAGGTTTGCTTATGAATGAGATGTGGTGTGTGAGAGAAAGAGGAGCTGAATATGGTTCCAAGGTTAGGCTTGAGCTCTGGGAAACGTGTGCAAAATAGAGCGCCACCACAGGGATCTATACACTCAGGCACAGATGCACTCAGATGCACACAGCCACCACACAGCTGGGAGCACACATTCCATAGTATCAGGGGTAGACACAGACCCCACCACTTGACCTCTGCCTGCCCCAGTCTTCTCCCACATCAAAGCCCCAGGGTCAGAGCCCCCACGGCACCCCCATCCTACCCAGCTCAGCCTTGGCACTCATAGGACACCCCACCCCAGTATTTTCCTACCAACTCTCATTCCTGCCCATACTGGCTCCTTGAGCAAGGATGCTCCTGACTCAGATTCTTCTGAGAGACCAGAGCCTGGCCCCTGACTCCAGCTCCCTGCCCTTGATCTCACCTGTCCAGTCCTCCTTCTCCATGACCAGATCCTGCTCCCACACTTGTGCCAAGCCAGCTCAGCCAAGGGTTCACAAGCCTAAGTAAGGGCGGTGAAGGATGAAGAAATGACAAAGAGAATAAGCTGGGTCTACTCTAGGTGGATCTTCCTGTGCCTGGCTGAGGCCACAGAGAGAGATCCAGAGGCAAGCTGAGCCTTTATTTTATAGCCAGAGGTAAACAAGGTAGTGGTCACCATAGTTACAATGTTCTTGTGAGTTTCACTTGTTTTGGCAGCACTTGCTATATCTCCCTCAGCCCATTAACTATCCAGATAAGATCTAGGGAGCGTGATAAGGTCAAGCCTAATTATGCTAAGAGGACTGTGCCCTCTAAGCTGGGACTTGCTTGTGGCTTTGCCAGCAGGTCAGTCCGAGGCTTAACCCTATAGCCGCGCCCTACATACACTCCAGCCTGAGGCCCTACAGAAAATTATCACTCAACAAATATTTGCTAAGTGCTCTCTATGGGCTAAGCCAGGCGTGGGCAAACTACGGCCCGCGGGCCGGATCCAGCCCGTTTGAAATGAATAAAACTATTCAAAAAAAAGACCGTACCCTTTTATGTAATGATGTTTATTTTGAATTTATATTAGTTCACACAAACACTCCATCCATGCTTTTGTTCCGGCCCTCCGGTCCAGTTTAAGAACCCATTGTGGCCCTCAAGTAAAAAAGTTTGCCCACCCCTGGGCTAAGCTCTCTACCCTTTCACCTTGACCTGAAGTCCCACCTCCATGTTTACCTAATACCCATCAACTGCCCTATTCCCAGCACTCCTGCATTCACTCTACAGGATGGCTGCCCTCTCTCCCAACCACCCCCCAGGTTATCTCCTTCCCCCATCCAGCCTGCCAGCCATGGACAGGCAGCCTGGTGCAACGGAAAGGGCAGTGCTTTATGCTCAGGCAGCCCTCAGCCCCATCCACCATTGAACAGCTGCATAACCAACCACACACAGGTGACTCAATGCCTCTGCTAGAAAAGGTTGGCAATAGTTCTCACCTTCCAGACTTGTGGGCAATAATTCATGGGAGACCCTTGGCCCAATGCCACAGTACATAGTAGCTACACAATGGTAGCTGTTGTGCACTCAGGCCCACCTCTGCCTTACTGGCCTCTATGGCTTAAGGACAAAGCACACCTGGGACAGTGGCAATACCCACACTTGTGATCTCAGGCCCTAACTGTGATAACCATCACTCAAGAGATGTTGGGGGAAACTGAGACTGAGTGGTGACCTTGCCTGAGGTCCCCCAGGAAGTCCACTGAGGGAGTCCTGAAGTGTGAGCTTGCATCGTAAGTGTTGGGCCATGCTATCCTGTGTGCAATGGAATATGTAACAGCGAGGACACCTCCTGCCCTGGACTGACAAATACCATGGCAGCCAGGAAGCCCCAAAGAGTCTGCTCCCAAGGAAACAGGGTGGCAACATGCAGCAAGGCTCAAGGTCTAGGAGTGGTTGGGAGCCTGGTGCCAGGCCCAGCCCTGCCATCCACCCAGTATGTGGCCTTGAAGGACTCACCCAGTCAGTTTTCTCACCTATGAAATGAAGCACACATAGTCTTGGCTCAAGAGCTGCTCTAAGTTTCTGCGCAGAGGCTGACAATCCCTATGGCTCCTTACTGAGCACTTGCAATGTGCAGGCACTGTCCAGATGACCAATTTTGTTCATGTAACCCTCCTGAAACCATATGAAATTCCTGTTATAAATGGACACATAGGGTGATTATGAAATACTGACCACCCCCTGTCCATCGTGGTGCTGCTTGCACTGGGAGACAACAGAAGCCCCAGACCTCAGATAACAGAGGGTTGCAGTGTCTCTAAGCAGCTTCCAGAACTCCTTGTGCTTGAGCGTGAGGTGGGAGCTATGGATTGATGACCACAGCCCCACAAAGGGCCACAGGTCACAGAAGGGACACTGCCACCCCCTTGAGGTTCCTTGTGGACCACAAGGTACAGGGGCAATTGAGGGAACCCTGAGTGTCAAATCAGAGAAAGGGCCAGACCCAGAGGCCTCAGGATGCGGATCAAAGAAACAAGGGTTGGGAAGGCAGGAAGTAGGGGAAGATGACCAGAAAAAAGGCAAACGAAAGAAAAAAGACAAAAATCAAAATTAATAAAGTTTAATTAAATATCTATAAGACAATACATTGTTAAGTAGTAATGAACCTAACTCAAATTGGTATATATTAATGACTTTAATGTGGAATGCCAGCAAAATTTCTTGTGTGACAGGGTGTGTGATTCAGCCCCTAAAATTCCAAGTGCCAGGGGCCTGCCTATGGTCTTCAAATGTGCCACCCCCAAAACGTAGATGCATCCCTCAGAAAAGAAAGGGTCCCATATTGATTTGAAATTAAATTTCAACCATGTAGGGGAATGAAAAAGCAAGAGAGGAATACAAGTCAGTTATAGAAAAATGTAGGAATGCTCCTCACACATTCATCTGTAATGGAGTCCCTGGGTCAGCCTCTTCATCCCTGGGGGCTGATGGGATCCACCTCCCTTAAGCCCCTTCACATTTCAGCAGCTGGGTTCACCAGACTCCATTCTTTATCACCTCTGAAGTGGAAATCTGCCACCCCCTCTTCCTTCTAACCTAAATAAGTTAATTCATGTGACTTTGAGGAATGGATCCAGAGAGCTGGGTTTGAGTCCAGAGGCCTCAGACTCACCGTGTGATCATAGGCAGACCCTATTCTCCCACTGGCCAAGTCTGAGTCTCGTCCATGAAATGGAATAATGACGCCTAGTGAGGCTGATGTATGGAACAAGGAGGTCACAGCTGTGTGAGACAGTTTTTTAAACAGACTGGACTGCACTGGGCTTTGACTAACAAAACAAAACTCAAGGAAAAAATGTTTGTGTTAAGCTATGTTGAATCCCAGAGTCATTTCATACTTGCCCTTTCTGAGCTCTGTCTGGGGAGGTGAATTTTTATTTTTCTCCATGGTCTTTTGCCGGGCTCACTGACTCTTTCTGCCCTGGCCAGTGGAGAGAGGTACCACAGCCGAATTGGTGGGAAAGCGGGTTTGGGGAAGGGTAGCAGGGAGCCCAAAAGGCTTGACTGCTGGAGGTCCGAGTCAGCAGCAGAAAGGCAGGGTGGACCCAATCCTCACATGCTTAGGGAGATGGTGCAAGAATGTTCTTCTAGCCCAAGACCTGGGCTCTGCCCACTGCATCCTGGCTCTTGCGGATGCAGCAGCCTCAGCTTTAGCTCAAGAGATGGTAGATTCCTGGAGCTTTGTTTGGTGGCTTTAGCCAGGGGCCTTCAGAGGCAGCCTAAACTTAGATACTGGCCCATGGGTGCACAAGGCCAGGCCACAGAGCCTACCAGGAGTTGATTTCTGGCCCGAAGCATCCCCTGGCACACTGGGTGATGCAGCCAGCTGCCACCCCTCACTGGACCTCAAGTTCCTTGTCTGTGCAATGAAGAACTAATATGGTGGTGTCGAGTGATGGATAATCACAGATGGCTGGAGGTGATTCACGCACACTGCCCCAGAAGGTGGTACATATGGGACACCTTTGCTATGTTCACATGTGACTTTGTGGCAGTTTGCGTGTATCACTGTGTGAGGGTATGACTGTGTGCATAAGACTGTGGTATGGCTGAGAGTGATGCCGTAGCTGAGATGGATGTAGTGAACAGATGACATGTATAGACATCGCCAAGTGTGGACATGGCTGTGAATGTGTGACAGTATGTGGCACTGTGGATAGGAGTGCAATTGTGAGAGCACATGATCATGCATATATGTGTATGTGGCCAAGAGTGGTTTATGTGCCTGTGGGTAAGTTGTGTGGCTGTGTGTGGCTATGTCTACTTTAGGTTGGGCAACAGTGTCTGGGACAATGTGAATGTATGGATGACTGTGTGGCTGTGCCACAGGATGGGAGGTGTGATGGTGAACTGGGCCTAGAACACCCAGGCCTGGCTCTGTTTCAGCCGTGGCACAGTGGTTCACAGTCCTCCTGTGTCCAGGAGGCAACAGGATGCAGGATCTGAGAACCACCTCCATCCCCAATACCCTACATGTGGCCAGACTCCTTTCCTGAATTGGGCCAAGATTGGGTATCAGGAGTCCCCTCAGGTCCCCTCAGGTCCTGGTAGTTGCCCAGGGCAGAAAGAGAAGCCTGGTTTTCCACCCCCCTCAGACAAAAATGAGGGCGGGAACTGGAGGCAGCTCAGCCCAGCTTAGTCTAGAACAAGTGCCTGGCTTGTGACTGAGGCCAGCCACCAGGATATTCTCCCACACTATTCCCCCAGTCCCCTGCAGAAAGGGGCTCTGGCCAGCCCCAACAGATCTCAAATTCCCCCAACACCCTATCCCACACACAGACAGAAAAAAAAAAAAAAAAACAGGGAGAGGGGCTATTCTCAGTCCCCACCACACACATGCTATCTCAGCCTACCGACCTCAATAGGCCTAGCCTGTCCCAACACTTCACATTCTGGTTCTTCTCCTAGGTGCAAGCTGACCTGGTATCAGGCCAACTCCCTCACCCTGAGGATGGGAGGTATGGAAGATGGTCCCCTTTCAAGAAAGGGACAGAGGGCAGTCCCAGGGCAGGAAGCATGCATGGGGACTTTCCAGGCACTGTGGGCTAAGAGGAGCATTCCCACTCTACTCAGACTGACCTCAAGAAGTTGCCCCCAAACCCTCCCCACTCCCACAGCCCCCTTGCTGTGGTCAGATTGCTCTCTGCAGAAGGCTACTTGGAGGTCAAAGCTGAGAAAAGATTAAGGGGGAGAAGGTCCTCAGAGGGACTGGATATGAAGGAAGGAGAGCAGGGAGGAGGGAGGGGGAAAATTCCACAGAAAGTCCCAAATCTGACCTAATTTTGACTCAGGGTCAAGGGCCCACTCCAGAATTTCCTCTGAGGACATTCTATCCTGAATGGGGAGCCCTTGCTGCCCCCTCCCCCAGTGCATCTGCCATCCCTTTTCTTATCTCACTGCCCGGAGCCCCCAGGCCCCTGGCCTGGCCAAAGCCTCCCCTGATGTCTGGGCCCAGGCACTTCTCCCTACACCGAGTCCACGTTGCCCTGAAAAGAACACCGTGCTTTCACCACACTCCTCTGTTCCATGTGTGAAGATCCCTGTTCATCCTGCCTGGGGCACCCCCAATGGCAGGGCTGAGGAGTCCTCCTCAGTTTCCAACAAGGAAGCCACCGCATGGCTGGGTACCCAAAACTGCCTAGGAGAGGACGCAGTTTCTGAGCTCCACCTCCTTCCCCTGGGCTGAGGCCTTCCTGGGGAAAGGAACCCCACTGATTAGACATTCCTGAACATGGTCTCCTATCCCTTTTTCATGCAACCCTCAGCCCTAGATCAGAGCAGCACAGCCAAATCCCTGGCAGGACTTTACCATTTGTGAGATGATAGTGAGGTCTGGGAAGGGTGTGAAACTATCTAGAGGTGTTCTTGGCCAGATCCCCAGATAGCACCTCCCACCAGCACAGTCTTCTCCCCAACTATTGAGGTTCTGGGGTAAATTTTGTGCCTATCATAACCTCAGGGACAATCAGGGTTTTATCCTTCCGCACCCTCATCCCCTCTGAGATCTAAATTTAAAAGTCATATTTTTGTTGTCTTAATTGTAAAGAAGTTTATCAAGAAAAAATATTCAAGCAGCAGCCGGCAGGAATGGCCATAACCTCCTGGAGGGGGCTAGCAGTGGCACCTGTCAGTTCCACCCAACTCGCTGCTGGACCACCTCCTGGCCTGGGGAAGGAATAGCTCCCTTGAGGACATAAACATGAGTGGGAGACAGTGCAAATGGCCAGAATCCAGGCAGGCATCACAGTGAGACTGGCCATCGGTAGGTGGACCCAGGGCCAATCAACCTATTTTTCCCCCTGGGTTTCCCACTGTGCACCAGGAAGAATTCAAGGATTCATAGGATCAAGGACCCTAAAAACCTGGGGGTCTGAGCCTGCTGGAGTGTGAGGAGCTATTGTAGTGCACTCAAATATCTGGTACCTTTTGGGTGTGCCCTCCAGGAAGATAACACCAGGGCCCTGGGGTTCATGACTTGTCTTAACATCTTGAGCCCAGGGAAAAGATGCTGTGTGGTCCCCTAACTAAGGGGTGTTAGGGGCTTAGCAGGTAAAAGGGAGTCAGGAGGGTGTTGGCCTGCAGGCCCTCCTGCAGGGGACAGGGGTGGGGCACGGGGGGGGGGGGGGGGACAGGGACAAAGGAACAAGGAAGATTCCTCCCCATCAAAGTAAAGTAGCAAACTTGCTTGGGAAAGGTGAGGGAGAGATGAAGGGTGTTTTCATGCCTCCATACCTTTGCCCATGCTGTTCCTCTCTTCCAAATGTCCTCCCCATCTACTGTCCTCACTTACTATCTGGCAGGTCCTTGTCATTCTTCAAGACACCACTCGAATGTCACCTACACTGTGGAGTCTTCCCTGACCTGCAGAATGAGTGGTTCCCTCTGTGAGCTTCCAGGAACCCCTTATTTACCATGGGTCATTCTGTGTTACCTGTCCCCCCACACCACAAATCTGTTTCTGTGTCTGATTCCCACCTTGACTGGGGACACCCTGAGGGCAGGTGTGTCACAGCCCTGGGTGTTCAACATATGACCCCGGGACCACAGCAGGCCCCAGAGTGAGGGTATGGTGGCCAGATGCACAAGGGCTAGAGGCTCTGCAGTTGGCTAAGACTCTGGCCTAGCCTCAAGTGACTGACCAGCAGCCCAGGCCTCAGCCTGGAGGGTTCCTGGTCCCATTCTCACCCCTGCTGTGCCCACCTCTAAGGGATGGAGAACTTCCCCGGGGGTACCCATGACTCTTCCACAGCCCACCCCCAGTTGCTGCTGGTGCAGGAGGTATGGAAACCAGAGTATACTGCAGTGACCAGGCTGAAGGTGGGGTGGGGCCAGGTACTCAAGGTCAGAGGTTGTCGTACATGCGCAGCGTCTTCTCCAGCTGCTGGCCTACCCGCTGGTAGAAGAGGATCTGCTGGCGCAGGTAACTCTGCATCATGTGCTTAAAGTCGAGCTCACGGCGCTGGTGGAAGTGGTTCATCTCAGCCTGCAGGGCGAAGCCCACCACGCGGCAGCGCCTGCGAATGCCATCTGCTTCATCCTGCGCCATGCGGCCCTCGTCACTCATGCGTTGGCTCTCCTTTACCTTGGCAAAAGCGCCTGGCATAGGCAGAGCAGAAGACAAGGGATGTTAGGGCTCTGATGACCCCAATTTGTTCCCTAAACCCTCTGTTAGTACCCTCAAGGGCAGACAGTGACCTCATCAATTCGACTCAGGCCTCGCTCCCGGACTCCAGACTCCTGGTCCAACTGGGTGTCCCACCAGGATGTCCCAACCCTCACCTAAATAGATGCACCATCTTCCCTCCAAACCTATGGCACCAACAACCCACACCCAAGCAGTCACTGCTCTGCTAGCTACATTCCAGAACTTGGATAATCCTAATTCAGCTCAGACACTACCTCCTCCAGAAAGCCTCCCCTGTAACCCTACTGCATTAGGTGTCTCCCAATGTTCTCAGGTGCCCTAGGTTTCCCTCTCCCACAGCTCTCACCATCCTGCAGTTTCTCTGACTGCCTCCCTATGGGATGTGAGCTCAACATGTCTAGCACCCAGAACAAAGCCTAGCACACAGCAGATCCTGATACATATCCACTGATACATGTTCAACCTGTCCCTCACTGGACAACTACAACAGGCCTCCAAGAACCTCCCCACCTCAGTCCCAGAGAGATTCTCCATAGCACCTGAAGAGCAGCCAAGCTGGGCACCCAGAGTTCCAAGCTTTCCCTGGCTCCCCTCTGTCTGCAGATCAAGGTCCACATCCATTCATAAAGCTCTCTAAAAGCTGGTCCCTGTACCCATTTCACACTGACCCCATGTTCATCAGACACACCCTGCTCTTTCCTAACTTCATCTCTCTGACCCCTGGATCCCTAAGAATAATTCAAAGCCTCCCATCAGGTATACCAGGAGCCTCCCTCAGTGTTCCCAGGAACAATGATTCCCAACCCCATCACACTGCTTATTCTAAAACAGAGCCTCAAAGGCCACCTGGAGTTTTCCTTTGTGTGTGTCTCTCCCACAAACAGATCCTGGCCCCTCCTCACTCAAGCTCCCAGGGGACTAGAGGAGGCCATTGTAATAACCAGGTGACAGATGGAGGGCAGAAGATGAACCTGGGCAGGTGACCCAATTTGGAAGAATCTGAATGAATCAACAGAGCAACTGGTGAATGGATTCCAGTTCTGAATTAACAGTTACTTGACTAATTCTGCATTAAAGCCAATGAGGGGGCAGTTGCTGAGAGGGGGAGGCAGTTTGTCAGGGCCTGGCACTTACTCCCTCAGAGCTGTAGGGAATCCACTGTGCAAAGAAGAATGAGATGAGAAGGGTTTGCACAGTGGACAGCATACCATCAAGTACTTCAAAAGGATCCATTGCATACAAATAACATGCTCATTATCCATACTTCCCATTTCTTCTTTAAGGAGGCTTCTCAGGGGCCTTCAAAATGTGCTATTTTTACAAATTGTTCGATGCATTCAAGATGCATTTATTGAGCATTACTATATGCCAATCCCAGGGCTCTATATCCTGGAAATAACTCTGGGGGCCTTTAGAACTGGCAGCACCACATTAGTAAACAAGTGCATGACTTATTGGCTAACATTGGCATTTGGGGCAGATACACTCAAGTTTGAACAGTCTCCAACGCTGCTCACACTGCATTCAAAATAACTCTGAAGTCACCAGATCCCAGCCCACTCAGTCCTTTGGCCACATTCCTGCTCCATCCCAACTGCTCAGGCCTGGGCAGGAGAAGCAGGATCACTCTAAGACCCAATAAAAGACTTCAGAGCAGGAGAGGCCCTAGAGGCCTCTAGGGCAGCTGCCTGCCCACCTTCCATACCACTGCTCTACAGAGGAAACTGAGGCCATGAAGGGAAGAGACTTACCCTAGGGACTCCCACCTCCTTCCTGCCCCTCACATAGGGGATGCCTGGCCCAGAGACATCCCTCCATAGCTGGGAGGTAGACATGACTTTTCATGCAGGGAGCCCATGCCAGGTCACCCAGGCATTTGTGTGGGACCCCCAGACAATGGACTCAGGAATTTGAGAAGGTTCCAAGAAATAAGGAAGAACTAAACAGGTAAAAAACAACAGGACAAAGAAACTGGAGTTAAGCTTCAGCAAAAGGAACCTACTGGAAGAGGAGACACTAACCAGCCTGGATTCCACCTGCCTGAGAAAGTCCAGGTACAGTGGGTGTGGGCCTGTACTCAAGAGGGCACTTCTTGCCCATAGCCTTGGAGGAAGGAAAGGCCCCCTTTGTTGATGAGGAGATTGAGGCCCAAATAATAGAAATTAATCTATTGCAATTGCTAGGTATCCAAAGACAGACAGGCAAGGAGCCAAGGATAGGGACAAAGGCTATGAGGGTAAGAGGGAGGTGGAGGCCCCACCCTGCTCTCTGTCACCTCTCCACCCTGTGACTCAGGTCTGGGGCCTGGACCAGCTAACACTAAAGTGCCCCAGAAACTAGCCGGGAGTCAGGACTCAGGCCTGTCCAGCATCCCCCCTCTACATTCTACTTTGGAGTCAACCTGAGACCTGAAGACCCAGGGGAGCCTCCTGCCCTGGCAGTTGTCCTGTAAGTTGGGTCTCAGAAATAGGAAAAGGAGGGTCGGAGTTTCGGAGCTCCATGGTCCCAGGCATAGTCCCTAAGCTCCCTCCTTAATCAGTCTTATCCCCACTTCTTGGAGGTTGTAACCATCTGCACCAGGTTGGAGGCAGGAGGTCTGAGTCCTGGTCCCAACTGTGTCACCTCCAGCAAGCTACTGCTCTTGCCTGGTCTACAGGTTTCCCCACATCAAAGGGTACAGGTTGGACTAGATATGATGCTACTGACAACTGCTCATAGGAAGATAATGCTTTAGTTTCCACATCTGTGAAATGAAATAAGAATACTTACTCTCTAGTGCAGCGGTTCTCAACCTGTGGGTCATGACCCCTTTGGGAGTCAAATGACCCTTTCACAAGCGTCGCCTAAATACATCCTGCATAACAGATATTTACATTACAATTCATAACAGTAGCAAAATTACAGTTATGACGTAACAATGAAAATAATTTTATGGTTGGGGGTCACCACAACATGAGGAACTGTATTAAAGGGTCGCAGCATTAGGAAGGTTGAGAACCACTGCTCTAGTGTAATTGAGGTTTGATTGAACTAATATGTATAAAGTACTTAGGACAGCACCTGGCCAAATAAGAGTTCAAGATGCTATGTGCACTTATCTGCAAACTGCTTTTTAGTCACAGCAAGAACCAGCTGGTGGTGGCTCATGGCAAGGATTCTCTTTGTTTATGGAAGCCTAGGAGGGGTGGCAGAGGGAGGGTTAGACAACAGCCCAGAACAGAGGCCCCACCTGTCCTCAGGCAGGTGCCTGGCTTGCAAGAATCACTTTGCCTTGGCCAATCTAGGAGCTCCTTGGCCCCTCCATGCATGCTTTGGTCCTGGGCCTGCCTCCAGTCCACGGAGGATTGCATCTAACTTAGCACTACAGCATCCAAGTCTCCTTCCCTTTCCCTTCCCCTCCTAACTTATCTACTCCAAATAGCCATTCCTGAGGGAGCTCCTTCCCCCATTTATCAGGCACAGTGGACACTGCCTGGGCTGTGGAGTCAGACACACCTGGGCTCCAATTCCTGTTCTGCTCACCATCCCACCTCACTGCACCTTGTCTGTAAAATGGACTCAGGAATTTGAGAAGGTTCCAAGAAATAAGGAAGAACTAAACAGGTAAAAAACAACAGGACAAAGAAACTGGAGTTAAGCCACCCATACCAACCTCCTGGCTTGGGTGTGATGAGTCTTAGGTAGGGGCAGTCACTGTCTCCCCTTGCTGTCCCAGGCCCTAATAATAGTTACTCTGGGACAATTACCCCCAAGGCTGCCAGGAGCTGGGCAGTGTGCAGACAGGCTGGTGAGCCTCATTTCAGTGCCAATCAGACTCCATCTCCCATTTTACTAAGGTAAACACTGAGGGGAGAAAACTCTCTTAAGGTCACCTTAGAGACAATGTCTATCCAAATCCTGGTCTCCTGATCCCATCTAGGACTCCCACTTCCTTCCTTCCATGACCTCTCCCACACGCTCACCATCTTGCAGACACCCAGACAAGCTGGACAGAATCCTGGGGGACCCAATTTTCCTCCTCCTTCCTCTGAGAAAAGGCTCTACTTGCAGGGCCAGCATGGCTATGGGCCCCCAAAGCCGGCCCAATTCTGTCTCAGCCAGATTACAAGCCTCCTCCGTAACTCACCAGAACACAGGCCTAGGAATGGCAGTGCAGAGTCCAGAAGGAGGAAGAATAAACCCAAAAGGGCTTTGATTATTGGGGAGAATGTCCTCCAGGTAAGGGGAGGTGGGCTGGCCTCTGCCTAAGCTTGAATACATCACCCCAGAGAACTGTTGGTCCCTGACTCTTAGAAACACCTCAAGTGGCAAGAGGAAAGTCAGAAATGGCCTCTCTCAGCTCTGTCTCCCAGCCCCTGGGTCAGAAAGGCCAGTCTGGCTTCTACTCCCTTCTACTTAAGTGCGTACCTGGGAGCCCTGGGGATAGGGCTGCTTTCCTGCCCTCAGCTCTGCCCTGGGTGAAGGTCCCCAGCCACCACGGGGGGGAGGGGGGGGGGGTTGCACAGCTGTTTAATCACTGTGCCGCTGCTTCCCCCTCCTGCTGCCCAGTAGGAACACGCCATCCAAGGAACTGGTTGAACCAGCTTTCCCAGGCCCTAAAGCAGCAGTGGGGGTGTGGCTCCATTCCAAACCAGGGCCACCAGCCAGCCAGGCCACCTCCCTGCCCTATCCCTGCTCCAGAGCTCAGAGCCAGATCTGAGGCATCACTCTGTCCTCAACCAGACCCTCCCCATAAGTCTCCCTCCCCCACCTTGAAGGCCTAAGAGCTTCACCCTCGCTTGTTTTATACATCAGAAAACTAAGACCCCAGAGACAGGAAGGCACTTTTCAGGGATACACAGCAAATTGGGGGAAGAGCCAAGACTAGAGCTTAGGCCTTGTGTCTCCTGAAGCTGAAAGAAGAGGGAAGGAGGAGGAGAAGAATGGGGAGATGAGAGAAAAGGACAAAGAACAGAAAAGAAAGTGAAGGGAGAAAGGAAGCTGAGAGCTACATAAGTTCTAGAAGTCAACCTCCTGTTAAAGGAGAGCAGGGCTGGTTTACACCAGACTCTCCTGGGTACTGAGGTAGGGGGTGGCATTTGCTGACCCCAGGCTCAATCCAGAGGCCTAACTCCTGACCCCACCCAGAGGAAAACTCGCAACCTAGCCAGGCCTGACCTCAGGCCTAGGGGCCAAGGAGCCAGACCCACCCTACAGATGCCCTAGAGATGTTCTTCCTGAGTTACCAAGCAGCCCCAGGGAGGACCACACCTCTCTCCTGACGTCTGCCCTGCCTGTTGTCTCCAGGACTCAGTTACCAGATAGGTCAGATCAGGATTCACTGCTCAGGCAAGAAGACAGCCAGGCTCAGGAAGGGGTAGTTAGATGGGCCATGTGCCCCTGGTTCCTCCCTAGCCCAGCCCAGGTGCCCCTGGGTGACCAGAGATGAGTCACTTCCCTGCCAGTTCCTTGACAGCCCCACAGTAACAGAGAAGGGCCCATCCTGTTCCTCCACCACAGAGGGACTGTGAGAAATGAAAACACAGCCAGGTTTGGGAAGTGGCCAATATGAATGTGTGCTTAGGGAGTCACAGGAGGAAGGGACAGTCTCAGCTGTACCATGGACTCCCTGTGCAACCACTCTTCTATGGACACCACCTTCTATATCTGCAGAATGGAGACAACAACCCTCCCTACCCAGATGGGAGCTCACAGAAAGGATATGCAGTGGTGAGAACAGGTTCTGAAGGAGGTGAGCTTGTGAGGCAGTGGGAAGACAGGCCACACTGTGCTTGTTATCTGAGTCTGTATCCGTGTGGGCTCCTCAAGGGCAGGGCCTAGGCCCTGGTCATCTCCGTGTTCCCAGAACCCAGCCTGATACTTTCAAGGGCTCAGTGTATAATGCGTAAATGAGAAAATGAGACAGAAACAAAAAAAAAATGAACAAAGAAAAGACAGCAAGAAGGTAAACAGTGAGCCTCATAAGGATAGGGACAAACCTATTCACATTAATATCACTACACCTAGAATAGCATCTGCCACACAGTAGGTGCCCAACACACTTGTTGAATGAATGAACAAGACAGAGACAGAAAGACTAGATGAGCTGTTCCATTCTGTGTAGGCCATGCTCACATCCCCACATCCAGCAGAGTACAGATTCAGTAAGGCTCTCCAGTCGTGCTGTACTGGCTCTTACCTTTCTGCAGGTGAATGATGTCAGGAAAGTTGGAGAGCAAACCCTGGTAGAGAGACAGCATGTCGAGCATTTGGAAGAGGTCATTCTTGGGCTGCTCAGCAAACATCTCACCAACAGTTTCATAAGTACGGCCCGTGTGAGAAATGGCACTGTTGAGAGCCTCGGAACTAAAGGGGGGGTCCATCTGAAAAGCATGACTGATGGCCTGGAAGGCATTGCCTAGCTTCTGGAATTCTTTGCGGAAGCCTCCCACATGCTTACGTACCAGCTCCAATGCTACAGTGCTGAGCTGCAGGACACTGTCATCCATCTTCTTGCTGAAGGCCTTGAAAGTGTCCACACGGTCCTCCACGTCCTGCAGGTCTTGGTGCTCCGTGGGGATCTGGAAGGTGAGGAGGAAGCTGGCACCAACCATCTCATCCTTCTCTGCCCGGCGTTTGCCCATCTTCCACTGCTTGTCATCCAAGCAGCTGAGGAAATGCTGGAAGCCCTCATATTGGGACAGCACAGGGTGGCTGGTCATGTGGTCCATCCAGAGGATGAGCCGCCGCTTCCGCTTCTCAATAAAATCCTCCTCAAAGCGACCTGTGGCCTGCTTCTCTGGCAGGTGGGGCACAGAGATGACAGTGAATTTGTGAAGCAGGCGGTTATAGAGCCAGTCAAAGTGCTTGTACCGCCGGTAGACAGGGGAGCCAGCATGCGTGGGTGTGAGCTTGTAGGAGATATAACTTTTGATGCCCTTGAATTTGGTCTGTTTGGTGGGATCTTCCACAGAGCAGGCAAATGGGTGGGGGTTGGCCTTCCACTGAGGGCCACGAGGGCCCATTTCAATGGAGTATGTCTCAGCAATCTTGGCCATAATGGGCACATCACCCAGGATGAAGGCCTCCACTCCAGAGCGCACAAAGCATGAGAAACGGTTGAGGTTGCGCCCCACCACACTGCCTCGCTTAGCAGATGCCAGACTGTCCTGCCGCTCCAGGTGTGGCTTGGGTCGGAAGGCCATGTGCTGGCTGGGGTAGGCACCAGGGTAGGAGAGATTGAGTGGGGAGTACCCATTGGTGCCCATCCCACCAGCCCGTGGTTCTTCAACCACTGTGCATCCATCGTCCCAGTCGTCCCAGTCATCATCATCATCATCCTCGAAGCTGCCCTGGTTTGAGAGGAAGCCACTGCCCCCACCACTCGCAAGGTTGGCCACACTGGAGCTGTCATACATGCTCACCTGGGTGCCTGGAGAGCCTGCAGAGCTGCTGGAGTAGTCAGCATGGTTGAAGCTGGTGCCAGAGCTAATAATCTCCACATAAGAGGCGGGGAAGAGTCCTGTCTCACCAAGGCTGTTCTGGCCCTGCAGCCAACCATCCAATGAGTTCTCACTGAAGATGACCAAATCCTCACCCTGCTGGATGTTGATTTCCTCTTTGTTCTCACTGTGGAAGTCATAGAGGGCTCGGCCTTTTAGTGCCATGGCTGGGCCAGTGGTAGAGAAAGATGAGGAAAGGGTCCTGCCCAGAACTAGGATGTCCAAGAACGCACTAGCAAACAAAGGCCTGCCCCAGCAGCTGTCTCTCAGCCCCTAATGTAGGTCTCAGCACCCAGAGATGCTGTCTAGCCCTCTCTTCAAAGCTGTGCCCATGGCCCCAAAACTTCCCTATCACAACTCCCAGCACCTGTCTGGGGGCAGGGGAACCTCATATCCATAGTCTTCTTCCTACCCTTGCTTGACAGGCCCTGAAGGGGAGTTTCTCTCTCCTTCCACTCCAAGGAGAAAAGTCAAGTGACTTGGAGAAATGAGAGGGCAAAAATTCCACTTTCCACTGGAGCAAGGTTCTAAAACAAAAGAGAATCACTCGGAAATCACGGTTCAAGACCCTGGCAGCTGTGGCTCCCAGCTCCTTCTGGCCCCTCCAGGCCTTGGAAGACTCTCTCACATTCCTCCCCAGATCTGCTCCTTCCTCCTCCTCCTCCTCCTGGGCCACTGGGTTTACAAAAATCCAGAAAATCCAAAGGAAAAAGCAGCAGCCTCCTTCCTGAATCGAGTCCAAGGGTGGATGTGTCCAGCTTCCCAACCAGCCAGGCCGGGGAAAACAAGGACTGCGGCTTACACAACAGGCCGCCAACTCGCCGACCCTGGCGGTCCAGGGGACCTCCAGCCGGCTCGGGCGCCGGGTGGGGGGGGGCGAAGTGGCGTTCAGGCGACTTTGCCCAACCAGCTGAGTGGCCCCTTTTGTTTGCCTAATTCCTCAGCAGTTTCTGAGCCTGACCCGATAGAATCCGAGGACCCCGTCCGAAGGTATGCCGCCCGGCGCCGGCGTACAGACCCCCGCCCGGCCAGCACGCGCGCGCACACTCAACAGGAGTTTGCAGAGTGAGCTCCAGGGAACAGATGGCGCCCGGCCGGCCGGCCTCCGTGCCTCCAGCCCGCCTCCTCCAGCACTTGCAGTCCCTCCACACCGCCAGCAAGAAGCCAGCTTCAAAAAAAGGGGGGGGGCGATTGGGGAGGTGGCGTCCGCGGGGAAGGAGGGAACAGGCGGGGGCGGAGGGGGGGGCGGGTTGGGGAGTGGAGAGAGAAAGCAGGCAAATTCTACGGCACTTCCGCGAAGCGCAGGGCTCCAACGCCGACTCCGCCCTCCCGCCCCGCCAGCTCCTGGCTTCTTTCGTTCGGGCAGTGGCCCACACTAGCTCCAGGGAGATCGGGATGAGAGAGGAAAGAGACGACCCAGGTAGTAGGGGGGCCCGAGCCTCCAGGACTGTCGGCCTTCAATGGGAGTTACCTCTCGCCCCGAGGGTCTGGAGCGTCGCGCTCTCCCCCGCCAGCCACCGCCGCCTCCTCGCCTCCTAGACTCCGGTCACCCTCCTGTCTTTTCCGTGACGCCAGTGGATGAAAACCCCAAACGTTTGCAAATTGAGAGGCTGCAAGGAGGGTACCAGAGGAAGGGGATTGAGAAAGGGGGCGTGGAGAGCCGCAGACACTCGCTCCCACCCCCTCACCCCTCCGTCCCTGTCCCTGCCCCAGCGGGACTGGGCGGCGGTGCAGGCCTGGACTGTTCTGTTCTCTGAAGCCTCGCCCACCCCGGCCGCTCCCCGAGCCAGCAGCGTCCTCAGGAAGAAGCCGGAGCGGCCTGGGATATTGGCCCCTGCGGATCCTAGTACCTCAGCCAGAGCCAGGAGCACCCCTGCCTTGGGAAAGTTCTTTCATGGAAAAAGAGCAAGACCCTGAATCTTGTAGCGACAGAAACAAGCCCAGACACCACCCGGTTCCATGTTGCTTCATGCAGTGGTGAGGACCGGGTGTTCAGTCTTTGGCGGCAGCAGCAGCCAAAGGGAGGGGGTAATCGGGAGTAGGCATACAAGAAGAGGCACGAAGGATTTGATCCTTGCTCAGCCCATCCAGACCACTTTGGGCACTGACTGCCAGGCACTGTGCCTACAGCACAAGTCATTCCAGGTTCCTGCCCTAGAAGGCTTACAGTTCACCCTCTTATCCTTAATTCATCCATTCTGTCTCTTTCATTCATTCAATAGTGCACTGAAGGAAGCATTAACTAAGTAGCTATTCTGTACCAGGTCCCTGGCTACAAAGTCGAATGAGATATTGTCCTTACCTTCCAGGGGCTCAGGTGTGTCTGGACAAGTAGACAGAGGCTCTTTGCCCAATGTGACCAGTAACATAAAATGTGCTTGGGAGTGCACAGAACCCAGCCTGGATGGAGCAAGGATCAGGGAAAGCTTCCTAGAGGAGATGTTGTGAGGCATAGGCCTCAGTTCCTACTCCCCTTCCTGGCTATGCCCTGGAGCCTTGCCTACCCCTAGCTAGGATTCCCCATCATTCTCACTCTTCCCACTTGATGCAGATTAACTGGCAGAAGGCAATACTGCTAAAGGTGGACACCTTTGGCTGTTTTGAGGGGTGTGATTTGCAGGCCTCTAGCTCCAAAACTCAAATTCATTTGTGCAGTGAGTAGATCCAATTCCCTGTGCAGGGCTGGTATTTGACCCAACTAAAGTATTTTGTACAAACCCCAAAAGCCCAGGTATTAATTTGCACAGAGAAATAGAACTGTCAGGGAAACCTGAATTTTTGCACCAATGGAATAAAGCAGTTTGGGCTGCTCCTTGGGAAGCAGTTACCAGAAGGTTAGCAGAGTGAACCTGGAACCCCTAGAATGAGAAAGGGGATGGTATGTCAAGTCTCAAGGAAGAAACCTTGAATTCTTATCCCCCTCTACAGGGGTAGCCTTGATGCTAAGGACTCAATTTATCCCAGTATCACCATGACCAGAGTCTGAATACATGATTCTCCCAGCTGCTTTGGGATTCCTCTTTTCTGTGATCTCTCTTCTGTTCACAAAGCTTCTCTCCAAGCTGGGTTTAACAATAGCAGCTACTTCCTTAGAGACACTGTTGTAAACATCTTACCTTTATTAGCTCATTTAACACAATTGGGATTTCTGTTCATACAACTAGAGTCCTAATCCTGCACCAGCCCCTTGAGAGACCCCTAGCCACCACCTTGATGGTCTTTAATTCTCACACATTTATAGACCAACTATCTTTGCTTTACTCCCACATCTATTCTGCGTGGGTTTTTCTAACTTTCAGGTGCCAACCTTATTTCCAGGTACTTATGGAAAACTTCAGCCTCATAGACATTTCCAGAACTTGTATCTTCCATTCCCTCCCTTCCAGGGACTCCCTTCAAGCCTAGGAGTTACAGAGCCTCTGGTCACATGTATCTGGAAACCACTAACCTTCGTGGTTTCCCTACATTCTGTCCATTCTGATGGGAAAAGTTCCTTTATTAAATTCTCTTCACATTATTATAATTGGAGTATGGTCTCTTTTTCCTGCTGGGACCCTGAATCCTGCATCAGAAACAGCATCCATTTCCCCATCCAGGCATCCAACTTTCCTCCTTTAGGAAAGGAGTCAGCAAAGGAGAACCATGAGACTCCTCTTTCATCAGCATTTTACTGCTGCCCTGATGGTCCTAGCTATTATCTTTCTCACCTAGATCACTGCAACAGCTTCCTAGTAGTCTGTTTCCACCTCTGCCTCCAGATAATCTGTTCTCAACACAGCATCAGGATGATCCTTTTAAAATACAAATTAGCTGTCAATCCTGTACAAAACCCTGCAGTGCCCTTATCTCTCTCAGCATAAAATGTTCTTACAAGGGCCACAAGCTTCTTTATCTGAATTCCCTTTCCTGCCTGCCTAGCCCACTCTGCTCCAGCCAAGATGGCTGTTACTCCTCTTCAGACATGCCAGGCACATTCCTGTCTTAAGGGATTTGCACTGACTGTTTCCTCTTCCTGAAATGCTCTTCCCTTAAATATATATAAGGCTATCCCTAACCAGTTTGGCTCGATGGATAGAGTGTTGGCCTGGGGACTGAAGGGTCCCAGGTTCGATTCATTCAAGGGCACATGCCTGGGTTTCAGGCTCAATCCCCAGTGGGGGGCCTGCAGGAGGCAGCCAATCAATGATTCTCTGTCATCATTGATGTTTCTATCTCTTCTCCCTCTTCCTTCCTCTCTGAAATCAATAAAAATATATTTTAAAAATTTTTTATTTAAATATATATGAGGCTAAACCCCTATAAAATATCACTTCAATAAGACCTACCCTAACATATCCTATTTAAAATTACAGTCCATCCTCACCCCAAGCCCTCCTAAATCCTGCTGAGTTTTGTTTCATAACACCACCTGATAACAATATATAATTTACGTATTTATCATGTTTGTCTGGGGAGAAGGAAGTTAGCCAAGAGTCCTGCTGCAGACATGTTGAGCAAGAGTTGGAAGGGGGGAAAAAGAGTTGGAAGGGAATGAGGCTAGGGTAATATAAAAAGTGGAGATAAAGTGCAAATTGGGAGAAAATATTTGTACTACATATAACTGGTTAAGGATTAATATCCATAATATATAAAGAGTACCTTCAAATCAATTAGAAAAAAAGCAAGCGATCTATATGAGTGGTTATTTGTTTGTTTTTTACTGCATTATTGTAAGAAATTAACACAAATTTATTATCTTACAGTACTGGAGGTCAAAAATCCAAACTGGATCTCACAGGGCTTAAATCAAGGTGTCAGCAGGGCAGTATTCCTTCTGGAAGCTCTAGAGAAAAACCTATTTCTTTGCCTTTTCGGGCTTCCTAGAGGCTCACCATACTCCTTTGCTCCTGGCTCCCTTTCATCTTCAAAGCCAGTAATCATATCATTCAGACTTCTGCTTCTATAAACATATCTCTTCAGGCTCTTCTGCCTCCTTCTTTCACTTATAAGGACCCTTGTGATTACAGGAGACCCATCCAGATAATCCAGAATAATCTCATGATTTAAAGATCCTTAATTTAGTCATGTCTGCAAAATCCCCTTTGTCACATAAGGTAACATTCACAGGTTCTGGGTGGATATCTTTTGGGGTGGGTGGAGCATTATTCTACTTACCACACAATCCAATAGAAAAATAGAAGACATGAAGAGGCATTACAAAAAAGAGGGAACACATATGAAACTATTATTCATCAGGGAAATTAAAATTAAAATCACATTGAAATACCATCACACACTTCCCAAACTGGCAAAAATATTTAAAAACTAACAATCAAGAATGAAACACACCCAGCTGGTGTGGCTCAGTGGTTGAACATGGGCCTGTGAACCAGGAGGTCTCAGTTCCTTTCGAGGTCAGGGCACATGCCTCAGTTTCTGGCTCAGTCCCCAGTGGGGCACGTGCAAGAGGTAGCCAATGGATGATTATCTTTCACTGATGTTTCTCTCTATCTCTCCCTCTCCCTTCCTCTCTGAAATCAATAAAAACATTTTTTAAAATATTGTCAAAACCGACAAACATAAGAATGCTTTTTTAAAAAATAATGAACAAAGGGGGGGAGAAACCAAGATGGCGGCATAGGTAAACACCGGAAATTGCTGCTTCCTAAAACAACTTCACAAATACAACAAAAAGACAAAACGGACATCATCCAGAACTACAGGAAGGCTGGCTGAGTGGAAATTCTACAACTAGAAGGAAAGAGAAAAGCACACTGAGAGTCAGAAGCTGCGGAAGTAAAGTGCAGAGGTACGGAGGCTCGAGCACACGCGGAAAGGGGCTGGTACCTGAGGACTCGGCTGTCTTTTTGAATCGGGAGGGAGTCACAAGCTCCCAACTGCTCTGAACTCCATTTCCGGGAAGTCTCTGGGGACCCAGGACTCATATGGGGAGAAACTGGACTGTCTGGCAGCGGGCAGAACTCGGAACTCAAGGGCAGCTTTCCCTCAGAGGTGCTTGCAGCAATTAAATTACCGGGACACTGAGACACGCGGCCCCTTAGGGTAGGACTGAGGATCAGCCATAGCTGCTTGCTCCGCCCTGTTGATTCCCTGACACCCTGCCCCACACAAGCTGCGGCAGAGGCTTTTGCATATGAATGCCCTGGCCCTTTGCAACCTGAAAATTACCTAACAAATTACAGCTGGGCCAAACAGACCCAGAACTTCCAAGAGAAGGCCCAAGGCCCCACAGCAGCCTGCAATGCTTCACAGCTGGGCCTCATCTGGGCACCTCCAAACTCCAAAAAAGGAAGGGGAATCTGCAGATCTTTTCGTAGCTCCTGCTGGGTAATCTCAAGCAGAGACTAAATTACCACCTCCTTAGATCCAAGAGCCAGTGTACCCAGTGGTCAGAGTGGGACCATCCAGATTACAACTCTTCAGATTCATAAGGGACACACTCAGGGGGCAGACTCAGCGAGCACCAAAGCCCCACTGAAGCAAGTATTGCCCCAGAAGGGTGTCTTCAGCACAGAAGTTCTCCCACTGCAGACACAGCTGATTCTCACTGCCAATTGGCCTGGAGGTCAATTCCTCCCAGTGATACCTACAACAATCAAGGCATAACTACAACAAGACTGTGGACAAAGCCCACAAGGGTGTGCACCAAGAGTGTCCACCTCAGGTAACGGGGGAGGCTGAGCCACTGGGCCCTATAGGACACCTAGCACACAAAACCACTCTACCAACACAGGGAAGCATAAAAAATGCGGAGACAAAGAAACAGGTCACAAATGACAGAAATGGAGGAAAGCAAACGACTGGATATAGAGTTCAAAACCACGTTCATAAGGTTTTTCAAGAATTTTATGGAAACCGCCAATAAATTTAGTGAGACGCTGGAGGATATGAAAAAAGACCAACTAGAAATTAAGCATACACTGACTAAAATAAAGAATAATATACAGAGATCCAACAGCAGACAAGAGGATCCCAAGAATCAAGTCAAAGATTTGAAATAAGAAGAAACAAAAAATACCCAACCAAAGAAGCAAAAAGAAAAAAAGAATCCAAAAATATGAAGATAGTGTAAGGAGCCTCTGGGACAACTTCAAGTGTACCAACATCAGAATTATAGGGGTGCCAGAAGATGAGAGAGAGCAAGATATTGAAAACCTATTTGAAGAAATAATGACAGAAAACTTCCCCTACCTGGTGAAAGAAATAGACTTACAAGTCCAGGAAGCGCAGAGAACCCCAAACAAAAAGAATCCAAAGAGGACCACACCAAGACACATCGTAATTAAAATGCCAAGAGCAAAAGACAAAGAGAGAATCTTAAAAGCAGCAAGAGAAAAAAAGTCAGTTACCTACAAGGGAGTACCCATACGACTGTCAGCTGATTCCTCAACAGAAACCATGCAGGCCAGAAGAGAGTGGCAAGAAATATTCAAAGTGATGAATAGCAAGAACCTACAACCAAGATTACTTTACCCAGCAAAGCTATCATTCAGAATTGAAGGTCATATAAAGAGCTTCACAGATAAGAAAAAGCTAAAGGAGTTCATTATCACCAAACCAGCATTATATGAAACGCTGAAAGGTATTCTTTAAGAAGAGGAAGAAGAAAAAGGAACTCTTACCATTTGCAGCAGCATGGATGGAACTGGAGAGCATTATGCTAAGTGAAATAAGCCAGTCAGAGAAGGATAAATACCACATGATCTCACTCATTTGTGGAATATAATGAACAACATAAACTGATGAACAAGGACTGATCCAGAGACGGAGAGACATTGATTGGACTGTCAGGCCTTGGAGTGAAGGTAGGGGAGGGTAGGGGTAAGGGGGAAAGATCAACCAAAGGACTTATATGCAAGCATATAGGCCTAACCAATGGACAAGGACAACAGGGGGATGAGGGCATGAGCGGGGGTTGGGGGGTGGAGGTAGGGGGTAACGTGGGGATAAGGACACATATGTAATATCTTAATCAATAAAAAAATATTTAAAAAAATAATGAACAAAGGGAACTCTCATGCATTATCAAAGGAATATAAATTGGTACAACCCTCTTGTTAAATAATTTGGCAATATAGGTGCACTCTTCCTACAGGGAGCACACCTACGCCATCCCTTCCCCCCTTCTTTCCTCACTTCTTCACCCATAGGCACTGGGCCCTACAGGACACCTGGAGCGCAGGGCCACTCTATCAACACAGGGAAGCAGCCAAAATGCAGAGACAAAGAAACAGGTCACAAATGGCAGAAATGGAGGAAAGCAAATGACTGGATATAGAGTTCAAGGCCACGTTTATAAGGTTTTTCAAGAATTTTATGGAAACCGCCGATAAATTTAATGAATCCCTCAATAAGTATAGTGAGACCATGGAGGACATGAAAAAGGACCAACTAGAAATTAAGCATACACTGACTGAAATAAAGAATAATTTACAGAGATCCAACAGCAGACAAGAGGATCCCAAGAATCAAGTCAAAGATTTGAAATACAAAGAAAGAAAAAATACCCAACCGAAAAAGAAAAAAGAAAAGAGATTCCAAAAATATGAAGATAGTGTAAGGAGCCTCTGGGACAACTTCAAGCGTACCAACATCAGAATTATAGGGGTACCCGAAGGAGAGAGAGGGCAAGATATTGAAAACCTTTTTGAAGAAATAATGACAGAAAACTTCCCTTACCTGGTGAAAGAAATGGACTTACAAGTTCAGGAAGCGCAGAGAACCCCAAACAAAAGGAATCCAAAGAGGACCACACCAAGACACATCATAATTAAAATGCAAAGAGCAAAAGATAAAGAGAGAATCTTAAAAGCAGCAAGAGAAAGACAGTCAGTTACCTACAAGGGAGTACCCATACGACTGTCAGCTGATTTCTCAACAGAAACCATGCAGGCCAGAAGAGAGTGGCAAGAAATATTCAAAGTGATGAATAGCAACCTGCAACCAAGATTACTTTATCCAGCAAAGCTATCATTCAGAATAGAAGGTCAGATAAAGAGCTTCACGGATAAGAAAAAGCTAAAGGAGTTCATCACCACCAAACCAGCATTATATGAAATGCTGAAAGGTATTCTTTAAGAAGAGAAAGAAGAAAAAGGAACTCTTACCATTTGCCACAGCATGGATGGAACTGGAGAGCAGATAAATACCACAGGATCTCACTCATTTGTGGAATATAATGAACAACATAAACTGATGAACAAGGACTGATCCAGAGACGGAGAGGCATTGATTGGACTGTCGGGCCTTGGAGTGAAGGTAGGGGAGGGTAGGGGTAAGGGGGAAAGATCAACCAAAGGACTTATATGCAAGCAAAGAGGCCTAACCAATGGACACGGACAACGGGGGGGTGAGGGCATGAGGGGGGGGGGGGGTAGAGGGTAACGTGGGGACAAGGACACATATGTAATATCTTAATCAATAAAAAATATATATAAAAAAAAGGAAAAAAAACTACAGATATAACTAGCTGAAACAGAATTAACTTCGTTAACTCAAGCCTAAGTGACCACATATCCACCGTCAAGCAAATTCGTTTGCGTCTATACTGCAGGCTACGGGCTTGTACCTACTATCCAAGTTTCTCAAACTTAAAAAGTTTCTCAAAGTAGCACTCCTGTCAACAGTGCAGATTTCCAGTTGGCTCCCGTGTAGATCCCGATTCTGTCCTGTAGGAAGCGGCCAGAGAATCTGTATTTCAGAGGTTCGCTGCATCCCAGCCCCTTTAGCACAGAAAAATCGTTCCTCCCGCCGGGTGAAGAACCTGGCTCTGGCGGTCTGTGGGGACTGCCAGGTCAGCCCACAGGCAGGCAGACTCCGGGAGGCCCTCTGCCAGGGGTCCTCAAACTATGGCCCTCCGAAAACATTTATCCAGCGCGCCTCGTGTTTTTGCCGCTGCTGCCTGTTGCTTAGCAGCCGACTAGGTTTTTTTTTTTAAACTATAGTCCGGCCCTCCAACGGTCTGAGGGACAGTGAACTGGCCCCCTGTTTAAAAAGTTTGAGGACTTCTGGAAGTACACAGTGGAATGAACCCAACGGTCAGTTAGCACTATGTATACCCAACCAAACAAATGCCATCTTCCCTCTTCCTCGCAACTCACCTGTTTAGCTCTTATAGGGGAGACTCCCTTGGGAGTCCCTAAAAGGCAGACATCTAATGAGAGAAAACGATTATGGCATCAGAGGACTGGTTCCTAGCAATTTAACACTGCCCCGCCCCGCCACACCCGCCCCGCCCCCCCCGCCACACCCGCCCCGCCCCCCCGCCTCACCCGCCCCGCCCCCCGCCTCACCCGCCCCGCCCTCTCCCCCCACCCGCCCGCCCTCTCCCCCCACCCGCCCGCCCTCTCCCTCCACCCGCTCCGCCCCCAGCCTCTTGAGTGACGGGAGAGAAACGCGAGATACATTGTGGGGGCGTGGCCCCACTCTCACCAATGGAAATTGGGGACGTGATCGTGAGCCTTTTCTTCATTGGCCCAGTTGCGAGGGCAGCCGGGTCTTCTTGCGCCAAGGCGGAAGTCGCACGGAAACGGAACTCACAGCCTGGGGTCCTGGGAGCTGGCATCCGCCATCATGGTGAGGAAGCTTAAGTTCCACGAGCAGAAGCTGTTGAAACAGGTGGACTTCCTGAACTGGGAGGTCACTGATCACAACCTGCACGAACTGCGCGTGTTGCGGCGTTATCGGTTGCAGCGGCGCGAGGACTACACGCGCTACAATCAGTTGAGCCGATCTGTGCGCGAGCTAGCGCGGCGCCTGCGCGACCTGCCTGAGCGCGACCCGTTTCGCGTCCGCTCCTCGGCTGCGCTGCTGGACAAGCTGTATGCCCTCGGCCTGGTGCCCACGCGCAGCTCTCTCGAACTCTGCGACTTCGTCACGGCCTCGTCCTTCTGCCGCCGCCGCCTGCCCACCGTGCTCCTTAAACTGCGCATGGCACAGCACCTCCAGGCCGCCGTGGCCTTCGTGGAGCAGGGCCACGTGCGCGTGGGCCCCGACGTGGTCACCGACCCCGCCTTCCTTGTCACACGCAGCATGGAGGACTTCGTCACCTGGGTTGACTCGTCCAAGATCAAACGACATGTCCTGGAGTACAATGAGGAGCGCGATGACTTCGATCTGGAAGCCTAGCTGTCTTTCCTCCCCACCCCGTCACCAGTGCCGCATTTTATAGATGGGGAAACTGAGACCGGATGCTGGAGATTCTGTGAATGCGCTTTCCCAAGAATGTGTCAACCAATCGTCGTTTCTTAAGAACTTGGCTCCTTAGCTGCTGGCCACGCTTACAACCAAAGGGTACACCCTTGTTTTCTGAAAATTTTCTTAGCCTTTGGACTATTGATAAATGGCTGCCTTGAAACAATGGGAAGCGGTTTTGTGCTGCGCTAGGAATTGTTAGATTCTTGTACTTTTAATATTGTAGTGTGAAAGCAAGAACTTTGCGCCCACCCCCGCTTTCCCCTTATTATCTCATAGCAGGACAGTTAATTTAACTCGAATTCTTGCTCCTAGTGATTAACTTGTGTACGATCATGGAGAATTTGGTTTTAAGTTTTCATAAAATGGGGTGAGAGTTTAGTGTTTAAAGGAATGCTTTTTTAATGCCAATAAATAATTCAACTGCTTTGTAAGTGCAAAATTTTGCCCGTCTGTTTTTCTCACATAGAGTCATATCTGTAGTTCTTCTTTGCTCAAGAACCCAGAGAAAAGGAACAGGGTCAAGGATCAGTAGCTGCCTGTCTGAGTCCTGCAACAGGGAGGACATGTGAAGACTGCAGGGTTTTGTACAGGGCTGGGCAAATTTGTGAGTTTACCAAACCCTTCCTGGGAAGGAGTGTTTAAGCAGAGCTCTTCCCCCCCAGGACTTCCTGTTGATATTCCAGCCCCAGGAAATACCATATTAGAGGGCTGAAGTGTTTGCTTGCCTAAGGAAATTATCACCCTGTAGCTTGACCATTTAGCACAGTGGTTCTCAACCTTCCTAATGCCTCGACCCTTTAATACAGTTCCTCATGTTATGGTGACCCCCCCAACCATAAAATTATTTTCGTTGCTACTTCATAACTAATTTTGCTACTGTTATGAATCGTAATGTAAATATCTGATATGCAGGATGTATTTTCATTGTTACAAATTGAACATAATTAAAGCATAGTGATTAATCACAAAAACAATATGTAATTATATATGTGTTTTCCGATGGTCTTAGGCGACCCCTGTGAAAGGGTCGTCGCGAACCACAGGTTGAGAACTGCTGATCTAGCAGTTGGAAGTGGCCCAGGAGGTTCCTAAAACTTAGATGTTCTTAGGAGTGGGAGAGAGTTGGAAATTAGAGAAGGGAAACACCTGGTTTTACACAAGACTTTTACAAGGAGAATAATAGAATGCCAGGACCAGTGTGATGACTTTTACGTATGTCTCCTCCATTTCCCCAGGTGTGAGGCAGCACGTGTTGAAGATACAATGAAGGGAACCAGGCACTGGGGATGGCAATAGCAAATGCTTTACTACATGCCAGGCATGGTTTTAAGCACATTATATATCTTAACCATTTAACCCAATACTCCTATGAAGTAGGGAATCCAATTACTATATTCTCTACTTTTCAAGTGAAGTAACCAAGGGAGAGATGGGTCAAATAAGATGCCCTATATATATACATATTTATTTACTAAAAATTGAAATAATACATAAAAAAATTTGTTACAATTCAAATTTTTGAAAATCAGAGAATCTAGTTAATGCATCCTGCACTAATCATGCTCTAGCCAAACCACCCAATGTTTTCTTTTCTACATTCCTTCCACACAAGTTTGAATTTTCAGGCCAGCAGAGAAATAGCAGCACTAGGCAATGTTGTATGAATGTTTGAGCAAGGAGCAGGCATTGAGCTACCAAGGCTTGGCTAACACTCCTTGATGCCCTGTCTGTGCTAAGCTGCCATTTGCTCTTCCCAACAACCTCTAAGGTAGGTGGTGCTATCCATACCTTTTCAGTTTGGGAGACAGAATTAGGACTAGAACTTATCCAATGCTGGCATTCAAGTCACATTCATTCATGTGACAACAAGGGCCATGTTCTTTTCAGTTCTATCCCTTTAGAAATGGAAGGAGAGAAAATCTTACCACTCCTCAATTCTAATGGCTAGGCCAATCTCATCTCATTTAAGGGGTGTTCTCAGGGCTCACAGGCTTAGGGATCTCATGAAAGGAGAGTTGGGTGGCTCTAGGAGGCAGGACCCATGGCCCTGGGCAGGTAGCTCAATTGGTTAGAGCAGTGGTCAGCAAACTGGCTCGCAAGGCACATGCGGCTCTTTGGCCCCTTGAGTGTGGCTCTTCCACAAAATACCGACTTCTGCGCATGGGCCACGAAGTTTCAATCGCACTGTATGTGCGCGCCCGCACGTGGTATTTTGTGGAAGAGCCACACTCAAGGGGCCAAAGAGTCGCATGTGGCTCGCAAGCCGCAGTTTGCCAACCACTGAGTTGGAGCATTGTCCCCTGATATGCCTAGGTTGCAAGTTCGATCCCTGATCAAGGCACATACAAGAATTAACCAATGAATGCATAAATAAGTGGAACAACAAATCTCTCTCTCAAATGAATCAATCAATAAATTTCCTTTGAAAATAGAAGGCAGGCCCAGCTGGCATGGCTCAGTGTTTGAGCGCCAACTTATGAATCAGGAGTCATGGTTCCATTCCTGGTTAGGACACATGCCTGACCGGTTGTGAGCTCGATCCCTAATGTAGGATGTGCAGGAGGCAGCCAATCGATGATTCTCTTTCAACATTGATGTTTCTATCTCTCTCCCTATCCCTTCCTCTCTGAAATCAATAAAAATATATTTTTAAAAATTAAAAATAAGCCGAACCCGGTTTGGCTCAGTGGATAGAGCGTCGACCTGCGGACTGAAGGGTCCCGGGTTCGATTCCGATCAAAGGCATGTACCTTGGTTGCGGGCATATCTCCGGTGGGAGATGTGCAGGAGGCAGCTGATCGATGTTTCTAACTCTCTATCTCTCCCCCCTTCCTCTCTGTAAAAAATCAATAAAATATATTTTAAAAAAAAATAAAATAGAAGGCAAGCCCTAGCTGGTTTGGCTCAGTGGATAGAGTGCTGGCCTGCGGACCAAAGGGTCCCGGGTTCGATTCCAGTCAAGGACACCTCGTTTGCAGGCTCCTCCCCAGCCTGGGCCCTGGTCTGGGTGCATGTAGGAGGCAACCAATTGATGTGTTTCTCTCACATCAATATTTATGTCTTTCCCTCTCTTTTCCACACTCTCTGAAAGTCAATGGAAAAATATCTTGGGGTGAGGATTAAAATAAATAAATAAATGTAAAAAAATAAAAATAGAAGGCAGGCTCAACCAGTGTGGCTCAGTGGTTGAGCGTCAACCTGTGAAGCTGGAGGTCACATTTCGATTCCCAGTCAGGGCACATGCCCAGGTTGTGAGCTTGATCCCGAGTAGGGAGCATGCAGGAGGCAGCCGATCAACGATTCTTTGTGCTTTTCAGTATTTTTCAACTTTTCTATGAAGATAGTATGTTACTATAAGAAATTAATAAAAATATATATTTTTTAAAATAACTTGCCATATGTATAAGCCTCAGCTTAATTAAAATCATACAAAATTATATTTCTGTGTGTCATCCTAACTTAGGCCAGCTTCCTAGAAAGGTTAAACGCAGATAAATGAAACAAAAGTTTTATGAAACTGATGCCCTCTGTTTTTTTCTATACCTTTTATGCTTTTACTAGAGGCCCAGTGCACGAATTCAGGGTTCCTCTGCCTGGCTGGTGATCGAGGCCTATTGAGGGGCCTGCTGGCCAGGAGGAGGGACCTCAGGAAGTTGGCCAGCCAGCCCCCCAATCAGAGCCGATGTGGGGACCAGTTGGGTGGGGGGAGGGGCTGCATGAGGTTGGCTGTGGGAGCGAACTGACCACCAGGGGTCAGCTCCAGCGTTGAGCGTCTGCCCCTTGGTGGTCAGTGCATGTCATAGCGACCAGTTGTTCAGTTGTTAGGTCATAACAGTCGCTTAGGCTTTATATATCTTCTATCCTAATATATAAAAACCCAGGGTCCATAATGTCCAAAAGGCTCGACCGAACACCAGGCTAGGGAGCTGAGGGAGCGGGAGCTGATCAATCAGTGGCAGCGGTGACTGGCGAGCAGCTAAAAGGCAGACCTTTTGGTCCCTCCTCCCGGCCTTCAGACTCCAATCAATCAGTGGCGGAGGTGGAGCGGAACTGGGGATTGGCTCCCTTAGTAGTCCTGCAGGTGCAATCTCAAGAGGACAGGCAAGGCACCAACCAACCAGCACTGCTGGCATGATCCCGACAGCACTGCCAGCCTCCTGGAATTTGGCCTCGGGCACTGTCCCCTCCATAGATGCTCCACAAGGTCACTCGAGCCCGCCCCGCTCCAGACAAAGTGTGATCATTGCACATGGAAGAAATGTAGTAAAAAAATAAAAACCGATGACCAAGGGCCCGCCTCCACGAGCTCACGGGAGCCTCCGAGCACTGGGCACCCCGACTCTTTTAGGGGGTTCAGGTGAATGGGGGTTGCAGAGGGGTCAGGAAACCTTCCTGGAGAGCTGTAGGTCTGATCTTGGATCCATCTGTCCAGCCATCTGCCAACAGCCCCCTCCACGAAGAATGGGAGAACAAAGGGAAGGGGCGGTTCTGCAATCCCCAGAGGGAATCCAGGGCCCCAGGTACTCTGCCCCACCTGCTGACACTGGCTATGAGGGCACTGCGGCAGCCAACCAGCCTGACCCGCCCCCCTGCCCCCCCACCTGCTGGTCGCAGATACAGGGAGCACCCCTTCTGAGGGGAGATGCCCACCAGGTATACAGAAGGCGCTCAGCGAGGAGTCCCCACGGGTTGTGTTTGCACCTTCATGCTGTCCCCCTCCAACCCCCCACCGCAATGCTGAAGGAAGACTGATACAGGAACACCCACACGGAAAACAGCCTGTGATAAACATCATGTCCCCAGACGCCTGAATCCACCTCAAAAGGAAGATGCTCCAGACCCGGAGCGGGAAGATGGGGACTGAGACAGAAGGTCTGGGAAAAGCAGGGTTACCCGACCCTGGTCCCCGTCCCCCTCCGTGTGTGAAGGGCCTGCATCGCTGCCCTTGGACGGAGGCCTGTGAAGGAGTGAACTGTGGCTGTGCCTGTGCTGCGCTCAGCCTCCTGCCCTCGCGGATAAGCAGGAAACATATTTACGTGCCAGAATCTAAAACCCTCTTTATCGGTAATAGAGCAAACAATTCAAGACCTACACGTGTTTCTAAACAGGACTCTGTCTGGCTGCGTGTGAACCCAGATCGAAGGCCTGCTCTCCACCGAGGAGGCTGCAAAGGCTGCTCCTCTCTTGAACAAACACAACCTGGAGAGGTTTAAAGGGAAAAGGAGATATAAATAAAACAAAATAGCAACAAGCTCTGAAGCCAGTGCCACTGCCGTCAAATCCTCCACACGGTGGTGATGTCAGAGCCTATCTCCCTGTGCCTGGGGCTCAGACGGCCGAGCTGCTGACACCTGCCAGGTCGCCTGGCACCGGCCTCATCTACCCATGGCCATTTTCAACCTCCCGCCAGCTCCTGGAGGCGGGTGGGCTTGCAGATGGAGGCTTCCGTGTTAAAGCAACCCTGCTGATGTAGCAGACACATGTGGGCTTTTTGATGAGAACCCAGAACATCCCTTAACGAATGTGTTTTTAACTGTTCTGAGATCACGCTCCCAGCCATGGCGACTCTCAAATAGGCCTCAGTGATTCCACTTGCCCAATGCAAAGACTGACCCGGGTTTCATGGAGACCAAACCCTTGGCCGGGAGCAGACAAGTCCTTTCAAAAGGAAGGTCACCCTGGCTGCAGGTCCTTGCTCTTCCTCACTTTGAATATTTCTTGCCACGCCCTTCTCTACCCAGCAAAGCTCATTTGGAATTGAAAGCCAGATAAAAAGCTTCACTGATAAGAAAAAGCTAAAGGAGTTCATCACCCTGATCGGGGGGCCAGCCAGTGGCCAATGGGGGCCTCCGGCCAGACCCCACCCATGCATGAATTCATGCACCAGGCCTCTACTTTATATATAAAACCCAAATATGCAAATAGACCAAACGGCGGAACAACCAAACAACCAGTCACTATAATGTGCACTGACCACCAGGGGGTGAGCGGAACATGGTGGGCATCGGCAGCAGGCAGCAGAGTGTGAAACATGGCAGGCATCGGCCACAGCAGGATGGTGAAGCAGGTGAGCAAAGGCGCCAGACCAAGGTGGGGTGCTGGTCGCTGTCATTGGGGCGAGCCTCTGGTGGTTACTGAAAATTGTTTGCTCCTGTATGCTGAGGTCCCGCCCAGCACTTGCATCCACTGCTGGCGCCGGCCCCCCTCACACCCACTGCCGGCGCCAGAGCCACTGCTCACACCTGCTGCCAGCACCCAGTGCTGGCTCCAATCTCTAGGCACCATCAGCAGGTGCCAGTGGCAGCTGCAGGTCCCAATCGCCCCTCAGGGCTTCTCCACCTCCCCCTGCTCCTGAGGGGTGATCGGGGCAGCAGCCGCTGCTCTCACCCGCTGACAGCATCAGCCCTGCTCGCACCCGCTGCTGGTGCCAGCCCCAATTGCTCTGCACCGGCAGACACGTGTCCTTCCAAGAGGGGACCAGGGGGCGAGGCTGGAGGGGCTGGGCAGGGGAGTGAAGGATGGGCTGAGACCTATCCCTCTGTCCATCGCACCCTTACAGCCCACAGTTCCTTTCAAGGTGCATGAATTCATGCACTGGTCCCCAAGTCTATAATAATAAAAGCGTAATATGCTCATTAGACCGGACAGCTGAACGACCTTCTGGATGGCCTTCTGAACAAAGCTGGGGCTGTGAGGGTTGAGGCAGCTACTACAGCTGTGAGGGCCAAGCCCCTTGCACGATTTTGTGCATTGGGCCTCTAGTATAGGATAAAAGCCTAAGCGACCATTCGACTGGTCGACATGATGTGCACTGACCACCAGGGGGCAGACCCTCAAAGCAAGAGCTGCCCCCCTGGTGGTCAGTGCACTCCCACAGTGAGAGCTCCACTCAGCTGACCAACGGGCGCCAGAGGCAGAGCTCATGGCTGGTCGCAGCAGCCTCGAGATCGCAGTGGAGCAGCAGCGAGCCTACTGAGTGGCAGTGGCGGCAGCAGGCACAGCAGGGCTGATATGAGCAGGAGTGGCAGGCAGGAGCAGCAGGTGGCACTGGACTACCAGTTTTGGCCTGATCCCCGCAGGCCATGCCAAGGGACCCCACCAGTGAAAAAATCTGTGCACTGGGCCTCTAGTAAACTGGACAGTCTGCAACAGGCTCTTTAATTGTTCTTCTATAAACAAGGCACCATTGGCTTTTAATAACTGTTTAAGTAACAAAGAAATCTGTTACTCAGTGGATACCTGCTGTCCTATTGTGAAACCTTAGCTGAAAAACATACCCTCAAACTTGGCAATTCCAAGTTGGCTCCAATGACTTACTGCGCAGTTAGTCTTCGTTTTCTTACTCTTCGTTTCCGCCGTGTCTGTTTGCGTTCCTTGGTCCTCACACGGGGTACCACTTTGCCAGGGCTGACCAGCAGACCCTGAGCTATAAATGAATGATTACTCTGACACAGGATTGCTGTGAAAGAGAGGGCTAAGGGACTGCCTAGATAAAGGAACCAGACAGCCTTGATCACCTGCCTCTTCAGGCTTTTATTGTAAAAGCAGTTTGAGATAAAGTTTATCTTTTAGATACAATCAGTGGGGTAAGTAATCTTGGGAGGACACATGTGTCTACAATGTCCTTTAAGCAAGGACACCTAAAGATTAAGCATAAAGATTCCAGTAAACACCCAAGGTACACACACTTGTTTGGAAAGGTCAAGGAACAATTAGGGGTAGCCACCTTCGGCCAAACTCCCCTAAGTAGGAATTCTGATAAACGGGGTAGGCTGCCTTCAGCCCACTCCTTTTTTTGGAATTTTTCTCCTTACAAACTTTCCAAACAAGTCACCTGTGCTCCCCCACAGAGCCAAACTGATGACAATTGCTGGGAAGCAAGATCTCAAACACTCCTGAGAATGAGATTAGATACTCTCACCTTTCCAGTTAGGAATTTATGATCAGATCACTCTGAGGTTACTTTCCCTGAATGGACTGCTCGGTGTTATTACAGATCCCTTTTTCATCCATAACTGTAAACTCAGAAGTGATATTGCTGGATCATATAGTAATTTTATGTTTAATTGTCTGAGGAACCATCATACTGTTTTCCATAGTGGCTGAATCATTTTATATTTCCACCAACAATGCCTGAGGGTTCCAATTTCTGCACATCCTCACCAATATTTGTTATTTTATGTTATTTTTAAAATATTTTTATTGATTTCAGGGAGGAAGGAAGAAGGGGAGAGAGATAGAAACATCAATGAAAAGAGAGAATCATTGATTGGCTTCCTCTTGCATGCCCCACACCAGGTATCAGCCTGCAACCCAGACATATGCCCTGAGAATCGAACAGTGACCTCCTGGCTCATAGGTCAATGCTCACCCACTGAGTCACACCAACCGAGCCAATTGTAGTTCTTTATATGTCCTGGATATTAGTCCTTTGTCAGATATTTGATTTGCAAATATTATCTTCCATTCAGTAAGTTGTGTATTCACTCTTGATAATGTCCTTTGATGTACAAGAGTCTTTAATTTGATGCTCAATTTATCTATTTTAATTTTGTTGCCTGTGCTTTTTTTGTTGTTGTATCTGTCCAGGTAAGAGATATACAAGCCTGCAGAGAAATTTTCATAAGAGTTTATTTGAGCCAAATTGACCACATATGCAGGAAGCAAGATCTCAAAAGCTCCTGAGAATAACACTTCACATCTTCTTTTATGCATTTGAAATTAAGGCGGGGATGTAAGGAAGATTGGAGAAAGCAAGTCTGGGATTGGATTACAGGATAGTTAACAAGATTATGTGCTCTTGAGGGAACAAACTCCTTCTTCAAAGGATATTACTTCTTTTTTGAAAATATATTTTTATTGATTTCAGAGAAGAAGGGAGAGGGAGATAGAAACATCAGTGATGAGAGATAATCATTGATTGGCTGTCTCCTGCATGCTCCATACTGGGGATCGAGTCTGCAACCCAGGCATGTGCCCTTGACCGGAATCGAACCCGGGACCTTTCAGTCCACAGGACGATGCTTTATCCTCTGAGCCAAACCTGCTAGGGCTACTTCTGTCATTTCAAAGGTGTGTTAACCTAAATGGGTAAGAACAAATGACAGGGCTAGTTTAAAACCTTTCATAAGGAAGTTATAGGCCTGGAGCAAGACTACCCACAATGACCTGCCCCGTTGGGAATTTGTGATCAGATCACCTGTGAGGTTACCTTCCATAGAACCCCCCTTTTTATCCATACCTTGGACTCAAATGTGCCAACTTTGTATATTTTCTTTCTGTAGGATAGCAATATCCATTTTCTAGGTCAAATATTTAGCAAATTCAAATATTTGGCTCAAAAGTTGTGTGACAGGAAAGTTACCTAACCTCTCTGAGCTTTAGTTTCTTCTTGTGTTATTTGCAGATTAAGTGAGATAATGTATGTGAGGCAGTGTCTGGTCAATGTAAACATTCAATAAGTAGTATTTCTATTTGTTGTTTTTTAAATATATTTTTATTGATTACAGAGAGGAAGCGAGAGGGAGAGACAGAGAGAAACACCATTGATTGGTTGCCTCCTGCATGGCCCCCCGACCAGGGCCAGGAGCCTGCAACCCTAGGTGCCCTTGACCTGAATCGGTCCCAGAACCCTTCAGTCTGCAGGCCCATGCTCTATCCACTGGGCAAAACCGGCCAAGGCATGAATGTGCTTTCTTAAATCAGAATGGAACAATCAGTTAACAGAGCATGATTAATATTTCTTGTAACTACTGCTAGTCCCCATTATTCTATTTCTGCCTCTAACACTTTGTTCTTGATGCTTACTACTTAAGCAGGAATCAGCCTTCCTCGGCGCCCACCACGGAGTAAGAAAGGGAGCCTCCCAGCTGGAGCAAAGCCGGTGTAATGAGGCCGGGCTCCAGCGTGGCTCCCTCAAGCAGGAGAGGGTGTGAAGGGAGCAGGGAGCCATTCAGGGACCGCGGAGAGGGGCGGGTTGTGGGAGCGCCCAGCGTGCTCACAGCGGGTCTGAAACGGGACCCAGGCCTGGAGGGCCCAGAACGCCGGGACCGAGTGGGGCGCCTCCTGTGGGCACCAGGCGCGCAGGAGCGGTGCTCGGGCGCAGCCAGACCCTCCCAGAAGGGGCCCCAGCTGACCGGAAAACACCCGCCCCGCGGAGCGGAAGTAGCGCCGCGCGCGGAGACCCCGCCCCCGGGAAGGCCGGAATCTCCGGATGCTGGGGCGAGTGGGCTGGGCGGTGCGGCCCCAGGGGCGGGAGGCTCTTCTGCGGCCAGTGATTGGCTGGCCCCTGCCGGTGGCGGCAGCGGTGGCGGCGCCGCGTGGCCGGGCCGGGTGAGTCCTGGGTTCGAGCCTTAGCTCTAACTGCCCCTCGGTGCCGACTCCAATCCCGGGCCTCCGGAGGTTCTCCCCGCACGGGCGGAGCCAGCCAGGTCCTCCTCCTGGGCGCGCTTCCGCTCCTCTAGCCCCCGCGGTCTGGCCCAGACCCTCAGGGACTAGAGGGTGGAGGAGGGATCCCTCAAGACCTGAACGGCCCCATCCGGAGGGGAAAAGGCTGTGCGGGGCTGCGGCGGGGAGAACGGCCTCCTGGAATCGATAGAAGCTCGGTGAGAGACGGCCGCGGAGGATGAGGACGACAAGGAGGGGCGGGAGGGCGGGCGCGGTCGCGGGGGTTTGGGAGTTAGAAGGGCGCAGACGCCGCTGGCGCAGGAAGCCAACCGTGCCGAGGAGAGAACCCTAAACGACTGCACCCATGGAGGAATGGGTTCAAAGAGCAGGAGGCAGCCAGGAACAGCGTAGAGAGCCTCCCCAGTATCCAAAGCTGCGATTACGATTTTTTGTGCTTCCCAGAAGAGCAGAAACCCACAAATTGTATTATGGAAGTGTTCAGACTTACACAAAAGTACAGAAAGTAGCTCGCCATTACGGATTCCAAGTACTCATCACCTAAGCCTCAGCCGCAGATGGCCACCCTGGTGGCATTATGTGTGTTAAGACGAGCCTCAACTCAAGTATTGCTATGTTAATCTTAAGTAAAAAAGAGTTCCTTTCCTGTACATTTTGCAAGATGAAAAAGATTTCTGGAAATTGATTGAGCAACAATGTGAATGCACTAAACACTACTGAATTGTGCACTTAAAGTGGTTAAGATGGTAACTTGAGTTTTTAATCACAATTTTTGAAAGTTCCTTTCAAATTAAAAAATCTAATGCTGTAAATTAAGAAAAGAAAATCTGACCTCAAGTGTGCAATGGAAAGTAACTCATTGCCTAGTAGAGGCCCATAAGGTCTCTTTTTAACTCTAGAGGCTCTGGAATGAACTTGCTGGCTTTGGTGCTCAGAGCAGTGGGAACTATGCTGAGGTGAACCTGAAGCACGGTGGTGCCCACTGTCCAGCTGTCTCTCAGATTTTCCCTTTTCTTCTGAGGCACACATTTAACCTTTGGGTAAGCTCCATACCTTTATTCACAGAAGAGTGAAGTGTGAATTCACCTCCTCTTCTCCACTTTAATTCTTTAGGGCTTACCTGGGTAGTCTTTCTCCAGTATGACATCTCCTCTCTGTTCTCCCAAAGGTACCACATGTCAGTCCTTCACATTTCTAAAGCACATGCTATTAGCTGGTAGACAACCTTCCACATTCTAGCTTTTTTTTTTTTTTTTTTTTTTTTTTGCTTTTTTAGCTATCATTTTTTAACTGAGTCCGAAGTAGGTAGTTCTGAAAACTTTCTTTGGCCCACTCCAAACAAAACAAACTATAAAATGAGAAAATAACTGCTAGATTTGGGTTTTTGGCTTATCTTGTCTTCCTGCAGGGGCCCCAGAACCAGTATTTTTTCTGGAGCTAAATTTTCTTAATGTGGGTTGGCATTTATTAGAGAATTAAACAACCAATTGGATAAACTGCATCAGAAAGTTTTATTAGTTAATGAGTAATGACTATTTAGAGCTGTTCAGGAAAAAGTTAGGTACTTGATCACATCACTGGTTATGTGTGGTAAGAAGGAATTAATGATAGGACACCTGGTAATGGGTAGCAGAGAGCAAAAGTTAGATTGAATCACAAGGTGAAATTGCTTAGTGGCTAATGTTTAAGGTTATATCTATCAGAAGGATCATTATTAAAAATCTGCAGTAAATACCATAATTGCTCATCTGTAACTCTTTTACCCTTTAACTTTCATTTTCCCAGGAAACCATTATGATTTTGGATTAAGGTTTTTTTTTAGCAATGTAGATACCATGTTATAACTGCCTGTATACAGGAGGTAATATAAAATGAATGAACCATCTTCTTATATTTTCCTTTGTAGGGAAAATGGAAGAACTGAGTCAAGCCCTGGCTAGTAGCTTTTCTGTGTCTCAAGATCTGAATAGCACAGCTGCCCCACACCCTCGCCTGTCCCAGTACAAGTCCAAGTACAGTTCCCTGGAGCAGAGTGAGCGGCGTCAGCAGTTATTGGAACGGCAGAAATTGTAAGGGATGCTTTGACTCCCTGGCTTTTTTCTCCAGGCTGGGCATTGTGAACAGTTCAGAAAGCTCTAGGCTTGCTTCTACAGAACCCTCTTCAAAGTAGACCCTTTGTAGGTTGATCATGTTATCCACAAGGTTGGGAGGAATAAATCCTGGCAGAGGTAGATGTCTTTTACACCCAAAGCTTAGAAAAAAGATGAGGAAGTTTGAAAGTAAAACTTCAGTTATTTGGTTAATTTTTTTTTTCCTGGCAGCAGTACTGAGCTTTGTAATTTATGGACTTGAGAAAGTCATGCCCAGACTTCCACTCCCCACATTCCTTGTGTAGCTTCTCCCACATTCTGAATCCTGACCTTGGTGTGGCCTTCCTGTCTGTCTGCAGCCCAGATGTTTCTGTAGAGACCTTGGGAGCTCCAAACAAATAATTCCACAGGGAACTTGAGGAAATGTCTTCCATACATGTAATTCTCAGTGCCAAGATGAGCATACAGGAAAAGAAAGCAGGATAGGAATGTTTGAGGCTATGCTTCTCAGAAGGCAAGGTCTGTCCTTTTATTCTCAGTGCAACATGGTCTCTTCTGGGTAATCAGTTAAGGAATTGAAAATCAAGAGGAGCTGTTAACAGCTGCACAGTTTCTATACCATCTGCATTTTGCCCAGTGTTGCATCACTGCATGTATTTAGCAGAAATGGTTCCCTGTGGCCTCTGGGTTGCTTGCAAATTACCTTCTCAGATCACCCCATGCCCCCTCTTAAACAAAAAAAAAACCACTATAATTTATATATTTCAAATTTTGAACTATGAATACATGTAATGGATATATTACCTGTTGCAAAATAATTGGTGAAAAGTCTTCCTCCTAATTTTTTCCCCTTAGCTATTCAGTTTATCTCATTTTTTTTTAAAGTTGATATTGTGAACATGTCATTTTTTTTTTTTAATATATTCCATTGATTTTTTTACAGAGAGGAAGGGAGAGAGACAGAGAGCCAGAAACATCGATGAGAGAGAAACATCGATCAGCCGCCTCCTGCACATCTCTCACTGGGGATATGCCCGCAACCCAGGTACATGCCCTTGACCGGAATCGAACCGGGGACCCTTCAGTCCGCAGGCCGACGCTCCACCCACTGAGCCAAACCGGTTTCGGCCAGTTTATCTCATATTATTAGTTTCTTAGGTATCCTTTCAAAGATATTCTCTGCAAAATGAGCAAGTGTGATGACCTTTTTTTTTTTAATCCTGACCTGAGGATATGTTTTTTTTTTATTGATTTTAGAGAGAGAGAGGAAAGGAGAGAGAAAGAGAGGGAAACATCCATGTAAGGAGAAACATCGACTGGTATAGTCCCTGACTGGAAATGGAATCCATACCCTTTTGGTGACTAGAGCTACCTGGCCTGCAACCTTTTTTTTTTTAAGTATACGGTTCTGAACATTTAGCTAACAATGTTTTTTTGCAGAAATTGTATATCGTTAAGTTCCAGGTATTCTATTGAATGGACAGTTCATGATATAATAATCAAAGCAGTCCCCTACTGACGGGCATATGGGTAATTGCCTCTCTCTCTCTCTCTCTCTTTTTTTTTTTTTTAAATATATTTTTATTGATTTCAGAGAGGAAGGGAGGGGGAGAGATAGAAACATCAATGATGAGAGAATCATTGATCGGCTGCCTCCTGCAGGCCCCCTACTGGGGACTGAGCCCACAACCCAGGCATGTGCCCCTGACCAGAAGTGAACCTGGGACCCCTCAGTCCACAGGCCGGTGCTCTATCCACTGAGCCAAACCAACCAGGGCTTTCCTCTCTTTTTTTAATATGTTTTTTATTATTGATAGTATTACAGATATCTCCCTCCTCTCTTTAAAAATATATATATATTGATTTCAGAGAGGAAGGGAGAGAAAGAGAAACATCAATGAGAATCATTGATTGGCTGCCTCCTGCATGCCCCCTACTGAGGATCGAGCCTGCAACCCTGACCAAGAATTGAACTGTGATCCTGGTTCATAGGTCGGTGCTCAACCACTGAACAACACGGGCTGGGCAGGTTTTTTGTTTTTGTTTTTTTAGTTTCCTTCTCTTGTGCTTAAAACAATGCTTGGGAAATAACCACAGAAATGCATCCTTTTGTACATGTACAAGCACTCCAGCTCTTTCTTATCTATATACTAGAGGCCTGGTGCATGGATTCGTGCACATTGAAAGGAAATTAATTAGAAGAAATATTTTAATATTGCTATTCACCCTTTCTCTATAATAGAAGTGTCAACCAAATTCACAATCGACAATGACAGATTAGTGCCAGCAAGAGCTTTTATATGTATTGTGCATGCACAAGTCAGCTTAGCCTTTTATATATATAGAATAAACATGCTTAATTAGACCTGCTTTCTGATGTAGCTAAACTTTTTCCAGCCTAGTGAAGCACCCCAACTTCTCTTTCAGGTAATTGTCAGCAACACAGCAGTAAATATTAACACAAAGCAGATTATTATTGTAGCTCATGCAGGGAGAACAAAGGGTAAAATATTTAACTGCAGCAGTGTTTGACTATATTCTGCACAGTGAGAAAACCTGAAGTCATTTTCATGTTCCACCATTTCTTCTTTTCAGTCAGGTCAAGTTTCTAAATTTTCTAAATCTCTGTTTTCCGGCTAATGAAAATAAGATTCCACCAAGTCTCCTACTCCAGGACTTCTGTGAGGATCAAATGAGATGAGGCACGAGAAACCACTTCACAGACATTTGGTTAAAGTGTGAAATGTTTGCAGCTGGCTATAAAGCAAGTCATGTTCCTGGGCTGAAGAAACTCCAAGGAGGCTAGCTGTCTCTAGGGAGAGGAAGCTGGGCGTTGCTACGTGATGTCATTACCCGGCACCCACAGCGACCATTTCTGGTCCGGGCTGGGCTGTGGGCCGCATTTGGCGCCATGGGGTCTCGGCAGTGTTGGCTGCAATTTGATGGGCTGTCACTCTAGGGTGGTGGCGGGGCCTGTGTCCCACTTGGGGGGAGCCAAGTGTTGCTTTGTGGGCACCAGGTCCGCGGTGCCGTTTCTTTTTAAATGGCCAGTCCAAGTCATGGCAGCTCCAGCGTTGAGGTAGATATAAAAGGCTAAGTGATTGTCTGACTGGTAGCTATGATGCGCACTGACCACCAGGGGGCAGGAGCTGCTGAACTGCGGTGTCTTATTCTCTGGTGACGCACTCCAGAACCAGCGAGGAGAAAGCCCAATTCCAGGGTGCATCACCCGAGAACTGCCCTCGCACTCCAGGACCCCTAGGGGGATGTTGGAGAGCTGGTTTTGGCCCGATCCCCACAGACCAGGCCGAGGGACCCCACCTGCTGGAGGGACCCCGCTCACTCTGCAGACACCCTGCGAGCCATGGTGCCACCCCAGGTGTGTCTGGCCTATCTCGCCTAGTCCCGCCCTGCCAGCCACCTTCTAATTAATTTCCCTTCAATATGCATGAATCTGTGCACCAGGGCACTACTCTTGCCCTCTCTCATGTGCACCTTTATATGCATGAACACGTGTGTTTGAAAAAAAAACCAGCTGAGTTGGTCTCACTGCCTCAGTGCTTGATCTCTTAGTTGATTCTTATACAAGGATCAAACCTGCAACCTTGGTGTATCAGGATGACATTCTAACCAAGTGAGCTATTGGGCCAGGGCTACTTTACAAATCACTTTGGATCAGGTAGGTTATAAAGATTACTGTTCTTCCTTCTCATTTCCCAAACTTTGTACAATATGTAATTTTTTTTAAAAAAAGAAGAATATAATACCTGGCCGGCGTGGCTCGGTGGTTGAGCATCAACCTATGAACCAGGAGGTCATGGTTCGATTCCCATCAGGGCACATGCCTGGGTTGCAGGCTCATCACCAGTGTGGGGCATGTAGGAGGCAGCCAACCAATGATTCTCATCATCGATGTTTCTCTCTCCCCCTTTCCTCTCTGAAATCAATAAAAATATATTTTTTTAAAAAAAGAGGAAGATAACGATAGAGGGAAATGAGTAAGTTATTAAATTGTAAACTAAATGATTGTTTTTGAAAATTAGACAGGAGCTAGAGAAAGGCCTAGCTGCTCCTCATAAAACTGCTTAAAGCAGAAAGCCCTAGAAGCTGTCGTTTTAAAATTTTCACTTCTGCTTATGCCTTTTCTTTCTCTAGCAAGCGGCTGGATTATGTGAATCATGCCAGAAGACTGGCTGAAGATGACTGGACAGGGATGGAGAGTGAGGAAGAAGATAAGAAATATGATGAAGAAATGGACATTGACACTGGCAAGAAGTTACCAAAACGCTATGCTAATCAAGTGAGTATTCCAGAGATTAGGCCCAGCTAGTCCCAGTCCCTTTACTATGCATTCAGCCCCTACTGAAATAAATGTTGCCATAAAGAGAGGAGGAGGCAGGAAAAAGGAATGGAAACTGCAATGAAAATGCTGATGTTCAGTAAGTTTACAGATACAGAGAAGAGATGAAGAGTGCCCTGTGCCGACCAGGGCTCACTGATGGGTACTGTGAATAGTGAGTTTGGAAACCCTTACCCCTGGCTCACTACTGATATACTAATGGACTCCAGGCACTTGTCACTTCTTTAATAGTCATTGCATAGCTGTTCTGGATCGGACCTGCCCAGCCCAGCACTGCCCCACCACACCTCCCAGATTGGTAATCTTTCCCAAGCAGAGGACTAAGATGACAGTGTTGGATCTTCACATTCAGGTGGTAGGAAATGGGAAGTGTAGCTGCCCTTGAATATAAGGAGTCTGCATAGCCACCCAGGCTACCCAGTTGGGCCATGTGGGGCTGAGACCATGAAATAACAGATCACTATACAAACTTAGCTAATTGCCCTGTTGGTGCCAGAGAGGAAACCAATGTGGCTTGTGGAACCATATGGGGAAGCAGGCATGGAGACTGTCCAGTGCTCTAGGCAGTCCAGGTATTCCAGAAGGCAGGATATGGGTCCTAGAGTGGGTCCTACCCTGCTATTGTATCCTTCTTTCCATAGTCTATGTGTCTTGTCACCTCAGAATCTTCTCCCATCTTTAGAATATGGTTCCTGGGTTCACATACTCCCATCTTTCTTCTCTGCCTCAAATACAGCCCAGATAACATCCTCTATGACAGTTCTGTTCAGTAAGGCCCTTTGTTATGCTAGGCAATGCTGTGGGAAGGTAGACATGGGTCAGAAATAACCCTTATACTCCTGGAATAACTAGAATATGTTTTTTTGCTGTAAGAAAGTGAGATTAAGTTCTAACAGGCAAGGAGGCAGGGTTGTGAAATTGAGAAAAAGTTAGTAAACAAGGAGCCAGCTTTGAAACATAGATAGGACATTGATAGGCAGAGGTGCAGGGCATCCCAGGTAGCAGGAACAGGCTAAGCAAGAGCCCAGAGGTGGGAGAGGGGTATATGGTGTGTTCAGGAGTGATGAGAATGGGGCAGCATAGGGTGAGAGGAAGGAATATGGTAGAAATATGTGCAGGGGTATTGATTGTGTTTTAGATTGTGGGAACCACTGAAAATTTTTGAGCCAGAGACAAAGCTGGAACTTCATGTGAAGACACCCTCATAAATGTGTGGAAGGGTTGGAAGAGAAAGACTAGGGTAGGGAGCTTAGGTTTGCTAAAACAGTCTGATGATAGGCAATGAAGATGGGAAGGAAATGAGGTCATGAGTATGAGAAATGTCAAAATGTTGCCAGGAAGAATGGACAGAATTTAGCAGTAGACTGGATAGAAGAGGCACTGTGAGAAGTGATTAAGGGTTTAAATTCTGAGGTCACATAGACCTGACCTCAAAGCCAGGCTCTTTGTTGACCTTGAGCAAGTTACTTAACCACTCTAAGTCTCTCAGGTTTCTTATCTGTAAAATGGGGGATAGTAATAGTATCTATCTCATAGAATTGTTAGGTGGATTAAATGAGGTAGTGTACCTTAAATACCTAGCCCAGAGCCTATAATAAATGCCCCATGAGTATTAGCTGCTACTACTGTTTTGTTTTGTGTGTTTTTTTTAAATACATTTTATTGATTTTTTACAGAGAGGACGGAAGAGGGATAGAGAGTTAGAAACATCGATGAGAGAGAAACATCGATCAGCTGCCTCCTGCACACCCCCTACTGGGGATGTGCCCACAACCAAGGTACATGCCCTTGACTGGAATCGAACCCGGGACCCTTCAGTCCACAGGCTGACGCTCTATCCACTGAGCCAAACCGGTTAGGGCTACAACTGTTTTTTAAATAGCTACATCTATATAATAAAAGCCTAAGAGACCATTAAGGCGGAACAACCAGAACAACCAGTCACTATGATGCACACTGACCACCAGGGGGCAGACGCTTAATGCAGGAGCTGCCCCCGGGTGGTCAGTGCGCTCCCACAGGGGGAGCACTGCTCAGCCAGAAGCCGGGTTCACAGCTGGCGAGTGCAGCGGCAGTGACGGGAGCCTCTCCCGCCTCCATGACAGCACTAAGGAGCAGCGAGCCAAGCAGTAAGGAGCAGCGGGCAGTAAGGAGTTAGGGGTCCTGCGAGAGTGCGCAGGCTGGGCTGAGGGGACATCCCCTCCCCCACCCCCCGTGCACGAAGTTCATGCACCAGGCCTCTAGTTGAGATATAATTCACCTACCATATAATTCACGCATGTATAGTGTACAATTCAGTGTTTATTAGTGTATTCATAGGGATGTTCAACTATCACCATTCCAGACCATCTTCATCATCCCCAAAGAAACCTCATCCCCATTAGCAGTCCATCTCCATTCCTCCTTTTCCCCAGCCCTAGCAATCACCTATATCTCCTTTCTGTTTCTATGGATATGCCTATTCTGGACATTTCATATAATTGGAATCATACAAGATGTGTCCTTTTATGTGTCAGTTGTTTCACTCAGCATGATGTTTTCAAAGTTCATCTGTGTTGTAGCATGTGTTCATTTTTGTGAACACATTTTCTTTATCCATTCATCAGTTGATGGCCATTTAAGTTATTTCCACTTTTTGGCTATCATGACCTGCTCTAAACATTCATTTACAAGTTTTTGCATGGTCATGTTTTCATTTCTCTTGGATATATACCTGGGAGTGGAATTACTAGGTAATTCTATGTTTAATCTTTTGCATACTGCCAAACTATTTTTCTAAGTGACTGCACCATTTTATATTTTCACCAATGGCATATGAGAGTTCCAATTTCTTCACATGTTTGTCAATACTTTGTCGTGTGTGTGTGTGTGTGTGTGTGTGTGTGTGTGTATTTTTTATTTCAGAGAGGAAGGGAGAGGGAGAGAGACAGATACATCAATGATGAGAGAAAATCATCTATTGGGTGCCTCCTGCATGCCCCCTACTGGGGATCAAGCCTGCAACCAAGCATGTACCCTGACTGGAAATTGAACTGTGTCCTCCTGGTTCATGGGTCAACACTCAACCACTGAGCCACACCGGCCAGGCTACTCTTGCTTCTTAGAGGCTTTGTTTAGACCTTTGTCTACCTAATGGTGTATTTAACTTCATGTTTAGGTGGCGTTCCAAATCAGCACTTTTATTATGCCACAGCACTGGAGGTGTTCAAGCTCTAGACACTTTTTTGTCTTTTTCTTTTTCCCCAGAGGAAGAAAATTTTTATTTTGGGCTATAAATTATAGTAATCTATTTTTCCGGTTTTTGGTTGGATTACCTTTGAGCCTTTTGCCTTCTGTAGGATCTATAACAAGTCAGGTGATAGGTGATTTCATCTGCCAAGTCCTTGCTTTTAATAGCATCCTCAAATGAGGCTTTCCATAAAGTGATGAGAGTACACAGATAGGATTGGAAAGGAAAAAAAGGCATTCATCATAGTAGGAATTAATCTATTCATCTAAAGTAGGAATTAATTTTTAAAATAAATGCTCTATTTTATAAATAACACTTATTACATTGTGGGTTTTTTTTAATAATTTTTATTTTATTTTATTTTTTTATTTTTTATTTTTTTGGTTAATCCTCACCCAAGGATATTCTTCCATTGATTTATAGGGAGAGTAGAAGCGAAAGGGAAAGACAAAGAGATACATTGATGTGTGAGAAACACATCGATTGGTTGCCTCCTGGCCGGGGAGGAGGCATGTACCCTGACTGGAAATTGAACTGTGTCCTCCTGGTTCATGGGTCAACACTCAACCACTGAGCTACACCGGCCAGGCTACTCTTGCTTCTAAGAGAAATCGAACCCTGGACCCTTTGGTCCACAGGCTGACATTCTATCCACTGAGCCAAACCAGCTAGGGCTATAATAATTCTTTATTGTTGAAAGTATTACATGTGTCCCCTTTTTTCCTCCATTGACCCCCTACCACCACCCCAGGCCTTCAGCACCCTATTGTCTGTGTCCATGGGTTATGCATATATGCATACCAAATCTTTGGTTGATTACCTCCCACCCACCCACTCTCCCCCACCTTCCCTCTGAGATTCCGCACTCTGTTTCATGCTTCCATGTCTCTGGATCTACTCTGTTCCTTCGGTTTATTTTGTTACTTAGATTCCACATATGAGTGGATGTTTATTTTGTTACTTAGATTCCACATATGAGTGGATACTTGACTTTCTCTGACTGGCTTATTTCACTTAGCATGATACTCTCCAGATCCCTCCATGTTGTCTCAAAGGGTAGAAGAGTCTTCTTTTTTACTGTTGCATAGTATTCCATGGTATAAATGTACCACAGCTTTTTTATCCACTCATCTATTGATGGGCAATTAGGCTGTTTCCAGATCTTAGCTATTGTAAATTGTGCTGCTATGAACGTAGGGGTGCATATATTCTTTCTGATTGGTGTTTCGGGTTTCTTAGGATATATTCCTAGAAGTGGGATCACTAGGTCAAATGGGAGTTCCATATTTAATTTTTCGAGGAAACTCCATACAGTTTTCCATAATGGGTATCTAGAACTGGTTGCACCAGTCTGCATTCCCACCAGCAGTGTACTAGGGTTCCCTTTTCTCCACATCCTTGCCAGCGCTTGTCATTTGTTTATTTGTTGATGGTAGACATTCTGACAGGTTACATTTTCATCTTTTATACTATTTTCCTAGTAAATGCTCAGGTCTGACATGATGGACAGTTGTGTGTACTTGGTCAGAGTATAAGTAAAGGATTTCAGATCCATTAGAGGCCCACTCTGGGCCCCTCCTCGTCTGAAGGTCTGTTTCTCAGTCTGGTCCATGGTCATGGTGGCTTGTCTCTGGCAGCCGACCTTTATTACCGAGGAAAATAGAGTCATTTCTGTTACTGGACAACTGCTAAGTCACACTCTGAGGAGCCTATGCAGGCCTCTGCCACAAGCCCGAACTGCACACTCCTAGCAGGGGATGCTACATCAGACCAGAGGTCCTGGTGAGGGCTTGTTGCACCAGGCTTATGTGGTTTTCACTTCACTCTTAACACACCAATACTTCTGTGGAATTTGTTCCTTAAGGACACCTATGGCAAAGTCTTATCTCTGGTATAAGTTAAAAATAGTTTTAAAAACCTGAAAATAACAAAAAGTGTCAGGAGGTAGCCTGGATATAGAGGTGACAGGTGTCCCACCCGCTAGCCTCTGAGGCAGTTTGTGGCCTCGGTGTTAGGAAAACAGAATTTCTCACTTAAGCTGGCTGTGCTCCACCGAAAGCCCTGGGCTGGAGGAGACCCTTCGGCATCTGTAAGGCCCAGGATGCAGACTTCCACTTTATAAATGGGAAACAAACTTTACATGTGCGTTAAAAGGTACATGCCAGATACTTTAAGGATACATGGAACGCCTTGGTTTCTACTTATGTGAATGGATGTGCCTGCTAACTGGACCAGGTAAGGTTTGCTGGTGTTGGGGCTGGCAGACTGACCAGGCCCCTGAAAGCAGCGATGTTCTCCACTCACTCAACACTTGCTCATTCAGGCTAAACCCTTATTGTCTGCCAGATGTTGGCTCCTTTCCTCATCATAGAAGTGAATAGTGTGTCCCAGCCTATTTCTGAAATCATTTCTCAACTGTGTGGTTTGGGGAAAGGAGTGAACTTGTCCCAATGAGTGAACTTCCTGCAGAAGTAACTGAGTTGTGCTGCAGGGGTGAGGGTAGGTGTGCCCCATCATTGGGCCCTGGTCACAGCTCCCGATCAGATCTGCAGGCTTGGGAATAACTGAGCTGGGTGGAGCCCTCGCCCAAACCTGACCCTGGAAGCCTTGGAGCAGCAGTCCAGTTTCTGTCCTCCACCTAAGCTGCTGGCACAGTATCTTATGTAACAAAAATATAAAATTGGGGAATTTTCTGATTTCAGTGCAAGTATATTTGTTTATTTTTTTAATTAAATCTTTATTGTTCAGATTATTACAGTTGTTCCTCTTTTTCCCCCCATAGCTCCCCTATAACCGGTCCCCCCCTACCCCAGCTCTCACCCCCCCCCGCCCCCACCAACTGTCCTCATCCATAGGTGCACGATTTTTGTCCAGTCTCTTCCCGCATCCTCCACACCCTTTTCCCCTCCAAGAATAGTCAGTCCACCCCCTTTCTATGCCCCTGATTCTATTATAATCACCAGTTTATTCTGTTCATCAGATTATTTATTCACTTGATTTTTAGATTCACTTGTTGATAGATGTGTATTTGTTGTTCATAATTTGTATCTTTACCTTTTTCTTCTTCCTCTTCTTAAAGGATACCTTTCAGCATTTCATATAATCCTGGTTTGGTAGTGGTGAACTCCTTTAGCTTTTCCTTATCTGTGAAGCTCTTTATCTGACCTTCAATTCCGAATGATAGCTTTGCTGGATAAAGTAATCTTGGTTGTAGGTTCTTGGTATTCATCACTTTGAATATTTCTTGCCACTCCCTTCTGGCCTGCAAAGTTTCTGTTGAGAAATCCGCTGACAGTCGTATGGGTATTCCCTTGTCGGTAACTGACTGTCTTCCTCTTGCTGCTTTTAAGATTCTCTCTTTGTCTTTTGCTCTTGGCATTTTAATTATGATGTGTCTTGGTGTGGTCCTCTTTGGATTCCTTTTGTTTGGGGTTCTCTGTGCTTCCTGGACTTGTAAGTCTATTTCTTTCACCAGGTAGGGGAAGTTTTCTGTCATTATTTCTTCAAATAGGTTATCAATATCTTGCTCTCTCTCTTCTTCTGGCACCCCTATAATTCGGATGTTGGTGCACTTGAAGTTGTCCCAGAGGCTCCTTACACTATCTTCGTATTTTTGGATTCTTTTTTCATTTTGCTTTTCCGGTTGGGTGTTTTTTGCTTCTTCGTATTTCAAATCTTTGACTTGATTCTTGAGATCCTCTAGTCTGCTGTTGGAACTCTGTATAATATCCTTTATTTCAGTCAGTGTATGCTTAATTTCTAGTTGGTTCTTTTTCATAACCTCGAGGGTCTCACTAGATTTCTTGAGGGTCTCACTACATTTATCGGCAGTCTCACCAGACCTTTTGAGAATCTTACTAAATTTATCGGTGGTTTCTAGAAAATTCTTGAAACACCTTAAAAGTGTGGTCTTGAACTCTATATCCAGTCGTTTGCTTTCCTCCATTTCTGTCATTTGTGACCTGTTTCTTTGTCTCCACATTTTTTATGCTTCCCTGTGTTGGTAGAGTGACTTTCTGTGCTAGGTGTTCTATAGGGCCCAGTGGCTCAGCCTCCCTAATTACCTGAGGTGGCCACTCTTGGTGCACCCCTTTGTGGGCTTTGTGCACAGTCTTTTTGTACTTAAGCCTTGATTGTTGTAGGTATCACTGGGAGGAATTGACCTCCAGGCCAATTGTCTGTGAGAATCAGCTGTATCTGCAGTGGGAGAACTTCTGTGCTGAAGACACCCTTCTGGGGCAATACTTGCTTCAGTGGGGCTTTGGTGCTCACTGAGTCTGCCCCCTGAGTGTGTCCCTTATGGATCTGAGGAGTTGTAATCTGGATGGTCCCACTCTAACCACTGGGTACACTGGCTCTTGGATCTAAGGAGGTGCTAATTTAGCCTCTGCCTGAGGCTACCCAGCAGGAGCTATGGAGAGATCTGCAGATTCCTCTTCTTTGTTTGGGTTTTGGAAGTGCCCAGATGAGGCCCAGCTGTGAAGCAATGCAAGCTGCTGCGGGGCCTTGGGCCTTCTCTTGGAAGTTCTGGGTCTGTCTGGCCCAGCTGCAGTTTGTTAGGTAATTTTCAGATTGCAAAGGGCCAGGCCTTTCATATGCAAAAGCCTCTGCGCACAGCTTGGGTGGGGCAGGGTCTCGGGATCAACAGAGTGGAGCAAGCAGCTATGGCTGATCCTCAGCACTGCCCTAAGGGGCCCTGCTCTCACTGTCCCGGTAATTGCTGCAAGCACCTCTGAGAGAAAGCCGCCCTCGAGTTCTGAGTTCTGCCCGCTGCCAGACAGTCCAGTTTCTCCCATATGAGTCTCGGTCCCAGAGACTCACCCAGAACTGGAGTTCAGAGCAGTCGGGGGCTTGTGACTCCCTCACGATCAGAAAGACAGCCGCGTCCTCAGTTGGCAGCCCTTTCCGCGTGCACCTCCGTACCTCTGCACTTCCGCACCTCCTCTGAGTCTCAGTGTGCTTTTCTCTTTCCTTCTAGTTGTAGAATTTCCACTCAGCCAGCCTTCCTGTGGTTCTGGGTGGTGTCCGTTTTGTCTTTTAATTGTATTTTTGAATTTGTTGTGCGAGGCAGCAGTTCCCGGTATTTACCTATGCTGCCATCTTGGTTTCTCTCGCAAGTAAATTTAATATTAAGAGGAAGTTAAGGCCCTAGCTGGTCTGGCTCAGTGATAGAGTGTCAGCCTGTGGTCAAGGGCACATGCTCAAGTTGCAGGATCAATCCCCAGTAGGTGGCATGCAAGAGGCAGCCAATCAGTGATTCCCTCTCAACATTGATGTTTCTGTCTACCTCTCCCTTCCTCTCTGAAATTAGTAAAAAAGAATACGCACACGCACACACTAATGGCCTGGTGCACAAAATTCCTGTGGGAGGGGGGATGTGTCCCTCAGCCCGGCCTGTACCCTCTCCAATCTGGGACATCCCTCTCGTAATCCAGGACTGCTGGCTCCTAACCGCTCACCTGCCTGCCTGATCGCCCCTAACCATTTTGCCTGCCGGCCTGCTCGCCCCCAACTGCCCCCGACCCCCCGCCACTGGCCTGCTCGCCGCCATTCCCCCCGGCCCCCACCGCCAGCCTCATCACCCTAAACTGCCCTCCCCTCCTAACCTGATCGCCCCTAACTGTCTCTGCCTCAGCCCTGCCACCATGGCTTTGTGCTGAAGGTCTCCCGGTCTAATTAGCATATTACCCTTTTATTTGTATAGATTTTTTTTTAATATATTTTATTGATTTTTTACAGAGAGGAAGGGAGAGAGATAGAGAGTTAGAAACATCGATGAGAGAGAAACATCGATCAGCTGCTTCCTGCAATCTCCTACCGGGGATGTGCCCGCAACCCAGGTACGTGCCCTTGATCGGAATCGAACCTGGGACCTTTCAGTCCGCAGGCCAACACTCTATCCACTGAGCCAAACCAGTTTCGGCAGATTTTTTTTTTAAGTTAAGTTTTCTCTTGATGTTAGGCAACTCCTGGGTTCCTCCATCTTTTGGTCATTGGGAGTGTGGCAGGTAGACGGCTTCTGGGGAGGGAACTTCTCCCTGTATAGGCGACACTCTGAATTGGTGTCATACCACTAGGTTCTTTTACTTTTTTGATAGTATCATTGAGGCAGCACAGAAGTTTTAAATTTTGTGTGGTCTAATTTATCTTTTTTTTTAAGTATATTTTTATTTTTATTTTTTAGAGAGGAAGAGAGAGAAACATGTGCTCTGATTAAGAATCGAACCGTGACTTCCTGGTTCATAGGTTGATGTTCAACCACTGAGCCACACCACCAGGCTAATTTATTTTTTTGTTGTTTTTATAAAAAATATATTTTACTGATTTTTTTTACAGAGAGGAAGGGAGAGGGATAGAGTTAGAAACATCGATGAGAGAGAAACATCGATCAGCTGCCTCCTACACACCCCCTACTGGGGTTGTGCCCCAACCAAGGTACATGTCCTTGACTGGAATCAAACCTGGGACCCTTGAGTCCGCAGGCTGACACTCTATCCACTGAGCCAAACTGGTTAGGGCTCTTTTTTGTTTTGTTGCTTGTTCTTTTAGTGTTATATTACTACTCTTCTTTAAGGTTGTGTTGATTATGCCTTGGGTTTAAGATTTAGTAGCAGAGATAGTGGTGATGCAGTTAGCAGGGCTAGAGAATGCAGAAGGGGGAGGGTGTGTGTTTTAGGGTTGGGAAATACTTGGGCAACAGAAGGCAGTAAATTCCACTTTTTATATACTATACTGAGTTTAAGGTACAGAGAAGACAAAGGAAAAAAGAAATATTAAATGGCCAGCTTGAAATATATGTCTGCAGGAAAGGAAGGAAATCTGGACTAGAAAAAGAAGGCAATTGTGAGGCATCCTGTTAGAATGATAAGTGAAGCTACAGAAATAGATGAGATCTACCCCGAAGGGGGCAGCATCTAAGAGAAAAGGGGGGCATAAACAAACAGCCTCCTGAAGATTATTTACCTGTTTTGGGGGAGTGTGTGGAGGAATATTTGGAGGGAAAAACAGTATCACTGTCATAGGGACAAGGGAACATATAGCAAGGAGAAGGATGTGACTGGTATTATCACACAGGAAGTGGAAGCAGGAGCATAAGGAGAATAGGGAAGAGACGCTTGGTACAAAGAAGTCACTGATGGTCTTTAGCAGGGATGAGGGGTAGCAAATTTGCACTGAGGGTGTCAGTAGCTGGGAAGACAGCAACGATTGCCCTAATTTGAAAAAAAGGAGAAAGATAACAAACGCAGAGTGATACAAGGTTTTCATTTTGCTTTTGAAGATTAAGGGTTAAGTATTTTGTGGGCTAAGGGGAAGGAGAGAGAAAAGATTCAATGGGAGGGATTAATTGATAGGCCTAAGTTTTATAGATGGGATGGACTGTGAGTGAAGAGTTGAAGAATTAACCTTTTCAACTTAATTTCACCAACAGCCTCCCCCATTTCTTTATGTTTTATTTCCTTCCAAATTCCCCCCTTCCCCCCCCCCCCAAAGTTTGAACACCTCTTTTACCTCCCCTATTTCTTAGGGCAAATTTCCTACTATCCTTTTTTAAAATTTATTTTTTTTTCTTTCTTAAGTATATATATATATATTTTTCAAAATATATTTTTATTGATTTTTTACAGAGAGGAAGGGAGAGGGATAGAGAGTTAGAAACATTGATGAGAGAGAAACATCGATCAGCCGCCTCCTGCGCACCCCCCACCGGGGATGTGCCCGTAACCAAGGTACATGCCCTTGACCGGAATCGAACCTGGGACCCTTCAGTCCGCAGGCCGACGCTCTATCCACTGAGCCAAACCGGTTAAGGCTATTTTTATTTTTTTACTGATTTCAGAGAGGAAGGGAGAGAGAGATAGAAACATCAATGATGAGAATCATTGATCAGCTGTCTCTTGCATGCCCCCTACTGGGGATCAAGCCCACAACCTGGGCATGTGCCCTTGATTGGAATCAACCCTGGGACCGTTCAGTCCACAGGCTGACGCTCTATCCACTGAGCCAAACCTGCTAGGGCCCTAATACTCTTTAGTATAGTGTTTGTATCACCATTTTGGGAAAGAATGATCTAGTTTAAGAGCATGTCAATGTCAGGGACCTTATCATTAAGGTATAGCCCCTGGAACATAATAATTATGGTAATGGTAGGTTGGTGGACAAAGTAAGGAAAGGAAGAGAGTCCCATCACCCGGGTCTAGAAGGCAAGGTAGTAAGAATGGGTATAAATGCAGGTAATGAAGGTGAGGAGAGAAGTTGAAGTTCACAGTGAGTAGCCTCCATCCCATCAGTTTAGCAGGAGACTAGTGGACTGCTAATATCAAGTAGGGTGGAAGCTTCTACTGTCAGTCTTTTCTGCCATCATTCTTTAACTTGTATTTTCATTATAAATTTGTGATACTAGTGACCCAGTGCACAGATTCGTGCACCTTGAAAGGAAATTAATTCGAAGGTGGCCGGCAGGGCAGGGCAGGATTGGGCGAGACGGGCCGGACATGCCCTGGAGCCAACCTCCCGCAGCCCCTCCCTGGCTGGCCAGCTGCACCTGGTGTGGCTCCATGGCTCAAAAGGTGTCTGTGGAGTGAGTGGGGTTCCTCCGGCAAGTGGGGTCCCTCGACCTGGCCTGCAGGGATTGGGCCGAAATTGGCTCTCCGACATCCCCCGAGGGGTCCCCGAGTGCGAGAGGGCACTCTGCATAGTTGCTGTCGTAGCAAGTGTGCAATAAACCAGATTCCAGTAAACCAGATTCAGGGCCGACAGTGCCCCAACAACAACATAACCCACGGCTGAAGGTGGAATCGTGCAGCCCTGCGAGGAATTGGGCTCCCTCCACTCTAGTTTCTGGGTGTGTCACCCGAGAACCGCCGCTGCCAATTCACTGCAGCTTGGCAGCTCTGCGTTGAGTGTCTGTCCCCAGTGTGTGTCATAGCAACCAGTTGGACGGGCAGAGGGACATTTAGCATATTAGCTTTTATATATATACTAGGGGCCCGGTGCACGAAATTCGTGCACTGGGTGTGTGTGTGGCGGGGGGGGGGGGGAGAGTGTCCCTCAGCCCAGCCTGCCCCCTCTCACATACTGGGAGCCCTCAGGCGTTGACCCCCATCACCCTCCGATCGCCTGATCGGCCCCTTGCCCAGGCCTGATGCCTCCGCCAGAGGTGTCAGGCTTGGACAGGGGACCCCCATCTCCCCTCGATCACTGGCTCTGGCCACCTCCCAGGCCTGAGGCCTTGGCCCAGGAATCATGCCTGGGCAGGGGACCCCCATCTCCCTCTGATCGCCTGCTCCACCCCCCGCCCAAGCCTGATGCCTCTGACCCAGGCTTCAGGCCTGGGCAAGGGGACCATCATATCCCCCCAATCCCCAGCTCTGCCCCCCACCCAGGCCTGATGCCTCGGCCAGAGGAGTTGACCCTCATCACCCTCCGATCACCAATGACCGGATCGGCCCCTTGACCAGGCCTGAGGCCTCCGGCAGAGGTGTCAGGCCTGGGCAGGGGACCCTCAGCTCCCTGCGTTTGCAGGCTCCGCCCCTGCCCAGGCCTAACACCTCTGGCCTAGGCGTCTGGCCCGGGCAGCGGGGACCTGCAGTGGCAGCGGGGGGCGCCGCGATCGTGGGCTTCGCTTTAGGCCCAGGCAAGGGACCCCTAGCTCCTGGGACTGCCAGCTTCGACCGTGCCCAGCTCCCATCGCTGGCTCCACCCCTACTTCCTGCTATCACTGGCCAGGGCGGCAAAGGCACCTGATTCTCCGATCATGGCTGCGGGGCAGGGCAAAGGCGGCCCCAGGGCCGCCTTTGCACTGCCCCCCAGCTCTTAGCTCCCCGCTGGGTTTCAGATCACTGCCAGTGGCAGGGGGCTTCTTCCTGCTTTCCCTTTCGCTTCCCTGCATTGTGCCTACATATGCAAATTAGCCACCATCTTCTTGGCAGTTAACTGCCAATCTTAGTTGACAGTTAACTGCCAATCTTAGTTGGTAGTTAATTTGCATATAGCCCTGATTAGCCAATGAAAAAGGTATCGCCGTACGCCAATTACCATTTTTCTCTTTTATTAGTGTAGATATAGTACATAGATTCCTTGTCATTGTAAATAGTGGAGCAGCACACCCTTGCTGATTTTTAACACCATATTTTGTGTTCCCAGTTGATGCTTTCTGAGTGGTTAATTGACGTCCCTTCGGATTTGGGGCAGGAATGGATTGTGGTTGTGTGCCCTGTTGGAAAAAGAGCACTTATCGTGGCCTCCAGGGTGAGTAGCTGCCTCCTCTTACATCACCGTTGCCTTGTCTGTAGTAAGAGGGATTCTTTGCACTTCATGTTCCTTGTCCACCACAGCAGCTGTGCCTGGCATGGGGATTGAAATACTTGCCTGTAGGAAGATTTTTTGAAAGCCATCTTTAGGCTGATGACACCTCTGCAGAGTGTGGGAGCAAGAGTGTGAGGAGAACTGATGTCTAATGGTACCTTTCTTTCCAAATAGGGTTCTACCAGTGCCTACACCAAGAGTGGTTACTGTGTCAACAAGTTTTCTTCACTTCTGCCAGGAGGCAACAAGCGAAACTCAACAACTGCAAAAGGTACCCACATGAAATTGTCTATTTTTTTTTAAGTTTATAATTACTAGGTTTTTTAATCAGTAAAAGAAAGTGTAAGGGAAACCAAGATGGTGGCATAGGTAAACACCGGAAATTGCTGCCTTGCACAACCACTTCAAAAATACAACTAAAAGACAAAACGGACATCATCCAGAACCACAAGAAGGATGGCTAAGTGGAAATTCTACAACTAGAAGGAAAGAGAAAAGCACACTGAGACTCAGAGGAGGTACAGAAGTAATGTGCAGAGGTATGGAGGCACACGTGGAAAGGGCTGGCTACTGAGGACACGGTTGTCTTTTTCGATCGGGAGGGAGTCTAAAGCTCCCGACTGCTCTGAACTCCGGTTCTGGGTGAGTCTCTGGGGACCCAGACTCATACAGGGAGAAACTGGACTGTCTGGCATCGGTCGGAACTCAAGGGCGGCTTTCTCTCAGAGGTGCTTGCAGTGATTACTGGGACACTGAGACACGGGGCCTCTTAGAGTAGGACTGAGGAGCAGTCATAGCTGTTTGCTCTGCCCTGTTGATTCCCTGAGACCCTGCCCCACCCAAGCTGTGCACAGAGGCTTTTGCATATATGAAAGGCCTGGCCCTTTGCAATCTGAAAATTACCTAACAAACTGAAGCTGGGCCAGACAGACCCAGAACTTCCAAGAGAAGACCCAAGGCCCCGCAGCAGCTTGCATTGCTTCACAGCTGGGCCTCATCTGGGCACTTCCAAAACCAAACAAAGAAGAGGAATCTGCAGATCTCTCCATAGCTCCTGCTGGGTAGCCTCAGGCAGAGGCTAAATTAGCACCTCCTTAGATCCAAGAGCCAGTGTACCCAGTGGTTAGAGTGGGACCATCCAGATTACAGCTCCTCAGATTCATAAGGGACACACTCAGGGGGCAGACTCAGTGAGCACCAAAGCCCCACTGAAGCAAGTCTTGCCCCAGAAGGGTGTCTTCAGCACAGAAGTTCTCCCACTGCAGACACAGCTGATTCTCACAGACAATTGGCCTGGAGGTCAATTCCTCCCAGTGATACCTATAACAATCAAGGCTTAAGTACAAAAAGACTGTGCACAAAGCCCACAAAGGGGTGCACCAAGAGTGGCCACCTCAGGTAATTAGGGAGGCTGAGCCACTGGGCCCTATAGAACACCTAGCACAGAAAGGCACTCTACCAACACAGGGAAGCATAAAAAATGTGGAGACAAAGAAACAGGTCACAAATGACAGAAATGGAGGAAAGCAAATGACTGGATATAGAGTTCAAAACCACACTTTTAAGGTTTTTCAAGAACTTTCTAGAAACCACCGATAAATTTAGTAAGATTCTCAAAAGGTCTGGTGAGACTGCCGATAAATGTAGTGAGACCCTCAAGAAATCTAGTGAGACCCTCGAGGTTATGAAAAAGAACCAACTAGAAATTAAGCATACACTGACTGAAATAAAGGATATTATACAGAGTTCCAACAGCAGACTAGAGGATCTCAAGAATCAAGTCAAAGATTTGAAATACGAAGAAGCAAAAAACACCCAACCGGAAAAGCAAAATGAAAAAAGAATCCAAAAATACGAAGATAGTGTAAGGAGCCTCTGGGACAACTTCAAGTGCACCAACATCCGAATTATAGGGGTGCCAGAAGAAGAGAGAGAGCAAGATATTGATAACCTATTTGAAGAAATAATGACAGAAAACTTCCCCTACCTGGTGAAAGAAATAGACTTACAAGTCCAGGAAGCACAGAGAACCCCAAACAAAAGGAATCCAAAGAGGATCACACCAAGACACATCATAATTAAAATGCCAAGAGCAAAAGACAAAGAGAGAATCTTAAAAGCAGCAAGAGAAAGATAGTTACCTACAAGGGAGTACCCATACAACTGTCAGCGGATTTCTCAACAGAAACTTTGCAGGCCAGAAGGGAGTGGCAAGAAATATTCAAAGTGATGAATGCCAAGAACCTACAACCAAGATTACTTTAGCCAGCAAAGCTATCATTCAGAATTGAAGGTCAGATAAAGAGCTTCACAGATAAGGAAAAGCTAAAGGAGTTCATCACCACCAAACCAGGATTATGTGAAATGCTGAAAGGTATCCTTTAAGAAGAGGAAGAAGAAGAAAAAGGTAAAGATACAAATTATGAACAACAAATACACATCTATCAACAAGTGAATCTAAAAATCAAGTGAGTAAATATGATGAACAGAACAAACTGGTGAATATAATAGAATCAGGGGCATAGAAAGGGAGTGGACTGACTATTCTTGGGGCGGGAAGGGGTGTGGGGGATGCAGGAAGAGACTGGACAAAAATCGTACACCTATGGATGAGGACTGGAAGGGGTGATAAGGGCAGAGGGTGGGTGGGAACCGGGTGGAGGGGAGCTTTGGGGGGAAAAATGAGGAACAACTGTAATAATCTGAACAATAAAGATTTAATTTAAAGAAACACTTGTAAAAAATAAAATAGCCGAAACCGGTTTGGCTCAGTGGATAGAGCATCGGCCTGCGTACTCAAGGGTCCCAGGTTCGATTCCGGTCAAGGGCATGTACCTGGGTTGCGGGCACATCCCCAGTGGGAGATGTGCAGGAGGCAGCTGATCGGTGTTTCTCTCTCATCGATATTTCTAACTCTCTATCTCTCTCCCTTCCTCTCTGTAAAAAATCAATAAAATATATTTAAAAAAAATAAAATAAAATAAAATAAAATAAATACAATAAAAAAAATAAAAAGATAGTGTAAGTTTCTTGGTCATTTGTTTTAAAGATCCACTTTGAAAGCATGCCTTTGAAACTGCATAGGCACCGTCCTGCCCAATGAATTCAGGCCATCTCCTTCAATTTCAGCCCTCTGTAGCTAGTTGCAGAGATAGATGCAGCCTAATGAATGAGGCCTGCTTGGCAAAAAAAAAAATCCCTGAATTAAAATTAACATGCCTTTCCCATGAATTGCCATTACAAGGTGACAACTACAGTTTATTGGGGAAGGTCCCTTAGAATGCTGAGTGTAATGTACAGTAAGATGTTGCTGGGGCTTCCCTGCCGAATTCCCTTTTTTCCTTTATCGTTGTCCTAACCTTAGCTTCTTTCTCCCACCTGAGCCTAGCTGAGAAGACTAAATCATGGAGGTGAAATAACTTGCTCATGGTCATTTAGTGACAAAGTGGCAGAGCTGGGCTGAACCCTGCTCTCTTCCCTGCCTGCTGAGGCTCCCTTGCTGGTTCCTCATATCCTTAGTACTGAGCCCAGACTTCTCTATTGACTTTTAGAGCTCCTCACACATGGGCTTTGGTCTACCCATCTTTGTATCTTTCCCCTACTCTCCATGTCCACCCTTAGCTGTGTTCCACTGGTTTGCCTTCTTGCTCCCCTCATGTACCCAATTTATTTTACCTCTGTGCCTTTTCTCATGTCAATTCAGTACTTTGGCCTGGAAGGCCCGCCCACCCCTCTGCCCTGTTGTTTTAATTCTTAACCCAGAAGACTGTGTTTATATCACATGTCTTCTATGAAGCACTTCCTGCTGTTCCAATCCCTTTTTTTCTGGAATTTCTATTGTTAGTTTGCGCTATAGTTCAGCTCTTGGTTCTTCCCTCTGTGATCATCTTATCTCCTTAACTGGATTGTGATTTTTGTTGTTGTTGTTAATCCTCACCCAAGGGTATTTTCTCCTATTTTTAAGAGAGAATGGAAGGTTGGGGGAGAGAGTGAAACATCCACGTAAGAGAGACACATTGATTGATTGCCCGCCGCACCCCAACCGGGGGATCAAACCTGCAGCTCTTTGGTCCACAGGCCCATGCTCTAACCACTGAGCCATGTTGGCGAAGGCAGATTGTAACTTTCTTAAAGGCAGGGACTACATGCAGTTAATGTCCCCCACAGAACACAATGCCCATGATAGGAACTCAAAAGTAATTACAAACTAAAATGGATGATTACTTGCTTTCAAACTTGAGCTTCTGTAAGTAAATGTCCCAATTTATATAAAAGCTCAGAATTTCCACTTGACTTAAGAGTTGCCTTGATCCCTCCTGTGTTGTCCTACCTCAGGTCACCATTCTTCAGCTGCATCATGAAGAATGCTTTCCCCACTGAATTCTCATACCTTAGTGCTGGTGCTTGCTGCAGGTACCAAGGATTATTGGATTCCGTTCCCAAGCCCTAAGATGGGCTTCCTAGATTGTGGTGGAGGGAACCCTGATTGGAAGGGCAACCTGTACTGACTTTCTGTATTGTGTCCCAGACTATACCATTCTGGACTGCATTTACAGTGAGGCGAAGCAGACGTACTACATTCTGGATGTGATGTGCTGGCGGGGCCACCCTTTTTATGACTGCCAGGTAAGGAACAATAATCTCCTCGTGTGTTCTGTTTTCTCCATTTCTTGCATCTTTGAGTTTGTTTAAGTTAGCTTTTTTTTTTAAATATGGAATGCTTCATGAATTTGCAGGTCATCCTTGCACAGGGGTCATGCTAATTACTGTATCGTTCCAGTATTAGTATATGTGCTGCTGAAGCAAGCACAATATAGTAAATTCTTGAGGGGAGGAAAGATAGAAACAGGGCAGAAGGGTAGGCTAGGACTTGTATAAGTTGCAGCTGCCCCCTGCCCTCTCCAGAGTCTTGGGAGGATTGTGGTCAGCGAAGATTGTAGGTGAAGGGAATGCCTTTGATCAAGATAGAGAAGGTGAAATGTAAGACATCATTTAGTAGACTCTTGCAGAAAGTCAGTACAGGGGAAAAAGAACAATTGTATATAAAAAAATGGGAATAAGTACATACTATCAACAATCATTTTAAATGCAAATGGATTAAGTGCTCCAATAAAAAGACATAAGGTAGCCCTAGCTGGTTTGGCTTAGTGACTAGAGTGTTGGCATGCAGACTTGAAAGGTCCCAGGTTTGATTCCAGTCAAGGGCATGTACCGTGGTTGCAGGCTCTTCTCTGGCCCGAGTCCTGCTCAGAGCAGGTACAGGAGGCAACCAATCTATGTGTTTCTCTCACATCAATGTTTCTCTCTGTCTTTCCCTCTCTCTTCTACTCTTTCTAAAAAATTGATGGAAAAATATCCTTGGGTGAGGATTAAAAAAAAAAAAAAAAGACAAAAGGTATCTGAGTGGATAATAAAATAAGATCCAGCCCTAGCCAGTTTGGCTCGGTGGATAGAGCGTTGGCTTGCGGACTCAAGGGTCCCATGTTCGATTCTGGTCAAGGGCATGTACCTTGGTTGCGGGCACATCCCCAGTGGGGAGTGTGCAGGAGGCAGCTGATCGATGTTTTTCTCTCATTGATGTTTCTAACTCTCTATCTCTCCTTTCCTCTCTGTAAAAATTCAATAAAATATATATTTTTTTAAAAAGAGCCATACATACACTGTCTGCAAGACCCTTTTCCAATTGAAAGATACACAAACTGAAAGTAAAGGGGTGGAAAAAGATTTTTTTTAAATATATTTTTATTGATTAAAGAGAGGAAAGGAGAAGGGAGAGAGAGATAGAAACATCAGTGATGAAAAAGAATCATTGACTGGCTGCCTCCTGCACACTACACACTTGGGATTGACCCCACAACCCGGGGATGTGCCCTGACTGGGAATTGAACCATGACCTGCTGGTTCATTTGTTGATGTTCAACCACTGAACCACACTGGCCTGGCAGAAAAATATGTTTTAAGCAAATGGAAATGAAAAAAAAATAGCTGGCATAACAATACTTCTATCATATAAAATAGACTTTAAAACAAAGGCTGTAATAAGAGACAAAGAAGGAAACCTTATAATGATAAAGGGATTTATCCAATAAGAGGATATAATACTTGTAAACATTTATGCAACCAACATAACAGCACCTACTGTATGAAGCAAAAATTGACAGACCATAGCTTCTCTAAAGAAGAGATCAACAGAATTACAGTCATAGAAGGGGACTTTAACACTCCATCATCATCCAAAGGAATCTATAGATTGATCTTCCAGAAAGACAATCAACAAGGAAAGCAGCCTTAAAGGACATATTAAACCAGCTGGATTCAATTTATATTTTTAGAGCATTTCACTTCAAAGCAGTAGAATATACATTCTTTTCAAGTGCTTTTGAAACATTTTTCAGGATAGATCACATGTTAAGCCAGAAAACAGTTTTCAATGAACTTAAGAAGATTGAAATCAAATAAAGCATCAAATCAAGATCAAGGAAAAAAACAAAAGTTATCTTGAGACAAATGAAAATGAAAACACAAAACCCAAAGTCTATGGGACACATTAAGTAAAAGTCCTAAGAGGAAAATTCATTGCAATACAGGCCTACCTCAAGAACCAAGAAAAAAATCTCAAAGTCTAACTTTGCAATTCAAGGAGCTAGGAAAAGAACAAGATACAGACCCCAAAGTGAGTAGAAGGGAGGAAATAATAATGATGAGAGTGGAAATAAACCGAAAATAGTCTAAAAAAGGTTTCAAGAGCTGATTCTTTGAAAAGATAAACAAGATGGATAATCCTTTAACCGGGCTCTTCAAGAATAAAAGAGTAACCCATCCAGTGTGGCTCAGTAGTTGAATGTCAACCTATGAACCAGGAGGTCACAGTTCGATTCCTGGTCAGGGTACATGCCCAGGTTGCAGGCTCAACCCCCAGTAGGGGGCGTGCAGGAGGCAGCCGATCAGTGATTCTCTCTCATCATTGATGTTTCTATATCCCTCTCTCCCTTTCTGAAATCAATATTCTTTTTTTTTTTTTTTAAGAGCCCACCCTAGCTGGTTTGGCACAGTGGATAGAGCGATGGCCTGTGGACTGAAGGGTTCCCAGTTTGATTCTGGTCAAGGGCACATGCCCAGATTGTGGGCTTGATCCCCAGTACGGGGCATGCAGGAGGCAGCCAATCAGTGATTCTCTCTCATCATTGATGTTTCTCCCTCTCCCTTCCTCGCTGAAGTCAATAAAAATGCAAATAAATAAGTAAATAATAAGGAAGGGAGGGAGGGAGGGAGGGAGGGAGGAAGGAAGGAAGGAAGGAAGGAAGGAAGGAAGGAAGGAAGGAAGGAAGGAAGGAAGGAGAGAAAGAAGGAAGGAAGGAAGGAAGGAAGGAGAGAAAGAAGAAAAAAAAAAAGCCCTGGTCAGTTGGTTGGAGCATCGTCCCATACACCAAAAGGTGGGTTTGATTCCCAGTCAGGGCACATATGTAGGTTGTGGGTTCTTTTCCAGGTTGGAGTGTGTAAGGGAGGCAACTGATCTGTTTCTCCCCACGACCCCCATCTTTGTTCTGTAATCAATAAAAAACATGTGTTTGGGTGATTTTAAAATAAAAAGAGAGTACCCAAATAAATAAAATCAGAAATGAAAGTGACAACTGACACCATAGAAATACAAAGAATTATAAAAAAAATACTACAAAAAATTACATTCCAACAAATTGGACAATCTGGAAGAAATGAATAAATTTCTAGAAACATACAATCTTCCAAGACTGAATCAAGAAAAAGCAGACTATCTGAACATACCAATTACTACCAACTGAAACCAAATCAGTAATCAAAAAACTCTCAACAAATACAAGCTCTAAACCGGTTGGCTCACAAGTGAGTTTTATCAAACATTCAAAAAATTAACACCTATTCTCCCAAGCTCATTTTATGAGGATGTGAGTACCATCATTTCAACCCTGATGAAGACATTACAAAAAGGATATGTATAGACCATTATCTGTGACGAACATAGGTGCAAAAATCCTCAACAAATTTTTAGCAAACTGAATTCAGCAATACATTCAAAAGATTTTTTTAATGACCAAGTGGGATTTATTGCTAGGATGCAAAGTTGGTTCAATATCTTCAAATCAGTAAACATGATACAACCTCATATCATCATATTAACACATGCAGGAAAGGCAAATGAGCCTTGGCTAGGTAGCTCCGTTGACTAGTACCATCCCAATATGCCAAGGTTGCGGCTTCAATCTCCGTTAGGGCATATGCAAAAACAACCAATGAATGCATAAATAAGTGCAACAACAAATCAATATTTCTCTTTCTGTCTCTTCCTTCCTCTCTCTCTAAAATCAATAAATAAAAAGGTCATTTGGCCGAAACTGGTTTGGCTCAGTGGGTAGAGCGTCGGCCTGCGGACTGAAGGGTCCCGGGTTCAATTCCGGTCAAGGGCATGTACCTCGGTTGCGGGCACACCCCCAGTGGGAGATGTGCAGAAGGCAGCTGATCGATATTTCTCTCTCATTGATGTTTCTAACTCTCTGTCTCTCTCCCTCTCTGTAAAAAAATCAATAAAATATATTTTTTTTAAAAAAAAGGTCATTTGACAAAATTCAGCAGTCTTTTATGATAAAAAGTCTCAGCCAAGTTGGAATAGAGGGAATGTACCTCAACACAATCAAGTCCATATATGACAAACCCACAGCTAACTTCATAGCCAATGGGGAAAAGTTAAAAGTGTTTTCTTTCAAACTAGGAACAATATAACATTTGCACCACTTTTATTCAACATAATACTGGAACTCCTAGCCACATCAATCAGACAAGAAAATGAAATAAAAGGCATGCAAATTGGAAAGGGAGAAGTAAAGCTGTTGCACTGGCTGGGGTTGCACGGTTGCTCCCTGAGTCCATCGTCGTCGTCCCCCGCCCCCGCCCCCCCACCCCACCCCCTGTCCCTGTCCCCGCCCCGCCTCCCATCCCTCCCCCCGCCAGAATAGGTGTTAGGTGTTAATTTTTTATGCACCAAGGTTGTGGGTTTGGTCTCTGGTCAGGGTACATGCAAAAATCAACCAATTAATGCATAAATAAGTGAAACAACAAATCTGTGTCTTCCTTCCTCTCATATCAATAAAAAATTTAAAAAAAATTTTTAACACCGAAAAAAAAAAGAGAAGGAAATTTGTTGCTTCCTTCAGCAGCACACATACTAAAATGGAATGCTGCAGAGATTAGCATGGCCTTTGGGCAAGGATGACATACAAATTCATCAAGCATTACATATTTGGAGGATTAAAAAGTACAAATTGGCAGTTACAAAATTGTCATGGGGATGTATAGTACAGAATAGGGAATATAGTCAATAATAACTGGTATCAGATGGGTACTAGACATATCAGGTTGATCACTTAATAAGTTTCATAGATGATTAATAACTATGGCCCTCCTGAAGCTAATATAATGTATGTTGACTCTAATTAAAAAATAATTTTCCTATTTTAAAAAATATATTTTTATTGGTTTTTGGAGAGAGGAAGGGAGAGAGAGAAAAACATTGATGGAGACATTGAGCAGCTGCCTCCTTCATGGCCCCTACCAGGAATTGAGCTGGCAACCTTTGGGTGCACAGGACAACACCCAACCAAATGAGCCACCTCAGCCAGGGCAAAGAAAAATTTTTATTTTAAAAGTGAAGTAAAGAGAACCAAGATGGTGGCATAAGTAAACACCTGTACTTTCTGTCTCTCACAACCACATCAAAATTACAACTAAAAGACAGAACAACTATCATCCAGAACCACGGGAAAGCTGGCTGAGTGGAAGTACTACAACCAGAGAGGTAAAGAAGAAAGCTCATTGAGACTGGTAGGAAGTGCAGAGGCATGGAACGGGCTGGCACCCAGGTGCGCTGCTTTTTTAATTGGGAGGGAGATACAAACTCCTGCTTGCTCTGAACTCCAGTTCCAGGCGAGACTCTGGGGGACCCAGACACATACGGGGGGAAACTGCAGTATCTGGCATCAGGGCAGGAACGCGAGGGTGGTTTTCTTTCAGATGGAGGTACTCACAGCAGTCATTGTTCCTGCGCTGGGACCTCTGTGGTGCAGGGCTGACTGGCAGCCATTGCTGTTTGCTCTGCCCTGGTGATTCCCTGAGACCCCCACCCACCCAATTTATAACCTCACCTAAGCTGTGTGCAGAGGCTTTTGCATATGAATGGCCTGCCCTTTCTCAGCCTAAAACCTGTCAAACAGGCAGCAGCTGGGTCAGGGAGCCCATAAGCTATCATAAGAAGGCCCAAGGCCAGTAGCAGCAGCCTGTCTTGCTTCACAGCTGGGCCTCATCTGGGCACTTCCAAACCTGATACAAAGAGGAGGAATCTGCAGATCTCTCTGTAGCTCCTGCTGGGTGGCCCCAGAAAGTGGCTGACTTTGCACCTCCTTGGAGATCCAAGAGCCAGTGTACCCAGTGGTCAGTGTGAGACCATACCAGATTACAACTGTTCACATCCTTAAGCAACACACTCAAGGGGCAGACTCAGTGAGCACCAAAGCCCCACTGAAGCAAGGCCTGCCCCATAAGAATGTCTCCTGCACAGCAGCTCTTCCATTGTAGACACAGCTGGTCCTCACAGCCAATTGGCCTGCAGGTCAGTTCCTCCCAGTGATACCAACAGCAATCAAGGCTTAACTACAGCAAGACTGTGCACACAGCCCACAAAGGGGTGCACCAAGAGTGTCCACCTCAGGTGACTGGGGAGCCTGAGCCCCTGAGCCCTATAGGACACCTACCACACAAGGCCACTCTGTGAACTCAAGGAGACTTAGCAACTACCCAATACATAGAAACAAACACAGGGAAGCAACCAAAATTTGGAGACAAAGAAATATGTCACAAATTAAAGAAATGGAAGAAAGCAAAATACTAGATATAGAGTTCTAAATCACAATGATAAGGTTACTCAAGAATCTTCTAGAAACCTCTGAGAAACTTGGTGAGACCTTCAAGGATCTTAGTGAGAATGCCAAAAACATGGAAATGGACCATTCAGAAATTAAGCATACACTGACTGAAATAAAGAATAATATACAGAGATTCAACAGTAGACTAGAGGATCTTAGGAATCAAGTCAAAGATTTGGAATACAAGGAAGCAAAAAACATCCAACTGGAAGAGCAAAAAGAAAAATGAATCCAAAAATATGAAGATAGTGTAAGGAGTCTCTGGGACAACTTCAAGCATACTAATATCCTAATTATGGATAGAAGAAGAAGAGAGAGCAAGATATTGAAAACCAATTTGAAGAAATAATGACAGAAAACTTCCCCTACCTGGTGAAAGAAATAGACTTACAAGTCCAGGAAGCACAGAGAACCCCAAACAAAAGGAATCCAAAAAGGACCACACCAAGACACATCATAATTAAAATGCCAAGAGCAAAAGACAAAAGAGAGAATCTTAAAAGCAGCAAGAGAAAAACAGTTACCTACAAGGGAGTACCCATACGACTGTCAGCTGATTTCTCAACAGAAACTTTGCAGGCCAGAAGGGAGTGGCAAGAAATATTCAAAGTGATGAATGCCAAGAACCTACAACCAAGATTACTTTAGCCAGCAAAGCTATATTTAGAATTGAAGGTCAGATAAAGAGCTTCACAGATAAGAAAAAGCTAAAGGAATTCATCACCACCAAACCAGTATTATATGAAATGCGAAGGGTATTCTTTAAAAAGAGGAAGAAGAAGAAAAAGGTAAAGATAAAAAATTATGGCCGAAACTGGTTTGGCTCAGTGGATAGAGCGTCGGCCTGTGGACTGAAAGGTCCCAGGTTCGATTACGGTCAAGGGCATGTACCTGGGTTGCGGGCACATCCCCAGTGGGAGGTGTGCAGGAGGCAGCTGATTGATGTTTCTCTCTCATCGATGTTTCTAACTCTCTATCTCTCTCCCTTCCTCTCTGTAAAAAATCAATAAAATATATATATATATATATTTTTTTAATATATTTTATTGATTTTTTTACAGAGAGGAAGGGGGGAGAGATAGAGAGTTAGAAACATCGATCAGCTGCCTCCTGCACATCTCCCACTGGGGATGTGCCCACACCCAGGTACATGCCCTCGACCGGAATCAAACCTGGGACCTTTCAGTCCACAGGCCGACGCTCTATCCACTGAGCCAAACCGGTTTTGGCAAAATATATTTTTTTAAAAAAAGATAAAAAATTATGAACAACAAAGTGACAACAAGTACATATCTATCAACAAGTGAATCTAAAAATCAAATGAATAAAAAATCTGATGAACAGAATAAACTGGTGAATGTAATAGAATCAGGGGCATGGAAAGGGAGCGGACTGACAATTCTCGGGGGGATGAGGATGTGGGGGGTTCCGGAAGAGATTTGACAAAGATCTTACACCTATGGGCGAGGACAATGGGGGAGTGAGGGCCTGGGGTGGGGTGGGAACCGGTGGAGGGGAGCTATGGGGGGGAAAAAGAGGAACAACTGTAATAATCTGAACAATAAAGATTTTTTTAAAAATTAAGTAAAACTGTCATTTTTTAAAAAATATATTTTATTGATTTTCACAGAGAGGAAGGGAGAGGGATAGAGAGTTAGAAACATCGATGAGAGAGAAACATCGATCAGCTGCCTCCTGCACACTCCCCACTGGGGATCTGCCCGCAACCAAGGCACATGCCCTTGACCGGAATCGAACCTGGGACCCTTGAGTCCGCAGGCCGACGCTCCATCCGCTGAGCCAAACCGGTTAGGGCAACTGTCATTTTTAATAGATGACATGATACTATACACATAGAACCCTAACAATTCCACCAAAAATCAATAGAAGAAAGAAATTGAAGAAGGTACAAATGAAGCATATATTGTGCTCATGGACAGGAAGAATTAACATCACTAAAATGTCTATACTGTGCAAAGCTCTCGAGGTTCTTTGCAGTCCTTATCAAAATAACAATGACATTTTTTACAGAAATAGAAGAAATAATTCTAAATTTATATGGAACCCAAAAAGGCGCTAAAAGCCAAAGCCATCTTGAGAAGGAAATAACAAAGTTGGACATATCATTCTACCTGATATTAAACTATATTACAAGGTTATAGTAATCAAAATAACATGGTACTGGCATAAAAGCAGATTCATAGTTCAATGGAACAGAATAGAAAGCCCAGAAGTAAACCTAAACTCTATGGTCAATTAATCTATGATAAAGGAGGCAATATCAATTAGGGTAAAGATAGTGCAGTGGTCGGCAAACTCATTAGTCAACAGAGCCAAATATCAACAGTACAACGATTGAAATTTCTTTTGAGAGCCAAATTTTTTAAACTTAAACTATATAGGTAGGTACATTGTTATTAACTTAATTAGGGTACTCCTAAGGCTTAGGAAGAGCAACACTCAAGGGGCCAAAAAGCCGCATGTGGCTCTCGAGCCACAGTTTGCCAACCACTGAGATAGTGTATTCAGTAAATGGTGTTGGGAAAACTGGACAGATATGTGCAAAAAGTGAAACTAGACCACCTTCTTAATCCATTTTGATTTTATTCTTGTATATGGTTTAAAGACTTAAATGTAAGACTCAGAATCATAAAAGTTTTTTTTTTTAATGTTTTATTTTTAATTGATTTTTTAGAGGTTGGGGAAAGGAGAGCGATAGAAACATCAATGAGAGAGGAACATCATTGATCTGCTGCGTCCTGTACACCCCCAACTGGGGACCGAGCCTGCAACCCGGGCATGTGCCCTGACCGGGAATTGAACCATAAGGTCTTGCTCAACCACTGAGCAACACCATCTGGGCAAACTAAAAAGTTTTTACACAGTAAAGGAAACAATCAACAAAAGAAAAAGACAGCCTACTGAATGGGAGACTATATTTGCCAATAATATATCTGATAAGGAGTTAATATCCAAAATTTATAAAGAACTCATAACTTTACACCAAAAATCAAACTACCCAATTAAAAAATGGGCAAAGTCCCTAACCGGTTTGGCTCAGTGGATAGAGCATCGGCCTGCGGACTCAAGGGTCCCAGGTTCGATTCCGGTCAAGGGCATGTACCTTGGTTGCGGGCACATCCCCAGTGGGGGGTGTGCAGGAGGCAGCTGATCGATGTTTCTCTCTCATCGATGTTTCTAACTCTCTATCCCTTTCCCTTCCTCTCTGTAAAAAATCAATAAAATAGATTTAAAAAAAAAATGGGCAAAGGACCTAAATGGACATTTATTCAAAGAGGTCATACAGATGACCAATAGAAAGATGAAAAGATTCTCTATGTCACTAATCATCAGAGAAATGCAAATTAAAACCACAATGAGATATCTCATACTTGTCAGAATGACTATCCTCAAAAAGTCAGCAAACACCAAGAGTTGGGGAGGATGTGGAGAAAAGGGAATCCTTGTGCACTGTTGGTTGTATTGTAAATTGATGCAGCCACTTCAGAAAACAGTATGTAGGTTCCTCAGAAAATTAAAACTAGAACTACTTTATTAACCAGCAATTCTGTCTTTATTTATTGGTAGAAATCCAAAACACTTAATTCTAAAAGATATATGCACCCCTATTTCCAACAGCAAGATATTAAGCAACCCAACTGCCCATCAGTAGATGATTGGATAAATAAGGTGAATCATGTACAAGGGCATATTAGCCATGAAAAAGAATGAAATCTTACCATTTGTGACAACATGGATGGACCTAGAAATGAAATAAGTCAGACTGGGAAAGGCAAATAATCTATGGTTTCATTTACATGTGGAATCTAAAGATCAAAATAAATGATCAAGGAGTACAGAAATAGATATAAAGAACAAACTGATAGTTGCTAGATGGGAGGAGGTTTGGGGGGCTGGTTTAAGAATGTGAAAGGATTAAGAATACAAATTGGCAGTTACAAAATAGTCATGGGGATGTAAAGTACAGCCAATAATTTTATAGGGAATTTGTCAATAATTTTGTAATTACGTGTGGTGTTAGGTGGGTACTAAGACATTATAAATTGTATAAATGTCTAAACCTTATGCTATATGCCAGAACCAATATAAAATAATAAGGGATTTCAACTGTAATTGAAAAAAATAAATAAATGAAAGTTCTCAGACCTACTGAATGAGAAACTATTGGGGTGGATTATATTTTAATCAGCCTGCAGGTGCTCCTCATGTAGGCCAAGTGAGATTCATGGGTTATCACCATAGGCTATTTCTTTTTTGTTTTTTAGAGAGAGAACAGGAGAGGGAGAGAAAGAGAAACATCATCAACATTGACTGGCTGTCTCTGGCACACCCCCTGCTGGGGATGGAGCCAGAACCCGGGCATGTGCCCTGACCAGGAATTGAACTAGGGCCTCCTGGTGCATGGGTTGATGCTCAGCCACTGAGTCACACGAGCTGGGTAGGCAATTTCCTTCATGTCATTCCTCAAAGCTAGGTTTCCTCATCTGCTCAGTGGTGGTACTTTGAAACTCTAACATGCTCCTCATTCTAACAATATTCTCCAGGACATGCATTACTAAGCAATCTTGAGCATTATGTCATTGAATTCCTTACATCTCTAAAAGGTAAGTACTCTTATTTCTAATCCTTTTGATATGGAATTTGAGAGCCACTGTTATGTACCTTGCCCAGGTGCAGAGCCAAACCTAAAACTCAGTAGTCTTAAATTCAGTCCAAACATATTTTCCTGTAATTCTGTTGAAGGATATTTTCTAACATGCATTTACAATATATGAATTTGGTAACTAAAACCACCTATTTTTTGTTTTAAACTTATCTTTTACCCTCTAACTATTTGCATTGATTTCAGAGAAGAAAGGAGAGGGAGAGAGAGATAGAAATATCAATGATGAGCCCTAGCCGGTTTGGCTCAGTGGATAGAGCGTTGGCCTGCGGACTGAAGGGTCCCAGGTTCGATACCCATCAAGGTCATATGTCCAGGTTGTATGCTCAATCCCCAGTAGGGGGCATGCAGGAGGCAGCCAATCAATGATTCTCTCATCATTGATGTTTCTATCTCTCCTTTTCCCTTCCTCTCTGAAATCAATAAAAATATATTTTAAAAAAATGTTTCCAGGAAACATCAATGATGAGAGAGAATCATTGATCATCTGCCAACTGCATACCCACTACTGGGGACCCAACCTGCAACCCGGGCATGTGCCCTGATGGGAAATCGAACCTTGTACTCTTGGTTCATGGGTCGATGCTCAACCACTGAGCCCCACCGGCTAGGCAAAACCACCTATGTTTTTATAATATAAAGAAAAGACTATGTTGTTGCTTTTTGGTTTCTGAAAGCTAAATAATGTAAGGAAAGAAAATGACATAAGTACAGTAAGGTTTATATCACTGATTCAGAGAATCAAGTAGTTTATGAGAAATTACAGCTATGTAGTAGTAGTTTCTAGTCCTCAGAATTAAAATAAAACAAAGGTCAACCTAATGTGATTTGGAGTTGTAGAGTCCTGTCTCTTAGTATTTTTTGTGTGCAACTAGGCAAGTGACATAATGTCTTGGAGCCTCTGCCCTTTCACCTGTAGAATAGAGATAATGATAATACAACTCTCACAGCGTGGTTTTGGATTAATAAGATTATGTTTGTACAGTTCTTAGCTTGGAGCTGGACAATAGTAGGTCTTCCATAATAAATATTTGGTCTACTGCCATTAATAATACTACTGGATTTAAAAAAAAAAATCTTCATGCCTTCTTACTTCTCACACAACCCAATCAACATGGTGTTCAGGTGCTTCATGGAGGTTGCCTGGGTGGCCTACCTTTCCTTTGGGCCTCTTGCCACGAAGCTGCTTGAGATTATAGATATTATCCATCAGAACAGGGCTTTGGTTAATGGAACTTTCATTCAAGTAAGGAGACAGGCTATGACTTTCAAATGCATGCAGCCTACTGTCTTCATCCTCAAGTTCTCACATAGTGCCCGCCAGAAGTTTGCTTAACAAGCCTGGCAGCCACAAGATGGGCCAAGAAGATTTAAGCCAGAGAAAAGCAAGCCAAGATGACAGGTTTAATCATTGCAGAGTCATGAAGGTAAAGAAAATGAGGAACTGAATAATGAAGTTTGAAGTTAGAAACCTTTAAAAGGCAGTTCTGTCCTGGCCAGTGTGGATCATGGTTAGAGTGGCAGCCCATGAACCAAAGGGTCACGGGTTGATTCCTGGTCAAAGGCATATACCTGGGTTGCAGGTTCGATCCCTGGCTCCAGTTGGGGCACATGTGGGAGGCAACCAATGGATGTGTTTTTTTCACATAGATGTTTCTCTCCTTCTCCCTCCCCCACCTTCCTTACCCTCTCTAAAAATCAATGGAGAAACTATCCTCTAGTGAGGATTAGCCAAAAAAAGGGGGGGGACAGCTCTCCTGAAAGCTTCCTAAAAAGCACCTGCTGTTAAAGGTGGAGCTACAACTGCTTCTGCAAAGGTTCCAGCAAAAATGGTGGCCACTGGCCCTGGCCGATGTGGCTCAGTTGGTTGGGTGTCATCACATGCCCAGAAAGGTTGCCAGTTCTATTCCCAGTCAGGGCACATGCCCGGGTTTTGGGCTCCATCCCTGGTGGAGGAGGGCATGCAGGAGGCAATCAATTGATGTGCTCTTACATCAATGTTTCTTTCCCTTCCCCTCCTCTCTAAAAATCAATAAACTATTCTTTTTTTTTTTTTTTTTTTTTTTTTGGAGTTCATCCTCATGGTTTTTTTTTTTTATTATTTATTGCTTAAAGTATTACAAAGGGTATTACATATGTGTCCATTTTATAATAAACTATTCTTTAAAAAATAAAAGTGATCGCTACAGGCAAGACGGTTCCAGTCCAGAGAGTGTCTGCCTAGAAAGCTGTAGGCCAGAAGGCAGCACCTTGAAAAGCACAAGGGTCTGAAAGCACCTGCTACAAAGGCTTCTGGCAAGAAAGTGTGAGAACATAGAGGCTGTTACAAAAGTAATAAAGGTTATTTTTGACACGTTGGCAAATCTAAAGAAGAAAAGTGAAAGAAAAAATCTTCAAAGATTTTATAAATATCTTCCTGATCTGATGGCAGTGTTTTAAGGAAATGAGGGTAACGATAGAAGGGCTTAGGTCTTCATAAATCAGGTGGCTATTTAGAATGTGGCTTTTTGCTCCTATTAGAGTTTGAGATGAGCTGTATTTTATCTTTGTCTTTTTTTTGTGGCAGACTGATTTCCGATTCTACTGGATGCATTCAAAGTTACCAGAAGAAGAAGGACTGGGAGAGAACACCAAGCTCAATCCTGTAAGGCCTGGGATTAGGGTTGCAGAGTTCTTTATGTGGATTGGTTTGGAATGATCTATTATCTACATACAACCATTATAAATGAAATTCTTTAATTTTGAGATAGTACAGCATAACAGGAAGATTATAGGCTTAACAGTCATCCAGATCTGAATTCCAGTTTTGGCTTTAATAATTATTAGGCTAAGCTAAAAACATCACTTGACCTTAGTTTCTTCATCTGTATAATAGGATTAATAATATCTGTTTTACAGGGTGGTTCTAAGAACTAAATGAGAAAAATATGTACGTCCTCATAGCATAGTACTTATGGTAGGCTCTCAATAAATAGTGGTTGGTGTGAAATGCTAAAGTTCCCCAGTGATGCTAATATCTCTGGCCCATGAACCACATTTTGATAACCTCTGCTCTTAAATCTGAGCTGAGAGTAACTTCATCTAGTCAGTTCCCTCATTTTACAGATGAGAATATAGACTCAGAGAGGGGACTGCCTTCCCCAAGGTCCCACAGTACAGATGGTAGTTCAAGTGTGTTTGTTATCTGCTCAATGATTAAATATATGACAGCTATTTTGAGGACATTTAATAAGCCCTGTAGATTGGTATTTGCCTGGATTATTTACAACATTTTTTACGAATACTGGCATTTTTTTTTTTTATTTCAGAGAGGGGAGGGGAGAGGAGAGGGAGAGAGAGATAGAAAGATCAATGATGAGAGAGAATCATTGATTGGCTGTCTTCTGCATGCCCCTCACTGGGTATCAAGCCCGAAAACTGGGCATGTGCCTTGCTTGACCAGGAATTGAATCACCATTTCCTGGTTCATAGGTTGATGCTCAACCACTGAGCTACAGTGGCCGGACTGCCTACATTCTTTTTCTCAATATATTTTTATTGATTTAAGAGAGGAAGGGAGAGGGAAGAGAGAGATAGAAACATCAGTGATGAGAGAGAATCATTGATCGGCTGTCTCCTGCAATCCCCACACTGGGGATTGAGCCCACAACCCGGGCATATGCCCTAACTGGGAATCGAACCGTGACCTCCTGGTTCATAGGTCAATGCTCAACCACTGAGCCACGCCAGCCAGCTCTTCTTTCTTTCTTTTTTGTTTTTGTTGTTGTTGTTTTTTGTTGTTACAACATTTTTAAAGGCAATTAGATAACAGTTACAGGACAATAAATGGGGTCAGTACTTCCAGTGATGTTATCAATAACATCCTGGAAAAACGTGTATTAAGAAAAGGGGGAGCATGGGAGCAGTTCTAGTGCTCTTACATGTATTATCTCATTGAATCCACACAACAACCCTATGAAGTTGATACTTTTATCCCATTTTACAGATGGGAAAATGAAATCATATAGAGATAAAATGATTGGCAGAGCTGGGAGTCAAAGCACTAGTTATACTGCTTTAGTCTAAAAATCCTTACTGCTAAAAGAAATACTGGTAAAAATAATAAATAAATAAATAAAATCCTTGCTGGTGTGAAAGAAGTTCAACTACTCCTTCATTAGGGGCATTTGTCAGAGGGCTGGAAGAATAACATATAATCCCTGGTTCTCAATCCTGACTATATGTTAAAATCACTGTCTGGGCTTCTTCCAGACCATTTCAGTCAGAATCTCAGGGTGGGGCCTGGGCATCAGTAATTTTTAAGAGTTCCCCAAGTGATTCTCCTGTTTAAAGCAAGGTTGAGAACCACTGACCTAGTAATTCAGCATGTAGGTGGAGGGGAGGTAGCTGGGAAGGAAGAGACAAAAAACTTCTTTGATATAGCTTTTCAGTTGCTAAAATAGTATTATTTGTAATATGTACTAATTCTTTGTTCTAATTTATATTTTAGTTTAAATTTGTAGGGCTAAAGAATTTTCCTTGTACCCCTGAGAGCCTGTGTAAAGTGCTGTCGATGGATTTCCCTTTTGAGGTAACAAAGTCATTGTCTTTATTGTTCTGATGTGGTTTCAGGACACTGGAAAACTTGGTTACACAGTCTTAAGATATCTTTTGACTTTGCTATGTTAAAACATCAGAAAAGGGCTGAGCCCTGACTGGTGTGGCTCAGAAGGTTGGTTGGAATGTCATCTTGGACACCAAAAAATTTCGGATTTGATTCCTTGTCAGAGTGCATGTGGGAGACAACCTATCGATGATTCTTTCTAGCCCCTCCCCCCTTTCTTCTCTCTAAAATCTCTTTAAGAAAAAGAAAAGGGCTTGAAAGCTGATATCTAAGAAGGGATGTACTCACTGCCCTTCAGAGCCTCAGCTCCACCCTTCTACATAAATCAGAATGCCAGAGCTAGAAGGCCCTGAAAGGATACCTCATCTAACTCTCTCAATTTACAGATAGAGAAATTGAGGCCCAGATCAGGGTGAGGCTTTCATTCCTAGATTGTTCTTTGTTTGCCCCTTCCTGCTGTAAGCTTGAGAACCAGGCCCTTTGTGTGACTGCCATGGCTGGTTGTAAAGTAAAGGGACTTCTTTGACTGATGGACCACAGGAATGTAAACTTCTAATTCTTCTTTCCTAGGAAGAGCAAATGATCCCTGAGTATGTCAGTGATTGCTGAGCAGTGGCATGGGGCAGGTGACGAACTCATCCCAGTTTGTGTCCAGGACTTTCCCAGTCTTAGTGTTGAAAATCTCCCATTGTCAGCAGCTCTTCAGTCTTGAGCAGTCTTCTGTCATCCTTAGAACCTGCAGTTATCCTCTCCAGTCTCAATAAGCAAACTTTCCTTTCCCCAACATACCCTTTAAAGTTCTGCCTAGTCACCTACAAGTCTTTGCTTGAACTGGATATATTTTGCAGAAGGGTCACAGCTTCCGGCGGTTGCCTTCATTTCTGGGAGTCAATTAAGAAGGTCGTAAGAACACCATCTTTATTTTTATTTATCTATTTTTGTTAATCCTCACCTGAGGATATTTTTTCCATTGCTTTTAAGAGAAAGAAGGGAGGGAGGGAGGGGAAGGGAGGCAGGGGAGAGAGAAAGAGAGAGAGAGAGAGAGAAAAACATTGATGTGACACTAACACATGGACTGGTTGCTACCACACTCGCCTGAGGAGTGAACTCACAACCCAGGTATGTGAATCAAAACCGAGACCCTTCAGTGTTAGGGCTGATGCTCCAACTACTGTGCCACACTAACCAGGCTGCCATCTTTATTTTTACCTATAGCCTTTATACTATAAATAAAGTTACAGTAAATGCTTTTCTTTTTCTTTATTGTTTAAGGTATTACATATATGTCCTTATTCCCCCAATGTCGTCCCCCCCACTCCTGCTCTCACCACCCTGGTGTCTGTGTTCATTGGCTAGGCTTATATGCATGCATACAAGTCCTTTGGTTGATCCAGTAAATGCTTTTTAGAGATGAGTTGCTGACTCCCAGAAAAGAAAATTTGGGACCGTAGGAAATCTTACCATTAAGAAAAACCGAGTTCCTAGAACATAGCTTTCAACAATTTAGGGGAAAGAGTTAGGCAGCCAACAATGGCTTGGGGAGCATGGCTTCTTTTTGTTCTTAATAATGTATTTTTATTGATTTCAGAGGAAGGAAAAGGAGTCTGAGATAGAAACATCAATGGGTGAGAGAGAATCATTGATAGGCTGCCTCCTGCACGTCCCCAACTGGGGATCAAGCCCACACCGGGCATGTGCCCTGACCAGGAATTGAACCATGACCTCCTGGTTTATAGGTCACTGCTCAACCACTGACCACACAGGTTTCCTCTGTGCTCAGCAGTCCAGCATCTCATATGGGCCTATCCAGTTCCCCTGCTTTGTTCCATGTGCAGAACACATAACCCACTATGAGATCTCTGGGTGGTGGGAGTGCATGGGATTTGGGGAGAGGTGCCGGGAGCCGGTCCATGCTTGCTGTTTCAAGGGACCTGGCATATATGGCATACTGTTCTTAATATGTTTGCTCACCTTCTTGGCACTATGTGTTTTAACCAAGGTCTCTGAGAAGGGTTGTTTCCCCAGGTAGGGATTTTCCCCTGAAGTTAGGGAGGGAATAAAACCTCTTAACTAAGTGCCAGGTGGGTAGTTAATCACTTTAACTACGAACAATCATGCTTAAGCTACATAATCTTTACTCCCTGGAATGGAGATAAGAAACGCCCTAACCTTTGGAATAGAGATTGATAGGATTGGAATCATCTGGTATAAATACAGATGTAAGAAGACAGAACGGAGAGAGATAGAACCTAGGCACAGAACCTACACAGAACGTTCTCTAGAGACAGAAGAACTTCGCTGGAGAGAACATGGCAAAAGATCCTGGACAGAAACTGACCTCAGAACCTAGAGACAGAACCTAGCGAGAGAACATGGCAAAAGATCCTGGACTGAACCTGACTACAGAAATTGGCAAGAGAACCTGACTAGAACTTGGTGACTGAACCTGGCTGGAGAACCTGGACAGAACCTGGCTGGAGAACCTAGCGAGGGAACTTGGCTACAGAACCTGGCTGGAGAACCTAGCAAGACAACATGGACACAACCTGGCTGGAGATCATAAGCAGAACCTCTCTGGAGATCCAGACCAGAACTTGGCTGGAGATCCTGGCTGGAGATCCTGGCTAGGCTGCTGATCAACTGAACACTGCCTCCGTGTCCTTCCTTCTTCGCCGACTCCGTCTACGCCTTTGGGAACCCCTGGACCTGCTGGGGTTGGACCCCGGCAGAGAGGACTTGGGTTCAAGTTGAATTTCTACTTCATACTAACTGTGTTATTACAGAAGCCCCCCAGAACTTTGAGCCAGCCCCATCTCAAAAATACCCTCATGGTGGGTAAAAGGGTGAAGTAGTGGGTAGGGAAGCACACTATAAACAGGAATGTGCTATTTATGTTTTTTTATTTTCTAAAATTTAGTTTTCTAGGCCATTTCTTCATTTAGAGAAATTGCAAGTGTGAGAAATGAGAACTCTTTCCTCTGGCAGTGACTCAGAAAAAGGATTTAAACCACTAGAGCTGCCCCGTGTGTCTAGGCTCTCCTAAAAACATGTGGCCTCAGAAGTCATTTTGATCCCTGGTCTCTTTTCTTATAGGTGGATGGACTTCTCTTCTACCACAAGCAGACCCACTATAGCCCTGGAAGCACTCCTCTGGTGGGCTGGCTACGCCCGTACATGGTGTCAGATATTCTTGGTGTGGCTGTGCCAGCTGGGGGCCCACTGACCATTAAGCCAGAGTATGCTGGGCACCAACTCCAGCAGATTATTGAGCACAAGAGGAACCAGAAGGAGGGCATGAAAGAGAAACCCACACATAAGGCCTTTGACAATGGGCACTATGAGCTGGAGCATCTGTCCACCCCTGAGCTGAAGAGTGATCCCCACAGCTTGGACCAACTTGGGAGTCGCATGGAAAACTAAAGAGAGCAGCCTCCTTTGGGTGTCACAGGAAAGTGCTTGGTTTCAGAACAAAGGTTGGGGAGGAGGACAGTGATGACAATAGGTGACTTCATTTTAGAGTGGACTTTCCAAAGCCACTGCAGCTGGAAACAGCTTAACTCGTGTAAAAAGTGTATCCCAGATCCACAATGTAAATATATGTGATTCTTAAAAAAGAACTTATGATTCTTTTATTTTTTTTTAAGGGCCTTTTTATTAATAGGTGTACAGATCTAGCTTTCCCCAGGTACCCATGTGAATGTATCATTCAGCAAGGTTGCTTTTATGGTTGAAAAGCCAAGAACTTGTGATTCTTAAACCTTAGACAAGCTTAGACAGTCTTGAAACTCTCCCAACTGCCCCCCTCCTCCGTCCCCTCTCCCCTGTGCCCCAGTCTACCTAAACCATGACTGTTCAAGTCTTGGCCCATTTCATTCTGGTTTTAGTACTTAAGCATTCCGCTGAGTTTCTAGTTGCTACTGTTGCTGACGTCATTTTCTAAAAGGTCTTACCAGGAACTGCAGTTCTTAGTATTTGAATATCTTCCCTCTTCTGAGAAGACAAATGTGATTTTCTTCTGTTTAGACATTACCAGAGATAAAATGCAAGTGGTGTTCATTCACTACTTCAACAAACATTTGAGCACCTTCCAGAAGATAAGCCTTTTGCTAGGCCTCTGTGATGTAGGTTATGGAAGGGATGTACTCACTGCCCTTCAGAGCCTCAGCTCCACCCTTATACATAAATCAGAATGCCAGAGCTTAGGTTATGGAAACAGAAAGGCCCTTAGAGCCTCGGGGGCTGGAAGAGTAGGGGGATGTTTCACCGAGGCAGTCAGAGCTGGGCTGAGGCTCAGAGGAGGGACAGAAATGTGCTCTGCAGACAAGGAGGTTAGGCGTTCCTCACAGAGGCAGGAGGGTGCACAGTTGCACCCCTGCAGGGCAGGACTTGCTGTGGGACCTGAAGTCTGTTCAGCACGGCTGAAGCATAAGGTAGGATTAGAAGGCTGTAGAGGAGGAAGAGAGAGAGATGAGCCCGATTGTGTTATGCAGAGATTTTGGATTTTATGTCATGAATGTAAAGGAGCCAATAAAGAGCTTTGAGCAGGCAAGATCCATTCAGAGTTGTGAGCTAGAGCTCTTTGGCAGCTGTGGGAATGGAAGGAAGATAGTGTCTGTTCTGTGTTCAGGAAATGTGTCTCATTTTGCATGGCTGTAACCTGCTCCCCACACTGTTTTCTCCTTTTTAGAACTTACCTTATTGGACAGAAGAATTCACTATTTTACTCCGGCAATACTAGCATCCTGTGGACAAAATTTCAGAGGGGTCCAGGTCAAATGAGTGACCAGGTCAGATGCAGTTGTTCCTTTGTATTGATTAATTTTGGGAACAGATCCTGGCAGGACTTGTGCTTAAGTGGAATCTGATGACAAAATTCAGTACACTAGTGGACCTGGCCTTCCTGCTGGGCTCTTAGCCATTCAAGCCAACTCTTATCAAACCAGAGAAGAAGCTTCCTCCCACACACACAGTGATGTTCCTGCTGGCTGCAAATTTCAGCATGCCTACCGCAATAAACTCTTTCCTAAATTCCAGTAGGGTCAGTTCTGCAGTAGGAACCTCGTGTTTCTCTTGTCAAGAAGCATGTTGGTGGCTGCCTAGTTGTTTCATCTCTGATCACCTAAATGCTGTATTCTGTACTCTCGGCAGCCAGCTGTGCCATTTCAGGAGCAGCACGTGCTAGCATCAGTGAGACTTGGCTGGACTATGCCCAGAAATAATCAGATCTAGAAGGACTATTTCCCTAAAGGACACTCTCTGAGCATAAATGCAAGAGTCAACATATCAGCCAAACTTTATCACCACTCACAATTTGATATTGTTAAATGGTACCTGGAAGGATGTATCTCAGAAAAGTGCCCTTTTGTTTTTAACTGAGGAGCCAGTATTATCGATTACTGAATAGAATGTATGTCCTGCTCTTATTTCTTTGTGAAATGCTACCTGCTACAAAGATGGTTTTGTTATAGGTTACTGTGATTGGATATTAGTTTTCTGGCCATCCTGAATAGCCCCCAGCTTCTTTTTTGTGGCATTATCTCTTCCCCAGGCAATATGATACAGTGGGACTGTACTTTGGGGGAACTCCCTTCCTTAGCCAAGAAGCAGTAGGCTCATGACTAATTTGGGCCAATTATATGCTTCTCACCAAGAATTTGTGTCTTGAGCAGAGGAACGAAGGGAGTGATCAGTAAGAATTCATTTATTTTGCCCTTGTCTTTTTCTTGCTATGAAACTGTGAACATCCAGTAAATTCCATCTTGTTTAAAGTAGCAGAGGTAATTTCTGAGCTTGCAACCAAAGAATCCAGTGTGGCCTTGACCTGCTTGCCTTGACTGGAGGACCAGTTTGGCATGAGTTAGCAAGGGACTGCTGGTTGATATCACCTACTTCACCTCAGGCGCCACTGGAATGGAACCTATGTCCCTAGAAAAGACCAAGCAAAATAAATAGTCTTGGTTATTTTAATGTTAGCTCAGAAAAGCCATGCTGGGTTCTAATGCCTGCATGGAAGAGTTGGGTGTCAAATCCACTTGTATTTGGCAATGGTTTATGTGGCAGGATAGTAAGAAGCTAGGAAAATTCCTGGGCAAGTGGAATGGGGAAACTGAGACAAGAAAATTAAACAAGGCCGAACAATTTGAGCAGCTTGCAGCTAGCTTGTAAATTGCAAGACCTTATCTTCCCCAGCCAAGACACTTGAGAGCAAATGGTTTATACCCCTCCTCTCTAACCAGAGAATACATTGCTTAAATCACCCTGGCCTGGTAAAATAGAGAGCCAAGATCCAACTAATGCCATTTGTGCCAGCTAAACCCAAAGACAGATAAAGTCTGGGGGACAAAACCCCAAAAGCATTTGGATAGTATCACTTGGGAGATGTTAGGAAAGATAGCTGCTAGGGCAGGAGGAAGGGGAGGGGAGAAAAAGGGAAGTTGATGTCACCCACTATACAAAGAAGTCAGCCATCTTAGGACTTGCCAAACAAAATACCAGATATATGTACAAACATTCCAAGATAAGCCACAACAATGTAGAAGAGGACTTTGAAACCTAGTCTGCCACCCAAGATAATCTGGCAGAGGAGCTTTGAAATCTATAAGGGGAAGAGTATAAAACCCCTTGCACCCCCTCTGGGTGGTACATTCAAACTAACTGAGTTGCCTGCTTGTGCTTTATGTCATGTATATTCTATTTTCTCTTTAAATATTTTTATTGATTTTTAGAAGAGAGGCAGGGAGAGAGAAACATCAGTGTGAGAGTGAAACATTGATTGACTGCCCCCTGCACGCCCCCTACTATGAATTGAGCCCAAAACCTGATCATGTGCTCTGACAAAATCAAACTGGCAACCTTTCCATGCACAGGACAATGCCTAACCAACTGAGCCAGGGCTGCCACAATTATTCTTTTTTTTTAAATCTTCACCTGAGGATATTTTTTCCCATTGGTTTTTAGAGAGAGTGGAAGGGAAGGTTAAGTGGGGGGGGAGGGGGGAGAGAAACATCAATGTGTGTCACATCGATTTGTTGCCTCTTGTATGTGCCCTGACCTGGGGCAGAGATTGAACTTTTAGTCTGTGGGCCAACGCTCTAACCACTTAGCACCACTGGCCAGGGCTGCCATGTTTATTAATAAATTCTCTTGTTTTGCTTTCTTAATAAATTCGCTTGCTTTGCTTCAACACTGCTGTCTGTTACTCATCTGAATTCCTTCTTGCGAGCTGGTAGGAGCCAAGGAGAGGAGAGTCAACCCCATCCCACTCAGAGGGCTCTCCAGTAACAGTTTATCTCCATTCTTTCTCCACTAGTTAACTTCTCACTTATGTCTGAAATATGACTTGTGTTCATATCACTTCAAGTGCTCTTATCCAGTGACCAGTGAGTGCTCTTCTTGTTTTCCAAATCTAAGGGACGTTTCCCAGGCTTTCTTTTACCTGACTTTACCTGCCGTATATATGCTGATGCCTTCTCTGTCTTATCAGTCGTGTGTGTGTGTGTGTGTGTGTGTGTGTACAGATATATATATATATATATATATATATATATATATATATATATATATATACCGGCAACCTTTCAGTGCAGTATCTACCTATATATATCTATATCTATATATCTATACCTATATCTATACACACACACACACATATATACAAATACTAGAGGCCCGATGCATGAAATTTGTGCAAGAGTAGACGTTCCTTCCCGTGGCTGCTGGCACCGGCTTCCCTCTGGCACCCAGGACCCTGGCTTCCCTTCCAGCTCCAACTTTGTCAGGAAGGTCGCCCGGAAGGACATCTGCTCTAATTAGCATATTACACTTTTATTATTATAGATATACCTCTGTGTGTGTGTGTGTGTGTATGTGTGTGTGTGTGTGTGTACATATATATATATATATATATATATATATATATATTTTTTTTTTTTTTTTTTTTTTTTTTTTACCAGTCATCTCCCAGTCACCTCAGACTTAGCATGTCCCAAACTGAACCCATCTTTCTCCCTCTGTCATGCTCTTTCTGGGGTCTTTGTCCTTGCTCATATCATTTAGTCACATTGGCTAGGAAACTTCCTTGTGACCTGGCCTTAATGTATCTTGCCTCCTTTGCTGCCTCCTCTCCAGTGATGTTGGTTTATTGTTCTCTGTACACATGTGTTTCATACACTCTGCTCTCCCACACACCATCCCTCCTTATTCTGATTACATTCACCTGGTGAATACTAGTATACCTACTCATCTTTGAAAAACTCCAACAGATAACTATTTTTGTTAATATATTTTGTATTGATTTCAGAGAGGAAGGGAGAGGGAGAGGGAGAGAGAAGCATCAATGATGAGAGAATCATTGATCAGCTGCCTCCTGCACGCCCCCTACTGGGGATCGAGCCCGCAACCTGGGCATGTGCCCTTGGCCAGAATCGAACCTGGTACCCTTCAGTCCACAGGCTGACGCTCTATTCTCTGAACCAAACCAGCTAGGGCGATAACTATTTTTTAACAAATATTTTTTATTAATTTTTAGAGGCAGAGGAAAGGAGAGGGGGAGAGAGAAACATCGATGTGAGAGCAAGCCTGCAATCCAGGCATGTGCTCTGACTGGGAATCGAACCAGCAACCTTTCAGTGCACAATGACACCCAACCAACTGACCCATACCAGCCAGAGCCAACAGATATTTATTTGAACCTTTACTTCTGCAGGCAGAATTAGCCATCCTCATATTTGTGATGATCCACAAGACCACCCTTACTCTAACACTAATTGCAAGTTAGGGATAACCCCCCCACAGCCACCCTTAGGTGTGATATTTCACCATAAGGATTCACAGAACTCACTGAAAGCCATTATATTCACTGTTACAGTTTATCAAAGTGAAAGAAAATGGATTAAAGTCAGGCAAGGGAAGAAATGCATGGGGCAGAATCCAGGAAAGTTCCAAATGTGGATTTTCCAGTTGTCTTCTCAAGTCATAGACAGCATTAAACTTTCTTGGTAACTATATGTGACAATACAGAGTATTTTAAACTCTCGCTTGAGACTTGGTGTCCAATGTTTTTATCAGGGCCTTGTCATAGACCTAGTCTCCAGTCCCTCCAGGGGTCTAGCTGATAATATGTGATCCAAAGTCCCCTTCCACCCAACCACATTGTTGGACTTGTGTGGACAAACACCCCTAGGTAAAGAAAGACACCACTATTAGGCAGGTCATTCTAAGGGCTTAGAAGTTACTTTACAGGAGCCAAGGGCAAAGGTCAACCTTTGAGCAAGGTTAAAAAAATAAAAAAAAAAAGTTAAATTTTTTACTGTACACTCCCTCTATTAGGTTGCAAGTTCCTTTAGGTTGGCACTTCAATAAACGTCGGTTGGTTAAGTGAAATGATGAAATGGAATGAGAAGGCAGTTTGGAGAGAGCCCCTCCCCTCTCTGGCTGCACAGGGGTGACCTTGGAGAGAGGCTGATTGGAGGAGTGTGGCTGGCTGCTAAACAGGTGTTTGGATATGCTGCAGACTTCTAGTAACAAGAACTATATTTAGTTTTGCAGATGTGATTAAAAGTATAGCCTAAAAACTTTTCACCTTGTACATTGGAGGAGGGAAAGAAACAAACTTCTTAGCTACAGACTTCCTTTCTGATGAGGGGGTGAGTAAAAACCCCACTATATATTTTTTGTTAGTTTGCTTGCTTTTTTCCCACCACTATATATTTTTTAAGCAAATGTATGTTTTGTTTTATGCCTTGTGATATGTAGGGCAGGAAAAGCAGACAGAGCCTTGTGATTTTAACGAGTGTGACCGACTGCTTGCTTTGGTAAGATGAGGTGTTATTTGAGTCACATCCTGTCTTTGGATTCTATGATTATACCCCATTTTTACATCAAAGGAGAATTTTTTTTTCAAATACATTTTTTTAGGACTTATTTTTTTTTCCATCACTATCCCCTCTGTGCCCTCATTGACCTCCTCCCACCCCTGTTTTTTCAAAAAAAAATTTTTAAGTTTGTTTCTTCACTAAGTGCTGAGAGATTTGGTTTGGGGCCTTTATTGATTGTGACTTACCTCCTCCAAACAACTCAGAAGGTCCACCATAAAATGAAAAGGCAGAGGCAGGTGGAGAGGACCTGGGAGAGCTAGGAGGCTGACAGTAGAGAAGGTGAATTACGAATGGCCTTAGGCAGCAAATAACGTGGGAAGGGACAAGTGTGTATCTGTTCCTCTTGAAAGGAATTCTAGGGACAAAATAGGCAGGTTTAGGGAATAAAGAGGGTCCATGAGGGAGGAATGGATAGGTGAGGGCTTGGAGTATGGAAGGCATATATTCACAGAGGATAAAGAAAAGTCACGGAATACTGGGAGGAAGGAAACATACTTTCACAGAGGATAGAGAACTGTCAACAGAAAGAGGGAAACACATTTTCACAAGAGATAGAGGAATGTTGCAAGATAAGGGGGAGACAAAGGGGAGGCACCACAAGGATTTTGGACTTTGAAACTGATATTATGCAAAGAGTGACCAATTAGAAAAGCACAGGGTCAGGAAGCATAGATAGACAAAGAACTTTCAGCCTTTAAAACCTTAGAAAACGGGGCTTGGATGGTTACCCCATTGGGAACCTCTCCCTACGTGGGAGTTTGTATTTGCTTCCAATAAATTTCCACTCTTTTACTAACAAGTCCTTTTAATCCGTGAATTTTATTCTTCAATCTTCGTGAGGCAAGAACCTGCCGCAAGGGGGAGATCCACTCCCTGAACCCTACATTTCACTCTCATCCATTCCAAGTGATGGTGATTCTTTTGAGAAGTTGAATTTTGTGCCTTTTGTGGAGGCAGAAAAGTGGCCAGAGGCAGTCTGGGAAATTGGGAGGTGAGCCTCACTATTGGGCCCAGCCCAGAGGCATTCTACCCATCTTGAGGGACAGTGTGGGACCGGAAGAGGAAAATTTTGAAACCTAGAGATCTCTTTTGGTTAGGATTTGACACAGACGATTAGTATTTATAGCCAACATCCTCCCTCCCTTCCAGTGGGCTTGAGCCTTTTGTCTCCTGCTTTTTTAAAAAATATATTTTTATTGATTTAATAGATGAAGGGAGAGGGAGAGATAGAAACACCAATGATGAGAGAGAATCACTGATTGGCTGCCTCCTGCACACCCAACTGGGGATTGAGCCCGCAACCCGGGCATATGCCCTTGACCAGAATCAAACCTGGGACCTTTCAGTCCGAAGGCTGATGCTCTATCCATTGAGCCAACCTGGCTAGGGCTCTCCTTCTGCTTTTTGCCCTTCAGATTTTCTCTGCTGTTAGACTAGGGCCGTGGTCGGCAAACCGCAGCTCGCGAGCCACATGCGGCTCTTTGGCCCCTTGAGTGTGGCTCTTCCACAAAATACCAGGTGCGGGCACGCATGTACAGTGAGATTGAAACTTCGTGGCCCATGCGCAGAAGTCGGTATTTTGTGGAAGAGCCGGTATTTTGTGTCAGTCTGGCCCACCACGGTGGCTGTCCCTGCGATCCTGCACCTTCTGGGCCAGGAGGCGGATCTTGCGCAGCCACTCCTGGGCGCTGATGGCCTGCAGGCGCTAATTCAGCTCAGACTGCAGGCTCCGCTTGGTGCGCTCACAGCTGTCACCACCGCCATGTGGGGAGTACATGCCGCCCTCCTCCGGCCTGCCTCCCCTGTCCAGAGGCTCTCTGCGCTGCTCACCTGCCCAGAGTGACTGAGGCTGGGGGGAAGCCAGGCATCCTGCCCTGCCCAACCCCGGCCGATCCGCCCCTGTGCAAGCTGCCACCCCACTGGGAAGGGTCACGGATCCGGGTCCCAGGGTCACGGATCCGGGTCCCAGGGTCACGAATCCGGGTCCCGGGACCGCGGACAACCTCAAGCACTGCCCCCCGCCTGGCAGGGTCACAGATCCGGGTCCTGGGACTGCCGACAGCCTCAAGCGCTGCCCCCTGCCTGGCAGGGTCACAGATCTGGTCCTGGACAGCGGACAGCCTTGCCCACTGATGCCCACCTTCAGTATGCAAATTAGCAGCCATCTTGTTGCTTCAGGGTGGGGGTCCCACTTGTGTGCCTGGCCAGCCTAGATGAGGGGGATGATGGCTGTTTGCAGCTGGTCACACACCCTTCAAGGTGGGGGTCCCCACTGGGGTGCCTGGCCAGTCTGGTTGGCAGTTAACTTGCATGTCGCCCTGATTAGCCAATGGGAAGCATGTTGGAGCTACGGTTAATTACCATGTTTGTCTATTATTAGATAGGATAACCCAGCGAAGTCGCTTAGCAACTGAGCTGCTCAGACTTCATCAGGGACAACAGATGACATACCTTACTTCACTTTGATAGCAAAGCAATCTTTTTTTATATTTTATTGATTTTTTACAGAGAGGAAGGGAGAGGGACAGAGAGTTAGAAACATTGATGAGAGAGAAACATCGATCAGCTGCCTCCTGCACACTCCCCACTGGAAATGTGCCCGCAACCAAGGCACGTGCCCTTGACCAGAATCGAACCTGGGACCTTTGAGTCTGCAGGCCAATGCTCCATCCACTGAGCCAAACCGGTCAGGCAGCAAAGCAATATTATTCTTATATTTTTTAAAATAGATTTTTATTGATTTCAGAGAGAAATGTAGATGGAGAGATAGAAACATCAATGATGAGAGAGAATCATTGATCAGCTGCCTGCTGCACGCACCCTACTGGGGATCAAGCCCGCAACCCAGGCATGTGCCCTTGGCCAGAATCGAACCTGGGACCCTTCAGTCCTCAGGCTGAAGCTCTAGGCACTGAGCCAAACCAGCTAGGGCAAGCAATCTTATTCTTTTTTAAAAAAAATAATTTTTATTTCTTGAAGTATTACAAAGAGTATTACATATGTCTCCTTTCCCCCCCACCTGACACTCCCCCGGCCCCCAACCCCCAGTGTCTTGTGTCCACTTATATGCATGCATATAAGTCCTTTGGTTGATCTCTTAACTGCCCCCCAAACCCTCCCCAGGCTTCCCACTGTAGTTTGACAGTCTGTTCAATGCTGCTCTGCCTCTGCATCTACCCCTGTTAATCAGTCTATACTGGTCCCCATTATCTGTCCCAACCTCACTGGAGCCATCCCAACCTCACCGGGGCTGTCTCGGCCTCACCGCGGCTGTTTCAACCTCACCAGGGCCATCCTGTCCTCACCAGGGCCATTTCAGCCTCACCGGGGCCGTCTCGACCTCACCGGGGCCGTCCCGACCTCACCGGGGCCATTCTGACTTCACCAGGGCCATTTCAGGCTCACCGGGGCCGTCCCAGCCTCACCGGGACCGTCCCGACCTCACCGGGGCCGTCTCAGCCTCACCGGGGCCGTCCTGACCTCACTGGGGCCGTCTCAGCCTCACCGGGGCCGTCCTGACCTCACCGGGGCCGTCCCAACCTCACCGGGGCCGTCTCGACCTCACCGGGGCCGTCCCGACCTCACCGGGGTCATTTCAACCTCACGGGGGCCATCCCGACTTCACTGGAGCCATCCTGACCTCACCGGGGCCGTCTCGACCTCACCGGGGCCATTTCGTCCCCGGATGCCGTCTCAACCTTACCGGGGCCATTCTGACCTCACCTGGGCCGTTTTGGCCTCACCGAGGCTGCTCAATCTCACCGGGGCCGTCCCAATCTCACCGGGGCTGTCCCGACCTCACTGGGGCCATCCCAACCTCACCAGGGCCGTCTCGACCTCACCGGTGCCATCTCAACCTCACCGGGGCCATTCCGACCTCACCCGGGCCGTTTCGGCCTCACCGAGGCTGCTCAATCTCACCGGGGCCGTCCCAACCTCACAGGGTCCGTCTCGACCTCACCGGGGCCGTCTCGACCTCACCGGTGCCATCTCAACCTCACCGGGGCCATTCCGACCTCACCCGGGCCGTTTCGGCCTCACCGAGGCTGCTCAATCTCACCGGGGCCGTCCCAACCTCACAGGGTCCGTCTCGACCTCACCGGGGCCGTCTCAACCTCACTGGGGCCGTCCCAACCTCACCGGGGCCGTCCTGACCTCACCGGGGCCATCTAGACCTTTCTGGGGGCATCCCGACCTCACCGGGGCCGTCCTGGCCTCACTGGGGCCGTTTCGGCCTCACCGGGGCCATCCCAACCTCACTAGGGCCGTCCCGAACTCACCGGGGCTGTCCCAGCCTCACCGGGGAAACACGAAGTTTGGCACTCTGTCCCCTGCTGGGCAGCTCCCCTCCAGACAAAATCTCCAGGTGTTCCTGGTGGCTGAACATCCAGCACGCCTGCTCGGACTTCGCCCTCCACCAAGTGCACAGACTGCCCATCTGTCGTCCCCCAGCGTCCCACGCGAGACTGGAACCGGTGGGCGTGCTTGTGCGCCTGCTGGTACAGCGGTTCCACATCGCCAGCCCAGCTGGCCTGCCCCGAACCCGACTCCGCCCCCTGAGTGCGTCCCTCCCGGATGCGAGGAGCTGAAATCTGCAGCCTGTTGGTTGGGCTCTGTACTTGGTGTCTCTGCACATCCTACTCAGTCTCAATGCTCTTCTTTCTTTCCTTCCAGTTGTAGAGCTTCCACTGGGCCAGCTTTCCCATGGTTCCGTATGATAGCTGTTTGTCCTATAGTTGGTAGTTTTGATGTTGTTGTGGGAGGCAGCACGCACAGGTCTGTACCTTACACTGCCATCATGGTTCTCCTGGGTCTGCTTCTTGAGTGTGTCTCCCATGGGTGCGAGGAGTTGAAGTCTGTAATTTGTTGGGTTAGGCTGCAAAAGCACAGGTGGGTCTTTTTGTGCCCCTGGCACAGCTTGGATGGGGATGTAAATTGATTAGGGCTGGGTCTCAGGGAGTCGCCAGGGCGGAGCAAATAGCAATGGCGTGGTCTCCGCGGCTCCTCGCCTCTTCGGGACACTGGGACTTCACGTCCCCCAGTGCCGGCAAGCAGCTGCGCGCCAGAGCCTCCCTCGCTTTCCGACTGCTGCAAGGCCGTGCCACCTCTCCCCGTGGGGCCTGGGGCCTCAGAGACCTGCCCCAAGCAAGCCCAGAGGATTACAGAGTTTGTAAAAGCACAGGCGTTTCCTCTTGTGCCTCTGGCACAGCTTGGATGGGGATGTAAATTGAGTAAGGCGGTGTCTCAGGGAGTTGCCATGGCAGAGCAAATAGCAATGGCGGCGTCTCCATGGCTCCTTGCCTCTTCGGGACACCGGGACTTCGCGTCCCCCAATGACAGCAAGCAGCTGCGCGCCAGAGCCTCCCTAGCTTTCTGACCGCTGCAAGGCTGTGCCACCTCTCCCTGTGGGGACTAGGGCCTCAGAGACCCGCCCCGAGCAATCTGATTGAAAAAAAAACCACGCATCCAGTTGCAGCCCACCTGGCGTGCAACTGTGTACCTCTGTTTTTGGCGCCTCTGTAGCTCCTACTCAGTCTCACTGCACTTCCTTCTCTCCTTCCAGTTCTAGAACTTCCACTGGGCCAACTTCCCCATGGTTCTGAATGGTGGTTGTTTGTCTTATAGTTGGTAGTTTCAATGATGTTGTGGGAGGCAGCCCGCACAGGTCTACTCCCTACGCCGCCATCTTGGTTCCTCCTCCAAGCAATCTTATTCTTAAAGACTTGATTTTTGTCATAAACAAGTGGATTTGAATCATATCAAACCAATATACATGTTTTAATGAAATGTCTCTTCATTCCACTAATGCAATTCTACCTTAAAGCTTATGTTGTATAATCTATACTAATAAAAGGGTAATATGCTAATTAGACTGGATGTCTTCCTGACATCCATCCGGATGTCCTTCCAGACAAAGTCACCGTGGCGGGGGCCGAGGCAGAGGCAGTTAGGGGCAATCAGGCCAGTAGGCAGAGGTGGTTAGGGGTGATCAGGCAGGCAGGCAGGTGAGCAGTTAGGAGCTGTTAGGAGTATATACTAGAGGCCTGGTGCATGAAATTCATGCATGGGGGGCGGGTGGTCCCTCAGCCCAGTCTACACCATCTCCAATCCTGGACCCCTCGGGGAATGTCTGATTGCCGGTTTAGGCCTGATCACAAAGGGATCGGGCCTAAACCGGCAGTTGGACATCCTCTCGCAATCCAGAACCGCTGGCTCCTAACCGCTCACCTGCCTGCCTACCTGATTGCCCCTAACTGCCTCTGCCTGCCTATCTGATAGCCCCTAACCACCTCTGCCTTCTGGCCTGATCACCTCTAACCTCTGCCTACTTGCCTACCTGATTGCCCCTAACTGCTCTCCCCTGCCGGCCTGATCTCGCCCCCAGTGGCCCTCCCCTGCCAGCCTGATTGCTCCCTAACTGCCTCTGCCTTGGCCCCCACCACCATGGCTTTGTCTGGAAGATGGCTGGTTGACCAGGTCTAATTAGCATATTACCCTTTTATTAGTATAGACTAGAGGCCCAGTGCACAAGAATTTGTGCACTCAGCGGGGAGGGGGGTTCCTCAGCCCGGCCTGTGCCCTCTCGCAGTCTGGGACCCCTTGGGAGATAACGACCTGCTGGCTTAGGCCTGCTCCCGGGTGGCAGAGGGCAGGCCCAATCCCTAGGTGCAGCCCCTGGTCGGGCTCAGAGCAGGGCTGATTGGGGAGTTGGGGCGCCGCCACCTGTCATGCACAGAGCAGGGTGATCGGGAGGTTGTGATGCCACCCTCACTCACGCTCAGGGAAGGGCCGATTGGGGGGTTGGGGCACCGTCCCGTCACACTCAAGGCAGGGTCGATGGGGAGGTTGCGGCGCCACCCCCTGTCACGCACAGAGCAGGGCCCATCAGGGGGTTGGGACGCCGCCATCACCCACAGAGCAGGGCCGATCAGAGGGTTGGGGGCGCCGCCACTCTCACACTCAGGGCAGGGCCGATGGGGAGGTTATGGCTCTAACCTGTCACACATAGAGCAGGGCCCATGGGGGGGTGGGGTTGGGGCACCGCACCCTGTCACACACAGAGCCGCAGGGCGATCAGGGGGTTTGGGCGCTGCCCCCTGTCACGCTGATCCTGGTGCCGGGAGGCCTCGCAGCTCCGCTGATCCCGGTGCTGGGAGGCATATTACCCTTTTACTATATAGGGTAGAAGCCTGGTGCTTGGATGGGGGCCGGCTGGTTTGCCCTGAAGGGTGTCCTGGATCAGGGTGGGGGTCCCCACTGGGGTGCCTGGCCAGCCTGGGTGAGGGGATGATGGCTGTTTGCAGCTGGTCACACACCCTTCAGGGTGGGGGTCCTCACTGGGGTGCCTGGCCAGTCTGGGTGAGGGGCTGAGGGCTGTTTTCAGGCTGGGGGTGACTGAAGCTCCCAACTGCTCCTTTTTTTATTTTTTCTTTTTTTATTCTGTGCCAGCTTTAGCTTTGAGGCTTGGCTCCAGCTCTTAGGCCTCTGCTGCTGAAAGTAGGTTTCTGGCCTTTGCTTACAATGTTGTGAACCTGCTGGCTGAGGCTGGGCAGACTAAAGCAGGTTTCTGGGGTTTTGTTTAGCTTCTATATTTGTTACATAGTTGCTTAGAGTTGCAGCTCAGAGGCCTGCAGCGGCAGGCGGGGAACGTTGGAGTCCTCCGTCACTGAAGCAAGCAAGCCTTATGTTAGTTTCAAGCTGCCTGGCTGCCGGCCGCCATCTTGGCTGGCAGTTAATTTGCATATCACCCTGATTAGCCAATGGGAAGGGTAGCGGTCGTATGCTAATTACCATGTTTCTCTTTTATTAGATAGGATATATATTAAAACAAAGATTATAATTTCAGCTATTTCATACTATGATAGTGAGAGTAGAAGAAAGTCATTCAGAACTGTTTCTGGCATGTGGTTAAGGACACAATACATGTGAAATTATTATCAGTGTATGTATGTACTATAATTTATTTTACAGACTTTCCTATTGATAGACCATTATGTTGTTTACATTCTTTTGCTATTACAAACCATTTTGCATCTCCAAGATCTGATTGAGCAGGATGACAATACCATACTTGATTTCCTTGGTTTGAGCCTGCATAGACTAGACTTTATACTCTGATTTTCCTAAGATTTAACTCTTAGAGAAAATCCAGCCAGTTGCCTTGCACTTGGTTTTGTTATCCACATCTCTGCTCAGCAACTTCCAAACATTGTCCTGAGAGGACTGTGATAGGCAACAGTTCTGAGAACTTTCCCTTACACAACCACAGGCCCTTACACATAGCTGTGCCTCTAAAAACCTGAGTTCTCTGTTCAGGGTTCACTCTGTTAAACTTCTCCTTTATTAATTCTCTCTGCATGAGGAGTTAGAATGCCTGGGTTCAGGTTTTAGCTCAATACAAATTAATTAGCTGTGTGATTTTGGATAAATCACTGGCCCTTGGTGTACTGAAGATTATTGGATAAAACATCCTTTTCTGTGTCTACTCAGTTTGTACTACTCAGGTCCTGCCATTTCTTCCTCCCGCTTAGTCCTATAGCTATTTACCTGCTTAGGGAGAAAAACTATGCAATAATTTCCGCATATAAGTGTACCCGTGCACTTCAAATCCATTTTGTTCAAGGGTCAACTGTATTTGTTTGTTACTATTTATTTATTTATTTTTAAAGATATTTTATTGATTTTTTACAGAGAGGAAGGGAGAGGGACAGAGAGTCAGAAACATCGATGAGAGAGAAACATCAATCAGCTGCCTCCTGCACATCTCCCACTGGGGATGTGCCCGCAACCCAGGTACATGCCCCTGACCGGAATCGAACCTGGGACCCTTCAGTCCGCAGGCCGATGCTCTATACACCGAGTCAAACCGGTTTCGGCTGTTTGTTACTATTTTTAAAAATTCTTGGAAAAGGTTATACATCCACATGGAAAACTTACACACACACAATGCTGTTAGAAACCAAGATAGTGGTTACTCTTGAGGAGAGTAGTTACTTGGGGGTAGTGACTAATGGGGGCTTTGGCAAGTTAGGAATGTTCTAACTTCTTGATCTGTGTGCTGGTTACATGGGTACGTTGAGTTTATGAAAGTACAAACATTTTCACCTTTTGTGTATGTATACTTAAGAAGTTTTTTTTGAAAAAACTCAAAATGTACAAAAGACTGTATAGGGAAAAGTCTCCCTATCGCTTCTGTTTCTGACTCCCAGGTCCCCTCCTGCGAGACAACCACTGTTACCTTTCTTGCGTGTCCTCCCAAACCTTTTGTAATCCTATATAATAAAACCCTAATATGCAAACCAACCAGAAAGCAGAAAACCTGGAAGCTCAACGCAGGAGCTTCCCCCTGGTGGTCAGTGTGCTCCCACAGGGGGAGCACCTCTCAGCCAGAAGCGGGGCCCAGGACTGGTGAGTGCAGCGCGCCTCCCTGGCAGAGCTAAGGAGCAACCCAGCGGTAAGGAGTAGCAAGCAGGCGGGTGTAAGGAGCCAGGGGTCCTGGACTGTGCTGGAGAGCGATGTCCCACTGCTGTGCTAAGCCCGCAAGTGGACATCCCCCAGGGTCCTGGACTGTGAGAGGGCACAGGCTGGTCTGAGGGATCTCCCCCCCCCCCTCCCCAGTGCATGAATACTGTGCACCAGGCCTCTAGTGTATAAATAAGTTTACAAATGTATGTACGGATGATTATTTTTTTCTTTATACATGTGACAGCATAAAATGCACACTTGGGTCTTGATTTTTTCACCTCATAATATAGCTTAGGGATAATTCCAAATTCTAACATGTGGAAGTAACCCCAGGGCCTGGTATATAAATATTCTTGTTAAATAAACAGTGTCTCCCAGAGGAGCACCTGGTTGTAATAATGAAACCATAACTCCTGCAAGTGGTTATGAAGTCAACCCAGAGTCAGCCTTCCTGATGCAAAGGCTAAAATAACCTTCCTGAGTACCAGGGGCTTCTTTTTTAACTAAGGGCAGGCACCCGAATTTCCTGTTGCAATGATGCAGAAATGAGGTGAGGTCAGAGGCTGTTTTTAAAGTCCTGTAAGGAACTTCCTCAGCGGTCTGAAGACCCTCCGCTGTTCAACCCTTTTATATTATTTATTTTTGGTCTGGAATGACGCCGAAACAGCAGAGCCAACCCTGCTTTCCCTGTGACTCCGGAACTGGCCCACACCGCGCAGTAAGACGCCCCCGACTCGTGGTACCGCCTGCGGAGAAATCAGAGGCTTGCAGAAGCTGCAGTGTTTTGGATGCGGTCCCAAACCCGAGGCTGTGGTTGCGAGGTACTAACGTTAGTTTCCGTGGGCGATGGATTCCGGGATACTGCGGCCAAGCGAGAGCCCGGGCGGGGCTGACCCGGAGGTTCGCCACCTGAGCAGTTGGGACCCCGCGGGCTGCTCCAGGGCCCTCCAGTCCGCCAGCGGCGGGAGCAGGTGCCTTCCTCACTGGGTCCTCGCGGCCAGTCACCGTGGAGACGGGCCGATCTGCAGCTGAATTCCCGCCCTCCATGGAACTTTACCTCCGAGAACGCACACTCCCGCCTTCCTTTTTCTCCTCCCGCCCCCGCTTCCCCCAGCAGGCACCCGCCCCCCTTCTCTCTGTCGCCCCCTCCCGGACTGCGTCTCGCCGGGCGGACCCAGCTCGTTGCCCGCCCCTTAAGAACAGGACGCGCAGTTTCTCAATGGAGCCGCGGGGGGCTCGGGCAGCCGCGGGGGTGGCAGTGAGTCGGGAGGGAGGCGCGACATTCCGTCTCTTCCCTCTGCCCCTGGCCGTGGCCTGAGGCGCTGAGGTGGCTGGCGGGTGGCCGGACCGCAGCCGAAGGATCCGTCACGCTCGGTAGGAGCGGGGCGCCGCCGCCGAGGCCTTCACCGTTCTTCATTTCCTCCTCTTTCCTCCGGATCGGCTTTCAGCTCTTCGCCGGCACTGTTTTCCGGGAGAAAATACACACGGATTTCCGCCCAGAAGACGCGACACCGGGGAGCCTTCGGCGAAGAGACAACGGCGCCGGGCGCAGCATGCACGGGCCGGCCCCGCACTGCTGAGCCGCGTCGCGCTCCCGAGCCGGCTCTGTTCGCGGCGGCGGCGGGATGGAGCCCGCGACCGCGCCCCAGGCCGACATGGCGCCGGAGCTGACCCCGGAGGAGGAGCAGGTAAGCGGGCCGGGGTGGTGGGCCTGTCGGAGCCCGGGGGCCCCGCGCCCCAGCGCCCCAGCCCGCGGCGGCCTCCCTCGTCGGCCGCGCCCCTGCCGCCCTCCCCCGAAACGGGGCTCCCCCACTCTCCCCCCCCTCCGTCCGCCCCCGGCCCCCACGTTTGCAGAGCTCCTTGCCTCTGGCCTCTCCTTCCTATACAGGTTTTGCTGCTTTCTGTGCGCATTTGTGTTTTCTAGGGCAGAAAAGCCCCAGTTGGGGGCAGGGCTCCTGCGGGGACCGTCTGCCCTCCCGAGGATGCCCTCGGTTTCCAGATGAGCTCCGCGGGCCTCGGGCAGCGCCCTGGCCGCCTGCGGGGCACATTCTGGAAGGTCCGGGCCTTCCCACGCCCTCGAAGTCTCCGGCCTGGACCTTCCTGTTCTGCACGCCCACTTCCCTACCCCGTCTGATTCCGGTCTCCATCTTTCCGGAGCCTACTTTGAGCTCCATTGTCCCTAAGCGCTTGTGACCGTCATCCCAGGAGGAAGTGGTTTGCGGTGTCATTTTGAGGGTTTGGGTAGGGGAAAAGCCGGGCCTTTTACCTCCCTCTCTCACATTTTTGCGGGACAGACCGGCACCACACCTTCTGAGAAGATGGGAGTCCTACAGATTTTTCCCTGTCTCTTTCTTGGCACTACCCATACCCGGCCTTAGCCGTGCTCAGATGGAGCCATATGGTCTGATTCCATATTTTAATAGAAAAAATCTGAGATAAGATGGTCACCCATTTCAAACTCTCCAGACCTTGTCCCCAAGAACCACATTTGATAGTACTGTTTCTAGTATGGAGACAATCTGGTTCTACAAACCAATATTGGTTAATGGGCTTGTTTAATACTTGATTGTTTAAAAACCCGTTTCTTCTCATTTGTGGAGATGACATTTTTTATATTTAGCCTCAGACCACAGTCTTTCCTTTTGACGTTTTGAGATAAAATCAGCACCGGGGAAAAAAAGAATTCTGCTTTGTACAAGCCATGGTAACATTCTGGTAACTGCAGTTGAGCATTAATAAAATGCTAGTCAGGGCTTAGTGCAAGCAAGGGGCCAAGGAACCAAGCCTGCCAGAATTAGAGAAATACTTTAGTACTAAGGTATGATGTGTTAGATTGATTTTAAAGGGGCAAAACTCTTTCATTCACATATTTGGGGGGGTTACCCAGATTTGAAGTTTCTATGTTTCTAAGACTTAATGGCATCAGTATTCCACTATGAAGATGGCATTAGGTTGCAAATTAAAAAATTAAAACCAAGGAAAGCAAATATTAAACTATTGATAAGGTATTGATAAAGTGGTTTAGTACAAATGGTTTATATCAAATGAATGTGATGGATATTAACAAGGACTAGATGGAAACAACTGTTTTCTACTGGCATTTCACAATGTTGAAACAAACATAAAAGCAGCATAGTTCCAAGTATTATAGTTCCAATTATTGCAATGTTTGATAAAATTTCATATTTTACTTTAATATCATGGAAGAGTACTCTTACCTGTAAAGATGTCTTTAAAGTATTTACATTAAACAGCAAATGGGTGTAGTCTTATAATAGTAGTCATCATAGGAAATAACACATTTATTCCATAATGTTAGTCCATTGCTCAAACCGATTTTAGAACTCATCTAGAATTTATTTCAAAGCTGTGGTGGAATCTAATCTAATAAAAGAGAAACATGCAAATTGACTGCACCTCTGCTACGGCCAAGCCACGCCCACCAGCCAATCAGAGGGACTATATGCAAATTAACCCAACCAAGATGGCAGCTGGCAGCCACAGAGCTGGAGCAAGCAGAAGGCTTGGTTGCCCCAGTGATGGAGGAAGCCAAGCTTCCAACCTGCCCTGGCTGGCGGTGGCCTCTGCTAAATGCAACAAAGTTTTAATTATAGAAGATAAATAAACCCCACATACCTGTTTCCAGCCAGCCTCCATTGACAGCTTGGGCGGCTGGGGGCTGTGGCCAGCCTGCAAACAGCCATCAGCCCCTCACCCAGGCAGACCAAGAACCCCAGCGGGGACCCGCACCCTGAAGGGGCTGTGGCCAGCCTGCAAACAGCCATCAGCCCCTCACCCAGGCTGGCCACACCCTCATAGGGTGAGGGTCCCTGCTGGGGGCCTTGACCAGCCTGCAAACAGCCATTAGCCCCTCACCCAGGCTGGCCAGGCACCCCAGCGGGGACCCCCACCCTTAAGGGGCTGTGGCCAACCTGCAAACAGCCCTCAGCCCTCACCTAGGCTAGCCAGGCACCCCAGCGGGACCCCCACCCTGATCCAGGACACCCTTCAGGGAAAACCAGCCGGCCCCCACCCATACACCAGGCCTGTATCCTATATAATAAAAGGGTAATATGCAAATTGACCCTAACAGCAGAAAGACTGGGAATGACTGGTCACTATGACACACACTGACCACTAGGGGGCAGACGCTCAATGCAGGAGCTGTCCCCTGGTGGTCAGTGCTCTCCCACAGGGGTAGCTCTGCTTAGCCACAAGCCAGGCTGATGGCTGCCAGTACAGTGGTGGTGGTGGGAGCCTCTCCCGCCTCCTCAGCAGCGCTAAGGATGTTTGACTGCAGCTTAGGCCTGCTCCCCACTGGCAAGTGGACACCCCTTGAGGGCTCCTGGGCTGCCAGAGGGATGTCTGACTGCCAGCTTAGGCCCAATCCCCCAGGGAATGGGCCTAAGCCAGCAGGTGGTCATCCACCTAGGGCTCCCAGACTGCGAGAGGGCACAGGCTGGGCTGAGGGACCCCCCTCCCCCCCCCCCCCCGCCGAGTGCACAATTTTTTGTGCACCGGGCCTCTAGTCCTATATAATAAAAGCCTAATATGCAAATCGACCTAATGGCGGAACTACGGGCGGAACAACTGGTTGCTATGACGTGCACTGACCACCAGGGTTCAGACGCTCAGTGCAAGAGCTACCCCTTGGTGGTCAGTGTGCTCAGCCAGATGCAGGGCTCATGGCTGGTGAGTGCAACTGCTGTGGAGGGAGCTTCTCCTACTTCCACGGCAGCGCTAAGGAGCAACGAGCCAAGTGATAAGAAGCGAGGGGTTCCAGACTGTGAGAGGGTGCAGGCCGGGCTGAGGGACCCTCCCTCCCTCCTCCAGTGCACAAATATTGTGCACCGGGCCTCTTGTCTTTGAAATATTTTCAATGTTGGAAAAATCTTGTACTTTTGAGAGGCAATTCGATTTTTGGAAATAGCAAAAAATCCTTTGGAACACTATTTCAAAAGTAAAGTAGGGGATCAAACTGGGTTAAGGCAAAACTGAAATGCATTTAGGCCCTCTTTGGGGTGTGGAAATTGTCTTACAGATGTTTCTGGAGCAGATCCCGCCTGAATGGTATCTACCTTCCATACAGTCATGTGAATCAGAAACCCAGAACTATTCATGGACACTGCTCTCTCTCAGCCCAGGTATATTATATATACACTAGAGACCCGGTACACGGAATCTGTGCACTGGTGGGGGGCATGGTCTGTGGGAATCAGCCCACTGTGGGAATGCTACTCATCCCGATCAGCTGAGTGGCTGTGGACCCGCCCTCTGAGTGGCTGCTTCCGCAGCAGGAGCAGGTCAGCCGAGTGGCGCTCCCACTGTGGGAGTGCACTGTCCACTAGGGAGCAGCTCCTACATTGTGCTTTTACCCTGGTGGTCAGTGTGCATCATAGCGACTGGTCATTGGTCCTTCTGTCGTTCGATCGCTGGGCTTGTATTATATAGGACAGTGGTGGTGAACCTATGATGCGTGTCAGAGGTGACACGCAAACTCATTTTTTGGGTTCATTTTTCTTTGTTAAATGGCATTTAAATATGTAAAATAAATATCAAAAATATAAGTCTTTGTTTTACTATGGTTGCAAATATCAAAAAATTTCTGTATGTGACATGGCACCAGAGTTAAGTTAGGATTTTTCAAAATGCTGACACGCCAAGCTCAAAGGTTCACCATCACTGATATAGGATCATCAGGTTTTTCTGAATATGTCTTGAATTCTTTGATTTCTTCCACCACCACCTTTATCACCCTAGTCCCTAAGCTACTTCATATCCTGACAGATTTTCTGTTTCCTACCTGACCCATCTATATTTCTTAGCTATTATTCCAGAAGCCAAAGGCAAACTGCAGATCTGATTGCATCTTCCCTTTAGCCTACCTGTCCCCCAAATAAGCATTTATAAAAAAACCTTGAGTGACTTTTACATTGCTCTTGGAGTCATTACAACTCTTGAATATGATGTGCAAAGCCTCAGCCTTTGAGTGGTCTAGAACCCTAGCTAATTCTCACACCTCATCTTTGCTCCAGGCACACTGGCCTTTTTTTTTTTTTTAACATATATTTTATTGATTTTTTACAGAGAGGAGGGGAGAGGAATAGAGAGTTAGAAACATCGATGAGAGAGAGAAACATCGATCAGCCGCCTCCTGCACACTCACACTGGCCTTTTGATCCTGCCTTTTGCCCATTTCCTTCTTTCCTCTGCCTGGAAATACCCTCCACTGCTAACTCCCTCTTCATCCTTTAGCTTTCAGATTTCACTTTCTCTGGAAGGCCTTCCTTGATGTACCTAGTTAGGTTAGGTCTCTGTTACTGGTTCTCAGAGTAATATATACTGTCCTTTGTATCACTTACCACAAGTTTACATTCTGTGCGATTGCATGACCAGAAGCTCTATGAGGATTGGAACTGTGTCTGCTTTTGCTTACCATCATAGGCACATTGTCTAGCATAATGACTGGCCCCTAATGGACATTCAGAAAATACTTGTGGAATGAATTAAAGTAATCCTGTATGTGATTTATACACAGATAGCATTTATACACAGATAGCATCTCCTTTTAGAATGGCTTATGTCTCTTCTGCATGCATGGTCTAGACCAGCCGTGGGCAGACTACGGCCCACGGGCTGGATCCGGCCCATTTGAAATGAATAAAACTAAAAAAAAAAAAAAGACTGTACCCTTTTATGTAATGATGTTTACTTTGAATTTATATTAGTTCACACAAACACTCCATCCGTGCTTTTGTTCCGGCCCTCCGGTCCAGTTTAAGAACCCATTGTGGCCCTCGAGTCAAAAAGTTTGCCCACCCCTGGTCTAGACAAATAAAATAAAAAAAAAAAGAAAGAAAATAAGGACATTGCTTATTTTGATATGTGTCGCTTAGGCTTTACTAGTGGCCCGGTGCATGGATTCATGCACATTGAAAGGAAATTAATTAGAAGAAAGATTTGGGTGTTAATTACGTTACTGCAAAAAATTACATGTCAAAATAGTATATGTCATACCTATATATATAAAAGGTTAAGTGTCTGTCCGACTGTCTGACCAGCTGCTACCTATGTTGCGCACTCAACGCTCAAAGCAGGAGCTGCTGAGCTGCAGTGACTTTGCAGCAGTGGAACTTTGCAAAGTGCCCTGTTGCACAATGGGACCCCTTGGGGGATGTCAAAGAGCTGGTTTTGGCCGGATCCCTGCAGGCCAGGCCAACAGACCCCACTTAACAGAGGGACCCTGCTCACTCTGCAGATACCCTTCGAGCTGCGGTGCCACCCCAGGTGCAGCTGCCCGGGGAGGGACCGTGAGAGGTTGGCTCCAGGGCATGTCCAGCCCGTCTAGCCCAGTCCTGCCCTGCTGGCTACCTTCTAATTAATTTCCTTTCAATGTGCACGAATCTGTGCACCGGGCCACTAGTAGCATTATAAAATTAAAACACTCGTGTGATTGGCGCCAGCGAGAGCTTTATATGTATCACGCATGCGCGAGTCAACGTTTATTTTTATTTTATTTTTTTAATATATATTTTATTGGTTTTTCACAGAGAGGAAGGGAGAGGGATAGAGAGTTAAAAACATTGATGAGAGAGAGAGAAACATCGATCAGCTGCTTCCTGCACAATCCCCACTGGGGATGTGCCCGCAACCAAGGTACATGCCCTTGACTGGAATCGAACTTGGGTCTTTTGAGTCCGCAGGCCAACGCTCTGTCCACTCAGCCAAACCGGTTAGGGCTCAACGTTTATTTTTAAACTAGAGGCCTGGTGCACGGATTTCTGCACCGGTGGGGTCCCTTGGCCTAGCCTGTGGGGATTAGTGGACCTCTGCACCACCACAGCCAGCCTTACCCGTCAGCTCATGGGGCTGCAGCCTGCTGTCCGCATCGATCCCACACAGCACATAGTGCATGAAGCGGCAGGCGGCAGGGAGGAGCCCAGCTCCCACTCATCGCGGCCCCGCTGTGCCAGCCGCCGCCGCTCAGGTGCACAGGGGGTGTCCGCAGAGAGGCTCATACCCCCGCAACTGCACTCACCAGCTGTCAGCCTGGTGTCTGGTGCCCGCCTGTCTGTCAGCTGAGTGGCACTCCTGCTGTGGGGGCGCACTGACCACCAGGGGGCAGCTCCTGCGTTGAGTGTCTGCCCCCTGGTGGTCATAGCTACCAGCCAGTCGTCGGTTGTCTAGTCGTCCGGTCATCTGGTCGCTTAGGCTTTTATATATATAGATTGCCAGTGCGTGTCATATGTACTGGCTGGTTGGTTGGTCGTACGGTCGTACGTCTGTATGGTGGTCACTTAGCCTTTTATATATATTGACTAGAGACCTGGTGCATGAAAATTCGTGCACTGGGGGGGGTCCCTCAGCCTGGCCTGCCCCCTCTCACAGTCCAGGAGCCTTCAGGGGATGTCCTACTGATATCCTGGCAGGGAGCGGGCCTAAGGTGCAGTCTGGCCTCCGTGGGAGGTGACCAGGCAATCATGGGAAGGCACTGCCCCCATCACCCCGTTGCTGCTGCCACTGCCGGCTTCCGCAGCTGCCGGCCCTCGGCCCTCGCTTCTTAGCTCTGGCCTTGCCCCCCACCCACTGGTGGGTGGAGGGTGACCTGGGGCCAGGCTGGCTGGGGGAGGGGCTGTGGGAGGTTGAGGCACAGCAGGTCACACCCTGTCCAGCCCCTGTGGAGGCGTGGCGCTGGGACCGGGCCCGCACCGCTGCCTCTGTGGCTGCCTCTGCGGAAGGTTCTGCACTGGGACCGGGACTGAGCAGCCCCCTCTCCTGCTGCCTCTGCGGAAGGGCCCACACCAAGGCCTCTCCTGTGCCGCTGCCTCTCCCGCGCTGCCTCTGTGAAAGGGGTGGTGGGGCGGCAGCAGCAGCGCCACCTCCTCTCCCGTGGCGGCACCGTCTCTGCTCCTGCCCCCTCAGCGCTGTTGCCTCCTCCACTCCCGCAACATTTCTAGGGTGTCTACTGTGGTGTCACCAACCAAGGATAGCTCACTGGGCAATGCACTCCTGTGGGGGTATTTAGCTGTGGTAGCATTAAATGTTTGGGGTTCCCCAAGTGTCCCTGATCTATGGAGCTGACCATGTGACTGGGAGTCCTGGGTTGGGAGGACCAATCTGGGGGAGACATGGTGTGGTGAAGGCTGGGGCATATCCATGGTGATGGGTTGGAATGTGGAGGCTGGGACTGGGGTCTGGAGACTGGACAGGGGCCAGAGATCTCACCTGGCTACTGAAGGATGTGGCCATCTGCTGGCCAAAGAGGTGAGGCCTGTGGTTCTCTGAGAGCATGTGCTGCTGGGGCTTATGGGGTTTGTTAGGTCCGTGCTGACAGGAGACAGGCCAAGAGATGTTGTGAGAGTTTTAGAAATTTTATTTTTAATACACACCAGCATATCCATCAGCAAGCAAGAGTAGGGAGGGCAGGATATTTATGTCTCTGTGTGGGTCGGATGTAGGTGCTGGCGGTTGCAGGAAGCTGGGTCTAGCATTGCTTTTCTCAGCTGCTTAGCTTCTCTTGTGACACCTGAGATGAAAATAACAGGAAAACAGCAGAGAGGGCAGGAGCCTCAAGTGGGGACAATAGAAAAGTACTGAGCGCAGGGAAGAAACTGAGAGCAGGGGAAAGGTACAGAGTATGCCTAACAGGGTTTGGCTGGCCTGGGACCAGAATCACACTTGAAACCCTTCAGGCCACAGGACCATGCTCCAAGCACTAATCCAAACTGGTCAGGCCTAATTTTGTGGGTTTTAATATAGACATATATGTTTGGTTTTGATGATGCTTTTAAAATATGATTTAAGCCCTGGCTGGTTTGGCTCAGTGGATAGAGCGTCAGCCTGTGGACTGAAGAGTTCCAGGTTCAGTTCTGGTCAAGGGCACATGTTCAGGTTGCAGGCCCAATCTCCAGTAGGGGGCGTGCAGGAGACAGCTGATCAATGATATTTTCTCATCACTGATGTTTCTCTCTCTCTCTTCCTTTTCCTTCCTCTCTGAAGTCAATAAAAAGATATTTAAAAAAAAATTTCTTGCCCGGCCATTGTGGATCAGTGGTTGAGCGTAGACCTATGAACCAGGAGTTTACGGGTTCGATTCCTGGTCAGGGTACAATAGGCGACTGTCCGACTGTCTGGGTTGCGGGCTTGATCCCCAGTGTGGGGCGTGTAGGAGGCAGCTGATCAATGATTTTCTCATCATTGATGTTTCTATCTCTCTCTCCTCCCTTCCTCTCTGAAATAAAAAAAAATACATATATTAAAATATTCTTAAATTCTTAATTATTTTATTTTATTTTTTAAATCTTCACCCAAGAATATGTTCTTATTAATTTTTAGAGAGAAAGGAAAGGGGAGGAGAGAGAGAGAACCATTGATCAGTTGCCTCCCATAAAAGCCCTGACTGGGGATTGAACCTGCAACCAGGTATGTGGCCTGATGGGAATCAAACCTGCAACCTTTGGTATACAGGATAGCGCTCCAACCAACTGTGCCACCAGGCCAGGGCTATGGTTTATTTTTTCAATTACAGTTGATATTACATTAGTTTTATGTATATATCATCATATAATTTACTAATTGATGCCCCCATAAGTCTGGTACCTACCTGGCACCATGTATTATTGATTTTACTAGAGGCCCGGTGCACGACATTCGTGCACTCAGGCCGGGGCTGGGGGGTTCCCTCAGCCCAGCCTGCGCCCTCTCGCAGTCTGCGAGACCTCAGTGGATGTCCAACTTCCCAGCTTCTGGCTGAGCAGCGCCCCCGCTGTGGGAGCGCACTGACTACCAGGGGGCAGCTCCTGTATTGAGTGGCTGCCCCCTGGTGGTCAGTGCACGTCATAGCGACCAGTCATTCTGCTGTTTGGTTGATTTGCGTATTAGCCTTTTATTATATAGGATTCCCTATGGTGTAACTGTACATTCCCATGACTTTGTTTTTAAGTGAGGCATTATTATTATTTTAAAGTATTTTTATTGATTTCAGAGAGGAAGGGAGAGGGAGGGAGAGGTAGAAACATCAATGATAAGAGAGAATCATCTCCTACTGGGTATCGAGCCCGAAAACCCAGGCATGTGCCCTGACCAGGAATCAAACCATGACCTCCTGGTTTATAGGTTGATGCCCAACAACTGAACCACACTGGCCAGGCTAAATGAGGCATTATTTTACTTTTTATTGAATTTATTAGAATGACACTGGTCAACAAAATTATACGGGTTTCTGGTGCACAATTTTGCAACACATCATCTTCCTTGTGACTATTTTGTAACTGCCAATTTGTACTTTTTAATCTCCTCACCTATTTTACCTATCTTCCCAATTCCCCTCTTCTCTGGCAATCATCAGTTTGTTCTTTGTGTCTATGAGTCTGTTTCTGTTTTGTTTATATTTTTTAGATTCCACATATAAGTAAAATCATATGATATTTATCTTTCCCAGCCTAACTCATTTATTTTTATTATTTATTTGTTTGTCAATTTTGACCTGAGGATATTTTTTCCATTGCTTTTTTAGGGAGAATTGGAGGGAGGGAGGAGGAGAGAGACAGAGAGAGAAAGAGAGAAACACAGCCATTGGTTGCCTCCTGTACATGCCCCAACCAGGGCTGGGAATCTAACCTGCAACCCAGGTATATGCCCTTGACCAGGAATCAAACCTGAGACCCCTCGTGTGAGGGCCAGTGCTCTAACCACTGAGCACACTATCCAGCACTAGGTTTTAATTTAATTTATTTTTTTAAAAAAATATGTCCTTATTGATTTTAAAGAGAGGAAGGGAATGGGGTAGAGAGACAGAAACATTGATGAGAGGGTCACTGTTTCCTTGGTAATTTTTTATTTGGAAAAGTCTATCCAGTGAAGTCAATGGGATGTTACAGTCCCCTACTCTGACTGTATTGTTGTTAATCTTGCCCTTAACGTCCTCTAGAAGTTTTTTTTTAATATATTTAGGTGCTTCTATAATGGGTGCATATATGTTTATCAGGGTTATATCCTCCTGTTGGATCTATCCCTTTAGTATTAAGTAGTGATCTTTGTTTTCTCTTATGATAGCCTCATTTTGAAGTCTCTTTTGTCAGATATGAGTATTGTTTTTTTTTGTTTTTTTTTTTGCTCAACTTGTTCAGTGCTTTATTGAAACAAGGCCCTAACAGATGACTCATCAGGGCCTTCAAGCATAGCCCTTCCCACATCCTGAGAATAAAAAGTCAGAGGTGGTTCTGACCTTGGTTTAGCTGCCACCTCGACATTTCCTCTTGAATATTTTCAAACCTTAAAGTGTAAAGATTTTGTCCAGACAGACACATATATACTCCTGCCGAAGGCTGTCACGCTCACTGAAATGCTTCCACGCAGTGGTTTATGTGCGAGGCGTTGTGCATCTACAGCTCTCCATCCATTTATCATCCATCCGTTTGTCCATCCATCTGTTCATTCATGACAAGACAGCAGCAAGTTCTCACAAGTCAGGCACCAGGGTTCACAGCAGTGGGGGCTGGGCTTCCAGTGAGGTTTAAGGACGCAGGCCTTAGCCCTCACCCAGGGGCCCCCAAGTATAACATCCCTTTCCGAGGCAACAGAAGACAGGCCAAGTGGGTAATTAAGGTTTGAGTCCATAACCCCAACTGGACCGGGAGAGCCTAATGGGTAACTTTGGGTGGGGCAGCCCTCCCTTCTGGTGACCGCTTGACCACCTGTGAATGACCTGAGATGGGCAAAAAAATCAGACAGACAAGTCAGGCATGCAGGTAACACTGAAACAGGAAGAGTAAGAGCTTACATTTGTGCTGGAGGTGTACGTAAGGAGGGACAGGAAAGAGGGAACAAGAAAGCAGGAACAGGCAGACACATGCAGGAGTGCTACTGAGGGCCAGGGCACAGTGCTACTCCTAGGGCAGGGAGGAGTGCGGCTCTGGCCCATCTTGGGGCTGTGGTTTCCCTCAGCCTCAAACATACAAACAAAGCCTCTAGGAAAAAGGGGACTTTTCTGGACACAGGGAGACAAAGGGTTAACCCAAACAAGGAAGAAAAAAAGCAAAAGATTGTTGTTGGACACAAGATACTTCCTTTGAGCTGGACATAATCCAATTTCACTGTCAACAGGCTGGGTTCTTCTAGGAGATGGGTTGTTGGTAGAGGGGTGGCACCAGGGTATGGAGTATGGTTGGAGTGAGACAAGGGGATCAGGGCTGGGGCGCATGGACAGGACACCCTCACTGTCCTGGGGCCTCCAGCAGTTCCTCACTATTATAAGCCTCTGGGTAGCTGGTGCCCAGGCCACTCGAGGCAATGAAGGTAGGTGAGTCCGTGGCTGGCCTTTCACTGGTCCTGCAGGCGACTACAGAGCTCCCTCCGGCTCCGCTCCCCAGCCCAGCTGCGCGTCTTGAGGCGGAAGGTCCTCAGCTTGTCCTTGAAGGCCTCGTGGTTCATGGGCCGATAGTCTTGGGGTTCACAGAAGGTCGGGTGCTGCGGGAAGAACTCCTTGTAGCCGCCTTTGAGGATGTACATCTCAGGATAGTAGAGGCTGGGGTAGTCATTGATGGTTCGATCTCGCTCCCTGATGAAACAGCACATGCGGGGCCCACGCTCAGATGAGAATTCACAGTGGAAAATGAGGATGATTCTCTTGTCCAGGCTATAGGGTGTGATGGGGCTCTGCAGCAGGAACATCTCGGCGTCCTGTTCCAGGGGCAGGTTCACAGCAGTCTTGATGTGCCCGCCTTTATACTCGTAGGGGTATCTGCAGTCCACAATCACAAACCTCTCCACGATGTTGCTGAACTTGCCCATCAGCAGGGCCACCATCCTTTCTGGTGAGATGTACTTGAGGTCTTAGTGCTTCCCATCCACAGTCTGTAGGAGGAAGGCCTTAGAGTAATCCCCAATCAGTTCACGGTGGTCACTGTCCAAGATGTTCTCAATCTCGTCGTGACACAAGGACTTGGAGCGAAGGACCCGGGCTTTAGGTTCCTCGGCCTCCTGCTGCTCCTCCAGAGGGGTCACACTTTTCCTCCGCTTGTTCTGTACGGGCAGGTCCCTGTCCTGGGGTCGCTCTAGTCTCTTGAGGATGGGCTGGATCACACCGCAGGGCATGGACGGAGAGCGGAAGAGCCGCTGGCACTTGCTGTACATGATGAAGTCCTGCTCCTCCTCCTTTTCCAAAGTCTTGACCAGTGGGGCGCTAATGAGGCTCTCCATGCCTGGGGGAACTGAATCAGCGTCCTCTAAGTCATCCTCCAGGATGTCCACAAACCCATCATCTTCGTCAGGAACTCCCTTGGTGGGGGTCAGGAGGAAGCACTGGGCCAGGGGACTCAGCTCCTCTACTTCCATCTTCCGCTCAGGGGTGAGACACATCAAGTCGGGGCCGAGCTTGGCCTCTGGGCAAAGGCTTCTCTGCGGTTGGCCCACTCAGCCAGAGCGTGGGCGTGGTTGGGATGTGTGGGCGTCCATGGCATCTTGAAGACAAACCCATCATTCTCCTTATCCTCCTCGGAGCTGTGGGCAGTTTGGTCACGCGCCTTACTCTTCTTCCAGCTGCCAGGCGCTCAGGCATTGGTGATGTTCCGTAGCACAGGGCTGTGGCCCAGAAGCCTCACCGGCAAGGACTGGAAGTGTCAGATGGGGAACTGCTTGCTTCGAAGATATGAGTATTGTTATCCCAGAATTTTTGTCTTTTCCATTTGCATGGAAAATTTTTTTCCATCCCTTCACTCTCATCCTCTGGGAGTCTTTTTGTTCTTCAGTTGGTTTCTTGTAGACAGCATATAGTTGGGTCATGTTTTTGTATCCATTCAGCAACCCTGTGTCTTTTGACTGGAGCATTATCTATTACATTTAAGGTTATTATTGATAGGTACTTATTTATTGCCATTTTAATTCTGTATGCCTAGGTTTCTCTCTTTTTCTTCTCATTACAGTAATCCCTTTAGCATTTCTGGTAATGCTGGCTTCTTGGTGATGAACTCCTTTAGCCCTTTTTAGTCTGAGAAGCTCTTTATTTCACTGTCTATTTTGAATGATAGTCTTGCTGGATATAGTAATCTTAGTTTCAGATCTTTGTTTTCTACTACCTTTAGAACTTCATTCCATTCCCTCCTGGCCTGTAGAGTTGTTGATGAGAAATCAGATGACAGTATCAAGGGAGTTACTTTGTAGCTAACAGTTTGCTTTTATCATGCTAACTCTAAGATTCTCTCTTTGAGTGCATAATCTCAAAGGGAACAGGGAACACAAGGGAGGGTGGGTGGGAGGAAGGTAATCAGTGAGGGACCTTGTATGCATATATGCATGGCCCATGAACACAGACAATAGGGCAATGAGGGCCTGCGGCCAGGAGTGGGTGTGGGCTGGAGGGGGTCAATAGGGGGAAAAAGGGACATATGTAATATTTTCAACAATAAAGAATTATTTTTAAAAAAGATTATCTCTTTGTCTTTAATTTTTGGCATTTTAATTAGTATGTTTCAGGGTCTATTTCAGTTGTTCTTGCTTGGGACTCTCTCTGCCTCCTGAACTTGTGTGACTTTTTCCTTTACCATATTAGGGAAGTTTTCTGCCATTATTTCTTCAAACATGTTATCTTTCTGCCTCTTCTGGCACACCTACTATTCTAATATTATTACGTTTCACATTGTCCCACAGCTACCTTAAGTTAGTTGTCCTCCTGGTTTTTAATTGTTTTTTCTTTTTGGTTCTCTGATTGAGTGATTTTTTTTCAACTCTGTCTTCTAATTTACTGACTCGATCCTTAGCTTCCCCTAATCTGCTGTGTATTCCTTCCAATGTGTTCTTTATTTGTGCTATGTCATTCTTTTTTTTTATTATTAAATCTTTATTGTTCAGATTATTACATTTGTTCCTCTTTTTCCCCCCCCCATAATTCCCTTCCTTCCAGTTCCCACCCCACTCTCTGCCCTTACTCCCCACCCACTGTCCTCATCCATAGGTGCACGATTTTTGTCCAGTCTCTTCCCGCATCTCCCACACCCCTTTCCCCCCCAAGAATAGTCAGTCCATTCCCTTTCTATGTCCCTGATTCTATTTATAATCAACAGTTCATTCTGTTCATCAAATTATTTATTCACTTGATTTTTAGATTCACTTGTTGATAGATGTGTATTTGTTGTTCATAATTTGTATCTTTACCTTTTTCTTCTTCTTCCTCTTCTTAAAGAATACCTTTCAGCATTTCATATAATACTGGTTTGGTGGTGATGAACTCCTTTAGCTTTTCCTTATCTGTGAAGCTCTTTATCTGACCTTCAATTCCTAATGATAGCTTTGCTGGCTAAAGTAATCTTGGTTGTAGGTTCTTGGTATTCATCACTTTGAATATTTCTTGCCACTCCCTTCTGGCCTGCAAAGTTTCTGTTGAGAAATCAGCTGACAGTCGTATGGGTATTCCCTTGTAGGTAACTGAGTTTCTTTCTCTTGCTGCTTTTAAGATTCTCTCTTTGTCTTTTGCTCTTGGCATTTTAATTATGATGTGCCTTGGTGTGGTCCTCTTTGGATGTCTTTTGTTTGGGGTTCTCTGCGCTTCCTGGACCTGTAAGTCTATTTCTTTCACCAGGTGAGGGAAGTTTTCTGTCATTATTTCTTCAAATAGGTTTTCAATATCTTGCTCTCTCTCATCTTCTGGCACCCCTATAATTCTGATGTTGGTGCGCTTGAAGCTGTCCCAGAGGCTCCTTACACTATCTTCGTATTTTTGGATTCTTTTTTCATTTTGCTTTTCTGGTTGGGTGTTTTTGCTTCTTCGCATTTCAAATCTTTGACTTGTTTCTTGCGCTCCTCTGGTCTGGTGTTGGGAGTCTGTATAGTATTCTTTATTTCAGTCAGTGTATGCTTAATTTCTAGTTGGTTCTTTATCATAACATCGAGGGTCTCATTAGATTTCTTGTAGATCTCATTAAGTTTATCGGCGTCTTCTAGGCAGTTCTTGAGAGACCTTAAAAGTGTGGTTCTGAACTCTGTATCTTCCATTGACAATTTTGTCCTGTTTCTTTGTCTCCGCATTTTTTTTTATGCTTTCTTGGTGCACCCCCTAGTGGTCTTTGTGTGCAGCCTTGTTGTAGTTAAGCCTTGATTGTTGTAGTTAATACTGGCAGGATTTGAATTCCAGGCCAACTGGCTGTCTGTGCTATGTCATTCTTTATTTCTGTTTTCATTGTTAATATATCTTTTCTCATGCTGTTGAGCATTTTTACCATCATTACTCTGAACTCTCTATCAGATAAATTTTTTATCTCCATTTCATTTATCGCTTCTTCTGGAGCATTCTCTTGTTTTTCATTTGGGGTATTTTTTTTTTTTTTTTTTTTTTGGTCTTCATTTTGGCTGCATGTTTAGGTTTGTGACTACGTATTAGGTAGATCTGCTACACCACTCTATCATTAGTGCCGGACAGTGTCAAATGCTGTTTCTGACTAATTAGATCAGGCAAAGGCTGAAAGCCTCCAGAGACCAACCTCTGCCTGTAGACTGACTGGATTCACGCTTGAGTAGCCCTCAGGCAATTGTCCTCAGGTGTGGTAAGGGTTTTCTTCCAACAGGGTGGGGCAACTGCTTCTGCCTGGAGGCTAATTGTTATTCTGTCTCTCCTTTTTTTTTTTAATATATTTTATTGATTTTTTACAGAGAGGAAGGGAGAGAGATAGAGAGTTAGAAACATCGATCAGCTGCCTCCTGCACATCTCCTACTGGGGATGTGCCCACAACCCAGGTACATGCCCTTGGCCGGAATCAAACCTGGGACCTTTCAGTCCGCAGGCCGACGCTCTATCCACTGAGCCAAACTGGTTTTGGCTTATTCTGTCTCTTAATGGGCCTTAGAAACTCCACATCTTGGGGCAAGGTGTTTTCCAATAGGGTGGTCAACTGATTTTCCCCCAGGCAAAACCCTTTTGTAGCAAATGTCTGTGTGAGAAAGATGACCTCTGCAGTGTGAGGGAATGAATTAGCACAGGAAACCAGGGTGCCTACCTTCTGAGCTCTAACCCCAGAGCCCTCAACCCTGGCTCCTGCTCACGCAGCTCCAGTCCACTCCGCCCTCCCTCTGCCAGAGTGGCTGCAGAGGGAATTTTGTGTGTTGGTCCTTAAGAGGGTGACTGCATTTCCAGCTGTCTTTACCTGACAGAGAGCAACCCTGCTGCTTTTCACCACCAGAAATGTGGCCACCTTTCTCAGTTTTGGTGACCTCTGATGGGTGGCCCAGCTTGGGAATTAGACCCCAGAGTTGTCAGTGGCCACCCCCCAGATCTGAGATATCTCTCTGGACCTTCAGCTGCTGTCTATGGGAGCCTGGCCAGGCCTTTCACACCTCTGCCCTTCCTACCAGTCTATATGGTCTCCACTTTCCATCCTTGGTTATAAGTGTTCTTTCCAGCTAGTCTTATGTTGATTATTCAGGATTTTTTTTTTTTTTGTATTTTACTTGTAATTCCAGTTTGACCCTGGGAGAGTGTCTGTGTAGTACCCACTTACTCCACTGCCATTTTTTTTTCTCAAAATATTTTTATTAATTTCAGAGAGGAAGGGAGAGAGAGAGAGAGAGAGAGAGAGAGAGAGAGAGAGACAGAAACATCAATGATGAAAGAGAATCCCTGCCCTGGCCGGCTTGGCTCAGTGGATAGAGCGTTGGTCTGCGGATTGAAGGGTCCCAGGTTCGATTCAGCCCAAGGGCACATGCCTGGGTTGCGGGCTTGATCCCCCGTGGGGGGCGTGCAGGAGGCAGCCAATGAATGATTCTCTCTCATCATTGATGTTTCTATCTCTCCTCCCTTCTTCTCTGAAATCAATAAAGAAATATATTTAAAAAAAAGAAAAGAAAGGGAATCCCTGGTCAGCTGCTTCCTGTGTGCCCACTACTGGGGATTAAGCCCACAACCTGGGCATGTGCCCTTGACCGGAATCGAACCTGGGACCCTTCAGTCTGCAGGTCAGCGTTCTATCCATTGAGCCAAATGGCTGGGGCTCCACCACCATTTTTAATCTCAAGCTTTAAGTTTTTAAAAGGAACACCAAAGGAAGCCTTGATATATCAGGGCAAGCTTCTTAGAGGAGGTGATTTTTGAGCTGAGTCCCAAGGGGACTACCCTGCTTGTATCCTGCCTGGGTAGCCAGAATATGAAACTGGACAACCAGTTGGTCTGGGCTTCCTGTCACTACTTGAGCCAATTCAGCAGAGACCTCTTCTTTTTCTTTTGTACAGGAGAAATAACTATTTTTGGAGCCAAATATTGTCGAGTGAGACTCCTTCCACGACCCGCGTGGAATAGGGTTCGGTATCTGAAAGAGGAGCCGCACAACAAATGAGAGAAAAAGACAGGAGATAATTTTGCAATATTGGGGGACCAGGCGGCAAGTCCCAAAGGACTTCCTCCATGCTCAGGCCTCACCAAGCTTTTATTGATCTGGGATGCATCCATAGCATAGCCCTTAGGCAGACTTAGACCCCCTAGTAACAAGCCCTTAGACCCCCTAGTAACAAGCAGACTAGCCCATCAGCAAGGATTTACATAATAATAAATGAGGGAGTAGTTTCAGCTACCACTGTCTGGACAAACAGAGGTGGCGCCTAGCTCCGAGCTTTGCTAGGGCTTCAAAGGCACCCAGCCTTGGGGGGGGGGGGGGGGGTTTCGGGGAGTTCTCTGTCTATGCTTATCAGATAATGAAGGCAATAAACAGTTTCCCACATCTCCCCCTTATTTTTTCTTTAAAAAATAATCAAGTCCCAATTTCAATGTCCAAAAGTTCTGAGTCCATGTTTCAATGTCCAAAAGTTCATGTGTACATGCCAGCAATGAAATGCTGGTTCTGGATGGTGGACAAATGCAGGTCCGGTCCTCTCTGGTTTGGTCCTGGGCACCCTGCAGCGACGCACAGCTGCTGACTGCTAGCATGGCAAGGCGTCTTCCACCATCTCCATCTCTGAACTGTCTCTTCTGTCTTTGTGGCTGGCTTTCTGTGATCCGTTGTTACAGGAATCCACATGGTATTGTAGCTGTTCTCTGAAAGTATACAAACATATTCTCGACCAAAGGTTAAAGGAAAAAAACCTTACTTGGGGTCTTTTCTTTAAAATGATCTTTCCCTGGCTTACCCTGGCATAATGTGTGTTTTTTCTGAGTGTCTCACTATTAGCATTATAAACGAAAAAATTTTTTCTCTAAATGTAATTTAGTTACAGGATCTATTTCCTTACATGGTATTCTTCCACTATATTTTTCCACTAAATATGAAGAATATTATCTCACCAAAGTATAAAAACCAAGGTGTTTTGTATCAGGACTACATTCTTTTTTTATGTTTAATATGCTGGCAAAATTGTAAATTTGGAAGTGTGATGGGTAATTTCTACACATTAGTACTAGTCTTTATTCTTACTATGTTACTAATTATCCTAATTTTACTTTCCTAAAGCATATACTCACATTTGTAACTGGATCTGAAATTTTTGAATTTACTAAATTATAATTAACTTGACCACTGTGGGTAGTTAAAAATATTTTATGGTGCCCTATCCAGTTTGGCTCAGTGGAAGGGTGATTGAAGGGTCCTGGGTTCAATTCCAGTCAAGGGCATGTAACTTGGTTGCAGGCTTGATCCCAGGCTCTGGTTGGGGCGCATGTGATAGGCAACCAATCAATGTGTCTCTCTCATATCGATGTTTCGCTCTATCTAAAAATCAATGAAAAATATCCTTAAGTGAGGATTAACAAAAAAATATATATGTATTTTATGTTATATGCCTATATTCTTAAGTTCTATGTCTGTGTAACTAACAGAAGTTAAGTGAGGCTCCTGAGGTTACATCCTTTTGGGCATAAGTTGTGAGAACTCTAATAAACCATAAAACAAAGACTTTTAACTAGGATTCTGAGGATTTTTGAATTCAGCAGTTACAGCCTTTCACTGTCTTTTTCTTTTTACATGGATTTCCCAAATAGCGATCGATGGGATAGAATTATAGTTTTCTAACATACTTAGGCTTTTATTCATATTTTTATTTTAGACCAAAGAAGGTTGTAATAACTCATATAGTACTTTTCTCACATTAGAAAGAATTCATGAATTCTTTAAAGTTTTTGTAATGAAAATTCTAATATTTATTTTCAAAGGTTCTAAAGAAAATTCCTATTTTAAAGTTCATATTGTTTAGAGCTTCTAGCATTGTTAAAAGGATTAATAACCTAATGCATGTAGAGCACTTAGTCTGATTCTTACATAGTAAGCACTTCAGAAAGTTAGCCATTGTCATGACATTCTCTGTCTTCGAATAGTAAAATATTTTAGAGCCAAGTTAGCTTAAACCAATCTGAAGGGGGGGAAATCTTCATATTCACCCAGGAACCATAATTTAGCATGGATTCTTAAGAATGCTAGAAAATAGTTATCTTGTAACTTTATAGTGTAGGTTTTTCAAAAACCTATTCTAATTCTGTCCTCTGGTTTGTGTTCTTATAATCTTCTAAAGCTAAAAGTTTATCTGCCTAGAAATTTTTGGTATTTTTTTCCAAGGGCAGGGTTTTTGTCTTGGTTCTTGTGGCCAAGAACTACTCTTTTCCCACAGCCTCAAGTGTTCTATGCTAAATGTCAGCTGCTCTCTCCGGAAGTAGGCGTATGTCAAGGACCAAGTGATTTATAATATTAAGTTAAGGCTTTCCAGAGAGGCAAAGGAGAGGAGGCAGAGTTGAAGAATACTCATTATTTTTATTATTGCCAGTAACTAATGATATTGTAATTAGCAATTACATAAAAACCTCATTTGGTTATGAGAATTCTACTCTTAAAATTTCTGAGCATATGAAGGGTCTTGGACTTTCCTGAGGAATCTGGATGTTTTCTGGCAGGAAGTTGACCTCAAGTACTTGTTGTTTTTTTTAAAAAATATATTTTATTGATTTTTTACCGAGAGGAAGGTAGAGGGATAGGGAGTTAGAAACATTGATCAGCTGCCTTCGGCACATCCCCCACTGGGGATGCGCCCACAACCAAGGTACATGGCCTTGACCGGGATCGAACCTGGAACCCTTCAGTCCGCAGGCTGACGCTCTATCACTGAGCCAAACCGGTTAGGGCCAAGTACTTGTTTTTTAAATTAATTAATTAAAAGTTAATTATTTTTGTTATTAATCCTTATTGAGGATATTTTTCCATTTATTTATTTATTTATTTATTTACATTTTATTCATTTTTTACAGAGAGGAAGGGAGAGGGATAGAGAGTTAGAAACATCGATGAGAGAGAAACATCGATCAGCTGCCTCCTGCACACCCCCCACTGGGGATGTGCCCGCAACCAAGGTACATGCCCCTGACCGGAATTAAACCTGGGACCCTTGAGTCCGCAGGCTGACGCTCTATCCACTGAGCCAAACCGGTTAGGGCCCATTGATTTTTTAGAGAGAGTGGACGGGAGAGGGAGAGACAGAGAAACACTGATGTGAGAGAGATACATCGATTGGTTGCCTCCTGCATGCCCCTGACCAGGGCCAGGAGCCTGCAACTGAGGGATGTGCTCTTGCCGGAATAGAACCCGAGACCCTTCAGTCCACAGGCCGACTCACTATCCACTGAGCCAAACCAGCTAGGGTGTAAGCACCATTTTATAGCAGAATGGCTGGCCCGCTGCAGTGTCAAGATTAGACATCACCTCCCCAAACTGATTATTTGTTCAAATACTAAAATCCTAGTGCAATTTCAGGCACTTCACACCTATCCTACTGTGCCTTGATGTCTCAGACAACTGGGGTACTTTCTTTTTCCAAACCAAATGCTATTACATTTCTCCATATACACACCTCCACTCAAGAGCTGCTTTGTTGCTTCTTTCGGCATTGGAATAGTCATTGTTTTGTAAAACTCTTCCTCTGGAGTAGGGACAGATATTTCTAGAACAGGCTGTTTAGCCTGCACTCTTCAGTGCTGGAGAGCCTATACATACTGGAATGAGCCTTTTCATATCTGATTTTGAAAAAGACTCTTGAGAACCTAACTGAGATGGCATGGGGATTAAAAAAGAGTTACAGTAAGTTCCTACTTTTTAGGTTAAAGGTAGATCTTTGGTTAACACATTTATTATTCAAATATGTGCCTTCTGATACTGGTTTCTTGTCTCCTCCCCCACCCCCCTTTATTTTTAAAAATATATTTTATTGATTTTTTACAGAGAGGAAGGGAGAGGGATAGAGAGTTAGAAACATCGATGAGAGAGAAACACCCCGCAATGGGGATGTGCCTGCAACCAAGGTACACGCCCTTGACCGGAATCAAACTTGGGACCCTTCAGTCCGCAGGCTGAGCCAAACCAGTTAGGGCTAGGACTTGCTCTCTTAACTGCCTCCTTCTGACAACACTTAACTGTTGGCTATCACACTTTTGAAGATTACATGGTTACTTTTCTTTGAGACTCTTTCGATTTTTCAACTAGTCTGTTTTTCGGTCTGGATTCAGTCCAGTGTAGTAGTGCCCTCATCCTTTTAAAATGAAACTGTCAACAAGAATTTATCAGGTTTTTATACCCCCTCCCCTCTTTATTCTTATTAATCCTCACCTGAGGATATTTTTTATTATACTGTCAGCCACAACCCAGGTACCTGCCCTTGAACAGGAATTGAACCTGAGACCCTTTGGTGTGCTGGCTGATGCTCTAACCCACTGAGCCACGCTGGTCAGGGCCCCCTCCCCTCTTTTAAGATAAATGTGATATCCAGCAAATGAGGAGGTGCTTGAAGTTCCCTATCTCTAACATCTTTATCACCATGCCAATTTTGGGATCTGAGTCAAGAAAACAATCCATTCTCCATTATGGAGCAGGTTGAGGGTACTCCAACAGCTGTATCATGAATCATTACTCTCTTTCTTTAAGAAATTATCTAGTGCAGTCTGTAGATTTCCACTGGGGAGTGTCATTTTGAGACACACTGCTATTCCACTTCCCCTTTTAAGATTTGGCCTTTTGCCTCGTTGCTACAGAGTGAGCAAGATGGGTCACCAGCAACTCTACTGGAGCCATCCGAGGAAATTTGGCCAAGGTTCTCCTTCTTGCCACGTCTGCTCAAACCACCATGGTCTGAGCCAGAAGTATGGCCTCAACATGTGCCTCCAGTGTTTCTGTCAGTAGCGAAGGACATAGGCTTCATTAAGTTGGACTAAGTGAACTTCCATGAATGACCCATGTTCAAGACATCTACCTTATGACAGAATGCTATCTCTGTACATAAAATAATAATAATAAAAAAAAAAACCTTAAAAAGAAGATTTGAAGGAGATTTGCCCATCCATTGGCATACTGTACTGCTCTTATAAACCCACTAAACTCAGATTTTCATGGGTAGGGATCGTGTCTTATTTATTTTATAAAATTCATAAATTTTAAATTAATTTATCTTGGATATCTCTTTTATAGTAGCTGTCTCGAGTTAAGATATTGGCAACTTAATTCTCAGATATTTTCCTTTCTTTTTTTAAAAAACAAATCTTTATTGTTCAGATTATTACAGATGTTTCTCTTTTTTACCCCCATAGCTCCCCTCCACCGGTTCCCACCCCAACCCATTCCCTTACCCCCACCCCCCCACCCCGCCACTGTCCTCATCTATAGGTGTACGATTTTTGTCCAATCTCTTCCCGCACCCCCCACACCCCCTTCCCCCTGAGAATTGTAACTCCACTCCCTTTCTATGCCCCTGATTCTATTATATTCACCAGTTTATTCTGTTTATCAGATTATTTATTCACTTGATTTTTAGATTCACTTGTTGATAGATATGTATTTGTTGTCACTTTGTTGCTCATAATTTTTACCTTTGCCATTTTCTTCTTCTTCCTCTTCTTAGAGAATACTCTTCAGCATTTCATATAATACTGGTTTGGTGCTGATGAATTCCTTTAGCTTTTTCTTGTTTGTGAAGCTCTTTATCTGACCTTCAATTCTAAACGATAGCTTTGCTGGGTAGAGTAATCTTGGTTGTAGGTTCTTGCTATTCATCACCTTGAATATTTGTTTCCACTCCCTTCTGGCCTGCATAGTTTCTGTTGAGAAATCAGCTGACAGTCATATGGGTACTCCCTTGTAGGTAACACTGTTTTTCTCTTGCCACTTTTAAGATTCTCTCTTTGTCTTTTGCCCTTGGCATTTTAATTATGATGTGTCTTGGTATGGTCCTCTTTGGATTCCTCTTGTTTGGGGTTCTCTGCGCTTCCTGGACTTGTAAGTCTTATTTCTTTCACCAGGTAGGGGAAGTTTTCTGTCATTATTTCTTCAAATAGGTTTTCAATTTCTTGCTCTCTCATATCCTTCTGGCATTCCCATAATTCGGATGTTGGGATGTTTGAAGTTGTCCCAGAGGCTCCTTACACTATCTTCATATTTTTGGATTCTTTTTTCTTTTTGTTTTTCCAGTTGGGTGTTTTTTGCTTCTTCGTATTTCAAATCTTTGATTTGATTCTTGGGATCCTCTAGTCTGCTGTTGAATTTCTGTATATTATTCTTTATTTCAGACAGTGTATGATTAATTTCTGACTGGTCCTTTTCCATTTTTTTGCCATTCTCATTAAGATCCTTGAAGGTCTCACTAAGTTTCTCAAAGGTCTCTAGAAGATTCTTGAGTAGTTTGAACTCTATATCCAGTAGTTTGCTTTCCTCCATTTCTTTCATTCGTGATATGTTTCTTTGTCTCCGCATTTTGGCCTTTTCCCTGTGTTGATAGAGTGGCTTTCTGTGTTAGGTGTCCTATAGGGCCCCGTGGCTCAGCCTCCCCAAACACCTGAGGTGGACACTCTTGGTTCACCCCTTTGTGGGCTGGGTGCACAGTCTTGTTATAGTTAAGCCTTGATTGCTCTTACTATCACTGGGAGGAATTGACCTCCAGGCCAATTGACTGTCAGGACCAGCTGTGTCTATAATGGAAGAACTGCTGTGCTGGAGACACCCTTATGGGGCAGGACTTGCTTCTGTGGGGCTTTGGTGCTCACTGAGTCTGCCCCTTGAGTGTGTCACTTATGGATATGAAGAGTTGTAATCTGGTGTGGTCTCACACTGACCACTGGGTACACTGGCTCCTGGATCTCCAAGGAGGTGCAAAGTCAGGAGCTACAGCGAGATCTTTAGAAATCTCCTCTTTCTTTGGGGTTTGGGAGTTTTGGAACTCCCTGACCCAGCTGCAGTTTGTTAGGTTAGGCTGGGAAAGGACAGGCCATTCATATGCAAAAGCCTCTGCGCACTGTTTGGGTGGGGTTGTAAATTGGGTGGGGCGGGGTCTCAGGGAATCACCAGGGCGGAGCAAATAGCAATGGCTGCCAGTCAGCCATCTCCACATCCCGTGCCCCCAAGCAGTAACAATGATCCCTGCGAGCACCTCTGAGAGAAAGCCACCCTTGCTTTCCGACCTGATGCCAGACAGTCCAGTTTCTCTCCGTAGGAGTCTGGGTCCTCAGAGTCTTGCTGGACACTGGAGTTCAGAGCAGTTGGGATCTTGTATCTTCCCTCCAATTGAAAAAAATAACGCACCCAGTTGCCATCCCATTTCGCGTGCCTCCGTACCTGCACTCTTCCGTGCCTCTGCACCTCCTACCCAGTCTCAATCCGCTTTTTTCTTTCCTTCTAGTTGTAGAACTTCCACTCAGCCAGCTTTCCCGTGGTTCTGAAGGATAGCAGTTTTATCTTTTAGTTGTAGTTTTGTTGTGGTTGTGAGAGGCAGCACGTACAGGTGTTTACCTTATGCTGCCATCTTGGTTCCTCTGACAGATATTTTCTTTTGTGACTTAATAGTCACCTCTCCCATTCTTTTTTTCTTATGTCATTTCTGATATTGTTTCCTAGTTTTATCTAGGAATTTTTCTCCTCTTCCTCTTTTTTCAGTTTTAAGCTCTTGTAATCAATCAGATTGGCAAGTATTCAGACAAACATGTTCTTTCTACTCCCTGTGAATAGCACTCTTAGCAGACTGAGAGCCTTTTGTCATTCATACATTCATCAGAATGCTTGCAACCAGGCACTGTGCTTGGTGTTGAGTATACAGTTGTGAGCATGGAAGTCTTGGCTCCTGCATCTCCCCAATTTTATAGTCTAATGGGAGCAGATAGATCTAAACTTTTATAATACTGAGTGCCTGGCTGGAAAGCAGTAAAAACTTCCAGGATGATTTCACTATAGGGTGATTTAGGAATAAGTCCAGTTTGGGAGTAAGGGAAAGAGGAATGTTCCAGCATGATCTGGCAGGTCAGCTCCAGTTTATTGGCAGCCATTCACATCCCTTCTTCTCTAGCAGCTATCAATTGGAAGAAGAGGTCAATATTGTTATTAAAGGCCTCCCTCACTCCCAAGTTTTTCAAGTCCTTTAGATTTTTTTCTCCCTAGGAAGACTTTCCAAGTTTCTTCTGGTAGTGTGATTGACCCTCATTTAACCAGCTGGAATGGGTAGCAGTTGGCAAGCTACCTTCAGGTTCTTATGGAGAGTAATCAACTACCTGCTCCACTCCCCCTTGTCTCCTTCGAACCTGAAAGACTTTGCTCTTGCTGATGGTTAGGATCTTCCTGTTTATCCTCCACATTTCTCTGTGTGTATTTTTTTCTTCTGTTTCTATTCTGTGTTATATTTTTCTGCCTCTCACCCTCTTGATATGAATATTCTCCTATGACAATTTAGAAATGTTTACTTCCTTATTTTCTTGTTAAATTATTTCCTCCCTTGTCTCTGGGAATTCATCACCCCCCCTCCCCCCAATTGATTTTTAGAGAGAGTGGAAAGGAAGAGAGAGACACAGAGAGAAACATGGATGTGTGAGAGACACACCCATTGGTTGCCTCCTGCACCAGCCCCAACCGGGGCCAGGGATTGAGCCTGCAACCGAGGTAAGTGCCCGTGACCAGAATTGAACCCACAACCCTTCAGTCCAAGGGCGGATGCTCTAATCACTGAGGCTAGTGCCTCCATTCTCTTTGATAACCTTTGTCTGGAGAGTGGTTATTTATTATTTATTTACACATTGAATGGCATGTGATTTTTATTTATTTTATTTTATTTTTTCAACTTTTAGAAACTGTTTATTTTCCATCAACCTTATTTCCGTTCTGTTAGGAATTTGTGGAAGAACAGCTTAGGACCACTCAGTGGTTGTTCCTACCCATTCAGTAGCCTGAGCAGTGGGAGCTGCAGACCAGTCTTCAGTGGCAGGCTGAGCACTCCAGTCTTCAGTAGGAAACTGCTGAATGGGTACAGAGGGCACCTGCACGCCTTCAGACCAGTCTGTAACCTCAGGCTGAGCAGCAGTGAACTCAGGAGCAGGAGCAGTCCATTCACCCTGAAATTCCTCCTTGGTCACAGCCTTTTCAGCAGCGGCCTGCTCTTCCTTTTCAATCTCTTCAGGATCTCTGTAGAAGTAAAGATCAGGCATGACTTCCCACGGGTGTTCACGGGAGATAGTGCCACACATGCGGAGTGCTTCCCGGGCCAGCATCCACCACATCAGACCCACTGAGTGAGCCCCCTTGTTGTTGCAAGGGATGGCGATGTCCACATAGCGCAGCAGAGAGTCTGTGTTACACAGAGCAATGGTGGGCAGGTTAACGTAAGACGTCTCTGTGAGAGGCTGGTGGTCAGCCCTGGGATCAGTAACCACCAGAAGTCTTGGCTCCTGGAAGGCTGCCTGCATCTGGTTGGTGAAGGTTCCAGGAGTGAAGCGGCCGGCAATAGGAGTGGCTCCAGTGGCAGCAGCAAACATCAGCACAGCTCGCTGGCCAGTATTCCTGGACGATATGACACTGACGTCAGCTGGGTTTTCAATGGCAACAATGGCACGAGCTGCCAGCAGAAGCTTCTCCCAGGTTCTCTTCAGATTGATGATGTAGATGCCATCACTTTTCCTTTTGTAGATGTACTGTTCCATTTGGAAGTCAAGGTTGGTGCCACCTAAGTGGGTTCCTGCTGCAATGAATTTGAGGACATCCTCCTCCTTCATTTGCAGGACATCAAGGGCTCTGGACATTGTGAAAAGTTTCCCTTTAAGTTACATGGGAACCGAGAACAACGCCGTATGGAGCCCTCCCTGGGTAGTGCAGAAAGCGATTTTTATTTTTTATAAAAATATTTTTATTGCTTTCAGAGAAGAAGGGAGAGGGGAGAGATAGAAACATCAATGATAAGAGAGAATCATTGATCAGCTGCCTCCTGCATGCCCCCTACTGGGAATTAAGTCTGCCACCTGGGCATGTGCCCTTGACCGGAATCCAACCCAGAACCCTTCAGTCTGCAGGCCTACACTCTATCCATGAGCAAAACCAGCTAGGGCTGGAGAGTGGTTTTGAAGTCTGAGAGGAGAGATATTAGCGTGAGTTTAGTAAACATGCTATTGGCTAATGCCTCCAGCAGGAAACCAAGTGTGACACAATTCCTGCAATGCCTGGGAGCATGCGCTCTTTAGGGCTGGGGGTTCCGAAAAACAGTTATTACCCTTTACCGCTTTGTAAAGGTCTCTGACTCTGTTATGAAGACTACCAACAAACATCATTTGGTGGCATGGTTTACAATATGTACTAATTTTAAAGCATTATGTTCAGATATCCCTATTATTTATACATATATATATATATGACTATGAAATCAATACTTTTTTTTTTTTGAGTAGATAATATAGTCGCATTATTTAAACTGAAAAAAGTACAGAAGTACTTCTGCCGGTATTGCTCAGTTGGTTGAGTGTCGTCCCGTGCACCAAAAGGTCGCAGGTTAGATTCCTGGTTAGGACGCATGCTTGGGTTGGGGGCTCCATCCCCAGTAGGCGGTGTACAGGAGGCAGCGCATTGATGTTTTGTTCTCACATTGATGTTTCTCTTTCCCTTTCCCATCCTCTCTCTCTCTAAAATCAATAAAAACATATTTTTAAAAAAGTACAGAAGATAATCTGGTAAATATTTTCCCTCTTGCCGTTCATCTGTTAAGATGAATGATACGTGTCTTATGTTTCTCAAGATCACTTAGTGGAGTGGAAAGACTTGGGTTCAAACCTTGAAACCGCAGGTCTGCCATTTATTAGTTGAGTGACTTTGGGCAACCTGTGTATTGGGTTCTGTGTGCTTTGATTTATGTGGTTAATAATACTTTGCTTGCCAAGGCTGAAGAGTATGATGTATGTACAGTTCCTTCTTTGGTACATGTTAAATGCTTCGAAAATGGTTGCTACTATTATTATTTCTTGCTGGACCACACTCTTTGGCCTATGTGAACTGGGAGGGGCAAAGTCTTGCTCTAACAAGTGAATGGATTGAATTGCCTTCTTTACTGTTATATGTGACCAATGCTCTCTTACATATGGAAGGAAACCAGGAGTCAGGGGAAACAGAAATAGCATTTTAAAAGGAATAGAACATTTTTTGTTGGTCAGGTATTGGAGACTGGCTATTTCTGGTCTGGGGCTTTCACATTTAGCTGGTGGAGTGCTGATAAACCCTAGCCTTCACTTCTGCAGGTAGGAAGTCATTAACTCTGAGGAGCTTTTCATGTTTAATAGCTCAGTTAACACTGGCCCTTTAGTGTTGAGCTATGTTGGACTCATAAGGGAAGCTTCATTTGGTCAGCCCTACTTTGGATTTCCTACTGTTCAGTTCCCATTGTGATGTTAATCCTTTAATAACAGCTTTTTATTCATTTTGGTTTTTGCACAATGCTTGATGTTAATGCAGGAAACATTCAAACCTGTGAAGAGTTTTTGTGAGTTTATTTGAACCAGACTGTTGACAAATGCCCAGAAGCAGAATCTCAACAATGGATTGAGATGATGCCCAGGAGAATGGCATTTTGCACCTTGTTTTATGCATTACAACCAAAAGAGGAGACGTAGGTGGGTTACATGAAATCCATTAGTGAGAGTTTAGGGAGGTGGGAGAAAGCAAAGTAGGAAAATTCTGGGTTTGAGTAAAAAGTAAAACGATGGACAGAAAACAAGATGGAGGCATAGGTAAACACCGGAAATTGCTGCCTCGCACAACCACTTCAAAAATACAACTACAAGAAAAAACGGACATCATCCAGAACCACAGGAAGGCTGGCTGAGTGGAAATTCTACAACTAGAAGGAAAGAGAAAAGCACACTGAGACTCAGAGGAGGTGCGGAAGTAAAGTGCAGAGGTATGGAGGCGCACGTGGAAAGGGCTGGCAACTGAGGACGTGGTTGTCTTTTTCAATCGAGAGGGAGTCTCAAGCTCCCAGCTGCTCTGAACTCCAGTTACGGGCGAGTCTCTGGGGACTCAGACTCATACGGGGAGAAACTGGACTGTCTGGCATCGGTCGGAACTCGAGGGTGACTTTCTCTCAGAGGGACACTGAGAAGCGGGGCCTCTTAGGGCAGGACTGAGGAGCAGCCATAGCTGCTTGGTCTGTCCTGTTGTTCCCCTGAGATCCTGCCCCACCCAAGCTGTGTGCAGAGGCTTTTGCATATGAATGGTCTGGCCCTTTGCAATCTAAAATTACCTAACAAGCTGCAGCTGGATTAGAGAAACCCAGAACATCCAAAAGAAGGCCCAAGGCCCCACAGCAGCTTGCATTGCTTTACAGCTGGGCCTCATCTGGGCACCTCCAAACCCCAAACAAAGAAGAGGAATCAGCAGACCTCTCCATAGCTCCTGCTGGGTAGACTCAGGCAGAGGCTAAATTAGCACCTCCTTAGAGATCCAAGTGCCAGTGTACCCAGTGGTCAGAGTGGGACCATCCAGATTACAACTCCTCAGATCCATAAGGGACACACTCAGGGGGCAGACTCAGTGAGCACCAAAGCCCCACTGAAGCAAGTCTTGCCCCAGAAGGGTATCTCCAGCACAGAAGTTCTCCCACTGCAGACACAGCTGATTCTCACAGCCAATTGGCCTGGAGGTCAATTCCTCCCAGTGATACCTACAACAATCAAGGCTTAACTACAACAAGACTGTGCACAAAGCCCACAAAGGGGTGCACCAAGAGTGTCCACCTCAGATGATTGGGGAGGCTGAGCCACTGGGCCCTATAGGACACCTAGCACACAAAGCCACTCTCTCAACACAGGTAAGCATAAAAAATGTGGAGACAAAGAAACAGGTCACAAATGACAGAAATGGAGGAAAGCAAAACTACTGGATATAGAGTTCAAAACCACACTTATAAGGTTTTTCAAGAATTTTCTAGAAACCGCTGATAAATGTAGTGAGACCCTCAAGAAATCTAGTGAGACCCTCGAAGATATGAAAAAGGACCAACTAGAAATTAAGCATACACTGACTGAAATAAAGAATATTATACAGAGTTCCAACAGCAAACTAGATGATCGCAAGAATCAAGTCAAAGATTTGAAATACAAAGAAGCAAAAAACACCCAACCGGAAAAACAAAAAGAAAAAGGAATCCAAAAATATGAAGATAGTGTAAGGAGCCTCTGGGGCAACTTCAAGTGTACCAACATCCGAATTATGGGGGTGCCAGAAGGATATGAGAGAGCAAGATATTGAAAACCTATTTGAAGAAATAATGACAGAAAACTTCCCCTATCTGGTGAAAGAAATAGACTTACAACTCCAGGAAGCGCAGAGAACCCCAAACAAAAGGAATCCAAAGAGGACCACACCAAGACACATCATAATTAAAATGCCAAGAGCAAAAGACAAAGAGAGAATCTTAAAAGTGGCAAGAGAAAAGCAGTGTTACCTACAAGGGAGTACCCATATGACAGTCAGCTGATTTCTCAACAGAAACTATGCAGACCAGCCAAAACCGGTTTGGCTCAGTGGATAGAGCGTCGGCTTGCGGACTGAAAGGTCCCAGGTTCGATTCCGGTCAAGGGCATGTACCTGGGTTGCGGGCATATCCCCAGTGAGAGATGTGCAGGAGGCAGCTGATCGATGTTTCTCTCTCATCGATGTTTCTAACTCTCTATCTCTCTCTCCCTTCCTCTCTGTAAAAAAATCAATAAAATATATTTAAAAAAAAAAAAAAAAGAAACTATGCAGACCAGAAGGGAGTGGCAAGAATATTTAAGGTGATGAATAGCAAGAACCTACAACCAAGATTACTTTATTCAGAATTGAAAGTCAGATAAAGAGCTAAGGAGGTAAGAAAAAGCTAAAGGAGTTCATCAGCACCAAACCAGTATTATATGAAATGCTGAAAGGTATCCTTTAAGAAGAGGAAGAAGAAGAAAAAGGTAAAGATACAAATTATGAACAACAAATACACATCTATCAACAAGTGAATCTAAAAGTCAAGTGAATAAATAATCTGATGAACAGAATAAACTGATGAATATAATAGAATCAGGGGCATAGAAAGGGAGTGGACTGACTATTCTCAGGGGGGAAAGGACTGAGTATTCTCGGGGGGGTGCGGGAAGAAACTGGACAAAAATCGTACACCTATGGATCAGGACAGTGGGTGGTGGGGTAAGGGCAAAGGGTGGGGTGGGAACCGGGTAGAGGGGAGCTATGGGGGAAAAAAGAGGAACAACTGTAATAATCTGAACAATGAACATTTAATTTTTTTAAAAAAGTCAAATGATGGCCCTGACTGATTTTGCTCAGTGGGTAGAGCGTCGGCCTGTGGACTGAGGGGTCCCAGGTTTGATTCCGGTCAGGGGCATGTACCTTGGTTGCGGGCACATTCCCGCGAGGCAGTGTGCAGGAGGCAGCTGAATTGATGTTTCTCTCTCTTCGATGTTTCTGGCTCTCTATCCCTCTCCCTTCCTCTCTGTAAAAAAAATCAATAAAATATACATATTTTTTAAAAGTAAAATGATGGACACAAGCTTCTTTTACTTAGGTGGGTGCAGGGTAGTTAACATAACAATGAGGAGACTTGTGGTCTCTACAGAACAGTGACTGTGCTTTGAGGGGTCTAGAAAAAGTAAAATTACTTTGATATTCCAATGATGTGTTATTGTAGATGCAAAAAGATAATAGACAGGCTCAGTTACCATAAATATTGACCTTTGTCAGGGAAGATACTGGTCTAGGAAAATTTCTACCCACCATAAACTTTTTTACTTAAAAATGGTTTAATTTCAGACCATCCTTTGTGGTTACTTTAGGTCTCAGAGTTTTCAAGGCTGTCACTCGGGCCTTCCCCTGAGCTAGTCAGGTTAGCATGTGGTCCCTTTTGTCCACATAGATGTAATGGATGGAAGAGTCTGGAATTTCAGAACCATTCCCATTTGGTCTCATCAGGAGGATGGTGTTAGGCCTTTCTTCATGGTTATCTGGCCTTTATTTTTGCCTTAGCAAAAATTTTTTTTAAATCCTCGCCAGAGGAGTGAGGAAATATTTTCCATTGATTCTTAGAGAGAGTAGAAGGGAGGGGTGGAGGGAGGGTGAGAGAAAGAGAGAGAGAGAAGAGAGAGAAACATGGATGTGGCAGTGATACATCGATTGGTTGCCTTCCATGTGCCCCGACTGGTTGTGGAAGGAACCTGCAACCCAGTATGTGCCTGTGACCGGGAATTGAACCTGAGATCCTGTGGAGTGTAGGCCGACACTCTAACCACTGAGCACACTGGCCAGGGCTAATTTTTAAAAATATTGTTTAATGGATTTTAGAGAGAAAAGAGGGAGAGGGAGAGAGAAACATTGTTGTCAGAAAGAAACACTGATTGGCTGTCTCCAGCCTGGAACTGGGAATGGGATCTGACACTTGTGTTGATTGGAATTGAATCAGCAACATTTGTGTTCACTGGAAGACGCTAAATCAACTGAGCAACACGGGCCAGGCCTAGGTAGCTACTTTAGAATGAATGGTGAGGGAAGATGTCTTAGTCCTGCTATAATGAAATACTAGGTGGCTTATAAACAACAAAAATTTATTTCTCAGAGTCTGGAGGCTGGCAAGTTCAAAATCAAGGCTCTGGTAGATTTAGTATCTAGTCAGGACTTCTGGGTTCATAAATGGTAGTCTTCTCTCTGTAACCTCATGTGACAGGAAGGGGTAGTAATCCTAATAATGATTTATCTTTCATAAGCAAATTACATTTACTGTGTCCTCGCTGAAGGGACTTGTTATTTAGTGTATTGGTAATGAAGACTTAATAAGTGTGGATGAAGAGGCCACATGCTAACCTGACAAGCTCAGAGAAGGCCTGCATGGAGGCCTTGCAAACTCAGACACCTTAAATAACCACAAAGGATAGTCTGAAATTAAAACTTTTTAACTAAAAGCAGTTTATGGCAGGCAGTCATGTCCTAGGCCAGCATCTTCCCTGACAAAGGGCAATTTTTGCCTTGACTGAGCCTGTTTATTGTCTTTTTGCATCTACAATAACGTACCTTGGAATATCAACGTAATTTTCCTTTTCCTGGACCCCTCAAAACATAGGCACTGTTCTGTGGAGACCACAAATTTCCTCATTGTATTGAGTTAATTGTTGACTGTTAACTGTCCTGTACCCACTTATATAAATGATGTACCTATCATTTTACTTTTCATCCAATCCTGGAGGTTTCCCCACTTTGCTTTCTCCCACTTCCCTAATATCTCACCAATGGATTTCATGTAACCCACTTGCATCTGCTTTTTTGATTAACATGTATAAAATAAGGTGCAAAACAGCCATTCTCTGGAACATTATCTCAATTCGTTGAGATTCTGCTTCCCAGTATTTGTTGACAGTTTGGTTCAAATAAACTCACAACAATTCTCTTTAGGTTTGAACATTTCTTAACATTGACATGAGGGAATGGCAGAGTTGTCTTATGAATATGAATATATGGACTTAGGAATTGTATGTCATGTTTTATTTATTAGGAAGTGTGGAACATAAAGTTTCTTATAGCTAAGCCCTGCACAGGGAATCAGGAAAAATTTTAGAGATATTAAAATACCCTATAGTTTATTTGACTTTTTGAAGGAAAGCTTTAGAAATCAAAACCAAATAAAAGTAGCCCTGGCTGCCGAAACCGGTTTGGCTCAGTGGATAGAGCGTCGGCCTGCGGACTGAGGGGTCCCAGGTTCGATTCCGGTCAAGGGCATGTACCTGGGCTGCGGGCACATCCCCTGTGGGAGATGTGCAGGAGGCGGCTGGTCTATGTTTCTCTCCCATCGATGTTTCTAACTCTCTATCTCTCTCCCTTCCTCTCTGTAAAAAATCAATAAAATATATTTAAAAAAAAAAAAAAAAGTAGCCCTGGCCGATGAAGTTCAGTGATTACAGCATCACCTCATGCACTAAGGGGTCTTGGATTCGATTCCTGGTCAAGGGCACGTACCTGGATTGCAGGTTCATTCCCCAGCCGGGTTGGGATGCGAGGGAGGCAACTAAATTGATGTGTCTCTCTCATATCAATGTTTCTCTCTCTCTTTCCCCCTTCTTTTCTCCTTTCCACTCTAAAAAACAATTGAGGAAATATCCTCAGGTGAGGATTAACAAAAACAAAACAAACAAAAAAAAGAAAGTAAAACTAATTTTTAAAAAAGTTTGGTCCATGGAAATAGAGCAGATAATTGGAGACAATGAAGAAATGTGAATAGGAATCAATTAGACTTAGGTATACTGTAAATTATTTATAAAAAACGAAGTGAAGCAATCCTGAACTTAACGACCACTGTCTTCCTGTGTTTATTTTCAGCTGCTCTAAGAATGATCGAGGAACTGGCCCCAGCTAGAGGTAGACTAGGAATGCAAATGATAAATCACTGAAATGTTCAGTTTTGTTTTGTTTTGAATCCTCCCCTGAGGATATTTTTTCCATTGATTTCTAGAGAGAGTGGAAGGGAGGGAGGAAAGAGAGAGAGAGAGAGAGACATCAATGGTTGCCTCCTGCATGCACCCCTACTGGGGTTGGGGAACCTGCAACCAAGGTATGTGCCCTTGACCGGGAATTGAACCCGAGACCCTTCAGTCCTTGGGCCCATGCTCTAATCACTGAGCAAAACTGGCTAGGGCGACAGTTTTTTATTTGGTTAGTTAATCTGTGGATCTGTGGTCTTTATGGGAAAAAAAAAAGTTCTTTCTTTAGTAAAAATAATTGATTAAGTCAGCTATTTCCTTTAAAATGAGAACCAATTTTCCCTAGCTGGTTTGCTCAGTGGATAGAGCATTGGCCTGCGAACTGAAGTGGGTCCTGGGTTCGATTGCGGTCAAGGGCATATGCCCAGGTTGTGGGCTTGGTCCCCAGTTGGGGCGTGCAGGAATCAGCTGATTGATGATTCTCTCTCATCATTGATGTTTCGGTCTATCTCTCCTTCTCCCTTCCTTTCTGAAATCAATAAAAAAAATTTTTAAAAATATGTAATTTTTAAAAATGAGAATCATTTACAGTTAAAAACAGCTGCCCAGATTTGGTATTCCTTTCCAACTTTTTTGTCTGGGGTTAGAAATTTAGGGGGCTGCCCATTGGAAGACTTATTTCCCCTCATTTTTAGGAAGTTTTTAGTGGCAGTAATAATTATACTATAATTTCAGTAATATTGATAGTGATTTAATAAAGCAAATAGAACTATTTTGGATTTAATTTGAAATTCATATATATTTTTTCATTTCATATTTTTTTCTAGAAGAAAAGTAATGGAAAACATGCAAGCAAAAGAATAAAAGATTTGCCCTGGCTGGGTAGCTCAGTTGGTTAGGGCATCATCCTGATGTACCAAAGTTGTGGATTCACTCCCTGGTCAGGGCATATGCAAGAATTAACCAGTGAATGCATAAATAAGTAGGACAAATGGATGTCTGTCTCTTTCTCTGTCTGTCTCTCTCTCAAGGCCCCTTTTCTCTCACTCTCTAAAATCAATAAATTAAAAATAAAAGGTTCACTGCTTTATAGATTGTTATGTTTGGGATGCCTTACAGTTTTTTATTGTTGCTTTTTTTTAACAGAAAATTGTGATATACTTTGATGGCTTCACAGTGGTCCATTATATGCACTTTCATAGCTTTTTAAATTTCCCTATATGTTTTTGGTTATTTAGGCTATTTCTAATATTTTGCCATTGGAGCATGCTGGCACCTTTTCCCTCCCTCACACCTTCCCAAGTATGTTATCTTTACTCTTCACTCTCCTAAAGCTCCAAGGGCCCCTTCTTCTGCCTCTATAACTTGTTTTCTGAGCCCATTTCTTCTACTACTCACTTATACCTCTGTGACTTTCTAAATAAATTTTTTCTTATTAAAACAAAAAGAAACCTTAGTGTTTCACCATTTAGTAAGAGGGTTGCTTGCTTATGTTTCTATTAGATAATCCTTATCATAAGGCAGTTCCTTCTATTCCTAGTTTCTAATTTTTTTAAAAAAATATGTTTTATTGATTTTTTTACAGAGAGGAAGGGAGAGGGATAGAGAGTTAGAAACATCAATGAGAGAGAAACGTCGATCAACTGCCTCCTGCACATCTCCTACTGGGGATGTGCCCGCAACCAAGGTACATGCCCTTGACCGGAATCGAACCTGGGACCTTTCAGTCCGCAGGCCGACGCTCTATCCACTGAGCCAAACCGGTTAGGGCCTAGTTTCTAATTTTTTAAGGAAGACAGATGTTGAATTTTATTCAATGTGTTTTCAGTTCCTGTTGAGAAGGTTGTGTTCTGAGTGGTGGGAACAGCACCAGGTGTTAGACCAATGGGGTCAGACAGGACTTGGGTTCAGCAAACTCAGCATTTGAGTTCTGACTAGGAAAGAATTCAGAGCCAAGACTCCAACTATAAGGGAACATTTATTTGGAAAATCACAGAGGTAGAAGAAGTAATTTGTAGAAGTGTTACCGGTGAGATGAGGAGACCTTGGTTCTTGGCTTCTTGAAGGAAAGATTTCAATCAAGAGACAAAGTGTAGCAAAGTAAGTAAGAATATTTTGGCTGCAGCAAAAATATACTTAGGACAGTGAAATAAGGAAGGTGCATAGAAGAAGTAACAAGAGCTTAGGCTAGGCTGTTTTAGCTCACTGAGAAGTCAGAGAAAAGGGGGCTTTGTGTTACCAGAGAAATCAGGGGGTCCGATTTCCCTGACTCTAGTGGGTGTGGGGTGGGTCTGGCGATAGTTTCAGAGAAAGAATTTTCTAAGACTCACATGGGAGAATGGTGTGTAGTTACATTTCTTGGGTTGTAAAGTTGTGCCCTCCTTAAGCCAGTCCTGAAAGAGGTACAGCAAAGCCAAAAGCAAAGCCAGTGTCCAGAGCTTCTGTTTCATGTTCACCCAGGGTCCAGTCCAGCATCAGGTTTATTAAAGTCCATTAGTTCACTGTGTGGAGTCCACATGACTGTGGGCTACATGGGCAAATGCACCCCCTGCAAGTGAAGTCAGGCACAAACAGCAAGCTAGCAAGCCAAGAGCCAAGAGAGCATGCTCCTTTGTTTAGGAGTTTACATATTCAGGTTTCTGACTCTTGCCAGTTGCTCAGTGGTTAGAGCATCAGCACAAGGACTGAAGGGTCTCAGGTTCAGTTCTGGTCAAGGGCATGTACCCCGGTTGCAGGTTTGATCCCTGGCCTCGGTGCATGTGGGAGGCAACCAATGGATGTGTTTCTCACATTGAGGTTTCTCTCTCTCTGTCTCTCTGCCTCCTTTCTACGCTCTCTAAAAATCAATGTAAAATGTCAGGCCAACGTGGCTCAGTGGTTGAGCATCGACTTATGAACATTTTTATTATTTCAAAGAGGAAGGGAGAGGGATAGAGAGATAGAAACATCAATAATGAGAGAGAGAATCATTGATTGGCTGCCTCCTGTGTCCCCCACACTGGAGATTGAGCCTGCAACCCTGGCATGTGTCATGACTGGGAATCGAACCGTGACCTCCTGGTTCATAGGTCAAGGCTCAACCAGTGAGCCATGCCAGCCAGGCAAAATTTTATTAAAAAACAAACCCTGACTGGTTTGGCTCGGTGGATAGAGCGTCGGCCTGCGGACTGAAGAGTCCCAGATTCGATTCCCGTCAAGGGCATGTACCTTGGTTGCAGGCACATCCCTGGTGGGGGGTGTACAGGAGGCAGCTAATTGATGTTTCTCTCTCATCAATGTTTCTAACTCTCTATCCCTCTCCATTCCTCTCTGTAAAAAAAAAAATCAATAAAACATATTTTAAATAAATAGATAAATAAATAAAATAAAAATCAATGGTAAAAAAATATCCTCAGATGAAGATTAACAAACAAGAAATTCAGGCCCAGCAGGTGTGGCTCAGTGGTTGGGCCTCCACCCAGGAACCAAGAGTTGCTGGTTCAATTCCCCATCAGGGCACATGCCTGGATTGCCACATGATCCCTACTCGGGGGCGTGCAGGAGGCAGCCGATTGATGATGTTCCTCTCTCATCGATGTTTCTATCTCTCTGTCCCTCTCCTTTCTTCTCTCTCTAAAAATCAATCCTATCTAATAAAAGAGAAACATGGTAATTGGCGTACGACCGCTACCCTTCCCATTGGCTAATCAGAGCGATATGCAAATTAACTGTCAGCCAAGATGGCAGCCGGCAGCCAGGCAACTTGAAACCAACATGAGGCTTACTTGCTTCAGTGACAGAGGAAACCAACGTTCCCCGCCTGCCTTGCCAGCCTATGAGCTTGCAGTTTAAGAAACATTGTAACAAATATAGAAGCTAAACAAAACCCCAGAAACCTGCTTTCAGCGAGCCGGGATCTCAGAGCTGGAGTTATACATTGTTTTGATTATAGAACCGAAACAAACCAGATACCTGCTTTCAGGAGCGGAGGCCTAAGAGCTGGAGCCTCAGAGCTAAAGCTGGCCCAGAATAAAAAAAAAAAAAGAAAAAAAGGAGCGGTGGAGAGCTTCCGTCACCCACCAGCCTGAAAACAGCCCTCAGCCCCTCACCCAGACTGGCCAGGCACCCCAGTGGGGACCCCCACCTGAAGGGTGTGTGACCAGCTGCAAACAGTCATCATCCCCTCATCCAGGCTGGCCAGGCACCCCAGTGGGGACCCCCACCCTGATCCAGGACACCCTTCAGGGCTAACCAGCCGGCCCCCACACGTGCACCAGGCCTCTATCCTATATAGTAAAAGGGTAATATGCCTCCCAGCACCGGGATCAGCAGAGCCGAGAGGCCTCCCGGCACCAGGATCAGCGTGACGGGGCAGCGCCCAAACCCCCTGATCGCCCTGCGGCTCTTTGTGTGACAGGGGGTGGCGCCGCAACCTCCCCATTGACTCTGCCTTGAGTGTGACAGGGGGCGGTGCCCCAACCCCCCAATCAGCCCTACCCTCAGCGTGACTGAGGGTGGCATCACAACCTCCCGATCCGCCCTGCTCTGTGCATGACAGGGGTGGCGCCCCAGCTCCCCAATCGGCCCTGCTCTGAGCCCAACCAGGGGCTGCACCTAGGGATTGGGCCTGCCCTGTGCCACCCGGGAGCGGGCCTAAGCCAGCAGGTCGTTATCTCCCGAGGGGTACCAGACTGTGAGAGGGCACAGGCCAGGCTAAGGGACCCCCCCTTCCCCGCAAGTGCACAAATTTTTGTGCACCGGGCCACTAGTAAAATATATTTAAAAATAAAAAAATTCAGGTTTCTCACCCTTGCAGTAGCCACGCCTATTCTGGCCATTAATTTATTCACAGATATGACCAGCAAATAAGCACCTTCTCACTCACTTATACCTCTTCTATCTCTCTGATTTTCCAAATGTAACTCAGACCTTATTGGGCATGTGTCCAAACTGCCTTTGTCCAGTCCCGTCCCCCATTGATCAGCAGGGAACATTCTTGGAGAGTGTTAAATTAGCAAAGCTGTATAAATGGCATGTGTATATTATCTAGTCTTCCCTTTACTCCTTTCCTGTTAAATAATGACCAGGTTATTATAATGGTATCACTTAGAGACAGGTTCAGGGGATTAGCCTGGGACAAGCTGCCACTCCCATTGCTCCCCTGGTGGTAAGTCTTTTGGTGTCCCTTAGAGGAAAACAGGGAGAAGGGAATGGCTTGGGTATGCTCCCAGGGGCAGAGCACTCTCTGGATCCTTTATCTTGAGCATATTTATCTCTCTCTTGCAGGTGGAAATCTTAAGGGAGGTCTCAGGGACGGGTCTCCATAGAATATCCATCAGCTTTCCAGGCATGCTCTTTTATGGTCATGGTTTCCACTATTGGTTGGTGCCAGGGCAGAGGTCATTAGTCAATGCAGCTGGTCCTGAGGCAACCATGCGTCACTGAACTGCTTTTGCTGCTTTTCTGGGCCTGAAATACAACTGAGGCTCAGCTAGATCTTATCTTTAGGGAAGAAAAGGTCAGGGGGTCTAAACCACATGACCAGCGATATGAAAGATCAGGGGTTCAAATCGCATGACAAAAACAACAAAACCAACCTCCCCTCCCCCCATGATCATTTCTCTGCTACGGGAACAGGACCAGTGATCTGCTAGGGCAGTGGTTGGTAAACTGTGGCTTGTGAGCCACATGCGGCTCTTTGGCCCCTTGAGTGTGGCTCTTCCACAAAATATCACGTGCAGGCGTGCATGTACAGTGCGATTGAAACTTCGTGGCCCATGCACAGAAGTCGGTATTTTGTGGAAGAGCCACACTCAAGGGGCCAAAGAGCCGCAGTTTGCCGGCCACCGTGTTAGGGGAAGAAAGGTCACCCTGGGGGTGAGGTCCCACCCTACAACTGTCCTTTGCTAGACAACTGGGGCTTTCCACCCTGGTGACCTGTATCTAGCCCATCGTCCTTGCTCTGCTCATGCCTGTCTAACTATATGATGAAAGTTTAATAGAATATGGCATAAAAATCATCTCAGCCTGTTGGTATTATTTTTTTGTAGGGGATATTTGACACATCTTGTGTTTTTTTTGGTGTGTGTTTTTTTAAAGATATTTTCATTGCTATTTTACAGAGAGGAAGGGAGAGGGATAGAGAGTCAGAAACACTGATGAGAGAGAAACATTGATGAGCTGCCCCCCATTGGGGGTCGAGTTCACAACCAAGGTACATGCCCTTGACCAGAATCAAACCTGGGACCCTTCAGTCTGAGGGCCGACGCTCTGTCCACTGAACCACACTGGTCAGGGCGACATATCTTGTTTTTAAAAAAAATTTATCTTTTTGTTTTTTATTGTTTAAAGTATTACAAAGGGTATTACATATGTGTCCTTTTTCTTTTTTCTTTTTTTTTAATCCCCTGTCCTTGACAATCCCCTGGCCTCCCCTACCCCCCAGTGTCTTATGTCCATTGGTTATGCTTATATGCATGCATACAAGTCCTTCGGTTGATCTCTTACCCCCCTACCTCCTGCCCCCCAGCCCTCCCCGGCCTTCCCGCTGCAGTTTGACAATCTGTTTGAGGCAGCTCTGCCTCTGTATCTATTATTGTTCAAAAGTTTATAATGGTCTCTATTATCCATGAATGAGTGAGATCATGTGGTATTTTTCCTTCATTGACTGGCTTATTTCACTTAGCATAATGCTCTCCAGTTCCATCTATGCCATTGCAAATGGTAAGAGTTCCTTCCTTTTTAGAGCAGCATAGTATTCCATCGTGTAGATGTACCACAGTTTTCTAATCCATTCATCTACTGATGGGCACTTAGGCTGTTTACAGATCTTAGTTATGGTGAATTATGCTGCTATGAACATATGGGTGCATATATCCTTTCTGATTGGTTTTTCTGGTTTCTTGGGAAAAAATTTATCTTTATTTTTTTTTTTATTTTTATTTTTTTAAATATATTTCATTGATTTTTTACAGAGAAGAAGGGAGAGGGATAGAGAGCCAGAAACATCGATGAGAGAGAAACATCGATCAGCTGCCTCCTGCACATCTCCCACTGGGGATGTGCCCGCAACCCAGGTACATGCCCTTGACCGGAATCGAACCTGGGACCTTTCAGTCCGCAGGCCGACGCTCTAGCCACTGAGCCAAACCGGTTTTGGCTATCTTTATTTTTGAAAGTATTAGATGTCACCTCTCTCCTCCCACCACTGAACCCTTCCACCCTGTTCCCATCCCCTCCTCAGGCCTTCCCTGCACTATTGTCTGTGCATATAAGTTCATTGGTTAATCTCTTCCCACCCCTGACCCCCTTCCCTCTGAAATAGTCTGTTGAAGCTCTTGTTTTTTATTTTATTTATTTTATTGTTAATCCTCACTTGATGGGGAATTGAACTGTGACCTCCTAGTTCATAGGTTGGTACTCAACTACTGAGCTATGCTGGCTGGGCTCTAAAAGGATATTTAAAAAATTCTTCTGGAGAAAGGTCAAGTCTCATAGCACTCTGTTCATAGATCTGCCCTAGAACTTATCAAATTATGATAATTGCCCCGGTTGGTGTGGCTCAGTTGGTTGAGGGTTGTCCCATGCACCAAAGGATCACCAGTTCAATTCATGGTCAGGGCACATGCCTGGGTTGTAGGCTCGATCCCCAGTGTGGGGTGTGCAGGAGGCAACCAATCAATGATTCTCTCTCACATCAGTTTTTCTATTTCTCTCTCCCTTTCCCTTCCTCTCTAAAATCAATAAAAACCTATTTAAAAATTCTATATAATAAAGAGGTAATATGCAAATTGACCATCATGCCCTCGCACAAGATGGCCACCCCCATGTGGGCACAAGGTGGCGGCAGGGGAGGGCAGTTGTGGGCGATCAGACCATCAGGGGAGAGCAGTTAGAGGTGACCAGGCCAGCAGAGGAGGGCAGTTGGGGGCAACTGGGCTGTCAGGGGAGGGCAGTTGGGGGCGACCAGGCTGGCAGGGGAGGGCAGTTGGGGGAGACTGGGTCTACAGGGGAGGGAGGGCAGTTGGGGGCCACCAGGCCAGCAGGGGAGGGCAGTTGGGGGTGACCGGGCCTGCAGGGGAGGACAGTTGGGGGCAATCAGGCCTGCAGGGGAGGGCAGTTGGGGGAGATCGGGCTGGCTGGGGAGCAATTAGTCATCAATCAGGCTGGCAGGGGAGTGGTTAGGGGGTGATCAGGCTGGCAGGCAGAAGTGGTTAGGGGCAATCAGGCAGGCAGGCAAGCGGTTGGGAGCCAGCAGTCCTGGATTGTGAGAGGAATGTTCGACTGCCGGCCCTATGGGATCCGGCCTAAACCATCCCTCTAGGTGTCCCAGATTGGAGAGGGTGCAGCTGGGCTGAGGAACACCCCTCACCAGTGCACAAATTTCATGCACCAGGCCTCTAGTTATATGATAATGACCTATTAATACATATCTCCATTTTTAAATGACTGTCAACTGTTCAGAATAGAGTATCTCTCTAAATTGTGTCTCCTCAGTAGCTACCATATGCTTAACACCAAGTAGGCCCTCAAACAGATACTTGTGAATGCTTGACTGACAACATAACTGGATACCTGAAAGAGCTCTACTGTTCTGTTGTCTTGAAGGGGAATACTGATGCTGCTAGGCAAGGAAAGTTGCCAGATAGGAAATGATTCTCTGAATGAGAACAATATATACTTGAAAGTTGTCTTTTTCTCCCCTCCCTTTCCCAAGATTTTTTTTTTTTTTTTCTGGTGGAAGTGGTTGGGGGGACATATACTTAGAACATTATATATTTACTAGAGGCCTGGTGCACAAAAATTAGTGCACTGGCGGGGGGCGGGGTGTGTGTGTCCCTCAGCCCCACTTGTGCCCTCTCACAGTCTGGGACCCCTCGGGAGATAACGACCTGCTGGCTTAGGCCCACTCCCAGGTGGCAGAGGGCAGGCCCAACCCCTAGGTGCCTGCCCCGCAGCTCCTGGTCGGGCTCAGAGCAGGGCCGATTGGGGAGTTGGGGCGCCGCTCCCTGTCATGCACAGAGCAGGGTGGATCAGGAGTTTGCGATGCAACCCTCAGTCACGCTCAGGGTAGGGCCAATTGGGGGGTTGGGGCGCTGCCCCCTGTCACACTCAAGGCAGGGTCAATGGGGAGGTTGGGGCACCGCCCCCTGTCACCCACAGAGCAGGGCCAATCAGGGGGTTGGGGCACTCCCCCTGTCACACTCAGGGCAGGGCCGATGGGGAGGTTGCGGCTCCACCCCGTCACACACAGAGCAGGGCCCATGGGGGGGTTGGGGCACTGCACCCTGTCACACACAGAGCAGGGCTGATCAGGGGTTTGGGGCGCCTTCCCCTTTCATGAACAGAGCAGAACGGATAGGGAGATTGTGGCGGCTCCCCCCCCCACCCCCCCCCCCCCGTCACACACAGAGCCACAGGGCAATCAGGGGGTTTGGGCGCTGCCCCCTGTCACGCTGATCCAGGGGCCAGGAGGCCTCGTGGCTCCACTGATCCCGGTGCTGGGAGGCCTCGCGGCTCTGCTTGACACAGGGGCAGTGAGGCCTTGCTGCTCCGCTGATCCTGGTGCTGGGAGGCCTCACGGCTCCGCTGATCCTGGGTTCGGGAGACCTTGTGGCTCCGCTGATCCCAGGCCGGGAGGCCTCGCGGCTCCACTGATCCTGGGTTCGGGAGACCTTGTGGCTCCACTGATCCTAGGCTGGGAGGCCTCTCCACTCCACTGATCCCGGTGCTGGGAGGCCTCATGGCTCCGCTGATCCCGGTGCTGGAAGGCATATTACCATTTTACTATATAGGATAGAGGCCTGGTGCACGGGTGGGGGCCGGCTGGTTTGCCCTAAAGGGTTTCCTGGATCAGGGTGGGGGTCCCGCTTGGGTGCCTGGCCAGCCTGGGTGAGGGGATGATGGCTGTTTGCAGCTGGTCACACCCCCTTCAGGGTGGGGGTCCCCACTGAGGTGCCTGGCCAGCCTGGATGAGGGGATGATGGCTGTTTGCAGCTGGTCACACCCCCTTCAGGGTGGGGGTTTCTACTGGGGTGCCTGTCCAGTCTGGGTGAGGGGCTGAGGGCCGTTTTCAGGCTGGCGAGTGACTGAAGCTCCCAGCCTCTCCTTTTTTCCTTTTTTTTTTATTCTGGGATTTATTTACTTTCTATGGCTGTCACTGGAGCTGAGAGCCAGCTTTAGCTCAGACCTCGGCTGCTGAAAGCAGGTTTCTGGACTTTGTTTACCTTCTGTATTTGAAACTTTGTTGCGACTCCAGCTCTAAGATCCCGGCTGACTGAAAGCAGGTTTCTGGGGTTTTGTTTAGCTTCTATATTTGTAACAATGTTTCTTAGAGAGCAGCTCAGAGCCCACCAGTGGCAGGCGGGGAACGTTGGCTTCCTCCGTCACTGGAGCAAGCAAGCCTCCTGTTCGCGTCAGTTGCCTGGCTGCCAGCCGCCATCTTGGTTGGCAGTTAATTTGCATATCTCCCTGATTAGCCAATGGGAAGGGTAGCAAAGTTATAGCTAATTACCATGGTTCTCTCGTTTTTTTTTTTTTTTTATTGCTTAAAATATTACAAAGGGTATTACATATGTGTCCATTTTATCCCCCCGCCCTAGACAGTCCCTTAGCCTCCCCTATCCCCCAATGTCTTATGTCCACTGGTTATGCTTATATGCATGCATACAAGTCCTTTAGTTGATCTCTTACCCCCCTACCTCCTGCCCCCCAACCCTCCCCGGCCTTCCCGCTGCAGTTTGACAATCTGTTTGAGGCAGCTCTGCCTCTGTATCTATTATTGTTCAAAAGTTTATAATGGTCTCTATTATCCATGAATGAGTGAGATCATGTGGTATTTCTCCTTCATTGACTGGCTTATTTCACTTAGCATAATGCTCTCCAGTTCCATCCATGACGTTGCAAATGGTAAGAGTTCCTTCCTTTTTAGAGCAGCATAGTATTCCATCGTGTAGATGTACCACAGTTTTCTAATCCATTCATCTACTGATGGGCACTTAGGCTGTTTCCAGATCTTAGCTATGGTGAATTGTGCTACTATGAACATAGGGGTGCATATATCCTTTCTGATTGGTGTTTCTGGTTTCTTGGGATATATTCCTAGGAGTGGGATCACAGGGTCAAATGGGAGTTCCATTTTCAGTTTTTTGAGGAAACTCCATACTGTCTTCCATAGTGGCTGCACCAGTCTGCATTCCCACCAGTAGTGCACAAGTGTTCCTTTTTCTCCACATCCTCTCCAGCACTTGTCGTTTGTTGATTTGTTGATGAAAGCCAGTCTGACAGGTGTGAGATGGTACCTCATTGTTGTTTTGATTTGCATCTCTCGGATGATTAGTGACTTTGAGCATGTTTTCATATGTCTCTTGGCTTTCTGAATGTCCTCTTTTGAAAGGTGTCTATTTAGGTCCTTTGCCCATTTTTTGATTGGATTGTTTATCTTCCTTTTGTTGAGTTGTACAAGTTCCCTATAAATTTTGGAGATTAGGCCCTTATCAGATATGACATTGGCAAATATGTTTTCCCACACAGTGGGTTTTCTCGTTGTTTTGTTGATGGTTTCTTTTGCTGTGCAGAAGCTTTTTATTTTGATGTAGTCCCATTTGTTCATTTTCTCTTTAGTTTCAAGTGCCCTAGGAGCTGTATCAGTGAAGAAATTGCTTCGGCATATGTCTGAGATTTTGTTGCCTTTGGATTCTTCTAGAATTTTTATGGTTTCCTGTCATACATTTAAGTCCTTTATCCATTTTGAGTTTATTTTTGTGTATGGTGTAAGTTGGTGGTCTAGTTTCATTTTCTTGCATATATCTGTCCAATTTTCCCAACACCATTTATTGAAGAGACTATCTTGGCTCCACTGTATGTTCTTACCTCCTTTGTCAAATATTAATTGAGCATATTGGTTCGGACCGATTTCTGGGCTCTCTATTCTATTCCATTGATCTATATGCCTATTCTTGTGCCAGTACCAGGCAGTTTTGAGAACAGTGGCTTTGTAATACAACTTGATATCTGGTATTGAGATCCCGCCTACTTTGTTCTTTTTCAGGATTGCTGTAGCTATTCGAGGTCTTTTTTTATTCCAGATGAGTTTTTGGAGAGTTCGTTCTAGATCTCTGAAGTATGCCGTTGGTATTTTAATGGGAAGTGCGTTGAATTTATAGATTGCTTTGGGTAGTATGGACATTTTAATGATGTTGATTCTACCAATCCATGAACACGGTATGCTCTTCCATCTGTTTATGTCTTCCTCTATCTCTTTTTTCAACGTCCTGTAGTTTTCTGAGTAGCGGTCTTTTACCTCTTTAGTTAAGTTTATTCCTAGGTAGCTTAATTTTTTTGGTGCGATGGTAAACGGGATTGTTTTTATAATCTCTCTTTCTGAAAGTTCACTATTGGTGTATAGAAATGCCTCAGATTTCTTGGGGTTAATTTTGTATCCTGCTACATTGCCAGATTCATGTATTAAGTCTAGTAGCTTTTTGATGGAGTCTCTAGGGTTCTGTATGTATAATATCATGTCGTCTGCAAATAAGGACAGTTTTACTTCCTCTTTTCCAATTTGAATGCCTTTTATTTCTTCTTTTTGCCGAATTGCAATGGCTAACACTTCCAGTACTATGTTGAACAGGAGTGGTGAGAGGGGGCATCCCTGTCTTGTTCCTGTTCTTAGGGGAAACGGTGTTAGTTTTTGTCCATTGAGTATGATGTTGGCTGTGGGCCTGTCATATATGGCTTTTATTATGTTGAGGTATGATCCTTCTACTCCCACCTTGCTGAGAGCTTTTATCAAAAATGGGTGTTGAATTTTGTCAAATGCTTTTTCTGCATCAATTGATATGACCATGTGGTTTTTTTCTTTCAATTTGTTTATGTGATGTATCACGTTTATTGATTTGCGGATATTGTACCATCCTTGCATCCCTGGGATAAATCCTACTTGGTCATGGTGTATGATCTTTCTGATGTACTGCTGGATCCGATTTGCTAAGATTTTGTTGAGGATTTTGGCATCTATGTTCATGAGGGATATTGGCCTGTAATTCTCTTTCATTGTGTTGTCTTTACCTGGTTTTGGTATTAGGGTGATGCTGGCTTCATAGAATGAGCTTGGAAGTGTTCCTTCCTCTTGAATTTTTTGTAGTAGTCTGAGGAGGATAGGTTTTAGTTCTTCCTTGAATGTTTGGTAAAACTCCCCTGTGAAGCCGTCTGGTCCTGGGCTTTTGTTTGCTGGAAGCTTTTTGATGACTGCTTCAATTTCTTCCATAGTTATTGGCCTGTTGAGATTTTTAGATTCTTCCTGATTGAGTTTTGGAATGTTGTATTTTTCTAGGAATTTGTCCATTTCCTCCAGGTTGTCTAGTTTGTTGGAGTAGAGCTGTCCATAGTATTTTTTAACAATCATTTGTATTTCTGTGGGGTCTGTTGTTATTTCGCCTCTATCGTTTCTGATTTTGTTTATTTGGGTCCTCTCTCTTTGCTTCTTGGTGAGTCTGGCTAGAGGTTTGTCAATCTTGTTTATCCTTTCAAAGAACCAGCTCTTGGTTTCATTGATTTTCTGTATTGTTTTTTTGGTCTCTAAGTCAATTATTAGATAGGATTAGTATTTTAATTTTAAAGTTATTAAAAACATGAAAACAGGTGTGTGGAATTATGGGTAACCTTTTTTTGCAAATTTCCTTTATTACATTGTTTCATAACATGATAAAATTAGAAATTTCTCTTAAAAGCTTTTCCTTTCCAGATCCTATAAAACCGTAGCTTAGAAAACATTAGCTCTTTTATTTTATTTTATTGATTTCAAAGAGGAAGGGAGAGGGACAGAGAGATAGAAACATCAGTGATGAGAGACAATCATTGATCGGCTGCCTCCTGCACGCCCCTTACTGGGAATGGAGCCTGCAACCCGGGCATGTGCCCTTGACCGGAATCAAACCCAAACTCAGTCCTCAGGCTGAGGCTCTATCCACTGAGTCAAACTGGCTAGGGCTGCATTAGCTCTTTTAGGGTCACATCTTTAGAAAAGACAGAATTTTTCTGATAAAATGAAAATATTAGTGATAAACAATAAACCAGTAAATGGTAATTTAAAGTGACTAGGTTTATTTCCATACTAGAGGCCCAGTGCATGAAATTCATGCGCGGATAGGGTCCCTAGGCCTGGCCGGTGATCAGGGCAGATCAGGTTCCCTACCTCCCCACCTCCTCCTTCCCTCGCTCCCTCAGCACTCCACTGCCCCAGCTGGTCACCCGCCATGTTCTGGGCCGACCCTTGGTGGTCAGCACACGTCATAGCGAGCAGTTGAACTCCTGAGGGGACAATTTGCATATTAGCCTTTTATTATATAGGATTTGGCACAATAACAAAGGGCTAATGCAGGGGTCCTCAAACTATGGCCCACGGGCCACATGCAAATACAAATATTGTATTTGTTCCCGTTTTGTTTTTTTACTTCAAAATAAGATATGTGCATTGTGCATAGGAATTTGTTCATAGTGTTTTTTTTAAACTATAGTCTGGCCCTCCAACGGTCTGAGGGACAGTGAACTGGCCCCCTGTTTAAAAAGTTTGAGGACCCCTGGGTTAATGGGATGATTGTAGTTTTTAGTTAGAAAATTCAACAAATCTCATCTTGCCCCTTATAGCAAGCTAATGTGTTTTAGGTCAGCTTTTGTTTTCTAGCATACAGTGGGGCCTTGACTTACGAGTGTCCCAACTAACGAGTTTTTTGAGATACGAGCTGTCTCTCAGCTGATGTTTTGCTTTGAGTTGCGAGCTAAAATTCGGGTTACGAGCCAGCTTCAGATACCCCACCGCTAATTGGCGCAGCGACCGTCACAGTGAACGCCACAACATCAGCCCAACATCACGTGTCTCACTCGTTCACTTTTTGATTTGACATACGAGTAATTTGAGTTATGAGCTCTGTCACGGAATGAATTAAACTCGTAAGTCAAGGCCCCACTGTACTGATAAGGACAACAAGGCAACAATTCACAAAAGAAAGATGGGAAAATAGGCATAAGAAGAAGGTAGTTTACTAATGCATTTCCCCCTGAAATCAATGAGGAAATGGCATATTTGCTGAAACACAGAGGTTACCTCAAATTTGGTAAAAGGCAGCCACTAAGCTCCCTCCCCCCCAACCCTCCATTAAGTCTTATATTGAATCACTTTATTTAGGTATTCAGTGCAGGTGACTGCATTTTTTGCACGGTTTGTCCTGTACAGAGTTGTTTATTATAATGAAATATAGTCTCTAGTCAGTTTGGTTTGTTAAAAAACACTTGTGGTCCAGCCGGCGTGGCTCAGTGGTTGAGCCCTGACCTATGAACCAGGAGGTCACTGTTTGATTCCTGGTCAAAGCATATGTCCTGGTTGTGGGCTCGATCCCCACTGTGGGGTGTGCAGTAGGCAGCTGAACAATGATTCTCTCTCATCATTGATGTTTCTATCTCTTGTTCCCTCTCTTTCTGAAATAAATAAAAATATATTTTTTAAAAAAACAACAAAAAACACTAGTGCTCAGGATGGCAGTGTTAATCCCTAGAGCTGCCAGTGTAGTCTGAAAGTAGGGACAAAGGACTTAGAGACAGGAGCAGGGGAATATATACTTCTAGAGCTAGCTTATTCTATATTACCCCAGAACCCTGACTGAGGAGGTGTTGTTTCTTTAGACACCTTTATTTTGCAGTTTAACACATATTGGAAGTTTCTAATTTAAATCTATGCTTTTGGATAAAATGGATTGGAGAGATTGAATTGCTATAGGCTAACGAGTAGCAACAGAGGTCACTTGATTCTGAGGAACTCTATCTCTGTTGAAAGAAGTTTTAGTGTGAAAGAATGAAGTAAAGAAAAAAAATCATTCAGGGACTACCTCCACATGCTAGGTACTGTGGGGATGCTTCATACAAGGGGCCTATAATCAGATTCTGATGAATATTTTCCAGCCTTCTGTGATCTCAGCAGAAACCTGATTCACACTTTAACAAACCATGACTTTTAGAGGATGCTAATGTATTACAGACCCTGATGTTTTCCTATATCATGGGATCTCGGCAGATGGCCTGGCTCCAGTAGATCTATATATCTATTCTCTCTCTCTCTCTCTCTCTCTCTCTCTCTCTCTATATATATATATATATATATATATATATATATATATATATATATATTATTGATCTCAGAGAAGAAGGGAGAGGGGGAGACATAGAAACATCAATGAGGATTGAGCCTGCATGTGCCCTTGGTTGCAATCGAACCCAGGACCCTTCAGTCCACAGGCTGATGCTCTATCCACTGAGACAAACTGGCTAGGGCTATCTTTTGTCTCTTCAAGCCTTGTCTTTTCAGATGAGGAAATTGAGGTTCAGAGAAGTGAAATGACTGGCCCAAATATCACACAGCAGTGAGAGGATGGTTTTTGCTGAGCACCAAAGCAGTTAGTCTACTACACTTGTTCCTTGGTGGTTAGGTGGCTGATACACAGGAGTTTATGTCAAGAACAGGATTCTAATAAGCCTGGCTCTTCCACTCTCTCCTCCCACATTAGTTGGGAATACAGGATTTAAAGTACTAATTGTGGAACTGAGTGTGCCAGCACGTTTTTCTTGACCTTTTTGGGACTTTGATATAACGTGAAGACTATTGTGTTGTTGGTTTTACTTCTCCTACATCATATTCAACACCAGTGAATAGTGTACAGGGTATAATCCATTCAATTGACAGATTTCTCAGCCATTTTAGAGCAGGTTCTCTATTAGTTTCTTCCTTATGTCCATAGTTAAGAAATTTGTTTTATCTATTTAAACATGATTGTGAGAGAAGTATATAATTACAGTAAGCTTTTGACTAAGCTAAAACAAATCTTACCTGTACCTGAAAAACTGGTTGAGGAGGATTGTAAGTGGTAATGTTATTTTTTCTGTACATCAGTTCAGACCTTTTCTCAAAGGAAGACCAAAGCTGATTGAACTGTGACCACTACTTAGCTGCCAGGTATTAACCACTATGGCTACTCAGAAGCGTAGATCGATTCAAACCATTGACGTTGAGTTGAAGTATTTTGTAAGCTAAATATTCTAAATTCCTAAACCTTTTCCTAGGGAGGGAAGATAAGATCTAGCTGGGCCTAAAGCTTTTTCGAGGGACCCCCACCGGGCCTCTAGTAGCTAAATAAATACATATTTTGGCTCATTCTTTCTTTCACCAGGAAATGCACTGAATATTGATTTCAGGAATTTCAATTATCCCTTCTGAAGAGTTTGTTGCTCACTCAAATATCTGGGACTTCTTTTCTGGTAATCTACAGGACCACAACTTGATCTATACTCACTGGTTGTGCCAAATCCAGGTGTAAACAGAAGGAGAGATCTGAATAATTGTCTAGAAAAAGGCTGTTGAAATTGAGACCATCTTTTCTGACTTCTTTCAGAGGGATTGGGATGTATAGGATGGTGAATCTGAGGCTGAGGATAGCAGGCGGGGTGTGTGTGTGTGTGTATTTGTATCTGTAAATATCACGTCGCTATTTACTGTACACTGGATTCTCTTCATGCAAGACCTAGTCAGGCCAAATCAGGAGGAATTGTTCCCTTGTTTAAAGCCAAGAATAACATTCTAACCAGCAGGGAACAGAGGTCAGTTCAAGGCAAAAGCTCTTGGGATCTACAAGACATTAAGAACCTTGAAAGAACTGAGTTTAATAGAAGGAAGCCAATATGTACGTCAAAGAAAGTGTTTGAAACCTGTATGTCTCTTATTGGAGCATGGCTTATTTGTGAAAAATTAATAATTGTCATAACAGTTGGCTGTGTGATGAGTTCATATCACCTCCTGGTCTTTTAACTATGTATTTATTTACCTCCTGCCTGCATATTGATTTGTCTATTGTTTTTATTAGGAAAAGAGGAAAATAATATTCTACCAATATTCTGGTGTCTTATTCTACAAGCAGCTTCAGAAATACTCAGGAAAGGGCTGGAGTTGAAAGATGATAGGTTAATTTAAAAACACACACCCTTTACAAAATCTGAGGAACTTCAGAGCTGGCTGAAGTTTTGTTTCTGGGATATTTCTGTGCCTACTTCTCTTCTTTTTCCATTCAGTGTTTCCTCATTCTGATGTTGGCCACTCACCCCACCAAGGCTACTCAAACTATTTTCTGGGGGTGGTTCTAAGTTTGTCCTATTTTCTTCTCTGGGACTCATTTCTCTGGTCTAACTTGAACTGGTTCTGGGCCAAAGTGATCATGTGAATGCTTTTCTTCATGGCCTTTATTTCCTGGCTCATTTTATGCACTTTGCCTGATTCATTGTACTTCTCTCATTTTTCAGTATTGTAAGTTATGTTGCCTCACTTGGAAGATTCTAAAGCTCAGATGCAGCCTCAGTCCTCTTAAATTTCACTCTGGTTTATAAAGTGCCTTTTTTCTTTCCTAGAAATTGGGGGATGAATAAATCAGGTGCTCTGTAGTGAGGGATTGCTAACTCTCCTGGGACTCTAGTTTGCTACTTGTTTAAACACATATGTAGCAATTTGGATTGTATTTGCTTGCTAGGACTTATTGCCAAGACTCTCAAAATAGGTCATTGTTGTTACCTTTTCTCCTCCTGTGTTTTCAACAGAAAATTTAGAGGTAAAGAGAACTACCTTGTCCAAGATCACATAGTATGTTGGTCTTACACCTTTTGAAGCACACCTCATTTTTTTATTCCTTGTACTTCTTAGCATAACTATTAGCAAGTAATTAATAAATAACATAATCCTATGTAATAAAAACCTAATATACTAAGTGTCCAACTGTTCTTTTGACCAGTCGCTATGACATGCACTAACCACCAGGGGGAAGATGCTCCAACGGGTAGTTTAGCTTGCTGCTGTGGTCCAGCCAATCAGAACTGGGCGAGATGATCAGGACTGGGTTAGAAGGGCTGGATACGTGCTGGAGCCCTCCTGCAATCTGTCCTCAGCCCCTATTGTGCACCGGTGGGGTCCCTCTGCCTGGCCTGCACCCTCTCGCAATCTGGGACCCCTCGTGGGATGTCCAGAGGCTAGGCCGAGGGACCCCCACCGGGCCTCTAGTAGCTAAACAAATACATTTTAACTGTGGATTGATTGGTTGATCAACTAAATTTCAAAATTCTCATCAGGTTGATCACCTTTTAGACAAATATGTGAGAAAAGTTTTTGGATGGAAGGGACTGAATAGCTATGTAGAAAAGGTTTAGGAATTTAGAATATTTGTGAAAAATCCCCATGTAAATCCTGTTCTTAATAAAGAAACAGAAAGTTAGCATCGCGAAGAAAAGTCTTCAGAGAAACCAAGATGGCGGCATAGGTAAACACCGGAAATTGCTGCCTCCCACAACAAATTCAAAAATACAACTAAAAGACAAAACGGACATCATCCAGAACCACAGGAAGGCGGGATGAGTGGAAACTCTACAACTAGAAGGAAAGAGAAAAGCACACTGAGTCTCAGAGGAACTGCAGAGGTGGAGTGCAGAGGTACGGAGACTCGAGCGCATGCGGCAAGGGCTGGCGACTGAGGATGCGGCTGTCTTTTCGAATCGGGAGGGAGCCACAAGCCCCGACTGCTCTGAACTCCAGTTCCGGGTGAGTCTCTGGGGATCTAGACTCATACGGGAAGAAACTGGACTGTCTGGCAGTGGGCAGAACTCGGAACTCGAGGGTGGCTTTCTCTCAAAGGTGCTTGCAGCAATTACCAGGACACTGAGAAGTGGGGCCTCTTAGGGCAGGGCTGAGAATCAGCCATAGCTGTTTGCTCTGCCCTGTTGTTCCCCTGAGACCCCGCCCCACCCAAGCTGCAGCAGAGGCTTTTGCATATGAATGCCCTGGCCCTTTGCAATCTGAAAATTATCTAACAAACTGCAGCTGGGCCAGACAGACCCAGAACTTCCAGGAGAAGGCCCAAGGCCCCACAGCAGCTTGCATTGCTTCACAGCTGGGCCTCATTTGGACACCTCCAAACCCCAAACAAGGAAGGGGAATCTGCAGATCTCTTTGTAGCTCCTGCTGGGTAGCCTCAGGCAGAGGCTAAATTAGCACCTCCTTAGATCCAAGAGCCAGTGTACCCAGTGGTCAAAGTGGGACCATCCAGATTACAACTCCTCAGATCCATAAGGGTCACACTCAGGGGGCAGACTCAGTGAGCACCAAAGCCCCACTGAGGCAAGTCTTTCCCCATAAGGGTGTCTTCAGCACAGAAATGCTCCCACTGCAGACACAGCTGATTCTCACAGCCAATAGGCCTGGAGGTCAATTCCACTCAGTGATACCTACAACAATCAAGACTTAACCACAACAAGACTGCACAAAGCTCACAAAGGGGTGCACCAAGAGTGTCCACCTCAGGTAATTGGGGAGGCTGAGCCACTGGGCCCTATAGGACACCTAGCACACAAAGCCACTCCACCAACACAGGGAAGCATAAAAAATGTGGAGACAAAGAAACAGGTCACAAATGACAGAAATGGAGGAAAGCAAACTACTGGATATAGAGTTCAAAACCACACTTTTAAGGTTTTTCAAGAACTTTCTAGAAACCACCAATAAATGTAGTGAGACCCTCAAAAAATCTAGTGATACCCTCGAGGTTATGATAAAGGACCAACTAGAAATTAAGCATACACTGCCTGAAATAAAGGATTTATGCAGAGTTCCAATAGCAGACTAGAGGATCGCAAGAATCAAGTTAAAGATTTGAAATACGAAGAAGCAAAAAACACCCAACCGGAAAAGCAAAATGAAAAAAGAATCCAAAAATACGAAGATAGTGTAAGGAGCCTCTGGGACAGCTTCAAGCACACCAACATCCAAATTATAGGGTTGCCAGAAGAAGAGAGAGAGCAAGATATCAAAAACCTATTTGAAGAAATAATGACAGGAAACTTCTCCTACCTGGTGAAAGAAATAGACTTACAAGTCCAGGAAGTGCAGAGAACCCCAAACAAAAGGAATCCAAAGAGGACCACACCAAGACACATCATAATTAAAATGCCAAGAGCAAAAGACAGAGAAAATCGTAAAATCAGCAAGAGAAAGACAGTCAGTTACCTACAAGGGAGTACCCATACGACTGTCAGCTGATTTCTGAACAGAAACTATGCAGGCCAGAAGGGAGTGGCAAGAAATATTCAAAGTGATGAATGCCAAGAACCTACAACCAAGATTACTTTATCCAGCAAAACTATCATTCAGGGAGGAGAACCAAGATGGCGGCATAGGTTAATGCCAGAGTTTGCTGCTTTGAACAACTACTTCAAAAGTGAAACTAAAAGACGGAAGGGACATCACCCAGAACCACAGGAACGCTGGCTGAGTGGAAGTCCTACAACTAGGAGGAAAGAGAAACGCATACGGACACTCAGAGGAGGCGCAGTGCTGAAGTCAAATTCTGAGGTGCTGAGTGCGCGGAACGGGCTCGCGGCGGAGGGCGCGGTTGGCGTTTTCAATCGGGAGGGAGTCGCAGACTCTGAGCTCCAGATACAGGCCCGTCTTTAGGGACCCAGACTCAAACGGGAGAAGCGGGACTGTCTGGCTTTGGTCAGAGCGAGTGCAGCTTTCTCTCCGAGCTTTGCAGTGGGTGCTGGGACTCAGAGAGGCAGAGCCCCTGGGGACAGGACTGAGAGCCGCCATAACTGCTCACTCCGGCCCACCCTGTTGATCCTGTGCGACCCGCCCCGCCCAAGCCCTGCACAGAGGCATTTGCCAGATAGCCTCAGGCAAAGGCTAGATTAGCACCTCCCTAGAGGACAGAAGTTCTCTCACTGCAGACACAGCTGATTCTCATAGCCACTTGGCCTGGAGGTCAAACCCTCCATGGAATTAGCTACAACAATCAAGATTTAACTATAAGACTGCGAACAAAGACCACTAGGGGGTGCACCAAGGAAGCATAACAAAATGCGGAGACAAAGAAACAGGACAAAATTGTCAATGGAAGATCTAGAGTTCAGAACCACACTTTTAAGGTCTCTCAAGAACTGTTTAGAAGCCGCCGATAAACTTAATGAGATTTACAAGAAAACTAATGAGACCCTCGATGTTATATTGGGGAACCAACTAGAAATTAAGCATACACGGACTGAAATAACGAATATTATACAGACTCCCGACAGCAGACCAGAGGAGCGCAAGAATCAAGTCAATGATTTGAAATGCGAGGAAGCAAAAAACACCCAACCGGAAAAGCAAAATGAAAAAAGATTCCAAAAATGCGAGGATAGTGTAAGGAGCCTCTGGGACAGCTTCAAGCGTACCAACATCAGAATTATAGGGGTGCCAGAAGATGAGAGAGAGCAAGATATTGAAAACCTATTTGAAGAAATAATGACAGAAAACTTCCCTCACCTGGTGAAAGAAATGGACTTACAGGTCCAAGAAGCTCGGAGAACCCCACACAAAAGGAATCCAAAGAGGACCACACCAAGACACATCATAATTAAAATGCCAAGAGCAAAAGATAAAGAGAGAATCTTAAAAACAGCAAGAGAAAGAAACTCAGTTACCTACAAGGGAATACCCATACGACTGTCAGCTGATTTCTCAACAGAAACTTTGCAGGCCAGAAGGGAGTGGCAAGAAATATTCAAAGTGATGAATACCAAGAACCTACAACCAAGATTACTTTAGCCAGCAAAGCTATCATTCAGAATTGAAGGTCAGATAAAGAGCTTCACAGATAAGGAAAAGCTAAAGGAGTTCATCACCACCAAACCAGTATTATATGAAATGCTGAAAGGTATCCTTTAAGAAGAGGAAGAGGAAGAAAAAGGTAAAGATACAAATTATGAACAACAAATATGCATCTATCAACAAGTGAATCTAAGAATCAAGTGAATAAATAATCCGATGAACAGAATGAACTGGTGATTATAATAGAATCAGGGACATAGAAAGGGAATGGACTGACTATTCTTGGGGGGGAAAGGGGTGTGGGAGATGCGGGAAGAGACTGGACAAAAATCGTGTACCTATGGATGAGGACAGTGGGTGGGGAGTGAGGGCGGAGGGTGGGGCGGGAACGGGGAGGAGGGGAGTTATGGGGGGGAAAAAAGAGGAACAAATGTAATAATCTGAACAATAAAGATTTAATTAAAGAAAAAAACAAAAAACTATCATTCAGAATTGAAGGTCAGATAAAGAGCTTCACAGATAAGGAAAAGCTAAAGGAGTTCATCACCACCAAACCAGTATTATATGAAATGCTGAAAGGTATTCTTTAAGAAGAGGAAGAAGAAGAAAAAGGTAAAGATACAAATTATGAACAACAAATACACATCTATCAACAAGTGAATCTAAAAATCAAGTGAATAAATAATCTGATGAACAGAATAAACTGGTGATTATAATAGAATCAGGGGCATAGAAAGGGAGTGGACTGACTATTCTTGGGGGGGAAAAGGGTGTGGGGGATGCGGGAAGAGACTGGACAAAAATCGTGCACCTATGGATGAGGACGGGGGGTGGGGGGTGGGGTGAGGGCGGAGGGTGGAGTGGGAACCGGGTGGAAGGGAGCTATGGGGGGAAAAAAGAGGAACAATTGTAATAATCTGAACAATAAAGATTTAATTAAAAAAAAAAAAAAAGAAAGTTAGCACCGCTAGAGTGGAAACTGGTTAAAAATGTAAGGAGAACCCTAGCTGGTTTGGCTTAATGGATAGAGCGTCAGCCTGCGGACTGAAGGGTCCCAGGTTCTATTCCTGCCAAGGGCGCACTCCTGGTTTGTGGGCTTGATTCCCAGTAGGGGGCATGCAGGAGGCAGCCAATCAATGATTCTCTTTCATCATTGATGTTTCTATCTCTCCCTCTTCCTTTCTCTCTAAGATCAATAAAATATATATATTTTTAAAAATGTTAGTAGAAACAGGGTGAAAGAGGATAAAAGGACATGGTTTAATGAAGAGATTGGAAAAACAGGCATCTTACCAGCTTGTTATCATACAGTGAAAATGAAAAATTTTTATTCTTCCCCCAATATTAGGCTCTCCACCACTGCCCCTCCCCCAAACCACTATCCAGAGCAGCTGTTAATGACTCTTTGGGCACTAGTGTCTGGTTTTGGGCTGTCATGTGAAGCATGAAGAGGTCTTGTGGGGTCAGTCAGCTGCAAAGAACAGTTGTCCTTTTGATTTGTTAAATTCTTCCTAACAGTTTTGTTGCTCTCAGATAGTACTGCTAATTCCAATGTATTGTACTCCCCATTGTGCAGTAACCCTTCAGAAGGCCCATCTAACTTTTTTTTTTTTTAAACATATTTGTATTTATTTCAGAGAGAAAGGGAGAGGGGAAAGAGAGATGGAAACATCAATGATGAGAGAGAATCATTGGCTGCCTCCTGAACGCCCCCTACTGGAGATTAAGCCAGCAACCCAGGCATGTGCCCTTGACTGGAATTGAACCTGGGACCCTTCAGTTCACAGGCCGACGCTCTGTCCACTGAGCCAAACCAGCTAGGGCCCATCGAATTTTTTTAACCTTAAAAAAACAACGAAAAACAAACTGTTGTTTTTTTGTTTTGGGGCCAATAGTTTGAATCTCATTTGGGATCCTTGTCTCCTTATCTGGCCTCATTGAATTGTACTAATGAATTTTCACTATTTCTGGTTTCAAATTTTTGTCTTCACTAGCTCCCTGTAGTAAACTTTGGTTTCAGACTTGCTTGGGGGAAAGATTGATTGGGTTTTTTCTTGTTTGTTTTTTGTTTCAGTAAATATGTTCTCTACTTACTCATTATTCTTTATTTTCTTTGTTAAACAGGCCACCAAGCAGTTTCTTGAAGAGATTAACAAGTGGACAGTTCAGTACAACGTTTCCCCTCTTTCTTGGAATGTGGCTGTAAAGTTCCTCATGGCTCGGAAGTTTGATGTGCTCCGCGCCATAGAGTTGTTCCACTCCTACAGGGTATGTAGCTCAGGGTGGACCAGATCTGCTGCAGCTTGGTTCTCTTTGTTGCTATTTTCTTTGCCACGCCTTACAGACAGTGGTTCTGAGTGTCTTCCCCACTCTCATAAAAAAAAAAAATAAAAAGTGGGTCAGTATTCAAGAGCCCTACCTTGGGGTCAGAAAATCCTTCTGAAGAGATATCTTTCTAAATTTAAAAAAAAGGAGGGAGAGCGGTAAGAAGCACTAGGATTGGTTTAATTCTAAAGCTCAAGTAGGCCTATTTATGGTCATTTCGTTCAATATTCATTCATTTATTCAACAGAAATTTACTGTATACCTGCTATGTTCCAGGTGTAGAGATTACTATTTAGGAAGACAGTAAACAAACAATTATAGAAGTGTTATGATAGGGCAGCACTAGGTTCTGTGGAAGCCTTCCTGAAGGAAATGATTTCTAAATTATGATCTAGCTCTGACTGGTTTGGCTCAGTGGATAGAGCGTCAGCCTGCGGACTGAAGGGTCCCAGGTTTGATTCTGGTCAAGGGCATGTACCTTGGTTGCGGACACATCCCCAGTGGGGGGTGTGCGGGAGGCAGCTCATCAATGTTTCTCTCTCATTGATGTTTCTAACTCTCTGTCCTTCTCCCTTCCTTTCTGTAAAAAATCAATAAAATACATATTTTTTTAAAAATTATGATCTAAAGAATGAATAGGGCCTTGGCTGGTTTTCTCAGTGGTTAGAGTGTTGGCTCACAGACCAAAGGGTCACTGGTTTGATTCCCAGCCTAGGGCACGTATCTCAGTTGCTGGTTTGGTCCCTGGCCCGAGTTGGGGAGCAAACAGAAGGTAAGCAATCAATGTGTCTCTCTCCCATCAATGTTTCTCTTTCTTCCCCTCCTCTCTCTCCCATCCACTCTCTCTAAAAAAATAAGTCAATGAAAAAAACATCCTCAAGTGAGGGTTAGGAGAAGGAGAAGGAGAAGGAGAAGGAGAAGGAGAAGGAGAAGGAGGAGGAATCAGACAGGGAGATAAAGCTTACAAAAGTATGGCAGAGAGAACAGCAAGTTTCAGATACCTAGAGAGAAATTGAGCTGAGCAGAAACACTAAGTGGGAGTAGGGGTATGGCAAGAGTTTGAGCAGCAGAGGTAAACAAGGCCAGATAAGGGAGTATCTACCTGCTTTTGCTTAAGGGCAGAGAAATTCATTGAAGGTATAAACAGCAGAATGATTTGATCAGATTTGCATTCTGGAAAGACTTTTCTCACTGTATTTTAGAGAATGGATCATAATGGCTATACTGAAGACAGACCAAATTAAAAGGCTCTTGTACTTGTCGGAAAAGAGATTATTGTGGTGTCTTTAGGTGTAGTGTCAAGTGGGCAGATTCTAGAAGTAAGATTGGTAGGACAGCGTTGCTTAAACTGGTATGTGAGGCAAGAGGAGACTAGGGTTCTAGGTATCTGCCTTGGATGATGGGGCACATGGTGGGGGCATTCGCTAATATAGGAGACACTGAACAGTGCGGGTATATGGACAGAGAAGGTCATGAGTTTAGTTTGGCCATGTTAAGTTTGAAGTGCCATTGGGATATCTAAATAGAAATGTCCTCTAAGCAGTTGGAATATGCATTTAGAGTTCAGAAAAGAAATCTGGATACAAGTAGAGCTTTTGGAGTGACCAAAGTAGAGCTGAATATTGGAGCCATGAGAATGGGTGAGGTCATTCTGGAGAGTGTGAGGAATAGGAAGACATGTAGGGCAGAATCTCACCTCAGACTTTTTGCTTTTCTTGGTTGAAAAGTTGTTTTATAGGTTGAATTTGAATGCTTTATGTAGGGCATGCACTCTCCTGTGATCCCACCACTAACACAGTCTTCATTTGCTACTGAAGGCATTTGAATTTGCTTTTAGAGAAGGATTAGGAAGACCTGGTTTGTTTTATTTTATTTTATTTGTTTTCAGAGTTTAGAACTTTTAATTTGTCCGAAAGCTGCTGAAGCAAAATCATGATAAGACATTCTGTTTTCCATTATACCCCCAACACACACACACATACACACACACACACACACACACACACAAAACAACAAAACAAAACTATTTGTCGGGAAAAAATGGTTTTGTAATTGAGAAGAAACAACATAAATTCAACACTGACAGATAAGGGTTAGCTCTATAACTCATCTCTTTAAAATGTTTATACGAATGAATAATCCAGTCAAAACCAACAGGGTATCTCCTTTGAAATGTTATCTAAATGGATTTCCAAGTAGACCACAGGACTGTATACTGTCTTGGAATATTCTTAGAAGGCTCTGTCATTGATCAGGTAACAGTAAAAACACCAGAGTCCTTCTTTCAAATGGAAGAGGGAAAGAGAGGGATAGAAGAAACTATTCAAACTTCGTCTTCTTTCCTTGTGACTTGTGATCACCTCCTCCTCCTCTGCCTCCTAGGAATCCTCCTAGACTTCCAGAACCTCCCCAGCTTCTGCCACCAAATCCACCTTGGCCTCTTCTGCCACCACTCTGCCTCTGCTGTGATCCCCAAAGCCACCATCACCCTTGGGCTTGGCCGAGTCCAAACTAACTTTGTTTCAATCAATTTCACTGCCTTCCATGGCCTCCTTGGTGGCTTTGGCGTCTTCCTCACTGTTGAAGTCTACAAAGCCAAGCCCTTTGGAAGAGGCCGTCTCCCGGTTGGTGTCTATGCTTGCCTGGGCAGAGCCATCAGATGACTTCTTCAATGTCTCCTCTGTAGTCTCCTCAGATAGACCTTTGACAAACAGAGTTTTGGATGGATGGCTTTTTGCATTAGGCGATCCCCTGGGTCCTTGCCATTCCAGCCTGATTGCTCTGCCCTCTATTTCTCTTTTATTACAGGAATTTAAAGCTTCTTTAGCATCTTCAAATGAAGCAAATTCTATAAATGTATACCCTTTAGATTTGCCAGTTTGATTCTGGGGCACTTTGATAAAAGCTGCCTTCTCAAATACTTCCTGAAGAGTTTCTTCTTTTGCACTGTAGGAAAGGTTGCTTAAAACCAGTGTTTTTTGATTCACCACTCCAGATGCTCTTCTTTCCACCTCTATGGTCTTAATTTTGACCTTTCTCTCCCATATAGCACAGGGGAGTGGATCGCCCATCCATTAATGTTCTCTGCTTTTCTTCCAAAGTTTTTTCTGCATTAGCTTCTGTCTTAAATTCAATATAAGTAATCCCGTTAGTCTTTCCATCCTTGCTGACTAATATGATCTTCATAGCATCTTCAAACACTTCTTTTAATTCGTACTGAGTAACTTTATAAGGCAAATTGTTCTTGTATCTCGGATCTTTTTTACTGTCTTTTCCCTTTGGTTTATCTACTTCAATTTTATTGCCAAAGACTTTTATTTTTTTACTAGAGGCCCGGTGCACAAAAATTTGTGCACTCGGGGCCGGGGGGATCCCTCAGCCCGGCCTGTGCCCTCTCGCAGTCTGGGACCCCTCTGGGGATGACCACCTGCTGGCTTAGGCCTGCTCCCCGGAGGATTGGGCCTAAGATGGCAATCAGACATCCCTCTGGCAGCCCGAGAGCCCTCAGGGGATGTCCACTTGCCAGCAGGGAGCAGACCTAAGCTGCAGTTGGACATCCTTAGCGCTACTGAGGAGGCAGGAGAGGCTCCCACCACCACCGCTGTATTGGCAGCCATCAGCCTGGCTTGTGGCTGAGCAGAGCTCCCCCATGTGGGAGCGCACTGACCACCAGAGGGCAGCTCCTGCATGGAGCGTCTGCCCCCTGGTGGTCAGTGTGTGTCATAGTGAACAGTCATTCCCAGTCTTTCTGCTGTTACGGTCAGTTTGCATATTACCCTTTTATTATATAGGATAGAGGCCTGGTGCACAGGTGGGGACCAGCTGGTTTGCCTTGAAGGGTGTCCTGGATCAGGGTGGGGGTCCCGCTTGGGTGCCTGGCCAGCCTGGGTGAGGGCTGATGGCTGTTTGCAGCTGGTCACACCCCCTTCAGGGTGGGGCTCCCCACTGGGGTGCCTGGCCAGTCTGGGTGAGGGGCTGAGGGCTGTTTTCAGGCTGGCCAGCGACTGAAGCTCCCAGCCTCTCCTTTTTTTCTTTTTTTTATTCTGGGATTTATTTACCTTCTATAATTGAAACATTGTTGCCGTCACTGGCGCTCCCAGCTCTGAGGCCACGGCCGGCTGAAAGCAGGTATCTGGGGTTTGTTTAACTTCTATAATTGAAACAATTGTTGCTTTCAGGCTCAGAGCCTGGCCGTGGCAGGCAGGGAACCTTGGCTTCCTCCATCACTGGAGCAAGCAAACCTCATGTTCGCTTCAGCTGCGTGGCTGTCAGCCGCCATCTTTGTTGGCAGTTAATTTGCATATCGCCCTGATTAGCCAATGGGAAGCGTAGTGGAGGTATGGTTAATTACCCTTTTTGTCTTTTATTAGATAGGATTGTTATTTGTAAAATATATTTATATTGATTTCAGAGAGAGGAAGGGATAGGGAGAGATAGAAACATCAGTGATGAGAGAGAATCATTGATTGCCTACCTCCTGCAGGCCCCACACGGGTGACCAAGCCTGCAACCCAGACATGTGCCCTGACCAGAATTTAACTGTGACCTCCTGGTTCATAGGTTGACGCTCAACAACTGAGCTAAGCTGGCTTTTTCCAGCATTTCCAGCTGCTTCAGCAGATTCAAAATCCACATAGCCAAACTTCCTAGATACACTAATTCTGACATCCATAATAGCAAGATCATTAAAAGAAAAAATTATGTATATATATATATACATATATATATACATGTATATATATATGTATATGTATATATATATATATATATATATTCATTTATTTCAGAGAGGAAGAGAGAGATAGAAACATCAGTGGTGAGAGCGAACCATCGATTGGCTGCCTGCCACACTCCCCCCACTGTGGATCGAGCCTGCAACCCGGGCATATGCCCTTGACTAGAATCAAACCCAAGACCCTTCAGTCCGCAGGCCGACACTCTATCCACTGAGCCAAACCACCTAGGGCGCAAGATCATTTTTAGCAAAAACATCACTGATACTTGTTTTTAATTCAGGAGCAGATTTGCGGAAGTTCAGGTTTACAACAAAGAGATTGAAAGCCGTAGTTGGTTTTGTGGTTTCTGCTTTCTGTTTTGCCGTTTCCTTCTTTTGTTTCCCAGGTGCTTCTTTGACAGGCTCTTCCTCCTCCTTTTCATCCTCCTCCTCATCATCTTTATCGTCCTCCTTTCATCACCGTCCTCTTTGTTTTCATCCTCAGCTGTGTTTTTGGCCTTCACGGGAACAACTTTTATAGGAGATTTCTTGCCTTTGGCTGGTGCAATCTCCATAGGTTCTTCTTCAGAGTCGTCTTCTTTGTCATTATCATCTTCATCCTCCTCCTCCTCCTCTTCACTGTCATCATCATCTTCCTCATCACTGTATTCCTTCTTGGCATTCTTGTCATTCTTTGCTCCCTTCTTACCAGGGGTTGCTACAATATGCTTTGCCTGCTGTACCTTTCTTCTTGCCAGGTTTGGCTAATGTTTTGGCTGGTGTAACTGCTGCCTTTTTGCCAGGGGTGACAACTGCTTTTTTTCCCTGGTGTGGCAATTACAATCTTTTTTGTTTGGGAAACCATCACTTTCTTTCCTGGAGTTGTGTAGCCTTCTTGCCTTTTTTTCTGTTTTCATCTTCTTCATCTTCACTATTTTCTACTTCCTTTGGAGGAGGAACCATTTTGGGGGGGTCACCTTGATTTTAATCAGCCTTTGGGAGCTTCACCATGATGATGGTTTATGATGGTGGAGTGTGTGGTGGTGAGTGCCACAGATGTGCCCAGAGGAAGCAAACAACGTTGATGGTAGTGAAGAACCAGAGCGCGTATGTTTCTCTACCAGCTAGAGCTCGAGACTGAGTGGAAAGCTGGTTTGTTGTATTCACCATTGTATTCCTGGCACTTAGTTCAGTGCCTGGCACATAATAGTTGCTCTACAAATATTTGCAGAGTAAATGAATGAGTGAGCAAGTGAATGGGAGGGGGGATACCACAAAGAGATTTAGAAGGAATAATTGAAGAAATAACAAAACCCAGAAAGTATTCTCTATGAACGATAGGGAATGCCTCAGGAAGAAGGGAATGTGAGTGGTTAACCTGGTTACATAAGGAGGACTGAAAATGCCTACTGGATTCAGTGACAGAAAGGTCCTTCTGTAATTAGAGGACATGATAATGCAGTAGACAGGGCATGAGGGACCTGAAGGTGAGCTTAAATAATCTGGCCATGGCTCTTCCCAAAAGCAGCCCGAGGTGACCTCTGAGAATGGTTTGCTGTTCACTTGACCCAGAAAACCTTACAAATCCTTGCAAATCAAGAGGTTCAGTTCAAGTCTTTGCATTCACTTTAAGAACACTTATAAAGACCATTTTGAAGACCTCCAGGGAAAGCTGAACCAGAAATAGCTTGGCAAAAGAACCAAGATGGCAGCATAGGTAACCGCCTGTACTTGCTGCCTCCCATAACCACATCAACATTACAACTAAAATACAGAACAAACATCATTCAGAAACACCTGGAAGCTGGCTGAATGGAAGTCCTACAACTAGAGAAGTAAAGAAGAAAGCACAATGAGACTGGTAGGAGGGGTGGAGGCCCGGAATGGGCTGGTCCAACACCCACATGTGCTACTTTTTTAATCCGGAGGGAAATTTTCTCTGTGGAGGCTGCCCGTGAGGAGCAAGGGGTCCCAGCCCCACACCAGACTCCCAGCCCAGGGTTCCAGAGCTGGGAAGAGAAGTCCCCACAACTATGGACTGTAAAAACCAGTGGGGATTGTGGCTGAGTGACAAGGAGGCTGCTAGAGTCCTAGATGTTCCATTGAAAGGGCTGGTGCATGAACTTACTTGCCAGGAGTCGGTCCATCCTTGCTGTTTCAAGGGACCTGGCATATATGGCATACTGTTCTTAATATGTTTGCTCACCTTCTTGGCACTATGTGTTTTAACCAAGGTCACCTCTCTGAGAAAGGTTGTTTCCCCAGGTAGGCATTTTCCCCTGAAGTTAGGGAGGGAATAAAACCCCTTAACTAAGTGCCAGGCAGGTAATTAATCACTTTAACTACGAACAATCATGTTTAAGCTACATAATCTTTACTCCCTGGAATGGAGATAAGAAACGCCCTAACCTTTGGAATAGAGATTGATAGGATTGGAATCAACTGGTATAAATACAGATGTAACAAGACAACAGGACACAGGACCTAGACACAGAACCTACACAGAACCTAGAGACAGAAGAACCTCTCTAGAGACAGAACATGGCAAAAGATCCTGGACAGAAACTGGCCACAGAACCTAGAAACAGAACCTAGCGAGAGAACCTGGCTGAAGAACCTAGAGAGAGAACCTGGCTACAGAACCTGGATAGAACATGGCAAGAGAACCTGACTAGAACCTGGTGACTGAACCTGGCAAAAGATCCTGGACAGGACCTGGCTACAGAACTTGATTGGAGAACCTAGCTAGAACCTGGCTGAAGAACCTGGCTACAGAATCTGGTGACTGAACCTGGCTGGAGAACCTGGAGAACCTGGCTGGAGAACCTAGCAAGAGAACATGGACACAGAACCTGGCTGGAGATCCTGACCAGAACTTCGCTGGAGATCCTAACCAGAACTTGACTAGAGATCCTGGTTTGGCTCCTGATCAACTGAACGCTGTCTCCGTGTCATTCCTTCTTCGCCGACTCCGTCCACACCTTTGGGGACCCCTGGACCTTCTGGGGTTGGACCCCAGCACTTAATCAGGGATCCAGACACCTATGGGGAGGAACAGGATTGTCTGGCATCAGGGCAGGAACTCAGGGATGGCTTTCTCCTAGACAGAGTTACTCACAAAGGTCTTTATTCCTGTGCTGGGATCTCCCCTGTCACAGGGCTGACTGGCAGCCATATCTGAGTCTCCATCAGCCTGGAGTACAGTGTTTCCTCCACCATCAGGATTCCTCAGGATTCCCCCAGACTATGCCCCATCCAATTTGCAGCCCCACCCAAGCTGTTTGTAGCACCTTTTATATATGAATGGTCTGTCCTGGCTCAGGCTTCAGACTTTTCTAAAATCTCTCAAACAAGCTTCAGCTGGTGACAGCTTGCCCCAAACCTATCAATAAAAGGCCCAAGACCCAGCACTAGCACCAGGCTGCCTTACTTCACAGCTGGGCCTCGCCTAGCACCTCTTAGCCCAATACAAGTAGCAAATAGCTATCTGCAGATCCGTCTGTAGCTCCTGCTGGGTGCCCCCAGGCAGTGGCTGACTTTGCACCTCCCTGGAGGCCACAGAGCAAGTGAACCCAGTGGACAGCTTCAAACCATAGCAGTTTACAACTCTACACAACCACAAGTGAGACATTCAAGAGGCAGACTTATTGAGCACCAAAGCTCCACATAAGCAAATCCTGTTCCATAGGGGTGTTTCCTGCACAGCAGCTCAGCTGTTCCTCACAGCCTCTTGTCCTGGGGGTCAATTCCTCCCAGTGACACTTACAGCAATCAAGGCTCAACTATAACAAGACTGTGCACACAGCCCACACAGGGCTGCACCTACAGTGCCCAGGTCAGGTGACTGGGGAGGCTGAGCCACTGGGCCCTACAGGATGCCTATTACACAAGGCCACTCTACCAATTCCAGGAGATATAGCAGCTCTACCTAATACATAAAAACAAACACAGGAAGCAGCCAAAATGCAGAGACAAAGAAACATGTCACAAATGAGAAATGGAAGCAAGTAAACTACTGGATACAGAGTTCAAAACCATGGTTATAAGGTTACTTAAGGATCTTCATGAGATTTTCAAGAATCTTAGTATGAATTTCAAAGACATGAAAAAGGACCAGTCAGGAATTAAGCATAAACTAACTGAAATAAAGCATCATTTACAGCCTGGCCAGCATGGCTCAGCAGTTGACCCAGGAACCAAGAGGTTGCAGTTTGATTCCTGGTCAGGGCACATGCTTGAGGTTGTGGGTTCGATCCCCAGTAGGGGGCGTGCAGGAGGCAGCCAAACAATGATTCTCTTTCATCATTGATGTTTCTATCTCTCTCTCCCTCTCCCTTCTTCTCTGAAATAAATAAAAATATATTTTAAAAAAGGATCATTTACAGGGATTCAACAGTAGAGGATTCTGAGAGTCATATCAATGATTTGGAATATGAGGAGGCAAGAAACACCTAATTGGAAGAGCAAAAAGAAAAAAGAATCCAAAAATATGAAGTTAGTGTAAGGAGCCTCTGTGACAACTTCAAGCATACCAACATTCGCAATATGTGGATGCCAGAAGGAGAAGAGGGAGAGCAAGATATTGAAAATCTATTTGAAGAAATAATGATAGAAAATTTCCTCTACCTGGTGAAAGAAATAGACTTACAAGCACAGGAAGCACAGAGTCCCAAAGAAGAGGAACCCAGCCCTAGCTGGTTTGGCTCGGGGGATAGAGCATCGGCCTGCGGACTGAAGGATCCCAGGTTCAATTTCAGTCAAGGGAACATACTGTGATTGTGGGCTCAATCTACAATAGGGGTCGGTCAGGAGGTAAGCGGTTAGTGATTCTCTCTCATCATTGATGTTTCTATTTCTCCCTCTCCCTTACTCTCTCAGAAATCAATAAAAATATATATACAAAAAAAACAAAAAACAAAAGAGGAACCCAAAGAGGCCCACACCAAGACACATCGTAACTAAAATGCCAAGGGTTAAAGACAAAGAGTATCTTTCTTTCTTTTCTTTCTTTTTCTTTCTTTCTTTTTTTTTTTTTAGTGCTGTGCATTTAGATGTTTTTTTCGTTGTATTTTTATTGATTTCAGAGAGGAAGGGAGAGGGAGAAAGAGAGAAACATCAATAATGAGAGAGAATCATTGATTGGCTGCCTCCTGCACGCCCCCTACTGGGGATCAAGCCCACAAATCAGGCATGTGCCCTTGACTGGACTCAAACCTGGGATCCTTCAGTCAGCAGACCGATACTCTAGCCACTGAACCAAACCAGTTAGGGCCAAACAGAATATTTTGAAAGTAGCGAGAGAAAAACTGTCAGTTGCCTACAAGGGAGCACCCATAAGACTGTCAGCTGATTTCTCAACAGAAACTTTGGAGGCCAGAAGCGGGTGGCAAGAAATATTTAAAGTGATGAGTGGTAAGATCCTACTACCAAGGTTACTCTACCCAGCAAAGCTCTCATTTAGAATTGAAGGTCAGATAAAGAGCTTCACAAACAAGAAAAAGCTAAAGGAGTTCATCACCACCAAACCAGTATTACATGAAATGGTGAAGGGGAAAAAGAAGAAGAAGGAGAAGAAAGTGAAGAGATTAAAAATATGAACAGCCCTGACTGGTTTGGCTCAGTGGATAGAGCGTCGGCCTGCAGACTGAAGGGTCCCAGGTTTGATTCCAGTCAAGGGCATGTTCCTTGGTTGCGGGCACATCCCCAGTAGGGGGTGTGCAGGAGGCAGCTGATCGATGTTTCTCTCTCATCGATGTTTCTAACTCTCTATCCCTCTCCCTTCCTCTCTGTAAAAAATCAATAAAATATATTTTAAAAAATATGAACAATTAAATGGCAACAAATACAAATATCTATCAATAACTGAATATAAAAATTAAAATCAATAAACAGAAATCTAATGAACAAAATAAACTGGTGAATAAAATAGAACCAGAGGTATGAAAGCATGGAAATGACTGATGAATCTCAGAAGGAAGGTGGGTGGTGGGGACGGGAACAGATTAACCAAAGATCTTACCTATGGACACACAGAGTAGGATGGTAAAGGGCTGGAGTGAGAACCGTGCGGAGGGGGTCAATGGTGGGGAAAGGGGGCATGTGTAATACTCTCAACAATAAAGATTTTTTAAAAAAAACAACACCACTAAAAAAAATACACACTTCTGAAACATTGCAAGCAATCAAGGCTTTGTGTTTTTGAAAAGCTACTAAGTATCTGAACGATGTCACTTTACAGAAGCAATGTGTCCCATTTGGTTGTTACAGTGGTGCAGTTGGCAGGTGTGCCTAGGCCACTTGGGGCTGGACACAGGGTGAGTAGCCCAAATACAGTGCTGAATTTCTGCTGCATAAGCTTAAAAATGCAGAGACTGATGCGGAACTTCAGGGTTTAGATGTCCATTCTCCGGTCATTGAGCACATCCAGATGAACAAAGCTCCCAGAACTTATGGAGCTCATGGGCAGATGAACCCGTACATGAGCTCTCCCTGCCACATTGACCTGATCCTCACTACAAAGGAGCAGACTGTTCCTAAACCAGAGCAGGAGGTTGCACAAAAGAAAAAGATATCCCAGAAGAACCTGAAGAAAGAAAAACTTATGGCCCTGGAGTAAATTCAGCATAAAGTAAATATTAATAAAAGTTAAAAAAAATATATAAAGAATCTGGCCGTGGAAAATGATGTCATGGTAGCTGTTGTTGACAGAGGATATCAAAGGGAGGGGCAACTTTTGTTTTTAAATTGATGAGAGAGAGAGAGAGAGAGAGAGAGAGAGAGAAACATCAATTTGTTGTTCCACTTATTTAACTTGCAATCTTGGCATATCCAGATGATGCTCTAACCAACTGAGCTATCCGGCCAGGGTGAGGGGTGACTCTTATTTACAACAGGATAAGTCTGTGCCTGGAAGATATATGAGGATGTCTGCTTCCAGACCCTTTTTGGGGACCTCTATACTAATAATAGAAAAATATGTAAATTGACCATCCCTCCGCAAGGCCCACAGCCAATCAGGAGTGAGTATGCAAATTAACCTGACAAAGATGGCGGGCGTGTGGGTAGCGCGTACGCGCTCAGGCGCCAAGCGGCTGGTGGCAGGGTAGGACGCTTGCATCGTCGCCATGGCAACAGCGCAGGCGATCCACCCCGCCCCGGGCCTCTGGGCAGAGCGGGAAGGCGGAAGGGTGATCCAGCCAGAGCAAAGGCAGTGCCGGCAGCCAGGGGAAGGAAGGCCTATTCTTGCTCAAATCTGTGTATTGGGCCTCTAGTATTTTAATATCCTGGTGCAATATCTCTGCTGCTACATATTTAAGAATTTTGGAACAAGACAGGGATGCCCCCTCTCACCACTCCTGTTCAACATAGTACTGGAAGTGTTAGCCATTGCAATTAGCCAAGAAGAAGAAATAAAAGGCATCCAAATTGGAAAAGAGGAAGTAAAACTGTCCTTATTTGCAGATGACATGATATTATACATACAAAACCCTAGAGACTCCATCAAAAAGCTACTAGACTTAATACATGAATTTGGCAATGTAGCAGGATACAAAATTAACCCCAAGAAATCTGAGGCATTTCTATACACCAATAGTGAACTTTCAGAAAGAGAGATTATAAAAACAATCCCGTTTACCATCACACCAAAAAAATTAAGCTACCTAGGAATAAACTTAACTAAAGAGGTAAAAGACCTCTACTCTGAAAACTACAGGATGTTGAAAAGAGATATAGAGGAAGACATAAACAGATGGAAGAACATACCGTGTTCATGAATTGGTAGAATCAACATCATTAAAATGTCCATACTACCCAAAGCAATCTATAAATTCAATGCACTTCCCATTAAAATACCAACGGCATACTTCATAGATCTAGAACGAACTCTCCAAAAATTCATCTGGAATAAAAAAAGACCTTGAATAGCTGCAGCAATCCTGAAAAAGAACAAAGTAGGTGGGATCTCTATACCAGATATCAAGATGTATTACAAAGCCACTGTTCTCAAAACGGCCTGGTACTGGCACAAGAATAGGCATATAGATCAATGGAATAGAATAGAGAGCCCAGAAATCGGCCCGAACCAATATGCTCAATTAATATTTGACAAAGGAGGTAAGAACATACAGTGGAGCCAAGATAGTCTCTTCAATAAATGGTGTTGGGAAAATTGGACAGATATATGCAAGAAAATGAAACTAGACCACCAACTTACACCATACACAAAAATAAACTCAAAATGGATAAAGGACTTAAATGTATGACAGGAAACCATAAAAATTCTAGAAGAATCCAAAGGCAACAAAATCTCAGACATATGCCGAGGCAATTTCTTCACTGATACAGCTCCTAGGGCACTTGAAACTAAAGAGAAAATGAACAAATGGGACTACATCAAAATAAAAAGCTTCTGCACAGCAAAAGAAACCATCAACAAAACAACGAGAAAACCCACTGTGTGGGAAAACATATTTGCCAATGTCATATCTGATAAGGGCCTAATCTCCAAAATTTATAGGGCACTCATACAACTCAACAAAAGGAAGATAAACAATCCAATCAAAAAATGGTCAAAGGACCTAAATAGACACCTTTCAAAAGAGGACATTCAGAAAGCCAAGAGACATATGAAAACATGCTCAAAGTCACTAATCATCCGAGAGATGCAAATCAAAACAACTATGAGGTACCATCTCACACCTGTCAGACTGGCTATCATCAACAAATCAGCATACGACAAGTGCTGGAGAGGATGTGGAGAAAAAGGAACACTTGTGCACTGCTGGTGGGAATGCAGACTGGTGCAGCCACTATGGAAGACAGTATGGAGTTTCCTCAAAAAACTGAAAATGGAACTCCCATTTGACCCTGTGATCCCACTTCTAGGAATATATCCCAAGAAACCAGAAACACCAATCAGAAAGGATATATACACCCCTATGTTCATAGCAGCATAATTCACCATAGCTAAGATCTGGAAACAGCCTAATTGCCCATCAGTAGATGAATGGATTAGAAAACCGTGGTACATCTACACGATGGAATACTATGCTGCTCTAAAAAGGAAGGAACTCTTACCATTTGCAACGGCATGGATGGAACTGGAGAGCATTATGCTATGTGAAATAAGCCAGTCAATGAAGGAAAAATACCACATGATCTCACTCATTCATGGATAATAGAGACCATTATAAACTTTTGAACAATAATAGATACAGAGGCAGAGCTGCCTCAAACAGATTGTCAAACTGCAGCGGGAAGGCCGGGGAGGGTTGGGGTGTCGAGTGTGTTTCCTTCCACGACTCGCGTGGAGTAGGGTTCGGTATCTGAAAGAGGAGCCGCACAGCAAATGAGAGAAAAAGACACGAGATAATTTTGCAATATTGGGGGACCAGGCGGCAAGTCCCGAAGGACTTCTCTTCTCCCTGTGCTCAGGCCTCACCAAGCTTTTATTCATCTGGGATGCACCCATAGCATAGCCCTAGGCAGGTGACCCCCTGCAACAGGCAGACTAGCCCATCAGCAAGGATTTACATAATAATAAATGGGGGAGCAGTTTCAGCTACCACTGTCTGGACAAACAGAGTTGGCGCCTAGCTCCGAGCTTTGGGAGGGCTTCAAAGGCACCCAGCCTTCAGGGGGTTTCTCTGTCTATGCTTATCAGATAGTGAAGGCAACAAACAGTTTCCCACATTGGGGGACAGGAGGTAGGGGGGTAAGAGATCAACTAAAGGACTTGTATGCATGCATATAAGCATAACCAATGGACATAAGACACTGGGTGATAGGGGAGGCTAGGGGACTGTGTAGGGCGGGGGGGAAAAATGGACACATATGTAATACCCTTTGTATTACTTTAAGCAATAAAAAAATAATAAAAAAAATTATAATTAAAAAAAATATACAGAACCTGGCTACACAGAACTTGGCTGGAGATCCTGGCTAGAGAGCCTGGCTAGGCTGCTGATCAACTGAACGCTGTCTCCGTGTCAGTCCTTCGCCCACTTTGTCTACACCTTTGGGAACCCTTGGACCTGCTCGGGTTGGACCCCAACATCTGAGCTGCCAAGGACAGTAGTCCTCCAGCTACATTGATTGACTGCAGGTGGGCAGTGGAGCTCCTCTAGGCACCCACCTCTGTAGCTAAGGACCTCACAGGACACCAGGGGCTGACTGTAATTGACAAAATGAAATGGCAGGTGAAGGAGCTGTGGCAAAACTCCAGACCGAAATCAACTGTCCCATCTGCCTGGATAACCTGAGAGACCCTGTCACCCTCAAATGTGGGCACAACTTCTGTCGCTCCTGCATCAAGAGGTCCTGGACTGATGTGCAGGACAGGTTCCCTTGCCCTGTGTGCCGTCACCCATGCAAAGAGAGGCACCTGTGGAGCAACACCCAGCTGGGAAGGATGGTTGACATGGCCAAGCTCCTCCAGATCACCGGGGCCAAGATAAAAAAAAAAGAAGAAAAAAAAAAGAATTTTGACTCTGACACTAATGATACATACTGATTGGTCTTAAGAATCAGGATTCCTAGTGATTAAAGAAAACTCTTCTACCTAAGGGACTAACAGTTGTCATTGGACAGGAATTCTGATAAAACTCAGTTGGCCTGGAAGGGGGTTTGGTTAGTTGACTGGTAAAGTCCCTTATCTATGAAATTTGGTGATTACATAAAGCTGTCCTTGATATACAGTATTTTTTAAAAATCTTTAATATTAAAAGTATTACATATGTCCCCTTATTTCCCCGATTAACCCCCTCCAGCCCACCCCCATTCCCCACACCAGACCCCCACCACCCAACTGTCTGTGTCCATGGGCCATGCATATATGCATACAAGGTCTTTGGTTGATTACCTCCCACCCACCCACCCTCCCTTCCTTCACTCCGAGATTTTGCACTCTGTTCCATGCTTCCATGTCTCTGGATTCACTCTGTTCATTAGTTTATTTTGTTACTTAGATTCCATATATGAGTGAGATCATGTGATACTTGTCTTTCTCTGGCTGGCTTATTTCACTTAGCACGATACTCTTCAGGTCCCTCCATGCTGTCTCAAAGAGTAAGAGATTCTTCTTTTTTACTGCTACATAGTATCCATGATATAAATGCACCACAGCTTTTTTATCCACTCATCTACTGATGGACACTTGGGCTGTTTCTAGATTTTAGCTATTGTAAATTGTGCTGCTATGAACGTAGGAGTGCATATATTCTTTCTGATTGGTGTTTTGGGTTTCTTAGGATATATTCCTAGAAGTGGGATCATATTTAATTTTTTGAGGAAACTCCATACTGTTTTTCATAATGGCTGCATCAGTCTGCATTCCCACCAGCAGTGTACTAGGATTCTCTTTTCTCCACATCATTGACAGCACTTGTCATTTGTTGATTTAAAAAACAAACAAATATATATATATATATATATATATATATATATATATATATATATATACACACACACACACACACACACACACACACACACACACACACTAGAGGCCCGGTGCACAAAAATTTGTGCACTCGGGTGAGTCCCTCAGCCCGGCCTATGCCCTCTTGCAGTCTGGGACCCCTCGGAGGATGTCCACCTGCTGGCTTAGGCACGCTCCCTCTGGCAGCCCGGCAGCCCTCGGGTATGTCCACTTGCCAGCAGGGAGCAGACCTAAGCTGCAGTTGAACATCCTTAGTGCTGCTGAGGAGGCAGGAGAGGCTCCCGCCACCACACTGTGCTGGTAGCCATCAGCCTGGCTTGTGGCTGAGCAGAGCTCCACCTGTGGGAGTGAACTGGCCGCCAGGGGGCAGCTCCTGCATTGAGCGTCTGCCCCCTGGTGGTCAGTGTGTGTCAGTGACCAGTCATTCCCAGTCGTTCTGCTGTTAGGGTCAATTTGCATATTACCCTTTTATTATATAGAATAGAGGCCTGGTGCACAGGTGGGGGCCAACTGGTTTGCCCTGAAGGGTGTCCTGGATCAGGGTGGGGGTCCTGCTGGGGTGCCTGGCCAGCCTGGGTGAGGGGCTGATGGCCTTTTTCAGCCTGCCCACACCCCCTTCAGGCTGGGGGTCCCCACTGGGGTGCCTGGCCAGCCTGGGTGAGGGGCTGATGGCTGTTTTCAGACTGACCAAGCCCCCAGTGACCAAAGCTCCCAGCCTTTCCTTTTTCTGTTTTTTTTTTTTTATTCTCTCCAGCTCCGTGGCCATGGCAACTGGAAGCAGGTATCTGGGGTTTATTTACCTTCTATAATTGAAACTTTGTTGCCTTGCGAGGAGGCAGTAGCCAGCTGGGAAGCTTGGCTTCTTCTATCATTGGGGCAACCAAGCCTTCTGCTTGCTCCAGCTCCGTGGCTGCCGGCTGCTATCTTGGTTGGGTTAATTTGCATATAGTCACTCTGATTGGTTGGTGGGCGTAGCTTGGGCATAGCAAAGGTACAGTCAATTTGCATGTTTGTCTATTATTAGGTAAGATTTTATTGATTCAATGAGGAAGAGAGAGATAGAAACATCAATGATGAGAGAGAATCATAGATCAGATGCCTCCTGCATGCCTCCTGCATGCCTCCTACTGGGGATGGAGCCCACAACCCAGGCATGTGCCCTTGATCAGAATTATTGAACCCGGGATCTTTCAGGCCACTTGGCATCGCTCTGTCCACTGAGCCAAACCGGCTAGGGCTTTTTAAAATATATATATATATATATATATATATATATATATATATATATATATATAGTGTTTTCAGAGAGGAAGGAAGAGGGAGAGAGAGTTGAAATCATCAATGATGAAAGAGAATCATCGATCAGCTGCCTCCTGCACACCTCCTACTGGGTATTGAGTTCACAACCTGGGCATGTGCCCTTGACCTGAATTGAACCTGGGACCCTTCAGTCCACAGGCCGAAGCTCTAGCCACTTAGCCAAACCAGCTAGGGCTGTTGATAGTAGCCATTCTGACAGGTGTGAAGTGATAACCTCATTGTCATTTTAATTTGCATCTGATGATCAGTGATTTTGAGCAGTTTTTTCTCTTGGCCATCTGTATGTTCTCTTTGGAGAAGTGTCTATTTAGTTTCTTTGCCCATTTTTTAGTTGGATTGTTTGTCTTCCTTTTATTAAGTTGTATGAGTTCCTTAAATATTTTGGATATTAACCCTTTATCAGATGTATCATTGCCAAATATATTCACCCATATAGTGGGCTCCCTTTTTTTCATTTTGTTGCTGGCTTCTTTTGTTGTGCAGAAACTTTTTATTTTAATGTAGCTCCATTTGTTTATTTTCTCCTTAGTTTCCTTTGTTCTAGGGCCTAGGAGATTATCTGTAAACATTTTGCTAGGAGAGATGCCTGAGATTTTGCTGCCTATGGTTTCTTCTAGCATTTTTATGGCTTCCCGACTTATATTGAAGTCTTTTATCCATTTTGAGTTTATTCTTGTGTATGGTGTAATTTGGTGGTCCAGTTTCATTTATTTGCATGTATCTGTCCAATTTTCCCAGCACCATTTATTGAAGAGACTGTCTTGAGTCCATTGTATGATCTTGCTTCCTTTGTCAAATATTAATTGAGTATAATGACGTGGGTCAATTTCTGGGGTCTCTATTATGTTCCATTGATCTATATGCCTGTTCTGTGCCAGTACCGGCTGTTTTGATTATGGTGGCTTTGTAGTACAACCTGAAATTGGTACTGTGATTCCTCCAACTTTGTTCTTCTTTCTCAAGATTACTGCGGTTATTCGGGGTCTTCTTTTGTTCCATATAAATTTTTGGAGTATTTGTTCTAGGTCTGTGAAATACGCTGTTGGTATTTTAATAGAGATTGGATTGAATCTGTAGATTGCCTTGGGGTCTTATGGACATTTTAATGATAGTGATTTTACCAATCCATGAATACAATATATTATTCCACTTGTTTACATCTTTTTCTATCTCTTTTTTTTTCAGGTTTTAAAACTTTTTATTTGCATATTAAAGAATTGTGCATTCTAATAATTAAAATAATTTGAACAACAAAAAAATGGCAATCTGATTAAACTGCATTTTATAGCCCGCAGGACACCTTGGACCAGCTTGGTTTTTACTCTAGATTTCACCATCGTCCCACCCAGCTCGTTCCTTCACCAACATGCAAGTTCTTTCTCTTCCCTGCCAGCCAGCCAGGCAGATGGGAGCGGCAGGTGCGGCCTTAGTTGTGAGTAGTTCTGATGTGAAAAGGGTCAGCACAGTCACTTAAACTGATCCAACCTCATTGCATTTTACAAAGTTAGACAGCTAAAAGAAGTAAAATAAGTAAGCAATGTTTGTGGAATGTACAGTGCATATTGGCGGCATGTGCCTCATTACCATTTGCCTACTTGTTTCTCCTGTTCAATCGTTTCTTTTGAAAACAATGGGGTTTTCTCTTGCGTTGCTGTCTTCTTCAATTTTCAATTTCTTAATCTCAGCCATATGGTAGAGGAAGCTGAGTGAGGTGCGTGAACGAGAGGAGTCCGAACTGCTCAGTGACCACCTCTGAGTCTTCTATCTCTTTTCAACGTCCTGTAGTTTTATGAATACAGATCTTTTGACTCCTTGGTTAAGATTGTTCCTAAGTGTTTTAATTGCAATGGTAAATGGGATTGCTTGTTTATTTTCTCTTTCTGAGAATCCATTATTGGTGTATAAAAAGGCCATTGATTTTTGGGTATTGATTTTGTATCCTGCCAAATTCATTTATTACCTCTAGTAGTTTTTTTCTAGAGTCTTTAGGGTTTTCTACATACAATATCATATCATCGGCTAATATTTATTTTTACTTCCTCCTTTCCAATTTGGATGCGTTTTATTTCTTCTTCTTATCTGATCCCTGTGGCTAGGACTTCCAGTACTATGCAGAATAAGAGTGGTGAAAGCTAACATCCCTGTCTTGTTTCTGTTCTTAGGGGAAATGGTTTTAGTTTTTGCCCTTTGAGTATGATGTTGGCTGTAGGTTTGTCATATATGGCCTTTATCATGTTGAGATACTCCTGGTATTCCCATTTTGCTGAGAGTTTTTATCAAAAATGGGTGTTGGATTTTGTCTAATGCTTTTTCTGTGTCTGTTGATATGATAATGTGATTTTTGTCTTTCAATTTGTTTATGTGATGTATCATGTTTATTGGTTTGTGAATATTGTACCAGCCTTGCATCCCTGGAATAAATGCCACTTGGTCATGGTGTATGATCTTTTTAATATATTGCTGGATTTGATTTGCTAATATTTTAATGAGGATTTTAGCATCTATGTTCATCAGGAATATTGGCCTGTAATTCTCTTTCTTTATAGTGTCTTTATCTGGTTTTGGAATTAGGGTAATGCTGTCCTCATAAAAAGAACTTGGAAGTGTTCCTTCCTTTTGGACTTTTTGGAATAGTTTGAGGAATATAGGTGTTAGTTCTCCTTTGAATGTTTGGTAAAACTCCCCTGTGAAGCCATCCAGATTTGGGTTTTTGTTTTTTTGGAGTTTTTTTGATTACTGCTTCTATTTCATCAGTTGTTATCGGTCTATTCAGGTTTTCTGATTATTCCTAACCAAGTTTTGGGAGATTGTAGTTTTCCAGGAATTTGTCCATTTCATCCACATTGTCCAGCTTGTTGGCATATAATTGTTCATAGTATTTGCTTAAAATCCTTTGTATTTCTGTGGTCTCAGTGGTTACTTCTCCACTTTCTTTCAGATTTTATTTATTTAGGTCCTCTCTCTTTGTTTCTTGATGAGTCTGGCTCAGTTCATCAATTTTGTTTATCCTTTCAAAGAACCAGTTCTTGGTTTCATTGATTTTTTTGTGTTGATTTTTAATTTTTGTTATCTATTTCTGCTCTAATCTTAATTATTTCCTTCCTTCTGCTTACTCTAGGCTTTTCTTGTTCTCTTTCTAGTTCTTTTAGTTTTAGGGTTAAATATGTTTATCTTGTTTTTTGAAGTAGGCCTATAGTGCTATGAACTTCCCTCTCAGGACTGCTTTTTCTGTGTTCCAGAGATTTTGTGTTGTTGTGTATTCATTTTCATTTGTTTCCAGGAATGTTTTGATTTTCTTATTGATCTCGTTTAATGATATGCTATTTAGCCTCCATGTGTTTGAATATTTTGGAGTGTTTTGACTGTAGTTGATTTCTAATTTCATTCCACTGTGATCGGAGAAGATGCTTGATATGATTTGAATCTTCTTAAACTTGTAAAGACTTGTTATGTGTCCTAACATATGGTCTATCTTTGTGAGTGATCCATGTGCAGTTGAAAAGAATGTATATACTGCAGCTTTGGGGTGAAATGTTCTATAAATGTCAGTTAACTCCATCTGATCCAGTGTGTTCTTTAGAGTCACTATTTCCTTGTTAATTTTTTATGTGGAAGATATATACAGTGAAGTCAGCAGGGTGTTAAAATCTCCTACTATGACTGTATTGTTGTTGATCTCTCCCTTAAAGTCCTCTAGAAGTTTATGTATATATATACATATTTAGGTGCTCCTATATTTGGGAGCATATTTGTTTACCAGGATTATATCCTCTTGTTGTATTGATCCTTTTAGTATTATGTAGTGACCATTGTTGTCTCTTGTGGTGGCCTTCATTTCGAAGTCTATTTTGTCAGATACGAGTATTGCTACTCCAGCTTTTATTTCTTTTCCATTTGCATGGAAACATTTTTTCCATCCCTTCACTCTCATCCTGTGTGTGTCTTGTCCTAAGGTGGGTCTCTTGTAGATAGCATATACATTCGTCAGCGGTTCTCAACCTGTAGGTCGCGACCCCTTTGGTGGTTGAACGACCCTTTCACAGGGGTCGCCTAAGACCATCCTGCATATCAGATATTTACATTATGATTCATAACAGTAGCAACATTACAGTTATGAAGTAGCAACGAAAATAATTTTATGGTTGGGTCACAACATGAGGAACTGTATTTAAAGGACCAGAAGGTTGAGAACCACTGCATTAGGTCCTCGGGTTACCTCGGAGATTGGTTCCTACGGCGTGACTTAATGCGGTTTTCGCCGCAAGTTGGAACCCACCTACATAAGCACCTGCGTCACTCACATGGAGCACATACACAGTAGTAATGAAGTGAAACAGTAAAAAAAAAAATTTAAAAGAAAGATCAATTCCTGACCTTTACTTGTGGTAAATAAATGATAAAAAACATAAAGCACATATGTACATACATCGAAATGACAGAACTTTTTCTTAATAAGTAGATGGGAGATGGCGATGTAACCATGAAACGACCTGCGTCGAGTCCAACATAACCTGAGGACTGTCTGTATTTGGGTCATGTTTTTGTAACCATTCAGCTACCCTATTTCATTTGGAGCATTTAATATATTTAAATTTAAGGTTATTATTAAAAGGTTCTTATTTATTGCCATTTTAATTCTGTATGCCTAGATTTCTCCCTCTATTTCTTTTCCTCATTACAGCAGTCTCTTTTGTATTTTTTGTAATGCTGGCTTGGTTGTGATGTACTCCTTTAACCTTTTTTTTGTTTGGGAAGCTCTTTATCTCACTATCCACTTTGAATGATAGTCTTGTTGAGTATAGTAATCTTGTTTTCAGATACAATGGGGCCCTGACTTACATGTGTCCCGACTAACGAGTTTTTCGAGATACGAGCCGTCTGTCGGCCGATTTTTTGCTTTGAGTTGCGAGCTAAAATTCGGGTTACGAGCCAGTTTCAGATACCCCACTGCTAGTTGGCGCAGTGAACATCACAGTGAATGCCCAGCATCACGTGTCTCACTTGTTCACTTTTTGATTTGACATACGAGTAATTTGAGTTACAAGCTCCGTCACAGAACGAATTAAACTTGTAAGTCAAGGCCCCACTGTACTTGCTTTCCATTACCTTGAGTACTTTATGCCATTCCCTTCTGACCTATAGAGTGTCTAATGAGAAATCAGGTGTCAGCCTTATGGGAGCTCCTTTATAGGTAACAGTTTGCTTTTCTCTTGCTGCCTTTAAGATTCTCTCTTTGCCTTTAATTTTTTGCATTTTAATTAGGATGTGTCTGGCCATGGAACTGTTTCAGTTCTTCTTCCTTGAGACTCTCTCTGACTCCTGAATTTCTGTGACTTTTTCCTTCTGCCATTATTTTTCAAACGTGTTCTTTATCTCTTTCTCCCTTTCTGTCTTTCTTGGCACAGCTACTATTTAAATATTGTTATATTTCATGTTGTCCCACAGATCTCTTAAGCTGTCCTCCTGTTTTTTTGTGGGGTTTTTTTTGTTCTCTGATTGAATGATTTTTTCAACTCTGTCTTCTAATTCACTGATTTGATCCTCCGCTTCCCCTAATCTGCTGTGTATTCCTTCTAATATGTCTTTTATTTTTGCCATGCCACTCTTTATTTCCATCTTTATAGTTACTACATGTTTTCTCATGCTGTTGAGCATGTTTAACATCATTATACTGAACTCTATATCAGATAATTTTTTTTCCCTCCATTTCATGTATATCTTTGTCTGGAAAATTCTCTTGTTCTTTCATTTGGGGGTTCTTTGTATCCTCATTTCGGCTGCCTGTTTGGGTTTATTACTATGTATTAGGTAGGTCTGCTACACTAACTTCTAGTGCAGGATAGTGTCAAATGCTGTTTCTGATTAATTAGATCAGGCAAAGACTCAACTCCTCCAGAGACCTCCAATTCCTACAGACTGATAAGATTCTGTCTTGAATAGTCCTTAAGTAATCATTTACAGATGTAGCAAGAGTTTTTCAACAGGTTGGGGCAATTGCTTCTGCCTGGAGACTAACTCTCATACTCTGTCTCCTATTGAGCCTCAGAACTTTGCACCTTGGGGCAAGGTGTTTCCCAATATGGTGGGTCAGCTTTCTTCCCCCCAGGCAAAGCCTCCTGTATAGCAAATGTCTGTGTGAGAAAGATGACTCAGCACAGGAAACCAGGGTGTCTGACTTCTGAGCTCTAACTCCAGAGCCCCCAATCCTGGCTTCTGCCCACACAGCTCCAGTGCACTCTACCCTCCCTCTGCCAGAGCACAAGGTGAGTGGCTACATACTAAATTTATGCTTTGGCCCTTTTTTTAAAAAAAATATATTTTATTGATTTTTTTACAGAGAGGAAGGGAGAGAGATAGTTAGGAACATCGATGAGAGAGAAACATCGATCAGCTGCCTCCTGCACACCCCCTACTGGGGATGTGCCTGCAACCAAGGTACATGCCCTTGACCGGAATCGAATCTGGGACCCTTCAATCCACAGGCTGATGCTCTATCCACTGAGCCAAACCGGTTAGGGCTGTGCTTTGGCCTTTTAAGAGGTTGCCTGCATTTCTAGCTGTCTATTCCTGGCAGACAGCAACCCTTGTCTTCCATTGATTATTCTGGAAGTTTTTTGTATTTTAGTTGTAATTCCTGGGAGTGTGTCCATGCAGCATTCATTTACTCTGCCGCCATTTTTAATCTCTTTAAAATATATATATATTAAAAATTTATTATTTTAAAATATTTTTTATTGATTTTCATTTTTTCAATTTTTTTTAGAGAGAGAGTAGAAGGGAGCTGGAGAGAGAAACATTGATGTGAGAGTGAAACATTGATAGACTGCCTCCTGCACGACCCCTACCGGGAACCTTTTGGTGCATGGGACGACACACAACCCAACTGAGCCACACTGGCTAGGGTGCATAGTATTTTTATATTAATTTATCTTGTGTGCTTTATTTTTAGGAAACACGAAGGAAGGAAGGCATTGTGAATCTGAAACCTCATGAAGAACCTCTCCGTTCTGAGATTCTTAGTGGAAAATTCACCATCTTAGTGAGTCTTCATGGACCCCTCTTGTAATGTCTCATTATTTCTTTTTGTAGCTGTTGTCCTCTTTGGTTTGTTGCTGCATACCTTATGCCGAATCTAGAGAGTTTCCACAGTCAGGAGCAGATGTAAAGCAGCAGTGCAATTTGGCATAAAATTATTCTAGTAATAATTGAAATTATTGAGAATCAGTTGTACTGTAGATTTAGAAATTTTTTTTCATTGGTCCATAACAGTCAAGGCCTTTGGAATGGGTATATAATGTGTCAGAGGCCCGTCCTATGTTATTGAATGCAAGCTTCAATTAGAATCATAGCCTTGCAGGTAAGTATACAATGGGTGGATTTTATAAGTTTTCCTCTGCTGTTTGTTTCTTTTGGCATTCTGCCTGGGAAATTAGCTAATCAGCCAGTGTAAACCATATTTTAATTTCTGCAATTGAAGATTTTAGATAATGTGTTTTTTCCCTATCACTGAAATATAGTTTGTTTAGTTATAGTTTCTGAGAATCAGTCATGGGATGACATAAACTTTCTTCCCTTCCCTTTCTGAGGCAATTGATGCAAGTGAGAGAAGTATTGCCAGTATCTGTTATCTTCATATTGGAAAGCAGTGTCCAGGATATAATAATCCTTAGAGGTTATTGGGATTTTCTATTTGATTTCTAATGTCTTTTGTTTTATTTGCTCTAGGATGTTCGGGACCCAACAGGAGCCTCCATTGCCCTCTTCACTGCCAGATTGCATCATCCCCACAAGTCAGTGCAACATGTGGTACTTCAGGCTCTGTTTTACTTGTTAGACAGAGCTGTGGATAGGTGAGATTATCTTTTAGGTGGTCAACATTCAGATGGGAAAGTGACAGTTCTTGATTTGATAAAACTTAGCAGTGCCTTCCATATGTTTCTCGGATATGTCCTGAGCAGTGAGTGCTACGTATGGAAAATGTCCCATGTCCTTCAAGGCTTGGCATGTTTCCAGATACTATCAAGCTGGTGGGTTTTCTGTATCTTTACCTGCTATCTCTTTTCAGAATAACAGAAACTGAGAAAGCAAATAGCAATTTAAAAATATTTATTTTATTTTATTTTATTTTATTTGAAAACATCTTTATTTTACTTGATGGTTGAAGGATAATTTGGCCGCAGTGGTGTTGTGTACTGTCAGAGTCTGGGCAGTGCGTCCAAGGTCTCCCTGCTTGTGTGTCGGATGACAACCTCCTCCCCCCTGCTGGAGCTCCTTTTCTTCTTGTGCTGCTGGGCCACCTCTCTGAACCTCCCAGACCAGCCTCTGCTGTCCCTTTAAAAAAAATTTTTTTTTAATTGATTTCAGAGAGAAAGGGAAAGAGAGTGAGAGACAGAAACATTAATGATGACAGAGAATCATGATCAGCTGCCCACAACCCGGGCATGTGCCCTGACCTGGAATCGAACTGTGAACTCCTGATTCATAGGTCAATGCTCAACCACTTGAGGCACCATCCTGGGCCCTTCCTCGCCCCCGCCCCCCCTTTTTTGATTAATTCTCAGAGAATATTTTTTCCATTGATTTTAGAGAGAGTGGGAGGGAGGGGAAGAGGGAGAGAGGAAAAAGAGAAAGAAACATTACTTTGAGAGAGCCACATCAATTGGTTGCCTCCCCCATCAGTCCCAAGCAGGGTGGGGAATCTGCAACCAGGTATGTGCCCTTGACTGGAATTGATCCCACGACCCTTCAGTTCCAGGGCTGACCCTCTAACCATTGGGAAACACCAGCCAGGGCAATATTTATTGATTGATTTTAGAGAGAGAGAAAGAAACATCAATTTGTTGTTCTACTTACAATTCACTGGTTGCTTCTTGTATATGCCCTGAACCTGCAGGTTAACACTCTAACCAACTGGGCTACCTGGTCAGGGCCTGTATTGGTTCTTTTTGTTTACTCGTTCCTGATTGTTGACTTTTAAAAACCCTCTGGGGCCTCAGTATCTTTGTAAAATAGGAAAAATGGTATTTAACTCAGAAGATTTTGACAATCAGGAGTGAAGAGTCCAAAAGTATAAAGTTAAGTAAAATCTTGTTTATCAATAGGCACATAAACAAAAAAAACCAGTTTAGGTTATATCTCTCCCCCTCTAAGGTAAATAATATCATTAATATTCTTTGGAAAAGGAAACTGAAGTCCCAAGAAGTTATATGACTCTTTTACAGTCATCACATATTGGTCCAAGCAGTTCTAAGATCCTGTATTTTTTCCTCTTGGCTAGAGCATTTGTACCCTGCTGTGTTGTTTTTCTGCTGTACTTTTTACCTTCGTGCTTGCCTTTACAGCTTGTTACTGCTCTGGATGTTATGGGCTGGTCCTCTGGGTTAGGAGTGATATATTTAGGACTGATACCTGATACAGTAACAGAGCTCTGCACAGCTTTAGTCATACTGTGGATTTAAGGGATGGGAATAGCCAAAGGATTGTCTCAGTTGAAGCTCTCTGTCCAGTTTACTTGTTACTGCCTTGTTAATATTTTCATAGTATTTAGCTTCTGCTTTTGATGCTTAGCGGGAGATAGATCTAAACTACACACAACATTGTTCTGAAAAGGAGAAGTTACTAAGGAGAGAGGACCAGTGGTCTCAGGGGCCCAGTACTGCACAATTAGAAGTGTGGAATGTCTCAGTTCTTTTTAGTGATTGGTCTTCAGGCATGATTTCCAGAATACAGGTTCCTTTGAAATTCTACTTTAACTCAGGGAAATGAATGAAAGACCCCTTTACCAGAAAATTCAGTATTGGCCTTCCTCCTTGGGCAGCTTAGAGAGTCAAAGCTCTCATATAGGCATGGCAGTAACCAAAGCTTGCTCTTTCCAGTGTGAGTATTTGATCCCACAGGAGCACCATAAAGGTAAAATCATAACATTTTTCATGATGTCCATTTCTTTCTTAAAAACCCTAGTGACCCCCTCATTATCCAGAAGGTGCATAAATGTCGTCTTTTTCCAAGGAAAATCTTCTCAATAGTGAGAAGAAATTCTTGTTTTCCCATGTTACCTTGAACCAGGATGGAAGAGGAGGAAAGCTCTCCTCTTTATTATCTAATGCCCTTTTTTAAGGTCTAACCTCTATGACTGGCCCTGTCACCACTCCAACCTGTCACAAATAAAATTCTTTTTATTCTGACTTTAATAGCAGTTGTTACTAATACTGATCATTTTGTGTTTAATTATGCATGGCTTTATGATGTTATTTATTTTATATTATTTTTTTAAAAAAATCTATTACTAGATTGTAAGCTCCATAAGGGTAGAGTACCTTCTTTTTTTAACATTACATAAGGGAAAATTCCCAAATCTCCCTAGGTGGAGAAGAAATGCTACCATAAATTTCCACATGCCCATCATCAAAGTGATCTGTAACCAATCTTGTTTCATTGATAGTTCCTCATCCACCCCTCCCCTCGATTTTTTTGAAGCATGTGAAGGACTGTGTTTTAAACTTCTTGGTGTTCCCAGTAGCATCCAGCTCAGGAATCAAATTCAGGAGGGAAGCAATTATTCTTAGTAGGGAATTAGCTATTATTGTAAACCTCATATTCTATACCCAGAAAAGTGAAAATCCTATCCCATTTTTATTTATTTCATGTGCCTTCAGAGGATGAACAGTTTTTGGAAATATAGAACCTGCATCATTTTGTAAGATTGCTTTTTAAAAATTAAATTCTAGCCCTAGCCAGTTTGACTCAGTGCCCTTTGGTCCATGCCAGCCTGGGGACCAAAGGGTACCAGGTTGGATTCCGGTCAAGGGCATGTACCTTGGTTGCATGCTCCTCCCCGGCCTGGGCCCTGGCCAATGCTCTATCGATATTTCTGTCTGTCTTTCCCTCTCTCTTCCACTCTCTCTAAAAATCAATGGAAAAAATATCCTCGGGTAAGGATTAAAAAAAAAAAAAAATTGCCCTAGCCAGTTTGGCTCATTGGCTAGAGGTTTGGCCTGTGAACTGAAGGGTCTTGGGTTCGATTCTAGTCAAGGGCACATGTCCAGGTTGCAGGCTCGATCCCCTTTTGGGGGGGGGGGGGGCGTGCAGGAAGCAGCCAATCAATGATTCTCTCTCATCATTGATGTTTCTATCTCTCTCTCCCTCTCCTTTCCTCTCTGAAATCAATAAAAAAATACTTTTAAAAAATTAAATTCTATTTCTTCTGGCACTGTCTTCTCTCTGTTTCAGTCTCCTGCCTCAAGCTGGAGCTGTGAGGGGAAATTCTATAATTCTTTGAATTTGGTCTTTGATGAGTTTGTGAAGAAATGAGAAGTCTCTAGACCTGGATAGTAATGGTGCCATTCGATTAATAGCATCTTTGCTCTTGATGAATCATAATCTCTCTGGGGTCATAAAAAGAGTCAAGATTTAGCATATTAGGGGCCATTTGAAGGGGCTGCTAGAGAAACTTGGGTGTACCTCACAATTAGATATTTTTAAAATACTACTTTGAATTGGTGCTTCTGTCTTAGATTTTATTGAAAGGATAAAGGTATAGAGGCTTCCAGGAGCCAAAAATTTTTCTCAATTTTAAATAAATGTGAAAACTCTTGCAATTACCTGTGAATAGTCCAGTCAAGTAATAATTTATTCTGTGTATAAACTAAAACAAGTAATGATCTGGCTTGGTAGAAGAGGCAACTTTGGAAAGTACTTAGCCATTAAGGTTGCACTGAGGAATACTTTTCGTATCTTCATGTGTTCCCAACTTCAATCTTGGAATAGGCTCACCACCTTTCATTTTACCAGGGGTCCACAATTCACCTCAGTTCTGACACTGTCTACCTGGAGATAGCCTCAGGTCCCACAGGTTAAGGATTTTCAGTCCTAAACACTGTCTCCTTCTACCCCCTTCAGATACCAATGGCAAGTCCAGGTTGTCACCTCTGCTTCTGACCAATAGGCTGTGTAGATCAGAGGTTTCAACCACCCATTCCTTGAATTTGATGAATTTGCTAGAATGGCTCACAGAACTCAGAGCAATATTTTACTTACTAGATTACCAATTTATGATAAAAGGATATAAACCAGGAACAGCCAGATGGAAGGGATGCATAGAGCAAGATATGAGGAAGGAGCACGGAGTTTCCATACCCTCTCTGAGAGAGCCATTCTCCCAATACCTCAACATGTTCATCAACTTGGAAGCTCTTTGAATCCCATCCTTATGAATTTTTATGGAGGCCTCATTACTTAGGTGTGACAGAATAAATCATTATCCATTAGTGATTGAACTTAGTCTCTAGCCCCTCCCTCACACTTCCTTCCCAGGTGGGGATGGAGCTGAAAGTTTTTGGTTTCCCTGGCAACCAGCACCCATCCTTAGTAACTTAGTGACATTCCAGCAGTCACCTCAATGACAACAGACACCTTTATTGAACTCTTCACTTAGGAAATTCCAAGAGTTTTCAGAATAATGCCAGGAGCAGGGTCAAAGACCAAATATATAGTTCTTATTACAAATCACACTATCACAATAAGGTAAATCATCTTTTTGTAAGGCTAGTGTTCAGGGAGGTGGTTATTTTGGTCACAAATGTGTTCCATGCTTTCGTTTTTGCCCCAGGCTTTCAATCTGCCTCATTCATCTGATTACTTAAATGTTTTTGTTCAATGGTTGCTTTACAGCTTTGAAACTCAGAGAAATGGACTGGTGTTTATCTATGACATGTGTGGTTCTAATTATACCAACTTTGAGCTGGATCTTGGCAAGAAAGTCCTAAACCTGCTGAAGGTAAGGCTGTGACAGGACCCTCTTAACTCCTTTAAAGGTTAGGATACTTTTTTTTCTATTCTTTGAATTTAGGAATGATGTAAATTTTAGACATTGTGTTCCATTTAAAGGCCACCTATAAAAGATGGCTGATTACTGCTTCCTCAGAACAAGAAATGGTCTTAAAAGTAAAATGGGAAGAATTTAAATAAGAAATGCACAAGAACATTCTGAATCATAAAGGTGTGGCATGTCTCTTTCCTGGAGTTTTGTAGAATAAGAATGAATGAAGTGGCCAGTGTCCATGAAAACTGTCATTAGCCAGTGACTTTCAGACTAATTCAACCTAGTCAGATATATGTGTGGGGGTTTTTTTAATTACAATTTTTTTTAATCCTCACTCGAGGATATGTTTTTATTAATTTTAGAGAGAGAGGAAAGAAGAGAGAGAGAGAGAGAGAGAGAGAGAGAGAGAGAGAGAGAAATATCTATCGATTGCCTCCCTTTGTACTTGCCCTGACCAGAGATTACACCCACATTCTAGGTGTATGCCTTGAACAGGAATCGACCCACAACCTTTAGGTATATGGGTCAACATTCTAAGCAACTGAGCCACTTGCCAAGGCCAGAAATATGTTTTACATTATGATTTAGTGCACAAATATGTAGAGTTACATACATAGATAAGGTTCTTAATCACTTATCACAAACTCTTCTGTCCAGAAGGCTTTTGTAATATCTTGAACTTTAAAAGATAACATGGCCCTAGCTGGTTTGTCTCAGTGGATAGAGCATCGGCCTGTGGACTGAAGGGTCCCGGGTTCAATTCCGGTCAAGGGCACATGCCCCGGTTGTGGGCTTGATCCTCAGTAGGGGGTATGCAGGAGGCAGCCAATCAATGACTCTCTCATTATTGATGTTTCTATCTCTCTATCCCTCTCCCTTCATCTCTGAAATCAATAAAAATACATTTTAAAAAAAGAAGATAACATGTATACCATGCTATAACCGAACATTAATATTTCTGCAATGGAATGTATTATAAGGAGTGTAAAAGAATAAAGGCTGCCCTAGCTGGTTTGCCTCAGTGGATAGAGCGTTGGACTTCGGACTGAAGGGTCCCAGGTTCAATTCCAGTCAAGGGCTTATGCCCGGGTTGTGGTCTCGATCCCCAGTTGTGCAGGAGGCAGCCTATCAATGGTTCTCTCTCATCGTTGATGTTTCTATCTCTCTCTCCCTCTCCCTTCCTCTCTGAAATCAATAAAAATATATTTTAATAAAAAAGAAAAAGAATAAAGGCTATGAATAAATAGCCTAGGGCATTTCAGATTAGTTTTCGCTAACTTTTAAAAATATATATTTTATTGATTTTTACAGAGAGGGGAGGGATAGAGAGTTAGAAACATCAATGAGAGAGAAACATCAATCAGCTGCCTCCAGCACACCTCCAACTGGGAATATGCCTGCAACCAAGGAAAATGCCCTTGACTGGAATCGAACCTGGGACCTTTCAGTCTGCAGGCTGATGCTCTATCCACTGAGCCAAACTGGTTAGGGCTGCCCTGTGAATTTAAAAAAAATATATATATATATATATATATATATATATATATATATATATATATATATATTATTGATTTCAGAGAGAAAGGGAGAGGGAGAGAGAGATAGAAACATCAAGGATAAGAATCATTGGTCGGTTGCCTCCTGCACATCCCTTACTGTGGACCGCAACATGGGTATGTGCCTGATCAGGAATTGAACTGTGACCTCCTGGCTCATATGTCAATGCTCAACCATTGAGCCACACTGGCCAGGCTGCCCTGTGAATTTTTGCACCAAACTTATGAAAGAAATTTAAGGTTTTCAGAATTATTTAGATTTTAGAATCTGTGGGTAGGGATGTGTGTATTTGTGTATACATATTTATAAAACAAAACAAGCTTTACCCTTACTGTGAGCAGTATTTTGATTATTCTCTTCTATTTCATATTTTTAAAATGTTAGTTATGACCTATTAAATTAAATTCAGGACCCACTGAGTGACAAACATTCATCTAAGAGTCTATGGAGTCTTTGTTCCAGGACCTCACTTGGGAGTACTGAGGAACTAGATTTCTAGAGGTGTTGCTTTACTATTACAGTTGTTTTCTGGGACTTGAATTTTTCACTCATTATTTTACTGAAATTCCTCTTGTGGTATGTAGCTGTGATTTACTCCTTTTTATTGATAGTTGAAGGATTGTTACTTTTTAATTCGTTATCCGTTGATGCATATATATCAATTTATTCATCTGCTTTTCTACTAATGGCTCCTTGAATTGTTTCCTGATTTTTGCTATGAATAGTGCTGCTATGAATACTTTTATACTTTTCTTCTTGTGCATGTGTGCAGGTGTATCTCTAGGTCATGGTTTCTCAAATGTTTTTTCATTATTGCCTCACTTAGGAGCCTTTCATAGACATCATCCTTCCCCTCAAGTTAGTCCTCTTCTAATAAAATTCTAATACCACAGATGTATTGACTGCATATCAGTGCTTTATGCATAAAAAAGAGTATGATTTTTTTGCCTGTACTTTACTCTCCTCAAAACTATTTTATCCCCTTGAGGGTAGTATCACCCCTGTTGAGAATGTTATGTTCTAGAGCAATGGTAGGGAACCTTGTTTCTTCCAAGGGCCATTTGGATATTTATAACATCATTCATGGGCCAAACATTTTATTAACTTATCCCTAATGCCTTGGCAGGGCTAGACCAAATGATTTTGTGCACCTCATTTAGCCTGCGGGCCAGACATTCCCCACCCCTGCTCTAGAGTATATACCTAGGAGTAAAATTATTGGGTCTTTGAAGGTTCAACTTCATAAAATAGTGTCAAATTGTTTTCCTAAATGGTTGTACCCACCTGCCATGTGTAAAATTTCCATTGGTCCACATCCTCTCCTGTGCCACGCCAGCACGGCCAAGGGTGAACCTGAGGAGGGGCGGTGAAGGGTTGAAGAAAAGACAAATAAATACAGCTGGGGCTCAGTGAATCTCCCGTGCCTGAGTGAGGACACAAAAGACCCAGCCTGCAAGCCGATGCTTTATTTTATAGTCTGATTAAAACAAGGGTAGATTAACATTATACAAATGCTCTTGTTTTGGCAACACTATCTGCACCTTCCACAGCCCATTAGCTACTTAGGAAGGAATTAGGGAGGACTACAAGGTCAGGCTTAATTATGCTAGGAGAGATCTGCCCTCCAGGCTGGGACTTGTTTGTGGTCCTACCACAGGTCAGCCCAAGGCTTGACCCTAGAGCCGCTCCCTACACTCTCCAACACTTGGTGATGTCACACTTCTTTTTTTTTAATTTAAATATTTTATTTTTGACACTATTGTAGATGTCCCCCATTTCCCCCCTTTTACCACCTCCACCCAGGCCCCATCCCCCTCCCTTAGTCCTCGCCACACTATTATCTGTGTCCATGGGCTATACATATATGTTCTTTAGCTAATTCCTTCACTTTCCTTTATCCAGTCCCTCTTACTCTTTTCCCCTCTGACATTTGTTAGTCTGTTCCATGTATCCATGCCTCTGGTTCTATTTTGTCAGTTTATTTTGTTCATTAGACTGGAAATATTAGTGTGATCATATGGTATTTGTCTCTCTGTGACTGGTTTATTTTGTTTAACATAATAATCTCCAAGTCCATCCATGCTATTGCAAAGGTTAAGATCTCATTTTTTACAGCCTCATAGTATTCAATTGTGTAAATATACCACAGCCTTTATATCCACTCTTTCTCTTGGTGCCCTTAAAATTCTCTCTCTGTCTTCAGTGTTTGCCATTTTAATTATGATGTGTCTTGGTGTGAGTCTCCTTGTGTTCATCTTGATTGGGATTCTGCTTCCTGAACATGTGTGATTTTTTTCTTTCACCAGGTTAGGTACATTTTCTGTCTTTTTTGTTGTTTTTCCTCACCCGAGGATATTTTTTCCATTGATTATTAGAAAGAGTGGAAGGGAGGGGGAGAGGCAGAGAGAGAGAGAAACATCAATGTGAGAGACACATTGATTGGTTGTCTCCTGGACTCACCCCAACTGGGGATTGAACCTGCAACCAAGGTATGTGTCCTTGATTGGGATCGAACCCAAGATCCTTCAGTCCAAGGGCCAACGCTCTAATCACTGTGGTTGGGCTATATTTAGGACACCTCAATTGGTTGCCTGCGCACATACTTTGACCAGGTCAGGGATCAAGCCTGCAGTTGAGGTACGTGCCCTTGACCAAATGCATGACCCTTCAGTCTGTGGGCCAACACTCTAAACGCTGAGCCAAACTGGCTAGGATTTTGTCATTGTTTCTTGAAACAGGTTTTCTATCCTTTGCTCACTCTCTTCTTCTGGCACCCCTATGATGTAAATATTGTTGTTCCATGTTGTCCCAAAGTTCCATAAACTATTCTAATTTTTTAAAAAATTTTGTTGTTGTTGTTGATTGGCTTTTTTGTTTCGAATCACTGATTCTATCTTCTGCATCAGCCAGCCTACTTTTTCTCCCCTCTGTACATGGCTTTTATTATTTACATAATACAATATAGCATCAATGCTGGATAGCATGATTATGTACAATACACAAATATGAACTATCTGTATACATCTGCAAATCTAACTCAGAACTAAGGTACAAAGATTTGAAAGCAAAATTGAATGCTTTAAGAACAAAAGTAAAACTAAGACTGAGCACTGCAATAAATCAGAAGTAGTTCCTCATGTACATACTTGACTATTTACAGATGAAAACAGGCATTACCACAACACTAATCTAACTATACTCATTTATGTAGAAAAAACACAAGTTTCATACATCACAGAAAATCTTCCATTATAACACAGAAGTGATATTACCAGACAAGCATCAATGAAGTATACTGCCTCTTCTAGGTGTTATTATACAATGCTATAAATAATGCAGCCATGCAACACACCCAAGAACACTAGAGTCCTACACTCAAGTACAATTAAAATGATAAAGCAGCCCTCTGCAAGTGGTGCTGGATGCCACTAAGAAGTCTACTGCAGCCATGTTGGTTATGATTTTTCATGCAGAAGAGTACAGTTACATTAAGAACTGAAGTCTTTAAAAAAGCTCTAAACATTCTTTCTTGAACCAAAACATTCAACAGAAGATGCACATGAAATATTAACTGTTCAGATACCTTTGCAACTTAAAATTCAGATGCATGTTATTCAATAGAGCTGCTGTATGTGGAAACCAAATGCAGAGTTTTAATTTCTTCTTGTGAATAAATTAATCCTAGTGCAGTTCTGTGCTACACATTTTTAGCAATGAGTAATGCAGACATCTTCTGGTGCAGGCCAGCACAATAAGCTTCAGTGATAACTCCAAGACCCTATTGCTTGATGCTTTTATTCATAACCAATTGCGATGTTTACCTTTCACAGAATGTCTTATTTGACAGCTTTTAGACCAATTAGCCAGGCATACATATGGCATCAAATACTGGTTTCACGGAAAGGTCTGACCCTCTTTATTATCTTCTTCCTGCTTCCAGTGAACATGTTGTAGAAATTAACATGGTGAAACTTAACTATGATAGAAGTAGACTGCCAGTCCTTTTTTGGTGTACTAATTTTAGAAAAATACTGGCACATAACACTAGCCAAAGATTATACCTTGATACATTCCCAAAAGGCAGGTATGCTGCAAACATGCAGAGAGTTCATGTGTTTTGTTTGGCACATAGGGACTAAATTTTGTCTTCGTTACCTGTAAAATTCATTTTGATATGCAGATTTTCATCCAATTTTATTCAAGGGAGGGCATATACATTTTATGGGGCTGTATTTATCCAATTTTGCCTGTAACAAACACCCAAAGATTCTAAAATATCAATTATAAGACAGACAAGTAGTACAAAGTAAAACTCTGGAGAACATCAAAGGAAAATGACCAAGCATCTGCTCTTTAATATTTTCTTATGATATATTAAAACTAGAGGCCCGTTGCACAAAGAGATTTGTGCAATAGGCCTTCCTTCCCTGGCTGCCGGCACCGGTTTTCCTCTGGCACCCGGGACCCAGGCCTTCGCTCCAGCTGCAGTGGAGAAGCCAAGCCTCTTCAGTCTTCAGTCTTTGCTCTGCGCCTGCATATGCAAATTAACCGGCATCTTTGTTGGGTTAATTTGCATACTCATCCTGATTGGCTGGTGGGTGTAGAGGAGTAACGCAATTTTGCGTGTTTCTCTTTTATTAGTGTAGATAAAAACAAAGTTTCAGTCTCTTCACAAGTAGTAATTTATATTCTCTGGATTCTTTTTTCTGATTTTTGCCGCAGCTTCTGCTTTGTAATCATATGGACAGTTGTGCTTGTCAGAGTAACAGTGAAGTCCACAAAACAAATTTCCACAGCAGCAGTCAAACCCTGTAAGGCCAACTTTCTTTCTGCACATGAAACATCTATTCTTCTTTGGTTTGGGTAACTCAGGAGCTTTTTCTTCACTTTGAGAAGTACTGGGTTGCGAAACTGATGAACTGGGCTGAGTGACAACTGGCTCTGACACCTCTGTTTTCAGGGTAGTTATTTTGTCCTCTCATTTCAAATGAGCATTTGAAATGCTCATTTCTATCCTTTGCTGAGTTACAGGCAAGGCACCCACAGTCACATTTCTTGATTTTTCAGACGTGCTGCCAGCAGCACCTTCACAGTTGTTTAAACTAGCGTCTGCTCTTTGCACAGATGTAGAATCTGAGGTACGACTGTTGGAACCACTAGCTGTCCCCATTGGGTTCATTCTGCCACTATTCTGCTGCCTCTAAAGATGTTCTTTGTAGCAAATAGAACACATTCCATTTGTCCTAGGATTCCCATAAATGCTACATCCTATACTACACAGCATGGGCCCTGGGGTCTGGTTAGTCTCCTGAGCCATATTTTTCTGTAGTTGCATCACAATGCATGTGGGATATCGATGTGAGATAGTTCAATGTTTCTCTCTGTCTCTCTTCCCCTTTTGATGTTTCTCTCTGTCTCTCTTCCCCCTTTCAATGTTTCTCTCTGTCCAGCCATCTTACTTTTTATTCCTCCCAGTGTATCCTTGATGGTATTCTTCACTTCCGACTAGTTCTTAGTCATGGTTTCTAACTTCTTTTTCATGTCAATGTTGTTCCCACTAAGTTCCTTTTGATTCCTATTAAGTTCCTTGTAGTTTTCACTAAGTTTCTTGAGCAACTTTATAACCATTACTCTGAACTCCGTATCTTATCAATTGATTGCCTCCATTTCATTTTACTCTTTTTCTGGAGCTTCCTCTTTTTCTTTCATTTGGGGTTGTTTCTTTGTCTCCCCATTTTAGCTGTATTTTTGTGTTTGTTTCTTTTCTTTTCTTTTTCTTTTTTTGAATCATATATGAGGTTTATTCCAGTACTGCTGGCAGTATGGGAGAGCAGCAGGTCATCCACAAAAATCTGTTATGCAGCCCCCATAAGCCAGCTGCTTATATAGGGTAAGACAAAGATTACAAGGGGAAGTAGGGATTACAGGCATGGGGAAGTAGGAGGCTGGGGTGGGACTCCATTGTTTGGGCGATAAGATTGTTAATCTTTCCATGATAATAGGCAGTTCCTGAATAACAATGGTTCCAAGGTTGATTTCCAGGTACGAGGTTGACTACCAGGTCCTGGGGGTGTACAACTCCCAGCGAGGTCAGAATATCCTTTCTTTAACCAACCCAAGGCAATTATGGTTAACAGAGCATGATTAATATTTCCCATAAACATAGCTAGTCCCCAATATTTTTATTTTTGCTCCTAACATTTCCCCACTGATATTTCTATCATCTCATATCTATGAGATTAGTTTTAGATGAAAAAGTCTCATCTTGCCCTAGCTGGGTGGCTCAGTGGATAGAATGTCAGCCTGTGGATGGAAGGGTCCCAGGTTCGATTCCAGTCAAGGGCACATGCCCAGGTTGCAGGCTTGATCCCCAGAAAGGGGCATGCAGGAGGCCTCAATCAATGATTCTCTCTCATCATTGATGTTTCTATCTCTCTCTCCCTCTCCCTTCCTCTCTGAAATCAATAATAAAAATTTTAAAAAGTTTCATCCTACTGGACTGCATTTGCTTCTGCCTTGAAAACAGTTTCCAGGGATGGGATACACTAAGTGCAGGATCTTGGATATGTGATCTATCAACTGAGAATTGTCAGAAAGATTAAAACAGCACATTCCTTTAAATTCCTTACAACCATGGTTATGCTGTAATAGCAAATAATCTATTGCTGCCAGATTTTCTAGAACTGCTTCCCTGACCTGGCTCAGCTCTTGATTTATCCCCTGTATAGCCCTGGAGGTGGCATTGAGGACTTTTACCATGGTACAAGCCAGCCAGGTCACTTTAAGGGAGCCTACCATTACCAGCATAACAAACGTGGTCAAAGCAATGTATTCAGCAGGGCTCCACAGGTGGAGATTGTCATTGCTATCCAGTGCCATGGCCTTGAGAAAGTCTCTTTTGGTTCAGACCCTGTAATGTTTCTGAGGCATAAAGACAGTCATCCTAAGGAACAGGGCCCCCCAGTGCTGATGGCAGGAGTATATGAATAAGCAGTTATCCCACACATCAGAAACCAACCAGCCAGTGGCTTAATATGTCCATTACTATAAGGGAGGGTGAAATTATCAGAACAATTCATACTGTAGTTATTAGATAATTAAAGACAGTAGCTAGAACACCGGGTAAAAGTCAGACATTCGCCACAGGGAACGATTGCAGCAACTTTAGGGGAAACATCCCTGCATCCTTTTCCCAGACAGTGGTTTCCAACATATAAAGGTCCCTGTATATGACTTCCCAAAATGATTGGAATAATTTTATATATTATCAATAGGTGTCCCAACTCCTACTCAGCAAAATGTAAAGCTCAGTTCTACACAGGTTCCTCCATTGCCTGCATCAGAGCAGTTGGAGTGACTAGAAACATTCCTCAGGGTCTTGTCCATTTCTCCTCTGGTTGGCCCATCATCCTTGCTCTGTTCAGGTCTAACTGCCTACGTCATTCCCTCAAGGATCTTGGCTCTGAATTCTTTCAGAGATAGGAGGTGCAGGGTATCTTCTGTAACTGCTTCATGCTGCGGAGGGATAAAGTTTTTCCTTCAGAGCCAAGAGATCCTTGCTCTCTGTCAGAGGGATGATGAGGTCTGGTTATAGAAGGAGGTGGCAATGTTGTCTAGAAGTGGTATTCCCTGAGTGTGAGCAGGGCTTGTAGCCTGGTGGAGACAAACTGTGTTCTAAAATTTAGTATTGGGCAAAAGTTAGAACAGCAAGAATTATGACAAATGGTCTGGTGAAAGAAAAACAAAAACATTTCAGTCCTAATATTTCCTATTGAAACAAAATTTTTCTCCCTAAAATCACCCTCATTTTTATTAAAGACAATTTGGCCTGATTCTTTGCATAAACACAATAAGAATAACAGTTGACCACGTAGGCTTTTTTTTTTTTTTTTTAATGCTTTGCTGGGAACTCATGATCAAGTTTTAATTTGCCCTGCAGAGCAAAGAAGCTGAGTCACCTAGCTGACATCAGGTTTGCCTGCAATACCTATGGATATGGGTGAAGTCCTCAAGTTGAGGTCCCCAATGATATCTTGAGGTTCCTTCTTTGCCATCTCTCAGGAAAGCAACATTTATTCCTTAGCGGAAAAGACTGCTATGAACCATGTGACCAAGCAAGGTACCAGGCTTTCTCCAAGTTGCTTTTATTGGCTTCATTCTTTAAGCTTTCTGGTTACATCCAGGGTCCCAGCATGTCTCTCTCAGACATGACATTCTAGTCAAAGTCTTGGTTAACATAACCACAGTTGGAAATAGGTCTTATTTAACTCATGCACAGAATTATATTGCCATTTATTAAGAACTGCCAAATTCTGGAGGGACAGGTAGGGAGAAAAATCTATAATTTATGAAATTGCTTTAAAGATAACTTCCTTATATCTGACAAACAAAAAGTTTAAGAATCAGCAATACTTTCAACAAAAGTTACCGAAACTATATAATTATTTACAGTTCATTCAGGCCCAGAATTAAATTTTTTTCTTCTAATTTTTCCTTCTACTTTGTATGTATCTACAAATCCAGATACTTTATAGAGTTCTAATAATTTTCATCAGTTCGAAGGGGATGATCTGAAAATGTCAGTCCTTTTCATGGATCCCTCAGAAGATGTATATTTTTTCAAATGCATTATAACACAACAGTGACTGTCTCTAAATTACAAGAAGAAATTTAAAATGAGACGGTTATGGACTTGATTATAATGGAATATTGTCTTTTCTGCAAAATGTAATATTCCACAATATTATAACTAACAATTAGTTATAAATGAAAACACATCAGAATCTATTTAATATGCATATATAAATAGAATATAATTATTTCTTTATTTGACAAAGCTTCCCATGTACCTTTGTTGTACCCCGAGAATCACACACATGGATGCCTCAAGAAGTCAAATTAAAGAGTCACATTTATTGCAAATCCGAGACTAAGAGGGGGCATTTCGCTCTCCCAGATCTCATAATGTCCGCCCCAGCCCCAGCACCAGACTTATATAGGCAAAGATCACAAAGGTATTGATTACATCTCAAGGTTTGGAATGAGGAACCTAGTTTGCAAAAAAGCAGTTCGCAGAAGCAGAAGCAGTTTTACTTAAGCATGCATGTCAGTTTTGGGTCTCCGGGTCACTGAATTGACAGAAACACATTATCTAGAGCCCTTGGGTCTGGAATGAGGAACCTGATCAGACTTAAGCATGTTATCTAAATTACAGTTTTTGGGTCTCAGGATCACTGGGTCAACAGGGACACGTTAACTGGAGCCCTCTGACCTTGGGATAATTGTGCTGTCCTTCCCAGGTAAAGGAAAATGTGCTTTCTGAGACCAGTATGACCACAACCAATGGGATATTCACATTACAATCAATAGGGTATTTAATCAAATGGGGTGATTTATATAATTCAGAAAATTAAAATAACTTTTCTATTACTTTAGCAAGAAAATAAGTACTGAAACCAAACAGCAGGGTTAGAGTTAAACTACAGTTTCTACCTGAGATGATTGCTACCATACTTCACCTTCAGCAGAAAATTTTCCTTCATGAGAGAAAACAAACCCTTGAGGCATTGCAGGGCCTATTGGAATGACCTAAAGCCAATTCGAGGTTAAGGAAAAGTATCTTGCCTAATAAATAATTATTGAATGAATGGATGTATCTTTTACCATCTCAATAAAAGGTACATAACAAAACAAAAAAAGAAAAAGTATCTTAAAATTCAAACCCTGGAAAGGTTGTCAAACTTATTTTACCAAAAAATCAGGTATTATTATTATTATGCATTCAAGGTGACAAAAGGGTATTAAACACAAATATAGGATAGCAACCTTCACTTCCCATGATTAAGATGCCTTTTTTTTAAATAATCAAGTACCTGATTAATAGAACATATAACCATTTCAATTACTTATAGAATGTTTGTTTCTTGGGCAAAAACAGGAAAAACTTTTTCCCTTTAAGACTAGAAAAGGACTAACCAAAATGAGGTTTATTCTCTGACTTCATTTGTCCTTGGGTATGGTCAGCACATGATACTAATTGGATTTCTGCTATCTGTCTCCCTGAGTAGGTTGATATAAGCTATTTACCTTCTGGTTTGGGAGGCAAAATGCAAATCATTTACTCTTAACTGTCTGTGGTTTAGGGAAGATAGGATTTACTAGATGGCTCCAAATTGCTGTTTAACCATCTCAATTTCCCTATTCTATTACTCCTAGCTCACTGGCCTGTATCATTTATACAATTTACTTTACAAACATTCTATAACTTTCACAAACCTTTATTCACAAACCTAACAACTTTCAGAAATAACCAGCTTTAGAATCCACTTTCTTTTTCCTTCAAAATGCATCTCTATGCCTCTTGCCTTTTATTTCACCAAAACCATAATTTCTTTCCAGTTAGTTAGAATTCCTAACCCTTAGGAACCTTTTTTTTAGATGACATATAGGTAACATTCCCCAGATTAGCAATATTCACATTTTAAGAGATTTCAAATAAAATATAAGACTTATTCATTCAAATCCATCCTCTAGATTTTCATATGAGGCAAACTCAGATTAATTAATATTTTAGTATCTTGTTATTTCAAACTACCTAGATAGTTAATAATTTTTACTATTTAACCCAGCAAATTCCTCCAAAGTTTTAAGTTACCAAAGTCTTTGGAAAACAATGTTTAGGCTTATATAACTATCACAGAAAAAAAGCTTTATTATATACCCTTCATTTTAGTTATATTATTTTGCCTTTACAACTTTGAGATTTTAAAACCAATTATTATTACCCAAGGCATTTTCTTGGCAAGTTTTGTAACAGGAATAACTCACCGGCCTCTAGCAGCTTTAATGTGAAAGTACTATTTTATTTTATTTTTATTTGCCATTTTGGAGTGGCCCCCACTGCTATTTCTGCAGCCTGTGGGAGGGCACTTCTGCAGGTCTGTTCCTCCTAGGAAAAAGACTTGGGGTGTTTAGAAGATTTTTTCCCCCATATCTTTTCTTTCTGAATAGACTAACAATATGAAATCTTATATATAAGAAGAGATCCTAAAAACAAACAAAAGCCCTGTAAATGAATGAGTACTCTCAAAAGGGTGGACTGGGACATTAGCCTTAGAATCTTATCTCACACTAACCCAGCACAGCAAATGCGTTCTGAGTGGCACAAAGCCCAAACAACAGAGTGAGGATTCCTTATGTTTATAAAATGGTGAAGAGCAAACTATGTCCCCCAAGATAAGAAAGCAAGCAAAGAACACCAGTGACCAAGTTACATCATAGACAGACAAGAACTTTCACTAAGAGTTTCCAGTGGTTGATGTCTTGAGAGAGAGGGCAGGGAGGGTCCCCAAGATTAAGAATTCTTGGCAGCTGGTAGGAAGTTCCTGCAATCCCTGCCACAGGTCCAGCCTGCCACAAGTAGCTGGGGTCCCTAGCAAAATGGGATGTGCCCCATCTTTAAACAAATTAAAGCAAACAACAAACACAAAACGACAATCAACAGAGACATGTTATGTACAATATTTATAGGCACGCACAACCCACAGATAAGAACTTCACACCATGCTCCTTTCTAATGCTGCGACCCTTTAATACAGTTCCTCATGTTGTGGTGACCCCCAACCATAAAATTATTTTTCGTTGCTACTTCATAACTGTAACTTTGCTACTGTTATGAACCGTAATGTAAATATCTGATATGCAGGATGTATTTTCATTGTTACAAATTGAACATAATTAAAGCATAGTGATTAATCACAAAAACAATATGTAATTATATATGTGTTTTCTTTCTTTTTTGTTTTTTAATATATTTTATTGATTTTTTACAGAGAGGAGGGGAGAGGGATAGAGAGTTAGAAACATCGATAAGAGAGAAACATCGATCTGCTGCCTCTTGCACGCCCCCAACTGGGGATGCCCGCAACCAAGGTACATGCCCTTGACCAGAATCGAACCTGGGACTCTTGAGTCCGCAGGCCGACGCTCTATCTGCTGAGCCAAACCGGTTAGGGCTATATATGTGTTTTCTGATGGTCTTAGGTGACCCCTGTAAAAGGGTCGTTCGACCCCCAAAGGGGTCGTGACCCACAGGTTGAGAACCTCTGCCTTACAAGGAAGCCCGGATGAGAGGCAGCAAGTGCTTCTAGGCAGGGGTGGGCAAACTTTTTGACTCGAGGGCCACAATGGGTTCTTAAACTGGACCGGAGGGCTAGAACAAAAACATGGATGGAGTGTTAATATAAGTTCAAAGTAAACATCATTACATAAAAGGGTACGGTCTTTTTTTTTTTTTTTAGTTTTATTCATTTTAAACGGGCCAGATCCGGCCCGCGGGCCGTAGTTTGCCCACGGCTGAAAGTGCCATACAAACATGCTTGATTCCTCCTACAGAAACTCTTGATTCAACTTAGGTCTCAGGGAGACAATGGGGATTGCTGAGGCTGCAGCTGCAACTCAAAACAGGAAAATACCTGGCAGCGCTGCAAATAAAGAATTCAGGCAGCAAGCGGGATTCCCAATACTTTCCTCAGAGGAGTCTCTTGCTTACATACCTTCATGGTCACTAGAATATGTAACCAGACAATCAGTGATTCCATGCTGCCTGTCACTACTTGAGCCAATTAAGCAGAGACAGGGTTGAATCATATATGAGTGTTTATGCCAATACTGCCGGCAGTATGGGAGAGCAGCAGGTCATCCACAGAAATCTCCTCTCTGTGTTTATTTCTGTTTTAGAAAGAACTGCTATGACTACCAGTCTTTGCTGTTAGTCTTATGTAGTAAGTGTCCTGTGGGACCCAGTGGTATACTTTCCTTGGTCTCCTAAACTGGATGCTCTAAAAATGTCCATTGTGTGTGTTATTTGGGCTTTATTGTTGTAATTGGGTCTTGATTGTTGTTGTCCCATTCGTGGGTGGGACCTTCCCTCAGGCTGGCTGACTGTAAGGCTCAATCCTGACCATGTTGTGTGAGCTGTTATACAGATGCTGACAGAACAAAACAAGACAAGAAAAAGAACAAAAACATACAAAAGAACCCAATAACAACAGAAAAAACAACCATAAGAGTAAAGGTAATTAGGAAAGAGAAAAGAGAACAAGAATAATAAAATAAAGTAAAGTATATGAGATGGCTAAAGGGGAAGACAGAGTATGAGAAGATGGCAGTGTAGGTAACCTCCGTATTCACTGCCTCCCACAACCACATCAAAATTACAGTTACAGTAGAGCACAACCATCATTTAGAACCATCTAAAATCTGGCTGAATGGAAGTCCTACAAGTAGAGAATTAAAGAAGAAACTACATTGAGCCATAGCCGGTTTGGCTCAGTGGATAGAGCGTTGGTCTGCGGACTGAAGGGCCCCGGGTTCAACTCCGGCCAAGGGCACATGCCCAGGTTGCAGGCTCAGTCCCCTATAGGGGGCGTATAGGAGGCAGCCAGTCAATGATTCCCTCTCATCATTGATGTTTCTATCTCTCTCCCCTTCTACCTTCTTCTCTGAAATCAATAAAAATACATTACCAAAAAAAATTTTAAAAAAAGAAACTACATTGAAATTAGTAAGCGGGGCAGATGCACAGAATGGCTGGTGTGACACCCACATTGGGCATGTTTTTAATCTGGAGGGATGTCTTTGCTGAAGAGTCCCAGCTCCACACCAGAACCTTCAGTCCAGTGTTTCAGGACTGGGAAGCGATGTCCCTGAAACTTTGGGATCTGGGAACCAGTGGGTTTTGTGGCTGTGACATGGAGGCACCGAATACATAGGCAATCCTCTTAAAGGGCCCAAGGATGGATTTATTTGGCCCACTTCTTCTAAGTTCCAGTGCTAGCACAGCAGTTAGAAATAATCCAGGCAATTACAGGAAGGAACTAAATTATCTGGCATTAGGGCAATTACTAGCGGGGAACCTTCTCTAACAATAATGCTGGCAGAGGTCATTGTTCCTATGCTGAGATATCCCACCAGCCCCCCAGAACTGACTGACAGTGCCATATCTGAGTCTCAATCAACCTGGCCCACACTGTTTGCCCCACCATGGTGATTACTGCGAGTCCACCCCACCAATATTGGAGCCCCACCCAAGCTGTTTGCAGTAGCTTTTCCATATGAATGGCCTGTCTGGCTCAGGCTTCAGAACTTCCTAAAATCTTTTAAACAAATATCTGCTGGACTCAGTGTACTTCACACCTCTTGATAAGTAGCCTTATGTCTGGCACTAGCAGAAATTTACCAAGGTTCACATCGGCCTCTTTTGGGCGCCTTCAAACCCAGCACAAATAGCAGCCACCTGCAGATCGCTCTGTAGCTCATGCTTCAGAGCTTCCCAGACCAAAAAAAAAAAAAAACAGGCTAAAGGAGCACATCATCACCAAGCCAGCATTACAAGAAATGCTAAAGGGACTGCTGTAATGAGAAGACGTAGAGAGAGAAACCTAGGCATACAGATTTAAAATGGCAATAATAAGAACCTATCAACAATAACCTTAAATGTAAATAGATTAAATGCTCCAATCAAATGACATAGAGTAGCTGAAAGGATACAAAAACATGACCCAACTATATGCTGTCTACAAGACACCCACCTCTGCACAAAAGACTCATGCAGGATGAGAGTGAAGGGATGGAAAAGAATTTTCCATGCAAATGAAAAAGAAACAAAAACTGGAGTAGCAATTCCTGGAAACAAATGAAAATGAACACACAACAACCCAAAATCTCTTCTGGACACCTTCAAACTTCCTAAGAGGGAAGTTCATAGCACTAGAGGCCTATCTTAAAAAACAAGAAAAATTAACAATAAAGTATTTAACCCTAAAACTTAAAGAATCAGAGGACAACAAGAAAATCCAAGAGTAAGTAGAAGGAACAAAATAATAAAGATTAGAGCAGAAGTAAATGACATAGAGACTAAAAAACAAACAAACAAAAGACAAAACAAAAATACAAGAAAAAAAATAATCCAAGAGAGGTTCTTTGAAAGAATAAACAAAATTGATGAACCATTAGCCAGACTAATCAAGAAACAAAGAGAGAGGACCCAAATATGTAAAATCAGACACAAAAGCAGAGAAGTAACCACTAACCCCACAGGAATACAAAGGACTGTAAGAATATACAACAAGCTGGGCAATGTGGATGAAATGGACCAATTACTAGGAAGATACAATCTCCCAAAACTGAATCAGGAAGACCAGAAAACCTGAATAGGCCAATAACAACTGATGCAATAGAAGAAGTAATCAAAAAAACTCCCGAAAAAACAAAATCCTGGGTCTAGATGGCTTCACAAGAGAGTTTTACGAAACATTCAAAGAAGAACTAACACCTATACTCCTCAAACTCTTCCAAGAAATCCAAGAGGAAGGAACACTTCCAAGCTCTTTTTATGAGGCCAGCTTTATCCTAATTCCAAAACCAGATAAAGACACTACAAAGAAAGAGAACTACAGGCCAATATTCCTGATGAGCATAAATGCTAAAATCCTCATCAAAATATTAACAAACTGGATCCAGCAATATATGAAAAAGATCAGACATTATGACCAAGTGGGACTTATTCCAGGGATGAAAGGCTGGTACAATATTCACAAATCAATAAACATGATACATCACATAAACAAATTGAAAGACAAAAATCACATTATCATATCAACAGACACAGAAAAAGCATTAGACAAAATCCGACACCCATTTTTGATAAAAACTCTCAGCAAAATGGGAATACCAGGAGTATCTCAACATGATAAAGGCCATATATGACAAACCTACAGCCAACATCATACTCAAAGAGCAAAACTAAAACCATTTCCCCTAATAATAGGAAGAAGACATGGATGTCTGCTTTCACCACTCTTATTCAACATAATACTGAAAGTCCTAGCCACAGCAATCAGATAAGAAGAAGAAATAAAAGGCATCCAAATTGGAAACTCCCATTATTTGCAGATGATATGATACTGTACATAGAAAACTCTAGAGACTCCAACAAAAAAAAATATCCTACTAGATTTAATAAGTGAATTTGGCAATGTAGCAGGATACAAAATCAACACCCAAAAATCAATGGCTTTTTTTGTATGCCAATAATGAATTATCAGAAAGAGAAACTAAACAAACAATCCCATTTAGCATTGCAAAAATAAAATTAAGATACTTAGGAATAAACTTTTCCAAGGAGGTAAAAGACTTATACGCAGAAAACTACAGGAGGTAGAAGCAGATATAAATTTGTGGAAGAATATTCTGTGTTCATGGATTGGTAGAATCAACATTATTAAAATGTATATACTACCCAAGGTACTATACAGTTTCAGTCCAATACCTATTAAAATATCAACAGCATATTTCACAAATCTGGAACAAATACTCAAAAAATTTATATGGAAACAAAAAATTTCCCAAATAGGTTCAGCAATCTTGAGAAAGACAAAGTTGGAGGGATCACATTACCAGATATCAAATACTACAAAGCCACCGTAATCAAAACAGCCTGGTATTGGCACAAGAACAGGTATATCGATCAATAGAACAGAACAGAGACCTCAGAAATCAACACAAACCATTACACTCAAATATATTTTGACAAAGAAGGCAAGACCATACAATGGAGTCAAGATAATCTCTTCAATAAATGGTGTTGGGGAAACTGGACAGATCCATGCAAAAAAAATGAAACTAGATCACCAACTTACACCATACACAAGAACAAACTCAAAATGGATAGAAGACTTAAATTTTAGTCAGGAAACCATAAAAATGCTAGAAGAAACCATAGGCAGCAAAATCTCAGACATCTCGTAGCAAAATATTTATGGATACATCTCCTAGGGCAAAGGAAACTAAGGAGAAAATACATAAATGGAACTACATCAAAATAAATTTGTGCACAGCAAAAGAAACCAGCAACAATATTAAAAGGGAGCCCCATTGCATGAGAGAACATATTTGGCAATGATACATCTGATAAAGGGTTAATATCCAAAATATATAAGGAATTCATACAACTTAACAAAAGGAAGACAAAATATCCAATTAAAAAATGGGTAAAGGAGCCCTACATGGCTTGGCTCAGTGGATAGAGCATTGGCCTGTGGACTGAAGGATTCTGGGTTCAATTCTAGTCAAGGGCACATGCCCGGGTTGTGAGCTCAATCCCCAGTAGGGTGTGTGCAGGAGGCAGCCAATCAGTGATTCTCTCTCATCATTGATGTTTCTATCTCTCCTTCCTTCTTCTCTGAAATCAATAAAAATATATTTTAATAAAATGGGCAAAGGACCTAAATAGGCACTTCTCTAAAGGGTATATACAGATGATCAAGAGACATATGAAAAGCTCAAAGTCACTGATCATCAGAGAGATGCAAATTAAAATGACATTAGGTATCACTTCACACCTGTCAGAATCGCTACCATCAATAAATCAAATGAAAAGTTCTTGTGAGGATGTGGAGAAAAGAGAACCCTAGTACACTGCTGGTGGCAATGCAGATTGGTGCAGCCATTATGGAAAACTAGAGGCCCAGTGCATGAAAATTGTACACAGGTAGGGTCCCTAGGCCTGGCTGGTGATCAGGGCCAATCAGGTTCCCCGCCTCCCAGCCTCCCCGCTTCCTCCTTCCCTCACTCCCTCAACACCCTGTTGCCACAACTGGTCACCCACCATGTTCTGTGCCACCCCCTGGTGGTCAGCGCATGTCATAGCGAGCGATCAAACGCCAGGTTGAACTTCCAAGGAGACAATTCGCATATTAGCCTTTTATTATATAGGATAGTATGGATTTTCCTCAAAAAATTAAGTCTGGAACGGCCTTTTGATCCAGTGATCCCACTTCTAGGGATATATCCTTAGAAACCCAAAACAACAATCACAAACAATCTATGCACCCCTATGTTCATAGCAGCATAATTTATAATAGCTAAGATCTGGAAACAGCCCAAGTGCCCATCAGTAAACGAGTGAATAAAAAAGCTGTGGTACATTTATACCATGGAATACTATGCAGCAGTAAAAAGGAAAATATCTTACCCTTTGAGACAGCATGGAGGGACCTGGAGAGTATCATGCTAAGTGAAATAAGTCAGTCAGAGAAAGAAAAATATCACATGATCGCACTCATATGTGGAATCTAAGTAACAAGACAGACTGATGAACGGAGTGGATGCAGAGACATGGAAGCATGGAACAGAGTGTGGAATCTTGGAGAGAAGATGGTGGAGGGTGGGTGGGTGGGAGGTAATCAATCAAAGACCTTTTGTGCATATATGCAGATCCCATGGACCTAGACAATAGGGTGGTGAAAGCCTGGGGCAGGGGCGGGACTGGGCTGGATGTGGTCCTTGGGAGAGAAAAAAAGGGGACATGTAATACTTTCAACTATAAAGATTTTTTTTTTTAAATGCCAAAGGTTACAGACAAAGAGAGGATCTTAAAAGTAGCAAGAAAAAAGCCATCAGTTACCTACAAGGGAGCATCCATAAGACTGTTAGCTGATTTCTCAACAGAATCTTTGCTGGCCAGAGGGATTGGTAAGAAATATTCAAAGTGATGAGTAGTAAGGACCTACCACCAAAATTACTCTACCCAGCAAAGCTTTTATTTAGAATTGAGGGTTAGATAAAGAGCTTCACAAACAAGAAAAAGCTAATGGAGTTCATCACCACCAAACCAGTATTATATGAAATGATGAAGGGTATTCTTTAAGAAGAGGAAGGAGAAGAAGGAGAAGAAAAAGAAGAGATAAAAAATATTAATAATAAAATGGCAACAAATATGTATCTATCAGTAACTGAATCTAATAATCAAAATGAACAAAGAATCTAATGAACACAGTAAACTGGTTAAAAAAAATAGAACCAAAGGCATAGTAACGGAACAGACTGACAAAACTCAGAGGGAAGGGGGGAGTGGACACAGGAAGAGATTAACCAAGGGGGGGGGGGAATATATATATATATTACTCATGGACACATACAATAGGGTGGTAAAGGCCTGAGGCAGGGTGGGATCTGGTGGCAGAGAGCAATTGGGAGGGTAGGAGAGAATATGTGTAATACTCTCAACAATAAAGATTTTTTAAAATATATGAAAGGAACGAAGAGAGAGTAAAAAAGTAAGAATAGAAAAAAAGTCAATCCAGTGAGTCTCCGTGGTTGCTCATTGACCATGAACCATGAGATCCCCAGTTAGATTCCTTGTCTGGGCACATGCGCTGGTTGTGGGCTCAATCCACAGTTGGGGTTGGTGGGGGGAAGGGGTGGGCAGAACAGGAGGCAGCCAATTGATGTCTCTCTCTTTCTCATCAATGTTCCTATGTCTCTATCCCTCTCATTTCCTCTTTCTCTAAAATCAATGAAAACATTTTTTTTTTAAATATAGGAAAAGGAAAATGGTAATAGAGAAAAGAAAAAAGAAACAAATTATGCAAGGGGAAAAAGAGAAGAAAAAGATTACAAAAAGGACAAAAAGAAAAAAGAGAAAGGGAAAAATAGAGTAAGAAAAGGAAAGAGAAAAATAAGAGATATGAAAAGGTAATAAAGCAAAAATAAGAGACAATATAAAGAAAATAATGAAAACAACAACAAAGTGGAGTTTGTCTCAGTAGTGTTTAGACTCAGCGCCTGTTGCAATTTTCCTTTGGGTCCTCTTACGTTGTCTGAGACTGTTCGGTATTCTAGTTTCAGGCCTCCTGGCAGGTATTATAATGCTAGCCAATGTCAGAAGGTGTCCACAATTGGCTTTTGGCAACCTGGTCAAAGCTTCTAGTCTTCCACAGTTTGTAGCTGCTTACACTGGGTTTAGCTGTGCACGGAACAGGCCTAGTGTGCTCTGAGGTCAGCTTGTTAGCAACATGGGGTCCATGGGTGGGTCTTCCAATGTCTCAAGGAAGCTCAGGATCCACAGCCTCCGCCTGCTGTCCAGGTGACAGGCTTAGTCATTGAAAATGCAGTTTCTGAAAGGGCTTTTGGTGGAATCAGGAGGATGGGACCTCTTGTGAGGGTGAGTTCAGACTTAAGGAAAGATGATGAAGGTGCTCCCCTGCTCTAGAGCCACATGCCTAATTCTGTCCTGGAATATTCCCCCCAAAATTGGCAGGATGGTTCCCCTTCTAGGCATGCCTTTGGGGTCTGCCTGAAGCCAGGGGTTTCCATCAGCCCTCCCATTTTGGGGAAGCACAAGTTAAGTTCCTAGTAAGTTGGGCAGTGGCCCTGCCCTAAAACCAACCTCTGATGGACCCTTAGATTGCCCAGATCCCTCTGGTGCTGCCTCCGCAGCAGGGGCTGAGACGCAGGGTGGGGCAAGGGGGACTCCAGAGAGTGGGGTAATTGCCTTTTTCCAGACTGCTGCTACTGCCAGAGACTTGCACCTCTGAGGACAAATGGCTACTGCAGTATATGGGGGAGGTAGCAGGATGACTGAGTACATTGATCCCATTAGCCCCTCTCCCACATCACTCCCCAATGCCCCCCACCCCAGACTCTCCTCAAGTGACTCCAGTGTGCACCACCTTCCATCTACCAAAGTCCAGAGTGAGTAGTTGTGAATGAAAATCCTGTGCTTTGCCCCTTTAGGAAAAAAAGTGGCTTTGTCCCTGGCAGGCTCTGTTTCTTTCTGGCAGATGGAATCCCCACTGCCTATAACTGCTGAATGCTACCTGGCTGGATGTTCTAGGCTGCAGAATCCCTCTGGCTTCTAGGCCTCACTCCTGTCAGGGGAAGTAACACCCCCACCCCCAACTCCAACCCCACAGCCAAAGTATCTCTTTGCACCCTTAGCCTTTTGCCAGTGGTGATAAGCCAGCCCCTCTCACAAGCCCACTCTTGCTACCAATTGCGGGTGGTTTCTGTCCTTCTTTGTTTAAAAGTATGCTCTTCAGCTAGTCTTCAGTTGGTAATTCAGGTGGCTGCTCCCCAATTTAGTTTTATTTCCAGTTCCATTCTGGGAGGAGGTGAGAGAAAGATCCACCTACTTTGCTGCCATCTTGAAACCTGTGATATCTCACTTCTTAATGTTTTCCCAATCAAGTGGGATAAAATGGTATCTTGTGGTATAAGTTGCATTTCTCTTGTTAGTGAGATTATCTCTTCATAGATTTATTTGCCACATGTTTTTTTCTTCTGAAAAATACTTTTTATGGTTTTTACCCATTTTCCTATTCATTTGTCCATTTATTAGTTTTTCATATTATTGATACTAAGCCATTAACATATATATATTAATATACTAGAGGCCCGGTGCACAGATTCATGCATTGGTGGGGTCCCTCAGCCTTGCCTGCACCCTCTCACAATCCGGGACCCCTCGGGGGATGTCGGACTGCCAGTTTCGGCCAATCCCCGCAGGCTGACTGGAAGTCCAACATCCCCCGAGGGATGTAGTAGTGCACAAAGCGCCAGGAGGCCAGTGAGGAGCCTGAGCCCAGGCCAGGCGCCATGCTGCTTCTGCTCATCCTGGCCCCAATTGCACCTGCTGCCTCAGCTGCTCGATAAGCTCCGGGAGCTGTGAGAGTGCACTGACCACCAGGAGGCAGCTCCTACATTGAGCGTCTGCCCCTGGTGGTCAGTGTGTGTCATAGCGACTGGTGGACCGGTCGTTTGGTCATGTAGGCTTTTATATATATATATACATATATATATATATATATATATATATATATATATATATATATATATACTAGAGGCCTGGTGCACAAAAATTTGTGCACTGGCGGGGGGGAGTCCCTCAGCCTGGTCTGCCCCCTCTCACAGTCCTGGAGCCCTCAGGAGATATCCTACTGACGGCTTAGCCTCGCAGCTGCTGGGGCTCATGGCTGCCTGAGCCCACAGCTGCCTGAGCCCATGGCTGCCTGAGCTCCGGGCCTTGCAGCTTCTGTGGCTTTATCTGGATGGACGTCTGGATGGATGTCCGGAAGATGACCGCCCTAATTAGCATATTACCCTTTTATTAGTATAGATAGATACTGTCTTTGTTTATTTTTATTTTTTTTAAATATATTTTATTGATTTTTTACAGAGAGGAAGGGAGGGAGATAGAGAGTTGGAAACATCGATGAGAGAGAAACATTGATCAGCTGCCTCCTGCACATCTCCCACTGGGGATGTGCCCGCAACCCAGGTACATGCCCTTGACCGGAATCGAACCTGGGACCTTTCAGTCCGCAGGCCGACGCTCTATCCACTGAGCCAAACCGGTTTTGGCTGTTTATAGCTTTTTATCTCACTTTTTATGAAGTCCTTTTTTTGTTGTTAGAGAACATTTATTTGGGTAAATTATAGACATAGACGAAGTAATTCCTAGAAGAAATGGGCTTAGGAAACGAGTTATGGAGGTAAAGGAAGGACCCCTGGAGCTTGGAAGTGAAGAAGCAAATGGTAACATGCCTGGACGAGGGGGAGGGAGAGAGGAAAGGGAAAGAAGACACAGGTGTGCCCCCAGGAGGGAGAGCTAAGTCCTTTTATTCTTGTCGTTAATCCTCACTCGAGGATATTTTTTTCATTGATTTTATTTTTTAAATCTTTATTGTTGAGAGTATTACAAATGTCCCCCCTTTTTTGCTCCATTTCCCCCCTTGTCCTCATTTCTGCCATGTCCCAGGCCTTTACCACTCTATTGTCTGTATCCATAGGTAATGCATACATGCATATGTCCAGGCTTTAAATTATGTGTGTGTATATGTATGTATAAACATACAGGATGAGCAAAATTTATGATTTTTTTCTTTACAAATATGGAGTTGTATTATATCCAGTAGTTATAACTTGCCTTTGATTTGTTTTTTAAATTTTCATCCAAGGAGTGAGGATATTTTTTTCCATTGATTTTTAGAGAGAGTGGAAGATAGGAGGCAGGAAGAGGGAGAGAGAGAGAGAGAGAGAGAGAGAGAGAGAGAGAGAGAGAGAGAGAAACATTGATGTGAGAGATACACATGAACAAGCAGACTATGTGGGGCGACCAGGCTGGCGGGGGGACTGTGAGGGGCGACCAGGCTGGCAGATGGGGGCAGTTGGGGATGACCATGCTGGCAGAGGGGGCAGTTGGGGATGACCAGGCCTACAGGGGGGGGAAATTAGGAGCGACCAGGCCTGCAGGGAGTCAGTTAGGGGTGATCAGGCCGGCATGCAGAGGCAGTGAGGGGTGATCAGGTCAGCAGTGGGGAGCAGTTAGGGGTGACCAGGCAGGTGAGCGATTAGGAGCCAGCGGTCCAGGATTGTGAGAGGGACATCCGACTGCCTGGGGATCGGGCCTAAATCAGCAGTTGGACATCCCCCAAGGGGGCCCAGATTAGAGAGGGGTCAGGCTGGGCTGAGGGGACACCCCGGCGCATGAATTTCCTGCACCGGGCCTCTAGTATATATATACTAGTATATATGTAAAATCAATCATACGTTCTTAAAATAAACTTTATAACTAGTTATCCTATATAATAAAGAGTGAATATGCAAATGGTCGTAATGCCCTCGCACCCTCTCGTGAGGCCACAGCCCCCACCCTGGCACCGGGCTGGGGAACCGGAGGCTGATCCCCCTGCCTGGCGGGGTTTGACAGGGGAGGACCTGAGGCTGTTCCCTTCACCCAGCAGGGCTTGACGGGGGACTTGAGGCTGCGCCCCCTCACCCTACAGGGCTTGACGGGGGTGGGGCTGGCCGGGTCTGGGTCTCACGCCATTTCAAGGCGCAAGTGGGTGGGCGGGGACTTGACTCTGGGTCCCATGGCACGCCCCAGACTCTGACAGGAGGGAGATTTTTGTATTCATATTACTAATTTTCTTTCATCTCTGACACTTCTATTATAGAGAAAGGCCAAATAGCAATATTAAAATATTCCCTCTAATTAATTCTCTTTTAATGTGCACGAATTTCGTGCACCGGGCCACTAGTTTTAATTATAAAAGCAATTCAAGGAAAAGTCTCTGACCCCCTCCCTCAGCCACTCCAGTGCCATTCCCTGCTGGGGTCCAACCCCAGCAGGTCCAGGGGTCCCCAAAGTTGTGGACGGAGTCGGCGAAGAAGGAATGACACAGAGACAGCGTTCAGTTGATCAGCAGCCTAGCCAGGATCTCTAGCCAGGATCTCCAGCGAAGTTCTGCCGTTTATTGTCTTGTTACATCTGTATTTATACTAGTTGATTTTAATCCTGTCAATTTCTATTGAACAGGTTAGGACGTTTCTTATCTCCATTCCAGGGAGTAAAGATTATGTAGCTTAAGCGTGATTGTTCGTAGTTAAAGTGATTAACTACCTGCCTGGCACTTAGTTAAGGAGTTTTATGCCCTCCCTAACTTCAGGGAAAAATCCTTACCTGGGGAAACAACCTTTCTCGGAGAGGTGACCTTGGTTAAAATACATAGCGCTAAGGGGAGCAAACATATTAAGAATAGTATGCTATATACGCCAGGTCCCTTGAAACATATGCTGTGCAGATGTTTCTTTCCTGCAGCGACTGTGTCAAGCAGCAAGGATGGACTGGCTTCCGGCAATTCCCCAGAGGTAACTTTTTCAAAATTATAAATTTGATGAGAAACAAATTTTTTAAGTGTCATCTTTTGATTAGAAGAACTTTAGAGTCATTCAGTCAAGTTTTGAGAAATAAGACACTTTGGGATTTTATTTGCATACTAGAGGCCTGATGCATGAAATTTGTGCACTTCATGGGAGGATCCCTCAGCCCAGCCTGTGCCCTCTCACAGTCTGGGAGCCCCGTGATCGATCACCCCAAAGAGGTAGGCCCTACCCACCTGGCCGGGGCTCCAATGGATCACCCCTGCCCACCTGCCACAGCACCACCACTGGGTAGCCTGGGCCTCCCTCTTTGGGGTGATCATGGAGCCCCCCAATTGATCAATTACCCCGCTGGCCAGTATCCTGGGCCTCCCTCTTTGGGACAATCATGGAGCCCTCCGATTGATCGATTGCCTTGCTGGCCGGTGGCCTGGGCCTCCCTCTGCAGGGTGATCATGGGGTGATCCCGGGCCCCCGACCAATCGCATTGCACCCACTTTGGCTGGCCTGGCACCAGTGGGTGTCATAGCATGGTCATCTGGAAGGTTGTCCGAGCGGTCGTTCTGCTCTTCGGTTGTTTGGTCTATTTGTATATTACGCTTTTATTATTATAGATAAATAATTAATAAATTAATTTAGAGAGGATTGACATCTTTTTTTAAAATATATTTTTATTGCTCTCAGAGAGGAAGGGAGAGAAAGATAGAAACATCAGTGATGAGAAACATTAATCAGCTGCCTCTGCATGCCCCCTACAGGAGATTGAGCCAACCCGGGCATGTGCCCTGACTAGGAATCAAACCATGACATCCTGGTTCATATATTGACACTCAACCACTGACCCATGCCAGCCAGTCAGGATTGACATCTTTGTAGTGCTATCTTTTTCCATTCTGAAATGCTCTGCTTTGTGTGTGTGTGTTGGTTATTGACATTTTTTATTTTTAAAAAAAATTCTTTATTAGTTAAGGTATAACAAATGTGTCCTCATCCCCCCCCCCATTAAACCCCCATCCTCTCCCCCCCCCACCACTCATGCTCTCATCCCCCTGTTGTCCATGTCCATTGGTTTAGCTTATATGCATGCATACAAGTCCTTTGGTTGACTCTTCCCCTTGCCCCCTCCCTCCCGTACTTTCCCTCTGGGGATTAATAGTCTGATAGCTGTTTCTCTGTCTTTGGATCTGTCTCTGTTCATCACTCTATGTTGTTCTCTATATTCCACAAATGAGTGAAATCCTGAGGTATTTATCTTTCTCTGACTGGCTTATTTCACTTAGCATAATGCTCTCCAGTTCCATCCATGATGTTACAAAAGGCAAGAGTTCCTTCTTTTTTACCGCAGCATAGTATTCCATTGTGTAGATGTACCACAGTTTTTTAATCCACTCACCTGTTGATGGGCACTTAGGCTGTTTCCAAATCTTAGCTATGGTGAATTGTGCTGCTATGAACATAGGGGTGCATATATCCTTTCTGATTGGTGTTTCTGGCTTCTTGGGATATATTCTTAGAAGTGGGATCACAGGGTCGAATAGGAGTTCCATTTTTAGTTTTTTGAGGAAACTCCATATTGTTTTCCACAGTGGCTGCACCAGTCTGCATTCCCACCAGCAGTGCAGAAGGGTTCCTTTTTCTCCACATCCTCTCCAACACTTGTTTGTTGATTTGTTGATAATAGCCATTCTGACAGGTGTGAGATGATACCGCATTGTCATTTTGATTTGCATCTCTCGTATAATTAGTGACTTTGAGCATGTTTTCATATGTCTTTCGGCCTTCTGTATGTCCTCTGTCGAAAAGTGTATCTAGGTCCGTTGCCCATTTTTTGATTGGATTGTTTATCTTTCTATTGTTAAGTTGCATGAGTTCCCTGTAAATGTTGCAGATTAAATCCTTATCGGTGATATCATTGGCAAACATGGTCTCCCATATAGTGGGTCTTCTTGTTGTTTTGTTGATGGTTTCCTTTGCTGTGCAAAAGCTTTTTATTTTGATGTAGTCCCATTTGTTTATTTTCTCTTTAGTTTCCATTGCCCTAGGAGCATTATCAGAGAAGAACTTCCTTCGGCATATGTTTACGATTTCGCTGCCTGTGGATTCCTCTAGTATTTTTATGGTTTCCCGTCTTACGTTTAAGTCTTTTATCCATTTTGAGTTTATTTTTGTGTATGATGTGAGTTGGTGGTCTAGTTTCATCCTTTTGCATGTATCTGTCCAATTTTCCCAACACCATTTATTGAAGAGACTGCCTTGACTCCATTGTATGCTCTTGCCTCCTTTGTCAAATATTAATTGGGCGTAGTGGTTTGGGTCGATTTCTGGGTTCTCTATTCTATTCCATTGATCTATATGTCTGTTCTTGTGCCAGTACCAAGCTGTTTTAAGAACAGTGGCTTTGTAATACAGCTTGATATCTGCTATTCAGATCCCACCTACTTTGTTCTTCTTTCTCAGGATTGCTGCAGCTATTTGAGGTCTTTTTTTTAATTCCAGATGAATATTTGGAATGTTTGTTCTAGATCTGTGAAATATGCCATTGATAATTTAATGGGGATTGCATTGAATCTATAGATTGCTTTGGGTAGTATGGACATTTTGATGATGTTGATTCTACCAGTCCATGAACACGGTATGTTCTTCCATCTGTTTATGTCTTCTCTATCTCTTTTTTCAGTGTCCTGTAGTTTTTCGCGTATAAGTCTTTGACCTCCTTAGTTAACTTTATTCCTACGTATTTTAATTTTTTTGATGCGATGGTAAATGGGATTGCTTTTTTAGTCTCACTTTCTGTAAGTTCACTATTGGTGTAAAGAACTGCCATAGATTTCTTGGTATTAATTTTGTATCCTGCTACATTGCCGAATTCATTTATTAAGTCTAATCATTTTTTGATGGAGTCTTTAGGGTTCGCTATGTACAGTATCATATCATCTGCAAATAAGGACTGTTTTACTTCTTCTTTTCCAATTTGGATGCCTTTTATTTCTTCTTTTTGTCTGATCTCAATGGCTAGTACTTCCAGTACTATATTGAACAGGAGTGGTGAAAGGGGGCATCCCTGTCTTATTCCTGTTCTTAGGGGGAACGGTTTTAGTTTTTGCCCATTGATTATGATGTTGGCGTGGGTTTGTCATATCTGGCTTTTATTATATTGAGGTATGATCCTTCTATACCTATCTTGCTGAGGGTTTTTATCAAGAAAGGGTGTTGGGCCGAAACCGGCTTGTCCTAGTGGATAGAGCGTCGGCCTGCGGACTGAAAGGTCCCAGGTTCGATTCCAGTTAAGGGCATGTACCTGGGTTGCGGGCATATCCCCAGTAGGAGATGTGCAGGAGGTAGCTGATCGATGTTTCTCTCTCATTGAAGTTTCTAACTATCTCTCTCCCTTCCTCTCTGTAAAAAATCAATAAAATATATTGTTTTTAAAAAAAAGGGTGTTGGATTTTGTCAAATGCTTTTTCTGCATCAATTGATATGACCATGTGGTTTTTATCTCTCATTTTGTTTATGTGATGTTTATTGATTTACGGATATTGTACCATCCTTGCATCCCTGGGATAAATCCAACTTGGTCATGGTGTATGATCTTTCTGATTTACTGCTGGATCCGATTTGCTAGGATTTTATTGAGGATTTTGGCATCTATGTTCATGAGGGATATTGGCCTGTAATTCTCTTTCATTGTGTTGTCTTTATGTTGTTTTGGTATTAGGGTGATGCTGGCTTCATAGAATGAGCTTGGAAGTGTTCCTTCCTCTTGAATTTTTTGTGGTAGTCTGAGGAGGATAAGTTTTAGTTCTTCCTTGAATGTTTGGTAAAACTCCCCTGTGAAGCTGTCTGGCCCTGGGCTTTTGTTTGCTGGGAACTTTTTGATGACTGCTTCAATTTCTTCCATAGTTATTGGCCTATTGAGATTTTTAGATTCTTCCTGATTAAGTTTTGGAATGTTGTATTTTTCTAGGAATATGTCCATTTCCTCCAGGTTGTCTAGTTTGTTGGAGTAGAGTTGTTCATAGTATTTTTTAATAGTCCTTTGTATTTCTGTGGGGTCCGTTGTTATTTCTCCTCTTTCATTTCTGATTTTGTTTATTTGGGTCCTCTCTCTTTGTTTCTTGGTGAGCCTGGCTGGAGGTTCATCAATCTTCTTTATCCTTTCAAAGAACCAGCTCTTGGTTTTGTTGATAATTTTTTTAAAAATATATGTAATTAATTTTTTACATAGAGGAAGAGAGAGGAATAGAGAGTTAGAAGCATCAATGAGAGAGAAACATCGATTAGCTGCCTCCTGAACACCCCCTTCTGGGGATGTGCCCGCAACCAAAGTACATGCACTTGACCGGAATTGAACCTGGGACCCTTCGTTCCGTAGACCGGCACTCTATCCACTGAGCCAAACTGGTAAGGGCGGTTTTGTTGATCTTTTGTATTGTTTTTTTGGTCTCTATTATCTTTATTATTTCCTTCCTTCTGCTTACACTGGGCTTTTCTTGTTGCTCTCTTTCTAACTCTTTGAGTTGTAGGGTTAGGTAATTTATTCTCATTGTTTCTTGTTTCTTGCAGTAGGCTTATAGAAGTATGAACTGCCCTCTCAAGACTGCTTTCGCTGTGTCCCATAGGTTTTGGATTGTTGTGTTTTCATTGTCGTATGTTGCCACGATGTTTTATATTTTTTCTTTGATCTCTTTGGTAACCCAGTCATTGTTTAATAGCGTGCTATTTAGTCTCAGTGTGTTTGATTTTTTTGGATTGTTTTTACTGTAGTTGATTTCCAGTTTTATGCCATTGTGATCTGAGAAGATGCTTGATATGATTTAAATATTCTTTTTTAAAAAATATATATTTTATTGATTTTTTACAGAGAAGAAGGGAGAGAGATAGAGAGTTCGAAACATCGATGAGAGAGAAACATCGATCAGCTGCCTCCTGCACATCTCCTACTGGGGATGTGCCCGCAACCCAGGTACATGCCCTTGACCGGAATCAAACCGGGGACCTTTCAGTCCGCAGGCTAATGCTCTATCCCCTGAGCCAAACCGGTTTCGGCAATATTCTTGAATTTGAAGAGACTTTGTCTGTGACCCAATATATGGTCTATCTTTGAAAATGACCCATGTGCACTTGAGAAGAATGTATATTCTGTGGCTTTGGGGTGAAATGTTCTGAAGAGGTCAATTAATTCCATCTGATCTAGTGAGTCATTTAGGATTGATGTTTCTTTGCTGATTTTTTGTTTAGAGGACTTGTCCAATGGTGATAATGGGGTGTTAAAGTCCCTTACTATGATTGTATTGCTGTCAATCTCTCCCTTGATCTCCTCCAGAAGATTTCTTATGTATTTGTTTACTCCTATATTGGGTGCGTATATGTTTACCAGAGTTATTTCTTCTTGTTGGACTGCTCCCTTTAGTATTATGAAATGGCCTTCTTTATTTCTTTTTATGTCCTTCAATTTGAGATCTAATTTGTCAGATATAAGTATTGCTACCCCGGCTTTTTTTTCATTTCCATTCGCCCGAAAAACCTTTTCCCATCCCTTCACCATCAGTCTGTGTGTGTCTTTTTTTCTGAGGTGGGTTTCCTGTAGACAGCAGATAGATGGGTCATGTTTTCTTATCCACTCAGTTACCCTATGTCTTTTGATTGGGGCAAATAATCCATTTACATTTAAAGTGATTATTGATAGATACTTGTTAGTCGCCATTTTTATTCTTTACCCTTGTGTTCCTTCTTTGTTTCCTATTTTTTCTTTTTACAGCATACCCTTTAGCATTTCTTGCATTGCTGGTTTGGTGGTAATAAACTCCCGGAGTCCTTTTTTTTCTGTGAAGCACCTGATTTCACCCTCAATTTTGATTGATAGCCTTGCTGGGTATAGTATTCTTGGATTCAGACCCTTCCTTTGCATGACTTCATATATTTCATTCCATTCCCTTCTTGCCTGATGTGTTTCTGTTGAGAAATCAGTCGCTAGTCTGATGGGGGCTCCTTTGTAGGTGACTTTCTGTCTCTCTCTGGCTGCTTTTAAGATTCTTGCTTTGTTGTTGGTGTTTGCCATTTAATTATAATGTGCCTTGGCATTGGTCTTTTGGGGTTCATTTTGTTTGGGACTCTGTAAGCTTCTTGGATTTGTGTGAGTTTTTTCTTCCCTATATCAGGGAAGTTTTCTGTCATTTTTTCAAGTAGTTTTTCTATTCCTTGCTCAGTTTCTTCTCCTTCTGGCATCCCTATTATGTGGATGTTGTTTGGTTTCATGTTGTCCCAGAGTTCTCTTAGGCTCCCCTCCTGCTTTTTCTTTTTTTTAATATATATTTTATTTTATTTTTAAAAATATATTTTATTGATTTTTCACAGAGAGGAAGGGAGAGAGAGAGAGTTAGAAACATCGATGAGAGAGAAATATCGATCAGCTGCCTCCTGCACATCTCCCACTGGGGATGTGCCCGCAACCCAGGTACATGCCCTTGACCAGATTGAACCTGGGACCTTTCAGTCCACAGGCCGACGCTCTATCCACTGAGCCAAACCGGTTTTGGCTCTCCTGCTTTTTAATTTTTTTTCTAGAAGCTGCTCTGCTTCGGTATTTTTTCCTACCTTGTCTTCTAGCTCACTGATACTGTCCTCTGCTTCTACTGTTGATGCTTTCTATTGTGTTCTTTATAGCAGTGATACCATTTTTCATTTCTTCTTGGTTTTTCTTCATTTCCTCTTGGTTCTTACACATATTGTTGCATTTGTCTTCCATTCTTTTCATCCACCTTATGACCAATTCTGTGAATTCTTTCTCTGACAGGTTGCTTGCCTCCATTGCCTCCATTTCGTTTACTTCCTTTTCTGGTATGCCTGTTTTTCTTTCATATGCGGGCTGGTTCTTGGTCTCCCCACGATCTCTCTTCTCCAGGTGTTTGGTTATGTAGTTCTCTCTCTGCTGCATTGATTTAAAGGCACAAAATACAACACAACAAGGCACAATGTACAAGGCACTGAAAACAAATGTATTCACAATATTAATAACCCCAAATAAAGGTGACCACCTGAGCAAAGAGAATTAGAGGATAAGGAAGAACGAAGAGAAAAAGGAAAAAATGGAGTGCAAAAATGAAATTGGGAAAAGGGAGGAACAAAAAAGTAAGAGAGAAAAGAGAGAGAATGAAATAGAAGAGGGGACGAGACTATTTATATGGGGAGAAAACTCCGATAGACCCGCCACTAATCCCAACAAATTCCAGCAACAGATCCCTGGAGGTGAATACAAACTACAGACAACCACTAATATCTAGTGAGGTGAGGGAAAACAGAAGCACAAAAATAACCGGAAAAGAAAGAAAAAAGAAAAGAAAACAAAAAACAGAAAACTAAAAAGCAAAAGGAAAACAACCTCACTAACAAGCATAAAAAAACCCAGTATACTCAACAATCAAGCAAACAAAACAACAGAAAGAGAAAAAAAATTTGGATAGTGAAGATAGATAAGGGAGAGGTGTATATGGATTTAGAGCAGGGGATTGGAAATTGGATATATAAGTAGGGTAAAATTTTGATAGGGGGTAAAAAGAAGCAATAGGGGAAATCTAAAGCAGGAATAGGATAAGAGAAACAGGACAACAAAAGGGGAAAAGTGAGGAAGCGAGTTTTGGCATAAAGGTAAAATTGAGGTAGGGGAAAATGATGCTAAAGGAACAATGAAAATAGAATGTACAACACTAATCCCAAAATAAAATAATGAGAAAATAAAATGACACTTTAAAAATGGTAGTAGTAATAATACTGGTGAAAAATCAAAATGTAGTAATTAAAAGGGTAAAATCAGGTGATGAAAAAAGAAAAAAATTGGTTTCTTAATTAAAAGGTGAAAAAAGAATAGAAAAAATAAAATAAAAATGTGCAGTAGTGACGGTCCTTCAGTTCTTCTACTCTTCTATCTGGCATGCCTTAGTCCTGCCAGGTATTCAGGAGGGTGTTGAATTTCCCTGCGATACACTGTTCCTCCATGTTGTAAACCACAGTCCTGTTTTAAAGCAGGCCATATTTGTTTCCCAGACTGCCTTTATTTGTGTTTACAGAAGAGTCAGTTCGTAGCTCTGCCTCTGGGTGGCAGTGTGTCTGGATTGACCTTCGAGGCTATAAGTACTCTCTATCCAGTAGTTAGGGTTTATTTTCTCTATTGTACTTTAAACTGGTTTGGGAAAGTCCACTGCCCAGAGCTGGTTCTTTAATCCTTACTCCCTGCTCTGTTTCCCAGGTTCCACAAAAACAACTTTCCCCTGCAGTCTCTGCAAGTGTCCCCAACTCAGCAATCCCATGCACTGGGTTTAATAATCAAACTCAAAGATTTAAGGGGAAGCAAATAAAACAAGAGCCTGAGAAGTTGCGTGAATTCGCAACCCTCCACCTTCCAGCTCTGTGCGCAGTCTCCTCCGCACGCCCTCTCTCCCCTGGCACCAAGCAGCCAGCACACTGGCAAAATCCGAGGTTGCCTTTTTGCATCCAGTCCAGCTATGGGCTTATTTTTAGTGTTCCCTTCTGCCAGCAGCCCTGTGGGAGCCCTTCCACACTCGCGGATCACGCTGGCCCCAAAGGCCGCGGACTTTGTGGGGCGCAGACCTCCCCGCGCACGTTCCATTCCCCAACCTGAATTGCAAACCGCACCTTCAGGCGAAATCTGACCTTTCCATGAAGAGAAGCAGGGCTCCACGTAGTCGCGCTGTACCAGATCCGGTGTTTCCGGGTTAGCAGCCGATATCTGGATGCCGGGTCTTTGGATGTATACACTTCCAATAACAGCCACTCAAGATGGCGTGGTTTCTGCAGGTGAGCCGGCGCTCTGGGAGAGATTCCAGCCACAGTCTCCAATCATCCCCTTTCTCCGGGAGTCCTCCGCCTTTCCCGGCTGCAAACTGTCTCTCAGCTGAATATTCTCTCTGCTTTCATTTTTTTAATCCTCACCCGAGGATATTTTTGCATTGATTTTTAGAGAGAGTGGAAGGAAAAGACAGAGAGAAATATCGATGTGAGAGAAACACATCAATGGTTGCCTCCTGCACGAGCCCTGACCAGAGCCCAGGCTAGGGAGGAGCCTGCAACCGATGTACATGCTCTTGATGGCAATCAAACCTGGGGCCCTTATGTCCACAGGCCAATGCTCTATCCACTGAGCCAAACTGGTTAGGGGCCGAAATGCTCTGCTTTTTAAGAAAATAATTTTGTTATGTCTTTCAATAAAGTTCTAAAATTATTTATCTTGCATGTTTTTTATGAATTTTATTCCTGGATTTAAAAATATGTACATGTATTTATAAAAACATGGCATACATCAAGGATAAATCATCTTTATTCTAAGACTAGTGGGCTACAAGGAAAGTGAGAGAGACAAATAGGGTGTGTGCACAAGCACTGTTATAAATTAGATTTTTACCATTATACTTTTATGCTATTATCATTTATAGGATGGTCAATTTTTTCATATTTATCTTTTATACTTCTAACTACCATTGTAGTTAGAAAAATTTTATTATAGAAAATTTTGTTCAACCCAGAATAATTTACATTAACACATTTTGTACCGCATAGAAATCTCTAAGACATATGCCAGGGACCGCACGTTTTTGGGCAAACTGCACATTATTTAAATCATCATAACTACAGATCATAGTGCACTTTAGGTGTTGTTTTTCAATAATTATAACATTTTTATTTACAAAAAAAGTTAAACAATTTAAGTTCCTAGTACATTTTTAACATATGGTACTGCGTAAAACATTTTCCTCTATGAAGAGGGACCAAACAAAATTTAGATAAATATCTAGATTCGCTCCTTTTTCCATGGGCAGCACAAACTCTGAAGGCTCTCGTAGGAAATTTTTTCTTTCCACTCGCTGGAATACATGTAGGTTCATGCTGCTTCATATCACCTGCAACCTTTTGGGTGGATATTTATGAGGTGCTCTCCTTGCACCCCCAGGGGAAGGGCTGGACAGATTTGTCTCTGGTTCTGGAGAGCCTTCATTATTGTCATCCGTTATCCAGTCTCTTGCCACCAATAGCAGAAACTGTTTATACTTCATTTTTGCTTGTGGATTGAGGACGTTGTACACTCTAAATGAATTGAAAAGTCCACGGTTTATAAGGTACAGCACTGCTTTTTTTGTCCATTTCATCGTTTTCCTTAGAATGAAACAACACGAAAGGAAGTGTATCAGTTTCGTTGGTTTCCTTCCTTTTTCTGAGAGAGGGCATTTCTAAAAGCGCCAGGAACTTGAAGACGAAGACTATTTGAATGACCAAAATACAATGTAACTGCAATGCTTTATGGGATCGTGCAATTATATAGTTTTTCGTAGATTGACCTGCACGGTTTCCACCAATGAGATCGCTTCATTCGATGTGGACAAGACAATGTGTTGACATCTAAGGTCCATAACAGATGGCGCGTGAAAAACGAGAAAACTCGTGAGCGGTCCTTAACAGATGGCGCGCGAGACACAAGAAAGCTTGTGAGCGGTACGAAAGGTGTTAAGAAAAAAATATTACCTTTAATACTATCATGCAGAAATAATCTCTGTTGACATTTTGGTGTATCACTTTCTTCTAGAAGTTTTTCAATATGGTCTTAGTTATGTTCATACAATTTTTCTACACAATAAGCTTCATCAACTTTATTTTATGAACACTGTAATTGCTGAATAATAGTCTTTCCTGTATTTACTACAAATTATTTAACTATTTCTATGTTGTCAAATTAAAACTTTTTTATAATAAATAATTTTTCAACAAACATTTTTATATCCATACTAGTAGACCATCGCGTGATATCGTGCTTAGTAGGTTGCTTGCCACTTCCACAGGAGCCAGCGGGAACCACAGCATGCTGCTGGGAGCCATGCTGCTTCCACGGGAGGCAGGAGGGACCCGCGTTCATTCTGTAGGAGCTGGGAGGGAGCCACGCTGCTCCCAGGGGATCTGGGAGGGACCTGAGCCGATTCTGTGGGAGGCAGGAGGGACCTGTGCTGCTTCTGTGGGAGGCAGGCCTGCCATCTCCTCTCTAGGCCTGCGCTTGGCCACGAAGGCTGCGGGCTGGCCCCCCTGTCCCTTTCCGTGTCCACTCCAGCTCCAGGGGGCCGGCCCGAGCCAGGTGTGGCAATGAAGCAAGGATTCCGCCAGGCCACTCATTCTGCCCACTCTCTGTGGCCACCCCCCAACCCCCGGGACTGGGGGACTCTGGTGGGGTTGAGAGGACTGGGCACTGCCATCTTGTGGCTATGGGCTCCACCATCTTTGTGATGGAGTAGCGGTTAATTTGCATATTACCCTTTTATTAGATAGGATTTTTGTATGCACATTAAGTAATTTGCTTGAAGTTAATTTCTAGAGGTAGAATTACTGGAACAAGGGCTCTAATCATTCTTAATAAGATTGTAAAAAGTAAAAGTAATACAGAGTATCATAGAAAATAAAACAAAGAATTAAGACTACTTATGATCACACTTATCAGAGATAAACTCTATTTAGCTTTAGATATAATTTTTTATAATCTTTTTTTCTATTAGTGTATATGTGTGTCATTTTTTAAACAAAATTAAGATCATAATTTTGATCTCGTTTAAGTTTTATTGTGAACATTTTCCAGTTTTTTTTAAAAAAATATATTTTATTGATTTTTTACAGAGAGGAAGGGAGAGAGATAGAAAGTTAGAAACATTGATGAGAGAGAAACATCAATCAGCCGCCTCCTGCACATCTCCCACCAGGGATGTGCCCGCAACCAAGGCACATGCCCCTGACCAGAATCGAACCTGGGACCTTTCAGTCCGCAGGCCGACGCTCTATCCACTGAGCCAAACCGGTTTCGGCAATTTTCCCGTTTTAAAAAGGCTTTCAAATGTTCATTTTAAAGGTTATATAACAATCTTTTAAAAAGATATACCATTTTTGTTAACCACTATCCATTTTCAGACATATGTTCTTTTCAGTTTTAAAGTATTATTTTTTTACTATCAAAAATAAAAGTACAGTAAATTTTTTTATTTATAAATCTTTGTGTTTCTCATTATTTTCTTAGAATAGAGTCTCAGAAATGGAATTACCAGATCAAAGTATATACACATTTGTAAGGACATATATAAAGCCAAATGCCTTCTAGACAGTGTTACTAATTTACTGTCCATCCACAGTATATTTGTGTGCCAAAAAGTAATTTTGCTGAACTAGGTCTCAGTCTGTAGTTCATTGCTTTGAGGAAGCAGAGGTAATGGCTTCTACTTTCTATTTATCATTTTGTGGAAGTATAGGTGTTTCTTGAGATTGATTTTTGATCTGGCAGTTAAAGGGGCCTTAGCTATTTATATTTAGGCCCTGAAATAAGTTGTTGCATCTTGTTTTTTTAATCTTTATTGTTGATAGTATGACAAATGTCCCCTTTGATTGTTTGTTTTAATGTGTTCCCATTCACCTCCTCCACTCCACACCTGCCCTTCCCAGGCCTTCACCCCACTATTGTCTGTGTCCATGGGCTATGCATATATGCATGTAAGTTCCCCTATTAATTTTTTGCATCTTTGAGGGAAGAGATGAAAGGTGATTTCTCAAACTTTAATGAAGAGGCCTTTGGAGAATTTTGTTCTGGATGCTGTATATTTATAGGGAATGTTTGCAGACCCCAAAATTAGTAGAACTGAAGAGTAGCCAGAGAGTGATGTGTCAAATTGAGACTCAGTCTTTTGAAAAACAATGGGGAGAGAGTGGTAGCAGATATTTAGCTATGTTTCCTCTTATTTTTGATTCATTGGAAATCATTTCTTTCCAGTTAGATTGCCAATATTACATGGTGTCCCTGCCTAAGAGAAGAGCTGGAATATAGAGAAACTAAAAGAAATTGAGAGCTGTGGGTTTAGGGTCATTGCTTTCTGTTCTTATGCTTTGTGCAGTGTCTCCTTTTCTTTTAGATCTCATTTGCCCTTGGGCCCTCTAGATCATATTTATCGATTAAGTAAATGAATACATAAATAGATGAAGAGTTGGGTAAAAAATAAATTTAATCAATACACAGATACCAGAATAAAAGAAAAATTATGAGAGAAATGTTTCTTTCATATTCAGTTTATCCATGATCTATTTTTTTTCCTTAAAATTTCAATAAGCAGAACTTAAGGATGCACACATGTTTGCTGATAAGAAAAGTCAGGATAGTTTTTGATCCACAGCTTATGTCTACAAGAACATAACATCAATATTTTTAAAGGTAAATCAGTTTTTAATTTATTTCTTTTAAACCACTTTTTCTTCAGCTACTCAAGTGAAAATTGAATTACACTGTAGACTTCCCCTGATGGGTACGAATGGGTGGAAGAGCAGAAAACCTGAGCTTGAACAGCCACAGGTTCCATTTGCCTCTCTTGCAGTGCCCTGATTGGTATCTTGAAATTCTCATGTTTTCCACAGGGGGCATTTCCAGCTCGTTTGAAGAAAGTGCTGATTGTGGGAGCACCCATATGGTTCCGAGTGCCCTATTCCATCATCAGCCTCCTCCTGAAGGACAAAGTCCGGGAGAGGGTAAGGCAAGCTAGCTTTATTTTATTTGGGGTGGATAGAGATTTCCATCTCTGCTGTTGAAACCTGCCAGTTTTCTACCTTCAAAAAAAATTCCTGTTGTCTTGTCTTCCAGAGCCCTTTCTGCTTTTGTCAGTGTATTCTCTGCTTTATTCTTTTTTTGTTGTTAGTCTTCACCTGATATTGATTTTTAGAGAGAGTGGAAAGGAAGGAGAGAGATTGAGAGAGAAAGAAACATTGATGTGAGAGAGACACATCGATTGGTTGCCTCACACATGCACCCCGACTTGGGGATAGAGCCTGCAACCGAGGTATGTGATCTTGACTGGAATCGAACCTGAGACCCTACAGTCCATGGGCTTATACTCTATCCACTGAGTCAAACTGACTAGGGCTCTGCTTTATTCTTTCTTGGCTCAGTACAAGCTGGCTCTCCCACTGCATTACAAGTTCCTTTGAAGTTAGTAACTGGACACTCTCCCATCATAGCATTTTGCATAAAAATAGTACTGAAGGAGTGTGTTCACTGAGTAACTTAGGGATAGCTACTACCAAAATTTAGCCTAGGACTATACAGACCTTTAATATTTAACAATCCTATCTAATAAAAGAGAAGCATGCAAATTGACCATACCTCCACTATGCCCACAAGCCACGCCCACCAGCCAATCAGAGCAACTATGCAAATTCACCCAACCAAGATGGCGGCTGGTGGCCACGGAACTGGAGCGAGCAGGAGGCTTGGGTTGCCCTGGCAATGGAGGAAGCCAAGCTTCCTCCTGGCCCTGGCCTGCCGTGGCCTCTGCTCAAGGCTACAAAGTTTCAATTATAGAGGAAAATAAATCCCAGATAGCTGCTTCCAGCCGGCCTGGTCCCTGCTCACAGAGGTGCTGAAAAAAAAAAAAAAAGGAGAGGCTGGGAGCTTGGGTCGCTGCGGGGCTTGTCCAGCCTGCAAACAGCCATCAGCCCCTCACCCAGGCTGGTCATGCACCCCAGTGGGAACCCCCACCCTGAAGGGGCTGTGGCCAGCCTGCAAACAGCCATCAGCCCCTCATCCAGGCTGGCCAGGCACCCCAGCGGGACCCCCCACACACACACCCTGAAGGGGCTATGGCCAGCCTGAAAACGGCCCTCAGCCCCTCACCCAGGTTGGCCAGGCACTCCAGCGCGACCCCCACCCTGATCCAGGACACCCTTTGGGGCAAACCAGCCGGCCCCCACCTGTGCACCAGGTCTCTATCCTATATAATAAAAAGGTAATATGCAAATTGACCCTAACAGCAGAACGACTGGTCACTATGACACACACTGACCAACAGGGGGCAGACTCTCAATGCAGGAGCTACCCCCTGGTGGTCAGTGCGCTCCCACAGGGGGAGCTCTGCTCAGCCACAAGCCAGGCTGATGGCTGCCAGCACAGCGGTGGTGACGGGAACCTCTCCCACCTCCTCAGCAGCGCTAAGGATGTCCGACTGCAGCTTAGACCTGCTCCCCGCTGGCAAGTGGACATCCCCCGAGGGCTGCCGGGCTGCCAGAGGGATGTCTGACTGCCAGCTTAGGCCTGATCCCCTGGGGAGTGGGCCTACGCCAGCAGGTGGACATCCCCCGAGGGGTCCCAGACTGCAAGAGGGCACAGGCCAGGCTGAGGGACCCCTTCCCCCCCCCCCCCCAGTGCACAAATTTTTGTGCACCAGGCCTCTAGTGTATAATATAATTGCATTAGTTGAACAGGTGTTTGACTTTGTTCAACAAGAAATACCATTCAGTCCTAGACCACCAAGGGGGCAGAGAAGAATATTTCACTATGTCTCTTTCTACCTAAATTTCTGGCATTTTTTCTTCAGTGCCTGGGCAAATCCTCTATCCACTGAGCCAAACCGGCTGGGGTATGGCATTTTCTTTTAAAACAGCTTGTTGCTTCCTAACTTCAAAAGTGTTATCTTAATTCCATTATTCTGTGAGTGTTCCAGGACTCAAAGATTATGGTTTTACTAATTCACTCAGTCATTTCTACCCTTGAAAGAAAGGGCATATAAAACATTGACACAATTGGATTTAAGATAATAAAGTTGTTGTGGGATGTTATCAGAGATTTTTGTAGTATAGGATTATTAGGTTATATGAATAATAACAATGCAGGTCTTTATAGTTGAGGTGACTTGAGTTGGCAAGGGGAAACTGATTTGGTTCTATGGAACTACTTAGGGACCTAATGACTCAGAGTAAGGGAGATCTTACCTAATATAACTCTTTGAGAAGACTCCTTAGGCAAGTTTTTACACTTTTATATTCAAACATAAATGCATGTATAAACTCAAAATATATTGAGGACCTTTACAATCTAGGCTCTGGGCCTTGGGAATGAAAAATTGCTGAAGACAGTCCTTATCTTAGAGGAGTTCATGGTCCTGCTGGGGACAGAGACAGACAAGTGCAGAGAGAGGAGCGTGGCTCTGCAGGAGCATGCAGGAGAACATTGCCTGGGCAGATGTGATTCATGAGCTATAAGCTGTCCTTGAAGAGGCTGAGGAGGGAAAGAGGGCATTCCAGAAAAATGCAATAGCAAGAGAGGTCAGCACCTTCATTCCACATGGATTTCAAGAATAACCAACTAGGCTAATATTGTCCAGTATGGCTGGGTTCCAGCAGACAGCAGAATTAGGTATTGTGCTGACTTCCCCAGCATTTTTCCTGGGCTACCCTATGTATGGGTGACTTGTCTTATGTTACTTTCATAGAAACCTATCTCTAAGAATATTCATACAAAGCTATGAATAAAGTAAATTATAGCAGGCTTAGTATAAAGTTGACAAAAATAACCACTACTTAGTCATTCTTGGTAGTCAAAAGATGAATACCCTCAGCAGATGTTACTGGGAAGCCTTGTTAATAGAATAAAATAATGCCTTTGTTCACTATACCTTCCTTTTAGAAGGTATATAATAGAGCACCTATTTTCAGGAGTGAATTTGCTATACCTTCTGGAAATTTGATATACATTCTCTGGGAAATTCAAAAGACTTCAATCCCAGACAGATGAAGTACAGTGTATTTTTACAAGTATACTAAATATTGCAAGTAAATTTCATCCTGTTCTCCAAACCTAATATTATTTTATATTAGTTTTAGGTGTACAGCATATTGGTTAGACAATCACAATTTACAGTGTAACTGCCCCCCACCACCCCCATAATTTAAGTGCCTACCTCGTACCATACATAATTATTATAATATTATTGACTATATTCCCTGTGCTGTACTTTGTGTCCCTGAAGCACATTTGTTCCTTTTTAGAAAAATATTTTTTATTGATTTCAGAGAGGAAGGGAGAGGGAGAGAGAGATAGAAACATCAATGACGAGAGAGAATCATTGATTGGCTGCCTCCTACATGCCTCCTGATGGGGATTGATCCCGCAACCCGGCATGTGCCCTTGACCAGAATCGAACCTGGAACCCTTCAGTGCACAGGCCAATGCTCTATCCACTGAGCCAAACCAACTAGGGCCACATTTGTTCTTTATCTTCATTATTTGTCTCACCCCCCACCCCCCCACCCACACACACACACAGACATACACATACTCACATGGTTCTTTCTGGCCTTCCAGATTCAGATATTAAAGACATCCGAGGTTACCCAGCACCTGCCCAGAGAGTGCCTTCCAGAAAACCTGGGTGGGTACGTCAAAATGGACCTCGCCACTTGGAATTTCCAATTCCTACCCCAGATGAATGGCCACCCGGATCCCTTCGATGAGATCATCTTGTTCTCCCTCCCTCCTGCTTTAGACTGGGACTCAGTGCATGTTCCAGGTCCTCATGCCATGACTATCCAAGAGCTGATGAATTATGTTAGCACCAGGCAAAAGCGGGGAATATATGAGGAATATGAAGACATTCGTCGTGAGAACCCTGTTGGCACTTTCCACTGTTCCATGTAAGTAGGAAAAAGGTTTGAGCCAACTAGGATGCTCTGGCATGGGGTGGCAACAGCTCCTTCCACACCTCACGTCCTTAACTGAGATTTCCTGGGTTAGGGAGCATCACTGTCACTTAGATGATGGTTTCTCTCCTCCAGAAAGAGGCATCTCCTGCTTTGGAACTTGTTGCAAATATCCTGTGTTCTGAAATTTCTGATGATCTTTGGTACCAAAAGGGGAACCCTTAATAATGAACACATTTTTAAAATATTTTCCTGAAATGAAGATATTTTTAGAAAAAAAAACACAAAACACAAAAATGTCCTGTCCTCAGCTTGAAATTTGGTCCTTTCATTTAAGCAGTTTCTCTATAGAGCATTTATAGTATAACATTATTTTTTGAGGGAGGGGTGCAGATGCATTTAAAATAATTCATGGAAGCATTTGAGATATTGCTTCCCAGCAATTGTCAGTTTTGCCTCAAATAAATTCTTATAAAAATTCTCTGCAGGGTTAGACATTGTTTTGGTTTCTTTATCCTCACCGAGGATATATTTTTCCATTGATTTTCAGATAGAGTGAGGGGATGGAGAGAGAGAGGAAGAACAACGCATCAGTTGGTTGCCTCCGGCATGCACCCCAACCGGCTTGGGGGTTGAATCTGCAACTGAGATATGTGCCCTTGACCTGGAATCAAACCCCCGATCCTCTGGTCCGAGGGCCGCCACTCTAACCACTGAGCAACTGGCCAGGGCAGAGACATTCTTAAAGTCAACATGTATTCTGGTCTCCTGGCAAGAAGTGGGAGGAGGGCTAGGAGTTTTAGTAATAATTAACTGAGATCAAGGTAAACAACTAGCTGAATATATTTCCACATGAATCTCTCTTCTACCAGTGGTTCTCAACCTTCTGGCCCTTTAAATACAGTTTCTCATGTTGTGACCCACCCATAAAATTATTTTCGTTGCTACTTCATAACTGTAATGTTCTACTGTTATGAATCGTAATGTAAATATCTGATATGCAGGATGGTCTTAGGCGACCCCTGTGTGAAAGGGTTGTTCGACCGCCTAAGGGGTCGCGACCCAGCTGAATTATGCTCAAAAGGAAAGGTATTTGGAGTTTTCCTCAGAAAGCAGTAGCCACATCTCTAGATGCCATATTAAGTCAAAGTAAGTTTATATATCATGTTTTCTACAAAAGAACAGATTTTACAAAACTCATACCTGTATATATTTTCTATTTGAAATTCTAATTTTCCTTTTCTCTCATACCATTTACGTTTGTCTAACAAATCATAATTGTGGACATTCCTAGTTCCCATATACTGTGAAGGATCAACCTAGTCTCAGAGCTTCCTCTCATTTGTGCTATTTCTTTTCTTCCTTGTGCCTGATTTCTAGTTACCCTAACAACAGCCTCATAGCGTGCTCCATGGATACCAAGCCCACACAGCCAATGCTCAGTTTTCTATTCTCTCTTGTTCTTTGCTTTCCACAAGCATAAATACTGATGCACTGACCGATATAGTGACAGAATGCAGTACCTAGTGTTTTCCATTTCCATGTAAGGAATCAAAGATTCAGTTTTAAAAATCTTCCTCTGTCTTGAGAGTATCTCTAGTAACTCCAGCTCTAAAACCAAGTAAATATTCTACAGTGCTTTGTAAAGGCAGAAAAATAATACCTAGTTTGTGAGGAAATGCCTGTGTTTCTGACAGAAACACTTCCAATCTCTACAAGTTGTATCTCAGGGAGCCCAGCCTCAGAAATCCTCTACCGTTGTGACTCTAAGGACACCAGTCACCAGCCTTACGGTTAAGCTGTTTCTCTAAGCATCTGTATTCCAGAAAAATACAAATTAGTTGAAATATCTCCCAGCAAAATATATTTTAACAACAATAAGGATTTTTCAAAGAAACACAAGAACTATAGCAAACTGCAATGCTGTATTTTCTTTATCTCTGCTTATTCCTTCATATACTACTCTCAGTTGTCCTTTGCAAATTTGATATTTAGAATTATGAAAGAACTTAGTTTGCATTGGTGTCAGAGTTGGCAAAAGCAGCAAGAAGAAAGGGTCTGTAAATGGCCTCTGAAAAGAGAAAACAAAACAAACAAAAAACAACAACAAAATGATTCACAGTAAAGAAGAGTTGCCTCTTAGAAATGTAGCCTAAGGGATTTTCCTTCAACCCAAACTGTACTACAAAAACCACCAGGTTAGTTTATAACTGGTTCATAGCTACTTGATAACTGTTGTCGCAACAGAGCATAGATCATTTATCTTACTATTGCTCTCATTTATATTACCATGTTTTCATTGGCTGAAGCAGAAATCTCTCTCTCCAAGCTGAGCTCTGGAAATTGGCAAAGTTGTCCTAGTGGGTCCCACCGAGGCTTAAAGTCCAGCTTAGCCAAAAATCCCCTCTGTGACTCACACAAGTTATTTTCCTCCTCTATACTTCAGTTTTCCTGTGATGTTAGACTCTGACATAGACGTATTGTCTAGCTTCAATGTTTTAGGAATCCATGATTCTGTGAGTACATTTTACCCTTTGTAATTCCTGTCCTGCATAGTGTGCTGTAAAGAAGATGCAGGGAGAAAAATAATGATTTAGGAAACAGGTAAAGAAGTAAGAGAGAAGTGATGGAGAAAAAAAATCAATAAGCAGACCAAGAATGCAAGGAAAGTAGGAGAAGAAAAAGAGAAAGCACATATATCAATTCGGGGGGAGTATTCTTTTCTCCCACATTGCCCTTGTTTCTTCCCTAACAGTTCAAGATTCCTATATGCATCCAGTATTTTTCCCAGCCAGTTTTTCCTCCTGTAGTTTTGAATCAGAGTTATATTGTGAAGCAGGGAGGAGCTTTGGGCACGCTTGTCCTGTGGATTCTTGACTTGTTCTAGTGCTTCTGCTGTGGGATCCTTGAGATGTCATTTCTACCATGACCCTGCTCTCCCCATTCAAAACACAGTTTTGGTCAGTCAGAGTGGCTAGGTTGTTTGAGTGTCCTGTGCACCAAAAAGTTTCTGGGCTTGATTCCCAGTCAGTACACATGCCTGGATTGCAGGTTTGATCCACGTACATCGATGTTTCTTTCTCTCTCTGTCTCTCTTTCTCTCTCTGTCTGTCTCTCTCTCTCTTCCTTCCTTTCTTCCTCTCTTTGTTCCTTCCTCCCTCCCTTCCTCTCTCTAAGCATTTCCTCAAGTGAGGATTAAAAAAAGCAAAAAAAAAAAAAAAAAAAGCAGGTTTGAATTGTTCTCTTGGCACCAACCAAAACGGCTATTATGTTATAACTAGAGGCCTGGTGCACGAAATTCGTGCACTGGTGGGGGGCGGGGGTGTCCCTCAGCCCAGCCTACATCCTCTCCAATCTGGAACCCTTCGCAGGGGTCCTCAAACTACGGCCCACGAGCCACATGCGGCTCGCTGAAAACATTTGTTTTTTTACTTCAAAATAAGATATGTCCAGTGTGCATAGGAATTTGTTCATAGTTTCTTTTTAAACTATAGTCCAGCCCTCCAACGGTCTGAGGGACAGTGAACTGGCCCCCTGTTTATAAAGTTTGAGGACCCCTGCTTCAGGGGATTGGGCCTAAACCAGCAGTTGGACATCCCGCTCACAATCCGGGACTGCTGGCTCCCAACTGCTCACCTGCCTGCCAGCCTGATCACCCCCTAACCACTCCCCTGCCGGCCTGATTGCCTCCAACTGCCCTCCCCGCCAGCCCGGTTGCCCCCACTGCCCTCCCCTGCCGGCCATTTTGTGGTGGACATCTTGTAACCACATGGAGGCTGCCATCTCTGTGCAAGGGCGTGAGGGTCAATATGCATATTACCTCTTTATTATATAGGATTAGAAAACACATCCCAATTCTATGGAAGGATAGCCTAATCTCGCTTCTTTTTATTTTGTTTTGTTAATCCTCACCAGAGGATATTTTTCTGACTGGGACGGGTGATCAAACCTGCAACCCAAGATATGTGCCCTTTACCAGAAATCAAACCCATGACCCTCCAGTGAGCAGGCCAATGCTCTAACCACTGAGAAACATCAGCCAGGGTCTAACCTTGCCTCTTTATTGAATGAAGAGCCGCCTACTTCAGGAGCAGAACCCAGAATCTACATCAACTCCAGACCTCTGTCTTACTTCAAGTTCCAGACTCTGCCTTGGAATTCTAGTTTATGGCGTAGATATCAAGGTTCTCACTGTTGTCCAGGATGCCCATAAACCAAGACTTTCTCTTTTATTTTTTCTTCTCCTTACACATTATTTTTTACAAAAGATGTTTTTAAATTAACTTTTGTTATTAAATAATTGTAGATTCACATGCAGTTGTAAGAAGTGATACAGAGAGATCACATGTACCTTTTCCACAATTTTCCCATGGTAACATCATAATACAAAATCATAGCAAAATATTAGAATCAGATCTTAACATTGATATAGTCTACCAGTCTTATTTCAAATCTTCCCAGGTTTTGTGTTTGTGTGTGTGTGTGTTCTTTGTAATTTTTATTATACACATAGATTTGTGTATCCATCACCACAGGAAAAGATACAAAAGAATCCCATTACCACATACCTCTGTCCCACCCCTCTCCATCTCTAATCCCTGCAACCACTAATCTATTCTCCATTACAATAATTTTGTAATTTCAAGAATGTTACTATATAAATAGAATCATACTGTATGTAACCTTTTTCCATTCAGTACAATTTACTAATGATTCACCTAAATTGTCATGTTTTAATAGTTAGTGCATTTTTATTGCTGAGTATTATTGTTATTATTATTAATTTACTAGAGGCCTGGTACACGAAATTTGTGCATGGGGGAGGGGGGCCCTTCAGCCCAGCCTGCATCCTCTCCAATCTGGGATCAGGTCTAAACTGGCAGTCGGACATCCCTCTCACAATCCGGAACTGCTGGCTCCCAATCACTCGCCTGCCTGCCTGCCTGCCTGCCTGCCTCATTGCCCCTAACCGCTTCTGCCTGCCAGCCTGATCACCCCCTAACCACTCCCCTGCTGGCCTGATCACCCCCTAACTACTCCCCTGGTTGCTCCCAACTGCCCTCCCCTGCAGGCCTGGTCATCCCCAACTGTTGTCCCCTGCTGGCCTGGTCTCCCTTAACTGCCTTCCCCTGCCAGCCTGGTCACCCCCAACTGTCCTCCCCTGCTGGCCTGGTTGCCCCCAACTCCTCCCATGCCAGCCTGGTTGCCCCCAAATGCCCTCCCCTGCCGGCCTGGTCACCCCCAACTGCCGTCCACTGCTGGCCTGGTCGCCCCCAACTGTCCTTCCCTGCTGGCCTGGTTGCCCCCAACTGCCCTCCCCTGCAGGCCTGGTTCCCCCCAACTCTCCTCCCCTGCTGGCCTGGTCATCCCTAACTGCCCTCCCTTGCAGACCTGGTCGCTCCTAACTGCCCTCCCCTGCTGACCTGGTTGCCCCCAACTGCCGTCCCCTGCTGGCCTGGTTGCCCCCAACTGCCCTCCCCTGCAGGCCTGGTCATCCCTAACTGCCCTCCCCTGCTAGCCTGGTCACCCCCAACTGCCCTCCCCTGCAGGCCTGGTCACCCCCAACTGCCCTTCCCTGCTGGCCTGATTGCCCACAACTGCCCTCCCCTTCTGGCCATTTTGTGCCAGCCATCTTGTGACCACATGGGGGATCGCCATCTTGTGTGAGGGCATGATGGTCAATTTGCATATTACCTCTTTATTATATAGAATTCTGTAATTTTTTAAATTGAAGAGGTAAGTGTGCTTCTATGAAATGATAAAATATATTAAATCTTATTAATTCCATTTTTTGTCCTGGAGGTAATGAACTACTTTTTTAAATTTGCTCTTAGTTTTCTATGTGCCTATCCTTATTTCTTTCTATGCTAATTCAGATTTACTTTAAATTCTCATTTTATAAGTGGTCAAATATATAAAATAATTGGCTGATTTTTTTTTCCCCTTGGAGACCTCACTTTCAAAACTTTTGGGGGGTTTTTGTTCAAGTCTAAACTGTGGTTGCTCCTCAGCTTTTATCCTGTTGTTTCCCCTCCCCACTTCCCTTGGACTCTTCTTTCCTGAGATAACTGTCTAAGAGTGCAAATGCTAGGTCATATAGTGATTGTATATTTTATTTATTTTTAAATTCTCACCTGATAATATGTTTTTATTGATGAGAGAGAGAGAGAGAGAGAGAGAGAGAGAGAGAGAGAGAGAGAAGAGAGAGAGAAGAGAGAGAAACATCAATGTGAGAGAAACATCAATCTGTTGCCTTCTGCACTTGCCCTGACAGGGGATTGACCCTCAACATGGGTATGTGCCCTGACTGGGAATTGAACCCGCGCACTTTGGTATATGGGATGACACTCCAGCCAACTGAGCCACATTGGCGAGGGTTGGTGATTGTTTAGTTTCTTCTTCCTTTACTTATATTCTATTTTGCTAGAGCAGTGATTTTCAACCCGTGTGCCACAATAATTTTTATACATTACCTGACTCTTTAGTCAGAGGCACTGACTTATCTTAGATTGTCAAATTAAAAAGTGACAGCAGCCGCTTGGCAGGTGTGGTTCAGCAGCTGAGCATTGGACCCATGAACCAGGATATTCAGGGTTCGCTTCCTGGTCAGGGCACATGCCCAGGTTGCAGGCTTGATCCCCAGTGTGGTGCATGCAGGAGACAGCCAATTGATGATTCTCTATTGATGTTTCTCTCTCCCTCTCCCTTTCTTTCTCTGAAATCAATAAAAATATCTATTTTTAAAAATGACAACAGCCAACACAACAATAGCCGTTCTGTGTGAATGGATCAAAATTATATCTATCTTTTTTGTCAGATTAGCAAAAATTATAATATATTTTTTGGTATGCTGCAAAATTTTAGTAGTTTATGTGTGCCATGAGATGAAAAAGGTTGAAAATTGTTGTATTACAGCATAAAATTCTAGGTTGGAAATAATTTTACCTCAGAATTTTTAATGCAATGTCTTTCTAATTACTAAAAATGCTTACTTATTAGGGTCACCGAAGGAGGAACACATGAGGCCAAAAGGGGTAAAAAATTATGAATTTATTAGGTCATCTAGAAAACCCGATGGGCTGAGCCCCAAAATGGCACCAGCACCCATGGATGGGGAGTCAGAGGTTTTAAAGGACTCTAGGCGGGCTTTTTCTGGGCAGAGAATTCTCTGTGCAGGTCTGGAGGGGAAAGATAATGGTCTTAGCAAGTGGAATATGGTCTTAGTAAGTGAAATGTGGTCTCTGTGAAAGGGAATGTCCATTGTGAAATGGCCTGGAAATAAGTTCCGGGGGGAGGGGTATCGATCAATTAATTCAATCAAACCTAACAATCCAGCCTTTTTGTTTTATGGAATAGGGACAAAGGTCATATCTTCCGTAATTACTTACTGTTGAGGTGGAGCATCGAGATCACAGGAGGTTGGACTTTGATTGCAGTCAGCTGGAACACTGTATAGATTCCTCATGGTTGGAATGAGGGGTTGCAGCAGCGTGGTTTCCCCAAAAGGCTGGTTGATGAAGGCTCGAAAGCAGTCCTGAAGGAAAGATGAAAAATGGCACAGAATATATGGGCCAAAATCGAGGATGAAGTATAGGAATGTTAATGGTCCTATGAAGGGGAGTAGCCAGGTATGCCAATTTATATTCTTTAGCCAGTAGTCCCATGAATTTGATTGACGTTCCCTGATCTTTGTCGCCCTCTCTGTTAGTTTTTCGGTGGCATCGCTGACTAGGCCAGATCGATTGACATACTACTAAAAACAACTCTTCCTCTAGACCAGTGATGGCGAACCTATGACACGCGTGTCAGGGATGACACGTGAACTCATTTTTTTGGTTGATTTTTCTTTGTTAAATGGCATTTAAATATGTAAAATAAATATCAAAAATATAAATCTTTGTTTTACTATGGTTGCAAATATCCAAAAATTTCTCTATGTGACACGGCACCAGAGTTAAGTTAGTGTTTTTCAAAATGCTGACACGCTTAGCTCAAAAGTTTCGCCATCACTGCTCTAGACAGTGGTTCTCAACCTTCTGGCCCTTTAAATACAGTTCCTCATGTTGTGACCCAACCATAAAATTATTCTCGTTGCTACTTCATAACTGTAATGTTGCTATTGTTATGAATCGTAATGTAAATATCTGATATGCAGGATGGTCTTAGGCGACCCCTGTGAAAGGTCATTCGACCGCCAAAGGGGTCACGACCCACAGGTTGAAAACCACTGTTCTAGAAAGAGTCATAGACTCCCTTTTTCTGCTGTTATGAAGTCTAGTCCTCTTCTGTTCTAGAGAGTGACAGCAGCTAGCGAGTCTATCTGATCCTGAATCTGAACTAAATTTTTGGCAATAGCATCTAGGCTTTCTTGGAAGTCCTGAGACAGAATTTCAAGATACGATAGAGCAGTGGTTAGGTCGCCTATGCCAGTTCCAACCCCTGCTGTGATACCAAGGATTATTAGGAGAGGGATTATCTAGATTCCCCTTTTGTGTTGTATTTAGTGCGTTACGGGGACAGGTCAAAACTGATTTTGGGGGGCTACATCTACATTGAGTGAGAAATAGACGAGAGTACAGGTTCCCATCCAGTTGGTGGGGAGGCAGATGAATGTGTTTTCCCCACAGAGGAAGAAGAATCCCTGATCATGGAGACAAGTTGAAAGGTGTAAGGAGAAGAGGTGGACTAAAGGTTATAAGGTTCCTTTTCCCAGTTCTGCACTCCAAATCGAGAGGGTAGTTTTCAAGGCGTTACCGATAAGGAGTGACAGATAAGTGGCTGAGATTCTATTGCAGTGAAAGTGGGCGTGAATGCTAGAATGGGCTGTTATCCAAGGGAAAAGAGAAAGGGAAGAAAAGGAGCAGTTGAAGCCTCCAGCCTGGATGGTTGGATAAGAAATAAAATGGACTGGATGTAGGAAATAACCACTGGCTTCGGGGAGACCTGGTTGTCAACTCGTTGGGACCAATGTCTGTTCAGTAGTTTTAGGTTAACTGTGGTGTTGCAAGCTGATGATGGGAGATGGCCTATTGATATATTGCCCTGTGACCTTGTAAAGCATACAGGGGTGTGTAGAGTGATAGGACCTGTGACCTGGAGGGAGGAAGGAGCTACCTTAGCAAGAGATAGAATACAGGTATGGAAGAGAAGGGAGGCTTGATTTGCCTGGGCTATAGGATAATTACCTAGAAGGTTGTCTGCCTTTTTCTTTTCTTTTTTTAATATATTTTTATTGATTTCAGAGAGGAAGGGAGAGGGATAGAGAGATAGAAAGATCAATGATGAGAGAGAATCATTGATCAGCTGCCTCCTGAACGCCCCCTACTGGGGATCGAGCCCAAAACCAGGGCATGTGCCCTTGACCGGAATCAAACCCAGGACCCTTCAGTTTGCAGGCCAACGTTCTATCCACTGAGCCAAACCAGCTAGGGCTGTGTCTGCCTTTTTGAGAAATATAGTTCCCTTTTCCTTTTTATAAGTGAGAGTGATTTTTGCCTGATTCCATCTATTAATTGGTATAGGGATGGTGGTATATGCAGGAGAGAAGAGAGAAAGGCAGAGCCAGCAATTCCTGGCTGTGGTTGGATTGGTCTGGTTTAGGAGGGAATGGGTAAGGTTAAGTGTTCATTTGAGATGAGTGGAGGTGAGAAATTTCCTTACGGGAGTAGGGGAGGAGGGCTGGGATAGGATGAGAAGGAGAGCTAATTCCCACTTCCAGGGTTGGGATCGTCTCCAGGCGAGGAAAGGGTATGTTCTGGATCTAGAAAGAAGGAAATCTTGCCCCATGGGTAATTGAAGTCCCCTTGTAGAAGGAAGGTGAGAGTCCTGATGCAAAGGGAGAGGGGACAGTAGCTAGGACCTGGATGGTTTGTATTAGGAGAGAAGGTGGGCTTGCAGGGAGGTCAGGGTTATTGGGGTCAGTGCACAGGGGGCATGTGCAGAGTTGCTCACTGATTCGTCCTCTTCTTCTGGGATGCGGGTAAGGTGGAATCTGGTGGGCCTGATCTGGAGACTGTGATACTTAGGGGACTCCAGCTCATGTGATGGTGGTGTTCCGGGGATGGGTTTTAATCTGGAAAGGTGGAACCATGGGGTGTGCCCCGATAGTGTAGCTGCAGTTGGGGTAGTTAGGGGTACCTGACAAGGGGCTTGCCATCGGGGCTGTAAATTATTTGATGGATGGATTTCCTTTAGGAGGACGCAGTCCCCTGGCTATAGAGGAGTAGGGGGATGTCTCCCGTAAAAGGTGGAGGAGCACCTGATCAGCATGTTCTCTCAGTAACTGTCAGACGAGATTTAAAACGGGGACATAGTCTCCTAGGGGGGTCTCTGCGGAAGGGAAGTTTCCTAATAAGAAGGGTCTTCCATACATGAATTCAAAGGGACTAAGAAAGGAGGGTGCACAGGGGGTTGCCCTGATGCACATAAGGGCTAGAGGTAGGAGAGTACTCCAAGGTTCTTTAGTTTTGACAGTTAATTTAGTTAGGTGAGACTTAATTAAGAAATTCACCTTTTCTACCTTGCCTGAAGATTGGGGCCGGTAAGGGTGTTAGTTCCACTGGATGTTCAGAGTGGAGGAGACCTGTTGAGTTATTTGAGATATGAAAGCAGGTCCATTATCTGATTGTAATGAGGTGGGTCGGATATAGTGGGGAATGGCTTCTACTCAGCCTGAGAAGGCATCTACGAGGGTTGAGATACTTGATTGAAGTCAATTTGTCAGTCTTGTCCAGGGATTTGGCCCCTAGCCTGATGAGTGGGGAAAAGAAGGAGGTTTAATCTAACCTGTCCTTGGGGAGATACGGAGCAACATGTAGAACAGGTTTTGGTGATATCTTGCAGTAGGGAGGCTAGGCTAGGACATGGCCTGTAAGATATCATGGGCCTGTCCCTGGGGAAGGATATATTTTCCCTGAAATTTTAACCATGGATCTTCCTGAGTGGCCCCAAGAGCTAATAGGGGCTGAAGTTCCTCTGGAGTGTATTTGGGTGTTAGATTGGGTACAGCTAAGAGTTGGGGAGATGGAGGCTTCCTCTGAGCTGCTGCCTTGGCCTTCTGGCCTGCTTTGTTATCTCCCTGTGTTATGGAATCATTCCTGACTCAGTGTCCTTTGCAGTGTATGACTCTTAAGAAGGCTAGAAAAGTGGAGAGAGGTTCCTAAATTCCAAGCAGGAAGACCTGTTGAGGCTTTCAATGATAGTGTCAGGACTGTGAATGAGCGGTAGAAATAAAGAAAGTCTAAGCTCAGATATAAGGACATAAACAACAGGAGAGAACCTGGGTGGGCTGCTTTAGCTTACTAGGAGGGAAGGGGTCCCTTCGGACGTCAGGGGTCATCAGATCCTGACTCATTGGACAAACTTTTTGCAAGTAACAAATAACCAGCTTAGCCAAAAAGTAAACAAATAGCATTTCTTAGGTTGACATTTCAAAAATAACCAGATTAGCCAAAGAGTAAACAAATAGCATTTCTTAGGTTGACATTTGTCAACACATTTTATTTTATTTTATTGTTTTTAATTAAATCTTTATTGTTCAGATTATTACATTTGTTCCTCTTTTTTCCCCCCATACCTCTCCTCCTGCTAGTTCCCGCCCCACCCTCCGCCCTCACTCCCCACCCACTGTCCTCATCCATAGGTGCACGAATTTTGTCCAGTCTCTTCCCGCATCTCCCACAGCCCTTTCCCCCAAGAGAATAGTCAGTCCATTCCCTTTCTATGTCCCTGATTCTATTATAATCACCAGTTTATTCTGTTCATCAGATTATTTATTCACTTATTGATAGATGCATATTTGTCAGTTCATAATTTGTATCTTTACCTTTTTCTTCTTCTTCCTCTTCTTAAAGGATACCTTTCAGCATTTCATATAATACTGGTTTGGTGGTGATGAACTCCTTTAGCTTTTCCTTATCTGTGAAGCTCTTTATCTGACCTTCAATTCTGAATGATAGCTTTGCTGGATAAAGTAATCTTGGTTGTAGGTTCTTGGTATTCATCACTTTGAATATTTCTTGCCACTCCCTTCTGGCCTGCAAAGTTTCTGTTGAGAAATCCTCTGACAGTCGTATGGGTATTCCCTTGTAGGTAACTGAGTTTCTTTCTCTTGATGCTTTTAAGATTCTCTCTTTGTCTTTTGCTCTTGGCATTTTAATTATGATGTGTCTTGGTGTGGTCCTCTTTGGATTCCTTTTGTTTGGGGTTCTCTGCACTTCTTGGACCTGTAAGTCCATTTCTTTCACCATGTGGGGGAAGTTGTCTGTCATTATTTCTTCAAATACGTTTTCAATGTCTTGCTCTCTCTCATCTTCTGGCACCCCTATAATTCTGATGTTGGTACGCTTGAAGCTGTCCCAGAGGCTCCTTACACTATCTTCATATTTTCGGATTCTTTTTTCATTTTGCTTTTCCGGTTGGGTGTTTTTTGCTTCTTCGCATTTCAAATCTTTGACTTGATTCTTGCGCTCCTCTGGTCTGCTGTTGGGAGTCTGTATAGTATTCTTTATTTCAGTCAGTGTATGCTTAATTTCTAGTTGGTTCTTTATCACAACATCGAGGGTCTCATTAGATTTCTTGAGGATCTCACTACATTTATCGGCAGTTTTTAGAAAATTATTGAAAGACCTTAAAAGTGTGGTTTTGAGGTCTATATCTTCCATTTCTGACATTTGCGTCCTGTTTCTTTGTCTCCGCATTTTTTTATGTTTTCTTGGTGTACCCTCTAGTGGTCTTTGTGCGCAGTCTTGTTGTAGTTAAGCCTGTCACGCACAGAGCAGGGCCAATCAGGGGGTTGGGGCGCTGCCCCCTGTCACGCACAGAGCAGGGCCCATCAGGGGGTTGAGGAGCTCCCCCCTGTCACTCACAGAGTAGGGCCGATAGGGGAGTTGGGGCACCACCCCCTGTCACACACAGAGCAGGGCGGATCAGGGGGTTGGGGCGCTGCCCCCTGTCACACTCAGGGCAGGGCCGATGGGGAGGTTATGGCTCTACCCCATCACACACAGAGCAGGGCCCGTGGGGTGGGGGTTGGGGCGTTGCCTTCTATCACCCACAGAGCAGGGCCGATCAGGGGGTTGGGGCGCCGCACCCTGTCACACACACAGCCACAGGGCGATCATGGGATTGGGGAGCTCCCCCTATCAGGCACAGAGCAGGGCTGATCAGGGGGTTGGGGCGCCTTCCCCGTCACAAACAGAGCAGGGCGGATAGGGAGGTTGTGCCCCCCCCCCACCCCCCCACCCCCCCCCGGTCACACACAGAGCCGCAGGGCGATCAGGGGGTTTGGGCGCTGCCCCCTGTCACACTGATCCAGGTGCCGGGAGGCCTCTCGGCTCCGCTGATCCTGATGCTAGGAGGCATATTACCCTTTTATTATATAGGATAGAGGCCTGGTGCATGGGTTGGGGCCGGCTGGTTTGCCCTGAAGGGATTAGGGTGGGGGTCCCCACTGGGGTGCCTGGCCAGTCTGGGTGAGGAGCTGAGGGCTGTTTTTAGGCTGGTGAGTGACTGAAGCTCCCAACTGCTCCTTTTTTTCTTATTCTGGGCCAGCTTTAGCTTTGAGGCTTGGCTCCAGCTCTTAGGCCTCTGCTGCTGAAAGCAGGTTTCTGGCCTTTGTTTACCTTCTGTATTTGAAACAATGTTGCGATCCTGCTGGCTGAAGCCCCATGGACTAAAGCAGGTTTCTGGGGTTTTGTTTAGCTTCTATATTTGTAACATAGTTGCTTAGAGTTGCCACTCAGAGGCCTGCAGCGGCAGGCGGGGAACATTGGAGTCCTCCGTCACTGAAGCAAGCAGGCCTCATGTTCACTTTAAGCTGCCTGGCTGCCAGCCGCCATCTTGGCTGTCAGTTAATTTGCATATTGCCCTTATTAGCCAATGGGAAGGTTAGCAGTCGTATGCTAATTACCATGTTTCTCTTTTATTAGATAGGATTATTTTTACTAGAGGCCTGGTGCACGAATTCGTGCACCAGAGGGGTCCCTCGGCCTGGCTTCCAGGTTCGGCCAAAACTGGCTCTCTGACATCCCCCAAGGGGTCCCGGATTGCGAGAGGGCACAGCCCAGGCCAGGGGACCTGTGCACAATTGGGGCCAGGGAGGGATGCAGGAGGTTGGCCAGCCAGGAAGGGATTGCAGGAAGGCTTCAAGGTGTGTCCGGCCTGTCTCGCTCAATCCCGATCAGCCAGACTCCAGCAGCAAGCTAATCTACTGGTCAGAGTGTCTGCCTCCTGGTAGTCAGTGCACGTCATAGTGAGTGGTTGAGCGGCCTTAGCATATCATTAGCATATTACACTTTGGTTGAATGGACAATGGAATGACTGGACACTTAGCATATTAGGCTTTTATTATATAGAATTTTAGAGAGAGAGAGGGGAAGGGAGAGGGATAGAGAGATAGAAACATGGCTGAGGGAGGAACACCCCCCAGTGAGGACTGAGCCCACAACCCTGGCTTGTGCCCCAAACAGGAATTGAACTGTGACCTCTTGGTTCCTAGGTTAATGCTCAAACACGGAGCCACAACTGAAGGGGCTCCTTTTTTATTTTAATGAGGCTGCTGGAGGGACTGGCGTCAAACATGTTATCAACCTACCTTGTTAAACTGGAACTTAAGAGATTTATTTTGAAAATCTTTTTGGAAATGAGTAGTAGAAAATTTTATTTTCAGCTAGATTTTTTTGGTGTTGTACCTCTACTTCTCTTTTTTGAATGGAAATATTTCTATAGTACTTACTTATTATTAAAATATTAAATGATATGGAATTATATAGACTAGATCATGAAAAGCTCAATATACCTGCCCTCGACAGTAACTGACACCCACCTTAGCACTGCCAGGCTTTGTACGTACACATACATACTACCCCCACTTTTTTTTTCTTTATTTTGCTTGTTTATTTCATTTTCTTCAGGTCTCCAGGAAACCTAGAGAAGAACCGCTATGGGGATGTACCCTGCCTGGACCAAACAAGAGTAAAACTGATAAAACGAAGTGGCCACACTCAGGTAGACAGATAAATTCCATCTTTTCAGGAGTACTGAGGGAAATTTAAGTCTCTTACAAAGTGAAGCTTACTACTACTATAGTTGAAAGAACATGGATTCTAAGTCAGAAAGATACTGTTTGAGTTTTAATATTGCTACATACTGGTCTATTGTTACCACAGACAAGCCCCTATATGTCCATCTCATAGTAGTAAGTGGAGATTAAATGACATACTTTATGTAAATGCTGATAGTACAAGGTCTGGTATATTGTAGGTGCCTGATAAATGTTCAATTATTGCCCTGGCTGGTTGTGGCTAAGGTGGTTGAGCATCATCCCATGCACTAGGAGGTCACTGGTTCAATTCCTGGTCAGGGCACATGCCTGGGTTGTTGGCTCGATCCCCAATGTGGGGTGTGCAAGAGGCAGCTGATCGATGTTTCTCTTTCATCAATGTTTCTCTCTCTCTCTGTCTCTCTCTCTCTGTCTCTCTGTCTCTCTCTCTCTCTCTCTCTCTCTCTCTCTCCCTCTCCCTTCCTCTCTCTGAAATCAATAGATATATATTTTTTAATCACATATAATGCATTAGTAGAGATATTTAGTGAAAATGTTCAAACATTTAACATCAGTGTTTTGTCCTCATTTGGACCTACTTTTTGAGTTAATATAACAGTTTTCTAGAGCACATCATTTTTATTTCCTTTTAAGTAAATGATGATGTCACTGGAAAGCTTATTCTAAACTAGAAAAATCTATTAGCATAACATTAGCACAGTTTATTTTTTCATTCATCCTTACCTCATGCATTGTCTATAGCATAATCATTCACTTACTCCTTTTTCTAAAAAATATTTTTATTGATTTCAGAGAGGAAGGGAGAGGGAGAGAAACATAGGAACATCAATGATGACAGGGAATCATTGATCGACTTCCTCCTGCGTGCCCCCTACTGGGGATTGAGCCTGAAATCTGGGCATGTACCCTGACCAGGAACCCAAGTATGACCTCTTGGTTCATAAGTCGACGCTCAACCACTGAGCCACACTGGCTGGGCCACTTACTCCTTTTTAAAGTCCTCCTTAATATAATTTGTTTACAGCAACATTCAGCACTTACAATTTTGAGGTCAATGACTAAAAAAGTATTACATTTTTTTCTTTTCCCTTCTTTTATACCAGTTTTGTCCTGTGGCTTCTATACACATTTAAAAGCAAAACAACAGCATTGGTTGAGGTTTCAAGTAAAGGAATTTAAATAGTACCCTTAACTTTAACATGACACACATTATAGGGAATGGTTATATCCCTTCTTTTTCTAGGGGAAAAGTTTTTGGAAAATCATTGCCTTGTATGTAGTGCATGGATCTTGTAACCTTAATGTTTTAAGCACATAAACTAAATCCAGTCTAGGACCCTTACAGAAGGTTTTCTTGCAGGAGCATTAGTTAAGAACCTGGCTGACTGAGGGCAAATTCATCAGTATTGTTGAGATTATCACAGTATATGCTATGAACAAGCAGAATATAAGGGCTAAGTTGTGGCTCTGGAGTCAGAGATACCTATATTTATGTCTTGTTGAGTGCTCTGTCTCCAATATTTAGAACAGTGCCTGGTACATACCAGACATTCAGTAAATTATTTGTGAAGGAATGAGTGAATCTCAGTGTATCAGAAGACTATTCTAGTTATCCTGTAATTAATTTGAAGATCATCACTTGAGTTATAATCCCTTTCATTACTATAAACAATGACAGAGGCTTTATTTCCACAGTAAATGGAGGAGTCAGGTGAATTGTTCACCAGATTTGCTCCTGAAATTGTAAAGCTATTAGTCATAGTTTCTATTGAATATTCAGGTAATAATGGAGCCTGGGTATGAGTCCCATGCTGCTGATGTGATAGCTTTGAGGTATATGAGGTATAGCTTTCTTCCTTTTTCAGTCACACTTTGCCTTTTATGTGTGGCAGCATTGACAGGATGTCCTGCTCAGGTGCTTGGCTTGCCTCCTTTTTGGTTCTGAGCTATAGCCCTGCAAGTGTTACTGGATTCCTTGATTTCTTTTTTTCCTTTTTAATAACAGCTTTCTTGATATATAATTGACATACCATACAATTTATCCATTTAAAGTGTATAATTCAATAGTTTATTTTTTTGTTTTTATTTATTTTTTATTATTTTATTTTTCATTGATTTTTTAATTAAATCTTTATTTTTCAGATTATTACAGTTGTTCCTCTTTTTTCCCCTCTCATAGCTCTCCTCCACCTGGTTCCCAACCCCCCCCCCACACACACACACACACTGTCCTCATTCATAGTGTACGATTTTTGTCCAGTGTCTTCCCGTATCCACCACACCCCTTTCCCCCCTGAGAATAGTCAGTCCACTCCCTTTCTATGCCTCTGATTCTGTTATATTCACCAGTTTATTCTGTTCATCAGATTATTTATTCACTTGATTTTTAGATTCACTTGTTGATAGATGTGTATTTGTTGTTCATAATTTATATCTTTACCTTTTTCTTCTTCTTCCTCTTCTTAAAGGATACCTTTCAGCATTTCATATAATACTGGTTTGGTGGTGATGAACTCCTTTACCTTTTCCTTATCTGTGAAGCTCTTTATCTGACCTTCAATTCTGAATGATAGCTTTGCTGGCTAAAGTAATCTTGGTTGTAGGTTCTTGGTATTCATCACTTTGAATATTTCTTGCCACTCCCTTCTGGCCTGCAAAGTTTCTGTTGAGAAATCAGCTGACAGTCGTATGGGTACTCCCTTGTATGTAACTGACTTTTTTTCTCTTGCTGCTTTTAAGATTCTCTCTTTGTCTTTTGCTCTTGGCATTTTAATTCTGATTTGCATTTTTTATGCTTCCCTGTGTTAATAGAGTGGCTTTCTTTGCTAGGTGTCCTATAGGGCCCAGTGGCTCAGCCTCCCCAATTATCTGAGGTGGACACTCTTGTTGCACTCCTTTGTGGGCTGTGTGCACAGTCTTGTTGTAGTTAAGCCTTAATTGTTGTAGGTATCACTGGGAGGAATTGACCTCCAGGCCAATTGGCTGTGAGAATTAGCTGTGTCTGCAGTGGGAGAACTTCTATGCTGGAGACACCCTTCTGGGGCAAGACTTGCTTCAGTGGGGCTTTGGTGCTCGCTGAGTCTGCCCCCTGAGTGTGTCCCTTATGGATCTGAAGAGTTGTAATCTGGATGGTCCCACTCTGACCACTGGGTATACTGGTTCTTGGATCTCTAAGGAGGTGCTAATTTAGCCTCTGCCTGAGGCTACCCAGCAGGAGCTATGGAGAGATCTGCAGATTGCAGATTCCTCTTCTTTGGGGTTTGGAGGTGCCTAGATGAGGCCCAGCTATGAAGCAATGCAAGCTGCTGTGGGGCCTTGGGCCTTCTTTTGGATGTTCTGGGTATCTCTGACCCAGCTGCAGCTTGTTAGGTAATTTTAGATTGCAAAGGGCCAGACCATTCATATGCAAAAGCCTCTGAGCACAGCTAGGGTGGGGCAGGATCTCAGGGAATCAACAGGGCGGAGCAAACAGCTATGGCTGCTCCTCAGTCCTGCCCTAAGAGGCCCCACTTCTCAGTGTCCCGGTAATTGCTGCAAGCACCTCTGAGAGAAAGCCGCCCTCGAGTTCCACCCGATGCCAGACAGTCCAGTTTCTCCCCGTATGAGTCTGGGTCCCCAAAGACTCAGAACTGGAACTGGAGTTCAGAGCAGTCGGGAGCTTGAGACACCCTCTCGATTGAAAAAGACAACCGCGTCCTCAGTTGCCAGCCCTTTCAATGTGCGCCTCCGTACCTCTGCACTTTACTTCCTCACCTCCTCAGAGTCTCAGTGTGCTTTTCTCTTTCCTTCCAGTTCTAGAATTTCCACTCAGCCAGCCTTCCTGTGTTTCTGGATGATGTCTGTTTTGTCTTTTAGTTGTATTTTTGAAGTGATTGTGCAAGGCAGCAATTTCCAATGTTTACCTATGCCTCCATCTTGGTTTCTTCTTTCTAATTCAATAGTTTTAAAAAATGTATTCACAGAATTGTGCAGCCAATACCACAATCAACTTTTAAAAAAATATATATATATATATATATATATATATATATATATATATATATTATTGATTTTTTACAGAGAGGAAGGGAGAGGGATAGAGAGTTAGAAACATCAATGAGAGAGAAACATCGATCAGCTGCCTCCTACACGCTCTCTACTGGGGATGTGCCCACAACCAAGGTACATGCCCTTGACCAGAATCGAACCTGGTACCCTTGAGTCTGCAGGCTGATGCTCTATCCACTAAGCCAAACTGGTTAGGGCCACAATCAACTTTTTAATCACCTGAAAAAGAAACTCCATTTTTCTAAGTAGAATTGTGAGGAACTGCCAGACTCTTTTCCAAAGTGACTACAACATTTTACATTACTACTAGCAAAGAATGAGGGTTTTAATTTCTCCACATTTTTGCCAACATTTATTATCTCTTACCTATATTCATCTTAGTGGGTGTGAAATGGTATTTCATTATGATTTTAACTTGTACATCTTCTTAGGAGAAATAGTTATTCTGCCCATTTTAAAGTTGGGTTGTCTTTGCCCTGGCGATGTGGCTCCATTGGTTGTAGTGTCATCCTGTGCACTTGATGGTAGCAGGTTTGGGGTTTCATCCCTATTTGGGGCACGTTCAGGAAGCAACTGATAGATGTGTCTCTCTCATGTCGATATTTCTCTCTCTCTTCCTGTCTCCCTCTCTAAAATCAATTTTAAAAAATTAAAATAAAATTGGGTTGTCTTTTTACTATTGATTTGTGAGAATTCTTTATATATTCTAGGTATAAATCTCTTTTCAAATATATGCAGTCTGTGGGATTTTTTTATTGTTGTTATTTTGTTTTCACTTTCTTGATGGTATCATTTGAAGCACAAAAGTTTTCAATTTTAATGCAGTTGAATTTATCTGTTTTTTTCTTTTGTTGCTTATGATTTTTAAAATATAGATATTTATTGATTTTGGAGAGAAAGGGAGAGGGACAGAGCGATAGAAACATCAATGATGAGTGAGAATCATTGATCAGCTGCCTCCTGCATGCGCCCTACTGGGGATCGAGCCTGCAACCTGGGCATGTGCTTGGTTCATAGGTCAACGCTCAACCACTGCTGGCCAGGCTGCTGCTTGTGATTTTATGTGTCATATCTAAGAGGGCTATGTCTAACCTAATGTCAAAAAGATTTAATCCTATAGTTTGTTCTAGGACAGTGGTTCTCAACCTTCCTAATGCCGTGATCCTTTAATACAGTTCCTCATGTTGTGGTGACTCCCAGTTTCATTGTTACAAATTGAACATAATTAAAGCATAGTGATTAATCACAAAAACAATATGTAATTATATATGTATTTTCCGATGGTCTTAGGCAACCCCTGTGGAAGAGTCATTCGACCCCCAAAGGGCTCGTGACCCACAGGTTGAGAACCGCTGTTCTAGGAGTTTTATAGTTTTAGCTTTAAAATGGGTCTGTGATCCATTTTGAGTTAGTTTTTGTGTATGGTGTGAGGAAGGATTCAGCTTGGTTTTTTTCTTTTTCTGCATGTAGATATCCAGTTGTTCCAGCAATATTTGTGGAAGTGAGGTTTTGAATTGAATTGGCCTTTTTGCTTCTCTCTTTTTTTTTTTTTCCTGAAAAGAAGAGAATAGCCATACCCTCGGTTTTATTTACCTACTAGTACATTATTTTCCCACCCAAATGGTATATCCCACACAGCTGCAATGATGTTTCCTTTTTATCATTAGACAGATTACATCAATGCCAGTTTCATGGATGGCTATAAGCAGAAGAATGCTTACATTGGTACACAAGGTAAGTTAGTCCACCCCTCACAAATTGGTTTTGAGTCATCTACCTGTGATTCTTTGCACCAGATGATAGCATAATTTTTAAAGGAATGGTTACTTTCTGTAATGTTGTGGCCACTAGATCTTGGTTTTTCATTAAGATTGGGGGTTATTGAAGAAGGCAGATAAGAGGTGCAGAATTTATACATATCTGCCTGGAAACTCACTGCATAGAGATTAATCGGAAATTGAAGATGAAAATCACTCATAACCCTGAGACCCATAGATAATGTTAACATTTTTCAGCATCTCCTTCTAAACCTTTTTCTATGCAAATAAATAGGTATAGACATATAAAATATCTAACAAAATGGACTCTTTTTATACATTATCTCTTTTTTCACTTGATATCATGTGCACACCTTTCCAGAGCAGAAGATACAGATCTTATATTACCGTATGGATTGTTTAAATTAGGGATATGCAATACTTTAATCCTCTTTTGTTAGACATTTAGTTTGTTTTCAAGACTTCACAGTGTCCACTTCTGCACAGCGGAAATTCTAGTGTCATACAATGTTGGTACTTGCTAAAAAGGTTAGCAAAAATGGTAGTGAAACCAGAAAACTTCCAGGATAAAATCAACCCTTGTGTTTCCCTGAAACCAGAAGAGGAAAAAGCACTAGGAAAGTACAAGGAACTACCCTGAGTTGTTACTTCTTTGATTGAAAGGGAGTTGTTGGCCCACAAGTATCTTCAGAGTCCCCTCTGAATGCCCATCTTGTGCAGGTTGTAAGACAGAAGGATAACTTGATGGCATGGCCCTTGCCCTTAGCACCATGTTTGCTGAGATGTGATTAATTCTCACAAAGTAAAATGACCGGTGTGAGACCATATACGTTAAATGGTTAAGCTGTTTTGATCTAGCTGTGCCATCAATATCTGAGACAAGAAGAAGTCCTGCAAGGAGTGTGGTGGTCAGAGAAAGCTGCAAGGGAGAGGCAGCACTTGAAAATGGGTGGAAAGTGAACAGCCTTGGAGATGAGAGAGATGGCTTGAGCATGGGAATAGAGGCAGAAGTGAGCATAATGTGTCTATACTGTGATGAAGCAATTTTTTAGAAAGATTAAACGGGCAGGAGTATCCAGAATAGATTGGAAGAGAGAGTCCTGTTCAGGAAAGTAAACCAAGATGGAAGTACAGTAACTCAGACAAAAGATTATATGGTTGGTCCTCATAGCAGTGAAATTGAGTAGAGAGATCAGGATGGGGACAAAAACCAAAAACAATTCAAAGGCAAAAAATCTCAAGGATTTGGTAGATAAAAGAAAGTGGGGTACCAAAACCGGTTTGGCTCAGTGGATAGAGCGTCAGCCTGCGGACTGAAAGGTCCCAGGTTCGATTCCGGTCAAGGGCATGTACCTGGGTTGCGGCACATCTTCAGTAGGAGATGTGCAGGAGGCAGCTGATCGATGTTTCTCTCTCATCGATGTTTCTGACTCTCTATCTCTCTCCCTTCCTCTCTGTAAAAAATCAATAAAATATATTTAAAAAAAAAGAAAGAAAGTGGGTAAAGGCCCTGGCCAAAATGGGTAGCACAGTTAGAGTGTCACCCCGATATGCCAACATTGTAGATTTGATCCCCCGCCAGCGCACATACAAGACTCAACCAATGAATGCATAAATAAGCAGAATAACAAATCGATGTGTTCCCCCGCCCCCCCCTCTCTCTCTCTCTCTCTCTCTCTTCCCCTTCACCCCCCCCACAAAATCAATACATTTTTAAAGAACAATTTTGGGAAAAATGGGTCAGAATTGACTTCAACTTTTTAAGACTGGGTGATTGAAGAATGCCAGTACTGTGAATAGAGATGGGAAAGTGTAGAGAGAAAGCTAGTTTTGAAGGAGGAAGCTGAATTGCAAATATGCTGAGTCTGAGGAGATGATGGGACATGGAATGGGACAGTTCACTTGGCAACTGGTGATTGATTATAAGGCTTAGATTAAATAAAACTGCTACAGCCTTGTACACAGTTGACACTGTCAGTCTGGATATGATAGTTGAAGCCCTGGTCATAAGACTCTGAGAAGGTCAGTAACAGTGCTTCTCAGACTGTAACCTACCTGGGGACCTTGTTAACATTCAGATGTGTGTTAACACACTCATACCTTGTCTTCTCCTTTCATTCCAGGCCCTTTGGAGAATACTTACCGTGATTTTTGGCTCATGGTATGGGAGCAAAAAGTTTTGGTGATTGTCATGACCACTCGGTAAGTTTATCACTTTTCTTCCCACTGCTCTCTGGCCCCTCTCCCCACCCCTGCCTCCCCAAGCATCATGGGTGATTGCAAAGAGGCATTTAGCTCTTAAATACAATGAGGATTACGAAAGCCATGGCCAAGAGTTTGAGATGTCATAGCTTTTTTTTTTTTTTTTTTTTTTTTAGCTGATCCAAAGTTAACAGCCAGGGTACGATGGAGATTGATAGATCTAACTTGTCAAAGTTTTAATCCATGGCTCTATTGACCCTGTGCCAGTTACAGCCTATCCTGGTCTTATCCACTAAAGGAAGTATTAGGAAACATGGGACAATTCACTTCGAATACTTCCAAAGGGCACCTGTATAAAAAAATAATATGAAGGGCAGTGACTGTCACTCCATTTAAATTATACTTAAAAAGTCAGACAGTGACATGCGAAGTGTGGTGTCTGAATTGTCGGTTCCCCTTTGCTCTCCCTTCCCCTCCTACTTTGACCATTTTCTGCTCATGTAGGCAGGAAGCTCTTGATGAAAATAGTGTTTTTGAAATTTTGGTGTACACATCTGCCAAAACTTTAGGAATTACTATTTCATTAGTATTACTATTATCATTATGATAATTATAACCTATTTCAGATGAGGAGAAAAAATTAATGAGAATGTTAGCTCATTTTTCTTTCTCATGGAACTGTTACAACCACCTTTTATTTGGAGAGGAGGTTGTGGAAGAAGTATCACCTTGGAGTAATTTGGAGCCACTGAAGTGTAATGAGGTGGACTTTAGGCCTTTACACAAACGTCAGGGCTGCCATCTTAGGAGCTGTGCCTTTCCTACTCTTCTATCACTCAAGGGCCCTCATTGGGGAAGAAAATGAACAGTGGCTGAGATACAAGGCAGAGAGTTCAATCTGGCCCACCACATTTTATCTACTGTCTTTCTTTGTCCACCCGGTATTTATCCCAGATATGTGAGGAGTACCCAGAGGAAAGGGGCCAAATGATATAGTAGGTGCTCAGTAAAAATCTGCTTTAATGAGTACATGCAGAAATTTTTGTTGTTACGTCTGTTTAGAATGAAGGTTTTCTTTCTTTTCTGCCAGAAAGCAAGGGTGTAAGTTAGAAACAATGCAAGAGGTGATACTGCTGCCCCTGGGGAGGGCATGATTAATGGTGTGGAGAGGAAGGGTGGAAGGCTTACCTTGCTCTGTGTATCTTCAGCTTTGAGGAGGGCGGCAGGAGGAAGTGTGGCCAGTACTGGCCTTTAGAAAAAGACTCTCGGATCCGATTTGGCTTCCTCACAGTGACCAATCTAGGCGTGGAGAACATGAACCATTATAAGAAAACAACGCTAGAAATTCATAACACAGAGGTAAATCCAGGTTTCTATTTTCTCACTTTTTTGAAGCTAAGGGAGAACTATTACTGTAAAGAAAATATCCAAAGGGAAATAGGCAGGATTCCAGGGGGCTTATAAGTTACGTCCATTTTTCTGGGAAGAGGATCAGGATATTTAATTGAGAGCCAATATAACCATATTATCGCAACACAACAGTGGCATTACGTAGGAATAAAACTTAGGAGAAATCTGGATCTTACAAATAGGAATTCTGCCCTTTCCAAACATTAAATCTTTCCTTTGGGTTTGTAGAGAAGCAGTTGTGGAGAAAGTTGAGGGTGGTCGGCAGGAATCTTGGTAGTAGAGATCCCAGGACGTCAAGAACTAGAAAAGCTGAAGGTAGTCAGGGCAAGCAGAAATGACCTCACTAACTTTTTTTTCTTTTTCTATCCAAGGAGCGGCAGAAACGCCAGGTGACTCACTTTCAGTTCCTGAGCTGGCCCGATTATGGTGTCCCCTCCTCAGCGGCTTCCCTCATTGACTTCTTGAGAGCAGTCAGGAGCCAGCAGAGGTTGGCCGTCAGCAGCATGGGCGCACACTCCAAAGGGCAGGGCCCTGAACCACCCATTGTGGTCCATTGCAGCGCAGGCATTGGCAGGACAGGTAATGATGCACCTGATGCAGCTCTCATGGCCTCCGGAGGCAGTAAAGGTGGGGGATGGATAACCAAGCTCTTCCTTGCCAGGTTGAGAGAATTTGGTCCAGTGGTGGTGAATTGCCATGGAAAATTCTTCTTTAATGTATTTTTGGTATCCCTAGTGCTAAGTGTGTGTCCAGAACATACACTTCACAAGCCAAGTCCTCTGGGAGTTGATGCTTTATACATCCATCAGCATGATCATCTTCTGACCCCATCAGTCACCAGGGTGTCTCAGAGAGCTCAGCTGTGCTGTTGCTTCCTTCCCATCTCTCTCCCTGGGGAGGTCTCCACCTTGCTTTATCTCTCCATTCTGGATCCAGTTAGCAACTTTAGCCTTAAGGGGATGATTATTGAAGGGACTGCTGGCATTTCTCGTCAGAGATCCCTTTAGGAGAAGCTCAGGAAGAATAGGTTTGTGTTAGGCCTCTATGGAGAAATTGTAGAGTCTGAAAATTAGGGCCCAGGTGTGGGAGGGCTGTTGTTCTATCAGGATTGTCATTTTTCCACCTTTTTCTATTATCTCCATATATATGCCCTCTCATTTCTCTGGCTTCCAGCACTCACTGTGCCCTCCTCCTTGACTCCTTTCAGGTCTAAGGCCCCTTGCCTATAAATTCAGTAATCTAGTCCTCCCTGGGTTATTTGGTAGAAGGGTGGGGAGAAGAGAGGTAGGTCAGATATGACTACTTCCTTTCTTCCTTCAGGTACCTTCTGCTCACTGGACATCTGCCTGGCACAGTTGGAGGAGCTTGGTACCCTTAATGTGTTCCAGACGGTGTCCCGCATGAGGACCCAGAGGGCCTTCAGTATCCAGACCCCTGAGCAGTACTATTTTTGCTACAAGGCAATCCTGGAGTTCGCAGAAAGGGAGGGCATGGTGCCATCCAGCCACAACATCCTGGCTATGGAGAGTCAGTAACTGTCCCATGAACTTCCTCCTGCTAGCCAGCCTTCTTCCTTAAACTCCCTGGACACCGCTGAGCCTGTAGGCTGCCATCAGTTACACTGAAGCCATGGATGAGCCTCTTTCTTGTGTTTCCCGGTGTACTCCAGACTCCTGGTGCAGGGCAGCTTTTCCCTTTGGCTGGGTAGATGTGGTGAAATGGTTACTAGAAAGGGCCAGCAGCAATGTGTTCTTAATTCCTAGCACCTGCCATTGAACTGTGCCTTATTAAAACCAAATTGTGGCTATTGATTTTTGCCAGAGGCTCTAAGCAAGGTTAAGTGGGAAAGGAAACTCCCTCCGCCTTTCCCAATGCCTTCTCCTTCTGGAGGTCCCTTTCCCCATTCCTTCCCCATTGCTAGGATTTGATGGGGAGGTTTGGTGAGCATCCACCTTCCTTCCCAGAAAGCTTGACCAAGTTATATGTTCTAGAAAATGTCCCGAGTGCCAAGCACGTTTATACCTAGAGCGTGTATTCGAGTCTCTTCTGTTATTCTGTGTGTGTGTGTGTGTATGTGCACTTATGTGTATGGGTCCATATGTATGTGTGTATATAATATATATTGTATCTGACAATATGGTGGTATTCTATCAATACATATACACACAGTTACTCCTTTATAAAGGTTCCTGGGGCTCCATGTTGCAGTTTGGGACTCGTTGCTTCTTGTGCCCTACTGTTTATCCCGGACTAGCTGGGGTTGGGGATCCTGTCTCCTGTTGTCAGACCACAGGGTGGTGGAAGAGGACGCAGGTACATCTACTCTTCCTGTTTTTGCCACAGGCCTTCATCCTTACGTCATGACTTATCTCACTCCAGAATGCTACCTTTTGGAGCCAACAATACTGGTTTGTGGTGACACTGGTTTAATTCAGCATGGATTGCCCTTACCTAATGGTTTCCTCTGTTTACTTTGCTGATTTTGGTAATAGACCTCCACTGTGATTCTCTTTTCTCTTCCTATCCCTCGGGGATTGGAGCCTGGGAGTAGAGATGAACTCACTGAGCAGCCAGAGACCAAAGCAATTTCTTAGAAGGAAAGAGAAGGAGCCTAGGCATGAGAAAGAAAACTACCATGAGAATCTTTCCCTGGGAGACTGTGCTAGGGTCCCTTTTTATTTTACCAAAAGGTCCCTTTCCTTATGCAGCTTGGTCCTATCCACTCAAATAACCATTTCTTTCTGCCTAGTAGCCTGCCAGACCCTGGCGCTCAAGCTGGGTGGGCTCTATGACAGAAAAAATCTTAACTCCCAGCTGTGTATAGCAGTGCCCCTGCAATTTCTATTTTCTTCCCATTCACCCAACCTATCCCTGTCTGCTCCCAGCCTACTAGCCTGATGTGTCAGGGATGGAATCGAGTCCCCAGTGCTCTATATTCCCAAGAAAATCCCAGGAACCCTTAAAGCTTCCTCCATCACAGATGAGGTTGGTAGCTGATCAGACCTCGATAATTTTATACTGTAATAAGCTCTTGAATGTATATGTTCTTATTTTACAATCTTTTCCTTTTGTATTTAATGTCAATGGATTGAGTCAGATTCAGAAAATAATTGTAAATGTTCATATTCAGTATCTTATACCAATAGTTTTGTGTTTACATATAAATATACTGACATGATCAAATCCTTTTAGCTTCATCAATTTGGTAGCATTGTGGGGCTGGGAAGGTAAGGAAAGGGTGTAAGAGCTGGTCTGGGAGGGATAGAGAGGCAGGGAAGGACCCAAGGCCTCAATATCTGAGAGTCATACCTGTAGGCCAGTGATGGCAAACCTATGACACGTGTGTCAGAGGTGACACACGAACTCATGTTTTTGGTTGATTTTTCTTTGTTAAATGGCATTTAAATATATAAAATAAATATCAAAAATATAAGTCTTTGTTTTACTATGGTTGCAAATATCAAAAAATTTCTATATGTTACACGGCACTAGAGTTAAGTTAGGGTTTTTCAAAATGCTGACACGCTGAGCTCAAAAGGTTCGCCATCACTGCTGTAGGCCATACCTGTAGGCCAGGACCTTAGCTCTGGGCAGAAATAGGGAATCAGTACCAGTTGAGTGCTTCTGGGGTGCCAATCTCTGTGCTTGGTGCTTTTCTTCTCATTACCTCATTCAAACCTTACAATAATCCAATGAAAGATTATTCTCTCTCCATTCTATTTCTATATAGATGAAGGAGGTAAGGTCCAGAGGGTTACAGTGATTTGCTCTAGAACTAGAGCTGAAGTTGGTCTGCTTACAAAGCCTTTGGCCTCTTCACTGTAATGCTTTCTCAAAAATATAGTGTTTTGTCTTTTGAAACTACATCTTTTTTGTAGTTCTCTTTTAGAGCATAAACAGTTCTTAAAATTCCAGGTCATTGATCTTCAGCTCATGTTGCATGGGGTAGACTAGAAGGGTGACAGAGTTGGTGACTGATTCTCCCAAATAGGACCTCCTTGTGTAGGGTCTTTAGGTCTGTAGAGTACTGAAAGGGTGATTTTCCTAGGGACACTACATGCTTATGGGTACACTCGTGTTTGTGGGAAGATCTTGAGTCACTTGCATCTCTCTCTTAGAATGGAACAAGAAACTTTATCCATACAGGCCTACTTCCCATGCCAGAGAGCTACTTCTTATTGACAGCCTGCCAAGTTGGGACTGTTCTGGCCTGGAGTGTGTGCAAATATTGGGGTTTTCTTAAAAATTATAGCAGTTAACATTTACTGGGTGCTTGACTGTCCAGGTGTTTAAAGTGCTTTCTAGGTATTATTTCATTCACCCTAAAATTTAAAAAAAAAAAAAAAAAAAAATATATATATATATATATATATATATATATATATATATATTATTGATTTCAGAGAGAAAGGGAGAGAGAGAGAGAGAGAAACATCAATGATGAGAGGGAATCATTGATTGGCTGCCTCCCGCATGCCCCCTAATGGGGATCGAGCCCACAATCCAGGCATGCGCCCCTGGCTGGGATTGAACCCAGGATCCTTCAGACCCAGGCCGAGGCTCTATCCATTGAGCCAAACTAGCTAGGGCCAAAACAACCTTTGAGGTAGGTGTTGACAGGAGAAAAAAAACTGAAGTACAGGAAAATTAGTTTGCCACTAAGAACCTGGACCATCTGATTCCAAAGTACCTGCTGTTAATGTTAACTCTTACACTAGATTCCCTCTAAGGATTCATCTCCTGATCTGCCAACAAATTTTTCTTGAGTTTCTGACTTTAGCTGAACTGTAGAGAAAATAATTAAGCCAGAAAATAACTGATCATTTTCTGGATGATTCTTTTATTCTCTTGGGGGCAAAAGGCATAAGCGCTGAACAGAGACACCTGAAATCTGAGAGATCAGAGAGGGCAGGGTTTTGGTGAAATGTATAGGAAATAGGATTAAATTATAAAGGATCTATCTGTAGGAAGTAGACTTGAACTGTCATTAATTTGAAGAGGCTGTAAACCATTGCTCTGTAAATTCAGGTTACTCATGAGCTCCTCCTTGCATGTCTGAGTGTTGGCGAAGTTATCACTTGCAAGAGCTCCATAAAGATGCAGATGCCTGGATCCTGCCCAGTACGTGATTAAGTAACTGACAGAATAAGCCAGGTATCGGAAGCACTGTCTTTGTCCGTATCCCTGACTCTGAGGAAGGTTAGTAAATTGATGTCTTCCAAATCTTAAAGAGATCAACAGCCCCATTACCATAGTTACTTATAGCTTTCACCACTGGGAAGATAATCAGTAGGCTCAGTGTGAGCCTATCCATTTTAAGTGTTTATGGAGGCAAAAAAGGGGAAGACAGAAAAGAAGCCCCAAATCTGTTCAGGAAGTCAAGGCTTTCACACAGGAGATTTGGTGAACAAAGCAAGAGAACCCACAATCAAATGCTGGATTGTACAGTTGCGAACATAAGATGAAAAAGTGTTCGGGGAAGAGAGCATCATGGTCTAACTCAGGCTTCTATTCTAATTTGATTGCTATTTTTCAACTAATTTATACTTCCGCTAGCATTGGTCCCTTTATCCTGCTCATCCCTGTAAGCTAGGATGGGACTCCTGAGGTGAAAGATGCCCCAGCACTCACAGCCTAAGAGATCCGTCATTGTCAGTCTCCACGTCACCATTTGCAGGTAAATGACAAAATGGGACTGGTTCTTGGGAAGCTGGACTATTTTAGCATTGTAGCTTGAGGAAGGTGGACTCCTGTCTTTAAAGGTGTCCCCTCTCTAGAAATAACCAGACACACATGTAAATGCACGCACGAGAGACCTGGAGGGAGGGGCCAGACAGAAACGCCTGCCTGGAGTGACTGAGCTATTTGGTAATGTCGAGGTCTCACCACTTACCCCAAGTCAAGTCCTAGCTTCTTTTGGTAAAATAAGAGGCCACATTAGATGATCCTACTACAGGCCCTCCAATTCGAAGGATCTAGTTCTTTGCTGGAAGTGAATATATGCAGAGGAACCATTAGGACCTTCTCCTAATGGTCAATTCCCACTTCCCTATATTCACTCAGTTCTCTACCCACTTGGCCCCCAACTTGGAAAAGAGGTCAAATAACCCTCTAATCCATAGGCCTTTAAGACTTTCATGCTGCTCCATGTGGGGCAGACAGAGTGACTTAGAGTCAAGGAATGAACCAACTAAGGATCCAAGCTCCCAGCCAAGGTCATAGATTGATTTGTCTCAGGTCTTGGTCACTACCCACTTAGTACTGTTAGCTTACCGAGGGCAAGAGCTAAAGCTTGGGAACCAGATTTTCTCTTGGGAGGTATCTGCTCCCATAGTTACCATCACAAAATAGTGGTGAATATTAAACATATTCAACTACACTGCTCTTAACCACAAAGACTAGGTCTTCTTCACAAATAGAAATCTGGAACTCAGAAACTTGCTGCAGTGTTTACTTTCTCTCTGCCTGTCATCACAGCTTTCATAAAATGCTTCCTTCTGTTTAAGTTAAATCTACATGCTGCAATCTTTTACACCCATATTTTTTCTTCTAAGGCCAACATGGACATAGTAGACTGGGAGCAGTGATTCCTTTTCAACAATTTAGGATACTATGTTCCTGATAGTTGTTAGGACTAAGATGAAGATGAAAGTAAGAAAGCAGACAGTGAGATGCAGAGAGATGGTCAGAGTGCACAGTGCCCATCCCCCACTCCAGGTTCACTTCTTTCTACTCCTCCCCCACATCTGAACCTGGTTATGTCTCTAAGTTAATGTAGTTGTCCAAACCTCATGACTTACAGATGTGCAGCTGAGCCTAGGTCAGCCTGTTTGTCCTGTGGGGTCTCTGTTTTACTTCCTTGACCTTTAGTGAATGCCTGTTCTGTGGCCAGCAGCCAGTGGACATACGGAGTCTGATGTTCACGGCAGATACTGTGCTGGAGATGTCAGTTGGGACTTAGTTTGGATAGAAGCTAGGATCCTTGGAAGTGGGTGAGAACAGAGAAGAATGAAGAGGGCAAGAAGAGAGGAGACCCTTGAGAGCCACCAACATTTAAGGGAGGATGAAGAAAAGCCTATGAAAGATTGTGATTAATAGAGGTAACCAAGGACAAAGCTGGGCTGTGTTCTCATAGACTGGTGAGCAGTGAGAAGTGGCTGGGATGAGTGAACAGGATTCAGGAATGTAGGTTCATCAGCCTTTTCAGGGGCCCGGGAGGGGTGTGGGGGAAGGAGGGGGTGACAGGGAGGAGGCATGTATGGGAGGTAAAGGAATAGAGACAGCAGTGGTTGGGCTGTCTCTACTTCAACCAATGCAAGGCCCACCTTTCTCTCTTACATATTAGGCCTCTGATTAAGATTTCATTTGAACAAAGGAATCTGCTGCTTTTTAAAAAGATAAAAAACCACAACTGATTCACAAAAGGAAATACTTTGAAACAAAGGGAACCTGGGGAACATACTGTTTTATCTATTTTCTAGATTTGGGCTGGAAGTGATCCAGAGGGGTAAATTAATGTTCAATGAGGGGAAGACACTTCAAGGCAATACCTAGCAGTCTTAACACCCACTAAAAATCCCAAGCCTGGCCCAGCCTTTGTGGCTCAGTGGTTGAACATCGACCTATGAACCAGAAGGTCACTGGTTCAATTCCCGGTCAGGGCACATGCCTGGGTTGTGGGCTTGATGCCCGGTGTGGATCATGCAGGAAGCAGCGATCCCCAGTGTGGATAGTGCAGTAGGCAGCCGATTAATGATTCTCTCATCATTGATGTTTCTATCTATCTCCTCTCTTCCTCCTAGAAACCAATAAAAATATATTTTGTGGGGAAAAAAATCCCAAGCCTCCAAAGCCACCCATATATCAGAAGTATGGAATATGTACAACATAAGCCAACCGGTTTCCAGAGAAATGGAGTTCATTCACACAGTGGGATTGATGGGTCTGTTAGGCCTGTCCTGGCTTCCTCTCAGGTTTTGCATTTGAATTTTCAGAAGAGGGAGCAGCAGATGAGATTAAGGAGAAAAAAAATCTGAGGACTCTTAACTAAATGCTGAACATACTTTTTTTCAAATCTCACAGCCCACTACAGTTCTTAGTTTATAGGTAAGAAAATTGAAAAGATAAATAAGTAACTTGTCAAAAAGATAAATAAGTCAAAGATATCCAGCTAGGAAGTAGATAACTGGGATTCTGAACAATAGCTTGAGCTTTTCCCCTTGAACCTGGGTTGGAGTGGGGATCAAGAATACCCTCACCTAGATATTCCCAAACTGGCAATGGTCGGTCTATAAGCCAGCACTGGTGTTATCAGTAGAAGTGGGGTATCCCTTTACACACTGAGTGCTGGATATGGGGTCCTTATGATATTTAGAGAAAGAATTTTCTTAGACTTGCATGGGAGGATGAGTGATTTTTATTTGCCTGGAATTATATCCCTGGGTTTCCAAAGTCCCATTTCCCTAAATTCACACCTGGAAGAAGTGTAGCTGGGGTTTCAGTAGAGCTAAAAAGCAAAGCCAGTGTCCAGAGTTTCTGTTTCATGTTGGAATTGGGTCCGGTTTAGCATTAGGCTAGTTGTAATCCATTAGTCCATTGTGTGGTTCACATGGCTGTGAGTTCTATAGACAAATGCAGGGGAGCAAAGAGAGCACACCCCCTGCAACAAGAGTCCCAAAAGAACCAAGAGGGCCAGGAGCCAAGAGAGTGAACTCCTTCGTTCAGGGAATTAAGTATCCCCAATCTTCCCACGCTTATGGTGGCCATGCCTACTTTGGTCAATAATCTGTTCCCAGGTGTGACTAACAGCCAAAAGTACCTTCCCTATTTCACTCAGACTCTACTGGACATGTGTCTATCTCCCTCTCCCTACCCCTCCTTCAGTCCCTTCCCCCAGTGATCTGCAGGGAATAGACCAGTGGCTCACTGGGGAGTGTTAAACTGCAGCTTCTTAGCAAAGCTGCACAAGTGACATGCCTATAATATTTGGCCCACTCTTTGCTCCTTTCCTATTGTTAATAACTAAATTAATTACAACAGTATCACTGACACTGACATCTTTTTTACAAAGTCATTGAAGTGCAGGGCCTGTGTCTCAGTCACCCATACCATAAGACCCTAAAGAACTGTTTCCTTTCCGTGAATGAGGGTGAGTGGATGTGAGTGTGAGATGTCTGTGAGACACAGGGTGTTTGAAGGTGTGACAGTTTTGAGTATATGAGAGCTGAAGAAGATATATATATATATATTTACACACACACACACACACACACACACACACACACACACACACACACTTGGATGACAAATCTTGCTTCTTCAATGGTAATATTTTTGGAAGGGCCAGAAGTCATTTAGACCTATCTGGGGACAAACTGCTCTTGGAGTTAGGGAGGTAAGGAGTGTGGAGTAAGTGTGGAGACTCTATTGCTCCAGAATTCCCCACCTAGATCATGGGCCTTAGCATTTATGGAGACAGCACATGGGGGGATGCTCAAAGCTCAGGTTTTAGGCCCACACATACGTGCCTTGGTGACTTGGGCAAATCACTCCACTACTCTGAGCCTCACTTTTCTCAGCTACAATAGGACAGTAATCCCTAACACACAAAAGAGGCCTTCTGGGAATCAGAACCTGGCTTCTCAGTGTGACTTCTCCAAGGAAGGCCCTTACCCAGATCCATTTACTTCTTTGTCCTCACTGATAGGGTAGAGGAAGGAAAGGTGGGGTGGATGCAACCTTAAATGCAGCTTGGCGGACCAATATCGCCAAATCAAACAGTAAACCCTCAATTTTTTGGACTTTGATTTAACTAACTTCGGATTTAATGGACAAAATTTCTTGTCCATATATCATATGTAAAAATTAACACCCTGTTAATTTTAAAATGCTTTTAACCAAGATTTGCTTATAATTAAATTAACAGGGTTTTTTTTTTTGTTATTAATTCATTGTTATTTTTAACAAATTTTAGTGACTAGGCCATATGTTGGAAAAAACACTGTAGTAATTTTGCAGACATAAATAAATATTACACATCTACAACTATAGTCTACATATTTAAACCTAAGAGTCACTGCTCATAAACAATGTTTGGAGAATGATTAGCATATGATCCTGTGCAGGATCATACAGCATCATGCCTGGTAATTGATTCTGTTGTCATGTTGTGTGACTTTCTGTGTCAGTTTTTCAATTAAAAAAAATATATGTTTTTATTGATTTCTGAGAGAGAGATAGAAACATCAGTGATGAGAATCATTGATCAGCTGCCTCCTGCACGCCCCCTGCTGGGAATCAAGCCTGCAACCTAGGCATGTGACCCAGAGAATCTAACCATGATCTCCTGGTTCATGGGTTGACGTTCAACCACTGAGCCACACTTGGTGGGCTCGGTGGCAGTTTTATCACATGCAGGCTGATGTTCCCACATGCGCTAAGCCACACCCCAGATGTATGCATTTGTTTACTCACAGTGACTGGTTAATGCACACATTTACTAGACCTATTCAGCATAAATTTAAAATTACATGCCCTAACTGGTTTGGCTCAGTGGATAGAGCGTCAGCCGGAGGACTGAAGGGTCCTGGGTTTGATTCCCGTCAAGGGCATGTACCTTGGTTGCAGGCACATCCCCAGTAGAGGGGTGTGCAGGAGGCAGCTGATCCGATGTTTCTGACTCTCTGTCCCTCTCCCTTCCTCTCTGTAAAAAATCAATAAAGTGTATTTAAAAAATTTTTTTAAAAATTACAATAATACATATAGGAAACTTTTCTGTGAAATTAAACTTTTCACACATACTTAATTATAATTACACAAACATGTCTACATGAGTAAAAACAGGTTAGCTATTTTATCAATTTTTTAATATACCCATTGGGAAAACCTACTTTATTATATAACTAGAGGCCCGGTGCACGGATTGGATTCGTGCACCGGTGTGGTCCCTCAGCCTGGCCTGTGTTCTCATGCGATCTGGGACCCCTGGGAGATGTAGTAGTGCACGAAGCGGCAGGCGGCCAGGGAGGAGTCCGAGCCCAGTGCTGTGCTGCTCCTGCTCATCCTAGCCCCCTGTGCCTGCTGCTGCCGCTCATTAGCGCTGCTGCGGAGGCAGGAGAGGTTCGCACCAGCCCCCAGCGTCTGGCGCCCGTCGGTCAGCTGAGCAGCGCTTCTGCTGTGGGAGTGCACTGACCACCAGGGGGCAACTCCTGCATCGAGAGTCTGCCCCCTGGTGGTCAGTGTACATTCATAGTGACAGGTTGTTTGGTCACTTAGGCTTTTATATATATACTAGAGGCCCAGTGCACAAAAATTTGTGCACTCGGGCCAAAACCAATTTGGCTCAGTGGATAGAGCGTCGGCCTGCAGACTGAAAGGTCCCAGGTTCAATTCCGGTCAAGGGCATGTACCTGGGTTGCGGGCACATCCCCAGTAGGAGATGTGCAGGAGGCAGCTGATCGGTATAGCTCTCACATCGATGTTTCTAACTCTCTATCTCTCTCCTTTCCTCTCTGTAAAAAAATCAATAAAATATATTTAAAAAAAAAATTTGTGCACTCGGGAGGGAAGGGCGGTCCCTCAGCCTGGCCTGTGCCCTCTTGCAGTCTGGGACCCCTCAGGAGATAACGACCTGCTGGCTTAGGCCTGCTCCCAGGTGGCAGAGGGCAGGCCCAATCCCTAGGTGCAGCCCCTGGTCGGGCTCAGAGCAGGGCCGATTGGGGGGTTGGGGCACCGCCCCCTGTCACACTCAAGGCAGGGTTGATGGGGAGGTTGCGGCGCCACCCCCTGTCATGCACAGAGCGGGGCCGATCAGGGGGTTGGGGCGCTGCCCCCTGTCACGCACAGAGCAGGGCCCTTCAGTGGGGTTGGGGCTCCTTACCCTGTCACACACAGAGCAGGGCCCATCAGGGGTTTGGGGAGCTCCCCCCTGTCACATACAGAGCAAGATTGATCAGGGGGTTGGGGAGCTCCCCCGTCATGCACATAGCAGGGCCCATCAGGGGGTTGAGGAGCTCCCCCCTGTCACAGAGTAGGGCCGATAGGGGAGTTGGGGCACCACCCCCGTCACACACAGAGCAGGGCAGATCAGGGTGTTGGGGCGCTGCCCTCTATCATCCACAGAGCAGGGCCGATCAGGGGGTTGGGGCACCGCCACTGTCACACTCAGGGCAGGGCCGATGGGGAGGTTATGGTTCTACCCCATCACATGCAGAGCAGGGCCCGTGGGGGGAGCGGGGGTTGGGGCGCCGCCCTCTATCACCCACAGAGCAGGGCCGCTCAGGGGGTTGGGGTGCCGCCACTCTCACACTCAGGGCAGGGCCGATGGGGAGGTTATGGCTCTACCCCGTCACACACAGAGCAGAGCCCGTGGGGGTGGGGGGGTGGTTGGGGCGCCGCACCCTGTCACACACAGAGCCGCAGGGCAATCAGGGAGTTTGGGAGCTCCCCCCTGTCACACACAGAGCAGGGCTGATCAGAAGGTTGGGGCGCCTTCCCCTGTCACGAACAGAGCAGGGCGGATAGGGAGGTTGTGGCCCCGCCCCCTGTCACACACAGAGCCGCAGGGCAGTCAGGGGGTTTGGGCACTACCCCCGTCACACTGATCCTGGTGCTGGGAGGCCTCGCGGCTCCACTGATCCTGGTGCTGGGAGGCATATTACCCTTTTACTATATAAAGGTAAAAGCCTGGTGCATGGATGGGGCTGTCTGGTTTGCCCTGAAGGGTGTACTGGACCAGGGTGGGGGTCCCCACTGGGGTGCCTGGCCAGTCTGGGTGAGGGGCTGAGGGCTGTTTTCAGGCTCGCGGGTGACTGAAGCTCCCAACTGCTCCTTTTTTTCTTTTTCGTTTTTATTCTGGGCCAGCTTTAGCTCTGGCTCCAGCTCTGAGGCCTCTGCTGGGTTCTATAATTGAGACACTGTATCAACTCCAGCTCTGAGATCCTGGCTCACTGAAAGCTGGTTTCTGGGGTTTTGTTTACCTTCTAGATTTGTTACAATGTTTCAGACTGCAGGCTCAGAGGCCTGCAGGGGCAGGCGGGGAACGTTGGAGTCCTCCATCACTGAAGCAAGCAAGCCTCATGTTAGTTTCAAGCTGCCTGGCTGCCCGCCATCTTGACTGGCAGTTAATTTGCATATCTCGCTGATTAGCCAATGGGAAGGGTAGTGGTTGTACGCCAATTACCATGTTTCTCTTTTATTAGTTAGGACTAGAGGCCTGGTGCACAAAAATTTGTGCACTCGGGGGGGTCCCTCAGCCTGGCCTGTGCCTTCTCGCAGTCTGGGAACCCTCGGGGGATGTCCACTTGCTGGCTTAGGCCCTCTCCTCAGGGGATCAGGCCTAAGCTGGCAATCAGACATCCCTCTGGCAGCCCGGGAGCCCTCGGGGGATGTCCACTTGCCAGCGAGGATCAGGCCTAAACTGTAGTCAGACATCCTTAGCACTGCTGAGGAGACAGGAGAGGCTTCCACCACCACCACTGTGCTGGCAGCCATCAGCCTGGCTTGTGGCTGAGCAGAGCTCCCCCTGTGAGAGCGCACTGACCACCAGGGGGCAGCTCCTGAATTGAGCATCTGCCCCCTGGTGGTCAGTGTGTGTCATAGCGACCAGTCATTCCCAGTTCTGCTGTTAGGGTCAATTTGCATATTACCCTTTTATTATATAGGATACACACACACACACACACACACACACACACACATATGGATTTTAGGCATTAATGGACACCCGCTTACCCAAATTAGTCTGTTATATGGCGGTTTTACTACACTCACTTTCCCAAAGAGTCTAGGACTTGCTCTGCTATGCAGGCATCGGTGTACTGAATCAGAAACAATTGCTAAACCCCTCCCAAAGGGTCTCCTGTGCTCGACTGCTGTGGTGAATTAGAATGGTTGTCCTAGTGCAGTGGTAGGCAAACCGCGGCTCACAAGGCACATGCCCCTTGAGTGTGGCTCTTCCACAAAATACCACGTGCAGGCGCGCACGTACAGTGCAATTGAAACTTTGTGGCCTGCCCTAACCTGTTTGGCTCAGTGGATAGAGCGTCAGCCTGTGGACTCAAGAGTCCCAGGTTCGATTCCGGTCAAGGGCATGTACCTTGGTTGGGGGCACATCCCCAATAGGGGGTGTGCAGGAGGCAGCTGATCGATGTTTCTCTCTCATCAATGTTTCTAACTCTCTATCCCTCTCCCTTCCTCTCTGTAAAAAATCAATAAAATATATTTTTTTTAAAAAAGAAAGAAACTTCGTGGCCCATGCACAGAAGTCGGTATCTTGTGGAAGAGCCACACTCAAGGGGGCAAAGAGCCCCATGTGGCTCGCAAGCCGCAGTTTGCCAACCACTTTCTTAGTGGAAATCAGTCTAAGGCGTGTTCAGGAGGGGATTCCCACCAGCTTGGTGCACTTAGGAAGACAGGGAGTATCAGTGAAGCCTGGTTCTCTTGAGTGGAATTAACTATTCTAATTGTAAATTCTCCACAAGTAACTTCATCCACAGTGTACCATGTGCTGTCCGGACTTATAATCAAAAGAATGGAGTCCCTAGGGAGCCCCCTTTCTAAGAATAAATCTCAACCCTCATGGCCCTGCCAGGTGCTGGGCCTCCCACTGAATACACAGTCCTTATATCTTGGCCTTTCTACCTGCAGACCCTTTTCCCTCAATGATTCTGTCAACCAAGCTATCACCCAGATTCTAGTGCCCGCTGCATCTTTATGACTCATTGCCCTTCCCAAATCAATATTTCTTCCCTCCTGCCCTCTCTCCTTAGTGTCAAGTTTCCTTCCCTGTGTGACCCCCTAGCCCCATGGACTCTTAAGTGAAAGAAGGGCTTTAGAGCCTGTCTTTCTACTTCAATTAAACCCCATTTCACAGGGGGGCAAAACAGGCCCAGAGGGAGGAAAGGACTTGCCTAAATATATCACCAATCACTGGCCAGGCTAAATCTAGAACCCAGATTACCTAACCAATAGCCTCAAGCTCTTCTCCCTCTTCAAACACCAGGCCACTGACTCCTTTTCCTCTGTTACCCACACAGAATCAGCCACCCAGTTCCCTTGAGAATTTCTCAAACACATCTCTCCTTTTTTATTCTTGCTTACCTATGGCCACTGCCCCGGTTAAGTCCTTATTACATCTCACCTGGATTGTTTGGACAGTCTAACCGGCAGCAGGCCCCCACCCTTTTTTTTGTTTTTTGCATTTTTGAGTTTATTTGAACCAAACTGATGACACACTAGGGAGCAAGATACTAAATGCTCTCCTGCAGTCCCTATTCTGCCCACGGGACTCAAGGCCCTTCACATTCTGCACACAATACCTCATCCACACTAGCTACCTTTCCTGAGGAAGACTTTCCTAGTTTTTCTGGGTGCCTCAATCAACAGGTCCTTCTTCCTCATTATGAGCCCTGGCCTCAGGCTCAGCTCTGTTTAGCACAGACATGTGAGGTAACCTCTGCCCCACTCAGAAACTCCTTTTGGTTGAAAGTTATAACAATGTAAATTATTCAAGAAAGGATCTGAGTCAGAACTTTGACTTGAGGACTGCTGAAGGTAGGGAAGGTTTTCTGGGTTGGGTTGCTGGGTGAGAAAAGAAGCCATCTCTTGGTTCTTCCCACCTACTTCTTCCACCAGAAGATGTACCTCTGCATTCTCTAAACCCAGTATTTACAACAGCCTTTGTGCCTCACCTTGCTACGTGTAGGTAGCCCTCACTTAACCCACCCTCAGAACCTACCAGGTACTGGAATGCTGAGTATCTGAATCCATAGTTCTGGGCCCGTAGTCCTATGACCATAGTCCTTATACATTCTGTTGTGTAATTCTAAGAATTTTAATCAGGTATTAAAGTATTTTACTGTTTGGTCCCATCCTTGCAACCCTAATTTTCATGACTGTAGCCACACTTGAAGGCCCTTAATAATGTTTTGCATTTACTCCTTTGTGTCCTTTGTTGAAAATGACATACCTCTCCATTTCTGCCTGATGAAATAATTTAAGACCCAACTTGAGCCCTGGCTGGGCAGCTCAGTTGATTGGAGTGTCCTGATACCCCAAGGTTTCGGTTCTATCCCTGGGACAGGGCACATAAGGAATCAACCAATAAATGTATAAATAAGTGGGACAACAAATTGATGTTTCTCTCTCTCTTTCTCCTTTCTCTCTTCTCTAAAATCACTAAATAAAAAAAAATTATTTAAAAAAAGACCTAACCTGAGTACCACCTCCTCCATGAGGAAGACTTCCGAGTTTTCTTCAGCTAGAAAGCATCTCCCTGCTCTAAGCTCCTATGGATATCTGTTTATATAAACATTTCTGCCTTCCTTTAGCTCTTTCTGTGGCATCTCCTCAGTTAGAGCCCTTGGAAGGTACAGAGCAAGAATTTCATCTAGTCTCTGCCATCGCACCCAGCAGCAAGTGGGGTATGAATGTGTCTGCCAACGCAGGGTAGGGCTCAGACTAGTGCCTGTTGCCTGAACGCAGGATTTCCTGCTTACACAGTTCATTTTTAGGCTGGTGCCTACCAGAACGGGCCGGACACGGTTAGGTTACACAGCCTGGGGAGTCGTGATGCTCCAGCCAAACCCTAGGGTGTCCCTATCGCCTCCCTCTGCCCAGTTCCGAACGCGGTGCGGGTGTGAAGGAAGCGGGGCTGTAGTAGCCCCACCGGCTCCTCCTCCGAGACCCCCGCCCCGCGGGTCAAGTTCCAGAAGGTCTCCCTCCGGTCCAAAGGCCTCAAGAAACTTCAGACGGCGGTGTCGGAGAGACAGGGGCCTCTGCTACAGAAGCGCCTCCCACGCGAGGCTAGTTTATCTATTTATTTGTATTTATTTTGGAGGCAGGGGGCGATCAATGAAGAGAAGGGGTGGGGCAAGCGGAGGGGGCGGGCCGAGGGTGATTGACGCCAGCGCCGGGGAGCCAATGGCCCATGGGGGGCGTTCTCCCCATTCAGGACTCCTCGCCAGGCTCCCAAGGTATGTTAAACAGCTGCTTTTAATTTGTTCCCCCCCAATCTCAAGCGTTTGGGGGGCTAGTTAGCCGGCCGATCGCTTTGGCCTGTCCACCACGGTGCGGACGCCGTGGGCCTCGGGACGAAACTAGGGGAGGCTTGGGGTCCGAGGGAGGCGAGGGCCAGGCCAGGAAAGAGATCTCTGCGTCGTCGCTCGCCAGTGTGTTTCCCAGCCAGGCGGGTTTCGTGGGCGGGTCGGCCCGGCCCGGGGTCGCCAGCGCGCCGGTGTGCTGCCTAGTTTGTTTCACTGAGCCGTTGGTTCCGGTTGGTTGCGGCTGGGGACTGGGTGAAGTGTCGGGCAGGAGGGGTCTCCCTTGAAAGCATTAAAAAAATTATTGTAAAGGGAAAAGGGTGATTCTGCACACCGACTGAAGTGGGCCCGGGCTGCGGCGCGCGGGCTCGGCAGGGGCGGAGGCCTGAGCCCTCGGCGCGGGGGGGGTCCAGAGCTGGAGTTTGGGAGCGAGCCGAGGCCCGCGGCTTCCGCGACTGAGCACGCCGGGCGATCATGACTGGCGCCCGGAGGGTTTCGTTTCTATACGCAAACTGTAGGAGGGACGGTGGGCGCGCTCCTGAGAGGCGCGAGTGCCTGGGGCCACGGTTGTTATGGACTCCGGGGGCGGGGGCAACGCGGGCCTAGCGGGAGGGGCGGCCGGGGGCGGGAAGGCCACCGGAAAGAGTCCCCCGCGCTGGCCAAGGCGCTCCCGATTCCCCGGCCGTGGCAGAACCGGCATTCGGCGCTGGAGTCCGCCAGGCCGCCAGCTCGCGCCAACTCGGTCCGCGGCTGTGGAAAACCTCCAACAACTCGGTGGCTTCGATCCGTGCACCAGCTGATCCCACACACAAGGAGCTGCCTCCTTCCTCGCCTACCCCAAGGCAACAGCCGAAGGGGCGGGGGCGCGGCTTATGAGCGTACCCACCGGGGTTAGTTGAGAGGAGCAGTGAAGGTCGGAAACTGCGAAAACAGTCTCCACGCTCAGACTCGGGAAAAGGAAATGCATCAGCAGGCGGGGAGGGGCGCGGGGGGCGCGCCTGTCAGCCGGAATGGCGGCCGCCGACTGGTAGGCGGGGCGTTGGCGGGAACCGCCGCGGTCGGCTGGAGCGTCTCCGAGAGAGGACGCGCAGAGGCCGGGCCCACGTCGGGCCCAGCCGCTCTTGCCTCCACGCCTCAGCCGCCCTAGCCTGTTTACTATCTACTGCGACAACCGCCTGTCCACAGACCTGGAGGAGAGCTGGGGGGCGGGGCCTTCCCCCCTCGCTTCCACCCATTTCGGGCTCCTCCAGAGGGCCCGCCTTCTCTTGTCTTCCACTGGATGGGCGGTGAGACCCCCCCTCTTTTTTCTTCTCGGTTATTGATTGGATAACCTTCTTCCGATCTCCGCCTATCGGACGCTGGGCTGGAGTTTAAGTTCGAGGATTTTTTTTTTTTTTCGTGAACGGAGGAGGAGGGATTCCTACGGCCTAACGCGAGGCGCAAGGTCCCTCCCCTACTTCTGATTGGTGGGATAGAGAGTCCCGCCTTTGGCGTAGCTAGCTTGGAGGAGGAAGTCCACCCCTGTTCCCCGCCCCCTCTCTCCGGTTGTAGGCGCGCTTGACCACTGGTGAGGCTCGCCTTGCTCCTTAGAAGTGTGTCCCGCCCGGAAGTCCCGGCTTTGGAGTTGGAGCCCGTGGCAAGGCGGGGCGAGCCAAGAAGACACACAATGATTCATTCCACCAAGGCTCGATATCTAGTAGCCTTTGCGATGAAGTTAGGGGTTGACGGCGCGGAGAGAATTGGGGGGAGGGGGCTTAGTTCCGGTTGATCAGCATGGGTACCGTTAGAAGGAGAGAGTGAGACCTGCCCTTCCGGGCGAAGTACTAAAGTACTGACCCTGCGGCCTGGCTTATTCCTGCGCCCTTGGACTTTTTAAAGATCGTCCTCTGTTTAAGCTTGAAAACGCTGCAGCCGTTGTGTTTTCTTCCCAGCGTAAGGCAGCCGTTGTCCTTAGTTGTATTTATCTAAAACTCTAAGCAACCTATGTATGTTTGGTCTGGAGGCCTCAGGCAAGATCCAGAGCAGCTCATCCCCTGTTAACGGGATGAATCCTGCTTGGGTTCGAAGTGGTCAGGTGGGAGTGCAGTGTGGTACACAGTGCAGGGAGCGGGGTCGACCTAGAGTTAACAGCCCTCGGAAATGCCGCTTCTTCGAAACCGAAGGGTTTGGTCCGGGGTTCCCTTTCCTCGGTGTGACTTATTTTTAGAACTCTATTGGGCAGGACTTGGATCCCAGCGAGGCTGCCTCCATTTGTCGGCTGCTCCTGGGGTTCAGAATTAGCTTCCTTGTCCTTGTGGCTTGAAGCCGTCCTTCGAGTCAGGCCCACCTGTTGCCGGCGCTCATTCCTTGCCGTCTCCACCCGATTGGGTAGGGAGGGCACGTTAGGACTTAGGTTTCTGGGGCCTGCCACTTGTCTAGTAGGCTCTCTTGGAGTAGCCTTTGGCTGGAGAGAGCGGGAAAACTCTAGTCCCGCCCCTTTCTCTTCTGGCGCTCAGTGAGCACCCTCCAAAACATGGCTAGCATCAGTTCTCCGCCCTATTTGATGAATGAATAAAAGCAACCTAAAGACTTAAAGCACTTTGTGTGTTCGAAGCACTATGGCAAAAAGAGGGCTTAAGGATTGCCATTAATCCTCGCTTTCCAAGGAGAAGGTGAACAGCCGTTCTTACCATCTTTTGTCCCCAACTCTAATTTTTATCCTTTTTCTGAAGTTTGACTGAAGGTTTATTTATGCCATGGCCTGTTTGGTCTACTTCCTCAGTTCTTCCAGTCTGAGGGTGCCTCTAGAGCTAACCTGGAGATCGCGAGTGCCTTTTGCTTCACGCTCCGCCTCCCAGGGCCATGGCTGTTAGAGCCCTGCCTTCATTTTTATTATCTCCGCCCTCTTAAAACTGCTTTTTCAGGTTTATGGAGAAGTGTGCTGCGGGTTGGCAACCCCTGGGGCTATTTCTCGGCTTTGATCTCCAGTTCTTATTCTGCACCCTCCTTACTAAAAGGAATTGTCGGCTGCTCCGGATATTTGTGTTTACGAGGAGGCAGCGTGAAGAAATGTAAATTATAAAGAGTGAATGGGATAGGAAGGATGAAATTCTCTTTCTCTGTATAGGGGGCGGGGTTTATCCAAGGTGGTTGTGCCTGCCGCCGCTTCTCTCCTAATCCCAGGGATAGAATCTCGGCTATGGAGGACGGCACCTCCTGTTTCGGCACTGGAACTCTGCCTTCAGTCTCTAGTGTAAACATTCCACAAAAGGACTGCTAAGGTTCAGCCTCCTCGCGCGGGGCGGAGTTAGCTCCTTCTTAGACGGGTGTCCTGGCCAATGGGGGCCTCTATCAGGCGAGAGCTATCCAATACAATGGTTGGGGCGGGGCATGGCCCGGCACTGTGATAGGAGGAGCTTGTCTCACGGACATTTTATCCCACATCGATTACTTACCTTCCTAGGGCAGTGGGAGAGCCTTCCAATGCGATGATCGGCGAAGGCGAGAGCTGACTTGTTGGGTCTGTAGCTGAGACGGCATGGGGCGTGATATGTGGAATCCTCCAATGAGACGTAAAGGAGTTTTTATGCTTCCTCCAATAGTGTTGCGGCTTGGGGGTGGGATTCAGCAATTCATCTCCAATAGGCGGGGTTGAGTTTGGGTAGCTCCCCGCCAATAGGGGCGTGGAGAAGGTGAGCGATTCCCCCTCCCCTCCCTGCAGAGGGGGAGGGCATAATGTAGACAGGGCACAGCGATTGGCTAAATCTTTGACAGACAGATTATGCGACCTGTGGCAGAGCGAAGCTGAGTCTTCCCTATGCGGGGCGGGCCGGCGGAGTGGGCGGGATTTCCCGGGTAACAGAGAAGCGGCCGCGGCGGTAGAAGCGGCGGAGACGGTTTCTCCATCTCACCCCCCTCCCCTTACCCCTCAGAGTTTCCCTCCCTCCCTCCTTCCTAGTCTGGGCATCGGGGCCTGTGACCGCTTCGTTAGCGGAGAGGGAGCTGCCAGTCCTCTTCGGTGGGCCTATGCCCTGCGCCGTTCGCGGGGCCTCATGCTGAGAGGGACACGCAGTAAGAAGCGGTCGTAGCAGCTTTGCGGTGAGAGCACGCCGGGCCGGGGATCCTGGTGGCGGGTAACGCGGGACTCGAGGGTGTGTATTTTTAAGGGGGTGACTGACCTTCTCGGCTTCCCGTAGAGCCGGCGGACGGGAGGTGTGTGGCTGTGTGAGGGGGTGGGGAGGGCGGAGCGGGTTAGCTTCGTGCGGGAGGGGGAGGAGAGCGTAGTCCCGGTGCGCGCGGAGAGGGCGGGCTCTCGCGCCGCTGCTCAGGGGCGGGGTCGGCGCGCGCGTGCGGTAGCCGAGAATGGGGCGGGTCTGGCCCTGCGCTGTGTGTTGTCTGTGCCTGACCTCCCTCTCCGGTCCTCCCGAGGTAGGCGGAGCCTCGACGGGGCGGTGCGCGGGTCTGCTGGGGCGTGGGACGAGAGGGGGTCTTCCGCGTGGGGCTGGGAGGAGGCCGAGAGGGTGCGTGAAGTCCGCCTTCTTGGGATCCGGTTGGCCGGAGAGGCTGTATGGACAAATGCCACGCCCCCTGGCCACCCTTAACTCCCCCCCCCCCACCCCCCGCCACCAGTTTCTTCCTCCTGGGCACGCGAGCAGGGCTCGGAGGATCCCGCTGTCTGGAGTCGCGCCGCCCCTTCCTCTCCGACCCGAGCGGTGGCGGTGTCATGAACTGTTCTAGTGTTCTGCGGTGCCTGTTGCATGGGGCACGAGGGTCCCGTGCTGGAGCTGTTGTCTCTGTCTTGGTCCTTGCAGTGAGGATGGCACCGCACATCTTGGAGAATGGGAGCGTGGTCGTCACCACTCTCCTCTTGGTTGTACTTTGGGGGATGAGGTTTTTTGGTTGAAGTCTGCGGTCGAACTCTGCTCGTGCTGTGATCATAGTTAGGGGAAGGACGGAGAGAATTGTCAGAGACTAGAAATGTAGCCGGGGACAGCCTTTTCTGTAGTTCCCTTGATGTTCAGTTACCGTGCTTATACGGGGCGGGCTTTGCTTTGAGCCAATGGGGTAATGGGTATAGTTAGTTAGACTTAGCCACTGTTTGGGTGCCTTAGGACTTCCAACACAGCCATGAAAAGGCTGTGGAAGCTCCTGCTCTTCATAAGGCTCAGATTTCGAAAAGGAAGTGTTAGATTTACATTTGATATTAAAATGATATGTTTATAAAAGATGGTGGTTTATTTAAAAACTCATATTTTGCATATAATACTTTGGTTTCTTCAACCTTTAAATTTGTTAATGCATTCTTTGTACAGGTGGTTCTTCTGCTTAATTTTACAAAGAAATGAGTTGCAATTTAAGTAACAGTAGGTGTTCTTGAAAAGTTTGGTTTTATGTTAGAACATCTAGACCAATTTTTGTTTGTAGTTTGTAAAATATATGTTCATGCCCTGTTTTATTACAGAAGAAGGGTGAAGTCGAGGACTAGTGCAGTTTGTGACATGTAGCATTGTCCTTACAATGTGAGTTGGGGATTTGCCTTAGGACACTTCAGGTTTAATAAACCATTTCAGTTGAAATTTTGCTCTGACATGATGCATTCTCTATTCTTACGAGAAGTTAATTGTTTTTGATAGTTTTCATGAGAAAATAAACATTGAATGAATGTGGGTTTTGGTGTGTGTGTTTTTTTTTAATTTACTAACATCTGAGCAAGCCCTCTGGCTAATTGTCTGAACTGAAGTTAAATTCTGGATTTGTGCTTTGCTCAGTTAGGACTGAGAGCTTGGTGCCCTGGGCTAGACACGTGTGGAGAGAGTAAGCCCCACCTTTTCAGCTAACGAAATAGGAGTGGCAACAGTAGCTTTTTAGTTTGATTTAATGGTGGCTATAATATAATTGGTTTGGAGATGAAAACCTGGGTGTTTTTTTTGATACTATAAACTGACAAGATAGTGAAATAGTGGAGAATTTACTACTCAGGATTGGTCAACACATGGTTGTTCCCACTATTTGCAATGCTGTGTGCTGGGAAATGGAAGACCTAATTCTTGCCTTTAGAAAACGTTGTTTATTGGTGTGGCAAGGTCACAAATCCCCACATAGGCATTAAGAATTCAAGTAAGAGCCTTCACTGGTTTGGTTCAATGGATAGAGAGTCAGCACTTGGACTGAAGGGTCCCAGGTTCAGTTCTGGTCAAGGGCAGGTTCCCTGGCCCTGGTCAGGGTGTGTGCCAGAGGCAACCAATCGATGTGTCTGTCTCACTCACATCAATGTTTCTCTCTCCCTCTCCCTCTCCTTTCCACTCTCTCTAAAAATCAATGGAAAAATATCCTCGGGTGAGAATTAACAACAACAAAAAAAGTAAGAACTTGGATATAGTGTCCTAGGGAAGTTTTCATAAATGTTTCTTACGTATCCAAAAATCACTATTATATATTATGTAGTTTGTCAGAATTAAAGATCTTAGATAGATTGGCATTTTATAATTAAGAAGATAAGATTTGTACTTAAAGATATTTTTTCTTTTTTAAGGAAGGAGGTGTATAGTAATTTGATAAAATTCCTGGCAAAGCATAGTCCTGTTTACATCTTCAGTGCAAGCAGACAGGATACTGGAGAACTGTGCAAAGCTGATGTTAATGGCTGTGAATTTTAGTTGGAATTGAAAGATGTTCACAGCATTCAGTAATTTATTGCAGTGCCATAAAAGGTTTCATTAATTCCCCAACCAAGAGTATAAGTTACTTTCTGTAGTTCTTGCAAAAATGATAGTTACATGCTTTTTCTAACTGCACAACTGCCTCCTTGAATAATAATAAGAATTCAACATTTATGAAGCCCTTACTATGTCCCAGACACTGAGTTAGGCACTATACATTTATTAACCCATTTAATCTTCATGGTAACCCTATATAGTGAGTACTGTGGAATCCATGTTTTAAAGATGAGTAACACAGTGAGGTTAGACATATAATAAGTGGTCAAGGTAGGATCTGGATCCAGGCATTCTGTTTCCAGAGTTCATGCTCTTTATACTTCAGTTGCCTCTGGTCTAAGGATAGTAAACAGAAGGAACAGTGTGCTTTTTTTTTCTTTTTAATCCTCACACAAGGATATGTTTATTTTATTTTTTCTTGGATATGTTATTAATTTTAGAGAGAGGACGGGAAGGAGGGAAGTGGGTGGAGAGAGAAACATTGATGTGAGAGAAACATTAATAGGTCACCTTCCTTATGTGCCCCAACTGGGGACCAAGCCCACAACCTAGGTATGCGCCCTGACGGAATCAAACCCATGCGTGACGTTTTGGTGTACAGGGAAGATGTTCCAACCACCTGGGCCACCCTGGCCAGGGCATCTTAACCATTTTTAAGTGTACAGTTTAGTAGCAGTAAGTACATTCACATTGTTAACCATCACCACCATCCATTTCCAGAACTTTTTCATTTTCTCAAATTCTGTGCCCATTAAACAATAACATAAATCTCCCCCCAGTCCCTGACAACCACTGTTGTACTTTCTCTCTCTCTGAATGTAACTACTCTTAAGTACATCATAGAAGTGGACTCATACGATATTTGTCAGTTCTGTCTGGCTTATTTCACTTAGAAAAATGTCTTCAAGGTTTATCTATGCTAGCATGCGTCAGAAATGCCTTTTAAAAAAAAACATTATTGATTTTTTTTTTTTTTTTTTTTTTTTTAGAGAGAAAAACATCAGTGTGAGAAACATAGACTGGTTGCCTCCTATACATACCCCAACCCAAAATCTGGGCATATGCCCTGACCAGGTATCAAACCAGTGACCTTTTTTTTCTTTTTAAATTTTTTTAAAAAATAATTCTTCATTGTTGACGTATTACATATGTCCCCTTTTTTCACCCCAAAACAGCGATCTTTTGGTGCACAGACAAAGCTCAACTGACTGAGTCACATTGGCCACAGCCAGAATTACCTTTTTGATGGTGAATAATATTCTATTGTTTATTCATGTATGGATGAACATTTGGGTTGTTTCCACCTTTTGGTTATTGTGAATAATGCTGCTGTGAACATGAGTGTATAAATGTCTATTCAAGTATCTGCTTTGAATTCTTTGGGGTATATACCCAGAATTGGAGTTACTGGATCATATGGCAATTTTATGTTTAATTTTTCAAGGACCTAGCAGTGTGTTTTTGAAAGCAGCTTTGAAGGAAAAGATTGGGGCTCAGATTCTAAAGGTGAATTCCGTCAACATTCATTTATTGACCATCTTCTTAAATACCTCTAGACTGACACAGGAAGAATCTTAGTCCTATAGAAGTTTACATTGTTAGAAAAAAAGGCAAATATACGCGTTATGATTTTACTATATGTCATTGTAGGTTGAGGCTATAAGAGTCAAATACAAAGAGCTGTAAGGAATTTGTAGTAAGAAGAGTCCACCTTTGGGTGGAAGGAGAGGGGTCAGTGAATAGGGTGGAGTCTAAAGTCTTAGATCCAGTTGAATTGAATGGTAACATGACTTTAGACATCTCTCACACAAAGTATGCTAGAGAATGCTTTGGAATGTTAGAAGGTATGGCATCGTATTGAAATTGGCAAGTGGATTGTAGTCTCTCTTCCAGGGTTTGTGAATCCTGTTCTTTTCAGTTTCAGACCTGATTGTTTCTAATGTTGGAAGGTTAAGAATCACAATGAAGAAATTATGGAGTTGGCATATATGTTATTGCTATCATGTCAAGTTCAAGATAATATTGTTAATATGGTCAACTGTTATTTCTTAAATCTTCTTTCCCTTCACATGGGTTTATGTTTCTGCTAACAAATGAGTAGTAGCAGTAATAGCTTGGGGTTTTTATCTTTTTTTGATTGTTGTTGTTACAGTTTAAGTAAATAATGCTGGATATTTGTTTTTTATTGAAGGTAAGGTCAAATAATGAAACCCATCTAATGCAGCATACTTGGGTAGTCTGTGAATCAGGGTTTTGCCATTATTAAATTACATTATTTCCAAATATTTTGAGAAATTTTATTTTCTTGACATTTAAAATAAAATTTTTAATTGATTCAGAGAGAGGGAGAGAGATAGAAACATCAATGATGAGAGGGAATCATTGATCAGCTGCCTCTTGCACAGTCCGCACTGGGGATCAAGCCTAAAACCTGGGCAGGTGCCCTGACCTGGAATTGGACCGTGACACCCTGGTACCTGGTCACTGCTCAACCACTGAGCCACACCACCTGGGCTTCCTGGCATTTTTAAAAAGTGTGAATTCTAATTGTTTCTAGACAATGATCTAATGTTCTTTTAACAGCACCTTGAAACACACACACACACACACACACACACACACACACACACAAACCCTTGGCTTCCTTTAATTATATAACTTTCTTTTTAGGTCTCTTCTTCCAAGACATGCCCAGTGGAATTTGTTGTCAGTTATAACCAAATGCATAGAGTTTTTCTCCTCATAAATTTTCAGGGCAACTACCTGATACTGATTATCCTCAGGGAGTGCTGCGCCAGTTGTGCAGAGTCTGCCTAGATTGAGAGTTAACTTTCTTTTTTTTTTTTTTAAAAAAAAAATATATTTTATTGAGTTTTTACAGAGAGGAAAGGAGAGAAATAGAGAGTTAGAAACATCGATGAGAGAGAAACATCGACCAGCTGCCTCCTGCACACTCCCCATTGGGGATGTGCCCGCAACCAAGGTACATGCCCTTGACCGGAATCGAACCTGGGACCTTTCAGTCCGCAGGCCAACGCTCTATCCACGGAGCCAAACCGGTTTCGGCGAGAGTTAACTTTCTTGATAGCCACAGTGCTTAGGACAGTGCTGGGACACAGTGGGTGATAAATAACTGGTTTACTAACTGAACTCGAATGGCATTTTAAAGTTTGCTATCCAGAGGCTGCTTCTATTCAGTTGCAATTGGATTCAAAGTTAGTTAGGCATTAATTGGTAGCAATTTCTAACAGATACATCTTTTTCTCTCTGTTTGCTTTTGTATTCTCCACTCCTTTCTGGCATATGTGCCTACATTTGTATTTACCAGCATCTTGGCAGTGGATACTTCTCCAGCCCTGCTGGTATCCTCCAGGGCTAGGCTTGCTGACTTGCAGGCTATTGAAGCATATACAGGTCCACAATCTCTTATCTGCGACTCGGAAATGGCAATAATTTATTACTGATGGTAAGTTTGGTTCCACAACCAATTTAGGAGCATAACCTAACCTGTCTAGGCTGTTCCACTTGATGCAGAAATGTGAATGTGCTTGATTTTAGAGCTGCCATATGCACTTTCTGAAATCCAAGCAATGCTCATAACTCAAATTTCTATCTCTAACTAGGGACCCCTTATTATAGACTAACATCTAGTACTCCCATACCCCCCTCCCCTTTTCATTTATTCTTTAATATATATTTATTGATTTCAGAGAGGAAGGGAGAGGGAGAAAGAGATAGAAACATTAATGATAAGAGAGAACCATTGATTGGATGCCTCCTGCACACCCCACTGGGGATCGAGCCCGTAACCTGGGCATGTGCTTTTGGCTGGAATTGAAACTGGGACCCTTCAGTCTGCAGGCCGACGCTCTATCCACTGAGCGAAACCAGCTAGGCCCCCTACCCCTTTTTTCATATTTCCTCTTGGATATCTACTGGGCATCTTTGACTTTTCTCTTTCTGTCTTTTATATGTGGTCAGTTGACAAACCTTATTTGCTCTATATTCAAAATACTATCCAAAATTTGACCACTCCTACGCCCTAACTACAGCAGTGACTAATACCTCTAGGTTGGATTATTTTGTAGCACCTTAACTGTTCTCTGCTTTGTTATTGCCTCTCTTCGGTCTATTTTTAAAATTTTTATTTTTCAATCACAGTTTACATTCAATACTATTTTCTTCAGTTCGTTAACACAGCAATCCAAGTGATTCTTTTAAAAAAATTTTTTTTTTTTTGGTTGGTTTCTTTTTAGAGAGAGAGAAAGGGAGAGGGATAGAGAGAGATAGAAACACCGATGAGAGAGAAACATCATCAATTGGCTGCCTCCTGCACACCCCATATTGGGGTTCGAGCCTGCAACCCAGGCATCGGACCTGACTGGGTATCCAACCAGTGATCTCTTTGGTTCCTGGGTTGACACTCAACCGTTGAGCCACACAGACTGGGCCCAAGTGATTCTTATAAAACCTAAATCAGACCGTGTGACTTTCCTGCTATAAATTCTCCAGTGGCTTCCCATTTCAGTCTGAGTCTTAAGTCAGAGTCCTTATTATGACTTAATGAGAATAAACATATGATATGTTCCCTTCCTATTACCCCCAACCCCATTACCTCTCTGACATCATTTTTTACTAGTCTCTCTCCCATTCTGCTGGAGCTACACAGTCTTTTTGTTATTCTTGGAAAATATCAAGCAAGTGTACATCAGGGTCATTGCATTTGCTGGCCCCACTAAATGCTTCCCCCACTGATTCCCACATGGCTAGCTCCTTAACTGCCTGTATTCAGGCTACCTTATCAGTGAGGTGTTCTTTGGTCACTCTTACATAATGTTTCAAAACCCTTCTGTGTTTTTCTTCTTCACACTTGTCATTGTCCAATATTCCAAATGCGTTTTTTATTGTCTTATTTATTGTCTGTTTCTCTCACTAAAATGTAAACTTCATGAGGGAAGAAGGGTTTTTTTTGTTTACTGCTATAGCTCCAGCTTTTGGAACAATGCCTGACCCATAGTATGTGCTCAATAAATATTATAGTATACATGAAAGATTGGTTTCCACCACAGACAAGGCAGTATGCAGTGCACAGTGGAGGATGTAAAGATGGTGAAAGGTATGTGTATGTACCCATGTCTGTGTAGGGGCAAAAATATAACTAATAGGATAAAGGCAGTATGAAGTGAGTGACACATCTACTTGGCCTCTTAGGAACCTTAAGTCCTGTTTTTTATAATGCTTTTTTAATAGCTTTAGCCAGTATATTTTCTGTTACACTTAGTCTTTTATGTCATTCTCAATTAATTTATAGAAACCTTGTCACACAAACTAAATGTTAATGTCTTTAAGAATAGGAATACACTATGATTTGCTTCTTTTATAATCCCTTATGATTGTCACTTAAATATTTTTTAACTTTACATTTTGAAATAATTTTAAACTTCAAAAAATGTTGCAAAAATAATACAAAGAATTGCTATGTAACCTTCACCCAGATTTCTCAAATGCATCTTACAAAACTAGTATACTGATCTAAATCAGGAAGTTAACCTTGATACAAATAGTACCTTTTAAATTAAGCTAAATAGTTTTCTGTTCATTTTCTACCTATAATGTCAGTGTCAGTTGGACCCAGTTTTAGTTTTGAGTTTCTTTTTGAGCAGTACTACTTTTTTTATTGAAGGTATTTAAAAGAACAAAGAGAAATTGACTTCTTTTTTAATGTAAAAAACTCATTTTAGTTATCATTTATACATCTGAGCTATATTATGGGATCTTAATGATCTTACTTTTCCTATATCTTAACATTTTGGTATATCATCATTTCTCATCATTATTCCCAACTATGCTAAAAAGACTAAAATAATAAGAAAAATGGAATGCCGAAACCGGTTTGGCTCAGTGGATAGAGCGTCAGCCTGCGGACTGAAAGGTCCCAGGTTCGATTCCAGTCAAGGGCATGTACCTGGGTTGCGGGCACATCCCCAGTAGGAGATGTGCAGGAGGCAGCTGATCGATGTTTCTCTCTCATCGATGTTTCTCACTCTCTATTCCTCTGTCCCTTCCTCTCTGTAAAAAATCAATAAAATATATTTAGAAAAAAAAAGAAAAATGGAAGAATGATAGAATTGCCTATAAGGATGATACAGTAGTAAAATAAATCATAACTATTGTACTTTAGTTTTCTTATTGCTTTTACCCAAAGCATTACAGCATCTTTCAAGAAAGTATAAAAGAAGTTGGGGTGTAACATCTTAAACATTATATAGGATGTTAACCTTTGGGGAATCTGGTGAAGGGTATATGATAATTCTTTTTACTACTGTAACTTTTTAAAGCTTTCATTGAACATAATTGATAATCCATAATTTTTCATTTTCCTCCTGTAATGGCAAAGAGAGGAAAACTAACAGGAAGACATTTCACAATTATTAGAGAAACTAATAGACACTACAGACTGTAATGATGATGATAGAGTGATTGTATAAGCTAAGTCACAGACTGAGTCTTTAGATAAGGATATCTGAGATTAATTTCCTCAAACTGAAGAATTTATGAGTCAACAATATATTTCTGAGAAGCAAAAAAAAGAAGAATGGCGTCTTCATATTTCTTCATGAATGACTCCTCTAGGTAGTCATTCAACAGGAAGAACTTCAGAATGCAGTATTTTCAACAAAAAGCAAAACCACTTCAATTTGTTAAAAGGATTGCAATAGTATTCTTTCATCTTTTAAAGTGTTGGTGTACCAAAACTTAACTTGGTATGGTTTTAAGTGGACATAGGTGTGTGTACAGAGGTCATTGGAAGGGAACATGACGTAGAAATGAAAAAAAAAATCCTTGGATTGATTGTTTGAATTGGTATTGTCTAAAACAGAACGCTTGCAGTGTGAAGATGATGATTGTCCTCATTTTAACCAAATTAAGAACCGAGTTTTTAATATATTTTTTTGATTGATGCAAAGGCAAAGGAAAAAAAAATAGTCCCAAAAGTGATGGTAAGCTAGAACTTTATACTTTCAACAATAAAGAATTACTTAACAAATTAAAAAAAGAAGAGATGTTCTTTTAGAGATGTTCTGAAATTTGGAATAAAAATTTACAGAATGGCATCACAGTTGATGACTAGTCAGTTGCATTTTAATGGATATTGCCTATTTGGGGTGTTTATATCTTCAAAACCAGGAGAACATGGAATAAGAATTTGCTGTTTAAATTCTTACTAAATTTTTGTGAGTTTTTTATTATTAATTTGAGAGAGAGAGAAGAAGAAGAAGGGGGGAGGGAGGGAGGAGGAGAGAGAGCTAGAGATAGACATTGATTTGTTGTTCCACTCATTTGTTCATTCATTGGTTGATTTTTGTATGTGCCCTGACCTGGAATCAACTGGCAACCTTGGCGTAGTGGGACAATGCTCTAACCAAATGAGCTACCTGGCCAGGGCTTACTAAAGTTTAATGAAAATTTTTCACCCAAATGGTAAGTGAGAATGATGTTTTTAACCTGGCATAAAGAAAGCAGTGATATCTTTTACACAACCAAGATGGTTGTCCACAGCCATCATGGTAAAAATTTTCACACTGCGGTATTAAATAATCCCACCAAAGCTCACAAAAGGTATATGCCAAGGAGTTATCATGATATTAGATGAGGTTTCTCAACCTTGGCACTATTAATACTTTGGGCTGAATAATTTTTTTTTTTATTTATTTAATTTTTTTTTACAGAGAGGAAGGGAGAGGTATAGAGAGTTAGAAACATTGATGAGAGAGAAACATCGATCAGCTGCCTCCTGCACACCTCCTAATAGGAATGTGCCTGCAACCAAGGTCCATGCCCTTGATCAGACTCGAACCTGGGACCTTTCAGTCCGCAGGCTGAATAATTCTTTATAGGGAGCTGTCATCTGAATTGTAGGATGTTGGCAAATCCCTGGTCTTTATTCATGAAATGCCAGTAGCACCCCTCTTTCCCCAAATATGACAACCAAAAATGTCTTCTTACATTGCCAAGTGTGCCTTGGAGCAGAAATCTGCCCCTGGTTGAGGACCATTTCATTAGAAGGATATAAAACTGAGTTCAGGGCAAGCCTGGGTGTTAGGTCTTTTGGTGTTTTAAGAATGGGTTACTTTTGTTGTAGCATGGGAAATGTAGATATACTGCCCTTTTTATTTATTGTGGAATACTTTTCATATTCTAGCACAGTTAAATCCAGAAGTGAAGTTTATAGGTTTTGAAGTGGACTGTGATGGGCAGTTACACTGGGTTGAAGTAATTATATTCACTTAATGCTTTGATAAAATGCCCTTAGCTTTTGAAGGGAAACTTTTCTTTGCTTTTTTTTTCAAGCATGTTTATTGAAGAAAACCCATCAGGACACATTTTATGTGATGCTGATCACAAGTAAGAGAGAATAATTTCAGAGGAATTATTTATTATATAAATACAGGAACTCAAAAATACATCTAATTCAGGTTGATTTTGGTACAAAATTAAGAGGCACTAAAGGGTCAACTATTGTCTCCATTTAAGCCAATTTATGAAATTTAATCTAAATGAGAAGATGAGATTCTTTTTTTAATTTGTTAAGTAATTCTTTTTTGTTGAAAGTATTACATATGTCCCCTTTGCCGCCCCCATTGACCCCTTCCATCCATCATTCGCCGCCCCGCCCTCACCACCCCATTGTGTCTGTGGGTTATGCCTATATGCATATAAGGTCTTTGGCTGATTACCTCCCAGCTCCCCCGCCACCCCCCTCCCCAACTCCCCCACCTTCCCTCTGAGATTCTGCACTCTGTTCCATGTTTCCATGTCTCTGGATCCACTCTGTTCATCAGTTTATTTTGTTACTTAGATTCCACATGTGAGTGAGATCATGTGATGTTTTTCTCTGGCTGATTTATTGCACTTAGCACAATACTCTCCAGTTCCCTCCAGGCTGTCTCAAAGGGTAAGAGATTCTTCTTTTTTACTGCTGCATAGTATTCCATGGTATAAATGTACCACAGCTTTTTTATCCACTCATCTACTGATGGACACTTGGGCTGTTTCCAGATCTTAGCTATTGCAAATTGTGCTTCTATGAACATGGTACACACATTCTTTCTGATTGGTGTTTTGGGTTTCTTAGGATATAGTCCTAGAAGTGAGATCACTGGGTCAAATGGCAATTCCATGTTTAATTTTTTTGAGGAAACCATACTGTTTCCCATAATGGCTGCATCAGTCTGCATTCCCACCAGCAATGTACTAGGGTTCCCTTTTCTTCACATCCTCGCCAGCTTGTCATTTGTTGATTTGTTGATGGTAGCCATTCTGACAGGTGTGAGGTGATACCTCGTTGTCATTTTAATTTGCATCTCTCTGGTGATCAGTGACTTTGAGCATTTTTTTTCATGTCTCTTGGCCAGAAAAGATAAAACTCTTTAAAGTTGGATTTTTCCATTTGGATTTTAAGGATCATGGAAAAATATGTTTCTAGAAGGGAGACACTTTATTGTGGTTAAAGACATTGTAGGTTGTAGAACTAGAAAATCAGTTTTTATTTTTCTTGTTCTGAAAAAGTTAGCTTTTACCTCTTCCCTTCTAACATTTGACTGAAATCTGTCACATTTGCTTCCAAGTTCAACCCCATTCCAGATGTCTCCTCTGCAGTGTTAAGAATTACCCTTCTCTGCTTGCTTAACTTGGGCATTATGATTCTTTTGCATGATGACTTTGAAGCTGTTCCCACTTTATATTATCACATGTGGCAGGGTGATATATTATCATACTTGCCAGGTGATTTTTTAGTGTTCTGCTGACATTGTTGTTCACATAAATCTTTTTCACTAGTTTCCATCCCTCAAAATCACTCAAAGTGCTTTTTAAAAAAAAAAATTGTCTTCATAGATGAGCTCTGATAACAGTGGAAACTCTAAATCTGAAACAGTTGGAGATTACAGTGGCACATTAAAATCATTTCAGCTGACATTCAAATACTTTACAATCTGGAATTACACTGTACCTCTCTGTAAGCAGGATAGCAAGCAGAATACTATAGTCTGTCCGATATTTTTACTCCAGATTGGTTATGTATTCTAAGGAGAGTCTAGCCTCTTGCTCCTTTATTATTATTTTTTTTAATTTTTAAATATTTAGTGTTGAAACTGTTACATATGTCCTCTTTTCCCCCCCATTCACCCCTTCTACTCCACCCCCGTCCCTGCCCCAGGCCTTCACCACCCTGTTGTCTGTCCATGGGATATATATATCTATATATAAAAGGCTAATATGCTAAGTGTCTGACCATCCAACCAGTCACTATGACGTGCACTGACGACCAGGGGGCAGACGCTCAACACAGGAGCTGCTGTGATGCGCACTGCCCATTTACAGAGAAATGGCACTGCAGACCTGGTGCCCACAAAGCAATACTTGGCTTCCCACAAGTGGGACACAGGCCCCAACACCCCACCAAATCGCAGCCAACGTTTTCAAGACCCCCATGGTGCAAAATATGGCCCACAGCCCAGCCTGGAAACAGTGGCTGTGGGCACCAGGTAATGGTGTCACGTAGCAATACCCAGTTTCCTCTCCCTAGCGACTAGCCTCCTTGCAGTTTCTTCAGTCCAGGAACAGGACTTACTTCATATTATAGCCAGGTGAAAACATTTTACACTTTAACCAAATGTCTGTGAAGCATTTTCCTGTGCCTCATCTCATTTGATCCTCATAGAAGTCATGGAGTAGGTAGATAAGAGACTTGGTGAAATCCTATCTTCTTTTCATTAGCCAGAAAATGGAGGTTTAGAAAGTTTAGGAACCTGACCCGACTGAAAAGAAGTAAGAAATGGTGGACCTTGAAAATGACTTCAGGTTTTCTCACTGTGCAGAATATAGTCAAACACCGCTGCAGTTAAATATTTTACCCTTTGTTCTCCCTGCATGACCTACAGTAATAATCTGCTTTGTGTTGATATTTACTGCTGTGTTGCCGACAACTTCCTGAAAGAGAAGTTGGGGTGCTTCACTGGGCTGGAAAAAGTTTAGCTAAATCAGAAAGCAGGTCTGTTCTCTATAAAAGGCTAATTTCATTCGTGCATGCACGATACATATAAAGCTCTCACTGGTGCCATTGCATGTGTGTATTTCGATCTGTCATTGTCGATCGTGAATTTGGTTGACACTTCTATTATAGAGAAAGGGCGAATAGTGATATTAAACTACTATTTTTAATTAATTTCCTTTCAATGTGCATGAATTTGTGCACTGAAACCAGCAGTTCGACATCCCCCAAGGGGTCCTGGATTGGGCGCAGGCCAGGCCGAGGGACCTCACCAGTGCACAAATCTGTGCACCTGGCCTCTAGTATGCATATAAGATCTTTGGTTAATCTCTTCCTGCTGTCCTCCCTCCCCATCCCTCTGAGATTCATCAGTCTGTTCCATGTTTCCATGCCTGTGGTTTCCACTCCTGCATTGAGTGTCTTCCCCCTGGTGGTTAGTGTGTGTCATTGCTACCAGCTGGTTGTCTGGTTGCTTAGGCATACACACACACACACACACACACACACACACAAGTGTTTTGGTTGATCACTTCCCAACCACCCACCCTACCCTGCCTTCCCTCTGAGGTTCCGCAGTCTGTTCTATGCTGTGTCCCTGGATCTATTTTGTTCATCAGTTTATTTTTTTCAGTAGTTTCTGCATATGAGTGAGATCATGTGATACTTGTCTTTCTCTGACTGGCTTATTTTGCTTAGCATAATACTACCCATGCGGTCTCAAAGGGTAAGAGATCCTTCTTTTTTACTGCTGCATAGTATTCTATGGTATAATTGTACCACATCTTTATCCACTTATCTGCTGGTGGGCACTTGGGCTGTTTCCATATCTTAGCTATTGTAAATTATGCTGTTATGAACATAGATGTGCATACATTCTTTCTGCTTGGTATTTTGGATTTCTTAGGATATATTACTAAAAATATATCCCTATTTTAGCACACACATATATGCATACAATAAAATGAAAGCAATTTATAAGCTGTTGATTTTGCTGTATTGTCTCAGTTTGCCCAAAGTGATTATTCTTTGGAAGATAGAAGGCAAAATTGTCTGTAGATAACGTAGCTTGAGTAAGCAGTATTTTTTTGACCACACGAGTTTAAAAGGCCCTTTTGAATAGCCTCTTCCTCCTTTAGCCAGCTATGTGACCTTAATTTCTTTTGATTGTCAGTTTCCCTCTAAATAGGAGGTTCTGGGTGTGCCCCATCCAACAGGACTGTTGTGAGGAGCACATCAACTGATTCGAGTCATATCAGCATTGTTGTTTTGGGCAGAAAGTCTGTCCTGTTCAGTGCTAGAGTCCCAACACCAAGCACAGGGCCTGCATATGTAGACACTGGAATTATACAGGGTGGGGCAAAAAATAGGTTTACAGTTGTTTATATAGAAAATAATATAATAATAAATAATATAAGAATAAGAATTAACTCCGTGTTTTATGTATTCACAACATAAACCTACTTTTTGCTCTACCCTGTATGTCGGATAGATGAATTAGCAAAGATTGTAAATAACTATCACTATAAGACTATTGTTACTGTAATATTTTAATTTCATCCTCTTTACCACATGCCCAAATTCATCTCTAATTTTCAAGATATAACTAAACGTTCAGTGTTTCCCACTGTACACATTGCCACTCCTTTCCAAATTTATAGTACTTATTTGTACCATGCATAAACTGATTTGTATTGTTAGCTTTTTTGCCATTATTTAAAGAAAATTTTCAAATACACAGCAAACTGATAAAATTTTATAGTGGACACCCAGGTAAGCTACCACCTAGATTTTACCATACCATTTTTACAGTATTTGCTTTATCATATATCCATCCCTCCATCTATTAATTTAAACTAACTTATTGATGTGTTTGAAAGTAAATTTCATGCATTATTGTATGCTTTCACCTGAGTATGTGAGCATTTCATATCTTTATGTAGAGTTCATTATTTATAGCTTTTTCCTTTTGATGCAGTGCTTACCTATAATGAAATGCACAGTTTTAAGAGTACATTGTGTTGTGTTGAGATCACCCTGTATATATTCTGTAGCTTGTTCTTTTCACTAATAATATGTGTTAGAGTGCTTTCCTTGTAGATGAACCCTAATCTTTCTAATTGCTACATAGATTTCCTAATATGGATGTATCAACTTTATTTAGCTACTAGAGGCCCAGTGCACTGGTAGGATCCCTAGCAGCTGGCTGCTGGCCGGGACCTCCCTCCTGCCCCTTGGTTGAACTCTCAGACAATTCCGATTGAGGGGACAATTTGCATACTATGCTTTTATTGTATAGGAAGATTGATAGGCATTTACGTTTTTTCATACTTTACTGTAATAAATATACTTGGCATATGTGTAGGATAAAGACCTACAAGTTGTATGGCTGGGTTAAAGGTTTGCACATTTTAAATTTAATTTACAAAATTTAATATATGCCTGCAAGCCAACAACCAAATTGTACCAATTAAAACTTCAGCAAATACCTACACACTCACCCACACTGAACATCATTATTCTCTTTAGCCAGTTCCTTTGGGGTATCGTTTTGCTTTATATTTCTTTGATTACTAGTGAGGCTGTGTAGTGTATTCCCAACTAGTTTTTAAGCTTTTATAAGGCAAGGGCCAAGATCATCTACCACCTTCACATCTCCTCACTGAATATTTGCTAATAGAATGAATGAATGCTGCCAAAGCATTCCTGCTTTTTTGGGTTGAGTCTGAAGAAGGATGAATGAGCTAAGTGTGTGAGAGGTTAAAGAAAGCTAAAGTTGCCCTAACCGGTTTGGCTCAGTGAATAGAGTGTCGGCCTGCCGACTGAAGGGTCCCAAGTTCATTTCCAGTCAAGGGCATGTACCTTGGTTGCGAACACATCCCCAGTAGGGGGTGTGCAGGAGGCAGCTGATCGATGTTTCTAACTCTCTATCCTTCTCCCTTCCTCTCTGTAAAAAAAAAAATCAATAAAATATATTTTAAAAAAAAGAAAAGAAAGCTAAAGTTGCTTTGAGCAAGTGTGCCTTGACTAAGTGAAAAGTGACTCTTCCTTCTTTATTTTATTTTTCTGTTATAGGTAGGTTAAGAATCCAGGCTCTGGAGGCAGATTTCATGGATTCATATCTCAGCTTTGCCTGTTAGCTGTGCAACCTTGGGCAGTTCACTTAATCTTTGTATTTCAGTTTCCTCATTTATAAACTAGAGAATACCAGAACCTTGTAATGGGATTAAATTAATATTTGGTAATTGTGTAGAATGGTGCTTGGCACTCTATATGCTAACTATTGTTATGTTAGCTTTTATGTTACAGTGTTTGAGTGTGATGTGTTAGTACTTTGGGGAATGCAGATAAATTTGAAAAGGTGGATGCTACCTTGAAGAAGCTTATAGACTTGAGGCTTGTTTAGGTAATGGGAAGACACTTGACAGGACTAGACCATAGTGTGGGGACTGGAAAGAGATAATTAGTAATTAAATTACCCTCCAGTTAGTAAGGAAGAATTTTATAGGCAAAAGTAAGGAATTTGTATTGTTAAGTGATGGAAAGCAAGTGATGAATTTGCAACTGGATTGGACTTGCATTTGGGGGTTGACCAATTTGAAAACAGCCTAGAGAGTGGACTAGACTGGAGAGAGACTGGAGGGTGTTGGCAACAATTGAGATAAGGGATGATGAGGTCCTGAAATCAAGGAGTGGCTGTATGATTAGAAAAGAAGCAATTTATTTGAGAACCATTCAGGAAATAGATTAGGAGTGGTGATTATTAAAGGAGTGAAGTATGGTCCAGAGGAAGTACAGACTCTGGGCAGCCTCTTGAGTATTACGGAGATAGTCTGGAAGGCAAAACACTTTAGAGGTGAATGAAATTAAAATACTTGATAAAAATCACAATCTACGTATATAAAAACCCTGGGTGTAACATCACGTCCAGAAGTGCGACCAAGCAGAAGGAAGTCAGTCCTGCAGAAACCACTGCGCCCTCCCCCAGCTGTTTCCCTGAGGGCGAGGTTTCAGGCAGGAACCCACCCTCGGAGCAGAGCATGGAAGTACTGCATCCGGCCTTCAAACCAGACCCTGACAGTAGGGAGGAGGCAGCCCCATTCCTCACAGAATCTGCTGTTAGATAGCTTGCTGTCAGTGGCCTGCCAGCCAGGAATCCCATTCACCTGCACCCCAGACCCTGACAGGAGGGAGGAGGGAGCCCCATTCCTCGGAATCCACAGGTGGCCAGCTTGCTGTCAGGGGCCTGCCAGCTAGGAATCCTATTCACCTGCATATCTGTATAAAGTTTTAGTACATTAGAGATCGTGGTGGTACTGTTTTACCCACAGCATCTACAGGAATTGCTGCAAATTTACTTCTCAGTGGAAGCACCTTTCATTCCCAATATAAATTACCGATTCCATTAAATGAAACTTCAATTTCTAGACTCAATATAAAGAGTGAAGTTGCTAAAACTATTAAAAAGGCCCAACTTCTCATTATTGATGAATGCACCATGGCATCCAATCATGCTATAAATGCCACTGACAGATTACTAAGAGAAATTTGAATGTTGTATTTGGTGGGAAAGCTCTCCTTCTTGGAGGAGATTTTCAACAATGTCTCAGTATTGTATTGTATGCTATGTGATTGGCCATAGTACAAACGAGTTTAAAGTACTGCAATGTTTGGGGATGTTTCAGAAAGTTGTCTCTTACAACATATATGAGATCAGAGGATTCTGCTTATAGTGGATGGTTAGTAAAACTTGGAGATGGCAAACTTGATAGCAGTTTTCATTTAGGAATGGATATTATTGAAATCCCCTGTGAAATGATTTGTAATGGATCTATTATTGAAGCTACCTTTGGAAATACTATATCTATAGATAATATTAAGAATATGTCTAAACGTGCAATTCTTTGTCCAAAAAATGAGCATGTTCAAAAATTAAATGAAGAAATTTTGGATATACTCGATGGAGATTTTCACACATATTTGAGTGATGATTCCATTGATTCAACAGATGGTGCTGAAAAGGAAAATTTTCCCATCAAATTTCTTAATAGTATTACTCCTTCGGGAATGCCGTGTCATAAATTAAAATTGAAAGTGGGTGCAATCATCATGCTATTGAGAAATCTCAATAGTAAATGGGGTCTTTGTAATGGTACCAGATTTATTATCAAAAGATTACGACCGCCCTGACCGGTTTGGTTCAGTGGATAGAGTGTCAGCCTGCGGACTGAATGGTCCCAGGTTCGATTCCAGGCAAGGGCGTGTGCCTTGGTTGCGGATACATCCCGAGTGGGGGGTGTGCAGGAGGCAGCTGATCGATGTTTCTCTCTCATCGATGTTTCTAACTCTCTATCCCTCTCCCTTCCTCTCTGTAAAAAATCAATTAAATATATTAAACAAAAAAAAAAGATTACAACCTGACATTATCGAAGCTGAAGTATTAACAGGATCTGCAGAGGGAGAGGTTGTTCTGATTCCAAGAATTAATTTGTCCCCATCTGACACTGGCCTCCCATTTAAATTGATTCGATGACGGTTTCCTGTGATGCCAGCATTTGTGATGACTATTAATAAATCACAAGGACAAACTCTAGACAAAGTCGGAACATTCCTACCTGAACCTGTTTTTGCACATGGTCAGTTATATGTTGCTTTCTGTCGAGTTTGAAGAACATGTGACGTTACAGTTAAAGTTCTAAATACTTCATGACAAGGGAAATTAGTCAAGCACTCTGAAAGTGTTTTCACTCTTAATGTGGTGTACAGGGAGATATTAGAATAAGTTTAATCACTTTATATCATGTTTTTGTTGTTTTCATATGTTTTTGTCGTTTTTATATCATGCTTCTGTTGTTATATCCTTTTGTTACTGTTTATTAATAAATTTATATATTATTTTCATATACATTTTACTAATTTCCTTTCATCTCTCACACTTCTATTATAGAGAAAGGGCATATAGCAATATTAAAATATCTCCACTAATTAATTCCCTACTATTCATTCTATAAAAGAAATGACATTTTAATAACAAAAGGATAGGATATGATTTCAGAATAAAATCTAAAAAAATTTATTTTTTTAGAGAGAGAGGAAGGGAGAGGGAGAGAAAGAGAAACATTCTCTGGTTGCCTCCCATACACTCCCGGACCTGGATCCAACCCTGGTGGGTATGTGCTCTGACCAGGAATCGAACCAGCAACTTTTCGGTGCATGGGACAATGCTCAGCCAACTGAGCCACTCTGGCCAAGGGGAAATATAGTATTTTAATACCTAATCCATGAAAAACTCACCACAATTCTTTTTTTCCCCTTTTTTATTTTCTTGTAGATGGTCCATAAACCAGCATTTGAGGATCACAAGTTTAGTCTAATCACCTCCCTTTGCAGATCAGGAAACAGGACCAAAGTTAGAGAGCAGGTCTTTCTTTATTATTAAATCTTTATTGTTCAGAATATTATATATGTCCCCTTTCTTCCCCCATTGACCTCTTCTAGCCCACCCGCATCCCCCACCCTAGGCTGCCACCACCCTGTTGTCTGTGTCCATGGGTTATGCTTATATGCATACAAGTTCTTTGGTTGATCTCTTCCCTCCCACCCTCACCTTACCTGAGATTCCACAATCTGTTCCATGCTTCTGTGTCTCTGGATCTGTTTTGCTCATCAGTTTATTTTGCTCATTAGATAGATTCCACATATGAGTGAGATCATGTGATACTTATCTTTCTCTGACTGGCTTATTTCACTTAGCATAATACTCTTCTGGTCCCTACACACTGTTTCAAAGGATAAGAGATCCTTCTTTTTTTACTGCTGCATAGTATTCCATGGTATAAATGTACCACCACTTTTTTATCCACTCATCTACTAAGGGGCACATGGGCTGTTTCCAGGTCTTAGCTCAGGGGTCCTCAAACTTTTTAAACAGGGGGCCAGTTCACTGTCCCTCAGACCGTTGGAGGGCCGGACTATAGTTTAAAAAAAAATTATGAACAAATTCCTGTGCACACTGCACATACCTTATTTTGAAGTAAAAAAACAAAACGGGAACAAATACAATATTTGTATTTGCATGTGGCCTGCGGGCCGTATTTTGAGGACCTCTGTCTTAGCTATTGTAAATTGTGTTACCGTGATCATAGGGGTGCATACATTCTTTCTGATTGATGTTCCAGGTCTCTTAGGAAATATTCCTAGAAGTAGGATCACTGGGTCAAATGGCAGTTCCATATTAATTTTTTGAGGAAACTCCATTCTGTTTCCCATAATGCTGCACCAGTCTGCATTCCCACTAGCAGTGTACTAGGGTAGAATCCAGGTCTTGACAGATACACTCTAGTCTTTTTTTCCATAGTCCTATGCTGTGCTCTTTGGCTCTCCATTTATGAAGCGTTGACTTGGCTTTTGGTTAGAAATATTAATTTCAGGTGAGTTTAAGCATCTAGGTTTCAAATAAGCAGAACCCAAGACCAAACTATGGTTTAGTTCAGTGATGGCGAACCTTTTGAGCTCGGCGGGTCAGCATTTTGAAAAACAATAACTTAACTCTGGTGCCGTGTCACATATAGAAATTTTTTGATATTTGCAGCCATAGTAAAACAAAGATTTATATTTTTGACATTTATTTTATATATTTAAATGCCATTTAACAAAGAAAAATCAACCAAAAAAATGAGTTCGCGTGCCACCTCTGACATGCGTGTCATAGGTTCGTCGTCACTGGTTTAGTTAGTGGTCACCAACCAGTGGTCCATGAGGTTCAAAAGGTTGGTGACTGCTGATTTAAGGAAACCTTTGGAGCAGCGGTCGCCAACCGGTGGTCTGAGAACCACTGGTGGTCCATGAGGTCCAAAAGGTTGGCAACCGCTGGTCTAGGCCATCTGTGTAGAAGTAGCAGCCAAAAGGTTTTAAGACTTTTTTCTCTGTCCATTTATTAGACCTGTTTTCTCATCCCAAAATAGGTTGAGATTGAATGTTCATAGTCAATTGACTGGTGGCTAAGTACCACATAACATGGATAAGTCTATATTTCCAATTCCTTACTATATCTGAAAAGTTTTGAAATATTAAGCTAAAAATACTACTTACTACAAAAGCCTAGGAAATATAATTATTTAAGACATTTAAATTATTTTCCTTCAGCATGTCAGCACTGTTTTCAACTCTAAGTTAATTGAATTCAACGTATTATCATACATAAGTTTTGAAGACTTAGTCCTTTTTTCTAAAGTTAGAGTCAACAGAAAGAGGTTATTTGTGTTGAGATTTACAGAAAGATAATATTAAATGGCCAGCTTGCAGCCCTAGCCAGTTTGGTTCAGTGGTTAGAGTGTTGCAAATGAAACAATTGTGCTACTGTGTCAGGGCTAAGGTAGGTTGTGAGGTGTCAGAAAAACCAGACCCTATTTTAAGGCAGAGGGTTAGAGTGACAGGCAGGGTGAAGATGTTAGTGAGGACAGAGAAGATATGAAGTGACCCTGGGGAGGCTTTGTGAGGAAGAGGGAAGGGTGATTTATAAAATTAGGTAGAGGCTCCTTTTTTTATTTTCTAATTTAAAAAGAGCCTTGCTTCAGATGGAGGTGGTGGTTTGTGAGATCTACAATTACTGTATTTTTTATCTTCTTACCACAGGAGTGGTATCTTTTTTTTAAAAAAAAATTATTTATTTCAGAGAGGAAGGAAGAGGGAGAGAGAAATAGAAACATCAGTGATGAGAGAGAATCATTGATTGGCTGCCTCCTGCACGCTCCCCACTGGGGATTGAACCCACAACCCGGGCATGTGCCCTTTACTGGAATCGAACTTGGTCCGCAGGTCGAGGCTCTATCCACTGAGCAAAACCGGCCAGGGCAGGAGTAGTGTCTTTTTAAAGGTATTTTTTTGTGATTGAAAAAGTAGTTGGGACTTGGCCCCATTTTGTCTTTTGATGGCTGGAGCATTCTTTTTGTTTTGTTTTTTTAAATATATTTTATTGATTTTTACAGAGAGGACGGGAGAGTGTTAGAGAGTTAGAAACATTGAAAGAAAGAAACATGAGCTGCCTCCTGCACAACCCCTACTGGGCATCAAGCCCGCAACCAAGGTACATGCTCTTGACTGGAATCAAATCCCAGACCCTTCAGTCTGTGGGCCAACTCTCTCTCTCCACTGAGCCAAACCATTTAGGGCTAGAGCATTCTTTATAATTTTTTTTTTTAATTTATTGATTTGAGAGAAACATCACTTTGTTGTTATACGTATTTATGCATTCATTGGTTGATTTTTGTTGTAGTTATTGTTGTTAATCCTCACCCTAGGATATTTTTTCCATTGATTTTTAGAAAGAATAGAAGGGAGGAAGGGAAGGAAAGAAAGAGAGAAAGAAACATCAATGTGAAAGAGGCAAATCGATTGGTTGCCTCCGCCACACGCCCCAACCGGTACAGGGAATCAAATCCATGAACCTTCGGTGCCCACACTAAAAGCTCTAATCACTGAAAAACACCAGCCTGGGCCATTGGTTGATTTCTTGTGTGTGCCCTGCCCAGAGATTGAACCTGCAACCTTGGCATATTAGGGCATACTCCAGTGATGGCAAACTTATGACACGCGTGTCAGAGGTGACACGCGAACTCATTTTTTTGGTTGATTTTCCTTTGTTAAATGGCATTTAAATATATAAAATAAATATCAAAAATGTAAGTCTTTGTTTTACTATGGTTGCAAATATCAAAAAATTTCTATATGTGACATGGCACCAGAGTTAAGTTATTGTTTTTCAAAATGCTGACCCGCCAAGCTCAAAAGGTTCGCCATCACTGGCCTACTCTAACCAACTGAGCTACCCAGCCAGACTTGGAGTATTCTTATAGATATGCTTTTGTTAGTGATACTGTGTTGGAATACCTCTGAAAAGACCCAACCAGATTCCTAGCCAGTGTTACTAAACTTTTGTGTCCTGTAAGAAAGTATCCTCCCACCTCCCACAGAGGGATTATTAAATTAAGGTATGGGGGGATAAATATTGATGGAAAAAATAAAGAGAAAAATTAAGGGATTCTGGAACCTCCTTAGTGTTCAAGAATGTTAGAGTCAGCCTGGCCAGTGTGGTTCAGTGGTTGAGCATCAAACTGAACCAGGAGGTCACTAGTTTGATTCCCTGTCAGGACATATGACCGGGTTTGGGGCTTGATCCCCAGTAGGGGGCATGCAGGAGGCATCCGATGGATGATTGTCATCATTGATGTTTCTATCTCTTCCTCTTTAGGTCAATAAAAATATATTTTAAAATATAGGTAGATTGATCGATAGATTTAAAAAAGAATGTTAGAGTCAGAAGAAACCTTAGGAATTACCTATTTCAACTTTCTTATTTTATAGTTGCAGAAACAAACTCACATGAAATGAGAAACTTATTGAAACAACTTATATTGGCAAGTCTAGGACCATAAGTCCATGAGTCCTGGCTCAGTACTCTTTTCATGGTACTATGTAGTTGTTGAAGCAATTGATATTTTGAAAATTAGACCACAGTTATAGTACTAGGTTTTGAGAGGAGTTAGGAGTTTTTGTAGTATGTGAGTAAGTAATTCACAGTATTAGGAATGATTGCATTTGAAGAGAAAGCTAGAGAATAAAAAGGTATATTTGTGTTTTTATTTTGTGGAGGGTCTTTGTTGTTGTTGTTGTTGTTAATCCTCACCCGAGGATATTTTTCCATTGATTTTTAGGGAGAATAGAAGAGAGAGGGAAAGACAGAGAGAAATATCGATGTGAGAGAAATACATCGATTACATCGATTGGTTGCCTCCTGTTGTGCCCTTGAACCTGGGACCCTTTGGTCCGCAGGCCGGTGCTCTATTCACTGAGCCAAACTGACTAGGGCTATATTTGTGTTTTTAAATTGGAGGTTATTTTTCAACTGCACAGTACCAAACTAATTTAAATTATTATTATTTATATTTTTTCTTTCCGTTATTATAACCTATTGATGTGGGGTGTCTGTGCACAAGCATGTACTTACACTACCCAGTGATCATCCCTAGGATGAAATAGATAATTGGTTCAAAAGGGAGGAGCTTATATTAAATCTGGGGACTGGTCCAAAATTGTACATGTGGTATGGAGCATGAATTGGTGTATATGTTGTACTTGTGGTTTCTGCAGGTTATTAGTGCATCCCTGAGCATGAATGCAGAATGAAGCGACGTTTGGATGACCAAGAATCACCAGTGTATGCGGCTCAGCAGCGGCGGATCCCTGGTAACACAGAGGCTTTTCCTCATCAGCACCGAGTGCTTGCCCCCGCCCCTCCTGTGTATGAAGCTGTGGCCGAGACCATGCAGTCAGCCACGGGCATTCAGTACTCCGTCACTCCCAGTTATCAGGTGAGCTTACACTGCAAGGCACTGCGCCAAGGCCAGTATGATGGTTTTATCCAGTTAGAAGTTTTTGTTTGTTTTTAAGAAATATGTTTTTATTAATTTCAGAGAGAGGAAAGGAGAGGGAGAGAGATAGAAACATCAGTGATCAGAGAGAATCCTTGATCAGCTGCCTCCTGCATGCCCCTTACTGGGGAATGAGCCCACAATCCGGGCATGTGCCGTGACTGGGAATTTAACCGTGACCTCCTGGTTGATAGGTCAATGCTCAACCACTGATCCACACTGGCTGGCCAGTTAGAAGTTTTTATTAAGCATTCAGTGAGATATAAAATATTTATGAGATGTGTAAGTTATAAAATGAATGAAAATAATGTACAGTTGTGTACTCACCACGTAAGTTTATAAAGAAGAAGGTTGTTATGACCTTGGTGTTCACTGTTTATTCTTTCCTGAACCCTTTTCCTTTTTCATCACTTCAGAGGTAGTCACTGATCTGAACTTCGTTTGCATTTATCATTTCCTCGGCTTTATTTTTTTTTTTTTAAAGTCATTTTGTTTATACATTTAGACACTAAAATTGTTTGGTTTGGGTATTTTTTAACCTTTATATAAATGAAAACATTAATATTTTCTTCTTTGGCGCTTTTTTTCACTCGGTGTGATTCCCAAGACATAGCCATATTTTTATGAGTAATTGAGTCATTTGTCACCCTGTTATGAATTATATGAATATATCCAGTTTATTCTATTAGTGGACAGTTTGTTTCCAGATTTATGCTTTTTTATAAAGGCGCTACTGTGAATGTCCTAGGTGGCTCTCTAGTGCAGTGGTATTCAATAGTGGTGACCCTGTGACAAAGTAAACTTTTACCAGAATCTAAGAGAACACACTACTTTTATCAAGAGAGTCTTGCTTGAGTAAAAAAAGGCAGCTGAATTAATTAGTGTACTTATTAGAGAAGCAGTTGGTTTACATTTTGGTGCAAACTTTTTATCTTCTTGCAGACCATTCAGCAGGTGAGAGGGCACATGAGGAAGAGTTGCTCTAGTATATAGGAGAGGGATTGCTGAGTCCTAGGGTGTGCACATCTTCACTTTAGCAGGTGATGTCAGATTGGCTTTCAAAATTGTACCAATTTATATTTCCACCAACATTGTATATTCCTATTTTTTACATCCTGACCAACTTGATCTATTTTGCGAAAAAAGAAGAAATTTAATTTTTTTATCTTTTTAAATTAGGAAAGTAAATATCATCATTACAAAAAAAAAAGATATAATTACCTTTTCTAATTACCCCTCGACTTTATCTCACTGGTGTATTTCTTGGGTTTCCAGCATTTTGTATGCATATACAAACATATCTATATTTACTTGCCTACCTATCTAGATACACTTCTCTTTTTACATAATTTGGATCATACAGTATATACTGTTCTGGTCTTTGCTCTTTTCACTTATTATATAGTAGACAACTTTCCACTTGAATATATGTAGAGATCCAAGTAATTTTTTTAAAGAATTACTGCATAGTAAATATTCCATCCCAGGTCATCTGAATCATAACTTATTTAACTGGTCTGGAGAGGCCTTCTTCAACCTAACTTGTTAGTGACTTTTAAAAGATATGACTAGTGCCCTAACTGGTTTGGCTCAGTGGATAGAGTGTTGGCCTGTAGACTGAAGGGTCCTGGGTTGGATTCTGGTCATGGGCACAATGCCCAGGTTGTGGGCTCAATCCCTAGTGGGGGGCATGCGGGAAACAGCTGATCAATGATTCTCTCTCATCATTGATGTTTCTATCTCTCTCCCCCTCTCCCTTTCTCTCTGAAATAAAAAATATATTTTAAAAAATAAAAGCTATGACTGGTGCTGGGAATATAAATTGGTATAATTTTCCTTGAGAACAGTTTGACAGTTGTGTCAGATTCTGGAGTTACAAGAAAGCAATCAAAAAAGAAAGAAACCAGGTCAAGTAGGATATGATGATTCCTTAGGTGTGCCACTCTTTCTCAGGAGTCCCCCTTGAAGCAGTATAATTCCTTTATATACTTCATGTACAGATCAAATGACTGCTACAGATCAAATCTTTAAGTTAGGACTTGGAAGAAAAAACGGTTGCTTTTTTTCCTTGGCTGATTATTTTTATCTGAACAGGTTCATGATTGTTTCCTACACTTGAGATAATGTTATATCTGTTTTTATACTAGAAACTATAATGTGTTCATATAAAACCAGCCATCTCAAAGAATTATAAACTAAACCTGTCCAATTTATTCATATTGGAATTAGAAGCTCAAAATAATAACATGTGAGATATATATTAGAGCTTTTAGAATTGTCTTAAGTATTTTTTTTTTTACTCCTAATGTTATATTGTATTATTTCTATGGATTTGTATTATTTCTACCCAGGTTAATCTTTATAAATTTGTGGGGAATCTGGAAAAAACCCACAAATATCTTCTCATTAGTTGTAGGACACAACTTAACATTGTTTAGAGAAAGTTTCATGTACAGAGGACTGCTACAGATCAAATCTTTAAGTTTAGGACTTGGAAGAAAAAAAGTTGCTTGTTTTCCTTACTTTCCTTATTTTGAAGATGTGGCAAATCAGGTATATTTGTCTTTAGTTGTCGTCTGTAGTAACAGTTCTGAAATAGGAAAACTTTTAAAAGTTTTGTAAATGTTACATAGCATTACTTGTAATAGAAATGGGAGGAAAGCGGCTTGTGCTTGTATGTCCCCCTAAACTTATAAGAGAATGAGAGAAAGAGAATGAATGTGCATGAGAAAATAGAAAAGAAAGATGTCTGAGGTCAAACCAACAATTTAGAAAAAAATTTTGTTTATTTTAGAAGCAAATAAGGATAAGAAAAATAAAACAAAGTAAAATTCGTTTCTAACCCCACACCACAAGATAAAATGCTAACATTTTGATGTATATTTGTTGTCTAGGGTTTAAAATCTTTTTATTGTATTTTATATACTGCTTTGTAATGTGCTTTATAAAATTATTTAAAAGTTTAAATTCATATTGGAAATGGGAACACAAATACATTCAACTTATGGATTGTGAACATTTTTTTCTTTTTAATTAAATTTATTGAGGTAACATTGGCTAATTACATTATATAGGAGTCAGCTATACAATTCTATGATACATCATCTGTATATTGCATTGTGTGGCCATCATCCAAAGTCAAATCTTTTGTCACCATATATTTGATTTCTTTTATCCTCTACAAGATTGTGAACATTTTTTTAATGTTATAAAATACTAGAGGCGTGGTGCATGAAATTCGTGCACGGGTAGGGTCCCTAGGCCTGGCCTGCGATCAGGGCCAATCTTCCCTGGCTGCCTGCAGCCAACACTGGTCGCCCTCTGTGTGTGGGGTGACCGGCAGGCAATTGGGCCGCACTCACTCACATCCACCTTGGCCTGACGCTGCCCGCGTCCACTGCCACCCACCCCCAGTTACCCATACTCTATCGGGCGATCAGAGCCTGCCAGCCAGGGGAAGGGACCAAGAGGTTGGCCAGCAGGCCCTGATTGGGCAATCAGGGCCTGCGGCCTGGGGGCAGCTCCTGTGTAAGTAGAAATTTAGTGTTTAGAAACTTTTATAGCAACTAGACATTGTAGTTTTATATCTGTAAAATCCAATAGTGAAAATTGTGGGCTGATGTATTTTTTATTTCACTTTTCTGGTAATCCATTTTTACTTTATTTTTTATTATGTATTATTTACTTACTTATTTTTAATCCTCACCTGAGGAGTGAGGATATTTTTCCCTTGATTTTTAGAGAGAGAGTGGAAGGGGTTGGCAGGGAGAAAATCCATGTAACAGAGACACATTGATTGGTTGCCTCCCACACATGCCCTGACTAGGGGCAGGGATTGGACCTGCAACCCAGGTATGTACGTGCCCCTGACCAGGAATCAAACCCGCAACCCTCCGGAGCACAGGCCGATGCTCTAACCAGCAGGCAATGCCGGCCAGGGCCATTTTTACTGTATTTTATAAAAGTAGCAGCCCATGATGGATTATAATTTAAGAAAAAAGGAAAACTGGTTCTTAACCACAGATAGTTTGAGAAGTACTGAGCTATGTAATACATAACAGAATGCATAGGATTTTATAATGAGCGTGCTATAATTTATTTCACCAATTTCATCTTGTGGAAAATTTGAGTTTCTAGTTATCTTTGTGTATGTATGTTCTTTAAACACATTTGGGCAAGAATACATAAGCCTTGACCTTTCCTGTATCTCTTTGTCCACCCCAGGTTTCAGCTGTGCCACAGGGCTCTGGTGGCAGTCATGGACCCACCATAGCAGCGGTTCATAGCAGCCATCATCACCCAACAGCTGTGCAGCCCCACGGAGGCCAGGTGGTCCAGAGTCATGCTCATCCAGGCCCACCAGTTGCACCAGTGCAGGGACAGCAGCAGTTTCAGAGGCTCAAGGTGATATTCAGCTCTTTTCCTTCCATCAAAAAGTTTCTCTCATAGCAGGCAACAAACATTTCTGGAATTTATGAATGCATGGCACTCAGATCAGGATTGAGGGGCCATTTTCATAGGAAATCAACAAAGTCCATTTTTTGGAAGTCTCATTTTGAACTTAGTTTTTTTTAAAAAAAAATATATTTTTATTGCTTTTTAGAGAGAAAGGGAGGGAGAGAGAGAGAAATATCCATGTGAGAGGGAAACATCGGTTGGCTACCTGCTGCATGCCCCCTACCAAAGATCGAACCTACAACCTGGGCATGGGCCCTAACCCAGAATCAACCAGCAATCTTTCAGTGTGTGGGATGAGGTCCAACCAACTGAGACACCCCATTGGCCAGGGTATGTGCCATAGGTTTTCAGTGCTTTGAAATTCATGAGGCATCTGTGGAGAAGTGAAGTTTGTGTTCTCAGCTAATTTTCACTCTCTGCTTGAGTATTATTTTTTAGAATGTGTGTGATTGTTGCCGCAAATGTTCCAGATTTCAGTTTTTTTCTTTTTACATTAATATAAAGCTTAAACTTGAGTGCAGGAAATATAAAATTAAAGAACTATAAAGAGAAAAGAAAGATGTTGGATGTTTATTTGGTCCAATCAGCCTAATTCTATTAAGTAGCTTGCAGGTAGGAATGTATAATATACCCTTGAAGGATTCATTATGTTTAGCAAATATCTCAGCCTTCTTTTCCTTGATACTTAGTCAAGTTCACCTTGATCCTGTTCTCCTTGGTTTGGGTTCTCAGGAACTTCTTAAATAGTAAAAGCCTAATATGCTAAGTGTCCAGTCATCTGTTCAACCAATCAAAGCGTAATATGCTAATGATATGTTAAGGCTGTTCAACCACTCACTGTGACATGCACTGACCACCAGGGGGCAGATAGTTGACTGGTCGACCAGTTGCTATGACATGCACTGACGATAGGAGGCAGATGCTCTGACTGGTAGGTTAGCTTCTGCTGGGGACTGAGATGGGCTGGACACACCCTGGAGCCCTCTCGCAATCCGGAACACCTCGGGGGATGTCGGAGAGCTGGTTTTGGCCCAATCCCACTCAATGCAGGAGCTGCCCCCTGGTGGTCAGTGTGCTCCCACGGGGGTGCTGTTCAGCCAGAAGCCGGGCGCACGGCTGGCGAGCACATCGGTGGTGGCAGAAGCCTCTCCCGCCTCCGCAGCAGTGCTAAGGATGTCCAACTGACGGCTTAGGCCTGTGGGGAGCAGGTCTAAGCCGTCAGTCAGACATCCCCAGAGGGCTTCTTGACAGCAAGAGGGTGTAGGCTGGGCTGAGGAACTCTCCCCTCCCCCCAAGTGCACAAATTTCATGCACCGGGCCTCTAGTGTTTAATATTGGCCTAAGGAAAGTAAATGCTACATAAATATAAAGCACACTAATGCTGAGCTGTATAGAAGGTTTTTATAAAATTTTCATTTTCTGTATTTATTACCTTAAATAATGAAGAGTTGACTGTATATAAGCATAGTCTTTAAAAAGAGTACAAATTATTTATGGGCCTGAAACTTCACTCTGGGCTCTGTCTTTGGGGGAAATATGTATTAGCTATATTGTTGTTTTCCTTATAACATTTTAACTCTCTGCTTATAGAGTGATGTCTGTGTACCAAAATGTATTATTACTATACTTAGCACTTCACCAAGCTCTAAAAATATTTTGGTAAAAGTTGGTTTGATGTGACTTAATTCCAGCAGTTAATACCTAATGTTGCAAAAGAGCTTATAAACTTGCTATTAGGCTAACGAGAATGTATTTATTTTTATAGCTTTTGTCAGCCAGCTCTATCAAAGCACAACATCTATTTTACCTTCCTCACTGGGGTATAAGTAGACTGTGCTTTATCCATTTTACAGAAACTATAAAGGGTTTTAGAGTCATGGGTCGAGTTAGGACTTTTGTTCTTTTTTTTTTAGTCACAAGCTTTTTTATTTACCTCCCTTTTTATTTTATTTTAACTTTTGTATTTTTAAATTAAATTTATTGGGGTGACATTGGTCAACATGAGCATATAGGTTTCAGGTGTGGGTTCCTATGTTACAAGATTTATATATTACACTGTGTACCCACCACTCAAAATCAAATCTTCACCTGTCACCATTTACCCCCACCCCCTACATGCTCTTGAGTGGGATTCCTAAACGCAGTAACTTGTTGCATTTTCTTTCTAATGAGAGGTAAAATGCGTTCTTGTGCCTTCATGTAATTTCTTTTTTTTTTTAAATTGTTTTATTGCTTAAAGTATTACAAAGGGTATTACATATGTGTCCTTTTTTTCCCCCGCCCTTGACAATCCCCTGGCCTCCCCTACCCCCCGGTGTCTTACGTTCATTGGTTATGCTTATATGTATGCATACAAGTCCTTCAGTTGATCTCTTACCCTCCTCCCTCCTGCCCCCCAACCCTCCCCGGCCTTCCCGCTGCAGTTTGACAGTCTGTTTGAGGCAGCTCTGCCTCTGTATATATTATTGTTCATAATTTTATAATGGTCTTTATTATCCATGAATGAGTGAGATCATATGGTATTTTTCCTTCATTGACTGGCTTATTTCACTTAGCATAATGCTCTCCAGTTCCATCCATGCCGTTGCAAACGGTAAGAGTTCCTTCTTTTTTACAGCAGCATAGTATTCCATCGTGTAGATATACCACAGTTTTCTAATCTATTCATCTACTGATGGGCACTTAGGCTATTTCCAGATCTTAGCTATGGTGAATTGTGCTGCTATGAACATAGGGGTGTATATATCCTTTCTGATTGGTGTTTCTGGTTTCTTGGGATATATTCCTAGAAGTGGGATCACAGGGTCAAATGGGAGTTCCATTTTCAGTTTTTTGAGGAAACTCCATACTGTCTTCCATAGTGGCTGCAGCAGTCTGCATTCCCACCAGCAGTGCACGAGTGTTCCTTTTTCTCCACATCCTCTCCAGCACTTGTTGTTTGTTGATTTGTTGATGATAGCCATTCTGACAGGTGTGAGATGGTACCTCATTGTTGTTTTGATTTGCATCTCTTGGATGATTAGTGACTTTGAGCATGTTTTCATATGTCTCTTGGCTTTCTGAATGTCCTCTTTTGAAAGGTGTCTATTTAGATCCTTTGCCCCTTCATGTAATTTCATTCAGTATTCTCACATTGCCTGCCATTTTTTGATTAGTTTTAAAAAACTTTATGAGCATTTGAATCCACTTCAGTAAACAGTTTATATTCTGTAATAAGGAAGTGTCCAGTAAGAATGCATAGGCTATTTCTTTTTATTAATTATTTTAAACATTTTTAAAGTAGTTTGTTTTTCTTTTTTTATTATTTTATTATTTTTTTTAATCCTCACCTGAGGATATTTTTCTATTGATTTTTTAGAGAGAGTGGAAGAGAGAGGGAAAGACAGAGAGAAATATCGATGTGAGAGAAACACAGATTGGTTGCCTCCTGCACGAGCCCCAGACAGGAGGAGCCTGCAACCGAGGTATGTGCCCTTGACCGGAGGAATCGAACCTGAGACCCTTCGGTTCACAGACCGTCGCTCTATCTGCTGAGCCAAACCGGCTAGGGCAATGTAGGCTATTTCAAGCACCAACACTGTCTATACTTTTTTGTCTTTGGCATATTGATGGAACATTTGAATAATTTGAGGCTTGCTGGGTGTACTTTAGTTACTTATTGATATTTGGCACATATTTAGTGAGCTCTCTATACAGCTTGTGTTTTCTCCCCTCCCAATGAACTTATGAACTTCAGAACGTTAGGAACCTTAATAAATGCCTATTGAAGTGAATCAGGAAAATGCGTCAGCAGAGTCTTAAGAGTCTCCTGTCTAGTGCCCCCTTAAATGAGTAGCTTCTAAATGACTAGTTCCAAATGTGTGTTTTTTTTTAAGTTGTGGTTTCTAGAACTGCATACTTGCTTTTGAACTATACTTTAGATAATGAGAGAATTTCCACACTCTTTACATGCAGTTATCTCATAATGTGGTGTCAAAGCTATTTTTTTTAAACATAGTGTTATTTTATAACTAATTTTTAAATAGGGGTTTACTAGGACCTATACCTTTTCTTCCAAACATAAACACATCATGTATAATTTCTTTCCTTTGGGTTTCTGCACTTTTTCTCTCTGTTGTAATGCTTGTTTATTTATTTTTTAACTTTAATTTTTTTGGTGTTTATTTTTGATAACTCCTCCTTTGTCGTATGATTGTGAACGCTATTTTAAAATATCTTCCAAAGTCTTTGTTCCTTCTGCAAACTTAATGAGTTTTATGTTCCATCAATTTCATTTGTCATTTGTCATTAATGAAACATTTCAATATGGAAAGTTCTGAATATGAATTAGTTTATTGAGTTTCAATAGAAATTGTCATGCTATTTGTAAAGAAAAACCAGCCATCAAGTGAGTGCATATCAACCAAGCATATAATCTGTGCTCTAGCAACACTGAAATACACTGATTAACTATGGCCATTTTGGAAGTTTGGGCAACTCTTGAGATGTCACTTAATGCTTTATTTGAACATAAATGTTCTATTTCACAATATTTATCACAAGTAGAGTTTATCAAATCAGTTTATTTTTGAAACTTTCCTAAACTTGATATTTTGTGTAATTTAAAATAATCCCAGAGTAGATAGGAAGCACCTAGTAGGTAATTTCCTTGGATATCTCCTGAGTAACTAAAAAGTAAGTTGTTCTAAATCAGACTTATAATTTTCTAGCCTTCAAACTGTTTCTCTTTGCAAATGCCCAAATAATTTATAATTTAGTGAATCCTCCTTTTCCGTTATCTCCCATATTAAGTCAGTCCTCAATCCCTGTCATTTCTGAGTCCTAAAAAACTTTTGAATCTATTCAGTTCTCCCTGTTCCTTTGGTCAGGACTATAGTTTGAGCAACTACTGTTCACATGTGAGTTAGCCTTGGAGCATAACTGGTTTTCCTGCCTCCTTTCAATCTATCCTGCTCTTGTACCAATTTGTCTCAGTACTGTAGCCAAATTGAATACATTAAAATGCAGATAACAATCTCAGTTGCTTTCTAACAAGTTTTAAAGGTCTTTTAGGATCAGGTTCTGCTTCCTCTTCTGTCTCCTCTTGTCACTCTTCTTGCCACCATTCCTCCTCTTCAACACAAACCCTCCAGGTAAATTAAATTGTTTGCAATTTTCTAAGTGAACTAGTGTCCTGTCGGGGATTTTGCCCATGTTGTTTCCTCTGACTTTCTCATGAGTCTTCACTTTTGCTAACTTGTATTCATCCTTTAAGACTCAGTTTACAAATTACTTCCTGGGGAAGCCTTTGTGCTCTTCTCATGTTCTCTCTGGGTGTTCAGTGATTGTCCCCTTATACCACTGTGTTAGGATTCCCAGCTAGATGTGAGAGAACTTCTATAGAGCAGGGACTGTGGCTTATTTGTCATTGATTCATTGGTACCCCACTTTGGGCCTGTTGTAGCTTTAGTAGATATTTGTGAGATGAATAAATGAACAAATAAGTGAATGAGATATTCATGTGTATGCTTCACTAATCATTTTTTCCAAAAGTATCCAAGGCAAGGCTACTTGATTTTTATTTGAAGCTTGTGTTTTATTATTGATATCCATACTAATTTTTAATACTTTCATGTTTTACTATATATTCCTATTTCATTTACTATGTTAATTTTATTTAGGCATAAATCATTTGTTTTTTATAATTCTTGGCTTATTTCCTTTTTATAACCTGCTTCAGGTGGAGGATGCACTGTCCTATCTTGACCAGGTGAAGCTGCAGTTTGGTAGTCAGCCTCAGGTCTACAATGATTTCCTTGACATCATGAAGGAATTTAAATCACAGAGGTAAAAGATATATGTAGTTGTACACAAGCTTTGTGCTTAGGATGTTGATTTTGGAGGGAGGATATAGCTTATTCTTGTCTTCTGAAAGATAATGGATGTTCCTTTTGGGGGGTTTAATTTTCGGGATGATGCTTTAATTTGATGTATTGATATATTGATGAAAATTATAGTCCCTAGATCTTAACTAAAATTTTCTTAGGATTTTATCACAAAACAAGGGAGTAGACTGGTAATGATTAGGCTACTTGCTCTTTGACTTAAGATACACAAATATTCTGGCATGGTTCATTGTTATAAGAGCGTAGCTAACTAATTGGGAAAATGTAGATACATGATGATTTATACTGGTGTATCATAGGTTGGATATTGCTTGGATATTGCAGCTTTAGATTTACTGTCTGTGTATCTGCTTGATAGGATTGTTACTAACTGTATATTCTGTTCAAAATTGTGACCACATGTCTTTAAAATTTCAAATTTCTTTGTATGTTCTTAATTTTGTAATATGCAGGTTGATTTTTATCTATTTTCCTGTCTAGAGAATGTAGTCAGTGTGATTTTTTTTTTTCTTACTATAGTGCTTCTCAAGTTTGCCAATTTTATTTATTTTTATCAGCATCGACACTCCAGGAGTGATAAGTCGTGTGTCCCAGCTCTTCAAAGGCCACCCAGACCTGATCATGGGCTTCAATACCTTCTTGCCTCCTGGCTACAAGATTGAGGTGCAAACCAATGACATGGTGAATGTGACAACTCCTGGCCAGGTCCATCAGATTCCCACCCATGGCATCCAGCCCCAGCCTCAACCACCACCCCAACATCCTTCCCAGCCTTCAGCCCAGTCAGCCCCAGCTCCTGCCCAGCCAGCTCCTCAGCCCCCACCTGCCAAAGTCAGCAAGGTGAGCACTTGGAATACTTTGCATTACATGAAATGCATCCCTAGAAACCACCCTCTTTTGACATTTCCCCTTTATATAAGACTAGGTAGACATATTGCAGTGATTTCATCAGAGAAGGTGCAGTAGTCATATCCCTATCAGATGGTTCACATTTACATACCACATATTTAGATCTGTTTAAATCAAGACATGAACAACCTACAAGGACTCTCTTGCCCCCAACTTCTGCTTATTGAACCAAGAGCACCCCAATAGGTGGAAACTTTGCTTGGGTAGTGAGTGGTACTTTGACAGCACAGGCAGAAATGTTCATCTTATGATCAGATTATGCTACTGGCTACATGGTCATCATTTTACAGAGGCTACTCCATTTACTAGACTAGGCCATTATCAAGCTAAGCAGAAAATTCTGATGACAATGATAATAATAATGGGTGTACTTTATCTAAAACTGCATTGTCTGATACAGTAGCCACATATGGCTATATAAAAATTTAAGTTAATTAAAGTAAATTCAGTTTTTCAGTTGCACTAGCTGCGTTTCAAGTACTCAGTAGCCTCATGTGGCTGGTGGGTATCATCCAGGACAGTGTAAATAAAGAACATTTCCATCATCAGAGTTCTTTTGGACAGAGCTGGTGTACAAGACTTTGATGTGGAGTTACTGTAACATTAAATTGTCTCTTTTGACACTAGAGATACATGTAGAATAAGTTTTTTTCTATTCTTGCACCTGTTGAGCTAGTATACTTAAAATTGCATGTGAAAAGTTCTTCCTGTATCTATTTTTAAGGCTGTATTTAGAAATTTTGAAACTGAAATATCTGTATGAGAATTGTGAGCCCTCTACACTTCCCACCCCTGCCCAATGTGATTTGAGTTGGGCTGAAATGGCCTGGCCAGAGTGAATAAAGGATATAAGTTAATCAGACACCTTGTTTCTCTTTAGTTCAAACTTTCCTATGTCAAACCATCTGTTCCTGAGGAGAATAAAGACTTTTTTCTTTTTAGCCTTCCCAACTACAAGCACATACTCCCGCCAGCCAGCAGACCCCCCCACTCCCACCATACGCATCCCCACGCTCTCCACCTGTCCAACCTCATACACCAGTGACAATCTCGTTGGGAACGGCCCCATCCTTGCAGAACAATCAGCCTGTGGAGTTTAATCATGCTATCAACTATGTTAATAAGATCAAGAACAGGTTCCAGGGCCAACCAGACATCTATAAAGCATTCCTGGAAATTTTGCACACATATCAGGTAAGAGAGTTACCCTTTCTTCCTGTCTTAACCAAGTCACCCTCTGAGGGCATCTAGTCTAAGAAGAAGTTGAATAAATATTATTGTGTCTCCTAATTCTTACTGGGAATGAACCAGTTGAAAACTATGATAAGTACTTATAAAGCATTTTATTGCTTGGCTTTAATTACCTTATAGCAGGTAGTCAGCATTTTTAAAGTTACTGCTCTGTGCAATGCATACTTATTTATATGGGAAGTTTATAGGATGACTTGTGTAAGGAGAAATTTCTCTATAATTTTTTGTGTTTATCAATTGGTAGTGGTCCTCTGCGGATTCACAAACTAATTTTAAATATGTTTTAAAAAGGAATTGTCAGCCACCATTTTTCACACTTTCTCACCTTAAAGTTTGCAGTCAAAACAGTTGCTAAAAGTACAGACTTTTTCAAATGTAGCCCAAGTAGGTGACATACAGAGCTCCTTGTCAGAAGTCTCAAAAAATGTGCAAAAGGAGTCATCAGTACCCCTCCAATATGATCTCTTCCATTTGCAATTTGTCAGAAAGAGCAGCGAAATGCCAAGGAAGCTGGAGGAAACTACACTCCAGCGTTGACTGAGCAGGAGGTTTATGCCCAGGTGGCTCGCCTTTTTAAAAATCAGGAAGATCTGTTGTCAGAGTTTGGACAGTTTTTACCAGATGCCAACAGCTCTGTGGTAAGTTTTATTTAGAAGAACTACACTATTTAGAATTATTTTCTTAGGTAAATTAGGAAGCTGGAATTAGAAGGGAACTTTTTCTAAATGATACTTACTTGCTTTGATAAGAGCATTAATCTCTTTCATGTGTTTTAATTAGCTTTTAAGCAAAACAACTGCAGAGAAGGTTGATTCTGTGAGAAATGACCATGGAGGCACTGTGAAGAAGCCCCAACTGAACAACAAGCCACAGAGGCCCAGCCAGAATGGCTGCCAGATCCGGAGGCACTCTGGAACAGGAACCACCCCTCCGGTGAAGGTGAGAATGAGCAGCAGCTGCTCATTTTGACTTTCAGGAACAATTCTAATGGATAGGAACCCAGGGTTGGTCATGTGCTTTTATCCTAAGCATGTAGTCAGTTGGATCTTGGGTATTCAGGTGTATGGCATAGAAACTCAATGCAAAGCTTCTTATCTGGCTTTGCAAAAAATGTTAGAATACCACTAATTACTCAGATCAATATGCTTTTATGTTGTTAATCCTCAACCAAGAATAGATATTTTTTTCTATTGATTTTTTTTAGAGAGAGTGGATAGTGGAGTAAGTGGGGAAGAAACATCGATGTGAGAGAGAGACATTGGTTGCCTCCCACACATGCCCCGACAAGGACTGGGGATTAAACCTGCAACCCAGGTACCTGCTCTTGACTGAGAATCATATCTGAGACCCTTTGATGAGCAGCCTGGCGCTCAAACCATTGAGAACACTGGCCAGGGCACTATGGTTTTTTTGTTTTTTGTTTTTTTTTTTAATATATTTTATTGATCTTTTACAGAGAGGAAGGGAGAGGGATAGAGAGCCAGAAGCATCGATGAGAGAGAAACATCGATTAGCTGCCTCCTGCACACTCCCTACTAGGGATGTGCCTGCAACCAGGGTACATGCCCTTGACTGGAATCGAACCTGGGACCCTTGAGTCCACAGGCTGACGCTCTATCCATTGAGCCAAACTGGTTAGGGTGGTTTTTTGAGTTTTTATTTTTTCTCTCTTTGTTATTAGCTGTCATCTCTTTTTTGTATTCTGCTAAGAGTTTCTGAGATGTTAATTTTCCCTTCTTCTGATTTGATGCCTTGTGCTAAGAAAGATTACTAAGCTTATTGTTTCAGATATAAGTCAGTGGTCTCAGATTCTTCTGTGAGTAAAGTGCCTGTCCTTTGTGAGATCTCTTTGGTCTGGTGGCCTCTCGTACCCAAGGTTCTTTGTTGGGTTGCCTGATCTTATCTGTATCATCTCAATCTCCAAGGTAAGGTTTTCTGCTACAGCAAAAGGAGGTCTTAAACTACTGTTAGTGACCTGTTATATATAAGGCTTCTTGGTAAACACTGCTAATCTGCCTGTAGAAAGCTGAGCCCACTCTCTTCCTCTTTGATGTGGAGAGGGCTAGGTGTAGGGACTGTGTGTTGCTTTAGTAAATTTTAAAGCAGTACAGAACATGGAAGAGAGGTGTTTCTGCAGTTTTATTAAAGAATAAAAGCTAGTGGAATTTCTAATAAAGAGTATTATTTAAATAAGTAGCAAGCAGGTCAACAGATCTGTTCCACTTCTGAGTTGGTCTTCTGCACGTGATTACCCACAGGTGGAAACACTACATTGGGGTTAGAATTCCTTCCCTACTTTTGGCTTAGGCAGTGTGAGCAGTGGCTATGGCTCCTCAGTGAGTGAGCTCTGGAATGACAAAGGTAAATGTGCTGTTTTCCCCAGAGTTTGTGTGTTTCTTCACAGATAGTTGAGATATAGCTTTTTAAAAATAAATTCTTGCCCTGGCTGGGTGGCTCAGTTGGTTGGAGCATTGTCCCATACAACAAAAGGTGGTAGATTTGATTCCCGGTCAGGGAACATACCCAGGTTGTGGGTTTGATCCCCTGTTGGAGTAAGTGTGGGAGGCAACCGATCAATGTTTCTCTCTTACAATGATGTTTATTTCCCTGTTCCTCTCTCTAAAATCAATTTAAAAAAACAAATGCCCTCCTTCCTTTTTTAAAAAAAGTAAATTTTGCCTGATACTTATGTCATGCCCTATTAATTCCTTTTAAAAAACCAGTCTTGCCCTAGCCTGTTTGGCTCAATGGTGAGAGGGTTGCCTTGGACTGTAGGGTCGTGGGTTCAGTTCCAGTCAAGGGCACATGTCTCGATTGCAGGTTCCATCCCCAGCTCATGCAGGAGGCAACCAATTGATATGCCTGCATAATGTTTCTCTCCCTCTCTCCCCTTCCCTCCCTCTCTTCTCTTCTTCCTATTCCCTCCTTCCCCTTTCCTTCCTCTTTCTCTCCTTCCCTTCCATTCTCTCTAAGAAACAATGGAAAAAATATCCTCCATTGAGGATTAACAAAAAACAATTAAAAGGCCAGTCTTAAATTGATCTGAATGAATATTGCTGACAAGATAGTTATTTCTTCTATTAGAAAAATATACTATATTCTCTTCATGAATTTACAGACATTCTCTTCTGCCTCCATACTTTTGGCCCATGGGAAAAGTAGAGAGAATATTTGAGGAGTAGAATGATCCTCTGGGGGAAAAAATGACAGGCAAACAAATAGAGAAGACGGGTGGAAATCTTACAGGGTGTAACGCAAGTTAGTACTTGAATTCTCTCATTTGTTGCAAATTATTAATCAATGTTGGTTAATAAGGAAACCATTGAACACGTGAAAATAATAGAGGCATCCACCCTTTAAATTTTAGCATGTTTCTATTTTTCCTATTTTTGCAGAAGAAACCCAAACTTCTCAGCCTAAAGGATTCTTCTATGGCAGATGCCAGCAAGCATGGTGTAGGAACTGAATCATTATTTTTTGATAAGGTGAGTAAATGAATGAATTAGATTTAATACCGGCCATTAATACCAAAAGAAAATCACCATCCTCAAGGTTTTTTTTAGAGGCATCAAGCTGTTTAGGGCTTTCTACTATTTGACATAGTTTATAAGTTATAGGTCCTTTCAGTGCTAGAGAAATTGTAGCATTGTCTACTTTGATTTTGTGAAATGGTTTGCAACAAAATACTGCATTTTTCATGGTGGAAGACAGCTTTAATAAAACACATGATATATTAAATACTCTCAAAAGTTTTTGGAGCCCCCTGTTGCAGGTGGCCAGGTCTGTACATTGGGGAGTGTCGGTGCACCAGTTGTGGAAGGCTTAAGATGACTCGTAATCTTCTAATCGCTTGTGATACTTATTTGCAGAATCACATATAGAGTTCCTGGGGATTCTGATTTAGTTTTCAAAGCTCCCCAGGTAATTCTAATGAACAGCCTGAAATGGTGATCACTGGTTTAAACGGTATTTTAGGTGTGTGTGTTTGACCTTTCTCCTGTGTTTGACTTCCTCCTTGGAGCCAACTTGATGATTAGTAGGCTATTTTCATCAGGGTGGCTGGCAACTGTCAGACTTCTCACTGGCGGGAGCCAGCTTGGATTGATCTGCTGGTGATTTACTCTGTCTTGCAATTGTGGGTTTTTGCAAAAGGGCGAACGACTTATTATCTCCATTATTGGTGCCTCTTGATCTCATCTCTCTTAAGCCTGCTGTGCCTGTGTGAGCTGTTCTGCAAAAAGTCGAGACTCTGACTTGAATCATTTCTGAGGGCTGCCTGGGCACTTGATGATTCTAATCTAAGGCAAATAAAGAAGTTCAGGTCACAACCAACAAATGTCAAGGAAAGTGTGGGGGTAGGGGGGCAAAATGAGTTCAGTTTTGAAAGAGGAATGGTATCTTGTGGTTGTTTTGTTTGTTTTTCACTTACTGATTTTAGACGGGGGGGGGGGGGAGAAAAAAACATCGATTTGTTGTTCTGCTTATCTATACATTCATTGGTTGGTTTGTGCATGTACCCTTACCAGGGCTCAAACCCACAACCTAGGATGATGCTCTAATCCTGGCCAGGGCTGTTGTTGTTTTTGAGTACTACTTCTTTCTTGGAGATATATACTGAGTTAGGTGTAGATGAAATGTCTGGAATTTACTTTAAAACTCATTGGTTGGGAAATGCGTTTAAATGAAACCAAATTTACTATATATCAGCGATTCTTAACCCCTTTGGCAGTCGAACGACCCTTTCACAGGGGTTGCCTAAGACCATCCTGCATATCAGATATTTACATTACGATTCATAACAGTAGCAACATTACAGTTATGAAGTAGCAACGAAAATAATTTTATGGTTGGGTCACAACATGAGGAACTGCATTTAAAGGGCCACAAGGTTGAGAACTACTGCTATATATTAATCATTAAGGCAGGGTGATTATATGGGGTTCATTAGAGTATTCTGTTTACTCTGTGTATGTTTAAAAGCTAATAAAAATAAAAAGTAAATATGGTATATAGTACATCAGTGAAGTGCTATTTAAGATTACCAAAACAGTGTTGACAAGATTCTTGGGGTAAACATCTGTTAGGAGGGGAAACAAAAACTTGAAGTACTCTGATTTTGGTTTGGAGAATCAAGAGTATGAGAAGGTAAATGTCTTACTTCAGGATCTCATTTTGAAAAATTTTTTATTATGGAAAATTTTAAACATGTGAAATTAATTAAAGAGAAAAGTAAACTGACTCCTCATTACCCATCATCCAGTTGCTAGCCAATATTGCTGCTTTCATGTGTGCTCTCATCCACCCCAAATTGCTTGCAGACAGCACCCAGATATTATTTAATTCAGTTTCCTTTTAAAATAAAACCTTTTTTCAAACATAATCATTAACACATATGAAAAAAAAATGTTAATTCCTTAGAATCATCAGATAACTTCAAATTTCCTTAGTCATTTAAAAGTAATCCCAGATCGCTTCATTCCCCACTTAATCATTCTCTTCTGCTTGTCTCCATAAGGTTCGAAAGGCTCTGCGGAATGCAGAGGCCTATGAAAATTTCCTGCGCTGTCTTGTTATCTTTAACCAGGAGGTGATCTCTCGGGCTGAGCTTGTGCAATTAGTCTCTCCTTTCCTGGGGTAAGTAGAGTTGAGGGGCCTTAGCTCTGATGCATGATATGGAATTGAAATAAACTTAGTTTGTGAGAGTATATGATAGGCAAAATTAATTTGATTGTGTTAGGTCATTTGGCTCATACAATGTCAAGAGTCTTCTTGAAAGTCTTCTATTTCAACTCTAGAGATGATAAAATTAGAGAGGCCATTGGCTAGCACTAGTGGTAGTCTCCTGATCCCCTGTTCAGTGTAGGATGTTATAGAGACCAGTCTATTCCAGGATTCTAGAGTCTTGATGGTATTTGACAACCTAAAAAGGATCTTAATACTGAAGCAATATCCCTGGCTTTGTCTGATTTTGGTGCACTCTTCTATCATCACCTTAACTGACTGTAGAGCACTCTGTAAGAAAAGGGGAAGCCAAATGCTTAGAAGCAATAATTGCCATTGGACTTTGTTCTTGGTAGCAAAGTTCTGACTTAACACCAAATAGTGGTAGTCATATCTCAGAATAACTGCACCATGCTTCTAATTGCTCACCAGTTTTTGGTTTGATTTTTTAGGAAATTCCCTGAATTGTTTAATTGGTTTAAAAACTTTCTGGGCTATAAGGAGTCTGTACATTTGGAAACGTTTCCAAAGGAACGAGCTACAGAGGGCATTGCCATGGAAATAGATTATGCCTCTTGTAAACGGTTGGGTTCCAGCTACCGAGCCCTCCCAAAGAGTTACCAGCAGCCCAAGTGTACAGGACGGACTCCTCTCTGTAAAGAGGTAAGGCCTTCCCCAGAAAGGAACAACCCTAAAACCTCAACTTTCTCTGGAAGGGAATGGTCCTAGGGATCAAGAATTTATATCAGTGAAGAAATCAAGATATCTCTCTCTCTCTCTCTCTCTCTCTCTCTCTCTCTCTCTCTCTCTCTCCATATATATATGTGTGTGTGTGTGTGTGTATTTATTGATTTCAGAGAGGAAGGAGAGGGAGATAGAGATAGAAACATCAATGATGAGAGAGAATCATTGATTGGCTGCCTCCTGCACACCCCTTACCGGGGATCAAGCCCACAACCCGAGCATGTGCCCTTGACTGGAATTGAACCTGGGACCCTCCAGTCTGCAGGCCGACACTCTATCCACTGAGCAAAACCAGCCAGGGCTCTGTCATTTTTTAAAAGAAAATGTTTTACGCTTATATTCAGAACCTTTTTGTTACTCTAATATATGTTGTAAACTTGCTAAAGGGGAAGCTTGTAATGTTAAATGATTCTTTCTTCTCCTAGAATTGTGTCTTTTTATTGAGAATATTTACTTGCCAGAAAGCTTTGTTACATTTTTATTTCAATTTCTGTTCTATTACCTAAAGGTTTTAAATGATACCTGGGTTTCCTTCCCTTCCTGGTCTGAAGACTCCACCTTTGTTAGTTCCAAGAAAACTCAGTATGAAGAACATATCTATCGTTGTGAAGATGAACGCTTTGAGGTACAGCTTCCTTGATCATTTGAAGTTTGGGAAAATGGGAGATGCTAAATAAAATATCTTAAATACTTATCTGTGAGGGTTTACTTTTAAGACTAAAGTGTTAGAGGTTCATGTTCTTTTGTGGTAAATGCTTGTTGTACTTACCATACTTTAAGAGTTTGTCAAATATGTTAGTAATATTTTTATGGCAAATGTGACTTATCTAGGCCACTTTAACCCTTCTAATTGAAATTATCAATTGGTAGCTGAATAATAATTTGAAAATTTTTTTAAAATATATTTTATTGATTTTTTACAGAGAGGAAGGGACAGAGGGATAGAGAGTGAGAAACAGCGATGAGAGAGAAACATCGATCAGCTGCCTCCTATACACCCCCTACTGGGGATGTGACAGCAACCAAGGTACATGCCCTTGACCGGAATCGAACCTGGGACTCTTCAGTCCGCAGGCCAATGCTCTGTCCACTGAGCCAAACTGGTTAGGGCTGAATTTTTTTTTTTTATAAATTGCAAGGTCTTTTTTTTTTTTTTTTTAATATTCTTTTATTAATTTCAGAGAGGAAGTGAGAGGGAGAGAGAGATAGAAACATCAGTGAGGGGAGAGAATCACTGATCGACTGCCTCCTGATCAACCCAGGCATGGGCCTTTGACTGGAATCAAACCCGGGACCCTTCAGTGTCAGGCCAACGCTCTATCCACTGAGCGAAACCAGCTAGGGCTAATTTGAATTTTTAATGGCATTTTTTAAAGGTTATTATATTTTACAAAGGTATATAAAAACTTAGTACTGTAGTAAGACCTACTGGGCTTTTTTGAGGCTGCTGGAAATTATTTATTTTAAAGTGTATTGTTATTTTTTTTTTAAATTTTGTTTTATTGCTTAAAGTATTACAAAGAGTATTACATATGTCTCCTTTTTTTTTCCCCCTTGACCTTCCCCGGCCTCTCCTACCCTCTAGTGTCTTGTGTCCATTGGTTATGCTTATATGCATGCAAAGAAGTCCTTTGATTGATCTCTTACCCTGCCCCCCAACCTTCCCTGGCCTTCCTGCTGTAGTTTGACAGTCTGTTCGATGCTGCTCTGCCTCTGTATCTATTTTTGTTCATCAGTTTATAATGGTCTTTATTATCCATAAATGAGTGAGATCATGTGGTATTTCTCTTTCATTGACTGACTTATTTCACTTAGCATAGTGCTCTCTAGTTCCATCCATGCTGTTGCAAATGGTAAGAATTCCTTCTTTTTTACAGCAGCATAGTATTTCATTATATAGATATACCAGAGTTTTCTAATCCATTCATCTGCTGATGGGCACTTAGGCTGTTTCCAAATCTTAGCTATGGTAAATTGTGCTGCTATGAACATAGGGATGCATATATCCTTTCTGATTGGTGTTTCTGGTTTCTTGGGATATATTCCTAGCAGTGGGATCAGTGGGTCAAATGGGAGTTCTATTTTTAACTTTTTGAGGAAACTCCATACTGTCTTCCATAGTGGCTGCAGCAGTCTGCATTCCCACCAGCAGTGCACGAGTGTTCCTTTTTCTCCACATCCTCTCCAGCACTTGTCGTTTGTTGATTTTTTGATGATAGCCATCCTGACAGGTGTGAGATGGTACTTCATTGTTGTTTTGATGTATTATTATTCTTAGCAGGTGGTTAGCAAACCAGCTCTCCTGTGGGAATTGAAATTCTTCTTTCATAGTTCTGATATTGATGTGGTTGGCTCCCTTTGAAAGAAAGTTAAATTAGGGATTTTATTTTAAAGTAGTTAGGAAGGGCTTGAATGAATAAATGAGCTGGTAGAGCCCCTATGCCAGAAGTGGGAATACTGAAAATGGGTTCTGAATCCCCCATGTTCACTGATATTATCAACAAGAGAAGGGAATATTTTTACCTGGCCAGTGTAGCTCAGTTGGTTGGAGCGTCGTTCCGTACACAAAAAGGTGGTGGGTTCGATTCCCAGTCAGGGCACTTGCGCTGGTTGCAGGTTCGGTCCCCGGTAGGGGAATGTGCCAGAGGCAACCAATCCATGTTTTTCGCTCGCTCTCTCAAATCAATTTTAAAAAAAAGAAAAGGGCATGTTAAATGTGCTTAAGTGGTAAAATTACATGTGTTCTATATTTAATGCAGTGGTTCTCAACCTTCTGGCCCTTTAAATACAGTTCCTCATGTTGTGACCCAACCATAAAATTATTTTCGTTGCTACTTCATAACTAATGTTGCTACTATTATGAATCATAATGTAAATATCTGATATGCAAGATGGTCTTAGATGACCCCTGTGAAAGGGTCGTTTGACCGCCAAAGGGGTCGCGACCCACAGGTTTGAGAACCGCTGGTTTAATGTATTTATTATATAAAACTTACTGACCCTGCTTCTCCCTGTAGATGGGTGATACCTTGCTCTTTGTTAGCCCATACTAGTTTATCCCTCTGCCAGCTATCCCCCACGCTCACTCCAGCTGTCTCTGGCATGTTTTGAATGAAGTCAGGTGTTGCTTGGCCCTGGCAGGTGATTGGCCATCCCTGCTCAGGGTTTATGAGGAGCTTCAACCATTTGCAGAGAACTAAATCTTGATAGATGGTGACTTCCATGGAAAGTTTAAAGAAAGCATTTCTTTGTTACCTATGTCTAGTAAGGTGAGATGAGTTAGAAAGCAGAGGTTAGAATCTTTTTTGATTCTCAAGTGGTATGCAAGCAAATGAGAGGCAACAGTCTCATTTCCTATTTGTGATAATAGGAATAAAGGTGACAGAAGTGTGTGTGTGTGTGTGTATGTGTGTGTGTGTGTTTAGGCTTGGGTGGGATGGGCTAGTTAAAAGGAGTGTTCCTTTCTGAAAATCTCTTATCAATACAGTGGTTTTCAAGAATTCCTTTTATACATCAGGATAGGTAAGTGATCCTACAATACAGACAACTTCCTCCTTCCATGAATTTTAGTGGCTTTAAGAAACAGATTTATTCCTTGATCCTGTTACATGTACATTGATGTTTAGTGGGGTATTCTGCTCATCAGAATTACTCAGGGTCCCAGGCTGACAGAGTGCCACCATCTTGAACATTGCCAGTCACTGGAAGGAAAAAGATTGCTCAGAAGGGTTTTGCACCTTTAAATGCTCTAGCCTGGAAGTAATAGTATTCTGATCCATCTGTTAATAACTCATTTGCCAGAACTAGTTATGTGGCCCTATTTAATCATAAGAGAACCAGGAAGTTCAATCCAAATTGTGTTTTGAGTGTGTGTGTTTTTTATTCCTCACCTGAGGATATTTTTCCATTGATTTTAGAGATTGGAGAGGGAAAGACAGAGAGAAACATTGATGTGAGAGAAGCACATAGATTGGTTGTCTCCTACACGAGCCCTGACTAGGGCTCTGGCCAGGGAGGAGCTTGCAACCGAGGTATGTCCCCTTGACCAGAATTGAACCTGGTACCCTTCAGTCTGCCGACCAACGCTCTATCCACTGAGCCAAACTGGCTAGGGCTGTTTTGTTTTTTGATTGTTAGTTTGTAACAGATCTTAACAATTCAGAAAAGTTCAGGCTAAAGTGTCTGTAAGGTTGCTTCCTGTTAAGTCCCTCTACACTGGGATTAGTAGTCCTAAGCCAAGCACACTGGTGGTGGTAGAAGTAATGACTACCACTTATTCATCACTTATTTATTTATTTAATCCTTACCCAAGCATATTTTTCCATTGATTTTTAGAGAGCATGGAAGAGAGAGGGAATGACAGAGAGAAATATTGATGTGGGAGAAACACATCGATTGGTTGCCTCTTGCACTTGCCTTGACCAGGGCCCAGGCCAGAGAAGAGCCTGCAACCGAGGTATGTGCCCTTGACCGGAATCCAACCCAGAACCCTTCAGTCTGCAGGCTAACACTCTATCCACCCAGCCAAACCAGCTTGGGCTAGTCATCATTTATTGATGTTATGTGCCAGGCATTGCACAAAACCATTTATGTGGATTGTGTCGTTTGATCCAGACAACAACCTTAAGAGAGTAGCTGTTATCCCTATTTTACTGGTAAGAAAACAGTCTTCTGTGGCTTTTACGGCAGAGCCAGGATTCCATTCCAGGGAGTTTGACTCCTTACCTTATACTCCTAACTACTATTCTATTCTGATTTGGGTCCTGAGCACACTTTGTCTTTTTCTTTAGCTTGATGTAGTTTTAGAGACCAATCTGGCAACAATCCGGGTTCTGGAAGCAATACAGAAGAAGCTTTCCCGCTTGTCTGCTGAGGAACAAGCCAAATTTCGCTTGGACAATACCCTTGGGGGCACATCAGAAGTCATCCATCGAAAAGCACTCCAGAGGATATATGCTGACAAAGCAGCCGACATCATTGATGGTCTGAGGAAGAACCCCTCCATTGCTGTCCCCATTGTACTTAAAAGGTATCCAAACAAATGTGCCCTTCGTGCTCTCCTGTGCTTCAGGACATAGTTGGTGTCCCATTAAATGAAGCTCATTTTTTACCTTGTTATCCCATGAGACCTCCATTTCTCCCCATTCTGGTTATTGAAAGTCAGGTACAGTGTGGGATAGTGGGGCTTCTTAAAACTACACACACACACACACACAACACTTTACGAATTTGCGTGTCATCCTTGCACAGGGCCCCTGCTAATCTTCTCTGTATTGTTCCAATTTTAGTATGTGTGCTGCCAGATTGAGCATGCTGGTGGAGCTTCTTGATGGGGTTCTGTGTAATCAACAGTAGAGGGCAAACGTTTAAAGTCCATAGTGGAATGCTCTGTGTTTGAGGCCATACTTTAAAGTTTAAAAAAGAACAAAGAAGAAAATCACCACCCATGTTCCTACCGTTCGTTCAGTACTAACCCTTATAACATCTTTGGTTTTTAAAAAGAGACCCTTTGTCTTTATAAAATTCATAAGTATTATTTTAAAAGACTTAAGAGTGCCTTTCTACCAAGAATGTCTTTTTCTTTCTCCTAATAAGCCTTCAGCCTGAGTTGTGGAGGGGCTTTTGTGCCCATCAAAGGAGGGGGCCAGAGCCAGGGCTAAGCCCAGGTTCCTCCAAGTCTGGACCACATTGTGAATCCAAGCTAGGAGCTGGGTCCTCCTCACTCAGTATCACCTGGTGAAAGGAATTCTTGTCTGCTGCACAGATGCCCCAATTTAGCGTTCCTCCCTAGTCTTCCCCTCAGATACTGCCACAGATTATTTCTCTTTACCAGAAGCATTTAACTTTTAGCTTTGAGATGTAGAACATTCTTCAGTTTCCATATTGTTTTTTATTTTACTCTCCTCTCCTCTTCTGGAGGGTTAAGATCAGTTCTCATCAGAACTTCCCAAACTGTGTCACAAGAAACATTACACTGCAAGCTCTCTACTCTTGGACTTTTGCATTTATGTTCGCATAGTAAACATTCTTAGAGGTTCTGTACCAAAAAGCTTGTTTAACTTTGTGTTAGCTGGCCAAGGATGAGAATATTTAAGAATATTCCATGGAATGCTGTTTGAGAAATACTGTTCTAAGTAGGATTTCTGACTTTGGGACAAATTACTTCCCCCAAATCCTGAATGAGTAATTTCCTCATGTAACAGAGTTAAAGACTGGTTTGAATAACATTTATCCCAAGTCGCCAATAATTTTGACAGGCCTATCATACCTATCTGTTTATTAAATTTATTGGGGTGACATTGGTCAACATGATCATATAGGTTTCAGGTGTGGGTTAGGTGCTGTTATCCCTATTTCACTGGTACAGCAAAGCCAGGATTCCATTCCAAAGAGTTTGACTTCCACCTGTGTTTCCACCCCACTCCATACCCAACTAGGTTGAAGATGAAAGAGGAAGAATGGCGAGAAGCCCAGAGGGGCTTTAACAAGGTGTGGCGAGAGCAAAATGAGAAATACTACTTGAAGTCTCTGGACCATCAGGGTATCAACTTTAAACAGAATGACACCAAGGTCCTGAGGTCTAAGAGCTTACTCAATGAGATTGAGAGTATCTATGATGAGGTGAGCTGGAAGTTTCTACACCTGTGAGGGGGCTCCAATCTTTGTATAGCTTTGATTCCTAGAAATTATCTTTGTTATATGAAATCGAGACCCTCTAAGACAGTGGTTCTCAACCTTGGCTGCGCATTAGAATCACCTGGGAGTCTTTAAAATCCTGATTTCTGGGCCTCACTCTCCGAAAATTCTGTTTCTTTGTTATGGGGTGGGGCCACAACATTAGTAACAAAGAAGCAATTTCCGGAGGGTGAGGCCCAGAAATCAAGATTTTAAAGAGATTCCCAGGTGATTCTAATGTGCAGCCAAGGTTGAGAACCACTGCTCTAAGACTTGTTGATTCTTGCTTCATAACTGTCATAGGTTTCTATTCCTGGTTCTATCATTTTAACTCTTAACCTTACCTTTCTACCTAAGCTATCTTACTGGTTTCCTAGTTTACCCTCCTGGTTTCCGTTGACAACCCTACTTCTCCCCATTCACTGCTTGAGTACCTTGTATTTGATTGGCTTGCCTCAGCTTCCCACTACTTAAACTCTTCTCACTGATACCAAATTCTTTCTAATCCTCGTTTATTCAGCATACTTACAAAGATTATATATAGTTCAGGAGCTAGGATACTGTGATGAATAAGAAAATAATCCTATTTTCTTTGAGCTCACAGTCTTAGGGGATGGATAGAGACATAAATGTAGTGTGGTTGAAAATTCCTGGAAGTGATGTGATCTTGAATTTTAAAAAGCTTTTTATTGTGAAAATGTCAAATGTACATGAAAGGGGAGAAAATAATAAAGTGAGCTCTTACATAAATTTGAATAATTATTTCTATTTTGTCAATGTTTTTACATCTAACACTTTCTGCACTTCCACCGCAGAAGTATTTTAAAGTGAATCCTAGATCTCATACTGACTACTTCCTTCATAAATGTTAATTCAGAATTTTAGATTGTCCCAATGTCCCCTATCAGTCTTCAAAGTATAGAAGGTACCAATATTTTGTTCTCAACCCACATCTTCCACATTACCTTATTGTTTCTAGAAGTTTTGGATTGGAAAATAATAGTCACTATGGTTAATAATTGAATGTACTGGCTGAAACCGGTTTGGCTCAGTGGATAGAGCATCGGCCTGCGGACTGAAAGGTCCCAGGTTCGATTCCGGTCAAGGGCATGTACCTGGGTTGCGGGCATATCCCCAGTAGGAGATGTGCAGGAGGCAGCTGATCGATGTTTCTCTCTCATCGATGTTTCTAACTATCTCTCTCCCTTCCTCTCTGTAAAAAATCAATAAAATATATTTTTTTTAAAAAATTGAATGTACTGATGTGTTGTCTCATAGGTCTGTTGGTTGTTGCTATGGATATGGCACTTACTACTTTGTATCTCTCTCTCTCCTGGTAGCGGCAAGAGCAGGCTACTGAAGAAAATGCTGGCGTACCTGCTGGCCCACACCTCTCTCTGGCCTATGAAGACAAGCAGATCCTGGAGGACGCCGCTGCCCTGATTATCCACCATGTGAAGAGACAGGCAGGCATTCAGAAGGAGGACAAGTACAAAATCAAGCAGATCATGCATCACTTCATTCCAGATCTGCTCTTTGCTCAGAGGGGTGATCTCTCGGATGTAGAAGAAGAGGAAGAAGAAGAGATGGATGTAGATGAAGCCACAGGGGTGGCTAAGAAGCACAATGGGGTTGGGGGCAGCTCCCCTAAGTCCAAGCTACTGTTTAGTAACACAACAGCACAGAAGCTAAGAGGGATGGATGAAGTGTACAACCTCTTCTATGTTAACAACAACTGGTACATCTTTATGCGACTGCACCAGATTCTTTGCTTGAGACTTCTGCGGATTTGTTCCCAAGCAGAACGGCAGATCGAAGAAGAAAACCGAGAGAGGGAGTGGGAGCGGGAAGTGCTGGGCATAAAGCGAGACAAGAGTGACAGTCCTGCCATTCAGCTCCGTCTTAAAGAACCTAGTGAGTGCCTAGACTGCTGGTTTACAGAAGATGTGTTCACAGAAGATGTGAGGGGTTGGTGACCTAGGGGCCTAGTTAGACTCGGGACTTTCCTTTTATACATGGGGCACAGGCAGGCTTCAGAGGAGTTCAAATCCTAGTTCTGCATCTTACTGGTTGTGTGACCTTACTTAACACTCTGAACCTGTGCTACTTGTTACTTTATGAGGTTGTTGGGAGAAGTGAAGAAAATATGCAAACCACCCTTTACAGTGCTTGGATTGTGGACACTTGACACCCGGAGGGGATGACAGTTGCCATCAGTTTCCCAAATGGCAGATCTCTGGGTTATTACAAAGAATTTCAAAGGACAGGGAGAGACAAAAACCCAGTTGGCTCCACTGCATGACAGAGCATAAATTCCTAGTGGTTCATGCCTAAGACAGTTGGGAATTTTCTGATGTGTTTGGGCAGTACTTCTCTTTAACCAGAGGGGTTCGTGGCTCATTCCTAATGAAAGGAGAAGGGGGTATGGAAAGGAGACTGGAACTCAAGAGATGGTGTGAACCAGCAGAATAGGCAAAACAGAAATGAAGATCGAGAACCAAGAAAAGGAAAATAAATAGGGGTTAAGGAAGCCATCCCTCATGTGCTTTAAGTAATTCTGTGCCACCTATTTGTAGATAACTGTTCAGTTCATAAATTAAATACTTGAGGTGTGAGCCAAAATCTTTTTCGTGAAGCCTTTCTCCGGTGCCCTTGAGGAAATAGCCAATCTGTGGAGCAAATTAGCTTTTCTTTTTTTTTAACTGTTGCTAATGTAAGAAGCCCATGTGTGGTTCTCGCCTTCAATCTGTTGAAGAGCTAATGACCCTGGGAATTCTAAAAACCTTTATCTGGATTAATCCTAGCTTGACAGACAAGTTTTGGACCTCAGTGTGGTGATTCCACCTGCTTGGGTAGAAATAAAGAGAAAATGGCCTAATCCTGGCTTGACCACTGACTTATCTTGGCTTGAGGCTTACATAGTTTGGTCTTGAGTGACAATGCCAGCTTCACTGATCATAGCTCATGTGCATTTGCACATTGTTTTATTCTGGCAGAACAGCATTTTTTCATGGCACTAGCATGGCTCATGCCTATGCTGTCGCTCTGAACAAGGTGATACTCTAATGAAACTCAAGCCAGTTGCTGCTCTTAAACAGTAATTGTCCTGTTTTGCTTGTCTTGAATGAGTCCATCACACTGCAGATAAATGGACTCAGCTTTTGCTCTTAGCCTTTTTGCCCCTTATATACTTTACAAACTGGTGACCAAATGTCAATTTAGTGAAAGCTTTCTTTTTTTTTAAAATATATTTTATTGATTTTTTACAGAGAGGAAGGGAGAGGGTTAGAGAGTTAGAAACATCGATGAGAGAGAAACATCGACCAGCTGCCTCGTGCACACCCCGTACTGAGGATGTGCCCGCAACCAAGGTACATGCCCTTGACTGGAATCGAACCTGGGACCCTTCAGTCCGTAGGCCGACACTCTATCCACTGAGCCAAACCTGTCAGGGCAAGTGAAAGCTTTTTATTGAAGTGTAACACATACTGAAAAGCATACAAATCCAAATTATATAGCTCAGTGAACTTTTACAAAGTGAACACATCTGTGTAACCAGTACCTAGATTAAGAAACAACACAAAACCAATATACCAGTAGCCTCCTCATGCCTCTTTCAAATCTGCATGTTTTTGAGCCTTGTGTAAATAAATGGGTCTTATTTTAGTAAGCTGCAGTCAAGAGTCCTTTCACCATTCCTGTGCACTCTGGTAGTTTCCAACGTCTCTGTCACAACTGATAAAATTCCAGCTGGTGGCAGAAGTGGTTCATGTACAGCACAAATCACTGTGCAATTTGTGAAGTACAACATTGGGAATCCATTTTGAAACAAAAGGACTTTGACAGATGCAGATGACTTTATTATTCATAGAGGATTTAATTTGCTCACCCTTTATTCTGTTCCTGAGGGTTTCCCAATGCTAGAGTGTGACTCTATCTGCTTTTCTCATCTGTCCCTCTGTTTCATGGAAATAGCTTGGTGAGCAAGTGACTCATGTGAGGAATGCTCTTCACAGGCGGGGGTTGGGGTGGGAGGGTGGTGATAGTTTTCTCTCAGCAGGGGAGCCAACAACTTTTTGAAGAAACTTCTTCCCTAGGATATTTTGCTCTCTTATGCAGAGCCCAGCCTGTCACTAAGTGTCTTTCTGGCATGGTCAGAGTTCTGGAAGCTGCTGGTGAAGTTGCAGAATCACTGTCCTCTGATAGAGCTGCTGATTGTAGCTGCCTGTCAGATTGTGTTTCTGCAGATTGAGGAGGCATGCTTTGAGTATCTAGGGTTGGTTTATTCAATGCTCCTTAGGCCATCTCTGGGACCTGCTCTGCCTGCTCTCCTGATCTTTTCCTAGCAGGGTAAAGCCTTATCTGTACCATCTCTCCCACAGTGGATGTTGATGTAGAAGATTATTACCCAGCTTTCCTGGATATGGTGCGGAGCCTGCTGGATGGCAACATTGACTCATCACAATATGAAGATTCACTGCGAGAGATGTTCACCATTCATGCCTACATTGCCTTCACCATGGACAAGCTCATCCAGAGCATCGTCAGACAGGTGAGGGCGAGGGTGAGTACAGGAAGATAGCCTTGCCTAAAGATGGACCAGGCACAAAGAAAGGGTTTATAATGATGCTTATGTACGAATGCTTCTATAGAGGGGAGAGGAAGTGAATGTGCTGTGGGGATATCTCCCGTTAACAAAGTGGCAGCACTTCAGCCACATAACTGACTCCTCTGCTTTGCTCAGTGTGCCCTCATAGTCGGATGAGCTTGCCTCACACCTGATGTCTGGCTCTTTCTTGCTGGCTGGCTGTTGAGCCAGCATTGGTCCCGACCCTGATCTCTGCCCAGGAGGCCCAGCTCTGTTCTCGTCTACCAGGGGTGAGCTCTCTGCTGGTAGCCTTTTCTCTTCTCTCTCTTTTTTTTTTTTAATATATTTTATTGATTTTTTACAGAGAGGAAGGGAGAGAGATAGTCAGAAACATCGATGAGAGAGAAACATCGATTAGCTGCCTCCTGCACATCCCCCACTGGAGATGTGCCCGCAACCCAGGTACATGCCCTTGACCGGAATCGAACCTGGGACCCTTCAGTCCGCAGGCCGACGCTCTATCCACTGAGCCAAACCGGTTTTGGCTCTCTTCTGTAGGTGTTGGTAATTCTATATACTTTCTTCATTTAATATTTTAAGTTCTTTTTACAGAAAGGGTTTCATAGATCATCTCTCTGAGTTAGGTTTGTGGCTTGTTGCTGTGGCACCCTGGGTGTTTGTAAATATGTTTGATGTTCTCTATTGCAATGATAATTTTATAGCAAATAGTATACATTATGCCTTGAGTTCTCAACTTCCAAAGGGAGTGTGTAGTTGGTGCACTACTATCTTTAAAGTGAAAACTTGCCCTAGTTGGTTTGGCTCAGTGTATAGAGCGGCACACCCCCACGCCCATCCCCTCCTGAAGGGTCCCAGGTTTGATTCCAGTCAAGGGCACGTACCTCAGTTGCTCAATCCCCAGCTGTGGTTGGAGTGCATACAGGAGACAACCAATTGATGTGTCTCTCTCACATCGATGTTTCTCTCTGTGTCTTTCTCTCTCCCTTCCACTCTCTCAAAATCAATAGAAAAATATCTTTGGGTGAGGATTAACAAAAAATAAATAAAGTGAAAACTTATAAAAAGCAAAAAGATAATTCTAAAGTCTACACTGCCACTATGGAAAGAGAAGTTTGTTGCTCCGCTGTTTCCTTGGGGTAAAGTATGAAATCCTTTGTAGAGTACCCATGACTCTGCATCCCTCCCATAGCAGCTTCTCAGAGTCGGGGAAAACGCTTCTCAATTTTGGCATCTTCACGAAAGTTATCAAGCAGACAGTTTTTTCCTGAAAGTTGAAGAAGTTATTAGGCCTTTCCTTAAGAGGTCTATATCATGACTGGCAGAAATCATTGTATGGATATAATTAGCTATGGTCATAATTTTTGAGAGACTAACCCTGTTAACATCCCCTAAAAGTTGTCATATGCTTATTTTTCTGCTTACAAGTTTGCTGCTGCTACAGCTAGGAGTAACGTCATTAAAACTAACTTTTTATAAGCCAAGATTGGGTTTTTTTGAAACAATAAATATAATTAGTTCATTTACTAGAAGCACCAGGTTATGATTTTGAGTCAATAATACATAACATTTAGTCCTTTTATATGGAAACAGGTTTCATCCAGAAACCCTAATTCAATATGTTGAAAATCTGTGTTCATGGTTCTCATCTTAACCCCTCAATTGAAGGCATATCTTCTCTCATTCACCTCATCTCACTTGGTATTCTCCCTAAGTTCATTCCTGACTGGAGGTAGAACATATATTTCAGGGTCAATCCATACATTTATCTTACCATTTCCAGGCTAGTTTAAGAGGGATTTGTTTTAGGAATAAAATAGATAGCTAGTACAGAACTCAGTATATGCCCAGATCACATAGGAATTGGATTGGGACATTTCCCCCTCTTGCCTGAATGCTTTTTTTCTAGACATCTGTTTCATTCTAATGCTTTTCTCTGCAAATGAACATTGGATCCTCAACCCCCATTCCACCTACCACCAGCCTTGGCTTTCCATGGCAGTGCCTCTGACCCAAACATTACCTGATATTTCCATCCAGATGCTCTTCTGTCTACCATGCACACTTACTGTGCCATTTCAGATTAGCAGGAGTGAGAATCTTACCAGCCTAGCTTGGGTGTGGAGTTATCTAGTTGTCCCTGAATTATAGTGATGCCCTTTCCAAAGACTCTAGAAGGGTCCAAATATCCAAGAACAGAGTAGGAATGGGGAGTTAGTGACCTGGTCTACTTTAACAAGAAGGTATCCTATATAACAAAAGGTTAATATGCTAACTGTCCAACTGTTCGACCGGTAACTATGATGTGCATTGACCACCAGGGGGCAGATGTTCAATGCACAGGCATGGAAACATGGAACAGACTGATGAATCACAGAGGGGAGAGGGAGGGGAGAGTGCAGGAAGAGATTAACCAAAGATCTTATATGCATACTAGAGGCCCAGTGCACCAGTGGGGTCCCTCGGCCTGGCCTGCAGGGATTGGGCCAAATCCATGCACCAGGCCTCCGACATCCTCCAAGGAGTCCCAGATTGCGAGAGGGCGCATGCCAGGCCTAGGGACCCCACCAGTTCATGAATCCATGCACCGATCCTCTAGTAAAGTATAAGTGTCAACATGGTAGAGACCATGCTTTGAATATATTTTCTTTAAGCTGCTTTTTTTTCTCTCTAAAACACTATCTTAAGCTTTCCTCTATGTTATCAAGTTGTCATAAGCATTATTTTAATTCTCCATTAGAATCAGTTGTCTGTACTAATTGTTATTAATCATCTCCAATTGTGGCTTTTTAGACTGCCCTCAAATCATTCACCCTCTGACCTTGCACTGTGTTTATTTATGTACAAATATACATACTTGTTATTTAAGACTTTTAAAAATAAGTAGTTGTTATAGTTACTAGCACTTCAAAAGGAACACACCTTCCTAAAAATAGAATGGCTTAGTAGTTATGAGAATTTTAAAATAAAATAGACAAGCTGATATTGCAGTTAACTTTTTGCTTTCTGCTTTATCTGTTTCTCTTGTTTTTAACATTCACTGGCATTGTAATGGGTAGTTTTATTTGAGGAAATTTTTATTTCACAATAGAAGTATTGCCATGATTCATGGAAATGTAAACTGAAAGATTCAACTTTCTAGTCATCAGATAATTTAATAAGATAGTCACAAAAGTTAGCAGTAGTCCATCATGATTGACCTGTTTTGAAATGAGTTAATTAACATTATATATAATTTAAGTACTATACTTTATCAGATGTAGAAAAATAGGTGATTAGGAAGAATATTGGTCCTAGGGGTCAGAAAGCTTGAATGTTAGTCCTGACTCTGCTCCTTCAGCTGAGGCCCTTGGCAGTTAATTCAGCAACAGTTTCTTAAATACTTAATGAGTTTCAGACTTTGTATTAGGGCTGGGGATATAGACATGGATCTTGCTTTCATGGTTCTCGAAGGTCCCTCTCCTCACCTTGGGTACACAGTGAGTTTTATTATCAAACATGTAAATTTGTCTCATGTATCAGAACACCCCTCTCCAGACTCTTCCGAAGGTAGTTGTGGATCAAGTGAGCATATGTATGAAAGCAAGTTGTAAATGGTAGAGAAGTGCCCTAAAAATAGGCATCCATGGGAATTTTCTTTCATGCAAAAAAATTTTTTCAAGTTCCTTAGAACTTTATTAAATAGGTAGCACATTAATAACCATTATCTGTAGTTTTGCTTTTATTTATTTATTTTTAAAAATATATTTTATTGATTTTTTACAGAGAGGAAAGGAGAGGGATAGTTAGAAACATCGATGAGAGAGAAACATCAATCAGCTACCTCCTGCACACCCCATACTGGGGATGTGCCTGCAACCAAGGTACATGCCCTTGACCGGAATCGAACCTGGGACCCTTGAGTCTGCAGGCCGACGCTCTATCCACTGAGCCAAACCGGCTAGGGCTGTAGTTTTGCTTTTAAATATATATGAATATTCTACTCATGGACCGGTGATATGGCTGAAGATTTTGGCTTAGTTATTCTCCAAGAAAAAAATAGTAATGGTTTTGTGTGACTGATTTTTAAAAATTACCAATTCCCAAAACCTCTTTTTGAGCTGAGTGACTGGAACTATCAAAGAAAGGTTGAGTGTATGACAAGGAGAAGTATTTTCTTGATTCATTGTCTAGTTGCCTTTGCTTGATTCCAGCTGCAGCACATTGTGAGTGATGAGATCTGTGTACAAGTGACTGACCTTTACCTGGCAGAAAACAATAATGGGGCTACTGGAGGCCAGCTGAACACACAGACTTCGAGGAGTCTCTTGGAGTCAGCATATCAGCGGAAAGCCGAACAGCTCATGTCAGAAGAGAACTGCTTTAAGGTGAGAGTTACTCATGTAGTCAATAACTGTGCTGGTAACAGGGGAAGTTGTTGGGATCATCTCTACCAGAAATCAAAGAGCAGAGTGTTTTGACTCTGTGATTCCACTACTGGAACCTCCTTAGAGTTCCTGTGAGCTCACTGGAGAATATACAAAAAACATGGGAGAATAGAAGTAAAGTCTCCTATGGACTTTCTTGCCTTAATAAAAAATTGCTTGTTTTATATGATTTTTATAATTTTGTCTTCTGCTTTTCTTTGAATGTTTTTTCATATGATAGTGTTTTGTAAGTATATTGTTTTAAAATGTTTAAAAATGTAATCCTTGATTGTTGTAGAAAAGATAAGAAATGCAGAGAAAAGAAAAATTGGCTACAGTTCTTCCCGGAAATAATCATTGATTACATTTCTAGAATATATATATCTGTAAGTTGTTTTTGCGCAATTAGCAATACCTGTGAGTCTTCAGCATCTTTTTGTGACTATTTGATATTTCATGCCTGCCTTATTTGACAACCTGAGTTGTTTCCAGTTTTCCATCATTGTAATAGCTGATTTGAAAAGTATATCGCTGGAAACAGCCTAAATGTCCAACCCACTATGGGAGTGGTTAATGGTACTCTATTGTATAAATACTTGGATGGCATATTTTGCAGCCCTTTAAATTAATTATAAATTATAAAAATATTGAAGCAAATAAAAGGATACAAAAGTATGTGTATTATGATTGCAGCAATGTAATAAATATGTATAGTTGAGCAAAGCCTGTATGTGTTTACACACAAGAAGGGCAGGGTCAGGTGATGCAGATTAAGGTTTGTGATTGGCTGAACAGGGAAGAAAGCTAAGTAACAGTTTGCTCTATTTGGGTATGTTCCATATAGTTTAATGATCCGACTCCAAATGTTTTACTTTTTTGTCTACTTCTACTTTCAGTTGTTTTCGTTTCTAATTCAGTACCAGTAATGTTTGCTTAATTTAGAATCAAAGAACGGGAAGCAAGTTTTTCAGTTCAGTCCTCAGATCTGATGTTCTAATACCTGAGAACCTTCCCACTACAGAAGAGATTCCCTAAGCTTTTCAGGGTTTAAATCTATAAATGTTTGTTATGAGCTTGCTGTGTGTTAGTTTTGATGGTAAAACAGAATTAGCCTCCCCACCCATTAAGAGTTTAAACAGGGTATTAAATTGTGGCCAGGGCCTTATGAAGGATTGGACAGATTCGCCCTGTAGATAAGAATAATTATCAGGGGGAATAGCAGGAAGAAAGGCTTTGTAGCCAGGAAAATGGTGTCACTACAGTGATCCTCTTCTTTAAAATGTTTACTAGTACATAGAGAATAAAATTTAATATGTTAGCAGTAAGCTAAACATAAGCAGCCCTTTAAACCCTCTGCTGCCACTCCCCACCCACCTTCAGCCTCCTCTCCCTTTATTTTTCCTATGTACATTCTACATTCAGGCTTTTTAACTATCTATGTTCCTTCAGACCCTTTTCTGTGCATTTACATACAGGTGTATGTATATGTAGAAACAAATATTAGATTGTGCATATTCTACATCCTGCTTTTTTTCCACTTAGTATGTCTTAGAATTGCTTATTTTGGTTTATGTAGATCCAGCTCAGTTTTTTTCACCTGCTGTATCATACTTAATAATATAAATGTACCATATTTTTTTAAAAAATCATTCTTTTATGGGTGAGCATTTAAACTGTTTTTTGTTTTGTTTTGTTTTGTTTGTTTTAACTATCTCAAATAGGGCTACATTGAACAGCATTTTCGTGTATTTTTATCCTTGTGTGCATGTGTTAGTATTTACCTTGGGTAAAGACAAAAAAGTGAAATTATTTGGTCAAAGGGATACATATTTTAGATTTTTTATTTTAATGGATATTGTCATTTCTTCAAAATGTTAGGCTGTACCAGTGTACACTTGCATAAGAGCATTGATTTCCTTGGTCAATTGGTTTATCAAACTTTTTTTATTTTTTTCCCAGTTAGAATCAGCGGTTCTCAACCTGTGGGTCGCTACCATCAGAAAACACATATAGCATATCAGATATTTACATTATGATTCATAACAGTAGCAAAATTACAGTTATGAAGTAGCAACGAAAGTAATTTTATGGTTGGGGGTCACCAAAACATGCGGAACTGTATTAAAGGGTCGCGACATTAGGAAGGTTGAGAACCACTGAAGATGGTTAGAAAATTACTTAAATTCACATTTCCCTGTTTCCTACTGTTGCCCTACTATGTATTCCTTATTCATACATTTCACCTTTTTTGGGGGGGGGGGGTAGTTCTTTTTATGTACTTATTAAAATACAGTTGTCTCTGTCATAATTTCTCTGAAATTGGATTGATCTTCTTTATCCTTCAGTGCCCAGCTGAGGGTCACTTCAGTGAAGTGTGAAATCTTTCTCAGCTCACTGAAGAGGGAATTATTTATTTCTACAGCATATTGCTCATGTCTCTAAAATAGTACCTTTGTGGTTACTTAGTTGTAATTTAAATATAGCTGCTTATATTCCTATTTACTCTACTAAATTAATCTTCTCCAAAGAAGAAATTATGTTCTCTTTTGAGCGTACCCCTGTGTTATGCAAAGTGCTGAGGTCCCAGAAAATCTCAGGTATTGTTTCTGGATTCCAAAGAAATGGTTAGCTGTGAAAGACATGGGTTTATTAGGACTTACGTGCTGACCAGTGAAGTTTACTGCTGCACCGGCTACTGCCAAAGAAGCTGTCCCATGAAGTCCCGATGGGGGTAGCTGGTCGGTGCTATTGTTTTTGCCACCACCCAGACTTTCCCAACACAGGTTTTATAGAATACAGAAAACAGAGAAACAGGGCATGCAAGGGGGAGGAGCATATGCACAAGATTTGTGAAATTGAAACACTAGCTGTTTATAATCCAGGCTGACATCTAGAAGCCGTTTCTCTTTGACCTTTCTTAGACTGAGTTGCTGGCCAAGTTTCCAAGGTCTCACAGTCTGCTTACAGATGGCCTTCACTATTATTCCCACAGGGTGGGTGGGGGAATTGGAGCATGGAACCATGTTCCCATTTACCATATATCCTGTCTGTTAAGTAGTAACATTCAGTAACTGTGTGTTGAGTAAATGAAGTATAGGGAGAATATTGGTGGAAGAGGCATGTAGACAGGGCGGGTCCAAGTGGTAGAGGATCTTTAGTAAGTAAATCGTTTGGATTTTCTTGTGGTTGATGAACAGTGAGGCATTATTAAGGACTAAATATCCCACTGGATTTGAATTTTCAGGAAGACAGTTTGGTAGCACTGATTAAGAAGATGTGGACTAATCAGAGGCCAGTTTACTCCTGGAGGCAGTTAACCAAATTTGGGTGATAGGTGTGAGCAGTCTAATAATGAAGCTAGTTAAGGCTTGGAGAGTGGTTACAGAGGTGAGGGAGGTGGGTAAACACATGCGGAAGGGCCTAGCAAGAGAGGATACAGGTGGAGGAGCCTGTTGGGATGAAATTGAGTTCAATTTTAAGCATGTAGAGCAGTGGTTCTCAACCTTGACTGCACATTAGAATCACCTGGGAATCTTTTTAAAATCCTGATTTCTGGGCCTCATCCTCCGGAAATTCTGTTTCTTTGTTACTAATGTTGTGGCCCCACCCCATAACAAAGAAACAGAATTTCCGGAGGATGAGGCCCAGAAATCAGGATTTTAAAAAGATTCCCAGGTGATTCTAATGTGCAGCCAAGGTTGAGAACCACTGATGTAGAGAATAGACTGCCTACTCAATATCACTTTGAAGGGTGATTTCTTTAGAGCAATAGGACTAATCTAGACACTCTAGGACAGCCGTTGGCAAACTACGGCCCGTTTCAAATGAATAAAACTAAAAAAAAAAAAAGACCGTACCCTTTTATATAATGATGTTTACTTTGAATTTATATTAGTTCACACAAACACTCCATCCATGCTTTTGTCCCGGCCCTCCGGTCCAGTTAAGAACCCATTGTGGCCCTCGAGTCAAAAAGTTTGCCCACCCCTGGTCTAGGATCATCCTAGTGACAGGGGTTTAGCATAGTCCTGGAGGCAGTGTTTCTTCACAGCTATTTTAGAAGTAACTTCGTTTGTGTTTGTGTATGTATTATGTTCTTGTCATGTTTTAAATTTGACTAGCAGATAAGAATTTCTAAAGCTTCTCCAGAACAAATCAGGAACCATAGCTGGCTTCTAGTCCTGCTTATTTACTCTCTGAATTTTAGGGTTTTTTTCTGTGTAAACCAAGGAGGTTGAAATAAATTATTCTCAAGTTTCCTTTTAAGTGCTGATCTTCCATGTGATTTGAATCATGACCTTGTCTGCAGCAATCCCTTAGGGTAAGTACAGTGAGAGTCCTAGGGTTTTTGAAAGGGGAGATCCATGTGCCATCATCATTTGATAGTTCTTTTGTGCAGCACATGACTTGCTTTTGAAGAACTTCCAATATGACTGATACTATTATAGCAGATCACTTCTAAATACTTCAGTGTTTTGTGTTCCTTACCCCCATGGTGTGTGTGATACCTCAGGTAATCTTTATTGCAGTGGAAATGCAGTTGCTCCTCTTGGTTGTGTCCATGTTTTCATCTTCACTTTGTTTGAGAAGGTTCCTTCTTTTTTAAAACTAGAGGCCCAATGTACGAATTCATGCACCAGTGGGGTCCCTTAGCCTGACCTGCAGGATGAGGCTGAAACCGGCTCTCTTTCCCCTGAAGGGTCCTGGATTGCGAGAGGGCACAGGCCAGGCCAAGGCACCCCACTGGTGCACAATCAGGGCCAGGGAGAAACGTGGGAGGTTGGCCAGCCAGGGAGGGACCGAGGGAGGGCTCCAGGGCGTGTCCGGCCCCTCTTGCTCAGTCCCCATCAGCCAGACCCCAGCAGCAAGCTAACTTACCGGTTGGAGCGTCTGTCCCCTGGTGGTCAGTGCACGTCATAGCAAGCGGTTGAGTGGCCTCAGCATATCATTAGCATATTACGCTTTGATTGGTTGAACGGCCAACCAGTCAACCAGACACTTAGCATATTAGGCTTTTATTATATAGGATACTATAGACTTGTTTACATCTTTGTGTTAAGTCCTAGAAATGGGATTATCAAGTGAAATGGCTTTGACATTGTATAGTTCTGGCTTTAAAGCACTCTTATTGACATTGATTATTCTAGATAATTTAAGAAGTATGAAATATAAAATGATGCTTTTTGCACTAACATTTCATTTTCCTGGTAGCGAGATTAAACTTTTGTCTTTTTAATCACCTGCCTCCTAAGTTTTTGTCTTCCTCATTTCTTCCATTGGAACAGAGTTTATGACTTTATTGCCTCTCAACCCTTAAGAAGCTGGGTTATAGCTTTGGAGATGGTCTTTTGTTTACACTCAGGTTTCTTATTTGCAGCTTATGTTCATTCAGAGCCAAGGCCAGGTTCAGCTGACTATTGAGCTTTTGGACACAGAAGAGGAGAACTCAGATGACCCTGTAGAAGCAGAGGTATGACAAGTATATTGCAGAAGCTTTGCTGAGGGAGCGGTCATGTCCTGTGAGACTCCTCATTGATTGTCTTATAGAAGGCCAAGACAGCCATAGGTCTGCTTAAGGGTCAGAACCTGATGCTCTTTAAAGAACAGATCATTTCAGCCATGTCTTCAGCTGAAGAGAAGGGCTATCTGGAGTTGCTATTTGGGGTTGATGGCAGTCTTAGCTACTCTCAGTAAAGCCATCTCCTCTGAGGAAACCTCATGGTTGGCACCTTTCCTGTTTTTGTCCTAAAGTGTAAGAAACAACAAATGAAGTGGCATCTGCCCTATTTCATCTTGATTTTTTGTGTCATGTTTACTTTTTATTGGGTTAGATGAAGCAAGGAGTTCTCAACCTCCACAGAGTAGACAGAGTGAGTTGATTATCATAGCTGGGTCTAACTGGTAATATTAATGAGGATGTAAGCCACATGTATGATGTTGGGGGAATATGGAAGGGACACTGTTGTTTTGTGGGAATATTGGCTTACGGTTGCCAAATCATTAAATTTTTTTAAAGAGATGCCAGAAGTCCGGATTTTAATGTGAAAGATACTGATTTTTAAACATTTGCCACTAATATTTTATTTAACAAAAATGCTCTCTGAGGAAATAAAACTTGTGAATAAACCATCTGATACATATTTATGACTTCTGGTAACTTTTAAGTATCTGGGAGAAACTGGGTTTTGCTATCTAATGCAGTGACTTTCAACTGGTTTGCCACAAAAATTTCTAAAACATGCAATACCTATTTAGTTAGGAGCACTAACCTCTCCCTTTAGATTGTCAAATAAAAAAATGACAGCCAATATAATAATAGCTGTCTGGTGTGACTGAATCAAAATTATACCTAATTTTTTTTTTTTTGTCATATTGGCAAAGAATACATTGGTGTGCCACAGAATTGTAATTTTTATTTTTTTATTTTAATCCTCACCTGAGGATATATATATTTTTTTAGGGAGGGGGGATATAAAGAGAGCAAAACTTTGATGTCAGAGAAACATCGATTGGTTGCCTCCCATATGCACTGGATCGGGAAGTGAACCCACAACCTTTTGGTATACAGGATGATGCTCCAACCCACCCACCCTGCCAGAGCATGTGCCACAGAATCTTGGTAATTAGTTTATGTGTGCCATGAATGAAAAAGGTTGAAAATAGCTGATCTAACAGACTTTCAAAGCTGTGTTTCAATACCAAGGAGCAAGCATGTCATTGTGGGAACATACCTTTTTTATCTTGAAATTTTAGGAATTTTAGACATTTTAGTCATATAATTTGCTGATGAGGGAGGATAGAGCTCAGGTTTTTCCTCTTTCCCCACTACTGGTTTGTGTTTATAATCCTAGCGCTGGTCAGACTATGTGGAGCGATACATGAATTCTGATACTACCTCTCCTGAGCTTCGTGAGCATCTGGCACGGAAACCAGTATTTCTCCCAAGGTAAGTGAACCAACTCAAGCATTGGCAGGATACACTTGTGCATAGTTAAGCAACAGAAAGTTAAATGTCTTTTCAGATTCTTGTTTTTCACTTACTCTATTCATTGTTCTTTCTGCTGAGGGCACTAATCAAGGTTTGTGTTGCTGTTAAAACAGAAGCTTACCTGGAGCTCGTGCCAAAGCATCAGAGAAGTGAGAGTCTTAGATAATCAGTGACAATTTACTTACCTTATTACATCGGATGTGTAAAAGGACACAAAGCTAAATCAGCAAAGGGAAAGTCATCTGTGACAAAGTCAGAGAAAGCCAGGCAAAAGCTTCCCAGAATCCTTTTCCATTGGAGTCATACAGGACACTGAATTCCTCCAGCAATGAATTGTGACAATCTGTTTGAAATGCTGTCTACCAAGGAAGCTCATTAGATTCTCTCTCAGTGCCATAGTTTTTTATTGGGTGCTAGTCATGTAGGCACCTTCTGCCTAGCATATACCAGAATTCCAGATTTCCAGAAGGAAAGCCACATTTTCAGCATAAGCCATATATTTTGAGCAAACAGCTTACATAGAGAAAACCACTCTTATCATTTAGGGAATGGTGGAAACTCCCAGAATCCAATATCCCAAGGGACAGCTGTGTAAGCAGGCCTCTCAAAGGATAGCAATCTTAGACTTGCTTTGTTAACTCACTTCACAGAATCTTTTTAATTCACCCTGCCCATGTGTAGGCAGATTGTAATGCTGGTCCTCTATCTGAGGTTGAAGAAGAGTTTCAAAAGTAGAAAGTAGGTTTTGCTATAGTAGACGGGCTTTCTTCCTTCCCCAAATTAAAATCTTGCCAAAATTTGAATTGAAATCTCATGCCTTACATTTCCAGAAAGATGTTATCCCATTACAGTAGGTCCTCGGGTTATGTTGGAGATCCGTTCCTATGGCGAGATGTAACGCGATTTTCACCATAAATTGGAACCCACCTACATAAACACCTATGTCACTCACATGGAGCACATACACAGCAGTAATGAAGTGAAACAGTAAAAAAAATTTTAAAGAAGGATAACAATTCCTGACCTTTACTTGTGGTAAATAAATAATAAAAAACATAAAGCATATATATACATATGTCAAAATGACGGAACTGGGGTGTTTTGTTTTTTTTTTTTGGTGTTTTTTTTTTAATAAATAAATGGGAGATGGTGACGTAACCACGAAACGATGTACATCAAGTCCGACGTAACCCGAGGACTGTGTATTATAGGCAGGGAGAGATATAAATTGATAGAATCATTCTGGGGTCAGAGCTGTTCATGTATGGGACCTTTACCGTAGAACTTTGGTTTCTAATAATTCGCCTTAATAGCTAAGGTTCTCAGTGATTTTTGGCTTTGAAACCTCTTCACTTTTAGAGATTGAGTACCTCCAAAAGCTTTTGTTTAGATGGATTATATCTAGTAACATTTACCACATTAGAAATTAAAACTGAGAATGTTTAAAAAGTTAATGAATTCATTTTAAAAACAATAATACTAAACAGGTTATGTTATCAGAAATCTATATATATAAAAGGCTAAGTGACTGATTGACCGGCTGGTTGGCCGGTACATATGTCGTGCACTGGCAATTTAAAAATAAATGTTGACTCGCGCTGGTGTAATACATGTAAAGCTCTCACTGGCGCCAATCACTTGTGACACCATAATGTATATGAAGACCAACTATTGGCACAATGTACCTCTGACGCTGAAAGAAAGCGATGTCATTGACAGAATATTTCTGAAGACCAGGTATTGGCACAACGTGCCTCTGAAGCCAAAAGAAAGCAATGTTGTCGACAGAATATTGTTTACTAATGAAGTTACTAATAATATATATTCTTCTCATATACATTTTACTAATTTTTTTCATCTCTGACACTTCTATTATAGAGAAAGGGTGAATGGCGATATTAAAATATTTTGTATTTTAATTTTATAGTACTGTGTTATATACTAGAGGCCCAGTGCACGAATTTGTGCACGGGTGGGGTCCCTCAGGGTGGCCTGCAGGATTGGGTCGAAACCGGCAGTCCAACGCCGCCTGCCACTCCTGCCTGCTGCTCTCGCTCATCCCGGCCCCACTGCTCCTGCCGCGGGCTTGCGTCCAGTCAGTCCCAGTCAGGAGAGGCTCTGGTGGCCACAGCAGCGCTTACCAGCTGTGAGCCCTGCATCTGGTGCCCATCCCAAGGGGGGTGTGGGGGGATGGAATGCGATCGGCCCTCCGGCCAGGCAGTGGTACGCCCTTGCCGGGATCCAGATACATCCGTTGACATTCATGCCAGTTGTTGGGAGCCACCTAGCGACCACTTTTATATCATTTCTTCCTTGTGGAGTGTCTAGGGAGGGGAAGCGGCCACGGTGCCTGAGGCCAACTTTAGGAGGCTGGTGGTGCTGTAGGGATTGTGCTAGTGGTGCCAGTCCGTCAGTGCCGGTCCATCAGTGCCTGTCCCGTTCTCTGGAGATTGGACCTGCAGAACTACTGAGGGAGTGAGTGGCTGCCACCAGGCTGGTGAGCCGCCAGGATGGGTTGGTCAGCTGAGCAGCACTCCCACTGTGGGAGCGCACTGACCACAAGGGGGCAGCTCTTGCATTGAGCTTATGCCCCCTGGTGGTGAGTGTGCGTCATAGCAACCAGTCATTTGGTTGCTTAGGCTTTTATATATGTAGACAGTATTTTGACATGTAATTTTTTGCAGTAATGTAATTATTGTATGAATCCTTCTTCTAATTAATTTCCTTTCAATGTGCACAAATCTGTGCACTGAGCCAGTAGTAGTTTTATAATACAAAGCTATTCCGGCCCTGACTGGTTTGGCTCAGTGGATAGAGCCTCAGCCTGCGGACTCAAGGGTCCCACGTTCAATTCCAGTCAAGGGCATGTACCTTGGTTGCGGGCACATCCCCAGTAGGGGGCGTGCAGGAAGCAGCTGATCAATGTTTCTCTCTCATAGATGTTTCTAGCTCTCTATCCCTCTCCCTTACTCTCTGTAAAGAATCAATAAAATATATTTTAAAAAAAATAAAAATAAATAAATAAATAAAAAGCTATTCCAAACAAAAATAAGTGAAAGAGTGGCATTGCATTACAGTTTTGCAAAACTTTTTTATGCCTGGATTAATAGAAGAACAGCTGGATTCTTAGATCTGCTTCTGTATTCAGTTTGTTGCACTATGTTGTTTGGTTGAAATATGCAAAGAAAATCTGGCCTTACTCAAATATGTATTCTTTGATATGACATCAAAGCTCTTTAAGTAGTAGTTTCTTAAAGGTTAGCTACAATATCAATAAAAGTACCAATGATCTTTTTGTACAGTTATGCCAAACCATTGGTTTATTTTGTAGTTTGATTCTTTTTCATGCATTATATTATAATTTCATGCAATTGGTTATTTGGAAAATCGTAATTCACTGTTACGCAGACCTACAAAGATGTTTAAACATTTTGATTTTACAATATAAAAAAACACACATTTTTTAATTAAATCTTTATTGTTCAGATTATTACAGTTGTTCCTTGTTTTCCCCCCATAGCTCGCCTCCACCCGGTTCCCACCCCACCCCACTTTTCTCATCCATAGGTGTAAGATTTTTGTCCATTCTCTTCCAGCAACCCAACACCTCTTTCCCCCTGAGAATTGTCAGTCCACTCCCTTTCTATGTTTCTGATTCTATTATATTCACCAGTTCATTCTGTTCATCGGATTTTTTATTCACTTGATTTTTAGATTCACTTGTTGATAGATGTGTATTTTTTGTTCATAATTTGTATCTTTACCTTTTTCTTCTTCCTCTTCTTAAAGGATACCTTTCAGCATTTCATATAATACTGATTTGGTGGTGGTGAACTCCTTTAGCATTTTCTTATCCGTGAAGCTCTTTATCTGACCTTCAATTCTGAATGATAGCTTTGCTGGGTAAAGTAATCTTGGTTGTAGGTTCTTGCTATTCATCACTTTGAATATTTCTTGCCACTCCCTTCTGGCCTGCATGGTTTCTGTTGAGAAATCAGCTGACAGTCATATGGGTACTCCCTTGTAGGTAACTGAGTTTCTTTCTCTTGCTGCTTTTAAGATTCTCTCTTTGTCTTTTGCTCTTGGCATTTTAATTGTGATGTGTCTTGGTGTGGTCCTCTTTGGATTCCTTTTGTTTGGGGTTCTCTGCACTTCCTGGACTTGTAAGTCTATTTCTTTCACCAGGTAGGGGAAGTTTTCTGTCATGATTTCTTCAAATAGGTTTTCTTTTTTTTTCTTTTTTTTAAAATATATTTTATTGCTTTTTTACAGAGAGGAAGGGAGAGAGACAGAGAGTTAGAAACATCGATGAGAGAGAAACATCGATCAACTGCCTCCTGCATATCTCCCACCGGGGATATCCCCGCAACCCAGGTACATGCCCTTGACTGGAATCGAACCTGGGACCCCTCAGTCCTCAGGCCGACACTCTATCCACTGAGCCAAACCGGTTTCGGCCAAATAGGTTTTCAATATCTTTCTCTCTCTCTTCTTCTGGCACCCCCATAATTCGGATGTTGGTGCTCTTGAAGTTGTCCTAGAGGCTCCTTACACTCACTATCTTTATATTTTTGGATTCGTTTTTCTTTTTGCTTTTCCGGTTGGGTGTTTTTTGCTTCTTCGTATTTCAAATCTTTGACTTGATTCTTGCGATCGTCTAATCTGCTATTGTATCTCTGTATAATATTCTTTATTTCAGTCAGTGTATGCTTAATTTCTAATTGGTCCTTTTTCATACCCTTCAAGGTCTCACTAGATTTATTGAGGGTCTCACTAAATTTATCGGCAGTTTCTAGAAAATTCTTGAAAAACTTTATAAGTGTGGTTTTGAACTCTATAACCAGTTGTTTGCTTTCCTCCATGCCTGTCATTTGTGACCTGTTTCTTTGTCTCCGCATTTTGGCTGCTTTCCTGTGTTGATAGAGTAGCTTTCTGTGCTAGGTGTCCTATAGGGCCCAGTGGCTCAGCCTCCCCAATTACCAGAGGTGGACACTCTTGGTGCACCCCTTTGTGGGTTTTGTGCACAGTCTTGTTGTAGTCAAGCCTTGATTGTTGTAGGTATCACTGGGAGGAATTGACCTCCAGGCCAATTGGCTGTGAGAATCAGCTGTGTCTACAGTGGGAGAACTTCTCTGCTGGAGACAACCTTCTGGGACAAGATTTGCTTCAGTGGGGATTTGCTGCTCACCGAGTCTGCTCCCTGAATGTGTCCCTAATGGATCTGAGGAGTTGTAATCTGGATGGTCCCACTCTGACCACTGGATTACACTGGCTCTTAGATCTCTAAGGAGATGCTAATTTAGCCTCTGCCTGAGGCTACCCAGCAGGAGCTATGGAGAGATGTGCAGATTCCTCTTCTTTGTTTGGGGTTTGGAGGTGCCCAGATGAGGCCCAGCTGTGAAGCAATGCAAGCTGCTGTGGGGCCTTGGGCCTTCTTTTGGATGTTCTGGGTCTCTCTGACCCAGCTGCAGTTTGTTAGGTAATTTTAGATTGCAAAGGGCCAGGCCATTCATATGCAAAAGCCTCTGCGCACAGCTTGGGTGAGGCGGGGTCTCAGGGTGGAGCAAACAGCTATGGCTGTTTCTCAGCCCTGCCCTAAGAGGCTCTGAGTCTCAGTGTCCCAGTAATCACTCCAAGCACCTCAGAGAAAGCCGCCCTCGAGTTCTGCCCGATGCTGGACAGTCCAGTTTCTCCCTGTATGAGTCTGGGTCCCTAGAGACTCGCCCGGAACTGGAGTTCAGAGCAGTCGGGAGCTTGAGACTCCCTCCCGATTGAAAAAGACAACCGCGTCCTCAGTTGCCAGCCCTTTCCGCGTGCGCCTCTGTACCTCTGCACTTCCGCACCTCCTCTGAGTCTCCGTGTGCTTTTCTCTTTCCTTCTAGTTGTAGAATTTCCACTCAGCCAGCCTTCCTGTGGTTCTGGATGATGTCTGTTTTGTCTTTTAGTTGTATTTTTGAAGTGGTTGTGCGAGGCAGCAATTTCTGGTGTTTACCTATGTCGCCATCTTGGTTTCTCCCCAAAACCACATTTATTAATATTGCCATTGACCTCATCAAATACATCTATAATAATAAAAGCATAATATGTTAATTAGACTAGACGACCTCTGGATGAAGCCAGGGCTGCGAGGGAAGCCCTCGTCCTGGGTGCCAGAGGGAAGCTGGTGCCAGCATCCCAGGGCAGGAAGGCCTACTCTTGCATGAATTTCGTGCATCGGGCCTCCAGTCTTTAAATAATGGGAAGCTTTCAGTTCGTGGTGGCAAGCCCCAGTTTACCAGAATTCAAAGTTTTACTTGAAAACTTAAATCTTATTGACAACAAATATATGTAGTAGATTTCCTTGAAGTGCCAGGCTCCCTTATTCATTTTTGAGAAAAAAAATGTGCTATATATCTTATACTGACTAGTCAGTTCTTTCAGGTAAAATTGGTGATCCATTTGCAACTCAGCAGAGCTCAAATGCCTTTCTTCAAAGATTCCATTGTACTTCAGAACACAAAGGTGTTTCTTCTGTAGTTCCCATTTTACCTACAGTATATTAAAATGATGTGAATTGAGGGGCTGGGATTTAATTTTAAAATGTTACTTCTGCCCCCCATTGAAGAGGCTGAGTGGTTGAGTGTCAACCCAGGAACTAGGAGGTCACGATTAGATTTTTTTTAATATATTTTTTATTGATTTAGATATTACATATGTGTCCTTATCCCCATGTTACCCTCTACCCCCCCCCCCCCCCCCCCCCCGCTCATGCCCTCACCGCCCCGTTGTCCGTTGTTTAGGCCTATATGCTTCATATAAGTCCTTTGGTTGATCTTTCCCCCTTACCCCCACCCTCCCCTACCTTCCCTCCAAGGCCCGACAGTCTAATCAATGCCTCTCCGTCTCTGGATCAGTCCTTGTTCATCAGTTTATGTTGTTCATTATATTCCACAAATGAGTGAGATCATGTGGTATTTATCCGCTCTCCAGTTCCATCCATGCTGTGACAAATGGTAAAAGTTCCTTTTTCTTTTTCCTTTTCTTAAAGAATACCTTTCAGCATTTCATATAATGCTGGTTTGGTGGTGATGAACTCCTTTAGTGTTTTCTTATCTGTGTAGCTCTTTATCTGACCTTGTATTCTGAATGATAGCTTTGCTGGGTAAAGTAATCTTGGTTGTAGGTTCTTGCTATTCATCACTTTGAATATTTCTTAACACTCTCTTCTGGCTTGCATGGTTTCTGTTGAGAAATCAGCTGACAGTCGTATGGGTACTCCCTTGTAGGTAACTGACTTTTTTTCTCTTGCTGCTTTTAAGATTCTCTCTTTGTCTTTTGGTCTTGGCATTTTAATTACGATGTGTCTTGGTGTGGTCCTCTTTGGATTCCTTTTGTTTGGGGTTCTCTGCGTTTCCTGGACCTGTAAGTCTATTTCTTTCACCAGGTAGGGGAAGTTTTCTGTCATTATTTCTTCAAATAGGTTTTCAATATCTTGCCCTCTCTCTTCTTCTGGTACCCCTATAATTCTGATGTTGGTACGTTTGAAGCTGTCCCAGAGGCTCCTTACACTATCTTCATATTTTTGGAATCTTTTTTCTTTTTTCTTTTTCGGTTGGGTCTTTTTTGTTTCTCCGTATTTCAAATCTTTGACTTGATTCTTGGGATCCTCTTGTTTGCTGTTGGATCTCTGTAAATTATTCTTTATTTCAGTCAGTGTATGCTTAATTTCTAGTTGGTCCTTTTTCATATCCTTGAGAGTCTCACTAGATTTTTCGAGGGCCTCACTAAATTTATCGGCAGTTTCCATAAAATTCTTGAAAAACTTTATAAACGTGGCCTTGAACTCTATATCCAGTCGTTTGCTTTCCTCCATTTCTGTCATTTGTGACCTGTTTCTTTGTCTCCGCATTTTTTATGCTTCCCTGTGTTGGTAGAGTGGTTTTGTGTGCTAGGTGTCCTGTAGGGCCCAATGGCTCAGCCTCCCCAGTTACCTGAGGTGGACACTCTTGGTGCACCCCCTTGTGGGCTTTGTGCACAGTCTTGTTGTAGTTATGCCTTGATTGTTGTAGGATCACTGGGAGGAATTGACCTCCAGGCCAATTGGCAGTGAGAATCAACTGTCTACAGTGGGGGAACTTCTGTGCTGAAGACCCCCTTCTGGGGCAAGACTTGCTTCAGTGGGGATTTGGTGCTCACTGAGTCTGCCCCCTGAGTGTGTCCCTTATGGATCTGAGGAGTTGTAATCTGGATGGTCCCACTCTGACCACTGGGTACACTGGCTCTTGGATCTAAGGAGGTGCTAATTTAGTCTCTGCCTGAGGTTACACAGCAGGAGCTACGAAGAGAACTGCAGATTCCCCTTCCTTTTTTGGACTTTGGAGGTACCCTAATGAGGCCCAGCTGTGAAGCAATGCAAGCTGCTGTGGGGCCTTGGGCCTTCTCTTGGAAGTTCTGGGTCTGTGGCCCTGCTGCAGTTTGTTAGGTAATTTTCAGGTTGCAAAGGGCCAGGGCATTCATATGCAAAAGCCTCTGCAGCAGCCTGGGTGGGGCGGGGTCTCAGGGAATCAAAGGGCGGAGCAAGCAGCTATGGTGGATTCCCAGCCCTGCCCTAAGGGGCCGCGCGTCTCTGTCCTGGTAATTGCTGCAAGCACCTCTGAGGGAAAGCCACCCTCAAGTTCCGAGGTCTGCCTGCTGCCAGACTGTCCAGTTTCTCCCCGTATGAGTCCTGGGTCCCCAGAGACTTCCGGGAACCGGAGTTCAGAGCAGTCGGGAGTTTGTGACTCCCTCTCGATTTAAAAAGACAGCCGCGTCCTCAGGTACCAGCCCCCTTCCTCGCGCGCGAGCCTCCGTACCTTTGCACTTTACTTCCGCAGCTCTTCTGGCTCTCAGTGTGGTTTTCTTTCCTTCTAGTTGTGGAATTTCCACTCAGCCAGCCCTCCTGTAGTTCTGGATGCTGTTCGTTTTGTCTTTATGTTGTTTTTTTTGAAGTTGTTGTGGGAGGCTGTGATTTCCCAGTGTTTATCTATGCTGCCATCTTAGTTTCTCCCTCAGGATTAGATTTTGAGTCAGGGCACATGCAGGGTTGCGGGGCTCCATCCCTTTTGGGGGTGGGGGCGCACATAATGTTTTGGTATTATTATGAAAATAGCTTTGATCTTACAGACCTATTGAAAAGAGTTTGGGTCCTTGGATCAAAAACTTGCTGTCCTACAGAGATACATGTATACAGAGATACTCACTAAAACAGTACTTTTAATAAAGTATTGGAAATAATGTAATTGCCTAGTTAACTATCTTTTTTTTGCTTATTGTTGGAGAGAATTAAACTCTACCTACCTGTTAAGGCACCCGTTGATGTTAATCTCTTTTCCTGGGTATGTAGAAGAGTATTAGTTATGTGCCATCTTTGGAATAATTGAGAAAATAGGCATTTAAATAATTTTCTGTGCTCTCTGGTTCAGAAAAGGAACCCCTGATTGATTTCTGTTAAGGAATGGTAAATTGAGGCACATTTCCTCTTCAGCCATTGAAGAGAATGAGACAATTCTATATGTAGTGAAATAACATCTTCATTAGAGTCAGTGAAAAGTTGAGAATAATAGAATAGTATTTATAGCGTGATCCTATTTTGTCTTGAACACATTCCAAAAGCAGAATCATAGCAAGTGATTACATATATTATTTCAGGGAGACCTAGAAGATTTCAAAGCAAAACTGCTGACAGAGGTTATCTCTGCCAAGGCAAGCAGGATTTTTGAAAAATTAGTGGTAGGAGGTAGTTGAAGATTTCTGCTTTTCTGTTTATCCCTGCAGCTGAAAATGTTTTTTTTACAGTGAAATCATTGGACATTTTTTATATGTATGTAACTAAAATTGTGATGAGTTCTGTGAAGGCACATAATAAGGAAAACTCGGGGGAGTCATGGAAATCTGTCTGGACCAGCTCTCATCATTCATGGCTTTCTGCTTTGTAGGAACCTGCGGCGGATCCGGAAGTGTCAGCGTGGTCGAGAACAGCAAGAAAAGGAAGGGAAGGAAGGAAACAGCAAGAAGAGCATGGAGAATGTGGATAGCCTGGATAAACTGGAGTGTAGGTTCAAGCTGAACTCCTACAAGATGGTGTATGTGATCAAGTCCGAGGACTACATGTATCGGAGGACTGCCTTGCTCCGGGCTCATCAGGTGAGAACCTCTCTCCAGCCAGGACCAGCCTAACCCAGAGGCTGCTGGTCTTTTCTCTTCCTTTATGAACACCTCCGCTTGGATTTAAGAATTGAGTAAACTGGTGTATTAGGTTGTTGAGGATGCTGTAACAAAGTACCGCACAAATTGTGTGACTTAAACAACAGAAATTTATTGTCTCAGAGTTCTGAAAGCTCGAAGTTCAAGTTAAAAGTGTTGGCAGAGTAGGTTCGAACCTTCTGAGGGCTGTGAGGGAGAATGTTTTGCTTGCCTCCTCTGGGCTCTGGTAGTTAGCTGGCACCCTTTGATATTTCTTGGTTTATAGATATCTGCCTTCATCTTCACATGGCATTCTCTCTGTGTGCGTGTGTGTCCAAATTTTCCTCCATAGTCATATTGCATTATGGGTCACCCTGCTAACAGTATGACCTCATATTAACTAATTATAACTGCAACAACCTTATTTCCAAATTTGGTCACATTCTGAGGTACTGAGGGTTAGGACTGGAACATGAATTTGGAGGTGGGGCACAAATCAACCCATAACAGCTGGTGGCATTTCCATTGAAGCTATTCCCAGCATTTACTTTCAAGTGGTAGTGCTTATATGAAGGCTACACGTTTACATGTGCTACTTCAGTAGTGAAAGCTCCTGGTACACTTATGTACCAGGTATTGAACCATGCCCTGGGACTACAGCCATGAAGTAGAGTATATAAGGAAGGCAGTGTGATATTCACTATCAAGGAAAGAAACTAGGTGAAGTGACCAAGGATAAGTGATGTGCCCAGCTTTTGTGGGAGAGATCTCTCTAAGGAGGTGAAGCTTAAGACCTGAACAGTGACAAGGATCCAGCTCGGTGAAGAGTTGGGGTTTGATAATTTCTAGGCAAAGGAAGCAAGTCCAAGGCTGAGAGGGAGGAATATGTGAAAAACTAAAGCCATCAGTGTGGCTTGAGCCATAAGGAAAGTGGGATGTGTGAAGTTGGAAGGATAATAGAGGCCACATTGCTCAGTCTTATAGGCCATGGTTTGGATTTTGTTTGAGGTGCATTGGGATGTTGAGTGTGGGCACAAAGTTGGAAGAGCAGAGACCACACAAAAGGACTGCTGTTGTCCAAATGAGATGCGATGGTGACCTGGGCTAGCAGAAAGGTGTCAGTGGAATTATAAGAATTAAACAGACCGGAGATACAATTTGGAGATACAGTTGTCAGACAGTAATGATTAGATTCCCATTTGAGATAAGAGAAAGGAGAACATCAAGGATGATGCCTGGTGGTTTTTGTTATTTGGTTTTGTTTGTTTTGCTTGAGTAAGTGGGAAGTTTAGGGATATATTCGTTATTAAGAAGAGATTACCATTTTTGAGGGTCAGATCAAGCATTTTGTTTTGAACTGCTTAAGTTTGATAGGACAATAAAACATTCAAGTAGGAGATCTAGGTGAACAGTTTAATATACTTATCTCATGGTACTGTGTGTTGTATATCTGTGTCTCTGATTCAAATTATTTGGAGAGCTGGGCCTAATTTATCCTTTTCTCCTATTCTGTCTTTTACGTGAGCACCGATAAATATTTACAGGATGCTTAGATAGGAACCTGAACCTCCACTGGAGATCCACTATGCTTAGTACTCTGCTGGACGGGGTGGGGGTGATACCATGGGGGAGAATGGGTTTTAAGCCCTTTAAGCCTCATGTTTGTGTGTGTGTGTGTGTGTGTGTGTGTGTGTGTTTTAATAAATTTTATTGATTTTTTTACAGAGAGAAAGGGGAGGGATAGAGAGTTAGAAACATCAATGAGAGAGAAATATCGATCAGCTGCCTCCTGCACACTCCCCACTGGGTATGTGCCCGAAACCAAGGTACATGCCCTTGACCGGAATTGAACCTGGGACCCTTGAGTCCGCAGGCCGGTGCTCTATCCACCGAGCCAAACCGGTTAAGGCAAGCCTCATATTTTTTAGAAGTGGTTTGCCATGCTGCTGATAGAAATAACCAACAACTGTCTAACTTGGGGATATATTAGAATCAGCTGGTCCCTGGCTCAGTGGTTAAAGTGTCAGACTGAGGACTGAAGGGTCATTGGTTCAGTTCTGGTCAAGGGGCACATACAGGCATGTACCTCGGTTGCAGGCTCCATCCCTGGCCATTGCCGGGCCCGTGCAGGAGGCAACCAATTTATGTGGTCTCTCTTACATTGATGTTTCTGTCTCTCTGTCTCTCCCCCTCCCTTCCACTCTCTAAAAAATAAATGGAAAAATATTCTCAGGTGAGGATTATTTAAAAAAAATAAAAATTAGAATCAGGTGGGTTGCTGATGTTAAAATGTAGATTGATAGAAACAAGGAAATCTGTATTTTTATCAAATTCCCCAGGTGATTCTAATGAATGCTAAAATTGAGAAACACTGAGCTTATTTTGCCCAGAACCTATGTTGGCATTTCTTCGGTTTCTCAATGGGTTCCAACTCCTTACATGCTCTATGTTCTTAACCTCTTTCAGTTCTCTTCTGAAAACATAGATTCCTACTTTTGTGTGCATTTTTCCCCCACTCACCAGTGGTATCAGAAACTTGAGGCCACATCTTTTCTTTGCTACTTTAGGAGGAAATTGGGCTTTGTATTTGAAGGGTTGTTTGTTTTGTTTTTTGGTCCTAGTTCATGGGTGTTTTTGTTTGTTTTGTTTTGTTTTTTTATTCTGTTTTGCAGTCCCATGAACGTGTAAGCAAGAGGCTGCATCAGAGGTTCCAGGCCTGGGTAGATAAGTGGACCAAGGAGCATGTGCCCCGTGAAATGGCAGCGGAGACCAGCAAGTGGCTCATGGGTGAGGGGCTGGAGGGCCTGGTACCCTGTACCACCACCTGTGACACAGAGACTCTGCATTTTGTGAACATTAACAAGTACCGTGTCAAATACGGCACAGTATTCAAAACCCCATAACTGCGAAGTCAGAGCAGATAACTTGAAGGAGGTGTATGTGTGAGGGGGTGCGGTTCATTGTGCCCTCACACACACTGAAGAAATGAGGAAGATGCCTTTCAAGCCTCACTGGGCCTCTCTGGGACATGGCTACCTGATCTGTCTGTGCTCTGGAACTTTCCCCAAGGGTTTAGGATCCTGGAGGGGAAGGAAATCCACTCAAGCATAAACACACAGCTTGCTTGCACACACCAGCAGAGCTAAGACTGGAGTCTCCTGGGGCCTGACCTTCGAAGAAGGAACCAGGTGCTATTCAAACCTTGGCTGGATGGGTGAACATTGACAAACTAACTGGGGAAGGACTCAACGCTCAGATGGTTTGTAACTCTGATGGTCAATGCTCCTCTTCTCTTCCCCCTAACCCCCAAAAGGGGGACAAAACTGGATTTGATTTTTTTATTTTATTTTTTCCTGATCACTCAAGCACATTTAGAGCATCCATTAGGTTTTATGTGGGACCCACAATTTGGCTTTGGGATTGATCATCTTGTGGATTTGATTCCTGCCGAATCCCTTGTTGTCTCCCTTTTACTTTCTCCTCTGGTTATCAACCTCAACAAGTTCAAATCAGTTATTTTTAGCTCCCAAGGAACTGTTTTGTATCTGCTTCTTTACCAGTCTTCCCCAGTGCCATCCACCAGCTTTACTCTTTCTCTCAAACACACCAATTTTAACGGGGGTTTTCTTTTTTCTTTTTTGTAAATAATGTACATACTGTCAATTTTTTATTAAAAGAAATATGCTTTGATGTGCTAGCATAACTGCTCTAGCTTCTTGTGTACCATAGTTCTATGTGACTTCAGATTTAGTACCTATGAACAGGTGTGCAAGACATTTATTACACTTTTTACCAAAGGGAGTTATGGTTGTAGTACTTTTGTGTAAAACTTGTCTTCCCCTTGCCCCAAAACTTTTTTTTTAAAAAAAAATAAAGTTTGGTTCTCAAGGAATAAACTTGCAACCCAAGTCCCTTGTCCTCACCAGAGAACAATTATGAATCAGGGAATTAGGCTCAGTTTCTTATCCAGGGTACCAACAGGCTTTTGCTCTAGTTAGCAGTCAAGTTCACTTATCTCAAGTCAAAATATTCCAAAATTTTGAAGCAGAATACTTTATTCTTTCAGTACATGTTTTTTCCCCTCCCTTATTTCAACTGTTTAGACATGTGTGATATGTAATTCTCTATATTTTTTCTTATCCTTAGTAGAAACGGGAGTGAACAACTTAAATACAAATCAGTATTTGAAAGAAGTGTGTATAAGGAGTGTGGTATAAGTGGGGTTGGGAGGGAGATTTGGTACATTTCATTACTAACTGCAAATGGAATATATTACATAAATTTAAACTGGCAGACATTTAATCCTGGGTGATAAGGATTTTTATGTAGTCAGCCTGGACTTCTGGTGGATTTTCCTCCAGCAACCATTTACCCTAATCATAGTTGCAAAGTAACCAACAGTGTTTTGTTTGTTTTTTTATTAAAAATCCACACACTCCCACCCCCAACACACACTTCCAAACCCCACAAACTTTTGGCTTCTGGACTTTCAAAATATATGGTAGACTTCTCTGATTTTTTTGTTTGTTTGTTTGTGTGTGGGGAGTGGTGAGGGGGGGAGACAACACAAGAGGTGGAACCCAGAAATGTATGGTAGTAAAAGAGCCTTGCAGGAGGAGATTCTAGGATGAAGCTGAGGCAGTGTCTGACTTGGAGATGGAATGATAAGTACTGGTTGCGGATGGGAAATCTTCAAGTTTTCCCAGAAATTAGCTCACCTATCCCCCTCTGCTCACTCAAGAAAGATCATGTTGACTTGGAATTATGGGGGAAATAGATGGGGCCCAGCTATTGCTGTCCCTGCACAGGGTTATGTCCAGAGCACCTGCTTGCAGGTTGGGAATAGGGTTTCAGAGCCAGTTCAGGAGAAAACCTTCAACCTACCAGTGTAACGAAAAAGAAGGGGGAGTTTCACCAAATGGTTTTCACAAACAGCATTTTTGTCCCTCCTGTCTTCTGACACCTGGCCTACAAGCTCTAAACCCAGCCTGTATTATAGCTGGCAAGTTATCTTATTTTAAACTTGAGGCCCGGTGCACAAGATTGGTGCATGGGGGTGGGGTGCCTCTGCCTGACTTGTGCCCTCTTGCAGTCCAGGAGCCTGTGGGGGATGTCCGCCTACTGGCTTAGGCCTGATCTCCCCTCCCTCCCTCTCCCCGCCCTCCCCACCTCTGGGGATCAGGCCTATGCTGGCAGTCAGACATCGCTCTTACAGTCCGGGGCTCTCGCAGTCTGGGTCCCCTTGATCCTTATTGCCCGCCTGCAGCATAGGTGGGAGAGGCTCCCACCACCACCTCTGCACTCGCCAGCCAGAAGCCAGCCTGCTGCTCCTTAGCGCTGCCTTGGAGGCGGGAGAGGCTACTGCCACTGCCACCGCCACCGCCACCGCGCTCGCTAGCATGAGCCCGGCTGAGCAGTGCTCGCCATCCACTGGTGTGGCATAATGGGGAACCAGTTCTGGTCTCTGGCCTTTTACTATATAGGATTATGCTTGGTATTATGTACTCAGTCATACACTTCTGTGTAGTTTGCATTTGAAATGTTGTAAACTTGGTCAGTATTTCCATTAAAATATCAGGGCTAATGCTGTGTATATATTTTTCTTAATGATATTATAGACAAGAACTCCCTGGCCGTCTTAGGAGAGGAAAAAAAAAAGCTGTCAATGGACCACTAGGGTAATGTGAAAATGAAATTAGGTGTCTGGCATTATGGCTTCTCTTAACTCTTCAGTCCTGTTTAGTGAAATACAGTATTCTATTAGGATCTTGAATGCTATGACTAACATGCTGTCTCAAATCAAAACTTTTCCAGAGTTTCTGGTGATGACCAACAGCCATGTACATAAAATAAGGTAGTAGAGGAAGCTGAGGTTACAGGGATGCAAAGCCCTCAACTCCATGTCCATTCATGGCGGCTCTAGGGAGCCAGAGGCCAGGCTGGCACTGGAGGGCCAGAGGGTTCCCACCTGTTGGTGCTGATGCCGAGTGGTCTGTTGCATCTAATGGTCCCCCTATCTCTGTCCCAGAGCTTTCCGAGAAGCTAAGCGTCAGACTTACCATTTTATTTAGGTATTTGCCAAGTGGCCTGGCCCACCAGTCCAGAAGTGATAGAGGAGAGCCTCAAGAAGCACTTCTTTCAGTGCCCCTCTCAAAGTTCAGAGCAGCTGGGCTTCCCAGAGAGCCTGGCTGTTGTAAGAAAGCAGCCTGCAGCCATCCACACACCAGAACCTTTAGTTCCGCCACACAGGAGCGCCGGGATTTTCCAAGAAGAGTGGGCGGGCGGCAGTGGTGGTGGCGGTGCCAACCCTGAAGCACTGGCGCACTATGCTAGAGCGGGCGGAGAAATTCGTGTCGCCACTCTACCACGACTATAACCTCTGTGACCCGTCAGGGCACCAGCTGGCCTGGTTCACCAGCCTCAGCCTTACTTTCTGTGGTTAAACCCAAGCTACAGCCACCTGGACTGAGGGATAAAGTGCCCGCCCTCTATGGACGGCATGGCCAGGAGGAGGGAGCGGGGAGGCTGTGTTATGGAACAGCCATCTCCAACGTGGATCGAAGGACTCTGCGTTCCACTGCCAGGTGGAAAGCTGACTTTGAGCGCATGCCCGCTGGCCCCTCCATGCCCAGGCTCTTCGGGGACAGCTGCCTGATGGCCGTGCTCTCCAGTTTCCTGACAACCTGAGAGGCTTCCCTACCAGGAGGCAATCCAGCAGGACTTCTGCCCTGCGCAGGTCGGTGACAGCTTTGGACCCACGTGGGTAATGCCCAGAGGCAGGGCCCTGCCAGTGGTTGCCCCTCTGGGCTGGCTCACTCCTAAGGACCACACCTCCATTGTCTGCCCCTGGTCCCTCAGATTTAATGAAAGAGTTCATTTTCCCCTTTCTCCCAGTCCCTGGATGCCCCTTAGGAAAGGCACTCAAGGACGGATCACACTCCTCTGGCTCTGCCTCTTTCCCTCACCTTACTCCCTTCTTGTCCATCAAATCTGATTACCTTGTAATGCACAGAGAAAGCCTCAAGCCCCTACTGACCCTTAATCCAAGAAAGTACTATTTCAAAAGGAAAAGGGCTCCCATCTAAGTGACTCTCTTGCAGATGGTGGACCTGGTTCCGGGTGGAGCTGACCATCCTGGAGGCATGAGTAGGTCAGGAAGTTCACCTTCGTTGGGAAAGCTATGGAGAGGGCCTGGTGTGGCATGATGGGGAACCAGTTCAGGTAAGGAGCCTTGGCCCAGAGACAGCAAAGCCACATTTCAGTTCTGGTCTCTGGAAAAATTAGAGCTGGCTGAGTGGCTCTGCCTGCAGAGTGGTAGAAGGATTTGAGGACTGGGGAGGTTGCTGTTTGAGCCCCTGTGCTTGGTTAGGTCCTCTCATATAGGGTAAATTAAATGGATGGTGTTTGGGTCACAACATAATTAGTGCTAAACCAACCTTGCCACTTACTGCCCACCTTTTTTTTTTTTAATGTATTTTTATTGATTTCAGAGAAGAAGGGAGAAGGATAGAGATAGAAATATCAATGATGAGAGAACCATTGATCAGTTGCCTCCTGGGAATCCAGCCCACAACCTGGACATGTGCTCTGACTGGGAATTGATGCTCAACCACTGAACCACACCAGCTGGGTTGCCCACCTCATGCTAGGCTGAATATGGTTATTAATCATAATAAGTATAGCAGTTCCATTTATTAACCCCTTGCTAGGTGCCAGACTAGTGGCTTTACAGACCACATCTCTTTAGTTCTTAGTAAACAGTTTTTTTATTATGTATAATACTAGAGGCCCAGTGCACAGGGGGGCAGGGTTTCCTCAGCCCAGCCTGCACCCTCTCCAATCAGGGACATCCCTCTCGCAATCTAGGACCGCTGGCTCCTAACCGCTCACCTGCCTGCCTGCCTGCCTGATCGCCCCAAACCACTCTGCCTGCCTGCCAGATCACCCCTAACTGCCTCTGCCTGATTGACCCTACCCACCTCTGCCTGCCTGATCACCCCTAACTGCTCCTCTGCTGGCCTGATGGTCCCCAGCTCTCCTCCCCTGCAGGCCTGATCTCGCCCCCAACTGCCCTCCCCTGCCACCCAGTTTGCCCCCAACAGCCCTCCGCTGCCGGCCTGGTTACCCCCAACTGCCATCCCCTGCTGGCCTGGTTGCCCCCAAATGCCCTCCCCTGCAGGTCTGGTCGCCCCCAACTGCCCTCCCCTGCCGGCCTGATCTCACCCCCAACTGCCCTCCCCTGCTGGCCTGATCTCACCCTCAACTGCTCTCCCCTGCCGGCCTGATTGCCCCTAACCCCCTGCCGGCCTGATCTCACTCCCAACTGCCCTCCCCTGCGGACCTGGTCACCCCCAACTCCCCTCCCCTGCCACCTGATTGCCCCCAACTGCCCTCCCCTGCCAGCCTGACCACCCCTAACTGCCTCTGCCTTGGCCCCCACCACCATGGCTTTGTCCAGAAGGAAATCGGACGTCCGGAAGATAGCCGGTTGACTCAGTCTAATTAGCATATTACCCTTTTATTAGTATAAATTATTAGTATAGATAGATTATATAGGATAGGATTGCTTAAATGGAGGGGAATGTCTCTTTCAGCAGGAGGAGATTCTCTTGGCAGACAAAAATACATAATCCCTATATCTGGACTGATAGCCAGCCATATGCACCGGTCATTAAAAAATTGAACCACTTTCTTACACCTTACACCAAACAGCTGTTGCCCTTAAAACCCCTCCTTAGTCTCCACCTTAGGTTCTGCCTTCGCAGTTCACCCAGATTAGGTTTTGATTGGTTGGTTTCTATGCCAGTCAGCATCTCTGAGCCTATCTCCGGGCCTCTCTCTGGGCCTGATCCACAGCCTCCGTGGCAGCTGCGGATCAGGCCCTGCCTCTCTCTCTGGGCCTGATCTGCAGCTGCCACAGCAGAGGCAAGTACGTTAGGCCTCTGGCCTGGCCCTGGGCCAAGGGCCTAACAACCTCACTGTGCCCACCTGCCAGCCGCCAGCCTTACTGTGATAGCCTGTGGGCTGAGGGGGAGGGACCAAGAGGTGCTCCATGCACTTCCTGGTGACCAGTCATCCGTCTGGTCGTTTAGGTTGTGACAGCCCCTGGCCTTTTATAATGTAGATATATAATGGGGGAAAACTTTCAAACATCTCCCCACTACCCCATCCCAATTCCCCAGGTATAACCACTATTAAACCACTATTAAGTGTCTTGCTTATGCATCTAACAGTATCTTTATCATCCTATGTGGTTGGTCTTTACAACTGCAGATTAAGAAGATGAGATAAATAGAGGTTAGTTCACTTGTTCAGTTTGCACATCTTCCATTCCAAGTGGACTTTCAATCTCAGGTAGGACTCCTACCTGTATGACAAAGCCCTCTCTCCCTCCCTCCATTGGCTCAACACATGTCTCCTGAATGCCCTCTCTGGGCCAGGCCCTATGCTAAGCACTGGGAACAAAGCAGGAAATGAGACAAGCCTGACCCTGACTTTATAGAATTTCCCTTCTGATACTTATTCAGGGGTACAGAGGCCACTGGGAGCCATATCCAGTTCTTTTGATGCCTGCCCAAGACCCATCTCATAAGACCAAGGGCTTTTCTGCTGGTGCTATTTGGTGGTCATGGTACTGGCTGCCATGGGAATGGGGCACTTGCAAGCAGGGTCCTTGATTTATCAGTTTTGGCCTTACCTTGGAAAAGAAGCCAAAGCTGGAGTCTGAGCAAAGGGTTTTGAATTCCCTTAGCTTATGTTTAACATGAACTGTCCAAAAACCTCAGGCCCTGTCTCTTTCACTGTACTCCCACCGCGTTTGACCAAAGAAAGGGAGAAGAGCAGTTACATCCTGATTGAGAGGCTGGGAGAAGGAGACCCTTGGAGGTGAGTGAATCCTAGCACTGGTTGACCCAGGCTATGGGGGAGAGGACATCAGTAGGGGAGGACACATTAGTGGGAAGCCCAGAATGATCTTGGAAACACACCTACTCCCAACACAAATCTTAAGTGTTTGTTTTTTAAAAGCAGGATTTTTTTTCTTCTGGCTATAAAAATGTTTGCCGCCTTGTGGTAAATACAGAAAAGTACAAAGAAGTAAATACCTCCCATTATCCCACCACCTAGAGATGACCATTATTTATATCTCAGTATTCATCTCAGGAATTCTTCCCGGTGTAGTTTTTACTAGTTTAGGTTATATTTCCTTGATATTTGTATCCTGAATTTTTTTATTCCATATTATAACATGGACATTTATTACACCATTAAAAACTTTCTTAGACATTATGATTTTATGTTATAGTATTTACTGAATACTGTGTATCTGATTCTTCCAGACACTGGGACTGTGATGGTGAGTAATATGGTCTTCTACAGCAAGAGGACTCATACATATACAATTGCAAAACTGATGAGGGCTCTGAGAGAAAACCCTCGGAGCTCATGTGAGAACTCTGTTCCAGACTTAGGTGAGGGGTGGGAGGAGGAATAGGGAGGGCTTCCCCAAATAAGTCATCTGTGGTCTCTGAAGACGGAGTAGAACAGTGCCAGAACCCAATATGAGGCTACAAAGAACAGCCTGCTCTGTGTTGGCTGATGGGTCTTTGCTCTGGGAAATCCGAACATGTTTGCTTTTTAAAAAAATATGTTTTTATTTATTTCAGAGAGAGGAAAGGAGATGGAGAGAGAAATAGAAACATCAATGATGACAATCATCAATCGGCTGCCTCCCGCATGCCCCCTACTCGTGGTCAGGCCCCAAACCTGGGCATGTGCCCTGACCGTAATCTACCTTGACCTCCTGGTTCATGGGTCGACACTCAACCACTGAGCCACACTGGCTGGGCCAAACATGTTTTTAATGTGCAAAGATGGTTCTGAGTCCCAGTGTAAAGACAGCTTTGGTAAAAAAAAAAAAAAAAAAAAAAAAAAAAAAAAAAAAAAAGGCTAAACCAGGGGTGGGCAAACTTTTTGACTCGAGGGCCACAATGGGTTCTTAAACTGGACCGGAGGGCCGGAACAAAAGCATGGATGGAGTGTTTGTGTGAACTAATATAAATTCAAAGTAAACATGATTACATAAAAGGGTACGGTCTTTTTTCTTTTTAGTTTTATTCATTTCAAACGGCCGGGCCGTAGTTTGCCCACGGCTGGGCTAAACAGTAGCATCACACAGTTTCAGAATGAGTTGCTCTTCTTGCTAATAACAGAGCTTTCATCACCATACGGGTTCAGGCTGGTGCTTCTCTGACCCTCTTGTATATGAGCTTGACATACTCTGGGATCCTGGAGGTAAATGGGGAGGGGTCATCTGGATGCTGCCTCTGTCCTCCCTCCTCAAGCCCCCAGAGGTCTCTGCCAGTCCCTTGGCCTATTACTGCCTCCCCATGTTTGTAGCCTGACCCTCTATGTGGAAGTCGCCTTGGGACCCAGGAAGGGCACCATGATTGCAAACCCAGAGAAGATGTTCCAGGTGAGCCGGGCTGAGCTGGACATTGCCCTGGAAGCACTGTGTAAACCTCAGCAAGTTCTTGCCCCTCCTGGGCCTCGGTTGAAGTAATAGAGATGGGGGCTTAAGTGCAGGGGTGGTTTTCTAGGTAGGGTCAGGGGTTCAATTCTGAACTTGATGAGTTTTCAGTGACTGTGAGGCTTATGGGAAATCCATATTTTTTAACCGGTTCCCCAAGGTGTTGATCCTGATGTTTTTGGACCACAGAACAAGGGCTTTCTCTGCTATGCCAAGGTGTGGGGAAGAGGGTGGAGGCTCTGGACTGGTAAGGAAGGAGAGGCTGTAGTGCTTCATATAGGACAGCTGACAAGGCATGATCCATCTTGAGGAGCTGTGCACTCTATTCTGGGATATCCATCAGTATGTGTTGGGGATCCTCTCTAAGGGATCCTCTCCAAGGGTGTCTAAACCTCAAGGGCAAGGCTATTCTAGGGCCTGGGGCCTCCATTTCCTGACCTGTAAAATTAACCTGATAGCTCTGGTTGCCTTCCTATCCCACTCCTACTGCCACCTAGTAGGACTGATTTGAAGTGGTAGCTCAGGAGGGATATCACAGGGCTTTGCAGGGAAAGGGGCCTGAGAAGCGCTAGGAAGACCCTAGAGCAGGGGTCCTCAAACTACGGCCCGCAGGCCACATGCAAATACAAATATTGTATTTGTTCCTGTTTTGTTTTTTTACTTCAAAATAAGATATGTGCATAGGAATTTGTTCATAGTTTTTTTTAAATTATAGTCTGGCCCTCCAACAGTCTGAGGGACAGTGAACTGGCCTCCTGTTTAAAAAGTTTGAGGACCCCTGCCCTAGAGCATATTACTGTCTCTTTCACTGTACTCCCACCACGTTTGACCAAAGAAGGGGAGAAGAGCGAACCTTTTGAGCTCAGCGTGTCAGCATTTTGAAAAACCCTAACTTAACTCTGGTGCCGTGTCACATATAGAAATTTTTTATATTTGCAACCATAGTAAAGCAAATATTTTTACTTTTGATATTTACTTTATATATTTAAATGCCATTTAACAAAGAAAAATCAAGCAAAAAAGAGTTTGCATGTCACCTCTGACACGCGTGTCATATGTTCACCATCACTGCCCTAGAGACCCAGGCTGGGCCTGGTCAGGGTGCTGGGGGACAGAGGTGAGGCTGGAGTTCTATGTGGAGCTGGGGACCTTGCTGCTCTCCCTCCACCCTCTGTCCCCCTCTCTAGCCTGGCTTTGGCCCTTCAAAGAGACTCTGCGGAAATGTGCCCGGAGCTGGGTAACAGCCGTGCAGCTTATGGAGAGGAACCCTGAGTTCATCTTTGCCTGCTCCCAGGTCAGAGGGACAGTCATGTGGAGACACCAGAAACCCAATAGGTCTAAAAGTGAGGTTCTGAGGGCCTCCCCAGACTCAACTGCCCACTGCTCCCCAGATACTTGGCCCTAGGTAGGGTTCTTGTTACTCTAGGCACAACTCCTACCCCTTCTGCCTCACAGGCGCAGCAGCTTGAGTAAGTAAAGAACCACTACCCTGGCCTGTATGTCTGGCTCCAGGAGTTTGCCTGCCATGGGCAGTTTGTGCCCTTGGGAGGCACCTGGGTGGAGATGGTAAGGGCGGTCTGCATACCCTCAGCCTAGGGCTTTCTGCAGGCCCTTCACAACCTCTCTGTTGCAGCACTATTAGTCCTTGGACTTCCGAGCCCTGGGACTCCAAGAGGGAGAAGGGTCCCAAGCACTGTGACGGGCCGTCTGCATAACCCAGCCCAGAAGCTCCCTTCAGCAGATAAATGGCTGCAGGAGATAGATACTTCCTGGGTCAGAGCCATGGCTTCTCCTAAGGGGTGGGGTCGACCAAGTACCTGCATATTCCCCATCTGGTGCTGACCCTGACTGACTCCCTCTTCTCTCACTGCCAGGATGGGAACCTTCCCAGTGGAGAGGCGTTGGTGAGGCAGTTCCTGCAGGGCCAGAACTTCTTCTTGCAGGAGTTTGGGAAGATGTGCTTGGAGGTAGGCTGGGAGCTGCTATGGCTTCAGGCAGATGGGGCTTAACGTGGTGAGATGAGAGGTTGAGGCTTGGGCTGCTCTGCCAAGATCCTTGGTTCCTGTGCCTCAGAGGCCCTTTTCCTGCAGTTCTGGCTGCCAAACACATTTGGCTACTCAGCACAGCTTTCCCAGATCATGCGCAGATGTGGCATCAGACACTTCCTGGGCCAAAAACTGAGCTGGAACTTGGTGAACTCCTTTCCAGTGAGCAGACCCCATTGGGTCATGTTAGAGTGGGCCTGGGTCCCACCTGACCCATTCATCTCTCCCTAGGCTTATTCAGGGGTCCTGGACAACTCACCCAACCCCCACCCAAATAGAGAGTGTGCCTGCTCCAGGGTCACACCAGGTTCAGGGCAGGACTGGAAGGCCCAACTCTGCCTCAGCCCTGACACTACTAGCCTCTCTCTTGTGTCTCTGCCTGCCTGCAGCACCATACCTTTTTCTGGGAAGGGCTGGATGGCTCCCGTGTGCTGGCCCACTTCCCACCTCATATGGAATAGAGGGCAGTGTGGAGGAGGTGAGAGGGTACCTAGAGACCAAGGTGGGGGCAGGGAGGTAGGCTGGAGAGGGCTGGGTGTCCTGTCCTAGACTGAACCATGCTGATCTGCCCCTGTTTCTCCAGGTACTAAAGACAGTGGCCAAAAACCGGGACAAAGGACGGACCAACCATAGTGCCTTCCTCTTTGGCTTTGGGGATGGAGGTAGTGGCCCCCTCAGATCATGGTAGACTGCTTGAAGCGGCCGTACAATACAGATGGCTGCCCAGGTCAAACCTGGCCCACTAATAGCCCTCACTGAGCTGCTAGCTTAGCCCTTGCTTTGAGCCCTTCTTTCTGCTCAACCATTTGGCCCAATCCCTCCACTGGGCCTGTCCTGCTCCAATCCTGGTACATGGGCTCCTCCCAATTTCTACGTTGGGGGTGAGGTGGGAGAAAAGCTGAGGGTGGGAAGGGGCTTAAACTCATCAGAGAGAGAACTCTCCTGGGGTTTCCAGAGCTGGCTTTGTAAACCGGGAGCATTCTGGGGGTGCTTCTTTCTTTGGGGGCTGGATCTCTTGTCTGCTCTAGTGTGGATCAAGGGTGAGCCATGTGGCCCCCAAGGCTGGGAGACCCAGGCTCACATTCTCCCTCAGGGTGCAGTTGTCTTTTCTCCGGGATAGCTGTGGGTCAGAGAGCTCTTCTTGGAGCTGCATAATGGCACCTACACTACCCACCCCGCCCAGGTCAGGAGCTAGTCACTCAGCCGAGCAGGGAGAGTGTGCCCTTGATCTCTAGAGGGTCAGTAAAGGAAACAGGACAGACCCCCACCCCCAGATCTGGGAGAGGAGGCTTGTTCTTTGAGGAGAAGCTTAGAGAAGAGCAAGAGCTGCGTGGGTCAGGAGCCTAGAGGAGGCTTGCGCAGAGGGAGGGAGGTATTTGGGACATGTCACCCACAAGAGGCTTTATCCACGGGGCCCTGGGGAGCCATCAGGGGTTCTGAACCAGGGAGGGCTTTGGAAGGTATTCTGGGATACTTAAGCAGACTTTAGACCTGTGGTTCTCAACCTTCCTAATGCCGCGACCCTTTAATACCTCATGTTATGGTGACCCCCAACCATAAAATTATTTTCATTGCTACTTCGTAACTGTAAATTTGTTACTGTTATGAATTGTAATGTAAATATCTGATATGCAGGATATATTTAGGCGACCCCTGTGAAAGGGTCATTCGATCCCCAAAGGGGTCACGCCCCACAGGTTGAGAACCGCTGCTTTAGACTCACCGTCCTCGCTGGCTGGGGCTCAGATCAAGAAAGGAAATCGGGAGTGTGAGCGCATCCTGCATGACGTGGAGCTGCTCAGCAGTCTGGCCCTGGTCTGTAGTGGCCAATTTCTACACCCACAGCCCAGCTGCAGGACCTCTGGAGGTCAGCCTGGTTTTGCCCCTTGTCACCCACCTGATTTCACCCGAGAAACCTCTGTGGCTGACCTTCCCAGCCTTCATTCTTCCCAGCATCCTGGCCTTCCCCATCCCTGCCCTTGGCCCCTGCATACTCCTGCTCCTGAACGAGTTCCATGATGTGGTGACTGGAAGCTGCATTCAGCTGGTGGCAGAAGCAGCCAAGTGCCACTACAAAGGTTAGGCTGAGAACATTCCCGCTGCTCTCTCCTATGGGACACTTGGGTCATCCTACCTAGACCCATTGCCCACTCATGACCAACCAGTTTCTCCTTAGACATTCGTTTCCATGGCAACACACTGCTCAGTGCTGCGGCTGCAGCACTGTGAGCTGAGGAGCCAGGTGCTCAGGACCTCCTCATTGTAAATACCCTGCCTTGGAAGCCCACTGGAGTGTTGGCCTTGCCCAGGCCTGACAGGACCCACAGCCTGGATAGGAGCTGGGGAGAGGGGTCGCTACTACAGCAGGAGTCCAGACCGAGAGTTGGGGACACTCTCCTGGGGATCTCTGCCCTGAGGTGCCCCAGGCTGGAGAATAGCAGTAGCAGTATCCCCCCATCCCAGAGTGAGGCTCCTGAAAATTCAGGGAGGCTGCATTGATGTCCAGGCCTCATCCCTAGCCCTGGTGACAGTGCCCAGCATGGGTTATACTCCTGCTCCTGCCCCTACCTCACTGCAGCCCTCCAGCCTGTGTTTGTTGTGCAAGAGGTGAGTGCTGGCAGGTCCAGGTTGGGCAGGGCTGGGAAGGGGCTTAACAACATGGGGGTTCTGAGCTTCCCAGGCTGGAGTAAGTGGTGAGGCAGCTGGAGTGGGGGGCTATTGGTTGTGGGAAGCCCCTGCCAACTGTTTCAAGGCCCCCTTCTGCCAAGACTGATGGTTCTGTGACTCTGGACAACGGTGAGGCTGGACCCGACTGGCCGCCTGACATCCCTGGTGCTGGTAGTCTCCGGCAGGTGTCAGCCCCTCACTGCCCTCTCCCTGTCTGGAAGATGGTCCCAGACCCTATTCCCTTGGCCAGCACTGCCCTCAACAGCCCACCTGTGGCTCTGGGCTGGGATCCATCTCATGGAGCAGGGCAGGCTGGGCTGGGGAGATCCCTGTCCCCTAACCATACTCACCCTACCTCCCACCCCACCTTGAACTTCTAGAGAAACCAAGATCACGTTGTAAAGCTGCAGTCCCCATCTCCTTCCAGGGAGGCTGTTGCCAAAGGCACTGTGGGAAACCAGTTTGTGCTGTTTGATGATGTCCCCGTGCTGGGATGCGTGGGACGTCATGGAGCACCACCCGGGACATGATGGGGGTGGGCATACAGGCCTACTGGCCTCTCCATCAGCTGGCCCTAGCTCAGCACCTCCCGCGCATCCCCCAGGAAGCCAGTGCTGAGCCAGGCAGGGACCCTAGCAGTGGGTGCTGAGGGCACGTGCGGGGCAGCGCCTGGTTCCTACTGCAGATCAGCCCCCACAGTCAGCTCAGCCAGGAGGTTGTACTGGACGTCGTTTGCCCTACGTCCACTTCCACACCGAAATAGTAGGGGATAGGGTGGTGGTTGCCTTTCCTAGGTGTGGCTAGTCAGGAAGGGCTAGCCCCAGGCCTGTGTGTGCGTCTCCCTCTCCTCACCCTTTACCCCCACTCCAGGTTCATGAAACCCACAAATTTCTGAAGGTGGAGTTCCCTGCCTGTGTGCAGAACCCCCAGGCCACCTATGAGGTTTAGTTTGGGCATCTGTAGCGTCCCACCCAATATACCACCTCTTGGGACTGGGCTTGATTTGAGGTCTGACATGGGTGGGGTGAGGAGGTTTGGATTCTCCCTGGCTGGGGAGAGACTCTTTGTGTAGAATGGGTTGAGGAGGAGCAATATTTGCTGGTTCCTAACATGTGTGCCAGGCATTGTGCTAAATTCTTTATGTTTAGTTTGATACCCGTGCCTGTTTGGTGGGCTAAATACTATTCTCCCCATTTCACAGATGAGGAACTGAGGCATAGACAGTTTGGGTAGTGTCCAGGGCCTCTTATTGTGAGAACTGGAATTCAATCCCGGGGTCCCAGAGCTTGCCACTTTAGTGATGGGAGTAAAAGATAGGTCTGGGATGTGCTCTTCAGGTGTGGGCCCACAGCTGGATGGACCTGTTGGAGTACAGCTTTGGGCTGGCCTACTCAATGACTGCAAGTACAGAGCATCAGTTCGGGGCAGCATCCTCAGCCTCTCGCTGTGAGTGGTGTGCCCACCAGGCTCTGAGCCGGCATGGAGGTGTGGGTCTTCCCCTAGCCAGAACTCCAGCCCGGCCCATTCCCTCCTTCCCCGCAGCTTGCGGGCACCTAAGGCCCCTGATGCCACTGTTGACGTGAGGCGCCATGAGTTCACATATGTGCTGATGCCCCACAAGGGTGAGTGCTGCCTTGCCCCTTCTCTGCTCTTCGCCAAACCTTGGTTTTTTTCTACAGTCAGTGGGGGAAACAGCAGCTCTGTGCCCGCCCCTACCCACTTTTGCACCACTGGTTCCTTTCCGGCCCTTGCCCAGGCTCCTTCCAAGATGCTGGCGTTACCCAAGCAGCCTACAGCCTCAATTTCCTGCTGTTGATGCTGCTGGAGTGCCTTCACTGTGTCTTCCTCCAGGTGGTGCTGGAGACCGTCCAGCAGGCAAGGGGTGAGATAGGGTGGGGCGGGGTCCTGGTTGGGTCCACCCTTGGCCCTGCCCACCACCCACTTCCCTCAGCAGACTGAGGCCAGCCCCCAAGGGCCACACACAGGTGCTCAGGCTGTATGAGGCCCATGGCAGCCACGTGGACTGCTGGCTGCAAATGTCGCTGCCAGTTCAGGAGGCCCTCCTGTGAGTGGGGTGCGGGGAAGAGAGGAGCCCTGCCCTCACAGAGTCTTCATGGTCCCTCATGTTCTGCAGCTGTGACCTCCTGGAGCTGGCCACCTGCCCCTTAGGGACACTGGCCTAAAACTCACCTTTTCTCCCTTCCAAGTACAGTCTCTATGGCTCAAGCTGCAACCTCCACTGAACTGAGTCTCTAGAGGGCGGGATTTTTTTGTGGAAGGCTTTGGGGCCTGACTGCCTTTCCAGCCCTAAGCAACAATAAATCTTTGGCTCAGGAGCCCTGCTGGTAACTCCTGCTCTCTCCCCTTAAGGCAAGTCCTCAGGCTGTGAGAAGAGAAGTCTTTCCTGGGCATTTGGGGACAGGGGCAAAATCTAAGGTGATCTGTGTGTGCAGCAGAGTCTGGGTTGCAGCCCCCACAAGTGGGGATATGGATGGCCACAAGATAAGAGCATGAGATAAGAAGTCCCTCCCGTGTGTCAGCAGGCAGAGGGCCCGGGTCTGGGTGGGTTCCAGCTAGCCCCCACTAGGAGGGGAGTACTAACTAGTCTGGCCAGGCTGGGGAGCAACCCCAGGCCCTGAGGAATCCTGGATTGGAGGAGCTATGGAGCCTGGGCTTCCTGAGAGGGGTCTCTGCACCACCTCTGAGGGCTGTCCCTGAAGAGGCAGACTATCCTATGAGAGCCAGGACCTTGAGGACTGTGACAGAGCCCAGTTTGCCTTGCTGAGGAGTTGGCCTCTTATACTCAGGGCCAGGCAACAGGCCTAACTAACTTGGCCAGCCCAAGAAGTTTACCAATTTATATTTTTAAAAATACAGCATTTTTCACATGGGCTTAAAAAATGGGGATGGTGGGCACAATTAAAAACATAGTTATGTGGGGAACAGCCACAAGGTCACAGGCATCTAGCCCCTTTAACCTGTTGCATGCTTCTAGAAAGCCACACAAGCCCCCAGATCCAAGGCAAGGCAGCGGGAAGGGATAGGTGCAAGCAAGGAGATCCTCCTGCTAAGAGGCTTAGGTCTCCTCAGGCTCCAAAGATGGGATGGCAGTCTGTCTTTTAAGGTCTGCAGCAGCCTGTGGGGAGGACAGGTGAGGTGGCAACTCAGACCCCAGGTTGAAGATTGCCCGGACAGCCTTCCTTTCCACAAGTAACCTCTGCCCGTACTGCCATCCTTTCCTTCTGGAAAGCCCCGTTTGGTGGTGCCCCTTCCATCTCCAGAGGAAAATGCTCAGGAAGGCCCACCTGAGTTGGCCCTTCGCCCTCTCCTCTTCCCTTTCTCAGTGACTGGGGGGACTTTTGGGTCTTGGAGGCTGGTCCCCTCAGGCTGCTGGGCTGTTGTTTGCTCAGGAAGGCCTCTCCATGCCCTTCGTGTCCTGGAAGGGGCCTTGCTTGGGGGTGGATGATCCTGGATAGAGGAGAGACAGGTTCCTGAGATACTGAGCAGTTCAGAGGTTGGTTAGGACCCACCATCACCCCCCATTGTTAACAGAAGACAGTTGTCCAAAAGTCTGGTTTGGGAGGTCTGGCCAGGGCAGGGGAGATTTCAGGGAGGAGTTAGGAGCAGGGAGCCATACCTCCACTCCATCCTCAGGACCCCGCTGTGCTCCGCTGGATTTCTTCTTATGGGACTTGCCCCCTGAAGGACACTGATGCTGGGGTTGCAAGGTCCTATGGCCTTGGGCCCTTTCTCCAGACTCCCACTTTGGGGTGACTCTTGGAGTGGGCACCAGAGACTGCTGCAACCCTTGCGGGCAACATATCCTTTCTGCTTTCTTAGCTTACTGTATTAGGAGTACCTTACCTTTGGGTGCCAGAGGTCCAGGATCCCCCTAAAATGGAACAGGGAATATTCAGGAATCAGCCCGGTTGGGACAGGGGTCGTTTTCCCTTGGAGAAGCAGTACTCACACCTATCTTTCCAGGTTACTGTAATCCTCCCCTAGGAAGCCTCTCACTGCCCACTCCCTGCCAGGTCAGAGCCAACATCAAGGCCACCCTGCCTTGTGCTGCTCTACTAGCTGGGACCCTGGGATTCAGAGGAGGGGAGAGGCATAACATAGGGAAGGCCTAGAGATCCTCAGGGACAGTGTGAACTTGGGGGTCTAGATAGAGATCCCATCGCCTGCCTGGCTGTGACCCCAGGTCTCTGCCACACCCGCCTCTTTGGGATTTCTGTTTGCCTGTGTGAGCATTAGGACCCAAACCTGGAACCAGATGGTACGGCCGTGCCGGTCCCGCAGGGAGCGCATGCCCACCATGCCATAGCACCGCAGCCAGGCTCGAAAGGGTGCAAAATCCTCCTCCCCTCTCGCTTGCCCATAGCCCTTGCCGCCTGTGGACAGAGGAGCCAGACAGAGGTTAGAGGGCTAGAGGGCAGACTGAGGCTGGGAGGAGGGGGAGCCTGATGGACTAAGTCAGGGGCCAAGGCTCTCCCTTCTCCAGCTGTGTGACCTCTTCTCCACTCTGGGCCATGGCTTGCTCATCCTGGAGTAGGGTTAATAATCCTTGCCCTGCCTGCCTCATGGGTAGCGTGGAGGACAGACACCTGACAAGTGAGGAGGCCTAGTCCATTTAGCAACAACTAGGTCTACAAACTTCCATTCCCCAGGCAGGGAACCAGGCCCTGAGAAGGGCAGCAACTGTCCCAGGGTTATACAATATGCCAACACAGGTAGTTGGCCATCTTTGGCTCCCGGGCCTCACCCAGCTGGACCACTTCCTTGGGCACTGAGTGGCACAGCTCCAGCAGATCTGGGTTCTGCAGCTTGGCCTTGATCTTCTGGCTCAGGGTCAACTTGGGGCTCTGGAAAAGGGGCAGAGCCACTCAGAAGGCAGCTGATCCATCAGGAGCAGACCTCCTCTGAGCTTGGCAGGACTCAGAGATGGTTCATTCCCCTCCTCCCCAGTACACACACACACACACACACACACACACACACACACACATTATAGAGAAGGAAAAACTAACAGCTGCTTGGTTTACACGAGACACCAGCCCCAGCCCATAATCCCATCAGGCCTCACTGGTGGGTGGTGTGCCTTCCTCCCCTGCACCCTCACCAGCCTGTGCTGCTTCAGTGCCTCCAGAACAGTGCGGGCCTTCTCAAAGGGGGGTATCCTCAGCCTACAATGGGGTAGAAAGAGAGAAACATGCTAAGCAGTGGGAATGTGGGCACCCAGCTAACCCAGCCCTCGTGTCCATGGCCTGCATGCTAACCTGTATAGAATCTCTGCCCGCAGATAGTTGCCAATGCCATTGAAGAACCTCTGGTCCAAAAGGGCCTCACAGATGGGCCGGTCAAAGACCTTGTCTGCCAGGTTTCGTAACACATTCTCCCTGGAGGGACACGGTCTGGGCACATGAGACCCATTCTGCCCTCCCATCCCCCCTCCTTGCCATGGATGAGGGATAGGAACTGGGAGAACCTGCTCCTCGTATAAGGGGAAGGAAATTGGGAGTCTCAGTTTCCCTTTCCAAGCCTCAGTGCTATTTTGGCAGGGATAACCTCAGTTTCCCTATCTGTTAAATGAGAACAATATGGAATTTTAATTCATTACAAAGGTGAAAAATTCCAATCAAAAGCAACGAGTTCAAGGGAACACACGAGTCTTATCTGTTGTGTGAATGCCACCAGAGGCTACCAGACTCCAGGCATTTTTGAAAGCAAGGTGATCACGGGACTTCAGGTGTGCCTACAATCTACAGCTCCCTATCTAGGACTTCTGAATGTTTAGATACGAAGAGTTAACATTGAAGAGTCAATTCTTCTCCAGACCTAAAGATTTCATGAGGCTAGTACTAGCTCATCCAGCAAGTGCGTGGGAGTAAGGGCTCCAGCAATCCTTGCCCCACCTCTAAGGTCATGGATCTCTCCTCAACATTGTGAAGAAGAAATGTATCTTGTTTCTTTGTGGAAAAGGGTCATGGCAAGACTGACTCAGTGATGGGCCTGAGAAGCATCTGAAACAGGGACCAGAAGACAGTTCTGGGGTAAAGGAAAGAGCAGAAGGTTAGCCTGGTGACTAGCTCTCTGAAGGCTCCCCAGCTTATAGGACCAAGAAAATAACTGAGATGCTCATTCTGTGAGAGAAACCTCAGATCCAGCTAGCCAAGAGTTAACCTGAGAGCCAGCCATGCAGCGCTCTAGAGCAGTGGTTCCCAACGTGGGGCACACAACCCATAGGGGGGCAACTTGATTTTTAAGGGGAGCAACTCGAGAATGAATTAACAGTGAATCTTTGGTATTTTTTATGGTTCTAGGGGCCTCATATACAGTATATAAATATATATTGACATATTTGTGCATTTCAGTTCTCTATGTTTTGAAACTTTATTTGCAATTTTTTCCATATCACTTCATATTACTAGAGGCCCGGTGCACAAAAATTTGTGCACTCGGTGGGGGGGGGGGGTCCCTCAGCCCGGCCTGTGCCCTCTCGCAGTCTGGGACCCCTCGGGAAATAACGACCTGCTGGCTCAGGCCTACTCCTGGGTGGCAGAGGGCAGGCCCAATCCCTAGGTGCAGCCCCTGGTCGGGCTCAGAGCAGGGCTGACTGGGGAGTTGGGGCGCCGCCCCCTGTCATGCACAGAGCAGGGCGGTTAGGGAGGTTGCGATGCCACCCTCAGTCACGCTCAGGGTAGGGCCGATTGGGGGGTTGGGGCACTGCCCCCTGTCACACTCAAGGCAGGGTCGATGGGGAGGTTGTGGCGCCACCTCCTGTCATGCACAGAGCAGGGCCAATCAGGGGGTTGGGGCACTGCCCCCTGTCACGCACAGAGCAGGGCCCATCAGGGGGGTTGGGGCTCTATACCCTGTCACGCACAGAGCAGGGCCAATCAGGGGGTTGGGGAGCTCCCCCATGTCACGCACAGAGCAGGGCCGATCAGGGGGTTGAGGAGCGCCCCCCTGTCACTCACAGAGTAGGGCCGATAGGGGTGTTGGGGCACCACCCCCTGTCACACACAGAGCAGGGTGGATCAGGGGGGTTGGTGCTCCGTACCCCGTCAAGCACAGAGCAGGGCCGATCAGGGGGTTGAGGAGCTCCACCCTGTCACTCATCGAGTAGGGCCGATAGGGGTGTTGGGGCACCGCCCCCTGTCACACACAGAGCAGGGCGGATCAGGGGGTTGGGGCGCCGCACCCTGTCACTCTCAGGGCAGGGCCGATGGGGAGGTTATGGCTCTACCCCATCACACACAGAACAGGGCCCATGGGGGGGGGGGGTGGTTGGGGTGCCGCACCCTGTCACACACAGAGCCGCAGGGCGATCAGGGGGTTGGGGAGCTCCCCCTATCAGGCACAGAGCAGGGCTGATCAGGGGGTTGGGGCGCCTTCCCCTGTCACGAATAGGGAGGTTGTGGCCCCGTGCCCTGTCACACACAGAGCCGCAGGGCAATCAGGGGGATTGGGTGCTGCCCCCTGTCACGCTGATCCTGGTGCCGGGAGGCTTCTCGGCTCTGCTGATCCTGGTGCCGTGAGGCCTCGCGGCTCTGCTGATCCCGGTGCCGGGAGGCATATTACCCTTTTACTATATAGGATAGAGGCCTGGTGCATGGGTGGGGGCTGGCTGGTTTGCCCTGAAGGGTGTCCTGGATCAGGGTGGGGGGTCCCCACTGGGGTGTCTGGCCAGCCTGGGTGAGGGGATGATGGCTGTTTGCAGCTGGTCACACACCCTTCAGGGTGGGGGTCACCACTGGGGTGCCTGGCCAGTCTGGGTGAGGGGCTGAGGGCTGTTTTCAGGCTGGCGGGTGACTGAAGCTCCCAACTGCTCCTTTTTTTCTTTTTTTCTTTTTTATTCTGAGCCAGCTTTAGCTCTGGCTCCAGCTCTGAGGCCTCTGCTGCTGAAAGCAGGTATCTGGTTTGTTTGGGTTCTATAATCGAAACACTATATCAACTCCAGCTCTGAGATCCCGGCTAGCTGAAAGCAGGTTTCTGGGGTTTTGTTTAGCTTCTATATTTGTAACAATGTTTCAAACTGCAAGCTCAGAGGCCGGCAAGGCAGGCGGGGAACGTTGGTTTCCTCCGTCACTGAAGCAAGCAAGCCTCATGTTAGTTTCAAGCTGCCTGGCTGCCGGCCGCCATCTTGGCTGGCAGTTAATTTGCATATCGCCCTGATTAGCCAATGGGAAGGGTAGCGGACGTACGGCTAATTACCATGTTTCTCTTTTATTAGATAGGATTTTTAAAACAATTTCTTAGTGATTTCTTCCCCAGGAGAGGTGAGTGGAGGAATCCAAGGCCACAGATGTTTCCCTGTGGGTGCACTTGGGGTCCTGCCTAGGAAGGCCAGGAGTCAACTGCCTCCTGTAGCACCAGACATGCCCTGACCCACAGTGGGCAGCTAAGTCTCCTACGGGTCAAGTGAAGGTGGGCAGTCCCCAAGGAAGGGAGGATCTACCAAATGTGCTCCAGGCCTTTGCATCTGTGGTGTTGGTCAGTTTGAATGTTCTTCCTCTAGAGCAGTGGTTCCCAACCTTTTTTTAGCCATGCCCCACCTGAGCATCTCTAAAATCCTGGTGCCTCTCCCCCCTCCCCTGTGACATAATTCTTATTATTGACGTAGAGGAAGCCTAAAAGGCCACTAACTTGGTCTAAACAAGCTTCCAAAGAACATGGCATCCATGAAAGAGAAAAATAAAAGAATGAAAGGACAGTTGAAGTACTGAGGAAGAAATCACTAAGAAATTGTTTTAAAAATAATAATATGAAGTGATATGGAAAAAATTGCAAATAAAGTTTCAAAACATAACTGAAATGCACAAATATGTCAATATATATTTATATACTGTATATTAGCCCCTAGAACCATAAGAAATACCAGATTCACTGTTAATTCATTCTCGAGTTGCCCCCTTAAAAATCAAGTTGCCCCCTATGGGTTGTGTGCCCCACGTTGGGAACCACTGCTCTGGAGCTTTGCATGGCTGGCTCTCAAGCAGGTCTCAGCTCAAATGTCACTTCCTAGAATGTGATCTTTCCTAATGTGCCTCCCCTTACCCCCTTCCTGGCCAAAAGTCATTCTCTCCCACTTGGATTTGGATTTTTTAGAAATGTGTCTATATGAATTAATCTAGTTTGTTTCCTTGTCTTCCCTGCCCTGCCTGAACTTCAGCCCTTGATCTCTGCTGTTCCCCAACACCTATAGCGGGGCCTGGCACAAAACAGAGACTCATATACATTTCCTCTTTAGAGGAAGAAAAGTGGCTGACACTGCCATCGTAAGTGACCTGCATCACATCCCAGGTAGAAGACAGTCAGTGAGGAGACGATGAGACACAGACCAGTGGGCAGACAATGTGGGAGACCACAAAACCTGATTCAGAAACCATGTCATTAGGCAGTTCCCTCCCCACTACCTTGAAAACCTTCCTTCCGGCTCAGCCTCCCTTCTTTTATGTTGTTAAAACCCTCTACCTTTCTAAGGGCCTCCTGAGGGCACCAAGAAGCAGTGTGGGGCACTGATCCAGCCTCAGCTCTCACAGTAACTGTCTATGTCTTCAGGGCATGCCTACCTATTCACCTCACCCCTACCTCCTCCCATATCAGTTTTGGGTTTTCATATCCATTAGCTCAGGGAGCTGTCTCCAGGGAAATTCACTGTCTTGGTCTACAGAGGAAGGAAGGGAGGCTCAGAAGGGTCTGGGACTTGCCCCTCACCTACCTGAACTGTTCATACTCCAGCAAGACACATGGCCCGCGGCCTGGTTGCCACTCGCCCGTGAGCTCCCAGTGGCCAAAGCGGCGGATGTCCACGAAGCAGAGGGTGAGTTGGGGACCAGGAGGAGCCGTGTAAAAGCGCAGATGGGCATGGGGTGGTAATGCATTGCTGGGTGCCAGCTGGAAGGATCCAGACATGCCAAAGTGGAAGATGAGGGCCAGTGGCTCCTGTGGGGGCTGGGCCCCAGGCAGGGGGCTCAGTGTCAATCGAAGCTCCTTGCCACGGGCTGAGGCTGAGATGTAGTAGGCACTGCTCTCAAAGGGCACCTCAGGGTTGCGGCTGATGGGTGACTTCTCCACACACCCGCCAAACACCAGCCCCCTGCATGCCTCGTTCACAAACTGGCTGGCCAGATGCAGCTCAGGGCCCTCAGGCATTTTGTTGGGCGAGGATGGCTGTAAGTTAGAACAGGTGTGCACCTTGTGAGAGAGGATTCATCACCCCCATTTCACAAAGGAGGGCCCTGCCAATCAGGGGATCATGGACAGCTGGGTTTGGCAGAAAATTCTGCTGGCCTGGCCACAGCCCTTGGCCCCCAACTGAAAATGCTGGGAAAGCCCATGGCACTGGTAAGTTCAGGCTGGGAGAGCGTGAGTGCCTTTATTAACCTCCCATGAATCCTCGCTGCTTTTAGAATAAAGTCCAGATCCTTCCTGGGCCCATGTTGTCATCTCATTTCTTCCCAGGCTCCCCCTCACTCACTTGCTCCAAGCGCACTGCTCTCTCACCCCCACGCCTTTGCCTCTGCTGTCCCTTCAGTCTCGGAGCACTTGAGTCACCCTCCCTGGTCACCCTTCCGAAGTAGCCTCTCCACCCCAGCCGCCACCAGACACGTTTTTTCTTCATGGCACTCCCAAATCTGAAATTGGCTGTTGTCTGCCTCTACCTCTCCAGTGAACGCTCAGCTTGTTCACCCCACCGCTCAGAACCGACCTCATCTGTTGTCATAATCCCTGAGGGAATGAGCATGACCGCACCTGGGAGTTGGGAGCTGGGAAAACTAACGTTCAGAGAGGCTCAGCTGGCAGTGAGGACAAGTCAGGACAGGAGGAAGGGATGCAGATGTCTCCTGGTACGTCTGCGCCTGGAAGGTCTCGCAGAGCTCCAGGCTAAAGGTCCAGGATCGAACAGGACAGGCCCTGCTCGGCGCTTAGGCCCAAGGGGAACCTGCTCCACCTCCTCTCCTTACCCCTGGCCACCTGGCTGAGGAGGGGAGCTTGCCGCTTACCTCCCCCCCCCCCCGCCCCCCACACACCCCCGAGACGCTGAGGGATCGAAGGCGCAGATGTGGTCGGGCAGAGGGGCCCTTTAGCCAGGGCAGACTCCTTTCCCCTCCCATACCTTCAAGCAGTCTGGGACCCGGCACTCGAGAGGGTTCGCGCTGCTGGAAAAGGTGAAGGCCCAGATTCCTAGTTCCGCTGAGGGCGGGCACTCTGGCTCGCTCCCCCAATCCTTGTCACTCACTCCCGCTGCCTGTCCTCGGTACACCCTGGCTCCCTTGCTCCCCAAAGCCGCCAAATCCCCTCCTCTCTTCAGTCTGCGGTACGCACCCCGGAAGCCTTCTCCCGCCGGGTTACCTGCGCCCCACGCCCCTCTCCGCCAACCTGCGGCCACTAGGGGGTTGCAGTCGAGGGGCGGAGCCGTGCTGAAGAGCACATCCCAAACGGGTTGCTGCTCCAGCGCCCGCTGGGAAATGTAGTTCCTGGGGCAGGGGCCCAGGCCTTCAGGTTGGGGTCCCGGAGCTGAGGGTCCGGGGTGTAGGAAAGGCTTTGGGGCAGTCACCTGGCTGGGAAGATGGCGCCTGCGGGATCCGGGGTGAGGTCCGAGGTCCTGCGTCGCAGCTGTCCGTGGCTGGAGAAGTCACCAGGCTAGTGACAGGTCAGCACTCCCAGCCTGAAACAGCATCCCTGTCCCTAAGCAGAGGCTCCTGCCAGATGTGCGCAGGGAGCACGCAGGTGCGCGATAAACACAGGCCCTGGGGACCCAGTGGTGGCACTAAGTATCAACGCACAGTCACACATAACTTATAAACAGAATCATTACCGCCTGTGGGTAAGAAAAGCAGCCAAGCAACAAAAAACAGGCGAGAAAGCAGAACCCACGACAGGTGGTTCTGTGGGGGTAGGGTCTCTCTGCAGTGACAGGCTGAGACCTCAGAAGTAGCCAGCAAAGAGTGGGGCTGGCACATGCTAGGGGAATCGGAGCCACCAACACGGCTGTGGGCAAGAGCAGCAAGATGCTGCATGCAGCACATTGACTACAGGATGAGGTGCACCCTGCAGAATGGTACTATATTGGCACCTTCACAAGGTTTTCGACAAGCATATGAATTTGATCCAATGTGATTGAGATGAATTCAATAAGTCAAGCAGAAAGAGAAGTGAGTACTCAGTCTGGAGTGGCTTCAAAGGGAAAACTTGGTCTCAATGACAGTAGAGGGACCTCCTCCCAAAGATACTGGCATTGCCCTAGTGCCACTTGCTGGAGCTATTGGGGGCCCGGGGATTGGTAAGGCTGCTGGCAAAGGCATCCTACCTGGTGTTCCCATGCCCCAGGTGTCTGCAGGACATGCCAGGCCAGTCCATGAGGCCATCCCAACTCTGCAAGAGGCACTGTTGCAGCTGCTGCCACTGCCAGTATTGCAGGGGCCCTAACCCAGTACAGACCTGGCCATGGGGGTCCTTCCCCACCTATGGGCTGAGGGACACCCCTCCAGGCATGATGGTCCCACCTCTTGATATGAGGCTTCTCACTGGTCCCCATAAGGGTATCTTCCTGGAGGAGGTACTTCAGTTGGCATATGCAGCCCCTTCCCCTAGGAATGTGAGGACTTCTTTGACCCCTGGCCACAGAGTTATGGAAGTAGCTTCACAGAGGCATGGGCCCAGTTCCCCAGGGCAATGTTACCACAGACCTATTTGTTTCTTATGATGTTGGAGTCTCAACAGATTGTTTGGTTTCCCTTACAGGGGCCCCTCCCCAAGGAATGCGCCCATCTTGGCCTTCCTCAGCTGTTTCTCAAGGTACTGTTCATAGTCCTTTTATTTCCATGTGGCCTGTGAAATAAATTTATAATAAAATCTTAAGATATATATATATAGATATAGATATAGATATAGATAGATATAGACAACATGCCAGATGGAAGGAATGGCCAGTGCAAAGGCCTGGAGGAAGGAAAGCAATGGGCTCATTGAAAGAAGGCCTGTGTGGTTGAAGTGTAACTGGGAGAGTGCTGGGAGGTGAGGACAGACCAAGCAAGGTCAGGTCAGATCAGGCCTCAGGAGGCCTCTGTAAGTGTCTTCCTAAGTGTGCCTGACCAATAGTCATGATCTGCGCCCTTCATACTAGGACTTCTGACTCTTCCTTCCTTCATCTATTAATTCATTTATTTTGGGAGAAGTATTTTAAAGTAAATTAGACAAATTATGACATTTCATCCCTAATATTTCAACATGCATCTCTAAAAAGCAATTTCCTACAAAGCCACAATACATTTATCCAGTGATTTTCAACTTTTTTCATCTCATGACACACATTAACTACGAAAATTCTGTGTCACACCAAAAAGTGTATTTTTTCCAATCTGACAAAAAAATAGGTTTAACATTGATTCATTCACACTGGATGGCTATTGTTGTATTGGCTGTTGTCATGTTTTAATTTGACAATCTAAAGAAAAAGAGGTCAGTGCCCTGACTAAATAGCAGGAATTGCATGGCTTTGTTTTGAAATATACTTTTATTGAATTCAGAGAGGAAGGAAGAGGGAAAGAAACATCAGTGATGAGAGAGAATTGTTGATCGGCTGTCTAATGCATGTCCCCTACTGGGGAGCAAGCCCAAAACCCAGGCATGTGCCCTTGAAGGGAATCGAACCTGTGACCCTTGAGTCTGCAGGCTGATGCTCTATCCACTGAGCCAAACTGGCTAGGGCTGGAATTGCATGTTTTAAAAATTCTTGCAGCACACCAGCATGCCTCGGCACACTGAAAATCTCTGCCTTTATCATACCTAATAAAATTAACAATAACTTCTTAACATCATCTAACACCTAATCCACATTCAAATTTCTCTACTTGTTCCCAAAATGTCTTTTATAGCTATTTGTTCAAGGCAGAGTCCAACCAAGGATTATGTATTTTCTTAAAAAGTTATTCTTAGTATCCGAAATATCCAGTTTCATATCACAGTCACCTTTTACCATATGACTTTAGCATCCTTGATAATCCTGCCTCAATCAAGTACTTAATTAGGAGTCACAAAATGGTTATTTTCTAATTCTGTTATTCCGTCAACATTAGTTGGAATTTTTTTGTAAAGACTAGGGCTATATGGTTATGCTGAAATGCGGAAAAGACAGGATAAATGTTAAATTCCTTTCATTTAATGATCAATTTTCAGACTAAGAATTTGGTGCAATAACAACATCCAATGGTGACAAATTAGGATTGATTTGTGGGTGTGGTTTTTCTTCCTTTGGAGGGTCCAGGGACTTTTTATGGACTCAGATTTTATTTTTTTTTATTTATTTATTTGGACTCAGATTTTAATTTTTTACACTCAACATCTTTAAATTCATTGCAGTCAACATCTTTAAATCCATTGCAGTCCATATCCCTCCCTACCCCAACCCACCCCCATTACTGAAAGAGTATTTTATTAGGCATTGGGGCTATTCAACTATGGAACACAATTCTCATCCTTAAGAAACTCAGGCTGGGAAAAGAGGCTAATGAGTCAATAAAAAGTTACAATGCATTGTTACTAATATTTACTAATGCAATGAGAGAAGTGTCTGTGGGATTCTGTGATAACATAGAAGTCTACTGTATATTTTTGCTCTTTTCAAGATTCCTTCTTTCATCATTTCTTCTATTTAGAGATGCTCCTATACCCTTTTTATTTTTAGGTTAGGTCTGCTGGTAACACATTATATTAATTATACCTTTCATCTGAGAAAGTCTTGATTTCCCTTTTTATTCTTGAGGTAATTTTCACTGAATACAGGATTCTGGGTTGACACTTTTCTTTCAGGGCCTGAAAAATGCTGTGCTTCCTCCTTCTGGCCTGATTTCTGATGAGAAATCCAATTCTAATTGTTTCCCCCTTATAGGTAAGGTGTCACTTCTCTCTTGCTGCTTTCAAGATTTCTTTCTTTCCTTTAGTTTTCCTAAGTTTGGTTACGATATATCTTGGCATGGGTTCCTCTGGGTTTGATCTATGTGGGGTCCGTTCTGCTTAACTCTGTAGGTTTGTCTTGTGCCATATTGGGAAATTTTTCAGCCATTATTTCAATACTTTTCTGTCCCACCCTCTTTCTCTTCACTTTCTGGAACACTGTGATGACATGAATATGAGATCTTTTGTTATAGTCCTACAGGTCCCCGAGGTGTTGTGGGTGTATTCCCATGCTATTTTCTCTCTGTTGTCCACATTGGGTAATTTCTATTGATCTTTCTTCTGCTGTTAAGTCCATCCACTGAGATTTTACTTTGGTTATTTAGCTCTCAGTTCTAAAAATTCTCCGGTTCTTTTTATCTTCTATTTCTTTGCTGAGGCTTGAAGCATTTTTATGATGGCTGCTTATAAATATTTGACATAGAATTCTAATGTCTGAGTCATCTTAATGTTGGTATTGGTTGTCTTCTCATGCAAGTTGAGATTTTCTAGGTTCTTGGTATTAATGATTTTATAATTGAATCCTGGATGTTTATATTATGACTCTGGATCTTAACTGTCTCATGTAAAGTAGGTCTCTTCTGACACAGTGCCAGTGGGGAAAGGGGGAAATGCCTCCTTCCTGCCTTGGGAATCTAGGCCCCTACTCAGCCTCTGCTGGTAGGTGGAAGAGCAGCTGTACTTGTGTGTGTGGCTGGAAGCTGCTTCTGTAAGATTTCTGTCTTGCTGAACTTGGTCCTTTGGCTAGAGCAGGCTTTTTAAAAAAATCCTCATCTGAGATATTTTTTCCATTGCTTTTCAGAGAGTGGAAGGAAAGGAGTAAGAAAGGTAAGGAGATAGACAGAGACATCGATGTGAGCAAGACACATCAACTGGGTACCTACTGCATGCACCCTGACCAGGGTGGGAAGCGAACAACCCAGGTATGTGCCCTCAATTGGGAATCGAACCCACGACCTTTTAGTGACAGGGCAGATGCTCTAACCATTGAGCACATCAGCCAGGGAGAGAGAGCAGGCTTTTGTTGGGGCTTTTTTTTCTTTGTCTCTGTGCTAGCTTCTCTAGCACCCAGCTCAAGATACGTGAAGCAAAAAGAAAATCCACGTTTCTGAAAGTAGAGAGAAGGGAGACTGGCTATGATCCTCAGGAACTGAAAAACATGACAAAGTATGTTGTGTCTCTCTCACATCAATGTCTGTCTAGCTCTCGTTCTCCTTCCCCTCCTTCCTTCCTCTCTCTCTGAAAGCAATGGAAAAAATATCCTCAGGTGAGGATAAAAAACCAAAAAAAACCCCTGCTCTCTCTAGCCAAAGAACCAGGTTCAGCAAGACAGAGATCTTATGGATTGTTTTATACGTAATGTCCAAGGATTTTAGCTGAACTTAGTGGAGGAATCAGGAAAAGTTCATTTGCTCCATTATTCCAGAAGCATAAGTCAGGAACAGAGTCAGTCCTTATCCTTTGGATGCTTCAACTATCCAGTCTTTGACCAGCTGGCTCTTTGACATGACTCATTATTCTTTGCTTCCCAAGATGTTACAGGCTCACCTTGTACTCTCCCTCCCCCAGCCTTGGAATCAGTCTTTCCTACCAGGAGCCCTGGTTGGTTTAAGCCAGTCCTGGGAGGCCATTTGTTTTACTCTGCTCAGGCTGCTGTAACAAAATGTCATAGACTGGGTGGCTTCAACAACAGACATCTATCTCTAGTTCCATAATTTTTGGAAGTCCAAGATCAAGGACATAGCAGATTCAGATCCTGGTAAGACAGCTGTCTTCTTGCTGTGTGAGAATGAGGCCTTTCCTTGGCACATGGGTGTGGAGCGTGTCTGTCTTTCTCTTCTTATAAGGGAACAGAAAAGGGCACATCATAAGGGTCCCGCTCTCTTGGCCTCATCGAAACGTAATCACCTCCCCAACGCTCCACTGCCTGAAACCATCCCACTGGGAGTGAGGGGCTCAACATATGAATTGAGGGAGGGGGCACATTCAGTCCACAACCACTCTTGCCAGTGAGTGGTTCGGGCATGGGCCCTTCTCTCTTTCTAACGAAGATGGCAGGTAGATAAGGGCTCTCTTTCTCTATTTGGGCATCTGGCACTGGGGCCACCACTTGCTGCCAGCCTAAGGACCAGACCACACAGGGAGGGCAGAGCCAAGAGCATCACAGGACTAGGGGCTAGAACCCTGATTTCTCCCATCTACAGATTTGGGTTCCATTTTGGTCCTCCATCTACCGCACCCCTGACCTGCCTCAATCAGCAGTTGAAAAGAGAAAATGGGGGATTCGCTAGTCACTTGGCTCACAAAAACCTTTGATCTGAACCTAAAAAAACATATGCACACATTCCTTTACACTTCTGTTTATTTTTCCTGCTTGGGAGAACCATCAACAAGTATCTTTTATGGGGGAGGGAAGACAATTCTGGAAAAGTTCTCAGGATCGCTATGCTGAATTTTCAAGTAGGAACCTAGAAAGCCAGAGATCCAGGAAGTCAGGCCTCCAGGGTCCTGAAGAGAAGTTCGAGGGCAACAACTTCATCGGGTAGGGCAGCTCCATGTGGGCCACCAACAATCTTCTCCTCAGCCCAGGGAGCTCATCAGGGTCTGGGCCTGCTTCAGTTCTGCCAGTGAAGAGGTAAGCAGTGGGCAGCTGTCAGGTGGGATCTGAGAGGGCCCTAACCTCTCCAGGTATAGCTGAGCCTTACCTGCCAGGAGGACCTGGAACTTGTCTGCTGAGAGGGATAGGGCAACAAGTTGGACTGGGGCCTCTGGGGCAGCTGCCACCTCCAGCTGCAGGTGTACCACTGGCTCTTCCACGGACTGTAGCAGGCTGGAGCTCATGATGTAGTCTACCCGCCAGCCCGTGCCTGCCAGCCTATTTACTGAGAGACAGGGTAGGGCTCTCAGGCTCATGGCAGGTGAACCACACAGTCCTCAGCCCTTCAGGTTGTATGGCTTTGGGGAAGCTCTTCTTCCTTTGACCTCTGACCCACAGCATGTGCTCAATAACTGGGAGCTCAGGTCACAGTGGCTTCTCAGATCCACAGATCTCAGAAGAAAGAAACCTGGCTAGAGTCAGAAGCCCTGGCTCTGTGATTGTGACATGTGACCATGAGTAAACCTTCTGAGAACAAGCACATCCCATGCTACATGTACCTTCTAGAATAGACCCAAAACCGCACCTTGACTGACTCCACACTCACCACGCAAACTGCAGGCCCGCAAGTACTCCTGCAGGGGGCTTTGCTTCTCCTCATAACAGCGACACAGGCTGGCTGCGTGCTCTGGAGGCAGAATGGAGGTCCCCTGAGGTAAGCAAGTGGCTGCTAGGGCTGCTCAGAGGGCAGGTATCAGGCTCCTGGCCCAGAAAGGGCAGGGTGCATCTCATGGTCACATGGTCTGGCCAGGGTGCATCTCACGGCAGCCCTTGGCCTGCCCAGGTCCCCATACCTTTAGGCAACCCCAGCTGCTGCAATTCACTGGACAAGGACTCGCCATCCACGCTATGCTTGGCCGCACTGGAGAGGATGAAACTCAGTACTGCCACAGTGGCTTTCACATCGCCCAACTCTGGGGAGACCCATGGGGGGTAGGAGGTGTCACTATAGCCCCAGCTACCTCCTTGTTGCCCTAGTATCTTCAGCTCAGAGCCCCCAGGCCTCCTGGAGCCATAAGCATTGCTACTGCTGGCAGAGGACACTGGGGGTAGATTGTCAATGTCTTCTCCTCAGGTTCCTCTGCTGAGGCAGGTGGGTCAAGGTGAGCTGCTGGATAAAGGGGTCTCTGTACCAGGTCCCAGGCCGAGTAGCCAGAGTTGCCCAAAGTCCGTGGACTCAGTGGGGTACTCACCAAACCTGGCATCAGCAGTGAGCTTTTGGACCTTCTCGTACTGTGGGGGAAAGGAGGCCTGTAAGGGTGCCAGACCCCTGCGTGCCACCCCTTTACCCCCAATCGCCTGGATCCTGTGGTAACGATGGGCAGGAGGCTGATCACCCACTTCCCTGGGTTTGGTGCACTCTTAGGGTTGTGGGACAAGGGGTGCTGGACCAGGCACTCACATCCATCCCCTGCCCCAGAAGCTCCTGCAGCACCTGACCGCACAGCAGCCTCAGCTTCACGGAGGACTGGAGGGAAGGCCCAACATCAGCCCGATGGCCCTCATCCCTCCATGCTGGGGGCTGCTCACAAGGTTATCCATGTGAGCAGCCACACAGCATGCTCGGATGGGCTGAGGGCACTGAGGCCCAGACCCTCGACTCCCAGGGTCCCCACCCCCAATCCCTCTGTCCCCCAGGCCCCCAAGATGACCCCGTGCACTCAACAATCTTGGCAAGTGTGCTGATCTCCGCCAGGACCCAGTCAGGACAGTCCAGATCACCACAGAACCGGAACCTCTGCAAGGGAGTGAAACAAGTGGTCAGGCTGGAAGGAGGGGTGAGGTGTGGCCAGGTGTCTCCCACACTACTGTTTCTCAGGGAGCCACTTGATCTCCCTGACTATCAGGCTGTTGAGAGAAGCCCCTCCCTGACCCACCCTGCCACCAAACTTTGTTCTGATGCCTGTCCCAGGCATTCATCTGTTCAGCAAACATTGACTGGGTGCCTCCTCTGTGGTAGATCCCACAGAACAAAATAAAGTCCCTGGCCTCACAGCCAGTGACCTCTCTCATTTCCCTTTCCTCCCTGGCTCCAGCCACACTGGCCTCCCTACTGTTCCTGTTACACCAGGCACTCTCCCACCTTTGTCCTTATGGTTTGCTTGCTCTCTTACTTCATTCAGATCTCTGCTCAAATGACACCTCTTCCGATGGCCCTTTTCTGATCATACTTTCTAAAATAGCCCCTTACAGAGGAGAACCAAGATGGCGGCATAAGGTATAAACCTGTGTGTGCTGCCCCCCACAATAACATTGAAACTACAACTATAAAACAAAACAGCTATCATCCAGAACCATGGGAAAGCTGGCCGAGTGGAAATTCTACAACCAGAAGGAAAGAAAGAAGCACGCTGAGATCGGGTAGGAGGTGCAGAGGCGCCAAGAACAGAGGTACAGAGGCCCGCAGGAGGCGGCTGCACCTGGGTGCGTGGTTTTTTTCAATTGGAAGGGGATACAAGCTCTCGAACGCACTGAGCTCCTTTAAGGCAAAGAGGCCGGGGTCCCAGACTCCTACGGGGAGAAACTGGACTGTCTTGCAGCGGTTTGGAAAGTGAGGGGGGCTTTCTCGCAGAGCTGCTTGCAGGGATCATTGTTGCTGTGGGGGTGCTGGACTGCAGAGACGCGGAGTCGCGAGGAATCGCGGAGACAACAGCCATTGCTGCTTGCTCTGCCCTGGTGATTCTCTGAGACCCCGTCCCACTCAAATTACATCCCCTCCCAAGCTGTGCTCAGCGGCACAAAGGAATCACCTCAGCTTTTGCAGCCTAATCTAACTGCAGTTGGGTCAGAAAGCTTCAAAACTTCCAAATTCCAAACAAAGAGGAGAAATCTGCTGGTATTGCTGTAGCTCCTGCTGGGTGGACTCACACAGTGGTTGACTTGGAGATCCAGGAGCCAGGGTACCCCTGGTCAGATACCAGATTTCAACTCCTCACATCCATAAGGGACACACACAAGAGGCAGACTCAGTGAGCACCAAAGACCCACTGAAGCAAGTCCTGCCCCATAAGGGTGTCTCCAGCACAGCAGTTCTTCTTATAGACACAGCGGATCCTCGCAGTCAGCCAAAAATGCGAAGACAAAGAAACATGTCAAAAATGAAAGAAATGGAGGAAAGCAAACTAATGGAGGACATAGAGTTCAAAACCACAGTTATAAGGCTACTCAAGAATCTTCTACGAACCTCCGAGGAACTTAGTGAGATGTTCAAGGATCTTAATGAGAATGCCAAAAAAATGGAAAAGGACCAGTCAGAAATTAAACATACACTGCCTGAAATAAAGAATAATATACAGAGATACAGCAGACGAGAGGATCCCAAGAATCAAGTCAAAGATTTGAAGTATGAAGAAGCAAAAAACACCCAACCGGAAAAGCAAAACGAAAAAAGAATCCAAAAATATGAAGCTAGTGTAAGGAGCCTCTGGGACAACTTCAAACATACCAACATCGGAATTATCAGGGTGCCAGAAGAAGAGAGAGAGCAAGATACTGAAAGCCTATTAGAAGAAATCATGACAGAAAACTTCCCCTACCTGGTGAAAGAAATAGACTTATAAGTCCAGGAAGCGCAGAGAACCCCAAACAAGAGGAATCCAAAGAGGACCACACCAAGACACATCAGAATTAAAATGCCAAGAGCAAAAGACAAAGAGAGAATCTTAAAAGCAGCAAGAGAAAAACAGTCAGTTACCTACAAGGGAGTACCCATATGACTGTCAGCTGATTTCTCAACAGAAACCATGCAGGCCAGAAGGGAGTGGCAAGAAATATTCAAAGTGATGAATAGCAAGAACCTATAACCAAGATTACTCTACCCAGCAAAGCTATCATTTAGAATTGAAAGTCAGATAAAGAGCTTCACAGACAAGAAAAAGCTAAAGGAGTTCATCACCACCAAACCAGTATTATATGAAATGCTGGAGGATATTCTTTAAGAAGAGGAAGAAGAAGAAAAAGGTAAAGATAAAATCTATGAACAATAAAGTGACAACAAATAAATACCTATCAACAAATGAACCTAAAAATTAAGTCAGAATAAACTGGTGAATATAATAGAGGCAGGGGCATAGTAAGGGAGTGAACTGACAATTCTTGGGGGGAAGGGGGTGTGGGGGGTGCGGGAAGAGATTGGACAAAAATCTTACACCTGTGGATGAGGACAGTGTTGGGGGGTAAGGGCATGGGGTGGGGTGGGAACCAGGTGGAGGGGAGCTATGGGGGGGAAAAAAAGGAACATCTGTAATAATCTGAACAATAAAGATTAATTAATTAAAAAAATAAAATAGCCCCTTACACAAGGAAATTTCAGGGGCCAGTGGGTGTGTTCATTAGCTTGATCCTGATAACATTTTCATGAGCCATACATGTCAAAATATATTGAACTGTATATTTACACATGTGTGTTTCTCAATAAAGCTGTTAAAAAATAAAAATCACTCTTTACTATACTGCTTATGTTTCTTGCTTAATCTCCACAGCACATATCATGTTTTGTTATTTATCCGTTCCTCTGTTAGAATGCAAATCCACTCTGTCAATCATGTCTTGCCAGTATCCTCCATTCCCCTGATCAGTTGGCCTTATTGCCTGGCAGAGTTCTAACCCACAGCAATACACATGTCCATCTTTCCACATCTCTACTGGGCTGAGAACAAACCCCACACTGTAATGCTCTTCCCACTGAAACCTGCTTCCCCTATTGAGTTTCCAACTCCACTGAGCACAACCACCTGGGAACCAAACCCAAACACCTCCCTCTCCTTTTTCCTCATGCACTTAATCCCTGAGCCCTGCTAACTCCCCGCCACTTCTATCTCCACTCTTTCCACCCTAATTCAGGTCACCACCATCTCGGGGGGTCTTGCTGCCCCAGCCTGGGCTCTCTGCTCCCTTCCTGCTCCCTCCACAAACTGACCAAAAGGATCTTCCTAAACTTGCCAGTGCCCTCTTCTTAAAGTCCAAATGTGGCTCTTAAAACCCAGCAAGCTCTGGTCTTTGCTTACCTGTCCAGCCTCATCTTTCACTAACCTCCGGTTTATACCCTTCCAGTTGGGGTCATGCATTCATTCCTAGGGAGCCCCGCTCTGTAACCCCTGAGGTCTGTGAGTGTGCCGGTCCCTGTGTGAAGAACAGCCCCCACCCCCCTACCCCCTAAGCCCTAGTACACAAACTGCACTGCAAGGAGCCAGCTTTCTTCCCGGCCCCAGGTCTCAGATTGCTTTCCTATCACTCTGCTCAGGGTGCAGTTGGGTCTCTTCCCCTCGGTCCCAACCCAAACTCCTTGCTGGCTCTGGAAAGAGAGATGGAGCTTAACAGCGAAGAATCAGACTGAGCCTAATTTCTTTTGTTGTTGTTATTCCTCACCTAAGATATTTTCCATTCATTTTTAGAGAGAATGGAGGGGAGGGAGGGAGAGAGAAACATCCATGTGAGAGGGACACATCCCTGGTCGCCTGCCCAGACCAGGCCGGTGGAGCCTGCAGCTCAGGTCCATTCCCTTGACCAGAACGGAACCTGGGATCCAGGCCCACACGCTCTGTCCACTGAGCCAAACCGGTCAGGGCGAGGCTGAGCGTGATTCTCGGCCAGTTCTTGCTCAAGCCCTGGGACAGGAGGGCTGCAGCGAGCAACGGTGGCACTACCACTCCGAACCGGCCCCAGCCCCGCCCGGCCCTCAGGCCTGCCTCCTTCTCGCCGAAGAAGCGCCCGGGACTCCCACCCGGCTGCGGAGTCGGCGGCCCGCACGACTGCACCCAAGGGTTTGTCGAGGTGCCAGCGCGGCTTCCCCATCTCCTCGCACCCGCGCCTCACCCTTCCGAAGGGGCAGCCACGAGATCTGGGGGACCCTGCCCTGCCCGCCCAGCATCCGCGGCCTCGCACCCCCTTTCCTCACCATAGCGCCAGGAAGCCCGGCCGGACCTTCTCCTTCCTGTAGCTCCGGGTCGGAGGACGTGGAGATCACGTGGCGCGGGCGGGGCGCGGCGGGGCCTCCTCGGACCGGGCGGGGCGGGGCGGGGCGGGGCGGGGCCTCCTCGGACCGGACGGGGCAGGTCGCCTCACCGGGAGCTGCCGCCGGGCTGAAGGCCAGGGTCTTTCCAGAAACCCTCCCGGCAAATGGCCGGCACCTTCTCCGGTTAACCGAGGCACTCAAAACAGCAGAAAATAGGGAGCGGAAGCCATTTAATTTGTTCGAGTTAAGGGATCAGGCGCCCGGGAGCCGGGTCTGGAACTTAATGTAATTCCCTTGGGAGGGGCCTCAGGTCATTTCCACGATCTCCACGGCAAGCACAGCCGTAGGTGTGGGCTGTGGCGAAAGCCATATTTTAAAAACGTGATTACAATATGATACACATTCAGAAAATTGTACGTAAGTACAAAGCTTAATGAATTTTCATAAACTGTGCACCCCATGTCACTGGCACCCATATAAGAAAACATTATCAGTACCCTGGGCATCTCCATAAATGCCTGCTTATTTTCTTTCATTTTGATGAACCCCCTAGTTGCCTAGGAAAGAGGGCGGTAACAAATAACAAGTTCAGTGTTAGGGTCACCGAAAGAGGAATGCTCGAGGCCAAAAGGGGTAAAGGATTATGAATTTATTAGGTCATCTGGAAACCCAGATGGGCTGAGCCCCCAAATGGCGCCAGCCCCGGAAGACAGGGAGTCAGAGGTTTTTAAAGGACTCTAGGCGGGCTTTCTCTGGGCAGAGAGTTCTCTGTGCAGGTCCAGATTCTGGGAAACGCTGGAGGGGAGAGATAATGGTCTTAGCAAGTGGAATGTGGTCTAAGCAAGTGGACTGTCCATTGTGAAGTGACCTAAAGGTCAGTTCCCAGGGGAGGGGGCATTGATTCAATTCTTTGATCAGACCTAACATTCAGGAGCGCTCTTTCCCTAGGGCTTCACTAATGTTAGATGTTTTATCTTAAATTTTCCTGATAAATGGGAGAAAAAATGTTTGTTTTAAATTGCATTAGTTAGATGGTCTAGGAAAACTTAAGTTTCCAATATTCACTTGAAGAGTTAAAACAACACTGCCTCCCCTTCCCCCAAAACAACAACAACAACAAAAACCCAGCAGAAACAACAAAAATACATAAGAGAATAGACCAAAGACTAGTCCTGAGAATAAGCCCAGGTGTGATATCTTCCCCCACCTCTTTTCCAGACATTTTAAGTGTTAACAAGGATAGGAAATAGTGTCCTTATATAAACTACAAAAGCTATAGGGAGGGTGGGGGACTTCTCCCCTTGTAAAAGAAAAAAGAAAAAGGAAGATACTTTTAAACTAAAGCCTCTAAAATGCCCAAGTCAAGTATTTTATTTTATATAAAAATTCTTTTTTTAAAATATATACTTTTAGCCCTAGCAGGTTTCGCTCAGTGGATGTAGCATCGGCCTGTGGACTGAAGGGTCCTGGGTTCAATTCCTGTCAAGGGCACATGCCCAGGTTGCGGGCTTGATCCCCAGTTGGGGGCATGCAGGAAGCAGCTGATCAATGATTCTCTCTTATTGATCAGCTATCTCCCCCTCCCTTCCTTCTCTGAAATCAATAAAAATACATTTAAAAAAATATATATTTTTTATTGATTTCAGAGAGGAAAGGAGAGGGAAAGAGAGATAGAAACATCAATAATGAGAGAGAATCATTGGTTGGCAACCTCCCCCCCACCCCCACTGAGGATGGAGCCCGCAAACCAGGCATGTGCCCTTGACCAGAATTAAACTCAGGACCCTACAGTCCGCAGACCGACGCTGTGTCCACTGAGCCAAACCAGCTAGGGCCAAGTCAAGTTTAAAAAGAAACAAACCAAGAGGGGCTATGAAAGTTGCAAAGGATTTGTATAAGTCACAAAAAGTCCATATAAGTCACAGAAGATCTGTACAAGTTAAAAAGGGGAACAAATAAAAAGGCCAAAAAGCTCTCTTTATTTTTTTTCAAAACCAATTGTTATTTTCCCACAAAAGCCCCAGATATTATGGCCCTTTACAAAGAAAAACTTGGTCGGATTTCTGAGTACTAGCAAATTCACACAGGGGTTTTAGTCACTTGACACTGACTTATAACTTAATTTAGAGTAATTTACAAATTGTTCTCTTCCACTACTACACTATAGATAAAGAACAACACATAATAAAAGTTTTAAGGATTTATACTAATAAATTAACAGGTCATCAGAGTCAACATCACATATACATACCAGGGGAAGATACAATCCCAAATCAGAACCCTAATTAGGTATATCAAACTAAAACAAATAAGGACAAAAGGAAAGGAACCGCTGGACACATATAGCTAAGGAAAAGGGATTCTACCCAAGTTATGCCAAAAACCTCAAAGTCCTAGGTGTCTATGTTACCCATAGGTCTTATGACAATAAGAACTACACCTAAAGGAAAAGTTACAAGGGTACTTCTCTCAAATTAAACCTATCTCTATATATAAAAGCCTAAGTGACGAATGACCTGTCAACCAGTTGCTATGACACACACCGACCACCAGGGGGCAGATGCTCAATGCAGGAGCTGCTCCTTGGTGGTAGGTACGCTCCCACAGCCAACCTCCCACAGCTGGCCAACCTCCCGTGGCCCCTCCCCCTGGCTGGGCAACCTCCCACAGCCCTCTACCCCTGCTGCTGGCCAACCTCCTGTGGCCCTGATTGGTCCCAATCCAGGCCGAGGGACCCTACCCGTGCACGAATTTGTGCACCGGGCCTCTAGTTTCTTATAAATCCCCACAGAAGCCTCAACCCGATATCTACTCTTGTGAACCCAACAAGGACCTCAAATTCCTCTTCAAGAAACAGAAACCTATTATAGATAAGTAATGTAATGAGTGGGAATTAATATAATTGTCCTCCACTCCATTAACCTTCTTGTCAATTTTGTCACTTCTAGGAAACAACAACTCCGTGTCAAGGTTATGAGGCTTCAGGCATTCCAGTCCATCCCTTCTTTCGAAGCATCAACCAAAGGCCTCTGTTCCAGTCTCAGATCCTATCCCCTTGTCTCCTTTAGAACAGACAGGAAGAGGTTTCCATACTCTAACAACAGCAGGTTTGACACCCCTTAAGAGCACAAAGTAATTACAGAAGATGGGCCTTCCTCTCTCATCAACCCTAAAAGATTTTAGGTATGGAAGTCTCTGACGGAGGATATATTACAGGATTCCAGGGCAGGAGGAATAGGGACACTGAGACTGGAAAGTTAAAACAAGGCCAAACAGTGTGGGTCATTTACAGCCAGCTGGTTAATAACAAGCCATTATCTTCCACAGTCAAGGACACTTGAGAGAAATGGTTAAAAACCTCCCTAACAGAAAGGGAGGGAGGAAAGGGAAAGGACAAAAGAGCAATTTTATTCCCTAAGCCGAGAAGCCAGCAGTCTCAAAGCTTGGCAAGATAAAGTTGCCAGGTGCTTCTCATGAATTCTGGGAAGGCCATAACAAAGTAAAAAGGGAGCTTGAGAATTAATCTGTACCAAAATATTCAGCAGAGGAATATTGAGACCTATAGACAGGAGGGTACATAATGCCTTGGACCCCCACCCAACTCCCCTTCAGATTAGCTGAGAGCCCATCTGAGCTTCATAAGCAAGATGTATAGGTTTGCTTGCTTTGCTTCTTCAATAAAGATGCACGCTTTAGTTGCTTCATGAAATTGGCTTTTCACAACGTAGTCAAGGTCTCTCATATAAATGCATTTATTTGAGAATTCAAAGATTGAGGTTGGGGATAGCCCTTTCCCAGGAACTCGGAGCTGTCTGATACTTCTCTGGTGTCTGTGAGAGCTGCCTCTACCAAGAGGCTTCAGTGTATAGGGAAGTAGAATTTTTCCTTTTAGCCACCATATATATATAAATTTATAAAATGCTATCCTACACTATATTCTGTGTTAGAACCTAAATTTTTCACTCAGTAGCAACAAGGGGCAGACTGGAAATCGTGTGGGGTCTACCTTGGGTCCCAGCAGGGGTGAGAACACTGGAAGAGGAGTCTAACCATGTTGCTGGGTTACCTCGGGCAGGTCTCTACCCTCCTCAGAGCCTGCATTTTCTTGGTGAAATTAAGGGCCAGAAGTGGTATGCGTAGGACTAGATCACCGTTTCTCCAGGAGGAGGGCTATTCTTGTCATAATCTGTGTGAATGGAGCCCCTAGAGCTAGGCAACCAGCAGGCCCTGCCCAGAATGTGGTGTGTGAACCTGGAAGTGCACACATGACTTTAGGTGATATGCAGATGCATTTATTTTCACTGTTACTGTCATTTCTATGATTTTTCCACCTTTGTTATGAGGGCATCATGACAAAGAATCCCCTGAAGGGCTTGTTAAACAGATTACTGAGCCCCACTCCCCAGAGTTTCTGATTCAGTAGGTCTGCAGTGAAGCCGGAAAATTAGGATTTCTGAAATTCATTAATCAAGTTGCCTTTTAAAATACATTTGTTTAGCCCTAGCCCCCTCCAATGTACATCCCCACCCAAGCTGTTGGCAGCAGCTTTTCCATATGAATGGCCTGTCCTGGTTCAGGCTTCAGATTAATTTTTTTTTTTATTTTTAATTTTTTTCTTTATTGATTAAGGTATTACATACGTGTCCTTACCCCCATCCCCCCCACCCCCCCGCCGCCCCCTGGTGTCTGTGTCCATTGGTTAGGCTTATCTGCATGCATACAAGTCCTTTGGTTGATCTCTCCCCCTTACCCCCACCCTCCCCTACCTTCCCTCTGAGATTTGATGGTCTGATCGTTGCTCCTCTGTCTGTTTTTTTTTTAATTTAAATCTTTATTGTTCAGATTATTACAGTTGTTCCTCTTTTTTCCCCCATAGCTCCCCTCTACCGGGTTCCCCTCCCATCCTCCGCCCTCTCCCATCCCCCCACTGTCCTCATTCATAGGTGCACGATTTTTGTTCAGTCTCTTTCCGCATCCCCCACACCCCTTTCCCCCCCAAGAATAGTCAGTCCACTCCCTTTTTATGCCCCTGATTCTATTATAATCACCAGTTTATTCTGTTCATCAGATTATTTATTCACTTGATTTTTAGATTCACTTGTTGATATATGTGTATTTGTTGTTCATAATTTGTATCTTTACCTTTTTCTTCTTCTTCCTCTTCTTAAAGGATACCTTTCAGCATTTCATATAATACTGGTTTAGTGGTGATGAACCCCTTTAGCTTTTCCTTATCTGTGAAACTCTTTATCTGACCTTCAATTCTGAATGAAAGCTTTGCTGGATAAAGTAATCTTGGTTGTAGGTTCTTGGCATTCATCACTTTGAATATTTCTTGCCACTCCCTTCTGGCCTGCTTAGTTTCTGTTGAGAAATCAGCTGACAGTCGTATGGGTACTCCCTTGTAGGTAATTGACTGTCTTTCTCTTGCAGTTTTTAAGATTCTTTCTTTGTCTTTTGCTCTTGGCATTTTAATTATGATGTGTCTTGGTGTGGTCCTCTTTGGATTCCTTTTGTTTGGGGTTCTCTGCACTTCCTGGACTTGTAAGTCTATTTCTTTCACCAGGTAGGGGAAGTTTTCTGTCATGATTTCTTCAAAGAGGTTTTTAATATCTTGCTCTCTCTCTTCTTCCAGCACCCCTATAATTCGGATGTTGGTATGCTTGAAGCTGTCCCAGAGGCTCCTTACACTATCTTCGTATTTTTTAATTCTTTTTCCATTTTGCTTTTCTGGTTGGGTGTTTTTTGCTTCTTCATATTTCAAATCTTTGACTTGATTCTTGTGATCCTCTGGTCTGCTATTGGAACTCTGCATAATATCCTTTATTTCAGTCAGCGTATGCTTAATTTCTAGGTGGTCCTTTATCACAACCTCGAAGGTCTCACTAGATTTCTTGAGGGTCTCACTAAGTTTATCAGCGGTTTCTAGAAAATTCTTGAAAAACCTTAAAAGTGTGGTTTTGAACTCTATATCTAATAGTTTGCTTTCCTCCATTTCTGTCATTTGTGTCCTGTTTCTTTGTCTCAGCATTTTTTATGCTTCACTGTGTCGATAGAGTGGCTTTCTGTGCTAAGTGTCCTATAGGGCCCAGTGGCTCAGCCTCCCCAATTACCTGAGGTAGACACTCTTAGTGCCCACCCCTTTGTGGGCTTTGTGTAAAGTCTTGTTGTAGTTAAGCCTTGATTTTTGTAGGTAACATTGGGAGGGATTGACCTCCAGGCCAATTGGCTGTGAGAATCAGCTGTTTCTGCAGTGGGAGAACTTCTGTGCTAGAGACACTCCTCCAGGACAAGACTTGCTTCAGTGGGGCTTTGGTGCTCACTGAGTCTGCCCCCTGAGTGTGTCCTTTATGGATCCGAGGAGCTGCAATCTGGATGGTCCCACTCTGACCCCCCGGGCTCCTGGATCTCTAAGGAGGTGCTAATCTGGCCTCTGCCTGAGGCTACCCAGCAGAAGCCAGCTGTGAAGCAATGCAAGTTGCCATGGGGCCTTGGGCCAGCTGCAGTTTGTTAAGTAATTTTCAGATATAAAGGGCTTGGACTTTCATATGCAAAAGCCTCCGTGCAAGGCTTGGGTGGGATGGGGTCCCAGGGGATCAACAGGGCGGAGTGAGAAGTTATGGCTGCTCTCAGTCCTGCCCTCAGAGGCCCCGCTTCTCAGTGTCCCAGCAATCACTGCGAGCACCTCCGAGAGAAAGCTGCCCTTGTGTTCCAATGGATGCCAGACAGTCCCTTTTCTTCTGTATGAGTGTGGGTCCCCAGAGACTCACCTGGAACTGGAGCCCAGCACTTGAGACTCCCTCCTGATTGAAAAAGACAACCGTGTCCTCAGCCACCAACCCTCTCCGCATGCGCCTCTGTACCTCTGTAGTTTACTTCCGCACTGCACCTCCTCTGAGTCTCGGTATGCTTTTCTCTTTCCTTCTAGTTGTAGAATTTCCACTCAGCCAGCCTTCCTGTGGTTCTAGATGATGTTCGTTCCGTCTTTTAGTTTTATTTTTGAAGTGGTTGTGTGAGGCAGCAATCTCCGGTGTTTACCTATGCCACCATCTTGATTTTCCTCAGGCTTCAGATTTGCTAAAATCTCTCAAACAAGCTGCAGCTGGTGTCAGCATGCCCCAAACCTATCAATAAAAAGCCCCAAGACCTAGTACCAGAACTAGCCTGCCTTGCTTCACAGCTAAGCCTCACCTAGGCACTTCCAAACCTAATACAAATAGGAGGAATCTGTAGATCTCTCTGTAGCTCCTGCCAGGTGGCCCCAGGCAGTGGCTGACTTTGCATCTCTCTGGAGATCCAAGAGCCAGTGCACCTGGTGGACAGCTTCAGACCATACCAGATTACACCTCTACACATCCAAAAGCAACACACTCAATGGACAGACTCAGTGAGCACCAAAACCCTACTGAAGCAAGTCCTGCTCCACAGGGATCTCCTGCACAGCAGCTTTCCCACTGTAGCTGTAGCTGGTCCTCACAGACAATTGGCCTGGAGGTCAATTCCTCCCAGAGACACCAACAGCAATCAAAGCTCAATTACATCAAGACTGTGCACACAGCCCACACAGGGGCGCACCTAGAGTGCCCACTCAGGTGACTGGGAGGCTGAGCCACTGAGACCTATTATAGGACACCTACTACACAAAGCCATTCTACCAACTCCAGAAGACATAGCAGCTCTATCCAATACATAGAAACAAACACAGGGAAGCAGCCAAAATGCAGAAACAAAGAAACATGTCACAAAATAAAGAAACAGAAGACAGAAAACTACTGGATACAGAGTTCAAAACCATGGTTATAAGGTTACTCAAGGATCTTCAAGAGACTTAGTGAGGCTTTCAAGTATCTTAGTGAGAATGTCTAAGACATGGAAAAGGACAAGTCATAAATTAAGCATACACTAACTGAAATAAAGAATCATTTATAGGGATTCAACAGTACAGTAGAGGATTCTAAGAATCAAATAATTGATTTGGAATATGAGGAAGCAAGGAACACCCAATCAGAAGAGCAAAAAGAAAAAAGAATCTAAAAATATGAAGATAGAGAGAGCAAGATATTGAAAACCTATTTGAAGGAATAATGACAGAAAACTTCTATCTGGTAAAAGAAATAGACTTACAAGTCCAGGAAGCACAGAGAGTCCCAAACAAGAGGAACCCAAAGAGGCCCACACTAAGACACATCATAATTAAAATGCCAAGGGCTAAAGACAAAGAGAGAATATTAAAAGCAGCAAGAGAAAAGCAGTTAGTTATATACAAGGGAGTGCTCATATGACTGTCAGCTGATTTCTCCATAGAAACTATGCAGGCCAGAAGGGAGTGGCAAGAAATATTCAAAGTGATGAGTAAGGGTTGCGTTGGTGGTATAGTGGTGAGCATAGCTGTCTTCCAAAGTGATGAGTAGCAAGGACCTACAACCAAGATTACTCTACCCATCAAAGCTATCATTTAGAATTGAAGGTCAGATAAAGAGCTTTCCAGACAAGGAAAAGCTAAAGGTGTTCATCACCACCAAACCAGTATTACAGGAAATGTTGAAGAGTTTTCTTTAAGAAGAGGGAGAAGAAAAAGAAAAAGATCACAAATATGAATAATAAAATGGCAGTAAATAATAACTATCAACAATTGAGTCTAAAAATAAAAATAAATAAATGAATAAGAAATCTAATGGCCCTAACTGGTTTGGCTCAGTGGATAGAGTGTCAGCCTGCGGACTGAGGGGTCCCGGGTTCGATTCTGGTCAGGGGCATGTGCCTTGGTTGCGGGCACATCCCCAGTGGGGGGCATGCGGGAGGCGGCTGATCAATGTCTCTCTCTCTCTCATCATGTTTCTAACTCTCTGTCCCTCTCCCTTCCTCTCTGTGAAAAATCAATAAAATATATTTTAAAAAAAAGATTAAAAGAAAAAAAAGTTGGTTTTGCAAAAAAAAGAATTTCATGTGAGTCCCTTCTCTCAGAGACTAACCTTGCACTGTATATTGCTCAGTGCCTAAAGACAGTTACTTCATACGTTTTGTTCAGTATTACCTCAAAACGCATCACTAGTTACTTTACATTTTACTATTATACTAGTGGCCCAGTGCATGAAATTCATGCATGGAATGGGGTTTCCCTCAGCCCAGCCTGCACCCTCTCCAACTGGGGACCCCTTGGGGGATGTCAGATATCCCTCTTGCAATCTGGGACCACTGGCTCCTAACCACTCACCTGCCTGCCTGATTGCCCCCAACTGCCTCTGCCTGCCTGATCACCCCTAGCTGCCCTCCCCTGATGGCCTGGTTGCCCCCAACTGCCCCTGCTGACCTGCTCTCACCCCCAACTACCCTTCCCTGCTGACCTGCTCTCGCCCCCAACTACCCTTCCCTGCCGGCCTGATCTCGCCAACAACCCTCCCTTGCCAGCTTGATCTCGCTTCCAACTGCCCTCCCCTGCCGGCCTGATCTCGCCCCAAAGTGCCCTCCCCTGCCGGCTTGGTTGCCCCCAACTGCCCTCCCCTGCTGGCCTGATCTTGCCCCCATCTGCCCTCCCCTGCCAGCCTGATCTCGCCCCCACTGCTCTCCCCTGCCAACCTGATCTTCCCTCAAACTGCCCTTCCCTGCTGGCCAATTTGGTTCTGATTGGTCGGTTTCTATGCCAGTCAGCGTCAAAAGCTCTGCCTCCTCCACCCTAACCAGTTTGGCTCAGTGGATAAAGTGTTGGCCTGCGGACTCAAGGGTTCTGGGTTCGATTCTGGTCAAGGGCAGGTACCTGGGTTGCAGGCACATACCCAGTAGGAGTGTGCAGAAGGCAGCTGATTGATGTTTCTCTCTCATCGATGTTTCTAACTCTCTATCCCTCTCCCTTCCTCTCTGTAAAAAATCAATAATATATATATATATGAAGCTCCACCTCCTAGGCAGCCATTGGCTCCTCACAGTTGACCCAGATTTGGTTCTGATTGGTTGGTTTCTATGCCAGTCAGCATCTCTGGGCCTATCTCCGGGTCTGATCAGAGAGGCGGGGCTGATCAGCAGCCCCCACAGAGGCCTGGAGAGAAACAGAGGCAGTGGCTGCTGGTGAAGCCCAGAGAGAAAGAGAGGCAATGGCTGATCAACAGCTGCCATGGAGGCTGCAGATCAGACCCTGCCTCTCTCTTCAGGCCTCTCTCCGGGCCTGATCTGCAGCCCCCTCGGCAGTCAGTGCTGGGTTGCTGAGCCTGTATTGGCGGCAGTAGGTGCTGGGTCTCCACGACAACCCAGCATTGACTGCAGGACTGACTTCTGGTGTTCGGTCAAGCCTTCTGTTGGTCATTATGGACCCTGGGTTTTTATATATTAGGTTGTACTCATATCGGTCTATAAAATATTCTATATAGTGATATTCTATATAATGGCATGCTCTTCCCAACTATGCATTCACAGGAAATCAACAACCACCACAAATCTGAGCTTTCTGAAGAAGCCCTTTCAGTTAAATATTAACCAGCACACTTCTGATTATAATTATTAAAAATTACACAATAAATTCAGATGTGAGCTCAATGAGATTGAATTACTATGCATGTAGAGATGTCTAACAATCTACTAGATACAAAGATATAGCCCATACATATTTAGGCAACGATCTATGTATATAAAAGGCTAATATACTAAGTGTCCCTCCAACCGGTCGCTATGACGTGCACTGACCAGCAGGGGACAGACCCTCAATGCAGGAGCTGCTGTGACGTGCACTGGCCATTTATAGAGAAATGGCACCATGGACCTGGCACCCACAAAGCAACACTCGGCTTCCCCCAAGTGGGACACAGGCCCTGCCAACGCCCTGGAGCAACAGCTCACCAAATTGCAGCCAATACTGCTGAGACCCTATGGTGCAAAATGCAGCCCGCAGCCCACAGCCCAGCCCAGCCCAGCCCAGAAATAGTCGCTGTGGGCGCCCGGCTTCCTCTCCCTAACGACTAGAGATCTGGAAGTTCACCACAAATATCCTGCTATGATATTTGAAGTTAGGGGAAAGGAGTGGAATGATAGAAACATTCCTCTCCCTAGCGACTAGCATCCTTGCAGTTTCTTCAGCCCAGGAACACAACTTGCTTTATAGCCAGGTGCAAACATTTTGTACTTTAACCAAATGTCTGTGAAGTGTTTTCTTTTTTTTTTTTTTTTTTTTTAATATATTTTATTGATTTTTTACAGAGAGGAAGGGAGAGAGATAGAGAGTTAGAAACATCGATGAGAGAGAAACATCGATCAGCTGCCTCCTGCACATCTCCTACTGGGGATATGCCCGCAACCCAGGTACATGCCCCTGACCGGAATCAAACCTGGGACCTTTCAGTCCGCAGGCCGACGCTCCATCCACTGAGCCAAACCGGTTTCGGCTGTGAAGTGTTTTCTCGTGCCTCATCTCATTTGATCCTCACAGAAGTCCTGGAGTAGGTTGATAGGAGACTCAGTGGAATTGCATTTTCTTTTCATCAGCTGGAAAACAGAGATTTAGAAAGCTTAGAAATTGAACCGACTGAAAAGAAGTAAGAATGGACTTGAAAATGACTTCAGGTTTTCTCACTGCATAGAATATAGTCAAACACTGCTGCAGTTAAATATTTCACCCTTTGTTCTCCCTGTGTGATCTACAATAATAATCTGCTTCATGTTGATATTTACTGCTGTGTTGCTGACAAGTACCTAAAAGAGAAGTTGGGGTGCTTCATTGAGCTGGAAACAGTTAGCTACATCAGAAAGCAGTTCTAATTAAGCAAGACACACACACACACACACACACACATATATATGGCTAAGTTGACTCATGCATGTACAATACATATAAAGCTCTTGCTGGCACCAATTGCACGCGTTGTCATTGTCGATCGTGAATTTGGTTGACACTTCTATTTTAGAGAAAGGGCGAATAGTGATGTTAAAATATTTCTTCTAATTAATTTCCTTTCAATGTGCACGAGTTTGTGCACTAGGCCACTAGTAGTATATAAATAGTATATATAAATAGTTGATATAAAAAACACAGACAAAATTGAGCAAAAGCAGTCTTTAGAGAAGAGATCAGAAACTGAGCATATATGGAAAAAATTTATTTTTTGAACAAAATGTCAGAAGGACTTTGGAGTTTATAAGTACAGCCAACCATTGCTGACAGCTCAGTTTAACTACTTCCACTTACCATTATCCTAATTCTCAGTTTTAACCCCTAGAATGCTTTTAGCAACAACAATTATATAAATAGATGCAGTGAGAGAATTACATTAGTCTGCAATTTGAATCCAGCACCAAATATTGATCAGCATGGGTAATGGTTTTTCAGGCCATCTATTTAAACAGAGCTAAGAAGTTGATTCAAACCTTGAACTTGCTACCTAAAGTACATATTGCCCTTTGAATACTAAAGAAAAATGAGTCATATAGGGATAATAACATATTTAAGACATCAATGACACTGAGTATATTTCAAACTTTACTTTCAAAGAATCATAGGACCAAAGTAGAGTTTAAACACTATTCTGATATCTTCATTTATTATTGCTTTACTCTCCATAAGAAAGTTATTTGCTAAGTTAAATGTCTAGGAAAATATTTTAAATTAATTTTTCCTTTTAGTTATCCAAACATTTGTTTATCTAAAATTAACATGGAGTTCCCAAAGGAATGGATTTTCCTTTTCCCATCCTCATGATGTTCATAAGTGGGTATTCAAAATTTAGGTAATTCTTACTGGTTGGGTTGCTCAGTGGTTAAGCATCGACCCATGAACCAAGAGGTCACAGGTTCAATTTCCAGTCAGGGCACATGCCTGGGTTGTGGGCTCAATCCTCAGGAGGGGGTGTGCAGGAGGCAGCCAAGCAAAGATTCTCTCTCATCATTGATGTTTCTATCTCCCCCTCTCCCTTCCTCTCTAAACTCAATAAAAATAGATATATTTTAAAAAAGAGCAAAATTAGAGGCATACATATAACTAGAGAAATTACAAATTCACAAAGACTAATACTAGTAAATAAAAAGGCATAAAACCAGGGATTTTATGCCCTATCTGTTTTGGCTCAGTGGATAGAGCATCGACCTGTGGACTGAAAGGTCCCAGGTTTGATTCTGGTCAAAGGCATGTACCTTGGTTGTGGGCAAAATCCTAGTAGGAGGTGTGCAGAAGGCAGCTGATTGATGTTTCTCTCTCATTGATGTTTCTAAACTCTCTATCCCTCTCCCTTCCTCTCTGTAAAAAATCAATAAAATTTATTTAAAAAGAAAAGAAAAGAATATCCTTTATGCCCTAGCCAGTTTGGCTCACTGGATAAAGTGTCAGCCTGCAGACTGAAGGGTCCCGGGTTCGATTCCAGTCAAGGGCACATGCCCAGGTTGCAGGCTCAAACCCCAGTGTGGGGCGTGCAGAAGGCAGCTGATCCATGGTTTCTCTCACCATTGATGTTTCTGTCTCTCTCTCCCTCTCCCTTCCTCTCTGAAATCAATCATATATGTATATTTTTAAAAAAGAATATCCTTTATGCAAAATGCCATGTAAAATTATAAAACCACTAGAGGCCTGGTGCACAAAATTTGTACATGGGTAGGGTCCCTAGGCCTGCCCTGGCTAGCGATCAGGTACAATCTGCGGGGCGACCAGTGGGGCAATTGGGGGGGCCCCCACTGGCACCTGCCTTGGTTGGCCTGGGGCCTGTGGGCAGCTTCTGCATTCTGTCGATTTGCATATTAGGCTTTTATTATATAGGATTCCTAAAATTACTCTGAATGACAGGTATTGCAAAAATAAGTTACTGTACTAAGTCACAAAGACATGTCAAAGAAATGTGAGGCATTATGGTAAGTTTACAAATTATTCTCAGGTAAGAAAACAGCATGTACCATTCCATGTAAAGTGCAACATTTAAAAAATCTTAAAGAAATCTATGCTAATTTATAGCTCCTTAAACAGGGCAAGGAGTATAGCATGACTATATACAGTAAACTCTATTTCCACTTACTCATTATCACTTTGCCTTGACAACTAACCTCCATATTTACCACACCTCCTAAAGCTGCTTTTAAAATATATCATTCCACTCCTTTCCCTTAACAATGGGGTTTTCCTCAAGATTCTTAACTTGGGGAGAACCAAGATGGCGGCATAGGTTAACGCCGGAGTTTGCTGCTTTGAACAACTACTTCAAAAGTGAAACTAAAAGACGGAACGGACATCACCCAAAACCACTGGAAAGCTGGCTGAGTGGAAGTCCTACAACTAGGAGGAAAGAGAAACTCATACGGACACTCAGAGGAGGCGCAGTGCTGAAGTCAAATTCTGAGGTGCGGAGTGCGCGGAGCGGGCTGGCGGCGGAGGGCGCGGTTGGCGTTTTCAATCGGGAGGGAGTCGCAGACTCTGAGCTCCAGATACAGGCCCGTCTTTAGGGACCCAGACTCAAACGGGAGAAGCGGGACTGTCTGGCTTTGGTCAGAGCGAGTGCAGCTTTCTCTCCGAGCTTTGCAGTGGGTGCTGGGACTCAGAGAGGCAGAGCCCCTGGGGACAGGACTGAGAGCCACCATAACTGCTCTCTCAGGACCACCCTGTTGATCCTGTGTGACCCGCCCCGCCCAAGCCCTGCACACAGGCATTTGCCGGATAGCCTCAGGCAAACGCCAGATTAGCACCTCCCTAGAGGACAGAAGTTCTCTCACTGCTGACACAGCTGATTCTCATAGCCACTTGGCCTGGAGGTCAAACCCTCCCTGGAATTAGCTACAACAATCAAGATTTATAAGACTGCGAACAAAGACCACTAGGGGGTGCACCAAGGAAGAATAACAAAATGCGGAGACAAAGAAACAGGACAAAATTGTCAATGGAAGATCTAGAGTTCAGAACCACACTTTTAAGGTCTCTCAAGAACTGTTTAGAAGCCGCCGATAAACTTAATGAGATCTACAAGAAAACTAATGAGACCCTCGATGTTATATTGGGGAACCAACTAGAAATTAAGCATACACTGACTGAAATAAAGAATATTATACAGACTCCTGACAGCAGAACAGAGGAGCGCAAGAATCAAGTCAATGATTTGAAATGCGAGGAAGCAAAAAACACCCAACCGGAAAAGCAAAATGAAAAAAGAATCCAAATATGCGAGGATAGTGTAAGGAGCCTCTGGGACAGCTTCAGGCGTACCAACATCAGAATTATAGGGGTGCCAGAAGATGAGAGAGAGCAAGATATTGAAAACCTATTTGAAGAAATAATGACAGAAAACTTCCCTCACCTGGTGAAAGAAATGGACTTACAGGTCCAAGAAGCGCGGAGAACCCCAAACAAAAGGAATCCAAAGAGGACCACACCAAGACACATCATAATTAAAATGCCAAGAGCAAAAGATAAAGAGAGAATCTTAAAAACAGCAAGAGAAAGAAACTCAGTTACCTACAAGGGAATACCCATACGACTGTCAGCTGATTTCTCAACAGAAACTTTGCAGGCCAGAAGGGAGTGGCAAGAAATATTCAAAGTGATGAATACCAAGAACCTACAACCAAGATTACTTTATCCAGCAAAGCTATCATTCAGAATTGAAGGTCAGATAAAGAGCTTCACAGATAAGGAAAAGCTAAAGGAGTTCATCACCACCAAACCAGGATTATATGAAATGCTGAAAGGTATCCTTTAAGAAGAGGAAGAGGAAGAAAAAGGTAAAGATACAAATTATGAACAACAAATATGCATCTATCAACAAGTGAATCTAAGAATCAAGTGAATAAATAATCCGATGAACAGAATGAACTGTTGATTATAATAGAATCAGGGACATAGAAAGGGAATGGACTGACTATTCTTGGGGGGGAAAGGGGTGTGGGAGATGCGGGAAGAGACTGGACAAAAATCGTGCACCTATGGATGAGGACAGTGGGTGGGGAGTGAGGGCGGATGGTGGGGCGGGAACTGGGAGGAGGGGAGTTATGGGGGGAAAAAAGAGGAACAAATGTAATAATCTGAACAATAAAGATTTAATTAAAAAAAAAAGATTCTTAACTTGGATAAATTTTCTTCCTTTTCTTTGTTGACTCATCCTCCCACCTAACTTCAAATATCATAGCAGGATATTTGTGGTGAAGTTCCAGATCTCTAGTTGGAATCCTCTCTACTAGTGTTGTCTGTTAAATAATTATACCTAGTTTCAGTCAGTAAACAATTTTTACTGCATAGCTAATGTGTGCCAGGTGCGAGTGTTAGACATGTATTCAGAATCTAATGTGAAAGTCCCTGTCATCAAGGAACAGATAATTTAAGTGGCAGACCAAAAAGTCCAACTCAAAAGATCCAAAATTGATTATTCATGTGTCCTTTTCCAATGGATTCAATATATATATCAATAGATTGCACATTCTCATTACTGCCAAGGCGATGTGACTCCTTTCTCAATCCCACATTGAATTAGTTACCACGTAAATCCTGTTCTTTATCTGCAATATTCTATTCCTATTGCCTGAGCCTCGTTCAGGCCATTAAATATTTCCACCCAAACTGCAACAACCACTTTCTGAAGTATTCTCTAATTTCTCATCTAATTCATCCTTCACTCAATTGACAGATTAATTTTCGTAAGGCACAGGTGTGACCCATCACCTCACTACATAAAAATGTTTAATAATCCCTCAAAAAACAAGTTAAACCCCAAAAATTCATAAGCTTGGCATTTATGGTCCTCTATTAACTGATCTCTATCTATTAATACTTCTTCATCTTTGCCACCCACTATTTCCTTACCTTTTGCTCCAGCCCAACATGGCTATTTAATCATATCTGGAAACTCCTTGAATATTCCCTATCTCTCTATTTTCATTTATGTTATATCTCTCCTCCCACTCCCAACCTGATTAAAAATATCCATTCATTTGCACCTTTCAGGAGCTTACCCAACCTTTGTTTCAAATAACATAATTTTCCTAAAATCTTCCCTCCCCTGACTCTATAATATATGCAAAGGAGCCCTAACCGGTTTGGCTCAGTGGATAGAGCATCGGCCTGTGGACTCAAGGGTCCCAGGTTCGATTCCGGTCAAGGGCATGTACCTTGGTTGCAGGCACATCCCCAGTGGGATGTCTCTTTCTCATTGATGTTTCTAACTCTCTATCCCTCTCCCTTCCTGTCTGTAATAAGTCAATAAAATATATTTAAAAAATATATATGCAAAAGCTATTTTTATATCACTGATACTTTATTTGTACTATTGTTACCTATAAATGTAATATCCTTCTTGTTAAGATTGTAAACAACTTGAACTATGACTGTCTTATTCATCTTTGTCTTGCCACAGTGCATTGCACATGGCTGACATTCAATAAGTATTTTCTTCCCCCACTGGTTGTCAAATGATCTTTAATTGAAACATTTTCCTTTGTCGTTCTTTTATATATATATATATTTTATTGATTAAGATATTACATATGTGTCCTTATCCCCATGTTACCCCCCGCCCCCCCGCTCATGCCCTCAACCCCCCCCCCATTGTCCGTGTCCATTGGTTAGGCCTATATGCTTGCATATAAGTCCTTTGGTTGATCTTTCCCCCTTACCCCCACCCTCCCCTACCTTCCCTCCAAGGCCTGACAGTCCAATCAATGCCTCTCCATCTCTGGATCAGTCCTTGTTCATCAGTTTATGTTGTTCATTATATTCCACAAATGAGTGAGATCATGTGGTGTTTATCCTTCTCTGACTGGCTTATTTCACTTAGCATAATGCTCTCCAGTTCCATCCATGCTGTGGTAAATGGTAAGAGTTCCTTTTTCTTCTTCCTCTTCTAAAAGAATACCTTTCAGCATTTCATATAATACTGGTTTGGTGGTGATGAACTCCTTTAGCTTTTTCTTATCCGTGAAGCTCTTTATCTGACCTTCAATTCTGAATGATAGCTTTGCTGGATAAAGTAATCTTGGTTGTAGGTTCTTGCTGTTCATCACTCTGAATATTTCTTGCCACTCTCTTCTGGCCTGCATGGTTTCTGTTGAGAAATCAGCTGACAGTTGTATGGGTACTCACTTGTAGGTAACTGAGTTTCTTTCTCTTGCTGCTTTTAAGATTCTCTCTTTGTCTTTTGCTCTTGGCATTTTAATTCTGATGTGTCTTGGTGTGGTCCTCTTTGGATTCCTTTTGTTTGGGGTTCTCTGCGTTTCCTCGACTTGTAAGTCTATTTCTTTCACCAGGTAGGGGAAGTTTTCTGTCATTATTTCTTCAAATAGGTTTTCAATACCTTGCCCTCTCTCTTCTTCTGGTACCCCTATAATTCTGATGTTGGTGTGCTTGAAGTTGTCCCAGAGGCTCCTTACACTATCTTCATATTTTTGGATTCTTTTTTCTTTTTTCTTTTTCGGTTGGGTATTTTTTGTTTCTTCGTATTTCAAATCTTTGACTTGATTCTTGGGATCCTCTTGTCTGCTGTTGGATCTCTGTATATTATTCTTTATTTCAGTCAGTGTATGCTTAATTTCTAGTTGGTCTTTTTTCATATCCTCCAGGGTCTCACTAAATTTATTGGCGGTTTCCATAAAATTCTTGAAAAACCTTATAAATGTGGTCTTGAACTCTATATCCAGTCATTTGCTTTCCTCCATTTCTGTCATTTGTGACCTGTTTCTTTGTCTCCACATTTTTTATGCTTCCCTGTGTTGGTAGAGTGGTTTTGTGTGCTGTGTGTCCTGTAGGGCCCAGTGGCTCAGCCTCCCCAGTTACCTGAGGTGGACACTCTTGGTGCACCCCCTTGTGGGCTTTGTGCACAGTCTTGTTGTAGTTATGCCTTGATTGTTGTAGGATCACTGGGAGGAATTGACCTCCAGGCCAACTGGCTGTGAGAATCAGCTGTGTCTGCAGTGGGAGAACTTCTGTGCTGAAGACACCCTTCTGGGGCAAGACTTGCTTCAGTGGGGCTTTGGTGCTCACTGAGTCTGCCCCCTGAGTGTGTCCCTTATGGATCTGAGGAGTTGTAATCTGGATGGTCCCACTCTGACCACTGGGTACACTGGCTCTTGGATCTAAGGAGGTGCTAATTTAGCCTCTGCCTGAGGTTACCCAGCAGGAGCTACGAAGAGAACTGCAGATTCCCCTTCCTGTTTTGGAGTTTGGAGGTGCCCAGATGAGGCCCAGCTGTGAAGCAATGCAAGCTGCTGTGGGGCCTTGGGCCTTCTCTTGGAAGTTCTGGGTCTGTCTGGCCCAGCTGCAATTTGTTAGGTAATTTTCAGGTTGCAAAGGGCCAGGGCATTCATATGCAAAAGCCTCTGCAGCAGCCTGGGTGGGGCGGGGTCTCAGGGAACCAAAGGGCGGAGCAAGCAGCTATGGCGGATCCTCAGCCCTGCCCTATGGGGCCCCGAGTCTCAGTGTCCCGGTAATTGCTGCAAGCACCTCTGAGGGAATGCCGCCCTCAAGTTCTGAGTTCTGCCCGATGCCAGACAGTCCAGTTTCTCCCTGTATGAGTACTGGGTCCCCAGAGACTTCCCGGAACCAGAGTTCAGAGCAGTCAGGAACTTGTCACTCCCTCCCGATTCAAAAAGACAGCCGCATCCTCAGGTGCCAGCCCCTTTCTGCGCGTGCGCTCAAGCCTCCGTACCTCTGCACTTTACTTCCGCACCTCCTCTGAGCCTCTGTGTGCTTTTCTTTTTCCTTCTAGTTGTAGAATTTCCACTCAGCCAGCCTTCCTGTAGTTCTGGATGATGCCCATTTTGTCTGTTCATTGTATTTTTGAAGTTGTTGTGGGAGACCTCAATTTCCGGTGTTTACCTATGCCACCATCTTGGTTTCTCCTACTTTGTAGATCTTAACTAGCCAGGCATTCCACTGCAACACTGTTGATGTTATCTATGATGTCATGAGGGTGGTGGCCATCAACATTGAAGCCCACAGACTGGGCAGTCCCCAGGATCTCTTTAATGATTCCAGAGAGTTCTCTAGCTAAAGATCAGTGCTGCATCTGTTGGGCAATGTTGATTATCTCATTAAAAGTGATATTTCCACTGTGCTTAATTTTTTTTGCTTCTTTCTAACTCTCCATAGTTCTTTGAGAGCTTTGATGAGCAGGGCAGAAGCAGGAGGCACTAACTCAATCTGGGCCTGTCTGTTCTGATGTCAGTTTCACTGTAATTCTCAGACTCTTCCAATCGCTGGTTGCTTTGGCCATGCCATCACCAGCCCTTTCTGGAGACAGGCCCAGGGGGCCGGTCTTGGGGGCCAAGGCAAACGTGGCACTCACTCCCCCACGAGTGCACCTGGTGTCAAATGAACCCACATTCGGGAGGACCAAAGAAAGTTGCACCTGAGCCTCCTCCAAGCTGAAAGCCAAAATCTCAATAAGTATTAAATACATGTTGAATTTATAATAGAATATATACGTAAAATAATAACATGGTCCATAAAATCATACAGGATGTTTCCTTCACTTTCTTATGGAGAAAAATTACTGCAATGAGAATATCTTTTTTAAAAGTCACCTTCCTACCCTAGCTGGTTTTGCTCAGTGGATAGAGCATCAGCCCATGGACTGAAGGGTCCTGGGTTCAATTCCGGTCAAGGGCACATACCTCAGTTGAAGACCCCATCCCCGGTCCAGGCATGTGTGTGAGGCAAACAAATATTTTTCTGTCTTGCCCTAGCCAGTTTGGCACAGTGGATAGAGCGTTGGCCTGTGGACTGAAAGGTCCCGGGTTCGATTCCGGCCAAGGGCACATGCCCGGGCTACGGGCTTGGTCCCCAATGGGGGCCGTGCAGAAGTCAGCCAATCAATGACTCTCTCATCATTGATGTTTCTATCTCTTCCTCCTTCTCCCTTCCTCTCTTAAATCAATAAAGAAATATATTTAAGAAAAAAATAAAAAATAAAAAATAAATATTTTTCTGTCTCTTCCCTTCCCTTCCACTCTCTCTCTAAAAAAAAAAAAATCAATGGAAAAATATCCTCGGGTGAGGATTAACAACAACAAAAAGTCACCTTCATTATTTTTTGTAAAGATAGATTAAAAAGTGATTTTCGCCCTAACATTAATCAATATGCCTTCCACCTCTTAAGTGTACATGAATAGTTATAAAACTTCCTTGGCTCAGAATATAAAATTGCTTTCCACGGTTTCACATTATTATAGGTATCTACTGATCATACACTCAATCACCTTACCATTGAAAACAGTAGTGTAGAAAGAAAGCCATACTGCTGAGATAATACAACTATTTTTAGAGAGGAGCAGTCATAGTATAATTATACTTCTCTGTTTCACTTCCTCCATATCTCCATAACATCTATCAACCAAAATGTTTGTTTAGAGCCCATACTTCCTGGTTCACAAGTTAAAAATAATAGATAGGTTTTAAGTTAAATAATTCACCAAAGATTTACAGAATACCTATTATGTAGAAAGCACTGTTGGGGACACAAAAATTAAGACATAATTTTCATCTTCTGGAACTCATGATTAAATGCACAACACATACCTAAACAGCTCCCTTACAAGGCTGATTGTGTGAGTGCTAAAAAACTTCCAACAAGGTTTAAGCAGAGCTCTATAGAGAGAGAGAGATGAATTTAATCAAAGAGTTATCTAAGAAGCTTCAAACGAGAGATGGGTTTCTATTTGGTCTTTTTAAAATCAAGCAATAACATTCAAGATTTTCAATAATAATTATTTTTGAGTAAATAATTTAATTTGTCTTAAATATTTTATTCAGTAGTATTGCAACAGAATTGGATTTTTCCCATTGAAAAGGTATTGGTTCAACATGGGAGGATGGGAAGAGATCAACCAAAGAATATATATGCATATATGCAGAGCCCATGGACATAGACAATAATGTCTAGGAGGGCCGTAGCCAGTTTTGCTCAGTGGATAGAGCGTCAGCCTGCAGACTGAAGGGTCCCAGGTTCAATTCCTGTCAAAGGCACATGCCCAGGTTATGGGCTCGATCCCCAGTAGGGGTTGTGCAGGAGGCAGCTGATCAATGATTCTCATCATTTCTATCTCTCTCTCCCTCTCCCTTCCTCTCTGAAATCAATAAAATATATTTTTTTTAAAGTATAACAGTTACAAAGAAAGTGAAGGCTTTATATGAAGAAAACCACAAAATTTTATCAAGAGATATAAATGATCTAAAAAAAAGATGTAGAAAAAGACCACGGTCCTGGATGAAACACCTCAACACTGTAAAAATGTCAATGCTTTACAAAATCATTTATAGATTTAACAAGTTCCAATCAAAATCTCAATTTTTTTAAATGTTTTTATTGATTTCAGGCAGGAAGGGAGAGGGAGAGATAGAAACATCAATAATGAGAGAGAATCATTGATCGGCTGCCTCCTGCATGCTCTAGCCCTCTACCATGGCATGTGCCCTGACCGGGAATTGAACCATGACCTTCTGGTTTATGCGTTGATGCTCAATCACTGAGCCATGCTAGTCGGACATCAATAAGTTATATTGGAACTTGGAAAACAATTCTAACGCTCATCTGAAAAAAAAAATCTACTAATGGGAATAGTCAAGATATTTGTTTGCAGTAATTTCTCATAAGTATTAAGATATTTTTAAAAACAAAAAAATCTTTTTAGTTAAATGGATTTTTTTTAACTCACCTTGAAACACAGGGAAATGTGTTTTCCAGACAAAACTTGTGGCCTATAATTGAGAAGAAAAATTTTGTATGTTCAAGGGAAAGATACAATATGTCCAATAATCTATATTTACTTACAATTATACTCCCAGAGAAAGGCTAGGTACATATAAATGGGTTACCCAATTTTTACAGAAATTTGTTTAGCATACTTATAGTACATTAAAAGGGAAAATACTGAACCAAAAATAAAATTCAGGACCCTAGATGAATTTTTCTTCCATACCACCTCCTCCTGCAATACTGGCTTCTTCCAGGTATATGGTCAAAGGTCCGAATCAGATCTTGAAACATTTGCTTTTCAAGTAAACTCTATCAACATTTCTATATTTGGATACTTCTGTTACTGTCTTAACTAGTTAATATTAACATAGGGAAAAAGCAAAGGGAAGGCCAGACATTATAAGCATGGTCATCTGGGCAGCTTCACTAGAAAGCTGCAGTTTCACGCTCCCCACTGGTCCATTCCCTGCAAATCACTGGGGAAGGGTTCCAACAAAGGGGAAAGGGACGCATGTGCAGTGAAGTTGGAATGATCTAGGGAAGGTGCTTGCCTGCCAGTCTAACCTGGAAACAAAGATCACTGGCTAGGAGGGTGGTCCCTATGCAAGCCCCTGAAAATATGGGAATACGTAATCCCCAGACAGAGGATCCTCTCTCTTGTTCCTCTTGCTTCGCTCCTGCTTCCTTGCACTTGTTTGTGCCCTCTCCATAGCTGTGTGGTCTAGAAGCCACACCCCACATGCAATGGACTGCAGCTGGGAACACAAGGTAGGCTAGCTGGACTGGACTGTGCTTTCATATGGAATGGAGGCTCTGGACAGTGGCTTTAATCCTAGATCTACTGGAGAAGAAATGGGACTTTTTCCTTGGTGGGATGGAAATGGTACCTTGGAAACTCAGGGGTTTAATTCAATAGAAATAAAACTTTCCACAATACCTTATCCTCCCGTGGGGGCATCCGGAAATTCTTATTCCAGCGGCATCCCAAGAAGCACATTTCCACAGGTAACCAGTGGGGACATGGAGGACCCCCTACTGGTGACACTTCCTTGAAGATTCTGGGCTGCCATGACCTAACACTGGATATGCTGAACACTGTAGGACAGATGAAAGGACCACATTCATTTCAGCTTAAAATAACTTGCATAGAGGGGTGGGAAAAGTCTGAAATGACAGATGCCAATGAAGTACATTTTAAAAAGAGAAAATTATGATAAGACAGGAGTGAAAGCAAATGGGGAACATGCAGAAAGAAGTATGGCATTACAAACTGCTACTATTTAAAAAAAAGTCCTCTTTTAATGTATTACAGAAATCATCAGTTTTATAATTACTGAACTTAACAGTTAAGCAACAAATTATGGGGGGAAATTAAATAATATTTTTATTTAATTAATTGATTAATTGATTTAATTAATTAATTGATTTAATCAATTTAATTAATTGATTTCAGAGAGGAAGGGAGAGGGAGAGGAAGAGATAGAAACATCAATGATGAGAATCATTAATCAGCTGCCTTCTGCATGCTCCACAGTGGGGATCGAGCTCGCAACCTGGGCATCTGTCCTGACCAGGAATCGAACCATGACCTCTTGGTTCATAGGTCAACACTCCACCATTGAGCCATGCTGGCTGGGCTATATGTACTTTTACAAAACATATTTGTATTTAAATATTTCATGGGAAACCCACTTGGGTACACTCACTGCTAAACTTTGCTTTTGCTTAAAATTTTTTTTCCATTAAAACCAACCTCTTGAGCCTGGCCGGTGTGGCTCAGTGGTTGAGTGTCAAACTAAGAACCAATATGTCATTGGTTCATTCCCAGTCTGGGCACATTGCCTGGGTTGAGGGAGTGATCCTCAGTTGAGGGTGTGCAGGAGACAGCCAATCGATGTTTCTATCTCTCTATCCCTCTCTCTTCCTCGCTCTCTAAAATAAAAAAAAATATGGAGAAACCAAGATGGCAGCATAGATACACTGGAAATTGCTGCCTTGCACAACCACTTGAAAAATACAACGAAAAGACAAAACAAAGATCATCCAGAAACACAGGAAGACTGGCTGAGTGGAAATTCTACAATTAGAAGGAAAAAGAAAAGCACACTGAGACTCAGAGGAGGTGCAGAAGTAAAGTGCAGAGGTACGGAGGCGCACATGGAAAGGGCTGGCAGCTGAGGACACAGTTGTCTTTTTCAGTCCGGAGGGAGTCTCAAGCTCCCAACTGCTCTGAACTCCAGTTCTGGGTGAGTCTCTGGGGACCCAGACTCATATGGGAGAAACTGGACTGTCTGGCATCGGTCAGAACTCGAGGGCGGCTTTCTCTCAGAGGTGCTTGCAGCGATTACCGGGACACTGAGAAGCAGGGCCTCTTAGGGCAGGACTGAGGAGCAGCCATAGCTGCTTGCTCCACCCTGTCGATCCCCTGAGACCCCGCCCCACCCAAGCTGTGCACAGAGGCTTTTGCATATGAAAGGCCTGGCCCTTGGCAATCTGAAAATTACCTAACAAACTGCAGCTGGGTCAGAGAAAGCCAGAACATCCAAAAGGAGGCCCAAGACCCCACAACAGCTTGCATTGCTTCACAGCTCCTGCTGGGTAGCCTCAGGCAGAGGCTAAATTAGCACCTCCTTAGAGATCCAAGAGCCAGTGTACCCAGTGGTCAGAGTGGGACCATCCAGATTACAACTCCTCAGATCCATTAGGGACACACTCAGGGGGCAGACTCAGTGAGCACCAAAGCCCCACTGAAGCAAGTCTTGCCCCATAAGGGTGTCTCCAGCACGGAAGTTCTCCCACTGCAGACACAGCTGATTCTCACAGCCAATTGGCCTGGAGGTCAATTCCTCCCAGTGATACCTACAACAATCAAGGCTTAACTACAACAAGACTGTGCACAAAGCCCACAAAGGGGTGCACCAAGAGTGTCCACCTCCGGTAATTGGGGAGGCTGAGCCACTGGGCCCTATAGGACAGCTAACACAGAAAGCCACTCAATCAACACAGGGAAGCATAAAAAATGCGGAGACAAAGAAACAGGTCACAGATGACAGAAATGGAGGAAAGCAAACTACTTGATATAGAGTTCAAAACCACGCTTATAAGGTTTTTCAAGAATTTAGTAAGACCCTCAATAAGTCTAGTGAAACCACCAATAAACTTAGTGAGCCCCTCAAGAAATCTAGTGAGACCCTCGAAGTTATGAAAAAGGACCAACTAGAAATTAAGCATACACTGACTGAAATAAAGGATATTATGCAGAGTTCCAACAGCAGACTAGATGATCGCAAGAATCAAGTCAAAGATTTGAAATATGAAGAAGCAAAAAACACCCAACCGGAAAAGCAAAAAGAAAAAAGAATCCAAAAATATGAAGATAGTGTAAGGAGCCTCTGGGACAACTTCAAGCACACCAACATCCGAATTATAGGGGTGCCAGAAGAAGAGAGAGAGCAAGATATTGAAAACCTATTTGAAGAAATAATGACAGAAAACTTCCCCTACCTGGTGAAAGAAATAGACTTACAAGTCGAGGAAACGCAGAGAACCCCAAACAAAAGGAATCCAAAGAAGACCACACCAAGACACATCATAATTAAAATGCCAAGAGCAAAAGACAAAGAAAGAATCTTAAAAGCAGCAAGAGAAAGACAGTCAGTTACCTACAAGGGAGTACCCATACAACTGTCAGCTGATTTCTCAACAGAAACTTTGCAGGCCAGACGGGAGTGGCAAGAAATATTCAAAGTGGCCCAAACCGGTTTGGCTCAGTGGTTAGAGCGTCGGCCTGCGGACTCAAGGGTCCCAGGTTTGATTCTGGTCGGGGGCATGTACCTTGGTTCCAGGCATATCCCCAGCAGGGAGTATGCAGGAGGCAGCTGATCGATGTTTCTCTCTCATCAATGTTTCTAACTCTCTATCCCTCTTCCTTCCTCTCTGTAAAAAAATCAATAAAATATATTTTAAAAAAAACAAAGAAATATTCAAAGTGATGAATAGCAAGAACCTATAACCAAGATTACTTTACCTAGCAAAGCTATCATTCAGAATTGAAGGTCAGATAAAGAGCTTCACAGACAAGAAAAAGCTAAAGGAGTTCATCACCACCAAACCAGTATTATATGAAATGTTGAAATGTATCCTTTAAGAAGAGGAAGAAGAAGAAAAAGGTAAAGATACAAATTATGAACAATAAATACACATCTATCAACAAGTGAATCTAAAAGTCAAGTGAATAAATAATCTGATGAACGGAATAAACTGGTGAATATAATAGAATCAGAGGCATAGAAAGGGAGTGGACTGAGTATTTTCGAGGGGGAAAGGGGTGTGGGGGATGCAGGAAGAGACTGGACAAAAATCATACACCTATGGATGAGGACAGTGGGGAGGGGGGTAAGGGCGGAGGGTGGGATGGGAACCGGGTGTAGGGGAGCTACGGGGGGAAAAAAGAGGAACAACTGTAATAATCTGTACAGTAAAGATTTAATTAAAAAATAAAAATAAAAGAAAAGAAAAAATATATTAAAAATAATAAAAAATAACCAGTCTCTTGAGATTATACAAAGGAACTAAAATCAGATTATGCAGATTTAGACAGGGGAAGCTGGGAATGAATAACTAATGTAAGTTTGGTAACATGCTACACGGTGCGGTTTCCTGCTACAGTAGAGAGGCCAAGAAACCCAATAAATAGGTTGAGCACTGGAATATTTGCACATGGTAGTCATCCAACATTAATTCAACAGCTAACGGCTCTATGCAACCTTCCTCACATTCCTCCCGGCCTCTGACAAGTCATCCTTTCAACCTATGAGGCCCTCCGCTCTCCCCCAAATAAATTGTGTGGGTGGTAAAATCACCCTCACAAAGTACATGGCTCACACTTCCACACCTTGGAATGAGCTGTTCCCAAGATGGGGAAAGGTGCCCTGCCAGGGAAGTCACATGAAGTGGTCTTTCTTGAGGCCCAACTTGAGCTTGCAGCTCCGATGACAAAGATGCAGTGGAAAGGACACAGGCAGCCTCTGGAGAACAGCTGATGAGGCAGAGGATGGAGCCCTTGAAGCAAGCTTCGCTGTGCCCTGCCCCCTGAGGGAGGCCTGGTAATCATAAGAGTGGCTGCTTAAGGTTTTTCCAAGGGACTCAAGGGCTCAACATCCCCTTCCCAGGAGCTTACCTATCCCCGTCTCACTGCCCAGAGATTTTGGGGCTTGAGAGCTGAGTCCCTCTAGGATAGAGGCAGGGGTCCTGGAGGCACAGTGACCAGACTAGGCCAATGCTGGGGTGTCAGATGGGGTGGATACCTCCACTGAGGCAGGAGCCTTCGAGGGAATAGTAGTCAGAATACTCTGGGCTGGTGTCCCTACAGAGAAGGCAGTGTACCCGTTGAGCTCCCCATCTGCCAGCCACCCTAGTCCAGTCCAGGACTGCTTCCAGACAAGGAGAAAACAGGAGGAGCTTTGCAACGACTTTCTCTGCTCTGGGGCCCGAGGTTGGGCTGGATGCTCCCCTTTAGGGTGGGGACTGAGGGAACTGCTACAGACATGGCCTGGAGAATAGAGGGCAGAAGCAGGGCCCAGGCCACAGGCTGTAGTGTGCCCACAGCTTCCCTCATACCCACACTTACTGAAGAAGTACCCAGTTGAGGAAGCCCAGGCCTCAGGGGCATTAGACTAGGCTGGAAGGCTGCCCCATGGGCTAGAGGCACCACTTGTCTTATCAGGGGGCTGTGGGGTCAGAAGAGGCACACTCAGTGAGGTCAGAGTTGGGCCTTGCTCGATTCCTGAGGGAGTTGAGGGACACCCAGCCCATTCACCTCAACCCCTCAATGAGAACAAGGCAGGACAGGAAGCACCCGGAGGTTATCAAAGGTGCTGATAATCACCCGCAGACATAGCCCTGCTCTCCTCTTCCTTCTAGAGCTGTCTTCTCACTCACCTTTCAGGCCTAACTCCTGGCACAAAGCTAGCTGGTTGGGCCCCTCAACCTTTTTACTGAGCCATGGTGCCAAGTGGGGCAGCCAGGAGGCAGAGCCTCACTCAAGCTGGAGCCTTGAGCACCACCCTCCTGATTAAATCAGGGCAAGAGACTCATGAGTTGCTTAGCAAGGTCACCTGAGGCAGAGAGCAAGCCCAGCCAGGGCAGGTCTGGGTGAGGCAATAGAGGTAGAGCTGAGCCAGGTGCAGACATTTCAGGTCCTGGCCTCCCACTGGCACAGGGCCCTCAGGACTGGCTCAGGTCTTGACACAGCCCCTTACTTGATGTGACCATCAGCAAGTTCCTGGGCCTCTGCTTCCCCATCTGTAACCTAGTGGGGATGGTCCGTGTTGCTCAAAATATGGTCCCTAAACATCTCAGGATCACTTAAGCAGTTTGATTACAACCCAGACTCCTGGGCTCTGCCTAAGCGAGTTCTCGATGGGGCCCTGGAAACCATTTCCCAGGTTATTTTGTTTGAGAAATCCTGCTTGGGTGCAACCCTGCCCTGAAGCCTTGGACGATTACAGGGGGGACTGTGGGGCCAGAAAGCCACAGTCAACCAGGGCTGAGTGGGCCCTATTCCTTTACTTGAGGGGTGGGGTTACCAGCACACCTTGCTCCCTACACACACACCTTCCTTGCCATCAACACTCTTACCGAAGAATGGAACAGGCTTGGTGAAAACTGTGCGGGCTGGTAGCACCGCCTCCCTCACACAGAAGTCTTAGGCAGCTCTGTTCCTGCCCGACCTCGCGCTGGGGCTCCTCAGACACTGTCATCTCTCCTGCAGACTGGGGCTCCCAGGACAGTTTGCCATGGGGAGCAGCCACCTCTCCCCACCACATGCAGCTCTACACGACTCTCACCCAGGTTCTGCACCATTATGGTTCTCTAGGGCACAGTGAACAGATGGGTGTGGGTGCTGAGCAGCCCTGCTATGTAGAGGCCTCAGACCCTGCCTGTAACCACGGCAATATTAGCAAGAAGTATGCCTGTCATGGAGCAGGGGCACAATAGGTGTGCAAAGAAGTGTGAGGGAGAAAGGGGGGAAAAGGGAAGGAAAAGAGCTAGGAAATAGCCAAGTCCAGCAAGGCCCCGGCAGTGAGGGAGGTGGGTGAGGCTGTCCTTCGCCTGGGGACTCAGAGCGATTCCACGTCACAATCCCTTTTCCTCCTGTGTAAGTAGCCACAGTTCTCTCTACACTTGAGTTTTCTGTCGACATGGTCTCCTCCGCCCCCACCCCACTCTCCACGTTCCAGGAGTGAATGAGTTGATGTGCAACAAGCTGGAACCATGTTTTCTGGCCCCAATCCTCCTGTTGAGTTTCCTGTACCCGACTTACAATATTTTCCTTTCCCAAACACTCCTCTAAGCCTATGTACATGCTGTTCAACTCACACTGCACTTCACACGTTTTACCCACCTTGTCCTGCTGGTCTTCAAGGCCCAATTTAGGGAGCAACTCTTCTGGGGCCCATGATAACTTCTCATCCCCAGACTAGCACACGCCCCTCCTGCGCTTCCACGGCATCCTTCCCCCAGGTTGTCACTGTGGTGACCAGTGTTGGAGTTGCCTATCTTCCAGCCCGTCCATTACTGCTGGTGAGTGCTGCCACTCCAAACCTCGTCCAGTACAAGACCAGCCTCTAGCTGTAGGAGCCACAATATAGTTTGTGTACAGGAAGGATGGTATAACAGCTCAGTGAAACCCACAAAGTGAGGGTCAATCCTGGGCAGGTCTGACCTGCCCTAGAGGCCTGGTCCTGGAGCAGCTAGAGTGGAAACCACACCCAGGAAGCCACCTCAGCAACTCTGAGAACCTCTGTGGAAATACAGCCCGCTAGGGTGAGAGGGGCCCTGGCTGGTGTGCTCAGTGGTTAGACCATCAACCTGCACACTGGAGGGTAGAGGGTTCAATTACCAGTTAAGGCCACATGGCTGGGTTGCAGGTTCGATCCCCACCCCCCATCAGGCCCATGCGGGAAGCAACCAATGGACGTGCCTCTCATGTGGACGTTCTCTTCCCCTTCCGCTCTAAAAAATCAATGGAAAAAATATCCTCTGTGAGGAAAAAAAAGCGTGGGAGGGGCTGTCCCTCAACAGGCTAAATCACCAGCATGGAGAGTGGAGAACAGTTTTGTTCTTAGACCTTGGTGGGTACATCCTTGGTCCTGAGGGATGTGTGCTGGGGTCTGGTGACCATTTCTCACAGGACAGTGGACTATAGACCAGCAACCACCAGAACCCAGAAGGGTCTCAGGGGCCTTTCCTGAGCAGGGAAGTGGCTGCCCAGTGAGTTTGTGACAAGGGCCCACACGGCCAGAGCTAGCTGGGACAAGGTTACTGGAGAGCCTTCTGGGCTGGGAGCAGGGACAGCTGCAGCCCTTCAGTGAAGGGCTAAGCACCTGGTGATGACATACTAAACCTACAACCCCCAAACACACAGCCAGCCAGGTCCCAGATCCAAAACCCAAATGCTTTAATGTTTATGGCCTGCCTCCAGGGGCCACAGCCTTATTACAAACCCTAACTAGGCCAAGGGTCCAGCTTGCCAGCCTCTGGGCTCAAGGCAGTAACCCACAGTAGGCCTGGCTGATGGGGCTCCAGGTCGTTGGTCCACATCTTCAGAGATCTTCTAGGACTGAGCTGTCTGTCATCCAGCCTGCCCTTTCTAGTCCCTGCAGCTGCTTGGCTTCTAGCAAACACACAATTTCCTTGGGATAATGCACTGGGAGAGGCTGGTAGCTCAGGGAAGTCACTGGTGTCAATTTAGGACAGGCCTGGGACCTCCCAGGGATAAGAGCAGCAGGCCCAGAACAAAGATGCCAGCCCCAGGCTCCCTCAGGGAGCTACAGGCTGTGTTTTAGGGCCATACCCCAAATACTGGGGCTACCCCCAAGTGTTCCTGGGGGATGACTCTAGAAACTCTGGGCGTCATGTACACTGTTTCACTCCAAGATAACCAAGTTCTGTGACACAGTAAGACTTTCTGGAGGAAGGCTCTGTTTGCCTCAGCCTCAAACTCCAGGCACTGGCTGGGATCTGGGCCCCTGTCCTGTGGAGGGAGCAGAGCAAACCGTAACTGGTGTGTCAGGCATCCCCCCACACCTGTGAGGTAGGCTGCATTGTCCTGTTTTACAAATGGGTAAATAAGGGCTCCTGAGAGGAAGTGACTTGCTCAGTTACACAGCAAGAAACAGAGGAGCCAGATCCGAGCCCAAGCTGGTGGAGCTCCCAAGCCCACATGTCCTTTCTAATAAAGGACCTCACGCCAAAAGCTCAGGGACTCTCAGCCCAGCTTAGGGAGGAGGGCAGGGTAAGAACTAGAGAAGCTCCAAGGGCATGTCCACTCCTGGTGATTACCAGACAGTAGCTATCCAAACAGAACCAGCCACCAGAGCTACAGGTGATGGCTCTGGCCACCCAACAGCTGTGGGTAGGGTGAGGGCCGGGCTGCTCCTGAGGCCTTGTGGCCCCAAGTGGGAAGTGCCAGGCCAGTAAGCCAGGCAGTTTCCAGCAGGCTTCGGCAGTGAGCCCTCACTGTGGGGCTGGTGCTGGCATGGGGGGCAGGTGAGGCGCAGGACCCTCCCCCAGCAGTTGCCTCTGCTTTCTCCCGGCCAGGAGTCGGTAGCTTCCTTCCCGGCTTCCTGGCCTTGGGGATGGGTGATTTCTGAGCCAGGAATAGGCTCTCTGGCTCATCTCTGGCCATGATGGCTTCTGAGGAGGGCACAAATCCAGCCTCAGTATCAAAGTCACCTGGAAAATAAACACAGAGTCATGCTACAGACACCAACACCCTCATGTCCTATCTTCTGTCCTCCAAAGCCATCTAGACTAGTGATCCCACTGTGTCCCAGGCTAGGACAGCCCCAGCAGGGCCAAAGAAATCATGACCCTTCTTCCCTGCATGTGCCTGCTGGCCAGACCATTAAGCCAAGGGTGTGCTTCTCCCTAGGTAACGCCAGAGCTCTAGCTGATGAGAGCACTATTCAGAAGAAGCTCTTTGGGTGCAAGGACAAGAGGAAAGGGGCCTGACAGAGGGCTGGGCTGCACAGAGTGCCATCATTTTTCTGCCATCAGAGCAGGAGCCCAAGCTCAGGCAGGGACTGCCCTGAAAGCAATGCCCAGAGGGAAGGGGGTGAAGGGAGCAGCAGAGGGCATGGGAGGGGGCTCCTGACCAACAGCACACCTGCTTGAAGAGAGGCTGCTAGGGGAGCATTGTCTTAAGGACACCACAGAAGACTGGCACCACAAAGATGGGGGGTAAGGACCCAAAGTTCAGGGAAGGCATGGGGACAGGGGTACTAAAAGCTGGCTAACCACAGGAAACTGGGCCACAGTCATTCTCTCACCAGGTTCCAGACTCTTGCACACCAGTCAGAACAGGAGGGGACTGTGAAGTGGCTGAGCCCAACCCTCCAGCAGGCAGCCCAGGAAAAATAAACCCGTCTCTGGGCCCCAGATAGTCCAGCTGTACAGGGAGAAGGTGGTGTTGGGGTAGCCTTGCGTGATGCTGACACCCTCCCAAACTCTCTCTGAATAGAAAGCTCCCACTAACATTCTTTGTGCTCCATTAGGTCTAATGCCCCAGTTTCTTAAGTGCTGAGGGGCCAACAATGCTTATCACCCAGGCACCAAGCTCCACATCGGCCCCTTATGGCCTCAGCCCCTTCTCCACCCGACCTGGAGCCTGGACCAGGTAGGAGCCCAGGGCAAGGCTGCCAGGACAGGGAGGGGGCAAGAAAACAGTTCTAAGGAGACACAGCTCACATAGTGGCTTGGCAGTGAGAAGGCAGGGGAGCAAGGAGACAGAGCAGGCCTCGATGTCAGAACTCCTGGGGTAGGAGAGGCAGCAACAGACACCACTGGGCACCATCACCAAAGTCATGGCAGAAGTGAGTAGGTACACACCATGCGACATGCAGAAGTCCCCAAGGGTGAGGTCTAGCTACCTGAACTGATCAGATAACGCTCCAGAATGAAGAGAGCACGCTGGTGGGCAGTGTGCATAAGTTAGTTGGGAAAAGCAAACTGTAAAACAAGGTTCCAACTTATCGGGACACTTCCATGAATGCACACACCTGGAAAGACTGACAACTGTACATTCAGAAGACCACAGTATTGGGGGGGAGGTGAGTCCCTGCTGGGTTTCAGGAATGAGGCACTGGATGGGTGAAAGTGCTGTTCCCTGTGTGAAATGAGCTTAGGAGAAAGTTCATGAGTGTGGCTGGGGAGGAGTTAAGGGTCAGAGAGTCACCAAGTACAGAAGTCCAGCATGCAGTGGGTTATTTAGAGAAGGAGCTCAGAAGAGGGGAGGCTGGGCAGGACAGACATGGGGAAATGACTTCAGATAACAAACAGGGCCTGGGCAGTGCTCCAGAGAAGCCTGCAGCAAAGGCAGAGAAGGCACAGCAGAGGAGGGTGGATCCAGAGGGGCACAGTACCAGGATGGCCAAGAAAGCATTTCCATGCAGAGTAACTGGTGTGTCGAGAGGCTTATAGAGGAGCCTATGAAGGCTCTCATTGATGCTGGGGATGAAGAATGGGGGCAGGGGTCATAGAGCCCACCCTGGAAGACTAGCCACTCCCCTCTGGCCCAGGTTCTAGGCCTCCCCAGCCTTTCCAGAGGCCCAGGAACCCCTAAACCCCTGGCTGTGAGCGCCTACACACCTGTCACTCGCGCACACAGCTCCGGTGGCAATTGGGGCTGCCCCATGCTCACCCAACTGGCGGCGTACACAGTTGCGCCACTGCAGACCCAGCAGGTCAGGGTATATTTCAGGCAGCTGGCGCAGTGCCAGCAACTTCAGCATGCGTGAGGTGCAGCCGCGCAGGGCTCGCTCCCGCAGCGCCCTCTCCTCCGACAGTGTGGTGGGCCGGAGCTCCACGCGGTGCTCCTGTAGCACGTGGTCCACAGAGGCGGGCGGCAGTCCCGGGAAGAGCCGCTCCTTCACTAGGTGGATGGGCACGAAGATGGCGCCGGCCCGCACCACGTGGGGGAAGGGGCACTGCTGCGTGCACACAAAGCGCTGCAACTGGGAGAGCAGCTTGCCCAACAGCCCCTGCACAGCCTGCCCATCCTGCCATGCTGCCCGGCCCCAAGGCCCAGCCGTCTCAAGCCATTCACGCAGCTTCTCGGGTGGGGAGTGAGCCACTGAGCCTGAGATGGCATCACACAGGGACTCATGCAGTCCTGCAAAGTGTTGCTCTGGGGAATCCACTGTGACAGGGGAAGTAGCTGGAGTCGGGGCCCGAGCTGGAGCAGGTGATGGAGACAGAGTAGGTGCTGGGCCGACCACAGATATACCTGGAAGACTGGACAGTGCCAGGTCAAAGCAGGCCACGGGCAAGGGCTGTTTGAGAATCTGTAGTCCAGTGGGCACAGATGTAGAGGTGGGTACAGGCTGGTCAGAGGCAGGGACCGAGGTGGGCACAGATGGGACCATGGTTGCAGACAAGGGTGCTGGCCGGAGGATCTTGAATTTTCGGAACATGAAGGCCACGGAACTGTGGAAGTTGGTTTTTGGGGTGGTCTCTGTAGTTGTTGACACCCCAGGGAGCTTGGAGACTGTGTTCCCCACACCTGACACACCCACAGCTACAGGGAGCTTGGAGTGCACCCTAGGACTAGGGACCTTGATAGGAAGAGGCTCTGTCATGGGCTTCTTCACACTCAAGTCCAGTGCTACTTCTTCCCTAAGTGGGCAATGCACCCCCAAAGGGGCCTCCTGGGTAGACAAGGTTCCCCTGGAGTCTTTGTCATGGCTGCCCTTGGGGGCTGGGTCAGGCTCAGGTGTAGCCTCAGGTGTCTGCACATCCAGATAGTCACGGTAGGGGGCCAGGCTGAAGACATTGTTAATAATGGGCATGGGTGGAGAGCCAGGGGGCAGTGTGTCCTGGTTCTGTGGAAGAGATGGGTGCTCTTGGCCACAGGGGGGCAGTGCTGGTGGGGTGCGGGGATCTGGACTATCTCCAATAACAATGGGTGTCCCAGGGTGCTCATTGAGCTGTTCTTTCCTGCAGCTGGGCAGCCATATGGTCTCCTCACCTTCCTGCACTGGCTTCTCTACAGGCCTCACAGGCTCTGGGCACGGCTGACTGGCAGGCGAGGGCTGGCATGTTCGCTGGAAGGCACTGGGCTGTGGCATAGCCTGAACACTGTTCTGGGAAGGCAATGCCCCTCTGAGCCCCGGGGATGCTCCATAGAAAGAGAGGTCATCCCGTGCATAAGGAAAGCCCGGTGTCTGGGAGGCAAAGTCTAGTGGGCACCGTGGAGTGATAGGTGGCTCCAGCTTGAGGCCTGGTGAGGGAACTGGGAGGGGGACAGAGGGGTAGGAATAAATGTCCGGCCCCACTGGGGGCATACAAGGTGTCTGGGCTGTCTGCTGCCTCAGGTAGGGGCTATTCAGCCCACCAGTTAGGTACCCAACTCCCTTGTGTGCTCCCAGAGGCTGCGGTGGGGGCACTGAGCTGTAGCTGCTCTGCTTCTCTGGATAGTGACAGGCTGGAGGGCAAGACAGAGCCTGTGGAGGGTGGGGCAGTGGGTAGGAGGAGGGCACTGTATCCTGATAGGCTGGGCCGAGGGGTTGAGCCAACTGGGTCCAAGGATTGGGGAGTCCCTCGGACAATCCCTGCTTGGGGTCCCCAGAGTAAGAACCTGCATACTTGGAGGCTAGGAAGCCTGTGCTGTGACTGGTCTGATACTTGTCCAGGAATGCCTGGCGAGGGGAAAAACTCCCTGAGGAGTCTTTGCCAGATCCCCCAACTGGCACCCCATGTAAGAAGGTACCATCCAGGGACTGGCCCTTGCCAGAAGCCAGAGTCAGAGAACAATGGGGGTTGGCTGGGGGTAATAGGGCCCCAGTCACCAGTGTCCAATCAACATCCAGTGACCTCTTTGCTGCTCCTTCCCCCAGGCAAGTTGAGAGTCCATAACACAGAGGGCTGCGATAGACAGGTTTGGGTGCCGCCAGTGGTGGGCTTGAGTAGGAATGAGTCTGGGGACTAAAGGGCAGGAGCTCAACAGGGCCAGAGTCCTGCACCTTCTCAGAGCTTCCTGCTGGTGGGCGATAGAGCAGGCAACTGGTCAACAGGCTGTCTTCCCGAAGTGGGGGTCCTGCTACGCTGGTAGGATACAAGGTTGGGTACGGGGTCCAGGAGGCCAACTGTCCAGACCCTGTTTGGGGAACACCCCCCATGGAGCAGGAGAAGTAGGCACCCTTGTAATTACAGGGGTCCTGGTTAGCAGCAGAGGGGCCCAAGCTGTGCCTGGGTCCTGAGTTGACCTCTAGACGGGGCAGCTTGCTGTACATCATAGGCCCCAGGGTGCCCCGTGGACGCTTCTCCGCCATCACTGTGAAAAGGCTTCAAGCCCTCCGGGGCCCCAGCTACTCAACTTCTGACCTGGGAGAAAGAGGGAGAGAGGCATGGATTATCAGAAGAACAGGCTACAGGCAAGTAATAGAGGGCAGTTGCTCTCACTGGCTCACTGCCACACCTAAGAACTTGGCACTTAGTAGATGTGCAGTAAAGACTCTATGCATTGAATGAATGCATGAGCCATCTAATGCAGAGGTTCGCAACTTTGGATTTTAAGCTGCAGAACCTTTTGTTAATGAATTCTTGTGCAGCAACTCCCACCTCCACTCCAGGAGCCCCTCTGTTTCACTTTCCTCCACATGATCCCCAAGACCCCTTCCTTAGGCTTTCAGACTTTACAAGGCAGTCTAAGGATCACTTTGTTGGCTAACCCCCTCCCTCATATACAGATAAGGAGACCCATTCAACCCCACCTAACTGGTGAGAGGCAGGCTTCTGACCTCCCATGACAAGCTTTTATTCCAAGATCCCACAGTGATCTCAAGATGCTCACTGCAGCCAAGATATGGAATTGGGCACTGTCTATAAATTCAGATTTCCTGTGACACTCTTTAGATCTGTTTCAGGAGAGGGCTATATATGCAAGCAGCCCGCATACACCGAAGCAGCCAGGAACAAAACACGAGGCAGACGCGTCCAGTTTGTCAGTTAATGAATTTAGCAGGGAGCTTATGTACAGAAACACAGTCCTGTATGGCATCAAGAAAACACATCCCCACACCTTCCACCCACCCCAGACCATGTGCTTCTACATTCTCAGCAGTGAGAATGTGTGGGTAATCAAAGGGATCAGGTGCCGAGATAATATTGAGAGAGAGAACTACTAAAGATCCTGTGATCAGCCCAGAGCTGTGTGTACATATTCCAGAGCTAACCCGGGGAGAGTGGAGGTGGTCAAGGGTCCAGGTTCACCCAGATATCAAGATGGCAGATTACCTTTAAGATAGAGTTCCACACAAGATCTGATCTGCCGATCTTATAAAAAAATAGCAAAGCCAGGCCTGGAACCCAGGTCCCTAGGCCCACAGCAACACATACTGCGCTTTGTTCTGGAGGGTGGTCCCTGAGGAGGTGACCAGGTGCATTACTACAAGCCACGCCCTCCCACACTAACCCCACCAAGGCTGTCCTGCAGATGGTGCTGTGGCACCGGCAGGAAGGTCCCAAAATTGTAGGAGGAGAGCCAGTGTCCATCCCAGTCTTTAAGCTACATGGTGACAGCACAGCACCAGGACAAGAAGGTGGGGAGGTGGGAGGATATGAATGTCCAGGCAGGGAGCTGCCAGAGGCCACACAGTGCTAGTTGGCAGCTACCCGCATTGTACTGATACTAAAACTGTGTGCCACTTTTGAATGTTGACCTGTGATCTGTGGAGGTCACGGCTCGATTCCAGTCAGGCACGTGTCTGGGTTGCCAATTAATGATTTTCTCTCATTGCTGATGTTTCTATCTCTCTCTCCCTTCCTCTCTGAAATTAATAAAAATATATTTAAAAAGCAAGCAAACAAACAGTGTGCCAGAGAAAGACTAAGGCCCTGAAGTAAAGCCAAGTAAAGGCTGGGATCCAGACTCAGAGAGGTCAAGCATGGGTTTCCGAAGGCAGTAGGTACCAGTAACCCATGAGAAGTCATGAGGTCAGTCTGCAAGGGCCCCCTTGACCTGTCTCTACCCCCCCACCCCCGGCACCCTGTTCTCCAAAACCCTCAGGTGGCTTAGAAAAAATGAATCAGCTCAATCTTGCTATGATTTAGGCCAGTGATGGCGAACCTTTTGAGCTCGGCATGTCAGCATTTTGAAAAACCCTAACTTAACTCTGGTGCCGTGTCACATACAGAAATTTTTTGATATTTGCAACCATAGTAAAACAAAGATGTATATTTTTGATATTTATTTTATATATTTAAATGCCATTTAACAAAGAAAAATCAACCAAAAAAATGAGTTCGTGTGTCACCTCTGACACGCGCGTCATAGGTTCGCCATCACTGATTTAGGCCATGCATCGGGTATCACAGGTTTTTATCACCAACAAGCAAAGAACAGAACCCTCTCCTCCTTTCTGACTGGTAGCCAATGGCAACCACAGGCTGAGTTAGACCAGCATATTTTGGGGACAGGAAAAGTCAAAAGTAGTATGGGGACAAGTGCCCATGCCCATCCCAGAGTAACCGCACCAAAGAAGCCAGGTGGGACTCTCAGAAAGTTGGTTCATCTCTTGGCCAGAAACTGATACCTCAGTCAGCTAGAGAAGGGATGCTCCAGAGAAGACAGGATGGGGCAGCAGGACCACAGTGCCAATAGCAGTGCCCTATACTAGGGACCTGCATCCTAGGGCAGTGGTCGGCAAACTGCGGCTCGTGAGCCACAGGCAACTCTTGGGCCCCTGAGTGTGGCTCTTCCACAAAATACCGACTTCTGCGCATGGGCCACGAAGTTTCAATCGCACTGTACGTGCACGCCCTCACGTGGTATTTTGTGGAAGAGCCACACTCAAGGGGCCAAAGAGCCGCATGTGGCTCGTGAGCCGCAGTTTGCCAACCACGGTCCTAGGGGAATGCAGCTTTGCAAGAAAGAGTTGTATGGTTGTGGGTACTGAGCCTTGCCTCTGCCCTCGGGAGCTCTGGAGTTAATTAAGTGCTGGCTCCGTCTCACCTTCCCCACATGCTCCTTGGGGCCTCCTCCATATCCACTCCCAGGAGTCCTTCTTTCCTGGGCTCTGCCCACTGTGTGCCCTTTGCCTGGAGACTTCCTGAGAGACCCCCTCGGGACCCAGCCAAGAGATGTGAGGCCACCCCTGTTTAGGAAAGAGGGGTCTCCAGGGAGCCATCCGCGGGTTATGAAGGGTGTGGAGGTGACCTTACCTCCTGCCAGCAGGAGATGGAGAGCCGAGTATAGCGAAATCACTCTCCACTCAAGACAGTCGTCTCCTTCCCTGACACACATACTGAGGAAGCAAGCAATTGCCTGGAGGAAGGTGGGGACCCCAGGGACAGGTCACATCACCCTTTGGGCCACCACACTGTTTGGTGGCTCAAGGTGAAGCTGGGCTGGGAGGACCAACCTCAGCAAAGGCTCAGGGAAGGGTCTAGAAGAGCCCACCAGGGCCATTTCGGCCCTGCCCAGCGGGGTAGGCTAACCGCTCTGTTGCCCAATTACCTCTTCCATCTCCAGGGGTTCCCTGGATGGACGCTGGAAAAGATCAGGAAGGAAAGAGTGATTCTGCCCAGGTGTGGCCAATGTCTGGACATTCTCACAGGACTGAATAGGGCCTCATCCCCTGTTCTCATACTTCCCCCACCTGAGGCTCTGGGACCCTGCTATCTTTAAAACCGAACCTGGGCAGCCCAGGCTACAGTGGAGGAAGAAGGGTCACGGGATTGGCCTCCACCCGCTTTCTTCTACCTGCCCTGCCCAGAACTCTGGTGCCCGGGGCCCTCAGCCGACCTGACTTTGCGGCTTCCGGAGGCACTGGGGCGCACGTGTACTCCAGCAGGCTGCCGTCACACATGCAAACCCGTGCCTGCAAGTACGTGCATGGCCCACATCTGCACACTCGCCTCTACAGAACTGCGTTCTCTCTTGCTCAGGTCCTAGCACACGTGTGCACGCAGGCAGGCCCGCGCATCCAGCCCCACAGACAGACACCCAAAGACCAGCGGGAGACCCGCAGCAGGGGCGGCCCGGCCACAGAATCCGGGCAGCCACCGCCTCGGGATGAACCCGCCAGCCTGGGCTGCGGCCAGTGGGTGAGTCAATCCTGGCGAGGAAACCACAGGGCCATCCTGTCCCAGCAGGGTGCGTCCTTGGCCCCGCGGCGCCTCAGCGCCCGACGCCCACCAGGCCCAAGCCCTCCTTCCCCCCAAGCTCCTCTCGGTCAGTTCACGAGCCAGGCCCCGCGGGAGGCCCGAGGGCTCGGCCCGCGCTCCTTCTCGCCAGCCCCGCGCCGGGGCCCCGCCAGAGCTCCAGGCGCTACCAAGTCCGGGGAGAGTCGGAGCAGCGGCGCGGCCAGCCCGTCCGCTGGGGGCCGGCGGCAGCCGGGAGCCATAGCACCTTCGCTCCGGCCCGCGCCCTCCGTTCCCCGGGCGGGCCGGTAGGGGCGCCCTGGGGCAGCGCCGCCCACCACTTCTCCACGCGCTTCCCGCAAACTCGGCCCAAGTTTCCGCGCCGGCCGAGCGGGTGAGCTCCTACCTGCAGGGCGTCAGGCGGGCCGCTGCTGCCGTCCCGGGCCGCGGCCACATCCTCCAGCGCCGCCGAGGCCGTGGGTTCTTGTCCCGCTGCGCCCTGCGCGGGAACTCGCGGTGAGCTCCGAGCCGGAGCCAACTTCCCCGCGGCCGCTTGCGTCGCTGCCGGGCGCCGTCTGCGGTCCCGAGCGGGGCGGGCTGGAGGCGGAGCGGGGGCGGGACGGCTAGCGGAGTTAGGGCAGAGCTTCTAGGAGCCTGCGCTCCCCTGGGCCCAGGGTGTGGAGGACCTGCGTGGTACAGCCCTCCTAGCCCCGGCCGCAAGCGCTGTGCAGTGTCTGTTCCCACCGCACTACGTCAACCAGTGCCGGTCGCGCCGATCACACGCCTCCGTCCAGCCACTTCATTAGATCATTCATTCATTGTCGCTTTCTAGCCAAGTGGCCTTGTGCGTGCCACATGACCTTGTTGAGCTTCAGTTTCCTTCTTTTAGTACAACTGAAATTATAGCATCGTGGTGTTGTTGTAAGGCTTAGAAGAGGTTGTATTAAACTATCTGGCACACAGTAGGTCCTCTGGCTCCCTTGACCAGTACTAGTGACATTAAGGAGCTGGAGAAGGGCTCCTGAGTCTCAGTGCAGCCAGTGAGGACAAATGCCAGACAGTTGTATCTCAGCTCCTGTTAGGGCACCACACCTGTTTGAGGAATGGGTGATTTCCCTATCCTTGTAGTGAGCCAGCAATGAGGGTACTGGGCAGGGGTGGGGGGTGTTTCTTAGTGGCCTGAATGGGTACCTCTGAACATTTTTGGCAAATCTCCCTCAATAAGACTGGCCAAAGCTGAGCATGTGTAGCCTGGGAGGTAGGATGGGGTGAGCATTCCCAGCCAGGAATGGTATGTTGCTGAGAGAGGGGCTAGAGGGGTGGAAGGGCTGTTCCCATTTGCCCAACTCTCTGAGCCACCTGATTTGGGATGAGAAGCCCCATGGTGCTGCTACCTTCTCTGAAGAAATCTGGTTAGTTCCTGGGCTGCCCAAGAACTGGGCACAGGCTTGTGAAGTGGAGGAGGTTGGGTACCAGTGGACATGCCAAAGGTCAAAGCAAGTTCGTGAGGTAAAACCATCCAGGCCACCTGCTCAGATCCCAAAGGTCACGGCTGCCTGAGTCAGAAGGCAGCGCAGGCCTGTGGCCCCAGGTTCCAAGAGTCCAGAAACTGCTGGAGCTAAGGTGGAGGCACTGGACACCACAGGTAGGAATAGGAAGAGGAAGTGGAGGTCATCTGGAAGGAAGGGAAAGTGTATCACTTAGTTGAGAGCTAGAGGGTCCTTAGAAATAGTCTGGAGGGATCTGGGGAACAGAGACTCAGAGATAGTTGGGGCTTTACTAAGGTCACACAACAGACTAAGGATCTTTCTGCTGTCACACCTTAGCGTCAGGAAAGCACATCTGTGTGCTGACAACTAGGGGTCATGGCCAAGCCTCAGGTCACAGGCTGTTTGTTCTTTCCTACTCTTGCTCCTCACCAGTTCTGCCTCCCCCACCTCCTCCAGCATGCCACTCCTTGCCCCACTTTGCCTTGCTATTTGGGGCCTGGGAAGAGGGTAGTGTTCTCAACTCTTAGGTCTAGGACTCTCAGGTTTTGTGCTCAGTGGCCTGGTGTTCTCTCCAATCTCTCTGAGCCTGAGTGAGACCCATAAAGGCCAGATAAGCCTGATAAGACTCACCCCTACTGAGTCTTGTCTTAATTCAGGAATACTCACAAAGGTAGCTCACTTAATCAGTGCCTTGTCCATTCCATTCCTTTTCAGCATTGCTTAAACATGTTGGAATATAAAAGAAAGATACAGGGTAGGGGACTTGGCAGCCGCTCTGAAAGCAGAGGGAGAGAGATAGAAACATCAATGATGAGAGAGAATCATTGATCAGCTGCCTCCTGTATGCCCTACACTGGGGATCGGGCCCACAATCCCGGCATGTACCTTGTCCAGGAATTGAACCATGACCTCCTGATTCATAGGTCAATGCTCAACCACTGAGCCATGCTAGCCGGACAGCAGCTACTTTATAACTGTAAGCCTCAATTTTCTAATCTGCAAAATGGGAACCATGATATCTGCCTCATAGAGCAAGGTGAGTGTCAAACTAAATCAGTGTGGGAAATTGCTCATAAACTGCAAAAAGCTCTGTAGAGTGTCAGCTGGCTGTCAGATCCTGAAGACCCTGACCTTGCCCTTTTCTTCTCTCCCCCAAGAGTCATGTATAGAACCTATGGAGAGAGGTGGCTATGAAGCCTTTGTTGGATGAAGGGAAGTAATCAATACAATGTGGCTGTCCTGGGAGCCCCTATGTGTTTATTAGTCTGTGATCTTGAAGAGGAGAAATGGTATTGGGGTTGGAAGGAACAGTCTGTCCTTATGTGGGTTTCCTGGGCAGAGTTAACAAAGAAAAGTACCATAGAAGAGTATGGAAAGGAGGTTTCACACTCACCCTTCTACACACACAGGCACACACACACACACAGCACAGCAACCAGGCATGCGTAGTCTCCACAGGCACACACTCCTCGACCACCCCAGCCCAGGCACAGATTACTACTGGCTCCCTCGGAAGGCAAGATAACAGGTCAGTTCCCCAAACCTCAGCTTGTTAATGTGGCCACATCTGCTATTTATAAAACCCTTTCCTTCCTTGGAGGAGCTCCTTCTCACCCCAGAGGAAGGAGATATGTCACTGGCAAGGACCCTATGGGCAGAGAAACAGAGAAGTGTGGCACCTTTCCCCAAGACACAAAGCAATGCTCTCCCCAGGCCTTTCAGGCCTGGCTGCAGACATTGCCTCCTCCATGAAGGCCTCCTGGACTGCTATTACAGCACTCTCTGCCCTCTACTTCTGAATCCCTCCTCTACTCCACCCAACAGAGGACTACTTCAGTGTTGGTGGGTGGGCCAGGCAAAGAGCTCCTACTTGGAACATGGTCCTGTGCCAGTCACTTGATAAACATTGGGTTCAATTAATTCTTTAGCAACCATATGAGGCAGAAGTTTGAAAACATGCAGACTGAAGTGTGACCTATTGATCTGTGTGACCTTAGGCAAGCCCCTTGACTTCACCTCTCAGTTTGCTGCTCAAATGGGCATAATTAGAATATGTCCCAGGACTTGCATGGATCCAACGAGTTCATAACTTTCTTTATAGTAAGCCCTCTAGAGGAGCAGGAGTGAAGCAGCTAGCCTCATAACCAAGAAATAGAGGAGCTTGGATTTTCCCCAAACCCTTCTAAGAAAAGGTTCAGGCACTGCTGGTGGTTAGGGACCCTCTGCTATCCAAGCTTGCAGAACCTGAGTGTTGAGCTGTAGCAGTAGTCAGTAGCCTGGGCTCAGAACACCTGGGTTGAACAGGATCTGGGGGTGGGACAGAGTCATGGGATCTGATCAGAGTAAGGTGAGCTACTTCCAAAATTGTGCTGGCAAAACAGATCTTCCTTCTGCAGGAAAGACTGGGGACACAGTAACCTGTTGCCTTGCCATGGTAAGCAAGGAGTGGGTAGCCCCCCAAACTCTGAAGGAGTCCCAACCCACCTCCAGAAGAAATCAGTCTCTTAGAGGGGGACCCCAAAGACAGAGAAAGGGGGATAGGCCTCTCTGAAGGCCTCACAGTGTGTGCTGTGACTACCAGTCTACTGACCAAAAAAGGCCCACGCAATTAACAACCAGTGAGGGTTGACTGTCCTTTCCATCTTTCCCCCCACCAAATATTGAGGACCCCCAGGCTTTGTGCTGGCAATGAGAGGGACCCAGGTGTTGTTTCCTAGTGCAGTGAGAGAGGCAGATGAAAAACAGCCCAGGGCACTGCACTGTGATGTGTGCTTGTGTGGGAATGGGGCTGCTGGAGAAGCCTGAGGAATAGGGACTGGGCCTTGTGTCAGGAGAGTGTCTCTCATTCTGGCTGTGCCGGAGCCCAGCCACTGGGGCATCTAGCTTGGGACTGAAGGTGAAACTGAAACCAAAAGTGTCCATGTGGCCCGTCACTACCAGAGTCGATAAGTAGAGACAAAGATGAATCTTTGTGCTTGGTGATCCAAGAGAGTGGTAGGTATAGTACCCTGAAACACTGCTCCAACATCTTGTCTCAAGCCAACCATTTTATAGGGTTAGATGCAGGGGTGGGCAAACTTTTTGACTTGAGGGCCACAGTGGGTTCTTAAACTGGACCGGAGGGCCGGAACAAAAGCATGGATGGAGTGTTTGTGTGAACTAATATAAATTCAAAGTAAACATCATTACATAAAAGGGTACGGTCTTTTTTTTTTTTTTTTTTTTTTTTTTTAGTTTTATTCATTTCAAACGGATCCGGCCAGCGGGCCGTAGTTTGCTCACGGCTGGATTAGAGGGTGGGAGAGAATCTAAAACTATGTGAGTTCCCAGGGTCTGTTTTCTATCATTGTTCTCGTAATGATTAGCCCCCAGACTTTTGTCTCCTTTCAGGTGTGTCCTGTCCTTGATCAGCTCTCAAAATGTATCTTCTTTCTGAGTGATGGAGCCACCTGGACTTCAAGGTCGATTTATCTTTACAACTCTGTTTTTCTTCTTACAGCATGTCCTCCACAGTTTCCCAGGATCTGTAAGAAAAATCTCTTGCCGAAACCGGTTTGGCTCAGTGGATAGAGCGTCGGCTTGCGGACTGAAAGGTCCCGGGTTCGATTCCGGTCAAGGGCATGTACCTGGGTTGCGGGCACGTCCCCAGTGGGAGATGTGCAGGAGGCAGCTGATCGATGTTTCTCTCTCATCGATGTTTCTAACTCTCTATCTCTCTCCCTTCCTCTCTGTAAAAAATCAATAAAATATATATTAAAAAAAAAGAAAAGAAAAATCTCTTATCTATAGTTAGTATAGTGAATAGCTATTAATCAACCATAATTCTGTTCTTATAGCGTGCCCTTCCCCTATCAGAGCAGTGGGAAACATTCCCTCCCTACCTCCAGAGAGGTCTTTCCAATGCCCATATCTGACTCTGTTGGCTCCTCAGTGCCCCACTCTGGCTTCTGCTAGCCTCCCTGTTGCAATCCCAGAGCCAACCAAACTTCCTTCCTGGGTCACAGCTCCATGCTTTGGAATATGCTCTCCTTCAGCCTTGGCTGCTTGTCCTACTCTTTGCTAATTTCTGTTGGCCTTCAAGACTCGGTTAGGTCCCTTCCTCCAGAAAGCCTTCCAGAGCTCCAGGCTGTGTTTAGTCATCTCTTCTGAGGCCTCAAGGCATTCTGAACTCATCTCCTTGCTAAAATTGCCTAAGTACAAGCCTGCTCCCTGCTAGACTGTGGAGGGATCTCCTCCAGCGCAGGGCCTGGGGTGCAGGGTACATGTGAAGTAGCACTCTGTACTTCTGGAAGGAAAGAAAGGCAAAGAAAGGCAGAAAACCCTCCCTAGACCTAGTGATGAGGACCTGAAAGGAGCCTTTGTTTCCTAAAGCTCCCCTGTAGCCCCTGCACTCACCCTCTCAGGACCTACAGCACCCAAACTCAAACTAACAGCCAGTCCCCATTTCAACATGGAAAAACTGAGGCCTTGACAGGGACAGCCATTGTTGTAATATACCCTGCGAATCACAGAAGGACGCCTCAAGAAGTCGAATTAAAGAGTCACATTTATTGCAATCCGGGACTATGAGGGGGCATCTTGCTTTCCCAAATCTCATAGTGATAAGATGGCCGCAAGACCAGATTTATATAGGCTAGGATCACAAAGGTATTGATTACATCCCAAGGTTTGCAATGAGGAACCTGATTTGCAAAAAGCAGTTTACAGAAGCAGAAGCAGCATGTTATCTAAATTACAGTTTTGGGTCTGTGGATCACTGAGTCCACAGGGACACGTTAACTGGAGCCTCTGACCTTGGGATAACTGTGCTGTCCTTCCCAGGTAAAGGAAAATGTGCTTTCTGAGACCAGTATGACCACAACCCATGGGATGTTCACATTACAATCAATAGGGTATTTAATCAAATGGGATAATTTATATAATTCAGAAAATCAAAATAACTTTCCTATTATTTTAGCAAACAAGTACAGAAACCAAACAGCAGGGTTAAAGTTAAACTATAGTTTCTACCTGAGATGATTGCTACCATACTTCACCATGTGCCCAGGGCAGGGGCCAGGCTGACCTATAATCCAGGTCTCCTCAAGGCCTGTCCAGCCTGTATACCGGCTTCCTTTTTTTTTTTTTTTTTTAATCCTCAGCTGAGGATATTTTTTCCATTGATTTTTAGAGAAAGTGGAAGGGAGAGGGAGAGACAGAGAGAAATATCGCTGTGAGAGAGACACATCAATTGGATTGGTTGCCTCCCACATGTGCTCCTCCACTTCCCAACCCCCACCAGCCCCAACCAGGCGGGGACCCTGAAACCGAGGTATGTGCCCTTGACCAGAATTGAACCTGGGACCCTTCAGTCTGCAGGCCGACGCTCTATCCATCGAGCCAAACTGACTAGTGTCCAGCTTCCTTTAAAAAATTTTTTTTACAGAGAAAAAGATCAATTTGTTGTTTTACTTATTTATACAATCATTGGTTGCTTCTTGTGTGTGCCCTGACTGGGGATCAAACCCACAACCTTGACATATCAGTACAACACTCTAACCCAGTGGTCGGCAAACTCTTTAGTCAACAGAGCCAAATATCAACAGTACAACGACTGAAATTTTTTTGAGAGCCAAATTTTTTAAACTTAAACTATATAGGTAGGTACATTGTTATTAACTTACTTAGGGTACTCCTAAACTGGCCTTTGCTAAAAACGACCTCAATCTGATTGAGGTACGTTCGCTGAGGTCGACCCCTTCCAACTCTCCCATTCACCCTCGTCTTGTATACTTGTTTCAGATAGACGAGTGTGGATGGGAGAGTTGGAAGGGGTCAACCTCAGTGAACGTACCTCAAAACAATGTTCCTCCCCACGTGCTGCATATCCCGCGGCCCGCCTGCGCCCCCGCCGTGTCTCCGTCTCCCGTCGCCCGCCTGACCAACTGACACATCGATGGGATTGGTTGCCTCCCGCATGTGCCCTCTCAGCCTCTCAGGACCTACAGCACCCAAACTCAAACTAACACCCCACTTCTTCTGCGAAAACCGACTTCTGCAAATGGGCCACGAAGTTTCAATCGCACTGTACGTGTGCACTCGCACGTGGTATTTTGTGGAAGAGCCACACTCACGGAGCCAAACAGCCGCATGTGGCTTGCAAGTCTCGATTTGCCGACCACTGCTCTAACCGATTGAGCTACCTGGCCAGGGCCAGCTTTCTTCTTGTTCTGAAACTGCCTCTCCCTCCCCACCCCAACCCCCAGACCTGGGATGGAAAAACACCTGGCTGAGCTCTATCTGCATGCCTCATACTGCCTGCAAACCCATCCTTGGGGGTCCCCAGCAGGCTGCTCGCCCCTACTCCGGGCCTGGACTTCTGCCAGCCTTCCTAATCACCTTTCCTTTTCCCATCCAGGGCCTCTCTCTGGGGATCTCCTCCGCCAGCCTCTGTGGCCTGGGCCAGCAGCACAGCTGTTCTCAGGATGGTGGTTTAGGCCTGGGCAGCCTGTACCCACAGCCCTGACTCCTGCTCAGTGCCCACCTTGCTTCAGTTGGCCTTTGGTCTCTATTAGGAATTACCTTCCCCTAGATCCCCAGTTCAAAGGTGTTGGGGTAGGGGGGCTGCTAATCCAGCTCTTCCTTTCCAAGCCTCTTCCCCCAATACTAGAGCACCCTCTCCTCCTATCATGGGTAGATGAGGTGGACTGTCCATAGGAGCTTCCTAAGGCCTGTTGGGCAGTGGTTTCTGGGCCAGGTGGTTGGTGCTGGCCCCTGTTAGCAGCCCACTTGGGTCTCCACATTTAGGGCTGATTACCAGGCAATAGTATCAGAGGGCTCAGCTCCAGCTTGGGGCTGACACAGCAGCTGCTGATGAGGGGGGAGGCATGCAGCCAGGCCAGCTGAGGCCAGGGCCATGGTAGCAAGGTGTCATGCTCCCAGGAGGAATGGGGGTGGGGACTGCCTCAGCTCTGCGGCTTTAGATATTCCTTGTCATTATCTCAGCTTAGACTTACAGCCCTGCCCTAGGAAAGGGGTCTCCAGGATCCTCCACACAAACACCCACACTCAGAGCCCTCAGGTTTCTGGGAGGCTGAGTGGAAGCAGAGAGGGACACGTTTTCCTCTTTAGGGGTTGGGGCTGTGGCTCTGATGCCTTACTAACCACCACCCTATGGCCTGAGATGCAGACCATGAGGAGTCAGATTCCCAGTGGGCAGGGCTTAGGCTTTGGGTCTAAATCCTGCTCTGCCCCTCAATGGCTGTGTGGCCTAGACGTGCTCGCTGGCCGTCTGAGCCTGGGCTGCCTCACCTGTGGAATGGGATGTGATCCCTGTCCTATAAAGGAGTGCACAGTATACAGAGGGCTTGGTAAATCGAAAAGCAAGTTACAAGAAAAATAAAAATGCAGAAATTACAAAATGAGAGGGGTGGGTGAGGGAGGAAGGAAGGGAAAGAAAGTGCTTGGTGCAGCGCCTGGCACAGGTCTCCTCTCCATACCTGTCATTCACTTCCTCCATGTCCTGCTGTTTACTCAACCCCAAGCTTCTCACATTGCAAGGGTCCTGACTGCATACTTTATCACAGTGCTGACAGCCCACACATGAGCCATCCAGCATTGCCAGGTGACCCAGGAACCTGCCATCTTCATATCCAAGAAAGCCTTGTGCCCCAACCCTGCTGACTTGAAGTTTTTTAAAAAAAGTTAACACTCATAGTCTTTACCATGTACCAGGCACTATTTTCAATACTTTATGAATATTAATGTGTTTAATTTATTCAATCTATTTAATGGATTAAGTCACTTAATATATTTATTTTATTAATCCATTTAATGGGTTAAATAAGGTAATGCTAAGGTGGACCCAGGGAGCTGTGGTGGGACAGGGCCCAGGCACACCTCTCTCCCATGCTGGGGTGGCTTCAGCTGTGCCTGTGTTGGAGGCCAGTCCTGCCTCCTGCCACAAAGCTAGCCTGGGCTTGTTTAGCCTGGCAGGTCAGAGTTTTGGGAAGAGCAGTGATGGCTAATTAAAACTTCAACTCAGGAGTCCCTCTTGGACCGGGGATTGCTTCAGTCAGTTCTCTTGGGGAGAGCCCCTAATTGGACCTTTGGGCCGTAGTAATGATGCAAGCTCACCAAGCAGAGGATAACAGAGGCAAGGAGGGAGGGAAAAGTGGGAAGGAAACAGGTCGGCAAAAAAATAATAACTCCCCTCCCATTGTGAGGGTAGTGACTTGGGAGTCCCTAGATTGTCACTTAATTGCTGTGTAACTTTGGATTAGTTCCTTGGCTTCTCTGAGCCTCCATTTCCTCATTGAAAAGTGGAGATAATAAAAACTCCAGCCCTGGAGGGTTGCTGTGAAAAGGTATGCATGAGCCTGGATAGTGTGCTTAGTGGTTGAGTGTCGACCCAGGAACCAAGAGGTCATTGTTTGATTCCTGGTCAAGGCACATGCCCAGGTTGTAGGCTCGATCCCCAATAAGGGGCATGCAGGAGGCAACTGATCAGTGATTCTCATCACTGATGTTTCTATCTCTCTCTCCCTCTCCTTTCCTCTCTCTCTAAAAATCAATAAAAACACACACACACACACACACACACACACACACACACACACACATATATATATATATATATATATATATATATATATATATATATATATATATTTTAAGTATGCACAAAAAGTACCTAGCACAATGCCTGGCTCAGAAGTAGGGATTCATGCCTGGCTGGTGTGGCTCAGTGGTTGAGCATTGACCCAGGAACCAAGAGGTCATGGTTTGATTCCTGGTCAGGGCACTTGCCTGTGTTGTGGGCTGGATCCCCAGTAGGGAACGTGCAGGAGGCAGCTGATCAATGATTCTCTCTCATCATTGATGTTTCTATCTCTCCCTCTCTGAAATAAATAAAAACATATTTAAAAAAGAAGTAGGGATTCATTAAACTGGAGCAATTATTATCATGTTTTTAAGCCAGTGTTACTACCAACATTTTTTCATGCTATAAGCTCATGTAGTTCTGAGAGTGTCTTAGGAGGGAGGAGAGTGGGGACAAGCATTCAGTTGAGGGAAGTGTTTAGCCTCCCAGCTTTCTTTCCTGATGACCTGGGTCTGGGTCCTGGGCCCCATGAGCCTTGTGAAGGAGCAGAAATAGGGGCTGTGGGTGCTATAGGAAGTCGTCAGGCAGAGGTCACAGAGCAGTCTGGGATGCAGATAGAACCAGAGTCTGCAGGGTAGAGGAGACCTAGCTAGTCAGAAAGGGGCAGGGGAAAAAAATACAAAAAAGAGAAAGGAGCAGATGCTTGGTGGGGGAAACAGCCTAAGTAAAGTCCTGGAGACAGAGAGAGTGCAGAGTGCATTCAGAAGCCACAGGCAACCAATAGGGCTAGAGTTGGAGTGGGCCAATGTAAGTGACGGCCACCCTCTACATTGCTGAGGCCTGGGGTCTGGACTTAGGTGGCTGAAGTCCCTCCTTAGCTACAGAGTGGGCTGTGAAGAGGGGACTAGGATAAGGGAAGAGGGTGCTACCTATTTCTGGTTTCGGCAAAGTGGAACTCCCTAACTCTCCTGCCCTCTGTCTGGGGGTTAGTCTCATCTCCCTCTATCATCACAGAGCACAAGCCTATCTCCAGCTCCTTTGGGAGGTCACACGGGCCTGTTTCCAGAGGCACAGGGTCTAGGACAAGGTCCTGACTATGGCTGGAATGGGGTGAGCCCCAGGCCCCTCCAAGATCACCCAGCTTAGTGATATCACCTCTGTTATCACAGGCTGCCTCCAGTGGCACCCAACCCATATTTGTCTGGGCTGCAGCAGGCCTGGAGGCCCCAGGACAGGTCAGTGGGCCTCCTTTCTCCTTGATACTCTTTCAGAGCAGAGCACTCTGCCTCCCTAGCACTCAGTGAGCACTTCCAACAAGTGTGGCCTTAGAACACAAGTCCTTTAGGGCCAGGACAAAGATCAAGGTGTGGAGGAGACCAGGATGCCTTTTTTTTTTAAGTTAAGAATGCTTCCTTAGTTACATAAAACCAATACAGCTACTTCTAAGTTCGACAATCTCTATATTGTTCATAGTATTATGCCTCTGACGTTAAAGACAATCATTTCCGAGTGTCATCAGGTAGTAGTTTTCTGTGGATGTCATCATTTGTCATACCTGCTCCCCATTTCACATATAGTGGGCAAACAGCTCTAGGAACTTAAGAATTTCTCCCAAGCCCCAGAATAAACATACACCTAACGTTCTTCAACACCTGATTGTACCAGAAGTAACGAAGTTCTGAATGAGGAACAATTCAATATATCACAGATGTCCCAGCTTATCAATATACTTTTTATCATTTTCATTAACAAAGTGTATTACAATGGAGCCCTAATTTGCATTATAATTGGTTGTTACAAGATATTGCACATTTTCCTGAGGACACATATGAATTCTCAAGATGCAAGGTCACTCTCAGAACAGCCTCCCATCTAGTTAGTGGAGAGCTCACCACAGATTCAAGGAGTTGCTTCCTGTACTCCCCACTACATGCTTGAAATAGTGCTTTGCAAGATCAGAGCTGATTATAAATGTACACAATTCTGAGAACAGTCTTTATTACACTTCTGGTAGAATTAAAAGACTGCCTGACTTAATCTTACTGTAGTTAGTTTATTAATGTTATTACATGTTTTGAGAATTTTTTTTCATTGTTTAGTTTAGCTCAAGAGAATAAAGAATTTTATAACCAGATTATGACCAATTCTCTAAGCTAAAGAAACAGAGTAATTGCTGAGGTTAACAAAGATACAATAATTCTCTTCATATGACCTTGTTTTGTATTGTTTTGTGAACTGCATTATTAAAAATCATGAGCTTTGCCCTGGCTAGTCTGGCTCAGTGGATAGAGCATTGGTCTGCAGACTAAATGGTCCTGGGCTCGATTCCAGTCAAGGGCACATCGAGTTATGGGCTCGATCCCCAGTGGGGGGTGTGCAGGAGGCAGCAAAACAATGATTCTCTGTCGTCATTGATGTTTCTATCCTTGATGTTTCTATCTCTCCCTCTCTGAAATCAATTAAAAATATATTTTAAAAAATCATGAGCTTAGTAAAAATCTTTATAAAACAACTTATCAAAACAGGCATTTGGTCAATAAGAATTTAATTTCACACCAGTAAAACTTTAGATTTTCTATTTATTTAGGGCTATTTGCACATGTGTATAGAATATTTAGTTTACTCTAATAGATGACAAGATAGCTCCCCTTCAGTGAGACTCTAAACATATTTGCTTTACTTATATAGCAAGAGGATAACATTAAACATGGAAGCTTTTGATTTGTGATACTGAACAATGATCTGTTACGTGGAGTTGAGGTGCAGCATGGAGGTCCTTGTGGGTCCTTGCCAGACAAAGTTTGATGAATAAACTCTTAGACTAAAAGATTTTAAATAAAAATGTGGAAGTTTATTAGAAGCATATACAAACTCCTTCCTGGGCAGGGGTCCCAAAGGGAACCCCCAGGGGAGGGGTCCCTAAATGGGAAAAGTCTTTGAGCTCTTTCTCTCTCTCTGATGGGAAAAATCAATCTGAGTCTCTTTGTCTCCAGGTTTTAAAGGCTGTAGATCTTTGTCTGAACATGACCATTTCTAATTGGACCCTTCCTGCTGGAGGCCAGTCCATCCTTGTTGCTTGACACAGTTGCTACAGGGAAGAAACATCTGCACAGCATATGTTTCAAGGGACCTGGTATACTGTTCTTAATATGTTTGCTCCCCTTCTTAGCGCTATGAGGGCCACCTCCCGGAAAAAGGTTGTTTCCCCAGGTGGGGATTTTTTCCCTGGAGTTAGGGATTAACAGGACCAAGGAAGGGAATAAATCAGTAAAACCCCCTAGTGTTACAGAAATACCATGTACTACTTATGAAGAACTTGATTAAAACTGTTGGCAATAAATTTGGGACTTGTTGGGCCCACATCCCCAGGGGTCTGCCACCAGGGAAAGCACCAAAGCCTATACCCCTAGAGACCCACTGACACAGGGCAGTCCCAGGGAAGGCAAGAGGCGAGGCTGGGAGGACATAACCTTTACTGGGTAGGATAATCTCCTTCAGTCACTTCCTTGTAGCTTATCAGTAGAGCAGTGACCTTGGAATAGCCCTTATAATGGAACACAGAGATTAACCTAGACAAGATTAAAATCAACAGAACTAGATAGAGACAGGATTTTTGGCAAAGGTCAGATAAGAAACTATGGAAATAAAACAAGGAACTGTAGAAGATTACCCAAAACATACCATGATGTGATTATAGAGGCATGCTTCTAGGATCTAATGGTATAAATACAGATGTAACAAGACAATAAAGAGAGAACCTGGCTATGCTGATCAACTGAACGCTGTCTCCCTGTCATTCCTTCTTCGCCGACTCTGTCCACACCTTTGGGAACCCCTGGACCCGCTGGGGCTGGACCCCAACACCTTCCTTAATTTAGGGCCCCTGTGCTTTCCTCATTGGTCACTCTGCTACAGAGTATCAGTTTCAAAGTCCAAAGCCCACGTGGTATCCCCTTCTTTCTCTCCCCTTATCTTGTGACATTCCTCTATCCTCTGTGAACGTATGTTTCCCCCTTCCCGGTATTTTGTGACTTTTCTCTATCCTCTGTGAAAGTAAGGTAAGCATTGGAGCCCATCACATATGTGCATTCATCTCCCATGAACTCCCTTTTCCCTAAAACTGCCTGTCCTGTCTCTAAAATTCCTTTCAGATCTACTCAGGGCATCCTTCTAAAGCTACAATCAAGGATCCACCTAACTTTTCTGCAATACAAGCCTGATTGAGGTGTTCTGGCCCATTTGCATGACGTGCATGTTTTATTCTTGGAATTTCTTTTCTTTCCTTTTTAAAAAAAGATTTTTAGAGAGAGGAGAAGGGAGAGGGAGAGAGAAAGAGAAACATTAATGTGAGATCCAAACATCCATTGGCTGGCTCCCACACACCTCCTACCAGGGATCAAGCCCCAGAATCCAACTGGCAACCTTTCAGTGCACGTGACACACCCAACCAACTGGGCCATACTGGCCAGGGCTGAAATTTCTTTTTGATTACATCCTTGGACCTCAAATATGTAAAGAATTTTTGTGAGCTTATTTGAGTCAAACTGTCAACAATTGCTGAGAAGCAGAATCTCAATGTATTGAGATAATGCTCCGAGAATGGCAGTTTTTCACCTTGTTTTATACATTACAATCAAAGGAGGAGACGTAAGTGGGTTACATGAAATCCACTGGTGATAGATTAAGGAGGTGGGAGAAAGCAAATCAGGGAAACCTCTGGGATTGGATAAAAAGTAAAATGATAGACACATACTTCTTTTACACAGGTGGGTTCAAGATAGTTAACAGTCAACAATTAACATCCTATATAATAAAGAGGTAATATGCAAATTGACCATCACTCCACCACAAAGATGGTGGTGCCCACAGTGGAGGCAGGGTTTTCATAACACAAGATGGCTGCACCTGCAGCAGAGGCCGAGTTCCCGTAACAAGCCTTAACGAGCAATCAGCAGGGTCCTGAGGTTGAGTCCCCCCGCTTGGGGCTTGACAGGGCACCTCAAGCCATGCCCCCTGCTCTGGCACCAGGCCAGGGTGCCTTAGGCCATGCCTCAACGCCATGCTAGGGGACCTCAGGCCACACCCCTGTCCCAGGATCAGGCCGGGGGACCTCAGGCCATGCTCCCGACCCAGCGGGTGCACCCCCTACCCCGGCACCAGGCCAGGGGACCTGAGGCCGTGCCCCCTGCCCGGTGGGGCTTGACGGGAGACCTCAAGGTGTGCCTCCCACCCCGGTGCTGGGCCGGGGGACCTCAGACTGCTCCCCCCACCCCAGCGCCAGGCCGAGGGACCTCAGGCTGCACCCCCTGCCTGGTGGGGATTGACAGGGGACCTCAGGCCATGCCCTCCACATGGCGGGGCTTAACAGGGGACCTCAAGGTGCACCCCGCTGCCCCAGTGCTGGGCTGGGGGACCTCAGGCTTCTCCTTTTGTCCCAGGCGGGGGAACCTCAGGCTGTGCCCCCCCACCCAGCAGGGCTTGAAGGGGGACCTGAGGTTGTGCCCTCCTCCCAGTGGGGCTTGATGGGGGACCTGAGGCTGTGTCCCCCTCCTGGTGCTGGGCTGGGGGACCTGAGGCTGCGCCCCCCACCTGGTGGGGCTTGACAGGGCATCTCAGGCCACATCCCCCACCTAGTGGGGCTTGACGGGGGACCTCAAGGCATGCCCCCCACCCCGGCACTGGGCCAGGGAACCTGAGGCTGTGTCCCCCGCCCGGCGGGCCTTGACAAAGGTGGGACCTGCTGGGTCTGGATCTAGCCCAATGGGGGGATGCTGGCCGGGTCTGGGTCTCGCGCGATTTTGAGGCCCACGTGGGTGGGCAGGGACTTGACTCTGGGTCCCATGGTGCAGCCCAGACTCTGACAGGAGGAAGATTTTCATATACATTTTACTAATTTTCTTTCATCTCTGACACTTCTATTATAGAGAAAGGATAAATAGCAATATTAAAATATTTCCTCAAATTAATCCCCTTTTAATGTGCACAAATTTCGTGCATCGGGCCAGTAGTTATAACAATAACAATGAAGGAATTTGTGGTCTCCTGTCCTGGCACCCTGGCACATTGGTTGTGCCCTGAGGGGTCCAGAAAAATGGAAGTTACAAGTTACTCCGACATTCCAATGATATGTTATCATAGATGCAAAAGACAACAGACAGGCTTAATGAAGGTAAAGATTGACTTTTTTAAAAAATATATTTTATTGATTTTTTACAGAGAGGAAGGGAGAGGGATAGAGAAGTTAGAAACATTGATGAGAGAGAAACATCGATCAGCTGCCTCCTGCACACTGGGGATGTGCCCGCAACCAAGGCACATACCCTTGACTGGAATCGAACCCGGGACCCTTGAGTGCACAGGCTGATGCTCTATCCACTGAGCCAAACCAGTTAGGGCAAGATTGACTTTTGTCAGGGAAGAATCTAGCCTAGGAAATGACTACCTGCCATAACTGCTTTCAGTTAAAAAAGTTTTAAGTTCAGACCATCCTTTGTGGTTACTTTGGGCCTTTTTGAGTTTGTAAGACTGCCATGCAGGCCTTCCCTGAGCTTGTCAGGTTAGCATGTGACCCCTTTTTCGTCCACATACAGTTCATTTTACTTTTCAGAGGTGCTAGCTCTGGTGCCCACAAAGAAAACATCAACTCCTCTTTTCTGGATTCTTTAGTTTCAAAGCTTGCATCATACAAAGATAGTGACAGTCTTTCTTAGGAAGCATTCCCACAAAAGCTTACAAGAATTGCTTACAGTTATACCAACATCTCCAGCCAAAATCTCTTTGATTTCTTCTACAGTGGTGCACTGAGACAAAAAACAAGTCTTTTTTTTTCTTGATTTCTTCTTGTGTGGAACACTTCCTAACTTAAATGTCATAAAAAATGAGACATATTTCATTAGCAACTTACACTCCTGAGGCCATCTTTGTTGTGGGGGTGGCAAGGACCTGGGGGAGGGAGTTGGCTGGCCTGGCCTCCTTACAGCAGCAGGACCCAGCCACTGAGCGAGGAGGCACTCCTGCTGCAAGGCTACTGGGGGCAGGAGGCTGGCGGGCATCTCAGGGCTCAAACAGGACTTCGCATGTCACGCACTGCTCACCTCTCCTTTGCATTTTAAGGCAGATGGTCAGCCCTAGTAAATCAACCATTCATGGACAAACACTGCCTGCGCTGGACCTCCCTTCTTACCCTCTGCCAGCAGCCCCCTCCCCTCATGCATTCCCTACCTCCTGTCAACCAGGCTCCCTGTAGCTTATGTGGCTCCAGTTAGCTCAGTAATTAGTACCTCATCAAGCCTATCTGCCTTTCAGCTCCCCTGGGAAGAGATTTCAGGAGGTCTCCATGACCTCATGGCCTAGGGTTGGGGCAAGTGCAGGAAGGCCAAGGTCAGGCTGCAAGGCCCCTGTACCCACAGGTGTCCCCTAGCATTCACTGATATGGATCTCTCAGCATAGGGCAGTGGTGTCAAGAGAAGAACCCCTCAGGGACTGGGAGGCAAAGGAGCCCCACTCAGGACAGGGCTTCTCCCAGCAATCCCTAGGACCCTGTATCAGCACCCACACACATCTCCTTAGCAACTCTGGCTGGCTGGGATATCAGGGACATGGGCAGGGCAGGGGGAAGGATAGGAGGACAGTATGGATAAAAAGGGGCCACATGCTAACCTGACTAACTCAGGGAAGGCCTTTCAAACTCAGATCTAAAGTAACCAAGGATAGTCTGAAATTACATTTTTTAAATTTATTTACTTACTAGAGACCTGGTGCACGAAATTTGTGCATTGGTAGGGTCCCTAGGCCTGGCTGGCGATCAGGGCTGATCTGTGGGGTGACTGGTAGGATGATCAGGGGCCTCCACTGGCACCTGCCTTGGCCAGCCTGGTGCTGCCTGCTAGTGGGCCCTGCACCCTGCTCTGCTGGTAGCCTCCCTCTGGGGGAGGCAACAGGTGGGGCTATTGAGGGAGGGGAAGCCCTACTGGCACCTGCCTTGGCTGGCTTGGGGCCTGCGGGCAGCTCCTGTGTTGAGCATCTGTGTTGACCCCTGGTGGTCAGTGCATGTCATAGCAACCAGTCATTCCACTGGTCATTCTCCTGTTCGGTTGATTTGCATATTAGGTTTTTATTATATAGGACTAGTGGCCTGGTGCATGAAATTTGTGCGGGGGGGGGGGGTGTCCCTCAGCTTGGCCTGCACCCTCTCCAATATGGGATCCCTGGGGGGATGTCTGACTGCCGGTTTAGGCACGATCCCTGTGGGACATCCCTCTCGCAATCTGGGACCATTGGGTCCTAACCACTTACCTGCCTGCCTGCCTTTTTGCCCCTAACCACTCTGCTTGCCAGCCTGCTCGCCCCCAACTACCCCCCCCCCCCACCAGCCTGCTCACCCCCAACCCAATTGCCCCTCCTGTCAGGCTGCCCACCCTCAATTGGCCCCCCTGCCAGCCTGCTCACCCCCAACTGCCCTCCCCTCCTGGCCTAACCACCTCTGCTTTGGCCCTGCCACCATGGCTTTGTCTGGAAGGACGGCCAGAAGGTCTCCAGGTCTAATTAGCATATTACCCTTTTATTAGTATAGATAGAGGCCTGGTGCACAAGTGGGGGGCTGGCTGGTCTGCCCTGAAGGGGCTGTGGGTGCTATTGAGGGGCGGGGCTGGCCTGGGCAAGGGACCTGAGGTGGTTTGCAGGCTGGCCATGCCTCCATCGGGATGGGGGTCCCCACTGGGGACAGTGCCAGCCTGGGCAAGGGGCTGATGGCCATTTTCAGGCTGGCCATGCCCCCTTCAGGGTGGGGATCCCTGCTGGGGTGCAGGGCCGGCGTGGGCGTCGGGCCTGAGGTGGTTTGCAGGCCGGCCACATCCCCATTAGGATGGGGATCCCCACTGGGGGGCATGACCAGCCTGGGTGAGGGGCGGAGTGCCGTTTGGGTGTGGTTTGCAGGCCAGCCAAGCCCCTGGCTTTGTCCGGAAGGATGTCCGGAAGGTCTAATTAGCATATTACTCTTTTATTAGTATAGATTTTTGTTAAACCTCACCCGAAGATATTTTTCCATTGATTTTTTTTTTTTTTTTTAGGAAGAGTAGAAGAGAGAGGGAAAAACAGAGAGAAATATTGATGTGAGAGAAACACATCGATTGGTTGCCTCATGCATGCTTCCCTGACCAGGCCCGGGCCAGGGAGGAGCCTACAACCAAGGTACACTAAGTGGCCAGATTATTTTGACCACCTGACGTTTGTAGGCAAGTTAGTTATAATTTGGCGCTGAAGTTGCTAGAGGGCCAGATTATCATAAACATCAGAATAGCACAACATACCTAAGTATCGTTGCTGATCAAGTTCATCCTATCATGTTGAAGGCGTATCCCAATGGAGATGGCTTCTTCCAACAAGACAATGCGCCATGCCACGGTGCCCATACTGTGCAGGAGTGCTTTCAAGAACATGAGGGAGACTTCACCTTGCTTAGGTGGCTCCCACAATCACCAGATCTCAATCCAATTGAGCATTTGTGGGACGAAGTTAAAAGAGCCATCAGGCAGCTGGTTCCACAACCATCAAATCTCACAGAACTGGACAGTGCTATTCATCAGGCATGGTGTCAGATTCCTCGCATCACCTTTCAACATCTCGTGGAGTCAATGCCAAGAAGAATCACCGCAGTATTGAAGGCAAAAGGTGGCCCAACGAAGTACTGATGGGGTGGTCATAATAATCTGGCCACTCAGTGTATGTCCCCTTGACCAGAATTGAACCCAGGACCCTTTGGTCTGCAGGCCAATGCTCTATCCACTGAGCCAAACCGGCTAGGGCTAAACCTTTTTAATTAAAAAGCAGTCTATTAAAAAATATATATAAAAAGCAGTCTATGGTGGGTAGTCATGTCCTAGGCCAGTATCTTCCCTGACAAAGATCAATTTGATGTTATCTGAGCCTATTGTCTTTTTGCATCTATGATAACATACCTTTGGAATGTCAGGGTAACTTCCCTTTTTCCGGACCCCTTCCGGGCACAAATTCCCTCATTGTTATTATTATCATGTTAATTGTTGACTATCCTGTACTCACCTATGTAAAAGAAGCATGTGTCTATCATTTTACTTTTTATCTAATCCTAGTTCTCCCCCTCCCCCCACTTTGTTTTCTCCCATCTCCCTAATCTATCACCAATGGATTTCATATAACCCACTTATGTCTCCTCCTTTGATTGAAATTTATAAAACAAGGTGAAAAATTGTCATTCTCTGGAGCATTTTCTCAGAAGGAAGATAGGATGGTTGGGTGGGTGGGAAGAGATCAACCAAAGGACTTGTATGCATATATGCATAACCCATGGACACAGACAATAAGGTGGTGAATGTCTGGGGGGAAGGGAGGGGCGGGCAGGGGCAGACTAGAAGAGAGCAATGGTGGGGAAAGGGGACATATGTAATAGTTTCAATAATAAAGATTAAAACAAAACAAAACAAATCTCAATTCGTTGAGACTCTGCTTCCTGGCAATTGTTGACGGTTTGGCTCAAATAAACTCACAAAAATTCTTTACCGGTTTGAATGTTTCTTACGTTAACCCTGGTAATCAAACTGGCAACCTTTTGGTGTACAGGATGATGTTCAACCAACTGAGCCACTCCAGCCAGGCAGTTTCCCCACCTTTAACATCAGGACAATTATAGTAACAGCCCCAGGTTCCAGAGAGGATTACAGGATGTGGGTTGTGGCGCGCAATAGTGCTGCGGGGTGGGAGACAGGCGCCAGTGGCAACCAGGCCATGTAGCTGGAGGTGAGCATCAAGGGAAGCCACCTTTTGTCAGCTCCCCCACCCTCAACTCAGAGCTGCATTGACCCAGGGAGAGAGGTCTTGATGGGAGTGGAGGTCCCACCAAGGCCTGCTCAGGCTTGGGGAAGAGAGCACGTCAGGCCTGGGTAAACCAGTGCGAAGGCGCAGGGGACACAGACAGACAGAAAGTCTCGCCCCTCTCCACTAGGCAGAGTCACTAAGATACCCCAACTGGGTGGAGAACGAGGGTGTTCAAGAGGCATGGACTTAAAAATGTATGGATATTGCCAAGACAGGCAGCTTGCAGATACCCAATCACAAGGTAGTACGGCATACAAACCAATCCCAAGGATGTTGCTAAGGCAAAATTCTTTGAAAGGACCAATCAGGAACTAACAAGTATGTATACAGAAAAAGCACTCATGCTTCCTCTTCCCTCTCCCCCAGTGCAGGGCACAATGGACACTCTGATGTTCCTGTTGTGGGGGAGCACAGCCCCTGTGCCCACGTGGCTTATGGCCATATGGGATTCTCCACATGGACTAATAGACTTGAACACCCCATTGTGACGTGGAAAGGAAGCTCTGGACACTGGCCTGCTCCTGGAACCCCAGCTGCACCTTTTCCAGACTGACTTCTCCCAATAAACTTGTGTTCCACTAACTGTTTTTGTCTGCGACTTCTTTGATTTCATGAGACAACAAACTTGGACTCAACACCCCACATTTTGTTTTCAATGAGACTCATGCCCCTGCTTCAGGAGAAGCAAATAGCCTGCAGCTGGGAGAGGCTTGCTGGGTGAGTCTCCAATTCAGTGCAGAACAGCCCCACTGCTGCTGCCTCACTTTTCTGACACCAACCACACCCCCCTGTCAGTGCATCCTTTCTTGAGATCAACACTACCTTCTCTTTTCTTTCTTTCTTTTTTTTAGAAAAATATTTTTTAGTGATTTTATAGAGGAAGGGAGAGGGAGAGATAGAAACATTAATGATGAGAGAGAATCATTGATTGGCTACTCCTGCATGTCCCACATCCCGGATGGGGCCTGCAACCTGGGCATGTGCTTTGACCAGGAATTGAACTGTGACCTCCTGGTTCACACTCAACCACTGAGCTATGCTGGCCAGCTAAACACTGCCTTTTTAGGGAATTTCTGGTGAAAAAGGCACCAGCCACTTAATCCAGGTCCAAACCCCAACTTTCCACTCATGGCTGCTGGACCTTGGGCAAGGCCCTTCACCCCTCTGAGCTCCAGGGTCCTTGACTGTGAGATGATGATCCTGGCCCAAGTTCATGGTGAACATCAAGTGCCCATTATTCCCAGGCACTTAAATGGGCCTGACAGGCAGTAAGCACTCACAGAGCCTGTGTTCCTCCTCTTTCCTCAGAAGCTCTTGGGACCCTGAGAAAGTGTGGGTCTGAAGTCTGCTTTTCCTACGTTGGAAGAGAAGTTTTGTGAGTCAAGGTGGGAATGCCAGAAAGCCACAACTACCTGGTCAGTCTCTCCTCATTCCAAAGACTCAATGCTGGAGGGCGGAGGCAGGCAAATCCTTCCAACGAAATCTGCTTTTAAGCCTTTTCTGGCTTCCAGCCCTCCCTTAGGTGCTCCTGGCCCGGCCCACCTCCCAGGCCCTTTCTTTCCCCATTCCTATCCTATCTAATAAAAGAGAAACATGGTAATTAGCATACGTCCACTACCCTTCCCATTGGCTAATCAGGGAGATATGCAAATTAACTGCCAGCCAAGATGGCGGCTGGCAGCCAGGCAGCTTGAAACTAATATGAGGCTTGCTTGCTTCAGTGACGGAGGGCTCCAACGTTCCCCGGCTGCCGCTGCAGGCCTCTGAGCTGCAACTCTAAGCAACTATGTAACAAATATAGAAGCTAAACAAAACCCCAGAAACCTGCTTTAGTCCGCCGGGCTTCAGCCAGCAGGATCGCAACATTGTAAGCAAAGGCCAGAAACCTACTTTCAGCAGCGGAAGCCTAAGAGCTGGAGCCAAGCCTCAAAGCTAAAGCTGGCCCAGAATAAAAAAAGAAAAAGAAAATAAGGAGCGGTTGGGAGCTTCAGTCACCCCCAGCCTGAAAACAGCCCTCAGCCCCTCACCCAGACTGGCCAGGCACCCCAGTGGGGAGCCCTACCCTGAAGGGTGTGTGACCAGCTGCAAACAGCCATCATCCCCTCACCCAGGCTGGCCAGGCACGCCAGTGGGGACCCCCACCCTAATCTAGGACACCCTTCAGGGCAAACCAGCCGGCCCCACCCATGCACCAGGCCTCTATCCTATATAGTAAAAGGGTAATATGCCTCCCAGCACTGGGATCAGTGTGACAGGGGGCAGCGCCCAAACCCTCTGATCGCCCCGCGGCTCTGTGTGTGACAGGGGGAGGGGCCACAACCTCCCTATCCGCCCTGCTCTGTTCCTGACAGGGGAAGGCGCCCCAACCCCCTGATCGGCCCTGCTCTGTGCCTGATAGGGGGGAGCTCCCCAACCCCCTGATTGCCCTGCGACTCTGTGTGTGACGGGTGCGGCGCCCCAACCCCCCCACCCCATGGGCCCTGCTCTCTGTGTGACGGGGTAGAGCCATAATCTCCCCATCGGCCCTGCCCTGAGTGTGAGAGTGGCGGTGCCCCAACCCCCTGATCGGCTCTGCTCTGTGGGTGATAGAGGGCGGCGCCCCAACCCCCTGATCCTCCTTGCTCTGTGTGTGACAGGGGGTGGTGCCCCAACTCCCCTATTGGCCCTACTCTGTGAGTGACAGGGGGGAGCTCCTCAACCCCCTGATGGGCCCTGCTCTGTGCATGACAGGGGGGAGCTCCCCAACCCCCTGATCGGCCCTGCTCTGTGTGTGACAGGGGGCAGCGCCCCAACCCCCTGATTGGCCCTGCTCTGTGCATGACAGGGGGTGGCACCGCAACCTCCCCATCGACCCTGCCTTGAGTGTGACAGGGGGCAGTGCCCCAACCCCCCAATCGGCCCTACCCTGAGCGTGACTGAGGGGCATCGCAACCTCCCAATCCGCCCTGCTCTGTGCATGACAAGGGGCGGCGCCCCAACTCCCCAATCGGCCCTGCTCTGAGCCCGACCAGGGGCTGCACCTAGGGATTGGGCCTGCCCTCTGCCACCCAGGAGCAGGCCTAAGCCAGCAAGGCGTTATCTCCTGAGGGGTCCCAGACTTGGAGAGGGCACAGGCCAGGCTGAGGGACCTCCCCTTTCCCCCCGAGTGCACAAATTTTTGTGCACTGGGCCTCTAGTACTAATTATAAGACACAACCAGGAAATGCACCAGGACAACCCTAATATTAGGGACAAAGGCCTTGATATGGGTTTGTTCAATTAAGGGGAAGAGATGCCGAAATCGCATCACTCCTTGTCTCCAGTGGGCAATCAGAGGGCCTCCCACTCCCCTGGCATGGTCTTCTTTGCCCACGATGATCTCCTGAGTAGAACTCTCCAGAAGTCCAAAGGCGCTTCCTGTGACCCACACTGAGGGTGCTGAGTGCTGACCATAGCCTGAGCCGTGCCTATGGCCATGGACCCCGTTTGTTCCAGGTAGCAGCATGAAGCCCTTGAGGACAAAGGGTTTACAAAAGTATTTTAGGGCAACTGGGGAGACTGTGCCCACTGCTCAGCCATATATGGGGCTGTGGGAGGTGGTAGGGAATGCTGGCGAACTCAAGAAGTGTATCTGGGCTTGGACATAAAAGGCCTACCCAGCTCCCTGGGGCCCACTAGACCATAGCTGGTGTCTCCCATTCATGAACAACACCTCCGTATTTCTCAGCAAAGAGTGGACTGTTTGCACTTTCCAGTGTGGATTAAAAAGGAGTTCTAAGTAAAGAAACCTCACAGGTGATCTGATCATAAATTCCTAACTGAGCAGGTCATGGTGGATTGTCACAACTTAGGCCTATAAATGGTTTATCTTCGTCAGGCCAATGTGGCTCAGCAGTTGAGCATCGATCCAGGAACCAAGAAATCACCAGTTGGATTCCGTCAAGGCACATGCCCGGGGTTGTGGGCTCAATCCCCAGTAGGAATGCCTGCAGGAGGCAGCCAATCGATGATGTTCCTCTTTCTTTCTTTCTTTCTTTTTTTTTTAATTAAACATTTATTGTTCAGATTATTACAGTTGTTCCTCTTTTTTCCCCCATAGCTCCCCTCCACCCGGTTCCTACCCCACCCTCTGCCCTTACCCTCACCACCCACTGTTTTCATCCATAGGTGCACCATTTTTCTCCAGTCTCTTCCCACACCCCACACACCATTTCCCCCCCAAGAATAGTCAGTCCACTCCCTTTCTATGCCCCTGATTCTTTTATATTCACCAGTTTATTCTGTTCATCAGATTATTTATTCACTTGATTTTTAGATTCACTTGTTGATAGGTGTGTATTTGTTGTTCATAATTTGTATCTTTACCTTTTTCTTCTTCTTCCTCTTCTTTTTTTTAATTTTAATTTTATTTATTTATTTATTTTATTAAATCTTTATTGTTCAGATTATTACAGTTGTTCCTCTTTTTTCCCCCCATAACTCCACTCCACCCAGTTCCCACCCCACCCTCCTCCCTCACTCCCCACCCACTGTCCTCATCCATAGGTGCACGATTTTTGTCCAGTCTCTTCCTGCATGCCCCACACCCCTTTCTCCCCCAGGAATAGTCAGTCCACTCCCTTTCTATGCCCCTGATTCTATTATAATCACCAGTTCATTCTGTTCATCAGATTATTCACTTGATTTTCAGATTCACTTGTTGATAGATGTATATTTGTTGTTCATGATTTGTATCTTTACCTTTTTCTTCTTCCTCCTCTTCTTAAAGGATACCTTTCAGCATTTCATATAATACTGGTTTGGTGGTGATGAACTCCTTTAGCTTTTTTCTTTCTTTCTTTTCTTTTAAATATATTATATTGATTTTTTACAGAGAGGAAGGGAGAGAGATAGAGAGTTAGAAATATCGATGAGAGAGAAACATCGATCAGCTGCCTCCTGCACATCTCCTACTGGGGATGTGCCCGCAACCCAGGTACATGCCCTTGACCAGAATCAAACCTGGGACCTTTCAGTCCGCAAGCCGACGCTCTATCCACTGAGCCAAACCGGTTTCGGCCAACTTTTTTCTTATCTGTGAAGCTCTTTATCTGGCCTTCAATTCTGAATGATAGCTTTGCTGGATAAAGTAATCTTGGTTGTAGGTTCTTGGCATTCATCACTTTGAATATTTCTTGCCACTCCCTTCTGGCCTGCAAAGTTTCTGTTGAGAAATCCTCTGACAGTCGTATGGGTACTCCCTTGTAGGTAACTGACTGTCTTTCTCTTGCTGCTTTTAATATTCTCTCTTTGTCTTTTGCTCTTGGCATTTTACTTATGATGTGTCTCGGTGTGGTCTTCTTTGGATTCCTTTTGTTTGGAGTTCTCTGCGCTTCCTGGACTTGTAAGTCTATTTCTTTCACCAGGTAGGGGAACTTTTCTGTCATTATTTCTTAAAAGAGGTTTTCAATATCTTGCTCTCTCTCTTCTTCTGGCACCCCCATAATTTGGATGTTGGTACTTTTGAAGTTGTCCCAGAGGCTCCTTACACTATCTTCATATTTTTGGATTCTTTTTTCCTTTTGCTTTTCCGGTTGGGTGTTTTTTATTTCTTCGTATTTCAAATCTTTGACTTGATTCTTTCAATCCTCTAGTCTGCTGTAGGAACTCTGTATATTATTCTTTATTTCAGTCAGTGTATGCTTAATTTCTAGTTGGTCCTTTTTCATAACCTCGAGGGTCTCACTAGATTTCTTGAGGGTCTCACAGAATTTATCGGCGGTTACTAGAAAATTCTTGAAAAACTTTATAAGTGTGGTTTTGAACTCTATATCCAGTAGTTTGCTTTCCTCCATTTCTGTCATTTGTGACCTGTTTCTTTGTCTCCACATTTCTTATGCTTCCCTGTGTTGATTGAGTGGCTTTCCGTGTTAGCTGTCCTATAGGGCCCAGTGGCTCAGCCTCCCCAATTACCTGAGGTGGACACTCTTGGTGCACCCCTTTGTGGGCTTTGTGTAAAGTCTTGTTGTAGTTAAGCCTTGATTGTTGTAGGTATCACTGGCAAGAATTGACCTCCAGGCCTATTGGCTGTGAGAATCAGCTGTGTCTGCAGTGGGAGAACTTCCGTGCTGGAGACACCCTTCTGGGGTAAGACTTGCTTCAGTGGGGCTTTGGTGCTCACTGAGTCTGCCCCCTGAGTGTGTCCCTAATGGATCTGAGGAGTTGTAATCTGGATGGTCCCACTCTGACCACTGGGTACACTGGCTCTTGGATCTCTAAGGAGGTGCTAATTTAGCCTCTGCCTGAGGCTACCCAGCAGGAGCTATGGAGAGATTCCTCTTCCTTTTTGGGGGTTTGGAGGTTCCCAAATGAGGCCCAGCTGTGAATCAATGCAAGCTGTTATGGGGTCTTGGGCCTCCTTTTGGATGTTCTGGCTTTCTCTGACCCAGCTGGAGTTTGTTAGGTAATTTTAGATTGCAAAGGGCCAGGGCATTCATATGCAAAAGCCTCTGCTGCAGCTTGTGTGGGGCGGGGTCTCAGGGGATCAACAGGGTGGAGCAAGCAGCTATGACTGATCCTCAGTCCTACCCTAAGAGGTCCCGAGTCTCAGTGTTCCTGTAATCACTGCAAGCACCTCTGAGAGTAAGCCACCCTCGAGTTCTGCCTGATGCCAGACAGTCCAGTTTCTCCAAGTATGAGTCTGAGCCCCAGAGACTCACCCAGAACTGGAGTTCAGAGCAGTTGGGAGCTTGAGATTCCCTCCCAATTGAAAAAGACAACTGTGTCCTCAGTTTCCAGCCCTCTGCACTTGTGCTGAGTCCTCAGCTGCCAGCCCTTTCGGCGTGTCCCTCCATACCTCTGCACTTTACTGCCACACCTCCTCTGAGTCTCAGTGTGCTTTTCTCTTTCCTTCCAGTTGTAGAATTTCCACTCAGCTAGCCTTCCTGTGTTTCTGGATGAAGCCCATTTTGTCTTTTAGTTGTATTTTTGAAGTGGTTTTGCGAGGCTGCAATTTCCAGTGTTTACCTTTGCTGCCATCTTGTTTTCTCTTCTGATGTTCCTCTTTCATAGATGTTTCTATCTCTCTGTCCCTCTCCCTTCCTCTCAAAAATAAATAAAAAAATAAATAAATAAAATAAAGTAAAATAAAAGGTTTACCTTTGCCTTAGCAAGCCCTGTCCATTGTTCCTGTGTGTCTAGGTCAGTGGTCGGCAAACTGCGGCTCGGGAGCCACATGCGGCTCTTTGGCCCCTTGAGTGTGGCTCTTCCACAAAATACCACGTTTTTAGCAAAGGCCAGCTTAGGAGTACCCTAATTAAGTTAATAACAATGTACCTACCTATATAGTTTAAGTTTAAAAAATTTGGCTCTCAAAAGAAATTTCAATCATTGTACTGTTGATATTTGGCTCTGTTGACTAATGAGTTTGCCGACCACTGGTCTAGGTTAACTTGCCTTTGAAATGCCAGGAGTAATCCTCTTTTTCAGATCCCATCGAGGTGTGACCACCCTCAAGAAAGTACATGTTCTTGTTAACTATCCTGTAACCCAATTGTAGATTCCTTCCACATTGGCCTTGCTTATTCCCACATTTATGTAATTTTTTTTTTACATCCCCTCCTTAATTCTAAATGTATAAAAAGAACTGAAAAACTGTAATTCACCTGAGCATTTTATTTTATTATTTTTAAAATATATTTTTATTGATTTTAGAGAGGAAGGGAGAGGGAGAGAAATAGAAACATCAATGATGAGAGAGAATCATTGATCAGTTGTCTCCTGCACGTACCACACTGGGGATCCAGCCCACAACCCCGGGTATGTGCTTTGACCAGTAATTGAACCGTGACCCGGTTCAACCACTAAGCCATGCTGGTTGGGCCACCTGAGCATCTTAGATTTTTGCTTCCCAGCATGTCATCAGCTTGACTTAAATAAACTCTCATAAAAATTCTCTACAGGTTTGGACATTCTTAGGTTGAAAGTAGCTGTGAGACTAAATTAGAAAACCAATATATGAGGTGTACAGGTCAATATAAACAACAGGAATGAATGAGTAAATAACAAACCCTTGAGGCTGCTCTTTTACTTTAAATATTTTTCTTTAAGAAAATATTTATTTTTATTGATTTCTGAGAGGAAGGGAGAGGGAGATATAGAAGCATCAATGATGAGAGGTGATCATTCATTGATCAGCTGTCTCCTGCATGCCCTACACTGGGGATGAAGCCCACAACCTGGGCATGTGTCCTGACTGGGAATTGAACTGAACGGTGACCTTCTGGTTCATAGGTCAATTCTCAACCACTGAGCCACGCTGGATGGGCTACTTTAAATTTTTAAATTGATTTTTAGAGAGAGAGGAAGGGAGAGGGAGAGAAACATTGATGTGAGAAGGAAACATTGACAGGCTGCCTCCTGCATGTCCCTATCCAACTCAGTCACACAGGCCAGAGATCTAACGTCTCTTAAAATCCTATATAAGAAAAGCCTAATATGCAAATCGACCGAACGGTGGAACAACCAGTTGCTATGATGTGCACTGACCACCAGGGGGCAGGTGCTCAATGCAGGAGCTGCCCCCAGCCAGAGGGCCCCTCCCCCCTGATTGCCCCACTGGTCGCCCACAGATCAGCCCTGATTGCCGGCCAGGCCTAGGGACCTTACCCGTGTATGAATCTCATGCACCGGGCCTCTAGTAAATCATAATTAGCGAACTCAGAGGCTCTACTGCTCATATTGTGTCACTTGGGAGCTCCATTACAGGCCCTATCTCTGTGTCTTTGAAGACCCACATACTGGACACATTTGCAAAAGAGTCAGGATGAGTCCTGGAGAGGTCCAGTGGGCTTTCTCTGACTCAGAAGGATCTAGAGCAGCAGCCCAGGCCCACACTGTGGGTGGGACCCAAGTGGCTGATGCCCCAGGGGCCTCAAGTCTTCAGGTTTCAGCAGAGGCTCTATGCAGGACTGCTACCAGCCTACAGAGACTGGGAAGAGGCACCACAGGGAGCCTGGCTTTTGAGCAGAGCATGTGCTGGATTTCAGAACTAGATGCCATTTTGGTTGGACACCTTGTGCATTGCCTAACCTGCCCCCAGTAACACTGAGGATGGCTGAGTTTCTCCAGGCAGACTTCCCACCCAGCAGTTCACCATGTGCCAATGGCCTTCAGGCCCACTCCTTCCCAAGCTGGAACACTACCCTCCCACCCCACCACCTCCCCACCCCACCACCTCCCCACCCCACCACCTCCCTAATCCCCAGCTCTTTAGCCCCTCAGCTCACTGGCACAAAGCAGTGTTGGTGTTAAGCTTTGGCCTAAGGTCAGGATGAAGCTCATCCCAGCTCAGCAGAAGCAACACACACAGTTAAATGCTGGCCATCTTGTTTTAAAACCCACCAGCTGTTTCCTGTCCTGCCATACCCCACTCAGGCCACAGCTTGCTGACATCTTCTTGGGTTCCACCCCCTGCCCTGAAATGCTTATTTTCCCATTCTCATTTCTAGCAATTTAGCCCTTCACCCCATTCCTGCAAACCAGATTTCTGAACCTTCCCAGGTACCTATCAACCCACGCCATGACAACCTTCAGTTACAGTTTATCTTCTAACAAGCTGCACCTACTCTTAGATAGTGCTCCCTTGCCCACCCACACAGAAAAATGGACAAAGGAGGATAGAAAGATTTATTCTTCTGGGATTTTTTTCTTTGACCCCATGAGTTTGGTCACATTCGCACCTCATCATTTTTAATCTGTTAAAGCCAATCTCAGACACATTTTATTTATTTATTTATTTATTTATTTATTTATTTATTTATTTATTTAGATTTCAGAGAGGAAAGGAGAGGGAGAGATAGAAAATTAATGATGAGAGAGAGTCATTGATTGGCCGTCATCTGCATGCCCCCTACTAGGGATTAAGCCCACAACCCGGGCATGTGCCCTTGATTGGAATTGGATCCGGGACCCTTCCTGACGTTCTATCCACTTAGCCAAATTGGCTAGGGCTCAGACACATTTTAGATTGTGAGCACCAGTCACAGGTTTATCATAAACTGGTTACCAAATGAACCAGTCACGGAGAACAAAACATAATAGTTTCCTTCAGAATTCTGGGTGAAGCTGTGTAATGAAGTGATTTGGAGCATAAACACTAAAGCCAGACTACCTGGTTTCAATCCCAGTTTTGCTCCTTTCTAGTTGTGTGACCTTAAACAAGTTTACTTAGCCTCTCTATGCCTCCATGTTCTCACCCATGAACAATAGATATCTTTTAAAAAAAGTTTAATACACACACACACACACGCACACACACATATTGATTTCAGAGAGGAAGGGAGAAAGAGAGAGAGATAGAAACATCAATGATGAGAGAGAATCATTGATCAGCTGCCTCCTGCACACCCCCTACTGGGGATTGAGCCTGCAATCCGGGCATGTACCCGTGACAGGAATCGAACCTGGGACCCTTTAGTCGCAGGCTGACACTCTATCCACTGAGCCAAACCCGCTAGGGCTGAATGATAGATAGATATTTATAGTACTTACCTCATAGGGTTGTTGTTGTGCCTGAAATCTAATTGAATTAAAATGAAATGAGTTAATAGATGTAAGCTACTACTAGTACAGTGTCTGGCATAGAGTAAGCATGATAAGAGTGTTAGATATTACTATGAACAAGTTTTATACGAGAAGAAAAAGGAACATTAGATAAGGTTGTTTAACTATGTACAGGTCTGTAAATCTGTCACATAAATATCAGTTGTGAGGGTTAAACCTGGGTCATATCAACCAGGACAGTCCTTCCAAATTGCCAGGTGTGGGCTGTTAAACAGGAATACCAGCTGCAGAACTTTTTTAAATTTTGTTTTTAGTCTAATTTTGAGTCTGGGATATCTTTTTCCCCCAGACTTCAGCCTATATCCTTGAATGATTATCAAGAACGTTATTTATTTACTAGAGGCCTGATGCACTAAATTCGTGAAAGAATAGGCCTTCACAGCCACAGTGGCGGCCTGGATCCCTCCCTCGCAGCCATGGAGGCTTCCTCCATACCACAGTTGCAGCCCCGGCTTCATCCAGAATGATGTCCAGTCTAATTAGCATATTATGCTTTTATTATTATAGATTTATTTATTTATTGAGTAGGTTCATTAAAGCTGGGGACAGTGCAACAAGGAAGGGCTTAGGATAGAAGAAGCAACAGGAGAGAGCCCAGATGGGGCTGATTTGATTCTCTAAAAATGCTCTAGGAAAGAAATGAGCCTAGGCTGGGCTGCTTGGGCTCACTAAGTCAGAGAAAAGGGGGCCTTGGAGACAGGTTCAGGGGGTTAGCCCAGGCTGAGCTGCTGGTGCCCATTGCTCCCTGGTTGCAAGTCTCATGAAGTCCCTTGGGGTTTAGGAGATGCAGGCCTGTAGGGGAAAGAAGGGGAAGGGAAAGGCTGGGCATGCTCCCTGGAGGGAGAGTGTGCCTATCAGCAACATCTTTTAATCAAGCAGATCCTAGGGAATGGGAGGTGGCAGAGAGGATGAGCGAGCTGGAGAGCCTGTTCCACCACAGCCAGGTGCTGCTGGTGGGGCTGGTAGATGGCCCTGCTGCTACTCAGAGCTGGCCAGAAGGTGCTGGGCAGTGAGGCCTAGGACTGGGAAACTAAAAGGCCCTTCTGTATGCCTGGCCATGGAAACAGCTCTCAAGGGCCAGCCATAGTTCACACTGTCTTCTGATTACTTGGCCTGCACAGAGCTCCTTCCCTGAGTTCCCAGAGGCTTGGCAGGCTCCAGAACATTTTGCCAGCCTTCTGCTGGCCTAAGTATCCTGTGGAGGAGGGGAAACGGCTGCAGGAGGACTCAGCCAGGCAGCCAAGAAGGGCTTGGCATCTTCCCAAGGGCTGGCACAGTGCCTCCTCCTTCTCTACCCCTGACTGCCCAAGCTGCTCAGGACCTGGCACAGAGTATTCAGTTATTAAAGCTGTGTTGACGTTGCCTGGTAGAAGCAAAGCCAAAGATATAAGGTCACCTGACATGTAGTAGTTCTAGCCAATAGAAATAAAATACCAAGCAACATGTGTGTTGTTTTAATTTTCTAGTAGACATACAAAGGTAAGAAGAAACAAATGAAATTAATTTCCCCCCATCATGAACCATTTTATTTAAAAAATATATTTTGTATTAATTTCAGAGAGGAAGGGAGAGGGAGAGAGAGATAGGAACATCAATGATGAGAGGGAATCATTGATTGGCTGCCTCCTGCACGGATTGAACCTGCAACCCAGGCGTATGCCCTTGACCGGAATTGAACCCAGAACCCTTCAGTCCACAAGCTGATACTCTATCCACTGAGCCAAACCGGCTATTTTAATAATTCTTTATTGTTGAAAGTATTACATATGTCCCCTCCCCCCCCCCCATTGACTCCCTCCAGCCACCCCCCCTCCCGTCCCTCCCTTGGCCCTCACCACCCCACAGTCTGTGTCCATGGGTTATGCATATATGCATACAAGGTTTTGGTTGATTACTTCCCACCCACCCACCCATCCCCACCTTCCCTCTGAGATTCTGCACTCTGTTCCATGCTTCCATGTCTTGGATCCACTCCATTTATCAGTTTATTTTGTTACTTAGGTTAAACATATGAGTGAGATCAAGTGATACTAGTCTTTTTCTGACTGGCTTATTTCACTTAGCATGATACTCTCCAGGTTCCTCCATGCTGTCTTAAAGGGCAAGATATTCTTCTTTTTAACTGCTGCATAGTATTCCATGGTATAAATGTCCCACAGCTTTTTAAAAATATATATATTTTTATTTATTTTTTACAGAGAGGAAGGGAGAGGGATAGAGAGTTAGAAACATCGAAGAGAGAGAAACACATCGATCAGCTGCCTCCTGCACACCCCCTACTGGGGATGTGCCCGCAACCAAGGTACATGCCCTTGACTGGAATCGAACCTGGGACCCTTTAGTCCACAGGCTGACGCTCTATCCACTGAGCCAAAGTGGTCAGGGTGCCCCACAGATTTTTTATCCACTCATCTACTGATGGGCACTTGGGCTGTTTCCAGATCTTACCTATTGTAAATTGTACTGCTTTGAGCATAGTGGTACATACATTCTTTCTTTCTTTCTTTTTTTTAAAATATATTTTATTGATTTTTTACAGAGAGGAAGAGAGGGAGATAGAGAGTTAGAAACATCGATGAGAGAGAAACATCGATCAGCTGCCTCCTGCACACTCCCCACTGGGGATGTGCCTGCAACCCAGGTACATGCCCTTGACCGGAATCGAACTTGGGACCTTTCAGTCCACAGGCCGACGCTCTATCCACTGAGCCAAACTGGTTTCGGCCATACATTCTTTCTGATTGGTGTTTCAGGTTTCTTAGGAGATATTCCTAGAAGTGGGATCACTGGGTCAAATGGGAGTTCCATTTTAGTTTTTTGAGGAAACTCCATACTGTTTTCCATAATGGCTGCACCAGTCTGCATTCCCACCAGTAGTGCATGAGGGTTTCCTTTTCTCCACATCCTCACCAGCACTTGTCATTTGTTGATTTGTTGATGGTAGCCATTCTGGCAGGTGTGAGGTGATACCTCATTGTTGTTTTAATTTGCATCTCTGATGATCAGTGACTGAGGATTTTTTCATATGTCTCTTGGCCATCTGTATGTCCTCTTTGGAGAAGTGTCTATTTGGGTCCTTTGCCCATTTTTTAATTGGATTGTTTGTCTTTCTTTTGTTAAGTTGTATGAGTTCCTTATATGTTTGGGATATTAACCCTTTATTAGATGTATCATTGCCAAATATGTTCTCCTATACAGTGGGCTCCCTTTTTATTTTGTTGCTGGTTTCTTTTGCTGTGCAGAAGCTTTTTATTTTGATGTAGTCCCATTTGTTTATTTTCTTTTTAGTTTCCTTTGCTCTAGGAGATGTATCTGTAAACATATTGCTACGAGAGATGTCTGAAATTTTGCTGCCTATGGTTTCTTATAGGATTTTCGTGGTTTCCTGGCTTACACTTAAGTCTTTTATCCATTTTTAGTTTATTCTTGTGTATAGTGTAAGTTGATGGTCTAGTTTCATCCCCCCCCCCCCATATATCTGTCCAATTTTTCCAACATTGTTTACTGAAGAGATTCTCTTGACTCCATTGTATGCTCTTGCCTCCTTTGTCAAATATTAATTGAGTGCAATGGCTTGGGTTGATTTCTGGGATCTCTGTTCTGTTCCATTGATCTATATACCTGTTCTTGTGCCAGTACCAGGTTTTTTTTGATTATGGTGGCTTTATATTATAATTTAAAATCTGGTATTGTGATTCCTCCAACTTTGTTCTTCTTTCTCAAGATTGCTGTGGCTCTTTGGGGTCTTTCTTTGGTTCCATATAAATTTTTGGAGTATTTGTTCTAGATCTGTGAAATATGCAGTTGGTATTTTTCTTATTTTATTTTTTTATTAAATATTTATTGTTCAGATTATTACAGTTGTTCTTCCTTTTCCCCCCCATAGCTCCCCTCCATCCGGTTCCCACCCTACGTTCTGCCCTCACCTCCCCCAATCATCCATAGGTGCACGATTATTGTCCAGTCTCTTCCCGCATCCCCCAAAGCTCTTTCCCCCCCAAAATAGTCAGCCCACTCCCTTTCTATACCCCTGATTCTATTATAATCACCAGTTTATTCTGTTCATCAGATTATTTATTCACTTGATTTTTAGATTCACTTGTTGATAGATGTGTATTTGTTGTTCATGATTTGTATCTTTACCTTTTTCTTCTTCTTCCTCTTCTTAAAGGATACCTTCCAGCATTTCATATAATACTGGTTTGGTGGTGATGAACTCCTTTAGCTTTTCCTTATCTGTGAAGCTCATTATCTGACCTTCAATTCTGAATGATAGCTTTGCTGGATAAAGTAATCTTGGTTGTAGGTTCTTGGCATTCATCACTTTGAATATTTCTTGCCAATCCCTTCTGGCCTGCAAAGTTTCTGTTGAGAAATCAGCTGACAGTAGTATGGGTACTCCCTTGTAGGTAACTGACTGTTTTTCTCTTGCTGCTTTTAAGATTCTCTCTTTGTCTTTAGCTCTTGGCATTTCAATTATGATGTGTCTTGGTGTGGTCCTCTTTGGATTTCTTTTGTTTGGGGTTCTCTGCACTTCCTGGACTTGTAAGTCTATTTCTTTCACCAGGTAGGGGAAGTTTTCTGTCATTATTTCTTCAAAGAGGTTTTCAATATCTTGCTCTCTCTCATCTTCTGGCACCCCTATAATTTGGATGTTGGTGTGCTTGAAGCTGTCCCAGAGGCTCCTTACAGTATCTTCGTATTTTTGGATTCATTTTTCATTTTGCTTTTCCGGTTCGTGTTTTTTGCTTCTTTGTATTTCAAATCTTTGACTTGATTCTTGCGATCCTCTAGTCTGCTATTGGACCTCTGCATAATATCCTTTATTTCAGTCAGTGTATGCTTAATTTCTAGTTGGTCCTTTATCATAATCTCGAGGGTCTCACTTGATTTCTTGAGGGTCTCACTACATTTATCAGTGGTTTCTAGGAAGTTCTTGAAAAACCTTAAAAATCTGGTTTTGAACTCTATATCCAGTAGTTTGCTTTCCTTCATTTCTGTCATTTGTGACCAGTTTCTTTGTCTCCGCATTTCTTATGCTTCCCTGTGTTGGTAGAGTGGCTTTGTGTGCTAGGTGTCCTTTAGGGCCCAGTGGCTCAGCCTCCCCAATTACCTGAGGTGGACACCCTTGGTGCACCCCTTTGTGGGCTTTGTGCACAGTCTTGTTGTAGTTAAGCCTTGATTGTTGTAGGTATCACTGGCAAGAATTGACCTCCAGACCTATTGGCTGTGAGAATCAGCTGTGTCTACAGTGGGAGAACTTCTGTGCTGAAGACACCCTTCTGGGGTAAGACTTGCTTCAGTGGGGCTTTGGTGCTCACTGAGTCTGCCCCCTGAGTGTGTCCCTAATGGATCTGAGGAGTTGTAATCTGGATGGTCCCACTCTGACCACTGGGTACACTGGCTCTTGGATCTAAGGAGGTGCTAATTTAGCCTCTGCCTGAGGCTACCCAGCAGGAGCTATGGAGAGATTTCTCTTCCTTTTTGGGGGTTTGGAGGTTCCCAAATGTGAAGGTTCCCAAATGTGGGGGTTTGGAGGTTCCCAGCTGTGAATCAATGCAAGCTGTTGTGGGGTCTTGGGCCTCCTTTTGGATGTTCTGGCTTTCTCTGACCCAGCTGCAGTTTGTTAGGTAATTTTAGATTGCAAAGGGCCAGGGCATTCATATGCAAAAGCCTCTGCTGCAGCTTGTGTGGGGCGGGGTCTCAGGGGATCAACAGGGTGGAGCAAGCAGCTATGGCTGATCCTCAGCCCTGCCCTAAGGGGCCCCGCTCTCAGTGTCCTGGTAATCACTGCAAGCACCTCTGAGAGAAAGCCGCCCTCGAGTTCTGAGTTCTGCCCAATGCCAGACAGTCCAGTTTCTCCCTGTATGAGTCTAGGTCCCCAGAGACTCACCCAGAACTGGAGTTCAGAGCAGTTGGGGGCTTGTGGTCTCCTCCCAATTCAAAAAGACAGCTGCGTCCTCAGTTGCCAGCCCTTTCCGCGTGCGCCTCCGTACTTCTGCACTCCTGCTCCTCTTTTGAGTCTCAGTGTGCTTTTCTCTTTCCTTGTAGTTGTAGAATTTCCACTCAGTCAGCATTCCTGTAGTTCTGGATGATGTCCATTTTGCCTTTTAGTTGTATTTTTGAATTTGTTGTGGGAGGCAGCAATTTCTGGTGTTTACCTATGCCGCCATATTGGTTTCCCCCCTGCTGTTGGTATTTTAATAGGGATTGCATTGAATCTGTAGATTGCCTTGGGTAGTATAGACATTTAATGATGTTGATTCTACCAATCCATGAACACAATATATTCTTCTACTTGTTTATATCTTCTTCTATCTCTTTTTTCTTTTTTCTTTTTTAAAAAATATATTTTATTGATTGTTTACAGAGAGTAAGGGAGAGAGACAGAGAGTTAGAAACATCGATGAGAGAGAATCATCGATCAGCTGCCTCCTGCACATCTCCCACTGGGGATATGCCCGCAAGTCAGGTACATGCCCTCGACCGGAATCGAACCTGGGACCTCTCAGTCCGCAGGCCGACGGTCTATCCACTGAGCCAAACCGGTCTCGGCTTCTATCTCTTTTTCCAATGTCCTGTAGTTTTCTGAGTACAGGTCTTTTGCCTCCTTGGTTAAGTTTATTCCTAAGTATCTTAATTTTTTAGTTGCAATGGTAAATGGGATTGTTTGTTTAGTTTCTCTTTCTGAGAACTCATTATAAAAAAGCCATCGATTTTTGGGTGTTAATTTTATATCCTGATACATTGCTAAATTCATTTATTAAATCTAGTAGTTTTTTGGTGGAGTTTTTAGGATTTTCTATGTATAATATTATGTCATCTGTGAATAATGAGAGTTATATTCTCTTTCCAATTTGGATACCTTTTATTTCTTCTCCTTGTCTGATCACTGCGGCTAGGACATTCAGTACTATGGTGAATAAGAATGGTGAAAGCAGTCATCCCTGTCTTGTTCCTGTTCTTAGGGGAAATGGTTTTAGTATTTGCCCGTTGAGTATGATGTTTGCTATAAGTTTGTTATATATAGCCTTTATTATGTTGAGATGTAATCCCTCTATTCCACTTAGCTGAGAGTTTTTATTTAAAAAAAATGCGTGTTGCACCCTGGTCAGTTTGTCTCAGTGGATAGAACATCGGCCTGCAGACTAAAGGGTCCTGGGTTCAATTCTAGTTAAGGGCATATGCCCAGGTTGTGGGTTAGATCCCCAGCAGGGGGTGTGCAGGAGGCAGCTGATCAATAATTCTCTCTCATCATTGATGTTTCTATCTCTCTCTCCCTCTCCTTTCCTCTCTGAAATTAATGAAAATATATTTTAAAAAATGGGTGTTGAATTTTGTCTAATGCGTTTTCTGCATCTATTGATATAATCACATGATTTCTGTCTTTTAATTTGTTTATGTGATGTATCACATTTATTTATTTATTTATTTTTCACAATGTTTACTAGCATTTTATTTATTTATTTTTAAATTTAATTTTTTTTTATTTCTTAAAGTATTACAAAAAGTATTACACATGTCTCCTTCCCCCCCACCCTTGACATTCCCCTGGCCTTCCCCACACCCCAGTATCTTGTGTCCATTGGTTATTCTTATATGCATGCATACAAGTCCTTCAGTTGATCTCCTACCCCCCCCCCCCCAATCTTCCCCAGGCTTCCCACTATAGTTTGAGTCTGCTCAATGCTGCTCTGCCTCTGTATCCATTTTTGTTTATCAGTCTATAATGGTCCTTATTATCCATAAATGAGTGAGTTCATGTGGTATTTTTCTTGGCTTCCCAGGGGCTGTCTCAGCCTCACAGGGGCTGTCCCAGCCTCATAGGGGCCGTCTCAGCCGCACAGGGGCCGTTTCAACCTCACCGGGGTCATTTCAACCTCACCGGGGCTGTTTCAGCCTCACCGGGGCCGTTTCAACCTCACCGGGGACGTTGCAACCTCAGCGGGGCAGTCTCAACCTCACCAGGGTCATCTCAACCTCACCAGGGCCGTTCAACCTCACTGGGGCCGATTCAACCTCACCGGGGCCGATTCAATCTCACCGGGGCCGTTTCAGCCTCACCGGGGCTGTTTCAGCCTCACAGGGGCTGTCCCAGCCTCACGGGGGTCGTCTCAGCAACACGAAGTTTGGCATTCTGTCTTTTGTTGTGCGGCTCCTTGCTGGACAAAATCTCCAGGCGTTCCTGGTGGCTGAATATCTGGTATGCTTGCTTGGATTTCGTTTTCTACCAAGTGCACAGACTGTCTCTTTTTAGTTCTTTAAGTTGTAGGGTTCGATAGTTTATTGTTATTTTTGTGTGTGTGTGTGTTTTGAGGTAGGCCGTCTCCCAGTGTCTCATGTGAGACTGGATCTGGTGGACCTGCCTGTGCATTTGCTGGTACAGCGGTTCCACGTCGCTGGCCCAGCCGGGTCGGCTCTGGCTTCCTCCGAACCTGATTCTGCTTCTGGAGTGTGTCCCTTATGTGTGCGAGGAGTTGAAATCTGAAGTCTGCTGGGCTGGGCTGTAAAAGCACCGGTGGTTCCCTTTGTGCCACTGGCACAGCTTGGGTGGGGATGTAAATTGAGTAGGGCGGGGTCCCCTCGAATCACCAGGGCGGAGAAAGGGGCAATGGCATCTCCAAGACTCTTTGCCTCTCCAGGACTCCGCCTCTTGCGTCCCTGAGTGTTGGTGAGCAGCTCCGCTATACAGCCACTCTCGCTCTCCGGCCTGTTGCAAGGCCGTCCCGCCTCTCCCCGTAGGGGTCTGGGACCTCAGACTCCCACCCTAAACAAGCTCAGTGGGCTCGAGAGTCTGCAGCCCCTTCCGATTGAAAAAAACCGCTCATCCAGTTGCAGCCCACCTGGCATGCAACTCCGTACCTCCATTCTTGGAGCCCCTGCACAACCTACTCAGTCTCAATGCTCTTCTTTCTTTCCTTCCAGTTGTAGAGCTTCCACTGGGCCAGCTTTCCCATGGTTCTGAATGATAGCTGTTTGTCTTATAGTTGGTAGTCTCAATTTGTTGTGGGAGGCAGCACGCACAGGTCTGTACCTTACGCCGCCATCTTGGTTCCCTCCACATTTATTGATTTGCAAATATTTTACCAGACTTGCATCCCTGAAATAAATCTCACTTGGTTATGGTGTATGATCTTTTTAATATATTGCTGAAACTGATTTGCTAATATTTTGTTGAGGATTTTAGCATCTATGTTCATCAGGCATATTGGCCTGTAATTCTCTTTCTTTGTAGTGTCTTTATCTGGATTTGGTATGAGGATAATGCTGGCCTCATAAGAAGAGCTTGGAAGTGTTCCCTCTTCTTGGATTTTTTGGTATAGTTTGAGGAGTATAGGTGATAGTTCTTTGAATGTTTGATAAAACTCCCCTGTGAAGCCATCCAGACCAGGAATTTTGTTTGCTGGGAGTTTTTTTTTTGTTTTTTTTTTTTGTTTTTTAGTATTATTGCTTCTATTTCATTAATTGTTATTGGCCTATTCAAGTTTTCTGATTCTTCCTGATTCAGTTTTGGGAGATTGTATTTTTCTAGGAATTTGTCCACTTCATCCACATTGTTCAGCTTGTTGTCATATAGTTGTTCATAGTATTTTCTTACAGTCCTTTGTATTTCTGTGGTGTCAGTGGTTTCTTCTCTGCTTTCATTTCAGATATTATTTATTTGGGTCCTCTCTCTTTGTTTCTTGATGAGTTTGGTTGATGGTTCATCAATCTTGTTTATCCTTTCAAAGAGCCAGCTCTTGGTTTCATTGATTTTTTGTATTATTTTTTTAGTCTCTATGTCATTTATTTCTGCTCTAATCTTTATTAATTCCTTCCTTCTACTTAGTCTGGGCTTTTCTTGTTCTCTTTTTAGTTCTTTAAGTTGTAGGGTTAGATAGTTTATTGTTATTTTTGTGTGTGTGTGTTTTGAGGTAGGCCTGTAGTGCTATGAACTTCCCTCTCAGGACTACTCTTGCTGTGTCCCAGATATTTTGGATTGTCGTGTGTTCATTTTCATTTGTTTCCAGGGAGTTTTTTATATCTTTCTGAATCTCATTGGTAACCCATTCATTGTTTAATAACATGTTATTTAGCCTCCATGTGTTTGAATGTTTTTGGGTGTTTTTACTGTAGTTGATTTCTAATTTCATTCCATTGTGATCTGAGAAGATGCCTGATATGATTTCAATCTTCTTGACCACATAGAGACTTGTTTGGTGTCCTTACATGTGGTCTATCTTTGTGAATGATCCATGTGCACTTGAGAAGAATGTATATTCTGCAACTTTGGGGTGAAATGTTCTATAAATGTCAATTCAATCCATCTGATCCAGTGTGTCCTTTAGAGTCTCTATTTCCTTGTGAAGTTTTTTTTTTGTTTTTTTTTGTTTTTTTACAGAGTGGAAGGAAGAGGGATAGAGAATTAAAAACATCAAAGAGAGAAACCTCAATCAGCTGCGTCCTGCACACCCGCCACTGGGGGTGTGCCCACAACCAAGGTATATGCCCTTGACCGGAATCGAACCTGGGACCCTTCAGTAGGCAGGCCGATGCTCTATCCACTGAGCCAAACCAGTTAGGGCCCTTGTTAAGTTTTTGTGTGGAAGATCTGTCTAGTCAAGTAATCAGGGTGTTAAGGTCCCATATTATGACTGTGTTGCTGTCGATCTCTCCCTTAAAGTCCTCTAAAAGTTTTTTGTGTTTTTAAAAACTATATTAGGTGCTCCTATATTGGGTGCATATATGTTTACCAGGGTTATATCTTTTTGTTGGATCAATCCCTTTAGCATTATGAAGTGATCTTTGTTGTCTCTTGTGATGGGAAGTCTATTTTGTTGGATATGAGTATTGCTACTCCAGCTTTTTAAAAAATTTTCCATTTGCATGGAAAAAAATTTTCCATCCCTTCACTCTCATCCTGTGTGTGTCTTTTGTTCTGAGGTGGGTCTCTTGTATATAGCATATAGTTGGGTTATGTTTTTGTATCCATTCAGCTACCCTACACCTTTTGAGAGGAGCATTTAATTCATTTACATTTAAGGTTATTATTTACTAGAGGCCCGGTGAACAAAATTCATGCATGGGGCGGGGGGGCAGTGTCCCTCAGCCTGGCCTGCACCCTCTCTAATCTGGGACCCCTGGGGGGATGTCTGACAGTTGGACATCCCTCTCACAGTCCTAGACCACTGGCTCCTAACTGCTTGCCTGCTTGCTTGCCTGATCACCCCTGACTACCTCTGCCTGCCTTCCTGATTGCCCCTAACCACCTCTGCCTGCCAGCCTGATTGCCCCCTAACTGCTCCCTTGCTGGCCTAATCACTGCCAACTGCCCTCCCCTGCAGGCCTGATTGCTGCCAACTGCCCTCCCCTCTCATCCTGATTGCCCCCAACTGCCCTCCCCTGATGGCCTGATCGCCCCTAACCACCTCTGCCTTGGCCCCCGCCACTGTGGCTTTGTCTGGAAGGAAGTCGGACATCCAGAAGATGTCCGGTCAACCCGGTCTAATTAGTATATTACCCTTTTATTAGTATAGATAGGTAGGTACTTATTTATTGACATTTGAATTCTGTATGCCTAGGTTCCTTTCTCTATTTCTACTTCTCATTACAGCAGTCCCTTTAGCATTTCTTGTAATCCTGGTTTGGTGGTGATGCCTTTTATGTCTGGGAAGCACCTTATTTGACCATCTATTTTGAGTGATAGCCTTGCGGGATATAATAATCTTGGTCTCAGGTCCTTGCTTTCCATTACCTTGAGTACTTCATGCCATTCCCTCTGGGCTGAAGAGTTTCTGATGAGAAATCAGGTGTCAGCCTTATGGAAGTTCCTTTGTAGGTAACAGTTTTCTTTTTTCTTGCTGCCTTTAATATTATCCCTTTGTCTTTAATTTTTGGCATTTTACTTATGATGTGTCTAGACATGGGTCTGTTTGGGTTCTTCTTGCTTGGGGTTCTCTGTGCCTCCTGAACTTGTGTGATTTTTTTCCTTTTCCAGATTAGGGAAGTTTTCTGCATTATTTCTTAAAACATGTTTTGCATCCCTTTCTCCCTTTCTGCCTCTTCTGGCACACCTGTTATTTGAATATCATTACATTTCACCTTGTCCCACAGCTCCCTTAAGCTGTCCTCTTGTTTTTTCTGTTTGGTTCTCTGACTGGATGAATTTTTCAACCCTGTCTTCTAATTCACTGATTCAATCCTCAGCTTCCCCTAATCTGCTGTGTATTCCTTCCAAGATGTTCTTTATTAGTGCTATGTCATTCTTTATTTCTGTTTTCATAGTTACTATATCTTTTCTCATGCTGTTGAGCATCTATACTATCATTATTCTTAACTTTATATCAGATACATTTCTTATATCCATTTTCTTTATCTCTTCTTCTGGAGAATTCTCTTATTCTTTCATTTGGAGGTTATTTTGTTGTCTCCTCATTTTGGCTGCCTGTTTGGATTTATGATTCTGTATTTGGTAGATTTGCTACACCTCTCAACCTATGGTGCTGGACACTGTCAAGTGCTGTTTCTGATTATGAGATCAGGCAAAGACTCAAATCCTCCAGAGACTGCCTCCACCTATAGACTGATAAGATTCCATCCTGAAGGGCCCTCAGGCAATCATCCACATGTGTGGCGAAGATGGGGCAATTGCTACTGCCTGGAGGGTAATTGTTATTCTCAGTCTCTTAATGTGTCCCAGAAACTCTACACTGTGGAGCAAGGTGCTTTCTAATAGTGTGGGTCAGCTGTCTTCCCTTCAGGCAAAGCTGCCTATGTAGCAATTGTCTGTGTGAGGAAGATAACCTCTGCAGTGTGAGGGAATGACTCAGCACAGGAAACCGGGATGTCTGCCTTCTGAGCTCTAACCCCAAGCTGCCAATCCTGACTTCTGCTCACACAGCTCCAGGTCACTCTGCCTTCCTTCTGCCAAGGCACAAGGTGAGGGGCTCCACAGGGAATTTTGTACATTGGCCTTTTAAGAGGGTGCCTGAATTTCTAGCCATTTCTCTCTCGCAGATAGCAACCCCATTGCTTTTCACAGTCAGATGTTATGTGGGTACCCTTCTCAGTTCTGGTGCTCTCTGCTGAGGAGCCCAGCTTGGGGATTAAACCCCAGAGTTCTCAGTGGCCACCCTGCACAGCTGAGATATCTCTCCGGAACTTCAGATGCTGTCTCTGGGAGCCTGGGCAGCCCTTTCGCGCCTCTGCCCCTCCTACCAGTCTCTATGTGGGCTCCATTTTCTGTCCTTGGTTATCAGGGTTCTCTCTTGCTAGTCTTCTGTTGATTATTCAGGAAGTATTTTAGTTGTAATTCCCGTTTGGTCCTGGGAGTGTGTCCGTGCAGCATCCGCTTACTCTGCCGCCATTTTTAATATCTTAAATTAATTTTAATAATATATTTTATTAATCTAATTTATTGAAAATATTATTTCACATGTAATCAAATGTGAAATTAATATCTTTCATTTTAAGTTTTTGAAATCCTGTGTGTATTGTACATTTTTGCATATATCAATGAAGGCTAGTCACTACAGGGGAGAAAAAATCTTTTCCCTTTAGGTTCAGTTACTGGGGCCTGCAAGTTAAACTGCCAAAAGACTCATTAATAGGAAGGAAAAGATGGTATTTCACATGCATGCAGGAGCCAACAAAGGAAGTAGCTGGTTCATTAAATGATTAAAATTAAAGGCTTACATATCTAATTTAAGAAAATGGAGTGTGTGTGTGGGGGGGGGGGGGAAACGAATAGATTTCTTTTAGGAAGACAAATGGCTTTTTAGGAGAACAGACTTAAGATAAGGTTTGTGATAATATTTGTCTATCACGTATGAATAGTGTCTCATCTTCAGGGCTTTAAAATTCCCTGGAGAGGGGATTCATGGCAGCTTCATTTCCCAAAAGTTGCTGCTTTTAGTCGGATAAGGGAAGCTCCAGGAGGCTTTTCTCTGCATCTGTTGAGTCTCAAATGTCTTCAGCTTAAAAATAAACTTCATGCCAACTCTGGGATTCTGAGGAGGTCCCACACCACATTTCAAGTGCTCAACCAACAGTGGCTGTTATTGGATTGTGCAAGTGCAGAGTGGAGTCCCAGGGCTGCACAGTCCTGGAGATCCCAACAAACATCCCTCTGCTGCCTCTTTGACCAGCTCTGGCCCCTACTCTGCTTGAGTGTCTCAAGCGTGGGGTGCCCACTGCCTTCTCCAAACAAGCTGTGAGGTGGAAGCTGTCATCTTGAGCGGAAATCGTCCTCCTTGCTGTGTATCCCAATGCCTTTTCCAACCCGCTGGGGCGTGGGAGGTGGCAGGCAGGATCTGCGTTTCATTTTACCCACAGCAAGTGGGAAGAGGGGGATGCTAGCACCTTACAAAGTCATCCTTCTTCTGCAGGGCGGCGTCATCTCTGAGCCTTCCCCCCCCCCCCGCCCTCCCCGCCCCCCCCCCGCCCCCCTCCCAGGGAGAGCCAGGGTTCACCCACCACACCGCCAAAATAGAGAGCCCGCCCTAGGCCAGCTCTGTCCCGGGCTCAGGGCGATCTCTCCTGAGCAGCTGTGCAGCACAGAAACTTAAAGCAGCGCCCTGGTTTCACAGTTCCAGCGTAGCCCACCCAGCTAAACCCAGTTCCAATCAACTCCCAGGGGCCTCAGGCGAAACTTGGAGACTTTCCTGTCCTGGAGGCCCGGGGAGGGTGGCGCTTCGCCAGCTCCTTGATCACCGCAGCGGAGCGAGGGCCGCGGGGACGTGGCCGCCGGAGTGAGAAGCTCCGGGGAACCCTGATGTAATTTGGCGCCAGGCTTGCAGGAGAAGCCCCCAGAGAACCCGCCTGCGTACCGCAGGGGAAGGTGACAGCGGTGGAGCCCCAGCCGCCCCTTCCGGGAGCGCCCAGCTTGCGGAGCCTATTACCCTTAGCCCTGGGCGTGCTGCCCCGTCCTCCCGGGACCCGAGGGTCCTGAGGCTCGGAACAGACCTCCAGGGCGCTGACGGGGGTTTAATCCTTTTTCAGCCATAGACAGTCTAAGACCCGGAGCAATGGCGGTGCCAAGGGGTGAGTCTGAAAGGGCCTGAGCCCCCAAAACAACTCAAAATATCATCCAAACCAAGTAATAGCTGGATCTTGCTATGCCCACGTGGCTTCAAGACAAGGGCCTGCTATGAACGTCCAGGCATCTCCACTACAGTGGCGGCAAGTCCCCTCATTGCTCTAATCCGAGCATGTTGCCATGACAGTCTCTGATTCTAGGTCTTCCAAAAGTCTGCCTCAGGGGAAAAATCTCCAGCATTTCCCAGGGCACTTCCTAATTTGCTAATAGCATGGAGAGTTTACTCTTGATTGGGAAAGGTTGTTAAGGCTCTGGAAGGTTGAAGGATAGAATTACTAGGGGCTGGGACTCAAGGTGACCCCAAGACTCTGCATCCCTGCCAGCCCCTGTCCAGGCCGGCCTCACTGGGGCCAGTGGAGTAGAGCAGAAAGGCTGCTCTCTCAACACCCATCCTAGTTGAGCTCTCAGGCCAGACTCAGGCTTCCCACTCCCAGGGGAGAGGCAGAAGTCAAGACTGTGTGGCTGGATGACAATTGGTCTGAATGGAGCCCAAGGTAGGGGCATTGCTGTGCCCTGTGCCAATTGCCAGGGTTTTCTCTCCCAGATTTTTAGTGCCCTGGTGAGGTAGAGTAGCTGAGTCCAGATGAGGGGTCTGAGACTACAAAGATCAGGTCAGCCCCAGGTCACCCTGGGTGACAGAGTTGCAATTAGTCCATCATGTTCCCACTCTTTAGAGGGCAAGAGCCCTGTGAGCAGGAGCAGTTGGAGGCCAGGTCTGAGCTAGGCAAGGCAAGAGGGTCTAGATTTGGAGAAGGTATGGGAAGGGCTCCCTGAGTTGGGAGGTAGGAAGAGAGGGAAGGTTCCTCTGGGGACAGAATAGCCTAGGGCAGTGGTCGGCAAACTCATTAGTCAACAGAGCCAAATATCAACAGTACAATGAAATTTCTTTTGAGAGCCAAATTTTTAAACTTAAACTATATAGGTAGGTACATTGTTATTAACTTAATTAGGGTACTTTTAAGCTGGTCTTTGCTAAAAACGTCCTCAATCTGATTGAGGTACATTCGCTGAGGTCGACCCCTTCCAACTCTCCCATCCACACTCGTCTTGTACACTTGTTTCATCTATCTTTTGTCACCCGTGCGCGATTTGCGGATGCGACTAGCATTAACCACTGCACATGAGACTGCTGACTGACTGGCTCACTCAACTCGTGCATGAATCGCGCACGCTTCCCCCGCACTGTCTTTTCCGAGGCCCGCCTGTGCAGCGTCTCCCGTCCCCAGACACCTCCCACTTCTTCTAATGCCACTTCTTTAAAATAGACTTGCCCAGGCCAAAAACTGACTTCTGAGCATGGGCCACAAAGTTTCAATTGCACTGTACGTGCGTGCCCGCACGTGGTATTTTGTGGAAGAGCCACACTCAAGGGGCCAAAGAGCCACATGTGGCTCTTGAGCAGCGGTTTGCTGACCACTGGCCTAGGGAAGCTGTAAGAGCAAGGGCGTGGAGGCCTGGCTATAGAAGAGAGTCTGGGGCTTCGTTGGGGACGAGTAACTGGTCTAGGCCAGTGAGGGTCAGGGAAGTTCTTGCATCGGGAGGGCAGACCAGATGCAGGACCAGACACTGTTGGTGCTGGGGCTCAGCTTTCCGCCTGCCTCCACTTCCGGCTCTCCCATTCCCCAGCCTGTTGGCATGTTCTTGTTTCTCTGTGGGCCTCAGTTTCTTCATCTGTAAAATGGGATCAGCTCCCTGTTCTGTTCATGCTGAGAAGGTGCTTTGTGATTGGGCTATATGTACTTAAGTGTGTGGAGGGCTCATCTACAAATGTGACAAAGATTGGTGTCAGGTGAGACCTCTATGAGGGGCTTCTCCCTTCCCGGATTCCCTGGCCCTAGAGCAGGGGTGGGCAAACTTTTTGACTCGAGGGGCACAATGGGTTCTTAAACTGGACCGGAGGGCCGGAACAAAAGCATGGATGGAGTGTTTGTGTGAACTAATATAAATCCAAAGTAAACATCATTACATAAAAGGGTACGGTCTTTTTTTTTTTTTAGTTTTATTCATTTCAAACGGGCCGGATCTGGCCCGCGGACCGTAGTTTGCCCACGGCTGCCCTAGTGGAAGAGGCCCCATGCACTTACTTGCTCCCCACAGCCCTGCCAGCATGTCTAGGATACCCCTGGGTTTAGCAAATATTTGTGCCTCTGATTTAGTTAGTGGCTGCTGGAATGTTCTGTCCTGTTGCCCAGTCTTCTAGGCTTCTGCCTCAGGCCATGAAGATCCAGGAGGAGGACAAAAGTGTAGGGTCCGGACTTCTGGGTTCTTCCCCCACCTTCCCTCCTGCCTACTGCTGATATGAGATTTTTGGAATGGAACGCACGGTGGTCCCCTGGGCAGGATGGTTTTTCCCCTGGGCTCTTTGTCCTTCGGAGTCGAAGAATGAAACCACGGGCAGAAAATGCTATAGCAAAGGTAGAAATTTATTGAAGAACAAGTACAGACTCCCATGTGGGGAAAAGGAAAGAGTCCCACAGCACAGACTCCCACATGGGGAGAGGGAAAGAGTCCCACCAACTTCCTGTTTCCAGGGTTTTAAAGGCTACAATTTTTTGCCTCAATATCCCCTCTGATTGGTCGCTACTCCCCTTTGATTTGGTCACTATAGTAACTCCTGAGCTTAAAGGTCAAAACTTCACATGGGACCTGTGAGGCCCTCCTCTCTCATTGTTTTCCTATTCCCTCTGGGCTTTCTTCCTCCTTTATTTTGTAAGTATAGACCTTTTGCTACTCCCTGTTCCTGTATCTTATGGAAATGTGACTGCTGCCTCTTTGCAGCCTGTATTTTTTCCATGAACCCCCTTAATTTTAAGAATTCCCTAAACCTGCCTATTTCACCCCTAAAAATTCCTATTTCACTACTCCTGAGCCCTCTTGTCCCAGTTTGTTTCTGAAGTTCAGAACCCCGTGCTAGAAACTGTGTAAGGACAAGGAACATTTGGCTCTAAAGAGCCTCTTCTTGTTGCAGAAGACCAGAGAAAAACCAAGCAACACTGTAGAGAAAAGGAGTTACACTGTTTATTACTCCGGTGGACTCAGCAGAATAACTTCCCAAGTCTGAGCAAAGTAACATGCAGGAGCTTCTCTTTTATATCTTTCTGGTGTCTTTGTCCCTCAAATATGGATTATGCTTCCGGTCCTTTTCACGGGCTTTGCAAAAAGGCCCCAGGTGTTGGGGGTCATATATAATGGTCTGACCGGGTGCCAGCGCTAATAACCTCTCCTCCAGAGCTGTGAACTGTTCATAGTTTATGGCCTCTGTGAAATGTGAGCATTTAGGTAACAGGTTCTGCAAGACCAGTTTCTGGGAAAGAGGCAGTGACTTAATTATAGGTTATCAAGAATGTATAATGTGCTTGCTGGCACAGATTCAGATTGCTAGCCCCCCAAATATCAGGGTTACATTGGAATTAGCCTTCTCATTCTAAGAACTAAAACTTCGGGTTCAAATGTGAGGTCAGCAGCTGTCCTACTATGTGGTCTTGCGTGAGTCCCTTTACCTCTCTAAGCTAGTTCCTTATTGCTGAAATGGTGGTGAAACAGTTTGGGTCAGTGCCTGGGACTTAGCAACTGCTTCCTCCCCTAGCCTTTGCATATCACTAAGCCCTTTAAATGGCTTTGCACTGTCACCCTAGAAGTTCGAGCTTGCTCAGTTTAGCCAATAAAATAACATGAGTAAGAAATTTCTAGTGTTATTGAGTGCCTTGTACAATAGTGTGCTAGCAACCAGCTCTAAAAGAAGTCCTATTTTGCAGCATTTGCCTGATTTCTGTTTTGTTAATATTGATAGGGGCAGAAATAGAATGTTGGGGAACCAGCTAGATTATAAGAAATATTAATCATGCTCTGTTAACAGTGATTGTTTTATTCTGATTAAAGAAGCATATTCTAAGCTGGGTGGCAGCTGCACTTGGGAGCTGGGAGCTCACCTGGAAATGCAGCCCTTCCTCCCCATTTGGAGCTGCCTGTTATCATGGAAATATAAACAACTTTGCTGCAGAAACCAGAGCCACCAGCCCTTTGAAGACCCCCAGCCTTTGCATATGACTAAGCGCTTTGCATATCCTCAGCCCTCTGCTTACCTGTTAACTGTCCATTTGGCATACCCTTTGGCTGGTTCCCCATGTAATCTTTGTTCTTTTACTCAATATAGGCAGCTGGTTTATGGTGGTGTTGTGGCAGAATGCACGAGAGAATGACCAGTCAGCACTCTGAGGGACAAAAATTTAACCTTTATTTCACAGATCTGCTAATTTAGGGATCCAAAGCCTGGAATTCTGGATCCAAAGCCTGAACTTGGGAGGCTCTGACCTATATATCTTCTCCTGTGGTGGGTCCCTGAGGGTCCCCGCAGCTCTGCCCAAGTCAGCTGTGGTAGGGCCCTGGGGTTAGGCTCTGCAGCTCTGCCCAAGTCTGTCAGAGTGGGGAAGACTACAGTTTTAACCAGATACTGAACTAGGTTGCAAGCCCCTCCCACCCCCCATTTTCCTTTTCAGTGGGGTGCAGAACAGATTTCTATGGATGACCTACTATCCACACTATGCTCTCCCATACTGCCGGCAGTATTGGAATAAATGCTCATATATGATTCAACCCTGTCTCTGATTAATTGGCTCAAGTAGTGACAGGCAGCATAGACCCGGTTACATATTCTGGCAACTATGAAGGGATTGCTTGCTGCCTGGACTGGGGGTTCCCGGGCTGAGACCTGGACTCTTTTTTATTTTATTTTTTAATCCTCACTTGAAGATATTTTTCCATTGATTTTTATTTTTATTTATTCTTTATTTTTTTCTTTAAAAAAATCTTTTATTTTTAAATTACAGTTAACATACAATATTATATTAGTTTCAGTTGTATAACCCAGTGATTAGACATTTATATAACTTATAAAGTGATCACCCCGATAAATCTAGTACCCGTCTGACACCATACATAGTTATTACAATATTATTGATTATATTCCCTATGCTGTACTTTACATCCCCATGACTATTCTGTAACTACCAATTTGTACTTCTTTTTTTTTAATATATTTTTTATTGATTAAGATATTACATATGTGTCCTTGTCCCCACATTACCCTCAACCCCCCTCCCTTCCCCCCCCCCCCCCCCGCTCATGCCCTCACCCCCCCCCCCCCCCCCGTTGTCCGTGTCCATTGGTTAGGCCTATATGCTTGCATATAAGTCCTTTGGTTGATCTTTCCCCCTTACCCCTACCCTCCCCTACCTTCCCTCCAAGGCCCGACAGTCCAATCAATGCCTCTCCGTCTCTGGATCAGTCCTTGTTCATCAGTTTATGTTGTTCATTATATTCCACAAATGAGTGAGATCCTGTGGTATTTATCCGCTCTCCAGTTCCATCTATGCTGTGGCAAATGGTAAGAGTTCCTTTATCTTCTTCCTCTTCTTAAAGAATACCTTTCAGCATTTCATATAATGCTGGTTTGGTGGTGATGAACTCCTTTAGCTTTTTCTTATCCGTGAAGCTCTTTATCTGACCTTCAGTTCTGAATGATAGCTTTGCTGGGTAAAGTCATCTTGGTTGTAGGTTCTTGGTATTCATCACTTTGAATATTTCTTGCCACTCTCTTCTGGCCTGCATGGTTTCTGTTGAGAAGTCAGCTGACAGTCGTATGGGTATTCCCTTGTAGGTAACTGAGTTTCTTTCTCTTGCTGCTTTTAAGATTCTCTCTTTGTCTTTAGCTCTTGGCATTTTAATTATGATGTGTCTTGGTGTGGTCCTCTTTGGATTCCTTTTGTTTGGGGTTCTCTGCACTTCCTGGACCTGTAAGTCTATTTCTTTTACCAGGTGGGGGAAGTTTTCTGTCATTATTTCTTCAAATAGGTTTTCAATATCTTGCTCTCTCTCATCTTCTGGCACCCCTATAATTCGGATGTTGGTGTGCTTGAAGCTGTCCCAGAGGCTCCTTACACTATCTTCGTATTTTCGGATTCTTTTTTCATTTTGCTTTTCTGGTTGGGTGTTTTTTGCTTCTTCGCATTTCAAATCTTTGCCTTGATTCTTGCGCTCCTCTGGTCTGCTGTTGGGAGTCTGTATAGTATTTGTTATTTCAGTCCATGTATGCTTAATTTCTAGTTGGTTCTTTATCATAACATTGAGGGTCTCATTAGATTTCTTGAGGATCTCACTACATTTATCGGCGGCTTCTAGACAGTTCTTAAGAGACCTTAAAAGTGTGGTTCTGAACTCAATATCCTCCATTGACAGTTTTGTCCTGATTCTTTGTCTCTGCATTTTTTATGCTTTCTTGGTGCACCCCCTAGTGGTCTTTGTGCGCAGTCTTGTTGTAGTTAGGCCTTGATTGTTGTCGGCAATACCGGGGGTGATTTGACCTCCAGGCTAACTGGCTATGAGAGTCCGCTGTGTCTGCAGTGGGAGAGCTTCTGTGCTGGATCTCTAGGGCGGTGCTAATCTAGCGTTTGCCTGAGGCTATCTGGCAAATGGCTCTGCACAGGGCTTGGGCGGGGCGGGTCCCCGGGGATCTACAGGGCGGGCCGGAGCGAGCAGTTATGGCTGCTCTCAGTTCCGTCCCTAGGGGCTCCGCCTCACAGAGTCCCAGCAACTGCTGCAAACCTCGGAGAGAAAGCTGCCTTCGAGTTCCAACCGAAGCCAGACAGTCCCGCTTCTCCCATTTGAGTCTGGGTCCCTAGAGACTCGCCCGGATCTGGAGCTCAGAGTCTGAAACTCCCTCCCGATTGAAAACAACAACCGCGCCCTCCGCCTCCAGCCCGCTCCGCGTGCACTCCGCACCTTAGTATTTCACTTCAGCACTGCGCCTCCTCTGAGTCTGGGTATGATATTCTCTTTCTTCCTAGTTGTAGAATTTCCACTCAGCCAGCCTTCCGGTGGTTCTGGATGATGTCCGTTCTGTCTTTTAGTTGTTTTTTGAAGTGGTTGTTCGAGGCAGCAATCTCTGGCGTTAACCTATGCCGCCATCTTGGTTTCCTCAGAATTCTTAATCTTGAGGACCCTTCCTGCTCTCCCTCTCAGGGCATCAGCCACCGGAAACACTTAGCTAGTGAGAGTTCTTGTCTCTCTATCTGTAATGTAACTTTGGTTACCAATGTTCTTTGCTTGCTTTCTATCTTTTGGGGACTTAAATTACTCTTCACCATTTTATGAACATACAGTAGGGAATCCCATGTCTGGTGTGTGGGCTTTGTGCCACTCAGAACCAAAGGTCATTTGCTGTATTGGGTTAGTATGAAATAACATTTTAAGGCTAATGTCCCAGTCCATCCTTTTGAGAGTACTTACTTATTTACTGTTTTTTTTGTTTCTGTTTTTAAGATGTCTAATTATATGCAAGATTTCATGTTGTTACAGTCTACTCAGAAAGAAAAATATGGGAAATAAAACCTTCTAAACCCCCCAAGTCTTTTTCCTAGGAGAATTAGACCTGTGGAAGTGCCCTCCAGCAGGCTGCAGAAATAGCAGTGTGTCCATTCCCATTTTTGTAAGGAAAAATAAAATAAAATAGTACATTCATCTTAAAGCCACTTGAAGCCGGTGAGTTATCCCTGTTACAAAATTTGTCAAGAAAATACCTTGGGCCCTGACTGGTTTGGCTCAGTGGATAGAGCGTCAGCCTGCGGACTCAAGGGTCCCAGGTTCAATTCCAGTCAAGGGCATGTACCTTGGTTGCGGGTACATCCCCAGTGGGGAGTGTGCAGGAGGCAGCTGATTGATGTTTCTCTCTCATCGATGTTTCTAACTCTCTATCCCTCTCTCTTCCTCTCTGTAAAAAATCAATAAAATATATTAAAAAAAAAGAAAAGAAAATGCCTTGGGTAATGATAATTGCCTTTAAAATATCAAAGTTGTTAAGACATAAAAATAAATATAGCTAAAATGAAAGAGCCTATCTAATAAAGAGGGAATATGCTAATTGACCCTCACGCCATCACAAAGATGGCTGCACCCACAGCCAATAAGGAGGGAAATGCTAATTGACTACCCCACCCTCAAAGATGGTGGTGCCCACAACCACAAGATGGCAGTGCCCAGTCCCCTCAGCCCCGCTGGAGTGGCAGGCATGTCGCAAGGCCGGGCCCACCCCTAGGTGGCCCAGCCACTCAGCGTGCCTGCCTCCAGAGACCCCCAGTTCCCTCAGCCCCCCAGCTGCCCAGGGCCGGCTCGACGTGAAGGCAAGCCTTGGATGGCAGCTGCCCAGCCGCCCAGGACCACGCAAGGCTCAGGTAACCAGGGTTGGCTGAGGCTTGCGCTGCTGGCAGTGGCAGCAGCAGAGGTGTGATGGGGCATTGCCTTCCCCTGATCGCCAGGTTGCCTCCCGTCCCTGAAGGCTCCCGGACTGTGAGAGGGAGCAGGCTGGGCTGAGGGAACCCCCTCCAGTGCATGAATTTTCATGCACCAGGCCTCTAGTTTATGATAAAACTTTTCAGTGAAAATTATATATACCTAAACATAGTTTTCCAAAGTCTTTGGTAACTTAAAACTTTGGAGTTTGCTGGGCTAAATAATAAAAATTATTAAATATCTAGGTATTTTGAAATAACAGGATACTGAAATATTAATTAATCTGAGTTTGCCTACTTTTGGATATTTATTACAGAGAATCTAGAAGATAGATTTGAATCTATTAATGAATATGTCTTATATTTTATTTGAAATATAGCTCTTAAAAATGTGAATGTATTGCTAATCTGAGGAATGTTTAGTACTTACTTGTCACCTAAAATTTAAGGTTTCTAAGAGTCAAAAATTCTAACTAATTGGAAGGAAATTGTATGGTTTTGATAATAGAAGGGTTTTGAAAATAAATCTTAAAAGGAAATTATAGGTAATCTGAATAATTTAATTAGATAAGTGAATCTAAAGTAAGCTAATACAGAACTTGTTTAGTCCTTTTGTAGTCTGTTAAAAGGAAAAAGGTTTTTCCTGTATTTGCCTAGGAAGCAAAAGTTCTATAAATTATTGAAATAATTATATAATGTGTTATTTAAATCAGGTATTTAATTACTTAAAAGTGATCTTAATTGTGGGAACTGAAGTTTCACTAGTCAATGTTTGTGTTCAATACTCTTTTGTAACTTTGAATGAATAAATAGTCTAATATTGTTTAATAATAATAATGATATATGATCTTTTGGTAAAATAAATTTGACAACCTTCCTGGGGTTTGAATTTTAAGAAACTTTTTTTTTTTTGACATAGAATTGGCTTTAGGTCATTGCCATTGATCCTGGAATGCCTCAAGTATTTGTTTTCTCTCCTTATGAAGGAAAATTTTATGCTTAAGGTACATGGGAAGCATTGTCAAATTAAGAAATAATAACTATATTCTATTTATATATGCATATTAAAGAGATTTTGGGAATCTATGCCTACTGGGGATCAAACCTGCAACCTGGGCATTTGCCCTGAGTGGGAATCAAACCGTGACCTCCTGGTTCATAGGTCGATGCCCAACCACTGAACCACACTGGCAGGGCATAACTGTATCATTTTAAATTTCTTGTCATTTAGAGAAAGTCACTGTTTTGTTATAATGCATTTAGAAAATGTTACATCTTCTGAGGGACCCATGGAAATGACTCTGACATTTGCAGATCATCCCCTTCAAACTGGATGAAAATTATTAGAACTCTATAGACTATCTGGATTTACAGAAGTACTGGCAGGAAAAATCAGAAGAAACAAAAATTATGGGACTGAATGAACTGAAAATAATTATATAGTTTTTGTAACTTTTGTTAAAAGTGTTGCTGATTCTTAAATGTTCTGTTTTTCATATATAAGGAAATATTTTTAAAGCAATTTGGTAAATTATATGTTTTTCTCCTTACCTTTTCCCTCCAGAATTTGGCAGTTCTTAATGAGTGAGCCATGGCAATATGTCTCTTTGCATGAATTCAATAAGACCAGTTACAATTTTGTTTTTATTAACCAAGACTTTAGAATGTCATGTCTAACATGCCTGGACTCTGGATGTCACCAGAAAGCTTTAAGGAATGAAGCCAATAAGAGCCCCTTGGAGAAAGCCTGGTACCTTGCTTGATCTTGTGGTTCATGAAAGTATTTCCAAATAAGGAATGAAGGTTGCTTTCCTGAGACATGGTAAGGAAGAAACCTCAAGACATCATTGGGGACCTCAACTTGAGGAATTCACCCAAGTCTACAAGTATTGCAGGCAAACCTGATGGCAGCTAGGTGGCTCAGCTTCTTTGCCCTGAGGCTAATTAAAGCTTGATCTTGAGATTTCAGCAATATATATATATATATAAACTTTTTAAAGCCTAAGTGATCAACCATTATCCTTATTATGTTCATGTAAACAATCAGGCCAAGTTGTGAGTAGACTTAACACAGTAAATAAATTGGTTTAATTTGGCTCTTTAATAAAATGAGGGTGATTTTAGGGGGGAAAATTGTGTTTCAATAGGGAATTAGTAGTACTGAATTTTTTTTCCCTTCCACCAGGCCATTTGTCATAATCCTTGCTGTTCTATCTTTTGCCCAATAATACTAAATTTTATAACACAGTTTGTCTCCACCAGGTTACAAGCCCTACTAGCAGTTTGAGAATACCACATATAGACACCATTGCCACCTCTTTCTGTGACCAGGCCTCATTGTCCCTCTGACAGAGAGCAAGGATCTCTTGGCTCTGAGGGAAACCTTTCTCCCTCCTCAGCAGGAAGCAATTTCAGGAGAGACTTTGCCCCTTTTTCCTGAAAGAATTCAGAGCCACGATCCTTGAGGGGATGTGTTAGGCAGTTACACAGGCATGAGCTGAGCAAGGATGATGGGCCAACCGAAGGAGAAATGAATGGGGCGTGCTTCTCACCACTCTGACTGCTCTGAAGCTGGCAATGGAAGAACCTGTGTAGAACAGACGTTTACATTTTGCCTAGTAGGAGTTGGGACACCTATTACTAATATGTAGAATTACTCTATTCATTTTGGACAGGGATGTTTTCTCTAAAGGTTGCTACAGTAATTTTCTGTGGTGAATTTCTGACGTTTACCAGGTGTTCTAGTTATTGTCCTTAAGTATCTAATAACTACAATATGAATTGTTCTGATAATTTCACCCTCCCTTATAGTAACAGACATACTAAACTGCTAATTGTTTATTTTCTGATATGTGGAATAACTGTTTATTTATATACTAGAGGCCCGGTGCACAGGTAGGGTCTCTAGGCCTTCCTTCCCCAGCTGCCAGCTGCTGGCCAGGGCCTTCCTTCCTTCTGCGCTGCCCCCTGATGGTCAGTGCATGTCCTAGCGAGGGATTGAACTCTCAGTCTCCTGGTCAAACTCCCGATGGGATACTTTGCATATTAGCCTTTTATATACATAGATCCCTGCCAACAGCACCAGGAGGCCTTGTTCTTTAGGACAACTGACTGTGTTTATGCCTCAGAAACATCACAGGGTCCGAACCAAAAGAGATTGTCTCATGGCCATGCCACTGAGCTACAATGATGATCTCTACCTGTGGAGCCCTGCTGAATACATTGCTTTAAGCATCTTTGTTATGCCAGTGATGATAGGCTCTCTTAATGTAGTAGTGACATGACTGGCTTGTAGCATGATAAAAGTCCTGATTGCCACCTCCAGGGCTATACATGGGATAAATCAAGAGCTGAGCCAGGTGGGGGAGGCCATTTTAGAGAATCAGGCAGCAATAGATTATTTCCTGTTGTGATATAAACATGATTATGAGGAATTTAAAAGAATGTGTTGTTTTAATCTTTCTGACAATTCTCAATTGATAGAAAACAACATTCAACAAATTAGGGAAACCATCTCTGAGATAAAACAATGAGAAGGGTTTTTGTTTGTTTGTTTGTTTGTTGGATTTGACTTATTCAACCTAACTTCCTGGCTACCCAACCTGTCTGGGTTGTGGGAATTCTTTTCAATTTTTCTCCTGTTTATTTTTTGTAGTCTGATAGCTTGCTGTTGTATTCAATGTCTTACTCTTTTTAGATCCTGAATTCACTCTATTCCATCCCCAAGAGCTGCAATCAAGGCAGAAGCAAATGCAGTTCAGCAGGATGAGATTTTTCTTCTAAAACTAATCTCATAGATATGATATGATAAAAATAGCAGTTGGGAAATGATAGGGGCAGGAATAGAATGTTGGCGAAATAGCTAGAATTGTTAGAAATATTAATCCTGCTCTGTTAACAGTGATTGTTTTACTCTGATTAAAGAAGGCACATTCTTTTAAAAATATATATATATTTTATTGATTTTTTACAGAGAGAAAGGGAGAGGGATAGAGAGTTAGAAACATTGATGAGAGAGAAACATCAATTCAGCTGCCTCCCGCACACTCCCTACTGAGGATGTGCCCACAACCAAGGCATATACCCCTGACCGGAATCAAACCTGGGACCCCTCAGTCCGCAGGCCGACGCTCCATCCACTGAGCCAAACCAGCTAGGGCAAGAAGGCACATTCTAACCTGGCTGGCAGCGGCAGTGGGAGCTGGGAGCTCACCTGGAGATGCAGCCCATCCTCCTCATCAGGAAGCTGCCTGTTATCATGGAAAGATGAACAACTTTGCTGCAGAAACCAGAGCCACCAGTCCTTTAAAGACCCCCCAGCCTTTGCATATGACTAAGCCCTTTGCATATCCCCAGCCCCCTGCTTACCTGTTAACTGCCCATTTGGCATACCCTTTGGCTGGTTCCGCATGTAATCTTTGTCCTTTTACCCTATATAAGCAGCTGGCTTATGGGGGGCTGCAGAGCAGATTTCTGTGGATGACCTGCTGCTCTCCCATACTGCCGGCAGTATTGGAATAAATACTCATATATGATTCAACCCTGTCTCTGCTTAATTGGCTCAAGTAGTGACAGGCAGCCTGGACCCATTGATTGTCCTGTTACAATATTACCACATGGCCCTTTCAAGCTTCTACTATGACATGATTATTGTGGAGTCAGGAGCTGATGAGCTAGCTCTGGCACTACACTGTAAGTGGGATTTGGCACATTATTTGTCAGACCCAGTGCCAAATGAAGTCATAGGGTCTGTTGTTCAAAAAGCAGGGGAAAGCGGTTTCCCTTTTTTCTGGGATTTTTCTCTCAATCTATCATACAAGTCTTTTTATTTATTTAATATTGCACTCCTTCATGCATGAGGATACCGGATACTGTCAGGGCAAGTGCAAACCCTGACAGGTGGGGGTGGGCAAGTCCCAAGACTTGGCATGCACATATGAAGCTCACTGACTACCAGGTTGCCTGTCCTGCCTGCCACCAGACAGATGCCTCAAGAAGTTGAGTCAGGTATTTTCCATTCCTACAGGCCTTCAGTCTCAACTGATGTCCCAACCTCCAAGCCAAGACATGCTCAGCACCCAGAGAGGAGGGAGAAACTCTTGCTCTGTCCAAGTTGCCCACTGAACATGCCATATTTGTTGCCAGTCAAGGGAAAGATGCCAGCGGTTTTGGTGGGGAGGAGGAGGAGGAAGCCAGGTGGATCTGATATAACAGGATGAGGGAGCTGGCAGCCAAGAACTTGTCCCAGTGAGGCAGAGAGGTGACATGAGGCAGAACCACACTGGAAGCAGGAGGCTCCAAGCCCACTGGACTTCACTTACAAGACACAAATTCATGCCCTGGATGCGTAGGTTAGTTGGTTAGAGCATCATCCTGATACACCACAGTTGTGGGTTCAATCCCCAGTCAGAGCACATGCAAGAATCAACCAATGAATATATCAATGAGTGGGACAACAAATCAGTTTCTCTTTCTTTCTCCCCCTTCCTCCCTCTCTCTAAAATCTATAATAATAAAAGTGTAATATGCTAATTAGACTGGATGACCTTCCTTGACGAAGCCAGGGCTGGGAGGGAAGCCTGGGTCCTGGGTGCCTGCTGGCGGCCGGAGGGAAGCCCGGGTCCCAGGTGCCAGAGGGAAGCCGGTGCCGGCAGCCGGGGGAAGGAAGGCCTACTCTTGCGTGAATTTCATGCATCGGGCTTCTAGTCAATAAATAAGTTTAAAATTTAAAAAAATATATATTTTTATTGATTTCAAAGAGGAAGGGAGAGGGAGAGAGAGATAGAAACATTAATGATGAAAGAGAATCATTGATCAGCTGTCTCCTGCACAACACACACTGGGGATCGAGCCCACAACCTGGGCATGTGCCCTGACTGGGAAACCATGACTTCCTGTTTCATAGGTTGATGCTAAACCACTGAGCCATGCTAGCTGGGCTAAAAAAATTTTTTTAAAGACATAAATTCAAAAATAAAATTCTAAGCCATCCCAGTGCATTAAACCCAGGAAGAATGGCCCCACAACATCCTCCCTGAGGAACTCAGTCCCCACATCAGAGATGCCAAGGGATCCTGGAGGCAGGGAAGGCCAAAGAGACTTACTCTCCTCTCCCTTCTCTCTCAGAGAAAGCCTCAATTTGGGGGAAGCATTCACAGGCATTGCAACTTGGCAAAAACTTGTTAAACAGACAACAAAATGTCAGAGGAACATTTCTAATCAATCATTGGTATTATCTCTTTCAGCTTATATTTGCATTTTGAAAATACTATCTAAAATGTGTTTTTTGCTTCTAAACAAGTGAAAGATAATATTTTCAAAGCTCCAACTCACTGCCTGCCTACACAGCATATAATGGGTTGCATTAATTGGTCTATAGAGCACCCACAACTGTAAACGTTTTCTTCATACTGATATTTATCCAAGGTATTGAAGCCAAATATTGACCCACTTTTAGAAAATTTAGAACAGTAGCCTCTTGGCTTAAAAAAGATTTCCACTTATCATGAATGGTTGTTGTTCCCTTGAAGGTGAATGACCACGGTGTCTTAGGCATCTATTCCCTGATAAAAAGAATTTAGAAAAGGCACTTCTCACACCACACTGGCCCAGACCAAGGTGAGATGGGTTTAATTTCTCAGGAGTGGCCAGATCCTCTGGGCCAGCTGCCTCACCAGGGAAGAGAGCCATAAAGTGTGGACAAAGGATGAGAGGATCCCACTCTACATTCCCCTGGGCTCTGTCTGGAAATGGCCCACTGTGGGAGTCCAGGCTCAGCCCATGAGCTAGCAGGATGTGCTGCACTGACAAGGGGGAAGGAGTCTTGCTGCTCCAGTGAGCACATACAAATATCTAGACAGGAGGCTGGCCAGGAACCTTAGCTTGAAGAGTGGGTAGGTGCATTGGCCACAAACCACTTTATAGAAGATTGAGAAACCTGCCTGATTACAGAACAATGGTAGTCCCTCTAGCATGTTTGTTAATTGGCTTCCTCATAGAAATTCAACCATGGAATGTTTTGAGTTTAAACCTGGCCCTTCTTAATCTTTGGTGATCTTAGGCAAGTCCTAGAGCACATTCCAGCTCAGTTTCTCCATCTGTAAAATGGGAAAGTGAATGCATAGCCTAAAAGTTGTGGTCAGAATTAAACAAAATGCATGTGTGTGTGTTTTTATGTCTGCTACAATAAAATGTGATTATAGGGTGGCTTTTACTATTATTAGCAATTAAATGAAACAGACAGGGTCTGATTAACTTCTTAGTCTCTTGTGCATTGTAGGTGATACTGGGGAATGCGACTTCAACTCCTGGACCTTGGCTGGGCTGCATTGTGAGAAATGCTTTTGGGGGTGTGACCATAGGCAGCAGAGGTGGAGGTATAAGTGAGCTGTTGTGGGCTCCTGAGCCTTCCTCACCAAGTGACTGTCAGAACTGGAGTAGGGATCATGTGGGGAACAGGGGACCCTCAGCCAGCCCTCTCACAAATGGAGAAATTGTATGTCAACCTATAGCAAATGCATTACACTAATTCTACTGGTTTTAAAGTCATTTTGTTTTTTGTTTTTTGAGTTTTTTTAAAAAATATTGATTTTTTACAGAGGGGAAGGGAGAGGGATAGAGAGTTAGAAACATTGATGAGCGAGAAACATCAATCAGCTGCCTCCTGCACGCCCCCTACTAGGGACGTGCCTGCAGCCAAGGTACATGCCCTTGACCAGAATCGAACCTGGGACTCTTGAATCCGCAGGCTGATGCTCTATCCACTGAGCCAAACCGGTTAGGGCTAAAGTCATTTTGGATTGCAACCAGAATAGCATCTGAGGGCGCAAACCTTGGGTGCATGCTTAAATTCCCTCAGCAATCTGCTTTATTGGTCTTGGCCAGCATACCCCCAGCACTGCATCACTCTCCACTTTTAGAGTTGGATAAAATACTGCATTACAAGTCATGGATACACTAAATAGGGGCTGATTCACATCCTGCGTGGGATGAAGCAGAATGGCGTGATATTTCATCACACTATCAGAACTGTGTGCAATTTTTAAAATTGAATTTATTGGGGTGACATTGGTTAATAAAACCATACATCATCTGCACACTGCATTGTGCACTCATTATCCAAAATCAAGTCTCTTTCCACCACTTTTCATCCCTCCTTTGCCCTCTTCCACCTTCTCCCATCCCCTTTCCATCTGGCAATCATAATACTGTTGTCTGTGCCTGTTTTTTGTTTTGTTTTGTTATTTTCTTAATGCCTTCATCATTTCATCCAGCCCCCAAATTCCCTTCCCCTCTAACAACTGTATCTATCAGTCTGTTATCTGTATCTATGAGTCTATTTCTATTTTGTTTGTTAGTTTATTTGTTCATTAGATTCCACATGTAAGTGAAATCAGATGGTATTTGTCTTTTTGACTAGCTTATTTTACTTAGCATAATTATAGAATTATAGAAGAAAGAAATTGAGGAAGACACAAATAAGTGGAAGCATATACTATGTTCATGGATCATTAAAATGTCCATACTAACCAAAAGAAATCTATAGATTCAATGCAATTCCTTTTAAAATACCAATGGCATATATCACAGAACTAGAACAAATATTTCAAAAATTAATATGAAACCAAAAAGGACCTGGAATAGCCACAGCAATCTTGAGAAATAAGAATAAAGTTGGAGGAATCACACTACCTGATAGCAAACTATACTATAGACCATAGTAATCAAAACAGCATGGTACTGGAATAAAAACAATCATATAGATCAATGGATCAGAATAGAGAGCGCAGAAATAAACCCATACCGTTATGGTCAATTAATATTTGACAATGGAGGCAAGAATATACAATGGGGTAAAGATAGTCTGTTCAATAAATGGTGCTGGGAAATTTGGACAGATACATGCAAAAAAATGAAACTAGACCACCAACTTACACCATACACAAGAATAAACTCAAAATGGATAAAAGACTTCAACATCTAAACATTTTAAACTAATATCTGAAACATTGATTACTAGACAAGTTTTAAATTAGCCTGCTCTTAGCTTTTATTACAGAAGGTCTCTTGTATTTTGTTGAAGGTATATTTTCTTGAAATTAAGAGTGTGTTTAAAGTGTGCTCATAAATGTCAATCTAAGAAATGCTGGTTGTTTATTTTTTGGCTAAAGCTGGTTATTTGTGAATGGGTAGAAAGGTTTGTGAAAGTTGTAAAAAAAAAAGTTTGTCCAGCGATTCAGGACCTGATCACCCCTGACGTCTGAAGGGACCCCTTCTCTCCTAGTAAGCTAAAGCAGCCCCACCCAGGTTCTCACCTGTTGCTTCCATCCTTAGATTAGAGCCTAGATCAGTGGTTCTCAACCTTCCTAATGCCGCAACCCAGTACAGTTCCTCATGTTGTGGTGACCTCCAATTTCATTCATTGTTACAAATTGAACATAATTAGAGCATAGTGATTAATCACAAAAACAATATGTAATTATATATGTGTTTTCCGATGGTCTTAGGCGACCCCTGTGAAAGGGTCATTTGACCGCCAGGTTGAGAACCGCTGACCTAAACTTTTATTTCCACCGCTCATTCACAGTCCTGACACTATCATTGGAAGCCTCAACAGGTCTCCCTGCTTGGCATTTAGGACCTTCCTTCCCCTTTTCTAGCCTTCTTAAGAGTCATACACTGCAAAGGACACCAAGTCAGGAATGATCTGTAACACAGGGAGATAACAAAGCAGGCCAGGAGGCCAAGGCAGCAGCTCAGAGGAAGCCTCCATCTCCCCAACTCTTAGCTATACCCCATCTAACACCCAAATACACTCCAGAGGAACTTCAGCCCCTATTAGCTCTTGGGGCCACTCAGGACGATCCATGGTTAAAATTTCAGGGAAAATATATCCTTCCCCAGGGACAGGCCCATGATACCTTATGGGCCATGTCCTAGCCTAGCCTCCCTACTGCAAGATATCACCAAAACCTGTTCTACGTGTTACTCAGTATCTCCCCAAGTAAGGTTCGATTAGACCTCCTTCTTTCCCCACTCATCAGGCTAGGGGCCAAATCCCTGGACAAGACTGGCAAATTGACTTCACTCACATGCCTCCTATTAAAACACACACACACAAATAACTCTTAACCCTTGTAGATACCTTCTCAGGTTGGGTAGAAGCATTCCCCACTGAAAAGTCCTCTGAGATCACTCAAGCTCTCATTCAGCATATCATTCCCAGGTTTGGCCTACCCACCTCATTACAATCAGATAATGGACCTGCTTTTATATCTCAAATAACTCAACAGGTCCCCTCCACTCTGAACATCCAGTGGAACTTACACACCACCTACTGGCCCCAATCTTCAGGCAAGGTAGAAAAGGTGAATTCCTTAATTAAGTCTCACCTAACTAAATTACCTCTCAAAATAAAAGAACCTTAGAGTACTCTCCTACCTCTAGCCCTTATGTGCATCAGGGCAACCCCCTGTGCACCCTCCTTTCTTAGTCCCTTTGAACTCATGTTTGGAAAACCCTTTTTATAAGGAAACTTCCCTTCCACAGAGACCCCTCTAGGAGACTATGTCCCCATTTTAAATCTCATCCAACAATTACTGGGAGAACATGCTGATCAGGTCCTCCCTCGATCTTTTACGGGAGACATCCCCCTACTCTACAGCCAGGGTACTGGGTCCTCCTAAAGGAAATCCATCCATCAAATAATTTACAGTCCCGATGGCAAGGCCTTTGTCAGGTACTCCTAACTACCCCAACTGCAGCTACACTATTGGGGCACACCCCATGGTTCCACCTTTCCAGATTAAAACCCATCCCCGGAACACCACCATTGCTCGAGCTGGAGTCCCCTAAGTATCACAGCCACCAGATCAGGCCCACCAGACTCCACCTTACCCACATCCCAGAAGAAGAGGACGAATGAGCGAGCAACCCTGCACGTGCCCCCTGTTCACTGACCCTACCAACCCTAGCTACTGGCCCCTCTCCCTTCGCATTAGGACTCTCACCTTTCTATGGGACTCCCTTCTACAAGGGTACTTTTTATTACCCATGGGACGAGACTTTCTTCCCTCTAGATCCCAAACATACCTGCCCCTTGGGACAATCTCGACCCCGAAGGTCCTAATCACTTGGGGAAGTGAGGGTTAGCTTTCCTCATCTTATTCCAACCCTCCTCTATTACACCTATAAGGAAATTTCTCACTTCTATTCATCTAGAATGAACACTTAATCTTACCCACTCCCTCCTAAACCAGACCAAGCCAACCTTAGCCAAGAATTGCTGGCTCTGCCTTTCTCTCTCCTCTTCAGTGTGTACCACTAACCCTATACCAATCAAGAAATGGAATCAGGCAAAAATCACTCTAGCTTATAAAAGGAAAAGGGAACTATATTTCTCAAAAAGGCAAATACCCTTCTAGGTAATTATCCTATAGCCCAGGCAAATCAACCCTCCCTTCTTTTCTGTACTTGTATTCAATCTCTTACTAAGGCAGCTCCTTCCTCCATCCTGCTCACAAGTCCTATCCTTCTACACACCCCACTAATTGCCCACGTCCCTCTATGCTTTACAAGGTCACAGGGCAATATAACAATAGACCATCTCTCACTATCAGCTTGCAACACCGCAGTTAACTTAGAACTACCAAATGGCCATTGGTCCCAACAGGTTGATTACTAGGTCTCCCTGGAAGCCAATGGTTATTTCCAACAGCCGGTCCATTTTACTTCTTATCCAACCATCCAGGCCAGAGCCTTTAGCTTTTCTCTTGGATAACAGTTCATTCTAGCGTTCCCACCCACTTTCGCTGCAATAAAATCTCAACCACTCATTTGCCACCGCTTATCAGTAGCGCCACGGTGACTACCCTCTCAGCTTGGAGCACGGAACTAGGAAAAGGAACCTCATACCCTTTAGTCCATCTCTTCTCCCTATACTTTTCAGCTTGCTTCCGTGACTAGGGATTTTTTTCTTCCTCTATGGGGAAAACACATACATCTGCCTCTGACAAACTGGACAGGAACCTGTACTCTCATCTATCTCTCACCCAATATAGATGTAGCCCCCAATAATCAGTTTTTAGCTGTCCCCATAACCCTTCATCTCTGACACAAAAGAGCAGTCCAGATAATTCCTCTCCTCATAACCTTCAGTATCTCAGCAGGTGCTGAGACTGGCACAGGGGCTTAACCAATGCTCTATCATATTTTGAAATCCTGTCTTGGGGTCTACAAGAAAGCCTAGTTGCCCTAGCTGGTTTGGCTCAGTGGATAGAGCATCGGCCTGCAGACTGAAGGGCCTCGGGTTCGAGTCCAGTCAAGGGCACATGCCTGGGTTGTGGGCTCAATCCCCAATAGGGGGGTGTGCAGGAGGCAGCTGATCAATGATTCTCTCTCATCATGGATGTTTCTCTCTCTCCCTCTTCCTCTCCCTTCCTCTCTGAAATCAATAAAAAAATATCCTAGATAATAAAGAGCTAATATGCAAATGGTCATCACACCCTCACGCCGTCATGCTGTAACAGCTCAGACACTGTCATGCTGCTGCAATACTTCACTCCAACCATGAGGAATTGATACAGTGCTCCAGCTGGCTGTAATCCAAGTCCATCCCCCTATGATCTTGATGCCCCCCCTCAACAGGAAGTAACTACAGAAGATATGACCTTCGTCCCTATTCCAGAAAACAAAAAAAGGCTGGAATGTTAGGTCTGATCAAATAATTAAATCAATACCCTCTCCCCTGGGAACTGACCTTTAGATCACTTCACAACCGACATTCCTTTTTGCTTAGACCACATTCCACTTGCTAAGGCCATTATCTTTCCTCTCTGGACCCACCCAGAGAGTTTCTTGTTGAAAAAAGCCTGCCTAGAGTCCTTTAAAACCTATCCCTGCGTGCTGGAGCCATTTTGGGGCTCAGCCCCCCTTGTCTCCAGATAACTTAATAAATTTATAATCCCTTACCACTTTGGCCTCATACATTCCTCCTTTGGCGACCCTAACAGAGAATAGATGGGAGATGTATTAGCTTGTGACTGTGTCTGCTTAGTTGATTTCTTATCCCGGTCTCAGGTGAAGGGAGTCAGTCAAACTTTTCTGTTTGTGAAACTCACAGGGAAGGGATTTGTAGCATTTGGATTCATTAGGAGGCTCTGTTTTTAGGCAGATAACTGGAAGTTCCAAAAAAAAGCCTTTTCCTTCATCTGTTGATTCTCACATATCTTTAGTTCAAATTAATCCTTGTGACACAGTGGTATATTTTGTATCTCTCCAGTCCCTAACACAAATAAAACCTCCAAGCTGTCACACAGATTGGTAGAATTGAAGGCATTCAAGTTCCGTTTGTCTTTACAATCACTATGTTAGGGGCAGAAATTGAATATTGGGGACTAGCTATTAGTTGTAAGAAATAATTATAAGAAATATTAATCATGCTCTGTTAACCATGATTGTTTTGTTCTGATTAAAGAAAGCACAATCTAACCTGGCTGGGAGTTGTACACGGAACCTGGGAGCTCACCTGGAAGTGCTGCCCTTCCTCTCCACCTGGGAGCTGCCTGTAATCCTGGAAAGATTAACAACCTTGCTGAGGAAAGAAAACAATGGAGTCCTGCCCTTTGCAAACCCACTGGCCCACATCGCCCACAGTGCTGGTAGTCTGTAACCATTATACCCATTCTTATTCCTTTGCCCACTTCCCCATGTAACCTTTATCCTTGTGATGAGGGCAGAAATAAGATATTGGGAACCAGCTATAATTGTAAGAAATATTAATTATGCTCTGTTAACTGTGATTGTTTGTTCAGATTAAAGAAAGCACACGGCCCCGGGAGCTCACCTGGAAATGCAGCCTATCCTCCCCACTTGGAGCTGCCTATTATCTAGGAAAGATTAACAACCTTGTTGCAGAAACCAGAATTGCTAGCCCTTTGATGATCCCCAGCCCTTTGCATACTTGTAAACTGCCCAGTTTCCCTTTTTGCCTACTTCCCCATGTAATCTTTGTCCTTCTATCCAATATAAGCAGCTGGCTTATGGTGGGTGGGCAGAGCAGATTTTTGGGGATGACCTGCTGCTCTCTTATACTGCCGGCAGTTTGGAAGAAATGCCCATATATGATTCAACTCTATCTCTGCTTAATTGGCTCAAGTAGTGGCAGGGAGCACAGACTCATTGATTGTCTGGTTACATGTTCTGGTGACCATGAAGGGATGTAAGCGAGAGACTCCTCTGGGGTGAGTGCTGGGGATTCCTCTTGTTGCCTGGACTGGGACTCCTGGGGCTGAGGCCTAGACTCTAATTTGCAGCGCTGCCAAGAATTTCCCTGTTTTGAGTCCCAGCTGCAGCCTTGGCAATCCCTGTCGTCTCACCCACTAGGTGTACCAGTTAATAATGTAGATATTTTAAAAAATTATATATATATATATATATATATATATATATATATATATATACTATTATTATTATTACATATGTGTCCTCATCCCCCCATTACCCCCCCAAACCCCCACTTATGCCCTCACCCCTCTGTTGTCTGTGTCCATTGGTTGGGCTTATATGCATGCATACAAGTCCTTTGGTTATCTCTCCCCCTTACCTCCACCCTCCCCTACTTTCCCTCTGAGGTTTGACAGTCTGACTGATGCTTCTCTGTATCAGGATCTGTTTTTGTTCATCAGTTTATGCTGTTCATTATATTCCATAAATGAGTGAGATCATGTGATACTTATCTTTCTCTGACTGGCTTATTTCACTTAGCATAATGCTCTCCAGTTCCATCCATGCTGCTGCAAATGGTAAGAATTCTTTCTTTTTTACCGCAGCATAGTATTCCATTCTGTAGATGTACCACAGTTTTTTAATCCACTCATCTGCTGATGGGGACTTAGGCTGTTTCCAAATCTTAGCTATGGTGAATTGTGCTGCTATGAACATAGGGGTGCATATATCCTTTCTGACTGGTATTTCTAGCTTCTTGGGATATATTCCTAGAAGTAGGATCACTGGGTCAAATGGGAGTTCCATTTTAGTTCTCCACAGTGGCTGCACCAGTCTGCATTCCCACCAGCAGTGTAAAAGGGTTCCTTTTTCTCCACATCCTCGCCAACATTTGTCCTTTGTTGATCTGTTGATGATAGCCATTCTGACAGGTGTGAGATAGTACCGCATTGTCGGTTTCATTTGCATCTCTCAGATAATTAGTGACTTTGAGCATGTTTTCATATGTCTCTTGGCCTTCCTTCTGTCTTCTTTAGAAAAGTATCTATTTAGGTCCATTGCCCATTTTTTGATTGGATTGTTTATCTTCCTTTGTTAAGTTGTATGAGTTCCCTGTAAATGTTGGAGATTAAACCCTTATCAGTGATAACATTGGCAAATATGTTCTCCCATGAAGTGGGCTTTCTTGTTGTTTTGTTGGTGTTTTCCTTTGCTGTGCAAACGCTTTTTATTTTGATGTAGTCCCATTTGTTTATTTTCTCTTTAGTTTCCATTGCCCTAGTGGTCGGCAAACTGCGACTCGTGAGACACATGCAGCTCTTTGGGCCCTTGAGTGTGGCTCTTCCACAAAATACCACGTGCGGGTGCGCATGTACAGTGCGATTGAAACTTCATGGCCCATGCGCAGAAGTTGGTATTTTGTGGAAGAGCCACACTCAAGGGGCCAAAGAGCTGCATGTGGCTCGCGAGCCGCAGTTTGCCTACCACTGCCTAGGAGCAGTATCAGTGAAGAAATTGCTTTGGCATATGTTTGAGATTTCGCTGCCTGTGGATTCCTCTAGTATTTTTATGGTTTCCCATATTATGTTTAAGTCCTTTATCCATTTTGAGTTTATTTTTGTGTATGGTGTAAGTTGGTGGTCTAGTTTCATTTTTTCATGTATCTGTCCAATTTTCCCAACACCATTTATTGAAGAGACTGTCTTGACTCCATTGTATGTTCATGCCTCCTTTGTCAAACATTAATTGGGCATAGTCATTTGGGTCAATTTCTGGGTTCTCTATTCTATTCCATTGATCTATATGTTTGTTCTGGAGCCAGTACCAGGCTGTTTTAAGAATAGTGGCTTTTGCCGAAACCGGTTTGGCTCAATGGATAGAGCGTCGGCCTGCGGACTGAGAGGTCCCAGGTTCGATTCCGGCCAAGGGCATGTACCTGGGTTGCGGGCACATCCCCAGTAGGAGATGTGCAAGAGGCAGCTGATCGATGTTTCTCTCTCATCGATGTTTCTAACTCTCTATCTCTCTCCCTTCCTCTCTGTAAAAAATCAATAAAATATATATTTAAAAAAAAAAGAATAGTGGCTTTGTCATACAGCTTGATATCTGCTATTGAGATCCCACCTACTTTGTTCTTCTTTCTCAAGATTGCTGTAGCTATTTGGGGTCTTTTTTTAATTCCAGATGAATTTTTGGAAAGTTTGCTCTAGGTCTGTGAAATATGCCATTGGTAATTTAATGGGGATTGCATTGAATCTATAGATTGCTTTGGGTAGTATGGACATTTTGATGATGTTGATTCTACCAATCTATGAACATGACATGTTCTTCCATCTGTTTATGTCTTCCTCTATCTCTTTTTTCAATGTCCTGTAATTTTTCGCATTTAGGTCTTTTACCTCCTTAGTTACGTTTATTCTTAGGTATCTTAATTTTTTTGGTGCGAAGGTAAATGGGATTGCTTTTTAAGTCTCTCTTTCTGTAAGTTCACTATTGGTGTAAAGAAATGCCATAGATTTCTTGGCATTAATTTTGTATCCTGCTACATTGCCGAATTCATTTATTAAGTCTAATAATTTTTTGATGGAGTCTTTAGGGTTTTCTATGTACAGTATTATGTCATCTGTGAATAGGACAGTTTTACTTCTTCTTTTCCAATTTGATTGCCTTTTATTTCTTCTTCTTGTCTAATTGTAATGGCTAATACTTCCAGTACTATGTCGAACAGGAGTGGTGAGAGTGGGCATCCCTGTCTTGTTCCTGTTCTTAGGGGAAATGGTTTTAGTTTTTGTCCATTGAGTATGATGTTGGCTGTGGGTTTGTCATATATGGCTTTTATTATGTTGAGGTATGATCCTTCTACTCCCACCTTGCTGAGAGTTTTATCAAGAAAGGGTGTTGGATTTTGTGAAATGCTTTTTCTGCATCAATTGATATGACTATGTGATTTTTATCTCTCAATTTGTTTATGTGATGTATCACATTTATTGATTTGCAGATATTGTACCATCCTTGCATCCCTGGGATAAATCCTACTTGGTCATGGTGTATGATCTTTCTGATGTACTGCTGGATCCGATTTGCTAGAATTTTGCGGAGGATTTTGGCATCTATGTTCATGAGGGATATTGGCCTATAATTCTCTTTCATTGTGTTGTCTTTATCTAGTTTTGGTATTAGGGTGATGTTGGCTTCATAGAATGAGCTGGGGAGTGTTCCTTCCTCTTGAATTTTTTGGAATAGTCTGAGGAGTATAGGTTTTAGTTCTTCCTTGAATGTTTGGTAAAACTCCCCTGTGAAGCCATCTGGCCCTGGTCTTTTGTTTGCTGGGAGCTTTTTGACGACTGCTTCAATTTCTTCCATAGTTATCAGCCTATTGAGGTTTTTAGAATCTTCCTGACTGAATTTTGGAAGGTTGTATTTTTCTAGGAATATGTCCGTTTCCTCCAGGTTGTCTAGTTTGTTGTTCATAGAATTTTTTTAACAATCCTTTGTATTTCTGTGAGGTCTGTTGTTATTCTGCCTCTTTCATTTCTGATTTTGTTTATTTGGGTCCAGTCTCTTTGCTTCTGGGTGAGCTTGGCTAGAGGTTCATCAATCTTGTTTATACTTTCAAGGAACCAGCTCTTGGTTTCATTGATCTTTTGTGTTGTTTTTCGGTCTCTGTGTCATTTATTTCTACTCTAATCTTTATTATCTCCTTCCTTCTGCTCACTCTGGGGTTTTCTTGTTGCTCTCTTTCTAATTCTTTGAGTTGTAGAGTTAGATGATTTACTATGATTTTTTCTTGTTTTTTGAGGTAGGCTGGTAGAGCTATAAACTTCCCTCTCAGGACTGCTTTCATTGTGTCCCATAGGTTTTGGATTGTTGTGTTTTCATTGTCATTAGTTTCCAGGATGTTTTTAATTTCTTCTTTGATCTCATTGGTAACCCAATCAATATTTAATAACATGCCATTCAGCTTCCAAGTGTTTGAGTATTTTGGATTGTTTTTATTTGTAGTTTGTTTCTAATATTTTGCAATTATGGTCTGAGAAGATGCTTGGTATGATTTCAATCTTCTTGAATTTGGGAAGACTTCGCTTGTGACCCAATATGTGGTCTATTTTTGGAAATGTCCCATGTGCACTTGAGAAGAACGGATATTCTGTGACTTTGGGGTGAAATGTTCTGAAGATGTCAATTAAATCCATCTGATCTAGTGAGTCATTTAGGATTGCTGTTTCTTTGCTAATTTTTTTTGTCTAGAGGATTTATCCAGTGATGTCAGTGGTGTATTAAAGTCCCCTACTATGATTGTATTGTTGTCAATCTCTCCCTTGATATCTTCCAGGAGTTTCTTTTTATGTATTTGGGTGCTCCTGCATTGGGTGCATATATGTTTATCAGGGTTATATCCTCTTGTATCGATCCCTTTAGTATTATGAAGTGGTCTTCCTTATCTCTTGTTATGGCCTTCACTTTCAGGTCTATTTTGTCAGATATAAGTATTGCTACCCCAGCATTTTTTTTTCATTTCCATTTGTCTGAAAGATATTTTTTCATCCTGTCACTTTCAGTCTGTGTGAATCCCTTTTTCTGAGGTGGGTCTCTTATAGACAGCATATATATGGGTCATGTTTTTTTATCCATTCAGCCACTTGATGTCTTTTGATTGGAGCATTTAGTCTGTTTATGTTTAAAGTTATTATTAAAAGGTATTTGTTTGTAGTAATTTTTATTTTTGTGCCTGTGTTCCTTCTTACCTTTTTATTTCTTCTTTTTACAGCATTCCCTTTAGCATTTTTTGCATTGCTGGCTTGGTAGTGATAAACTCCTGTAGCCTTTTTTTGTCTTTGAAGCTCCTGATTTCCCCTTCAATTTTGATTGACAGTCTTGCTGGATAGAGTATTCTTGGATTCAGTCCTTTGCTTTGCAACACTTTGTATACCTCCTTCCATTCCCTTCTAGCTCAATGTGTTTCTGTTGAGAAATCATTTGATAATCTAATGGGGGATCCTTTGTAGGTAACTCTCTGTCTCTCTCTTGCAACCTTTAAGATTCTCTCTTTGTCGTGAACATTTGCCATTGTTATTATGACGTGTCTTGGTGTGGGTCTTTTGGGATTCATCTTGTTGGGACTCTCTGTATTTGTGTAACTGTTGTCTTCCCCTATCTGGGAAGTTTTCTGTCATTATTTCCTCAAATAGATTTTCTAATCCTTGCTGCTGTTCTTGTCCTTCTGGCAGCCCTATTATACGTATGTTACTTCATTTTGTGTTGTCCCAAAGCTCCCTTAGGCTCGTCTCCTGCTTTTTAATTTTTTTTCTCCAGTTTCTGTTCAGATTGAGCTTGTTTCTCTACCTTATCTTCTAACTCACTAATTTGGTCCTCTGCTTCTTCTAGTCCACTGTTGAAACCTTCCATGGTGTTTTTGATTGTAGGTATATCACTTTTGAATTTTTCCTGATTCTTGCATAGGTTGTTGATTTTCTCATTCATCCGGTGTATGAATTGTACGACCATTACTCTGAATTCTTTTTCCATCATGTTGCATGCTTCAATTTCACTAATTTCCTTTCTTGGCGAGTTCTCATTTTCTTTCCTCTGGGGATTGTGTCATCTCCCCATTTTGACTATCGCCAGAAAGTTCAAATGTCAAGTTGCGTGGGCCTGAGCCATGTGCAGTGAGGCTTTGCACTCCCCGAGTGTCACTGAGGAGCTCTGACACCAAGACATGTGGCTGCTGTGTGTTGGTGGGAACCAGGCTCACCCAGGGTCTGTGTTACTAGCGCTCAGTGTGGCCTCGTGTGCGCACTTAGAATCAGGGACCCCACCTGCACCATGCTGAAACAGAGACCTCGCTGGCATGTGCCAAAAATTCGAGTCCCCTAGAGCATGCCAGGAGTCAGAGTTCCCCTGTGCCTGCACCAAGAATTGAGTATCAGAGTCTCTGTTGCTTTGTGTGGCCAGGCGCTGAGAATCAGGGTCCCTGTGTGCACATGCACCAAGAATTAGAGTCACTGGCTCTTAGTGTAAATGCACTGGGAGTCAAGGATCCCAGGCGCATGCGATAAGAAACAGAGTCCAGTCCAGTGCTGTCTCCTGCCCCGGAGAATCAGGGTCCAGATCAGCTTGGGGGATTGGGTTGCACAGTAGCACTGTGTCGGCAGGAGGTCCACTCCTGTGCTGTGGAAAAGAGACTTCTGTGTGTGCTTGCCCAAAATCGAAGTCAGGTGGCACTGCCGCCCTGCATGGGCTTCTGGTTTAGTCGCCCAATTGCATTGCAGGGAACAGATTCCCAGTGTCCATGAGCTCCCAGGCTCAAATTCTGTGCAAGGGGTGGGTCTATCAGTTACTATGGCGCTGCCCACAAGCCTGTGGAGAGGGGGATAGTCTCTGTGACTCACAGAAATCTGCGGCAGGATGTCTGGATTTTTGGTGTCTGTGGGTCTGCAGCTCCGCCGTCTAAGATTGCCCAGTTTGGCAGCCCCTTGGAAGACCTGCAGAATCTAACTGTCCATAGCTCAGACACACACACACACCACACAGGTCCACACACTCCTCTATCACTCACTCACTCTCTCACATTCTCTCCCTCCCTACCTTCCTGCCGGTCGCCATCTGTCCAGATGTTTTTCAATAGATAGTGTTACACATATGTTAATATATATGCGATTTGATATGTATGCTATTTTGTTGTATTGACAACAAGCTTCAAAACTTCATGTCAAGTTTGCGGAAGGTGTTAACATCATAGACATTTTTATGCTTAAAAGTGTTGAATTTTATGCCAAAAAAAGAGCATTTGCGGGAATTTTTAATTCATTACTTTATTTTGAAGAAAACGTTATCGTATACTTCAGGAAGCTTATGGTGAACATGCTCCATCTCAAGATACTTGTGAATGCTGGTTTAAACACTTTAAAAGTGATGATTTTGATGTGAAAGACAAAGAAACTCCAGGTCAACCGAAAAAGTTTGAAGATCAACAATTACAAGCATTATTGGATGAAGATGCATGTCAAACTCAAAAACAACTTGCAGAAAGATTAAATGTTGTTTAGCAAACACTTTCTAATCATTTACAAGCAATTGGAAAGATCTTAAAGGAAGGAAAATGGGTGCCACATCAACTGAATGAAAGACAAATGGAAAACCAAAAAGTCATCAGTAAAATGTTGCTTCAATGGCATGAAAGAGTCTTTTTTGCATCAAATTGTGACTGGCGATGAAAATTGGATTTATTTTGAGAATCCCAAATGCACAAAATCATGGGTTGATTCAGGTCAACCATCAACATCGACTGCAAGGCCAAATTGCTTCGTAAAGAAGACAATGTTCTGCATTTGGTGGGATCAGGAAGGTGTGGTGTATTATGAGCTTCTAAAACCAGGTGAAACCATTAATACTGATCGCTACAGACAATAAATAATCAATTTGAACCACACTTTGATCGTGAAACGACCGGAATGTGCCAGAAGACATAGCAAAGTAATTTTGCTTCATGATGACGCACCATCGCACGCTCCAAAACCAGTAAAAGACACATTAAACGATCTTGCCTGGGAAGTATTAACCCACCCGCTGTATTTACCAGACCTTGCTCCTTCAGATTACCACTTGTTCCGATCGATGGCACATGCAATTTCTGAGCAGCACTTCAAAACATACGAAGAAGTGGAAAATTGGGTCTCTGAATGGTTTGCTTCAAAACAAGAAAAGTTCTATTGGAACAGTATCCACAAATTACCTAAAAGATGGGGGAAATGTGTAGCTAGCGATGGACATTACTTTGAATAAAGCACTTCTGATGTTTCTCTTGAAATTAGCATGTTTTCTTTGATTACAAAATCTCCCTTATTAACCGGTACACCTAGTAATACCTAAGTTCTCACCTAAGACCTAAGTTGAATCAAACGTTCTCATCTGAGCGTCCTTTTAAGGAAGCATGTGCTGTTTATGGCACGGGGGGGGTAGGGATGGAGGACATTTTACTGCCTCTCATCTTGGCGAGCCTAATCAGCTCTGGATGGCAAGAGACCTCCAGCGCCCTTAGTCTCTGAGCCCTTAGTCTGAACTGCTCTGGAACAAGAGACATTGCTCTGCTTTGGTGTTGTTTGTTTATTTGTTTGTTTTTATGCAGGACATTCTGAGGTGTCTATGGTTGGATAGGCAAGGAGCATGGTGTGAAGCTCTTGTCTGTAGGTTGTGTGTGCCTGTAAATATATTGTATATAAGAGTGTCTTTGTTGATTGTTGCTTTGTGCCTCTTTGTTCTTTGGTTTAATTTGTTTACAGATGGGGCACATAAATCTCATTTGGGTATATTAGACTAAAACCTTGTCATAATTCTTGTTCTTCTAGCTTTTGCCTCAATATACTAAAATTTATAAAACAGTTTGCCTCCACCAGGTTATAAGGCCTTCCTGTACTCAGAAAATATTACCCTGGACACCATCAAAATCTGCTTTTGTGCCCAGGCCTCATTGTCCCTTTGACCCCCAGAGCAAGGGTGATGGGCCAGGTACAGGTATAGAAACTCACTGGACCAGAGAGCTCTAGATACTAGCAAGGGGCAACACTGGGAAAACAAGAACCTTGTCCCCAGGGTAAACTACCCTCCCCCAGCAAATAACTAGTCAGGCAACTAAAACCCCTGGCCTTTCCTCCCTAAGGATGACATCTGGGCCTCAGTTGTATTTCAGCTCCAGGCCCAGAAAAGCAGCAAAGCCAGACAAGCGACTCTGAGACAGCCTCAGAACCAGCTTTTACCTCCCAAGTCACTCAACAGGACCATTTTCGAGCCTTACCAACCAGTCTCCTGGGGAAATCATCCTCGTCTAGTCCACTACTATCAAAGTCCATTCTCCTGTGATCTTGATGTCACCCCTCAGCAGGAAGTAACTATGGAAGATATGAGCTTTGTCCCTATTCCATAAAACAAAAAGGCTGGAATGTTAAATCTGATAAAATAATTTAATCAATAACCCCTACTGGGAACTGACCTTTAGGCCACTTCACAATGGACAGTCCACTTGCTTAGACCACATTCCACTTGCTAAGACCATTATCTCTCCCCTCTGGAGTTTCCCAGAATCTGGACCTGCACAGAGAATTCCCTGCTCAGAAAAAGCCCACCTAGAGTCCTTTAAAAACCTCTGACTCCCCATCTTTGGGTGCTGGCGCCATTTGGGGGCTCAGCCCATCCTATCTAATAAAAGAGTAATATGCAAACTGACCATCACTCCAACACACAAGATAGCCACCCCCATGTGGACACAAGATGACCGCCACAAGATGGCCAGCAGGGGAGGGCAGTTGTGGGCAATCTGGGCAGCAGGGGAGGGCAGTTGGGAGAGACCAGACCTGAAGGGGAGGACAGTTAGGAGGGACCAGGCCTGCAGGGGAGGGCAGTTGGGGGGACCAGGCCCACAGGGGAGGGCAGTTGGGGGGACCAGGCCAGCAGGGGAGGGCAGTTGGGGGAAACCAGGCCTGCAGGGGAGGGCAGTTGTGGGGAACCAGGCCATCAGGGGAGGGCAGTTAGGGGTGACCAGGCTGGCAGGGGAGGGAAGTTAGGGGCAATCGGGCTGGCAGGGGAGCAGTTAGGCGTCAATCAGGCTGGCAAGGGAGTGGTTGGGGGTGATCAGGCTGGCAGGCAGAAGCGGTTAGGGGCAATCAGACAGGCAGGCGAGCAGTTGGGAGCCAGCAGTCCTGGATTGTGAGATGGATGTCCAACTGCCTGTTTAGGCCAGATCCCACCGGGCAGTCAGACATCCCTCGAGGGGTCCCAGATTGGAAAGGGTGCAGGCTGGGCTGAGGGACACACACACCCCCTGGGCACAAATTTCGTGCACTGGGTCTCTAGTAAATTCATAATTCTTTATTCCTTTTGGCCTCCTGTGTTCCTCCTTCAGCGACCCTAACACAGGTAATTGAGGTTTATATACCATTCTAAACTAAGGTGAAGGGGGTAGAGGTCTGGGGCTTCAAAGTGGATAAAGACAATTCACAGGAAGATGAAAGAGCAGATGTTTGGTAAATAAATGTTTTCCCTGCCATAAATATAAGTATTTCTGATACTAAAGGCCCGGTGCACAAAAATTTGTGCACCCGGGGGGGGGGGGAGGGGGGAAAGGGTCCCCTCAGCCCAGCCTGCGCCCATTCACAGTCCAGGGCCACTTGGGAGATGTCCACCTGTCGACTTAGGCCCACTCCCTAGGGGATCAGGGCTAAGCTTGCTGTCAGACATCCTTCTAGCAGCCAGGGAGCCCCTGGGGATGTCCGACTAAAGGCTTAGGCCCCCAAGGGATCAGGTCTAAACCGTTAGTTGGATATTCTTAGTGCTGCCATGGAGGTGGGAGAGGCTCCTGGCACCACCACTGCGCTGGCAAGCCATGAGCCAGCTTCTGGCTGAGTGGCACTCCCCATATGGAAGTGCACTGCCCACCAGTGGGCAGCTCCTGCATTGAGCATCTGCCCCCTGGTGGCCAGTGCGCATCATAGCAACCGGTCATTCTGCCGTTAGCCTTTTATTATTATTATATAGGATGTCCCTATTTCCCCCCTTTTGCCCCCTCTACCCAGCTCTTGCCCCCCACTTCTCTCTAGCCATCACCATACTGTTGTCTGTGTCCATGGGTTGTGCATATATTTTCTTTGGCTACTCCCTTCTTTAAATTCACTTCTTTAAATTTGTATTTTCAGATAAGTGCTTATAACTGCACTATTATATATTTTCTATTATATCATTTAGAATTAAGATATTTTTTAATTGAACCCTTGTAAATTTTAGTGCAATTTAATAAATTATGCTAGAAGCAATTAGGAGATTTTTCATGTAATGCAGATACATTTCAATTAATATTATATTAATTTTTTAATATTTTAATTTGAAATAATATCATACATCTAAAAAAACTATAAAATACTACAGCATATTATATGTACCCTTCACCCAATTTCTTAGGTGTTAATAATTTAAACATAACCATTATACAACTAACAGAATTTGGAATATATTTTTCTTATAATCTCTTTAATGTTACTTAATCCATTTACTTTGTTTTTGTTAATCTTCACCCAAGGATATTTTTCCATTGAATTTTAGAGAGAGTGAAGGGAAAGGGAGAGACACATTGATTGGTTGCCTCCTGCACATGCTTTGATAAGGACTGGGGATCAAGCCAGCAACTGAGGTACATGCCCTTGACTGGAATCAAACCTGGGACCCTTCAGTCCACGGGCTAATGCTCTATCCACTGAGCAAAACAGGCTGCAGCTTAATTCATTTACTTTTAATCTATATGTGTCTTTATATTTAAAGTGGGTTTTGTTTTTGATTCACCCTCATAATCTGTCCTTTAATTGGTGCATTTATGCCACTGACTTTCAGAGTACTTACTGATAGAGTTACTACCATATCAGGCAGCTTCTGGGTCTTCTGGGTCCCGCCCTGCCTTGCCTTTTTTGCTTCTTTTTTTCTAAGACATTTCAATTTATTTAAAAGAAGCCAATATACAGGGTATAAAGGGTATGATATTTACAAAAGTACAGTAAATAGGTTGGTTTCCCGGTAGGATCAGTAGTCTTTCAGTGAGTATTAACCCCCCTTCCCCTTGATGCTCGATCCAGCTGGCAGACAAACAGCAACAGTGGGGTGGGATGGGACTGCAGGATAGAAAGTCTCCCTGAAGGGATTAAAAATCACGTAGATGCTAAAATGTCCACGAAGGGGTCTTGGGGGTGAGGGGTGCCTCTGCCTCACTCCTTTGAGGGCTTGGCAGCAGGAATGCTGAGGGATTTGCCCCAGACTAACACACAGCCCACCCTGAGCTTGTAAATCTTTCACCCATGGAATATTCCCTTCCTGAGAGAACCAGCCCTAATCCCTCAGCCAGTGCCTGGAGGAGCCGCCCAGGCCGTGGGCACAGCCAGGACTGTGGACATTTCATGGCCTTTCCACTCCCACTCCAGCTGCCTCACAACTCTGCACTGCTCCCCTCGCCCACCTCCCCCGTCACTCCATCAAGACGCCGTGCACAGGAGGGGCCACTGGTTTTCCCATGCACATTGGGAACTGGCTGTTTCTGTTTTCTGGAGTAAAAAAGGTTCCTGTGGGTCGGGTAAGGTCTCTGCTTGGCAAGAAGTTCTGTAACAGAGCCACTGACCACACCCACCTCCTCTGGGCATGGAGCAGCTCCGGCCCTCAGAGCTCATCTCTCCAGCAGAACTGAAGGGAAGACCCTGTGTACCCTTCTGTCCCTCACCCTTCACATGCCCAGAACCATCAGTGTCACACTTCCTAATTCCTATCACTGTATTTCATTAGTTCCATACTGTTTTACTAGTCATGAATCTAAACAGATTGGTTCAAAAGGAGATCCTTCTATTTTTAAAGTAGCTGGGGCTTCTGGGGGAAGGCCTTGCCTTGCAGCCTGGACCCGTTGATGGGCGGTTCCCGGGCCCCAAGGCAAGACCTGCTGCTGAGGCTTCTGGGAGCGGTCCCCACTGGGGTGCCTGGCCAGTCTGGGTGAGGGGCTGATGGCTGTTTTTAGGCTGCCCGCACCCCCTTTAGGGTGGAGGTCCCCACTGGGGTGCCTGGCCAGTCTGGATGAGGGGCTGAGGGCCATTTTCAGGCTGGTGGGTGACTGAAGTTCCCAACCTCTCCTTTTTTTCTTTTCTTTTTTTTTATTCTGGGATTTATTTACCATCTATGGCTGTCACTGGAGCTGAGAGCCGGCTTTAGCTCTGAGGCCGGCTCCAGCTTGAGGCCTCGGCTGATGAAAGCAGGTTATCTGGGCGTTGTTTAGCTTCCTTAATTGAAACTCTGTTGCCATCACTGGTGCTCTAGGCTCTGAGCCCGCTGACTGCTGAAAGAAGCTATCTGGGCTTTGTTTAGCTCCTATAATTGCAACATTGTTGCATCTGGAGCTCAGAGCTGGGCTGCCGCAGGCCGGGAACATTGGCTTCCTCTGTCACTGGAGCAAGCAAGCCTCCCTGTTCGCTTCAGCTGCCTGGCTGCCGGCCGCCATCTTGGTTAGCAGTTAATTTGCATATCCTGCTGATTAGCCAATGGGGAGCATTCGGGGGTATGGTCAATTTGCATATTTCTCTTTTATTAGTGTAGACTAGAGGCCCAGTACACAATAATTTGTGCACTCGAGGGGTGGGAGGGAGGTCCCTCAGCCTGGCCTGTGCCCTCTCGCAGTCTGGGACCCCTCGGGAGATAACGACCTGCTGGCTTAGGCCTGCTCCCTGTGGCAGAGGGCAGGCCCAATCCCTAGGTGCAGCCCCTGGTCGGGCTCAGAGCAGGGCTGACTGGGGAGTTGGGGCGCCGACCCCTGTCATGCACAGAGCAGGGCGGATTGGGAGGTTGCGATGCCACCCTCAGTCATGCTCAGGGTAGGGCCGATTGGGGGGTTGGGGCACCGCCCCCTGTCACACTCAAGGCAGGGTCGATGGGGAGGTTGCGGCGCCACCCCCTGTCACACACAGAGCAGGGCCCATCAGGGGGGTTGGGGCTCTTTACCCTGTCATGCACAGAGCAGGGCCCATCAGGGGGTTGGGGAGCTCCCCCCTGTCATGCACAGAGCAGGGTGGATCAGGGGGTTGGGGCGCCGCCCTCTATCACCCACAGAGCAGGGCTGATCAGGGGGTTGGGGTGTCGCCACTGTCACACTCAGGGCAGGGCCAATGGGGAGGTTATGGCTCTACCCCATCACACACAGAGCAGGGCCCGTGGAGGGGGGTGTTGGGGCGCTGCCCTCTATCACCCACAGAGCAGGGCCGATCAGGGGGTTGGGGCGCTGCACCCTGTCACACACAGAGCTGCAGGGCGATCAGGGGGTTGGGGAGCTCCCCCCTATCAGGCACAGAGCAGGGCTGATCAGGGGGTTGGGGCGCCTTCCCCTGTCATGAACAGAGCAGGGCAGATAGGGAGGTTGTGGTCCCGTCCCCTGTCACACACAGAGCCGCACGGCGATCAGGGGGTTTGGGCGCTGCCCCCTGTCACAATGATCCCGGTGCCAAGAGGCCTCGCAGCTCCGCTAATCCCGGTGCTGGGAGGCCTCGTGGCTCCGCTGATCCCGGTGCTGGGAGGCCTCGCAGCTCCGCTGATCCCGGTGCTGGGAGGCATATTACCCTTTTACTATATAGGATAGAGTCCTGGAGCATGGGTGGGGGCCTGCTGGTTTGCCCTGTAGGGTGTCCTGGATCAGGGTGGGGGTCCCCACTGGGGTGCCTGGCCAGATGGCTGTTTGCAGCTGGTCACACACCCTTCAGGGTGGGGGTCCCCACTGGGGTGCCTGGCCAGTCTGGGTGAGGGGCTGAGGGCTGTTTTCAGGCTGGCAGGTGACTGAAGCTCCCAACTGCTCCTTTTTTTTCTTTTTTTATTCTGAGCCAGCTTTAGCTCTGGCTCCAGCTCTGAGGCCTCTGATGCTGAAAGCAGGTATCTGGTTTGTTTTGGGTTCTACAATCGAAACACTGTATCAACTCCAGCTCTGAGATCCCGGCTCGCTGAAAGCAGGTTTCTGGGGTTTTGTTTAGCGTCTATATTTGTAACAGTATTTCAAACTGCAAGCTCAGAGTCCGGCAAGGCAGGCGGGGAAGGTTGGAGTCCTCCGTCACTGAAGCAAGCAAGTCTCATGTTCGCTTCAAGCTGCCTGGCTGCCGGCCGCCATCTTGGCTGGCAGTTAATTTGCATATCGCCCTTATTAGCCAATGGGAAGGGTAGTGTATGTATGGCTAATTACCATGTTTCTCTTTTATTAGATAGGATAAGACATTATCTCTGCTAATAGCTCTCTTTCTGGTACTGACTTCTAACTAAATTATTTTAGGCAGTTAAGGGGAGGTAAAAAGCTCTTCTTGAGTCTGCTGGGCCCCAATTGTCTTTAGCTCAAAATAATTCACATACCAAAGTGGTATATTCTGGGGTGGTACATTCTGCTCCCCCTTAGTGTCAAATCAATGAGGCCAATGGTGTGGGATCTTCCCTACCAGTTCTGATTTATGGTCAGGTATACCAGCCTTCCCAGTCTCCAAAGTCAGTACTGTTTTATTATCACCTCATATTCTCTGGAGGCAAATGAACTCTCTGTTACTGGAGGGATGCAAGCCAAGGCTAGAGGCCTGCCTACCAGAAACCTAAGTGTCAGGTATTAACTGGGGTTTAGATCCTTCTGGGAGTTTCTGAGCACTGGGGAAGCTAGGAAGAGAAATAGGAGAGGCACGGAGTTTGGGATCACATTCTGGGAGGTGAGGCTCAGAATCACCAGTCAACTAAGTGGTTGTTGTTTTCACCTTTCCCTCATGGAATCGAAAAAACACCTCCTAAAAACAATGTCCTGTCTACCAGCTGCTGGGGTGGTGTTTGGCCAGTGAGTTCAGGCCTCCCAGACATACAGGGAATGCAGAAGGCCCAGCCTGGAATAATCTGGGATTTCCCCTCCCCCTCACATGTACATGCCCCAGCTCTGGCTCAGCACCTCCCCAGACACAGGAGAAGACTCACCCTGCCTTAGATTACCCCTGCCCAGTCCACAGGGCCTGTAGACAACCACCACCCAACTACTAGAAAAGGCCAGTGAGCAGGGGCACACACTCCTTCAGCTGGACTCAAGGAAATCCCTCCTGAGGCCACAAATGGAGACTCAGGCACTGAGGGGTGTTCCTAGCTTGGAATGAACTTTGGAAGTAGGACTAATATCTCAGGGGTGGAGCACTATAAAGCTATCTGCAAAGTGAAGAATGGGCAAGGCTGAGAGGGGGATGGTTGCCCCAGTGCCCAGCAGGTACTGAGGCCTAGGCATGGAGATCGGGATACATGTCCACTGAACTCCACCACACCCACACACATATAGGTAGGTCCTTTACTACCTTTTCAATCCTAGTCTCACAACAGTGCCCTTTCACAGCTAACTCCTATCAAAGACCTGGAGCTTAAATGCCCTGCTTCAGCCTGCCTTTTCCCAGAGCCCTTCAGACCTCTGTGGAAAGGGCCAGGTAATCTGTAGGATAGGCCGTTGTGAGGTCAAGTCCAGTTCAGGGCTCTGGGTTTCACATCAGCATTTGTGACCACAGCCTGACCTGCTGGGTTCCCTCTGCAGAGGGTCACTCTGAGGTTCCTTCAGCATGGTTTTCAGTTCCTGAGGTTTCCCCCTCTGATTCTTGATCCTCTATATTGATTTTACAGTTCCACCCACCTCAGACCTTCTTACTCTTTTAGTTTCCCCTCCAGGAGGGTTGGGCTCCAGAGAAGGGATGGTTTAGGTCAGCTCAGAGTAAGGCTCAGGGCTCATAGCTTCGAAGGCATATTAAATGAGATTTGATTTCAGATCCTAGAGGCCAGAACACTCTCAGCAGGAGCTTGGGTAAGGCAAGTGAGGCACCCAGGGAGAAAAATTTAAGGAGGTACTCACCCCAGATGGTCTTGCAAGTGCACAGTTGTCACCTAAGAGTGAGCACCTCCTTAAATTGTTTTTTGTTTTTGTTTGCTGTAGGCATCTTGCTGGTCCCAGCCTGAACTCCATGAAGAAGTATTGATGAACCTAATCCTTGAGCATGCAGGTGGGGAAAGTAGAACTTCTTGGAGCCAGACCCAGGAGTTCCCTGCTGGCTCCAAAATGAGAGAGAAGCCATCTGGCAAATAGGTAAAATATAATGCAAAGCAGCCACTAGGAAGTTTGCATGGAAGTGAGGGGTGGGAGACTGAAGGATGGGGCCCAGTAGCCAGACTGCAGGGAGGGGACATAGGTGGGTGCTGTACCCACTGCACAAAGGAAAGACTGAGGCTCTGATGGGAACGGGAGCTTTGGAGATAGGTGTTTGTGGGGAGGAGTGAGGCAAAGCAGGCGCACTCAAAGCAGAATATGGAATCTTCACATAGGCTGATTCAGCTTATCACACCAGCTACCCAAGTGCCCCAACCAGCCTTCCTTCCAGGCTAACCCAGGCCTCTCCTCCAAGGAGCCCATAGAAGCTCTCTTCTGGAAGAATTTCCTGCTTTGGGTTCACTCCACCAGAGGCTTAGCCTGTAGAATATTGGGGGACAGGACTGGGAGAAGATGGAGAGGTGGGAGCTATGTTTGTTATCGTCTTCGTTTCCCTGACCCAAAGTAATGTGAGCACAACTGGGTGAGGCATTCTGGGCCCCTGAGCCGAACTTCCAATGGGAAGCCTTCCTTAACTTACCTTCCCCATTCTGCCCCAACACTTTGTGCTAGAGGGGCCTGATTGTGTGGCCTGGGATCTCCAGAGTTGTTTTGCTAAGTGCTCTTAGGTGTCCTGCCTCCATCATCAGATGTGATGACATGGATGTCCCCCATCGTTCAGTGTTCCTTTCAGACCAGTGAGAGGAGGGACTGATTCTCCCCATCAGTGGATCCCTCTTAGGATAAGCCCTTCCACAGAAGACCTCGCGGAGATATACCATACATACAAGACACCACTGCAGAACAAATAGAGTAGAATTTAAGTGAAACTGCCGGGCAGGGTCCCAGGGCCCCAACCTTAGTGTGTGGAGGGGAGCGGTGCCACGCACTCCTTTGGCCCCTGGAATATGTTCAGAGTGCAAGGTGCAAGCCCTTCCTCCCTCCTACCGCCCCCCCCCCCCCCGCCCCTTCCTCAGGAATATGCATCTGAAACAATGAGGCTGAATTCATTAATTATGGGGGTGGTGGTGGGGGGGGGGGGATGGAGGGAGGAGATTCCCAAAACAACTTTACTTAGAAAGGAGTTGGTCTTACATAGTATGGAAAGCATGCTGTTCAGCAATTGGCTGACTTTTAGAAGCCAGACTGTGCAGACTGGCTGACTTTCAGAAGTGGTACCGCAGGGAGTAAGGCTGTTGCTGATTGGCTGGCTTCAGTGGTTACTGGAATGAGGCCACCACTGATTGGCTGGCTCTCAGGTACTGCTGTCTGTGATTACTTGGCCCAGGTTTAAAATGGTTCTGGAATGACTTGGTCATGGCTTAGGACTTGGGCCCAGAAATCTTTTCCTTTCTTAAATTTAGACAATAGAAATTGTTTATTTTCAGCTCCCTGCCCCCCACCTCCACCCACCCACACACTCCTGACTTCTGCTTCTAACCAGCCAAGCACTGATCATCCGTGCCCAAATTTTGTCCAAAAGTTAATGTCTCCCTGGACCTCATCATTCATTCCCTCACAAATCTTTCCTGGGTGCCCACAATGGAAACCAGAGTTCTAGAAAGCAGACTAGAGCCCTTCCTTTCCAGGGGTGGCTACTCTTCAGGGTAACTGAGCCCAGAGCTGGACACCCAGAGGGTGTTCCAGTATTTTTGGAGGCTTGGCCCATTTGACCTTCTGAACAATGGGCCTTGAAAGGACTGACTCCATCCTGTCCCTCACCCTCCATCTGAACCATAGGCACTCCATCTTGTTCCCATAACCTCCATTTTGTAAGAACTGCCATTTAAAATTTTCCACTAAACATAGATGGTCTTTTGTTCTGTTAATTCCAGGAAGTAACTAAACCAGATAGCGTCCCTGATAGAAGTAACTCTGCTATTTTCTAGCTTCTGTAAGCACGCTTGCTCGAATAATGGGAAAATAAGACATTTTGGGGAGGGGCTAGCAATCTGAATCTGTGCCAGTAACCTAATGTATATTCTTAACAGCCTATAGTCTAGTCCAGTGATGGTGAACCTATGACACACGTGTCAGAGGTGACACACGAACTCATTTTTTTGGTTAAATGGCATTTAAATATATAAAATAAACATCAATGGATTTTTCTTTGTTAAATGGCATTTAAATATATAAAATAAATATCAAAAATATAAGTCTTTGTTTTACTATGGTTGCAAATATCAAAAGATTTCTATATGTGACACGACACCAGAGTTAAGTTAGGGTTTTTCAAAATGCTGACACGCTGAGCTCAAAAGGTTCACCATCACTGGCTAGTCACTGCCCCCTCTTAATTATCTGGTCCTGCAAGCTGCTCTGCCGGCGTGGGAGTCTAGTCCGTCCTTGGTCCCTCCCATGCCAGGTGTCTTCTGGTTATCTGAACTGTGCTCAAGGCTGCAAGCTTTCTGATATCTGCTAAGCACACTGCCCCCATCCCAGCACATGGGGTTATGTTTGCCTTTATAAGCTAACCCCTAAGTTCATCCGGGGCCTCGAGGTTTTGGAGAGACACAAAGTCCTCTCACGGCCACTGGCATTTAATAAAGGACTCCGAATTTGACTTCTGTTTTAGGCATCTTCTGTCTAACTCGCTGAATTCCAATATAACACTTTCAGGCCTTCAAGACAGGCAGAGATCTGGTGGCCGGAGGTCTGGGCTCCATTAGAAACTGATCAGTTGGGGATCAGAGCCTGCTGGGCTAGAACTCAGCTGAGTGAAGAGAGTGGGTCCCCGAGTCTCTGATGGGAAGTTCAGAGCACAACAGTACTGCCTGTGGCACATTCAGATAACCACTGGCTCTGACCCAGTTTCTGACAGCAAGGAGAAGGCTGTCATTAAAGACAGCAAAAGCCAGCTCGGCCAGTGTGGCTAAGTGGTTGAGTATGGACCCATGTACCAAGAGGTCACCAGTTCAATTTCCAGTCAGGGCACATGCCGGAGTTGTGGCTCCATCCCTAGTTTGGGGCCTGCAGGAGGCAGCCGATATATGTTTCTCTCTCATTGGTGTTTCTATCTCTCTATACCTCTCCCTTCCTCTCTCTCTAAAATCAATAAAAAATATTTAAAAAAATAATGAAGATAGCAAAAGCCAGAGGGTGTTTCTGTGGAACCTCTGTTTAGTTCAGGAAGCCAGGGGGGCACCAATGGCATGTTTCCCCCTAATATTTATAGATATTTAATATTTATTCCAAAGAGGAGGAATCTAAGTATCAAAAAAATTGGAACCTGTCAGTTTCCTTCATATGCAGCACATCCACTGCATGAATGGATGAAAGAATGATGAATGGATGAATGCATGGATAAATAAATGAATGCATGAAAGGCTTTAAGGGGATTACATGGTAAACTTGGTAGAACGAATATAAGCCAGACGCTTCCTTTCCTTGCTCCTGTAAAATCCAACCTCAGCATTTGCCACTCCCCTGCCTATACACATACAACAGTATGGACTGCCCACAGCTCAGCAGTTCCTTATGCCTGGAACCCAGTTTCAATCTGTCATGACACAGCAAGGCCTCCAGTCCTCCCTAGATTGAATTTTGGCTTTTATCCCCGCTCCACCGGTACTGTCCTGGATAGTTGAGGATGTATTGATATTCTGGGTTAGTTGGCTTTAACTGCTCTAGAAAATGGTAGAGTACCTTTGGGAAAAACAAAATACATTCATTTGGCTCCTAGGGCAGAAAAACTAATTTATATTTGGCTTTGGTCTGGGTTGGTTTTGGCCTTTAGCCACTGGTCAGGAGAATGAGAAGGCAGAGATGGTTATCTTGGCCCCAAAGCCAGAGAAATGAGTTAAAGTCCAGCTCTGGCCTTTAAGGTAGGGAACAGGGCCAGACCTTCACTCACCTGGGCTGCTCATTTTGTTGTAGAAGACTGAAGAAACCCAAGCGACACTTAGAGAAATGGAGTTACACAGCTTTATAACGCTGGTGGTCTCAGAGGAGTTGCCTCCAGAGTCTGAGCAAACCAATATGGTGGAAGCCTTTCTTTTATCCCCTTTTGGTTTCTTTGTCCCCCAAATGTGGATGGGGACTTCTGGACCTTTCGTGGGCTTTGCAAAAAGCCCTGTGGGTTGGGATGCGGGTCTTGAGAACATATCTAAGGGCATAGCCTGGTGCCAGCACTGATAACGCCTCCGGGGGTTATGTATTGTTCATGGTTTATGGCCTCTGTAAAATGTGAGCATTTAGGTAACAGGTCTTGCAAGACCAGATTGTGGGAAAGGGGCAGTGACTTAATTATAAGTTATTAAGAATGTACATTAGGTTTCGGGCACAGATTCAGATTGCTAGCCCCCGAAACATCAGGGTTACATTGGAATTAGCCTTCTCAATTTCAACATGACAGTGGGAAGGGCATGTAATAAGAATAGGGCTATAGCTCTAACCGGTTTGGCTCAGTGGATAGAGCATCAGCCTGCGGACTCAAGGGTCCCGGGTTCGGACTGTCTAGGGCGGGGTGATAAAATGGACACATATGTAATACCCTTTGTAATACTTTAAGCAATTAAAAAAAATAAATAAATAAAAATAAAAATTTAAAAAAAAAGGGTCCCGGGTTCGATTCCAGTCAAGGGCATGTACCTTGGTTGCAGGCACATCCCCAGTGCGGAGTGTGCAGGAGGCAGCTGATCGATGTTTCTCTCTCATCGATGTTTCTAACTTTCTATCCCTCTCCCTTCCTCTCTGTAAAAAATCAATAAAATATATTTTTAAAAAAAATAAGAATAGGGCTACAGTTGTTTAACGATTATTTACCTTACTGACTATAGATAAGAGGTTTTCTTACAGACCCTGGAAAACTGAAGGGTGTATTGCAAGAAGAAAAACAAGGCTGTAAAAAGAAATATATTTTAAAAGCAGACCAAGAGCCAGTTTGGCTCAGTGGAGGGAGCATCAACCTGCGGATTGAAGGATCCCAGGTTCAATTCCGGTCAGGGGCACATGCCTGGGTTGCGGGCTCAATCCCCAGTAGGGGGCGTGCAGGAGACAGCCAATCAATGATTCCCTCTCATCATTGATGTTTCTATCTCTCTCTTCTCTCCCTTCCTCTCTCAAATCAATAAAAATATTTAAAAAAAAAAAAAAAAAAAGGCAGACCAACGGCAGGACATGCCTTGACTTGGTTGCTGGGTCGAGACTCTGACCCCTTCTGGGAGTTTGCTTCAGGAACACTGACCATTCTCTGGTCCCAGGAACAGGCTGAGCTATTTGTAACGTCATAGAAGATTAGCCACCTTGTTATCAGATGAGATCGGGCGCTTTCAGGGTGGTATGGCCGTAGATAGCCACCTTGTTATCAGACTTTGAGCTCCTGAAGGCCGGACTGCAGACCCTCCCCTCCCCGTTCCCTGTTACACTTGTAGCTCAAAGCTGCATGTAGTTATCTTTTCCCTCATGTGTATGTAACCAGCCAACTGGCAAGGGGGGTCAGAGCAGAATTTCCAGAGTAACTGACTGCTCTCCCATATATTGCTGGCATTATTAGAATAAATGCTGGTAAATTATTCAACCCTGTCTCTGCTTAATTGCCTCAAGTAGTGACAGGCAGCCTGGACCCATTGTGTCCAGTATCAAACACACATTACTGAGCTCTTGCTATGCACTATGTATGGGACAGGGCATATGTACATTCTGACCCAGACCTGAGGGCTCAGGGGTTCAGGGTCTACAGCGGTTCTCAACCTGTGGGTCGCGACCCCTTTGGGGGTCGAACTACCCTTTCACAGGGGTTGCCTAAGACCATCGGAAAACACACATATAATTACATATTGTTTTTGTGATTAATCACTATGCTTTAATTATGTTCAATATGTAACAATGAAAATATATCCTGCATATCAGATATTTACATTACGATTCATAACAGTAGCAAAATTACAGTTATGAAGTAGCAACGAAAATAATTTTATGGTCGGGGGTCACCACAACATGAGGAACTGTATTAAAGGGTCGCAGCATTAGGAAGGTTGAGAACCACTGGACTAGCAGGTAGACAGATAAATGAGGACTGGCCTTCAGTGTAGAGTAATGGGAGGGGAGTGAGCAGAGGGGCCATGTGAGCCCGGGTGAGGCACCAGGCTCAGCTTAGGGTGAGGGGTGACAGCAGAAGGATGTCATGGAGGCAGGATCGGCTACATAATTTTTATGGCCCAGTGCAAAATGGAAATGCAGGGCTCCTTGTTCAGATTTCAAGACGGCAGTAGTAGAGTATTAAAACAAGCATGGGGCCCTTCACGCTGGGGGCCCCGTGTGACTACAGATTGAATACCCAAGAAGCCTGCCTCGCTTATAGGGGGAGACACCTGAGTCTGGAGGATGGGTGTGAGTGGTGGTGGCTGTGACACAGCCCGCTGTGTGCTAGGGCCTGGCAGCACTATGGAATTTCCAGAGCCTCATTTCCTCAGATCTGGGTTTTAATACCTGTCCAGGGGCTGACGCAGTCCAGACTAAGTTTTCCCAGATCTCAGGAATCACGAGAGGCTTCTGGCAGTGCTTTCTGGCAGGAGGTGGGGCTAGGAGTGGGGCACATCATTTCAATCTGATGTTATAGCCTTCCTATTCATTGGGAGATAAAACATTCTTTCTTTCTTAAGAAATAAAAGAAATTGGTTTTTGTAATATATTTGACAAATAAACATACAAAAGTGAAGTGAGAAGCCTATGTTGGTTTCTGTAATAACAATTTTAAGAAGGCTACTCTGTGAACTCCCCAAATCTAGGTGGGCCCCATGGGCTCCACATGCCTGTCTCTGGAGAAGCCACAGGTGACACCCAGCCAGCCTTACTGAGAGCCCAGGCTAGTGGGCGAGGGACAGGCAGTTCCAGGAATTAGAATCTGGGATCAGGAGACCAGCTGCAGGGAAGTCTCCCTCCTGCAGTTGTCTGGTCTCTGCAGGGTAAGGCACCAGCTCAGGCTAAGAGCTGCTGAGAGGTTGGCTTTGAAACCCAGCAGGGAGATAACAGGAGACAAAAAACCCAAAGGCTCCCCTATAACTGGCCAGGAAACCAACACAGAACAAAAGAGAGATAAGGGGCAGACTATTTCTCTTAAGACCAACCAGTTTGTTTGTTTGTTAAACTTTCCCCCCCCCCCCAAAAAAATATATTTTTTATTGATTTCAGAGAGGAAGGGAAAGGGAGAGAGAGATAGAAACATCAATGATGAGAGAGAATCATTGATCAGTTACCTCCTGCATGCTCCCTACTGGGGATCAAGCCCGCAACCTGGGAATGTACCCTTGACCAGAATCAAACCCGGGACCTTTCAGTCTGCAGGCCAATGCTCTATCCACTGAGCCAAACCAGCTAGAGCATGGGCCAACCAGTTTTAAAAGTTACTCCTTATGGTGGACATGGGTTGAAGGGCTGGCTGCCCATAAGGAGTGGTGGGAGCTAAAGAGATAAATGAGTCTCCACCAGCTGGTATGATGAACTCTAGTAGGATGGGGCTCCTGCCAGACAGTAGCCCATTGAGTTCTGGCCTCATGGGTCAAGGCTGGGTCCTTCTATTTCAGGTTCCCAAGGCCTCCACTTTTAGTCTAAAGCTGATACAGTTTTGTTTTGTTTTAAAACAAAAGTATACAGCAGTGGTTCTCAACCTTCCTAATGCCGTGACCCCTTAATACAGTTCCTCATGTTGTGGTGACCCTCAATTTCATTGTTACAAATTGAACATAATTAAAGCATAGTGATTAATCACAAAAACAATATGTAATTATATATGTGTTTTCCGATGGTCTTGGGTGACCCCTGTGAAAGGATCATTCGACCCCCAAAGGGGTCGCGACCCACAGGTTGAGAACCGCTGGTATACAGACTTTATTTCTAAGAAATGCTTAATCAAGTGTCTCTGAGCCAAAGCCTTGGCAGCACTGTGGAACGATGAGAAGGCCTGGCCCTGGCTACATACAGATGATGTGCCTGTGCCCTGTGACTTTCTTTCATTTATTTATTTAGCCTTTCTTTATTGATTACGGTATTACATATATGTCCTCACCCCCCTATAGCCCTCCATCCCCCACCCCACCTCCCGCTCATGCCCTCACCCCCCTGGTATGTGACTTACTTTCTGTGAGAAGAGTGAGAACAGCAGGCAGGGCTTGGGGAAGATCGGAAGATGGTACATAGAAAGTGCTTGACCAGTACTGCCCAATCACAGCAGTGCCCCTGCCTGGGCCCTGTGCTTTAGAAGGTCTCACTCTGGTCCTCCCCTGCCTTCTCCCCACCCCATTGTGACCAAAGATAGACCCCACTTGGAGCCACACACCCTTCTAGATTATGTTCTGGGTCCCCTGCCTACAAGGCCCCAGTCTACTTTCCAGACTTAAGCTGGCCTCTGCCCAACCCTATCTTCTCCAAGGGCAGCGAAGACATGTTTGTCTAGGTCCTAGGACCAAGGGGTGGCTCATGGTGGCTGTTTGTGCAGGAGGATATGGGGAGAGTTTAGACCGACCTTCCAGAGTGCCCACACACATGAACCCGAGGCCACTGATAGTGCAGGATGGAGCCTTTGATTGGATACATTTCAGTTACTATTATGTAACAAACCCCCTAAAACTTAGTGGCGAAAAACAACATCTGCTTTATTATCTCTCATGGTTCTAAAGTTTGACCAGGTCCTAGCTGATTTGTCTCAGTGGATAGAGTGTCGGCCTGTGAACTGAAAGGTCCCAGGTTCGATTCCGGTCAAGAGCACATGCCTGGGTTGTGGGCTTGATCCCCAGTGGGGGACTTGCAGGAGGCCGCCGATCCATGATTCTTTCTCATCGTGGATGTTTCTATCTCTTTTTCCGTCTTCCTTCTTCTCTGAAATCAATAAAAATATATTTAAAAAAATAAATAAATAAAGTTTTACCAGGCTCAACTTGATGGTTCTCTTTTGGGGTCTCATGTGGTGGCAGTCAGATGGTGGCTAGGCAAAAGTCAATTCAAAAGCTGCTCACTTGGATGCTGGCTGTAGACAGAGCACCTCTATCTATGCTGGACATTCTAACCTCATGGCAGCTGAGGTTCAAGAGCAAGAGCCTCCAAAAGAATAAGGCAGAAATCATATCACATCATTTCTGCTATAGTCATAGGCTGCTTAAGTGAGAGGGCAGGACAGGTGGGTTCCACCTCTCAATGGGACAAGTGTCAAAGTTCATTGTAAGGAGAGCACAGGCATCGGGATATATTGCTTTGAAATCTACAGTATGCCACAGGAGAGAAGGTGCCGGGAGCCGGTCCATGCTTGCTGTTTCAAGGGACCTGGCATATATGGCATACTGTTCTTAATATGTTTGCTCACCTTCTTGGCACTATGTGTTTTAACCAAGGTCTCTGAGAAAGGTTGTTTCCCCAGGTAGGGATTTTCCCCTGAAGTTAGGGAGGGAATAAAACCTCTTAACTAAGTGCCAGGCGGGTAATTAATTACTTTAACTATGAACAATCATGCTTAAGCTACATAATCTTTACTCCCTGGAATGGAGATAAGAAACGCCCTAACCTTTGTAATAGAGATTGTTAGGATTGAATCAACTGGTATAAATACAGATGTAACAAGACAGCAACAGAGAGAGAGACAGAACCTAGGCACAGAACCTACACAGAACGTTCTCTAGAGACAGAAGAACTTCGCTGGAGAGAACATGGCAAAAGATCCTGGACTGAACCTGACGACAGAAATTGGCAAGAGAACCTGACTAGAACCTGGTGACTGAACCTGGCTGGAGAACCTGGACAGAACCTGGCTGGAGAACCTAGCGAGGGAACATGGCTACAGAACCTGGCTGGAGAACCTGGAGAACCTGGCTGGAGAACCTAGCAAAAGATCCTGGACACAGAACCTGGCTGGAGAACCTAGCAAGACAACATGGACACAACCTGGCTGGAGATCCTAACCAGAATTCCACTGGAGATCCTGACCAGAACTTGGCTAGAGATCCTGGCTAGGCTGCTGATCAACTGAACGCTGTCTCTGTTTAATTCCTTCTTCGCCGACTCCGTCCACACCTTTGGGGACCCCTGGACCCGCTGGGGTTGGATCCCAGCAAGAAGGGGTGCTCGGTCGTGGGGAGCAGCTTCCAGATGGACTCCGGCCCAGGCCTGCACATGATAGGGTAGCAGCAGTCTTGTGCCCCCAGGTTCCCCTGATCCACACCTGTGGAAAACTGGTCTGTTTAAACCAGCTGGCATCCAGCCAAACCCCATACCCAGTCTCTGAGCACTGACCTTGTAAATGTAACAGCAGCAGCGAGGTCACTGCCTTGGAAGAGAGGGATGTTTGAATTAGCTTCTGGAGCTCTTTCTGGCACAGAACTCACCAGGAAGCCTCACTCTTCCCTCCAGCAACCGAGGGTGTCTGCTATATGGCCAGGAGGCCTCCTATCCTGACTGGGAGCCCAGACCCTGGGTTCCAGGCCTGACTCACTCTCGGAGGGATCTTGGGCAACTCAGCTTTCTTCTGGGCCTCACTCACTCTTCAGCTGTGATTTGGTAGGTTGGTGCTGAGGCTGGCCCTCAAACCTGTGCCCACTCCTCCATACCAGCCTCAGCTCTCCTGATACTGTCCCTATAAGAATGCATCGCCCTTCCAGAATATATCATTCCTGCCTCCGTGGGGGCAAACCTGTGCTAGTTTTGATGGCTGCTATTTCCTCAGACCAGTGCCCAACAGCAGATGTTTTTTGTGACCGACTTAATAGCCTGGGGCAGTTTAACTAGTCTCAGGCCTGTCTCCATGCAGTGGGCTTCTTCTCAGAGGAGACTCTAGGCTAGATTAGAGGGTAGATTTGCCCCAATCAAATGGTTCAGTAGGAGGCATTTTCAGTTCCTATGGAAATGCTGGGAATGCCAGCCCAAAGGAGGAAAAGGCACCTTCAACATAATATGGTGGGGGCTGTTTTCTCCACAGAGAAGAGGATCAAGGTCATGTTAACCAGAGGAAAACCAGGGTCTCAAGCAAGCTGGAGGGTATAACCCCCACCCCCACTCTGGGGTCTTTGTAAGAAAGAAGGCCTCCTGTAGGGAGGAGAGTTTGTTTGCCTCAGTTCTTTACAAGGAGAAAACTGGAGACAGTTGTGGCTGGTGGAGAGCAACCAACTGACTGGGGAAGAAGGCCTCATTACCTCCCAAGCTCAGATAAAAGCCCACCATACCAGGGGATGCCAGACAGCCAAGGGGTCTCCAGGAGGCTAGTACCAGGTTTCAGTGCTCTGTGGGGAGTGGTGGCCAGTCCTGTGGGGGGAGAATTTGCAGACACCAGCCCTGGAAGGTTAGAGAGAAGACTGGGGGTGGAAGGTGGGGAGAAGAAATGGGTTAAAGAAGGAAGTTGTGTCCCCATAAGCACCCCAAGAAGGCCCAAGCTGTAAGGGAGAACGCCCTTCAGCAGGAAGAGTTATCCAAAGGCGTGGCCTTACCTCTAGTATCCATTCCAGCCCGCAGTTTGCCTTGATCCCCTGGTTCTGGGCAGTTTGGGGGATGAAAGGATTCATTTCAGTAAGTTGTTTAAACTTCTCATGGAGGCAGCAAGGACTGGGTCCAGGAAAGACAGAGGTGACATGGTGTATAATAAGGGGCTTTGCCCTGGCTAGTGTGGCTCAGTTGGTTGGAGCATTGTCCTGTACTTGGAAAGGTCACAGATTCTATTCCTGGTCAGGGCACATACCCAGGTTGCTGGTTCGATCCCCAGTCTGGGTACTTACAGAGGCAACCCATAGATGTTTCTCTCTCCCATTGATGTTTTACTCTCTCTCTCCCTCTCCTTTCCTCTCCCTTTAAAATCAATAAAAAAACATATCCTCAGGTGAGGATTTAAAATAAAATTTAAAAGGACCTACTTTGCTTGGGGCACTAAATAGTAATGGTTGTCCTAGAGTTGCCTTTATTTGGTTGTCTTTATTTGCTAAACGCAAATAAAAATACAGACTCCCAGCCAGCCCATGTGGCTCAGTGGTTGAGCATCGACCTATGAACCAGGAGGTCATGGTTCTTTTCCAGTCAGGGCACATGCCTGGGTTGTGGGCTCAGTCCCCAGAGTGGGGCATGCAGGAGGCAGCCAATCAATAATTCTCTCTCATCATGGATGTTTCTTTTTCTTTTTTTTAAATTCAATCTTTATTGTTCAGATTATTACATTAGTTACTCTTTTTTCCCATCATAACTCCCCTCCACCCAGTTCCCACCCCACCTTCCGCCCTCACTCCCCACCCACTGTCCTCATCCATAGGTGCACGATTATTGTCCAATCTCTTCCCTCACCCCACACCCCTTCCGCCCCCCCCCCCCAAGAATAGTCAGTCCATTCCCTTTCCATGTCCCTGATTCTATTCCAGTCGCCAGTTCATACTGTTCATCAGATTATTTATTCACTTGATTTTTAGATTCACTTGTTGATAGATGTGTATTTGTTGTTCATAATTTGTATCTTTACCTTTTTCTTTTTCTTCCTCTTCTTAAAGGATACCTTTCAGCATTTCATATAATACTGGTTTGGTGGTGATGAACTCCTTTAGCTTTTTCTTATCTGTGAAACTCTTTATCTGGCCTTCACTTCTGAATGATAGCTTTGCTGGATAAAGTAGTCTTGGTTGTAGGTTCTTGGTATTCATCACTTTGAATATTTCTTGCCACTCCCTTATGGCCTGTAAAGTTTCTGTTGAGAAATCAGCTGACAGTCATATGGGTACTCCCTTGTAGGTAACTGATTTTCTTTCTCTTGCTGCTTTTAGGATTCTCTCTTTGTCTTTTGCTCTTGGCATTTTAATTATGATGTGTCTTGGTGTGGTCCTCTTTGGATTCCTTTTGTTTGGGGTTCTCTGTGCTTCCTGGACTTGAAAGTCTATTTCTTTCACCAGGTAGGGGAAGTTTTCTGTCATTATTTCTTCAAAGAGGTTTTCAATATCTTGCTCTCTCTCATCTTCTGGCACCCCTATAATTCGGATGTTGGTGTGCTTGAAGCTGTCCCAGAGCTCCTTACACTATCTTCCTATTTTTGGATTCTTTGTTTCATTTTGCTTTTCTGGTTGGGTGTTTTTTGCTTCTTCATATTTCAAATCGTTGACTTGATTTTTGCGATCTTCTGGTCTGCTGTTGGGAGTCTGTATACTGTTCTTTATTTCAGTCAGTGTATGCTTAATTTCTAGTTGGTCCTTTATCACAACATCGAGGGTCTCATTAGATTTCTTGAGGATCTCACTACATTTATCGGCAGTCTCACCAGTCTTCTTGAAGATCTCACTACATTTATCGGCGGTCTCACCAGTCTTTTCAAGGGCCTTATTAAGTTTATCAGCGGCTTCTAGACAGTTCTTTAAAGACTTTAAAAATGTGGTTTTGAACTCTATATCTAGCAGTTTGCTTTTCTCCAATTCTGTCGTTTGTGTCCTGTTTCTTTGTCTCGGCATTTTTTATGCTTCGCTGTGTCGATAGAGTGCCTTTCTGTGCTAAGTGTCCCAATTATCTGAGGTGGACACTCTTGGTGCACCCCCTTGTGGGCTTTGTGCACAGTCTTGTTGTAGTTAAGCCTTGATTGTTGTAGTTATCACTGTGAGGAATTGACCTCCAGGCCAGTTGGCTGTGAGAATCAGCTGTGTCTGCAGTGGGAGAACTTCTGTGCTGGAGACACCCTTCTGGGGCAAGACTTGCTTCGATGGGGCTTTGGTACTCACTGAGTCTGCCCCCTGAGTGTGTCTTTTATGGTTCCACGGAGCTGCAAACTGGATGGTCCCACTCTGACCTCTGGGCTTCCTGGCTCCTGGATCTCTAGGGAGGTGCTAATCTAGCCTTTGCCTGAGGCTATCTAGCAAAAGTCTCCCTGCAGGGCTTGGGTTGGGTGGGTCCCACAGGATCAACAGGGCGGGGTTAGCAATTATGGCTGCTCTCAGTCTTGCCCTCAGAGGCTCTGCTTCTCAGTGTCCCAGTAATCGCTGCAAGCCCCACAGAGAGAAAGCTGCCCTAGGGTTCTGAGCAATGCCAAACAGTCCTGCTTCTCCCGTATGAGTCTGGGTCCCTAGAGACTCGCCCGGAGCTGGAGCTCAGAGCCTGAGACTCCCTCCCGATTGAAAACAACAACCACGCCCTCAGCTGCCAGCCCACTCTGCATACACTCCGCACCTTAGTATTTTATTTCTGCACTGCGCCTCCTCTGAGTCTTGGTATGTTTTTCTCTTTCCTCCTAGTTGTAGAACTTCCACTCAGCCAGCCTTCCTGTGGTTCTGGATGATGTCCGTTCTGTCTTTTAGTTGTATTTTTGAAGTGGTTGTTTGAGGCAGCAAACTCCAGTGTTTACCTATGCCACCATCTTGGTTTCTCCCATTGATGTTTCTATCTATCGCTTCTTCTTCCTTCCTCTCTGAAATCAATAATATTAACAAAATACAGACTCCCAGTCATTTTTGAATTTCAGATAAACACTTAATACATTTTTTAGCTTAAGTATGTTGTCGTGTGAGACTCCCTCCACGTTCTGCATGGAGTAGGGTTCGGTATCTGAAAGAGGAGCCGCACAACAAATGAGAGAAAAAGACAAGAGATAATTTTGCAATATTGGGGGACCAGGCGGCAAGTCCCTAAGGACTTCCTCTGTGCTCAGGCCACTCCAATCTTTTATTGATCTGGAGTAGCCCTTAGGGTAAGGAAGTTTCAATGACACACAGATCAGCAAACAATTTCCAGGAATAGACAAAAGTATCTGATTAACTCATCAATAGATTTCCGGGAGTAGGCAGAGTAACTGATTAGTTCATCAATAGATTTCCAGGAGTATCTGATTAACAATAATCAACAAGGATCTACATAAGTATCTAAGGAATTAAGGGAACTAAGGTGGGGATGCTTCAACTGTTATTACCTAAATTAACTGGGTGGTTCCTAGATTAACTGGGTGGTGCACAGTTCTGACCTTTGCTAGGACTTCAAAGGTCACTAGCTTTTGGGGGTCTCTGTCTAAACTCAGCTAGTGAAGACAATGAATGGACTCCGGCAGCATGTCCCATGCAATATTTGGGATATCCTTATAAAAATTTATTATTTACCCAAAATTCAATTTTAATTTGGCATTCTATATTTTATCTGGCTGCCCTAGGCCTGTCTCACTGGGGTCCCCTGTGGCCACTCACAATGACCATCCCCCAACACCCACTCCCTAAAGCACAGAGAGAGCTAGGACCTTGGCAACAGAAAGAAGTGGCCTTTGTCTGCCCCACTCCAGGGTTCCCTACAGACTCCCCTCTCCCAGCCCCTGCCCCATTCCTATGCTCAGGTTTTCAACACTGACACCAGAGATCCTATGGCTGACTAGGCCCAGGGAGTTGCTTGACTGATGGCACTCCATCCTACCCCACTTGGGCATCCACAACCATTCACTGAACACTGTGGCACCAGCCTTGTCTTGGGGGAGTCGGGGGAGATGATTGTGGGGCTATGGCTTAAAAGAATGCTTGGGAGCAAATGGAGATGGACAGGAGGAAAGCAATACATGCCAATGCATTATGGGAATTCCAAGAAATTCCCTTGCATGACTGGTGTTCTGATATGGGTAAGGATCTACAGGAGTCTGAGAGACAAAGGCCAGTAATATGGAGCTTTGGATCTTATGCCAAAGCATTTATACAGTGGGGCAAAGTAGGTTTACAGTTGTTGATATGGAAAATAATACAATAATTAATAAATGGTAATACATGGATAAACTCTGTGTTTTGTGTACTCACAACTATACTAGTAAACCTACTTTTGCCCCTCCCTGTACTTTATCCTCAGCAGTGCAAGCTGAAAGGTTAACATTGGTGGTGCATGGGGAGGCTAAATAGCCATCTCAGATTGTGATTAAAGAAAACGGAATTTATTTAAGGAAAAGGGGAGGGGAGATGGGGATATCTAAAGAGAAGGGCTACACAGAGAAAAGGGGGCCTTAGAGACAAGTTGGGGGGCTAGCCCAGGACGAGCTGCCACTGCCCATTGCTCCCCTAGTTGCAAGTCTCATGGGGTCCCTTAGAGGTTGGGGATACATGCCTGTGGGGAAATGGCCTGGGTGTGCTCCTTGGAGGGACAGCTCCCACTGGGTCCTTTGTCCTGAGCATATTTATCTCTCTCTTGCAGTTCCTATAAACCTTAGAGGAGGTCTCAGGGAAGGGTCTTAATAGAATATTTATCAGCTTTCCAGGTGTGCTCTTTCAAGGTCATGGTCTCCACTGAGTAGTCGGTGCCAGGGAAGAGGGAGGGTCATTAGTCAATGTAGCTGGTCCTGAGGCAGCCACTGTGTCACTTGTCTGGTTTTGCTGTTTTTCTGGGCCTGAAACACAACTGAGGCCTAGATGTTATCTGTAGGGAGGAAAAGGTCAGGGGGTCTAAACCACATGACCAGCGATATGAAAGATCAGGGTCCAAACCGAATGACCAGTGATGTGCTAGGGGAGGATAGGTTACCCTGGGGGGTGAGGTTCTTGTTTTCCCAGTTTTGCTGCTTGCTAGGCATCCAGAGCTTTCTGCCCTGATGAGTTTCTGTACCTGGCCCATCATCCTTGCTCTGAGGGGTCTAACAATTGCGTAATGTTTATCAGGTACTTAATTACTTAAAAACCCATTTGTTGACAGTTTGGCTCAAATAAATTCACAAAAATTCTTCACAAGTTTGAATGTTTCTTATTTTAACAATTTATAATTTCTTCTTGTCATTTAAATTTCTTCTTGTTTTGTTACAATGAATTTGCAAAAAATGTTACATCTTCTGAGAGATCCATGGAAAGGACTTTGATTTATATTAAATTACTTATCTCTGAGAATAAATTTTCAAATCATCCCCTTTGAACTGTATGAAAAGCATTAGAACTCTATGGAGAATATGGATTTATAAAAGTACTGCCAAGAAGAATCAGGAGAAACAAAATTGATTATGGCACTGATTGAACTGAAAATAATTATAGTTTTTGTACTTTTTTGTTAAAAATATTGGTTATTTTTAATTTTTTTCAGACATAAGGAAACTTGTTTCTTTTCTTAAAGCAATTTGGTAAATTATACTTTCATAAGCAATATTGAGGCATTTATATTTTTTCCCTCACTTATCACTCCAGAACTTGGCAATTCTTAATGAGTGAGTCATGGAAATATGTTTCTTTGCATGAAATCAATAAGACCAGTTTCCAATTGTGGTTTTATTAACCAAGACTTAGACTGAAATTTAAGAGAGACATGCCTGGCTCTAAATGTCACCAGAAAGCCTTAAAAAGCCAATAAAAGCACCTTGGAGAAAGCCTGGTACCTTGCTTGATCACATGGCTCATGGCAGTCTTTCCAGATAAGGAATGAAGATTGCTTTCCTGAGACATGGCAAGAAAGGAACCTCAAGACATCACTGGGGCCCTAGCCAGTTTGGCTCAGTGGATAGAGCGTCGGCCTGTGGACTGAAGGGTCCCAGGTTCGATTCCGGTCAAGGGCATGTACCTTGGTTGCAGGCACATCCCCAGTAGGGGGTGTGCAGGAGGCAGCTGATCGATGTTTCTCTCTCATCGATGTTTCTAACTTTCCATCTCTCTCCCTTCCTCCCTGTAAAAAATCAATAAAATATATTAAAAAAAAAAAAAAGACATCACTGGGAACTCAACTTGAGGAATTCACCCAAGTGTACAGGTATTGCAGGCCAACCTGATGGCAGCTAGGTGGCTCAACTTCTTTGTCCTGTGGGGCTAATTAAAGCTCAATCATGAGATCCCAGCAAAGTATATATATATACTAGAGGCCCGGTGCATGAATTCATGCACAGGTGGAGTCCCTCGATTGGGGCCAATTGGGGCTGCAGGAGGTTGGCTGGCTGGGGGGAGGGGCTGCGGGAGGTTGGCTGGCCGGCCTGATCAATTGGGGCCATCAGGACTGGCCATCCAAGGGGAGGGCCCATGGGAGGTTCCAATCGGGGCCATCAGGACTGGCCAGCTGGGGGAAGGGGCCACGGGAGGTTGGCCGTGGGAGTGCACTAACCACCAGGGGGCAGCTCCTGGATTGAGTGTCTGCCCCCTGGTGGTCAGTGTGCATCATAGCAACCAGTTGTTAGGTCGTTCAGTTGGTTGGTTGCTTAGGCTTTTATATATCTAGATATTTTTTAAGCCTATATAATCAACTATTATTCTTACTGTGTTCATGCAAACAAGCAGGCCAAATTGAAACTAGATTTGATACAGTAAAAAAAATTAGTCTTTTTAAAAATGTATATTTTTATTGATTTCAGAGAGGAAGGGAGAGGGAGAAAGAGATAGAAACATCAATGATGAGAAAGAATCATCAATTGGCTGCCTCCTTCATGCCCCACACTGGGGATCGAGTCCACAACCTGGACATATACCCTAACTGGGAACGGAACCTCGACCTCCAGGTTCATAGGTCAATGACTGAACACTGAGCCATGCCAGCCAGGCTGGTCTTAATTTGTCTCTTTAATAAAAATGAGGGTGCCCTGGCTGGTTTGGCTCAGTGGATAGAATGTTGGCCTGGGGACTGAAGGGTCCAGGGTACAATTCTGGTCAAGGGCACATGTCTGGGTTCTAGGCTCGATCCCCAGTAGGGGTGTGCAGGAGGCAGCCGATCAATGGTTCTCTCTCATCATTGATGTTTCTATCTCTCTCTCCCTCTCCCTTCTTCTCTGAAATCAATAAAAATATATTTTAAAAAACAGTGGAATTATTATGACTGCACTCTTCCTTCCCCCTCTTCCGTCCTCTTGAAAAAAAAAAAATGAAAGTGATTTTAGGAGGGAGAGGAGATTGTGTTTCAATAGACTAATACACAGTTGTGAATATTAGTCTCAAAGCTTTATTTTTCACCTATGAATTGAACTAGATCCTGAATTTATCTAGTTTTCTTAAATATTTGGCTACCTCCCTCCAAACTAATGTTTCATTTTTCCTCCCGTCTTTTTATTTGGAATTATTAGAACTAATATGTTTTTCTTCCCCTTCCACCAGATCATTTGTCAAAATTCTTGTTGTTCTGGCTTTTGCCCCAATAAGACTAAAGTTTATAGCACAGTTTGTCTCCACCAGGTTACAACCCCTACTGTACTCGGAATACCGCCTCTAGGTACCATCAGCACCTGCTCCGCTGCCCAAGCCTCATCGTCCCTCTGACAGAGAGCAAGGATTTATTGGCTCTGAAGGAAAACGTTTCCCCTCCTCAGCAGGAAGCAGCTACAAAAGAGACCCTGCACCCCTTTTCTCTGAAATAATTCAGAGCTAAGATCTTTGATGGAGGGATGCGGTAGGCAGTTAGACAGACATGAGCAGAGCAAAAACAGAAGGTCACCAGGGGGGAAGGCCCCAGGAGCCTACCAAGGGACAATTGTAAGGTAGGGTGGGATGGCCTTTCCTCCCCTCGCATAACACTGGTTTGGATCCCCTGACCTTTTTTCCCTAGAGATAACATCTAGGCCTCAGGAACGGTTAAGAAAATGAACCACACCCTAAAGAAGAATATACCAAACGTTGTCGGGACACTCATCTGCATTGGGATCCCCGGATGCCAATTGCCCTGCTCAGGATTAAAGTAGCTCCCTGAAGCAGGACTGACTTGAGTCCCTATGAAATAATATATGGACCACCTTTTCAGATGGCTATAGGAGCAGGAGATATATATGTAGACCATGATGTTAAAATTAAGAATTATATGCAGCATCTTAATCAAACACTGACTGGAATGAATAATTTGGCATGTGCCAGGGATTTTCTGTCAGAGGTCTGCTACATCCCTTTGAATCAAGAGACAGAGTTCTCCTCAAAACATGGAAAACCAGATTGCCAGATGATCAACTAGAGGAATAACCAGACAGGATCCTGGAACATGCTCCTCACCACTCCAACTACTCTGAAGCCAGCAGCAGGAAAGTCCTGGATCCATCACACCAGAGTGAAGAGGGCACCAGAACCTAAGGAATACCTCAAGGTCATCTTTCTTTCTTTCTTTTTAAAAAATTATTATTATTATTATTATTATTATTATTATTATTATTTTGTTAATCCTCACCTGAGGATATTTTTCCATTGATTCTTAGGGAGAGGGTAAGAGAGAGGGAAAGACAGAGAGAAACATTTATGTGAGAGAAACATATGGATTCGTTGCCTCCTGCACGAGCCCTGACTAGGGCTCGGGCCGGGGAGGACCTTGCAACCAAGGTACATGCCCTTGACTGGAATCAAACCTGGGACCCTTTGGTCCACAGGCCGATGCTCTATCCACTGAGTTAAACTGCTAGGGCTCAAGGTCATCTTTTGAAGGCAGCATTTGTTATCATCTCGCTCTTGACCATTGTTGGTCTGGCTAAAGGAGAACTAATTTCCTTCAGAAGAGATGAAAATATTTGGGTGTATTTAGCATAAAAATGTTCTTAATATCTCTGACTTTTGCCTTTCAGGAGGAACCTATGTAGAACAGACCTTTACATCTTGCCTACTAGGAGTTGGGACACCTATTGCTAATATACAGAATTATACTCATTCTATTCATTTTGGGAAGAAAGTCACATATGGGGACCTTTATGAGTTAGGACCCACTGTCTGGGAAAAGGATGCAGGAATGTTTTCTATAAAGGTTACTGCAGTAGCTTCCTATGGTGAATATCTGGCTTTTACTGGGTGTTCTACTTATTGTCTGTCAGTATCTAATAACTACTGTGCTGGGCTGCATATCTGGCGCTTTGGCCAGATGGGTCATGCTGTGCTGTCTGTTCCTAAAACACACAGATAGGAAGGTACTGACATCAGGCCAGGCCTTGAGATATGGTCTCATGGCCCCTTCCCAGCACTCTGTACTCTCTGTTCCTAGAACACATAGATAGGAAGGTAGTCACTGTAATGACGCTGTACTGTGTCAGGAACTAAGGTTTTGTAACTTTGTGGTTTTTGCAAATAAAAACGCTGTAACTCCTGTAGCCAGCGACTGCAGTTCAGCCTTTGCTTCAGCAGGGTGCTGTAACTGTAGTCAGCTGGCCAGCTTAATAAAGGCTCTTAAATTTAAATTCTGAGTCAGTGGTCTATCTCGCTGAGTGAACCCATAATACTACAATATGAAATGTTCTGATAATTTCACCCTCCCTGATAGTAATGGACATACCAAGCTGCAGGCTGTTGGTTTCTGATATGTGGAGTAACTTGACAGGCCAGCAGAGGACATTTGGCTCAGGTGGACTAGAAAGTCCCGAATGAGAAAGTGGCCCCAGCCTCATTTCGTGGAACAGCCATCGGCCACTCTATCCAGCACAACAGGAGGCAGCCGCACTGAGGGCGAGACAGCAGGCCAACGATAACAACGGCTTACAGCCTACATCCTCAATGGCCAGCACTAATCAGTCTGAAGGACAACGAGCTCCATCTAATCAGACTAGAACACCTACATCCCCCAGCCTCTGCCCCTTGCCATTTTGGGGCATAAAATTCAACCCCAAGGACAGCGGAGGCTGAGTCCTAACCTTTCTTGTTGGCTCCATCCCCCATTCCCTCTAATAAACTTCCCTCCTGCTTGCTTGCTGCCTCTGCCTAATTCCTTGAGCGACTCCAATCTTACATAACTGTTTCTTCATATATCCCTGCCATGCAGGGGAGGGGGCGGGGAGTGCGTTGTTCCTTAGAACAACTGACTATCTTTATGCCCCAGAAATATCACAGGGTCTGAACCAAAAGAGACCTTCTCTTGGCACCAGACTGCAATGACAACCTCCACCTGTTGAGCCCTTCTGAATATATTGCCTTCACCATCTTTGTCATGCCAGTAATGGTAGGCTCCCTTCATCTAGAAGTGACCTGGCTGGCTTGTAACATGGTAAAAGTCCTGAATGCCACCTCCAGGGCCATACAGGGGATAATCAAGAGCTGAGCCAGGTCAGGGAGTCAATTCTATACAACTGGCAGCAATAGATTATTTTAGATTCACTTGTTGATAGATGTGTATTTGTTGTTCATAATTTGTATCTTTACCTTTTTCTTCTTCTTCCTCTTCTTAAAGGATACCTTTCAGCATTTCATATAATACTGGTTTGGTGGTGATGAACTCCTTTAGCTTTTTCTTATCTGTGAAGCTCTTTATCTGACCTTCAATTCTGAATGATAGCTTTGCTGGATAAAGTAATCTAGGTTGCAGGTTCTTGCTATTCATCACTTTGAATATTTCTTGCCACTCCCTTCTGGCCTGTATAGTTTCTGTTGAGAAAAAAAAAAATCCGATGAACAGAATAAACTGGTGAATATAATAGAATTAGGGGCATAGAAAGGGAGTGGACTGACTATTCTTAGGGTGGGGAAATGGGTGTGGGGGGTGCGGGAAGAGACTGGACAAAAATCGTACATCTATGGATGAGGACACTGGGGGGCAGGGGGATAAGGGCAGAGGGTGGGGTGGGAACCAGGTGGAGCGGAGCTATGGGGGAAAAAACGAGGAACAACTGTAATAATCTGAACAATAAAGATTTAATTTAAAAAACAACAACAACAAAAAATAAATGTGTCCTCCTCCCCCATTAACCCCCAACCCTCTCCCAGCCCCACTCATGCTCTCATCCCCCTGTTGTCTGTGTCCATTGGTTAGGCTTATATGCATGCATACAAGTCCTTTGGTTGATCGCTCTCCCTTACCCCCACTCTCCCCTACTTTCCCTCTGAGGTTTGACGGTCTGATAGCTGCTTCTCTGTCTCTGGATCTGTCCCTGTTCATCAGTCTATGTTGTTCTCCATATTCCAGAAATGAGTGAGATCATGTGGTATTTATCTTTCTCTGACTGGCTTACTTCACTTAGCATAATGTTCTCCAGTTCCATCCATGCTGTTACAAATGGCAAGAATTCCTTCTTTTTTACCACAGTGTAGTATTCCATTGTGTAGAAGTACCACTGTTTTTTAATCCACTCATCTGCTGATGGGGACTTAGGCTGTTTCCAAATCTTAGCTATGGTGAATTGTGCTGCTATGAACATAGGGCTACATATATCCTTTCTGATTGATGTTTCTGGCTTCTTGGGATATATTCCTAGAAGTGGGATCACTGGGTCAAATGGGAGTTCCATTTTAGTTTTTTGAGGAAACTCTACAGTGTTCTCCACAGTGCCTGCACCGGTCTGCATTCCGACTAGCAGTGCACAAGTGTTCCTTTTTCTCCACATCATCGCCAACATTTGTCGTTTGTTGATTTGTTGATAATAGCCATTCTGACAGGTGTGAGATGGTACCGCATTGTCGTTTTGATTTGCAACTCTCGTATAAGTAGTGACTTTGAGCATGTGTTCATGTCTTTCGGCCTTCTGTATGTCCTCTTTCAAAAAGTGTCTATTTAGGTCTGTTGCCCATTTTTTTAATTAGATTGTTTATCTTCCTTTGTTAAGTTGTATGAGTTCCCTGTAAATGTTGGAGATTTAACCCTTATCGGTGATAACATTGGCAAATATGTTCTCCCATGCAGTGGGCTTTCTTGTTTTGTTGATGGTTTCCTTTGCTGTGCAAACGCTTTTTATTTTGATGTAGTCTCATTTGTTTATTTTCTCTTTAGTTTCCATTGTCCTAGGAGTAGTATCAGTGAAGAAATTCCTTCTTGCGATTTCGCTGCCTGTGGATTCCTCTAGTATTTTTATGGTTTCCCGTCTTACATTTAAGTCCTTTATCCATTTTGAGTTTATTTTTGTGTATGGTGTGAGTTGGTGGTTTAGTTTCATCTTTTTGCATGTGTCTGTCCAATTTTCCCAACACAATTTATTGAAGAGACTGTCTTGACTCTATTGTAGGCTCTTGCCTACTTTGTTGAATATTAATCAGGCATAGTGGTTTGGGTTGATTTCTGAGTTCTCTATTCTATTCCATTGATCTATATGTCTGCTCTTGTGCCAGTACCAAGCTGTTTTAAGAACAGTGGCTTTGTAATACAGCTTGATATCTGGTATTGAGATTCCACCTACTTTGTTCTTCTTTCTCAGGATTGTTGCAGCTATTCGAAGTCTTTTTTTATTCCAGATGAATTTTTGGAACATTCGTGCTAGATCTGTGAAATATGCCATTGGTATTTTAATGGGGATTGCATTGAATCTATAGATTGCTTTGGGTAGTATGGACATTTTGATGATGTTGATTCTACCAATCCGTGAACAGGGTATGTTCTTCCATCTGTTTATGTCTTCCTCTATCTCTTTTTTCAGTGTCCTGTAGTTTTTCACATATAGGTCTTTTACCTCCTTAGTTAAGTTTATTCCTACGTAGCTTAATTTTTTTGGTGTGATAGTAAAAGGGATTGCTTTCTAAGTCTCTCTTTCTGTAAGTTCACTATTGGTGTAAAGAAATGCCAGCCCTAACGGGTTTGGCTCAGTGGATAGAGAGTCAGCCTGCGGACTCAAGGGTCCCAGGTTCAATTCTGGTCAGGGGCATGAACCTTGGTTGCGGACACATCCCCTGTAGGGAGTGTGCATGAGGCAGCTGTTGGATGTTTCTCTTTCATCGATGTTTCTAACTCTCTATCCCTCTCCCTTCCTCTCTGTAAAAAAATCAATAAAACATATTTAAAAAATAAAAATCGAGGGAGAAACCAAGATGGCAGCATAGGTAAACACTGGAGTTTGCTGCCTCAAACAACCACTTCAAAAATACAACTAAAAGACAGAACGGACATCATCCAGAACCACAGGAAGGCTGGCTGAGTGGAAGTTCTACAACTAGGAGGAAAGAGAAAAACATACCGAGACTCAGAGGAGGCGCAGTGCGGAAATAAAATACTAAGGTGTGGAGTGCATGCGGAGCGGGCTGGCGCCTGAGGGCGCAGTTGTCGTTTTCAATCGGGAGGGAGTCTCAGGCTCTGAGCTCCAGCTCCGGGCGAGTCTCTAGGGACCCAGACTCATACGGGAGAAGCAGGACTGTTTGGCATTGCTCAGAACCCTAGGGCAGCTTTCTCTCTGTGGGGCTTGCAGCGATTACTGGGACACTGAGAAGCAGAGCCTCTGAGGGCAAGACTGAGAGCAGCCATAATTGCTAACCCCGCCCTGTTGATCCCATGGGACCTGCCCTGCCCAAGCCCTGCAGGGAGACTTTTGCTAGATAGCCTCAGGCAAAGGCTAGATTAGCACCTCCCTAGAGATCCAGGAGCCAGGAAGCCCAGAGGTCAGAGTGGGACCATCCAGTTTGCAGCTCCGTGGAACCATAAAAGACACACTCAGGGGGCAGACTCAGTGAGCACCAAAGCCCCATCGAAGCAAGTCTAGCCCCAGAGGGGTGTCTCCAGCACAGAAGTTCTCCCACTGCAGACACAGCTGATTCTCACAGCCAACTGGCCTGGAGGTCAATTCCTCCCAGTGATAACTACAACAATCAAGGCTTAACTACAACAAGACTGTGCACAAAGCCCACAAGGGGGTGCACCAAGAGTGTCCACCTCAGATAATTGGGACACTTAGCACAGAAAGGCACTCTATCGGCACAGCGAAGCATAAAAAATGCGGAGACAAAGAAACAGGTCACAAATGACAGAATTGGAGGAAAGCAAACTGCTGGATATAGAGTTCAAAACCACACTTTTAAGGTCTTTAAAGAACTGTCTAGAAGCCGCCGATAAACTTAACAAGGCCCTCGAAAAGACTGGTGAGACCGCCGATAAATGTAGTGAGATCCTCAAGAAATCTAATGAGACCCTCGGTGTTGTGATAAAGAAATCAACTAGAAATCAAGCATACACTGACTGAAATAAATAATATTATACAGACTCCCAACAGCAGACCCGAGGATCACAAGAATCAAGTCAAAGATTTGAAATATGAAGAAGCAAAAAACACCCAACCGGAAAAGCAAAATGAAAAAAGAATCCAAAAATACGAAGATAGTGTAAGGAGCCTCTGGGACAACTTCAAGCACACCAACATCCGAATTATAGGGGTGCCAGAAGAAGAGAGAGAGCAAGATATTGAAAACCTATTTGATGAAATAATGACAGAAAACTTCCCCTACCTGGTGAAAGAAATAGACTTACAGGTCTAGGAAGCGCAGAGAACCCCAAACAAAAGGAATCCAAAGAGGACCACACCAAGACACATCATAATTAAAATGCCAAGAGCCAAAGACAAAGGGAGAATCCTAAAAGCAGCAAGAGAAAGAAAATCAGTTACCTACAAGGGAGTACCCATACAACTGTCAGCTGATTTCTCAACAGAAACTATGCAGGCCAGAAGGGAGTGGAAAGAAATATTCAAAGTGATGAATACCAAGAACCTACAACCGGGACTACTTTATCCAGCAAAGCTATCATTCAGAAGTGAAGGCCATGGAGACGGAAGATGGTGGCGATATAGGCAGACGCATCCCAGGTCGTGTCCTGGAGCAAATGGAGTGAGCAGCTGAAACTAATAACACCCACACCGAATTGGCGAAATTGCTCAGCTGGTGAGACGGTTTGCAGCAGGGAAGAGCAGAACTCCCCTGGAAAGGTAAAAAAACCAGGGATTTGGGCAGGAAAGTTTGCCAGACCTCTGAGCCCAGAGAGTCGGAGGGAGACCGCGTGGCAGACAGCCTCGTCCCTTGGGACAGGCACAGCCCCTGACGGGGGAAAGGAGAACCGCGGGATTCCTGGTGCCACCGGGGGAATTGAGAGCTGGGTTCTGTGATCACAGAGGACTGAGCCTAAAGGGGGCAGCCTGAAGAGCTGACCAGACCATGCAGTCCCGGTAAGAGAAGAAGCTTACAGAAACCAAGCCTTCCCCGTTTCCGCGGCCGGCGTTTGTTTGTTTTCACTGAATCCTGTTCATGGGACATTTTGGATACAGACACTCACCTGTGCTGAAGAGAGGGAGAGGGTGCTGAGGAGTGGAATCTGGGGAGAGACTGAGGAGATAAGGGGGGCCGGGAGAGGTGGCAGCAAATTGAGTGCTGAGACACCCCTGAGCCCATGACTGGGGCAGCCATTCTCTCTGGAGAGTGAGACTCCTCCCCCCAGCCCCCAGGCAAGGAGCACAGCCACACCCAGATTCCACCCTGTACGAGATCAGAGATCAAGGATTAAAATAACCTGATCAGTCCCTGGGAGTTAACAGGGTCTGGCCTATAGAGGGATTTTCAATCCCAGCAACAACACGGCGCCGGTAACTAACTATTACGCAGCCAGCTCTGGGCAGTGAACTTCCACAGGACAGAGAGGCCCTATAGCCTCAGAGGCCAACCCCAGAACACTGCCACCCAGAGGCTGACCCACAAACTGACTCTTTGCTAAACACAAAATAAGGCAGTCTGGGAAACAAATACGGCCTGCTTTAAAATAAGGACTGTGGTTTACAACACAGAGGGACAGTGTATCGCAGGGAAACTCAACACTCTCCTGAATACCTGGCAGGTCTAAGGCGAGCCACACTGAAGAATAGAAGAACCGAAGGACCTTCACTACTGCAATTTTTTTTTTCTTCTTTCACCTTTTAACTAAGAAACCAATTTTTTTCTTTTCTTTTTTTTTCTTCTTTTTTTTCTTTTTTTTCCTTCTTTTTCCATCACCTGATTTTACCCTTTTAATTACTACCTTCTTATTTTTAACCAGTATTATTACTTCTACCATTTTACCATTTTTTAAAGTGCCATTTTATTTTCTCTTTATTTTATTTTGGGATTAGTGTTCTCCATTCTATTTTCATCGTTATATTATTGGTTGTTTCTAGTTTGCATTCATCTCCAGGGAGCTGTAACTGGAATTTGTTGGGATTAGTGGCTCTTCTATAGGAGTATTCTCCTCATATGAAAAGTCTCTTCCCCTCTTCCACTTCATTCGCTCTTTTCTTTTCTTTTCTTTTCTCGCTTTTATTTTCCCCCCTCCTTTTTCCCAATTTCATTTTTGCACTCCTTTTTTTGGTCCCTAGTTTTCTTTTCTTTTTTCTCTTTTATCTTTTTCTCTTCCTTCTTCCTTATCCCCTAATTCTCTTAATTCGGGTGGTCACGTTTATTTGGGGTTATTAATATCGTGAATATATTTGTGTATAGTGCCTGGTACGTGGTGCCTTGTTGTGTTGTATTTTGTGCCTTTAAATCAACGCAGCAGATCCAAGCAACAGCAACCTCCTGAGCACCACACCCTCTGCTGAGGAACAGCAGCTGTACGTGAAACCTCACCCCACCAGCCAGAAGAGCCACCACAGCTGTGAACAGCACCCACCAGAGGAGCTGCTGCCAACTGAAGAGCAGCTGCTACCGCAACCGCCCGAAGAGCAACCACAGACCAAGGAGTCACTGCCACCAAGGGAGCAACCACTGAACAACTCAACGTCTAGATATGTCAGTGAGATCAAACATGGGTAGACAAAGAAACCCCCAAAGGAAAGAGAAGGAGGACTCTCCAGAAAAGCAGCTAAGTAATACAGAGGCATGCAACATGACAGAAAAAGAATTCAGAATAAGGGTCCTAGAGTGCATAAACCGGATGGAGGAAAAAATCGACAACCTCTGCAAGAAGCAAGAAGAAACAGATGAAAAAATCGATAACATATGGAAGAAGCTAGAAGAAACAGATGAAAAAATCAACAACTTAAGTAAGACCCAAGAAGAAATGAAGAGTGATATAGCTGCAATGAAAAACTCCATTGAAAGTATCAACAGTAGACTAGGAGAAGCGGAGGACCGAATTAGTGAATTAGAAGACAAGGAAGCAAAACACACCCAAAATGTACTGCAATTGGAGAAAAAAATTAAAAGACAGGAGGAGAGCCTAAGGGAGCTTTGGGACAACATGAAACGAAACAACATACGAATAATAGGGGTACCAGAACAACAGAAGGATGAACAAGGATTAGAAAACCTGTTAGAAGAAATAATATCAGAAAACTTCCCTGAGGTGGGGAAGAAAAAAGTCACACAATCCCAGAGAGTCCCAAACAAGGTGAACCCGAAAAGACCCACACCAAGACACATCATAATTACCATGGCAAATGTTCAGGACAAAGAGAGAATCTTACAGGCTGCAAGAGAGAGACGGTAAGTTACATACAAGGGATCTCCCATTAGATTGTCAAATGATTTCTCAACAGAAACACATCAGGCCAGAAAAGAATGGACAGAAATTTACAAACTGATGCAAAGCAAAGGACTGAATCCAAGAATACTCTATCCAGCAAGGCTATCATTCAAACTTGAAGGGGAAATAAGAAGCTTCACAGACAAAAAAAGGCTAAGGGAGTTTATCACCACCAAGCCAGCAATGCAAGGAATGCTAAAGGGACTGGTGTAAAAAGAAGAAATAAAAAGCTCAGAAAGAAAACAGCCACACAAAAAAAGAAATGGCTACAAACAAGTACCTTTCAATAACTTTAAACGTAAACGGACTAAATGCTCCAACCAAAAGACATCAAGTGGCTGAATGGATAAAAAAACATGACCCATACATCTGCTGTCTACAAGAAACCCACCTCATTAGAAGGGACTCACACAGACTGAAAGTGAAAGGATGGAAAAATATCTTTCAGGCAAATGGAAAGGAAAAGAAAGCTGGGGTAGCAATACTTATATCGGACAAAATAGACCTCAAAGTGAAGGCCATAACAAGAGATAAGGAAGGCCACTTCATAATACTAAAGGGATCAATACAACAAGAAGATATAACCCTGGTAAACATATATGCACCCAATGCAGGAGCACCCAAATTCATAAAAAAACTCCTGGAAGATATCAAAGGAGAGATCGACAACAATACAGTCATAGTAGGGGACTTTAATACACCACTGACATCACTGGATAAGTCCTCTAGACAAACAATCAGCAAATATACAGCAATCCTAAATGACTCACTAGATCAGATGGACTTAATAGACATCTTCAGAACACTTCACCCCAATGCCACGGAATATACATTCTACTCAAGTGCTCATAACACATATTCAAAAATAGACCATATATTGGGTCACAAGCAAAGTCTCCCCAAATTCAAGAAGATTGAAATCATAAAAAGCGTCTTTGCAGACCACGATGGCATAATATTAGAAATAAACTACAATAAAAACAACCCAAAATACTCAAACACCTGGAAGCTGAATAGCATGCTATTAAATATTGATTGGGTTACCAATGAAATCAAAGAAGAAATTCAAAACATCCTGGAAACTAATGACAATGAAAACACAACAATCCAAAACCTATGGGACACAATGAAAGCAGTCCTGAGAGGGAAGTTTATAGTTCTACAGGCCTATCTCAAAAAACAATAAAAAATGGTAGTAAATCATCTAACTCTACAACTCAAAGAATTAGAAAGAGAGCAACAAGAAAAGCCCAGAGTGAGCAGAAGGAATGAGATAATAAAGATTAGAGCAGAAATAAACGACATAGAGACCAAAAAAACAATACAGAAAATCAATGAAACCAAGAGCTGGTTCTTTGAAAGGATAAACAAGATTGACAAACCTCTAGCCAGACTCACCAAGAAGCAAAGAGAGAGGACCCAAATAAACAAAATCAGAAACGATAGAGGCGAAATAACAACAGACCCCACAGAAATACAAATGATTGTTAAAAAATACTATGGACAGCTCTACTCCAACAAACTAGACAACATGGAGGAAATGGACAAATTCCTAGAAAAATACAACATTCCAAAACTCAATCAGGAAGAATCTAAAAATCTCAACAGGCCAATAACTATGGAAGAAATTGAAGCAGTCATCAAAAAGCTTCCATCAAACAAAAGCCCAGGGCCAGACGGCTTCACAGGGGAGTTTTACCAAACATTCAAGGAAGAACTAAAACCTATCCTCCTCAGACTACTACAAAAAATTCAAGAGGAAGGAACACTTCCAAGCTCATTCTATGAAGCCAGCATCACCCTAATACCAAAACCAGGTAAAGACAACACAATGAAAGAGAATTACAGGCCAATATCCCTCATGAACATAGATGCCAAAATCCTCAGCAAAATCTTAGCAAATCGGATCCAGCAGTACATCAGAAAGATCATATACCATGACCAAGTAGGATTTATCCCAGGGATGCAAGGATGGTACAATATCCGCAAATCAATAAACGTGATACATCACATAAACAAATTGAAAGAAAAAAACCACATGGTCATATCAATTGATGCAGAAAAAGCATTTGACAAAATTCAACACCCATTTTTGATAAAAACTCTCAGCAAGGTGGGAGTAGAAGGATCATACCTCAACATAATAAAAGCCATATATGACAGGCCCCCAGCCAACATCATACTCAATGGACAAAAACTAAGACCATTTCCCCTAAGAACAGGAACAAGACAGGGATGCCCCCTCTCACCACTCCTGTTCAACATAGTACTGGAAGTGTTAGCCATTACAATTCGGCAAGAAGAAGAAATAAAAGGCATCCAAATTGGAAAAGAGGAAGTAAAACTCCTTATTTGCAGACTACATGATATATTTTTTTAATTTTTTTAATTTATTGCTTAAAGTATTACAAAGGGTATTACATATGTGTCCATTTTATCCCCCCGCCCTAGACAGTCCCCTAGCCTTCCCTATCCCCCAATGTCTTATGTCCACTGGTTATGCTTATATGCATGCATACAAGCAGACGACATGATATTATACATACAAAACCCTAGAGACTCCATCAAAAAGCTACTAGACTTAATACATGAATTTGGCAATGTAGCAGGATACAAAATTAACCCCAAGAAATCTGAGGCATTTCTATACACCAATAGTGAACTTTCAGAAAGAGAGATTATAAAAACAATCCCGTTTACCATCGCACCAAAAAATTAAGCTACCTAGGAATAAACTCAACTAAAGAGGTAAAAGACCTCTACTCAGAAAACTACAGGACGTTGAAAAAAGATATAGAGGAAGACATAAACAGATGGAAGAACATACCGTGTTCATGGATTGGTAGAATCAACATCATTAAAATGTCCATACTACCCAAAGCAATCTATAAATTCAACGCACTTCCCATTAAAATACCAACGGCATACTTCATAGATCTAGAAGGAACTCTCCAAAAATTCATCTGGAATAAAAAAAGACCCCGAATATCTGCAGCAATCCTGAAAAAGAACAAAGTAGGTGGGAACTCAATACCAGATATCAAGTTGTATTACAAAGCCACTGTTCTCAAAACTGCCTGGTACTGGCACAAGAACAGGCATATAGATCAATGGAATAGAATAGAGAGCCCAGAAATCGGCCCGAACCAATATGCTCTATTAATATTTGACAAAGGAGGCAAGAACATACAATGGAGCCAAGATAGTCTCTTCAATAAATGGTGTTGGGAAAATTGGACAGATATATGCAAGAAAATGAAACTAGACCACCAACTTACACCATACACAAAAATAAACTCAAAATGGATAAAGGACTTAAATGTAAGATGGGAAACCATAAAAATTCTAGAAGAATCCAAAGGCAACAAAATCTCAGATATATGCCGAAGCAATTTCTTCACTGATACAGCTCCTAGGGCACTTGAAACTAAAGAGAAAATGAACAAATGGGACTACATCAAAATAAAAAGCTTCTGCACAGCAAAAGAAACCATCAACAAAACAACGAGAAAACCCACTGTGTGGGAAAACATATTTGCCAATGTCATATCTGATAAGGGCCTAATCTCCAACATTTATAGGGAACTCATACAACTTAACAAAAGGAAGATAAACAATCCAATCAAAAATGGGCAAAGGACCTAAATAGACACCTTTCAAAAGAGGACATTCAGAAAGCCAAGAGACATATGAAAACATGCTCAAAGTCACTAATCATCCGAGAGATGCAAATCAAAACAACAATGAGGTACCATCTCACACCTGTCAGACTGGCTATCATCAACAAATCAACAAATGACAAGTGCTGGAGAGGATGTGGAGAAAAAGGAACACTTGTGCACTGCTGGTGGGAATGCAGACTGGTGCAGCCACTATGGAAGACAGTATGGAGTTTCCTTAAAAAACTGAAAATGGAACTCCCATTTGACCCTGTGATCCCACTTCTAGGAATATATCCCAAGAAACCAGAAACACCAATCAGAAAGGATATATGCACCCCTATGTTCATAGCAGCACAATTCACCATAGCTAAGATCTGGAAACAGCCTAAGTGCCCATCAGTCGATGAATGGATTAGAAAACTGTGGTACATCTACACGATGGAATACTATGCTGCTCTAAAAAGGAAGGAACTCTTACCATTTGCAACGGCATGGATGGAACTGGAGAGCATTATGCTAAGTGAAATAAGCCAGTCAATGAAGGAAAAATACCACATGATCTCACTCATTCATGGATAATAGAGACCATTATAAACTTTTGAACAATAATAGATACAGAGGCAGAGCTGCCTCAAACAGATTGTCAAACTGCAGCGGGAAGGCCGGGGAGGGTTGGGGGGCAGGAGGCAGGGGGGTAAGAGATCAACTAAAGGACTTGTATGCATGCATATAAGCATAACCAATGGACATAAGACACTGGGGGATAGGGGAGGCTAGGGGACTGTCTAGGGCAGGGGGATAAAATGGACACATATGTAATACCCTTTGTAATACTTTAAGCAATAAAAAAAAAAAGAAAAGAAGTGAAGGACAGATAAAGAGCTTCACAGATAAGAAAAAGCTAAAGGAGCTCATCACCACCAAACCAATATTATATGAAATGCTGAAAGGTATCCTTTAAGAAGAGGAAGAAGAAAAAGGTAAAGATACAAATTATGAACAACAAATACACATCTATCAACAAGTGAATCTAAAAATCAAGTGAATAAATAATCTGATGAACAGTATGAACTGGTGATTGTAATAGAATCAGGGACATGGAAAGGGAATCGACTGACTATTCTTGGGGTGGGGGGAAAGGGGTGTGGGGGTGAGGGAAGAGATTGGACAATAATCGTGCACCTATGGGTGAGGACAGTGGGTGGGGAGTGAGGGCGGAGGGTGGGGTGGGAACTGGGTGGAGGTGAGTTATGGTGGGAAAAAAGAGTAACTAATGTAATAATCTGAACAATAAAGGTTTAATTGAAAAAAAGAACAAAAAAATAAAATATAATAAAAGTTCACAGATATAAATGGAAAACATAAAAATAAAAATAAATAAAAAATTAAAATCATCATTCTCCCCTTTAAAAAAAAAGAAAAATGCCATAGTTTTCTTGGCTTTAATTTTATATCCTGATACATTGCCAAATTCATTTATTAAGTCTAATAATTTTTTGATGGAGTCTTTAGGGTTTTCTATGTACAATATCATGTCATCTGCAAATAAGGACAGTTTTACTTCTTCTTTCCGAATTTGGATGCCTTTTATTTCTTCTTCTTGTCTAATCTCAATGGCTAACACTTCCAGTACTATGTCGAACAGGAGTGGTGAGAGTGGGCATCCCTGTCTTGTTCCTGTTCTTAGGGGAAATGGTTTTAGTTTTTGTCCATTGAGTATGATGTTGGCTGTGGGTTTGTCATATATGGCTTTTATTATGTTGAGGTATGATCCTTCTATTCCCACCTTGCTGAGAGTTTTTATCAAAAATGGGTGTTGGATTTTGTCAAATGCTTTTTCTGCATCAATTGATATGACTATGTGATTTTTATCTCTCAATTTGTTTATGTGATGTATCACATTTCGATTTGCCGATATTATACCATCCTTGCATCCCTGGGATAAATCCTACTTGGTCATGGTGTATGATCTTCCTGATGTACTGCTGGATCCGATTTGCTAGAATTTTGTTGAGTACTTTGGCATCTATGCTCATGAGGGATATTGGCCTGTAATTCTCTTTCATTGTGTTGTCTTTATCTGGTTTTGGTATTAGGGTGATGTTGGCTTCATAGAATGAGCTGGGGAGTGTTCCTTCCTCTTGAATTTTTTGGAATAGTCTGAGGAGGATAGGTTTTAGTTCTTCCCTGAATGTTTGGTAAAACTCCCCTGTGAAGCCATCTGGCCCTGGTCTTTTGTTTGCTGGGAGCTTTTGATGACTGCTTCAATTTCTTCCATAGTTATTGGCCTATTGAAATTTTTAGAATCTTACTGATTGAGTTTTGTAAGGTTGTATTTTTCTAGGAATATGTTCATTTCCTCCATGTTGTCTAGTTTGTTGGAGTAGAGTTGTTCATAGTTTTTTTTTTAACAATTCTTTGAATTTCTGTGAGGTCTGTTGTTATTTTGCCTCTTTGATTTCTGATTTTGTTTATTTGGGTCCTCTCTCTTTGCTTCTTGGTGAGCCTGGCTAGAGGCTCATCACTCTTGTTTATTCTTTCAAAGAACCAGTTCTTGGTTTCATTGATCTTTTGTATTGTTTTTTGGTCTCTATGTCATTTATTTCTGCTCTGATCTTTATTATCTCCTTCCTTCTGCTCACTCTGGGCTTTTCTTGTTATTCTCTTTCTAATTCTTTGAGTTGTAGAGTTAGATGATTTACTATGATTTTTTCTTGTTTTTTTTGAGGTAGGCTGGTAGAGCTATAAACTTCCCTCTCAGGACTGCTTTCATTGTGTCCCATAGATTTTGGATTGTTGTGCTTTTATTGTCATTGGTTTCAAGGGTGTTTATGATTTCTTCTTTTATCTCATTGGTAACCCAATCATTATTTAGTAGCATGCTATTCAGCTTCCAAGTGTTTGATTTTTTTGGATTGTTTTTATTGTAGTTTATTTCTAATATTTTGCCATTATGGTCTGAGAAGATGCTTTGTATGACTTCCATCTTCTTGAATTTGGGAAGACTTTGCTTGTGACCCAATATGTGGTCTATTTTTAAAAATGTCCCATGTGCACTTGAGAAGAACGGATATTCTGTGGCTTTGGGGTGAAATGTTCTGAAGATGTCAATTAAGTCCATCTGATCTAGTGAGTCATTTAGGATTGCTCTTTCTTTGCTGATTTTTTTGTCTAGAGGATTTACCCAGTGATGTCAGTGGTGTGTTTATGTCCCCTACTATGATTGTATTGTTGTCAATCTCTCCCTTGATATCTTCCAGGAGTTTTTTTAATGTATTTGGGTGCTCCTGCATTGGATGCACATATGTTTATCAGGGTTATATCCTCTTGTTGTATTGATCCGTTTAGTATTATGAAGTGGCCTTCCTTATCTCTTGTTATGGCCTTCACTTTGAGGTCTATTTTGTCAGATATAAGTATTGCTACCCCAGCTTTTTTTTTTTCATTTCCATTTGCCTGAAAGATATTTTTCCATCCTGTCACTTTCAGTCTGTGTGAATCCCTTTTTCTGAGGTGGGTCTCTTGTAGACAGCATATATATGGGTCATGTCTTTTTATCCATTCAGCCACTCGATGTCATTTGATTGGAGAATCTAGTCTGTTTATGTTTAAAGTTATTATTGAAAGGTACTTGTTTGTAGTCATTTCTATTTTTCTGCCTGTGTTCCTTCTTACTTTTTTATTTCTTCTTTTTACAGCATTCCCTTTAACATTTCTTGCATTGCTGGCTTGGTAGTGATAAACTCCCGTAGCCTTTTTTTGTCTTCGAAGCTCCTGATTTCCCCTTCAATTTTGATTTATAGTCTTGCTGGATAGAGTATTCTTGGATTCAGTCCTTTGCTTTGCAACACTTTGTATACCTCCTTCCATTCCCTTCTAGCTCAATGTGCTTCTGTTGAGAAATCATTTGATAATCTAATGGGGGATCCTTTGTAGGTAACTCTCTGTCTCTCTCTTGCACCCTTTAAGATTCTCTCTTTGTCGTGAACATTTGCCATCGTTATTATGATGTGTCTTGGTGTGGGTCTTTTGGGATTCATCTTGCTTGGGACTCTCTGTACTTGTGTAACTGTTGTCTTCCCCATATCTGGGAAGTTTTCTGTCAATATTTCTTCAAATAGATTTTCTAATCCTTGTTGCTGTTCTTGTCCTTCTGGCAGCCCTATTATATGTATGTTACTTCGTTTTGTGTTGTCCCAAAGCTCCCTTAGGCTCGTCTCCTGCTTTTTAATTTTTTTCTCCAGTTTCTGTTCAGATTGAGCTTGTTTCTCTACCTTATCTTCTAACTCACTAATTCGGTCCTCTGCTTCTTCTAGTTCACTGTTGAAATCTTCCATGGTGTTTTTGATTGTAGCTATATCACTTTTGATTTCTTCCTGATTCTTGCATAGGTTGTTGATTTTCTCATCCGTCCGGTGTATGAATTGTACGACCATTACTCTGAATTCTTTTTCCATCATGTTTCATGCTTCAATTTCACTAATTTCCTTTCTTGGCAACTCCATATTTTCTTTCCTCTGGGGATTGTGTCATCTCCCCATTCTGACTATCTCCAGAAGTTTTAAACATCGAGTTGCATGGGCCTGGGCTGTGTGTAGTGGGAGCTTTGCACCACCCTAGTGTCACTGAAGAGCTCCGACACTAAGATGCGTGGTTGTCATGGGTTGATGGAAACTAGGCTCTCTCAGATTCAGCGTTACCAGTGCTCAGTGTGGCCAAGTATGCACACTTAGAATCAGGGACCCGTCTGCAGTGTGCTAAAACAGAGACCCCTCTGGAGTGTGTTGAAAATCAGAGCCCCCTAGCGTGTGCCAAGAGTCAGAATTCCCTCCAGTGTCAGAGTCTCTGTTGCTTCAGGCGGCCTCGCATTGAGAATCAGAGTCCCCGTGTGTGCATGCACCAAGAATTGGAGTCACTGGCTCTTAGTGTGAATGCACAGGGAATCAGGGATCTCAGGCACAGGTGATAAGAAACAGAGTCAAGTCACTTGTGTTTAGTGCTGCCTCCCGCCCGGAGTATCGGAGTATCGTGGTCCTGGAGCCCATGCTGCAGGGAACAAATTCCCAGAGTTCGCGCATTCCTAGGCTAAATTTCCTGTAGCAGCGCTGAGGCCCGAGCAAGGGGTGGGTCTATCAGTTACTATGGCACTGCCCGCGAGCCTGCGGGGAGCAGGATGGGCTTTGTTACTCACAGAAATCTGCCGCCAGGATGTCTGGATTCTTGGTGTCTGTGTGTCTGTAGCTGTGGTCGCAGGTCTCTGTCCCCAGTGGCTGTAGGGTCCTGGTTTGCGTCTGAGACCAGACTGGTTGGTGCTGAGGCCAGGATACTAGTGTCAAGCAGCTCTGTTTCTCAAGATGGCGTGGTCTCTGTGCCTGCACTGGCCGCCCAGGAGTGTCCGCACTGGAAGCAGGGCTCCGCCATCTAAGACTGCCCCGTTTGGCAGCCCCTTGGAAGACCTGCAGAATCTAACTGTCCCTAGCTCATACACACACACACCACACACGTCCACACACTCCTCTATCACTCCCTCGCTCTCTCACACTCTCTCCCTCCCTACCGTCCTGCCAGTTGCCATCTTCTATCGATCCATTTTTATTTTTTGAGGTAACTCCATACTGCTTTCCACAGTGGCTGCACCAATTTGCATTCTCACCAACAGGGTACTATGGTTCCCTTTTCTCCACTTCCCCAAAATACTTGCTCATTGATTTATTTATGATAATCATTCTGACAGGTGTGAGGTGATATCTCATTGTGGTTTTAATTTGCATTTCTCCAATGATTAGTGATGTTGAACATCTTTTCATATGTCAATTGGGCATCTGTATGTCCTCTCTGGAGAAGTGTCTATTCAGGTCCTTTGCCCATTTTTTACTTGAATTGTTTATTTTTGTGGTGTTGAGTTTTATAAGTTCTTTATCAATTTTGGATATTAACCCCTTATCAGATATATCATTGGCAAGTATGTTCTCCCATTCAATGGGCTGTCTTTTCATTTTGTTGATGGTTTCATTGCTGGGCAAAACATTTTTAGTTTGATGTACTCCCATGTGTTTATTTTTTCTTTTGTTTCCCTTGCCCAAGGAGATATATCAGGAACAATATTGCTATGAGAAATTTTTGAGATTTTGCTATCTAACATTTAAGTCTTTAATCCATTTTGAGTTTATTCTTGTGTGCAGTGTAAGAAGGTAGAAATGTCCATACTACTCAAGCAATCTATAGATTAAACACAATTCCTATCAAGATACCAATGGCATGTTTCACAGAACTAGGACAAATATTCCAAAAATTTATATGGAACCACAAAATACTCTGAATTGCAACAGCGATCTTCAGACAGAAGAATGATGTTGGAGGAATTATGCTACTTGATATCAAAGTATATTACAAGGCTATAGTAATCAAAACAGCATGGTACTGGCATAAAAACAGACATATAGATCAATGGAACAAAATAGAGAGTCTTGAAATAAACCCATAGCTTTATAGATGAAGGAGGCAAAACCATATAATAGGCTAAGAATAGTCTATTCAACAAGTGGTGTTGGAAAAATTGGACAGATATGTGCAAAAATATCATCTTACTTATTTTAAAGTCCCTGTGTTATAAACCCAATATCTGGATCTCCTCTCCACCTCTCTCTATTACCTTTTTTATCTTACGATTTTGTGTCAATTTTTCCTGCTTCTATTTTACTTTCTTTTATTCCATTTTAAATAATTCTTTATTGTTGAAAGTATTACATATGTCTCCCTTTTCCCCCCATTAACCCCCTCTAAGCCCCCCAGCCTCCCCTCAGACCCTCACCGCCCTATTGTCTGTGTCCATGGGCTCTGCATATATGCATACAAGGTCCTTGGTTGATTACTTCCCACCCACCTACCCTCCCCTGCCTTCCCTACAAGATTCTGCACTCTGTTCCATGCTTCCATGTCTCTGGATTCACTCCATTCATCAGTTTATTTTGTTACTTAGATTCCACATATGAGTGAGATCATGTGATATTTGTCTTTCTCTGACTGACTTATTTCACTTAGCATGATACTCTCCAGATCCCTTCATGCTGTCTCAAGGGTAAGAGATCTTTCTTTTTTACTGCTGCATAGTATAGTATTTCATGGTATAAATGTACCACAGCTTTTTTATCTACTCATCTACTGATGGGCACTTGGGTTTTTTTCAGAGCTTAGTTATTGTAAATTGTGCTGCTATGAACATAGGGGTGCATACATTCTTTCTGATTGGTGTTTCAGGTTTCTTAGGATATATTCCTAGAAGTGTGAACACTGCGTTAAATGGCAGTTCCCTACTTAATTTTTGGAGGAAACTCCATACTGTTTTCCATAATGGCTGCACCAGTCTGCATTCCCACCAGCAGTGTACTAGCGTTCCCTTTTCTCCACTTCCTCACCAGCGCTTGTCATTTGTTGATTTGTTGATGGTAGCCATTCTGACAGGTGTGAGGTGATACCTCATTGTCATTTTAATTTGCATCTCTGATGATCAGTTACTTTGAGGATTTTTTCATATGTCTCTTGGCCATCTGTATGTCCTCTTTGAAGAAGTGTCTACTTAGGTCTTTTGCCCATTTTTTAATTGGATTGTTTGTCTTTCTTTTGTTATGTTGTATGAGTATCTTATATGTTTTGGATATTAACCCTTTATTAGATGTACTAGTGTCCTGGTGCACAAAATTTGTGCGGGGGGGGGGGGTGTGGTGTCCCTCAGATCAGTCTGCACCCTCTCCTGTCTGGGGCCCCTTGGTGGATGTCTGACTGCCAGATTAGGCCCGATTCCTTGACTGACTGCTGGTTTAGGCCCGATCCCCTTTTGGGGAACTGGATCCCTTGTGGGATCCGGCCTAAACCGGCAGTCGGACATCCCTCTCACAATCCAGGACTGCTGGCTCCTAACTGCTCGCTTGCTTGCCTGTCTGATTGCCCCTAACTGCTTCTGCCTGCCAGCCTGATCAACCCCTAGCCACTCCCCTGCCAGCCTGATTGACATCTAACTGCTCACCTGCCAGCCTGATTGCCCCCAACTGACCCCCCCTGCTGGCCTGATCACCCCCAAGGCTTTTATTAGTATAGATATGATCCCTCACAGAAAATTTCACTAACCCTGCTTTACAATAAGGGCTTGATGATTGAATCATGGGGCCAGACACCAAGATTTCCTTTCTTTGAATGGTGGAGGGAATAATTATCTTGTCTTTAAGTTGCCCTGAACATCAGATGAGATAATGACTTAGGAAAGTATAAAAGCACCATATAAAGACAACTGTCTTTTTCATGTGCTGAAAAGACAATAAAGTGGTAAAATGGAAAACACTATTTTTATTCTCCCCCTTTGTTCCTTTACAACCTTTATTTAAACTTTGAAATTTATAAAAATTTCACTCCTATTTTCATTTCTTTACATATGATATTATTTTGTATTTGTTTCAGGTTTTATATTAGTTACAGAATAGTGGTTAGACAGTCATATACTTTACAAAGTGTTCCCCGATATTTCCAGTACCCACCTGGCATCATACCATCATTACAACACTATTGACTATATTCCCTATTTAAGTGACAATAGGTGTACAGGTTCCTTCCAATCTTTCTTTTGTGTTGCTCACCCTTTACTTTCTCACTTCTTCCCTCATTTTCTTTATATAGTATCTCAATTGGCCCTCAAAGCTCAGCGAAGGCACTGGGACACGCTTAATCCATTTTACAGACCAGGAAACTGAGGCCAATTCCGGTTGGCTGCAGAACTGGACTCAGCGTGCAGGGAGCCCTCACAACTGTGCTCTCCACCCTTCCTAAGGGACAGCCGGGGCAAACAGAAAAAACCTTCCCATGAGGCTTCAGACCCTCATTCTCAAGCACCTCTTAATCATAGGTACTCCACATTCTTTTCTCTCCCCTGCCCCCCCCCGCCCCCATTTTTAATGCCCCCCCCACTTCTCTGGAGCAGTTGGTAGGCTTCGCACTTACCACACAGGCGAGCGCCACCGTGGGCGGGGCAGGAGTGGACTTGCTTTTGGGCCAAGGTGGTAGCAGGAGTCACTGCCTCTGAAGTGTGAAGGCCACCCCAGCCAGACCCAGCTAGCGCCAGGAGCTTCTCTGAATCGCCTCAATCAGTGGGGTACTCTGCAGTGCGGCACCCCTCCACTGAGGTGGCCCCGCTCCTCAACTCCTGTCTCAGGGCGGTGGGTGTGCGCCCCTCTGCCCGGGCGCGTCCTTCCATGCCCCTTGCTCCCCGCCAGGCCGACCTGTGTCTTGGGTCCACTGCAGAACCTTGCTCTCCGCAGGCAAGGCAGATCCCCGCCTGCTGGCCCCCTGCCCCAGCCCGAGCCCTCTCCGGTGCACCCCACCTTGCCAGGTTTTTGCCTTTGATCTGTAGCATTGGTGACAGCACACTCCTAGCAAGCTTGGTACCCAGAGGGGCACAGGGTCAGTTCTTTGCCCAGAATGTTAGAGGGTGCAGTCACATTTACAGATATTGCCCAGAGCCTGCTGGTGAAGGCAGCGCCTGTGTGGGGTGACCTCATAGAAGATCAGGTGGCGCCACTCTGTGCCCTTTGGGCTGCCTGCCTCCTGGCAGGCCGCTTCCCCAAAGCCAAGGCACTCGCCCAGGAGCCGCCCCTCAGGCGGCCCTGCAGTCGGGCCTCGTGCCATTTCTAGGTCTCCACCCTCACCTGGGTCACCTCCTTTCTTCCACATTTGGCCTTCATCCATCCCTCTCTCCTGCAGGGCTTTCACTCCAGGCCCGGAAGAAAAGGACCAAGGCCAAGAAGGACAAAGCCCAAAGGAAGTGAGTCTTGAACTCCCACATCCCATTCTCTGGATTTTGCTCCCCACTCCCACTCTGCCCCCTGCCCAGCGGTTGTGATGTCACGGAGTCCCAGCCTAATTTACATATTCCTCTTTTATTATATAAGATCATTGCTAAATATGTTCTCCCATACAATGGGCTCCCATTTTATTTTGTTGCTGATTTCTTTTGCTGTGCAGAAGCTTTTTATTTTGATATAGTCCCATTTGTTTATTTTCTCCTTAGTTTCCTGTGCTCTAGGAGATGTATCCGTAAACATATTGCTAATGAGAGATTTTGCTGCTTATGATTTCTTCTAGGACTTTTATGGTTTCCTGGTTTACATTTCAGTCTTTTATCCATTTTTAGTTTATTCTTATGTATGGTGTAAGTTGATGGTCTAGTTTTATATTTTTGCATGTATCTGTCCAATTTTCCTAATATCATTTATTGAAGAGACTGTCTTGACTCCATTGCATGCTCTTGCCTCCATGTCAAATATTAATTGAGTGCAATGGCTTGGGTTGATTTCTGGGGTCTCTGTTCTGTTCCATTGATCTATATACCTGTTCTTGTGCCAGTACTGGGCTGTTTTGATTATGGTGGCTTTGTAGTATAACTTGAAATCTGGTATTGTGATTCCTCCAACTTTGTTCTTCTTTTTCAAGATTGTTGCAGCTATTCAGCAATTCATTTACCATGTTTGGAGTATTTGTTCTAGATCTGTGTAATATGCTGTTGGTATTTTAATAGGGATTGCATTGAATCTGTACATTGCCTTGGGTAGTATGGACATTTTAATGATGTTGATTCTACCAATCCATGAACACGGTATATTCTTCCACTTTGTTTATATCTTCCTCTATTTCTTCAATCTGCAGGCCGACACTCTATCCACTGAGCCAAATGGTCAGGGCTCCTCTATCTCTTTTTTCAACATCCTGCAGTTTTTTTCTTTACTGATTAAGGTATTACATATGTGTCCTTATCTCCCTATTGCCCCCCCCTCACTCATGCCCTCACCCCTGGGTATCTCTGTCCATTGGTTAGTCTTATATGCATGCATATAAATCCATTGGTTATCTCTCCCCCTTACCCCCACCCTCCCTTACCTTCCCTCTGAGGTTTGACAGTCTGATCAATGCTTCTCTATCTCTGGATGTGTTTTTGTTCATCAGTTTATGTTGTTCAGTATATCCCACAAATGAATGAGATTATGTGATATTTATCTTTCTCTGACTGGCTTATTGTGTTTAGCATAATGCTCTCCAGTTCCATCCATGCTGTTACAAATGGTAAGAATTCCTTCTTTTTTACTGCAGCTTAGTATTCCATTGTGTAGATGTACCATTCTGCAGTTTTCCGAATACAGGTCATTTACCTCCTTGGTTAAGTTTATTCTTAAGTATTTTAATTTTTTATTGGAATGGTAAATGAATTGCTTGTTTAGTTTCTCTTTCTGAGAATTCATTATTGGTGTATAAAAAAGCCATCGACTTTTGGGTGTTCGTTTTGTATTCTGCTACATTGCCAAATTCATTTATTAAATCTAGTAGTTTTTTGGTGGAGTTTTTGGGGTTTTCTATGTGCAATATCATGTTATCTGCAAATAATAAGAGTTTTACTTTCTCCTTTCCAATTTGGGTGCCTTTTATGTTTTCTTCTTACCTGATCACTGTAGCTACGATTTCCAGTACTATGTTGAATAAAAGTGGTGAAAGCGGACATCCTTGTCTTGTTCCTGTTCTTAAGGGAAATTGTTTTAGTTTTGCCCATTGAGTGTGATGTTGGCTTTAGGTTTGTCATATATGGCCTTTATCATGTTGAGATATGCCACATCTATTCCCACTTTGCTGAGAGTTTTTATCAAAAATGGGTGTGGGGTTTTGTCAAATGCTTTTTCTGCTTCTATTGATATGATCACATGCTTTTTGTCTTTCAATTTATTTATGTGATGTATCATGTTTATTGATTTTCAAATATTGTACCAGCCTTGCATCCCTGGAATAAATCCCACTTGGTCATGGTGGATGATCTTTTTAATATATTGCTGGATCATATTTGCTAATATTTTGTTGATGATTTTAGCATCTATGTTCATCAGGGATATTGGCCTATAATTCTCTTTCTTTGTAGTTTCTTTATCTGGTTTTGGAATTAGCATAATGCTGGCCTCATAAGAAGAGCTTGGAAGTGTTCCTTCCTCTTGGATTTTTTGGAATAGTTTGAGGAGTATAGGTGTTAGTTCTTTTTTGAATGTTTTGTAAAACTCCCCTGTGAAGCTGTCCGGACCCAGGCTTTTGTTTGCTGGGAGTTTTTTTGATTACTGCTTCTATTTTAGCAGTTGTTATTGGCCTATTCAGGTTTTCTGCTTCTTCCTGATTCACTTTTGGGAGATGGTATTTTTGTTGGAATATGTCCATTTCCTCCACATTGTCCAGCTTGTTGTCATATAGTTGTTCATAGTATTTTCTTACAACCCTTTGTATTTCTGTGGTGTCAGTGGTTACTTCTCTGCTTTCATTTCAGATATTATTTGTTTGGGTCCTCTCTGTTTCTTGATGAGTCTGACTAACAGTTCATCAATCTTGTTAATCTTTTTAAAGAACCAGCTCTTGTTTTCATTGATTTTTTGTATTTATTTTTTAGTCTCTATGTCATTTATTCCTGCTCTAATCGTCATTATTTCCTTCCTTCTGCTTACTGTGGGCTTTCCCTGTTTTTCTCTTTCTAATTCTTTAAGTTGTAGGGTTAAATAGTTTATTATTGATTTTTTATGGTTTTTGTGTGGTTTTCTTTTCTTTTGTTTTGTTTTGTTTTAGGTAGGCCTCTAGTGCTATGAACTTCCCTCTCAGGACTGCTTTTGTTATGTCCCATAGGTTTGAGGTAGTTTTGTGTTCATTTTCATTTGTTTCCAGGAAGTTTTTTATTTCTTTTGATCTCATTGGTAACCCATTCATTGTTTAATAATATGCTATTTAGCCTCCATGTGTTCAAATGTTTTTGAGTGTTTTTACTGTAGATGACTTCCAATTTCATTACATTGTGATCTGAGAAGATGCTTGATATGATTTCAATTTTCTTGAACTCGTAGATATTTGTTTTGTGTCCTAACATGTGACCTCTCTGAGGATGACCCATGTGCACTTGAAAAGAATGTATATTCTGCAGCCTTGGGGTGAAATGTTCTATAAATGTCAATTAAATTCATCAGATTCAGTGTGTCATTTAGAGTCTCTATTTCCTTATTAATTTTTTGTGTGGAAGATCTATTCAGTGAAATCAGTGGGGTGTTAAAGTCCCCTATAATGACTGTATTGCTCTCAATCTCTCCAGGTTAGGAATGTTTTCTGCCATTATTTCTTTAAACAGGTTCTCTATCCTTTGCTCACTTTCTTCTCCTTCTGGCACACCTATTATGTGAATTTGTTATGTTTCATGTTGTCCCACAGCTCCCTTAAGCTGTCTTCCTGTTTTTGTTTTTTTTTTATTTTTTTTTTATTTTCAGTTCTCTGATTGAGTTATTTTTTCTACCTTATCTTCTAATTCACTGATATGATCCTTGGCTTCCCCTAATCTACTATTATTCCTTCCATTTTCTTTATTTGTGTTATGTCATTCTTAATTTCTGACTGGTCTTTTTTCACAGTTTCTTCTATTTTTTTCTGATTCTGTTAAGCATCCTTGTAATCATTATTCTGAACTCTATATTTGAAAATGTTCTTATCTCTACTTTACTAGGTCTTCTTCTGGAGAATTCTCTTGTTCATTTCAGGCTTGAGTTTTTGTCTCCCCATTTTGGCTATCTGTTTGGGTTTGTGTCTGTGTATTAAGTAGATATGCTATGACTCCCAGTCTCTAGTACAGGACAAAGTCAGATACTGTTTCTAACTAGCCCTGAGTAATCTTTTTGGTGCTATCAGCAATCCACAGCTGTGGCTCCGTCTGCTGGTCTGGGTGTTTTTGGAAATGACATAGATGTGCATCAAGGCCTGCTTTTCCTAGCACCAGGCTCAGAAGGAGATCAGGCAAAGACCTTCTTACAGTGCTGGTTTGGTGGTGATAAGCTCCATTACCCTTTTTTTTTTTCTTTTCCCCATCTGGAAAGCTCTGTATTTAGTACCTATTCCATTTTGCCTCTGCCTGCAGTCTGATATTTATTCAGTCTTGATTATCCTTAGGTTATCTACCACAGCAAGGTGTAGACTCTACAGGGTGGGGCTAGAGGTTTTCCAACTGGGTGAGGCAATTCCTCCCCCTACCTCTCCCAAGGCAAACCAGGCAAAAGCTGCCTGGATGGTAAAGGTCTGCGGGAGAAAGAAGTCCTCTGCAGTATGAGGGAATGACTCAGTACTAGAGACTAGGTGGCTGCTCTTCAGGCTCCAACCACAGAGCTCCCAATCCTGGACTCTCCTTACACAGCTCCAATCCACTCTGTCCTCCCTCTGCTGGAGCCCAAGGTATTTGCATACAAAATTTTGTGTGTTGGTCCTTTAAGAGCGTGCCTGCATTTCCAGCCATCTCTCCCTGACAGACAGTAACCCTGCTGCTTTTCACAGCCAGATGTTATGTGGACACCTTTCTCAGTTCTGGTTCTTGGCTAGGGAGCCCAGATTGGAGTTTAGACCCCAGAATTCTCCATGGGAACCCCCCACAGCTGAGATATCTCTCCAGTACTTCAGCTGCTGTCTGTGGGAGCCTGGCCAGCCCTCTTGTGCCTCTGCACTTCCTACCAGTCTCTATGCCATCTCCACTTTATGACCTTGGTTATCAAGGTTCTCTACAGCTAGTCTTCAGTTGATTATTCAGGATGGGTTTTTTTTGTATTTTAGTTATAATTCCAGTTTGGTCCTGGGAGGAGGGTAGCTTGCACTTACACCACTGCCATTTTGGAACTCCTGGGTGGGGAGTTTCTTAAATGTCCATTATTTAAAGTGGGATGTTAAAGTTCCTGACTATTAATTGTCTACTTATCTCTTCAATTCTGTTAATTTTTGGCTTAATGTATGCTGGTGCTCTGCTTTTAGGTGCATATATGTTTATAATTGTTAAATATTCCTGATGAATTGAACCTTTTACCAGTATAGAATGGCCCTCTTTTTCTCTAGTTACATTTTTTTTAAAATTCTAGTTTGTCTGATATTAGTATAGCCACTGAAGCTTTCTTTTGTTTTTCTTTTACATAAAAGATCTTCTTTCATACCTTTATTTCCAGTCTACTAGTATCTTTTTTTCTTTTCTTTAATTGATTCTAAAGAGAGACAGAAAGGGAAGAAGAGAAGGAGGAGATAGAAACATTGATGTGAGAGAGAAATATCTATCAGCTGTCTTTTACATGCTCCCCAATCAGGTATTGAACTTATAACCTATGTAAATGCATTGACTGTCAATTGAAATTCCACCTTTTGGTGTACAGGACATCACTCCAACCACTGAGCCACTCCAGTCAGGGCCGTCTTTTAGTATCGTTGAGTACTAAATACTTGCTCCAGCTGGCCTCATAAGCAGGGGGATTTGTACTTCCATGAGGGAGTACAAATTGGGCTCCCTCCTCTCTGGTTCTAGGGTGCGTCACCTGAGAACTGTTACTGCCAAATCACCACAGCTTGGCAGCTCCTGTGTTGAGTGTCTGCTCCCTGGTGGTCAGTGTGCATCATACCTACCGGCTGGTCAGACAGTTGCTTAGCCTTTTATATATATAGACTAAGGGCCTGGTGCATGAAATTCGTGCACTGGGGAGGGGTGTCCCTCAGCCCAGCTGCCCTCTCTCACATACTGGGAGCCCTCAAGGGCTAGTGAGAGCTTAGGTCTGCTCCCTGCTCCCCTTGGGGATAGGGCCTAAGCCACAGTCTAGCCTCCCTTGGTGGGAGGTGACTGGACTGATCAGGGAAAGGCACCAGCCCCATCACCCCGCTGCTGCAGCCACTGCCAGTCACCGCAGCCACCAAGGTGTTTTCATCAACACGGACTCCAGTCCCTTCACCATGAAAAAATGGCAACTTTCTTTAGGCATTTTCAAGATGTGTCTTTCATATAATAATAATTTCTTTATTATTCTTTTTTTATCCTCACCTGAGGATATGTTTCCATTGATTTTTAGAGAATGTGGAAGAGAAAGGGAAAGACAGAGAGAAACATCAAAGTGAGAGGAACACTGATTGGTTGCCTCCTGCATGAGCCCTGACCTGGGCCCCGGCCAGGGAGAAGCCTGCAACCTAGGTACATGCCCTTGGTCAGAATTGAACTCAGACCCTGCCATATGCAGGCCAAGGCATTATCCACTGAGCAAAACTGGCTAGGGCAGGATATGACATATCTTAGCCCTCCAGCAGTGGACCTTTGTTTTTTTCGCCAGGAGTGTGGTGAAAAACCCTAGATCACCTTTTTGAATTCTTATTACCCAAGTTACTAAGAATATTACCAGTGGCATACAGAGAGCTTAACCAATGAGTGGTCAGAAAAGGTGTTTCCTCTGTAGTTCACACCAATCATCGGCTGGGCCCTCCCCCACCCCTCGGCCCAGGCCTGATGCCTCTGGCCCACGCTTCAGGCCTGGGCAGGGGACCCCCATCTCCCCCCAATCACCGGCTCCACCCCCCACCCAGGCCTGATGCCTCTGGCCCAGGCGTCAGGCCTGGGCAGGGGACCCCCATCTCCCTCTGATCTCCGGCTCAGCCCCTGGCCCAGGCCTGACACCTCTCGAGGAGGCGTCAGGCCTGGGCAGGGGACCCCCAGACCCCTCTGATTGCTGGCTCCGCCCCCCGCCCAGGCCTGACACCTCTGGCCCAGGCATTAGGCCTGAGCAGGGGACCCCCAGACCCCTCCGATTGCCAGTTTTGCCCCCCACCCAGGCCTGATGCCTCAGCCAGAAGTGTCGATCCTCATCACCCTCCGATTGCCCGATCGGCCCCTTGCCCAGGCCTGACGCCTCCGCCAGAGGTGTCAGGCCTGGGCAGGGGACCCCCATCTCCCCCTGATCACAGGCTTCTGGGCGGCTTCTGGGGCTTCTGGGGGATTGGATCTGATCACGGGCGGCAGGCAGGCGGCTTCTGGAGTCACACACGGGGGCCTGGATGGTGGCTCTCACGCTGGCAGCTGTGCTTGTCCCGCCCTGCCTGCAGTATGCAAATTAGCTGCCATCTTTGTTGGTTGTTAATTTGCATATCGCTCTGATTAGCCCATGGGAGGCATAGTGAAGGTACGGTCAATTACCATGTTTGTCTATTATTAGATAGGATGTTTGTTTATATAGCCATATGTTTTTATATTATATATGATGTTTATATATGTCTACATAAGTCACAAATCCAAGAATACATTGTTATAATTATTGTTCATATATTTGTACGTTTTTTAAGAAGCAAAGAGAAGAAAGAATAGCAAGTATATATTTATAGAGTTTGTTATTTACCAATTCTGGCTCTTTTCATTTGTTTCTTTGTTCATTTTTTATTTGGATTCAAGGTAACATCCTTATTCCAATACAGCTATGTTCCTTTCCACCTGCATTGTGTTGTTATTTTGAATATATTACATTACTATATGTTATAGACCCAACAATACAATTAGTGACATATTGTTTTACATAATTGCTTTTAAAAAATATATTTTTTATTGATTTCAGAGAGAAAGGTTGAGGGAGAGAGAGATAGAAACATCAATGATGGGAGAGAATCATTGATCAGCTGCTTCCTGCTGGTGACTGAGCCTGCAACCTAGGCATGTGCCCTTGACCAGAATCAAACCTGTGACCCTTCAGTCCTCAGGCTGATGCTCTATTCACTGAGCCAAACTTGCTAGGGCTATAAATTGCCTTTTTTCCTTTCAGTTTTATTTTGTATTGGTTTTAGGTATACAACTCAATGGTTAGATAGTCGTCTACTTTACCTAGTGCTCCCCTAGATATTTTCAGTACCAAACTAGCACCATACATAGTTACCACAATACTAGAGGCCCAGTGTATGAAATTCATGCATGGCGGGGGGGGGGGGGGGATGGCCCTGAGCCCAGCCTGCACCCTCTCCAATCTGGGACCCCTCAGGGGATGTCCGACTGCTGGGGATCAGGCCCTAAACCGGCAGTCAGACATCCCTGTCACAATCTGGGATGGCTGGCTCCTAACTGCTCACCTGCCTGCCTGCCTGATCACCCCTTACTGGCCCCCCCTTCTGGCCTGGTCTCCCAGAACTGCCCCCCACTGACCTAGTAACCCCTCAACTGCCCCCTCCCCGGCCAGCCTGGTCTCCCCAACTGCCCCCCCCCTGCTGGCCTGGTCTCCCCCAACTGCTCCCCCTGCTGACCTGGTTGCCCCACACAGCCTGCTGTTCAGTTGTTCGGTTGTCCCTCACTAACCCCCCTGCAGGCCTTGTTGCCCCAGGCAGCCGGCTGGTTGTTACTGTTACTGTGACAGTGTCTGGACAATTTGCATATTCCTCTATTATTAGTATAGATTATTGAGTATTTTTGTATTTCTTCATTGCTAATTTGCATTTCTTAATCCCTTCACCTCTTTCATCCAGTCCAACAGCCCTCCTCTCTGGCAATCACCAGTCTGCTCTATGTGATGAGTCTGTTTCAGTTTTGTTTGTTTATTTTGTCCTTTAGATTACACATATAAATGAAATCATATGGCATTTGTTTTTCTCTGCCTGATTCCCTCTAGGTCCAACCATGCAGTCACAAATGGTAAAATTCCCTTCTTTTTATGGCTTGTAATATTCCATTATATATCTGTACCACCAATTCTTTTATGCAGTCATCTATTGATGGGTTCCTGGGTTGCTTCTATATCTTGTTGTAAATAATGTTGCAATAGTGCATGTATTCTTTGGAATTAGTGTTTTGGGTTTTTTCTAATAAATCCTCAGAAGTGAAATTACTGAGTCATAAGTAGTTGTATTTTTAATTGTTTGAGAAACCTCCATACTATTTTCCATTGTGGCTACACCAATCTGCATTCCCATTGACAGTGCATGAAGATTCCCTTTTCTCCACATCCTGGCCAACACTTTGTCATTTGTGGATTTATTGATAACTAGAGGCCTGGTGCACAAAAATTTGTGCACTGACGGGGGGGGGGGTGTATCCCTCAGCCCCACTTGTGCCCTCTCACAGTCTGGGACCCCTCGGGAGATAACGACCTGCTGGCTTAGGCCCACTCCCGGGTGGCAGAGGGCAGGCCCAATCCCTAGGTGCAGCATCTGGTCGAGCTCAGAGCAGGGCTGATTGGGGAGTTGGGGCACCGCCCCTGTCACGCACAGAGCAGGGCCAATAAGAGGTTGGGGCGCTCCCCCCTGTCACCCACAGAGCAGGGCCCATCAGGGGGAGTGGGGCTCCGTACCCTGTCAAGCACAGAGCAGGGTCGATCAGGGGGTGGGGGAGCTCCCCCATCACGCACAAAACAGGGCTGATCAGGGGGTTGAGGAGCTCCCCCCGTCACTCACAGAGTAGGGCCGATAGGGGAGTTGGGGCACCATGCTCTGTCACACACAGAGCAGGGCGGATCAGGGGGTTGGGGCGCCGCCCTCTATCACCCACAGAGCAGGGCCACTAAGGTGGTTGGGGCGCCGCCACCCTCACACTCAGGACAGGGCCGATGGGGAGGTTATGGTTCTATCCCGTCACACACAGAGCAGGGCCCTTGGGGGGGGGGAGATTTGGGGCACCGCACCCTGTCACACACAGAGCAGGGCCAATCAAGGGGTTGGGGCGCCGCACCCTGTCACACACAGAGCCGCAGGGCGATCAGGGGGTTGGGAGCTCCCCCCTATCAGGCACAGAGCAGGGCTGATCAGGGGGTTGGGGCGCCTTCCCCTGTCATGAACAGAGCAGAGCGGATAGGGAGGTTGTGGCCCTGCCCCCTGTCACACACAGAGCCGCAGGGTGATCAGGGGGTTTGGGCGCTGCCCCCTGTCACAATGATCCTGGTGCTTGGAGGCCTCTCGGCTCCGCTGATCCTGGTGCTGGGAGGCCTTGCGGCTCCGCTGATCCTGGTGCTGGGAGGCATATTACCCTTTTATTATATAGGATAGAGGCCTGGTGCGTGGGTGGGGGATGGCTGGTTTGCCCTGAAGGCTTTCCTGGATCAGGGTGGGGGTCCCGCTTGGGAGCCTGGCCAGCCTGGATGAGGGGATGATGGCTGTTTGCAGCTGGTCACACACCCTTCGGGGTGGGGGTTCCAACTGGGGTGCCTGGCCAGTCTGGGTGAGGGGGTGAGGGCTGTTTTCAGGCTGGTGGGTGACTGAAGCTCCCAAGCGCTCCTTTTTTTCTTTTTTCTTTTTTATTCTGGGCCAGCTTTAGCTTTGAGGCTTGGCTCCAGCTCTGAGGCCTCGGCTGCTGAAAGCAGGTATCTGGTTTGTTTGGGTTCTATAATCAAAACACTGTTTCAACTCCAGCTCTGAGATCCCGGCTGGCTGAAAGCAGGTTTCTGGGGTTTTGTTTAGCTTCTATATTTGTAACAATGTTTCATACTGCAAGCTCAGAGGCCGGCAGCGGCAGGAGGGGAACATTGGAGTCCACCGTCACTGAAGCAAGCAAGCCTCATGTTTGCTTCAAGCTGCCTGGCTGCCGGCTGCCATCTTGGCTTGCAGTTAATTTGCATATCACCCTGATTAGCCAATGGGATGGGTAGCGGACGTACGGCTAATTACCATGTTTCTCTTTTATTAGATAGGACTAGAGGCCCAGTGCACAAAAATTTGTGCACTCGGCGGGGGAGGGGGGGAGGGTACCTCAGCCTGGCCTGTGCCCTCTCGCAGTCTGGGACCCCTCGGGAGATAACGAACTGCTGGCTTAGGCCTGCTCCCGGGTGGCAGAGGGCAGGCCCAATCCCTAGGTGCAGCCCCTGGATGGGCTCAGAGCAGGGTTGATTGGGGAGTTGGGGCACCGCCCCCTGTCATACTCAAGGCAGGGTTGATGGGGAGGATGCGGCGCCGCCCCGTCACGCATAGAGCAGGGTTGATTAGGGGGTTGGGGAGCTCCCACCTGTCACACACAGAGCAGGGCCCATCAGGGGGTTGGGGAGCTCCCACCTGTCACGCACAGAGCAGGGCTGATCAGGGGGTTGAGGAGCTCCCCCCTGTCACTCCAGAGTAGGGCCGATAGGGGAGTTGGGGCACCGCCCCCTGTCACACACAGAGCAGGGCAGATCAGGGGGTTGGGGCGCTGCACCCTGTCATACTCAGGGCAGGGCCAATGGGGAGGTTAGGGCTCTACCCTGTCACACACAGAGCAGGGCCCGTGGGGAGCGGTTGGGGCGCCACCCTCTATCACCCACAGACCAGGGCCGATCAGGGGGTTGGGGTGCCGCCACTGTCACACTCAGGGCAGGGCCGATGGGGAGGTTATGGCTCTACCCTGTCACCCACAGAGCAGGGCCTGGGGTGGGGGTGCTGCACCCTGTCACACACAGAGTAGAGCCGATCAAGGGGTTGGGGCGCTGCACCCTGTCACACACAGAGCCGCAGGGCGATCAGGGGGTTGGGGAGCTCCCCATTATCTGGCACAGAGCAGGGCTGATCAGGGGGTTGGGGCGCCTTCCCCTGTCATGAACAGAGCAGAGCGGATAGGGAGGTTGTGGCCCTGCCCCCTGTCACACACAGAGCCGCAGGGTGATCAGGGGGTTTGGGCGCTGCCCCCTGTCACAATGATCCCGGTGCCGGAAGGCCTCGCGGCTCCGCTGATCCTGGTGCTGGGAGGCATATTACCCTTTTACTATATAGGATAGAGGCCTGGTGCATGGGTGGGGGATGGCTGGTTTGCCCTGTAGGGTGTCCTGGATCAGGGTGGGGGTCCCCACTGGGTGCCTGGCCAGCCTGAATGAGGGGATGATGGCTGTTTGCAGCTGGTCACACCCCCTTCAGGGTGGGGGTCCCACTGGGGTGCCTGGCCAGTCTGGGTGAGGGGCTGAGGGCTGTTTTCACGCTGGCGGCTCCCAAGCGCTCCTTTTTTTCTTTTTTCTTTTTTATTCTGGGCCAGCTTTAGCTCTGAGGCTTTGCTCCAGCTCTGAGGCCTCGGCTGCTGAAAGCAGGTATCTGGTTTGTTTGGGTTCTATAATCGAAACACTGTTTCAACTCCAGCTCTGAGATCCCGGCTGGCTGAAAGCAGGTTTCTGGGGTTTTGTTTAGCTTCTATATTTGTAACAATGTTTCAAACTGCAAGCTCAGAGGCTGGCAGCGGCAGGCGGGGAACATTGGAGTCCACCGTCACTGAAGCAAGCAAGCCTCATGTTCGCTTCAAGCTGCCTGGCTGCCGGCCGCCACCTTGGCTGGCAGTTCATTTGCATATTGCCCCGATTAGCCAATGGGAAGGGTAGCGGAGTGACACCAATTTGCATGTTTCTTTTTTATTAGTGTAGATCTAATCTAATAATAGACAAACATGGTAATTGACTGTACCTTCACTATGCTTCCCATTGACTAATCAGCACGATATGCAAATTAACTGCCAACAAAGATGGAGGCTAATTTGCATATGTAGGCGCCAAGCGTCGGAACAAAGCTCGCTGGCCCAGGGCAGGAGCAGTGAGCGAAGGCTGGCATGGTGAGCGAAGAGCGAAGAGGGAAGCCCACCATGCCGGCCCCTCCCAGTGAAGAGCCAAGGCCTGGGTTCCGGGTGCCAGAGGAAAACTGGTGCCAGCAGCCAGGGTCCCCAGACTGCGAGAGAGCACAGGCCAGGCTGAGGGATCCACCTGAGTGCACAAATTTTTGTGCACCAGGCCTCTAGTATATATATATTCGTTTCAGGTGTACAGCATAGTAGTTAAATAATCATGTGCTTTACAAAGTGTTTCCCCCTGATATTTCAAGTACCCGCCTGGCACCATACATAGTTATTATAATATTATTGACTATATCCCTAGGCTGTACTTTACATCCCTGTGACTATTTTGTAACTACCAATTTGTACTTCTAAATCCCTTCATCTTTTTCACCAAGCCTCCCAAACCTCCTCCCATCTAGCAACTATCAGTCTGTTCTCTATATCTATGAGTCTTTTTCTACTTTGTTCATCCATTTATTTTGCTCTTTAGATTCTACATATAAGTGAAATCATATGGTATTTGTCTTTGTCTGTAAAGTCCATTAATTAAAAAAATTTTTTTAAATGAATGGAGGTCCAGGAATAAAGAAACATAGTCAGCCTTCGATGATGCAACATTGGTTTGCAGTGGCCTCAGGTTGCTGTGCTTGTCTGAAATATGCAGGCAAACTAACATCCCTGGGGATAGGGACTTTCCTTTTCTTGTCAGCCCTGCTAGCCTACAACCTGTCCAGGCCTGGGAGCATGCAGGTGGTGTGGTCTGCCTGGCTGCATAATCAGCAGCCTATTCCCTGCTCATCCACCTGTGATGCAATAAGTGAAGGGCCCTACAAAGGCCATCTGAGCTTTGGACCAGGCCCTCCATTGTCTGTGCAATGGCAGTTGACTCACACCTGAATGCCAGGTTACCCTGAGAGTCACACCCTCCATACGTATATGATCCTGCAGACTTTCTGCCCCTAACCTAGAGTATTACAACATCCAGACCACCACAGGCTCTCCAGAAGCTCCACAGGAACTGAGCTGGAGTCATGGCAGAATCTGTAGACCAGGGGGGACATTCCTGGCTCCCGGATATCTGCCATTCAATTTCTCGGTCTTCCTGTTCATCAATCATAGAAAGGGGGCAACTCAATGGATGACATGTTTTTCCTAGAAATCCCCTGCTTTGGCCACTGCTCCCCTGGAGATCCAGGAAGATCATGGAAGACTGCAAAAGAAGACTTTGGGGCATCCACCATGCCCCAGCTGCCCACCTTCCCTAGCCACTGCTCACTTGCCAGTCTGGGAGAGGCCATACATAGACTGCAGGGACAGCCTGGCAAATGGCCTGTCTCATTCCAAGACTAAAGCCATCTATCTCTGTTTCCCCACTTGGTCTCTTTTTCTGATCTTCCTCCAAAGCCCTGAGCCTGGGAGGCAGTATGACCCACAGAAAGAACAAGAAGACAGCACAGCTTTCTCACTTAAAAGCTGTGAGACCTCCAGAAAGTTAAGAAACCCCTTTGCCCAAGTTGGTTTGGCTCAGTGGATAGAGCCTCAGCCTGTGGACTGAAGGGTCCCAGGTTCGATTTCGGTCAATGGCACATGCCCTCCCTGGCTGCAGGCTCGATCCCCAGTAGGGGGCATTGCAGGAGGCAGCCAATCAATGATTTTTTCTCAACATTGATGTTTCTATCTCTCTCTCTCCCCCGCTTCCTCTCTGAAATCAATAAAAATCCTATATAATAAAAGATTAATATGTAAATTGTCCCCTGGACTGGGAGTTCGACCAGGGGGTGGGGCCAGCTGGCCAACCTCCCACGTCCCCTCCCCCTGGCTGGCTCGGCTGGATTGGCCGGACCCCACCCATGCACGAATTCATGCACTGGGCCTCTGGTGTGTGTGTGTGTGTGTGTGTGTGTGTGTGTGTGTGTATACTTTTTAAAAAATAAACCCCTTTGAGCCTCAGTGTTCTCATCTGTCAAATGGGGACAATAATGTCCTCCTTAGAAACTGCTCTGAGCATTACATTATAAATGATGGCTGTTACTTCATAGGGCATGGTTGCTGAACTGTACTTCCCTCTGGTGCTCTGTATGTAGGGTGACCACACATCCCAATTTACCCAGGACAGACCCAGTTGATGCCTATCGTCCTGGTACATTTATTGTCCCTTTTTGCTCTCAGAAGTATCCACTTTGGACAACAAAATATATGGTCAGCCTACCTGTACCTCTTTCTATTCCCAACTCAAGTCTGGCCTGTGTGAGCAGCACCACCCATTTCTACTCTCCCCTATGATAGGCCATGTCTTGGTTCATAGTTAGGAGAATTTTTATATTTTCTCAGGTTCTTCTTCTTCTTCTTCTTCTTTTTTAACGGGGATAGCAATGCCTATCTTGGAGGATTTTTAGGAGAATTAAATGAGTTAAGGTATACAAAGCTCATATCTGGCATAGGTCAGGTCCAGCAGTCATTCCAGTTGTTCCGCCATTAGGGTCAATTCACATATTACCCTTTTATTATATAGAATACTAGAGGCCCGTTGCAGGAATATTCCTGCAAGAATAGGGCTTCCTGTGGCTGGAGCAAAGCAGAGAAGGGAGCGAAACTCACTGAGGCGGGCTTCGCTCCCGCTTCAAGCCCCTGCAGCTGGTCTTACCCTCCCGCTCCCAGCTGCTGCCCCTTATGCTCCCATCCCCTGTGGCTGGGCTTGCCCTCCCAATCCCAGCTTCTGGGGCTGGGCTTGCCCTCCCGCTCCCAGCCGCTGGGGCTGGGCTTGCCCTCCCGCTCCCAGCCGCTGGGGCTGGGCTTGCCCTCCCGCTCCCAGCCGCTGGGGCTGGGCTTGCCCTCCCGCTCCCAGCCGCTGTGGCTGGGGTTTCCCTCCCGCTCCCAGCTGCTGCCTCTTCCCCTCCAAGCCGCTGCCCCTCCCGCTCACAGCGGCTGCGGCTCCATTTCTATCCTCGCGGCCTCTACTTGGCTCCCTTCTGTACCACTTGGCCTCCACGTTGTCGTCAGTCTTCGCTCGCAGCTGGTATATGCAAATTAACCGCCATCTTTTAGCTTCTATAATTGAAACATTGTACCTTTTGGAGCTGTTGCTTCAGGAGCTCAGACGCCGGCAGCAGCAGGCAGGGAACCTGGCTTCCTCCGTCACTGGAGCAAGCAAGCCTCCTGTTCGTGTTAGTTGCCTGGCTGCCACTGCCATCTTGGTTGGCAGTAAATTTGCATATCACCCTGATTAGCCAATGGGAAGGGTAGCGGAGGTACGGCTAATTACCATGTTTCTCTTTTATTAGATAGGATATCCGAATGGCTGAATGACTGGAATGCCTGCAGCCCCTCGCCCTAGCCAGCCCCGCCTCCAAACGGGCACCCCCATCGGGGCAGGCTGGCTGGACCACACCAGTGCATGAATTCGTGCACCTTGAAAGGAACTGTGGGCTGCGAGGCTGCGGTGGGCACAGGGGTGGGTCTCGGCCCATCCTCCGCACCCCCACCTGGCCCCTCCCACCGCGGACCCTGGTCCCCTGTCTGCCGGAAGCCCCACTCCTGCCGCCACTGCTCCCATGCACTGACGATGCTGGCCCTGAGCAATTGGGACCAGTGCCAGCAGCAGGTGCAAGCGGGGCTGGCGCCATCAGCAAGTGTGAGTGGCAGCTGCTGCCCTGATCACCCCTCAGGAGAAGAGGGAGGTGGAGAAGCCCTCAGGGGCGATCAGGGCCAACAGCCGCCACTAGCACCTGCTGACAGCGCTGAGCGATTGGGACTGGCACTGGGCGCTGTTGTGCAGTGTGAGCGACAGAATGACCAGAATTCCAGACTAATTAAAATTTGGAGAGCCTTTACTGGCTGGCCAGTGTCCACTCCTACACTCGGGAAGCCCAAGAAAGAAGCGGCCACGACCATCTGCAGAGTCCAATATTTAAAGGGGACACTACATCCGTGTTCAGGTTCCCATAGCAAGCAAAGCCAAGTTACAAAAGCTCATTGTGTAGTTTTAGCCAAGCTACTCATCATCCTCCTGTTATTCATTTCTGGGTAACTTAAAGGTCAGGACTATTCTTAATTTTGATCTGTTAGTTCTTTGTGGGCCGTTGCTCAGGTGTGTGAGCTCAGTTCCTAGAAACTTTGCACAGGCTGTCAAGCTGCTGAGGTGGCTAGGGAATTAAGTAGGCCTAAAAGTTTTCCTACTCTGTAACAGTGCCAGCTGCGGATGCAAGCAGGGCCATCGCCAGCAGTGGGTGCGAGAGGCGACTGCCACCCTGATCACCCCTGAGGAGCAGGGGGATGTGGAGAAGCTCTCAGGGGCGACCGGTACTGCCAGCCACCGCTCACACCCACTGACAGCGCTGCAATTGGGGCTGGTGCTGGGCGCTGGCAGCAGGTGTGGGTGGGGCTAGCACCGGCAGCCAGTGCGAGCGCTGGCTGGACTGCAGTGCACGGGAGCAAAGAATTTTCAGTAACCATGACAGCGACTGGTGCCCCGCCTTGGTCTGGCGCCCCCACTCACCTGCCCCACCATCCCGCCATGGCCTATTCCCACCATGTTCCACACTCTGCCACCTGTTGCCTACGCCCACCATGTTCCGCATGCCTCCCCTGGTAGTCAGCGCACGTCATAGCGACTGGTTGTTCGGTTGTTCTGCCATTCAGTCTAATTGCATATTAGGGTTATATATATATACTAGGGGCCCGGTGCATGAAATTCGTGCACTGGGTGGTGGGGGTGGGGGAAGAGTGTCCCTCAGCCCAGCCTGCCCCCTCTCACATACTGGGAGCCCTCAGGTGTTGACCCCCATCACCCTCCGATCGCCTGATCGGCCCCTTGCCCAGGCCTGATGCCTCCGCCAGAGGTGTCAGGCTTGGACAGGGGACCCCCATCTCCCTCTGATGGCTTGCTCCACCGCCCGCCCAAGCCTGACGCCTCTGACCCAGGCTTCAGGCCTGGGCAAGGGGACCATCATATCCCCCCAATCCCCGGCTCTGCCCCCCACCCAGGTCTGATGCCTCAGCCAGAGGAGTTGACCCTCATCACCCTCCGATCACCAATCACCGGATCGGCCACCCCTTGACCAGGCCTGAGGCCTCCGGCAGAAGTGTCAGGCCTGGGCAGGGGACCCCCAGCTCCCCGCAGTTGCAGGCTCCGCCCCTGCCCAGGCCTAACGCCTCTGGCCTAGGCGTCCGGCCCAGGCAGCGGGGACCTGCAGTAGCAGCGGGGGGCGCCGCGATCGTGGGCTTCGCTTTAGGCCCAGGCAAGGGACCCCTAGCTCCTGGGACTGCCAGCTTCGACCGTGCCCAGCTCCCATCGCTGGCTCCACCCCTACTTCCTGCTATCACTGACCAGGGCGGCAAAGGCGCCTGATTCTCCGATCATGGCTGGGGGGCAGGGCAAAGGCGGCCCCAGGGCCGCCTTTGCCCTGCCCCACAGCTCTTAGCTTCCCCCTGGGTTTCCGATCACTGTCAGTGGCAGGGGGCTTCTTCCTGCTTTCCCTTTCGCCTCTGTGCATTGTGCCTACATATGCAAATTAGCCGCCATCTTGTTGGCAGTTAACTGCCAATCTTAGTTGGCAGTTAACTGCCAATCTTAGTTGGCAGTTAATTTGCATATAGCCCTGAGTAGCCAATGAAAAGGGATTCGCCGTACGCCAATTACCATTTTTCTCTTTTATTAGTGTAGATATATATATATATATATATTGTTTTCAGAGAGAAAGGGGGAGGAAGAGAGATTCAATCAATGATGAGAGAGAATAATTGATCAGCTGCCTCCTGCATGCCCCCTACTGGGGATCGAGCCTGTAACCCGGGCATGCGCCCTGTCCTGGAATCAAACCGTGACCTCCTGGTTCATAGGTCGACACTTAACCACTGAGCCGCGCTGGCAGAGCAGGAACATTTCTCTTTTTTTGGTTAATCCTCACCCAAGGATATTTTTCCATTGATTTTTTTTAGAGAGAGTGGAAGGGAGGGGAGCGAGAGAGAGTGAGAGAGAGAGAGAAAAAAAGAGGGAAAGAAAAAGAGGAAACATTGATGTGAGAGAGACACATTGATTGGTTGCCTCCCACGGGCTCCTGACCACAGGTGGGGATCAAGCCTATATCCAAGGTACATGTTCTTCACCGGAATTGAATCCAGGACCCTTCAGTCTGTGGGCTGATGCTCTATCCACTGAGCCAAATGGGCAGGAATACTTTATTGAATGCATGTATTTAAATGCTTTTGTGGTAGATAATTTATTCAGCTGGCTCAAAACTTGAAGTAAGCCTCTGACCTGTTTTTCAACCACCCAATTTCCTTGCTGAATGGCAAACAATGGCTCATTTCTTGTTTATTTTTCAATAGGTATTTGATGTATACATAAGCCAAGGTGAACATATTCTCCTTTTCTCCCTCACTTTTTTACACACAGCTAGCATGCAATACATTGTTCTGTATCTAGCATTTTCTTTTAAGCAATATATCTCAGACATTGTCCAATACTAGCACCTGGGTAGCTTCCCCACACTTTGCCTTGTAGAGTTCCACTGCAGCAATGGTTCTCAACCTTGGCTGCACATTAGAATCACCTGGGAATCTTTTTAAAATCCTAATTTCTGGGCCTCATCCTCCGGAAATTCTGTTTCTTTGTTACTAATGTTGTGACCCCACCCCATAACAAAGAAACAGAATTTCCAGAGGATGAGGCCCAGAAATCAGGATTTTAAAAAGATTCCCAGGTGATTCTAATGTGCAGCCTAGGTTGAGAACCACTGCACTGTAGGAATGACCCTAATTTTTTTAAGCAATCTCCAGCTGTTTTATGGTGAGGGTGTTTCCAGCCTTTTACTACCATCAACAATGCTGTAGTGAACAGCCTGATTGAGACATAATGTCATATATGTGAGTGTCTCTATGGGACAAAGCCTTAGAATTGCTGGGTAAGGTACATATGTGATTTTGAAAGATATTTTTAGATTGCTCTCCAAAGAGCAACACTTTCACTATCTAGTAGGTGAAAACTTTTATTTCAGTAGAGTTTGATTTGCACCACTTTCTTCATCAATGTAGTTAAGTAGCTTTTTATGTTTAAAGGTGTGTGTGTGTGTGTATGTGTGTGTCTGTGTGTACTCTGTTTTTATCACCTGCTCACTTTTCTTGTGTGTTCCTGGTCCTTTTCTAATCAATGTACAGGAGCTTTTTATGTATTAGGGGAATTAGATCTCTGTTCTGTGAGCTACAGATAATTTCCCATTTGTTGTTTGTCTTTTGACTTTGCCTTTGGGCTATTGCTAGGCAGAATTATCTTTCTGTAGTCAAATATATCAGTCTTTGATTTTATGGCTCCTAGGTTATGTGTGTCTTGCTCAGAAAGGAGCAGGACCTTCCCCCCACCCCTCTACTCCACACACACCTTTTTTAATTTTGTCAGTACAAGAGGCTTGGAATGACCTACCAGGTTTTGTGAGGAAGAGGACAACTCCTCCCCTCTAGTCAATCCCCAATTTAGGGAGACACAAAGTAAACTCACTATTGCAATTCTGTTATAATAAACTAGAGGCCTGGTGCACGACTTTTGTGCACTGGGGGCAGGGGTCCATCAGCCCAGCCTGCGCCCTCTCACAGTCCGGGACCCCTCAGTGGATGTCCGCCTGCTGGGGGTGGACATCCCCCAAGGGGTCCCTAGCACTGCCGCGAAAGCAAGAGTGGCTTCTGCCACCGTAGCTGCTCACCAGCTGTGAGCCTGGCTTCTGCGCACTGACCACCAGGGGGCAGCTCCTGCATTGAGTGCCTGCACCCTGGTGGTCAGTGCATGTCATAGCGACCGGTCATTTTGTCACTTGGTTGATTTGCATATTAGGGTTTTATTATATAGGATGAGAAAGTGGCACAATGGGTACCAGCCTGAGTTGGCCAGGGAAGGCTTTCCAAAGTAGGTGGCACCCAGACACACAGAGGCATGAGTAAGAGTCAGCCAGGTAAAGAACAGCCTTCCAGTAAAAGCATCAGCATTTGCAAAGGCAAGAAGCAGCAGGACTCCATCAAGGTTGTCCTGTCTGCAGAACTGGTGTGGTGTAAGGGGTGGAGTTAGAAAGGTAGGCAGGGGCCAAGTATGTCTTACTCAGGAGTCAGGGCCTTACTCTAAGGCAGTGGGGAAGTGGCAGAGGGACACATAAGCTGTATGGAGGAAGAACTGACAGCCCAGTGTAGAGACTGGGACCTGGCTCAGAGGCTTCCGTTCCTTGACCAGCAGCAGCCCTAGCAGCCTATAGAGCAGTGGTTCTCAACCTTCTGGCCCTTTAAATACAGTTCCTCATGTTGTGACCCAACCATAAAATTATTTTCGTTGCTACTTCATAACTGTAATGTTGCTACTGTTATGAATCGTAGTGTAAATATCTGATATGCAGGATGTTCTTAGGTGACCCCTGTGAAAGGGTTGTTTGACCGCCAAAGGGGTCGCGACCCACAGGCTGAGAACCACTGGCCTACAAACTTCTCTGCTCCTGTGATCTTTTATTAAAACAGTATTTTATAGCAGGACTCCTGGGCAACAGTCTTCCCAAAAGGGTCCAGCACAGAGCCTGGCCCACAATAAGCACTCAGTAAATGGTAGCAGTTCCTATTAAAATTGGAAAGCCTCACCATTCATTAGCAGGGTGCTGAAGGAAAGGAAGGGCCATGTGGACAGGAAGAGGGACGCTGGAAACCATTTAAGTGGAATTTTGGGACTGTCTCTGAATTTCAGTCACCCAGGCTCTCCCCACACCCCGACCTCCAAACCAGCCAAATAGGCTGGTTCTTGGTGCTGCCATTTTAGTTATATTTTCTTCAGTGCCAGGAGGCAGTTTTATCCCAAAGGGTCACTTGATTAAGTCAAGTGCTATAGAGATAGAGGCTCCTGGAGGCTTTGGGAGGCCTTGGTTCCAGCCAGGCTTCCTGGTACCCCTTGAAGGCACCTCTACTCTCAGTGGTCTGAGGGCATGCATGGGGTCCCATTCACCCCTGGCCTGGAAGACAAGAGAGCAGAAAGCCAGCCCTAATCTCAGCTCCAAATAGGAAAACAAGCACCTCCCCGGTGCAGCAACCAAACAGCAATTAGGTCAAAGGCAGGAGAGAGTTTTTAGGGCTGAGCATTGTGTCTGGAGCCTGCTTCCTCATCCATTTGTGTTGTTGGGCACTGGGTGGGTGGGGCACACTCAGGCCCCCATCTGAGGTGCAGCAAAATTGAGGACACAGGCCCTGGCTGGCGTGGCTCAATTGGTTGGATTGTCATTCCATATATCAAAAGGTCGTAGGTTCAATTCTCAGTCAAGGCACATGCCTGGGTTGTGGGTTTGGTCCCCAGTTGGGGTGAGTACAAGAGGCAACCAATCGATGTTTCTCTCACATCAATGTGTGTCTCTCTCTCTCTTTCTCTTCTTCCTCCCCCCACCCCCGCCCTCTAAAATCAGTAAACATGTTCTCAGTGAGGATTAAGGAAAAAACACACAAGAACAACTGAGGACACCAGGAAGCAAGGGGACTGAGTTTCAGGGCAGGTTCCAACCCTGCTGGCTGTGTGCCTGTCACTTGCATAAAGGGCTACATCTGCTTAGGGTCGGGATTTTATTTTTCCCAAAATGAAACAGTCTATTTCAGTAATGTTAGGAATAAACTTCCATTTATTTTACATTTACTATGTGGGAGGCACTCACTGGGGTCGTTATTCTACACAAATTATCTCATTTGATTCTCTTAATAACTCTGGGAGGGTAGAGTGATACAGATGAGGAAAGTGAGGGTCAGAAAGGCTGAGCCCTGAGCCAAGGTCCCACTGCTAGCAGGTGGTAGAGCTGGGATTTAAGCCAGGGCTGTCTTGCTTCAGAGCCCTTTGCCCTTAACCACTGTGTGCCATGGGGCCTAACAAGCACCGGATGCTTCCTCACCCACACCTGGCAACACCCCGATCTCTGAGACCACAGATGGGCTGTGAAAGAAGGAAGGAGTCTCTCAAAAGGTCACTTTTCTTTATTTCCCAGTACCCCCAATCTTACAGCATGATCAGGGTCTTTCCAACGTGTAGGCTTTCCTGACCCTGCAGGGCAGCTGAAGTTCCAAAGGCCTGGCCAGGGGCCCGCCACACTGGGAATCTCCAGCTGAGACCATTTCTAAAAGTGGTTCCTGGGCACAATGTGGAATCAGGTTGGCCAGTCACTCCTCAGTCCCCTCCTAGAGGCACAGGGACAATGCAGCAGCTTGCTCCTTTGGCTTGCTGGAACCATCCCAGGAAAAGGAGGGGAGGAACTCCAGATAGCAAGGAGTCTTCTGGCTGAAAGAAGTTGAGACCTGGGCCAATTTACCTTGGGGCAGGTCGGGCCCTTGGAGACTGTGGAGCAGACCCAGGCTAGACCCCTACTCAGCAAAGGTGAATTCCCGCCATACTTTGCCAATGCCCACCTTCACCGACATGGCCTGAAACACACTGGGTACAGAGGGACACACATGAGAGATCCGGGTTCAACCCTGTTGAAAGCCAGCATGCTGGGAGAGAACTTCCTTCACTTTGTCCACAATGGTGTCCACCTCAGCCATGGCCCCCAAACCTAGGGAACAAAGTTCTGCTGTGGCCCTGCAGACTGAGGCAGGGTACCACCCCCGGCCCCCCTCCCACCCGGTACTCCCCCAAGGCCTCCACCCAGACCCCAGTGCCTGAGAAGGACAGGACCTTCTGCCTGAGCCAGACCCTCACATCCTTCTGAAACCCACCAGGACAGGCCCCGGAAACAGTTACAGTAGCTGTCATGAACTATGCACGGGCTGTGTGCCAGGGATACCACGCACCTTACATGAACTCTCATTTAATCCTAACAACTCTGAGGGGGAAGGAATTATGATTTCCATCTTCCAGATGAGAAAGCTGGGCTTGGAGGAGAATGGTTTTGCCTGAGGTCACAACAGGCTGGGATCTTAATCCAGATCTGACCATGGGCCATGAGGACAGGCTGTAAGCCTGGCCAGATGCCCACCTTGGTCTCCACACACCAGCTTCTTGGCCACACAGGGGATCTCGATATAGCCAAAGGCCTGGAGCTGGCCCACCTGCTGCGAGGTAAGGGGATGCTCCCACATGGCAGTGTTCATTGCTGGGCAGAAGAGCAGGGGCTTTCCGCGGTCCCAGGCCCGGATGACACATGTCTGTGAAAAAGGATGGGGGAGGGGGCGCCTGCTGTTCCAGCTGCCATCCTCCCCAACCCTTCCAAATCTTACACACCATCCTCTGGGTCACAAGCAGCCATGTGGTTAGGATGACTGAGGTTAGGATGACTGAGGGCTGCTATCTGCAGGGAGCTGTCTCATGTCCCTCTAGGAAAAGAGAGGGGAGTTCAGAGAACAATGAAATGAAGAGGCCAGGACCAATGCCACCCTTCTCAGTGCCCCTGCCCTCTCCTGGGGACAGGAAGGAAGTAGGACAGCACATAGCCTCTGGATCTGGCTGTTTGCATCGTCCCAGACACCAGCATTTGTTTCCCACCGATGTCTCTCAGAGTTCAGCAACCAAGCTATGAGTGGACAGTTTCAGTCACACTTTCTCTTGGCCCCATGACACCTGCTGCTTCTGCAAAAGTCATGAGTATACCTAGAAGAGCCCCCTGACTGCATGTAGGGTGGGGTGAGGGCTGGGCTGGGGTTTCTACGTGTCCTCAAAATAAAACACACTGACCAGAGCAGAAACTGAACCCCTCCATGTCCCACACTTTCTTGCTCTGCCCACCTCATCTCTAAGCTCAGGGCTTCCTGGACAAACCAGAGCTCCTCCAAGCCTTCTGGCAGCAAGAGGCATGAAAGGAGGCATTAGTTCCCATCATAACTTCTGTTTGGCCAACACTGTATTCAGCAACTCAGGTTCTGCCCCTGGGAATCTGCTTGGGTGAAGAGAAGGCCTGGATCCCGATCAGGAGACCAGCTCCCAACTAGACTGGTGACCCAAGGAAGTCTCCTTCTCTTTCTGGATCTTCTTGGCTGTTTACCACAAAGAAGGGGCCAAGGACTGAGTAGGCCAGAGGGCAAGTCAGATGACAAAAGGCCCGGAGGCCAGTACACAGATTCACACTCAGCACACTGCTCTAATAGCACCACAAGTTCTGGGTACTAGAAAGGAAGGAAGGAGAACTGAAGGAGAGAAGTAGCAGGGTGAGCTTCTTTTCCAGGATAAAGGATAAAGAATATAAGGATAAAACATCTTTTGAGAGAGGACAGAGCCACAGAGCAAGAATGGTGACAGTTTAAACATTGTAAGATTTGCAATTTCTTAAAATATTTGCCTTTGCCCAGCCAGTGTGGCTCAGTGGTTGAGCATTGACCTATGAACCAGAAGTCACAGTTCAATTAGGGTCAGGACACATGCCCGGGTTTCGGGCTAGATCCCCATTGTGGGGCAAAGCAGGGGGCAGCCGATTGATGCTTCTGTCTCATCATTGATGTTGCTCTCTCTCCCTCTCCCTTATTCTCTGAAATCAATAATATATATATTTTTTTTAATAATAAAAAATATATAAATATATATAAAAATATATATATATAATATATATAAAAATAATCAATAATAAAATATATATATACTAGAGGCCCGGTGCACAAAAATTTGTGCACTTCTGGGGGGGGGGGGGAAGGAGGGTCCCTCAGCCAGGCCTGTGCCTTCTCGCAGTCTGGGACCCCTCGGGAGATAACGCCCTGCTGGCTTAGGCCTGCTCCCGGGTGGCAGAGGGCAGGCGAATCCCTAGGTGCAGCCCCCTGTCATGCACAGAGCAGGGCGGATTGGGAGGTTGCGATGCCACCCTCAGTCACGCTCAGGGTAGGGCCGATTGGGGGGTTGGGGCACCGCCCCGTCACACTCAAGGCAGGGTCAATAGGGAGGTTGCGGCGCCACCCCCAGTCACGCACAGAGCAGGGCCGATCAGGGGGTTGGGGCGCTGCCACTCTCACACTCAGGGTAGGGCCGATGGGGAGGTTATGGTTCTACCCTGTCACACACAGAGCAGGGCCCCTGTCACACACAGAGCGGGGGGGGGTGGGGGGGGAGTTGGGGCGCCGCACCCTGTCACACACAAAGCAGGGCCAATCAGGGGGTTGGGGCACCACAGCCTGTCACACACAGAGCCGCAGGGCTATCAGGGGGTTGGAGAGCTCCCCCCTATCAGGCACAGAGCAGGGCTGATCAGGGGGCTGGGGCGCCTTCCCCTGTCACGAACAGAGCAGGGCAGATAGGGAGGTTGTGGCCCCGCCCCGTCACACACAGAGACGCAGGGCGATCAGGAGGTTTGGGCGCTGCCCCCTGTCACGCTGATCCCGGTGCTGGGAGGCATATTACCCTTTTACTATATAGGATAGAGGCCTGGTGCATGGGTAGGCCTGGCTGGTTTTGCCCTGAAGGGTATCCTGGATCAGGGTGGGGGTCCCCACTGGGGTGCCTAGCCAGCCTGGGTGAGGGGATGATGGCGGTTTGCAGCTGGTCACACACCCTTCAGGGTGGGGGTCCCCACTGGGGTGCCTGGCCAGCCTGGATGAGGGGATGATGGCTGTTTGCAGCTGGTCACACACCCTTCAGGGTAGGGGTCCCCACTGGGGTGCCTGGCCAGTCTGGGTGAGGGGGTGAGGGCTGTTTTCAGGCTGGTGGGTGACGGAAGCTCCCAACCGCTCCTTTTTTTCTTTTTTTTTTATTCTGGGCCAGCTTTAGCTCTGAGGCTCCAGCTCTTAGGCCTCCGCTCCTGAAAGCAGGTATCTGGTTTGTTTCGGTTCTATAATCGAAACAATGTATAACTCCAGCTCTGAGATCCCGGCTCGCTGGAAGCAGGTTTCTGGGGTTTTGTTTAGCTTCAATATTTGTAACTATGTTTCAAACTGCAGGCTCAGAGGCCAGCAAGGCAGGCGGGGAACGTTGGTTTCCTCCGTCACTGAAGCAAGCAAGCCTCATGTTAGTTTCAAGCTGCCTGGCTGCCGGCCGCCATCTTGACTGGCAGTTAATTTGCATATCGCCCTGATTAGCCAATGGGAAGGGTAGTGGTCGTACGCTAATTACCATGTTTCTCTTTTATTAGATAGGATATATATTTTAAGTTTGCCTTCAAGTGAAACCTTTTGTGGAAAATGATCTGGGGGCTGGTCTTGGGAACTTATTCTACTGTTCAGCCAACTCAGGAGGAGGGAACTCCAAAGATTTCAAGGAGCAATGGCAGCTTCAAGGAAAAAAAGGAAAGCAGAACTTTCAGGAGGAAGGAGGGAGCCCTCTCGGAGAGCAGCCTAGGCTGGGGCTTAATTCCTAGAGCTTGGTGTGCTTCGCCACATCAGCCAGCTGCTGACTAGCAATGGGAAACCTAGAGGTTTGGTAACACAGTGCTGGTCACATACAACTCTGACCCACTTAAATCAAAGTGGCAGGAGTCTCACAGGCTCCAGCTGCCCTGTCAGCCCTGGCACCAACCCCACTGGGAAGCCTTCTGCACTCCCTTACCCTGCTTCTTGCCACACAATCTGTGTGCTGCCCTTCTTCTGGTCACCTTGTGTTCTTATTCAAATAACGCTTAAATCACTAGTAGATTCTTCCAAAGTGCTTTAAGTGCCAACAACAAGCATAGGAGGAGACTAACCTATCTGACCCCCCAAAATATTGACCCAGCTTCGTTATTCACTTCTTCACCATATTAAACTCTGAAAAACTCCAGGCTGTTTGCCACAGTAAAATTACTAATTATCTCATACATATAATAAGTATATGCCTACTAGTGTGCAAGGTGGTGACTCTATTGTCAAAGGACTGACTGGAAACATTGAAGATTGGGCCACACACCAGAGCATACTCCCTTCTCACCTGAATGAGTGAACAAAAACCCTCTCCTTCCAGACTGTGAGTTCCCTGTGTCCTGTGTGTCTCTCAGCATGGGTCCAGTTCATGGTAGGTAAAAGCTCAATAAATGAGTAAAGGTAGGGTAATAAGGCAGAGGGAGGAGAGAGATCATGCCTAACTCCTTCCAGGATGATCAAGTACACAAAGTTTCTTTAAGGACAATAGCTCCCTGAAGATCTATCAATCCCACTTTGCACAGCTGAACTTGTGCTCCTTTCTTCCATCATCCATAAGCTCACACTCTTGCCCTGTCTTTCTCCTATTTTCCTCTCTCAGCTTTCCATGATACATAGGAAAACTGCACCTCCACCTGTGACTAAATACAGAAGAGATAAATGTGTGTGAAACATCCATGAAGAAGTAAACACTCTTATTAGTTGCCCATGTGGATACCCAGATCCCAGTGAGAAGGCAGGCAATGGAACTAGGCCAGGAGACTGACAGAATGGCAGCCCATGAATGAAGGACAAAGGGAGAAGAGCTGAGCATCAAAGGGCAGGTGAGTGGTGGACAGCCTCAGAAAGCACCCATAAGTCGAGTCCATCCATCCACCACACCTTCTGCCAACTTGTCATAGCATAGGTGAGATGGGTAGGGGGCAGAGGGACAGTGTTCTGAGCAAACAGGACCATGATAAAAGGATTCCAAGGTGAGAACCTTATACAAAGGTAGTCTATAGCTCAGCAAACTGGGAGAGAGGTTCAAGGAGGAAGGAGGGCACAGGGATTCACTCACAAGCAAGTTGTCACAGATGCCACTGGCCACCTTCCCCAGAGTGTTGGCATCGAGAGGAGCCACCAGCATAAGGTCTGCCCACCTCCGAAGGTCAATGTGGAGAACTGGGTCGGACCGGCACTTCCACATCTGGCAAGGAGAAAGAAATGGGGTCACTGGGCAGACCACTCTGTTGGTGGAGGGAAGGAGGTGTGTGTGTGGGCGGGGGGACCTGGGGGGAGGAAACAGAGGCCAAGGACACTAAGTCAGGAACCCGAGGAAGACCACCTGATGAGCAACCCTGCCCAAATCCACTGCCACTCCCTCTCACAGCTAAGCTGGTGAGAGCACTGGCTGCAGAGTCAATAGCCTGAGAGAAACCAGGCCTAAGAAAACAAACGCCCCTTGTCTTTCCAAGCTATTCCCTTTATGGTTTGGTTTTCAAGAGAACTGACATCTGGCAGGGAACTCCTGCCCTGTCTGCTTGAGGCGGATGCTTGGGTTGTCTAAGCCAGTGGACAGTGAGAAATGTCTGGGGCAGTGAGAAATGGGGGAGGGGAAGAATTGGGGAAGACGGACCAATCAGAAATGTTCTAGGCAGAGAATGTTTAAAAATGCCTGGCAGGGCACCCCTTTGAGGCCCACACTCAATGTCTGGTGAATCAGCCAGTGCCCACCCTTTTGAGAGAGCAGATGTAGGCTGTGGGAAGTGAGGCACTCTGGCCAGCCCTGACATTGGGAGCCATGGGGACATGGTGAGGGAAACAGAGCTCTTCTGTGGTTGTATCAGCCCAGATAAGCCCAAGGGCATTCAACTTCAGGCTCAGGGCCAACGCTGAGCTCTGCCTGGGGTGGGGGGAGACTATAGGCCTCCCACAGGCCAGAAGCTAGACAGTTGTTTTCCTCATCACCTCTGCCTTGAGGGCCCTAACTGCTGACGTGAGGCTGGTCTGTCTGCTCTGACCACCAGGACTATGGGCTGCAGGAGTAGTCCTGTCCTGTTGATAGACACATGATGGAACACAGCCCTGGGGACCCCCAGCACTGACCTCCCATTCATCCGCATCGCTGTAGAGGGTGACAGGAATGTCCTGGGGGCTGTAGAAATGTTTGGCTCTTTCAGTTGTGACCACTGCTACTTCCAGCTGTCACCAAGAAAAAACAGGTGGGGGTGGGGGTGATACATGTTATCAGAGCCACTCCTGGAGGCCATGTGGGACCAGGCCAGGCAAGAGCTTTCTTCATAGCCTAGCTACAGAGAGGACTTCTCCCTCCTTGGCAGTTTCCATAACTACTTCTACTGTCATCAAAAGTTCAGGCCCCACCAGGTGTGGCTGTTTCACTTCCCTATCAAGGAGCTACTGTGGAATCAGCCATCAACTGTGCAATGTATATAAAGCTGCAGCTGCCACAGGCTCCTGCCGCTCCGGCAGAATGAGGCAAGAGCAGAGCCAGATGGGAAAGAAACTCAGGGCAAGAGCAATCCAGAGGCCATGGCTGGTAGGAGGGGCCATCCCAAGGAGGCTCACAGGTCCTGAGCTCTGGACCACATTGAAGCCCTGCCCCTTGCAGGTGAAGGCACTGGGAGCTGGGGCCTGGCACAGGGTGTTTGTGTCCATGGCCAGCGAGAGAGTAGGCAGTTTCTTCTCGTACTTCTAAGAACCAGGACTCATGGGCTCCAGCTGCAGACAGGCTCCAGGAAAACCAAACCCACATCACGTGCCTACACGCATGGGGCAAGAACAAAGTTTACCTTCATACTACTCATTTACTAGATAAGTTAACAATGCAAACAAGGGGGATGGTTAAGGTGCTTAACAGAATGATGGCCTTGAGAAAGAGCACATGGTAATGTGAACGGCACTCAAGGTAAAGGGGCCCAGAAGAGGTGGCTGTGAGAAGGATGTAGGAAATAACACGTTTGGGGGACATTTATCCAGAAGGGAGAAATGTCAAGTGTGACAAGGACAGAATCATTGACTAACCAGAGGAGAGGTCATGGGTGATAGTGTCTGGGCCAGATCCAGTCTGCAGACATGTTGTTTGGCTTGCATGGGGTTATAAACATTTTTGAGCCAGTATATACAAATCAAAAGATTTCACATAGAAAACTTATTTTCCTGGCTTCTCTTGAAAATCAGAAGCTCTGGCAATGCTGGACCCATATTCCTACTGATAACGACTTAGTGGGATTGAGTGATGGCTGTCTCTTTGGATGAGGTGTGCCTATGCCCATTAACCTAGTCCCCAGCCCTCCCTTCCGTCTCCCCAAGGTTTTTCCTCATTTCTTTCCTGCTTGTCATGGGACAGTATTCTACATAGCACTTAAGAGAAAAGCAGAGAACAGAAGTCTCAGAGAGGCAGCCTACAACAGAACTTCAGAAGCTCTGGTGTTCCCAGCTCTATTGGAGAGCTCTTGGACTTGTCCATTCTCTCTCACTCCCCTGTAAGAACCTACGATACTCAGAACTTGCTCGAAACCTCAAGGACCTTTTAAAAAGTCATTTAAATCAAACCCCCACTGAGCACTTGAGTCCCATCTAGGACAGCCCTGAACAAGCCTTGTCCAGTTCCGAACAAGATGGCAATTGGATGGGGCTGCCATTACTCCACTGCGTTGCTGAGGAACCAGCACAGGTGGGGAGAGCAGGAGGGGACAGGACAGTGCTGAGACTCTTAAAACACAGACAGTGACAGGGGAACATATGGGGCATAGTAAGTTAGGGTACACAGAGGAAAAATTATATATAAATTTCAGATGAGCAGAGAAAATTCAATCTACACACAAAAAAATAGGAAAGGCAAAAAAGAAGCAGAGAGAAAATATGAGAAGTATAAAGCATGAAATTAAGATGGCAGAAGTCCTAATATAATCATAATTATAGTAAATATATAATGGGTTAAATTCCCTGATCAAAATTCAGACCCTCATATTAGATGTTTTAAAATCCATCAATCACATCAAAATGTGCCTAAAAAGGCACATTTAAAACAAAAGGATAGCCCTCGCTGGTATTTCTCAGTGGTTAGAGTGTTGGCCTATACATCAGAGGTTGGCAAGTTCAATTCCAGTCAAGGGCACATACCTGGGTTACAGGTCTGATTCCTGTTCCCCGTCAGGGCGCATGTAGGAGGCAACCAATCACTGTGACACATCGATGTTCCTCTCTCCCCCGCCCTCCCTTCACCCTTTCTTTAAAAATAAATGGCAAAAATATCTCCAAACCTGGGTGAGGATTAAAAAAATAAAAGAATATGTTAAATTAAAGAATAAACTTTCAGTTAAATAAGGTGGATTAAACTCTGCTCCCTCCCAAAGCCCCTGAAATAAGAGTAAAGAGATTTTGTAAATAGTATGAACCATCAAGAACAAAGAGAAGAGGACAAAAACAAAAAAAAAACAAAAAAGCAGTTAATATATGTAAAAACACTTTTGGAATATGGAATTGGAAAGAGGTATTAGTAGATTCAAAGCAGATCAGATGAGATCAGATGCCATTTTTTTAAATGAACATTCAGAGGGGAAAAAGAACTCTTGGAAATGAAAATTATAAATAATGAAATTTAAAAACTCAATATAAGTTTAGAAGAAATCATTCAGAAAATAGAAAGATAAAGAAATGGATAATAGCAGGGGGGAAAGGTGAAAAAATCAGATCAACTCCAGAATTCCAAAATCTGACACATAATGAGTTCCAGAAAAGAAGAACAGAAAAATAGAGGGGAGAAAATTACAAAAGAAATGAAATTTTCCAGAACTGAAAAACTCAGAGGTGGGAGTCATCTCTTCTGCCTGGAGGAGTTTGAGGTGTCCCAACGTTAGGCTCAGGGACCTGGAGTATCACATCCCTAGAACCCATTGAGTGTCTGTCAATGCCTATACCCACACTAACTCTTCTAGAAGCTACATCCTCTTGCTGATGTATATGGAGCTTGCAATCCGCAAAAAAAAAATTAAGAGTTCTTCTCACCCATGTTGCTACTGAGCCACAAGCCCTAAACTGCATCTGCACAGTTAACTCTTCTAGTCCCAAATGCAGTTTCTCACTTTTCCCTGGTAAAATCCACCTTCCCAGAGTTGGTCCCCTGTTTCAGTCTATGGAGCTCTTGGCCTGTTCTTCTTGGCCTATTCTCCGCCAGCACCACCATCAGCAGAGCCCTGAAACACGAATTCAAATCATGAACAGAACAAAGACAAGAGCAGAGCCCTTCCATAAGTCTAGGGTTGAGGGTGGGGAAGAATCCTTCCCAAGTAAAATCTTTAAGTGGTTATAAATATGCTAACATCACCAGGTGGTCAGGGGATGTCCTAAGGTTACATCAAAACCTTACCTAAAATGCAAAAATACTTTGTCTGATATTCAAAAAAACTAAAATGGGTATGCCTTATTCCCAATGAGCCCAATCAAGCCCAGTAACAAACCATTTCCTAAGTGCTTACAAGCCCTGTCTATAGATATCTGTGGAGCCCGCCTCCTTTGTCATTTTGCTAAATGGGTATTAGTCATCTTTAGGCCCAGGCCCTCTGCTGTCTCTAAGGCACCCTGTAGGTCACCAACTATAACCTCAGTACTCCAGGCGACCTTGCCAAGGTCAGAAGATGAATCACCCAACTTGGGGTTCATGTCCCTCCTATCACCATCTGTCCTACTTTTTCAAGTTCAAAAGAAAAAATGGAAACAAAACAAGACTCAAGTCCCTCCCATTTCTTTCTTTCCATCCTAATGTTATGCCATTGGCCTCCAGCACCAGGCATTGTTTTGTTCTTTTTCCAAATACACGGAACAGCCCTCTTGGTTGTCCTGTTTCATTGCAAGCTTCAGCTCAATCTGGACCACATAAACCTTCATGTTTAGTCACATGTCCTCCTTTCCATCTGTGTTCTCCCCTCACCCCAACTGATTTCTTTATTTAATATTTATTGTTGAAAGCTTTACAGATGTCGCCTTGTTTCCCTCCGTTGACCCCCTCTACCCCGCTTCCACCCCTTCTCCAGGCCTTCACTGCACTATTGTCTGTGTCCATGGGCTATGCATATATGCATGTAAGTCCTTTGGTTAATCTCTTCCCATCCCTACTTCCCTCTAAAACATGTCAGTCTGTTGCATCTTCATTGTCTCTGGTTCTATTTTGTTTGTCAGTTTATTTTGTTCATTAGATTCCACATATGAGTGAGATCATGTGATGCTTGTCTTTCTCTGTCTGGATTATTTCTCTTAGCATAATACTCCCCATGCTGTCTCAAAAGGTAAGAGACCCTTCTTTTTTACAGCTGCATAGTATTCCATTGTGTATATGAACCACAGTTTTTTTTATCCATTCATCTACTGATAGGTACTTGGGCTATTTCCAGATCTTAGCTATTATAAATAACTAGTGGCCCCATGCATGAAATTCGTGCAGGGGGGAGGGGGTGTCCCTCAGGGGATGTCCAACTGCTGGAGATCCCCTGTGGGATCGGGCCTAAACCGGCAGTCAGACATTCATCTCACAATCCGGGACTGCTGGCTCCTAACCACTCACCTGCCTGCCTGCCTAATTGCCCCTAACCACTCTGCCTGCCGGCCTGCTCGCCCCCAACTGCCCCTCCCACCAGCCTACTTGGCACCAACTGACCCCCCCGGCTGGCCTGCTTGCCCCCAGATTCCACCCCCGCCAGCCTGATCACCCCCAATTGCCCCCCCCCTCGCTGGCCTGCTTGTGCCCAACTGCCCCCCTGCTGACCTGCTCACTCCAAACTGGCCCCCCACTGTCCTGATCACCTCCAACTGACCCCCACTGACGGCCTGCTTGCCCCCAACTGGCCTCCCTGCTGGTCTGCTTACCCCCAACAGCCCCGCCCCCCACCAGCCTTATCATCCACAACTGCCCTCCCCTCTTGGCCTCTAACTGCCTCTACCTCAGCCCCGCCACCATGGCTTTGCCCAGAAGAACATCGGAAGGTCTCCTGGAAGGTCTCCCAGTGTAATTAGCACATTACCCTTTTACTAGTATAGATAGAGGCCTGGTGCACAGGTGGGGGCTGGCTGGTTTGCCCTAAAGGGTGTCCTGGACCAGGGTGGGGGTTCCCTTGGGGCGTGGGGCAGCCAGGGTGAGGGGCCTGTGGTGGTTTGCAGGCCAGCCACACCCCCATGGGGTGAGGGTCACTGCTGGGGGTGTGTGACAAGCCTGGGGGAGGGGCTGAGGGCTGTTTTTAGGCTGGCCACACCCCCTTCAGGGTGGGGGTCCCTGCTGGGATGCCTGGCCAGTCTGGGTGGGGGCTGATGGCTGTTTGCAGGCTGGCCACGGCCCCCAGCAACTCAAGGTCCCAGCCCCTCCTTTTTTTCTCTTTCTTTTTCAGCGCCTCCTTGAGCGGAGGGAAGCAGGTATCTGGGATTTATTTATCTTCTATAATTGAAACTTTGTAGCCTTGAGCGAAGCCCAGGGCCAGCCAGGGTGGGCAGGGAAGCTTGGCTTCCTCCATTGCCAGGGACAACCCAAGCCTCCTGCTCGCTCCAGCTACGTGGCCGCTGCCATCTTGGTTGGGTTAATTTGCATACTCACACCTGACTGGCTTGTGGGCGTGGCTTGTGGGTGTAGCAGAGTGACACCAATTTGCATGTTTCTCTTTTATTAGTGTAGATGCTGCTATGAACATAAAAAATATGGAATGCTTCACGGATTTGCATGTCATCCTTGCACAGGGGCCATGATAATCTATTGTTCCAATTTTGGTATACTGTATTTTTCTGTGTATAAGATGCCCCCAACTATAAGATGACCCCCACTTTTCCTACCCAAAATTAAGAAATCAGTATTTTAAACATAAAACAGAACACATTTTTATTTAGTAATTATAGTAGGTAATGTTTACATACCAGTACTATGATATTATGCAGCATATCCCTTTATCCAACCTCTGTTGCATCACTGCTCTCTTCTTCATCACTATTAGTTCCAGACATATAAATTTCTTCAACTTCTATTGTATCACTGCTGTCTTATGAGTCACTGTCTATATATGTGAGATCATCCTCATAAACTGGTGGCATTTTCTGAGCTAACTTTGTTCATGTTCTCATGGCCAACCCTTCTCTCCTCATGAAATTGAAGCACCATTTTGCCTTTCCTATAAAATCAACAATGTTCATTTTGCTTGCAAACATTCTTGCCTGACATTGAATAAGCTTGGTTGATACACATAAGCCACTCTGGCACTGTTCTATAATCCAAGTCTTAAGCCCCTGCTCCAAGTTTGCCCATTTTGCTGGTTTTCCTCTTAAGGCCTTCTTCTTTTTTGGTATCTTAATGAGTTTTTCTTCCAGTTTTCTCCACTGTCTGATCAGACACTCAGTGGGAGGAGGTCCAAATTGTCTCTCTGCAGCTCTATTTCCATGTTCTTTTTCATAGCTGATTACATTCAGTTTGAATTTTGCAGAGTAAGACAATCACTTACCGGTATTTATCTTTTTATATTTTGACATCTTTATGGGCTCAGAACGCTCTGGTCTCTGTTGCATCTGCACACTCTTCACCTCCACTTCCAATTACGGCATCAGCTGATGTCAGTAACAATAAGGCTCAGGATTGGAGGAAGTCTATTTGACAAGGTATGGGCAGCCACGAACCCCTGTGGCTCCCTCCTCGGGTGACTTCGTGTATAAGATGCTCCTCCGTGTATAAGATGCCCCTCAATTTTCAGTCTAATGACTTTATAAAAAAAATAGCATCTTATACACAGAAAAATATGGTATGTGCTGCTGAAGTGAGCACTCCATCTGTTTTCCAATCTCTGTCAACAGAGGGCTTTCCAGGTACTTATATCAGTTTCTAATCACTGCCTTGTTTTCCTCATGGGTACCACTTTCTCATTTCTAAGAGTTTCCCAACCATCTTGAACAATTTGCCACTTAAGAATGTCCCAGTTCAGCCCTAACCGGTTTTGCTCAGTGGATAGAGCGTCGGCCTGTGGACTCAAGGGTCCCAGGTTCGATTCCGGTCAAGGGCATGTACCTTGGTTGCGGGCACATCCCCAGTATGGGGTGTGCAAGAGGCAGCTGATCGATGTTTCTCTCTCATCGATGTTTCTAACTCTCTATCCCCTTCCCTTCCTCTCTGTAAAAAGTCAATAAAATAAAAAAAAGAAAAAAGAAAAAAGAATGTCCCAGTTCATCCTCTTCTATCCTGAAATTTTGAAAGCTTCATCCTGAACATCTAGTTCCCCTACTCTCCCCAACTCCCAAACTGCTTGCCAGGTCTTCAAGTGAAGACTGTGCCTCGGCCCAGCCTTCAGAAGCATTCCGTTTGGTAATGGCTGTGTTTAGGGGCTCCCTCCTCTATCTCAGCTCTACCCTTTCTTTCCTTCTACATCACCTTCAGGGCCTCAGGGCCTGTCCTTGGCCCCTAGAGGGTGCCAGGTAGGGCTCCCACACTGGGGATTAGCCCCTGCTTGAGATCTTCCCTCTAAGCTCCTCCCCCAGTCTCTCAGTTGATCTCTCTCTGGCTACCTTCCCAGGGCACACAGTTGTTAGGGAGTTTCCTGGGGTCACTGTCGTTACCTAAAGAGTAATGTGGAAAGTATATGATGGGTCCATCCTTTCCAGTGCTCCTACCCTGACCCTTCTGAAGTAGCCACCTCTCCTTGGAAGTGACCCTGAACCCAGTGCTGTCCAGCAGGCCCAGGCCAGTTTTTCTGGTTTTAGAAAGATGTCACTTGATCTGATTCATCAGCCCTATGGGCTTTGTTCTTTCATTTTCATTCACTCTGTCAAAAGGTCTGGGAGCCAAGTTTGCACACATTTGAAGAAAATAAAAAGCAAGCTGTGTTACCTTCTAGATATTAAATTACTCAGACTATTGACTCATTCAACCTGACCTTTCTCCCAGCAAATGCCAAGGAGTCCTGGCAGGGCAAAAACAACTCCTGAGGGCAGGAACCCTCCTCAGCTTTCTCTTACACACTCCTAGGACCTGGTAGAAGCAGGCTAGGCATTAAAACAATCGCCCACATACTACAGAGCTCCTGAAGGCAATTCTGTGCACAGTCTTTTGGCAAGACCACTGTGAACAGTTTTATATCTAATGTTTTTAACCTGAACCTCTTTGTGTGATGTGACCAATGCCTGGCCACACCCTTATATGAGCTTCCTGTCTGTATTTTGCCCAGTATTCATAGTGATTTCCTTCTGAAACCAGTTGGCAAGTCTGGTTTCCTTTTCTCTGCTGAAGAGACTGACTTTAAAAATAACATAAATATACACAGAGGGTAGATGCTCAACCACTGAGCCAAACCAGCCAGGCAGGGCCAAATACTACTTTAAACTTTGTCACAACTACTCAACTCTGTAGCAGCAAGACTGCGGCCATTGACAAAACATAAATGAGTACATGTGGCTGTGTTTCAATAAAACATTATGGACCCGTAAATCTGAATTTCCTATACTTTAGTGTGACACAAAATAGTCTCCTTTTGATTTTTCTAACCATTTAAATATGTGAAAATCATTCTTAGCTCACAGGCCATACAAAAATGACCCATGAACCAAGAGGTCACGGTTCAATTCCCAGTCAGGCACATGCCCAGGGTGCAGGCTCGATCCCCAGTAGGGGGCGTGCAAGAGGCAGTGATCAATGATTCTCTCTCATCATTGATGTTTCTGTCTCTCCCTCTCCCTTCCTCTCTGAAATCAATTTTTTTTTTTAAATGTAAAGAAAAAATAAAACAGGCCACAAAACCGGATTTGGCCTGGGGCCATTGTTTGCTAAGTCCTGTACCTTGCTCATTCATGTATATCTTAAGGATTGTCCCACATCAGCACACAGAGATCCATCCATTCATTCTTCTAAACCATCACCAAAGAGTCCATTGAGAGGCTGGACCATAATTGCACCACACCTCTCTATAGTTGGACAATTTGTTTCCTGTTTCATTGTTGTTTTGAAATTATAAAAAATGTTATAATCAATTTCTTTATACAAATGGATGTTTATAAATATAGCCCACAGGGTTCAGACCTATAGGTGAATCAAGGGCTGTCAACATTTGTGATTTCTCTAGATATAGCCAAATAGTCCTCCAGAAAAGCAGAATTTATTTCATACTACATGAGCAGAGCACTCTTTCCCTCCCTCTTGATGACTGTGAATGTCCTGATGGGCATTCTAGAAATGTATCCTTCTCTAAGCTCAGAGCCTGCCAGCTCCCTGAGTGGGAGATTTCCTCTACCTTTAGAAATCTCCTTCCAGCCTGGCCAGGCATGACTCAGTGGTTGAGCGTAGACCTATGAACCAGGAGGTCACATGTTCTGGTTTCAGACTCTATCCCTCGTAGAGGGCATGCAAGAGGCAGCCGATCAATATTCTCTCTCATCATTGATACTTCTATCTCTCTTTCTCTTCTCCCTTCCTCTCTGAAATCAATAAAAATATTTTTTAATAATAATAAAAATAGAAATCCCCTTTTGGCTCTCAGCCCTGCTGATGCTTGCCCTAGCAAAGCTAGAGGTATCTGTTTTCTCCTCCCAAGTGAGAAGGATGCCAACCAAAGGGCAGAAACTGACTGATAACTCACACTAACTGCCACCCCATTACATGACAATTATGAACTGCAAAAAATCCCGAAGCTCCTTCCCCCCAAGACCTTCTCTCAAGATGCTTTTGGGCCCTAGTCCTTTTGCTCTTACGTCTAGAATCTTCTTTCACTAGTGCCAAAGAGGTCTTGTAGATGGGTCATTTGAGTAGCTTCTCTTCAGTGCATGAATAAGAAATCTGAGGCCAGCCCTGGCTAGTGTGCTAAATGATTAGAGCATAGGCCTGTGCACCAAAGGGTCGGGAGTTCGATTCCTGGCCAAGGGCTTATATCCACACCCCAACCTGGGCACATGTGGGAGGTAACCAATCAACGTGTCTCTCTCACCTCTCTCTCCCCCCTCCTCCCTTCCTGCCTCCCTTCCATTCTCTCTCTGAAAAGCCATGGACAGAATATCCTCAGGTGAGGAAGGGGAGGGAACTGAGGCAATAAAGAACTAACTTGCCCAGGGTCCCAGAGTGAGAAATTCTCTACACTCAGCTGCCTCTTTTTTTATTTTTTTAATATATATGTTTATTGATTTCAGAGAGGAAGGAAGAGAGAGAAACATCAATGATGAGAGAGAATCATTGATCAGTGTCGGGAGCCGGTCCATCCTTGTGGTTTCAAGGGACCAGGCATATATGGCATACTGTTCTTAATATGTTTGCTCACCTTCTTGGCACTATGTGTTTTAACCAAGGTCACCTCTCTGAGAAAGGTTGTTTCCCCAGATAGGGATTTTCCCCTGAAGTTAGGGAGGGAATAAAACCCCTTAACTAGCCGAAACCAGTTTGGCTCAGTGGATAGAGCGTCGGCTTGCAGACTGAAAGGTCCCAGGTTCGATTCCGGTCAAGGGCATGTACCTGGGTTGCAGGCACATCCCCAGTGGCAGATGTGCAGGAGGCACCTGATCGATGTTTCTCTCTCATCGATGTTTCTAACTCTCTATCTCTCTCCCTTCCTCTCTGTAAAAAATCAATAAAATATATATAAAAAAAACCAAAACCCTTAACTAAGTGCCAGGCGGGTAATTAATCACTTTAACTACGAACAATCATGCTTAAGCTACATAATCTTTACTCCCTGGAATGGAGATAAGAAACGCCCTAACCTTTGGAATAGAGATTGATAGGATTGGAATCAACTGGTATAAATACAGATATAACAAGACAACAGGACACAGAAACTAGACACAGAACCTAGAGACAGAACCTAGCGAGAGAACATGGCAAAAGATCCTGGACAGAACCTGGCTACAGAACTTGGAGAACCTAGACAGAACCTGGCTGAAGAACCCGGCTACAGAACCTGGCGACCGAACCTGGCTAGAGAACCTAGCGAGAGAACATGGACACAGAACCTGGCTGGAGATCCTAACCAGAACTTCGCTGGAGATCCTGAACAGAACTTGGCTGGAGATCCTGACTAGAGATCCTGGCTAGGCTGCTGATCAACTGAACGCTGTCTCCATGTCATTCCTTCTTCGCCGACTCCGTCCTCACCTTTGGGGACCCCTGGACCTGCTGGGGTTGGACCCCAGCATCTGGTGCCCAACGTGGGGCCCCTAGGTAAGCCCCAGTCTCGGGATGGATAGGACTCCACCGTAGGAAGAGGGTGGATAGTCTTCGCCGACTCCATCCACACCTTTGGGAACCCCTGGAACAGGATTACCCTAGGTAAGCCCCCCCCCCCCATTGAGAACCCCACACTCGGGATGGATAGGACTCCACCAGGGTACTGCAGACCCCCGTATAGAGGATAAGTAGGGAAGAAGGTGGATAGTACAGAACTTAGATTGAGAAGATGTGCCATACTGAGTCCAAAGAAAGAAGACTCTGTATTGATTCTTAGATTAAGAAGATGTGCCATACTGAGTCTAAAGAAATAAGATTCTGTATTGATCTATGATTCTTCCCATATGGCTGGCCCAAAGGACTTACCAGTAAGGGGAAAGAGAGTGAAGGACAGGAAACAAACACTGTTAAGTGCTTTCATGTGCCAGGAGCTGTGCCTAGCTTTTGGCACAAGATGACAAACTGTTTCATCTGTGTTCCCCTTTCTGAGCCTTGACAAGAGCCCAAAAGGATGGGTGAGAGTAGTCATCCTAATTTTAAACCAAAAAAAGCAGGCTCCATGAGGCTAAGTCAGGACATCCTTCTTCCCAGGTCAGTGACTTTCTGGCTACCCATCTTCTGGCTTCAACTCCAGCCAGAGAGGGAAAACTGAGTCCCGTTCCAGATACAGCCTGTCCCTCAGCAGACCAGGCTAAAAAGCCTGGAGTGGGCTGGAGAACCTTCCTGCCCCAGGCAACCCTTTCTTCATACCCCTATAAATGCTGGCTGCGTGGAACCAGGATGCGTGGAGCTGCCATTTCCCTTAGCTCTGAAGCTGCCCATCTGTTTCCTGGGCTAGGACTCCCTGCCACCAGCCAGTCTGGAAATGTACTTGCTCTGGGGCTATGGGAAAGGGAAACTACATGTCTTCCTCTCTCCCTAGGGGGCAATGGCAGAGGCTGCTGCTACTGCAATCCCTTCCAGGCCTCCCACCCTCAGGGCTCTGCTGGCCAGCTCCTACCAACAGTTTAGGGCACATGAGGGTGGCAGGCTCCAGGTAGCCCTGCCCCAGCAGCACCAGTGCCAGCCTCAGAATAGCCACAAGACTCTCCTCTCTTTCCCTATCTGGCCTAGCTGGCATCCATGGCTGCCTGCCTTACTGCTTCTCCTGGCCTGGGAGGTGGTGGTGGGGGTGTGAGGTGAGGGGCTGATTTTCTGTGTAGAAGTTTAGTGAAAGATTTCCCAGTCCCTGCCTGGAATCTCAACATGTTCATCTGCTGATGAGCACTGCTCCCTGCTGGACACACCGGGTACACCCACCTGTGCCATCCTGCGTCAGGAGCTGTGCAGGTAACAATCAAGGAAAAGCATCACCCAAGCCCCAGTGGCTTAACACTACTCCACAAAACTAGTCTCCAGCAACACAAGCAGTGACAACGGCAGTTGATGGTTCCCCATCTTAATCAAGATTCTCTCCTTGACCAAACTGTAGTGAGCTACTTTTTTGACTTGGCCTGTCTTTGAGCCTTGTCCTCAAGAGCAACAATCCTGCTAATAAGTTGGTTTCTCCAGAAGCCCACCCCCACCCCCCTCGATATCTGACTATCCTGGATCTCATCAGGCTTCTCATCCAGAAAATGTCTGATCACCCTGCCTGCTTTCAGCAAGAATCCTGTTGGGACAGTTTGGTCAGAATGTTTCCTCTCAGCGATCTTTCCGTCCACTGGCTCCCACACTGCCCCTTGGCTGTAAGCCCCCCTTTTCCTTGTTGTATTCAGAATTAAGCCCAGTTCTACACTGGGCTTAACTTTTCTGAATAACTTTTTCTGCCATAACTTTTCTGAATAAAATGTTCTTACCACTTTAATACATTAAATGAGTTTTGCAAGGGAGCAAAATCACATGGGTTGAGGCAGGTCAGCAAGGTTTCTACATGAATTTTTTGTGCAGAATTTGGAAAGACAGAGAGGGCAGTGCAGCCTGGCAGGGAATGGCCAAGGCAAAGGCCTTCAGAATGGAGTGTGGGGCAGTGGGAGATCAGTGAAGGCACTTGGATACCTGATTAGGAAATGGGTTACCTGCTGGCTTTCACACTGTTTAAAGTGTAGAACTTTTCCCACAGAAGACGACCCCAGACCCCAATATATTAAACTGATTAAAGTTGAGATGGTCTGGCCAATGGCTGGGGATTAAACCCCTCACACTGAACACAATGCAGTGGCCCCTGGGCATGGATGAACACTTGAAGGTGCAAAATTTAAACCAGAGCTGTGAACAATGCACTCGGACTGACAGGACAGCCATGGTGTCTAAGGAGGGAGAACAGAACCACAGTGTAGAAGACAGAGTGAAAGCAGGGACAGGGAGCCCAAAGCAGAAGGGAACACAAAGAATTTGCTGCCATTTCTCCAGCTAGCCCTCCTCCCACGCCAGGACCTTAGGGAATCTCAGGGTCAACATATGGAAACTCAATGCATCCATTTATCAGTGTTCCTTTCCCAGTCTTCCCTTAAGCTCTGTCCAAACTACCTAATCCAGCTCCTGGTTAAACTGGCAAATTCGGTCTCTGTGTCCTGCGTTCCCCTCACACCAATATACACAGACAGCCACAAACACCATAATTAAGAAAAAGGAAACCCTGTGCACTGCACAAAAGTGGGCTGGCTATAGGACCAGCAACTCTCTAACGTCAGAGGTCGCCATGCTTGTCTTGTAAGGATACTCACGCCAGGAATGTCCAAAAGCTGTGACACCAGGAGAGGTAACTTCAGGGCTGCCACACTCCCAGTGACACCCACAAGGACACGGAACTGCCTCTCTACCGAGGGCGCAGTGGCTGGACACAAGGCACTTGGTTCCATGTGGGGTCTGGTGGCTTCGAGTTCTGGGAGCCTGCCAGAACTGGGCTCCATAAAGCTGTCAGGATTTGGAATCTAAAAGCAGAACAAGGGGTGCCCACTTCATTTATACATTCAACCAAAATGTATTGAGCACCCTGTTAGACCTCCCAACTGCTGGGGTTCCTGAGGGATCAGCAGTCCCAGCTTCTGGGAGCACAGTTTGATAAGAAGGCCAGACACCCTCACCACACATAGGTCAATTACAATGTAATGTGGCCAGCACTGTGAGGAAGGTCAATACCAGGAACTATGGCTGCCAGTAGTAACTGTCTGAGGAAAACTTAACATTCAAGTTGAGTCCTAAAAGACAAGTAAGTTTTCCAGAGAGAGGGAAATAACCTTGCAAGTTACTGATAGTGGAGCAATCTTACAAAGATGAAAAGGCGTGAAGAAAGGTGGCAGGCTTGGTGAACAGGGAGCAGCTTAGTAGTGAGGCTAAAGTGTAATGGGCGTGGGGAGGTAAGTCTGTAAAGGCAGGTCAAGGGTGAGTTTCCATTTTAGAAAGATGGTGCTGGCGACAGTGTGAAGGGGGTCCTGGTGGTGGTGAGATTGGAGGGGCAGGGTAAGGAGCTACTGTAGTGGGCCAGGCTGATTGACTGAAGGGAGTGGCAGAATGCCTGTGAGGTGGAACCTTCAGCAACAAGGGGGCCAGAGGGCTTCAGGGAGCTAAGAGATTTGCCTCTGTCCCTGTCCCTGTAGATCAGACTGGGCACCACTCTACAAATCCAAGCCTAGGAAGAGACAAGCATAAAGGGATGTAGATCACCCTGTGAGACCAGCTGATTGGTTTATTCCTCTATCCCTCAGATGTTGCTGGACGTGAATGCCCATGATAACTTGGACACACTAAAACCTATACTCTGAAGACTGGGACAGCAAGACATATTCCATCAGCAGCAATCTCTAAGGACCAATTACATCTAGCACTGAGCAAAGGAACTGTGGAAGACAGATGCTGTCTTCAGGGAATCTATAGATGAGTTTAGAAGAGAGGAATTACATCTGACATCATTTAAAATGGGTCCTTCTCTGGGATGCACTTTTTTTAATAATCATTAATTAAATTTGTTCATCAGTTTCCTTGCCTCTCCCTCTCCACTTCCCACCACTACCACTGCCACCAGCAAGTCCCCTGAATGTGTGCCCAGGTATAATCACCAACCACCAGCCTCTTGGTAGGTCCTAAACATCTGCTGAATGAATAATAAACTGCACCCTCTGAAACAGGGTGGGGCAGAGAACAGAAACTTGGCCAGTGAATCAGGAGCCCTGGGCCCTGTCCATGATTGTGCTCACAACCTGGTGTGTAACCTTGGCCAGGGTACTTCCCTCCCCGGACCTGTCTCTTCATCTGAAGATGCAGAGATAGGACCAGGTGATCTTTGAAGCTTCTTCTAGCAGAAAACTTTGAGTCAATGCAGGAAAGACAGTGGCAATGGCTCTCTGTACTAGAGGGTCCTCAAATGGGCAGAATCAGCAGAGGAAGAGACACTAACGTAGACTCTGAAGAGGAAGTGCCTGTAAGTTGCCCAATGGCTACCTCTGTGACTGTGTACCCATAGGGTCCTCCTCTTCACACCACGGGCCCCTTGGCTCAGTAGGGCCTCTTGCCCAGTATTTGCTTTCAAGAGTCTGGCACACAGCCTCATGAGCTAAGGATCACATTTGGGTTCATTATCCCACTCCTACCTGTAAGGGTCTCCCAGAGGCCCAGACCCTCCTCAACAGGGGTTAAACACAGGCCAGTTCCCTTCAGTAAGACTCCCCCAAAGTGCCATTTGCCAATGATCTCAATCTTTGCTCTACACCAGGGCCTCAGTCAAAGCCCTGCTTGTTCAGAGCAAAACTGAGTCTACTCCAGGGCCTGGAGAGCCCTGTTAGCAACTGGCAAGGTCTAGAGCAGGGGTCCTCAAACTATGGCCCGCGGGCCACATGCAAATACAAATATTGTATTTGTTCCCATTTTGTTTTTTTACTTCAAAATAAGATATGTGCAGTGTGCATAGGAATTTGTTCATAGTTATTTTTTAAAACTATAGTCCGGCCCTCCAACGGTCTGAGGGACAGTGAACTGGCCCCCTGTTTAAAAAGTTTGAGGACCCCTGGTCTAGAGGGCCTACTATCCAGCTTTTTCCCAGAACTAATCAATAGGCTGATCAGCACCCATAGTAGGTGATGGAAGCACACGTCTGACTCTCTAGAGCAGTGGTTCTCAACCTTTCTAATGCCGCGACCCTTTAATACAGTTCCGCATGTTGTGGTGACCCCCAACCATAAAATTATTTTCATTGCTACTTCATAACTGTAATTTTGCTACTGTTATGAATCGTAATGTAAATATCTGATATGCTATATGTGTTTTCCGAACCACAGGTTGAGAACCGCTGCTCTAGGGAAACCTACCTACCAGATCTCAAATCTTGATCCTGTCCTACCCTAGCCAACTGGTGCTAGGACAGAAAAATTCCTGCAAAACCAGAAAGTGAATTTCATCTATGCAGCCCCTGAACCTCCACCACATCAAGTTGATATCCCTAAGGAACTGGTTACTGAAAGCAATCAGTGAAACTTAGGGCAGGAATCCATGTTGGTAATTTCTACTATGTCCCGCAGTAGGTGGGGCAGCCCAAGATTTACTACTAGGCCTCTGGAGCCATCTTTGCTAAGGACCCAAACTTAACTACCTTTCTAGAAAAGGTGGGGGTCAGGGAGAATTATATTTGAGGAATAGAAAGTGGATAATTTAACCCACATTTATTTGAAAGCAAGGTCAAACCAATTCAATCTGATAATCCCATGGAGGATGACAACTGGCAGGAGTTCTTTGTTTATACTCACAAAAGATCAAATCACAAACTAGTAAGCCTGTTACTCTCTGTCCAGTTCCTGTTAGAACCGCCTATCTGCATAGCCAAGGTAGCTGTAGACAGCGCCTCATTTCCCTGGGCTCTGAGTACTCATAAGGAACTCTTAAGCAGCAGAAAGAGTTGGCAGGCAGAGGTTACAGGGCTGAAGGCTGTGATTACTGAGCCTCAAGCTCCCAGGGCACAAGCCATGCAGGTAAGCCACAGAAAGAAAAATGGCAACTCCTCTGTCCTTTAGAAAGACAGGGCTGGGCAGAGTAAAGAGCCTCAGTTTGTAGCAGGGTCATGGTGTGTAAATCTCCTATGATGAGTTTCATTATGGCAGAGTTAAGTAAAGGTTTCAGGGAGCTGCCAGTCACAATAAGGTCAGGTGTGGAGCCAGAGCAAACCAGGGCTAAGAAAGGGCCAGACAGGGTATGAGCCCAGCCCAAGATAGGAATGATGAGGTGCCAGGGCCTAGGACCAAAGCAGAATGTAACTCAGGGGTGGGTGGGCAGAGATCCAGCATACATGAAGCACTTGAATCCTTTAGCCTAGTGTCCAAGCCCCTCACTATTGGCTCCAGGCTTCTGCTCTAGCCCAATCTCCCACCAGTCAGCATACTCTACTCTGCCTCAGTAATAATGCACCTCTTGTCGCTCCCTAAAATGTCACCATGTCCCCAAACCCAGAGCCATTAAAAGTAGTCTCATGGCCTGGCCAGCATGGCTCAGTGGTGGAGCATCGACCTATGAACGAGGAGGTCCAGTTTGATTCCCAGTCAGGGCACGTGTCTGGGTTTTCGGATAGATCCCCAGTGTGGGGTGTGCAGGAGGCAGCTGATCAATGATTCTCTTTATCATTGATGTTTCTCTCTCTCCCTTTCCCTTTCTCGCTGAAATTAATAAAAATATATTTTTTTAAAAGGAGTCTCATGGCCACAGGGGTACTTTAAACCCTCTCCCCCAAGGAAAGGCAAGGAACTCTTCAGGGAGCACTCAAGACCTTGGCATTCTAAGACTGTTCTCACAAACCAGAGGCCAGAATACTTGACTTTGCTGCACCAGTAATCTCATTAGGAGAACCTCCTCAACACTGTATGTTGAGGAGATAGATAATATTCACATGCACAGGCTACTAGCAAGAGACTGAGTACTGCCTACTCTCAGCCACAAGGAGAAATGTGGAAAACCCTTGTTTCCAAGACACCACCACTTTCCCAACATGGGAATCTCTCCTGCCCATTATCTGGCATAGGCCTCCAATACTTCAAAAAACAGCATGATGTTTTTCTCTTGACAAAATTTGGCCTCACTCTAATTTTTAAATGCCAGTCAGTACTTTTAGGTGGATCTATGAGATAACAGAAATATCCCAGGGCTCTCCTTTTTCTATTTCACCAAAAGATGGCCCCATGGCTCAGTGGGTGAGCATGGACTATGAACCAAGAGGCCACAATTGGATTCCCCGTTAGGCCATATACCCTGGTTGGGGGCTGGACCCCCAGTGTGGGGCCTGCAGGAAGCAGCAGATCAATGAGTCTCTTTCATCATCATCTCTCTCTCTCTCTCTCTCTCTCTCTCTCTCTCTCTCTCTCTCCCTCTCCCTTCCTCTCTGAAATCAATAAAAATATTTTTTATAAAAAAAGATAGTAGTGTGTCCTTTCGGCAGTCCCTGTTACTTTTTGGAAGCAGGATCATGATTCCCTTTTTTTTTTTTTTAAGGCAAACGTTAAGTGTGGGGAACTTACAGGGTCCCCATTTAAACTAGATTAAACAGCACTGGACTATCGCCTACCAGCGCAAAGAGGGGATGAGAACTCAAGATACAAATTCCCCACTTCAGGCTCTCCAGTGGTTCTCAACCTTCCTAATGCCGCGACCCTTTAATACAGTTCCTCATGTTGTGGTGACCCCCAACCATAAAATTATTTTTGTTGCTACTTCATAACTGTAATTTTGCTACTGTTATGAATCATAATGTAAATATCTGATATGCTATATGTGTTTTCTGATGGTCGCGACCCACAGGTTGAGAACCGCTGCTAGCCGGAAAGAGGTCCTTAATGCTCCGGCCCAGGAGCACATATAGGAAAATGAAGTCCCCACAGGCTCCACAGTCCCTACATGCTGACCCACAGTGCAAGCTGAGCGTCACAGATAGACAGAAAACGAGGTGGAGCGCGCGCGCGAACACACACACGAAAGTGAGGACATAGGCACAGCCGCAGAACCACTGTCGCAAGCGAAGCTTTTCCGGCCCGACCTCCCTCCTGCCCCGCTGGAAGACCCAGTCTCCGACCCCTTATCCCCTCCCGTTTCCCAGCTCCCTTTGACTCCTCACCCTCGCCAGGGGCGTCTCGGGTAAACCCAAATATCGCACTATCTCTGTCGATTTCGCGCTGATTCTAATTGGCACACAACTTCACGTAAGCATCTCGCAGCCTACGTGATCGCACAGCCTTCTGGGAGTTGTAGTCCATTTCTTTGCTTTGTGGTAGTTGTAGTCCACTCAAGGGAATTCAGCCGCCAAACCCAGGCTCACCGTTCTTGATTTTTCTGGTGCTCTCACCTGGGCTTCGTCTAATTGCCCAGCCTCCTCACTCCACACCCCATCCCACACATAAACACTGCTCATCGTGGGGCATTTAATACTGAATACTTAGCAAGCCTCTTCTGTTTTAAGTGCAAGGGTTACAGAGATAAATCAGACGCATCCCTGCTCTTGAGACAAGCAGAAACACAGAAAATTACAGAATAAGGTCGCCCACGAAGAAGCAGAGGGGTGTAAACACAGAGGCAGGTAAACCATCTCAGAGGAGTCACTCGGGATGAATCCTGAAGGATGAGCAGGTGCGTAGACTACCAAAACAGCAGTCCATATGGTGTTCGCGGCATGGCAACAGGAAGGCATCTGGAGCAAGCAGGTGGAGGCAACTTTGCCCCGGAGGCTGTTCAGTCAGCTGCCAGTTTCCATCATGAGAGTTGGGTGGGGCCCTCGGTGCTCTTCCTCTGCCCTTGCCTGCAGGGACTATCTGGACCAAACTACCCCTCCCCCACTAATCCAGCCTTCTACTTCCTCCTGCAAACCACCCTACCTCCACACCCCACAGCCCACAGGTGAGGCTCCACACAGGCCCAGATGAAGACACATGACACAGCAGGATACACAGAGCCAAATGTTCCCATTTATTATGGTTCACTCAGTTACCACAGACACTCTGGCTCAAGCAGGTCAACTGCCAGATGGAGAATGGTCTATGTCTCCCAGAAATAAGAATACAAAAACAGGTCACTGGCTGCAAATCTGAGGATTCAAAAAACTGGCATGGGCTTCTTCCACCCCACCCCCCAGACCATCCTGCAGAGATGAATCTGTGCCCAGCCCCATTTCTCATACTAGATCTTTCACCAGAAAAGTGCTTAGCTGCCTGGAGATGCAGCATCCAAGGGCCTGGACAAGCTCAGCCACACACAAGTAGCAGGCCTTCCAAGGACAGTCAGGCATGGTCACATAGGTCTTGGGCCAGGACAAAGGAAAGGCAGGAAGAGAAGGAAATTGACTGGAGGTGGCAACCAGCAGGTCCTGGATCCTGGGCTTGCAGCTAGACCACAGGCCTTTCTGAAGCTACCACAGAGACTAAGAGAAAGGGAGCCAGAAGTCTGGGCTTGGGGAGAAGACAGGGAAGGAAGAACCTAGACCTAGTGTACTATGGGCTGTAACAAATGCTTTTTGGAGAGAAAGTGGTAGAGGAGAGAGCCAATCACACTCTGGCCCAAGCCTAAGGGACCATTAGAAAGAGAACTTCCCAGAGGCCCTGGCTCCCTTATAGGAAAATTTAGTGCTTGGAGCTCAAAGCTCAGGATCATAACTGGAAGCCCAGGTGCTGGGTTCCAAGCTGGAGCCAGTCCACAATGGCCAAGCAGGGTTTGGTTCTTCAGGCCAAATACCCAGGTAGGAGAAGGGAGAGTAGGAAATGAGCAGCTACTCCTTGAGTGAGAATCCACTCCCCTCCAGGCCTCAGAAAGCCAGGGTCTTTACCAGCAACATTCTCATAATGCTTGGAGCAGAATAGCCCTATAACCCTGAAATCACTGTCCTGGAAGAGAAAGGGGTTCTGGCAGGGTGAGGAAGAGCCAAGAACCAAGGCTAGTAGGCAGAAGGTAGCAAGTTATCTTGATGTGAAAAAACAAGCAAAAGCCAGAGAGGCTCCCTTCCCACCAATACTAACCTGAAATCCCATTCCAGCCATTGAGCCTGCTGAAAAGATTGGCCCTTTGCTTCTTCCTGGGCCCTAAGTTCAAGTACCCAGAACTGCCCTGTGACCAAGAGCAAGTTGGCAAGGGGGAGTCATGCAGCACTCTCAATGGGCCATGCCTGCCCTCTCCTCTGATCTTCCCTCCAGGCCCAGCCCTCTGAGCCTATCCCTTCTACCAGAAGCACACAGAACAGCTACTGCTGCCAGGAATCCAATGGTCGGTCACTCAGAGAGACACCTAGTACCTCCCTGCAGGCTTGAACCAGCCAGACCTCACCCAGGAAACAATAATTATTTACATGTCCTCTACTTCAGCTGTACCTTTGCCTGAACACCACCCAATTCTTCAGGGAAGGCAGGGTAGGGTGGCAGCATCAGGCCACAGCAGCTTGGGGTTTGGGGAGAGACCTAGGCAGAGGGGCTCGAGGGGTCTCTTGGAAGAGAAGCAGGGGAAGCAGGATAGGAAAAAGAGGAGCCTGCCTCTACAGGCTTAGCTCTCAGAGTCAGGAGGATGACCCTGCAATGCCATTCCCTGCGAGACAGGTGCCCAAAGGGCTCTGCACCAGTGTGCCCTCCCACATCAGAGCTAAGGCTCAGCATTCCTATCTGCTTCTTTGATCTGGGAATGGGCTCAGTCTCAGGAGCAGATACTACTGCGACATTCAGCATTGGGGAAGACAAAGAAAAACCACATGGGGAAGAGAAAAATCCTGGGCAAGAGAATAGACCACAGGGAATGTGACAGCAGAAAGAGAGGAGGGGAAGGGTACTCAAATTAGGAGCAAGGAAAGATCCCCGGCCTGTCCCACCCTCCCACCCACTACCACCACTACCAAGAGTGCTAAATAGTGTCACTTCCCAATAAGACCAAAAGTGGAAACAGTTTCAACTCATAATCCTGGGGAGGGGGCCAGGCTCTCTCGGCTATGCCTCCTGTCCCATGAGGGGTCCTTGGGCCAAGGTCAGAGGGAATAGCCAGATGGAGGGTGGGCGGCTGATTTAGTTCTAAATATACATCTAGCACCACAACAGAGACCTCCACTGCACACTACTTTACATGGGACATGGACACAACTACTACTGCAACATGGGGCAGTTCCATGTGCAGCCTATAGCTCTCAGAATGCTCAGAGCAAAATCCAAAGGGGCAGGGGATATATATATTTTTTTCTTTCTTTCTTTTTCTTTGTACAAAGAGGAGAAAAGGAAAGGGAGAACCTTGCTTGGTCACCACAACAGATTATGTGACTTGAGCCCCATTCCATCATCCCCCAGCCCTGCCTCCCAGTAGGCTTGGCTGGCTCACATCTCATTAGAGTATGTGTAGTTGGGGGTGGCAGAATATTGAGTCTGCGGCTGATTCATGGCACCCTGGGCTGCCCCCATGGCTGCATTCTGGGCTGCTTGCTGCACGTGTGGGTTCTTCCATGCCCCCGTGGTCCACTCCTCCTGAGCTTTGCTGAAACTTCCCCCACTGCCCCGGTAGAATTTATGAACCTGGAGGAGGAGGAGCACAAGGAAGAGTTAATCAAAGCTAGTCCCCCCTCCCACCTGTGCTCTGTGCATCAGGAGCAAAGTCCACCAAGCCATTCCACAGTTAGTCCCTGGGGAAACTTCTGGGTCCTAGCCCCTTTCCAAAGCCACCCCCTATGACCCTTGAGGTAACCACGTACCATGCTGAGGGCAATGAAGGAAAAGACAGCCACAACTGTGAACATGATGGTGGGAATGAGCATCACCACCGCTGAGCCAACGTTTGTTCCAAAGAAGGAGATGGTGGCAATCCAGCCGCTGTAGGAAGAGGCCAACTGTGAGGCTACCCAGCACGGTGAGGGTTATCCAGGAACCACCCCACTATATACTGGAGCAAGGGACCATCTCATTGTCACATGGAGAGACCATATTATTGGGTGCAAAGGGACCATCTTACTTATACCCAAAGGGCCTATGTCAGTGGTTCAGGAAGAGTCCTCCCCATGGCTCAGACATAATGCTTCTTTTCCTTGGGTTCTCCCATGATTTTTGACACTCAGCCCCCAGAAACCACTGTAAGGTCTTCTTCTCCTCAAATGCTATGGCTGTGTCTACTCCAGTAGCTTGAATCCTATCATACTTTCTATAATTCATAGTGTCCTCCCAGGTCAGACAGCTTAGCATATGGAGGTAAGCAAAAGACATTAACAAGGTGCCACCTATGCTAGCCATGGGTCAGTCCCAGATACCTCAGTCTCTTACCAGATGCCCCAGCCTGGGATGCCCACAGCCTGGATGATGCTGATGACCAGCTGTGCCATGAAGGTGAAGAAGAATGCCATGAAACTAAAGGAGCTGTCAGTCCTGCAACAAAGGAGATGGCTCCCATCAGCTGGGCAGAGGGCTAGGGATTCCCTGCCTTCAAGGTCCCCAAGCCCTTCCAAGTTTAAGTGAGTACACAATGGACAGAAGATAGTCAAAAGCCTTAAATGAGAGGCCAAAATGGGACAGTGTTTAACTATGGATCTTTGCAGGATTCCATGTTAGGTCTGTGTGTGCAGCATTACATAGGGAGACATCTCTTCATGAATGGACCACCCACTGGTACATTGGTTGTTGGCCCAACTGGCACAAAAATAGATGGGCCCATTGTGGCAGGAATAAATGACCCCATTGTCAAGAGGATGGACAATTCCATTGGCACCAATACTGCTAGCTCCACTGGTACATGGATGGATGATCCTATATGCTTAGAGACAGAAAGTCCCACTGGCACTAAAATGGACACCCTATTGGCACCAAGACAGTAATTTAATTGGCACATAGTTAGATGGTCTGGTTGGCAAAGACATTTGAGGCACCGGGGATACTACAATGGCACCAAGACAGGTAGCCTTGTTGGTACATGGATGAATAGTCCAATTGGTACAAAGATTGAAAATTCTATTTGACACCAAGTAGACACCCATTGGCACCAAGAGAGCTAGCCCAGCTGATACATGGATGGGTGATCTCTTTGGTACAGAGTTGGATGACCTCATTAGCACATAAATAGTATCACTAGAATATGGATGGCTAGTCCCACTGGTGCATGGATAGATGGTTCACTTGGCACTAAATCAGCTAGCCCTATGGGTACAGGATGAGCATCTCCACCAAGACAGGTGGCCCCACTGGCAACATTTAACATGCAGCTGCCTGGGGAAAGCAAAACTAAAATAGGCATGGTCTCTACTCTATGTTGCCCACACCTAAGGGCAGAGTGATGAAGAAAGGAACTAAAAGAAAGGCTCTGACTCCCAGCCCTCTCATCCCAGCCTTGAGCTCCCAGGAAGCCCAAATCTTACCTGGCAGTCTGAGCTGAGGGTGAATAGGGAAAGTAAGTTTGGGAGATGGCAAAAAAAAAAAAAAGTGAGATAATATGTAGAGAAGAGATGGGGAAGGTGAGCAAAGAGGCAGGGTTAGGAGCCGGGGTCAGCACCAACCACTTACTTGAAGGCCTTGTAAATGGGCCGAAACCAGCAGACGTAGGAGCAGGGTGTGAAGAGGATGAGCCAGAGAAAGGCGAGGCCAAAGTTGGTGGCTCCCCCACCTCCAATCAGCCACGCGAGACAGCCCACCAGGTTCACCGCCAGCGTGACGCTGTTCACTGCAGACCCAGGAGCACATGCACACACAGAGACATACACCAGACATGAACACAAACACCAGGCCCATGCAGAGATACATGAGCACCCAGACACAGATACATACACCCATAACTCAAGACATAACAATCAAACCCATGCAAACAGAGCAAGCAGAGAGATACGGACAGACAAATACACATGCATACCACATTTACACATATTCACACCCATAACCCATATCAGTGAACACACACACACACACACACACACACACACACACACAAGTACAGATTGTAAGAAAGAAGTCTGGGAGCTCAGACCACCCCTCCCACACCCAGAGAACAGTCTCCAGAGCAGGAATCCAGAGCCTCAGCCCAGCAAGTCCCATTGAAGGGCTCCAAAGCCTCAGGGTAGTAGAAATGCTCTTTTCCTTTTATTAATGACCTCAGCCCCTGACCCTGCCAGATCCACAGCAATTACCAAGGCCAAGGCATGGGAAACCCATCTTACATCTTCTCTTGCAAGGTAGGGGCACAAAAAGGGGAAAGTAAAAGGCCTTGTGGAAACATCTATTCAAGCCACTGTATAATCTGCCCTGTACTTAAATGGGGCAGGCAATAGTGGCTGGAATCTCAGTCTTTATCTAATCCATTTTTTAGACAACTATCATGCTACCCACTCCAAGAAGCCTTCCTTCACTACTGCAGCCTTACTCATGTCCCATCCCTCTGATCTCTCACAGACCTGGGTTGCTCTCATGGTTCCCTCAAGTACAAATCCCAGCCCATCAACCAGACTAGAAGCTCCCCAAGAACAATACCCAGGCTCCCCCTCCTCCGTGCCCACATAATTTAGCTGAACCTCAGAATCACAGTATCAATGAGTCACAGCCAGTCGGGACCTCAAAGACTCCTTCCTCATCTGATGCTGGCACTAACACACACCCAAGTCTTCTGACACAAGGTAATCCCTTCCTGGAACATTAGGCTGGATCCCTTTAAGGCTCCACAAAGACCTGCTGAATAAACAAAGGAAGAGGGGCTCAAATGGAGCTTCAAACACCCAGGCATATACTGTACTGGCTTCTGAATAGAGCCCTTAAGCATTATATACATTTCTTTGGGAGCAAAGCACCTGGCAGGCACCTAGAGAGGACTTAGGAAGATATTTATAGCCCTTAAATCCAGCTCCTGAATGAGATCTTCTCAGGGGCAGAATTTTCAGAGCCCAGGGTCAGGTGAAATGCTCCCCGTCTGCTCTGACAACACCATCACTCTGCAGGTACACCCATCTCGGGTCCCTTATAATAAGGATGAACATTTCTTCCTATGCATTCTCTTTCCTCCTTTCCTGTTTACTGCCCCCAAATTTCCTGGAACCTTGGTGTTCTTACTGATTTTATTTGCTCTTTACATAAACTAGACATTAACCTGTTTTAATATTGGTTTACACCTCTCTTCCCAGCCCCATCTCTCTCTAGCTCAGTTGATCTAGTTGCCTCTCCTGCAATTATTCTACCAGTTCTTCGGAATTCACATCCATTGACTTGGCCACTTTCTCTCTAGCCAAAAACTTTTCTCTATCTCCACTCTTCTCTTTATCTAGCTTAGATGCCATACTTCTTCCCTCCCCTGCCTTGTCATCTGATCACACTCACCCCGGATGAACACAACTCCCATCTGGACCTGAAGTGACTGTTACTAGGGAAAAAAAGCCTGATAGGACTATAAATTCACGGTAGTCAATCTCAAATGGACCCATGCATGGTCCATAAATTTTGAATAGTGTATCTACCCTGTGTTCACAAACATGCTGTCATTCTAATCCCAGTCTCCTCAAATCTCCTAACCCCACTTCTACATCCTATTTTAATGGAAAAATTCTCTTCAAAACATCTACAGAACTACCCACACCTGCCCCATCCCTTCTTTCTCTCATGTTATATGGGGGGGTGGGGGGGGGGCGGCGGGGAATGGCCCCAAAGGTCAAGCCAGGACTTGAAACTGAGTTTGTCTGTCCCCATATTCTTTCTACCATTCCATGAAGGACCTGTTGCAAAGGCAGTATTCTTTCTCACCTTCCTGGCACAATTAATCATCTCCCCACAGGTAAGTAGCTAAGTGCAGGACTGACTGAAGGCAACATCACATGTGGCAGACCCAGGTTAAGGTCACCCTGTGATGTCTGGTGTTCCCTGGGACTGGTACCCAGCATAGGACAGCCAGATTCCTCTCCTTGCACATGCCGAAAGGGTACCTATGACCCAGCCTGGACACATCCAAGTCTAATCCCCCTAAGATGATACCTTTCCCACCAACCTGCCACAGATCATCAGAAACCAGGGCCTTTACATACTTGACCTCAAAATCTTAGAACATGAGAAGTTCTAAGAGTCCATACAGAGCTCTACGTGGAACCACAGCAGTCACTGAAACAACACCCTCTTCTACAAATGAGAAACCTGCTTCTTGGAAAGTGGAGCAACCAGCCCAGCTTGATCTCAAAGAAAGCAAGAAAAATGAGGCTTAAGGGAAGAACCCTCTCCAAATCCAGAATCCTGAGGTTCCCTAGAAAACTACTCCAGTGGGAAAGGAAACGGAGAGCAAGAGACAAGGACCCTTATCCAAATGGCCTGTGAATGGGAGACGGGGGTTGGCGGGAGGGGAGGCTAGATCTTGGGGTTGAGGAAAGCTGAGGCCCGGCTGGGGAGTGGGCCCTGGAAGCAGCCTTTGGGAGTGGGGGGTGGAGAGTTCCTGGCCCATGCAGATGCTGCAAGTGGAGCTAAAAGACAGCCAGCCTGTGGGTACCCCACCCGCATGCCCCACCTGGATCCCCCTCCATAGCACTCACACATCCAGAGGTAGTAGAGTCGCTTGGTCATGCTGAGGTGCTGGGGAGGGATGTCTGCCTCAAAGTCTTGGTAGAAACATGGCTTCAGTGGGATGAATTTGGGCAGTGGTGGGAAGTTGTTCACTCTTTCTGTGGGTAAAGCACATCACATGTCATCACCTTGAATGTTCTCCTCCCCGACAATCCAATAGCGTCATGCTTTCCCTGGCCTAGGCTGCCCTGAAGGCCTGTAACCATAGGCCACTTTGCTATCCTTACCCAACAAACCTTGCTTCCTCCAGGATGTGTGGTTCCCAAAGTAACCAAAGGCCCCGAGGTAGTGTCACTGCCTCTCAGAAGAAAAACAGTAAATACTGTCCATCAGGGGTTCAGCATTCTCCTCAGCAGGGAGCCAGTTTCAGGCAGAAGTAGGAGGGGTTAGTCTGGAAATGGGGGTTCTAGCCTCAACTCCAATATTCTGCTCTTGAGCAAGTCACTACCCCTCTCTAGATCTCAGTTTATCCAGTGGGATGAGGGTTGAGCTAAATAGTCCCTAAAATTCCCTGCAGCTCTGTCATTCTGTACCTGAACCTTGGGAAATCAGACAACTCAGAAACCAGAAGGACCAGGTCTCAGAGTATTAGAGAGCAATGGTGACAGAGGGGTCAGGGACTTTGCCACCCATGCTGCTCATCAGTCCAATGGCCAATAGGACCAGGACATCAGGATGCTTGATCCCTGTTCCCCAGGGTCAGAGATCTGATAGAGGGCTAGACAGTGTCATTTTCAGGGTCACCGATAGACAGGCCCAAGTGGGGAACCAGGGAAAACCTCGGGACGAAAGGACAGAAAGAACCTGACCTCCAAATACTAGGGAAGATAAGGGGACTAGGAAGAGATCCAACCACCCTATGCTTACTTGAATGTCTTGCCCACATGGTCTGTCCTCTCCTTACCTGCCATGATGGCACCAGCTGGCCCAGCCTCTTTGTTCTGAACTGGAAGGAAAGAAAAGCCAGAGAAGGATGAGGATCATGGTCCATCCTAACGAGATCCTTTTCTCAGCTCCAGCCGGGATGCTCCCTGGGGCCAGGCCCTGTTCACACTCTTACAGTGGGATGAACCCAATGGAGGCATCTCCCACCTCACAGAGCAATCATCCCACCAGCTACCTCCTTCCACATGGCACAAAGTCTAACCACAGAAAACCCCATTCAAGGATAGGAAAGAAACCTAGAATGGGACCATGCAGGGAAAGGCAAGTGACAGAAAGGGCTGGGGGTACTAGAGACTTCTGAAAGAGGAAATTCTATCCCTTGACGCTGAACACAGCAGAGCCCTGGCCTCAGTCATAGGCTGGGCTCCTCTTCCTCCTGCCTTTGCCTTTGGTTATTTGTTCACTTATTGGGGATTTATAATCTGTCAGGCACTGGGGAAAAAGCATGAATAAGAAAGATGTAGTCCCTGCCCTTGAATGAAACAGTCAATAACCTCTGCAGTAAACAATATAAAAGGGAAGGATGGCTGCTATGAAAACATACACAGCATATATCAAGGTGATCTAACCTGGTCTGGAGAGTCGGAAATTAAATATAATCAGTAAGAGGTGACCTGAAGACCACAGAGGAGCTGCTCAGGGAAGGGCAGCCTTCTGGGCAGAGAGGAAAGCTCACAGAGATCCTGATGCAGGATCTCTCGCTTTTAAACAAGGGAAAGAAGGCCACTGTGGCCAAGGTAGAGTGCAAATGAGGAAATAGCAGGAGTGTAAGGCTGGAGAGATGAGGTAGGCAGGGAGTGATACTTGAGGCCCTTAGGAGCAAGTACGAAGGGGCCCTGAGATGGACTTGGGAATTGGGGAGAGAGAGGCCATCAAGATTTCCTGCCAGCACTAGCCAGTTAGGCTCAGTGGATAGAACCTTGGCCTGAGAACTAAAGGGTCCCAGGTCTGATTTTGGTCAAGGATACATACCTTGGTTCAGGCTCGATCCCTGGCCCTGGTCTGGGTGTGTGTGGGAGGCAACCAATCAATGTGTCTCTCTCACATCAATGTTTCTCTCTGCCTCTTCCACTTCCTTCCACTCTCTCTAAATATCAATGGGAAAATATCCTCGAGGGAGGATTAACAAAAAACAAAAAGAAGATTTTCTGCCAGCTTCCACACTGGGGGAAGGGGGCGTGTTAACAGAGAGCCCCATCATAGGAGGCAATCCATGAGAAAAGATGCAGGATCCTCGGGAAGACAAATAGCTGCCACTGACTTGCCACGTCCTAGGTGTTGTGAGACCTCCAGACAGGCTGCTTTGTAGGCGATGGGGATATTCCAGTTGGAAGTTTCAGCAGGGGGGCCTGACTGAGACATACATTAAGTGAGTTGAGGCTAAGGAAGTGAATGAGCAATCCACTCGCTAAAACAGTAATTGGTGGAGCTACAATGCACAGCCAAACTCAGAAAATGGTCTATGACCAAGTGCTAAAGCAATGCAACATTTAAAAGTTGGATAGAGCCTGACCAGTGTTGCTCAGTGGTTGAGCGTCGACCTATGAATCAGGAGATCAGGGTTCAATTCCCAGTCAGGGCACATGCCCAAGTTGCAAGCTCAATCCCTGGTGTGGGGAGTGCTGAAGGCAGTCTATCAATGATTCTCTCTCATCACTGATGTTTCTCTCTCTCTCTCTTCCTCTCCTTCCCTCTCTGAAATTAATAAAAATATATATTTTTTTAAAAGCTGGATAGAGATTTCTATAAAGTTTAAAAACAGGCAAAAAAAAATCTATGGTGTTAGTGCTGGTTACACAGAGGTGTTGGTTTTCTGAAAATTCATCAAGTTTACAATTATGATTTGTGTACTTTCCTATTTGTTATATTTCAATTAAAAGTTTGCTTTTATTTTTTTTTGTTTGTGGGGTTTTTTTGTTAATTCTCGCCAGAGGATATTTTTCCATTGATTTTTAGGAAGAGTGGAAGGAGAGGGAAAGACAGAGAAACATCGATGTGAGAGAAGCACGTGGATTGGTTGCCTCCTGCACAAGCCCGAGCCCTGACCAGGGCTCAGGCCGGGGAAGAGCCTGCAACCAAGGTACGTGCCCTTGACCAGAATCGAACCTGGGACTCTTTGGTCCACAGGCCGACGCTCTATCCACTGAGCCAAACCAGCTAGGGCTAAAAGTTTGCTTTTAAAAAAGAAAAACCCTCCTAGAGCTCCAGTCATATTTCTCTGGATCCAATGAAAAGTATGGGCAATTATAATCTTTTGTGGCCCCTTTGTGATGAAATCAAATACATATATAAAAACCCAAAACATATACCACAAAAGGAAAAAAAGACAAGCATGATAGGGACCCACATGAAATGATACCCTTACACAGCTGCATTAATTGTAGCATTGTTTGTAAAACCGAAAGATTAGAAACAATCTACATTATTAAAGGGGACTGATTAAATAAATGGTACAGTCATAAAATAGACTGCTCTGCAGCTATTTTTAAAAAAATACTGATATGGCCCTAGCCACTTTGGCTCAATGGATAAAGCATCGGCCTGCGGACTGAAGGGTCCTAGGTTCTATTTTGGTCAAGGGCACATGCCTGGGTTATGGGCTCGATCCCCAGTAAGGGGGCGTGCAGGAGGCAGCCAATCAATGATTCCCTCTCATCATTGATGTTTCTATTTCTCTCTCCCTCTCCCTTCCTCTCTGAAATCAATAAAAATATTTTCTTTTAAAATTATTTTAAAAATACTGATATGGAAAGACCTCCACAATTACTAGTCATTGAAAAAAATGCGAGATGTTGAACAGTCTATATAATATGCTACCTTTCACATTAAATAAAAGGGGGAGGGGGCCTTGGCCAGGTGGCTCAGTTGGTTGGAGTGTCATCCTGTACATCGAAAGGATGAGGGTTCAATTCTGAGTCAGGGCACATACCTAGTTTACAGGTTTGATCCCTGGGGCGCGTATGGGAGACACCAATCAATGTTTCTCTTTCACATCAATGTTTCTTTCTCTTTCTCTCTCTCTCTTTCTCTCTCTCACCAATAAACATGTCCTCATGAGAGGGTAAATAAATAATTTTTTAAGAAAGAAAAAAACAAAATACAGACAAGTATAAATAGTATGCCACCTTTTATGTAAGAAATAAAGAGAAAGAAGAAAATGCATATTAATTAGCTTATTTTTGCAAAAGAAACACAGGAAGAATAAACCAGAAACAAATGACATGGTAACCTACATGATGGAAGGGCTGGGAGGAGTCATGAAACTACTCTAGGTAAAGATTTTTACATATTTTTGTACATACAATGTCTTACATATTCAAAAACTTACACCAGAAATAAACCCTAACGTTGAAATAAACAAAAACAAATGAGCTGTCACACCATGGAGAAAAGAATTAGCCACGTAACTTGTCACAGTACTCTCTGTTCTCTCAGAGAGATATAGCTCAAGGACAAAAATCACTGGAAAAACATCTTATATATTAACAGGTTTTCTGTTACTGTTGGTACCGATGTGGTGATTCTGAAACTTTGTCATGTGTACTATAGGAGAAAGCTATGAGTAAGTGTGTGTTAATGGGAACCTGTTTTCACTGTTAGAGTATGAAGACAATATGGAATGTGGGAAGGTAAAAGAGAGCCCAGTGATGTTGGATTTGAATTGGAGGTATCAGTAAGAATGCATGACTTAAAAAATATCTATGGCTGGTCCCAAACCAAATACAAGGTTAGCCTAGAACAGTGGTCGGCAAACTGCGGCTCGCAAGCCACATGTGGCTCTTTGGCCCCTTGAGTGTGGCTCTTCCACAAAATACCATGTGCGGGCGCGCATGTACAGTGCGACTGAAACTTCATGGCCCATGCGCAGAAGTCGGTATTTTGAGGAAGAGCCACACTCAAGGGGCCAAAGAGCCGCATGTGGCTCGCGAGCCGCAGTTTGCCGACCACTGGCCTAGAACATCTTGTAGTGCCAGAAACGAGTTATTCAATGAATGGAGGCATGTAAAAAGGACACCAGTCTGAAGGGGTACCACCAGCCAAATTTGGGACCATTAAGAGTATCAAAAGTAATAATAAAATAATATAATGTACTGATTTTTTAAAAATAATTTGTGAGTCCAAAGTGACACTCTTATTTTTAAAAGAGAGGGGAAAAGAAAAAAAGAAAGCTCTCCTTTGCAGAAGAATGCTAGCTATGAATGTAAAAGACTCTCCCAATTTTGCAATCACTAAGGAAATAGCTGATTCAGGCAAGGATCATCAATAAATGCTAAGCCTTTCACTGGGTGAAAGATTGTTCACAGAGAGTCACAGAGTCTCAAAGTACTAGGCCAAAGATGACCGAATTACAAAAGGAAACAGGCACTTATCCTGTGAAGAAAGCTAGAGAAGCCACCTTAACAAGATGATCAAACTAAACCTCACCAATAATGAGACAAATGGACATTATGGTCTCCCAATGTGAGGCAGGGAGACTGCACAGCATCACCTGTATAGTATTCAGGCCCCACAACGTTTAACCTGAATCTAATCATGAGGAACAGTCAGACAAACCCAAATTGTGAAGCATTCTAAAACCTACAATGACCCAGACTGTTATAAAAAAAAGCCAACATCTAAAAAATAAAAAAAAAGACAAAGACAATTTTTAAGAGATAAGGGATTTTCTAAACTAATGGAGACTAAAAATACATGGCAATGGAAACCATTGTGTGAACCTTGATTAAGGGAAATACTATAAAGAACATCACTGAGGGAAAAAAACATCACTGGAGTAACAAAGGAAACTTGAATATAGACTCTAAACTAGATAATATTGTGCCTATGTTACATTTCTAGAGTGGGATAATAGTATCAAGGTTGTAGGACATGCCCTGTTCTTAGGAAAGATGTGTTCAAGTGTTTAGGGAAAAAGTATCATGATGTCACTTCAAATAGTTCATAAAAGAAGAAATGATAAAGAGATAGATATAGACAGAATCAAAGCAAATGTAGCACATGTTCACAACTGGTGAATCTGGGTGAAGCTATATACAGTAAAAAGTGCCCCTTCTGTGGCCTTTCACCTGGGTATACGGTAACTGCACAATAAAGCAATTCACATTTAATATTATTATTTCAATAGGAGACCTCTTTTATCTAATGTAATTGAGACTAAAAGTTGGTCAATTAAACAAAAAGTCAGAAGTCTCATTTAAAATAGGTATTTGGCCCTACCTGGTTTGGTTCAGTGGATAGAGCGTTGGTCTGTAGACCAAAGGGTCTCAGGTTTGATTCTGGGCACGCACCTTGGTTGCAGGGTCCTACCCGGCCTGGGTCCTGGTCAGGCGCATGCAGGAGGCAACCAATCAATGTGTTTCTCTCACATCAATGTTTCTCTCTGTCTTTCCCTTTCTCTTCAACTCTCTCTAAAAGATCAATGGAAAAATATCCCCGGGTGAGGATGAACAAAAATAAATAAATACATACATACATACCTGCTCATTATTTAAGAAAAATAAATAAATAAAGTTATATGTATTTCGTCTGACTGGTGTGGGTCAGTGGCTAAGCATCGACCTATGAACCAGGAGCTGACAGTTTAATTCCTGGTCAGGGCACATGCCTGGGTTTTGGGCTCAATCCCTAGTAGGGGGTGCACAGGAGGCAGCTTATCAATGATTCTCTCTCATCATTGATGTTTCTATCTCTCTCTACCTCTCCCTTCCTCTCTCTGTAATCAATAAAAATATTTTTTAAAGTGTTCCTTTCAATATTTCTTCAACTTCAGCATGCAAGTTGAAAAATATGAATGTCAGTCATGGGTGGGTTATAACACATTGAATGAAAATAATGTACAAGTCTAGGGTGACATACAAAAGAAAGAGAGAGAGGAAAGGAAAAGTTCTAATAATAGAAAGAATCACAGAATTTTTTAAAAAATCACCATTTTTAGCCCTTGTATGAGAACTGATACAAGCAAGGATGATCAATGGCTGTTAATAAGAGAATCACACAGTTTGAGTACCACACCCTAGATTAGTTATAAATCACAACAGAGAAAACGTGGTTCAATAATGAGAAGATCTGGCAGACCAAGTGACCAAATTTAGCATTTCTGGTAACGGGACCAAAGGATATCATGCATCTCCTGACACACAGAAAGACACAAGATCATCTATGTAATGTTGTTGCCAAAATGTTTACTTTGAAAATAGTATGAAAAAATACCCTGAAAAATCCAGATTGTGGAAAATTCTCCAAGACAAATGTTAATGTCGTGAAAGACAAAAAATTGGTAGGGGGACTCATCTAAATTAAAAGAAGACTTAAGAGACACACAGCCAAATGCAATGAATGATCCTTTAGTGAATCCTAGAATTTTAAATCATAGCTCTAAAGGACATGTTTAGGACAAGTAGAGAAAACTGAAAATAGATTGCATAGTAGATATTGTTATTCAGTGTTAAATTTCTTAGGTGTTGTGGTTACCTAGGAGAATATCTTTGTTCTTAGGAGATACATGCTGAAGTATTTACAGGTACAGTGTCTTGTCTGCAACTTACTTTCAAATGGTTCTGCAAAAAAAAAAAAAAAGATAAATAGGTAAAGCAAATGTGAAAAATATTAATAATTGATGAATCTAGGTGACATACCTTAGTATAGGTGTTCATTGCACTGTTCTTTAAACCTTTTTGTAGCTTTGAAATTTTTCAAAATAAAATATTGAGGGGAAAATATATACACATACACACAGGATGGGGCAAAAGTAGGTTTAGAGTTGTGTGTATGAGAAACACTGAGTTTATTCTTGCACTATTATTTATTAATCATTGTGTTATTTTCCATATGAATAACTGTAAACCTACTTTTGCCCCACCCTTATGTATTTGGTAATAGATACTCAAAGAATCTCTAGGATATCAAGGGGGAAAAATGTGGCTCCGTGGGGGACAGAGAAACTGAATACATGTGGAGCAAGTGGGGAAAAAGAATTGTTACTATGTATCTTTAGACTATCTACCCCAAGACACCATGGATTTTAAGAGAGAGTGTTAATTTTATTTACACACACAAAATAATACTGCCAAATTGTAATTTTAAGATGCCCAAAATTTTAAGACACGGACATTAAAATGTTTTCTGAAATATCAAAATGTTCATTTTAGTACTGATGAAAGTTGGGACATCTTTTCAAATTATGAATCATGTGAATGTACTTATTACCTGTTTGAAAAAACAAATGGAAAAAAAGTCAGGCAAAAGAGGATAAGCTGGCAAAGAATGAGAGGAAGCAACTGATGAGGCAGAAGAGAGTGGAGTCTCCAAAGTCAGTAGACAGTGAACAAATACCACAGCAGGAAAAGGACTGGGCTGAAAATGTTCATTATACTCAGTAACAACAAGTCATCTGTGATCCCAAAAAGAATTGTTTTGGAAGGTTGGGGATCAGAATGGCAGCCAAATTAGATCTATAGCCGAACAGGTAAGCAGGTGTAGATAGCTCTTTGAAAAAGGGTGCCTATGCCTAGGAAGAGAATAGAGAGAGATAAGGCACTAGCTAGGTGGGACATAGGGTCCAGGAAGAGATATGGCTGATGGTTGTTTAAAATGGAAATAAATAAGCTAGAGATGTGAAGGATCCAGGGAAAAAGTTGCAATTACAATAGATAGAAGTTAACCCTTTAAATAGGAGAAGCATGGGACCCAGTGCAAGGAGGTAAGACAAGCCTCAATCCTAAAAGGTAGGAAGGAGAGCATGATGCAAGCAGATGCAGGCAGGCTTAAGGCCTTGGAAAGGAGAGTGAGAGTCCCATGTATCTGCTTCAATTTTTTCTGTAATATTGGAGTTGAGAGGGAGGAAGTCAGAGTAGAGGATCCAGCTAAGTTCATGAGCAATTACAACACAGCCTGAGAAGTGCTCTGGGAGAGCAAGTACAAAAAGCTGTAGGAACATAGCAGAGCACCTCCTTTATTTGACCTGGAGGAACCAGGGAAGGCTTCATACAGATGAATCCTGAAGGATGAGTAAGAGATGGCTAGGGAAAAAGAGAATCAGGAAAACAGGTGTGAAGATCAGGAGACCAACAGCCTAGTATATTCAAGGAACAGAAAAAAGTAGAGCCAAGAAGTGGGAGGGACAGAAAGCCAAAAATAGGGTTGATAAGTGGGAGGGGCCAGGGTCATCCAGGCCTTGAAGGCCACGGGCAGGATTTGAGCTTTATTCTCAGAGTCCTGTCAGCCACTGAAGAATTTTATTCTTCTTCTTCTTTTTAAAAATATAGAGCCTTAGCACGGCCTGTGATGCTCAGTGGCTGAGCACTGATCCATGCACCAAGAGGTCACTGGTTTGATTCTGGGTCAAGGCACATGCCACAGGCTTGAGCTCCAATAGGGAGCGTGCAGGAGGCAGCCAATTGATGATTCTCTCTCATAATTGATGCCTCTATCTCTCTTCCTCTCTCTTCCTCTCTGAAATCACTTAAAGTATATTTTTATTTTATTATTTTTTTATTGTTTATTTTTTATTTATTTATTTTTTAAATATATTTTATTGATTTTTTACAGAGAGGAAGGGAGAGGGACAGAGAGTTAGAAACATTGATGATGAGAGAAACATCGATCAGCTGCCTCCTGCACATCTCCCACTGGGGATGTGCCCGCAACCCAGGTACATGCCCTTGACCAGAATCGAACCTGGGACCCTTCAGTCCACAGGCCGACACTCCATCCACTGAGTCAAACTGGTTTCGGCTAAAGTATATTTGTTAAAAGATTATGTTATTTGTTTTCTTTATTTTTTATCTTTCTTTTCTAATATTTCTACAATGGTCATATATCATTTTTGCAAAAAGACAAAGCCACTGGTTTAAAACAGCAGCAACTAGTGGAGAACATAGGGTTAGAAAGTTTTTTCCAGATAGGAGATGAGCTTATTTACAAGCTGGTACAGTTAGAAGGGAAAATAGCTGATGGACATTAGTATCTCAGGAGACAGAGGGCCAGCTTCCATAGCACAGAATAGGCATATTAGACTAGGATCCTTCCTTCTGCTGAGATTCAAGAAGTGGAAAAACATGGGTGTGGTTCCACTTCTCCCACAAACCCCCAATCACCCTTTCCATAAATAAAGGGTTTGGAGAGAGTAGCCCAGTTTGGAATACTCCTCCCATGAAATGGAACTAGGAGTTGTTGGGAAGAGGGAAAGGATTTTCTTTCTTTCTTTCATTCTTTCTTTCTTTCTTTCTTTCTTTCTTTTTTAATAATCACAAATTTTTTTACTTTTTTGCAATAATCATAAAATCATGCTGACCCAACATTTCATCATTTATTTATTATTTCTCATCTGATGTATTATTTACCTGTTACATTTTGATGTTCATTTGTTACTAATTAATTCCACTATGTCCTCCTCAGCCAATGGTGCTATGTCTTTCATTTAGTTAATATGATGTAGTTTCATAGGACAAACAGTAAGCATAATGCGTGTGGTAAGAGTAGAATAACTGTTCACTATTGTTAGGGAGCATGACCTTTGAGGATGTCTGGAAATCAGATCTTCCTTCAAAATTTGACAAATCATGAGTTAACTAATTGACAAATAATTTGAACTAAAGTGAAGTACTATCTAAATTTAAATAACAACTCTGTGTATTTGGCAAGGTTTCTCTATGCTATGACTAAGGTGTATGTAGCTATTTAATTGTTAATGTTTGGCCATGCCATTGGTCAACATTGGGGCTTAAATTTCAGGCCCTTGACACTCTAAACCAGGGGTGGGCAAACTTTTTGACTCGAGGGCCACAATGGGTTCTTAAACTGGACCGGAGGGCCGGAACAAAAGCATGGATGGAGTGTTTGTGTGAACTAATATAAATTCAAAGTAAACATCATTACATAAAAGGGTACGGTCTTTTTTTTTTTTTTTTTAGTTTTATTCATTTCAAACGGGCCGGATCCAGCCCGCGGGCCATAGTTTGCCCACGGCTGCTCTAAACACTCGGTAAGTCAGTGTTCTCCATCTTGCCTCCGGACCCTTACTTACGTCACTAAAGGAATACCTTTATCTTTCATTAGTATTCTTCTCTCTACCTTCCTCCTTTCTCTCAAGAGTCCCCAGTGATGAGGGAAAGGATTTCTAAAAAAAAAATGGTGTAGGGACAGCTGAGGCTGGGGACCCCGCATGGAAGTAGAACCAAACTGCTCTGGTATGTGAATTGCGACTTCTGCTGCTGGGTTGGGACACGCAGGCAAAGTGGCAGGTTAGTTGAGGGCATGGGCCAGAGAATGGTTAAAATCCTGGACTATGGGATCCAGATAAGACATAGAAGGTGTGATGCTCATCGTATAGAAAAAATGGAGGTATCAGAGAATGAGAGGTCTCTTTAGGGTCCCAAAGTAGGTAAAGTAAAAGTTGGACTGTGGTCAGAGTATACTGGAATTTAAGATTTCAGAGGTAATCACATGCCAATAATGACCACACTCAGGAGTACCTGGTAGAAAGGGTGGCAGGAGGAGGCACTGCCTCCCATGAGACAGTGGGATGTGGAGTGGGAGACTTGTCCAGCACTGAAGTCCTCCAAGAAAAACAAGGAAGAGAGACAGGGAGCTAACTGGGTAGTAACTGGATTCTAGGGGGCTTAAAGGAGGAGACTCTAATCCTGGCTCCAGCCTTACCTCTGTCCCTCGTCCCAGGCTATCTTCCAAAGGTGTGCCCATGGTTACAGAGAAGTCAGTGTAGCAGAGTATGGATGACACAGAGTGGGATAAGCCAGAGCTCATGGCCAGAGCACAGGGCAAGTCTGCTTCATTTGTATATGAAGGTTAGCCCAGAAAGAACTTAGGCTTGGGAGGGCTGCAGGAGGCTATGGTCACAAGAATGGAAGGCTCCAGGCTCCTCTGTTATTTCAGTGTGTGTGTGTGTATGTGTGTGTGTGAAAGAGAGAGAGAGAGAGAGAGAGAGAGAGAGACAGAGAGAGAGAGAGAGTGACAAAGATAGAGAGACTGACAGAGACAGAGAAAGAAATGAGTGGTCTCAGCAAACCAAATTTCTTGACTACAAAATGGGAAAAGTAGCAATTTTGTTCCTCAAAATGTTTTTGGTGATGGGTGAGGGTGCTATCTATAATAATAAAAGCATAATATGCTAATTAGACCGGACAGCCCAACGACCTTCTGGACAACGGTCCGGACGAAGCCGGGGCTGCGAGGGCTGAGCCCCTTGCATGAATTTCGTGCATTGGGCCTCTAGTATATATAGCAAAAGAACCTGAGAAAAAAATAAGATAGCAAATACTACCTGAATTTTGTTTTAAAAACCCAGATTATAATTTATTCCATTTCTTACTGTGAAGCTGGGAGAATAGAAGATCCCATAGTGGAGAGAGTGAGGCCCATGGCAAAGAGAAGAGACTCAAGCCTGGACTCAGATTAGGCCAGAGTCCTGGGGCTGGTTCCAGGGCTGCCTGTTGCCCAGCCCTCCCTCCTCCCCAGCATGAGCCCTTCATCCTTGGTATAGAAATGGTAATTTTCTTCCTGCCTGCCTAGAGCCCAAGATCGAAGTTTTTCCTTCTTGCTCAACCTCTGGTCCCCTTATCCCACCCCTAACTATGAAGTCCCAGAACTATGAGTCATGCTGAGAAAGTAACACTCTCCTGGCATTGCTATCACTGTCCTATGATGACTCTTTAGTAGCACCTGCTGAACCTGTGCCTAGCATTCAAGGCCTGTGCCAATCAGCTACAAACCTATCCCACTACCCTTTGCTTCTCTACTACAGGCTGACCTGCTTCCCACACAACCCAGTTTCATTCATGAGATCATGTCTATCCACCCCTCTGCTTGCAGTGCCCCTAAATAAGAGTCCTGCCAGCTCCTCTAAGTCCTACTGTTTTCTCACATCCTATCTCTCCTGGGAAACCTTTCAAATATCCCTGCTATACATCCTACTGCTTAAATTCTGAACCAGTTATTAGCCACCAAGTGGTCACTCATTCTCATCCAATCTCTTCCTCGGTCTCTCATGGATGGGCTTTCCAGAAGGAACCCAACACAGGGCAGGACACAGAGCACTGCCACCTGTGTTCCTGCTTAAGACCTGGATACCCTCCCAAAAGGTGGGAGAGGAGCAACTGAAGCCCTGCCCCAACTGCTAAGCCCACAGCTTCTGTCAGCCCTGCTGTCCCACCTCCAGGAAACCTTCACAGACTCCAGGCTATATCAGCAGGGAAGGAAGTGCAGCCCCTAAAGGAAATGTGAGGAGGAGCAGGGAGAGGGAGGTAGAGAGAGGAGAAAAGGAAAAGGGAGATTAACTGGGAAGGATGCTCTAAATTAGAAAAAGCAGCCTCCTCAAGGGTGGTCAGTACTTAATCCTATTATTTCATCCCTAAAGAAAGGTGCTGGCAAAAAGATGCCCAGAGAGAGGGACAGCCAGCCAGGGAAAGGACTCCATAAGCTTGTAGACCTAAGAAGACCCTCTTTCCGTGGCCCATTCACCAAAGAGACTCCTCTCTCAGCTTTGAGGACTTTGACTTCAGGTTCACCAAACCCAGATCAAATCTCAACTAGCAAGACTTGTGTAGCCTCCCCAGAAAAATCATTCCCACCAGTAATGCCCCTGAAAGAACCATCGCCCTCTTTCAAAGCCCTGCCCCTCAGAGGCAGAACCAGTAGCTGCAAAATTCTTTAGACTCCCCCACCCCATGGGCTCACAGGCAGGCTCCCCAACAGCTGTGCTTAATTCCCATCTCTATGCCTTTGCCTACCATTCCCCAGGAATCCCCTCTCTTCCCATCCAAATTTCACCTCCTCCAGGAAGTCTCTTATTCGCTGGCTCTTGCTCCCCTTTCTTCTTATGCTCCTGGTGTCCACCGGAAGGTCTGCCTGGCCCTCCCTAAACTACCCATCAGGGAGCTGGGGCAATTCTCAGTCTCTACTTGGTTCCCCTAACTCCCAGATCAAAAGCTCCCGAAGGCAGGGGAAGGGACGGGTTCCCAAACACCTCATCCTTATCCTCGTGACCGACTCCAGCCAGCGTTGGAATTAGCTACATGCGGCTCACCCAACACACCACCTCAGCTCTGGGGGACCCCAGGCTCAAGCCACTGCATCCCCCCCTTCCCCCGCAAACCCTGAGGCGGCTCAGACCAGCAGTCCAAAGGTCGGTCGCCCCTGGGAGGCGGGGGAGTAACAACCTGGGTCCACCAGCAGGCGCGCCTCTAGTGAGGAAGGACGCAAAGGATGCCACAGTTACCCCGCTTCCAGTCGCCCCCATCGCCTATGGCGTGCACCATCCCCAGGAAAGAGAACACCGGTTTCCAGGGGGGGATGGAGGGCCCAAGGCCCAGTCAGGCTCCAGAATCCAGAGGTCTGACGTCACCCAAGAATGCGGGTTTCCTCTAGGGAGCTAGGGATAGGGATGGTGGGAGCTGGAAGGCCTGGGAGAATCCGGGGCTCCAAACTGGAAAGGTGACCTCGACTCTCCACCTCTCCAGCATCTCGGCCAGCCTCCTGCATCCAAAGGTGAAGCGTAGTGGGTACAAAGTGGAGAAGGGGTGACCCCTGCCCCTCGCCCTGCGCCCAGCTTCCCTGCAAAGCCCTTCTCCGAGCCTTCAGGCGCGGACTCACCCGCTGCTGTAGCTCGGAGGCCGAAAGGCCGCGGCGCTGCCCAGAGCTGCGCTGCACCCGGCGATGCGGCGCCAAGCCCGCCGCAAGGTGCTCGGTCCTGGGAGCGGGGAGCGCGCGCCGCCCCTGACCGCAGCAGCTCTCGCGAGACTCCCCCTCCACTTCTAAGGCCTTTCTCCCTGCTCTCGCGAGAAAGAAGTCAGGACGCGCCCGCACGTTCCCGGAGCTATCCGAGGTCCTAAGTCCTGCGTGATCAGGGGCACGGCGGGGGCGTGGAGGAAGAAACCCAGGGGAGCCTGGTACCAGCAGTCGGAGCTTCAGCTTCTAAGTCTGTAAACTGGGGAATAACCCCCAAGCCGGTTCCAGAGGCCTCTGGGATTTATCAGAAAGGAGGAGTGAGAAAGTTTTGTGAACAGGAGAACATGGTGACTGATGAAGGTCCTTCAGATCCACATCCAAGGGGATGGAGGACAGAAGATCAGAGATGAGACATGAAGAGAGAGAGACATATGCACACGAGACACAGAAAGGCAAGAGGAGAGCCGTGGAGATAGACATACAGAAACTTGTAGAGAAAAAAGACATGGAAAGAGAGAAAGGGAAGAGAACATGATAAAATGAGATAAAAGATAATAGAAACAGCGCTGGCCTGTGTCGCTCAGTGGTTAGACCGTCGGCCCGCTCACTGAAGGGTGGTAGATTCGATTCCTGGTCAAGGGCACGTACCTGGGTTGCAGATTCGCTCGTGATGAAGGCAACCAGTGGATGTGTCTCTCTCACATGGATGTTTCTCTTCTTCCCTTCCTCCCTCCCTCCCTCCCTCCCTACCTTCCCTTTCTCTCTTCCACTCTCTCTGAAAAGCAATGGAAAAAAAAATCCTCAGGTGAGGATTAAATTAACCAAAAAAAAATTATTTTTAAGAAATAGGGACAGGAAGGCTACACAAAGGAATAGAGAGAAGCTTAGAAAGAGAAAGAAAAAGAATGAAAGAGACTGTGATATGCAAAGATGAACACCTAAAAAGAATAAAGACCAGCCTTGGGAGTTTGGCCAGTGCACCAGAAGGTCATGGGTTTGATTCCCAGTCTGGGCACATACCCAGGTTGTGGGTTCAATACGTGGTTAGATGCAGGAGGCAACTGATTGATGTTTCTCTCTCACATCGATGTTTCTCTCTCTCTCTTTCTCTTCCTCTCTCTCTCTAAAAATTAATAAAAACATATTTTAAAAGATAAAATAAATTAAAGAAAAATAAAAACCCAGAACTAATGATGGTTGAGAGATACCCACTTGGAGCGATGGGGCTGGGAGTAAAAGACAGGCTTTTATTGTGAGTGGTGCTTACAATGTAAACCTCCTGTGGGATTTCTTCAGTCAGGGCCATCCTCTGTCCTGCCAGCCAATGGTTTCTGCCCTCCACAGTGTCGTCTGCCCACACTACCCCAGGCCTGGAAGGGAGCCTCAGTGGGTGGGAGACACTGCAGGGATTCTTTGCCCAGAATAAGGGCCCATTGTTTGGCTCCAGCCTGTTGGGAGTGGGGTGGGACCTCACTCACACAGCTGGGATAGAAAGGGGGCAGGAGTTTTTAAAAAGGCAGACAAGAACTAGTGAGGGAGAGGGAAGAGAAGGGAGGGAGCCTCAGGGGTTGGAGAAGGTTGAGAGGCAAGTATAATCTAGCCACCAAGCCAATCAGGGGGAAGAGTCACAGGCTATGGGCAGGACAATGGGGTTCTGCTATTGATCCTGTCCCTGGTTCACCTGCATGGTCACTGCTCGCTATCCTTGTTGTAATACAAGCTTTAGCCTGTTTACAGAGCTGTAGGGAGGACCCAATGAGATGATGATTGAGAACCTGAAGAGGTTATCAAGCATGGTTTTTACAGAAGAGATGTTTGGAGTCCAAGTGGGCCTCAAGAAAGAAAAGTTCACCTGAACCTTCAGAAGAGGAGCCTGAGGACTACAGTGAAGCCTTCTCAGCTGTGGTAAGTGTCACATAGGCTCACATGCCATCCACCAAAGCATGTCTTATGACTAATGCATGGGTAATAGAAATGTCTTGGATCCACATAGAATTTACCGGAGATATCTTTCAGTTCATGCAGATTCTACAGTAAATGTTTGTGTTCCCATCTGATGACCACAGATGACTTTTCTTCAATCAGGAGAGTCAGAAGGGCCACCTATTTGGTTAACAACAGAGGCAGGAAAAGTGCCCAAGTCCAAAGTTAGAAGTCCATCTTTTTTCCAGGGTATTGCACCTTCAGAATTTGGGTAAATGGAAGGGAACAATACTTTAATAATGATAATTATTTAAACAAACTTTTATTCAACAGGCATTTTCTGATCACCTACTATGAGAAACAACATAGTGCAGTTGTTAAGAACATAGACCTAGAAGGCAGACTGCCTGACCCTTCCCAGCTATGTGAGGTACTCATCCTTATTGAATCTTAGATTTTCCACATATGTAAAATAAGGATGATGATAGTAGTACCTCTGTCTTAGAGATCCTGTCAGGATGAAATGAATTAACACATGTAGAGATGTATAACCCATAGGACAATGCCTGGGCCATAATAAGTACTAGTTCAGAGATTTCAAGATGGCAGCAGACTAAGTGAAAGCAACACTGACTTTCTCCCAGGACCAAACTGGAATTACAACTAAAATATAGGGGGGAAAATCCTGAATAAGCAACTGAAGACTAACTGGAGAGAACCCTTATAACCGAAAACATAAAGTGGAGACTTCATAGAGACTGGTAGGAAGTGCAGAGGCATGAGAAGGATGGCTGGGCTCCCATGGGCAGCAGCAGAAGTTCCGGAGGGATATCTCAGCTGTGCGGGGAGGGGTCCCCCTGAGAATTCTTGGGTCTGAACCACAAGCTGGACTCCCAGGCCCAGAGAACCAGAACTGAGAAGGTGCCCACATAACATCTGGCTATGAAAAGCAGTAGGGTTGCTGTCTGCCAGGGAGAGACAGCTGGAAATGCAGGCATCCTCTTTAAAGGGCCAATGCACAAAATCTCATGTGCAGCCTCTCACCTTGGGCTCCAACAGAGGGAGGGCAGAATGGACTAGAGCTGTATGAGGAGAATCTGGGGTTAGTGGCTCTAGAAGTAGAGTTCAGAGGGCAGCTGCCTGGATCCCTGTGCTGAATCGTTCCCCCATATTGCAGAGGACACCTTTCTCAGGCAGACATTTACCATCTAGGCAGCTTTTGCCTGGCAGTAGGAAAAGCAATTGCCCCACCCACTGGTAAACCTCTGGCCCCATCCTGTGGAGTTTATACCTTGCTGTGGTCTATAACCTGAGGCTTATTGAGTGACTGAAAATAACAATCAGCTTGCAGGCAGACATGGATCTCTGGGTACTTTGAGTCTTTGCCTGATCTAGTTCTGGACTCCAGGCTAAGAAAAGGAGACCTTGGTGCACATCTGGATCCTTTCCAAATGCACCTAGCCCCACCAGAGGGAGTCACAAGCTGCAGATCACTAATAGCTCCAAGCAGAGTACTCAGAGCCAGTCACAAACAGCGTCTGACATTGGCCTACACCCTCCAAAAAGACTGGAAGTCATAGCAGATCTACCTAAGACATGAAATAAATCCAAACAGGCAGTAAAAATGGGGAGACCAAAAAAAAATCTCTAAATGAAAGAGAAAGAGAATTCTCCAGAAGAGCTAAATGAAATGGAGCTAAGTAGTTTATCAGATATAGACTTCAGAGTAATCATATCAATAGTAATGAAGAAGGACATACCAGAGATAAAGAATACACTGGAAGGAGTAAAGATCAGAGTAGAGGAAGTCAAGGATGGGATCAGCGAATTAGAAGACAGGGTAGAAAAAAATCACTCATTCATCCCAGGCTGGTTTGGGTCAGTGGTTAGAACATCACCCTGGAGACTGAAGGGTTGCAGGTTTGATGTCCAGTCCAGGGCACATACCTCAGTTGCAGCTTCTCCAGCCCCAATAAGAGTGCATGCAGGAGGCAACCAATGGATGTGTCTCTTTCACATTGATGTTTCTCTCTCTACCTCCTCTTCCTCCCTATTACTTTGTCTAGATATCAATGGAAAAAATATCGTCAGGTGAGGATTTAAGAAAAAATCATTCAATTACAAAACCAAAGAGAAAAAAACAATTAAAAAACAGGAGGACAGCTTAAGGGAGCTGTGGGACAACATTAACTGCAATAAATCTGCATTATAAGAATATTAGAAGGAGAAGAAAGTGAGCAAGGGATAGAGAACATGCTTGAAGAAATAATGGCAAAAAACTTCCCTAACCTGGTGAAGGAAAAAGTCACACAAGTTCAGGAGGCACAGAGAGTCCACAACAAGAAGAGCCCAAATAGGTCCACGCCCAGACACATCTTAATTAAAATGCCAAAAATTAAAGACAAAGAGAGAATCTTAAAGGCAGCAAGAGAAAAGCAATTTGTTACCAACAAAGGAGCTCCCACAAGGCTGTCAGCTGATTTCTCATCGAAAACTCTACAGTCCAGAAAGAAATGGCATGAAGTAGTCAAGATAATGAAAGGCAAGGATCTAAAACCAAGATTACTATATTCATCAAGGCTATCATTTCAAAGAGATGGTGAAATAAAGACCTTGCCAGACAAAATAAAAGGCTCAAGGAGTTGATCACCAAAAGGAATGCTAAAGGCATTCCTGTAATGAGAAGAAGAAAGAGAGAGCCCTAGATGGTTTGGCTCAGTGGATAGAGCGTCAGCCTGTGGACTAAAGGGTCCTGAGTTCGATTTCAGCCAAGGGCACATTCCTGGGTTACGGGCTTGGTCCCCAGTAGGAGGCATGCAGGAGTCAGCCAATCAATGATTCTCTCTCATCACTGATGTTTCTGTCTCTCTCTCCCTTCCTCTCTGAAATCAATAAAATACATATTTAAAGAGAGAGAGAGAGAGAGAGAGAGAGAGAGAGAGAGAGAGAGAGAGAGAAACATAGGCATAAAGAATAAAAATATCAATAAATAAGAATCTATCAATAATATCCTTAAATGTAAATGGATTAAAATGCTCCAATCACAAGACATAGGGTACATGATCTCACTCATATGTGGAATTGAATGAGCAAAACAAACTGAGGAACAAAATAGATCCAGACACATATAAGCATGGAATAGACTGTCGAATCTCAGAGGAAAGGTGGGGGAGGAGGGCGATCAACCAAAAAATTTGTATACATATATGCATAATCTATGGACACAGACAATAGGGTGTTGAAGGTCTGAGATGTGGGGCGGGGATGAGATGGAATTGGTCAATGGGGGGAAAGGGGAACATATGTAATACTTTCAACAATAAAGATTTTTTAAAAAGACATAGGGGAGCTGAATGGATAAGAAAACATGACCCATAAATATGTTGTCTACAAGAGATCCAACTCAGAACAAAAGACTCACACCGGATGAAAATGAAAGGATGAAAAACATTCTTTTTTTTTTCTTTTCAGTTTGTTGAGTGTTTCCTTCCACGTCCCGCGTGGAGTAGGGTTCGGTATCTGAAAGAGGAGCCACACAACAAATGAGAGAAAAAGACAGGAGATAATTTTGCAATATTAGGGGACCAGCGGCAAGTCCCGAAGGACTTCCTCCGTGCTCAGGCCTCACCAAGCTTTTATTGATCTCGGGTGCACCCATAGCATAGCCCTTAGGCAGGTGACCCCCAGGTAACAAGCAGACTAGCCCATCAGCAAGAATTTACATATTAATAAATGGGGGAGTAGTTTCAGCTACCACTGTCTGGACAAACAGAGGTGGCGCCTAGCTCCGAGCTTTGCTAGGGCTTCAAAGGCACCCAGCCTTGGGAGGGTGGGGGGGGGCGGTTTTGGGGAGTTCTCTGTCTATGCTTATCAGATAGTGAAGGCAATAAACAGTTTCCCACATCAGTTGATCAGCAGCCTAGCTAGGTTCTCTAGCCAGGATCTCCAGCTAAGTTCTGTTTTTATTGTCTTGTTACATCTGAATTTATACCAGTAGATTTTAATCCTATCAATTCTGTTCCAAGGGTTAGGGCTTTTTTTTTTTAATTGCTTAAAGTATTACAAAGGGTATTACATATGCCTCCTTTTTTCCCCTGCCCTTGACAATCCCCTGGCCTCCCCTACCCCCCAGTGTCTTATGTCCATTGGTTATGCTTATATGCATGCATATAAGTCCTTCAGTTGATCTCTTACCCCCCCTCCTGCCCCCCAAAACATTCTTCTATGCAAATGGAAATGGAAGAAAAAAAAAAGCTGGGGTATCAATACTCATATTTGAAAAAATAGATCTCAAAATGAAAGCCATACAAGAGATAATGGATATTATTTTCTGATACACTATCTAACCCTACAACTTAAAGAATTAGAAAGAGAAAAACAAGAAAAGCCCAGAGCAAGTAGAAGGAAGGAAATAGTAAAGATCAGAGCAGAAATAAATGACATAGAGACTTAAAAAACAATACAAAAGACCAATGAAACCAAGAGCTATTTCTTTAAAAAGATAAACAAAATTGATGAACCTTTAGCCAGACTTATCAAAAAACAAAGTGAGAGGACCAAATAAATAAAATCAGAAATGAAATGAATATTATCAGAAAATCAGATAATATTCCTCAAACTATTCTAAAACATCCAAGAAGAAGGAACACTTCCAAGCTCTTTGTATGAGGCCAACATTATCCTAATTCCAAAACCAGATCAAGACACTACAAAGAAAGAGAATTACAGGCCAATATCACTAATGAACATAGGTGCTAAAATCCTCAAAAAAATATTAGAAAATTGAATCCAGCAATATATTAAAAAGATTATACACCATGACAAGGTGGGATTTATTCCAGGGATGCATGCTGGTACAATATTCACAAATCAATAAATGTGACACATCACATAAAAAATTGAAAGACAAAAAATAATTGAAAGACAAAAATCACATGATAATATCAATAGACCCAGAAAAAGCATTTGACAAAACCCAACACCCATTTTTTATTAAAACTCTCAGCAAAGTAGGAATGGAAGGAGCATATCTCAACATAATAAAGGCCATATATGACAAACCTACAGCCAATATCATACTCAATGGACAAAAACTAAAATATTTCCCCTAAGAAAAAGATAAAAGGCATCCAAATAGGAAAGGAGGAAGTAAAACTCTCATTATTTTCAGATGACATGATATTGTACATGGAAAACCCAAAAAAACTATTTGATTTAATAAATGAATTCGGCAATGTAGCAGGGTACAAAATTAACACCCAGAAATCGATGGCATTTTTACACACCAGTAATGAACTCTCAAAAAGAAAAACTAAACAAATAATCCCATTTACCATTGCAACAAAAAAATTAAGATACTTAGGAATAAACTTAACCAAGGAGGTAAAAGACCTGTACTGGAAAAACACAGGACATTGGGGGGGAAAGAGATAGGAAGATATTAACTAGTAGAAAAAGATACCGTATTCATGAATTGACATAATTAAAATGTACATACTCCTCAAAGCAATCTGCAGATTCAGTGCAATCCCTAACAAAATACCAACAGCATATTTTACAGCTCTAGAACAAATACCCCAAAAATTTATAAGGAGCCAATAAAGATCCCAAATAGCTACAGCAATTTTGAGAAAGAAGAACAAAGTTGGAGGGATCACAATTCCTGACATCAATTTATACCACAACGCCACTGTAATCAAAACAGCCTGCTACTGGCACAAGAACTGGTATACAGATCAATGGACCAGAACAGAGAACCCAGAAACTGACTCAAGCCATTATGCTCAATTATATTTTACAAAGGATGCAAAAGCATACACTGGAGTAAATGGCTTTGGGAAAATTGAACAGGTTCATGCAAAAAAAATGAAACTAGACTACCAACTTACATTATACATAAGAACAAACTCAAAATGTAAAAAAGACTTTAAATGTAAGTCATGAAACCATAAAAATCCTAGACAAAAACATAGGTAACAAAATATCAGACATCTCACGTAGCAGAATTTTCACCAGCACATCACCTAGGGCAAGAAAAACAAAGGAAAAAATAAACAAATGCAACTACATCAAAATAAAAAGCATCTGTGGAGCAAAAGGAACCACCATCAAAATGAAAAGGGAACCCACTGTATGGGAGAACATATTTTCCAATGACCTGATCAGGGGTTAATTTCCAAAATATATAAAGTACTCATACAACTCAACAAGAGACAAGCAATCCAATTAAAAAATGGGCAGAGGACCTAAATAGACACTTCTCCCAAAAGGACATACAAATGGCCAAGAGGCATATGAAAAAATGCTCATTGTCTCTAATCATCAGAGAAATGCAAATTAAAATTACAATGAGGTACCTACCACCTTACACCTACCAGAATGCAGGGGAGGATGTGGAGAAAAAAAATAAACAAACAGCAAGTGCAGGGGAGGATGTGGAGAAAAAGGAACCCTAGTACACTCCTCTTGGGAATGGAGACTCATGCAGCCATTATGGAAAATATTATGGAGTTTCCTCCAAATATTAAAATGGAACTGCCATTTGACCCAGTGGTCCCACTTTTAGGAATATATCCTAAAAATCCAGATACACCAATCAGAAAGAATATATGCACCCCTATGTTCATAGCAGCATTATTTATAAGAGCTAAGATCTGGAAACAACCCAAGTGCTCATCAGTAGATGAATGGATTAAAAAAAAAAAACTATGGTATCCCAGCCAGTGTGGCTCAGTGATTGAGCGTCAACCTATGAACCAGGAGGTCACAGTTTGATTCCCAGTCAGGGCACATGTCTGGGTTGTGAGCTCAATCCCCAGTAGCATCCAATGATTCTCTCTTATCATTGATGTTTCTTTCTCTATCTCCCTCTCCCTTCCTCTCTGAAATCAATTTTATTTATTTTTGATTGATTGATTGATTGTCTTTTTAAAAGAATCTTTTAGGAGAAACTAAGATGGCGGCATAGATAAACACCGGGAAATAGTCGCCTCACACAACAATTGAAAAATATCCCAAAGGACGGAGCAAACATCGTCCAGAACAACAGGAACGCTGGCTGAGTGTAATTTCTACAACTAGAAGAAAAGAGGGGCACGCTGAGAGCCAGAGGAGCTGCGGAGGTGAAGTGCAGAGGTACGGTGGCGGCTCGCGAGCGCGGAAAGGGGGTGGCACCTGAGGACGCGGCTGTCTTTTTGAATCACAAGCTCCCGACTGCTCTGAACTCCGGTTCCGGGAAGTCTCTGGGGACCCAGGACTCATACGGGTAGAGGCTGGTCTATCAGGCAGCAGCGGGCGAACTTGAGGGCGGCTTTCCCTCAGAGGTGCTTGCAGCCGTTACCGGGACACTGAGACGCGCGACTCCGGGCGCGGAGAATCACCATAACTGCTTTCTCCGCCCTTTGACTCCCTGAGACCCCGCCCCACCCAGGCTGCGGCAGAGGCTTTTCATGTGAATGTACCTAACTACAGCCCAGCCAGGCAAACCCGGAACCTCCAAGAGAAGGCCCAAGGCCCCGCAGCGGCTTGCATTGCTTCACAGCTGAGCCTCTTCGTGGCTCCTGCTGTGTGGCCTCAGGCAGGGACTGAATTAGCACCTCCTTAGATCCAGGAGCCACTGTACCCAGTGGTCAGAGGGGGACCATTCTCCCACTTCAGGCACAGCTGCTTCCCACAGCCAATTGGCCTGGAGGTCAATTCCTCCCAGTGATCCTACAACAACCAAGGCACCAAGAGTGCACCAAGAGTGTACTGAGCCACTGGGCCCTACAGGACACCTGGCGCGCAGGGCCACTCTATCAACACAGGGAAGCAGCCAAAATGCAGAGACAAAGAAACAGGTCACAAATGGCAGAAACGGAGGAAAGCAAACGACTGGATATAGAGTTCAAGGCCACATTTATAAGGTTTTTCAAGAATTTTATGGAAACCGCCAATAAATTTAATGAATCCCTCAAGGAGTATAGTGAGACCATGGAGGACATGAAAAAGGACCAACTAGAAATTAAGCATACACTGACTGAAATAAAGAATAATTTACAGAGATCCAACAGCAGACAAGAGGATCCCAAGAATCAAGTCAAAGATTTGAAATACAAAGAAACAAAAAATACCCAACCGAAAAAGAAAAAAGAAAAGAGATTCAAAAAATATGAAGATAGTGTAAGGAACCTCTGGGACAACTTCAAGCGTACCAACATCAGAATTATAGGGGTACCAGAAGGACAGAGAGGGCAAGATATTGAAAACCTTTTTGAAGAAATAATGACAGAAAACTTCCCCCACCTGGTGAAAGAAATGGACTTACAAGTCCAGGAGGCGCAGAGAACCCCAAACAAAAGGAATCCAAAGAGGACCACACCAAGACACATCATAATTAAAATGCCAAGAGCAAAAGATAAAGAGAGAATCTTAAAAGCAGCAAGAGAAAGACAGTCAGTTACCTACAAGGGAGTACCCATTCGACTGTCAGCTGATTTCTCAACAGAAACCATGCAGGCCAGAAGAGAGTGGCAAGAAATATTCAAAGAGATGAATAGCAAGAACCTGCAACCAAGATTACTTTATCCAGCAAAGCTATCATTCAGAATGGAAGGTCAGATAAAGAGCTTCACGGATAAGAAAAAGCTAAAGGAGTTCATCTCCACCAAACCAGCATTATATGAAATGCTGAAAGGTATTCTTTAAGAAGAGGAAGAAGAAAAAGGAACTCTTACCATTTGCCACAGCATGGATGGAACTGGAGAGCAGATAAATACCACAGGATCTCACTCATTTGTGGAATATAATGAATAACATAAACTGATGAACAAGGACTGATCCAGAGACGGAGAGGCATTGATTGGACTGTCGGGCCTTGGAGGGAAGCTAGGGGAGGGTGGGGCAAGGGGGAAAGATCAACCAAAGGACTTATATGCAAGCATATAGGCCTAACCAATGGACACGGACAACAGGGGGGTGAGGGGATGAGCGGGGGGGGGGGGGTTAGAGGGTACACATATGTAATATCTTAATCAATAAAAAATATAAAAAAAAGAATCTTTTATTGTTAAAAGTATTACATATGTTGATTTTTTTCAGCTAGGAAAATGATTTTAGGTATAAATAATGTTACATGCAATAAACATAAACATTTTTAAAAATATATTTTATTGAGTTTTTACAGAGAGGAAGGGAGAGGGATAGAGAGTTAGAAACATCGATGAGAGAGAAACATCAATCAGCTGCCTCCTGCACACCCCCCACTGGGGATGTGCCCACAACCAAGGTACATGCCCTTGACTGGAATCGAACCTAGGACCCTTCAGTCCACAAGCTGACACTCTATCCACAGAGCCAAACCGGTTAGGGCAAACATAAACATTTCAAGCAAAAAAAAAAATTTAAATGCAATAATATTACCAAAACTGTACTAACATAGTATAATATCACAAAAGTTGTAGGTAATATTAAAAATCTTCAAATAACAGGATTACTTCTATTATATTCTAAAATATCTTTTTTCCTCTGGCTCTATTTTGGTTCATCAGTTTATGTTGTTCATTATATTCCATAACTGAGTGAGATCATGTGATATTTATCTTCCTCCAACTGGCTTATTTCGCTTTGCATAATGCTCTTCAGGTCGATCCATGGAGTTGCAAATGGTAAGAGTTCATTCTTTTTACCAGCAGCGTACTATTCCATTGTATAGATGTACCACAGTTTTCTAATCCACTCAAGTGCTGATGGGCACTTAGGCTGTTTCCAAATCTTAGCTATTGTAAATTGTGTTGCTATGAATATAGGGGTGCATATATCCTTTCTGATTGGTGTTTCTGAATTCTTGGGATATATTCCTAGAAGTGGGATTACTGGGTCATAAGGGAGCTCCATTTTTAATTTTTTGAGGAGACTCCATACTGTTTTCCACAGTGGTTGCAACAGTCTGCATTCCCTCCAGCAGTGCAAGAGGGTTCCTTTTTCTTCGCACCCTCACCAGCACTTGTTATTTGTTGATTTGTTGATGACAGCTATTCTGACAGGTGTGAGATGGTACCTCATTGGCGTTTTTATTTGCATCTCTCGATGATTAGTGATTTTGAACATGTTTTCATATGTGTCTTGGTCTTCTGAATGTCCTCCTTTGAGAATTGTCTATTTAGGTCCTTTGCCCATTTTTTGATTGGATCGTTAACCTTCCTTTTGTTACGTTGTATGAGTTCCCTGTAAATTTTGGAGATTAAACCCTTAGCGGGGATAACATTGGCAAATATATTCTCCCATGCAGTGGGCTTTCTTGTTGTTTTGTTGATGGTTTCTTTTGCTGTGCAGAAGCTTTTTATTTTGATGTAGTCCCATTTATTTATTTTCTCCTTAGTTTCTGTTGCCTTAGCAGCTGTATCAGTAAAGATATTGCTATGACAAATGTCTGATATTTTGCTGCCTATGGATTCTTCTAAGATTTTTATAGTTTCCTATCTTACATTTAAGTCCTTTATACATTTTGAGTTTATTTTTGTGTATGGTGTAAGTTGGTGATCTAGTTTCATTTTTTTGAATATATCTGCCCAATTTTTCCAACACCATTTATTAAAGAGACTGTCTTGACTCCACTGTATACTCTTGCCTCCTTTGTCAAATATTAACTGAGCATAATGGCTTGGGTCAACTTCCTGGTTCTCTGTTCTATTCCATTGGTCTATATGTCTGTTCTTGTGCCAGTACCAGGTAGTTTTGAGAATAGTGGCTTTGTAATATAGCTTGATATCTGGTATTGTCATCCCTCTAACTTTGTTCTTCTTTCTCAGGATTGTTGTGGCTATTCAGGGTCTTTGTTTAATCCTTATTAAGTTTTGGAGAGTTTGTTCTAGGTCTGTGAAATATTCCATTGGTATCTTAGTGGGGATTGCATTGAATCTATAGATTGCTTTGGGTAGTATGGACTTTTTAATGATGTTGATTCTGCCAATCTATGAACACGGTATATTCTTCCATTTGTTTATGTCTTCCTCTATCTCTTTTTTCAATGGCCTGTAGTTTTCCGAGTACAGGACTTTAACTTCCTTAGTTAAGTTTATTCCTAGGTATCTTCATTTTTTTGTTGCAATGGTAATTGGATTGTTTTTTTAGTTTCCCTTTCTGTGAGTTCATTATTGGTGTATAAAAAAGTCATAGATTTCTGGATCTTAATTTTGTATCCTGCTATATTGCTGATTTCATTTATTAAGTCTGGTAGATTTTTTTTATGGAGACTGAAATCAATTTTAAATAATTTTTAAAGTAAAAATAAACAAAACAGTGGTCATTTGCACAATTGAATATTATACACCTGTAAAAAAGGATCTCTTATCCTTTGAGACACCATGGGGGAGCCTGCTGGGTATTATGTTAAGCAAATAAACCAGTCAGAAAAAGACAAGTATCACATGATCTCCCTTATATGTGGAATATAATGAACAAAATAAACTGACGAACAAAATAGATCCAGAGATATGGAAGCATGCAACAGACTGACAAATCTCAGAAGGAAGGGGGCGGGGGCTGGGGGGCGGGGGGAGTAACAGGAAGAGATTAACCAAAGAACTCACATGCATGTATGCATAACCTATGGACACAGACAATAGTGCTGTAGGCCTGGGGGTGCAGGTGTGAGGTGAAGGAGGTTGAAGTGGAGAAAAAAGGGGACATATGTAATACTTTGAACAATAAAGATAATTTTTTTAAAAAGTACTAGTTCAGAGAGAGAAAAAATGGTGGAGGTATAGACGGAATGTCCTGTGCCTTGTCCCGGAGCTGTTAGCGTGAGCAGCTGAAGCAGGTAACATACAGCCTGAATAAGCAGAGGATATTCAGCTGAGAGACAGTTTGCAGCCAGGAACTGCAGAGGAATCCTTGAGAAAGCGGATTGAAAGTTGGAGACTGCAGCTGAAATCTCTCCCAGATTGCCAGCTCAGCCACGGAGACTGTGCCATCTTGAGTGGCTGTTTTTTGGAAACGTATACTGTACACCCAAAGACCCGGCATCCAGAGATCGGCTGCTAACCTGGAGACACCGGATCTAGAACAGCGCGACTACGTGGAGTCCTGCTTCTCACAGAAAGATCCAAGCAACAGCGGCATCCTGATCACCACACCCTCTGTCTGAGGAACAGCAGCTGTATGTGAAGCCTCCCCCAACCAGCCAGAAGAGCCACCACAGGTGTGAACAGCACCCACCAGAGGAGCTGCTGCCAACTGAGGAGCAGCTGCTACCGCAACCGCCCAAGGAGCAACCACAGCCTGAGGAGCCACTGCTACCCAGGGAGCAGCCACTGAATGACTCAACATCTAGATATGTCAGTGAGATCAAACATGGGTAGACAAAGAAACCCCCAAAGGAAAGAAAAGGAGGACTCACCAGAAAAGTAGCTAAGTGATACAGAGGCATTCAACATGACAGAAAAAGAATTCAGAATAAGGGTCCTAGAGTGCATAAACCTAATGGAGGAAAAAATCAACAACTTATGCAAGAAGCAAGAAGAAACAGATGAAAAAAATCAATAACTTATGTAAGACCCAAGAAGAAATGAACAGCGATATAGCTGCAATAAAAAACACCATTGGAAGTATCAACAGTAGACTAGGAGAAGCAGAGGACCGAATTAGTGAATTAGAAGACAAGGAAGCAAAACACGCCCAAACTGTACTGCAATTGGAGAAAAAAATTAAAAGACAGGAGGAGAGCCTAAGGGAGCTTTGGGACAACATGAAACGAAACAACATACGAATAATAGAGGTGCCAGAACAACAGAAAGATGAACAAGGATTAAAAAACCTATTCGAAGAAATAATATCAGAAAACTTCCCTGAGGTGGGGAAGAAAAAAGTCACACAAGCACAGAGAGTCCCAAACAAGGTGAACCCGAAAAGACCCACACCAAGACACATCATAATTACCATGGCAAATGTTCAGGACAAAGAGAGAATCTTACAGGCTGCAAGAGAGAGACAGAAAGTTACATACAAGGGATCTCCCATTAGATTGTCAAATGATTTCTCAACAGAAACACATCAGGCCAGAAAAGAATGGACAGAAATTTACAAACTGATGCAAAGCAAAAGACTGAATCCAAGAATACTCTATCCAGCAAGGCTATCATTCAAACTTGAAGGGGAAATAAGAAGCTTCACAGACAAAAAAAGGCTAAGGGAGTTTATCACCACCAAGCCAGCAATGCAAGAAATGCTAAAGGGACTGGTGTAAAAAGAAGAAATAAAAAGCTCAGAAAGAAAACAGCCACACAAAAAAAGAAATGGCTACAAACAAGTACCTTTCAATAATAACTTTAAACGTAAACGGACTAAATGCTCCAACCAAAAGACATCGAGTGGCTGAATGGATAAAAAAATATGACCCATACATTTGCTGTCTACAAGAGACCCACCCCAGAAGAAGGGACTCACACAGACTGAAAGTTAAGGGATGGAAAAATATCTTTCAGGCAAATGGAAAGGAAAAGAAAGCTGGGGTAGCAATACTTATATCGGACAAAATAAACCTCAAAGTGAAGGCCATAACAAGAGATAAGGAAGGCCACTTCATAATACTAAAGAGATCAATACAACAAGAAGATATAACCCTGATAAACATATATGCACCCAATGCAGGAGCACCCAAATACATAAAAAAAACTCCTGGAAGATATCAAAGGAGAGATCGACAACAATACAATCATAGTAGGGGACTTTAATACACCACTGACATCACTGGATAAATCCTCTAGACAAATAATCAGCAAAGAAACAGCAATCCTAAATGACTCACTAGATCAGATGGACTTAATTGACATCTTCAGAACACTTCACCCCAAAGCCACGGAATATACATTCTTCTCAAGTGCTCATGGGACATCTTAAAAAATAGACCACATATTGGGTCACAAACAAAGTCTCCCCAAATTCCAGAAGATTGAAATCATACCAAGCATCTTCTCAGACCACGAAGGCATAATATTAGAAATAAACTACAATAAAAACAACCCAGAATACTCAAACACTTGGAAGCTGAATAACATGTTATTAAAAATTGATTGGGTTACCAATGAGATCAAAGAAGAAATTAAAAACATCCTGGAAACTAATGACAATGAAAACACAACTATCCAAAACCTATAGGATGCAATGAAAGCAGTCCTGAGAGGGAAGTTTATAGCTCTACAGGCCTATCTCAAAAAACAAAAAACAAAAAAAATGGTAGTAAATCATCTAACTCTACATCTCAAAGAATTAGAAAGAGAGCAACAACAAAACCCCAGAGTGAGCAGAAGGAAGGAGATAATAAAGATTAGAGCAGAAATAAATGACATAGAGACCAAAAAAACAATACAGAAAATCAATGAAACCAAGAGTTGGTTCTTTGAAAGAATAAACAAGATTGACAAACCTTTAGCCAGGCTCACCAAGAAGCAAAGAGAGAGGACCCAAATAAACAAAATCAGAAATGATAGAGGCGAAATAACAACAGACCCCACAGAAATACAAATGATTGTTAAAAAATACTATGAACAACTCTACTCCAACAAACTAGACAACCTGGAGGAAATGGACAAATTCCTAGAAAAATACAACATTGCAAAACTCAATCAGGAAGAATCTAAAAATCTCAATAGGCCAATAACTATGAAAGAAATGAAGCAGTCATCAAAAACCTTCCAGGAAACAAAAGTCCAGGACCAGACGGTTTCACAGGGGAGTTTTACCAAACATTCAAGGAAGAACTAAAACCTATCCTCCTCAGGCTGTGGGCTTGATCCCCAGTAGGTTGTGCAGGAGGCAGCTGATCAATGATTCTCTCTTATCATTAATGTTTCTATCTCTCTCTTCCTCTCCTTTCTTCTCTGAAATCAATAAACATATATTTTTTAAAAAATTTAAGTTTTTTAATAAAATAATATGTATTTGGATAGTTCCTTAAAACATATAAAACATGTATTAAGTTGCCAATTTTTTAATGTAATGCCAAGGCCTTTTCTTTGGGTCTGTTTATTAGCATTTCAAATTTCTTTTCTTGTATAACAATACCCATAACAAGTTGTCCAGTTCTATAAAGTGGATAAGAGCTTAAGGACACTTGCAAAGCAATTTGATTGTAGACTCTTGAGTTTCTATAGATAGTTTCCCAAATCTTGTACAGTGGTCTCTTCAAGTCAAACTCAACAGCTTTTTAAATCATATTTTTAATTGTGGTTAAAAACACATAACATAGCCAGAACCGGTTTGGCTCAGCGGATAAAGCGTTGGCCTGCAAACTGGAGGGTCCCGGGTTCGATTCCGGTCAGGGGCATGTACCTTGGTTACGAGCACATCCCCAGTGGAGGGCGTGCAGGAGGCAGCTGATCGATGTTTCTGGCTCTCTATCCCTCTCCCTTCCTCTCTGTAAAAAATCAATAAAAAATATATTTTTAAAAACCATATAACATAAAATTTACCATCTTAATAATTTTAAGTGTACAGTTCGTTAGTGTTAAGTATATTCACATTGTTTTGCAAGAGATCTCCAGAACATTTTCATCTTGGAAAACTAAAACTCTATACCCATTTGTGAAGAAGAAACTGTTGCATGACATGACCACTGCCTGACCACTGCCGGACCGCTGTGCTAATCCAATTAGATCCCAGGCAGAACAGAGATTGTGTCCGTAAATCCCCTCAGAGACTACCCAAAACCTCCTCTATGTCCTAAAAGTGTTGGCTCTTGGAACAGGCCATTGCTCTCCCCCAGGCAAGCATGTAAGGCATTTTCCCCTTTTTTGGAGTGAGTCGCACTCCAGTACCCCTATTCATCCTGTCCTGTCCTATATAACCCCTTATTGCCTGCCCCTTGGTGCAGAGGATATCCATGTGGTGTTGCTGCCACCCAAGAGGAGCCTCACTTGTAAATTCCCTTAATATTCTCATAATGGAATGCTGGAGTTCTCAGTCTTTTTCTCTGGTCTCTTAGTCCTAGGAAATGATGTAACACTATTAAACAACAACTTCCCATTTCTTTGTCAAAATGTTCCAAAGCAGTAAAGTTGGTTTTCATAGAAATAACAATCCACTTCCCTTTATTTCTGTGGTTTAGTTATATCTTATTAAATTATTTATCTATATAATAAAGAGGCAATATGCTAATTTGTCCATTACGGTATCCCAGTCACAACCAGTCTGTGGGCAGGGCCAGGGGCGGGACTTCCGCCTCCAGTGATGACGTCACACTGCCTGCGTGTGCATCCCCATTCAGCACTGGTTAGGACACATGCCTCAGTTGTGAGCACGCTCCCCAGTAGGGGGTGTGCAGGACAATCAATGATTCTCTCATCAATGTTTCTATCTCTCTATCCCTCCTTCCTTCCTCTCTCTCTAAAATCAATTTTTAAAAAACTATATTTAAAAAAGTAAAATAAATTAATGGGAAAATATACTCAGTGAAGATTAACCAATAAACAAACAAACAAACAAATAAGTAATATTTTTGAAACCTTCTTCTTGATGCCGGGCAGCATCCTGGGAAGCCAAGGGAGGCCTCAATCTGATCCAGGTTTTTGTCATGGCCCAAAAAGGAAATTGAGAGCATGACAGAAAGATTTCGCAAAGCACAGTAAATTTATTAAAGCAATAGTACGCACTCAGGAAGTGAGAGGGGGCAACCTCAGAGAAGATGTGCTGATGGGGCTGGGTGGAAGGTTTTTATTAAACACTAGAGGCCCAGTGCATGAAATTCATGCACTGGAGGGGGGCCCTCAGCCGGCCTGCATCCTCTCGCAGTCTGGGACCCCTCACTCCTTAACATTCAGCTCGCTGCTCCTTAGTGCTGCCACAGAGGCTGAGTGGCACACCCCCTGTGGGAGCACACTGACCACTAGGGGGCAGCTCCTGCGTTAGCATCTGCCCCCTGATGGACAGTGTGTATCATAGCAACCAGTCGTTCTGGTAATTCCGCTGTAATGGTCACTTAGGCTTTTATTATATAGACTAGAGGCCCAGTGCATGAAAATTCGTGCACTCAGGCGGGGGTCTCTGCACCCTATTGCAGTCTGGGACCCCTCAGGGGGTGTCCACCTGCCAGCTTAGGCCTGCTCCCTGGGGGGATCGGGCCTAAGCTGGCAGTCAGACATCCCTCTGGCAGCCTGGGAGCCCTCAGGGGATGTCCGACTGACAGCTCCTGCCACTGCCACTGCGCTTACAGCCATCAGCCCAGCTTGTGGCTGAGCGGAGCTCCCCCTGTGGAAACGCACTGACCACCAGGGGCAGCTCCTGCATTGAGCGTCTGCTTCCTGGTGGTCAGTGTGCGTCATAGCAACTGGTCATTCCTGGTCGTTACGCCATTAAGGTCAACTTGCATATTACCCTTTTATTTATAGGATGGGCAAGACAGGGAAAGTGGGGGGTCCTTGGCTTCTGATGCTGATGGGGTGACCACGGACCCAGCTTGTCTTAGCCCCTCCTCTCCAGATAGAGGATATTTTGGGGGGTGGGGTGAGGGACGTGGGGGAGCAGGGGGTCAGTCAAGGCCTCCTCTGCGATGTTCCAGCCAAGATGGAAAAGGGAGGGGTAGAGCTTGAGGTGTTTGTTCTCTCTCTAGCTTTCCTGCCTCACTCTTAACCCAAGATTCTCAAACATCCTGATTCATTTGTTTTTGATCAATTCTCACCTTGAAATTAGAAATATAATCTTATTTGCCCTTCTGGTGTGGCTCAGTTCTTGAGCGTCAACCTATGAACCAGGAAGTCATGGTTCAATTTCTGGTTATGGCACATGCTGAGGTAGCAGGTTTAATCCCCAGTAGGGGGCATGCAGGAAGCAGCCGATCAATGATTCTCTCTCATCATTGATGTTTCTATCTCTCTCCCTCCCCCTGTCTCTTTGAAACCAATTAAAATATTTTTAAGCATTACAGCAGGCGCTTGGGAAGACTTTTGGAGACAAGCACTCTCCTGGGAACTAACTTTTCCCAGGTGCATGCCTTTTATTACACTGGCCTCTGGAGTCTGGAAGGAAGATGGGGAACTAGTGGCAACACCCAACTCTTGGGGAGATGGAGGAGTGCCAATGGCTTCTTTTTCAGCTCCTTCCTCTCCTACAGCCCCTTTCCTCACCCTGTCCTCCTCTCTCTCCCAGGACTCAGGTGACTTGGCCTGTCTGCTAGAAAAGCAACTGAATTTCATGCAAGGTTACTGGCTCTTGTCACCAAAAGGCACCACTCACTGGATCTGCGATGCAAACTCTTATTCCCAAACTGTGGGGCCAGAGCCAGCATAGGAGGAGAGGCCTGAAAGCAGAGGCTTGGCTGGTATTGGGACTCCTAGGTCCTGTCCTGACTGGAAAAGTAAAAACTAGGTGAGACATGGTGAGGAGGCTGGACTGAGGTGGAGAGAGAAATGGGCAGCTGGAATCAGAGCACAGCCCCAGGGCCTGGGACTCACTGTAAGAAACAGGTACCTGTCAAGGGCATGTACCTTGGTTGCGGGCACATCCCCTGTAAGAGGTGTGCAGGAGGCAGCTGATCGATTTCTCTCATTGATGTTTCTAACTCTCTATCCCTCTCCCTTCTTCTCTGTAAAAAATCAATAAAATATATTTAAAAAAAAAAAAAAAAGAAAGAAAGAAAAGAAACAGGTACCTGGCCTAAGCAGGACTCCTAAATGGAGGATCTCTCTCTCCAGGCCATGTTTACCTCCAGGCGTCATGCCTAGCAGTGTTAAATTTACAAAGCACTCTGATAGCCATAATCCCACTCAATCTTCAGGAGAGCCTTATAAGGACTTCTCTTATGCACATGACCAAAGACTTGAAAACAATCTTAGAAAAGTTTACTACTCATGCATCCATTTAACAAATTTATTGGGAGAACCAAGATGGCGGCATAGGTTAACGCTGGAGTTTGCTGCCTTGAACAACTACTTCAAAAGTGAAACTGAAAAACGGAACGGACATCACCCAGAACCACAGGAACGCTGGCTGAGTGGAAGTCCTACAACTAGGAGGAAAGAGGAACGCATACGGACACTCAGAGGAGGCGCAGCGCTGAAGTCAAATTCTGAAGTGCGGAGTGTGCGGAGTGCGCGGAGCGGGCTGGCGGCGGAGGGCGCGGTTGGCGCAGACTCTGAGCTCCAGATACAGGCGAGTCTTTAGGGACCCAGACTCAAACGGGAGAAGCGGGACTGTCTGGCTTCGGTCAGAGCGAGTGCAGCTTTCTCTCCGAGGTTTGCAGCGGGTGCTGGGACTCAGAGAGGCAGAGCCCCTGGGGACAGGACTGAGAGCCGCCATAACTGCTCTCTCCGGCCCACCCTGTTGATCCTGTGTGACCCGCCCCGCCCAAACCCTGCACAGAGGCATTTGCCGGATAGCCTCAGGCAAAGGCTAGATTAGCACCTCCCTAGAGGACAGAAGTTCTCTCATTGCAGACACAGCTGATTCTCATAGCCACTTGGCCTGGAGGTCAAACCCTCCCTGGTATTAACTATAAGACTGGACACAAAGACCACTAGGGGGTGCACCAAGAAACCATAACAAAATGCAGAGACAAAGAAACAGGACAAAATTGTCAATGGAAGATATAGAGTTCAGAACCACACTTTTAAGGTCTCTCAAGAACTGTTTAGAAGCTGCCGATAAACTTAATGAGATCTACAAGAAAACTAATGAGACCCTCGATGTTATGTTGGGGAACCAACTAGAAATTAAGCATACACGGACTGAAATAACGAATATTATACAGACTCCCGACAGCAGACCAGAGGAGCGCAAGAATCAAGTCAATGATTTGAAATGCGAGGAAGCAAAAAACACCCAACTGGAGGGGCGGAATGAAAAAAGAATCCAAAAATGCGAGGATAGTGTAAGGAGCCTCTGGGACAGCTTCAAGCGTACCAACATCAGAATTATAGGGGTGCCAGAAAATGAGAGAGAGCAAGATATTGAAAACCTATTTGAAGAAATAATGACAGAAAACTTCCCCCACCTGGTGAAAGAAAAGGACTTACAGGTCCAAGAAGCGCGGAGAACCCCAAACAAAAGGAATCCAAAGAGGACCACACCAAGACACATCATAATTAAAATGCCAAGAGCAAAAGATAAAGAGAGAATCTTAAAAACAGCAAGAGAAAGAAACTCAGTTACCTACAAGGGAATACCCATACGACTGTCAGCTGATTTCTCAATAGAAACTTTGCAGGCCAGAAGGGAGTGGCAAGAAATATTCAAAGTGATGAATGCCAAGAACCTACAACCAAGATTACTTTATCCAGCAAAGCTATCATTCAGAATTGAAGGTCAGATAAAGAGCTTCACAGATAAGGAAAAGCTAAAGGAGTTCATCACCACCAAACCAGGACTATATGAAATGCTGAAAGGTATCCTTTAAGAAGAGGAAGAGGGAGAAAAAGGTAAAGATACAAATTATGAACAACAAATATGCATCTATCAACAAGTGAATCTAAGAATCAAGTGAATAAATAATCTGATGAACAGAATGAACTGGTGATTATAATAGAATCAGGGACATAGAAAGGGAATGGACTGACTATTCTTGGGGGGGAAAGGGGTGTGGGAGATGTGGGAAGAGACTGGACAAAAATCGTGCACCTATGAATGAGGACAGTGGGTGGGGAGTGAGGGCGGAGGGTGGGGCGGGAACTGGGAGGAGGGGAGTTATGGGGGGGGGGGGAAGAGGAACAAATGTAATAATCTGAACAATAAAGATTTAATTTAAAAAATCAATAAAGTATATTTTTTAAAAAAAACAAACAAAAAAATACAAATTTATTAAGTGCTTGATTTATTCCAGGAAATAATCTAGCTCTCCTGATTCAAGGTCCTTGTACAACTACATACTTGCTTCAAAATGTTGATTCCTGATTCCCTCTTCTTTGAAATTTGCCTCCCAAATGTTGTGGTTTTAAAATGTCTGCAAATCCGGTGATACGTCAAGAAGTGGAACCAAACTCCCCTTCAGAGAAGGCTGGGCCATAATAGCATTATAAGCATTGTGGCTTCCTGCTTGTTCGTATTACTGTTTCTCTCCCCACCTCCAGCTTGGGACTAACTGACATAACATCTGGCTTTCCCACAACTTGCTCTGGGGGAAGCCAGGTGTTATGTCAAGAGCAGATCTATGGAGAGATCCATGTGGTAAGGAACCAAGGTGTGAGTAGCTTGGGAGTGGATCCCCCAGTGGATCCCAACATCTTTACAGCAACCTCATGAGAGGCCCTGACCTAGAACTACCTCTATCAGCTGCTCTTGGATTCCTAGTCCCCAGAAACTAAGATCATGAATGTTTTTGTTATGAACTACTGAGTTTTGGGGTGATTTTTATGCAGCAGTGAATAACCAATACACCGTCCCCAGGCTAGGAACCCCCATCTCTCCCCTTTAATGAGCAGCTAAAATTAGGTGAGGTAGTAAAATGAGTCAGAGCACCTGCCTTCAAATATCTGTGGTTGCGGCTTTCTAGCTATGGTATATTGGGCAAGTTACTTAACCTCTCTGTGCCTGTTTCCATATTAGTTAAACAATGATGAAAAGGAAGATTGTGGAGATAAATCAATAGATCTGTGAGAGTGCCTGGCCAAATTCGGGACACTTAGTGCCTGCAGTCTGAGTAACCTCTGGCCCTCTCCAACTTTCCAGTTCCTTACTCCCCTGCATGCTCCCAAGCCTCTGCTGGGAGAGGCTGGGGCTAGGACCAGAGGCTTTGGGAGCTCCTCATCCTCATGGAGAAGAGACTGTTCCATGATGTAACTGCTTTCTGTCCTACAAGCTGCATCAGGGCCAGAATGGAGGTTGCTTTCTGCAAAGTCCCTCAGAGACTGTCTGATGGTAATTGATGTTCGTTCTGACATAAATTAGCACCCCTCCTCTGTCTCCTGCTACTTGCTGCTTCCTGAGACAGGTTGCTGTCCTGACCTAGTCAAGCATGTAATTTCTATACCTAGTAGCATTCACATAGTAGTACTTGTGATTATCCCTCCTACCCCCCCCCCCTTAACCTAGATAATTATTTGGAGCTTGCCAAGATGCTTGGAGATTCATTTCTCTTGCAGCTGCCCAAAATATGACTTATTTGTAAGCTTCTCTTACTAAGGAGTGGCAAGATTTTTTTCTTTGGTCTTTTCCCTGCACTCCATTTAGGGAGATAGATTTTCAGTCTTGGGGGTATTTCCCTGAGTCTGTGTATACTAGGAACAATCCTCTTCCCACCATTGGAGATGATGCTGGACACTACAGCTCCAAGGCCACCTGTCACTACTTGAGCCAAATTAAGCAGAGACAGAGTTGAATTGTGTATGAATGTTTATTCCAATACAATACTGCTGGCATTACGGGGAGAGCAGTCAGTCACCCTGAAAATTCTGCTCTTCCTCTTTTTCTGTAAGCTTGCTGATTATCTAGGGGTAAAGGAGAAGATAACTGTGCAGCTGCAAACTGCAAGTGTAACAGGGAAAGGGGAGGGGAGGGTCTGTATTCTGGCCTTCAGGAGCTCAAAGTCTGATAACAAGGTGGCTAATCTATGATATTATAAACAGCTTAGCCAGTTCCTGGGACCTGAGAATGGTCAGCGTCCCTGAGGCAAACTCCCAGAGGTGGTGAGGGTCTGGGCACAGCAACCAAACCAAAGCATGTCCTGTCCTTGGTCTTTTCTCAAAATGTATTTCTTTTCTGAGTAATGGACCCATCAAGGCATCTTATCTTTTTATAGCCTTGTTTCATCCTTCAGTTTCCCAGGGACTGTAAGAAAATCTCTTATCTATAGTTAGTAAGGTGAATAATTACTAAATAACTATGGTTCTATTCTTATTACATCCTATCCCCCCCAACCCCCCCATCAGAGATGGAAGAGGAGGAGATTTGCCCTGTACCAGGGATTTTCTCCCAGGCTTGGGGTGAGAGGAGACTTGTCCATGAGAGGCAGAATGTACTCTTTAGAAAGGTGCACAAGCCTGGCCAGTGCAGAGCAGGAGCTGGTGTAGTGTTAGCCAGGCTTCAGCTCCAGTCTAGCTACCCTGTCATGTCCCTTAGATTGAAAAAGTCTAAGTTGCCACTCATTAGTTCCTAACATTTTAGGGAAACTGCCATTACCAAGGCTTTGCCATTTCCTTTTCTTTTCACCAGCTTTCTTTCCTCTTCATCTCCCTTTTTAAAATTTAACTTAATCACAAATAATATGTGAAAAATATTAGTTAACATTTCCTGAGAGCCAGCCAAGGTTCTGCTACTGTTATGTGTCTCAGAACCACTTTATGAGTCAGGTTCCTAGGCTAGCACCAGTTTGCACTGAGGAAACCAAGGCATAGAGGTTAAGTGACGCTCAGGGTCTCACAGCGCCAGAGAAGCAATGAAGCTTAGGCTTCAGGGTCAGTGCCTCCTTGACACAGGCAGTTCCAGGCTCCGTGCTAATTTCTTTTTTGGGGGTGGGGGGGTGGGGGGTGGGTAGGAAGTACCAAATTACTTTGAAATAATGGTATAAATGAAAGAATATTAGTAGATGATTTGATATGCTGTGCTGAATTTTGTATTCATATTTAGTTTTTATTTTCTTACATAGGCCCACAAAAACAGAATGCAGCCTCTGATGTAACATGTAGTGTGCTGTCTTCTTGCAGATATTTAAAAAACACACTTACATCTATAAATGAAAATAGATCCTCCTTTAAAAATACTTGTAGTCCCACCGTGTGTATAGCTGGCACGCCACTCTTTGCAGACTGTCTTTCCACGTTACTAACCGTCGCGGGATATGCGCCACAGATGCTCAGGTTTATTGACCCACCTTTCCAGAGTTGAGCCCTCCACTTCCCTCTGAAGCTCGACTTTCCCTTCCCCAGGCTTCCTCCCCAAGTATTCTCCCTTCGCTTGCTCCTCATTCCGGGTTCCTCACGCACACCAACCCCCTTCTGGCCCGAATCCTCGCTATCTCTACCTCACACCCATTCCGCGCAGCCTAAGAATTTCGCCTCTCCTAGCCACCCCCTCCTACTTCACCACCCCCCACCACCGCGCCCCCCTTCCTCCCAGCCCACCTCATTGCACTTTCTCACAGTTCCCGCTGCTCAGATGCTTCAGCGCCCTCTTCCCGCCCCTCCCGCCCCTCCCGCCCCCAGTGCCCAGCCTAGCGACTCCGCGCCCAGCAGAAGCGCACAGCCGCGGGCTATGGACGCGCGCTGACAGGATAATGAATGGCTTCAGGGATAATTAGGGCCTGGCGGCTAATCACCCTGTACATTTACATTTTAAGTGCTGCTGAGCTCGTCGGGTAGCGTAGGGGACGAGGTGAGGGTGGCGGGGAGAAGAGTGATCTTTCGGTGCTCTCCGGGCCGGGACTCCGGAGAGAAGTGAATTGAACGCTTTACAACTGGCTGCGGGGGAGGGGAAAGGGGGGCGCCGCCTAGAGGGCCAGCCCCGGAGGACGCCCAATACTCATTTCCTGCAAAACCGTACCTCTCACCCAGGCCCCTTCCTTCAAACTGCAGACCTCTGCCTGCCTTCCTCGGCCCTCCCCAACCCCAGTGAACCTTCAGCCTAAACTTGCATACCCCCCAACATGTCAAACTCGCCTGTTCTTCCCTAACCAGCCTGTTACAACGTAGCTTCCGGCCCTAAAAGAGCCTGGGTCCCCTGTGCCAGGCTTTGTGTCTTCTTGAGGCTCCTGTGCCCCTGGCACCTATGACTGTCCTCGCGGGAGCTGGCACGGGCCCCAAGTACAGCTTCCCAGCTGAACGCGACCGGAGCTGATCCCAGAGGACAAACAGGAGATGGAGAGGTCGGTAACTCATACGCTGGGGCGCAAAGGTCCACCTGCTCCAGCCACTCCCAAGGGGCGGTAATGGGGTTCTGAACAACAGAGGCCGATAGGTAGGAGTTACAGGGTGCCGAGGAAACGAGAGCAGTGGTGAGGAGACAGAGAAGGACTCCAGCAGACCCTCTCAAGACTGGGGTCCAGTGCCCCCCAACCACTGTCACGTCCCCAGCATTCTCAGGGTTGTCCTCCCGCCCTAGCTCTCCGTGTGTCCGCCCCCACCCGCCCGTCGTAGTCACCTCTGCCTGGATCTGGTTTGCCCCACTCTCTTAGTTCTGATTGTGCAGTGCGTGTAGGAGGGTGGAAAGATGAAGGGTGAGGCGCTGGGGCAGCTCTAGGAGGGTCCCGCTCCTTCTCCAGCCTTCTCCCTCCCTTCAGCTGTCCTTCAACCCTAACCTCTCTGTCTTCGCTGGTCATTTCTCCTGGCCACTCTCTCGGTCCCACGCAGTTCCCGTAGAGAGGCACCGAGAAACTGACAAGCGGCTCATAGCGCCACCAAAGCTTCAATTTCCCACTTTCTATCCTTTTCTCTCTTAAAACCTGCCTTCGCCCAGTCTCCTTTTTTGAAAAAGGACCCCAGAGGTCTCAAGATGCCAAGATTGACGGACAACTAATTCGACTGGGGGACAAGGGGGGCCCACGTTATCGGGAAGCATGCCTGGCTTACCTTAAAGCGTGCAGCTCTAACGATGGACTTTCAGGCAGGGGTGGAGGGAGCTTGAGAAGGGCTCTCCTGGTTCTCCTCCCATTCATATCAGGGCCCAGAGTCTCACTCCCCCCTCCTCAGGGAAGTGCGAGGATCCGATGACCGCCAGCCCGGTCAGGCACGGCGAGGCTAAGACCTCAGTCTCCGGCTGTCCCTGGAGGGCCACGACGCGAGGTAGTCAAAGGAGGGCAGGCGCGGAGTGGGGCCGACGCCAGCGCCTCCCGCACTTGCTGACTGTGCACGGGATGTCCTTGAGGCGAGCATACTGGCTCGGGAGCTGAAGGGACGACGCTGGGGGGAGTGAGGAGGGTCTGTAAATCTCTCCTTGGGAGGGAAGAAAGGGAAGGGTTCAGTCGGAAGGTGGAAGGGCCCGGGGACCGGGCTTGAAGCAACATTTGCACCGCGAACGCAGTTTTTATTTAGTTAACCCCTCTATAAGGGTTGGCTCGGGAAGGTCTGATAGCGATTATTGGGGAACTTCGCCTTATCCCGTGGCGCTGCCGTTACGAGCCACTGTGCGCGCCGTCCCCACTCCAACAGCAGAGGATCCCGCGGATTGGATCTGAGAAGCGGGTGAGGCTGGGGTGGGGCCGGCGGGCCGAGTTAGGGGTGGGCCCTGGCGGTAGGGGCGGGGCCTTGGCCGAAGGCGCGGGGCTCCGGGCGCCCTGAGCTCGGAGTAGAATAGTAACCTCTGGAGACAAGTGGGAAACGAAGATCTCGCGGTCCCTACCCGCCCACCAGCTTCCACGCCGTTCCCTCGCGGTTACCCCTGCGGGTCCTCGCGGGGCGCGATCGGCAGCCATGCAGCCCGGGGGCTGAAGTGGCCCCATGGCAAAGCCCACGTCCCCGCGGTCGGGGCAACCACCGCTCATGGAGAACTACCGTAAGGTGCGCTCCGAAGAGGCGCCGGGGGGAGTCGGGACTGAGTGGGGCGGCCTGAGCCCTGACCCCTTCGCCGACCTGGCGCCGGGCGCGGTGCACGTGCGGGTCAAGGAGGGCAGCAAGATCCGGAATCTACTAGCCTTCGCCATCTCCAGCATGGCGCAGCCAGCCACTCGCGCCATCGTCTTCAGCGGCTGCGGTAGGGCCACCACCAAGACCGTCACGTGTGCGGAGATCCTCAAGCGCCGCCTGGCTGGCCTGCACCAGGTCGCGCGGCTGCGCTACCAGAGCGTGCGCGAGGTGTGGCAGAGCCCCCCGCCAGGGCCCACTCCTGGGCCTAGCGAGCCGGGCACCAGTCTCAGTGTTCTTAAGAACATGCCCAGCCTCGCCATCCTACTTTCCAAGGATGCACTGGATCCGCACCAACCCGGCTACCAACCCCCGAGCCCCCATTCTGGCCCCTCGTCCCAGCCAACCGGGGCGACGTCCAAGAGGAGCCTAGGGGAACCCGCTGCTGGAGAAGGCTCCGCGAAGCGGTCACAACCTGAGCCAGATGCTGCAGAAGAGGACTGGACGGCCTGAGAACTCTGGGCTCTGGGCCACCTCAATGAGCTGGATTTTATACCCAGCGCCTCAACCTTGAAATGCACCTTCAGCCGTTCACGCTTCAGTCTTCTGGAGCTCACAGCCTGGTCTCAGCTCCTCAGACTGCCATATGAACTCCACAGCCACAAGAGAAGGACCCTAGGGCAGCTTCGTGGGGCAGTTCTCCTTCACTTATGTGGCCTGAAGATGCAGAATTCCACCTTCAGCTTTGCTGAGCCATACTGAGACCTTCTTCAGGGAGGGAATGGTGGGCAGTGAGACTCTTGAGCCTTGTCCGGGACCCACAAGTATTAAAGACATCCAGCATTCATGGGCGGGGGAGGCGGGGGGGCGGGAGGGGGGCGAGGAAAGTGTGGAAGCCAAGGAGAGCTCTTGGAATCACCCTCATCCATTGGCAGCCGAGGGCGAGGAATGAGAGACAGACTGCTTGGGGCAGGGGAGCCTCGTTCTCCCGCTCACCCCAGGACAGTTTACCTTTCTAGTTTTCCTTCCCCTGCTGTTAAGGAGTGTCCTGAGATCCTGGTGGCAAGGGTGGGGCGACAAGCTCTAGCTCTTTTAACATTCTCCCTGGCCCAAGCTGGCTCAGAGGCAAGAACCAGAACAAAATTCTCTATGCCTCCTCCCTTGAGCCCCGCAGCTGGAGTGTTGCTTTCAATAAAACAAACATAAATATGGCTCTGTCCCATATTTTTCCCTACTTGCCTGTGCAAAAGACAGTTCTGACCTGCCCTCTTGTGTCCCCTCCAGCCTGGGATCCTTAACCTTTGTAGTCTTTAGGGTCAGGCACAGAGACTGGACAGCTTCAAAATGGTGCAAGAGGCACATTGCCCAGTCCCTGGCTTCTCCCTCTCTCCAGACCTCCCTGGCTGCCTCTGGCCTCTGGGGTTTGTGGCTAGAAAGAGGCCTGTCTCCCCCTGTTCATAACTACTAAGTAAAGAGGAGCAGTACATTGCTTTTCTGGGAGGGGAAGGAAAGAATCCATGAACTTCCCTGAGGGGGTCACTGCCAAGATCTTGCTTGGGGTTCCTAAACCTGCAGCCTCCTGCAAATAGACAGCTTTACCCAGAAGGCTGGCACAAGGCCCTCTTCACTGCTCTCTCTCTGAGAAAGGACAGCACACCCTTGGGAGAGGGGGAGGAGAGAGACTGAGCACAAATCCACTGCTGGGAATTACTATTCAGCAGAGAAGCTGGGACTTGGACTGTGAATCACTGCAAGCTCCCTGATAAGCTGCTGCCTCGAGCCCTGCACAACTGTCTGCTGAGAGATAACAGGTTTCATGGCCTCTCTGCCCAACTTCAAGTCCGCTAGGGGAAGGGAGGGGGGTGCTGGGTGCTGAAAGAACTCTAGCAAATGGGGGTGGGGGCATATAGCCTAAGATCTCAGAAGCACACCTTACCCCATGCAACTCCCTAGCACCCTGGAAAGGAGGAGGTAGGGAGGAATGTAAGTCACTTTGCTGGCAGGACCCTGAAATAAATCCTTCTGCTGGTGACAAGAGGTAGTCATTCCCTCCTCCCAATATCTCTGCTTGCCTTCCCCAATGTATTCTTGTTGAGTCCCTGCAGAGGTTCAAGGGGCTTTGGTATGATTGTTGACCCTCTTAGAGGTGGCCCAAAAAAGGGTTGAAAGAATGTAAATTACCCTAACAACCAAGGAGCCTTCATCTAAAATAAATGATAAAACTTGGGAGAAGTAGAAGTTTCAGGGAGACTGGTCTTGGTTCTGGAAAAGGGCCAACTGTCCAAGACCACTAGTGTCTGAAGTCCTGATTGCCAGTCCCAAGGACTCATCAAGCAGAAGCTTGGGAGGGGGTGGGGTTGCTGCAGAGGCTGTCTCTTTTGGCGTTAGGTCAGGTAAGTCCCCTTCCAGCTTGGAAATTCCTCTTGGGGAGTGCAGAGGAGAGGGGCATGTTGTTGCTCCACTTTCAGAGCGTTAACTTGCTCCCATGCTGGAAAGCATGTTATGAAACTGGCTTTTTCTTCCTCACCCCCAGAAGGTTTGTTTCCTGGGCTTTTGATAGGTGCTTATGGGTGCCAGTGGAACCTAGCACTGATGAACACCCCATTCTTGCCTTACTGATCCCCTGGCCTCACTGAACCAGGAGCAGGCTCCAAAGGAGGATGGCAGATATCCAGGTACACCTCCCCCAAGACTGAGGTGGGACTCTGAGCAGTGCAGGAATAAGGGGGAAAGCTGCTAGGGAAGCACCTCAGAGACGGCCCAATTTGGGAGCTAACTAGTAGCAGAATGCGAGGGAGTGGGAAGCCCCCTTGTGACCCCATCTTTCCAATAGTGGCCTCTAACAAGGAGCTTCCTGGGCCTGCCTTGGGGCACCTGTAGGCTAGGGGTGGCAGTGAAGGCTCACACCCACAAAACTGTCAGGTCATACAATCAGAATCCATTTCTGAACATAAATGTATATAATCCAAGGCTAGGCCTTGAGAAACTTCACTATTGTGCTAGGTCTCAATCTAGGCATGGGGTGGGACTGGGGGTAAGAATCACAGAGTAATCAGACACTGTTTCTGCTTCAAGGAGGTCCCAATCTAGTAGAGAGAAAGAAAAGGAAGTTAGCACAGGCCATGGTAGCAGGAGAAGGCAGGAGCTCTGAGAAGGAACACTTAACTCACACATAGGTGCTGGTGGAGCTGGTTCCCCAAGGACCAGAAGGTCTGGGCAGGGAATTCCAGGCAGAGCACAGAGAGGTGGTGCTGTGTCTGGTATTGAGGCAGCCTCAAGTCTCTGAAGGATATAAGCATCTGAAGGATACATATTAAGAGGCAGATGGGCCTGGAATACTAGGTAGGAGCCAAGCCACAAGGTAGTAGGGAGCCAACAGATGCCAGGGAGTGCCCTTATCTGTTTGGTGTTTGAGAAGGATCCCTTCAACACCTGTGTAGGTGGGAAGTGGGTTGGAAGGGTCCTGCCTGGATCCCAGAGGCTACAGGGAGGTAAGAGATGGGATAGTGGTAGCAGGGGCAGAGATGGGGACAGATTTGGTAGTATTTCACTGCCATTACAGCCAGGACAAAGGAGGGCTTTTTATGGCATTAACCCTAGTCTGGTCAGGACTTGGCCTGCCTTCCTGGCATAGCAGGAGACATGCTATGTAAAGGCTAAACAACAGGGATTTCATGGGGAGTGAGGGGTGGGGTCCACAGTTTCAAATTGGTTAAAAGTTTTAGGAGCTGTCGTCCATTTCAGTAGGGAGAAGTCCTGAGTCAGATACACTCCCTCCCCCAACCCCACACCTACTCCACCCCTTCCCTCCACCTCACAGCCCTAACCCCATTAGTTGGGAAGTTTGGGTCATTGCTATGTCCACATTGGCCACTAGGATGGTCTAGTCCTCTCAATTTCACTGAGATGTTGAATCACCTCCAAGTCTCCCAGAGACAGGGGTAAATGGAAGAAAGGGAGGGAAGGAGGGGCGGAAGGAAGGAAGGAAGGAAGGAAGGAAGGAAGGAAGGAAGGAAGGGAGGGAGGAAGGAAGGAAGGAAAGAAGGAAGGAAGGAAGTCCACAGGAGGGTCTTCTTGGTGACAACAGGTTTCTTCTCAGAGCACAAATCTTAGTTTGTAATTATTCCCTCATTAGTGTGATCCTCTGGTTGTCAGTCACCCCACTGAACCAGAAGCCTATGATTAAATAAATTCTGCCTGCCTTACTCCCTACCCAGCTCCTGGCACATAGGAAGCCCACAGAGAGCTGCTGACTGAATGAATAGACTGGCTAAGTCATATTTATGAACTGTTCTGATGCCATATCCAAGTCCTTAACTGTCCAGTCCCATAAACGGTGGCCAAAGCTTTCCTATTCTCACTATTCTTTTCCCATCTGGGCCCTTGGGTCCTCACTGATCTTTGATGATTGGGTTTGTATACACAACTTGAATATTCTAGTGGGATTTCTGATACCTCCTAATTATCACAGATATTATGTATTGAATTGTGTTCCCCAAAAGATATGTCAAAGCCCTAACCTGTGAATGCTACCTTATTTGGAAATAGGGTCTTTACATATGTAATTCATATGTCACATGAAGTCATACTGAAGTAGGATGGGTCTTTAAATCCAATATGACTAGTGTCCTTATAAGAAGAGGAGAAAAGACAGGGATAGACACAGAGGGTAAAACAACATGTGAAGATGGAGGCAGAGATTGAAATTATGTAGCTGCAAACCAAGGAATGCCAGAAGTTGCCAGGAAACAACAGGAAAAGACATGGAACAGAGTCTTCCCTAGAGCATTCAGAGAGAGTATGGTATCCCTGACATCTTGACCTTGGAGTTCTAGCTTCCAGAACTATGGGAGAGTAAATTTCTGTTGTTTTAAGTCACTTCGTTACAGCTGCCTTAAAAAACAAATACAACAGGTATTCTCACCACCTTCAGTGGAAATTGGGGAAAGGAATGTGGGGTGTTTGCCAAAGTCCTTCTTATCAGAGTTTCTATTCCCGATTGGAGGGAGACTCTCTACTCTGTATCATATTGAACACATCATAGGCATTGGAGAAAGAAAGGCTGATGGTGATTTTGGGCAAAATAATTCTCTGAGCCTTAGCTTTCTTATCTGCAAAGTGTGCTAGATTGCTCTGGGATAAGGAATATAATACCAGACTTACCAACCTTGGTTTATGTGCAGAATTACTTAGGACACATATTTTTTAACTTTGAAAGTACATTTATTAAAGCTGGAGACAGTGAAATAAGGAAGGGCTTAGGATAGAAGAAGCAACAGGAGAGACCCTAGGCTGGCTGCTTTGGCTCACTGAAAAGTCAGAGAAAAGGGGGCCTTGGAGACAGGTTCAGGGGGTTAGCCCAAGATGAATTGCTGCTGCCCATTACTCCCCTGCCCACATCTCCTGGGGACCTTTAGAGTTTAGAAGATGTGTGCCTATGGGAGAAGGAAATGGCTCAGGGGTGCTCTCAGGAGGGAGAGTGTCCCTAGGACACTTATTAAAAATACAGATTTGCCATAGCTGTTTGGCTTAGTGGATAGAGTGTCCTCTAAGCTCCAGCACCAGGGCAAGGCACTGGTAGACCCAGACACATACAAGGAGGAACTGGTTTGTCTGGCATCAGGACAGGACTCAGGGGTGGCTGTCTCCCAGGCAAATGTGCTCACAGGGATCATTGTTCCTGTGTTGGGACCTCCCTGGCACAGGGCTGACTGGAATCCATATCTGTTTGCTCTGCCTGGGTGATTCCCTGAGACCCCGCCCCATCCAATTTGCAGCCCCACCCAACCTGTTTGCATATAAATAGCCTGTCCTTGCTCAGGCTTCAGACTTTGCTAAAATCTCTCAAACAAGCTGCAGCTGACTCAGCATGCCCCAAACCTATCAATAAAAGGCCCAAGACCCTGCACTAGCATAAAGTTCCTCTGATCTGTTTCCCGAAAGGAAACTGAGCATGGGGACCCAGCTCAACTACAAAGACTCAGCTTTCATATATATGCATGCCCTCTAACCATTTAGCTATACTGGCTTCTCCACCAGGTTCCCAACCCACCCCAGGCCTTCACACCCCTACTGTCTGTGTCCATAGGTAAGATCTTTGGCTAATCTCTTCCTGCCGCCCACTTCTCTCTGAGATTCGTCAGTCTGTTCCATGTTTCCATGCCTCTGATTCTATTTTATTCACCAGTTTATTTTGTTTATTAGATATCTTATTTGTTTATTTTGACTTTTAGTTTCAATTGTTGGTAGATACATATTTGTTGACATCTTATTGTTCACATATATGCAGGCCAGTGTATCTCAGTAGTTAGAGTGTCAGTGGCACATCAAAGAGTCAAGGGTTTGATTCCTGGTCAAGGGCACATACCAGCATTGCAGGTTCTATCTCCAGCCCAAGTCAGGACACATGAGGGAGGCAACCAATTGATGTGTCTCTCTCACATCAATGTTTCTCTCTCTCTCCCTTCCACTCTCTAAAAATCAATGGAAAAAAATGTCCTTAGGTGAGAATCAATTAAAACAAGTATAGGGCTCGGCCACTGTGGCTCAGTGGTAGAGTGTCAACCTATGAACCAGGAGGTCATAGTTCGATTCCGGGTTAGGGCACATGCCTGGGTTGTGGGCTCAATTCCCAGTAGGGGGCATGCAGGAGGCGGCCAATCAATGATTCTCTCTCATCATTGATGTTTCTATCTCTCTCACTCTCTTCCTCTCTGAAATTAATAAAATTATTTTTAAAAAATTATAGAATGTGGAAAAATTGGAATCTGCATACATTGATGGTGGGAATATAAAATAGGGCAGGCTTTTTTTTTTTTTTAGAACAGTTAGGCAGTTCCTAAAAAGTTAAACATAGAGTTACCATTTGACCTATATAATACTCCTAGATAAATGCTCAAAAGAATTTAAAACATATGTCCACACAAAAACATATACATGAATGTTCAAATCAACATTATTCATAATAGCCAAACAGTGAAAATAACCCAAATATCTATAAACTGATGAATGGGTAAACAAAATGTTGTATCTATTTCATAAAAGGCCTGTGGTCGTGATGCCATAACTCCGTCACAACCAAATGAGCAGCGGCTTTTATGGCAGGCGGGGCGGGGCAGGAGCCACCAGTAGCAGAGAGTTACAAGCAGCGGAGGGTGGGACACAAGCTATGAGTGGCGGGGCGGGCAGCTGAGGCAAATGGAACCGAGCTACTCACGCATGATTTCGTGCACGCTGGGCCTCTAGTCCTATATAATAAAACCCTAATATGCAAATGGCGGAAGGACCAGTCACTATGACATGCACTGACCACCAGAGGGAAGATGCTCAATGCAGAAGTTGCCCCCTGGTGGTCAGTGAGCTCCCACAGAGGGAGAGCCACTCAGCCAGAAGCCAGGCTCAGGGCTGGTGAGCACAGCGGCGGTGGTGGGAGCCTCTCCCGCCTCCACTGCAGGCAGGCTGTAAGGAGCAAGGGGTCCCAGACTGCGAGAGGGCACAGTTCTGGCTGAGGGACACCCCCTTCCAGTGCATGAAATTTCATGCACCAGGCCTCTAGTATTTATATAATGGAGTATAATTCTGCCATAAAAAGAATGATGTGCTGATTTGTTGGGAGCCATTAAAGATATTGGCTTAAACAAAGCCATCTTAAGAATTATAAGTTTCTGGTTCCTCCAGAAACTCCTAATTACCAGAAACCACCTGTGTCTTGCAAATTGGCCAGCAGTTAAAGATAAACTACCCTCACACAGCCTCTAAAGCACACATCTCCACTGATAAGCACAGCCATCAGGAGCCTAATAAATCTCTAGTAAAAGGTTACTGCCCATAGACCCCTTTACCCACCCCCCTTCCCTAAAACAGTATATATTCTGCCGCTGTGAGAATAAAGTTGGAGGCTTGATCAGAACTTGTCTTGCCTCCATTCTTTCATGTCCCTTGTTTGTTTCATTCTCCTAGGGTGTCTCTTCGTTCCCCCGTTGTTGTCCCGCGGGTCGGGGCACTGATTCTTGTTACAACATGGATGAACCTTGAAAACATTATGCTAAGCGAAAGATACTAGACACAAAGAACATGTAATATGATTTCATTTATATTAAATGTCCAGAATAAGCAAATCCATAGAGACAAAAAGTAGATTAGTAATTACATAGGACTGGTGGGGTTGGTAGGTTCCAATGAACATGGGTTTTTTTTTGGGGGGGGGGGTGATGAAAATGTTCTAGAATTAGTGATAATGGTTATACAACATAGTTAATATACTAAAAACCACTAAATTATACACCTCAAAGGGTAAATTTTATGGTGAGCTATATCTCAATGAAAATTATACTCACCCAGCGGGCATGGCTCAGTGGTTGAGTGTCAACCTATGAACTAGGAGGTCATGGTTCCATTCCTGCTCAGGGCACATGACCGGGATACAGGCTTGATCCCCAGTGTGAGACGGGCAGGAGGCAGCCGATCAATGATTCTCTCTCATCATTGATGTTTCTCTCTCTCCCACCCCTTTTCTCTCTGAAATCAATAAAAATATGGGAAAAAATATACCCTTTAATAATTTTCTGATCATAACAGTATTAATTTAGGCCCTGGCTGGTGTTACTCAGTTGGTTAGAGCATTGTCCCATTGTCCAGTACACCAAAAAAGTTGTGGCTTCAATTTCTGGTCAGGGCACATACCTAGGAGGGGGCATCAATCCCCAGTCAGGGTGCATATAAGAGGCAACTGATCAATGTTTCTCTCTCTCTCTCTCTCTCTCTCTCTCTCTCTCTCTCTCTCTCCGTCTCTTTCTAAAATGAATTTTCATAAAAAACACAACATATTCTTGGTTGAGGATTTTTTTAAAGTAATAATTTAGGAAATTACATAATATAAGGTAAAAAGAAGGAAAGAGCCATTACAGCCTTCCAACCCCTATTGGTTGGCAGCTCCATAGGATCATCTTTGAAGGTTGCTTCCTTCTGCTACGCTTTCTCCCTGATTCTTAGGTGATCCATGTAGTATGTTTGTCCAACCAATCTCCATGCCTTGTCCCCCATGTCACATCCTGCCTTGCTCTGGAAAAAGAACTACTATATAATTTAATAACAGCAATAATGTAATGCTCTCAAGTGCCTTCTCTTGGTTTTTGTTGTTGTTGTTGTTTGTTTTTTTACAATATGCAAAATAAATCTATTACCAGATTGTAGATACAAAATAATTTATGTGCAATAAACATTAATATTTCAAGAAAAAAGATTTTGCCGAAACCGGTTTGGCTCAGTGGATAGAGCGTCGGCCTGTGGACTGAAAGGACCCAGGTTCCATTCCGGTCAAGGGCAAGTACCTGGGTTGCGGGCATATCCCCAGTAGGAGATGTGCAGGAGGCAGCTGATCGATGTTTCTCTCTCATCGATGTTTCTAACTCTCTATCTCTCTCCCTTCCTCTCTGTAAAAAATCAATAAAATATATTTTTTTAAAAAAAAGAAAAAAGATTTTAAATATAATATTACCAAAACTGTACTAACATAGTATAATATCACGAAAATTGTAGAAAATATTAAAAATCTGCAAATAACAGGATTACTTCTATTATATCCTAAAATATCTTTTTTTCTCTGGCTCTTTTTTTATTCATCAGTTTATGTTGTTCATTATATTCCACAAATGAGTGAGATCGTGTGATATTTATCTTCCTCCAACTGGCTTATTTCGCTTTGCATAATGCTCTTCAGGTCGATCCATGGAGTTGCAAATGGTAAGAGTTCATTCTTTTTACCAGCAGCATACTATTCCATTGTATAGATGTACCACAGTTTTCTAATCCACTCAAGTGCTGATGGGCACTTAGGCTGTTTCCAAATCTTAGCTATTGTAAATTGTGCTGGTATGAACATAGGGGTGCATATATCCTTTCTGATTGGTGTTTCTGAATTCTTGGGATATATTTCTAGAAGTGGGATTACTGGGTCATATGGGAGCTCCATTTTTAATTTTTTGAGGAGACTCCATACTGTTTTCCACAGTGGTTGCATCAGTCTGCCTTCCCGCCACAGAGCACGAGGGTTCCTTTTTCTCCACATCCTCGCCAGCACTTGTCATTTGTTGATTTGTTGATGATAGCCATTCTGACAGGTGTGAGATGGTACCTCATTGTCATTTTGATTTGCATCCCTCGAATGATTAGTGACTTTGAGCATGTTTTCATATGTCTGTTGGCCTTCTGTATGTCCTTTTTCAAAAAATGTCCATTTAGGTCCTTTGCCCATTTTTTGGATTGGATTGTTTATCTTTCTTTTGTTAAGTTTTGGAGATTAAACCCTTAGTGGTGATAACATTGGCAAATATGTTCTCCCATGCAATGGGCTTTTTTGTTGTTTTTTTTGATGGTTTCTTTTGTTGTACAGAAGCTTTTCATTTTGATGTAGTCCCATTTATTTATTTTCTCCTTAGTTTCTATTGCCTTAGGAGCTGTATCAGTAAAGATATTGCTATGACAAAGGTCTGATATTTTGCTGCCTATGGATTCTTCTAAGATTTTTATGGTTTCCTATCTTACATTTAAGTCCTTTATACATTTTGAGTTTATTATTGTGTATGGTGTAAGTTGGTGATCTAGTTTCATTTTTTGCATGAATCTGTCCAATTTTCCCAACACCATTTATTGAAGAGACTGTCTTGACTCCATTGTATTCTCTTGCCTCCTTTGTCAAATATAATTGAGAATAATGGCTTGGGTCGATTTGTGGGTTCTCTGTTCGGTTCCATTGATCTATAAGTCTATTCTTGTGCCAGTACCAGGCAATTTTGAGAACTATGGTTTTGTAATATAGCTTGAGATCTGGTATTTTAATTCCTCCAACTTTGTTCTTCTTTCTCAGGATTGCTGCAGCTATTCAGGGTCTTTTTTTATTCCATATGAATTTTTGGAGAGTTTGTTCTAGGTCTGTGGAATTTTCCGTTGGTATCTTAATGGGGATTGCATTGAACCTATAGATTGCTTTGGATTGTATGGATATTTTAATGATGTTGATTCTACCAATCCATGAATATGGTATATTCTTTCATTTGTTTGTCTTCCTCTATCTCTTTTTTCAATGTCCTATAGTTTTCCAAGTACAGTAGGTCCTTGGGTTACATTGGAGATCTCTTCCTACAGCGTGACGTAGCGCGATTTTCGCCATAAGTAATAAAATTTAAAAGAAATATAACAATTTCTGACCTTTACTTGTGGTAAATAAATAATAAAAAACACAAAGCAAATATGTACACATGTTGAAATGACGGAACTTTTTTTTTTTTTATAAATTAATGGGCAATGGTGCCGTAACCATGGAATGACGTATATCAAGTCTGACGTAACCTGAGAACTGTCTGTACGGGACTTTTACTTCCTTAGTTAAATTTATTCCTAGGTATGTTCATTTTTTTTGTTGCAATGGTAAATGGGATTACTATTTTAGTTTCTCTTTCTGTGAGTTCATTATTGGTGTATAAAAAGCCATAGATTTCTGGGTGTAAATTTTGTATCCTACTACATTGCTGAATTCATTTCTTAAGTCTAGTGTTTTTATTTATTTATTTTTTAAATACATTTTATTGATTTTTTACAGAGAGGATGGGAGAGGGATAGAGAGTCAGAAACATCGATGAGAGAGAAACATCAATCAACTGCCTCCTGCACACCCCCTACTGGGGATGTGCCCGCAACCAAGGCACATGCCCCTGACCGGAATCGAACCCGGGACCCCTCAGTCCACAGGCCGACGCTCCATCCACTGAGCCAAACCAGTCAGGGCAAGTCTAGTAGTTTTTAATGGAGTCTTTAGGGTTTTCTATGTACAATATCATGTCATCCTATCTAATAATAGACACACATGGAAATTGACCATACCTTCACTACGCCTCCCATTGGCTAATCAGCGTGATATGCAAATTAACTGCCAACAAAGATGGCGGCTAATTTGCATACTGCAGGCAGGGCGGGTCAGCGCCATTCCACCTGCCCCGCCACCATCCGGGCCTGCTATTTGCCACCCGGGGTGGTGTGGCGGGACAGCGCCATCCTGCCTGCCCTGCCGCCATCCGGGCCTGCTATCTGCGACCCGGGGCGGCGGGCTTCCTGTGTGCAACCCGACCCAGGGCGGCCGGGTGGTGCAGCAGCAATCGGCCAGCCTGCCAGGATGCCATCTGGGCATCCCATGTGCAATCTGACCCGGGGCAGCCGGGCGGGGCAGCAGCGATCAGCCAGCATGCCCAGGCATCCCGTGTGCGACCTGACCCGGGGTGGCCGGGTGGGGCAGCGGTGATCTGACACCCAGCCAGGGCATCCCATGTGCAACCCAACTCGGGGCGGCCGGGCGGGGCAGCGTGGCTCCTCTGTCACCCCAACTTCCTCATCACAGCTCCCTTGGGGGCCTAAGCCTTTAGTCGGACATCCCCCAAGAGCTCCCTGGCTGCCAGAAGGATGTCTGACTGTAAGCTTAGGCCTGATCCCCCGGGGAGTGGGCCTAAGTCGACAGGTGGACATCCCCCAAGGGGTCCTGGACTGCAAATGGGCGCAGGCGGGGCTGAGGGACACCCCCCCCCCCCAGTGCACAAATTTTTGTGCACCGGGCCTCTAGTCTGCAAATAATAACAGTTTTACTTCTTCTTTTCCAATTTGGATGCCTTTTATTTCTTCTTCTTGTCTGATCGCTATGACTAGCACTCCAGTACTATGTCCAACAGGAGTGGTGAAAGTGGACATACCTGTCTTGTTCCTGTTCTTAGGGGAAATGGTTTTAGTTCTCACCAATTGAGTATAATGTTCACTGTAGGTCTATCATATAAGGCCTTTATCATGTTGAGATATGCTCTCTTTATTCCCACTTTGCCAAGAGTTTTTATCAAAAATGGGTGTTGGATTTTGTCGAATACTTTCTCTGCGTCTATTGATATGATCATGTGATTGTTGTCTTTTAATTTGTTTATGAGATGTATCACGTTTATTGATTTGTGAATATTATACCAGCCTTGTTTCCCTGGAATAAATCCCACTTGATCATGGTGTATGAACTTTTTAATATATTGCTGGGTGTGATTTGCTAATATTTTGTTGAGCATTTTAGCATCTATGTTCATCAGGGATATTGGCCTGTAATTCTCTTGCTTTGTAGTGTTTTTATCTGGTTTTGGAATTAGGATAATGCTGGCCTCATAAAAAGAGTTTGGGAGTGTTCCTTCCTCTTGGATATTCTAAAATAGTTTGAGGAACATAGTGTTAGTTCTTCATTAAATGTTTGGTAAAACTCCCCTGTGAATCCATCCAGACCTGGGCTTTTGTTTGGTGGGAGTTTTTTTGTTGTTTTTTTTATTACTGATTTTATTTCATCAGTTGTTATTGGCCTATTCAGGTTTTCTGATTCATCCTAATTAAGTTTTGGGAGATTATATTTTTCTAGGAATTTGTCTATTTCATCCACATTGTCCAGCTTGTTGGCATATAAGTTGTTCATAGTATTGTCTTACAATCCTTTGTATTTCGTGGTGTCAGTGGTAATTTCTCCACTTTCATTTCTGATTTTATTTATTTATTTTTTCCAGGCAAGCCCTATTTTATTTTATTTTTTATTATTGTTTTTTAAATCCTCACCCGAGGACACTTTTTCTATTGATTTTTAGAGAGAGGGAAAGACAGAGAGAAACATCAATGTAAGAGAAACACATCAACTGGTTGCTTCCTGCATGTGCCCTGACCAGGGCTCGGGCCAGGGAGAAGCCTACAACCGAGGTACATGCCCTTGACTGGAATCGAACTGGGGACCCTTGGGTCCACAGGCCAATGCTCTATCCACTGAGCCAAACAGGCCAGGGCCAGGCAAGCCCTATTTAATGGGTTTATGTACATTAACCCATTTAATTCTCCCTCAATCCTAGATGCTAGGTGCTATCACTATCCACATTTTACATAGGAGGAAACCTAAGGCATAGAGAGGTTAATTCACCTGCCTAAGTTCACAAAGCTATTAAGTAGCAATCCAGAAAGTCTGGCTGGAAGTAACCATTCTGCCCACTTCTCTCACAGAAGGGCTGGCTAACATTTTCTGAATTGAAGCAACATTTCCACCTGTGTAGTCCCCAGGGACACTTTGCAAATTGCTTGCCCAGCTAGGGGCAACCCTTCAGCCCCAAGCAGCATCTCTCCTTCCCTGCCGCCCAGGCCAGGTCTCCCTCCTCCGAGCCTTCATCAAGACCCAGCTGAACAAGGAGCTGGAGCTGCTGCAGCAGCTGGTGGATGAGCGGCTCAAGGCCAGCGAGGAAAGGCTCAACAGCAAGCTGACCACACTAGAGCGGCCCTTCCAACTACCTCCGGGCAAAAACAAGAATAAGACCAAGTGACTCCCCATGTTTTCCCCAATAAAGGCCTCGGCCAGAGTGGCCCCATTCGTGCCCCCACCCCCATCCTGAGCAACTTCTGGGTTTCCTGCCAAAGCCAGACACCAGACATGGGGCACTGGCTCCCTGGTGTGTAGATTTTATTGCATACACAGCACAGGTAGCACTGACAAGGCCAGGCATGGCACTCTTGAGTGGCTCCCTTCTACCTCAGCTCTGATCGGAAAGCCCTGGCCAGTGGGGATAGACTGGACTTTATGATAGTACGATGAGTGGTGGCCTAGCCAAGCAGTGGGGCCGGGGCCTACGGCCAGAGCCAAAAGGGGCTGGAATGATAAAAATCCTCCTCATGGAAAGTCTTGCTTTCTGGCATTCCCCAGGGCTCAGGTGCTAGCCCACCACCAGCATGGCCTCATCTTCAGTGATAGCAGCTGAGTCCCCCTCCTCTTCAGGGCCCACGATGGGAAAAGGCCCAGGCGGCCCGTGCTGGAAGAGGGCTGCACGGTTCTGCTGCTCGCCCTTCTTCACCCAGTGCCCATAGAGCCGGAAGGCACAGCTGTCAGTGAGGCGCCGCACTGGCCGCAATGCATAGGGGTCCCTCAACAGTGCACTCTTGGTCAGCGGACGTGCATGGTGGATGCTTAAGGCCACTGGTCCAGCAGCCAACACTGTCCACACTGCCACCCGGAACCGCTGTCGGGGGGTGAGGTTCCAGGGTTGGCTGCCTTCACAACGCTCCAAGAAGGGGTGCTGTAGAGCTTGCTCAGCTGTCAAACGCTCTTCAGGATCCACTTGCAGCAGCCTTGAAATAGGTCGACCTCCTTGCCGTAGCCCGGGTGGGTTTCATCCATGGAGCATTTAAGGATCTCAGGTGCTAGATATCCTGGGGTCCCACACAACTCTTGAAGCTTCTCGCCAGGTTCCAAGCGGCAGGAGAATCCAAAATCGGAAAGTCGGATCTGCATATTGTCATCTGGTCTCCTTTTCTGAGAGGGCCACCTTCTCTGTGAGATAGTCAAACAGCTCTCCCTTCCGCATCCTGGCGAAGGATGTGTGTCTCTCGCCGCGTGGCTTCTCGCACCTCCTCCAACTGCTCAGGACTCAGTCGCTCAGTCGTCACCTCCATGATTTTCACCGCAAAATCATGGCCAGTAGCTCGATGAACACAACGGCGGACCACAGAGCTCACTCCTCTGCCGATGACGTCCTTAGGGTCGTACTTCTGGTAAAACTCCTTGGCCGCTGCCCAGTCGGGCAGCTCATCCTCGGGTCCCACGTCCAGCATCATTCTGATGGAGGTGGGGGCCCGCGGCGGCCTCATTTCTGATTTTATTTATTTGTGTCCTCTCTCTTTGTTTCTTGATGAGTCTGGCTAATGGTTTATCACTTTTGTTTATCCTTTCAAAGAACCAGCTCTTGGTTTCATTGATTTTTTTATATTGTTTTTTTAGTCTCTATGTTGTTTACTTCTGCTCTAATCTTCATTATTTCCTTCCTTCTATTTACTCTGGGATTTTCTTGTTGTTCTCTTTCTAGTCCTTTAAGTTGTAGAGCTAAATAGTTTATTGCTGATGTTTTCTTGTTTTTGAGGTATGCCTGTAGTGCTATGAATTTCCCTCTCAGGACTGCTTTTACTGTGTCCCAGAAATTTGGGGATGTTGTGTGTTCATTTTCATTTGTTTCCAGGAAGTTTTTTTTTGTTTTTTTTTTAATATATTTTATTGATTTTTTACAGAGAGGAAGGGAGAGAGATAGAGAGTTAGAAACATCGATGAGAGAGAATCATCAATCAGCTGCCTCCTGCACATCTCCTACTGGGGATATGCCCGCAACCCAGGTACATGCCCTTGACCGGAACCGAACCTGGGACCTCTCAGTCCGCAGGCCGACGCTCTATCCACCGAGCCAAACCGGTTTCGGCTCCAGGAAGTTTTTGATTTCTTTCTTGATCTCTTTGGTAACCCATTCATTGTTTAATAATATGCTATTTAGCCTCCATGTATTTGAATGTTTTGGGGTGTGTTTCTGTAGTTTATTTCTAATTTCATTTCACTGTGATCTGAGAAGATGCTTGATATGATTTCAGTCTTCTTGAACTTGTAGAGACTTGGTTTGTGTCCTAACATGTGGTTTCTCTTTGTATATGATCCATGTGCACTTGAGAAGAATGTATATTCTGCTGTGTTGGGATGAAATGTTCTATAAATGTCAATTAAATCCATCTGATCCAGTGCGTCCTTTAGAGTTTCTGTTTCCTTGTTAAGTTTTTGTCTGGAAGATCTATCCAGTAAAGTCAGAGGGGTGTTAAAGTCCCCTACTAAGACTGTATTGTTGTTGATCTCTCCCTTAAAGTCCTCTAGAAGTTTTTTTATATATTAGGTGCTTCTATATTGGGTGCATATATGTTTACCAGGGTTATATTCTCTTGTTGGATTGATCCTTTTAGTATTATGTAGTGATTTATGTTGTCTCTTATGATGGCCTTCATTTTAAAGTTTATTTTGTGGGATATGAGTATTCCTACTCCGCATTTTTTTTTTCTATTTGCATGGAAAATTTATTTTTTCCATCCCTTCACTCTCATCCACTGTGTGTCTTTTTTTTTTTTTTTTTTATGGTGGTCTCTTGTAGACAACATATCGTTGGGTCATGTTTTTGTATCCATTCAGCTACCCTAAGCCTTTTTATTGGAGCATTTAATCCATTTACATTTAAGGTTATTATTGACAGGTACTTATTTATTGCCATTTTAATTCTGTATGGCTAGGTTACTCTCTGTGTTCCTTCTTCTCATTACAGCAGTCACTTTAGCATTTCTTGTAATGCCTGCTTAGTGGTGATGTAATCTCTTAGCCTTTTTTTTTTTTTTTTTTGACTGGGAAGCTCTTTATTTGACCTTCTATTTTGAATGATAGCCTTGCTGGATATAGTAATCTTGGTTTCAGATCCTTGCTTTCCATTACCTTGAGTACTTCATGCCATTCCCTTCTGGCCTATAGAGTTTCGATGAGAAGTCAGGTTTCCACCTTATGGGAACTCCTATGTAGGTTACAGTTTTCTTTTCTCTTGCTGCCTTTAAGATTATCTCTTTGTCTTTAATTTTGGCATTTTAATTATGATGTGTCTGGGTGTGGGTCTGTTTGGGGTCTTCTTGTCTGGGGTTCTCTGTGCCTCCTGAACTTGTGTGACTTTTTCATTTACCAGGTTAGGGAAGTTTTCTGCCGTTATTTCTTCAAACATATTTCTCTATCCCTTTCTCTTTCTGCCTCTTCTGGCACACCGCAATTTGAATATTGTTTTGTTTCACATTATCTCACAGCTCCCTTAAGCTGTCCTCCTGTTTTTTCTTTTTCTTTTTTCTTTTTGGTTCTCTGATTGATATTTTCAACTCTGTCTTCTAATTCACTGATTCTCTTCTCAGCTTCCCCTAATCTGCTGTTTCCTTCCAGTTTGTTCTTTATTTACATCATGTCATTCTTTATATCAGATTTTTCTGTTTTCATAGTTACTATATTTTTTTTCATGATGTTGAGCTTCTTTACCATCATTACTCTGAACTCTGCTTCAGATAAATTTCTTTTTTTAATATATTTTTATTGATTTAAGGGAGGAAGGGAGAAGGAGAGAGAGATAGAATCATCAATGATAAAAGGGAATCATTGATCGGCTGCCTCTTGCAGGCCCCACACTGGGGATTGAGTCTGAAAACCAGGCATGTGCCCTTGACCAGAATTGAACCCGGGACCTTTCAGTCTACAGGCCAATGCACTATCCACTGAGCCAAGCCAGCTAGGGCTCAGATAAATTTCTTTATCTCTGCTTCATTTATCTCTTCTTCTGGATAATTCTCTAGTTCTTTCATTTAGGGGTTGTTTCTTTGTCTCCTCATTTTGGCTGCCTGTTTGGGTTTGTGACTATGTATTAGGTAAATCCTCTACACCTCTCAATCTTTAGTGCAGGACAGTGTTAAATGCTGTTTCTGACTAATTAGATCAGGCAAAGACTCAAAGCCTCCAGCGACCACCTCTGCCTACAGACTGATAGGATTCCTACCTGAATTGCCTCCCAGGCTATCATCCTCAGGTGTGGCAAGAGTTTTTTTTTCAACAGGGTCAGGCAGTTGCTTCTGCCTGGAGGCTAATTGTTTCTTTTAATCTCTGAAGTGGTCTCACAGCAGGGTGTTTTCCAATAGAGTGTATCAACTGCTTTCCCCAAGGCAAGGCAAATGTCTATGTGGGAAAGATGTCCTCTGCTGCATGAAGGAATGACTCAGCCCAGGAAACTTGGGGTGTCTGCATTCTGAGCTCTATCCCCCGAGTCCCCAGTCTTGGGTTCTGCTCTCACAGCTCCAGTCCACTTCACCCTCCCTCTCCCAGAGCACAAGGTGGGTGGGTCCACAGGGAATTTTGTGCATTGGCCCTTTAAGAAGGTGCCTGAATTTTCAATTGTCACTCACTGGCAGACAGGACCCCCTGCTTTTCACAGCTAGATGTTATGTAGGTACCCTTCTCAGTTTTGGTGCTCTCTGCTGGGGGGCATAGGTTGGGGATTAGATCCCAGAGTTCTCAGTGGCAACCCCCTACAGCTGAGATATATCTCCCAGGACTTCAGTTGTTATCTCTGGGTGCCCAGCCAGCCCTTTCGCTCCTCCGCTCCTCTTCCCAGTCTCTATGAGGTCTTCACTTTCGGTCCTTGGGTATCAGGGTTCTCTCCTGTGAGTTTTCCATTGATTATTTAGGAAGTATTTTAGTTATAATTCCAGTTTTCTCCTGGAAGCATCTCCTTGCAGCATGCACTTACTCTGCCGCCATTTTTAATATTAAGTTCACCTTTTCCTTTTTTCTAGGTTGATCTGATTCCCCTTCTTCTGCAGCTTCTTCTTGGATCCCTGGAGGTTCAGCATCAGAGTCTGCCTCCTCTTGTTAATCCCCTTTTCAAAATAGTTAGTACAGAAGTGTGATACCCATCATCGGACATGCTCAAATAGGGACCTGAGGAAATGAAAGCAATGTAAGATCAGTCAGACTAACGGCCTCAAGGACCGTTCCATCTTTAAAATGGCAGGATTCATTTTTTCCTCAATGCATGCTTCATTATTACCAAAGAAAATAGAGCTTTTCTTTAATGTACACTTCTCTTTACTAGACATTCAAATGGTGGAACAGAATCTTTGTCCTCACAAGCTGCTTAATAACATCATCCCTTCCCTGTGCACACATCACAGGAAATGCCTTATCACAACTCTTCCAGGATGAAAGCTCTGGTTGCAGCAGGAAGCTGATAGCTGATAAACTGATGATGATGTCATACTTGAGGCTTTAAAAGTCCAGCCGCTGCTTCCCCAGAGGGACAGAAGGTGATAAGAAGAGATAAAGGACCCAATGGCCTTGGGCAAGAGCTAGGATACCTGGTCTAAACCCATCCAGGAAGGAGCACCCACCAGGAGCAGCAGAATGGACTGGGGCCTGGGTGCCAACTGGAGGCAATTTGGGAACAAGCCGACCCCCCACCACCACCTTTGCCCAGTGATGTGGTAGGCTGAATTAAAGATGGCCTCTGGGAGCATTTGAGATCTTGCTTCCCAACATTATGCTCAGTTTGGCTCAAATAAACCCTTACAAAAGTTCAAAAAATAAAAAAGATAGCTCCCAAGATTCATGCCCACTGGTGTACATGGCTTGTATAATTGAGGCGGAATCTGGGAATTTGCTGGGATATCATTACCAAGATTAAGCTGCTAATCCCTTTACTTTCAGTTAATCAAAAGGGAGGTTACCCTGGATGCCTGACCTAATCAGATGAGGTCTTCAAAAGAGAGTGAAGGGTCTCCTGCTGGCTTTAAGAAATAAGCTGTGGTATTGTGAGAAGCCCTATAGAGGGGAGCCATTGGTAAATCCCTAAGAGTAGCCTAGAATCTGAGAGTGGTCTTTGGGTGAAAATGGGCCACATACTAAGCCTGACACACTTAGAAGAGGCCTGCATGGTGGCCTTAAAAACTCAGAGACCTGCCCAGTCAGCATGGCTCAGTGGTTGAGTATCAACCTATGAACCAGGAGATCAAGGTTTAATTCCCCGTCAGGACACATTCCTAAGTTTCAGGCTTGATCTACAGTATGGGGCATGCAGAAGGCAGCCGATCAATGATTCCCTGTCATCATTGATATTTCTATCTCTCTCTCCCTCTCCCTACCTCTCTGAAATCAATAAAAATATATTTTTTTAAAAACCCTCAGAGACCTAAAGTAATCACATAGTATGTATGGTCTGAAATGAAAAGTTTTTAACTAAAAGCAATACATGAGGGGTAGTGATGTCCTAAGGTAGTATTTTTCCCTAACAACAGTCAATTTTTGTCTTAACTAAGCATATCTGCTGTCTTTTTGCATCTAGTATAACATACATGATAAACATGCCTTTGCAATAACAAAGCAACTGCCCTTTTTCTGGACCCCTCAAAGCACAGGCACAACACCAGAGTGGACCACAAATCCCCTCACTGTTGCTATCATGTTAATTTTTGACTGTTAACTCTTCTGTACCCACCTATGTAAAAGAAGTATGTGTCACCCTGACTAGTGTTGCTCAGTGGTTAGAGTGTTGTCCCATACACCAAAGGTTATAGGTTCAATTCCTGGTTAGGGTACATGCCTAGATTGCAGGTTCAGTCCTTGGTTGGGGCATGTATGGTTGGGGGCACATATGAGAGGCAACTAATTGCTGTTTCTCTCTCTCTCTCTCTCTCTCTCTCTCTCTCTCTCTCTCTCTCCCTCTCTCTCTCTCTCTCTCTTTGTCTCTCTCTGTCTCTGTCTCTGTCTCTGTCTCAAGTCAATAAACAGCCCTAGCCTATTTGGCTCAGTGGATAGAGCATCAGCCTATAGACCAAAGGGTCCAAGGTTCGATTCCAGTCAAGGGCACATACCTCGATTACAGACTTCTCCCCAGCAGAGCCCTGGTTGGGGTGTGTGAAGGAGGCAACCAGTCGATGTGTTTCTCTCACATCGATATTTCTCTCTGTCTTTCTCTCTCTCTTCCACTCTATCTAACAATCAATGGAAAAATATCCTTGGGTGAGGATTTAACAAAAAATAAAATAAAATAAACATATCCTCAGGTGAGGATTAGAAAAAGATATCTATATCATCTTAATTGTTAAAAAAGAAATATGTGTCTATCATTTTCACTTTTTTTCCCCAGTCCCAGGGGTTCCTTACCCCCAGCTTTGCTTTCTCCTACCTCTCTAATCCATGAAAAACCAATGTATTTCATGTTTTAATGAAATTAATTTTTCTCTTAATTATAAAGTATAAAATAAGGTGCAAACTGCCATTTTCTGGAGCATTTTCTCAATCCATTGAAGTGTTTGCTTCCCCACAATTGTTGTCAGTTTTGCTCAAATAAACTTATAAAAATTCTCAACAGCTTTGAATGTTTCTTACATTGACATTTACCTGGTATTGTGTGGCAGAATTCTGAAGAAGCTCTCCCAGGACCACCTCACATACCTGGACTGGGAGCTAGGATTCAATAGGGGCCTATTAAGCCCCACTGGCTTCCCTCCACATTGGGTGAACTTGGGTGAGTTGTCTCTTGGGATCCAGGACCTTCCCTTGCTTGTGGTAGAGGGTCTGACTTTATTTAACCAGGGGTCCTCAAACTTTTTAAACAGGGGGCCAGTTCACTGTCCCTCAGACCGTTGGAGGGCCGGACTATAGTTTAAAAAAAAACTATGAACAAATTCCTATGCACACAGCTGCGGCAAAAACACCCAGCGGGCCGGATAAATGTTTTCGGCGGGCCGCATGTGGCCCGCGGGCCGTAGTTTGAGGACCCCTGAAGCTGTTCTTAGAAAATCGTTGAGATGGAACTAAAGGACAGGCGTTGAGACAGACAGCTGATTTTAATTTCAGCTTCTCAATTAGAATGCTTAACTGTGAGTCTGAACAAAACCTTTTGCTGAAATGAGAGCCTGAAATCCTTCAGTTCAACGATAAGAGGTACTTCCTCCAGCTCAATCTTGGGTATTCTTAGGTGACTAAGAATCTTTGTGGAGAGGTAGTGTGGTGAAGACCATGAACATTGATATCCAGGAGCCTGGGTTACAAGCCTGGATTCCACTCTAATTTGCTATAAAAGCTTAAGAAAATGTTCTAACCATACTTAGTTTACTCATTTACAAAATGGGGAACTTGAGAGAAAAAATGGTGGTGGAGTAAGTGGATGCTGCACAGACATGCTCCCAGGACCAAACTGGAATTACAATTAAAATACAGAAAAACTTCCTGAATAATCAACAAAAGACTCACTGGAGAGAACCCTGATAACTGAGGACCAAAAGTGGAGACTGCATAGAGACTGGTAGGATGGGCAGAGGTGAGAAAGGGCTGGCGGGCTCCAAAAGAAAGCAACTAAAATTCTGGAGAGATAACTCAGCTGTGGGGGGGTTGCCACTGAGAACTCTGGGATCTAATCCCCAAGCTGCCCCACTCCCAGCAGAGAACACCAAACTGAGGAGGGTACCCATATAACATCTAGCTGTGAAAAGCAGCAGGGTTGTTGACTGCCAGGGAGAGATGGCTGGAAATCCAGTCACAATCCTAAAGGGCCAACACACAAAATCCCCTGTGAAGCCACCCACCTTGTGCTTCAGCAGAGGGAGAGCAGAGTGGATTTGAGCTGTGTGAGCAGAAGCCAGGATCAGGAGCTTTGGGGTTAGAGCTCAGAAGGCACACTCCCAGATTTCCTATGATAAGTCATTCCTCACTATGCTGAGGTCATCTCTCTCATGCAGACGTTTGCTATACAGGTGACCTTGCCTGGGGGAAAGGCAGTTGATCCACCCTATTGGAAAACACCTTGCCCCATGGTGAAGAATTGCTCAGACCCATTAAGAGACTGAGAATAGCCCAGCTGTTGTGGCCCAGTGATTGAGCATCAACCTATGAACCAGGAGGTCACGGTTTGATTCCCAGTCAGGGCACATGCCCAGATTGTAGGCTCAATTCCCAGAGTGGGACTTGTAGGAGGCAGCCAATCAATGATTCTCTCTCTCTCATCATCATTTGTATTTCCATCTCTCTCTCCCTCTCCGTTCCTCTCTGAAATCAATTATATATATATGTATATATATATATATATATATATATATATATATATATAGAGAGAGAGAGAGAGAGAGAGAGAGAGAGAGAGAGAGAGATGCTAATTTGTCCATTACTGTGTCTGAGTCACGATTAGGCAGGAGCTGGTGGGTGGGGATGGGGCGGGGACTTCCGCCCCCAGAGCAGGCTTGCAAAGGCCTGCCCAGCGCTAACTACAGGCTGCCTCAGAGGAGGAGGCCGCTCCCGACTGGTGGGCTGGGACAGGGGCAGCTGGCAAGCCTGAGTCCAGCTTTGGTGGGGCCAGTGGGAGCCCGAGGCCACCCCAGCCCCCGCAGGTCCCGGGCTGGATGGTGGCTCAGCGGCAGGCGGCAGGTGGTGTCTCCATGCACAGCGCCCAGGGGCGGCTGCAATGGGTGCAGGACCTCGCTGCGGGCTGCTGCACCACTGCTGCTGCTCGGCCGGAGCTCGGTGGCCTGGAGCTGGAGTGGGCATGCACAGACTGCCATGCGCACCCCCCACCACCACCACCCTCCTGCCCCACATCTGCCTCCGTGGCTGGCTGTGGACCCCACCCTGCCCTTCAGGCAGGGAGAGGAGACTCAAGGCCAGAGTGGCACAGGCGAGCTGCTCCCATCCCTGGTGGTGGAAAGGGGAGGAGGGCGCTGGGTGCAGGGAGAGGACCTCAGCCGGGGGTCCTCCAAGCCCAGGGAAGGGGCCCCGCGTGGGCCCGGTGGGGAGCTTAGGAAGTCTGGCTGAGCAGGCACTGGTTCATACCAACTATTACTCTGCCATCTTTCTCCAGCTCTCCAAGCTAAGCCCCCCTGCCCCACTACCTGGGGAAACGGACTCCAGCCAACCTCCCCAAGTGCATACTATGGACCCAGAGACTCAAGGAAGAGTGCCCGGCGGGGCCCTGGCAGGGGTCAGTGCAGAACTACCAGGGCAGAGCTGTTTCAGTGTCTCAGTGAACTTTGCAACCAACCCAAGAGGGAAACCGAGAGGGGAGAGGCCGGGAGCTGTGAATTCCCAGCACTTCAATCACTTGAAAACAGCCCTGCTTGGAATGTGAAGCGGCTGTACGTTCAGCTGAGAAGTGAGGGGGCTGAACCCCACTATCGCTGGGCTCTGGTCAGTCCGAGGCCCAAAGTGTCCACCATGAGAAGGAAAAAATGGAGGGAGGGGCCCAGAGGAAGGGCAGACAAGTGAAGGAAATATGTCTAGACTTTCCCCAGCCCTCTCCCTCTTTCTGCTGCCTACAAAAGCCCCGGGCCACAGTTCCATCTCCACCTTTTAGTCCCCTGTTCTCCAACCACTGAGGAAAGTAATAAGGAAGGAATCCATGCTGCCTTCAGAAAGTATCTATATTCCGGATCAGCCGGTCACCTTCCACAGAGGGAGGCCATGGGGGGTGGGCCTAAGCCATCAGTAGGACATCCTGTGAGGGCTCCCAGACTGTGAGGGAGGGGCAGGCTGGGCTGAGGGACCACCCCTCTCCCGTGCACAAATTTTCATGCACCGGTCCTCTAGTGTGTGTGTGTGTGTGTGTGTGTGTGTGTGTGTGTGTCTAAATACATATATAATTTTTTTTAAGGAGACTAAGAGCCCTAGCTGGCTTGGCTCAGTAGATAGAGCGTCGGCTTTTGGACTGAAGGGTCCCAGGTTCGATTCCAGTCAAGGGCACATGCCCAGGTTGCAAGCTCGATCCCCAGTGGGGGGGCGTGCAGGGGGCAGCTGATCAATGATTCTCTCATCATTGATATTTCTAGCTCTCTCTCCCTCTTCCTTCCTCTCTGAAATCAATAAAAATATATTTTTTTAAAAAAGAGACTGAGAATAACAATTAGCCTCCAAGCAGAAGTAATTGCCCCACCCTGTTGAAAAAAAACAAAAACTTGCCATGCTTGTGGATGATTGCCTAAGGGCAATTCAAGACAAAATCCTCTCAGTATATAGACAGAAGCTCTCTGGAGGCTTTGAATCTTTGCCTGATCTAATTAGTCATAAACAGCATTTGACACTGTTCTGCACTAGAGATTGAGAGGCATAGCAGATCTACCTAATACATAGTTACAAACCCAAACAGGCAGCCAAAATAAGGAGACAGACAAATGAAAGAACAAGAGAATTCTCCAGAAGAAGAAACAAATTAAATGGAGATAAGAAATTTATCTGGGAGAAACTAAGATGGCGGCATAGATAAACACCGGGAAATAGTCGCCCCACACAACAATTGAAAATTAGCCCAAAGGACGGAGCAAACATCGTCCAAAACAACAGGAAGGCTGGCTGAGTGTAATTTCTACAACTAGAAGAAAAGAAAAGCACGCTGAGAGCCAGAGGAGCTGCGGAGGCTGAGTGCAGAGGTACGGCAGCGGCTCGCGCGCGCGGAAAGGGGGTGGCACCTGAGGACGCGGCTGTCTTTTTGAATCACAAACTCCCGACTGCTCTGATCTCCGGCTCCGGCTCCGGGAAGTCTCTGGGGACCCAGGTCTCATACGGGGAGAGGCTGCTCTCTCAGGCGGCAGCGGGCGAACTTGGGGGCAGATTTCCCTCGGAGGTGCTTGCAGCCATTGCCAGGACACTGAGACGCGCGACTCCGGGCGCGGAGAATCAGCCATAGCTTCTTTCCCCGCCCTTTTGACTCCCTGAGACCCCGCCCCACCCGGGCTGCGGCAGAGGCTTTTGCATGTGAATGCCCCGGCCCTTTGCAACCTGATAATTACCTAACTGCAGCCGGGCCAGCCAGACCCGGAACTTCCAAGAGAAGGCCCAAGGCCCCGCAGCGGCTTGCATTGCTTCACAGCTGAGCCTCTTCGTAGTTCCTGCTGTGTGGCCTCAGGCAGGGGCTGAATTAGCACCTCCTTAGATCCAGGAGCCACTGTACCCAGTGGTCAGAGGGGGTCCATTCTCCCACTTCAGACACAGCTGCTTCCCACAGCCAATTGGCCTGGAGGTCAATTCCTCCCAGTGATCCTACAACAAGCGAGGCACCAAGAGTGCACCAAGAGTGTCCACCCCAGGTAATTGGAGAGGCTGAGCCACTGGGCCCTACAGGACACCTGGCGCGCAGGCCACTCTATCAACACAGGGAAGCAGCCAAAATGCGGAGACAAAGAAACAGGTCACAATTGGTAGAAACGGAGGAGGCCAGACGACTGGATATAGAGTTCAAGGCCACGTTTATAAGGTTTGTCAAGAATTTTATGGAAACCGCTGATAAATTTAATGAATCCCTCAAGGAGTATGGGGAGACCATGGAGGTCATGAAAAAGGACCAATTAGAAATTATGCATACACTGACTGAAATAAAGAATACTTTACAGAGCTCCAACAGCAGACAAGAGGATCCCAAGAATCAAGTCAAGGATTTGAAATGCAAAGAAACAAAAAATACCCAACCGAAAAAGAAAAAAGAAAAGAGATTCAAAAAATATGAAGATAGTGTAAGGAACCTCTGGGACAACTTCAAGCGTACCAACATCAGAATTATAGGGGTACCAGAAGGAGAGAGAGGGCAAGATATTGAAAACCTTTTTGAAGAAATAATGACAGAAAACTTCCCCCACCTGGTGAAAGAAATGGACTTACAAGTCCAGGAAGCGCAGAGAACCCCAAACAAAAGGAATCCAAAGAGGACCACACCAAGACACATCATAATTAAAATGCCAAGAGCAAAAGATAAAGAGAGAATCTTAAAAGCAGCAAGAGAAAGACAGTCAGTTACCTACAAGGGAGTACCCATCCGACTGTCAGCTGATTTCTCAACAGAAACCATGCAGGCCAGAAGAGAGTGGCAAGAAATATTCAAAGAGATGAATAGCAAGAACCTGCAACCAAGATTACTTTATCCAGCAAAGCTATCATTCAGAATGGAAGGTCAGATAAAGAGCTTCACGGATAAGAAAAAGCTAAAGGAGTTCATCACCACCAAACCAGCATTATATGAAATGCTGAAAGGTATTCTTTAAGAAGAGGAAGAAGAAAAAGGAACTCTTACCATTTGCCACAGCATGGATGGAACTAGAGAGCGGATAAATACCACAAGATCTCACTTATTTGTGGAATATAATGAACAACATAAACTGATGAACAAGGACTGATCCAGAGATGGAGAGGCATTGATTGGACTGTCGGGCCTTGGAGGGAAGGTAGGGGAGGGTGGGGGCAAGGGGGAAAGATCAACCAAAGGACTTATATGCAAGCATATAGGCCTAACCAATGGACACGGACAACGGGGGGTGAGGGGGTGAGCGGGGAGAGGGGGGGTAGAGGGTACACATATGTAATATCTTAATCAATAAAAAATATTAAAAAAAAAAAAAGAAATTTATCTGAAACAGACTTCAGAATAATGATGGTAAAGATGCTCAATAACATGATAAGAGATAAAGTAACTATGGAAATAAAATGACATAGCACAAATAAAAAACACATTGGAAGAATACATAGCAGATTAGGGGAAGCTGAGGATAGACTCAGTGAATTAGAAGACAGGGTTGAAAAAATCACTCAATCACAAAACCAAAAAGAAAAAAACAATTTAAAAAAATAGGAGGACAGCTTAAGGGAGCTGTGGGACAACGTGAAACAAAACAATATTCGAAAAACAGGTGTGAAAGAAGAATCAGAAAGGGATAAAGAACATGTCTGAAGAAATAATGGCAGAAAACTTCCCTAACCTGGTAAAGAAAAAAGTCACACAAGTCCAGGAGGCACAGAGAACCCCAAGCAAGAAGAACCCAAAACAGACCCATGCCCAGACACATCATAATTAAAATACCAAAATTTAAAGACAAAGAGAGAATCTCAAAGGCAGCAAGAGAAAAGAAAACTGTTACCTACAAAGGAGCTCCCATAAGGCTGACACCTGATTTCTCATCAAAAACCCTACAGGCCAGAAGGGAATGGCATGAAGTACTCAAGGTAATGGAAACCAAGTTTATTATATCAAGCAAAGCCATCATTCAGTATAGTCGTTGAAATAAAGGAGCACATCACCACCAAGCCAGCATTACAAGAAATGCTAAAGGAACTGCTGTAATGAGAAGAAGAAACAGAGAGATAGATCTAGGCATACAGAATTAAAATGGCAATAAATAAGTACCTAATAGTTCTAAATGTAAATGGGTTAAATGCTCCAATCAAAAGGCATAGGGTAGCTGAATGGATACAAAAACATGACCCAGCTATATGCTGTATACAAGAAACCCACCTCAGAACAAAAGACTCACAAAGGATGAGAGTGAAGGGATGGAAAAATCTTTTCCATGCAAATGGAAATGGGGGAAAAAAACTGGAGTAGCAATACTCATATCTGACCATATAGACTTCAAAATGAAGGCAATCACAAGAGACAACAAATGTCATTACATAATACTAAAAGGATTGATCCAACAAGAGGATATAATCCTAGTAAACATATATGCACCCAATATGGAAGCACATAAATATAAAAAAAACTTCGCCCAGCTGGCATGCCTCAGTGGTTGAGCATCAGCCTATGAACCAGGAGGTCATGGTTCAATTCCTGGTCAGGGCACATTCCTGGGTTGCAGGCTCGACTCCCAGTGGGGGGCGCAGGAGGCAGCCAATCAATGATTCTCTCTTATCATTAATGTTTCTATCTCTCTCTCCCTCTCCCTTCCTCTCTGAAATCAATAAAAATATATTTTAAAAAAAATAATAAAAAATAAAAATAAAAATACTTTTAGAGGACTTTAAGGGAGAGATCAACAACAATACAGTCATAGTAGGGGACTTTAACACACCCATACTTCACTGGATGGATCTTCCAGACAAAAAATTAGCAAGGAAACAGTGACTCTAAACTAGGTCACACTGGATCAAATGGATTTAATTGACATTTATAGAACATTTCACCCCAAAGCTGCAGAATACACATTCTTCTCAAGTACACATGGGTCCTCAAAAATACCACATGATAGGATACAAACCAAGTCTCTAAATGTTCAAGAAGATTGAAATCATATCAAGCATCTTCTCAGATCACAAAAGAATGAAATTAGAAATCAACTATAGTAAAAACACCCCAAATAATTCAAACACAGGGAGACTAAATAGCATGTTATTAAACAACTACAGGCCTGGTGCACAAAAATTTGTGCACTCGGGGGTAGGGTTCCCTCACAGTCTGGGACCCCTCGGGGATGACCACTTGCTGGCTTAGGCCTGCTTCCTGGGGGATTGGGCCTGAGCTGGCAATCAGACATCCCTCTGGCAGCCCAGCAGCCCTCAGGGGATGCCCACTTGCCAGCAGGGAGCAGACCTAAGCTGCAGTCGGACAGCCTTAGCGCTGCTGAGGAGGCGGAAGAGGCTTCCACCACCACCGCTGTACTGGCAGCCATCAGCCTGGCTTGTGGCTGAGCAGAGCTCCCCCTTTGGGAGCACACTGACCACCAGGAGACAGCTCCTGCATTGAGCGTCTGACCCCTGGTAGTCAGTGTGTGTCATAGTGACCAGTCATTCCCAGTCTTTCTGCTGTTAGGGTCAGTTTGCATATTACCCTTTTACTATATAGGATAGAGGCCTGGTGCACGGGTGGGGGCCAGCTGGTTTGCCCTGAAGGGTGATCCAGATCAGGGTGGGGGTCCCACTTGTGTGCCTAGCCAACCTGGATGACGGGATGATGGCTGTTTGCAGCTGGTCACACCCCCTTCGGGGTGGGGGTCCCCACTGGGGTGCCTGGCCAGTCTGGGTGAGGGGCTGAGGGCCGTTTTCAGGCTGGCGGGTGACTGAAGCTCCCAACCTCTCCTTTTTTTCTTTTTCTATTTTTATTCTGTGATTTATTTACCTTCTATGGCTGTCATTGGAACTGAGAGCCGGCTTTAGCTCTGAGGCTCGGCTCCAGCTCTGAGACCTCGGCTGCTGAAAGCAGGTCTGGGTTTGTTTGCCTTCTATAATTGAAACACTGTTGCAACTCCAGCTCTGAGGCCCAGCTGGCTGAAAGCAGTTTTCTGGGGTTTGTTTAGCTTCTATAATTGCAACATTGTTTCTTAGAGTGCAGCTCAGAGGCCGGCAGCGGCAGGCAGGGAATCTTGGCTTCCTCCATCACTGGAGCAAGCAAGCCTCCTGTTGGCTTCAGCTGCCTGGCTTCCGGCCACCATCTTGGTTGGCAGTTAATTTGCATATCTTGCTGATTAGCCAATGGGAAGGGTAGCGAAGTTACAGTTAATTACCATGTTTGTCTATTATTAGATAGGATGAATGGGTTACCAAAGAGATCAAGAAACAAATCAAGCCCTAGCTGGCTTGGCTCAGTGGAGAGAGCATTGGCCTGCTGACTGAAGGGTCCCGGGTTCAATTCTGGTCAAGGGCACATGTCCGGATTGCAGGCTCCATCCCCAGTGGTGGAGCGTGCAGGAGGGAATCAATCAATGATCCTAATCACTGATGTTTCTTTCTCTCTCTCCCTTTCCCTTCCTTCCTGTCTGAAAAAAAAAATTATATATATATATATATATATATATATATATATATATATATATATGATTGGACAAAGAGCTTACACCTATGGGTGGGGTGGGAACCGGGTGGAGGGGAGCTACGGGGGCAAAAAGGAACATCTGCAATAATCTGAACAATAAAGATTAAAAAAAGAAAACTCTCAGCAAAGTGGGAATAGAGGGAGCATATCTCAACATAATAAAGGCCAAAGATGACAAACCTACAGGGAACATCATACTTGATGGCCAAAAACTAAAACCATGGAGATCTAAGATGGCGGCGGTTTAGATGGACGTGTCTCATGCCTTGTCCCAGAGCAGATAGGGTGAGCAGCTGAAACCAGTACCTTCCAGCCCAAATTGGCAGAGGAGATACAGCTGGGAGACAGCTTGCAGCCGGGAAAGACAGAGGACTCCAGGAGAAAGGGGACTGTTGGAGACTGCCTAATCGGGCTCCCCTGGCCCAGCAGCCTCCACTGCTGCTGAGATCTCTCCCAGAGCAGCCGGCTCAGCCACTGAGACCACGCCATCTTGAGTGGCTCATATCAGAAGCGTATACATCCAGAGACCCTGCAACCACAGCATCCAGGGATCATCTCAAGCAGCATGATTATGTGGACTCAGACAAGCCCTGCTCCTCCTCATGGAAAGGTCAGATTTCACCTAAAGGTGTGGTTTGCAATCCAGGTTGAAAAGAGGAATGCGCGCGAGGGAACTCTGTACCCCACAAAGTCCGCAGCAGTTGGGGCCAGCGTGATCCATGAGTGTGGAAGGGGTCCCGCAGGGCTGCTGGCAGAAGGGAACTCTGAGAATAAGCCCATAGCTGAACTGGGTGCAAAAAGGCAGCCTCGGATTTTGCTAGTGTCCTGGCGGATTAGTGCCAGAGGAGATAGGATATGTGGAAGAGACTGCACACAGAGCTGGAGGGGGAAGGGTTGCCAGTTGGCCCACCTTCCCAAGCTCTTTTTTTGTTTTCTCTCTCTCTCTCTCCCTCTTAAATCTTTGTGTTTGATTATTAAACCCAATACATAGTATCGCCCAATTGGGGTCACTCACAGAGACTGCAGGGGAAAGTTGTTTTTGTGGAACCTGGGAATCAGAGCAGGGAGTAAGGATAAAAGAACCAGTTCTGGGGCAGTCGACTCTCCCAAACCAGTATTACCTGCAATAGGGAAAACAAAACCTAACTACTGGCTAGAGAGGACTTATAGCCGTGGAGGTCAATTCAGAAACACTGCCACCCAGGGGCTGAACCATAAACTGACTCTTCTGTAAATACACATAAAGGCAGTCTGGGAAAGAAATACGGCCTGCTTTAAAATCAGGACTGTGGTTTACAACACGGAGGAATAGTGTATCGCAAGGAACTTCAACACTCTCCTGAATACCTGACAGGACTAAAGCGTCCCAAACAGAAGAGTAGAGGAATTGAAGGATCTTCACTACTGCACAATTTTTCTTTCACCTTTTACTCAAGAAACTAATTTTTTGCTTTTTTCATCACCTGATTTTACCTTTTTAATTACTACATTTTTATTTTTAACCAGTATTATTACTACTACCATTTTACCTTTTTTTATAGTGTCATTTATTTTCTCTTTATTTTATTTTGGGATTAGTGTTCTACATTCTATTTTCATCTTTCCTTTAGCATCATTTTACTCTACCTCAACTTTACCTTTATGCCAAAACTTTCTTCCTCACTTTTCCCCTTTTGTTGTCCTGTTTCTCTTACCCTATTTCTGCTTTAGATTTTCCCTATTCCTTCTTTTTACCCGCTATTAAAATTTCACCCTACTTATATATCTAATATCCAATCCCCTGCTCTAAATCCATATACACCTCTCTCTTCTCTTTCTTCACTATCCAAATTCTTTTTCCTCTCTGTCGTTTTGTTGTTGTTTACTTGATTGTTGAGTATATTGGATTTTTTTATGCTTGTTTGTGAGATTGTTTTGCTTTTTCTTTTTATTTTTCTGTTGGTTTTTTTCCTGGTTTTTTGGGGGTTTTTTGGTTTTTTGTTTTTTTGGTTTTTTTGCTTCTGTTTTCCCTCGCCTTGCTTGATATTAGCTGTTGTTTGTAGTTTGAGTTCATCTCTAGGGATCTGTTGCTGGGATTTGTTGGGATTAGTGGCTGTTCTATTGGAGTTTTCTCCCCATATAAACAATTTCTTCCCCTCTTCTATTTCATTCTCTTTCTTTTCTCTCTTAATTCTTTTTCCTTTTCCCAACTTCATTTTTGCACTCCTTTTCTTATCTTTTTCTCTTTTTTCCTTTTCTCTTCTTTCTTCCTTATCTCCTAATTCTCTTTGCTCCGGTGGTCACCTTTATTTGGGGTTATTAGTATCATGAATACATTTGTGTTCAGTCCCTTGTGTTTTGTGCCTTGTGGTGTTGTATTTTGTGCCTTTAAATCAACGCAGCACAGAGAGAACTACATAACCAAACACCTGGAGAAGAGAGATCATGGGGAGACAAAGAAACAGCCCGCATATGAAAGAAAAACAGGCATCACCAGACAAGGAAGTAAACGCAATGGAGGCAAGCAACCTGTCAGAGAAAGAATTCAGAGAAATGGTCATAAGGTGGATGAAAAGAATGGAAGACAAATTCAACAATATGTGTAAGAACCAAGAAGAAATGAAGAAGAACCAAGAAGAAATGAAAAATGACATCACTGCTATAAAGAACTCAATAGAAAGCATCAACAGTAGACTGGAAGTAGCAGAGGACCACATCAGTGAGCTAGAAGACAAGGTAGGAAAAAATAACCAAGCAGAGCAGCTTCTAGAAAAAAAAATTAAAAAGCAGGAGGAGAGCCTAAGAGAACTTTGGGACAACACAAAATGAAACAATATCCGCATAATAGGGGTGCCAGAAGTAGAGGAAACTGAGCAAGGAATAGAAAACCTGTTTGAAAAAATAATGACAGAAAACTTCCCTGATATAGGGAAGAAAAAACTCACACAAATCCAAGAAGCTCACAGAGTCCCAAACAAAATGAACCCCAAAAGACCAACACCAAGGCACATTATAATTAAACTGGCAAACACCAATGACAAAGCAAGAATCTTAAAAGCCGCCAGAGAGAGACAGAAAGTTACCTACAAAGGATCCCCATCAGACTAGCGACTGATTTCTCAACAGAAACACATCAGGCAAGAAGGGAATGGAATGAAATATACAAAGTCATGCAAAGCAAGGGTCTGAATCCAAGAATACTATACCCAGCAAGGCTATCAATCAAAATTGAGGGTGAAATCAGGAGCTTCACAGACAAAAAAAAGGGCTACAGAAGTTTATTACCACAAAACCAGCAATGCAAGAAATGCTAAAGGGTCTGCTGTTAAAAGAAAAAATAGGAAACGAAGAACGAACACAGGGGTAAAGAATAAAAATGGTGATAAACAAGTATCTATCAATAATAACTTTAAACGTTAATGGATTAAATGCCCCAATCAAAAGACATAGGGTAACTGAGTGGATAAGAAAACATGACCCATATATCTACTGTCTATAGGAAACCCACCTCAGAAAAAAAGACGCACACAGACTGAGAGTGAAGGGATGGAAAAAGGTTTTTCAGGCGAATGGAAATGAAAAAAAAGCTGGGTAGCAATACTTATATCTGAAAAATTGGATCTCAAAGTGAAGCACATAAAAGGAGATAAGGAAGGCCACTTCATAATATTAAAGGGAGCAATCCAACAAGAAGAAATAACTCTGGTAAATATATATGCACCCAATATAGGAGCACCCAAATACATTAAAAAAACTTCTGGAGGAGATCAAGGGAGAGATTGACAGCAATACAATCATAGTAGGGGACTTTAATACCCCACTATCACCATTAGACAAATCCTCTAAACAAAAAATCAGCAAAGAAACATCAATCCTAAATGACTCACTAGATCAGAATTAATTGACATCTTCAGAACATTTCACCCCAAAGCCACAGAATATACATTCTTCTCAAGTGCACATGGGTCATTTTCAAAGATAGACCATATATTGGGTCAAGGGCAAAGTCTCTTCAAATTCAAGAAGATAGAAATCATATCAAGCATCTTCTCAGATAAAAATGGCATAAACTAGGAATCAACTACAATAACAACAATCCCAAAAAATCAAACACACGGAGACTAAATAGCATACTATTAAACAATGACTGGGTTACCAGAGAGATCAAAGAAGAAATAAAAAACATCATGGCAACAAACGACAATGAAAACACAACAATCCAAAACCTATGGGACACAGTGAAAGCAGTCTTTAGAGGGAAGTTCATAGCTCTACAAGCCAAATGCAAAAAAAAAGAAACAATGATAATAAATTACCTAACTCTACAACTCAAAGAGTTAGAAAGAGAGCAACAAGAAAAGCCCAGTGTAAGCAGAAGGAAGGAAATAATAAAGATCAGAGCAGAGATAAACGACATAGAGACCAAAAAAACAATACAAAAGATCAACAAAACCAAGAGCTGGTTCTTTGAAAGGATAAACAAGATTGATGAACCTCTAGCCAGGCTCACCAAGAAACAAAAAGAGAGGACCCAAATAAACAAAATCAGAAATGAAAGAGGAGAAATAACAACAGACCCCACAGAAATACAAAGGACTGTTAAAAAATACTATGAACAACTCTACTCCAACAAACTAGACAAGCTGGAGGAAAAAGACATATTCCTAGAAAAATACAACATTCCAAAACTTAATCAGGAAGAATCTAAAAATCTCAATAGGCCAATAACTATGGAAGAAATTGAAGCAGTAAGCAAAAAGCTTCCAGTAAACAAAAGCCCAGGGCCAGGCGGCTTCACAGGGGAGTTTTACCAAACATTCAAAGAAGAACTAAAACCTATCCTCCTCAGACTATTCCAAAAAATTGCAGAGGAAGGAACACTTCCAAGCTCATTCTACGAAGCCAGCATCACCCTAATACCAAAACCAGGTAAAAACAAAACAACGAAAGAGAATTACAGGCCAATATCCCTAATGAACATAGATGCCAAAATCCTCAACAAAATCCTAGCAAATCGGATCCAGCAGTACATCAGAAAGATCATACAACATGACCAAGTAGGATTTATCCCAGGGATGCAAGGATGGTACAATATCCGCATATCAATAAACATAATACATCACATAAACAAATTGAAAGAAAAAAACCACATAGTCATATCAATTGATGCAGAAAAAGTGTTTGACAAAATCCAACACCCATTTTTGATAAAAACTCTCAGCAAAGTGGGAATAGAAGGATCATACCTCAACATAATAAAAGCCATATATGACAAACCCACAGCCAACATCATACTCAATGGGCAAAAACTAAAACCATTTCCCCTAAGAACAGGAACAAGACAGGGTTGCCCACTCTCACCACTCTTGTTCGACATAGTACTGGAAGTATTAGCCATTGCGATTAGACAAGAGGAAGAAATAAAAGGCATCCAAATTGGAAATGAAGAAGTAAAACTGTCCTTATTCACAGATGACATGATATTGTACATAAAAAACCCTAAAGACTCCATCAAAAAAACTATTAGATTTAATAAATGAATTCGGCAATGTAGGAGGATACAAAATCAACGCTAAGAAACCTATGGCATTTCTATACACCAATAGTGAACTTACAGAAAGAGAGACTAAAAAATCAATCCCATTTACCATCACTCCAAAAAAATTAAGATACCTAGGAATAACCCTAACTAAAGAGGTAAAAGACCTCTACTTAGGAAACTACAGGACATTGAAAAAAGAGAAAGAGTAAGACATAAACAGATGGATGAACATACCATGTTCATGGATTGGTAGAATCAACATCATTAAAATGTCCATACTACCCAAAACAATCTATAAATTCAACGCACTTCCATTAAAATACCAACAGCATATTTCACAGACCTAGAACGAACTCTCCAAAAATTCATCTGGAATAAAAAAAAAAAAAAGACCCAGAATAGCTGCAGCGATCCTGAGAAAGAAGAACAAAGTAGGTGGGATCTCAATACCTGATATCAAGCTGTGTTACAAAGCCACTGTTCTCAAAACTGGCTGGTACTGGCACAAAAACAGACATATAGATCAATGGAATAGAATAGAGAGCCCAGAAATTGGCCCGAACCAATATGCTCAATTAATATTTGACAAAGTAGGCAAGAACATACAATGGAGTCAAGACAGTCTCTTCAATAAATGGTGTTGGGAAAATTGGACAGATACATACAAAAAAATGAAACTAAACCACCAACTTACACCATACACAACAATATACTCAAAATGGACAAAGGACTTAAATGTAAGATGGGAAACCATAAAAATACTAGAGGAATCCAAAGGCAACAAAATCTCAGACATATGCCGAAGCAATTTCTTCACCGATACAGCTCCTAGGGCATTGGAAACTAAAGAGAAAATAAACAAATGGGACTACATCAAAATATAAAGCTTCTGCACAGCAAAAGAAACCATCAACAAAACAACAAGAAAGCCCACTGCATGGGAGAACATATTTGCCAATGTTATCACCAATAAGGGCTTAATCTCCAACATTTATAGGGAACTCATACAACTTAACAAAAGGAAGATAAACAATCCAATCAAAAAATGGGCAAAGGACCTAAATAGACACTTTTCACAAAAGGACATTCAGAAAGCCAAGAGACATATTAAAACATGCTCAAAGTCACTAATCATTGGAGAGATGCAAATCAAGACAACAATGAGGTATCATTTCACACCTGTCAGAATGGCTATCATCAACAAATAAACAAACGACAAGTGCTGGAGAGGATGTGGAGAAAAGGGAACACTCATGCACTGCTGGTGGGAATGCAGACTGGTGCAGCCACTATGGAAGACAGTATGGAGTTTCCTCAAAAAGTTAAAAATGGAACTCCCATTTGACCCAGTGATCCCACTTCTAGGAATATATCCCAAGAAACCAGAAACACCAATCAGAAAGGATATATGCACCCCTATGTTCATAGCAGCACAATTTACTATCACGAAGATCTGGAAACAGCCTAAGTGCCCATCAGCAGATTAATGGATTAGAAAACTATGGTACACCTACACGATGGAATACTATGTTGCTGTAAAAAGGAAGGAATTCTTACCAATTGCAACAGCATGGATGGAACTGTAGAGCATTATGCTAAGTGAAATAAGCCAGTCAATGAACGAAAAATACCACATGATCTCACTCATTTATGGATAATAAGGACCATTATAAACTGATGAACAAAAACAGATACAGAGGCAGAGCAGCCTCAAACAGACTGTCAAACTACAGCCGGAAGCCTGGGGAGGGTTGGGGCGTTGGAGGGGAGGTAAGAGATCAACCGAAGGACTTTTATGCATGCATATAAGCATAACCAATGGACATAAGACACTGGGGGATGGGAGGCTAGGGGATTGTCAAGGGGGGGAAAAAAGGAGACATATGTAATACTCTTTGTAATACTTTAAGCTTTAAAAAAAAATACTAAAACCATTTCCCCTAAGAACAGGAACAAGACAGGGATGTCTGCTTTCACCACTCTTATTCAATGTAATACTAGAAGTACAAGCCACAGTGAACAGACAAGAAGAATAAATAAAAGGCATCCAAATTGGAAAGGAAGAAATAAAACTCTCCTTATTCACGGATGACATGATATTGTACATAGAAAACACTAAAGACTCCACCCCCAAAAAACCTACTAGATTTAATAAGTGCATTTGGCAATGTAGCGGGATACAAAATCAACACCCACTATTCGATGACTTTTTCATATACCAACTAGAGGCCTGGTGCATGAAATTCACGCACTCAGGAGGGTCCATCAGCCTGGCCTGCTCCCTCTTGCAGTCTGGGAACTCTCAGGGGATGTCAAATTGATGGCTCCTACCACCACCACTGCGCTCACCAGCCGTTAGCCTGACTCAGGGCTTCTGGCTGAGTGGCGCTCCCCCTGTGGGAGTGCACTGACCACCAGGGGGCAGATCCTGCATTGAGAATCTGCCCCCTGGTGGTCAGTGTTCATCATAGCGACTGGTCATTCCACTGTTCGGTCAATTTGCATATCAGCCTTTTATTTTATAGGATAATGAATTCTTAGAAAGAGAAACTAAACAAACAATCCCATGTACAATTGCAACAACAAAAATGAAGATACTTAGGAATAAACTTAACCATGGAGGCCAAACATCTGTTCTTAGAAAACTATAGGACGTTGAAAAAAGAGATAGAAGAAGATATAATCAAGTGGAAGAATATACCATGTTCATGGATTGGTAGAATCAACATCATTAAAATGTCCATACTACTCAAGGCAATCTACAGATTCAATGCAATCCCTATTAAAATACCAACAGCATATTTCATAGACCTAGAACAAATACTCCAAAAATTATTATGGAACCAAAAAAGACCCAGATAGCTGCAGCAATCTTGAGAAAGAAAAACAAAGTTGGAGGAATCACAATACCAGATTTCAAGTTACACTACAAAACCACCTAATCAAAACAGCCTGATACTGGCACAAGAACAGGCATATAGATCAATGGAACAGAGCAGAGAGCCCAGAAATCAACCCAAGCCATTACACTCAATTAATATTTGACAAAGGAGGCAAGAGCATACAATGTAGTTAAGACATTCTCTTCAATAAATGGTGTTGGGAAAATTGGACAGATACATGCAAAAAAATAAAACTAGACCACCAACTTACAGCATACACAAGAATAAACTCAAAATGGATAAAAGACTTAAATGTAAGTCATGAAACCATAGAAATCCTAGAAGAAGCTGTAGGCAGCAAAACCTCAGACATCTCTCGTAGCAATATCTTTATGGATACTTCTCCTAGGGCAAAGGAAACTAAGGGGAAAATAAGCAAATGGAACTGTTAGGTTTGATCAAATAATTTAATTGATACCCCCTCCTGGGAACTGACCTTTAGGCCACTTCACAATGGACATTCCACTTGCTTAGACCACATTCCATTTGCTAAGACCATATCTCTCCCCTACAGAGTTTCCCAGAATCTGGACCTGCACAGAGAATTCTCTGCCCAGAGAAAGCCCACCTAGAGTCCTTTAAAAACCTCTGACTCCCCATCTTTGGGTGCTGGCACCATTTTGGGGCTCAGCTCATCTGGTATCCAGATGACCTAATAAATTCATAATTCTTTACCCCTTTTGCCTCATGTGTTCCTCCTTTGGCAACCCTAACATTTGGTGCCAAAACCCAGGAGGGTTCCACGGGGATGGGGAGCCATCACCCCAGCTTCAGTCACCCTGAGTTTGCTACTCACAGAGCAGCAGGCAGTAGCAGCTCGACCTGGGCTTACCTCCGAATCCTACTGGTATGACTTGATTGCCGGCCTGGATTAAGCCTCCCTCCCTTATGGTCCCTCCTGAGCCAGCCAAGGATGACTAGTTTAGGAACCTCTCCTTCTCCATTGCTGACCCTCCATCCCACACTAGCCAATCTTCTCCAGGTCAGACCTCAGCAAGGCCATCCTCTGGATCCGGTTTGGAACTCCCAGACATCCTGATACTGGCCACCAAAGACTGAAGCTGCCCAGACCCTGCCAGGGCCCCACAGACTTATATCACAGGACAGAGCCTCGGGTAACGATTATGGTGGCAGGAAAGCTGATCTCATTTTTAATGGACACTGGGGCCACTTATTCTGCCCTCTCTGAATTCGCTGGACCCTTGTCCCCTCCTCAGTCTCTATTATGGGGGTTGACGGATTATTCTCACAGCCATTAGCCACCTGACTTCTGCACTGCATCTTACTAAATACCCCCATTCACTCTTCTCATTCTACTTCGATGCCCCGCCAGGGCTACCATGCATCCCCTCATAAAGCCCAGTTGTCCCAAATGACATTTACCTACTTCAGTTTCACTCTCACCCCACAAAGCCGCACCATTCTTTAGACTGTAAACGCCTTATCTCCTCCATGACTGTCCCTTCCTCTAAGCAAGAAATACTCTCCTTTCTCAGGCTTGCTGGGTACTCTCGCCTCTGAGTTCCCAACTTCATCTTCTCACAAAGCTCCTCTATAAATGACATGGTGAAGAGACCCCCTCCTTGAGCCTTTAGATCCCAAGGCCAGCATTCTCACCCCTTTAATGCTCTGAAAAGTGTTCTCACCTCAGTGCCTTCTCACATCGCACACACCCCCAGTAGGGGGCGTGGAGGAGGCAGTCTATCAATGATTCTCTCTCATCATTGATGTTTCTATCTCTCTTTCCTACTTCCTTCTTCTCTGAAATCCATAAAAATATATATATATATATTTTTAATCAAATCTTTATTGTTCAGATTATTACATTTGTTCCTCTTTTTCCCCCCCATAACTCCCCTCCTCCCAGTTCCCGCCCCACCCTCCGCCTTCATTCCCTACCCACTGTCCTCATCCATAGGTGCACGATCTTTGTCCAGTCTCTTCCCGAATCTCCCTCAACCCTTCCCCCACGAAGAATAGTCAGTCCATTCCCTTTCTATGTCCCTGATTCTATTATGATCACCAGATTATTTATTCACTTGATTCTTAGATTCACTTGTTGATAGATGCACGTTTGTTGTTCATAATTTGTATCTTTACCTTTTTCTTCTTCTTCCTCTTCTTAAAGGATACCTTTCAGCATTTCATATAATACTGGTTTGGTGGTGATGAACTCCTTTAGCTTTTCCTTATCTGTGAAGCTCTTTATCTGGCCTTCACTTCTGAATGATAGCTTTGCTGGATAAAGTATTCTTGGTTGTAGGTTCTTGGTATTCATCACTTTGAATATTTCTTGCCATTTTCCTCTGGCCTGCAAAGTTTCTGTTGAGAAATCAGCTGACAGTCGTATGGGTACTCCCTTGTAGGTAACTGACTTTCTTTCTCTTGCTGCTCTTAAGAGTCTCTCTTTGTCTTTTGCTCTTGGCATTTTAATTATGATGTGTCTTGGTGTGGTCCTCTTTGGATTCCTTTTGTTTGGGGTTCTCCGTGCTTCCTGGACTTGTAAGTCTATTTCTTTCACCAGGTAGGGGAAGTTTTCTGTCATTATTTCTTCAAATAGGTTTTCAATACCTTGCTCTCTCTCATCTACTGGCACCCCTATAATTCTGATGTTGGTACGTTTGAAGCTGTCCCAGTGGCTCCTTACACTATCTTCATATTTTTTTATTCTTTTTTCATTTTGCTTTTCCGGTTGGGTGTTTTTAGCTTCTTCGCATTTCAAATCTTTGCCTTGATTCTTGCAGTCCTCTGGTCTGCTGTTGGGAGTCTGTATAATATTCGTTATTTCAGTCCGTGTATGTTTAATTTCTAATTGGTTCTTTATCATAACATCGAGGGTCTCATTAGATTTGTTGAGGATCTCATTAAGTTTATCAGCGGCTTCTAGACAGTTCTTGAGAGACCTTAAAAGTGTGGTTCTGAACTGAATATCCTCCATTGACAGTTTTGTCCTGTTTCTTTGTCTCCGCATTTTTTTTATGCTTTCTTGGTGCACCCCCTAGTGATCTTTGTGTGCAGTCCTCCTATAGTTAAGCCTTGATTGTTGTAGTTAATACTAGGGGGATTTGACCTCCAGGCCAGCTGGCTGTGAGAATCAGCTGTGTCTGCAGTGGGAAAACTTCTGTCCTCTAGGGAGGTGCTAATCTAGCCTTTGCCTGAGGCTATCTGGCAAATGGCTCTGTGCACGGCTTGGGCAGGGCGGGTGGGTCGCTCGGGCTCGGGATCAACAGGGTGGGCCGGAGAGAGCAGTTATGGCGGCTCTCAGTTCCATCCCTAGGGGCTCTGACTCACAGAGTCCCAGCAACCGCTGCAAACCTCGGAGAGAAAGCTGCCTTCGAGTTCCGACCGAAGCCAGACAGTCCCGCTTCTCCCGTTTGAGTCTGAGTCCCTAGAGACTCGCCCGGATCTGGAGCTCAGAATCTGAGACTCCCTCCCGATTGAAAGCACCAACCGCGCCCTCCGCCGCCAGCCCGCTCCGCGCGCGCGCACTCCGCACCTGAATATTTCACTTCAGCACTGCGCCTCCTCTGAGTCTGGGTATGATATTCTCTTTCCTCCTAGTTGTAGAATTTCCACTCAGCCAGCCTTCCTGTGGTTCTGGATGATGTCCGTTCCGTCTTTTAGGTGTGTTTTGATTTGGTTGTTCAAGGCAGCAATCTCCGGCGTTAACCTATGCCGCCATCTTGGTTCTTCTCTAAATATTTCAATAACTTTTAAGTTCACCTGATTTTAGCTTTTGTTACAGAAAATCTATAAAGTAGATTTGGAACTGTTAATGTAATGTCTTGTGCATTGTTAAATGTACATTTCTTAAAAATGAGAATGTTCATAAATGTCAATCTAAAAAATTCTGGCTGTTTACTTTTGGTTATCATTGGAAAATTAAGCTTTCTAAGAGTTAGGAATATAATTAAACTGGAAAGAAATTGTATGGTTTGGGTACTAGATGGCATGAGGCATAGACATGCATTTTGAAGGAAAAAGAAAGTGAGTTAAAATTATAAGAATGTTTGTGAAAGTTGTAAGAAGGTTCGTGAAAGTTATAGAGGGTTTGTAGAGAGAAATGTTAAAAGGAAGTTATATAAATTACACAGGCCAGTAAGCCAGAACAAGCAGAATAAGGATACTGAGACAGTTTGCAGCCATCTAGAAAATCCTATCTTCCCTAAACCAAGGGTACTTAAGAGTAAATTATTTGAGAATAAACCTATTTTTGGTATATTAAACTACAACCCTCCAAACTAATGTCTCTATCCTTCCACCAGACCATTTGTTATAATTCTTATTGTTCTAGCTTTTGCTCCAGTAATACTAAAATTTATAAAACAGTTTGCCTCCACCAGATTACAAGCCTTACTTGTACTCAGGAAATACCACCTCTAGATACCATTACAACCTCCTTTTGTGCCCAGGCCTTATCATCCTTCTGACCCCCAGAGCAAGGATGATGGGCCAGGTACAGAAACTTACCAGGGAAGAAAGCTCCATATTGCCCAGCAAGAAGCAAAACTGGGAAAATTAAAATCTTGCCCCCAGGGTAACCTACCCTCTCCTAGCATATAATTCGTCAGGCATTTTAGACCCCTAATCTTTTCCTCCCTAAAGATAGCATCTAGGCCTCAGTTGTATTTCAGCTCCAGGCCCAGAAAAGCAGCAAAACCAGACAAGTGACACTGTGGCTGCCTCAGGACCAGCTTTTACCTCCCAAGTCACTCAACAGGACCATTTTCGAGCCTTCAACAACCAGTCTCTTGGGAAAATGATGATGCTGCGACCCCTGGTCCAGCCAACTACTATCAAAGTCCATTCCCCTTCGATCTCAACATCCCCCCTCAGCAGGAAGTAACTACAGAAGATATGACTTCATCCCTATTCCATAAAACAAAAAGGCTGAAATGTTAGGTCTGATCAAATACCCTCTCCCCTGGGAAGGGACCTTTAGGTCACTTCACAATGGACATTCCACTTGCTTAGACCACATTTCATTTGTGAAGACCATTATCTCTCCCCTCTGCAGTTTCCCAGAATCTGGACCTGCACAGAGAATTCTCTGCCCAGAAAAAGCCCACCTAGAGTCCTTTAAAAACCTCTGACTCCCTGTCATTCAGGGCTGGCACCATTTTGGGGCTCAGGCCATCTGGTATCTAGATGACCTAATAAATTCACAATTCTTTATCCTTTTTGGCCTCATGAGTTTCTCCTTCGGTGACCCTAACAGGGACTACATCAAAATGAAAAGCTTCTGTACAGCAAAAGAAACCAGCAACAAAGTGAAAAGGGAGCCCACTGTATTGGAGAACATATTTGGCAATGATACATCTGATAAGGGGTTAATATCCAAAATATATGAGGAAGTTATACAACCCAACAAAAGGAAGACAAACAATCCAATTATAAAATCAGCAAAGGACCTAACTAGACACTTCTTCTAAGAGGATATACAGATGGCCAAGAGACATATGAAAAAATGCTCAGAATCACTGATCATCAGAGAGATGCAAATTAAAACAATGAGGTATCACCTCACACCTGTCAGATTGGCTACCATCAACAAATCAACAAATGACAAGTGCTGGTGAGGATGTGGAGAACAGGGAACCTTAGTACACTGCTGGTGGGAATGCAGACTGGTGCAACCATTGTGGAAAACAATATGGAGTTTCCTCAAAAAATTAAATATGGAACTTCCATTTGACCCAGTGATCCCACTGCTAGGAATATACCCTAAGAATCCCGAAACCACAACCAGAAAGAATGTATGCACCAATATGTTCATAGCAGCAAAATTTACAATAGCTAAGATCTGGAAACAGCCCAAGTGCTCAACAGTAGATGAGTGGATAAAAAAAGTTGTGGTACATTTATACCATGGAATACTATGCAGCAGTACAAAAAGAATAATATCTTACCCTTTGAGACAGCATGGAGAGACCTGGAAAGTATTATGCTAAGTGACATATGTCAGTCAGAAAATGGTACGTATCACATGATCTCACTCATATGTGGAATCTAAGTAACAAAATAAACTGATGAATGGAGTGGATCCAGAGACATGGAAGCATGGAACAGAGTGCGGAATCTCGGAGGGAAGGCGGGGGAGGGTGAGTGGGTGGGAGGTAACCAACCAAAAACCTTCTTTGCATATATGCATAACCCATGGACACAGACAATAGAGTGCTGAAGACCTGGGGTGAAGGGAGGGGGCGAGCTGGAGGGCGTCAATGGGGGGAAAAAGGAAGACATATGTAATACTTTCAACAATAAAGATTTATTTTTTTAAAAAAAAAAGGAAACCGGCTTACCTGCCACCACAATCATTACCTGAGGCTCTGTCCTGGTGATGTAAGTCTATGGGGCTCTTTCAGGGCCTGGGTAGCTTCAGTCTTTGGTGGCCAGTCCCAGGAGGTCTGGGAGCTCCAAACCAGATCCAGAGGGCGGTCTTGCTGGACTGTCTGAGGTCTGACCTGGAGGGGCCAGACTGTAGTCAGATTTCCAGTGGCTGTCCCTTCCACACCTTGGGCAGGGCCCAGGCAAAGGTCTCAGATTTGGGCAGGACCTAGCCCAGTGTCCTTCCTTGTTGGACTTAAAGCATGGGCCTGGAGGAGGCTTAGCCCCTGACTTACCCTTGGTTGGAGGACCGGCACTTCATTTGGGGTTTGTGAGAGTGGTGGCTAGGAGCTGGAAGGCCTCCTCTGGGCTTCAGCCTTGGCCTGATCTCATCTTTGTTTTTGGATTTGGGTCTCCTCATCTCTATTATTAAAGACCTTAAAGGCCAGGTTAATGAGTCTTTTTGAAGGGTTTGTGGACCTGTGTCTATTTTTTGAAGTTTATGGTGTATGTCAGTGGCTGATTGGGATATAAAATGGATGTTCAGAAGAAGGGGTCCCTCTGGGCAGGTGGAGTCTAAGGCGGTAAATTTCTATAAGGCCTCTGTGAGGAGGGAGAGGAGGAGAGCTGGGTTTTCATCAGGGCCCTGAGTGACTTCATTAAGTTTGTCATAGTTGACCTCCTTATGGGCAGCCTTTTTGAGCCTGACAATGAGACAGATGATCATATGGCTACAGAGCTGGCATCCTGGACAATGACCTGATAGTATCATCTCGGGTCAATTCCAGGGAACTGCGTCAGAGTCAACCCGATTGGCCGCTGCGTCTGTCTATGGAGGGCATGGGCGTGGTCCTGAGCTGCTAGCCAGATGAGCTTCTTCTCCTCTGGGGTGAGAGAGGAGGACAGGAGGACATAGATGTCGTGCCAGGTCAGGTTATAGAACTGGATCAGGTACTCAAATTCCTTAGTAAAGGTGATCAGGTCAGTGGAAAAAGCCCAAGATGCCTCTCCATCAGTGTGAGGTTGGACATGGAAAATGGGATGTGTACCTGGACAATACCTTCACCCCAGTCACCTCTCGGAGGGGAAGGACAGGGGCTGGAGGCTGGGCTGTCTGGGAACAAAGAAGAGGGGGGATTGGTAAGAAGGTTGAGGGGGTGGACAAAGAGGTGGATACTGAAGGAGGAAGGAGGAACATAAGGAGTTGGGTTCAATGACACTGGGAGGGGAATGGAGAATTGAGTAACTGGAAGGGTTGAAGGAAGGGTCTGAGGGACCTGAGGGGTCAGGGAAGGACGGATCAGAAGCCCCAACGTGGAAAGGTCCGGTCTTAGCAAGTGGAATGTGGTCTAAGCAAAACGGAATGTCGGTTGTGAAGTGGTCTAAAGGTCAGTTGACAGGGGAAGAGGGTATTGATTCAATTATTTGATCAGACCTAACAGTAGAAGAATGCAAAGTGGGTGAGGAGGGACCTCTGGGATTGGATAAAAAGTAAAATAATAGATACATATTTCTTTTACTTAAGTGGGTTTAGGGTAGTTAACAGTCAACAATTAACTCAATAACAATGAGGGGATTTGTGGTCTCTGAAGAGAGGTGCCTGTGCTTTGAGGGGTCCAGAAAAGGAAAATTACTTTGATATTCCAAAGATAGGTTACCGTAGATGCAAAAAGACAATAGACAGGCTCAGTTAAGGTAAAGATTGAACTTTGTCAGAGAAGATACAAGTCTAGGACAAGACTACCCACCATAAACTGTTTTTCAGTTTTGTTTTTAATTAAATCTTTATTATTCAGATTATTACATTTGTTCCTCTTTTTTTCCCCACTTAACTCCCCTCCACCCAGTTCCCACCACACCCTCCGCCCTTACTCCACACCCACAGTCCTCATTCATAGGTGCACGATTTTTGTCCAGTCTCTTCCTGCATCCCCCACACCCCTTTCCCCCCCCCCCAAGAATAGTCAGTCCATTCCCTTTCTATGCCCCTGATTCTATTATAATCACCAGTTCATTCTGTTCATCAGATTATGTATTCCCTTGATTTTTAGATTCACTTGTTGATAGATGTGTATTTGTTGTTCATAATTTGTATCTTTACCTTTTTCTTCTTCTTCTTCTTCTTAAAGGATACCTTTCAGCATTTCATATAATACTGGTTTGGTAGTGATGAACTCCTTTAGCTTTTTCTTATCTGTGAAGCTCTTTATCTGACCTTCAATTCTGAATGATAGCTTTGCTGGATAAAGTAATCTTGGTTGTAGATTCTTGGCATTCATCACTTTGAATATTTCTTGCCACTCCCTTCTGGCCTGCAAAGTTTCTGTTGAGAAATCAGCTGACAGTCGTATGGGTACTCCCTTGTAGGTAACTGACTTTCTTTCTCTTGCTGCTTTTAAGAGTCTTTCTTTGTCTTTTGCTCTTGGCATTTTAATTATGATGTGTCTTGGTGTGGTCCGCTTTGGATTCCTTTTGTTTGGGGTTCTCTGCGCTTCCTGGACTTGTAAGTCTATTTCTTTCACCAGGTAGGGAGAGTTTTCTGTCATTATTTCTTCAAATAGGTTTTCAATACCTTGCTCTCTCTCTTCTTCTGCCACCCCTATAATTCAGATGTTGGTATGCTTGAAGTTGTCCCAGAGGCTCCTTACACTATCTTCGTATTTTTGGATTCTTTTTTCATTTTGCTTTTCTGGTTGGATGTTTTTTGCTTCTTCGTATTTCAAATCGTTGACTTGATTCTTGCGATCCTCTAGTCTGCTGTTGGGAGTCTATATAATATTCTTTATTTCAGTCAGTGTATGCTTAATTTCTAGTTGGTCCTTTATCACAACATCGAGGGTCTCACTAGATTTCTTGAGGATCTCACTACATTTATCGGCCGTCTCACCAGTCTTTTCGAGGGCCTTACTAAATTTATCGGCGGCTTCTAGACAGTTCATGAAACACCTTAAAAGTATGGTTTTGAACTCTATATCGAGTAGTTTGCTTTCCTCCATTTCTGTCATTTGTGTCCTATTTCTTTGTCTCCGCATTTTTTATGCTTTCTTGGTGCACCCCCTTGTGGTCTTTGTGCACAGTCTTGTTGTAGTTAAGCCTTGGTTGTTGTAGGTAACACTGGGGGGGATTTGACCTCCAGGCCAATTGGCTGTGAGAATCAGCTGTGTCTGCAGTGGGAGAACTTCTGTCCTGATCTCTAGGGAGGTGCTAATCTAGCCTCTGCCTGAGGCTATCCAGCAAATGCCTGCATGCAAGGCTTGGGCGGGGCAGGTCCCAGGAGATCAACAGAATGGGCGGGGCTAGCAGTTATGGCTGCTCTCAGTCCTGCCTTCAGTGGCTCTGCTTCTCAGAGTCCCAGCAATTGCTGCAAGTACCTCGGAGAGAAAGCTGCCCTCGAGTTCCGACCAATGCCAGACAGTCCCGCTTCTCCTGTTTGAGTCTGGGTCCCCAGAGACTCGCCCAGAACTGGAGCTCAGAGCCTGAGACGCCCTCCCAATTGAAAAAGACAACCTCACCCTCAGCCGCCAGCCTGCTCCACATGCACCTCCGCACCTTAGTATTTTATTTCTGCACCGCACCTCCTCTGAGTCTCAGTATGCTTTTCTCTTTCCTTCTAGTTGTAGAATTTCCACTCAGCCAGCCTTCCTGTGGTTCTGGGTGATATCCGTTCCATCTTTTAGTTGTATTTTTGAAGTGGTTGTGCAAGGCAGCAATCTCTGGTGTTTACCTATGCCGCCATCTTGGTTTCTCCTGTTTTTTAGTTTTAAAAAGTTTTCATTTCAGAGCATCCTTTGTGGTTATGAAAAAAGAATTTTAGGGGAATATAAGCAGTCTTAGGGAATTTTTAGAATTGGGGTCCATGGAAATACACAGGGCTACAGATTGGGAGAAGGTACATCTCCATAACACAAGGAAAGCAGGTGCAGGGAGCAGCAACAGTTGCATTTACATAAGACAAGGGAGCTGGAAGTAGCCAAAAAGGTCTATACTGTATCTATACTAATAAAAGGGTAATATGCTAATTAGACCAGAAGATCTTCCAGGAGACCTTCCAGACAAAGCCATGGTGGCCTGTCCAAGGCAGAGGTGGTTAGGGGCAATCAGGCCAGGAGGGGATGGCAGTTGGGGGGGATCAGGCTGGCAGGGGGGGCCTGTTGGGGGCAAGCAGACCGGCAGGGCGGGGTCAGTTGGGGGATCGGGCCTAAACCGGCAGTTGGACATCCCCTGAGGGGTCCCAGGTTGGAGAGGGTGCAGGCCGGGCTGAGGGACACCCCCCCCCCCGCATGAATTTTGTGCACTGGGCCACTAGTCTCTACTAATAAAAGAGCAATATGCTAATTAGACCAGGAGACCTTCTGGACATCCTTCTGGACAAAGGCATGGTGGTGGGGCTGAGGCAGAGGTGGTTAAGGGCGATCAGGCCAGCAGGGGCGGGGGTGGAGGGAGGCTGGGGGGCAGTTGAAGGCGATCAGGCCAGTGGGGGAGAGGGGCAGTTTCGGACAATCAGGCTGGCAGGGGTGGCATTTGGGGGCGAGCAGGCTGGCATGGGGGGGTAGTTGGGGGCCAGCAGGGATCAGGCCTAAACCAGCAGTCAGACACCCCCGAGTGGTCCCAGATTGGAGAGGGTGCAGGCCAGGCTGAGGGACACCCCCCTCCCCCATGCACAAATTTCATGCACCGGGCCACTAGTTTACAAAATAAAGAAGGAAGAAAGCCCAGAAAGAAAAGAACAATGAGGGAGGAGGGCATCACATGTCCTATGTGGTGTTTGACCTTTGAGTTCAGGAGTTGCTATAGTGACCAATCAGAGGGGATATCAGGACACAGGGACTTGCAGCCTTTATAAACCATGAAAACAGGAAGTCAGTGGGACTCTTTCCCCCTCCCCACGTGGGAGTCAATTCTGTGGGACACTTTCCCTCTCCCCACATGGGAGTCTTTACTTCTTCTTCAATAAATTTCAACCTTTGCTATACCACCTCTGCCCGTAGATTCTTTCTTCGACACTGGCCAACAAAGAATCTGGGTTCCAGTCCAAAATTCCATTTCAGTTACTTTATGTCTCTGAGTTTGCAAGGTTACCTGTCAGGTTAGCATGTGGCCCCTTTGCCTCCACAAGAGAGAGAAACCTGGGTGACAAAGAAACATCCATTGGCTGCCTCCTGCTGGCTCCCTACAAGGGACAGAACTGCAACTTGGGCCTGTGTCCTGGGGAATCAAACAGGGGCAACCTCTTGGTGCATGGAGGAGCTCTACCCCTGAGCAGCAGTGGCCAGGGCTGAACTCATTTTTTTAAAATATATTTTTATTGATTTCAGAGAGGAAGGGAGAGGGAGAGAGAGAGGGAGAAACATCAATGATGAGAGAATCATTGATCAGCTGCCTCTTGCATGCCCCACACTGGGGATCCAGCCTGCAACCAGGGCCTGTGCCCTGACCGGGAATCAAATCATGACCTCCTGGTTCATAGGTCGACATTCAACCACTGAGCCATGCCAGCGTGTGTGAACTCATTTTTTAATGCTTGCGGATTTGTGGATAAGAATAGTTGCTAATAAGGTCCCTTATATGTAAGCAGTTGCTTTTCCTCCCCATTCGTTCTCTTATTTTAGGCTCAAACCCGGGATAGGGTGAAGCAAAGGTATTTTTATTATAATTTGTCCTTGGTATTGTTATTCCCATTTCGAGGTGATGGAGTAGCCCCAAGCAGGACTTGAACCTCCACCATCCACCACTCGCTGCTCTTCCCTCCATCTTCGCTTCATGATGGCGGCGGCAGGACCCAGCGCCCAGTTTGTCCACAACCCGCCGCCGTAGCCCGCCCGCCCCGCTGCGTGCGGCTCCCTCCGGCCGAGGCGCAGCGCCGCAGTGGGTGGGGTCTCGTGCTCCGCCCACTGTGCGTCGGTGCGTCAGTCCGGCCCGGGAGCTCCGGAACGGCCGGTGAGCTCACAGGCGGCTTCTCTTCAGCTTCAGCCCGCGCGCCGCCATCGCCGTTATGCTGGGTGCCGCTCTCCGCCGCTGCGCTGTAGCAGCGGCCGCAGCCTCCCGAGCCAGCTCTCGAGGCCTCCTGCACCCCGCACCGGCCCCCGGCCCCGCCGCGGGTAAGGTCCGCTCCTTCGCCCGTGTGTCCTTGCGGTGACCTGGGCCCCCGCCGCCACGCGAGAACAGGCTCGCCCCGCGGCCTAGGCTGCCCTGCCGGCGGGCGGCTGAACCCAGTGGCCACTGGCCGCCCTCCCCGCCGCCTTCCGGCCTGGAGGACTCGAGGACGCGCCCCGGGGCCTACCTCAGCGACTTCTTGTGCGGCCACCGCGGACGGGTCAGGTGTGGACCTGCCGTAGGCGCCAAAGAGGGGTCCCAGCGCACTTCCCGCGTCCACCCGACCCCTGCGGTCCCCGGGGCGTGACCGTCATACCCCTGCGCTGACCCCAGGGGCCACCTGATTGGGAGTGTCCGCCGCCATCAGCGCTTTGGCGAAGGTGACATTGAGCCACCGGACACGCCGCTCAGTGTAGGGGCGGGGGAGGTCCCTTAGTGTACCGGCACCGCCGCCCCAGAGTCTTTCGGGAACACAGTATGCTTCCTTGGTGGGGCACAGTATACCTTATACTTTTTTTTAATCAGGCATTTTCTCGGTTGGCGTTTTGTGGGTTACCTTCACAGACCGTTCTGTTAAATTTTAGAAACTGCTCTGCCACAATCTAATTCTTCCACGTGTGTGGTTGTTTCCTGAGGTCGGAAAGAGGCCATTACTGTTTCGAAAATGGGGTAACACGGACCAGGAATACTGGGATCACAGATGTGGGGAGGCTTTATTGTTTGCTTCAGGTTAAAGCCTGTTTGTTGGAGTATGAAATGCTTTGCTGATTCCTGTCTCTTATTTTTCCTTCTCCTAATATATGTGTTCCCAGTGACTGCCCAGCACTATAATTTTAATTATAACCACAGTTTGATCTTGGTCCATGATGGATGTATATGCTACATCATTTAGCCCCTAACCATACATATTTTAACATATAAACTCACAAACACAAAACTAATAAGGTTTGCTTGGCTATTTTGAGTGTTTTAAGTAGACATTTACACACCTAAGGAATATGTTTCCCTTCATTCAATTTAAGATTTTATCATTTATCATAGAATGGTAAGGCTGGCATGCACATCAGATCATGGAGACCATCTTATATTATAGAAGAAGAAACCAAAGCCCATCTTGGGGAAACTGACTCCTTAACTAGTGGTAAAACAATTTTCTCGTTTTTAGTGGTAGAACAGTTTTCTGTTTTGTGTTATTTTTGGCCCATCCTGATGTTTATCAGGTTTTATAGTTCTTTATTCTTTCCTTATCTAAATGTGAAATTAGCAAATACTATAATTTTTTCTTATAGACACATTTGGGGAGGTTTTTATGACCTTCAAAAGAATTACTACATTTTGTGGCAGGTAAAGGAAAAGGCCAGAGGTTTCCGGCAAACTGTAAATTAAGGGGATTCTTTTTTTCTTAGTACCTTTGGACATAGTAGTTTATCTCCTAAGTGTTCTATTCCCACTCTTAGAGTTTAATTCATAAACGGAAAGTTGTATTTTAGATATTTGTCCCTTAGACCTAAATATTTGCCACAAGGAGTCAGTATTGTTTACGGTTGTGTCAGCTGCTTTCTAGCTGTGTGACCTTGGACACATTAGTTAACCTTAAGACTCGGTTGCCTCTTTGCTAAAGTCAGGATATTTGGTTGTGATGTTTTAAGTGAGATAAAGTAACTTTTAGCACAGTGATGGCGAACCTTTTGAGCTCAGCGTGTCAGCATTTTGAAAAACCCTAACTTAACTCTGGTGCTGTGTCACATATAGAAATTTTTTGATATTTGCAACCATAGTAAAACAAAGACTTATATTTTTGATATTTATTTTATATATTTAAATGCCATTTAACAAAGAAAAATCAACCAAAAAAATGAGTTCGCGTGTCACCTCTGACACGCATGTCATAGGTTCGCCATCACTGTCTTAGCACCTTGTCTGGCACTAATGCTTAATACATATTTGCTTTATTATACTGCATTTCATTTTTGCATATTATAGGTTGGGGTTTATCAGTAGAGACAAGAGGTTTTTATGCATTTGAAAGTTAGAAAAAATGAAGGTTCTTGGCCCTACCAGTTTGGCTCAGTGGATAGAGCGTCAGCCTGCGGACTGAAGGGTCCTGGGTTTGATTCTGGTCCACAGCACAAGTCCAGGTTGTGGGCTCGATCCCCAGTGACGGGCGTGCAGGAGGCAACCAATCAATGATTCTTTCTCATCATTGATGTTTCTATCTATCCCTCTCCCTTCCTCTCTGAAAAAAAAATTCAGGTTCTTGTATGAGGTGCTCCAAGGCCAAATGAGAGTATACTTGAAGGAGCTCTGAAAAGCTTAACCTGGGGGCCTCAGGTTTGCTCCAGTTAAGTAGCAACCCAAATACTATATTTGGTCCATGAAGAAGTCTCCAATTTGAAACAGTTGTTTTCCAGGAACTGCTGAATTAGATCATTAAAATGTTTTGAACAACTACTAGATTCTCTAGTCAACCCTTAAAACTTACACAGTCCTGGTTCCTATATCCTTACCTTGATAATTTGGGAAGGGTGGGAGGAGTTTTCTTTTTTCCTTTCTTGGTGCAGGGCTGAATTTAAAAGGTACCTTTTTAAAAAAAAAATTTTTTTTATTGATTTCAGAGAGGACGGGAGAGGGAGAAAGAAATACGTAGAAACATCAATGATGAGAGAGAATCACTGATCAGCTGCCTCCTACATACCCCACACTGGGGATCCAGCCCACAACCCAAGCACATGTCCCGACCAGGAATTGAATGTGTTGTCACCTCCTGGTTCATAGGTCGATGCTCAACCATTGAATCATGCCAGGCAAGGCTAAGTGGTACTTTTTATCACCTTCCCACTATATATATATATATATATATATATATATATATATATCTTGAACAATTTTGTGCTGGACTAAGTTAACAGGAAAAATGTCTCCATTGTGGAACAAAACTTAAGTTCTGCAAGGTGACAAAAAGCCTCTAGGAGAGCCGAGGGCAAACTACGGCCCGGATCCGGCCTGTTTGAAATGAATAAAACTAAAAAAAAAAAAGACCGTACCCTTTTATGTAATGATGTTTACTTTGAATTTATATTAGTTCACACAAACACTCCATCCATGCTTTTGTTCCGGCCCTCCGGTCCAGTGTAAGAACCCATTGTGGCCCTAGAGTCAAAAAGTTTTCCCACCCCTGGTCTAGGAGATGACAAAAAGCTCCCCGTAGGCCACACACAAAGGAGAGAATGAGACTCAGTTTAGAGTCAGTTTACCGCTGAACCTCTTTGTTAACATCTCAGGAAATTGTACTGTGAATATTTTTATGTTTTTGTTGCTGGTGAAATGGACAGTTAGCACAATTATAAAACATAAAGAGGCCATCAAGAATGCTAACATTGCCCAATAGGGTGTGGCTTGGTGGTTGAGCATTGACCTATGAACCAGAAAGTCAAGGTTCAATTCCCAATGGTCAGGGCATATGCCAGGGTTGTGTGCTTGATCCCCAGTGGGGAGGTGTGCAGAAGGCTGTTAATCAGTGATTCTCTCTCATCATTGATTTTTCTATCTCTCTCTCTCTCTCTCCCTTCCTCTCTGAAATCAATAACAACATATTTTTAAAAATTTAAAATGTTAAGAAATGTATGTATATATATTTTTAATGCTAACATTGCTAAGGGTATGTAAGAAACAATGATCACAGGCAATTGAAGAGGAGAAAAACTGTTGTTGATTTGTATAAATGAAAACAGCCCAACACAGCATTTTGGAAACAGTGATACATGAAAAAGTGAAGATGCTGCATACTGACTTCCTGAAAGATACCCCTGGAACGAGTAGTGAAAGTGATTAGTTTAAAGCTAGAAGGGGGTGGTTCGATAAGTTTAAGAAAAGAAATGTTTGTTTATAGATTAAACAATATATTAATTATGTACTGTATATAAGAAAAGGTTAAAACAATCACTTGGGAGTCTGGAACGAATTAACTTATATTATTTCTAACGGGGTAAAAGAGGGATCATTCGGTTTTCCAACAAATCACTTCTCGAACAGCCTTCTGGAACAAATTAAGTTTCACTGTACAACCAGTTTGTAATTTGGAACTCCCCAGAAGGAAGGTAAACAAATATTAAAGGTGATCCATTGATCTCCTTGACTGGGATTTGCAGCTGCTGGTCATCTTTTTCACAGTTAGAAAACAATACAAAGCTACCAGTCATCTGATGAAATCCATGCCCAGCAGTGAAGAAAAGAATTGGTTATCATGAAACACTTTATGGTAAGAAAGATACACTTAATTAATAATTACCTCTGGGGAGGGAATACATATATTTCATTTTTCTTAGGTAAATATTTAGAAGTGCAATTACTGGGTGATATGGTAGGTGTGTGTTGAACTTGATAAGAAATTGCTAAACCGTCTTCCAAAGTGGTTGTACCATTTTACACTTGTGCTTTAAGTATTTAGTAAGGATAACTTTAGTTTTTGAAAAAGGTAGCTTGTAAATTTTGGGTAACAGCAGGTAGAAGCATTGTGATATGCTTTCTGATATATTAAATGTGAATATAAGTCCTGTATAGTTTTGACTAAATGTTTGTACTTGCCAAATACTTTTAGGTCTATAGATTCATTCTTTTTACTTGTCATAGAAATTAAAGAGTATCCAATTCCAGCCCATTTATATACATGTCTCACTTCATTCTGGGCTCAGATTGTGATGGAAATTTAGGTCTCTGGTAAGATTTGGACTTGTGCTGGGGTCTTCTGTGACTGATGGCAGGTATTTTGCAATAGGATCAAATGGTGATTTAAGTGAGAATCCTTTTGCTTGATCTAGCAGTGACATTCCATCTGAAGAACTGGCAGGTATTCCATCTTTTCACCTTTTTCTGGTTTCTTTTTTCTTTCTTTTTTTCTTTCTATTTTTTGCACTTTCTCTTGCCAGTTACAGCAGTGAAGGTGTATAGGATATATTTGACATTTAAATTTCAGAATATATGTAGAGCCCCAAGGTTTCTGTGTAGTTTTATATATATATCTTTTCCATCACCCTTTATCCCCTCTATGCCCTCTTCCACCTCCACCCCCAACCCCCACAGTCACCTTGGTGTTGTCTATGTCCATGAGTTTTCTCTCCTTTTTTTCTGTTTTGCTCAATTTTTTGTTTTTTTTTAATCCTCACCCAAGGATATTTTTCCATTTATTTTAGAGAGAGTGGTTGGGAGGGAGCCACATTGATTGGTTGCCTTCTGCACATGCCCCAACCAGGGCTGGGGATTGAGCCTGCAACCAAGGTATGTGCCCTTGACCGGAATTGAACCGTGGAACCTTCAGTCCAAGGTCTGACGCTCAATCCACTGAGCCAAGCTGACTAGGGCAATTGTTCTTTTTTAATCTTTTGAGAGAGATAAGCATCGATTTGTTGTTCCACTTATTTATGCATTCACTAGAGGCCCAGTGCATGAAGTTCATGCACTGGGGGGTGGGGGGGTCCCCTCAGCCTGGCCTGCGCCCTCTCGCAGTCCGGAACCCCTTGCTCCTTACCACCTGCCTGCTCACTGCTCCTTACCGCTCAGCTCACTGCTCCTTAGCACTGCCACAGAGGTGGGAGAGGCTCCCGCCACCACCACTGCACTCGCAAGCTGTGAGCCTGGCTTCTGGCTGAGCAGCGCTCTCCCCATGGGAGCGCACTGACCACTAGGGGCAGCTCCTGCGTTGAGCATCTGCCCCCTGGTGGTCAGTGTGCATCATAGCAACCGGTCGTCCTGCCATTCAGTTGATTTGCATATTAGCCTTTTATTATATAGGATTGGTTGATTCTTGTGTGTGCCCTAACTGGGGATCAAACCCACAACCTTGACATATCAGGACAACACTCCAACCAACTATCCTACCTGGCCAGGGCGCACACGTGTGTGCATGCATGCGTGTGGGAGTGGTGGGTTGTTTTATTTGATAAGCTTTTAAAAATAACTAAACACTATACCAAGCTTGTCTAATTCATCTAATAGAAAATACAGTTTGAAGAATGTTTTATTTCTATAAATTATGATATCCATTAATAGAGGTCAGTTAAGACATTTTTAGACAAGGATCAATTTATAGTTGTCATTTATTGACTGCCTTCTACAAAGTCTAGGAATTGTCCTAGACAGTGTTACCTGGCCTTCATTTTTATTTTTATTTTTTTAATATGTTTTTATTGATTTTCAGAAAGAGGGAGAGAGAGGGAGATAGAAACATCAATGATGAAAGAGAATCCTACATGGACTGCCTCCTGCATGCCCCCTACTGGGGATCGAACCCGCAACCCGGGGCATGTGCCCGGACCAGTAATTGAACCGTGACTTCCTGGTTCATAAGTCAACCACTGAACATCTGCCCCCTGATGGCTTTCATTTTTAATCATCATAATCTGATAAGGTAATGGTATCTGCATTTTACAAATAAGGAAGATAAAACTTGCTGTTTCCTAAAACCCAAAGGTAAAATTTCCTTCTCCTCCATCCCTTACCATACAGCCTACTTAGAAATTTTATAGTGTTTTTTTAAAAATTACTATTGATTTGTCAGGATGTATAATTTATTTTGGAATATAATTTAACTAGAGGCCCGGTGCACAAATTCATGCACATTGAAAGGAAATTAATTAGAAGAAATACTTTAGAGGCCAGGGAGGGACCACGGGATGTTGGCTCCAGGGCATATCCAGCTCATCTAGATCAGGGCCATTAGAAGCCAGGGAGGGCTCCAGGGCATGTCCAGCCCATCTGGCCCAGTCCCAATCGGCCGGACCCCAGCAGCAAGCTAACCTACTGCTCGGAGCATCTGCCCCCTGGTGGTCAGTGCACATCATAGTGACTGGTCGAACGGTCAGACACTTAGCATATTAGGCTTTTATTATATAGAATAGAAAGCATACAATTTTTTTTAATTTGTGAAAAATATATCTTTTTTTTTAATATATTTTATTGACGTTTTACAGAGAGGAAGGGAGAGAGATAAAGAGTTAGAAACATCGATGAGAGAGAAACATCGATCAGCTGCCTCCTGCACACCCCCTACTGTGGATGTGCCCACAACCAAGGTACATGCCCTTGACCGAATCGAACCCGGGACCTTTCACTCCGCAGGCCGACGCTCTATCCACTGAGCCAAACCGGTTTCAGCTGAAAAAATATATCTTATAAATTAATTTAAGAACTAGAATGAAGCTCTGGCCAGGTAGCTCAGCTGGTTAGATCAAATACCAAGGTTGCAAGTTCGATCCCCAGTCAGGGCACATACAAGAATCAACGAATGAATCCATTAATAAGTAGAACAAATCAATGTTTCTCTTCCCCATCTCTCCTTTCCTCTTTCCCTAAAATCAATAAATGTTTTTAAATATTTAAAAAAAAAACACTAGAATGAACATTATTTTGAATTAAGAATTAATACTCTGCTTATTGTAAAAATTCAGACATTTTGGAAGTGTCCAGTGGGTCCTCAGGTTACGTTGGAGATCTGTTCCTACGGCGTGATGTAACACGATTTTCGCCATAAGTCGGAACCCACCTACATAAGCACCTACGTCACTCACATGGAGCACATACACAGCAGTAATGAAGTGAAACAGTAAAAAAAAAATGTAAAAGAAAAATAACAATTCCTGACCTTGTGGTAAATAAATAATAAAAAACGGGGGGGGGGGGGGGTAATGGGATAAGGACACATATGTAATACCTTAATAAAGAAATTAAGATAAATAAATAATAAAATACATAAAGCACATACGTACATACATACGTCAAAATGATGGGACTTTTTTTTTTTTATAAATAAATAGGAGATGGTGACTTAACCACGAAACGACGTACATCAAGTCCTACGTAACCCGGGGACTGTCTTTATAAAGAAATAAAGTTTTTCCTTCCAAAGATAACCAATGTTAACAATTGCAAGTTAGCATTTCACATTGGGAGGGGAGGGGAGGGGAGCATAAACATACACCTATAATACTCTTTGTTCTGCTTTTCTTTGTTTAATTTTTTTTAAGATTTTTTTCATATCAATACATAAAATTTGTTTCATTTGACCTACTGAGTAATTTTCCTACTGTGATATACAGTTGATTCAAAACTTAATGCACTGAATGTATTTAAATGCTACTGAACTGTACACTTAAAAATAGTTAAGATGGTAGATTTTATGTTATACTAGAGGCCCAGTGCATGAAATTCATGCACGGGTAGGGTCCCTAGCGGCTGCCAGCCGGGACCTCCCTTCGCACCCGCCTTAGCCTTGCGCTGCCCGCTCGCCTGCTCCACCATCCCACCACGGTCCCACTCTTCGGGGCCCATCGGGGCCAGCAGTGTCTCCACTGCTGCCCACTGCCAGCACCACATTGCTGCCACCCACTATGTTCCGCACCACCCGTGGTGGTCAGCTCATGTGTAACTCGCAGTTAGTCAAACTCCTGCAGTAGGGACAATTTGCATATTAGCCTTTTATTATATAGGATGTGTTTTAATGGGAAATGCAAACAAAAAAATATAACTTAATTGTATTAACAGGATATATTAAGTACTTCTGTACATTGAAGTTATTATTTCTCCATTGTAGGTATCCAGTCAGTTCGCTGCTACTCCCATGGGTCACATGAGACAGATGAGGAATTTGATGCTCGCTGGGTGACATACTTCAACAAGCCAGATATTGATGCTTGGGAATTGCGTAAAGGTAATTGTAATATAGATTGCTAAACAGTCTATTTTGACATAGAATTATGAACTGTTTTGTAGTCTTCTACTACTGTGTTAACAGCAAAACATGCTTCATGTTAACCAAGTCCTCTCATACAACTTGCAGTTAGAAAATATTATAGCCCTAACTGGTTTGGCTCAGTGGATAGAGTATTGGCCTGTGGACTGAAGGGTCCCTGGTTTGATTCCGGTCAAGGGCATATGCCCAGGTTGCGGGCTTGATCCCCAGTTAGGGGGCATGCAGGAGGCAGCTGATCAATGATTCTATTTCATCATTGATGTTTCTATCTCTCTCTCCCTCTCCCTTTCTCTCCAAAATCAATAAAAATATATTTTTAAAAAGAAAAAAAAATAGTATAGCTTTCATAGTGTTTCCTGTAAAGCAAGGTTTTAAAGCAGGCATAATGGTATTTAGGGCCAAATAATTGTTTGTTGCAAGGGCTGTTCTTTGCATTGTAACATGTTTAGCAGCATCCTTGGCTTCTGCCCACTAGGTGCCATCCACCCCCATGCCCTCCACCCCCAGTTATGACAACCAAATATGTTTCCTGGGGGACAAAATCACCTCTGATTGAAACCACTGCTATAATGTCAAGGTGAGCAAGAGTTAAATTTTGTATCTTTTATAATTTATACAAGTAGTTATTTGGTTCTTCTCCCCTCTTATAGTTTTGGTTTTTTTGTTATTTTTATTCTCTGTTATGATTTGTCTTGCCCTGAATAAGTGTCCAAATAAGCTAGAACTTATTTTTCCTAAATTTGCAGATGTGCATTTAACATGAGTAAGTAGCATTAATGATAACTAATCTTTCTTTTTCTTTTTTTAAAAATATATTTCTTTATTGATTTCAGAGAGGAAGGGAGAAGGAGAGAGAGAGAGAGAAAAACATCAGTGATGAGAGAGAATCACAGATCAGCTGCCTCCTACATGCCCCCCCACTGGGGATCGAGCCTGCAACCCAGGCATGTGCCCTTGGCCAGAATCGAACCCGGGACCCTTCAGTCCGCAGGCTGACGCTCCATCCACTGAGCCAAACTAGCTAGGGCTCTTTTTCTTTTTTAAAAAATGTATTTTTATTGATTTCAGAGAGGGAGAGAGAGAGAGGACAAAAACATCAATGATGAGAGAGAATCATTGATCAGCAACCCAGACATGTGCCCTGACCTGGAATCAATTCACAACCCCCTGGTTCGAAGGTCAGTGGTCAACCACTGAGGCACGCCGGCCAGGTGATAACTAGCCTTAATAGTTAGATGTAAATAGCTTTAAGTGTAGGCAATTTATCTGAGACCAAGAGTTCAGCCTCTGTGACTATATTCTAGCATTATAGTCACTGGTGTCCTTTGTTTAAATATTGTGTTATTCTGTTCAAAGCTCAAAGTAATCACGCCCAATTATTTTCTGGTTGAATGTTTTAGTCTGCACACAAATGTTTCTCTCTCTCTTTTTAAAAATATATTTTTATTGATTTCAGAGAAGAAGGGAGAGAGAGAAAGAGATAGAAACATCAATGATGAGAGAGAATCATTGATTGGCTCTTTCCTACATGCCCTCTACTGGGGATGGAGCCCACAACCTGGGCATGTGCCCTGACTGGGAATTGAACTGTGATCTCCTAGTTTATAACTTGACACTCAGCCACTGTGCCACACCTACCAGTCTCTATATCTCTTTAATGTCTTCATTTGGGCTTCATTAACTCTCCTTTCGCATTTCTCTGGTTGTTTTTAGATTATTTTCCAATCAAATCTATTTTAAAGCAACCAACGTGCATACATTGTATTAAGAGTTAAAGATATAAAATGACCCTCTTAATTGAAATGAAACCAGCAAATTATTACAAAAATAGTGTTTGCATTTAAGGAATTCTTTGGTTGTTTTTTTTGTCTTTTTGGGGTCTTTTTTATTGCTTTTTGTTGTTATTGTTTTCCTTTAATCTGTAGGATAGTGCATAGTTCTTTCTACTAATTTATTGTGGAAGAGTCATTATGATCTTATCTGTTAAAAGTAGATTTGGTAAAAGTGAATTCTCTCATTGTATAGATAAGAGAATAGAGGCCTAATAGGTTCCAGGACCCAATTCTAATGTGTATATGTAGGCTTCCCTACATCAACAAACAAGTCTGGACGCCAGCAGGCTGTCCAAGAATTCAGTTCAGTGTGGCATTACTAGTATCTACCCTACCCAGAAGTAGAATCAGATTCCACAGGTAAAGGGCTCAGCCTCACAAGACTACCCTGCACTTTAGAGGCTTGTTACAAGCCTAGGTTGTTCATCTGTGCTTCTGACCTACTGGCTACAAATCAGAAGTTCCCACAACCCCCTTTTCGGGTTCCAATGACTCAGAAAACTCAAGAAAACATGTTTACTCACTAGATTAACAATTTATACAATGATTATTAAAAGATACAAATCAACAGCCAGATGAAGAGATACATAAGGTAAGGTCCCAAATGAAGGAGCTTCTTTCTATCCTCACGGAGCTTGGAGCCCAGCACAATGGCTCATGGAAGCATTCTAGTACCCCAGTGTGGAAGCTCTCTAAAAAAGGACCAAGGGGCCGTCCTATGGTTTTTATGGAGGCTTCATACTTAGTCATGATTGATTAGGTTTTTGGCCATTGGCAATTAATTTAACCTCAAGCCCCTCTCTCCTCCCTGCAAGTCAGGAAATGGGAGTGAAAATTTCAATCTTCTGTCCACAGCGTTGGTCTCTGCTGGCATCCAACACCCACTCTTGGGAGTCCAAAAGTTATCTCCTTAATATAACAAGAGGCACCACTCTGCTCCCATCACTTAGAAAATTCCAAGGAAGGTTGACGGTTCTGTGTCAGAAACAGACCAAATATATATTATAAATCACAAGATCATATGTCTATGTTTCAATAAAAATATAGATAACTAAATTATAGTTTAAGTGAGACTATTTCAGGTTGATATGGCCCCTCTTTTTAATTTGACAGGGATGAACACGCTTGTTGGCTATGATCTGGTTCCAGAACCCAAAATCATTGATGCTGCTTTGCGGGCATGCAGACGGTTAAATGATTTTGCTAGTGCTGTTCGCATCCTAGAGGTTGTTAAGGTCAGTGAAATAGTATTAAACTTGTTCTGAAAATATGGGGTCTATTGACTAGGTATCAGTATATTCTTTATTTTTTAATTTGTTAAGATAACCTAAAATTAGTTCTTATATAGCTAGAGGGAATTTACAGTGCAGTTAATAATTTTTCTGGAATAAAGTTTGACAGAATTTACCCCAGGCCTGAAAAATTGTGCTTGATACTCTTTTGTTCAGCACTTCCATTTAAGAATTTATCTTAAGTATGTACAAAGGTTTAACTATTATTTATCTTTGTGCTATTTGTGATAGGAAATTAAATGCTGTTAGTAGTTTCTTAAGATGAGACTTTCCAGAAGTGGTTATTACACAAATGTGTTTAACATTAAACATATTTACATTAAACATATTTATTGCATATTACCTGAAGAAAATTATGAGATAATTTTTGTGGTGTGACCCTGTTTTATTAAAATACATGTAGATGAAAATGTAGGTGGACATATTCTCCCTGTTTAATTATTGTTTCTGTTTTTTTATAATTGCAAATTAAATACATTACATTTTAAGTAAGAACTTTATAATTTAAAAAATATAACTAAGGAGATTTAGAATTTGTTAAAGGCAGAAGAATAGCAGTTTGGCAGTATCTTAGTCCATTTGACTTTTTAATATATGTTATGGTGAGTATTCATGAAAACTCTCTTACCCTGAAAATAAGAATTCTCCAAGTGTATCTCTCCATGAAAGAATATGGAATATAAGAAAGAAATTCAAGGTCTGTACAAAAGAAAGTGTGAGATTACTTTATCTACAATGGATAAGATAATTTAGGGTTCTGTAGGCTGTCAATTCATTCAGCACCAGTAGTTAATTCAGTTAGGGTCTCAAATTAGAAGCAAATGTAAAAACTTTTCCTCTGTTAACTTAATTATTCCTATTGCCTGCTGGGCATGTTTAATTACATTCACAAAATTCTGTCATCACCACCTTGTTTTCCAGTAACTCAGGCTTTGAAAAAAAATATTTCTGGATTTAGTCTAATTGTTTTAGTTATTTTCAAAGTGTCTTTAAAAACCTACCTTGACTACTGCCCACAAAGTTTCTCTCTTTATTGAACAAATATGTTAACTTAAAAGTAGTCTCTGCATATGTGATTAAAAGCATTTTCAAGTTCATTTTGTAAATAGATAAGGCTTCTCAGAGAGCTAAATGTGAATTTTCTCCCTTTTTTTGCCATCAGGACAAAGCAGGACCGCATAAGGAAATCTACCCTTATGTCATCCAGGAACTTAGACCAACTTTAAATGAACTGGGAATCTCCACTCCAGAGGAACTGGGCCTTGACAAAGTATAAACCCCATCGGTAAGCAACATACCACTGAATAAAGCAGGAAAAAATCCAGGGAGATGTGAATGAGTGACATTTCAGTGTTCTCAGAAATGTCTTGTTAGAGGCTGTAAGCATAGAGATTTAGAGTACAAATGATAACTTTAAGGAGCTAGGGTTGTTATTTTTTAGTTGTTATAATTGTTCTCTTACTATTGTAAAGGCAAGTAGAAACCTCCTTTACAAAAAAATCTATATAAAATATTTTAAGCATAAAATAGCATAGAGAATAAATGTAATCACACCCAGATTTTCAGATATTATTATTTTGCCATATTTGCTTTAATCTCCTCTCCTCTATCCCACCAAGAAATTATTGGTTTCACCTAGAGTTCAAGCCCTCTGGGTACCCTTCCCTCATTCCAGCCCATTAACCTCCAAAAAACTAAAGGTAGTTCACTGCATTCAAAATGTTTATCATGTATGCTTTTTAACATGTGGTTTGTTGTTGTTTTTATATTTTTATTGATTTCAGAGAGGAAGGGAGAGGGAGAGATAGAAGTATCAACGATGAGAGAATCATTGATCAGCTGCCTCCTGCACATCCCTATTGGGGACCAAGCCCGAAACTTGGGCATGTGCACTGACCAGGAATCGAACCGTGACCTCCTGGTTCATAGGTTGACACTCAGCACCTGAGCCACACCAGCTGGGCAACGTGTGTGTGTTTTTTGTTGTTGTTTTTTTAACAGTAGGGTTTTATTAATTTGATGCTTTTTTGTGTGTGCCCAGGTTAGAATTTAATAGTCAAGTAAATTTTCATCAATAATAAAAACTTATTCTCTATGGAAAGACAGATTAGGTAATACAACCAGCCCAAAGGTTGTCTAGGTAGTGAGCAGTGTGCAGAAAATTCTTTGTAAAACAGAAAATATAAAAGCAGTAATTCATATTTTAATTTTATTTAACAAACATGTATAGTGTATATAATTCTTTTTTGCTAATCCTCACCCGAGGATATTTTTCCCATTGACTTTTTAGAGAGTGGGGGGGGCGGGGCCACATCTACTGGTTGCCTCCCGCAGGTGCCCAAATCCGGGGATTGAACCTGCAACCCAGGTAGGTGCCTTTGAAGGGGAGTGGAACCCAAGACCCTTTGGTGTGCTGGCCGAAGCTAACCACTGAGCACACTGGCCAGAGCAGTGTATATAATTCTTGACGTGTGTCAGGTACAATTTATATATATTAAATTGATTTCAGAGAGGAAGGGAGAGAGAAGTAGAAACATCAGTAATGGGTGAGAATCATTGATCAGCCATCTCCTGCATGTCCCTTACTGGATCGAGCCTGCAACCCTACGCATGTGTCCTGACCAGGAATTGAACCGTGACCTCCTAGTTCAGAGGTGGTTGCTCAACCACTGAGTCACACCCGCTGGGCTCAGGCATAATTTTAAGTGCTATATAAATAGTAGCTCATTTAATCCTTACAAACAATCCTGTGAGGTGGTTACTATTATTATAATTATTCCTATTTTATTATTTATTGATGAGCAAACTGAGGCACCTTGTCCAAAGTCTACATTTAAACCCAGGCAGACTGGTTTCAGAGTTCATTGCACCCACTATGCCACATGTTCTGTATAAGCATTTACTAAGGCCATACTCTTCTCAGAGGTAAAAAATGAGACTTAAATAAAAGTGGACCCAAAATTATTTTAGGAGCTATTAAATATCCTGCTGACAGACTAAGCAGAAAATGTAATCTACTTTGGGGCTTGTTTTTTGGAGCATACATCTTAATTTTTGTTTTTGTCCACAACCACCACCTCCCTGAATTCAGGTAGCTCATCTTTATAATATGGAAAGTTTTTGTATGATATTAAACATTTCTGTGAGTACTTGGAAAAAATTAGGTATTTAGAATAGAGGATTTCGTAGTTATATATATGTATTTTTTAATCTTTTTTTTTTTAATGGATATTTTTCCCATTGATTATTAGTGAATGGAAGGGAGGGGTAGAGACAGAGAAAAAAATTGATGTGAGAGAGACACATTGATTGGTTGCCTACCGCACAGGCCCAACTGGGGCCGGGGATGGAGCCTGCAACTGAGGTACATGCCCATGACCGTAATCAAATCCTTGGGCCAATGCTCTAACCACTGAACAAACCGGCTAAAGCCCTAGTTATATTTTCAAAGCTCTTATCTGTGGTTCATATTTCATAATGAATTCTTAAAAGGTTATCTAAACACTTGGGCTTAATTTTTATTTTATCAAATACTAGAGGCCCGGTGCATGGACCCCAGTGGAGTTCCTCAGCCTAGCCTGTTTCCTCTTACAATCTGGGACTCCTTGGGGGATGTCGGACTGCCAAGTTTCGGCCTGATCACCACAGGCCAGTCTGAGGGACCCAACTGGTGCATGAATCCATGTACTGGGCCTCTAGTATGCATATAAAATCTTTGGTTAATCTCTTCCTGCCCTCCCCCCTTCCCTCTGAGATTCATCAGTCTGTTCCATGTTTCCATGCCTGCGCATTGAGCGTCTGCCTCCTGGTGGTCAGTGCACATCATAGCTACCAGTTGAACAGTCCAACGGTTGCTTAGGCTTTTATATAGCTATAGATAGATAGATTATTGCAAGAAATCCAGAAGATCTTTGTTATAGAGGATGTATTCTTGCTACAGTAACATGTTTCTTTAAAGATTTCTACCTTTACTTTATTACCTAATTCTTCATGTTTTCTCTTACAGATAGGATTCCCAAGGATTTACTGATAATACTACTTGAGTGTAAACAATCACCTGGAAATACTGATGATAACATATTACCTTATTTGAACAAGTTTTCCTTTATTGAGTACCAAACCATGTAATGGTAACTTGAATTTTAATAAAAAGGAAATGAGTTTGAACTGAAATTAGGTATTGTTCCATGTGTTTGCATTGAAGAGCAGAAAGTGAACTATTTATTATAGGTCCATTGTGTCGCAGTTTTGTTATCCCCTTATGTGCTGAGAGGACTTTTAATTTTCTGGAAGTCATTGCTATATAAACATATTTGGGTACACTGACTGGTAAAATAGCTAAAGGCTAAAAGTCATTTGTATAGAACTAGAGGCCCGGTGCATGAAATTCGTGCTCTGGGGGGCAGGGTGTCCCTCAGCCCAGCCTGCACCCTCTCCAATCTGGGACCCCTCGGGGGATGTCCAACTGCTGAGACATCCCTCTCACAATCTGGCACTGCTGGCTCCTAACCACTCACCTGCTTACCTGCCTGATTGCCCCTAACCACTTCTGCCTGCCAGCCTGATCACCCCCTAACCACTCCCCTGCCAGCCTGATTGATGCCTAACTGCTCCCCTGCCAGCACGATCGCCCCTAACTGCCCTCCCCTGCCGGCCTAATCTCACCCCTAACTGCCCTCCCCTGCCGGCCTAATCTCACCCCTAACTGCCCTCCCCTGCTGCCTGATCTCACCCCTAACTGCCCTCCCCTGCTGGCCTGATGGCCCCCAACTGCCCTCCCCTGCAGTCCTGGTTGCCCCCAACTGCCCTCCCCTGCCGACCATCTTGTGACAGTGTAGGTGCAGCCATCTTGTGATGATGTGGGGAGGCCATCTTGTGATGATGCGAGGGCATGAGGGTCAATTTGCATATTACCTCTTTATTATATAGGATTTCCTTGTTGATAGGGCCAGCAAACCCTGGGCTTAGGGAATTGGCTGTCTGAGGATAGATCAAATTGTGTACCTTCCCAAAACAGGTGAAATAAAATTTAAAAGTGGTCATTGAGATTGAGGATGTGCTGTAGGGTTGCCAGCCCTCTCTTAGTGCCCCTTTCCTTCCCTGCCTGGTCTTCCCTGACAGTGCAGTATTAACTTGAGACATCAAAGAATTTGCTGTTGTATATTTGGAGGCTTTCTCCTTAAAGAACTGAGTACATGGGTTTACTTCTTGAGAGAATTAATAAAATAAACAAATCCTGTCTTTAGAAGCCCCATAATACTGGATATCCACTGCTGAATAAAGAGGTTCTAGGACTGAGTGACTTCTACTACAGCCAGTTCACACTGCAGTGTCCAGGGAATAGGGTTAATGTTCAGATGAAATTTTTTTTTTTTTATCATTTGTATCTTTACACTTTTACTATATAATTTTTTTTAATCTGGAAAAGTGAAAATAAGATTTTTCTTTCAGCATCTTCAAGTTTATGCCCCAATCTCATTATCACAGAATATGCTGATACACTGTGTGGAAAGTGTAAAAATGGGGAGAAAACCCATAATCACACCTGTAATGTTATTTTTTTTCCCATTTTTTATTTTTATTTCTTCATTAATCTTTATTGTTCAGATTATTACAGATGTTCCTCTTTTTTCCCCCCTAGTTCCCCTCCCACCTGGTGCCCCTCCCACCCCATGCCCTTACCCCCTGCCACTGTCCTTATCCATAGGTGTAAGATTTTTGTCCAGTCTCTTCCCGCACCTCCCACACCTCCTTCCCCCCAAGAATTGTCAGTCCACTCCCTTTCTATGCCCCTGCTTCTATTATATTCACCAGTTTATTCTGACTTAAATTTTTAGGTTCACTTGTTGATAGACATTTATTTGTTGTCACTTTGTTGTTCATAATTTTTATCTTTACCTTTTTCTTCTTCTTCCTCTTTTTAAAGAATATCCTTCAGCATTTCATATAATCCTGGTTTGGTGGTGATGAACTCCTTTAGCTTTTTCTTATCTGTGAAGCTCTTTATCTGACCTTCAATTCTGAATGATAGCTTTGCTGGGTAGAGTAATCTTGGTTGTAGGTTCTAGCTATTCATCACTTTGAATATTTCTTGCCACTCCCTTCTGGCCTACATGGTTTCTGTTGAGAAATCAGCTGACAGTCGTATGGGTACTCCCTTGTAGGTAACTAACTGTTTTTCTCTTTGCTGCTTTTAAGATTCTCTCTTTGTCTTTAGCCCTTGGCATTTTAATTATGATGTGTCTTGGTGTGGTCCTCTTTGGATTCCTCTTGTTTGGGGTTCTCTTCGCTTCCTGGACTTGTAAGTCTATTTCTTTCATAAGGTAGGGGAAGTTTTCTGTCATGATTTCTTCTAATAGGCGTTCAGTATCTTGCTCTCTCTATTCTACTGGCACCCCGATAATTCCGATGTTGGTACGTTTGAAGTTGTCCCAGAGGCTCCTCACACTGTCTTCATATTTTTGGATTCTTTTTCGTTTTGCTTTTCCGGATGGGTGTTTTTTGCTTCTTCATATTTCAGATCTTTGGCTTGATTCTTGGGATCCTCTAATCTGCTGTTTGATCTCTGTATATTATTTTAAATTTCAATCAGTGTATGTTTAATTTCTGACTGGTCCTTTTCCATTTTTTTGGCATTCTTATTAAGATCCTCAAAGGTCTCACTAAGTTCTTCGGAGGTTCGTAGAAGATTCTTGAGTAGCCTTATAACTGTGATTTTGAACTCTATGCCCTCCATTAGTTTGCTTTCCTCCCTTTCTTTCATTTGTGACATGTTTCTTTGTCTTTGTATTTTTGGCTGACTGTGAGGGCCCGCTGTGTCTACAGTGGAAGAACTGCTGTGCTGGAGACACCCTTATGGGGTAGGACTTGCTTCAGTGGGGCTTTGGTGTTCACTGAGTCTGCTTCTTGAGTGTGTCCCTTATGGATGTGAGGAGTTGAAATCTGGTGTCTGACCAGGGGTACCCTGGCTCCTGGATCTCCAAGTCAACCACTGTGTGAGTCCACCCAGCAGGAGCTACAGCGACACCAGCAGATTTCTCCTCTTTGTTTGGTGTTTGGAAGTTTTGGAGCTCTCTGATCCAGCTGCAGTTTGTTAGGCTGCAAAAGTGTAGGTGATTGCTTTGCGCCACTGGGCACCGCTTGGGTGGGGATGTAAATTGAGTGGGGCGGGGTCTCAGAGAATCACCAGGGCGGAGCAAACAGCAATGGCTGTCGTCAGCCGTCTCCGAGACTCCATGTCTCTGCGTCCCAAGTCCCACGCCCCCACAGCAACAATGATCCCTGCGAGCAGCTCTGCGAGAAAGTCACCCTCGCTTTCCGACCTGCTGCAAGACAGTCCAGTTTCTCCCTGTAGGAGTCTGGGACCCCAGAGTCTCGCGTAAATGAGTTCAGTGCATTCAAGCGCTTGTCCCCTTCTGATTGAAAAAAAACGCGCATCCAGGTGCAGCTGCCTCTCGCGCACCTCCCTACCTCTGTTCTTGGTGCCTCTGCACCTCCTATTCGGTCTCAGTGCGCTTTTTTCTTTCCTTCTGGTTGTAGAACTTCCACTCAGTCAGCTTTCCCGTGGTTCTGGATGATAGCTGTTTTGTCTTATAGTTGTAGTTTTAATGTTGTTGTGGGGGGCAGCACGTACAGGTTTGTACTTTATGCCACCATCTTGGTTCCTTTTTTTTCCATTTTTAAAAAAAATTAAATTCTTTATTCTTTAAAGTATTACATAAGTCTCCTTTTTCCCCCATTGACCTCTCCCTGGCCGCCCCCACCCCCCAACACATGCCCTCTTCCCCCCCCCCCCCATCTATGTCCATTGGTTATGCTCATGTGCATGCATACAAGTTTTTTGGTTGATCTCTTACCCCCTTACCCCCCACCTTTCCTCATACTAGTAGGTTGGACAGTCTGATGCTTCTTTGACTCTGGTTCTATTTTTGTTCATCAGTTTATGTTGTTCATTATATTCCACAAGTGAGTGAGATCATGTGATATGTATCTTTCTCTGACTGGCTTATTTCACTTAGTATAATACTCTCCAGTTCCATCCATGCTGTTGCAAATGGTAAGAATTCCTTTTTTACAGCAGCATAGTATTCCATTGTGTAGGTGTACCATAGTTTTCTAACAGTTGAAATTTTGATGTCTTTTCTCCTAAAACCGTTGTAAGGGAATGTTAGTAAATGTTTGGGTAAGATTTTAACAAATCTCCCTTTCCCCTATTTTAAGAAGTATAAATGTGAAATAAAGTAAAATAGCATCATGCATCTATTTAATGTATAGTTAGTAAGCCATAGTTAGGTTTGATACCTCTGCGGGGCAGTTCTTTTCCTCTCATAATGTCCCAGTCTCTCCTGCTCTATTTTTCCTCCAGATTCCTCCCATGATGAATATCAACATAGTCCTGCCCTCATAAATCCTAGAGACTGGGAGGCATGCGGGGGGATATTAAACAGAATAATCAGAGATATAAAAATGTCATGGCAGATTTTAAAAGTTCTGTGAATATACGTATGGGTACTGTGAGAAAGGGAATGATGTTTAAGTTGAAGCCTAAAGGATTGGGAGTGTTTGTTTATACAGGGCTTTAGCTAAAAGGTAATTTCATTTGTTTGTTTATACTAAAGACTTTATTTCAAACCAAAAATTGAGAGCTATTTCCCTGGGTGTGGGGAACGGATTAGGGCAAGGAATTCCCCGTGGCTAGGCCAATACCCTCACATACCGGAGGGGTTGTGTAACTCTCTTCGTGGCCCCTGTGATTGAGAATCTCAGCAAGTGCAGGACCTTATGCCATAGCTCACCCACCAAGGGGAACTCCAGCTAGGAGTCAGTATCTGGAAAGAGCATGGCCAAAGGCAAACCACAAGATCAAGTCCTAAGTACTAGGAACCCACTCTTTTCCCCCTTCCTAGGACCCAGAACAGATTAAGAAGATGGCCAGGGAGCTCCCCGCTGTCACACTTTCTCAGTGGTTAGAGTGTCGTCCCAGGGACCAAAGGGTCATGGGTTCAATTTCTGGTTAAGGGCATGCATCTCTGTTGCAGGTTCAATCCCCAGACCTGGTTGAGGCATGTGTGGGAGATGACCAATCCATGTGTATGTATCTCTCTCTCCCCTCACCCTCCCTCCACGCTCTCTCTAAAAATCAATGAAAAAAATATCCTCATGTGAGGATTAACAACAACAAAAGAGATGGCCTGTAGAGAGAACCTCTCAGATCCTGGTGAGAAGAAAGACCCAATGTCCTCACATTTATCACCTCTGTTCTCAGGAGGGCACTAAATCCTGGAGTCTCTCAGGTGGTAGTACTGGCACCAATGGAGGCAGGGAAACCCCAGCAAGTCTGGACCCTAAGGCTGACTCTCCCACCCTCTGGAAAAGTCTACACTCACCTGTGATCCTTTGTATTTCTTGCCTTCCATTTCCCTTGGGTGGATGGGTGGATAAATTAGGTTTCTTTAATAAGGGCCCTCCAGGAGGGTCCCCTGAATGCCCATCAATCCAGGGCCTGAGAAAGGACGGTGTCACATGATGTTTGGCGCTGATTGCTGCTCCTGTCATGCTCATGTGGAATCTCTCTGAGGTTATGGATGGTGCTGGAGCCCTGGAAGCAAGGAAGCTGAGAACTTTGCTGCATGATTTCCATGATTTGTCTTTGTCTTTGTGTTTCCAAGCAGCAATCCTGCAGCATCCACATCTTGTAGTAGTGAATATGTCACCATTCAGGCTGCCTCTGTGGTCAGCTTAAAGGCTGACATCACAAAGCTCAGGTTTCAGGGAGTGCTGGACAGGATGAAGCCAAAGTTGATGTGAATGATGTGGCCTGCGTCCAAAAGGATGTTCCCATTGTGTCTCTTTGACTTGCAGCAGGTAGCTCAACTTTGCATGAAATTGTGCTGGGCACTAAGGAATGCCTCTGGTGTAACTGCCATGCTCCTGCAGGAAGTAATCGAGCAAGGACAGCTGTCTGTTTCTTTCCCTGGTAGATGAACAGTGTTGACCACTGGTCCAATCATGCTACTGTCCACAGAAATCACAAGAATCTTGTGTGGCTTGATCCACAGGGGCACTTGTCCCTATTCCCAAATGGACTGCAGTTGCTTCAACAGCTGGAAGGTCAACAGTTCCTTCCCAAAGATCATCTCCCATACTTGACAGTGACTGATAGAACTCCCAATTAGGGAGATGGCCATAGTAGACGCCCTCTCTGATCACCTCACTTTTTTCTGCCAGGGCTCTTTGAGAGCAACTGTAGAAGGGTCTTATGGGTCTCATTTGAAGGCAGGGGGTGTGAACCAGCTGCTCTGAAAGGCACTGTCATACGTACCCTGCTGCAATGAACACAGGCTCCTTGCTCTATTGGATGTTGATATTGTACATGGAAAACATACTGTCTCAGCTGTTGGTGTGCATTCAGGGAGCTCCACCTGCAGCTCCCCTATGTTGTTCACTAACCAGGCCTCATTATTGTTTTTCTTTTTTAAAATATATTTTTACTGATTTCAGAGAGGATGGGAGAGACAGAAACATCAATGATGAGAATCATTGATCAGCTGCCTCCTGCACACCCCCTACTGGGGATCAAGCCCAAATCCTGGGAATGTGCCCTGACCGAGAATCTAACCATGCTGGCATTCATAGGTCTTCTACACTCAAAGACCAAGCCACACACCTGCCGGGGCTCATCATTCTTTTGTTAATCTTCACCTGAGGATATATTTCCCCCATTGATATTTAGAGAGAGTGGAAGGGGCGGGGAGAGATAGAAATGTCAATGTGAGAGAGACATTGATTGGTTGCCTCCTGCACATGCCCCGGTCGGATATTGACCCTGCAACCCAGGTACGTGCCCTTAACTGGAATCAAACCCATGACCCTTCTGTCTGAGGGCCAATACTCTAACCACTGAGCACATAGATCAGGTAGGGAGTCTTGTCCTTGGAGTTGAGGACAGGATATGGACCATGTGGTGGCCAAAGCTAGTAGTGGGCAGTGAGACTGAGGGAGCTCACAGTTGAGCAGGGAGAGCTCTGAGATCAGCCACTGTGTTTTCTGCTCTTTGGAGGAAGGGGTGGGGTTAAGGGTGGCGATTGCCATCAGGAATTTGATGAATTCTCATTAAGGAGCCAGTCTGAAAGGCTCATCCCCATTCTCCACTTTGGGGTTGCTGGTATTCGTTTCAGATTGCTGCTGAGACTTATGCTGGTGGTGGCATCTGACTTAGGACACTGGTGAACTCTTTTAGAGGGAGACAGCCCTGCCTATGTCAGGGACTGGACTCAAGGAAGGTGGCTCCCTCTTTCAGTGAGCTGGCTTCAGCTCGTCTGAGATCATCTCCCGTAGCTTGGTCCCACAGGAGAGTTGTTGAGTGGAAATGTGCAACAGGCACACTAGAGGGAAATATTAATGCTCTAGCAGCAACGGTGGGCTATGTAGGGCTTGATAGCATCATCCATGACCTCATCCATGTGGATGTACATGGTAAACAACTGGGGCAAATGGAAGTCCATGTCTCTTCAACATCACTCATCATCAGAGAGATGCAAATTAAAAACACAATGAGATACCACTTCACACCATCAATAAATCTACAATGGGCAAATGTTGGTGAGGATGTGGAGAAAAGGGAACCCTTGTGTACTCTTTGTGGGAATGCAGATTGTTGCAGCCACTATGGAAAACAGTATGGAGGGTTCTCAAAAAAGTTAAAAATGAAACTGCCTTATGACCCAGTGATTCCATTTGTGGGTATATATCTGAAGAAACCCAAAACACAAATTTAAGAGTATATGCACCCCTATGTTCATTGTAGCATTATTTACAACTAGTGGCCCGGTGCACGAAATTCATGCATGGGGGTGGGGGAGTCCCTCAGGCCAACCTGCGTCCTCTTGCAATCCAGGACCCCTCAGGGGATGCTGGGCCCAAACTGGCAGTAGGACATCCCTCTCACAATCCAGGACGCTGCATGCACCAGTGACCATACTTTTCATACTGGTGAAAGGCATCTTGCTGTTGTAAGGGCAGCTACATTTTTTTGCCCTGATTATAAAAAGTAGTACATAACATGATCCTTCTGAGGCAGTAATACCATTTCCCCCATCTAATGGGTGGAAAAACTGAAGCAGAGAGAAGTTAAGTAATTGCCTATGTCACACAGTTAGTTATAAGTGTCAGAATCAGGGCTGACCACAAAATGTGCAAGCCAGAGTCAATGCATGTCATCGCTGCATCATCCTGTTTTGGGTTTTTTTTTCAGCGTTAGAGTAGCCTTGCCAGGTTTTAATTTTTAAATCTAAGAGACTGTTTCCAATATATAGTGTAGGGTCCCTAGGCCTGGCCAGCGGTCAGGGCCGATCTGTGGGGTGACTCGTGGGCAGGGCGATCAGGGCCCCCCCCCCCCCACTGGCACCTGCCTTGACTGGTGGCCTGGCGCTGCCCACTGGCCGGCCCTGCCCCCCAATCACCTCCACCAGTCGCCTCCCTCAGGGGGCAGACACTCAACGCAGGAGTTCCTGCATTGTCTGCCCCCCTGGTGGTCAGTGAGCACATAGCGACTGGTTCTGCCAGTCATTCTGCTGTTTGGTTGATTTGCATATTAGGGTTTTATTATATAGGACTAGAGGCCCGGTGCACAAAAATTTGTGCACTGGTGGGGGGGGGGGTGTCCCTCAGCCCCACTTGTGCCCTCTCACAGTCTGGGACCCCTTGGGAGATAACGACCTGCTGGCTTAGGCCCGCTCTGGGGTGGCAGAGGGCAGGCCCAATCCCTAGGTATAGCCCCTGGTCAGGCTCAGAGCAGGGCCGATTGGGGAGTTGGGGCACCACCCCCTGTCATGCACAGAGCAGGGCGGATCGGGAGGTTGCGATGCCACCCCCAGTCACACTCAGGGTAGGGCCGATTGGGGGGTTGGGGCACTGCCCCCTGTCACACTCAAGGCAGGGTTGATGGGGAGGTTGTGGCGCCACCCCCTGTCACACACAGAGCAGGGCTGATTAGGGGGTTGGGACGCTGCCCCCTGTCACGCACAGAGCAGGGCCCATCAGGGGGTTGGGGAGCTCCCCCCTGTCACACTCAGGGCAGGGCCGATGGGGAGGTTGCGGCTCCACTGGGTCACACACAGAGCAGGGCCCATGGGGGGGTTGGGGCGCTGCACCCTGTCACACACAGAACAGGGCCGATCAGGGGGTTGGGAAGCTCCCCCCATCAGGCACAGAGCAGGGCCTATCAGGGGGTTGGGGCACCTTCCCCTGTCATGAACAGAGCAGGGTGGATAGGGAGGTTGTGGCCCCACCCCCTGTCACACACAGAGCCGCAGGGTGATCAGGGGGTTTGGGCGCTGCCCCCTGTCATGCTGCTCCAGGGGCCAGGAGGCCTCACGGCTCCGCTGATCCCAGTGCTGGGAGGCCTCGCGGCTCCAATGATCCCGGTGCTGGGTGGCCTCACGGCTCCACTGATCCCGGTGCTGTGAGGCATATTAGCCTTTTACTATATAGGATAGAGGCCTGGTGCACGGGTGGGGGCCGGCTGGTTTGCCCTGAAGGGTGTCCCGGATCAGGGTGGGGGTCCCGCTTGGGTGCCTGGCCAGCCTGGATGAGGGGCTGATGGCTGTTTGCAGCTGGTCACACCCCCTTCAGGGTGG